>NC_045620.1:103388622-105888622 GCF_009829155.1 Mustela erminea
CCGCGGTAGTCCATTGGACTGCGGTCCTGGACACGGAGCCCATGGAGGCCAAGTCCGAGGGTGAGAAGGCTGGGATGGGGTGCCTGTGGCTGTGTGGGGATGGGTCGGTGCTGGGCCCCACAGGGAGAAGCGCCCACAGGCTGGTGTAGGGCCAGGAGCCACGACTTGACTCGGAGCACCCAGTGGCTGGGCTACAGTCCGGGACACGTCCCCGGGGAGGGTTCCTTGGTGACTGCAGCTTCTCCGGGAGGCCCTGGGCTGTGCTCCATCTCTGCAAAGCCACAGCGAGAGGCAGGCCCGCGGGCGACCTTGTCTCCTCTCACAGCTACTCCAGCGGAGGGGATAGACCCACTCCGAACTTCAGCAACTCCGGAGGGGGAGATGGTGTCTGGAGTCCCTTCAGCAGGAGACTGGGGGCTGACAGGTGCCCGGGCGCCTGCCCACGGAGATGCTGATGCTGTCCAGGGAGAGCTGGCTCCTGCTCCTGCCCCCACCCCTGCTCCCGCCGCTCCCACTTGCCCTGCCCCTGCCTGTGCTCCTGTTCTGGCCCTTGACCCAGATCCTCCCTTGGTCCCACCCCTTCCCCGACCCCTCCCTGTGCCCCTGTTCCTGCCCCAGACCCAGCTCCTGCCCTTGACCTCGCACTGGCCATCACCCCTGCACTTGCTCCAGCTTCTGGCCCTGCCACTGCCCCTGCCCCTATCCCTTCTCCTTTCCCTGCCAGGGCCACTGCCCCTGCACCTGCCCCAGACCCAGGTCCTACCCATCTTCTTGCCCCTGCCCCTGCCCCTGCCCCAGCCAGGAAGGCCTCCACTTTCTCTGCCTGTGCCCCTGTTCCTGCCCCAGACCCAGCTCCTGCCCTTAACCCTGAACCAGTCATTACCAATGCACTGGCCTCAGTTCCTGCTCCTGCCCCTGCCCCTGCCCCTGTCCTTTCTCCTTTCCAGCCAGGGCCACTGTCCCTGCACCTTCCCCAGACCCAGGTCCTACCCCTCTCCTTGCCCCTGCCCCTGCCCCTGCCAGGAAGGCCTCCATTTTCCCTGCCTGCGCCGCTGTTCCTGCCCCAGACCCACCCCCTGCCCCAGACCCAGCCCCTGCCCCTGCATCTTCCCCTTCAACTGCCGCCATCCCATCCCCTGGCCCTGCCAGGACCACTGCCCCTTCCCCTGCCCCTGCCTAGGCCCCTGTTCCTGCCCCAGACCCAGTCCCTATCATTGGCTCCTGCTCCTTTCCCTGCCCTTGCCTGTGCTCCTGTTCCTGTCTCTGACCCAGCTCCTGCTCTGGATCCTACACTGGCCACTACTGCTGACCCTCTCCCCACCCCTAGCCCAACCTCTGCCCCTAAACCTCCTCCTGTGGGGATCGCAGACCCCCATCCAGAGCCCACAACTCTGCGGGGAGATATCCCCATAAAAATGCCGTCAGTTCCATCCCCTGACCCCGACATCCCCCCAGAATGTTTCAGCCCCTCCCCTTGTGTTCTTCCTCTCCTGTATGTAGTCACCGTTCTAGTCGCCGCCCATCTCCTGTATGCTGTGTATTATTTATTTTATATAAAAGTTCTTGTTTTCCCTTGAACACGTCATGAGCATGAAGTGCCTTCCCAACGCTGTGCCATCACGCCACAGAACATCGTTGCAGGATATCTCCTTCCCCAAGAAGACCCTGAGCCCACGCCTTCCTGCCCAGTGTTCCCCCAGCCTGGCCCCTCGCAACCCCAAGCTGCTTTCTCTTTCTGTTCCTGCACGTGTTCTGGAGGTGTCTGGAAGTGGAATCCCTCAATAGGTGCCTTTGTGTCTGCACCTATTTTAAGAGGCCCTTGTTTGGGATTTGGTTTGATTTGGTTTGGTTTGGTTTCTGTTTCTACTGTCTGCTTGACATAGAATTTCCCTTATTGGATGTTGACACGCCCAAAGGATTAGAGAGGAGGTGTCATCCTAGGGACCCCTTTAGGAATTCTGGGCACAGTCTCGGGGCCAAGGCCCCTGTTCCTGCTGGGACACCACAGTCGGTCCCCAGGCAGGACACGGCTGTTTCCTCCTGTGGCCCACACAGGAACCAGGGAAATACAGAAAGCTGGAAGACACATCGCAGAGGGCAAAAGCATCGCTCACAACCCTAGGCCAGAGAAAGGTCTCCCATGGTTCTGCTCCAATCCATGCTCCAAGTCACTGGGTCCCACAGGGACAGAGACAGGGACAGAGACTAACCACGTGCAAGTTAAAGGGGGAGGAGAGGCACACAGGGAGTATGTGTCAGGAGATGCAGGAGCTCCCAGGGAAGGATGCAGGCAAAGGAAACCCTGGGGAGGCAGAGCTGGTCACCCTCAGACTGGCAGGTGTCTGGTCTGGGGACCAGCAGCTCTGGGCAGGACGTGAGGAAGCAGAGGTCCAACGCAGGCCCCCTGGAGAGAAGGGGGACAGGCACCCCTGTCTGGGACAACAGTGAGCGGCACCCATCCCAGGCCACAGGGGCACCTATCACCTAGCATGGCTCAGCCTGGGACTCACCACCTGAAACTCTGGCTCGGTGGGTCACAGATGTGTTTTCTGTAGTAGTTGGCACAGCAGTGGTGGAAACAGCAGGGAATGGAACAGTGTTCATGCCCAAGGAGATGGAGGGGATCCTCATCCCAGTCCTCCTGACACAATGTCCTGGGGCTACTTTCTCAGTGTTGCTTGGGGCACAGGATTGCGGCAGGCCCTCCTGAACCCCACTCCTGCCACCCTACTCCTGGGGACATTCATAATACTTTCAGGAGGAGGTGGAGAGGATCCAGGATGACAGAGGGCCAAGGAGAAGGAGGGTCAGCACTGGGACGACAGATGGACCAGCCCCGGGCCACCATTCAGGGCCTAATCCTAACCCGAACCAGAACCCTAATACGAAGCCGAATCTGAACCAGAGCCCGAACCCTAACCCATAACCCTAACCCTGAACCTGAATGCGAACCCGAACCCTAACCTCAAATCCTAACCCTGAACCCTAACCCGAAACCTAACCCTAACCCTAAAACTACCCCTACCGCTAACCCTAACCCTAACCCTAACACTAATGCCTAGCCCTGACCCGGACCCTTACTGTGACCCTACTTGATCCCTAACCCTACCCTGACGCTGACCCTGACCCTAACCCTGACCCTACATGGACCCTAACACTGACCCTGACCTGAACTCTGACCCTGACCCTCAACCTAACCCTGACCCTGACCGTGAGCATGACCCTAATCCTAATCCTAACCCTAACCCTAACCCTAACCCTGACTGTGAGCCTGACCCTAACCCTAACCCTACCCTGACCCTGACCCTAACCCTAACCCTGACCCTGACCCTGACACTAACACTGACACTGACCCGATCCCTGACCCTGACCCTAAACCTAACTTTGACCTTGACCGTGAGTCTGACCCTAACCCTAAATGTAATTCTAATCCTGAACCTCAACCTAACCTGACCCTGACCCTGACCCTAATACTAACCCTGACCCTGACCATAACACTGACCACGACCCTGACCCTAAACCTAACCCTGACCCTGACTATGAGGCTGACCCTCACAGGAAATAACCACTGTTTCCCATTATGTATCTTAAAAAGTTCTTTAAGTTGACACTACTCCAGAAGGATTATGGCACTTTTCAACCTCTCACCTGAGACCCACAGCAATAAGCAGAGGAGGACCTGCCTCTCTGATGCCATCTTGCTGCCCTTGCCTTCCCTATGCAACTCAGCTCACATAATAAAGTTGCCTTTTATACAGCCTGAGCCTCTGGTCTGGGCCTGGAGGGGCTTATGCAAGCAGTCAGGGAGAACAGAAGCAAATCTCATAAGCAGTGGTTTGTGAAAGTGCCCAACAGAAATCTAAGGAGTCAAAAATAACTCCAAAATAGAGTTTACAACAGAAACACACAAAAGTCAAGGAAAAAGCTCTGAGAGCAACTAAGAAGTTCTAAAATGACAAATTGCTACAAGATCGAATGAAGAGCATCTATTTTCTTTTTTTTTTAATATATTTTTTTAAAGATTTTATTTGTTTATTTGACAGACAGAGATCACAAGTAGGCAGAGAGGCAGGCAGAGAGAGAGGAAGGGAGGCAGGCTCCCCGCTGAGCAGAGAGCCCGACGCGGGACTTGATCCCAGGACCCTGAGATCATGACCTAAGCCGAAGGCAGTGCCTCAACCCACTGAGCCACCCAGGCGCCCGAAGAGCATCTATTTTCAATTTAAAAATGTTTTTAAACAGGTTCAGTTTCGAGAAAGGATGAACTTGGCTCTTCATATCAATAACCCTGGTAAAATAACAAAATATTCTGGGAAACAAATAATGGGAGGCAGGGAGGGGCAAAAGAATTGGAAGGTACAAAAAAAAAAAAGTGGAGAACTTGGGCCCAACTTTTTATAAAACCTCTGACTGGAAAATATCGAGTTCTGGGCCATTTTTCTCCTGTAGATGGGTAAGGATGTGGCAAACACTTGAGCTTGGGTCCCGGAGCTGTGCAATGTCCAGAGAGATGAGAGATGGAAGACAGGCCCAGAATTTCCTCCCTCAGGGAGACATGTGGGACCCTCATTGGACCTAGGGGAAGACTGAATCCTGAATTTTAGTTATTCTATCTTTTCAATTCAATATTTCTGTTCAATATTTCTGTTTTGTGTTGAAATATACTATAAATGAAATCTAGGTGCCTTCAAGAAAATTCAGTTCCCTCCAGTGGTTTGAGAAGTCAGCGCAGGGTTGCTTGGGCACCATATAAACTTCCCGCACCTGTTCCTCCTCCTATTGTTCCATCTTAAGCAGAGGGAAGGAGGAAGGTGTGGGATTCCCTTAAGACGCCAGACACGCAGTCTCGGTGAGGAGGGCAGAGGCTGTGGAAGCTTCGGGCGCACTGCAAGTCCAACCACAACTCTTCTGCCATCTTTCCTCTGAGTGGGGCACATGCCTGAGGCTTCCTCTGTCAGGTGGCACCCTGGCTGTTCTGTGGGTCCCTGTGGCTGGTGCACCACTTCATGACATGAGCCTTTTCCTAAACCCAAGTAGAGCCTGTATCAAGTAAACCCTACCTGGGGATACATACCTCACCCTCACAAAGAGTCGGTTTGCCCATCACTCGGCCCCTCAATTTGCCTCTGATGGTGGTTAGTTTTATGTGTCAACTTAAGTAAGCTAGGGTGCCAAGTGGAGTGGTCAGTGCCCATTTAGATGTTCCTGCCAAGGTATTTTTTAGTGTGATGAGCATCTGCATCAGTAGCCCTTGTGATAACACAGAGTCTCCTCCTGTGCTGCACAAAAGATTCACCACAGCCCTGTTTCAACTTCAAAAAGGAAAGAAAACTTTATTATCAATATAGAAAAACCAATAGAAACAGAAGAGGAAAGGAATCTACACATACAGGAAGGGAATAGTATGAGTATACTATTAGTATAAGCATACAAATGAGTATACAAATGAGTATAAGGCCACTTTACCTCGTAGCAGGTACTTACAACACCCCACCTCAGCAGCTGGGGAAGCTCCGTGGAGACAGACATGCCCGAGTCCTGACTGAGAGGCTTGGGCGGAGCGTCCTCCTCTCATGGAACACTTCCAGTGGACCATCCCCACAAGGGCCATATTTATAGGGCAAATAATAGAGTTTGAAATTAAACATTTATTCACCTAGGTACAGTTTGGAGCAAGCTGCATGTCCACATTATCATGTTTCCGTAATTTCAAGGAGCCCGAGTTATGTGCACCTGCCTCCCCTCCCAGATTCCATTCTGGGGGCCAGCCCAGCCTGGACAAGAAGGGGATGGAAGGTGAGGCTGTTGCTCTTGGCGTCCAGAACAGAAGGGCCATATCCCTGATGAACATAGATGCAAAAATCCTCTACAAAATATTAGCAAACCAAATTCAACAATACATCAAAAGATCATACAGCGTGATCAAGAAGGATTTATTCCAGAGATGCAAGGATCATTCAGTATTCATAAATCAATCAGCATGATAGATCACATTAACAAAATTAAGGGTAAAAATCATAAGACTGTCTCAGCAGATGCAAAATTCAGTACCTATTAACACAAAAAAAGAAAAAAAAGAAACACAAGAAATACCAAGGGTTATAGAGGATATGGAGAAGGAGGTTATGGAGTGGATAAGGAGAAATGCCCTCACGTGTTGTTGCTGGGGATGTAAATTGGTGCAGTCACCATGGAAAACAGTATGGAGTTTCCTCAAAAACTTAACAATAGAACCACCCTATGATCCAGCTATTCCACTACTGGGTATTTTAAAATATATATGCACCACTGAGTCCATTGCAGCATTATTAAAACAGCCATGATATGGAAACAACCTAAGTGTCCATTGATGGATAAATGGATAAAGAAGATGTGCTATACATGTGTACGCACACAGTGAAATACTACTCAGCCGTGAAAGGGAAGGGAACCTTGCCATTTGAGACAACATGGATGAAACGTGAAAGTTATATGCTAAGTGAAATAAGGAAGACAGAGAAAGCCATTATGTATAATATCACTTCCATGTGGAATCTAGAAAAGCCAAATACATAGAAACAGAGACTAGATTGGTGGTTGCCAGGGGCTGGGTGATGAGAGAGGTAGGGGAGATTTGATCACAGCGTAAAACTTCTGCATATGAAATAATTTCTGCTGATCTCATGTACAGCATGGTGACTGTAGTTAACAGTATTATATTGTACTGGAACGTTACTAAGAGACGAGACCATCAATGTTCTCACCACAAAAAAGTAAATAAGTAAAACAAAAAGGATAATTATGTGAAGTGACGGTTGCTCTAACTCTACTTATGTTGGTAACCATTTCACAATATAAACGTAGATCAAATTATCACATTATGTAAAACTTAAACTTACACAATGTTATATATCAATTCTATCTAAAAAAAAAAAAAGGTTGACATCATTTCCTTCTGGCCCCCATGGTTTCTGAATAGAAATCCTCTGTCATTCGAGGTGTATTCCTCTCTGAGGAGGTGTGATTTTTCTCTTTCATCCTGTGCTATTCTTCCTTTTTCTTTAGTGCTCAGAAATGATAATTCAATGTGTCTTGACATATATTTCTTCAGGTTTATGCTGTTGGGCGTCTGGTAAATGTGAAAATTTTCAGCAATTACTTGTTCAAAATATTTTTCATCTCCAGCCTCTCTCCCCACTCTTTCTAGGATTCCAGTGGCACAAATGTTAGATCTTTTGTTTGGTCCCATGTATCCCAGGTACTGTGGGGTTTTGTTATTGTTGATTTTGAATTGGGGGTGTTGTTTTGTTTTGTTTTGTTTTTAGCTTAGTTTCTCTTTTTGCTTTAGACTGGGTCATTTCTTGTGACTGATCTTTCCTCCTTTATCCCTCCACTCTCCTCCTTCCAGACCCTTCCTAGCCAGCCACCCCCTAGGGCTTCCATATTATTACTTCAGGCCACTTCCCCAGCCACATTAAGTCAATGACCATTTCTGCTCTTTGAGCATCAACCTAAACAAAATCTTATTTCATTGCGGGATGGTATGGGAGCTGTCCAGTTTAACTTATATCAACATATGATGCCAACCTGGGCAGAACCTGGAGTCCTTTCTCTGCTGTTAGCTGGTTGGCAGGCCCTGTGTCTTTAATCAGATGTCTTAGGAAAGAAAGACAAGAAAGCTATTACAATGCAGTAAAAAGGTTTTGTTATATGCATATTCCCCTGGAAACAGAACACACAGCATGCCAAGCGACCACGAAGGTAGTACTGAGGTGAAAAGAGCAGACAGAGGGAAGTAATGCTGGCCTATATTTTTTACTGCATATTTCATGAGAAGTAATGGAGAAGCACAGTCAACAAGCTACTTAGACATAAGATTGGAGAGTTTGAAAATTTCAGCAGGCTGCAGACTATATAGCTTGTGCCCCTTGTTCTCTGGTACCCAGGGGGATGTGGGTAGAAGGAAATGTCACAGATTGCTGGTCTCATTGAAAGGAAGAGAGTAAGGATTAGGGCCCAGGATTGTCTGGTTTGCATATCAAGCATATGCCTTTGGGCAAGTCTTTTACTGCCTCTGCCTCTGGGAATTAGCGAATTTTGGAAGAGGCAGTCCCTTCCTGGCTGGAGCAATAAGAATGCAAAAATAAGAAAATAAGAAATAAGAAAATGCATTAGATATAAAGTCTCATGAGGCTGAAAAAAGGAGCTTGTGCAGTGGTGTTTGGGCAAAAGTGGTGAGTATTGTGGTGATCTGAAACTTTTGTCCCATAAATGAAGTGTGCCTGCTGAATCTGCTTGGGTCCAATACTAAAGAAAATACTTTCTCCTTTCTGAGGTTGACTGCTGCTGGTCTCCACCAATTCTTACAATCTGGTGTGACACTTCTGGTTTAGGACAAACAGCTCTGTCACACAATTAATTGATGAGCTGTGGACAGGTCTACTGGGGCCTAAGCTATGCTGGGAACTACTTGGTGAACAGTGATAGGTTGCTTTTGAGAAGGGCCAAGTCTTGCCAAAGAGCCCGGAAGGCTATGCTATGAGTCTTCATCTGGTCTTGCCAGAGTGTCCACAACATCCTTCCTGGACACAGATGCACATAAAACCAACAATAGGAGGGGTCATAGGGCCCACGTGATAGGGCCACTTCTATCGTGATCTAAACCCGATACAGAGTCCCTCCTGGCTCTGCACCCACTATACTAGTGACTTCAAAACTAGCTGAAAAACGGAATGGTGTGGCTTATCCACATTTGAATTGTGTTGTCTCAACACTCAACAAGGTGCTGTGTTTCACTCTGTGGTCAGAGGTACAAGATACAAGTACATGTCCTTTACCAACAAGGTGCTGTGTTTTAACCTCAGTAGTCAGAGGTACAAGTTACAAGTACTTGTCCTTTACCTCGGAGAGGATGTGCCCACATTCTTCAGATATCTGGACCCCTGGCATAGCCACCAGGGAAGGGGGCCAGATGAATTTTTGTAGGGTTTGCATCCCACTGTTGGAGCACATGTATTTTTGCAAGTTAGGGAAGTCCTCACCATTTCTCACTCATGGTGTACAATTAACAGGATGTAATTGATAGAGTATGGCCTGGTGGCTTGCTCTGGGGGATGTTTATACAACACACAGTAGCAGAGGGCAGGGAACTAACATAGCCCTGGGCCAAGACAGAGGATGTGACCCCCCTCTTCACTGCCTGTGAAAGGGAATTCTACCAGAGGACTGCATTACATCACATGCCATGCCCCCTGCTGGTAGACCTTGTAGTTGGCCCAGCATGGGGTAAGTGCTTTCAAAACCTCCACCTGGCCAGAAGAGGGAGACTTAACACAGCCAGAGAAGAATGGGGCCCAGTGGGGAGATTCTTTGGACAAACTTAATTTTTGAGTACTTAGGCAATACGAATGCCCCATAATTTGCATATCTTCATCCTCTTAGATCTGAAGTGTTTCTGCCTCTCAGAATCTTATACCAGAGTCTCTGGGTGTGTGGCATGAACACACTGGACCCATCAAAAGCAGCAAGATGGTAACTCCTACACAGTTCTTGGCCTTCTGCTCCTCTGGGTTCCAGTGAGAATATTTGGACAAAGCAGGTTAAAGTGGGGGTATGGTTTTCCATCCCCAATTTTCTTTCTTCATTGGGAACCTTTGCACAGATGAATTTGCCTTATTTTAAAAATAAGTTGTATCCTCTGTCTTACCTAACTAGATACTGGTGACTTCATTGTACATATCCTGAACCTCTGCTGATGTTTCCTGTGTGGTTTCAGCCTCCCATGGCGAGATTGTGCTGACCCAGTCTCCTGCCATCCTGTCCATGGCTCTAAAAGAAGGGGTCACCATCACCTGCCGGGCCATTCAGAACATTAACAAGTAGTTAGCCTGGTATCAGCAGGTGCCAGGGAGAGCTCCTAAGCTCCTGATCTATGCAGCATCCAAGTTGGAAACTGGGGTCCCATCGTGGTTCAGCAGCAGTGGGTCTGGGACAGAATCACTCTCACCATCAGCAGCCTGGAGCCTGAAGATACTGGGACCTTCTACTGCCTGCAGTCTAACAGCTACGTGCCCACAGCATTATAGGTCAGAGCATAAACCACCAGGACAGCAGATGTGAGGGGCTGGGCTGCCCCTGCTGCTCCCATGATGCCTGCACCTGCTCAGTTTCTCAGAGGCAGCCCCACTTTGGAGGTCACTGGGGCTTTAGGAGAAGGGCAAGGAGGCTCCTCAGCCTCCTGACTGACTCCCTTTCCCCTGGATGATTACACCCAAGGAGTGTGGGTCAAGGCATCAGTTGGGGTTTATGTAGCAAAAGAGAAGCCACTCTAGATATTCCAAGCAGGAATTGCTTCCTATAAGGATGTAATGCTTAAACATCACTCTTTCAAAGGCCTGGGGATATAATAAGAGAGAGAGAGACTAGAAACACTGATTCCTCAGTGATCCCCCATAAGTTAGAGAATTTATACCATTGGAGATACAGGTTTGTGTAAGACATTTCTATTGAAAGCCACCTGTTGATTTAAGGCCACAGGTGGAAAAACCCTCCAGTTTAACTTTCTACCTCATACAAAGTTAAATTACAAACTTCTTTGTAGACTGAAAATATTGAAAAATATAATTATTTGGAAAAAACAAGACCGCATATCTTAAAAATTAAATAGAATAATGATTTGTAGAAATTTAAAGAATTACAAAGACCACAGTAAAAATAAATCGAAATTATATGCAGTTTTGTCAGAATAAATGGACTTGGATTTGTTTGTTTTGTGGCTTCTGTACCCTTTACAGATTGCCATGAGAATGATGTGCCATGGGTAGTCACCACACTCTGTCTTGGCTCCAGATCAACCACAATCCATAGGCTAGTGAGCCATTCATCTCCCTGAACAAGAACCATGCAGCTGAGCCCTGAGTGCACCCCCGATGAGCTCTCCTTCCACACACACACATGGGGATGAGACCTAGGCCTACCCGGGTCGGTCAGAAGGTGTGGGGCTGTCTGACTCCGAGCCTCCTGGTGTCACCTTTGGATTCTTTTTGCCAAAGAGCTAGAGGCGTTGGGGAAGCCTGACACGACCTGCCCAGTGAGGGGACGTGTTTGGCGGGCGAGCTCTCCTCTGCCTGCATCTTGTGGGCTTCGGTCGGCAGCACCAGAACATGTTGCTTCCTTCAGGATCTGCCCAGAAATGAGCTGGGCAGGGGGGTTTACTCTGGAATGTGGGTGACTGGATACGTGGGTTCCAATTCCGTTGGGCTCTGTCGTCAGGGAAGTGAGGTCACCACTGCCTGGGGGCTCCTTACCTGACTTCCTGCTCCCACCAGAGCTCCCTGAGGGCGCCCCTCCCTGGATGCTCAAGGCTCACCCTCCACCCCATGCCCTGTCCATCCAGTGACCCCCACACAGCCTCCCCACAGCCCCTGGGAGGCCAGGGTGCAGCTGTTGTCCCCGCTGGAGGGCACAGAGCTGGGTTCAGACCAGGCTCCTGCTCCTGCCCAGGACCGTGAGACCGCACACACCCTGTGCCTCTCAGGGCCTCCCCAGTTTCCCCGTCTGCACACTGGGGGTGTTCTGGCTTCTCCTTCTAGGGATGCCATCAGAGGTAGGACCTCTGCATACGTTCTATCCCCGCTCTCCCAGGAGGCTGGTGCACACACTTTGCCAGGCTCGGCTGAGACGGGGCACGGCGGGGGCATGGAACACAGCCCAGAGGGGCCTGGATCTGCTCTGGCATCCAGGCAAAGCCACCCTCTTCCTGCCTGTGTCCCATCCCCCGTGGCAAGGTTCCAGTGCATGGCTTCTGACCTTGGTGACATAGACTTCCCAGGGCTCCCATTAGGTTGAGGTCCAAGGGCCTCGTCTGCACCCATGTGCTGGCCAGCCCCCACAGGGGTCCCCGGGCATTCCCAAATCCGTCCTCCCAGGGTGGATGGACCGTGGGACAAAATGTTTGGCTGTCATTTTCTAGCTGATTGAGGAAAGTCTGGGACTTCTCCTGGTTCCGTCTCTCCTGTGTTCAGTGTCTGTCTCTGTCTTTGTCTTTGCTGTGTGTCTGCATCTGTCTTTGTGTGTGTGTGTCTCACAGGAGCAGGATCTGTGGGCTCCAGGGATGATGGGAGAAACCTCCGAAGTCTCCCTTGTCCCTGTTTCCCTCTCCTGTGCTGGTGCTTGGTTCCTTGCTAAGTAAGGCCTTCTCACCCTGAGCAGAGCACTGACTCTGGAACCTCTTCCCAATGGGGACCCTGAGGCTGCACTAAGGAGGGTCCTGACCTTGGTCCCCAGGCCAGGGTTCTAGTGCTCTGCCACATTCTGCAAGCCCACAATGTTAGCCCCCTGAACCCCCAGGCTATCTTCTGCTCAGAAGGACCTCGAGGGAGTAGAAAGCATTTTCCCAAGACTGGGAGCACAGTGGGTCAGGGATAGCGATTCAAGGCCAACAGGCTCTTCTACAAGCCTGTGGGAGACTAGGGACACCCTGTCTCTATGGCCCCACCGACAGAAGAGCAAGTGGATGCCTTCGGTTTTGTAGCCCCGTCCACACTGGAGGGTACCTCTTCCTACTTCCAGTAGGCCAGGGTGGTGATGGACACCAGGCCCCAGACCCTGTCCCCACCCAGTGCCCTGGCAAAGCCCCTGGGCCCCTTGGGGACCCCTTGACCACCAGCCTGTCCTGTATCCCCTCCCAATGCTTTGGATATCCATCCTTGCCAGGAGTCCTAATGCCCCTGAACCCATGGCCCATCTGTCTCCAACCTCTTTCTTCTTTCCCCCTTTTACCCACCATTTTCCCAGGGTGTCTCCCCCTCTGACCCCTAACTGGGCAGAGTGGGGTGTGTGTGTCTGTGTGTGTGTGATGATGTATGTGTGCACATGCACGCTCAAACACATATGCGTCTAGATGTCTGGGGATGCCCGAGGTCATGTCCCCACATGGGAGGGGTGGGTAGCTCTCCCCAAGGATCTGAGGAGCTCTCACCCTCAAAGCAAACCTCATGGGAGGGTCCGGGATTGCCTAGGACTGGAGGGAAGCTCTGCTCCTTGGACTCTGTACCCGTCTTTTGTCCTGGGCCAGTCTCTGCCTCCCTTGAGCCCAGGTTCCCAACTGTCCCTGAGGGTTGGACATGGAAATGCTTGAACCTCACCGTTCCTCCAGGGGTAGGTGGAGGTGGAGGAAAGGTGCACCAGGCACACAGACCTCCATTCCGAGAGGGCCAGGTGTGCACAGGAGACCTGCACACAGCCCCTGTACCATGACCCAGCCTTGTGGTGGATGTGTACGCGACCATGGCGCTGTCCCTGACTGGTCCCCCATGTTCCCTCACCACTGCCAAGTGCTCCGTGGCCCCAAAGTCAGCTGAGCACCGGAACCATGCCTCTCCTGGGAAGCAAGGCTCAGGGTGCAAGGCCCGGTGGGTTGGACATCTGGGGATGCCAAGGTCATTGAGTACGCCCCACCCAGCTGGCCTGGAATTCAGAATCCCTCCCAGGGTCCCGCTCAAGGTGGGGTTGATCTAGAGGACTTGGAGACATAAGTGGAGGCCAAATCAGGGCAGGGAGGTCAGTGAGCCCCTTCAACTTCTCTCTCCCTCTGCTATGTCTTCATGGTTGTTCCCTGGGACAGAGGTCCAGCCCGTCCTTGGATATAGCCCTGGCTTGAGTCAGTGGGTAGGATGGAGGACAGGGAAGTTTAGGGCTTGATTGAGGGGTTTGGGTTAGGGTGAGGGTTATAGTAGGGTTATGGCAGAGTCAAGGTCAGGGTAGGGCCAGGGTTAGGCTTAGGGTCAGGGTTAGGTTTAGGGACTGGATCAGGGTCAGGGTCAGGGTCAGGTCAGGGTACAGTTTAGGTTCAAGTTAGGGTCAGGGTCTGGGTTAGGGTTAGGGTCAGGGTCAGGGTTAGGGTCAGGGTTAGGTTTTGGGGTCAGGGTTAGGGTTAGTGTTAGGGTCTGGGTTAGGGTAGGGTTAGACAGGGTTAGAGTCTAGGTTAGGGTAAGGGTATGGGTTAGGGTTAGGGTTAGAATCAGGATTAGCTTTAGGGTCAGGGTCCGTGTAGGATCAGGGTCAGGGTTAGATTTAGGGTTTGCGTGGTAGCATTAGGAAGCACATTTGCAATGACATATTTCAGTGTGACTGGGATAAAGTGTGTCTGTATCACCATTTTTTGATTGCAGGTGCCCATGGGGACATCACGATGACTCAGTCTCCAGGCTCGCTGACTGTGTCTCCAGGTTAACGAGTCATCATTAATTGAAGAGCCAGTCAGAGTGTTAACAACTATGTAGCCTGGTACCAGCCGAAACCTGGGCAGGCTCCCAGGCTCCTCATCTATGCTGCATCCAGCTAGGCCATGGGCATCCCAGACCTGTTCAGCGGCGGTGGGTCTGGGACGGACTACACCCTCACCATCAGCAACCTCCAGGCCGAAGATGTGGGAAACTATTACTGCATGCAGCATTATACCTTTCCAACCACAGTGCTTCAGCCTCGAACACAAACCTGCTCCCTCCGGCTGAGGGTCAGGGAGACTTTGCTTCACCAGCTGTTTCCTCCCCACTCAGCCCTGAGCATATGCGTTCCCCTATCTGCCTGAGAAGTCACGTCTCCTAACTTACTCCTTGGAGTGCTTGTAAGGCCCAGCAGAAAAAGAAGAGATCAGACTTTTTCTGCACCCCCCACCCCTTTTTAAAATAAAGATTTTATTAATTTGACAGAGATAGAGAGAGAACACAAGCACGGGGAGCCAGAGGCAGAGGAAGCAGGGTTAGGCTTAGGGTTAGGGTTAGGGTTAGCAGCAGTGGATCTGGGACTGAATTCAGTTTCACGATTGATCCCATGGAGGATGGCAATGCTGCCAGTTATTACTGCCAGCAGAGCAAGGAGACTCCTCCCACAGTACTCTAGGTGTAAACAAAAGCCTCCCCAGGTGGCTGCTCAGTGAGTCTCAACTCCCTCACCTGTTCCTCCTCATGACCCAGGGTCTCTGGGTGGTTTGGGTAAGAGGGTCAGACTATGAGAGAAATGGATCTCCAACTGACATGTGTCTGTGTGTTTGTGTTTTCCACATAAACTGTTTTATAATTTAACGATCATATGACTATGGGGCTCACATAGTCCCTCTCCATGTTGTTCAGAAACTAAGAGCTGAATGTAGTTATCTGTGTTCCTTTGAATCAGGTTTCTCCATCTCTGTGTCTTTCTCAAAAATGACTTCTTCTGTCCTAGATATATTTACTTGTCCTTTTCTCCTTGTCCAATTTTGATGTCCCTTTTCTATGATACCCATTATGTATCTGGCCAAGGTCTTTTCTTGTCTTCTTTTTCTGTTTTCTTGAACATTAGGGGTAGAGTGAACTCCAGAAGAAGCCTGAATGTGCACAGTGACAAGGAAGAAAGGGTCAGTTTTCACTTCTAATTCCACCTCTACCTTGGCCTCCCTTGGGCTTCTGTATCCTCCCCAAGGGGAGCTGGGAAACTGACAAATAGTGCCCTGTAACATGTCAGTGTCCTCAGATTCCCATTAGTTTTTATGATTGTAAAGGTGTGTCACCACATAGAAATTTTATTGTCGTATTATTTTTTATTGCCCCACAAAAAGCACAAACTTACTGGCTAAAACACCTGTTGATCATCACATAGTTTCTAAAAGTCAGGTTTCTGGGCAGGGTTTAGCTGGGTTCTCTTTTTGGGGTGTTCTAGGATGAAACCAAGGTGTTGGCCAGACTCCCTTCTCATCCAAGTTTTGAAGAATCTGTTTCCAAGGTCATTTCAGGTTGTGGGAAAAATTCTTTTCTTTGTGACTATGTGACTAAAGGTCCTGACCTTTGGTGGCTGCAGGCCGGAGGTTACCTCAGTGTCCTAGAGGCCACTCAAAGTTCCTGACATGTGAGATAATAACGAATCATACCAGCAATGGGAAATCCATCCAGAAGAGAGAGAGCTTACTTCCTCCCTTAAGGGCTTCATTCTGATTTAGTGAGGTCCCACCAGCATAATCTCCATTTTAATTAACTCAGAATCAGCTGATTTGGGATGGTAGTTACATCTGCCAAATCTCTTCCCCTCCTCAAGATTGCATGGGCTCGAAGGAGGCCACGGGCTCTTCCCACACTGAATGGGAGGGCATGAACCCTGGGCTGTAGGTGTCATGGGCCCCCCCACAAAGGTCTGTCTGCTACAACTGTCCCACTTACATAAGACTTTTTTGTTTGCTTATTTCCATTCTCTTTCTCCCAAGAGTCTCTGGTGCCTAGGACATCAAGTACAAAATCTCCCCAGGTAATGGATCATGAATAGCATCAGACCCACCCCTCAAGGCCATGTTTCCCTTCTAGCTTCTCATATTTCTCCTGTTGCTTCCCAACCGAAGAAATAGCCAATGTTTTCCTCTGCTTCGTGTGAGATTTGTAATAAATTGATAAACAAATAATATTAGACATGTAATTTGAAAAATGCCTGAATTAGGAAAGAAAGAACCATCTCATATGAATGACCTAAGCTCCTACCCTAAGAACCTAGGAAAAAAAAAAACAAACAAAATCCAAGCAGGTAGAATGAAGGAAATATAAAAATTAAAGTGGAAATCAATGGAATATATATTCTAGCCCCTCAAAACTTAGGATCCTTTTAAAACCAGCATGGTGTAGAGAGCTCAATGTATTGTCGTGCTAATGAGCCAAGGGCTGTGTATCATTCAGTTTCAGAGGGAAAGGTAAATGTTTAAGCTCTGCCTTATAAGTGGGTGGAAGCAGGTTCTCTTCTGTAGAGGGAACCAGTGCCTGTCATTCGTGGAACATCCTTGCATATATCTAGGCTCCAGATCACACAATGGGATTCTAGTTTTCCTGTGCTTTGGGGGTCAGAGGTCTTTAGAGAGACCTTAATGTACAGACAAGGGCTCAGTTCAGCAGCGGCCAGGGAAAGAGGAGGTGCACCTTTGGGGTTTGGGATTTGCCGATGGAAATTATGTACAGCAGATTCTTACCACAGAGGAAACTCACTCCCACACTGCCCCTTTCTTTGTTAATGGGGTTGAATTAGGAACGTGTAAGTGATGCCCTGGTCCAGAGGTCCACCCGCCTCCTACAGGCCCTAAGAACATTCCCCCTCCTCTGCCTGCCTAGCTTCTACAGGTGGAAGGACCACAGGGACTTCTCAGCCAGGACCTCCTCACCCACCCGCTGCTGAATTGCTTTTCCTCTGAAACCTCAAAACCCTCAGAATTGGATCTGGGTGGGAGTTCTTAACTGTCTCACCATCAGAGACCCTGGAGGCCTAAGGTGTAGCCCATTACTGTTACCAGCAGTGGGTAGCTACCCACCCACAGTGTTAGGGACAGGAAGGAAAACTCCAGCTGTGGGCCCAGCTGTGCTCCATCAGATACCCTAAAGGTCATGGGCTCTGCTTCTGAGTCTGGAAGACCTCACTGTGGCCCTCTGTGGTGCCAGGGCTTGGCTGACTGTAGAAGATGCTTGGCTTTCAGAGGAAAGAGGAGGAACAGGGTCTGGAGAATGAGTCAGTTCTCAATGGGCTCCGTTTTGGTGGCAGCCTGGGTCATGAAGGGAAAGGTGCAGGTGTGATGTCATTCCTCCAGAGCATTACTCTGGCTTTGTTTTTGTTCGTTTGTTTAAGGTTTTTATTTATTTATCTGTCAGAGAGAAAGAGAGAGCATAAGTAGGCAGAGGGGCAGGCAGAGGAAGAAGCAGCCTCCCTGCTGAGCAGAGAGCCAGACATGGGGCTCGATCCTAGGACCCTGGGATCATGACCTGAGTTGAAAGTGAACACTTAACTGACTGAACTACCCAGGTGCCCACCCCCCACTTAGATCATTCTTAAAACAAAGTTACTTTCTGCACTGCCCTGTAAGGCTTTCTTTGCTAAAGGGATTGAATTAAACCTGTTTGGACAAGAGCCGATAAATAACACCCTGCATCATATGTACACACACCTCAAAAAGCACTGAGAACCTTCCCTCTATTATGTCCTTCTAACTTACACAAATGGAAAGACTGCAGAGACTTATAAGCCAAAACCTCCTCACTCACACCCTGCTGATTTGTATCTTCCTCTGGAACAACTAATCCAAAAATTTATATGGAACCAGAAAAGACCCCTAATAGCCAAAGAGCTGTTGTAAAAGAAAAGCAAAGCTGGCGGCATCACAATTCCAGACTCTAAGCTCTATTACAAAGCTGTCATCATCAAGACAGTATGGTGCTGGCACAAAAACAGACATATAGATCCATGGAACAGAATACAGGAAACACAAATGGACCCTTTACTCTATGGTCAAGTAATCTTTGATGAAGCATGAAAGAATACCCATTAGAAAAATGGAAAGCTCTTTAATGAAAGATGTTGGGAAAATTGGACAGCCACATGTAGAAGAATGAAACTGGACCAGTTTCTTAGACTGCATACAAAAATAGACTCAAAATGGATGAAAGACCTCAGTGTGAGACAGGAATCCATCAAAATCCTAGAGGAGAACACAGGCAGCAACCTCTGTGACCTCAGGCACAGGAACTTCTTGCTGAATGTTTCTCCAAAGGCCAGGGAAACAAAGGCAAACGGTGAACTATTGGGACATCATTGGGATTAAAAATCTTTCTGGTAGAAATAAAGTAGTGATAGAAACAGAAAAAAGGGAACCATGAAAAAACAGGGATAGCCTACATTGCACCATTATTGTCTAGTCAATATTGGACAACCAGCTCTCCAGAGAAATGAAAGTTCAGAAACAAGAAATATTTATATATTTATTTATTTAATATTTTTACAGCATAAGGAATGGAGTCAATGGTACTGTAATAATAATGTATGGTGACAGATATGGCCATAGAATAATGTATAAACTTGTTGAATCACTAAGTTGTACTGCTGAAAAAGGATAGCCCTATGTATTAATGATGCTAAAACAAGAAAGGAGGAAATTTTTAGAATCCTTGATCCAAACATCTTCCATAGGAATCCAAAGAAAAAGAAGATCTGGTTCAGGATCGGTGTTCCAGGAAGCTTCTGAATTCACCTCCTCCCAGGGACACGTGGAACCTACAGCTACACATGGGACAACTCCCACTGTGAGATATCCAGAAACTAGCTGAGGGACTCCAACACATTGGGTTAAAGAAGTCATACCCACATTGAAACACGTGCACAATGCTGGGACACATTCTTGCCATGAAATCCACCACCAACAGAATAGTGTACCATTGGAAGGAAACGTGTAACTCCCAGCTTCTCCCTGAAGAACAAAGGATTTGGATCCAACTTCTAGTGACCCAACTTGCAAAACTTCCACCTGAGGAACCGGCCCCCAAACACCTCGATCTGGAAGCCAGTGGGGCAGTGCATGGAGACTCCCCAAGAAATCAGTAAACAAAGAAACAGGGAGCAGATGGAACCACTCACCTCCCAGTCTTTCCCTCAAAGAAGCCTATTTTCAGATCTTAAAGGCTGCTGCCCGACAGGCTTCCAATTCAGAACACATCTATGGGCTGAGTGCATTCCTCCCTGGAAATCGAGGAAGCCTGTGTTTCCACTCTGCATTCTCTCTCTGTCCAGCTCCAGGTCCCTGGTGTCTCCCTGGAAAGAGCTTGCGCACTTGTCTGGTGCCCCGGCAGCCCTTAACCACCTGGTTCTGTTGGCCAGCAGGGCTGAAGTTCTCAGACCCACAGGGCTAGAGCAAATAGAGACAAATAAATATTTGCAGAAATAATACTTGCGTGTTAGAATTGCAAATAATACTGGCAATAAAGTTGCAAATATTACCATAAGCTTGTGATAAAATTCCAGACAGATGAACTTGCAAGAATAATATTTGTGTATTATAATTTTAAATAATACAACAAATATGTATAATAGATGGTAAAACTTTATTAATTTGATATTTTAACTGAGTGTAAGATCTTTCTGGATTGCTTTTCTGCAATTTCATTTATTATGGTATCAAAATTTGTACTTTTAGCAAACTTTCTTTCCATATATAATTGCAAGTAACACTGTCTTTTGTCAAATACAAGACCTGAAATATTTTTCAATAATTTTTAATTTTGAAAAGGTTTTTTTTCTGATGTAAAATAAAAAAAAACCCTGAGTTGTTTGGAATATTTTAAAGTCTGTGGTGACATTACAATGCCTTTCTAATTAATTATTTGAAGTATAAATTTTGCTATGTTTAGACATGATGAACCATTTCTAAAAAAATGACAACTCTTCACACAAATTAGTTTTGTGTAAATCTGATTTAATATTCGATACAAATGTATACAATGATATCTTCATGTTTCTTCGGACATTTCTTGCAATATATAGACATAAAACATGAAACTGAAAGTAGCTCCATAATTTGCATGCACTTCAAAACACCTGTTTTTTACATTCCTCCTCTATCCCTTCAATTACAACTAATCCTAAAATTGTCCTATTAAAGGTTGTTCAGTATGAAGCTTCATATAAAATAGAGCAATTCATCAAATCTGACAATATTTAAATTTAGCATTTACTTCTAGGACGGTGGCTACTTAGTTTACATTGCCATAGCAGTTTCCAAAACCGAGATCCTAAATTCCCTGAGGCATTCTCATAATTCTTTTTTGACACATCGGTATGCTATGCTCTGCTTATTGCAAGTGTACCTACCGTCTCTCTCCGCACAACACTGTTCGAAAATCATAAACTACATTCCTTTCTTGTACCTTCATCCCTGTGACCTGCTCATTCCATAACTGGAAGCAGGTTCCTCCCAATCTCCTTCACACATTCTTCCCCTCCTGCCTGTTCCCTTCCCCTCAGACAACCACCAGTTTGGTCTCTGTATTCACGGGTCTTTCTGCCTTTTTTGTTTGTTTGTTTTGCTTTCTGTTTTAGATTCTACATATAAATGAAATCGTATGATGTTTGCCTTTCTCTCGACCTACTTCACCTTACATAATACCCTACTGGTCCATCCATGTTGTCCCAAATGGCTCGACTTCATTCTTCTTATGGCTGAGTAAACTTTCATTGCATATATGGACATTGTCTTTACAGGATTAGGAGCTTATATCTGCTATGGTTTTATAAGTCTTTTTGGGAGCTTGAAAAAAAAGGTTTACTAATCATTCTCAGCCATATTTCCTGTGGGGGTAGTGTGTACAGAATATTATTTAGAGAATATAGCACAAAAACCGTTAGTATAACTGGGAAAGAAGAAATTCAGAAAGTGGGAAAATAAGCAATAATAAATTGTGAATGATATCAAATACCATCCTACTGAAAATATCACAAACTTTGTTAGCTCAAAAATGTATGTAATTGGGTTGCCACAAATATGCCTCATGTTTCTGACGCTCAGGCTGAGTAATTGTCCCTGACTCATGCACACAAGCCAGGAGGGTCAGGGTGAGGTTCAGGGTGGCTGTGCCTGCTAGCTCACTGCTCAGCCCACAGGATGATCATGTCCCTTCCACAGCTGGTTGTGCCCCGCTGAGCCTGTTGGCGCCCAGGGGTCGGGATTCTGTTCAGAGCACTCAGCTGCATGTTACTGCCCTGACTTCCCCAGCACCTGCCTCTGATGCCAGCTCAGAGCCTCTGCTGTGCCCGCTCCCTGCTCAGGCATCACACGTGCCCAGTGGGGACCACCAAACAGAGAGGTTTGTGTTTGCGCCTGAACCATTGTGAGAGGATACTGTATACCTTGCTGACAAAATAAACTCCCACATCATCAGCCTCCACCCTGTTGATTGTCAGGGTGAAATCTGTCCCTGACCCGCTACCACTGAACCTGTCTGGGACCCCAGTGAAATGGCTGTAGATCAGGAGCTGTGGGGACTGGCCTGGCTTCTGCAGGTACCAATGCAAATAGGTGTTTCCATCACTGTGTACAAGGCTCTGACTGGCCCTGCAGGAGATGGAGGCCGGCTCTCTGGGTGTGACAGTCAGAGAGAGTGGGGTCTGTGTCATCACAACCTCCCCACTGGATCCTACAATAATAAGAAATAAGTACAGATTATGGAGACACATTATAAGCCATTTTAATTATTTTAAATATCATTTATATTAGGCTAAATCATATTTTGTGATTGGATTCCTAGTCTAGGGCTAATTTCCATGGATAACCCAGGAATTGCAGGGCACAGAGTGGCCACATTTTTTTCCTTTAGCATCTCACTAAAACACTGTTCTTTGTTCCTCTGGCATCTTTGTAATCTTAACAGATCTCAATATTTAATACCACTTGTTGGAGGGCAATCTCAATTCTGGACAGAGCACACATAGGGAATAATAGCACCCAGACAGCTCACCCTCCCCACCCCAATCTCCCATCTCATTCTCCTTCTGCTTTTACCTGGGACCCAGAGCATTAGCAGCCCCAGGAGCTGAGAAGGGAACCTCATTTTGAGAAGCTGAGCTGATGAGTCCTAGTAAATAGGCAAGCTAGGAGCTGACCTTTATGTCAGACTTCCAAGGCACTGTCCTCCCCAGGGGACAATAGGCAAATCCCATGGTGGGTGTGGCAGAGTGGAAAGAGCCAAAGGTAGGGTGCAGGTCCCTCTCCTGGGAGAGCAGCAACTTAAAATGTCTTCTGTGTTTGGAGGAAACCTAACAGACACAAATTCCCTACTGCCTGCACAGGAAGCAGGATCTCCCTGTGATAATCAGGATCTCTGGCAGAACACAGTGCTCATAGCTCTGCCTTCTGAGAAAACTCCAGAGACCCTGATGATATAGGCATGAGTGTTCAGAGCCCATTTCTGGCAGGTGTATGGTCATCCTGTTGGGATTCCTGTCAGCTAATGCCCAGGAGGAAACAGGTCCCACTTCCACTTTAGCTGATTGTCTGGTGACTTCCAGATCCCAGGATGAACTAGAGTCTCTGGGATCTGCTGTTTCCAGGTTAATGATTTTAGACAATTTAATAATGATTTAAAATGAATTAAACTCGTGCTAACACCTCTTGAATTATCTACTCTTTGAGAAGATGAAAGTGAGAGGAACTTGACAGGTAGAAAAGAATCTCTCTTATGCAAGAGAACTCATGGTCCTGCAGAAGAGAATAGGAGAGAAGACAGAATTGTATACTTCAGACAGTGAGTATGAATTTTGTGGCAACAAATTGTTATAATGTGGTGTGTATCCTGTCATACTTCTGTCTTTCTCCTCAGAGAGACTGATAGATGGATAGGTGAATAGTAGGCAAAGCAGACAGATGATAGACACATACATTACCATTTGGTGCATATTAGATAAGGTACACACACACACACACACACACACACACATCGTATATCAAACAAAGAGATTTCTCAAGTCATTATTGTCTAAGGGGATGGACTGAATGAAGAATGTTTCCCATTTCCCAGAAAACAATGTTTTCCCTTCCCACACAGAGACTTCCTCAACACGTGTAACCAATTTCTGTTGGGGGGTCTCGTTCCTTGTCAGTTAGCTCTATGTGAGAAGCTCTATGTGAGAAGCTGTGTCTCTCACATAGAGATTCTGTAGGTGAGAATAGTAAGGACTGGGATAAAAATTCCAATAATTTGTTGTCACCCATATCTATGATGGACTTTTTCTGGGGTCTTCGGTGAACCACAGTTACTGTGGAACAGGGTACGGGGTCAGAGCTGCTTCGGGCATCAGTTTACCAACCATCCTTCATTAAAGCTGGGATATAACCTGATGATTCTGCCTATGTCAGCCTGATGTAGGTGTTAGTTGATAGTGAGAATTGTGTCAACTTCAAATTATCTCACAACTCAAGTCACTGCCAGGCAATCAAAACCCTGGAGAAACTGAACAAATAATTCGTAGTTCCACTAAATCTCAGGTAATTTAAACCAGATATCACACAGAATTAAAAAAAAAACTCCTGAATATATGCAATTTTAGGCATGATTCACAAAATGCTTGATCTGAATATCTTTGGCAGGTGGTGGTCCCTGACCAGCTGTGTGGAGGAAACCAAGCACTTTCAAGAGGGAGTTTCCTCAGGGGCACAGCCTCCTGGCTCTGGGTCTGCTCTCAGTAGTTTTGTATCTACAGTTCATCCTCCAGAGCAGCTGCCCTTGGCTCTACAGGGCGGTGTGGATGCCCCGCTGGAGAAGGACTAGCCCATCAGGAGTCTATCATCTAATGAGAGTGAAGGGCACAGAGAAGGAGCCCTTGTCCTTGACCACTTGTGGGTGGGGTTCCCAGGGACATACCCTCGTGTGTTTTCCTCAGGTGTTTTCCAGAGCAGCTCACAGAACTCAGAGAATCACCTACTGTGTTTACTAGTTTACTCAGGGATATGAGAAAGGATCAGATGGAGAGCTAGATGGAGAGATTCACAGGGCCAAGATTGGGAGGATCAATAGTTTTTGTCCCCATGACTTTGGGGTGTGTCATGGGGTGTGCTCAAGAATATGGGAGCTTTCTGAACCCTGCTCTGTAGGGATATGACAGAGGCTTCCTCACATAGACATGAACAATTATTACCTCCGTTTTAGCCCCTTTCCTTTCTCTAGAGGATGGGTGATGTGGCTGCAAGCTCCAGGTTTGTAATCATGGCTTGGTCATTCTGGTGCTCAGTGGCCACCCAGGAGCCTACTCGGGGTCCTCTTCACAGAATAAAAGATGCTCTTAGTGTTTTTATGTCCTAGGAGATGACAAGGGTTTTGGGAGCCCTGAGCCAGGAACTTTGGACAGAGATGAATATATATATTTTCTATTATCTCATAGGCATAAATCAGGAATTCTGGGAACCAGCATCCTTATACAGGCTGAAGGGCCTGGTGTTTCTGCTGGAAGTGAGCCCATCCTTTACCACAGACTCCAGGGCTCCAAGCAGTGCCTGTTTTTTTTTTTTTTTAAATTAATTAATTAATTGGTTTGTTTGATCTTAAGAATTTATTTATTTGAGAGAGGGAAAGAGGGTGGGTGAGTGTGAGTGTGCATGTTTAGGGGAAGGGGCAGAAGGAGAAAGAGAGAGAGATGTAGACTCTGACTGAGCAGGAAGCCTTACCCCAGGACCAAAGGTCATGACCTCAGCCAAAGGCAGAGGCTCAGCCAACTGAGCCATCCAGGCACTACCCTCCCTCAAATGTGCATTTTGTAAAGGACACTCAGCTGAGTGGAAGAGGGAGCTGTTGGAGAAGTTTTTAGAGAAGAGAGCTGGACTTTGGCATCTGTAGCCATCCTTCCTTGCTGACTGCCTGGGAGGGACAAGGCTGTCCAGGCCCCTTCCTCACTCTGAGGACTCTGTGATAGTATTAACATATTTTCCTACTTAAGAAAAATAAAACAGGGAATATGACCATTATATCTAAATTAAAGAATATTAAGTGAACTCTATAGGTTCTTTTGGAAAATGAGTGAGCTCTGCTTAGAAGCGAACCAAGCTACGTCCCCTTTTCTCTCAAAATAAACTTCTGCTTATAAAGTTCAATTAAGATAAAGGAAAGAAATGATCAAAGTCACTTGTATACTGTCTTCTGGGAGAAAGCAGAGAAACTTTACATGAAGGTTTTAATTTTATAGGAATCAAATGCAAAGTGGAATCATTTAGATTTTGTCTCTCGAACTACAATTCTCATTGCTTTACTGAATGACCCCTGGTAAGGCACTTTCTGAACCCTGGAGATCTTTTTCACTTGAGAAATGGTGAGAAGGAATTTGGTAGTCTCTAGG
Organism: Mustela erminea; assembly: GCF_009829155.1. NCBI lineage: Eukaryota > Metazoa > Chordata > Mammalia > Carnivora > Mustelidae > Mustela > Mustela erminea. The sequence continues at coordinate 103,414,249 of NC_045620.1, forward strand.
ATCCCTTTGAGACCCCAATGGGAAAACATGAATTTCCATAGACAGCAACATTAAGTAACTGAAGTACTGTAGTTAGGTACTGTATCCCTATCCCCAAATTCCCCTCCATTTTCTATGGAATTTTCTATGGTTGAGATTTATGTTCTTCTTACCCACTCGTACCCTAAGACCACAGAATATCTTGTCGCGTTGCTTTCATAGCCACAATTTTTGTACAGTTGACCTACCTTAAAGGACAAGGAGAGGTTATTATGAGCATCAAGCCCCTCTTTGTGTTGAGACAAGAATACTGGGGTCAGCCTTGAGAGGCCAAGGTGCTGTGTGATATAGGAATGTGCCCGGTGCTGCTGAGCCTCTTTCCTGGGCTTACTCTCTGGTGATTATAAAGTACTAGAGTGGGGTCTCAAGACTGTGGGTTTTGGTTTCGTTTTCTATAACTCTATAAGTGATGGGATTGGAAGTTACTGCTTTCAGGACCCTTTCCTTGATCAGAAGAAATGGGAATGAGAACCAGATATGCTTTCCTGAATCTGATCTTCCTACCCTGTACTCCTATGTCAATATATTCTTCTATGTATTTTCTTGTATAGGTTAAAAGATTTGGGGTTTTACGTTTAAAAGTGGAATCTATTTGAACAATGGTTTTTATGTCTGTTGTAAGAAAATGGATATCCTTTTTTCCATAGAGAACATCGTACATGAGCAGTTAGTGTAACTGGGAAAGAAGAAGGTGAGAGAGTGGAAATAGAAAATATATGATTTCTGGATACCAAATATTATCCTATTGAAAATATGGCAAAATCTGTTAGCTCCAAAATGTATGGAACTTGTAGTTGTCCCATAAGTGGTCAGGTTTCTGACGCTCAGGCTGAGTAACTGTTCCTGACCCCTACACACATGCCAGGAGGGTCAGGGTGAGGTTCAGGGCAGTTGTCTCTGGCAGCTCACCAATCATCCCGCAAGCTGATCATGTCCCTTCTGGAGCTGGTTGTGCCCCGCTGAAGCTGTTGGCCCCCAGGGGCCAGGACTCGGTCCAGAGCACTCAGCTGCACGTTACTGCCCTGAGTTCCCCAGCACCTGCCTCTGACGCCAGCTCAGAGCCTCCGCTGTGCCTACTCCCTGCTCAGGCAACACACGTGCCCAGTGGGGACCACCAGAGAGGTTTGTGCTTGGGGCTGAACCACTGTGGGAGGAGCATGTGTATCTTGCTGACAGTAATAAACTCCCACATTGTCAGCCTCCACCCTGCTGATTGTCAGGGTGAAATCTGTCCCTGACCCGCTACCACTGAACCTGTCAGGGACTCCAGAGACACGGGTGGAAACCAAGTAGATCAGGAGCTGTGGGGACTGGCCTGGCTTCTGCAGGTACCAATTTAAATAGGTGTTTCCATTACTGTGTACGAGGAGGCTCTGACTGGCCCTGCAGGAGATGGAGGCCGGCTCTCCGGGGGTGACAGACAGGGTGAGTGGGGTCTGTGTCAGCACAGCCTCCCCACTGGATCCTAAAATAATGAGATAAGTACAGGTTAATTAGAAACATTATGAGCCATTTTTATGATTTTAAGCTTTTTGTAGTATTATTCTTGACTTGATTCATACTCTAAAGATATTTAATATTCACAAATAACCCAACATTGGAGGGCACAGGGTGGTCTTTTTTTGTTTGTTTCTTTTTTTAGGATCTCACTAGAGCACTGTTCTCAATTTCTTATTAATTGTCACAGGTCTAAAAATTAAATTCCCCTAGATGAGGGACATTCCAACCCCTGGACAGAATACACATAGGAAGCATTAGCACATGGCGAGCTTAGCCGCCCTACCCCAATCTCTCATATCATCCCCACTCTGCTCTTACCTGGGACCCAGAGCATCAGCAGCCCCAGGAGCTGAGAAGGAAACCTCATTTTGAGAAGCTGAACTGATGAGTCCAATAAGTAAACACAAGCTCAGAGCTGACATTTATGTCAGACTTCCAAAGCTGGTCCTCCCAAGGGGACAATATGCAAATCCCATGGTGGGTGTGGCAGAGTGGAAATAGCCAAAAGCAGGGTGCAGGTCCCTCTCCTGGGAGAGCAGTAACTTAAAATGTCTTCTATGTTTGGAGAAAACCTAACAGAGACAAATTCCTTAGTGCCTGCGTGGGAAGCAGGATATCCCTGTGGTAATCAGCATTTGTGGTAGGATACAGTGCTCATAGCCCTGCCTTCTGAGACAGCTCCAGAGACCCGGACAATACAGACTTGAGTGTCCAGAGTCCATATCTGCCAGGTGAAAGGCCATCCTGCTTGGATTCCTGCCAGCTAATGTCCAGGAGGAAACAGGTCCCACTCCCACTCCAGCTGATTGACCGGCGATCTGCGGATCCCAGGACGAACTGGAGATGGTTCAGGAGTCTCTGGGATCTGCTATTTCCAGGTTAATAGTTTTAGATAATTTAATAATAATTTAATAATGGATTAAATTCAAGCTGGGACCTAGTGTATTATACTCTATGTGAAGATGAATGCAAAAAACCTACAGGAGTAGGAAAGAATCTCTCACTCACAAGTAGAGAAGTCATAGTCCTGGGGAAGAGAATAGGGACAGAGACAGAATTTATGCTTCAGGCAGTGAGGATGACATTTGTGGTAACCATTTGTTACAATCTGGTGAGTATTGATCATACTTCTCTCTCTCTCCCCAGATAGATAGACACACAGACAGACAGATGCACACACACCCCATAACAGTAAAGAAATCTCTTAAGAGAAGCACTTCCTATGAGGATGGGCCAGAAGAATACTGTTTCATTTTGTAATGTTTCCTTCTACATTATTTTTTTCTTATGATGGCCAGAAGACCCCTTCCCATATAGAGGCTTCCTCATGATGTGTAAAAAGTTGCTATCAGGGGTTCTGGTTCCTTGTTAGCTCTGTGTGAGAAGTTGTTTCTCTCGCATGGGTTTATGCTTGGCATCCACAGCCGTGACTCTGCAGTTCAAGAAGAGATTCTGTAGTTGAGAATAGCAAGAACTGGGTAACTGTTTGAATGTGAATCAGCCACTTGTACCTATGATGGACATTTTCCTGGGTTTTTGGTGACCCACAGTCACTGTGGGACAGGGTGTGGGGTCAGAGCTGCTCCGGGCATCAGTTTATCAACCATCATGCATTAAAGTAGGGACATAACCTGATGGTTCTGCCTGTGTCAGTCTGATGTAGGTGTTAGTCAGGTGTTGGTGCAAATTGTGTCAACCTCAAATTACCTTACAACTCAAGTCATTGTCGGGCAATCAAATGCTGGAGAAGCTAAAACAATAGAGTTTGTAGTTCTATTAGATCTCAGGTAATTTAAACCTGGTATCGCATGGAATTGAAAAAAAAAACACCTGAATACATGCAATTCTAGGCATGATTACACAAAATGCTTGATCTGAATATCTTTGGCAGGTGGCAGCCCCAGACCAGCTTTGTGGAGGACACCAAGCACTTTCAAGATGGAGTTTCCTCAGGGGCACAGCCTCCTGGCTCTGGGTCTGCTCTCAGTGGTTTTGTGTCTGCACTTCATCCTCCAGAGCAGCTGGCCATGGCTCTAAGGGTGACATCGAGACCCCAGCCAGAGAAGGACTAGCCCATCAGCAGTTTCATTGTCTAATGGGACTGAAGGGCTCAAGAAGAAGCCCTTGCCCTTGAGCAGTTGTGTGTGGGGGTTCCCATGAGCCTGTCCTCTGGTGTGAAAAATTTTCCAGAGGAGCTAACAGAACTCAGAGAATCTCCTACTTGTGTTTACTAATTTACTCAGGGATATGGAAAAAGATCAGATGAAGAGCTAGATGGAGAGATTCACAGTCTTGACTAGGAGGATCAATGGTTTTTGTCCCCATGACTTTGGGGTGCGTCACTCCCCAGCTGCATGTGCTCAAAAATATGGGAGCTGTCTGAACCCTGCTCTGTAGGGATACAACAGAGGTTCCTCACGTAGACATGATCAATTATTACCTCCATTTTAGCCCTTTCCCTTTCTCTAGAGGGTGGGTGATGTGCCTGCAAATTCCAAGCTTGTAATCATGGCTTGGTCTTTCTGGTGCCCAGTGGCCACCCAGGAGCCCACTCGGGGTCCTCTTCACAGAATAAAAGATGCTTCTTGTGTTTTTATGTCCTAGGAGATGACAAAGGTTTTGGGAGCCCTGGGCCAGGAACTTTGGACAGAGACAAATATATATTTTTTTCTATTATCTCACAGGCATAAACCAGGAATTCTGGAAACCAGCATCCTTATAGAGGCTGGAGGATCTGGTGTTTCTGCTGGAAGGGAGCCCGTCCTCTACCACAGACTCCAGGGCTCCATGCAGTGCCTGTTTTAAAGGACACCCAGCTGAGCTGATGTGCAAGCTGTTGGGGAAGTTTTTAGAACAGACAGCAGGACTTCGGCATCTGTAGCCCTCCTTCCTTTCGGCCTGCCTGGGAGGGACAGGGCTGTCCTAGGCCTCTCCTCACTCTGAGTGCTTTTTGGCCATATGAATGGATTTACCTACTAAGAGAAGATAAAGTAGAGAATATGAAGTACATCTAAGAGAAGAATATTAATTGAATTATACAGGTTTCTGTAGGAAATAAGGAAGTTTTTCTTGGATGAAAACATTCTCAAATCCCTTTTTCCTTTGAAATAGACTTCTGCTTCCAAAGTGCAGTAAAGAAAAAGAAAAGGGATGATCAGTATCATTTGTATGTCGTCTTCCATGAGAAAGCAGAGAAACTTTACATGGGGCTTTCATTTTATAGGCATCAGGTGAAAACAGCAAGAATTGTTTAGAAAACTTTGTCTCTTGTAGTACAATTTCTATTGCCTTCCTAAGTGACCCATGACAGTCTACTTTCTGAACCCTAGATATATTTTTCCCTGCTTAAGTGAGGTCAATGATGTTGGTAGTTTCTAGGGTCCCTTTGAGACCCCTCAGGGGGAGACCACGAATTACAAGGGACATACTTTAGGTACCTAAATATTATACTAAAGTACTATATCCCAGCCCAAAATTCTTCTCCAATTTCTCGATCAGTGTGTGATGGCTATGTCCTCCTTGTTTCCCACTCCCACCACAGGACCACAGAACAACTTGTCACTTTGTTTTGACATCTTCAAATTGTCCACCTTTGACCTACCTTTAAGGACAAGGAGGGGTTGTTGTGAGTCTCAAGGCTCGACCTTGTGCTGAGACAAGGACACTAGGAGTAGCCTCAGCAGGGAGATGTGCTGTGTGTGTGCAGGAATGCGCCCTTCCCTGCACTGCTGACACAGAAAAGGGAGGTGAGTGTCATAGATTCATGTCTGGAGCTCAGAAAATTCTGTGAATCCAGCTTGTGGAAGAGGGACCCCAGCAGTTATATTTCTACAATTGACAGCTGGTTGATATTGTGTTGTTTTTTGTTTGTGTTTTTGCTCATCATGAGAAAATCTAGCTACCCCCGTAGTGACTTAGCTTCTTTATGAGAAATGTCGAGATCCACGTTTGTCTGACAGTCCAGTATTTCATGCAGTGTTTCTAACTGAGGGCAGGTTGGAAGAATTTCAAAACAACTCTCGGCATTTAGCATGTCCACAGTGTCAAAAGGCCAATGTAAATTTCCTTTTATTAATGAGGAAGCTGTAAACCAACAGAGTTGAAAAGGATCGCAGTGTCCTTTTTTGAATTTGGAATCAGACGTGGTCAGTGTGTGACTCCCTTTTGTGACACAAGCGTAGATCATTTATTGACAAAATTGGAAAGGAGAGAATGAGAGAGAGTTCTAAATGCAAAATCATTAGACAGAAGACTCATAACTGAGATAACCTTGGATGGAGAAAGAATTTGGGACCATAAACCAGGTCTAGTGTGCCTCAGAGAAATGCAGCATCCCCCACCAGTGCCCTCCAAGACATGTAGCAAAGAAAGAATCCAGCAGTGTGAGACTCACACTCTTTCACTCATGCTTTACACTCTAGTTTCATGAAAATGAGGAATGGGGCACCAGATTGTTGCTTGCATCTTCTATTATGACACCTCTTTACCTACATTTCTGGTATATTGTGTTCTCATGTCTCCAGGATTTTCCCAGTCTCCCCCTGGGACATCCCTGGTTTCATTTGCAACAGCTTAATGGTATAGGCCGTGGCCATCTTCTCCACGTCCTGGTCAGCTTGGCCAAGGTTGTCACTGTGCAGGAATGACTACACGTGCCTTCAACCCTATCTGATCCTATGGCTGACATGGAAAAAGCAGAAAGAACTCATCTGCCCACTGACTGTGCAGTTTCTGCTCTAAGTGAATCTGCTTTCCACAGAGTTCTCTTCTTGCGGAGTGGCTATTAATGCATCCCTGAGGGAGGAGACAGCTCTAAGAATTCAAACTGGTTCTAAAGAAAAAAGATTTCAGAGGAGCAGACAGATCAGGAGAAAAGTGCTGGTACATTCCCACCTGAAGCTCTAGTTCTTTGTGGCCAAGACTAGGCTGGAAGAATGCCTAAGCTTTGCTCTGTTCTCCAAAGCTGCATGGGGGAGGCAAACAAGTAGAGGTGAGAGGCAGAGGGCAGGTTACCTGGGCAAAGAATTTGCTTTTTATAGGCAATATAGGTGACTGATCCTTGGGTGGATTCTAGTAAAGAACATGGAGACAAATTTGAACATCTTAGACCGTTCACAGTCCAAGCTCTCTTCCACTCTTATCCTAGCAACTAAGTTCTCAGGGATCCATCGATCACATGCTATGAGCTACTTAGGCTTGATTGTGGGGTGGTTGTAGGGGAGGATAATGATAAAATGTGCCCAGAAAGATTGGGAGAAATGACGAGGAACTCAACTATATGATGGTTTTTCAAATAAAAGACTTAGTTGATCAAACACAGAAGAAAAGAAAATCAAATGCCCCTGATTTTCCATGTCTCCCAGCCATTTTGGTAGAGTGTCTTCTGTCCAGGCTTTAGAGTTAATATGGTGTAAGATCTCACTGTGTACATTGACAATAGAACCCTCCGTGTGCCCCCACCCTATCCCCATCCCCAAACCCCCAGAGATAGGGACTGGTGAGATCTCCCTTTGTCAGACAGACAGAAATATTTTATATCACAAATAGCATCTTTCAGGGTCAGTGGGGTAGGGAAATGGGAGGTGGAGATGTCGTGGGGAAGTCTCCCAGGTCTTTATTCCAACTACGGTTTTCTAATCTCTTTGTGCATGGACTTCCACGTGGTCCCATAAAATCTATGGTGCCTTTCACAAAAAGGTTTTTAAGACAAAAAATGAAGAAACATAAGCATAGTAAGGAATTAAATCTTATTTATATACAAACAGAAAAGTGTTTTAAAAATTAATGATACAGTAATATACTTTTATTAATATATGAAATAACAAGATGCAGTGGCAAAAAAGGAAAAGTACTCTGTGACAGACATTATCCGGGGTATAAGGAGACAAATCACAGACTGGGACAAAATATTTGCAAAAACACATCTAACAAAGAACATTTCAAACTCAACAACAGGAAATGATGCAATTAAAAAATGGGCAAAGGATCTGAACTGACACCTCATCAGCAAAGATAAGACAGGTATCAAACAGGCATCGGAAAGATGTTCAACATTATAGGTCATTAAGGAAATGCAAATCAGGGTAGACACTACATACCCATTGTAGTGGCCAAAATCCAGAACGCAGACAGTGCCAAATTCTGGTGAGGACGTGGAGGAATAGAACTGGCATTCACTGCTGGTAAAGATGCAAAAAGGGAGTAGCCATTTTGGCAAACACTTTGGCCTTTTTGTATGGAACTAAGCTTACTCTTACCATATCATTCAGCGATCATACTTTTTGGTATTTGCCCAAAGGAGTTGAAAACATGTCCACAGGAAAACCTGCACACTAATGTATATAGGAGATTCACTCATACATTGCAAAACTTGTATTGAACCCGATGCCCTTCCCAAGGCAAAAGGCTAAATAAACTGTGGTGCATCCAGGCGATGGAATATTATTCAGCTCGAAAAGGCATAATCCACTGTCCATGGAGATGGTTGCCAGGGGTTAGAGAGGAGGGAAGGATAAATAGGCAGAGCGCCGTGGGGTTTTGGACAGTGAGAGTATTCTGTATGATACTCTAATAGTTGTACTTGGTAGATTTGTCCAAACCCACAGATTTATCCACAGCAGGAGTGAACTGTCTTGTAAACTGTACATTTGGGGTGGAAATGATGGGTCAGTGTGGGTTCACTGATTGCAACAAATGTATCACTCTAGAAAGGGATGTTTATGATGGCAGGGCTGTGCATATGAGGAGGCGGGGGTATATGGAATTATCTGAATTTTGATTACATATACTATGTAATCCAATATCTTGGACTAGCATGTATAGGCTACAAATAAACCTATTTACTCAGCCAGAAACAGGATCACATTGTTGTGTGGATTCAATCACTCTTTTACTTCTTTTACACCATGTTAGGACAGGTAATAGACATGACCCCAAATTAGGCCACCTGTAATTTGGTGGCACTATTTGAATTGAGATGCCCTCAAAGCCTTTAATTTCTATGCATTTCAACAGAATGTACAATTTGGCTTCCTCTTCAGGCAAGATCATGTTCTGTAACAATAACGAATTTGCCTATTGAACCTTGAAAGTTTTTGGCAATGTAGTAACAGAATTGTCATCTCCCAAATATATTTAGGCTAAATGGTATAGGAGGTTACCTTTGTGAAGAAGTTCATACTATCGGTGTCTAGCTGTCGTGTGTGAAGGGCATTCTATGCTCTACAGCTTTCAGATTGTGTTGTCTTCTCAGAATCCACTTCGACATTCCAAAAACTGCCTTCCTCTTATAGAAAAAGGTAGTGGAGGCAAACATAAATCTTTTAGGATTACCTTCTTCCACATGTCTCTCTGTGTGTGTTGTGGTTGTTGCTTTTTTGAAGCAACAGCCACAACACACACTAATGCCTTAGTACATAATGTAATATTGGCTTCAGGTGTGCCACCTGGAAATCTGCCATGTGTATAAGTTATGCCTGCTCTCACCAAGTGTAACTACATCTGTGCTCATGCAACAATTCTAACACCATTGACTATCTTCCCTCCACTGGACATTTCAACCCTGTGATTTATTCATTCTGTACCTGAAACCCTGTGATTTCAACCCTGTGATTTATTCATTCTGTACCTGAAACCCTGTACTTCCCACTCCCTTCCCCCATTTTCCCATCCCTCCCTGCCCCCTTCCCCTCCAGCCATCACCTGTGGGTTTTCTGTGTTCATGGGTCTCTTTGTGTTTGTTTCTGTTTTCTTGTGTGATTGTTTGTTTTGTTTGTAGATTCCACATATACATGATATCACCACATATTTGTCTTTCTCTGTGTGACTTATTTCACTTAGCATTATAGTTTCTAAGTCCATCCACATTTTTGTATAAATTAAGATATCCTCATTTCTTTGTCAATTTAATTTTTCAGTATGTGCGTATATCTATGTATACTGAATGTACACTATTTTATTTCTTTATGGAATTAGGAGTTCATATGTTCTATGAATTTACAAAGGTCTGCTTGGGTGTTTGATCACCACAAACCATTTTCAGCCATATTTCTTGTGGGGAGAGGACATATAGAATGCTACCAAGGAACATGATTATAGAACAATTAGTCTAACTTGGAAAGGAGGTTCAGAAAGTGAGATGATAGCAAATAATAAGTTCTGAATGACACCAAATATTCTCTTATTGAAAATACGGCAAAATTTGTTTTCTCAAAATTGTATTTAATTTGCATTGTCATCAATATGTCTCAGGTTTCTGACTCTCAGGTAACTCTCCTTGACCCCCACACAAAGGCTGGGAGGGGCAGGGTGAGGTTGAGGGCGGCTCTCCCTGGCAGCTCACTGCTCAGACCACAGCCTGATTATGTCCCTTTTGGATGGTAGTGCCCTACTGAGGCTGTTGGCACCCAGGGGCCCGGACTCAGTCCAGAGCACTCAGCTGCACATTACTGCCCTGAGTTCCCCAGCGCCTGCCTGACACCAGCTTAGAGTCTCTGCTGTGCCTGCTCTCCACTCAGGCAACACACATGCCCAGTGGGGACTGCCAAACAGAGAGGTTTGCGTTCAGGGTTGAACCACTGTGGGAGGATACTGCATACGATGCTGACATTAATAAACTCCCACATCGTCAGCCTCCACCTTGCTGATTGTCAGGGTGAAATCTGTCCCTGACCCACTGCCACTAAACCTGTCTGGGACCCCAGTGAAGTGGTTGGAAACCTTGTAGATTAGGCCTTGTGGGGACTGGCCTGGCTTCTGCAGGTACCAACACAGATAGGTGTTTCCAGTGTATGAGGCTCTGACTGGCCCTGCAGGAGATGGAGGCCAGCTCTCCGGGGCTGAAGGACAGGGACTGTGACGGACAATGGGGTCTGTGTCAGCACGATATCCCTGCTGGATCCTAAAATAATGAGAGATAAGTACAGGTTTGAGAAACATTATAAGTCATTTTTATGATTTTAAGTTTCATTTATATTAGGCTAAATCATATTTTGTGATTTGATTCTTATGTTAAATATATCCCATCTTCATGGATAACCCAAGAACTTCAGGGCACAGAGTGGCCACATTTTTTTCTTTCAGTATCTCACTAAAGCACTGTTCTTCATTCCCTTTAGTTTCCTCCTAGCTTTCACTATCTCAAAACTAAATTGCCCTATTGGAGGGCAATCTCACCCTGGACAGAAGACACATAGGGACTAACAGCACCTAGACAGCTCACCCTCCCCACCCCAATCTCTTATCTCCTCCTTCCTCTGCTCTTACCTGGGACCCAGAGCGTCAGAAGCCCCAGGAGTTGAGATGGGAACCTCATTGTGAGAAGCTGAACTGATGAGTCCTAGTAAGTAAACACAAGGTCAGAGCTGACCTTTATGTCAGACTTCCAAGGCAAGGTCCTCCCCAGAGGACAATATGCAAATCTCATGTTGGGTGTGGCAGAGTGGAAAGAGCCAAAGGAAGAGTGCAGGTCCCTCTCCTGGGAGAGCAGTACTTAAAATGATGTCTTGTTTGGAGGGAAACTAATAGAGTCAAATTCCCTTTGGCCTGCATGGGAAGCAGGATCTCCCTGTGGTAATCAGGATCTGTGGTAGGACACAGCACTCATAGCCCTGCCTTCTGAGAAAGCTCCAGAGACCCTGATGATACAGGCACGCATGTCCAGAGTCTATTTCTGGCAGGTGAATGGTCATCCTGCTTGGATTCCTGTCAGCTAATGTCCAGGAGGAAACAGGTCCCATTCCCACTCCTGCTGAATGGCCGGCAATCTCCAAATCCCAGGATGAACTAGAGTCTCTGGGATATGCTGTTTCCAAGTTAATGGTTAGGCAATTTATTAATGATTTATTAATGAACTAAACTCACCCTGAGACCCCGTGAATTATCTAATCTTTAAGAAAATGAATGTGAGAAGAATGTGACAGGTAGAGAAGAATCTCTTACTTATAGGAGGAGAGCTCATAGTCCTCTAGAAGAGAATAGGAGAGAAGACAGAATTATATGCTTGAGACAGTGAGTATGAAGTTTGTGGTAACCATTTCTTACAACCTGGTGTGTATCCTGTCATAATTCTCTCTCTCTTCCCAGAGAGACAGATAGATGGATATATAGACAAGACAGATAAGATAGACCGATGATAGACACATACATACCATATGGTGCATATTAGATACGGTTCACACACACACACACACACACACACACACACCCATATCAAACAAAGAGATTTCTTTCTTTTTTTTTTTCAAAGAGATTTCTTAAGTCAACATGTTCTAAGAGGAAGGACAGAATGAATAATGTTTCCCATTTCACAGAAAACAATGTTTCCTCTTCCCATACAGAGGTTTCCTCATCATGTGTAAGCAGTTTCTGTCAGGGGGTCTGGTTCCTTGTTAGCTCTATGTGAGAAGTTGTTGTCTCTCACTTGCCGTCTGCAGCTCTGAGTCTGTAGTTCAAAATGAGATTCCGTAGATGAGAATGGAAGGACTGGAATAAAACTTCTAATAATTTGGCATCACCCGCACCTATGATGGACATTTTCTGAGCTCTTCAGTGAAACATATTCACTGTGGAATAGGGTGCGGGGTCAGAGCTGCTTGGGGCATCAGTTTAACAACCATCCTTCATTAAAGTAGGGACATAACCTGATGCTTCTGTGTGTGTCAGCCTGATGTAGGTGTGCAAATTGTGTCAACCTCAAATTAGCTCACAACTCAAGTCACTGTTGGGCAAACAAAATCCTGGAGAAACTGAAGGAATAGAATTTGTAATTTTGTTAGATCTCTGGTAAATCAAATCCAAGGTCATACTGAATAATTGCCAACTCCAGGCAAGGTTACACAAAAATCTCGGTCTGAATATCATCTAGGAAATCCTCATAGAGTGCAATTTTGTACCATAGTTGGAAGAATTATTATTTAACAATGGTACTGTAAGTAAACCCTGAACTCTATGGAGGGACTTGGGTGCTGATGACAAGTTGTGATAGAACTAGGACTGATAGCCCATGTCCTATATGTTACTAGTTGTCATTTTATTTACTCTTTCATGTGTTTTCTCCCTTGATCTTTCTTCTTCTTCTTTTTTTTTTTTCAGTCAGTAACAATTTATTAATGCTGGATCATTACATTTGCATTGTATTACGGTATTTTAAGATGTTTACAGGGTACAATTGTATTATGGTATTTAAAAAAATTTTTTTAAATTTATTTTCAGCATAACAGTATTCATTATTTTTGCACCACACCCAGTGCTCCATGCAATCGGTGCCCTCCCTAATACCCACCACCTGGTTCCCCCAACCTCCCCCACGCCCGCCACTTCAAAACCCTCAGACTGTTTTTCAGAGTCCATAGTCTCTTCCTTGATCTTTCTTAGATTGCTAGACATGCAGTCCTGAATCTTACTCTTGAACATGCCGGCCCACCTAATGAATCTTGCTGGTGAATGATTCAGAAAGTTAAACCGCAAGAAATGAAAAAAAAATCAGGAAAAAACAAAAAAATAAAATATAAGATAATATTCTAAATCATAAGATGAGTTTGAAAACTATTCATTACACATGTTAAATTAAGAATCACAGTATCTAACACTATATGTGAAATATAATAAAAAAGGTCACAATCACATTAGCCATTATCATGTGTGAAACCTCAATGCAATGGAAATTTGGCTGAAAATTATTCATGCATCATGTTTATTTACTGTGTATCAGTTTTGAAACTATTTTTTGTATAAAGTAATCCTAAGAATTCTTGAACTTCAAAAATATTATTATTTCCTACAAAGCTTAACATGAAAACTTTAGAAGTCTCCTTTTGTGTTTGGTTGTTTATCTCATAATTTCTTACCCTGAAATACCTAAAAAATGCAAAACCTTCTAAAAGTTCTTTCTTGACAGTAAAGGTTTTGAAATTTTCCTCTGCTACTTGTAGACTGAAGAAAGACTGTTTCTAATTCCAAACAGGAGTCTTTATCTCCTGTGTATGTAGGAACCTTGTTGTACCCTAGACAATAAAAGTGACTTCATCACCATTGGTCACTGCACACCACACAGAAATCGTCAGCATCTGTAAGGGATGTAAGAAGAACCTCCATGAGGTCCAGGTGGGGACCAGGATTCTAGGATTCTCTAATCTAGACCACTGTCACCTCAGTGAGCAAGGACTTATGCAGATGGGTTTTGTTGCACTTTTGTCTCTTTGCCAGGAGATGTCCCTTTGGAATCTATAAAACTGGAGGTCAGTGTGTGATCTGTGTCCCTTGGGGCAGTTCTCTTGCTGCTTTGGTTATGTGAGTCCATTATTCTGGGTTCATGGTGTGTGGGTGGTGATTATGATGCTGTTATACATTCTATAGGACTTGATCTATACATTTTCTCAGCCAAACAGCACAAACTTATATTGCTATGGCCAAGTTGATGAACAACCGAGTTGTGTCCCGACTGAATCCAAACAGAGGTTCCTTCTGCCACCCAGAAGAGGGAGTGTCCCAGACAGGAGTTGTTGGGTAGATTCTTGGGACCTGTGACTGAAATGGGTCACCTTTTCTAAATAACTGCAAATATTCACCCACTAGAGGATGAACTCACAGAGAATAGTTTTGGCTCCAGGTGACTCCCATATATATGTGAATGTGTTGATCTTCTGACTTTATAAGTTATTTGAGAGCCCTGATCTCTGTATATGTAATCTAAATTCCTTCCCAATATTGTCATTTCTTTTCTTTGCACTTTTTAGAATAAGTAAATAAGTAAATAAATTTTCTAGAGCTGAGATTCATGTGAGTCCTGTGAAGAAATGGGAGCAATGTTATTTTGGCCTCAAAGGTATTGCTGTATCGATACTAACCCTTGGGCAGGGCCCCCAGTCATCACACTCTAATCAGGGAAGGAGAGATGGAAGTTCAGAAGTTTCCTCTGAACACAGGCTCCCTCATAATCCCTCATTTTAATAAATTCTTAACACTTTGTAGCAATTTGCATCTCCAACTCCAGAGTGTCTCCTGTGAGGGATGGAAGTTCTGTCCTGAGGAGTTCTCACAGCTTTCTTGTCAGTTAACAAATATTCTTCAACTGCTTTAATTTGAGATGGATTGTTTCTTTGCTTGTGTGTTTGCTTTTTCTCTGTGGACACCTTGTTCCTTGTCTCCTCCACTAGAGCACGGCCTTCACCCATGTGTCCTTCTAACAGAGAGCTTTCTCATCAGGGCCGAGAGGACACATTCAGAGCCCAAGCCTTAAGCCCTGAGTTCCTCAGGGAAAATAAGGAAGCCAGATTTTCTCAATACAGCTATGGCAAAACCTTAATGTCTTTCCTTTGAGACATGGCCTTCCCCTGAGTCAATGTGCTTGAGAGTAGGAACTGACTTAGGTCCAAAAACTGAGTCAGAAGCTGTGACTTTGGGCTTGAGGAACCCTGAGCTAGAGTTTTCCAATTAGAGAGATAAAATACTCTTAGGGTCAGCACATTGACTTAATTTCTCATAACATGTGCTCTATTGTCTACTGCCACTTTCTCTCTTTCTGACATCATTCTGTCCCTGTGCATTTTGGAAAATGGACAGCTTCTGCCTATGGTGGTTATTCTGAACATCTGGTCTGTGCTACTCTCCGACATCAGTGGTCACAGGCATTGTTTCCTGGAAAGCAGACTCACATCGACTATAGCACGTGTGACACTGGCTGGGGAATGTTCTTGACATCACCACCTCTGGAAAGAGAATGCAGGATTGGGCAGAGGGGGAGTAGGGCTAGGATGCAGTAGAACAAAACCTAAGCCAGCCCCCTGGGGCATGCAGCCCTGTGGTTGCCCTCCAGAGTGGACCTGACAGGGGACACAAGGGTCAGATCCTTACCCAGGATATCATTGCTTTCTCTCCTCCTGTACCTTCATGCATGTGTGATGCACCTGCCAGAGGTGCAGGCCTTTTCACAGTGGTTACTCCTTTCTCCTCAGATTCACTCACTTTCACCTTTGTTTTTGTTCTTTATGGAATGTATGGGGAGTCTATCACATTATTTTTGTCATCACTCTGGGACTTTGGATTTTTATTGAAGGAATTTTTAAAGTTTGTGACAGGAAAGAAGAATGACTTTAGCTTTGTTCAGGGAAGACCTCAAATCTAGGTCTGTATCCATCCCATGTGTATGTTTCGAGAGGAGACTGATGTCCCTGCACATTGTGGAGAAGGTGTCACCACTGTCACAGACACAGACAAGGAACCACACGGGGGTGGACAAGCTCCAGTGCACAGAATCCAGGTGACAGTCCCTGACCAACTGTGTGGACACCAGGCACTTTCAAGAGGGACTTCCCTCAGGGAACAGCCTCCTGGCTCTGGGTCTGCTCTCAGTGGCTTTGTGTCCCCACTTCATCCTCCAGAGCAGCTGCTCATGGCTCTGCAGGATGGCATGGAGACCCCCAATTGAGAAGGAATAACCCATTGGGAGTGTCATCATCTAATGGGAGTGAAGAAGGGACCTCTGTCTCTGACCACCTGTAGACACGGGGTTCCATGATTCCCGCCTCAGATGTGATTAGTTTGCTAGAGCAGCTCACATCACTTTGAGATATACTTAGTTATGCTTACCAGGTTATTAAAAAATATGATAAAGACTCAGATGAAGAGCTTGATGGAGAGATACACAGTGGGGATTGGGAGGATCCTGAATGCAGCAGCTTCTGTTCCCACGGAGCTGGGATGTATTACCCTCCCTGTGTGGATGTGTTCACCAGCCTGGGAGCTCTCTGAACCCTACTCTATTGCGATCTTAGGGAGCCTGTGCCAAAAAAAGAAGTAGGCTTTGTTTATATTCAAATAATGGCCTTCACAGTTCTTCATTCAGGGCTTTACACTCTATAATTTCTTTGTGATAAGGAATAATGGCAGGAGATTGAAATCTTATATTTTGGCACCTCTTTAAATACATTTCTGGTTTGCAGTATTCTCATGCCTCTAGGATTTTTCCGGCCTTGCTTCTAGGATGGTTCCAGCTTCATTTGCAGCCACTATCATGGTGTGGGGAGGGAACATCCTGTCCGTGTCCTGGTCAGCTTGGCCGAGGTTGTCACTGTGCAGGAAATGACTACCTGTGTCTTCAGCATATGCAATCCTATGGCTGACACGGAAAAAGGAGGAAGAACACGTCTATGTTCAGACCGTGCAGTTTCTAGTCTAAGTGAATCTACTTTGGTCTTCAACTTGCTGAGCGGCTCTTCATGTGTCCCAGCCCGAGCGGACTGGTGAGGTGGGGCAGGTCGGATCTCAGATCTCTGTCTCTGCTGTTGTGTTTTCTGCTGCTCTGTGCCCTGCTGAGAAGAGGAAGGTGGAAGGGAAATGATTCTCCGAGTGTTCTTGCCATGGAAGCTGGGATTGGGAGTCACAGAGGGTCTCATGACCTTAGACATGTGCGTGGGGGAATCTTTCTCCAAGAAACTGATCCTTTCTCCCAAAGTACTTCCTCTGAAAATCCAAATATATACACACATTTGTGTGGATTAGATTAAGTCTGTATTTGAGTTGAGTTTTGCATAGCTAATGAAATTGCAGGTTGTCCAAATGGGAAATTGAATTTTAGTAATGGAGACAGACATAGAGTGAACGTTTTTCAAGGGTAATTTATTATCTTGGCAATTTCAAATAAATTGTAAGCTGTACATGCATATGAGGGGACATGCATTATTACCTGCCAGGGTCCACACACCATACAGACCCAATGATAATAAAACTTTGGTAAGAGAAAGTAAAGGAGACCTGAATAAATGGAGAAATATTACACTTTCATGCATCTGAAAACTCAATATGTTGTCTCAAGAAATTGATCCTAGTTTCAATGTATTTCCGATAAACACCCAGTTACTTTTTTTTGCACATTATAAAACGTATAGGGAATTCTGAGCTAAAAAGAACCAAGACAATTCTGAAAAGGAACAATGTTGAGAGAATACTCTATTGACTAATAAGACTTACTTAAATACACATGGGGCTCCTGAGTGGCTCAGCTGCTTAAACATCTGCCTTTTTGCTCAGGTCCTGGGAAGGAGAATTGGGTCTGGCTCCCTGCTCAGTGGGGAGTCTGCTTCTCCCTCTCCCTCTGCCCCTCCCCGACCAGCTCATGTTCACTCATTCTCAAATAAATAAATGGATTCTCTTTTTGAAAAGACTTATTTATAGTCACAGTGATTAGGGCACTGTAGTATGCAACAAAGCTATAAGAGAGACCAGGGGGATGAAACATAGTCCAGGAACAGACGTATATCTATGGGGACACTTAATTTGTGACACATGACTCTTAGGACAATTAACAAAGGAACTTTCTTTCTAATATAGTGGGATGGTTCAAGCGGACATTCATACTGAAAGAGAAAGGAAATCTGATCCCCTACTCTTATCATGTCCAAGAGCCCAATCCAGCTAGATTATAAAACTAAAGTACAGTGATAAAGCTTAGAAAAGTAGTAGTAATATATTCATCAATTTGAGGTATGAAATGGTTTTTCAGATAAGACATGAGGGGTACTTCATATGAAAGATTAGTAATTTGGGCAGCATCAAAATTATCACAGGTTTCAAAACTACCACTCAGATAAAGCACAGAGAGGATAAAGATGTTTGCAAATACCATAATTGAAGCCATTCCATTCTAGATCAGTAACTGGTTGTTTCCAGTTTGGGGTTGTCTTATGACAACGCTGTCATGACATTCCTTGAGCACGTACACTCTCAATTCTGTTGGACATATCAGAGTAAAAAAGTACTGAACTGGTATGTCCATGGGGGGTGGGCATGGAATTGACAGGGAAGGAGTCTGAGGGAGATTTGGGATGCTAGAGACAGTCTCTGTCTTGACCTGTTTTTAGTTGTACTAATTTTTTGTTAATGAATGTAGTTAAATAATGAGTAGAAATTATGGAGTCAAAATAATAGATTCTTCTTCTGTCTACTTCCTTTAGAACCACTGGCATGTTGAGTAATGTGAACTCTGAGAATCCGTGATTTCTCATCTCTAGAGGATTATTGTGAGATGAATTGTGGTGGGTGAATGACTCCTTCGCACAGTATTCGATACATAGTAAGTCCTCAAGATTTCACTCGATGGCAGCTGACAGTGTAGTTGTTGATGTTTATTACTTTTATTAGTGGTAGTAGCATGACAGTAGTAGTGCCTGCAGTACTAGTACTAACGTTTGTAGTACTAGTATTTGCAATACTAGTATTAGTCATAGCAGTATTAGTAGTATTCAATGGAAATGAATTAATTCTCAATGTAATAGTAAGCTAAGTCTTCCTTTGGCTCACATTGTGAACCCAGGGTCCTGGGATTGAGCCCCGCATCAGGCTCCCTGCTCAGTGGAGAGCCTACTTCTCCCTCTTTCCTCTGCTCATGTTCTCCTTTGCTCTTTTTGTCTCTAATAAATAAATAAAGTCTTAAAAAATAATGAGCTAAAATACACATCTCAACAAGACTTTTCCAAATTCTATATATGAGGCCGGGAGTGGCTTAGTTGGTTAAGCGTCTGCCTTCAGCTCAGGTCATGATCCCAGGGTCCTGGAATCAGGCATGCATCAAGCTTCCTGTTTGGTGGAGAGCCTGCTTCTCCCTCTCCCTCTGCCTGCCACTCTACCTGCTTGTGCTTTCTCTCTGTCAAATAAATAAAATCTTTAAAAAAGATTCTGTACATGACTTCCCGGTGATACATGTGCTCAGTTTCTATCATGTGAACTGGTATTAGTATTTGGCAGTACCAATCTGTGTGCAAGATATTTATAAAGATATTTGAAAGGCAGAGAGAGAGAGAGCAGAAAAAGAAAATTATTAGCAAAGAATGCATTGTTTTAGGGAAAGTTGCCCTCCTAAAAGGAATGAAAGGGGTCTAACAGTGAATTGGCTACTAGTTTTGACCAGGAAATTCCAGTTTGACTGGTTAAAGGTCGCATTCCTGGGGGTGAGGTTGCATTTAGTTGAGGTGTTAAGTCTAGGTTTGCTAATACAGAGCCTTAGCATAAGTGACACCATTTTGGTCATGTGGGCTTTTTGTTTTGTTTCTGTTTCACTTAACAATTTTTTTTTATAAAGAAAGAATAGAGAAAGCGAAATTATCTAAGAGCCATAAATGTATGCCTGACTTGTGTAGTTATTGCAAAAAAGCTTCTTCAATATTTCTGTCCTCAGGGTTCCCTCAGGTCTTTTTGTGTGGAAAGTTCTGGAAAGGCTAAACCTCATTGCCTTGGCATTCTTTGCTGCAGGTGCCATTAAGACTCTGACTATCTGATGTGTTCCTGTAGAGTGGTTCTTGGCACAGAGAGAGAGGAGGAACAACATACAGCCAGAGGGGCTCACATCTCTGGAGTGGGGTCCAGGCAGCACTGCCTGAAGCACATAGCTTTCTGATTTGCCAGATGGCCTTTGCCAGAGCAATAGCTTTTCTGATTAGGGAAAATGCTAGGGTATTTGAGGGACTGAAACAGGGAGTTGCCTGAGCGTGCTCATCTGGTCTTTCTACACATTTTTGATTTACCCAATTCATGATAATAAATGCCTTTTTGCTTGAATTAGCTAATTAGCTCTAATGTCTTCCTTTATCAAATGGCTCAATCCCAGAACATGTGCTAGTAAGACTACCACCTTTCATTATATGAATCCGTCCTCTTGAGCCTACACATGGACTTCCATCTCTGATGTCATGATGTTTGTTCTTTAGGCTTCCTGGGAAAGCTGGGAAGGGTGACTGTCCTAGTCTGTTTGGGTTTTTACACCAGAAAAAAACTTAGCCTTGGCAGCTCGTAAACAACAGAAATATATTTCTCACAGTTCTGGAGACTGTGGATTCCAAGATCAGGTTGCTGGCCAATTTAGTATGTGGTGAGGACTCACATTCTGCTTCTTAGATGGTGCCTTCCTGCTGTGTCTGGACATGGTTGAAGGGATCAGGGAGATAAGTGGGGTCTCTTTTTAAAGTGATAGTCCCATCCTGTGTGCTCCATCCTCATGACCTAATCACCTACCAAAGGCCCAACTGCTTAATATGATCATCTTGGAGTTTAAGATTTCAACATATATGAATCTGTGGGGAACAGATCATCAGACCATACCAGGAACCAACATCTACCTATAGGATCACGTAATTATTGACAGCCTCTGTTTGATAATGGTCCTTCGATCAGCTGTCACTGGGAAGCTATTATTTTCAATCCTGGCCCATTTTTCTGTTCTTTCCAAAATGACTTTGACTTCAATCTTTTGATCTTATTTTTTTCCAGGTCTGATAATTTGTCAAAACCAGTAGTCTATGGCAGTGAATTGACTATTTCAGCTGTCATCAAACATAACCTTTAAATTTAATGTACTGTTGTGATTTCCTTTTCTCAAAATCATTCTTGGGAAGAGCAGCAAAGTGGCATCATGCCAGCAAAATTCTCTGACAAACCTCAGGCATAAATTTGTCCCCAATTCCAGAAATATTTCATAAAAATAAGGAAATATCTGGGTTCATCTGGAACTGAAAGCTCTTGTTTTTGTATCTCTAGGTAACTGACTTGTCAGTATTTCACTCCTGGTAATAAATGCTTCATTCTGTCTCCATGTCTCTTTCTTTATCTGGGAAAGTGGGGAATGAGTTAGTTCATATATGCCCCGAAGGTCTGTGCACTGGGGTTCTCTGTTAAAAGTTCTTAGGACATCGGTTGACTTGTTTCACCCTTGGTTTCTTTTGGCTACGGAACAACCTGTTAAATTGTTCCAATTTTATCCAAGTTTCTTCAGTGTTGATTATGTATAAAAAAGGGGGGATGATTACCTAAGGAACAGTCTAAAATATTTAACACATTGACTATGCATCTCTAAATTGTAATTTTATCCTCTAATTCACCAACAAGCCCAAAGAAATCATTCAACTGATATTTTAGAGACATGCCAACTGTTAATAAAACAAATAATAATATTTGTAGGATGAAATTGAGATAGCAGCATGTATTGTTAAATGATCAAACTTGATAACTGCCCCTCCCCAAGATTCTGGTGTGCTTCCTCTCAGAAGGCTGAGTTCTGCTCCTTATGCCCCACTTGAGGACCAAGTGATATTACCCATGAATTCATTTTTCAGTCAGTCTGTTTAATGTTTAATGTTGGTAGTTTCATTTAGTTGTTATTTTCTTTGTAAATTACAAGAGCTCTCACCTATGTTATGAGAGTATTAATAGATTTCACCATAAAATGAAAAAAAAAGATTGGATAATATCTCATACCTGGAATTCATCACATGAATGTGGATGTAGAGATAATAGGTCTTTCATGGGCTGTAATGGTTTGTAGGAAGAAATAACCCCATTCAAACCATTGGGACCTTCACTGAGTGAGGAAAAAATATATTCAGATAAGTATAACAATTAGTATATGATTTAGAAACAAAGATTTTAAGGAAAATTCCTCAAGTCAGGTTCATACTATATCTGGTCCTGGACACCACTTAGTTATTTATGTGGAATTACTGGACTCATATTAATCCATTTAATTCATAAGATAATTGTATAAACACATAAAAAATGTATCTACATGTATGTATATTATACATATATGCATATATATGCATATTGACATATACAATTTTATTCAGATACTTTATATTTAATCACACTTAATAATTCTGAATGATCTAAAGAACTTTTCATCATTAATCAAAGTAATCTTAGAAGTTTCTACAATGGGGTGAATTTTACACTTTTAATTGAAATATTTTTAAAACATTTCTTTGCTTTGTATCTTCTTATAAATGTATTCCCAAGTATTCCTTTTATAAATGCCATTGTGTTTAATAAAACCTATCAATTTCTATGAGAAGATGTGTAATACAGATTTACACGCTATTTTAACAAACCAGTGAAAAACTCAGTGGCTTGTCATACTAAGTATTTGTTTCTATAGTCATGGATGTTCATGTTGACAATAATTTTGATAATGCACACAGGTCTCAGTTGTGTGTTTGTTTTGCAGTGAGAATAGACTGGGGAATGGTTCTCCAGTCTATGGATTGTGGTTGATCTGGGGCCAAGACAGAGTGTGGGGACTACCCATGGCACATGATTCTCATGGCAAGCTGTAGGAGGGTAGAGAAACCACAAAACAAGCAAATCTAGGTCCAGTTATTCTGACAGAATTGTATATAATTTTGCTTTATTCTTACTGTGGTCTTTGTAATTCTTTAAGTTTCTACAAATCATTATTCTATTTAATGTTTAAGATACATGCAACATGGGGGCTTAAGTGGGTAGGAGAAGAATAAAGGAAACAAGATGGGATTGGGAGGGAGACAAACCATAAGTGACTTTTAATCTCACAAAACAAACTGAGGGTTGCTGGGGGGAGGGGGTTTGGGAGAAGGGGGTGGGATTATGGACATTGGGGAGGGTATGTGCTTTGGTGAGTGCTGTGAAGTGTGTAAACCTGGTGATTCACAGACCTGTACCCCTGGGGATAGAGTATTATGCCTCCATCAGAAAGGATGAATACCCAACTTTTGTAGCAACATGGACGGGACTGGAAGAGATTATGCTGAGTGAAATAAGTCAAGCAGAGAGAGTCAATTATCATATGGTTTCACTTATTTGTGGAGCATAACAAATAGCATGGAGGACATGGGGACTTAGAGTGGAGAAGGGAGTTGGGGGAAATTGGAAGGGGAGGTGAACCATGAGAGACTATGGACTCTGAAAAACAATCTGAGGGTTTTGAAGGGACGGGGGGTGGGAGGTTGGGGTACCAGGTGGTGGGTATTATAGAGGGCACGGATTGCATGGAGCACGGGGTGTGGTGCAAAAATAATGAATACTGTTATGCTGGAAAAAAAAAAAAAAGATACATGATCATGTTATTTCCAAATAATTATATTTTCCAAATTTACAGTCTAAAAAGAATTTTGTAATTCAATTTTGTATGATTTTGAATGTAAAATTGGAGGCTTTTTCAACATGTGGCTTTAATTTGACAGATGGCTCTCAATAGAAATGTCTTAAATGAAAATAGAAAATTAAAGACTACTTTAGAGAAAGTAAAAATGCTCTATAACAGAGCATCTAAACCTTACACAGCTCCTGCTATCTTATTAAAATGGAGAGCCTTATGAGTAGGTATCAGGTGGAGACAGCTATTTCACATTTGCCACAAGCTATCAGGGTTGTTGATGATGCTCTGGCTTATAGAGAATTTTGAGACACAAGATATTTTTATAGTAAGAAAAAAGTGCTTCATGCATATTTAGTTCTTTTTTTTTTTATCATGAAAGTCCTTCATTGTCTAGTTATTTCTATATACATGACACAATTACCTCATTCTTCTGTTCCCTCAGTCACTTAACAAAATCTCCTTGTTATGACCTAATGATGATAGCTAGAAGCATATTCGAACATGTTCTGGGGCCTTCCCCTAACTGGCCAACTTCTGAGAGATGTAAAAATCATGACCATCCCAGGCTGTCTTCTGTCAGTTCCCCGTCACCACCGTCACTTCTGGAAGCACATTTCGCAGAGCCCTCTTTCCTCTAGGTGCCCTATGGAGTTGCTAAGGAGGCACCTTACCCTAGAACTGGAGGTTAGATGATGAGGATTCAATGCTCTCCATCAGCACCTGCAGGAAGGTAAGTGGTAAGTGAGGGACCGGAGAATCACCTGGGGGAGGTTCTGCAGCGGCTAGAGCATCAGCCGCTCCATCCCTGGCCCTCCTAGACAGGCCTGAGGACCACGGGGTTAGGCAGCCTGTATCTCCAATGGTATAAATTCTCTGACTTATGGTGGATCAACAAGGATCACTGTTTCTAGTGTCTGCTTCGCTTATTACTATATCCCCAGGCCTTTGAAAGAGTGACATTTAGACATTACTTCCCTACAGGAAGCAATTCCTGCTTGGAATACCTAGAGTGGCTTCTCTTTTGCTGTACAAACCCCAGCGGATGCCATCATCCACACTCCTCAGGTGTAATGATCTGGGGGAAAGGGAGTCAGTCAGGAGACCGGGGATCCTCCTTGCCCTTCTCCCAAAGCCCCCATGACATTCAAATTGTGGCTGCCTCTGAGAAACTGTCTGAACATGTGCAGGCATCAGAGGAGCAGTGGGGGCAGCCCAGCCCCTCACATCTGCTTCCCTGGTGGTTTATGCCCTGACCTGTAACACTGTGAGTGAGTAGCTGTTAGACTGCACGCAGTAGTAGGTCCCAGCATATTCCGGCTCCAGGCAGCTGATGGTAAAATGAAGTGTGTCCCACCACTGCCACTGAACCATGACAGGACCCCAGTTTCCAGCTTGGATGCTTCATAGATCAGGAGGTCAGGAGCTCTCCCTGGCTCCTGCTGATACCAGGCTAACCACTTGTTAATATTCTAACTGGCCCAGCAGTTGATGGTGATTCCCTCTTTTGGAGCCATGGACAGGATGGCAGGAGACTGGGTCAGCACATTCTCTCCATGGGAGGCTGAAATCCACACAGGAAACATCAGCAGAGGTTCAGGATATGTACATGGAAGTCACCAGTATCTAGTTAGGTAGGACAGAGAATACTACTTATTTTTAAAATAAGCCAAATTCATCTGTGGAAAGATTCCCAATGAAGAAAGAAAATCAGGATGGAAAATCATACCCCAACTTTAACCTGCCTTGTCCAAATATTCTCACCTGGAACCCAGAGGAGCAGAAGGCCAAGAACTGTAATGGAGTCACCATCTTGCTGCTTTCGATGGGTCCAGTGTGTTCATGCCACACACCTAGAGAGACTCTGTTACTAGACTCTGAGAGGCAGAAACACTTCAGACCTAAGAGGAAGTAGATATGCAAATTATGGGACATTCTTATTGCTTAAGTACTCAAAAATTAAGTTTGTCAAAAGAATCCCCCCACTGAGCCCCATTCTTCTCTGGGTGTGTTAAGTCTCCTTCTTCTGGCCATGTGGAGGTTTTGAAAGTGCTTACCCCATGCTGGGCCAACTACAAGGTCTACTAGCAGGGGGCATGGCATATAATGTAAAGCAGTCCTCTGGTGACTTCGCTTTTACCTCAGGGAAGAGCAGGTCATATCCTCAGTCTTGGCCCAGGGTTCCATTGACTCCCTGCTCTCTGCTACAGTGCGTTGTCTAACCATCCCCCAGAGCATCCCACCAGACCATACTCTATCAATTACATCCTGTTAATTGCACACAATGAGCAAGAAATGGTGAGGACTTCGCTAACTTGCAAAAATACATATGCTCCAACAATGGGATGCAAACCCTACTAAAATTCATGTGGCCCCCAACCCTGGTAGCTATGTCGGGGTCCAGATATCTGGGGAATGTGGGCACATTCTCTCCAAGGTAAAGGACAAGTGATTGTATCTTGTACCTCCAACTACTGAGGTTGAAGCACAGTATCTTGTTGAGTGTCGAGTGTCGAGTGTTGAGTGTTGAGACAACACATTCCACACTTGGATAATCTACACCATTCCGTTTATCAGCTAATTTTGAAGTCACCAGTGTAGAGTGGATGCAGAGTCAGGAGGGACTCCATATCAAGCTTAGGTCTCGATGTAAGTGGCCCTATCATGTGGTCCCTATGACCTCTCCTATCATTTGGTGGTACATGCATCTGTGTCCAGGCAGGACGTTGTGGACACTATGGCAAGCCCAGATGAAGACTCGTAGATAGCACAGACTTCTCGATTCTTCATCAAGACTTGGCCCTTCTCACAAATGCCTTATTCACTGTCCAATGAGCAGTTCCCAGCATAGCACAGGCCCCGGTATACCTGTCCACGGAACATCAGTTAACTGTGTGACAGAGTTGTTCATCCTAAACCAGAAACGTCAGACACACCAGATTGGGTGGAGCCCAGCAGCAGATAATCTCAGAAAGGAGATAGTATTTTCTTTAGTATTGGACCCAACCAGATTCAGCGGGCACACAATTTATGGGACAAGTTTCAGATCACCACAATACTCACCACTCTCCCCAAACACCCCTGCATGACCTTATTTTCAGCCACATGAGGCTTTATACTTAATCCATTTTCTTTCTTTTTTTTTTTTTTAAAGATTTTATTTATTTATTTGACAGAGGTCACAAGTAGGCAGACAGGCAGGTAGAGAGAGAGAATGAGAGAACAAGAGAGAGAGAGAGAGTGGAGGAGGAAGCAGGCTCTCCACTGAGCAGAGAGCCCGATGCTCGATCCCAGGACCCTGGGATCATGACCTGCGAAAGGCAGAGGCTTTAACTCACTGAGCCACCTAGGCACCCCCTTAATCCATTTTCTTATTTCTGCATTCTTGCTGCCCAAGCCACGAAGGGGCCTCCTCTCCTACTATTATCTAATTCCCAGAGGCAATAAAAGACTTGCCCAAGGGCGTACATTTGATATGCAAGCCAGACAACCCTGAGTCCAAATCCTACTCCTTTCCTTTCAATGAGAGGTGCAATTGTGACATTTCCCTCTACCCAAATCCCTCTGGGTACCAGAGGACAAGGGGCACACCTATAGTCTGCAGCCTGCTGAAATTTTCAAACTCTCCAATCTTATGTGTGAGTAGTTTGTTGACTTTGCTTCTCCACTACTTCTCATGAAATATGCAGTAATAATACAGGCCAGCAGTACTCTCTCTGCCTGTGCATCTCACCTTGTTACTGCCTGTGTCGCTGTGGGGCATGCTGTGTGTTCTGTTCCCAGGGGACTATGCATATAATAAAAACTTCTTACTGCATTGTAATAGCTCTGCTGTCTTTGATTCTTACCACAACTCATTAAAAACACAGGGCCTGCCAACCAGCAAATAGGGAGAAAGGACTCCAGGATCAGCCCTGGTTTGAATCATACGTTGATGAAAGTTAAACTGAACAGCTCCCATACCACTGTGTAATGAAATAAGTTTTTTTTTTTTTTTTTTTTTTTTTTTAGCAGACTCTCAAAGAGCACAAATGGTCATTGACTTAATGTGGCTGGGGAAGTAAGGACACGGATGGCCTACAGGGTGGCTGGCTAGGAAAGGCCTGGAAGGAAGAGAGTGGAAGGTAAAGGAGGAAAGATCAGAGGCAAGAAATTATCCACTACATATCCTCTTTCTCCATATTCTTATAACTTTGGTATTTCTTGGGTTTATTTATTATTTATAAATAGATACTGAATTTTATCCAATACTTTTTCTGCATCTGTTGAGACAATCTTATGATTTTTACCCTTAAGTTTGTTCATGTGACATTCATGTTAATTTTTTATGGATATTGAATAATCCTTGCATCTCAGGAATAAATCCTACTTGTTCATGGTGTATGATCCTTTTAATGTATTGTTGAATTTGGTTTGCTAATATTTGGTGGAGGATTTTTGCATCTATGTTCATCAGGGATTTCAGCCTCCAGATACAGCCTTTCTGTTCTGGATGCCAAGAGCTACAGCCTTGTCTCCCATCCCCTCCCGCTCCAGGCAGGGCTGGCCCCCCAGAATGGGATCCAGGAGGGGAGGCAGATGCAAATAGCTCGGGCTACTTGAAAATACAGACACGTGAGGTGGGGTGTTGTAAGTACCCAATAGGAGGTGAAGTGGCCTTATTCTCATTTCTTGCCTACTATTCCCTTCCTGTATATGCATATTCCTTTCCTCTTCTGTTTCTGTTAGTTTTTCTATAATAATAAGAAAGTTTTCTTTCCTTTTTGAAGCCGAAACAGGGCTGTGGTGAATCTTTTGTGAGCATGGGAGATAAGGGCTCCTGATGTAAATATTAATCATGCTAAAAAATACCTTGGCAGCAACATCTAAACTGGCATTGACCACGCCACTAAGCACCCGAGCCTACTTTTGTTGACACAAAAAATTATCCATCATCTAGAACAAATTCAGGAGAGGAATGATGGGTGAATCGACCCTTGGTGAGGGTGAGGTGTGGATCCCCAGGCAGGGTCTACTTGATAGAGGCTCTGTCTGGGTTTAGGAAATGGCTCATGTCATGATGCAGTGCAGCAGCTATAGGGACCCATGGAACAGCCAGGGTGCCACCCGATAGAGGAAGCCTTAGGCACCTGCCCCACTGAGAGGAAAGATGGCAGAAGTGTTGTGGTTGGACTTGCAGTGCGCCTGAAGCCTCCACAGCCTCTGCCCTCCTCACTGGGACTGCATGCTCGTTGTCTTAAGGGAATCCCACCCCTGCCCCCTTCCCTCTGTTTAAGAAGGAACAGCAGGATGAGAAACAGGTGCAGGGAAGTTTATATGATACCCAAGCCACATTGTGCTGACTTCTCAAACCACTGGAGGGAACTGAATTTTCTTGAAGGCAACTAGATTTCACTCATTGGTTAATTCAACACAAAACAGAAATATTGAATTGAAAAGATAGAAAAACTAAAATTCAAGATTCAGTCTTCCCATAGGCCCAGTGAGGGTCCCACATGTCTCCCCGAGTGAGGAAATTCTGGCCTGTCTTCCATCACTCATCTCTCTGGATCTTGCACAGCTCCGGGACCCGAGGTCAAGTGTTTGCCACATCCTTACCCATCTGCAGGAGAAAAATGGCTTCAGAGCTAGTTATTTTTCCAGTCAGATTTTTTATAAAATGTTGGGCCCAAAGATCTCCACTTTCTTTTTGTGCCTTCCAATTATTTTGTCCCTCCCTGCCACCCATTATTTGTTTCCCAACATGTTTTTTTATTTACCTCAGTTACTGAAATGAAGAGCCAAGCTCACCATTTCTGGAAACTGAACCCATTTAAAGATATTTTTAAATTGAAAATGGAAGCTCTTCATTCGATCTTGTAGCAGTTTTTCATTTTAGAACTTGTAATTTGTTCTCAGAGCTTCGAAGCTGACTTTTGTGTGTTCCTGTCACACAACTCTATTTTTGGCTCCTTACATTTCCACTGGGCACTTTCACAACCCTCTGCTTATGAGATTTGCTTCTGTTCCCCCTGACTGCTTTGCATAAGCCCCTGCAGGCCCAGACCAGTGGCTCAGGCTATATAAGAGGCCTTTGTTACAGAAGCTGAGCTGCATCAGGCAGGCAGGGGCAGCAAGATGACGTCACAGAGGCCGGTCCTCCTCTGCTTGTTGCTGTGGGTCTCAGGTGAGAAGGTGAAAAGTGCCATAATCCTTCTGGAGTAGTGTCATTTTAAACAACTTTTAAAGATACATAATGAGAAACAGTGGTTATTTCCAAAATAGACCCAATGGTGTACTGCCATGTGGTACCATTAGGAAGCACGTTTGCAATGACATATTTCAGCATGAGGAGGATAAACTGTGTCTGTAACACCATTTTTCTGATTGCAGGTTCCCATGGGGAAATCACGATGACTCAGTCTCCAGGCTCCCTGGCTGTGTCTCCAGGTCAGCGGGTCACCATGAACTGCAGAGCCAGTCAGAGTGTTAACAACTATGTAGCCTGGTACCAGCAGAAACCTGGGCAGGCTCCCAGGCACCTCATCTATCGTGCATCCAACAGGGACACGGACATCCCAGACCGGTTCAGCGGCAGTGGGTCTGGGACAGACTTCACCCTCACCATCAGCAACCTCCAGGCTGAAGATGTGGGAAACTATTACTGCATGCAGTATGATAGCTTTCCGCCCACAGTGCTTCAGCCTCGAACACAAACCTGCTCCCTGGGGCCGCAGGTCAGGGAGGCTTTGCTGAACCAGCTACTTCCTCTTCACTCAGCCCTGAACATGTGCGTTCCACTATCTGCTTGAGAAGTCACTTCTGACTTACTCCTTGCAGGGCTTGTATGGCTCAGCATAAAATGAAGAGATCGGGCTTTTCCTGCATCCCCCACCCCTTAAAAAAGATTTTATTTATTAATTTGTCAGACAGAGAGGGTGCACAAGCAGGGGAATCAGGAGGCAGAGGGAGAAGCAGGCTCCCTTCTGAGCAGGGAGCCCAATGCGGGACTCCATCCCAGGATGCTGGGATCATGACCTGAGCTGAAGGAAGCCACTTAGCCGACTGAGCCACCCAGGCATCCCTCCTGCATCCCTTTTTGTGGGGGGTTAGTGAAGACAAATGCTGTGAAGATGTCTTAGGGATGGTGCCAGGTGGTTTTGTACCCCAGGAAGCTGCATGTTTTCCAGGGTCCCACAGGAAAGAGTGAGCCAGGAAGTTCTGTCTTTAGCCTCTGACAAAGGGCCGTGAACTTCACTTCCTGCGGGTCAGTTTTCCCTTCCTGCTCCTCTTGGACTCTGGGATATTTCTCTTTTATTTCCTCATTCTCTTTTCTTCACTCTCCATCGCCCTCCCACTCTGGACCTTCCCAGGATGAAACCCTCACCTATTCAGAATCTCCCACATGGAAGGTAGTGTCCCTTTCACTTTTTCCTTCCATGGGCCCTGTTTCCCAGCCTTCCTGGGCAGTGTCCTGAACGTTCATTTCTGCACCAGCTCCTTTCCTACCTCCCTTCTCTCTCTTCTCTATTTCTCCCAGGTGTACTCATTCTCACAAAGGTAATTCTCTCATTTTTTAAAAACTATTTTATCTATCTATTTAATGTGGGGTGGTAGTGGCCGAGGGAGATGGTGAGACTCTCAGGCAGACACCCTGTCCAGTGGGGACCTGTGGGTGGGAACTCTTAACGTCTCACCATCAGAGGCCTGTAGGCCAAAGGTGCAGTCCATCACTGCTGCCAGCAGGGGGCAACCACTCACCCACAATGTTAGAAACAGTAGCAATAACTCCATCTGTGGGCCCAGCTGTGTTCCCTTGGATACCCTGAATGTCATGGACTCTGCTTCTGAGTCTGGGAGACCTCACTGTGGCTCTCTGTGGTGTCTGGGCTTGGCCGACTGTCAAAGATGCTTGGCTTTCAGAGGGAAGAGGAGGAACAGGTTCTGGAGAATGAGTCTGTTCTCAGTGGTCTCAGTTTTGGGGGCAGCCTGGGTCTGAAAGGGAAGGTGCAGGTGTGATGCTATTCCTCCAGAGCATTACTCTTTTTTTGTTTTTGCTTGCTTGTTTAAGATTTTTTTTTTTCTGTCAGAGAGAGAGCATAAGTGAGCAGAGCAGCAGGCAGAGGGAGAAGCAGGCTCCCCGCTGAGCAGAGAGCCAGACATGGGGCTCGATCCTAGGACCCTGGGATCATGACCTGAGTTGAAAGTGGGCACTTAACTGACTGAACCACCCTTGTGCCCACCCCCCCACTTAGGTCATTCTTGTAACAAAGTTACTTTCTGCACTACCCCATAAGGCTTTCTTTGCTAATGAGATTGAATTAAGCCTGTCTGGACAGAGACCCATAAATAATGCCCTGGACCAGATGTACACACACCTCACAAAAGCACTGAGAACCTTCCCTCTCCTCTGCTCAACTTCCTTATACAAATGGAAGGACTGCAGAGACTTGTAAGCCAGGACCTCCTCACTCACACCCTGCTGATTTGTATCTTCCTCTTGAACAAATAATCCTAAAATTTATATGGAACCAGAGAAGACCCCCAATAGCCAAAGCAATGTTTAAAAAGAAAACCAAAGCTGGTGGCATCACAATTCCAGACTTCAAGCTGTATTACAAGGCTGTCATCATCAAGACAGTATGGTACTGGCACAAAAACAGATATGATACCCATTAACAGAATAGAGAAACCAGAAATGCCCCTCAACTTTATGATCAAGTAATCTTCAACAAAGCCAGAAAGAATACCCAATGGAAAAAGAGAAAATATCTTCAACAAATGGTGTTGGGAAAATTAGACAGACACATGCAGAAGAATGAAACAGGACCAGTTTCTTAGACCGTACACAAAAATGGACTCAAAAATGGGTGAATGACTTCAATGTGAGGCAGGAACCCATCAAAATCATAGAGGAGAACACAGGAAGCAACTTCTGTGACCTCGGCCACAGCAACTTCTTGCTAGATGTGTCTCCAAATACCAGGGAAACAATGGCAAAAAATGAACTATTGGGACTTCATTGGGATTAAAAAGCTTTTTGGTAGAAAAAACTGGTGGTAGAAATACAAAAGAAGGAACCATGAGAAAACAGTTAAAGCCTACATTGCACCATTATTGTGCTAGTCAAGGTCAGACAACCAGCTATCCAGAAAAATAAAAGTTCATAAAGAAGAAATATTTATTTATTTACCTATTTATCTATCTATCTATCTATCTATCTATCTATTTAATATTTTTAAAGCACAAGGAATTGAGTCAGTGATATTGTAACAGTACTGTATGGTGAAAGATGTGGCCATAGAATAATGTATAAACTTGCTGAATCACTATGTTGTGTAGATGAAATAGTAGAGCCCTGTGTGTCAATGAGGCTAAAACAAAAAATGAGGAAATGCTTAAAATCTGTGATCCAAACATCTTCCATAGGAATCCAAAGAAAAGAAGTTCTTGTTCAGCGTCCATGTTCCAGGAGGCTTCTGAATTCACCTCCTCCTATGGACACATGGAACCTACAGCTACACATGGGACAACTTCCACTGTGAGACATCCAGAAACTAGCCAAGGGACTCCTAAACATTGGGTTAAAGAGGTCATAGCCACATTGATCACGTGCACAATGCTGGGACTCATTTTTGCCATAAAGTCCACCTCCAACAGAACAGTATACCATTGGAAGGGAACTTGTAACTCCCAGTTTCCCTCTGAAGAGCAAAGGGTTTGGACCCAACTTCTAGTGCCCCAACTTGCAAAACTTCCACCTGAAGAACCGGCCCCCAAACACCTCAATCTGGAAGCCAGAGGTGCAGTGCACAAAGAGCCCCCAAGACAATAGTAAAGAAAGAAATAAGGATCAGACGGAACGGCCCAACTCCCATTCTTATCCTCAAAGAAGCCTATTGTTAGATCTTAAAGGCTCCTGCCTAACAGTTAGGCTTCCAATTCAGAACACATCTATGGACTGACTGCATTCCTCCCTGGAAATCGAGGAAGCCTGTGTTTGTACTCTGCATTCTCTCTCTGCCCAGCTCCAGGTCCCTGGTGTCTCCCTGGAAAGAGCTTGTGCACTTGTCTGGTGCTCCGGCAGCCCTTGACCACCTGGCTCTGTTGTCCAGCAGGGCTGAAGTTCTCAGACCCACAGGGCTAGAGCAAATAGAGACAAATAAGTATTTTCAGAAATAATACTTGTGTGTTAGAACTGGCAAAGTCATACTGGCAATAAACTTGCAACTATTGCAGTAAGCTCACAATAAACTTCCAAACAGATGAACTTGCAAGAATAATATTTGTGTATTATAATTTTAAATAATAAAATAAATGTGTATAATAGATGGTAAGACTTTATTAATTTGATATATTGACTGAGTATACGATTTTTCTGGATTGCTTTTCTGCAATTTCATTTATTATGGCATCAAAATTTGTACTTTTAGCAAACTCAATTTCCATATGTATTTGAAAATAACAGTGTCTTTTGGCAGATACAAGAACTCAAATAATATTCAATAATTTTTAATTTTGAAAAGAAGATGGAAAAGAAGATAAAACCCTGAGTTTGGAATATTTTATTGCCTGCAACATTATGATGCCTTCTGATTAATTATTTTGAACTATAAATTTTGATATGTCTAGACATGATGAACCACTTCTAAAAAAATGACTTAACTCTTCACACCAATTAGGTTTGTGTAAATCTGACTTAATGTTAGATACAAATATGTACAATATCTTAATGTTTCTTCTGACATTTCTTGCAATATGTAGATATAAGACATGAAACTTACAGTAGCTCCATAAGTATCATACACTTCAAAATACCTGTTTCATGCATTCTATCTCTGTTCCTTTAATTACAACTAATCTTAAAATTGTCTTAGGTTGTTTAGTATGAAGCGTCATATAAAATAATGCTCTTCATCAAATGTGACAATATTCCAATTTAACATTTACTTCTAGGACTGTGGTTACTTAGTTTACATTGCCATAGCAGTTTTGAAAACCGAGATCTTAAATTCCCTGAAGAATTCTCATAATTCTTCTTTTTAAAAGATTTGGTTTATTTATGAAGTATACAAACAAAAACAGACAAACACAAAGACTGATAAAAGTATATGACAAGAGAAAAAAAATATATCCAAATAAAGGAAGAACCTCGTCAAAAGAACCCCACGTGTAAGATTTATATACTGAATAGACCTATATCTAGTAACAAGATTGAAGCAGTAATCAAAAATCTCCCAAAAAACAAGAGCCCAGGATCTGATGGATTCCTTGGGGAATTCTACCAAACTTTTAAAGAAGAAATAACACCTATTCTCCTGATGATGTTTCAAAAAATTGAAGCAGAAGGAAAACTTCCAGACTCTTTCTATGAAGCCAACATTATCCTGATCCCCAAACCAGGCAAAATCCCTATCAGAAAGGAGAATTTCAGACCAATATCACTAATGAATATGGATGCTAAGATTCTCAACAAGATCCTAGCAAACAGGATCGAACAGAACATTAACAAGATTATCCACCATGACCAGGTGGGATTCATTCCTGGGCTACAAGGATGGTTCAACATTCGCAAATCAATCAATGTGATAGAACAAATTAATAAGAGAAGAGAGAAGAACCACATGGTTCTCTCAAAAGATGCAGAAAAAGCATTTGACAAAATTCAGCATCCGTTCCTGATTAAAACACTTCAAAGTATAGGGATAGAGGGAACATTCCTGAACATCATAAAATGTATCTATGAATGACCCACAGAAAATATCATCCTCAATGGGAAAAAGCTTGCAGCCTTCCCATTGAGATCAGGAACACGAAAAGGATGCCCACTCTCACCACTCTTGTTCAACATAGTATTAGAAGTCCTAGCAACAGCAATCAGACAACAAAGAGAAATAAAAGGTATCCAAATTGGCAATGAAGAAGTCAAACTCTCTCTCTTCACAGATGACATGATTCTTTATATGGAAAACCCAAAAGACTCCACTCCCAAACTACTAGAACTCATATATCAATTCAGTAATGTGGCAGGATACAAAGTCAATGTACAGAAATCAGTGACTTTATTATACACTAACAATGAAAATACAGAAAGGGAAATTAGAGAATCAATTCCATTTACTCTAGCACCAGAACCATAAGATACCTGGAAATAAACCTAACCAAAGAGGTAAAGGATCTGTATTCGAGGAACTACAGAACAGTCATGAAAGAAATTGAAGAAGACACAAAAAGATGGAAGACCATTCCATGCTCTTGGATTGGAAGAATAAACATTGTTAAAATGTCTATACTGCCTAGAGCAATCTATACTTTTAATGCCATTCCGATCAAAATTCCACCAGTATTCTTCAAAGAGCTGGAGCAAATAACCCCAAAATTTGTATGGAATCAGAAGAGACCCCGAATCACTAAGGAAATGTTGAAAAACAAAAATAAAACTGGGGGCATCATGCTACCTGATTTCAAGCTTTACTACAAAGCTGTGATCACCAAGACAGCATGGTACTGGCATAAAACCAGACACATAGACCAGTGGAACAGAGTAGAGAGCCCAGATATGGACCCTCAACTCTATGGTCAAATAATCTTCGACAAAACAGGAAAAAATATACAGTGGAAAAAAGACAGTCTCTTCAATAAATGGTGCTGGGAAAACTGGGCAGCTATATGTAGAAGAATGAAACTCGACCATTTTCTTACACCGTACACAAGGATAAACTCTAAATAGATAAAAGACCTCAACGTGAGGCAGGAATCCATCAGAGTCCTTGAGGAGAACATAGGCAGTAATCTCTTCGATATCAGCCACAGCAAATTCTTTCAAGATATGTGTCCAAAGGCAAAGGAAACAAAAGCGAAAATGAACTTTTGGGACTTCATCAAAATCAAAAGCTTCTGCACAGCAAAGGAAACAGTCAAGAAAACAAAGAAGCAACCCACGGAATGGGAGAAGATATTTGCAAATGACAGCACAGACAAAAGGTTGATATCCAGGGTCTATAAAGAACTCCTTAAACTCAACAAACACAAAATAGACAATCATATAAAAAAATGGGCAGAAGACATGAACAGACACTTCTCCAATGAAGACCTACAAATGGCCACCAGACACATGAAAAAATATTCATCATCACTAGCCCTCAGGTAGATTCCAATTAAAACCACATTGAGATACCAACTTACACCAGTTAGAATGGCCAGAATTAGCAAGACAGGAAACAACATGTGTTGGAGGGGATGTGGAGAAAGGGGAACCCTCTTCTACTGTTGGTGGGAATGCAAGTTGGTGCAGCCTCTTTGGAGAACAGTGTGGAGATTCCTCAAGAAATTAAAAATAGAACTTCCCTATGACCCTGCAATTCCACTCTTGGGTATTTACCCCAAAGATACAGATGTCGTGAAAAGAAGGGCCATCTGTACTCCAATGTTTATAGCAGCAATGGTCAAGGTCACCAAACTGTGGAAAGAACCAAAATGCCCTTCAATGGACGAATGGATAAGGAAGATGTGGTCCATATACACTATGGAGTATTATGCCTCCATCAGAAAGGACGAATACCCAACTTTTGTAGCAACATGGATGGGACTGGAAGAGATGATGCTGAGTGAAATAAGTCAAGCAGAGAGAGTCAATTATCATATGGTTTCACTTATTTGTGGAGCATAACAAAAAGCATGGAGGACATGGGGAGTTGGAGAGGTGAAGGGAGTTGGGGGAAATTAGAAGGGGAGATGAACCATGAGAGACTATGGACTCTGAAAAACAATCTGAGGGTAATAATTTGTACAGAATGTTACCTAGAGAACATAGTAGAAGAACAGTTAGTATAACTGGGAAAGAAGAAATTCAGGGAGTGGGAAAATAAGCACTAAAAAATTATGAGGGATGTCAAATATTATCCTACTGAAAATATTACAAGCTTTGTTAGGTCAAAAATGTATGTAATTGTTGCCATAAAATATGCCTCCGGTTACTGACGTTCAGGCTGAGTAATTGCCACTGACCCATGCACACAAGCCAGGAGGGTCAGGGTGAGGTTCAGGGCGTCTCTCATACAGTTCACCGCTCAGCCCTCAGGATGATCACATCCCTCTGGAGCTGATTGTGCCCTGCTGAGGCTGTTGGTGCCCAGAGGACAGGACTCAGTCCAGAGTACTCAGCTGCACGTTACTGCCCTGACTTCCCCAGCACCTGCCTCTGACACCAGCTCAGAGCCTCTGCTGTGCTGGCTCCCTGCTCAGGCAACATATGTGCCCAGTGGGGACCCCCAAACAGAGAGGTTTGTGCTCGGGGCTGAAACACTGTGTGAGGACCATGTGTACCTTGCTGATGGTATAAACTCCCACATCGTCAGCGTCCAACCTGCTGATTCTCAGGGTGAAATCTGTCCTTGACTCGCTGCCATTGAACCTCTGGGACTCCAGTGAAATGTTTGGAAATCTCATAGATGAGGAGTTGTGGGGACTGGCCTGGCTTCTGCAGGTACCAACTCAAATAGGTGTTTTCATTGTTGTGTACGAGGCTCTGACTGGCCCTGCAGGAGATGGAGGCTGGCTCTCTGGGGGTGATGGGCATCAAGAGTGGGGT
Source organism: Mustela erminea (assembly GCF_009829155.1). Lineage (NCBI taxonomy): Eukaryota > Metazoa > Chordata > Mammalia > Carnivora > Mustelidae > Mustela > Mustela erminea. Next base: position 103,452,249 of record NC_045620.1, read on the forward strand.
CCATGTCAGCACAATCTCCCCATTGGATCCTAAAATAATGAAAGGTAAGTACAGGTTGTGGAGAAACATTATGAACCATTATTATGATTTTAAATTTCATGTATATTCGGCCAAATCGTATTTAGTGATTGGAATCCTACTCTAAATATATCTGAATTCCATGGATAATCCAAGAATTTCAGGACACAGAGTGGCCACAATTTTTTTTTTTTCAGCATCTCACTAAAGCACTGTTCTTTGTTCCTATCTTTCTTCATGGTTTCCATGTATCTCAAAATTAAATACCTGTAGCTGGAGGGCAATCTCACCCCTGGACAGAGCACAGATAGGGATTAACAGCACCCAGACAGCTCACCTTTCCCACCGCAGTCTCCCATCTCCTCCCCCTGTCTGCTCTTACCTGTGATCCAGAGCATCAGCAGCCCTAGCAGCTGAGAAGGGAACCTCATTTTGAGAAGCTGAACTGATGAGTCCTAGTAAGTAAACACAAGCTCAGAGCTAACCTTTATGTCAGCTTTCCAAGGCAAGGTCCTCCCCAGGAGATAATATGCAAATCCCGTGGTGGGTGTGGCAGAGAGGAAAGAGCCAAAGGCAGGGAGGGTGCAGGTCCCTCTCCTGGGAAAGCAGTAACTTAAAGTGGGTTCTGTGTTTGGAGGGATACTAACAGAGACAAGTTCCTTTCTGCCTTGGTGGGAAGCAGTATCTCCCTGCTACAATTGGGATCTGTGGCAGGACACAGTGCTCATAGCCTTGCCTTCTGAGAAAGCCCCAGGGACCCTGACGATAAAGACATGCGTGTCCAGAATCTGTTTCTGACAGGTGAATGGCCATCCTGCCTGGATCCTGTCAACTAATGATCAGGAGGAAACAGGTCCCACTCCCACTCCAGCTGATTTTCCAGCGATCTCCAGATCTCAGGAGGAACTGGAGATAGAACAGGAGTCTCTGGGATCTGCTGTTTCCAGGTTAATGGTCTTGGACAATTTAGTAATGATTTAATAAAGAATTAATCTCACCCTGGGGCTTCGTGAATTACACTCTATTAGAAGATGAATGTGAGAACTTGAGAGGATCAAAAGAATCTCTCACAAGAGGAGAACTCATAGTCCAGCAGAAAAGAGTAGGAGAGAAGACAGAATTTTATGTTTCAGGCAGTGAGTAGGAGTGTGATAACCATTTGTTATGACCTGTGTGTTTCCTTTCATGTTTCTCTCTCTCCCCACAGAGAGAGAGAGATAGATAGATAGATAGAGAGGTAGGCAGATACGCACACACTTTATGGCATATGTGAGACCTTTCACTAAAATAGGGACATAAACTGATGGTTCTTCATAGGTCAGCTTGACGTTATGTCATATTGAATCATTTGTGAGAATTGTATCAAATTCAAATTACCTCAGAACTCAGGTCACCATTCTGCAAACAAAATGCAAGAGAAACTAAAGAATACGGTTTTTATTTCTACTAGATCATCCATAATTTAAATCTGAAGTCATACTGAAGTGAAAAATAACTAAATACATACAGTTTCAGGCTTGATTAACAATAAAGCTCAGTCTGAATATCTTCTAGGAAACCCTTCAAGAGTTAGATTTTTTTGTAAAATCTAAACGAGCTATTGTGTAAAAATGGTATCAAAAGGAAAGCCTGATCTCAGGATGGAGACTTGGGCATTGAAGACAAATCATGGAAGAAGTAGAAGTAGAAAAGCCAATGTCCCATAGTTGACTAGCTAGCATTTTATTTGCCCTTTATTTGTGATATCTGTCTAGCCAGTGCAATCCTGAATCTTTTTTTAAAAAATTAAATTAATTTATTTATTTTCAGAGAAACAGTATTAATTATTTTTTCACCACACCCAGTGCTGCATGCAATCTGTGCCCTCTATAATACCCACAACCTGGCACCCCAACCTCCCACCCCCCACCACTTCAAACCCCTCAGATTGTTTTTCAGAGTCCATAGTCTCTCATGATTCACCTCCCCTTCCAATTTACCCCAATTCCCTTCTCCTCTCTAACACCCCTTGTCCTCCATGATATTTGTTATGCTCCACAAATAAGTGAAACCATATGACAGTTGACTCTCTCTGCTTGACTTATTTCACTCAGCATAAAAACATGGACGGGAGTGGAAGAGATTATGCAATCCTGAATCTTACTCTTGAAAATGCCAGTCTTCCTAATGAATCCTGCTAGTGAGTGAATTCAGGAAGATAAGCCAGTGAAAATGAAAAAAAAAATTATGACAAAAGCAAATGGAAAATACAAGACAGTATTGTAAATCTTAGGGTGAGTTTGAAAAACGATTATTACAGATGTTAAAGTAAGAATTACATTATCTAGTGTTGTGTGTCAAGTACACTAAAAGAAATAATCAGAATCACATTACCCACTATGGTATGTGAAACCTCAATGTGTGGATATATGGGCAGAAATTATTCATCTGTCATGTTTATTTTTTGTGTATCAGGTGAAAGTTTTTTTTTTTCCCCACAAAGTATTCTTAAGAATGCCTCAATTTCAAACATATAAATATTTCCTACAAAACACGACATGAAAATGTTACAAGTCTCCTTTTATGTTTGGTTACATATCTCATAATGCCTTGCCTAAAATATCTAGAAAATGCAAATTCTTTTTTTTTTTTAAAGAATTTTATTTATTTATTTGACACAGAGAGATCACAAGTAGGCAGAGAGGCAGGCAGAGAGAGGAAGGGAAGCAGGCCCCTGCTGAGCAGAGAGCCCGATGTGGGACTCGATCCCAGGACCCTGAGATCATGACCTGAGCCGAAGGCAGTGGCTTAACCCACTGAGCCACCCAGGCGCCCGAAAATGCAAATTCTTATAAAGATTTCTTTTTCACCTAAAGTCTTTGACATTTTCCTAAACTCCCTGTAGACTGAAGGAAGAACATTCCTAATTCTGACCAGGAGTGTTTGTGCCCCTCATGTTTACAAACTAGGTTGTATCCTGGACAGTAAAATGGACCTGCAGTGAGCAGGTTGTGGCACACTACACAGAAATTACAAGCATTTGTAAGGAGTGCACGATGGACCTCCATGAGGTCCAGGTGGGGAAAATGACTCTAGAGTCTCTAATCTTGACCACCATAACTTGAATGAGGAAGGACTTACACAGGTGGGTTTTATTGCACTTTGGTCTCTGTGCCCAGGGACGTCTCTTTGGAATCTATAAAACTGGACGCCAGGGTGTGGTTGGTGTCCCTTGGGTGGTTCCCTTGCTGCTTCTTATGTGAGTCCATTATTCTTGGGTCAGGGTTTGTGGGTGGGGAGTGTCCCTATTATATGTTCTGTAAAACTGTTGGGTCCATTATCAAAGGATCAAGACTGAGACAAAATGAAAGTTATGCAAAGCCTTATTCAACAAAATCTAGAACTTAATATTCACGAAGGTGTGTTACTGAAACATATTTTTTTTTCTAGAATAACCCCCATTTTCAGGACTAATTTATTTGAAAGACAATTCCAGTTTTAACAAATTTGGCCTAATTATTTACATAAGCTCAGCAAGAACAGTGAGTGATCGCATAGATTTTTTAGAATATGCTTTGCTGTAACTTTTTATAAAGAATCTCTAGGTTGAAATTGTAATAGCCTCTCCAGGCCAGAAGCCAAACCAATTACTTGCCATCAGATATGCCTGCAATACCAGTCAATTTGGGTGAATCCTCTTTCTGATGTCCCCAAAGTATCTTGAGTTTTTTGCACCTGCCAGGAAGTGACATTCTTTACTCACCTGGTGAGGCTGCTGGGAACTCTGTAAGCAAGGTATCAGGCCAACAATTTCAAGGGGTTTATGGCTCCAGGTTTTATAAAGTCAACCTTAGTTCCTTTAAGCTATCTGGTCATATCTGAGTCTTTCTCAAATATGACGTTCCAGTCAAAGCCTTGGTAAAATAACCCGCATTTCCAATGGTGTCCTGTTACAAGGAGAACAGATTCTTATTGAACTTATGCAAATGACTGATTGCCATGGAAGAAAGAATACTTGCTGAGACCTTTTGAGCTTTAGAGGGTTCAGATAGAGAAAAAAGTTGAATGCTTTGATTTGTTTACAAATGAATATTTTTACATCTCTGTTCCACCATTTTTCATTGTTCTCTTTTAAACCTATAAACCAAGGCAAATAGAGACACTTTCCCCAAGCCTTCTATGACTTACTAAAGACTCTCAAATTTAGTTTTTATTGTTTTCTTTCAAGTTCTGGTGCAACCAGACATTTTTATTTTAAGACAAAACTACTTATTCTCTTAGGCCCCCTTTGTGTGTGTGTGTGTGTGTGTGTGTGTACAGGTTTTCTAAACTTACTATCAGTTATCAGTCAACTGCCTTTTTTCTGTTTTTTTTTTTTTGTTTTTTTACAACATTAAAACTTTTAATAAAAAACTTAAAGGCATTTTTCTTTTGGTAGTCTAGAATACATGGAGTCATTTCATGTATTTATCATTCTGATGTGCTACATTTTAAAATTCATTTTAATCTTAGTCCATCCTGACTATACCTAAAATTTCATTTTTGAAGATTTCCCTTCACAAAACTTTTACAACGTTTTTTGCATCTAAGTTTTGTCCCAAGCCTTTTGTTGTTGTTGTTGTTCAAAACAATTATCTCATTTAGGAAAAAAAATACCTTTTATCTTTAACAAAATGTATTTCCATTTCTTTTTTTTTTTGTATCTCCTACTTTTTGCATATAAAGTTGTTTTTCTTACTTCCATCAGTCTTAGTGACAGCAGAATTTTTTATTCTTAGAAACATTTTAGTCTCTAGTGATTGCTAAGTATTAACCACTAATATTGTGTGTATTAACCATAGAACTAAGTGTGAACACTTACAATAGAATTCTGTAGATGGCAAATTCATGAATCAGTTAAGCAGAAAACATGTTTACCGATAGATTTAAATATTTTTTTGCAGTAAGAAGTCAAAAGCACAAACCTGGTTCCAGTAATTAATGCTTTAGTATTTTATCCTATTTGGTTAAGACTAGATGTCCAACAAATTTTATTCCATTTGTCATCCAAGCAAACCTTTAAAGTTTCAGGTTACCAAAGACTTTGAAAGCTACCCATAACAATTACCCATTAAAACTTTGAGACAGACTATTAATCATCAGTTATTTCTTTGCTAACAGTTCAGTTATTTCTTTGCTAACAGATTTTAACAAATAACATGAGCTTATTTGACCTTTAGTAAACTTTGATTCAAGTTTCACATTTACTGCTGTAACTTTAAAGACATGTCTACCTTAATTAAACCAACAAACTTAACTTAGTTTAAATACTGATTTATGTTTCACCTGGACCCACTCCACTTTGAATGTTTACCTGAGATATGGGTGGGAAGATCTGGAGTGGGAGGTGTTAGGTCCAGAGGATGCTCTTTCTGTTCCTTGACAGTGAAGAGAGAAGGAGCCATGGTGCAAGAAGCACCAAGGATGTTCTAGCAGTCAGTTATGCAGACTGCACCCAAGCTGGTGCAGAAATAGAAGGGGGAGACAGAAGAACAAAGTGCTGCCAGAAGGCCCTGCCAGCAAGGGGGGAGGGGCTAGGTAGTCTAGGTAGGTCAGAGAAGGCAAGGAACTTCCCTGAAAGAAAGGGAGTTTTGGCAGCTGCTTGGGAATATTCCTTAAAGTCTCTGTCTCGAGTTAGACTAACCACAGTTGGCTCCAGTTATAGCCATTAACACAAGAAATTTTCAAGGAAGAAGTCCCACGTCTATTAGGAGGAACGGAGAGATGAAAGTCAGAGTCCCCTTACTCTCTGTTTGCCATTTCTTCAAACACAACAAACAACACAACAGACAAAAAAAGACAAGACATGGACAACCACAGACCCAGCAGACCTTACCCAGAACCTGCTGTTGGTGGGGATTTTCTTGGTTCCCTACAAACATTCGCCAGTGGGGATTTTCTCGGTCCCCTAGAAATGCTCGATGGTGGAGATTTTCTTGGTCCCCTAGAAACGAGCAACAACAGACAACAAAAAGACAAGACAAATACACAGACCCAGTGGCCCTTACCCAGAACCTGCCACTGGTGGGGATTTTCTCAGTCCCCTGACCGCTTAGGGGGGCTTGAACCCTTGGCGATCTACCAGAAGAGGGATGGGGGCATCCCCGCATCCACTCCAGCCCTGGGGAGCATGGCTGCGTCCAGCTTCTCCCCGGTGGACCATACCCTGGAACTCTACAACCAGACAGACAGACCGAATATCACAATAAAATCTGGAGATCTTACCTCCAGAGGCTTTTCCCAGAAATTCTGATGCAGGCTCAGTTCTCGTCATTTGAATCCAGACGAGCCCCCAAATGTTGCGTCCATTATCAAAGGAATAAGACTGAGACAAAGTGAAAGTTATGCAAAGCCTTATTCTATGCCAAGCATTAGAAGTTAGACTGACTGGCCAGGGGAACGAGGCAGAGACAAAGTGAAAGTTATGTAATGGTTTATTCTATGCCATACATTAGAAGTCTCAGTGACTGGCCAGGGCCGCCTCTGAAGAGAGAGATGACCCCTTGGTCTTACAGGCTAGTTTTTATAGGGCACCACCGCAGACCTTTACATATATGGCTTTGGCTGATTTGATGTCTCCTACCTGGGTGTTTTAGTAATGGTTACCCAGAACCGATACAACAAAATGGCCTTGTTTTAGGTATGTGTTAAAGCAATTGTTATCCGGAACCGGTATCAGTAACTGCTGAGTCATTTATTAAACAATAAAATGACTACCAAGGCAACATGGAGTCACTATGGCTAAGTAGGCACAGGCAGGCCTTAGGAATTTAACAGGTTTTAACGTGGAATCGGCCCCAACAGAACTTGATCTATAAATTTTCTCAAGCCAGGGCGCCTGGGTGGCTCAGTGGGTTAAGCCGCTGCCTTCGGCTCAGGTCATGATCTCAGGGTCCTGGGATCGAGGCCCGCATTGGGCTCTCTGCTCAGCAGGGAGCCTGCTTCCCTCTCTCTCTCTCTGCCTGCCTCTCCATCTACTTGAGATTTTTCTCTGTCAAATAAATAAATAAAATCTTTAAAAAAAAAAAATTTTCTCAAGCCAAACCACTCAAACTCATAGTGCTTTGGCCAAGTTAATGGACAACAGACCTGTATCCTGACTGAGCCCAAATGAGGGTCTTTCTGAGAAAAAATGAGCTTATCCTTGCCTGCGAACTGAGATGAAGCCATCCAACAGAGGGAGCTTCCCAACATGAGGTCTGTTGAGCAGCTTCTTGGGACCTGTGACTGTAATAGATTCCCTTTTCCAAAGAACTGCAAATTATCACCCTCTAGAGGATGAACTCACAGAGAATAATTTGGTGGCAGGCAGCTCATGTATACATATGAATGTGTTGATCTTCTGACTTTAAAAGTCATTTCTCAACCATGGGAAGCAGGTCATTTCTGAGCTTCAATGATCTCGATCCTTCAAAGTCCTGATTTCTGTATGTGTAATTTGAATTCCATCTGAATATCATCATTTCTTTTCCTTGTTTTCCCTTGGAATAAATGTATATGTAAATACTTTTTGTAGAGCTGTCTGAGATTCTGCTGAGTCCTGGGGAGAAATGGGAGCAATGTCTTAAGTTGACTGTATCAGTTATTCTCGTATCAGTTGTAATCCTTGGGTAGGACTCCCAATCACCCCTGTCTAATGGAAAGTGAGACAGATTATGAGGTGGCCTGTTTTCAGGCGGCCTGACAACAGGCCACCTCATAATCCCTCCATTGTAATGAACTCTTTCCTTTGTGTAGCAATTTGCATCCCCAACCCCAAAGTGTCTTCTGTGAGGGCTGGAATTTCTGTCCTGAGGAGTTCTCATGAAGTCCTACAGCTTTCTCTTCAGTTAAAATATCTTTCCACTGCTTAAATGTGAGATAGTTTGATTATTTATTTATGTGTTTGCTTTTTCTCTGTGGAAGTTTGATGCACGTGAGAGATAAAGCGGAAAGAAGACTAAAGGGGGCAGGAAAATGTATGATCCTTATTGAAATTGTCTGTTCTGTACATAGAGAGTTATGAGTTGAGTGCACATTTGCACAATGTTAACGTATCATGTCAATGTTCTCTTTGTTCATGGGTCAGTTCTTGTTTGTGGGCTTTTTATTTGTTTGTTTTGTTTGTAGATTCTACATAAAAATGAAGACATATGGTATTTGTCTTTCTCTGTCTGACTTGTTTTGCTTAGCATTATACTTTTTAGGTCCATCCATGTTGTTGCAAATAACAAGATGTCATTTCCTAGGCTGAGTAGTATTTCAATATATATATATATATATATGTATGTATATGCCACCTATTTACAGAATTCATAGCTTATATTTGCTATGAATTTACAACAGTCTACTTGGGTGCTTGACCACCTAACAAATTTTTTTGAAGGTAATATTTTAATACTATTTTTTATCTTTATTTTTTTATTTTTAATTTTTTTATAAACATCTAATGTATTTTTATCCCCAGGGGTACAGGTCTGTGAATCACCAGGTTTATACACTTCACAGCACTCACCATAGCACACACCCTCCCCAATGTCCATAACCCCACCCCCCTCTCCCAAACCCCTTCCCCCCAGCAACCCTCAGTTTGTTTTGTGAGATTAAGAGTCACTTATGGTTTGTCTCCCTCCCAATCCCATCTTGTTTCATTCATTCTTCTCCTACTCCCTTAGCCCCCCATGATGCATCTCCACTTCCTCATATCAGGGAGATCATATGATAGTTGTCTTACTCCGACTGACTTATTTCACTAAGCATGATACCCTCTAGTTCCATCCACATTGTCGCAAATGGCAAGATTTCATTTCTTTTGATGGTTGCATAGTATTCCATTGTGTATATATACCACATCTTCTTTATCCATTCATCTGTTGATGGACATCTAGGTTCTTTCCATAGTTTGGCTATTGTAGACATTGCTGCTATAAACATTCGGGTGCACGTGCCCCTTCGGATCACTGCATTTGTATCTTTAGGGTAAATATCCAGTAGTGCAATTGCTGGGTCGTAGGGTAGTTTTATTTTCAACATTTTGAGGAAGCTCCAAGCTGTTTTCCAGAGTGGTTGCACCAGCTTGCATTCCCACCAACAGTGTAGGAGGGTTCCCCTTTCTCCGCATCCTCACCAGCATCTGTCATTTCCTGACTTGTTAATTTTAGCCATTCTGACTGGTGTGAGGTGATAGCTCATTGTGGTTTTGATTTGTATTTCCCTGATGCCGAGTGATGTGGAGCACTTTTTCATGTGTCTGTTGGCCATCTGGATGTCTTCTTTGCAGAAATGTCTGTTCATGTCTTCTGCCCATTTCTTGATTGGATTATTTGTTCTTTGGGTGTTGAGTTTGCTAAGTTCTTTATAGATTTTGGACACTAGCCCTTTATCTGATATGTCATTTGCAAATATCTTCTCCCATTCTGTCGGTAGTCTTTTGATTTTGTTAACTGTTTCCTTTGCTGTGCAAAAGCTTTTGATCTTGATGAAAACCCAATAGTTTATTTTTGTCCTTGCTTCCCTTGCTTTTGGCAATGTTCCTAGGAAGATGCTGCTGCAGCTGAGGTCAAAGAGGTTGCTGCCTGTGTTCTCCTCAAGGATTTTGATGGATTCCTTTCTCACATTGAGGTCCTTTATCCATTTTGAGTCGATTTTTGTGTGTGGTGTAAAGAAATGGTTCAATTTCATTTTTCTGCATATGGCTGTCCAATTTTCCCAATACCATTTATTGAAAAGAATGTCTCTTTTCCATTGGACATTCTTTCCTGCTTTGTTGAAGATTAGTTGACCATAGAGTTGAGGGTCTATTCTAGGCTCTCTATTCTGTTCCATTGATCTATGTGCCTGTTTTTGTGCCAGTACCATGCTGTCTTGATTATGACATCTTTGTAGTAGAATTTGAAGTCCAGAATTGTGATGCCACCAACTTTGGCTTTCTTTTTCAATATTCCTTTGGATATTCGAGGTCTTTTCTCGTTCCATATAAATTTTAGGGTTATTTGTTCCATTTCTTTGAAAAAAATGGATGGTATTTTGATAGGAATTGCATTAAATATGTAGATTGCTTTAGGTAGCATAGACATTTTCACAATATTTGTTCTTCCAATTCAGGAGCATGGAACAGTTTTCCATTTCTTTGTGTTTTCCTCAATTTCTTTCATGAGTACTTTATAGTTTTCTGAGTATAGATTCTTAGCCTCTTTGGTTAGGTTTATTCCTAGTTTTCTTATAGTTTTGGCTGCAATTGTAAATGGGATTGACTCCTTAATTTCTCTTTATTCTGTCTTGTTGTTGGTGTAGAGAAATGCAACTGATTTCTGTGCATTGATTTTATATCCTGACACTTTACCGAATTCCTGTATAAGTTCTAGCAGTTTTGGAGTGGAGTCTTTTTGCTTTTCCACATGTAGTATCATATCATCTGCGAAGAGTGATAGTTTGACTTCTTCTTTGCCGATTTGGATGCTTTTAATTTCCTTTTGTTGTATGATTGCTGAGGCTAGGACTTCTAGTACTATGTTGAATAGCAGTGGTGATAATGGACATCCCTGCCATGTTCCTGACCTTAGCGGAAAAGCTTTCAGTTTTTCTCCATTGAGAATGATATTTGCAGTGGGTTTTTCATAGATGGCTTTGATAATATTGAGATATGTGCCCTCTATCCCTACACTTTGCAGAGTTTTGTTCAGGAAGGGATGCTGTACTTTGTCCACTGCTTTTTCAGCATCTATTGAGATTATCATATGGTTCTTGTTATTTCTTTTATTAATGCATTGTATCACATTGAATTATTTGCAGATGTTGAACCAACCTCGCAGCCCTTAAATAAATCCCACTTGGTCGTGATGAATAATCCTTTTAATGAACTGTTGAATCCTATTGGCTAGTATTTTGGTGAGAATTTTCGCATCTGTGTTCATCAAGGATTTTGTTCTGTAGTTCTCTTTTTCATTGGAATCCTTGTCTGGTTTTGGGATCAAGGTGATGCTGGCCTCATAAAATGAGTTTGGAAGTTTTCCTTCCATTTCTATTTTTTGGAACAGTTTCAGGGGAATAGGAATTAGTTCTTCTTTAAAGGTGTGTCATAATTCCCCTGGGAAGCCATCTGGCCCTGGGCTTTTGTTTGTTTGGAGATTTTTGGTGACTGTTTCAATCTCCTTACTGGTTGTGGGTCTGTTCAGTTTTTCTATTTATTCCTGGTTCAGTTGTGGTAGTTTATATGTCTCTAGAAATGCATTCATTTCTTCCAGATTGTCAAATTTGTTTGCGTAGAGTTGCTCATAGTATGTTCTTATAATTGCTTGTATTTCTTTGGTGTTAGTTGTGATCTCTCCTCTTTCATTCATGATTTTATTTATTTGGGTCCTTTCTCTTTTCTTTTTGATAAGTCTGGCCAGGGGTTTATCAATCTTATTAATTCTTTCAAAGAGCCAGCTCCTAGTTTCATTGATTTGTTCTATTGTGGGTTTTTTTTTTTTTTTTTTGGTTTCTATTTCATTGATTTCTGCTCTGATCTTTATTATTTCTGTTCTCCTGCTGGGTTTAGGGTTTCTTTCTTGTTCTTCCTCCAGCTCCTTTAAGTGTACGGTTAGGTTGTGTACTTGAGACCTTTCTTGTTGAAAGGCTTGTACCGCTATATATTTTCCTCTCAGGACTGCCTTTGCTGTGTCCCACAAATTTTGAACCGTTGTGTTTTCATTATCATTTGTTTCCATGAATTTTTTCAATTCTTCTTTAATTTCCTGGTTGACCCATTCATTCTTTGGAAGCCTGCTCTTTAGTCTCCCTGTATTTGGCTTCTTTCCAAATTTCCTCTTGTGATTGAGTTCTAGCTTCAGAGCATTGTGGTCTGAGACTATGCAGGGAATGATCCCAATCTTTTGATACCAGTTGAGACCTGATTTAGGACCCAGGATGTGATCTATTCTGGAAAATGTTCCATGTGCACCAGAGAAGAATGTGTATTCTGTTGCTTTGGGATGAAATGTTCTGAATATATCTGTGATGTCTATCTAGTCCAGTGTGTCATTTAAGGCCTTTATTTTCTTGTTGATCTTTTGTTTGAATGATCTGTCTATTTCAGTGAGGGGAGTGTTAAAGTCCCCTACTATTATTGTATTATTGTTGATGTGTTTCTTTGATTTGTTATTAATTGGTTTATATAGTTGGCTGCTCCCATGTTAGGGACATAGATATTTAAAATGGTTAGATCTTCTTGCCGGACAGATCCTTTGAGTATGATATAATGATGATATAATGTCCTTCCTCATCTCTTACTATATAGTCTTTGGCTTAAAGTCTAATTGATCTGATATAAGGATTGCCACCCCTGCTTTCTTCTGATGTCCATTAGCATGGTAAATTGTTTTCCACCCCTTCACCTTAAATCTGGAGGTGTCTTCGGGTCTGAAATGAGTTTCTTGTAGGCAAGATATAGATGGGTTTTTTTTTTTATCCATTCTGATACCCTTTGCCTTTTGATTGGGGGCATTTAGCCCATTAACATTCAGGGTAATTATTGAGAGATATGAATTTAGTGCCATTGTATTGCCTGTAAGGTGACTGTTACTGTATATTGTCTCTGTTCCTTTCTGATCTACTACGTTTAGGCTCTCTCTTTGCTTAGAGGACCGCTTTCAATATTTCCTGTAGAGTTTGTTTTGTGTTTGCAAATTCTTTCAGTTTTTGTTTGTCCTAGAAGCTTTTTATCTCTTTTTATCTCTCCTTCTATTTTCAATGATAGCCTAGCTGGATATAGTATTCTTGGCTGCATGTTTTTCTCACTTAATGCTCTGAATATATAATGCCAGTTCTTTCCGGTCTGCCAGGTCTCTGTGGATAAGTCTGCTGCCAACCCAATATTTTTACCTTTGTATGTATAGACTTCTTGTCCTGGGCCACTTTCAGGATTTTCTCTTTGTCACTAAGATTTGTGAATTTTAGTATTAGGTGATGGAGTGTGCGACCTATTCTTGTTGATTTTGAGGGGGGTTCTCTGCACCTCCTGGATTTTGATGCTTGTTCCCTTTGCCATATTAGGGAAATTCACTCCAATAATTCTCTCCAATATACCTTCTGCTCTCCTCTCTCTTTCTTCTTCTTCTGGAATCCCAATTATTCTAATGTTGTTTCGTCTTATGGTGTCACTTATCTCTTGAATTCTTCCCTTGTGGTCCAGTAGCTGTTTGTCCCTCTTTTGCTCAGCTTCTTTATTCTCTGTCATTTGGTCTTCTATATCACTAATTCTTTCCTCTGCCTCATTTATCCTAGCAGTGAGAGCCTCCATTTTTGATTGTACCTCATTAATAGCTTTTTTGATTTCAACTTGTTTAGATTTTAGTTCTTTTATTTCTCCAGAAAGGGCTTTTATATCTCCCAAGAGGGTTTCTCTAATATCTTCCATGCCTTTTTTGAGCCCAATAGAACCTTGAGAATCGTCATTCTGAACTCTAGATCTGACATATACCAATGTCTGTATTGATTAGGTCCCTAGCCTTTGGTACTGCCTCTTGTTCTATATATTTTTTTGTGTGTGTGGTGAATTTTTCTGCCTTGTCATTTTGCCCAGATAAGAGTATATGAAGGAGCAAGTAAAATACTAAAAGGGTGGCAAAGACCCCAGGAAAATATGCTTTAACCAAATCAGAAGAGACCTCAAATCAAGGGGGGGGGGAGAAAGGGGATGAAAAGAGGTTCAGAAAAAAAAACAATTAAAAAAAGAAAACGAATAAAGAGAAAGTATAAAAAAGAAAAAAATATATATATGATAAACTAGTTAAAAATTGTTAAAAATAAAAGGGTTAAAGTTAAAAAAAATTAGCAGCAGAAGAAAAAAAAATTGAAAAAAAAAACCAAATTAAGTTAACTGTAAGACTAATGAATCATGGGAAGAGGGCTATGAGTTCATTGCTTTGCTTTCTCCTCCTCTGGAATTCCGCTGCTCTCCTTGGTATTGAACCTGCACTCCTTGGTAGGTGAACTTGGTCCTGGCTGGATTTCTTGTTGATCTTCTGGGGGAGGGGCCTGTTGTAGTGATTCTCAAGTGTCTTTGTCCCAGGCAGAATTACACCACCCTTACCAGAGGCCAGGCCGAGATATCCGCTGGGGTTCACTTTGAGGAGCTTTTGTTCCCTGAACGCTTTCTGTAGAGTTCCAGAGGACGGGAATGAAAATGGCGGCCTCCCAGTCTCCCGCCCAGAGGAGCTGAGCGCTTGGGGCCCCACTCAGTGCGCCCTCAGAGAATAGTGCCCGGCCTCTGGTCATGCTCTGAGCTCACCCAGGCTGCGACCGGTTCAAGGTAACCCCGAGCTGTGAGCTCACTCCTCAGCTCTGTCTCTGTAGCCAGATTCCCCGTTCTAATACCTACAAGCTCTTGGACACTCAGACACTCCAGATCCTTCTCTGACCCTGCAGGACCTGGGGCCATGCTGAACCCGCGTGGGTTCCACCCCTGTTTAGCCTTTGGAGCGATGTCCCTCAGCAGAACAGACTTTTAAAAGTCCTGATTTTGTGCTCCGTTGCTCCGCCGCTTCCTGGGAGCCGGCCCCTCCTGCTGCGTTCTATCTTCCCGTCGCTTTGGATTCACTTCTCCGCCAGTCCTACCTTTCAGAAAGTGGTTATTTTCTGTTTCTAGAGTTGATGTTCTTCTTCTCTTTGATCTCCCATTGGATTTGTAGGTGTTTGCAATGTTTAGATAAGATATCTAGCTGATCTCCTGCTACTTGATGTAGCCTCAGTCTGCTACTTCTCCGCCATCTTGACTCCTCCCTCCTTAATGCATTTTCTTATTTCTGCATTCTTGCTGCTCCAGCCAGGAAGGGACTGCCTCTCCCAAAATTAGCTAATTCCCAGAGGCAGTAAAAGACTTGCCCAAGGGCATACATTTGATATGCAAACCAGACAATCCTGAGCCCCAATCCTTTCTCTGTTCCTTTCAATGAGACCAGCTATTTGTGACATTTCCCTCTACCCAAATCCCCCCTGGGTACCAGAGGACAAGGGACACAGCTATAGTCTGCAGCCTGCTGAAATTTTCAAACTCTCCAGTCTTATGTCTAAGTAGCTTGTTGACTTTACTTCTCCATTACTTCTCATGATATATGCAGTAAAAAAATACAGGCCAGCAGTACTTCTCTGTGTATGCTCTTTTCACCTCGGTACTACCTGTGTCGCTGGGTGGCATGCTGTGTGTTCTGTTTCCAGGGGACTATGCGTATAATAAAAACTTTTACTGCATTGTAATAGCTTTCCTGTCTTTGTTTCTTACCACATCTGATTAAAGACACAGGGCCTGCCAACCAGCTAATAACAGAGAAAGGATTCCAGGTTCTGTCCAGGTTTACATGATATGTTGATGTAAGTTAACCTGGACAGCTCCCATACTATCCTGCAATGAAATAAGATGTTTGGTTAGCAGATGCTCAAAGATTCCAAATGGTCTTTGACTTAATGTGGCTGGGGAAGTCACCTGAAATAAGACAAGGATGTCCTATGGGGTGCCTGGCAAGGAAGGCTCTGGAAGGAGGAGAGTGGAAGGATAAAGGAGGAAAGATCAGAGGCAAGAAATTACCCAGCCTAAACCAAAAAGAGAAACTAAGATAAAAACAAAACAAAACAAAACAAAACAAAAGCCTCAATTCAAAACCAACAACAACAAAACCCCACAGTATCTGGGATACATGGGGCCAAAAAAAGATCCAACATTTGTGCCGCTGGAATCCTAGAAAGGGGGAAGAAAGAATGGAGACAAAAAATATTTTGAACAAGTGATTGCTGAAAAATTTTCACATTTAGCAGACCCCCAACAGCATAATTCTGAAGAAATATATGTCCAGACACATCGTACTAAAATTTCTGAGCACTAAAGGAAAAGGGAAACATATCATAGGCTGAAAGAGAAAAACCACACTTACCCAGAGAGGAAAACACCTTGAATGACGGAGGATTTCTATTCAGAAACCATGGGGGCCAGATGGAAATGACATCAGCATTTTTTTCCTAGATATAATTGACATATAATATTGTGCAAGTCTAAGTTTTACACAATGTGATAATTTGATCTATGTTTATATTGTGAAATGGTTACCAACATAAGGATAGTTAATGCAACCTTCACTTCACATAATTATCCTTCTTGCTTTACTTATTTACTTTTTTGTGGTGTGAACATTGAAGGTCTAGTTTCTTAGTAACCTTCAAGTACAAATAATACTGTTAACTACAGTCTCCATGCTGTATAAGAGACCATCAGACCATTATTATTATTTTTTTTTCTTAAGATTTTATTTGTTTGACAGAGAGAGATCCTAAGTAGGCAGAAAGGCAAGCAGAGAGAGAGAGAGAGACAGGGAGGAGGAAGAAGGCTCCCTGCCTAGCAGAGAGCCCGATGTGGGACTTGATCCCAGGACCCTGAGATCATGACCTGAGCTGAAGGCAGAGGCTTTAACCCACTGAGCCTCCCGGGCAGCCCCAGAAATTATTTTATATATAGAAGTTTGTACCCTGTGATCAACATCTTCTCTATGTATCTCACCACCCAACCCCTGGCAACCACCAATCTATTCTCTTTTTCTATGTATTTGGCTTTTTTAGATTCCTCATGGAAGTGATATTATACATAATATCTTTCTCTGTCTTCCTTATTTCACTTAGCATATAACTTTCAAGTTTCATCCATGTTGTCCCAAATGGCAAAATTCCCTTCCCTTTCATGGCTGAGTAGTATTTCATTGTGTGTATACCCATCTATAACACATCTTCTTTATCTATTTATCCATCAGTGAACATTAGGTTGTTTCCATATCGTGGCTGTTTTAATAATGCTGCAATGGACCCAGTGGTGCATATATATTTTCAAATACCCAGAAGTGGAATAGCTGGGTCATAGGGTGGTTCTATTTTTAAGTTTCTGAGGAAACTCCATACTGTTTTCCATAGTGACTGCACCAATTTTCATCCCCAGCAACAATACCTGAGGGTATTTCTCCTTATCCTCTCCATATCCTCTTTCTCTTATCCTCTATAATACTTGGTATTTCTTGTTGTGGTGGTGGTTGTTGTTTTTGTCAATACATATTGAATTTTATCAAATAGTCTTTCCTCATCTGTTGAGAAAAATCTTATGATTTTTACCCTTAATTTTGTTAATGTGACATGTCATGCTGATTGATTTATGGATATTGAACTATTCTTGCATCTCTGGAATAAATCCTTCTTGATCATGGTATATGATCCTTTTAACGTATTGTTGAATTTGGTTTGCTAATATTTTGTGGAGGATTTTTGCCTCTATGTTCATCAGGATTATGGCTCTTCTGTTCTGGACGCCAAGAGCTACAGCCTTGTCTCCCATCCCGTTTTTCTCCAGGCAGGGCTGGCCCCCCAGAATGGGATCTGGAAGGGGAGGCAGATGCACATAGCTTGGGCTCCTGGAATATACAGAAAATGACAATTTGGGCAAGCAGCTTGCTCCAAACTGCACGTAGGTGAACAAATGTTTAATTTCAAACCCTATTATTTGCCCTATAAATATGGCCCTTGTGGGGATGATCCACTGGAAGTGTCCCCTGAGGGGAGAACGCTCCACCCAGGCCTCTCAGTTGGGACTCCAGCCTGGCTGTCTCTACGGGGCTTCCCCAGCTGGTGAGGTGGGGTTTTGTAAGTACCTATTATGAGGTAAAGTGGCCTTAGTCTCATTTCCTGCCTACTATTCCCTTCCTGTATGTGTAGATTCATTTTGTCTTCTGTTTCTATTGGTTTTTCTATAATAATAATAAAGTTTTCTTTCCTTTTTGAGCCAAAATAGGGCTGTGGTGAATCTTTTGTTCAGCATGGGCGGGGAATCTGTGTTGTGATAAGAGCTACTGATGTAGATGTTCATCACACTAAAAAATACCTTGACAGCAACATCTCAATGGGCATTGACCGCTCCACTGGGCGCCCTAGCCTACTTAAGTTGACACATAAAATTAACCATCATCAAAGGCAAATTGAGGTGTGGAACGATGGGCAAATCTACACATTGTGAGGGTGAGGTGTGGATCACCAGGTAGGGTCTGCCTGATACAGACTCTATCTGTGTTTAGGAAATGGCTCATGTCACGAAGAGGTGCAGCAGTCATGGGGAACCATGGAACAGCCAGGGTGCCTCCTGACAGGGAAATACTCAGGCATCTGCCCCACTCAAAGGAAAGATGGCAGAAGTGTTGTGGTTTGACTTGCAGTGCTCTTGAAGCCTCCACACCCTCTGCCCTCCTCACCGGGACTGCATGCTCGGTGTCTTAAGGGAATCCCACTCCTGCCCCCTTCCCTCTGTTTAAAAAGGAACAGCAGGATGAGAAACAGGTGCAGGGACGTTTATATGGTGCCCATGCAGCACTGCGCTGACTTCTCAAACCCCTGGAGGGAGCTGAATTTTCTTGAAAGCACCTAGATTTCACTTGTTGGTTAATTCAACACAAAACAGAAATATTGAACTGAAATATTGGCCTGTAAAGATAGAATATGAAAATTCAAGATTCAGTCTTCCCTTAGGTCCAATGAGGGTCCCACATGTCTCCCTGAGTGAGGAAATTCTGGGCCTGTCTTCCATCTCTAAGCTCTCTGGTCCTTGCACAGCCTAGGACCAAGATCAAGTATTTGCCTCATTCTTACCCATCTGCAGGAGAAAAATGGCTTCAGAGCTTGCTGTTTTCCAGTCAGAAGTTTTGGGCCCAAAGTTCTCCACTTTCTTTTTATGTCTTTCAATTCTTTTGCCCCTCCCTGCCTCCCATTATTTATTTCCCAGCATATTTTGTTATTTTACCAGGATTATTGATATGAATAGCGAAGCTCATCATTTCTGGACACTGAATCCATTTAAAGACATTTTTAAATTGAAAATGGAAGCTCTTCATTTAATCTTGTAGCAGTTTGTCATTTTAGAACTAAGTTGTTCTCAGAGCTTCTAAGTTTTCTTTTGTGTGTTCCTGTCATACAACTCTATTTTGAAGTTATTTTTGGTTCCTTAATTTCCACTGGGTACTTTCACAACCCACTGCTTATGAGATTTGCTTCTGTTCCCCCTGACTGCTTTGCATAAGCCCATCCAGGCCCAGACCAGAGGCTCAGGCTGTATAAAAGGGGCCTTTGCTGTGTGAGGTGAGCGGTGTCAGGCAGGCAGGGGCAGCAAGATGGCGTCAGAGAGGCCGGTCATCCTCTGCTTGTTGCTGTGGGTCTCAGGTAAGAACCTGAAGTATGCCATAATCCTTCTGGAGTAGTGTCATTTTAAACAACTTTTTAAGAAAATTAATGAGAAACACTGGTTATTTCCAAAATAGACCCAATGATGTACTGCCATGTGGTACCATTAGGAAGCACGTTTGCAATGACATATTTCAGTGTGACTGGGATAAAGTGTGTCTGTATCACCATTTTTCTGATTGCAGGTGTCCATGGGGACATCACGATGACTCAGTCTCCAGGCTCCCTGGCTGTGTCTCCAGGTCAGCGGGTCACCATGAACTGCAGAGCCAGTCAGGGTATTTATAGCTATATAGCCTGGTACCAGCAGAAACCTGGGCAGGCTCCCAGGCTCCTCATCTATGCTGCATCCAGCAGGGCCACGGGCATCCCAGACCGGTTCAGCGGCAGTGGGTCTGGGACAGACTACACCCTCACCATCAGCAACCTCCAGGCTGAAGATGTGGGAAACTATTACTGCCAGCAGTATAGTAGCTTTCCGCCCACAGTGCTTCAGCCTCGAACACAAACCTCCTCCCTGGGGCTGCAGGTCAGTGAGGCTTTGCTGCAGCAGCTGCTTTCTCTTCGCTTAGCCCTGAACATGTGTGTTCCCCTATCTGCCTGAGAAGTCACTTCTCCTGACTTACTCCTTGTAGAGTTGTAAGGCCCAGCAGAAAATGATGGGGTCAGACTTTTCCTGCATCCCCCACTCCTTTTTTAAAAAAGATTTTGTTTATTAATTTTCCAGAGATAGAGAGAGAGAGAGAGAGAGAGCACAAGCAGGTGAAGCAGGAGTCAGAGGGAGAAGCAGGTTCCCCACTTAGCAGGGAGCCCAATGCAGGACTCAATTCTAGGATGCTGGGATCATGACCTGAGTTGAAGACAGACATTTAACGGACTGAGGCACTCAAGCATCCCTTTCTGTGGGATGTTAGGGTGACAAATGCTGTGAAGATGTCTTAGAGATGCTGTCAAGAGTTTTTGTGCTTCAGAAAGCTTCATGTTTCCCAGGGTTCCACGAAAGAAGTGAGCCAGGAAAGTCTGTCCTTAGCCTCTGACAAAGGGCCATGAACTTTCTACCTGGCAGATCAGTTCTCCCTTCCTTCTCCTCTGGGCTCTGGGACATTTCTCTTCTACTTCTTTATTCCCTTTTCTACACCCTCCAACACCTTCCCACTTGGAACCTTCCCAGGATGAAACCTTTGAGCTCTCCTATTCAGAATCTCCCACGTGGAAGGTAGTGTCCCTCTCACTTTTTCCTTCCATGGGCCCTGTTTCCCAGCCTTCCTGGGCAGTGTCCTGCATATTCATTTCAGCTCCAGCTCCTTTCCTACCTCCCTTCTCTCTCTTCTCCGTTTCTCCCAGGCTTACTCATTCTTACAAACGCAATTCTCTCATTCTTTTTTTTTTTTTTTAAGATTTTATCTATCTATTTATTGCTGGTGGGGAAGGGCCATGGGAGATGGCGAGACTTTCAGACAGACACCCTGTTGAGTGGGGACCTGATGCCTGTTCCATCTCACATGCCTGAGATTATGACCTGAGCCAAAACCAAGAGTCAGATGCTCAAAAGACTGAGCCACACAGGTGTTCTGATTCCCTCACTCATTTTAACCCCGTAACTTTAGGAACACGGGATACTGTGCCTCAGCACCTTTTTTCACCACTTGTCACCTTTTTCTTTAAAGTCATCCCTTGGGTATTCAGGTCCAGGACCCTAGGACCATGGCCTGAGCTGAAGTAGAGCCTCAACTGACTGAGCCACCTAGGTGCCCCTGAGATGCTCAGCATTGTAATGATGGAGAATTTGTTATGATTTTCTGATGGCACACCTAAGGCATGGCCATGAGTGTGACTGATCAAGATTGGGTGGAGAAGAGACAATTGGAGAAGGGTCAGCCAAACAATGGAAGGGTCATATACTGAACACAGTGAAACCACCAAAATTGTGACAGGCTGTGAGAGGCTGTATGAGGCGGGTGCTAAAATATTCCAGAAACCAGGAGAAACCATGGGGCTGGTGTTTGTCTGCAATAAGGAGTGATACTAGAGTGGTGTAGTCTACCTATCTTGATTTTAAACAAACTTTCAGTTTCTAGGCAGAACTAGAAGTCTCTAGATGTAGCTGAACAGGGTGATAGAAGCTCGGTGAGCAGGCTGTTGGGGAAACAAAGAAGCTCAGGTCACTTTTAGAAGAGATGTGGGCTACTGCGCATCTCAGTGGTTTTGTGGGGAGCGTCGGGGGAGAATGTGATCAGGTGGTGAGTCCTTTATCTCTCCTGTCTTCCATATTTTTTGTTTGCCTCCCTCTTAAACCTTCTTTGCTGTTCTTTCCAAATTTAAAATGTTTTCTAGTGACAAAAGGAACCTGCTCTTGCTCCTGGTTTTGCACTAGAAGTCTTTTCTTTTAATGTTAAAAATATGTTGGGAAAAAAAATGATGTGCATTGGTTCCAGCACAAAAATAGACTGAGATCTAGTGTTTTCTCTTTTGTGAGATGTTTTTTTCTGAATTAAAATTCGAATGGCAAAGTCAGGAAATAGGAATGCACAGCATATGGTGACTACAAACTTCCAGTAGATAGGAGGTTCTGCGTAGGGACGGCTGTTGGAGGTGATGAAAACATCATAAGGACCTGAGTGGAGAGGGCCAGACTAGGACTGTCGTGACTAGGAGGAGACTCAGAGAGGGCTGAATCTGATGTGGGGTCCTGTCATTATGACAGTACATCCTGATGTTCTAGGACCGAAGTCAGCCATATTGTCATTAGCTTGCAGGCTGTGGATGGTAGGAGTCAAGTCTGTCCTAGAGCCGCTGCCTCTGAACGGGCAGGCACACCATTAACTGAGGTGGAAGGGCGGTAAGTGAGGGCCTTCTGTCCATGCTGGTGCAGGCTAAGCAGTGCTTCCTGGCCATGTGGAGGGGGCTCTCACTGGCCTTGCAGCTGATGGAGACTCTCTCCTGGGGAACGGCTAGGGACCTGGCAGCTTGGGAGAGTGCCATGTGCTCACCGGAAGCTGCCATCATAGGCGCACTGGGCTGATGCGGAGATGCTGTGTTTCTGTTAGAGCCAGAGTGGGCCTCCCAAGGTGAGGCCAGGCCCTAAACAAGCCTGTGTAGTTGGTGGCATTCATTTCCTGTCCCCTCCCAATACCACTCTTCTCAGGAGCACGACGTTTGCCCCTGAGGGAACTCTCAACTTGGGGACCTTCTTTCACCTGGACCATAAGAGCAAGAGCCTGAGGATCTGGCACCATCAGGCTGCCTCTTGCCCTCCCAAGGCTGCTCATACCCTCTCCATGGAAAAGACCCAGTGAGCAACATCAGGCCTGTAGTGGAGGCAATAGGGGTGGGAGGTTGATGCAAATCCCCGTGGAGGATGAAGGCAGAACTGGCAGAGTCCAAGGTCATGTTGGTACCTGGTGATACTGCCACCAGCCACTCTCCTGAGCTGCCTGCCCTTGCCTGGCCCTCCCCCCGACAGATGACAAACAACTAGAATGATCCGTTAGGCGATGGTAAATCACATGTGGCTCAGCCTGCTTCTGTCTGGGAAAAGTCACTGGGAGCCACTCGGGAGGGCATTTTGTAGAAGATGAAGAATTAGTTCATGAGAATGTGTTGAGCTGATATAGGATGTGCTCTTGTCCTGGGACCTGGAATTCACATGGTTTCGTCTTCCAGGCTTTGTTATGGTGCCTGCACATGACACATCAATGTTAGAGGCAGGGTGAAGGTGAAGTTGGGCACAGGGGCTTCTCCACTCTGAGCAGGAGTGACTGCTCTGTCTGGGAGGGCTTCGAGGGGGAATGACATTGGTTTCCAGGACTGTGCAGATACAGTCCTGGGCTTCTCCACACCAAGGCAAGTTCCTTGATTAGTGTCTGTTCCCAGCCTTCACCAAGGTTCCATGCTCAGCCCTCTCACCCTTTCCAGGTCCCGAGGACATGTCAGGACTTCATTTGAAGGACTTTTACTCAGTGGGGCCGACTTCCTCTCCCTATCAGAACCAGGCCACCCCGGTTCACTCTTTTATAATCTCATGGCTTTCTGTTCCAGACAATAATCACAACTTGAAATACATTATTGTGGTAATTCTAGGGATTATGAGTGTTTCTGAAATAACCCTGTATCCTCATAGTAAGAGAGCCCAGGGCACTGTCCCACGTGGCATCTCAGACTAGAAGGCAAAGATTTAAGAAACTGTTCTCCAAATCCCTTGGGACATGCTTGAGCTATACATGGAAATTTCTGGCAACCCAAAGTCCCACAGGGTGTTCTGTGAGCAGGTGTCCCCTTTGCGCACAACCTCAAGCTCTTCTGAGCAATTTTGCATGTTGTGTCATTAGACAAAACCACAGGCTGCTCTCAGCATCCTTAAAGGCAGCTGGTTTGGGCCCTGGGGTAGCAGCCTCTGGTCCAGCTTTCTGAGATGGTGTCCGGGACTCCCCTGCTATGGATCCTGCTCCAGGTGAGAGGAGGGCACTCGGAGAAATGGTGGGCAAACTCACTGTGGCCACGATGATTATGGTGTCTCTCAGTTCTTGGTGGCTGGAATTCAAACATTTGGTGTGGGGTTCCATTGCCCAGTTACCTTTCGTTTTCTGGTTCCTCAGAGTGTTGTCCATGACTTTGACTACAAGGTCATCAGTGCTGTGGGCCTCCACTAGGATGCTCTCAGTACGTCTGTCAAATCTGCGGTGTTTCTCATTTCAGGTTGCACTGGGGACATTGTGCTGACCCAGTCGCCAGGCTCTCCAGGGCAGAGGGCCACCATCTCTTGCAAGACCAGTCAGAAAGTCGGTGACATTTTGGGCATTACACACTATATTTCATGGTATCAACAAAAATCAGGACAGTGTCCAAAAATCCTGACTTATAAAACATCCAATTGAGTGTCTTGGGTCCCGGCCCAGTTCAGTAGCAGTGGGTCTGGCACTGAGATCAGTTTTATGATTGATCCCATGGAGGATGGCGATGCTGCCAGTTATTACTGCCAGCAGAGCAAGGACAGTCATCCCACAGTGCTCTGGGTGTAAACAAAACCCTCCCCAGGTGGCTCCTCAGTGAGGCTCCATCCCTCAGGGTGTCCCTGCTCATGACCCAGGGTCTCTGGGCGGTTTGGGTAAAAGGGTCAGACTATGAGAGAGGAAGGTCTCAGACTGACATGTGTCTGTGTGTTTGTGTTTTCCACAGAACCTGTTTTATAATTTAATGATCATATGACTATGGGGCTCACATAGTCACCCCTCCATGCTGTTCAGAAACTAAGAACTGAATGTAGTTGTCTGTGCTCCTTTGATTCCGGTTTCTCCATCTCTGTGTCTTTCTCAAAAATGACCTCTTCTGTCCTAGATATATTTACTTGTCCTTTTCTCCTTGTCTGATTTTTATGCCCTTTTTCTATGATACCCATCACGTATCTGGCCAAGGTCTTCTCTTGTCTTCTTTTTCTGCTTTCTAGAACATCACAGGTAGAGTGAACTCCAGAAGCCTGAGTGTTCACAGTGACAAAGATTGAAGTGTCAGTTTTCATATCTGTCTCCACCCCTACCTTGGCATCCCTTGGGCTTCTGTATCTTCCCCAGGGGGAGCTGGGGAAACTAACAAATAGTGCCCTGTAACATGTCAGTGTCCTCAGATTCCCATTAGTTTCTAAGTTTGTAAGAGTGTGTCACCACATAAAAATTTTACTGTCCTATTCCTTTTATATTGCCCCACAAAAAGTTAGCACAATCTCAGTGGATAAAACACACATTGATCATCACATAGTTTCTAGGAGTCAGGCTTCTGGGCAGGGTTTAGCTGGGTTCTCTTCTTAGGGTCTTCCAGGATGAAACAATGTGTTAACTAAACTCTCTTATCCAGAGGCTTGAAGAATCTGTTTCCAAGGTCATTTCAAGGTGTGGGAAGGATTCTTTTCTTTGTGACTATCTGACTAAAGGTCCTGAACTTTGGTGGCTGTAGGCTGGTGGTCACACCAATGTCCTAGAAGCCACTCAAAGTTCCTGACATGTGAGATCCTTACTAATCATAGCAGCAAGGGGAAATCCATTCTCAAGAGAGAGCTCTTAGTTCCTCCCTTAAGGGCTTCGTCTTGATTTAGTGAGGTCCACCCAGCATAATCTCTATTTTAATTAACTCAGAATCAACTGATTTGAGATGGTAGTTACATCTGCCAATTCTCTTTCCCTCTGCAATATTGCATGGGCTAGGAGGAATTCACAGGCTCTGCCCACACTGAATGGGAGGGCATGTAGTTGTCATGCCCCCTCCTCCCCGGTCTGTCTGCTACAACTGTTGCACTTACATAAGGCTTTTTGTTTGTTTGTTTGTTTCCAAATTCTTTCTCCCAAGAGTCTGTGGTGTCTAGGACATCAAGTACAAAATGTCCCCAGGTAATGGATCATGAATAGCATCAGACCTACCCTTCAGGGCCATGTTTCCCTTCTAGCTTCTCATATTTCTCCTGTTGCTTACCAATGGAAGAAATAGCCAATGTTTCTCATGGCTTTGTTTTTCATTTGTAATAAATTGATAAACAAAGAATATTAGACATGTATTTTGAAAAATGCCTGAATTAAGAAAGAAAGAACCATCTCAGGAATGGCCTAAGCTCCTTCCCTAGAAACCTAGAAAATAAAGAGTAAATAAAATCCAAATATGTAGAATGAAGGAAATATAAAGATTAGAGTGGAAATCAATGGAATATATATTCTAGTCCCTCAAAACTTAGTATCCTTTTAAAACCAGCCTGGGGTAGAGAGCTAAATGTCTTGTCATGCTCAGTTTCAGAGGGAAAGGTAAATGTTTTGGCTCAGTTTTCTAGGTGGGTGGGGCGGGTTCTCTTCTGTAGAGGGAGCCAGGGCCTGTCATTTCTGGAACATCCTTGCATATATCTAGGCTCCAGACCACACACTGGGGTTCTAATTTCCCTATGCTTTGAAGGTTCAGAGGTCTATACCAAGATCTTAATGTATGGACAAGGGCTCAGTTCAGCAGCCTCCAGGGAAAGAGGAGGTGCACCTGTGGGTACTGGGATTTGCTGATGGAAATTATGTACAGCAGATTCTTACCACAGAGGAAACTCACCTCCCACAGTGCCCCTTTCTTTGGTAATGGGGTTGAATTAAGCTGTCTGGACAGGGACGTGTAAGTGATGCCCTGATCTAGAGGTCCACCCACCTCCCAGAAGCCCTGAGAACCTTCCCTCTCCTCTGCCCGCCTAGCTTCTACAGGTGGAAGGACCACAGGAACTTCTAAGCCAGGACTCCCTCACCTACCCAGTGCTGATTTGCTTCTTCCTCTGCAACCACAAAACCCTGGGAATTGGATGTGGTTGGGAACTCTTCACTGTCTCACTATCAGAGGCTCTGGAGACCTAAGGTGCAGCCCATTACTGTAGCCAGCAGGGGGCAGCCACCCTCCCACAGTGTTGGAGATAGCAACAAAATCTCCAGCTGTGGGCCCAACATGCTTCCTGGGATACCCTGAAGGTCATGGTCTCTGCTTCTGAGTCTGGGAGACCTCACCGTGGCCCTCTGTGGTGCCTGGGCTTGGCTGACTGTAGAAGACGCTTGACCTTCAGAGGGAAAAGGAGGAACAGGGCCTGGGGAATGAGTCGGTTCTCAGTGGGCTCCGTTTTGGCAGCAGCCTGGGTTGTGAAGGCAAAGGTTCAGGTGTGATGCCATTCCTCCAGAGCATTACTCTTGTTTTGTTTTTGTTTGTTTGTTTAAGATTTTTATTTATTTATCTGACAGAGAGAGAGAGCACAAATAGGCAGAGGGCAGGCAGAGAGAGAAGCAGGCTTTCTGCTGAGCAGAGAGACAGTCATGGGGCTCAATCCTAGGACTCTGGGATCATGACCTGAGTTGAAAGTGAACACTTAACTGACTGAACCACCCAGGTGCCCACCCCCAACTGAGGTCATTCTTAAAGTTACTTTTTGCAATGCCATGTAAGGCTTTCTTTGCTAACAGGATTGAATTAAACCTGCCTGGAAAGGAACCCATAAATAATGCCCCGGACCAGATGTACACACACCTCACAAAAGCACTGAGAACCTTCCCTCTACTATGTCCACCTATCTTACACAAATGGAAAGACTGCAGAGACTTATAAGCCAGGACCTCCTCACTCACACCCTGCTGATTTTTATCTTCCTCTGGAATAATCCTAAAATTTAAATGGAACCAGAAAAGACCCCCAATAGCCAAAGCAATGTTGTAAAAGAAAAGCAAAGCTGGCAGCATCACAATTCCAGACTTCAAGTTCTATTACAAAGCTGTCATCATCAAGACAGTATGGTACTGACACAAAAACAGACACATAGACACATGGAACAGAATAGAGAAACCATAAATGGACCCTCAACTCTATGGTCAAGTAATCTTTGACAAAGCATGAAAGAATACCCAAAGGAAAAAATGAAAATCTCCTTAACGAATGATGTTGGGAAAATTGAACATGTTCTTGCAGAGGAACGAAACTGGATCAGTTTCTTAGACCATACACAAAAATAGACGCAAAATGGATGGAAGAACTCAATGTGAGACAGGAATCCATCAAAATCCTAGAGGAGAACACAGGCAGCAACCTTTGAGACCTGGGCCACAGCAACTTCTTGCTAGATGTGTCTCCAAAGGCCAGGGAAACAAAGGCAAAAAATGAACTATTGGGACGTCATCAGGATTAAAAAGCTTTTTTGGTAGAAATAAAGTGGTGGTATAAATAGAAAAAAGGGAACCATGACAAAACAGTGATAGCCAGGGACACCTGTTGGCCCAGTGGGTTAAAGCCTCTGCCTTCGGCTCAGGTCATGATCTCAGGGTCCTGGGATGGAGCCCCACATCAGGCTCTCTGCTCAGCAGGGAGCCTGTTTCCTCCTCTCTCTCTCTCTGCCTGCCTCTCTGCCTACTTGTGATCTCTGTCAAATAAATAAATAAAATCGTTAAAAAAAAAAAAAACAGTGATAGCCTACATTGCACCATTATTGTGCTAGTCAATGTTGGACAACCAGCTCTCCAGGAAAATGAAAGTTCAGAAAGAAGATTTATTTATTTATTTATTTATTTATTTATTTATTTCATATTTTCACAGCATAAGGAATCGAGTCAATGGTATTGTAATAGTAGTGTATGGTGACAGATGTGGACATAGAATAATGCATAAACTTGTTGAATCACTATGTTGTACAACTGAAAAAGGATAGCCCTATGTGTTAATGATGCTAAAACAAAATAGAGAAAATTTTTTAAATCCTTGATCCAAACATATTCCATAGGAATCCAAAGAAAAAGAAGTTCTTGTTCAGCGTCAATGTTCCAGGAGGCTTCTGAATTCACCTCCTCCCATGGACACATGGAACCTACAGCTACACATGGGACAGCTCCCACTGTGAGAGATCCAGAAACTAGCCCAGGGACTCTCTTACACATTGGATTAAAGAGGTCATACCCATGCTGAAACATGTGCACAAGCTGGGGCACATTCTTGCCACGAACTCCACCTCCAACAGAACCATATACCATTGGAAGGGATCTTGTAACTCCCAGCTTCTCCCTGAGGAGCAAAGGGTTTGGACCCAACTTCTTGAGCCCCAACTTGCAAAACTTCCACCTGAGAAACCAGCCCCAAAACGCGTCCATCTGGAATCCTTGGGGGCGGTGCATGGAGATCACCCAAGACAACAGTAAACAAAGAAACAGGGAGCAGTCAGAACCACCCACCTTTCAGTCTTACCCTCAAAGAAGCCTATTTTCATATCTTAAATGCTGACAGTTAGTCTTCCAATTCAGAACACATCTATGGGCTGACGGCATTCCTCCTGGAAATCAGGGAAGCTTGTGTTTATACTCTGCATTTTCTCTATGCCTGGCTCCAGGTCCCTGGTGTCTCCCTGGAAAGAGCTTGTGCACTTGTCTGGTGCCCCAACACACCTTGACCACCTGGCTCTGTTGGCCAGCAGGGCTGAAGTTCTCAGACCCACAGGGCTAGAGCAAATAGAGACAAATAAATATTTGCAGAAATAATACTTGTGTTAGAACTGTCAAAATAATACTGGCAATAAACTTGCAAATATTACCATAAGCTTGAGATAACTTCCAGACAGATGAACTTGCAAGAATAATATTTGTGTATTATAATTTTAAATAATATAATAAATATGTATAATAGATGGTAAGATTTTATTAATTTGATATTTTGACTGAGTATAATATCTTTTTGGATTGCTTTTCTGAAGTTTCATTTATTATGGCATCAAAATTTGTACTTTTAGCAAACTCAGTATCCATATATAATTGCAAATAACACTGTCTTTTGTCAAATACAAGACCTCAAATAATATTCGATAATTTTTAATTTTGAAAAGGTTTTTTCTGATGCAATAGCAAAAAGACCCTGCGTTGTTTGGAATCCTGGAGAAACTGAAGGAATAGAATTTGTAATTCTGTTAGATCTCAGGTATTTCAAATCCAAGGTCATACTGAATTGAAGAGTTACTGAATACATGCAACTCCAGGCAAGATTACACAACAAATTTCGGTCTGAATATCTTCTAGGAAATCCTCCTAGAGTGCGATTTTGTACCATAGTTGGAAGAATTATTATGTAACAATGGTAGTGTTAGTAAACTTTGAACTCTATGGAGGGACATGGGTGCTGATGACAAGTTGTGATAGGACTAAGAGCCCATGTCCCCTATGCTACTAGCTGTCATTTTATTTGCTCTTCCATGTGTTTTCTCCCTTGATCTTTTCTTAGAGTACTAGCCAAGCAATCCTAAATCTTATTCTTGACAATGTCGGCCCTCCTAATGAATCCTGCTGGTGAATGATTCAGAAAGTTAAGCCACTGGAAATGAAAGAAATCAGAAAAAAAAAACAAAAAAGAAAATATAAGATAATATTATAAATCTTGAGTTTGAAAACTATTCATTACACATATTAAATTAAGAATCACAATATCTAACACTGTGTGTCAAACATACCAAAGAAAATCAGAATCACATTACCCATTATCACATGCAAAATCTCAATGTGTGGAAATCTGGCTGAAAATTATTCATCCATCATGTTTATTTACTGTGTATTAGTTTTGAAACTATGTTTTATATAATGTATACCTAAGAATACTTGAACTTCAAAAATATTACTATTTCCTACCAAGCTTAACATGAAAACTTCAAAGTCTCCTTCTGTGTTTGGTTGTTTATCTCATAATTTCTTGCCCTGAAATACCTAAAAAATGCAAAACCTTCTAAAAGTTCTTTCTTGACAGAGGAGGTTTTGAAATTTTTCTCTGCTGCCTGTAGACTGAAGAAAGACTGTTGCTATTTCCCGAGGAGTCTTTATCTACTGTGTATGTAGGAACTTTGTTGTATCCTGGACCATAAAAGTGACTTCATCACTGTTGGTCACTGCACACCACACAGAAATCACAGGTATCTGTAAGGGTTATAAGAAGAACCTGCATGAGGTCCCGGTGGGGACTAAGACTCTAGGAGTCTCTAATCTTGACTGTTGTAACCTCAATGAGCAAGGCCTTATGCAGGTGGGTTTTGT
Organism: Mustela erminea; assembly: GCF_009829155.1. NCBI lineage: Eukaryota > Metazoa > Chordata > Mammalia > Carnivora > Mustelidae > Mustela > Mustela erminea. The sequence continues at coordinate 103,483,040 of NC_045620.1, forward strand.
TGCATTTTTTGGTCTCTTTGCCAGGGGATGTCCTTTTGCAATCCATAAAACTGGAAGCCAGTGTGTCATTTGTGTCCCTTGGGGTGATTCTTTTGCTGCTTTGTTTATGTGAGTCCATTATTCTGGGGTCAGGGTGTGTACAAGAGGAGTGTGATGCTGTTATACATTCTGTAGGACTTGATCTATACATTTGCTCAAGCCATACAGCTCTAACTTATAATGCTTTGGTGAAGTTGAGGGACAACAGACCTGTGTCCTGACTGAGCCCAAATGGAAGTTCTCTCTGTCACCCAGCAAAAGGAGCTTCCCCAACAGCAGTCTGTTGGGGAGATTTTTGGGACCTGTGACTGAAATGGGTCACATTTTCTAAATAACAGCAAATAATCACCTCCGAGAGGATAAACTTAAGGGAATAGTTTTGGCTCCTGGCGGCTCGCATATATCTGTGAATGTGTTGATCTTCTGACTTTTAAGTTATTTCTGAACCATGTGAAGCAGGTCATTATGAGATTCAAAGATCTAGATATTTCAAAACCTTCATTTCCATATACATAATCTGAATTCCTTCCCAATATTGTCATTTCTCTTCTTTGCACCTTTTGGAATAAGTAAAATAAGTAAATAAATTTTCTAGAGCTGAGATTCATGTGAGTCCTTTGAAGAAATAGGAGCGATGTCTTATGTCGGCTGTGAAGGTTATTCCTGCATTGATGCTAATCCTTGGGCAGGGCTCCTAGTCACCCCAGTCTAATCAGGGAAAGTGAGACAACAGTTCCCTTTATCCACAGGCCACCTCACATTCCCTCATTTTAATAAACTTAATTCTTTGTGGCAATTTGCATCTCCAACCCCAAAGTATCTCCTGTGAGGGATGGAACTTCTGTCCTGAGGAGTTCTCATGAATTCCTACAGCGTTTTTGTCAGTAAAATATCCTTCCACTACTTGAATGTGAGATAGCTTGATTGTTTATGTGTTTGCTTTTTCTCTGTGGATGTTTGATGCGCATGAGAGATGGAGAGGAGAGAAGACTAAAGGGGACACGAATATTGTTGATCTTTATTGAAATGGTCTGTTCTGTACATAAGAGAGGTGTGAGTTGAGTGTACATTTGTACAATGTTAACTAATCATGTCAATGTTCTCTTTATTCATGGGTCAATTTGCGTTTGTGGCTTTTTTATTTGTTTTGTTTGTAGATTCTACATATAAATGAACGCCTATGATATTTGTCTTTCTCAGTCTGAATTGTTTTCCTTAGCTTTATACTTTGTAGGTTCATCCATGTTGTTGCAAATAACAAGATATCATACCTTTGGCTGAGTGGTATTTCAATATGTGTATTTATATGCCATCTACTTCTCAACAGAAGGAGGAGCTTATATTTGCTATGAATTTACAACAGTCTATTTGGGTGTTTGACCACCAAACAATTTTTCTAATTTTTCTCACGTGTATTTCCTGTTGGGATAGGGTGTATAGAATGATATCCAGACAACACTGTAACAGAGCCATTACTTTAATTGGGAAAGCAGGTGTTCATAATGTGGGAAAATAAAAAGTAATAAATTCCAAATGATAACAAATAGTCTCTTAATGAAAATATAGCAAACATGTTTAGCTCCAAATATATGTAATTGTGTTTTCACAGAAATGGCTCAGGTTTCTGATGCCTCAGGCTGAGTCACCATCCCTGACCCATACACAGACTAGGAGGGTCAGGGTGAAGTTCAGGAGTTCAGGGCGGTTGTCCCTAGCAGCTCACCGCTCAGCTGGTAGGTGACCATGTCCTTTCTAGAGCCAGTTGTGCCCCGCTGAGGCTGTTGCTGCCAAGGGGCCCAGACTCGGTCCAGAGCACTCAGCTGCACATTACTGCCCTGAGTTCCCCAGCACCTGCCTCTGATGCCAGCTCAGAGCCTCTGCTGTGCCTGCTCCAAGCTCAGGCAACACATGTGCCCAGTGGGGACTGCCAAAAAGAGGTTTGTGTTCGGGCCTGAACCACCGTGAGAGGATACTGTGTACCTTGCTGACAGTAATAAATTCCCACGTCATCAACCTCCACCCTGCTGATTCTCAGGGTGAAATCTGTCCCTGACCCGCTGCCAGTGAACCTGTCTGGGACCCCAGTGAAACGGTTGGAAACCTTATAGATGAGGAGCTGTGGCGACTGGCCTGGCTTCTGCAGGTACCAACTCAAATAGGTGTTTCCATTACTGTGTACGAGGCTCTGACTGGCCCTGCAGGAGATGGAGGCTGACTCTCCGGGGGTGATGGACAGTGAGAGTGGGGTCTGTGTCATCACGACCTCGCCATCTGATCCTGAAATAATGAGAGATAAGTACAGGTTGTGGAGAAACATTATAAGCCATTTTTATAATTTTAAATTTCATTGATAATAGGCTAAATCATATATTGTGAGTTGATTCCTCCTCTAAATATTTCCAATCTCCATGGATAACCCAAGAACTGCAGGGCACAGAGTGACATCACTATTTTTTTTCAGCATCTCACTAAAGCACTGTTCCTCATTCCCTGTAGTTTCCTCATAGTATCCACTGATCTCAAAACCAAGTCCCCCTATTTTAGGTCAATCTCACCCCTGGACAAAACACACATAGGGACTAACAGCACCCAGACAGCTCCCCCTTCTCATCTCAATCTCCTTCCTCATCCTCCTTCTGCTCTTACCTGGGACCCAGAGCATCAGCAGCCCCAGGAGCTGAGAAGGGAACCTCATTTTGAGAATCTGAACTGATGAGTCCTAGTAAGTAAACACAAGCTCAGAGCTGACCTTTATGTCAGACTTCCAAGGCAAGGTCCTCCCCAGGAGAAAATATGCAAATCCTGTGGTGGGTGTGGCAGAGAGGAAAGCATCAAAGTCAGGGTACAGGTCTCTCTCCTGGGAGAGCAGTAACTTAAAACGTCTTCTGTGTTTGGAGGAAAACAAACAGAGACAAGTTCCTTACTGCCTGTGTGGGAAGCAGGATATCCCCATGATAATCAGGATCTGTGGCAGGACACAGTGCTCATAGCCCTGCCTTCTGAGAAAGCTCCAGAGACCCTGAAGATACAGGCACACATGTCCAGAGTCCATTTCTGGCAGGCAAATGGCCATCCTGCTTGGATTCCTGTCAGCTAATGTCCAGGAGGAAACAGCTCCCTCTCCCACTCCAGGTGATTGGCTGGCGAACTCCAGATCCCAGGATGAACTGGAGATGGTTTTGGGGTCCCTGGGATCTGCTGTTTCCAGTTAATGGTTTTAGACCATTTATTAATGATTTATTAATGAATTAAACTCACTCAGAGCCGTCGTGAGTTATCTACTCTTGGAGAAGATGCGTGTGAGAAGAACATGACAGGTAGAAAGGAATTTCTCACTTACAGGAGGAGAGCTCATAGTCCTGTAGAAGAGAACAAGAGGGAAGACAGAATTTTATGCCTCAGGCAGTGAGTATGAAGTTTGTGGTAACCATTTGTTACAACCTGGTGTGTATCCTGTCATACTACTCTCTCTCTTCCCAGAGAGACAGATAGATGGATAGATAGACAAGACAGATGGATAGACACATACACACCATATGGTATATATTAGATAAGGTACACGCGCACGTGTACACGTGTGCGCACACGCACACACACACACACCCCCCAGAACAAAGAGATGTCTTAACTCAGCATTGCCTATGAGGATGGACAGAATGAACAGTGTTTCCCATTTCCCAGAAGACAATGTTTTCCCTTCCCACACAGAGGCTTCCTCTTCATGTGTAACCAGTTTTTGTCAGGGGTCTGGTTCCTTGTTAGTTCTGTGTGAGAAGTTGTGTCTCTCACTGGCTTTTATGTTCAGCATCCACAGCTTTGAGTCTGTAGTTCATAATGAGATTCTGTAGGTGAGAATGGCAAGGACGGGATAAAACTTCTAATAATTTGAGGTCACCTATACCTACGATGGACATTTTCTGGCGTCTTCGGTAATTCACCGTCACTGTGGAAGAGGGTGCAGGGTCAGAGTTGCTTGGGGCATCAGTTTACCAACAATCCTTCATTAAAGTTGGGACATAACTTGATGCTTCTCTGTGTATCAGCCTGATGTAGGTGTTAGTCAGGTGTTGGTGAGTGCTGTGTCAGCCTCAAATTACCTCACAACTCAAGCCACTGTCGGGCAAACAAAATCCTGGAGAAACTGAAGGAATAGAATTTGTAGTTCTGTTAGATCTCAGGGATTTCAAATCCAAGGTCATATTGAATTGAAGAGTTACTGAACACATGCAAGTCCAGGCAAGATTACACAGCAAATCTCGGTCTGAATATCTTCTAGGAAATCCTCCTAGAGTGCGATTTTGTACCTACCATAGTTGGAAGAATTATTATGTAAAAATGGTACTGAAAGTAACCCCTGAGCTCTATGGAGGGACTTGGGTGCTGATGATAGGTTGAGATAGAACTAGGACTGATAGCCCATGTCCCGTATGTTACTAGCTGTCATTTTATTTACTCTTTCATGTGTTTTCTTCCTTGATATTTTCTTAGAGTACTAGCCATGCAATCCTGAATCTTACTCTTGAAGATGCCAGCCCTTCTAATGAATCCTGCTGGTGAATGATTCAGAAAGTTAAGCCCCTGGAAATGAAAAAAAAATCAGGAAAAAAAAAAAAAAAAAAAAAAAAAAGATAATATTAAAATCTTAATATGAGTTTCAAAACTATTCATTGCACATGTTAAATTAAGAATTACATTACCTGGGTGGCTGGGTGGATCAGTCAGTTATGTAGCTGCCTTTGGCTCAGGTCATGATCACAGGTTCCTGGGATCCAGTCCCACATCAGGCTCCCTAGTCCGCAGAGAGCCCGCTTCTCCCTCTCCCTCTGCCTACTGCTCTGCCAACTTGTGCTCTCTCTCTCTCTGTCAAATAAATAAATTAAAAAAATCTTTTTTAAAATTTAAAAAAATAAAAAAGAATTACATTACCTAACACTGTGTGTCAAATATTCTTAAAAAAAAAAAATCAGAATGACATTACCCATTATCCTATGTGAAACCTCAGTGTGTGGAAATTTGGTTGAAAATTGTTCATCTGTTATGTTTATTTACTGTGTATCAGTTTTGAAACAATATTTTGTGAAATGTATTCCTAAGAATCTCTGATTTCAAAAATACTAACATTTCATACAAAACTTAACATGTAACCTTTAAAAGTCTCCTTTTGTGTTTGGTTGTTTATCTCATAATTTCTTGCCCTGAAATACCTAAAAAATGCAAAACCTACTAAAAGTTCTTTCTTGACAGAAAACGCTTTGAAATTTTCCTCTAGTGCCTGTAGACTGAAGACTGTTCCTAATTCCTCAGAGGAGTCTTTATCTCCTCTGTATGTAGGAACTTTGTTGTACCCTGGACAATAAAAGTGACTTCATCAATGTTGGTCATTACACACCACACAGAAATCATCAGCATCTGTAAGGGATGTAAGAAGAACCTCCATGAGGTCCAAGTGGGAAACAGGACTCTAGGAGTCTTTAATCTTGAGCACCATCACCTCAATTAGCTAGGACTTACACAGGTGGGTTTATTGCACTTTTGTCTCTTTGCCAGGGGACGTCCCTTTGGAATCCATAAAAGTGGAAGCCAGTGTGTCATTTGTGTCTCTTGGGTCAGTTCTCTCGCTGCTTTGTTTATGTGAATCCATTTATTCTGGGGCCAGGCTGTATGAGTGGGAGTGTGATGCTGTTATACATTCTGTAGGACTTAATCTATACATTTTCTCAAGCCAGACAGCACAAACTTACAATGCTTTGGTGAAGTTGAGGGACAACAGACCTGTGTCCTGACTGAGCCAAAATGCAAGTTCTCAGTACCACCCAGCAGAGGGAGTGTCCCCAACAGGAGGTGTTGGGTAGATTCTTGGGACCTGTGACTGAAATGGTTCACCTTTTCTAAATAACTGCAAATATTCACCCACTAGAGGATGAAATCATAGAGCATAGTTTTGGCTCCGGGAGGCTCCCATATATATGTGAATGTGTTGATCTTCTGACTTTATAAGTTATTTGAAAGCCCTGATCTCTGTATACGTAATCTGAATTCCTTCCTAATATTGTCATTTCTTTTCTTTGCACCTTTTGGAATAACTAATAGGGAAATAAATTTTCTAGAGCTGAGATTCATGTGAGTCCTGTGAAGAAATGGGAGCAATATCTGATGTCGGCTGTGAAGATTATTCCTGTATCGATCCTAATCCTTGGGCAGGGCCCAGTCACCACATTCTAATCGGGGAAAGAGAGAGAGAAGTTCCCTTTGACCACAGGCCACCTCATAATTCCTCATTTTAACAAACTCTTAACTCTGTTTAGCAGTTTGCATCCCCAACTCCAAAATATCTCCTGTGAGGGATGGAACTTCTGTCCTGAGGATTCTCAAGAAGTCCTACAGCTTTCTTGTTAGTTAAAAAATATTCTTCCACTGCTTTAATTTGAGATGGATTGTTTCCTTGTTTGTGTGTTTGCTTTTTCTCTGTGGACAGCTTGTTCCTTGTCTCCTCCACTAGAGCACTGCCTTCCCCCATGTGTCCTTTTAACAGAGAACTTTCTCTTCAGGGCAGAGAAGACACATTCAGAGCTCAAGCGTTAAGCCCTGAGTTCCTTAGGGAGAATAAGGAAGCAAGATTTTCTCCATACATCTGTGGCAAAACCTTAAGGTCTTTCCTTTGAGAACTAGCCTTCCGGTGAGTCAATGTGCTTGAGAGTAGGAACTGACTTAGGTCTAGGTACTGAGTCAGAAGCTGTGACTTTAGGCTTCACCAACTCTGAGCTAGAGTTTTCCAGTTAGAGATACAAAATATCTGAGGGTCAACACATTGGCTTAATTTCTCATAACACGTGCTCAATTGTCTACTGCCACATTCTCTCTTTAAATCATTCTGTCCCTGTGAATTTTGGAAACTGGACAGCTTCTCCCAATGCAGGTTGTTTGACCATGTGGTCTGTGCTACTCTCTGATGTCACTGTTCGCAGGCATTGTTCCCTGGAAAACACTCATGTCGGGTATAGCATGTGTGACACTGGCTGGGGAATATTCTTGACATCACCATCTGCGGAAGGAGAATGCAGGACTGTGCAGAAGGGAAGTGGAGCTGGGATACAGTAGGACAAAAGCCTAAGCCAGTCCCCCAGGCGGTGAAGCCCTGTTGTCGCCCTCCAGAGAGGACCTGACTGGGGACACACGGGTCAGATCCTTACCTGGGATGTCATCGCTTCTGCTCCTGCTGTACCTTCATGCAGGTGTGATGCACCTGCAGAGGTGCAGCCTTTTCATAGCGGTTTCTCCTTTGTCCTCAGATTCCCTAACTTTCACCATTTTTTTTTTTCTTTATGGAATGTATGGAGAGTCTGCCAGACTATTTTTGTCATCACTCTGGGACTTTGTTTTTTTATTAGAGGAATTTTTAAAGTTTGTGACAGGAAAGAAAAAGACTTTCGCTTTGTTCAGGGAAGACCTCAAATCTGGATCTATATCCATCCCATGTGTATCTTTAGGGAGGAGACTGATGTCCCCACACATTGTGGCGAAGGTGTCACCACTGTCGCAGACCCTGAACACAAGGAACCACCCAGGGGTGGATAAGCTCCAGTGCTCAGAAGCCAGGTGGTGGTCCCTGACCAGCTGTGGGGCACTGCCTCCTGGCTCTGCATCTTCTCAGTGGCTTCGTGTCCACACGTCATCCTCCAGGACAGCTGCCCCTGGCTCTGTAGGGTGACATGGAGACTCCCACTTGAGAAGGACTAGACCAAAAGGAGGGTCAGCATCTAATGGGAGTGAAGACAGGACCTCTGGGGTTTCATGATTCCCTCCTCAGGTGTGATTAGTTTGCTAGAGCAGCTCACATCACTTTGAGATACACCTACTTATGTTTCCCAGGTTATTAAAAAATATGATAAAGGTTCAGATGAAGAACTAGATGGAGAGATACACAGTGGGGATTGGGAGGATCCTGAGTGTAGCAGCTTCTGTCCCCATGGCGTTGGGATGTGTCACCCTCTGCTTGTCGATGTTTCACCAGCCTGGGAGTTCTCTGAACACTACTCTATTGAGATCTTATGAAGGCTGTGCCAAAGAAAGAAGTAGGCTTTGTTTATTTTGAAATAATGACCTTCACACTTCTTCACCAGGCTTTACACTCTAATTTCTTTTTTTTAAATTTTTTTAAATTTTTTAAAAGATTTTATTTATTTATTTGACAGACAGATCACAAGTAGGCAGAGAGGCAGGCAGAGAGAGAGAGAGGAGGAAGCAGGCTACCCGCTGAGCAGAGAACCTGATGTGGGGCTCCATCCCAGGACCCTGGGATCATGACCGGAGCCGAAGGCAGAGGCTTTAACCCACTGAGCCACCTAGGCACCCCTACCCTCTAATTTATTTGCGGTAAGGAATAACAGCAGGAGATTGAAATCTTATATTTTGGCACCTCTTTAAATACATTTCTGGTTTGCAGTATTCTAGTGTCTCTAGGATTTTCCAGCCTTGCTTCTAGGACGGCCCCAGATTCATTTGCATCTGCTGGAATGGTGCAGAGAGGGACCATCCTGTCCATGTCCCAGTCATCTTGGCCGAGGTTTCCATGTACAGGGAATGACTACTACAGGGAATGTGTCTTCAAGCATATCCAATCCTGTGGCTGATATGGAAGAAGGAGGAAGAACACGTCTGTGTCTGGACCATGCAGTTTCTGCTCTAAAGTGAATCTGCTTTGGTTCTCACCTTGCTGAACAGCTCTTCATGCGTCCCGGCCAGAGCGGACTGGTGAGGTGGGACAGGTCGGGTCTCAGAGCAAGTTGGGATCTCTGTCTCTATTCTCTGCTTTCTGCTGCTCTGTGCTCTGCCCGACACGAGGAAGGTGGAAGGGAAATGATTCTCCGAGTGTTCTTGCCATGGATGCTGGGATTGGGAGTCAGAGAGGGTCTCATGACCTTAGACATGTGCCTGAGAGAATCTTTCTCCAACAAACTGATGTTTCCTCCCAAAGTACCTCCTCTGAAAATCCAAATACATACACACATTTGCATGGATTATATTAAGTCCTGTATTTGTGTTGATATTTGTGTTGACTTTTGCATAGCTAATGAAATCGCAGATTGTCCAAATGGGAAATTGAATTTTAGTAATTGAGACAGACATAAAGCAAACATTCTTAAAGGATAATTTATTGCCTTGGCAATCAGAAATAAATGTAAGCTGAACATGCATATGAGAGGACATGTATTGTTACCTACCTGTATGGTCCACTCACCATACAGACCCAACGATAATAACACTTTGCTAAGAGAAAGTAAAGGATACCTGAATAAATGGAGAAATATTACACTTTCATGCATTTGAAGACTCAATATGTCTATCTCAACACACTGATCCTTAGATTCACTGTACTTCCAGTAATAACCCAGTTAATTTATTTTGCACATTGTAATATGTATGGGGAATTCTGAGCTGAAAGGATCCAAGACAATTTTGAAAAGTAACATGTTGAGAGACTACTTCATTGTCCATTAAGACTTATTTAAATAGAGATGGGGCTCCTGGGTGGCTCAGTCAGTTAATCATCTGCCTTTTTGCTCATGTCATGATCTCAGGGTCCTAGGAAGGAGACCTATATCTGGCTCTCCACTCGGTGGGGAGTCTGATTCTCCCTCTCCTTCTGCCCCTCCCCCCACAGCTTGTATTCACTCTCTCTCAAATAAATAAATGAAATCTTTTTTTGAAAAGACTTATTTATAGTCATAGTAATTAGGGCACTATAGTATTGCCATAAAGACATAAGAGAGACTAGGGGAATGAAACATAGTCCACAAACAGACACATATCTATGGGGATGCTTAATTTGTGACATCTGGCTCCAAAGACATTTAACAAAGGAACGTTCTTTCTATTATACTGGGATGGTTCAAGTAGACATTCCTACTGAAAGAAAAATGAAATCAGATACCCTACTCTGTGTCATGTCCAAGAACCCAATCCACCTACATTATAGAACTAAAGTCAGTGATAAAGCTTACAAAAATAATAAGTAGTAATATATTTATCAATTTGAGGTATGAAATGGCTTTTCAGATAAGACATGAAGAGTACTGCATATGAAAGATTGGTAATTTGGGTGGCATCAAAATTACCCCAGGTTTCAAAACTACCACTCAGATAAAGCACAGAGGGGATAAAGATGTTTGCAAATACCATAAGTGAAGCATCCATTCCATTCTAGATCAGTAACTGGTTGTTTCCAGTTTGGGGTTGTCATAAGCAGCACTGTCATGACATTCCTTGAGCACGTACACTCTCAATTCTGTTGGGTATATCAGAGTTAAAAAGTACTGAGTCCCAGGGTGTGCATATATTCCTCATTTGTAGATAATCACAAACAACTTTCTGACATGAATGTGCCAATACACATTTCAGCAGCAGCACGTGAAATGTCCACTATCTCTTCAGCCTCACCACAACTTAACCTTGGCAGTTTGCTCAACATTAGCCCATCTGGTTGTGTTGTAGCAACAACACAGTGAGATTTTAATGGGCAGTTTCTTCATTACTGATCAAATTTATCGGCTTTGTATATTATTACTTAACATCTTTGCCGAAGTACATGCTTATTGTGACTCTTCCCCCCCCCCTTATTTGTACTAGTTATTTTTCTAGGCTTATTAGAAGCTATTTGATGATTATATGTTTCAGATATCTGGGGCTTCCCTGGTTCGATCTGTGTCCTAACTGAGCCAGATCTCCCTCCAGAGCACTGACCCAGGCATTGACATGGGCTCTGGACAGCAGGGTGGGCTGCAAAGGGCCTTCTGGGCTTCCAGCTCCCAAAGCTATTCCCTTCCTTTTCTCTGCCCTTGAGCAGACCATCCCCAGGAGGTGATGGCAGAGGATGCCAAAGGCTCAGCCTGCGGGAAGAATATCTCTCCTGTGTCCTCCTGCCTTACCTATCACTTAAACTCCTCCAGATGGTGTTTGGCACAAGTCCATTGAGAAGAAAACAGAAGTCATTCAATTCTCGCTTTCCCAATATTTTTGTACATTTCAAGGAAGCAGTTTTATCACTGCTACTCCAACTTCCAAATGAATGGTCATCACATCAGGAGTTAGAGCTTACTGACAGTCAGACATTATCCATCCAAAGGTCCTGATATTATCAGAGAAGTCCCTGAAGTCACCCCATTTGGTTGGGGACAAAGCCGCATTGCTTATGGAAGTGTGATATTGATCCCATTCACTAACTTCCCTTTGTCTCAGTTTCCATGTCTTTGAAACTGTGACAACAATGGTTCTGTTTGCAGTTTAAACAAAAGTAAGGTATTTAGCACTGTATCAAACATACAATGTATTTTATTCTTTTATTTTATTATTATCAGTACTGTATTCAGTGTTCCCATAATCATGGTCAGCATAGGTATACTGAAAAACCTCATAGAGAGACACGTGGAAGACAAAAATTAGAACTAATCCAAGTATGTCTCATCCAAAACCACATTAGGATCTAGGGCTGTTTTTCAGCAACCAACTCACAATTCCTAAACAGAACTATTTTGTCTTGATCTATACTAATTGCTCAGTGTTTCAATCAAGCCTACCAGTCCTGTTCATTGTGTTTCTTTTTACGACCCAGTATCAAAACCTCACTCAAAATAGGTTAAAGCATCATGGGTTGTTCTTCTTTCTTACATAATCCTTATATTGTCTTTTTCTTCTTTTCTCTAGTTCTTAATACTTGACCCATGACTCACAGGAAGGGAAAATTACCCCCATCGCGTTGGAGGACCTGCTGTCGCATACTTTCAGGTTTCTGGGCATCAGACCTCTATAAAATGTCACACTGAGAAATATCCCCCAGGGCAGTATTTTATAAAATGATGGATTTTATCTGTTCATGGGCTAAGGAATGAGTGTCATGGTTGTATGTTTTAATAATAAAAGCTTGATTAATAGATTAAATCAGAGTATAATATAATAAAATAGAAAACAAAAGTATGTTGTATGGCAAGAATAGCTTCATGGATATTTTCTCTCTTAGACAGATCCTGTGTAATGTGTGCAAAGATCATCCAAAAATAAAAGAGACACTGTCTTAAGAAATGCCTGAAATACACGGAGGTTTGGCCACTTTTCTAATTATGTCACAAGACTTCTGCACTATTCCTATGAATGAAATTGAGACGTATATATGTAGAGTGAACTATTCAGCAGAAAAAGAATGAATTACAGCCACACCAACAACAGAGATGAAGTTCAAAGAACACATTGATCCAAAGAAGCAAGACATCAGAACAGTATGTACTGTATAATTCCACTTATATGAAGTTCAAAAACAGAGAGTATCTGCTCAATGTGGATAGAAAACAGAAGGGAGTGGCCTCTAGTAGTATGTGTGTGGGGGGTGGGCATGGAATTGACAGGGAGGAGCCTCAGGGAGCTTTTGGGATGCTAGAGACAGTCTCTGCTTTGCCCTGTTTTTAGTCATGCTATTATTTTTTTTAATGAATGTAGTTAAATAATGAGTAGAAAGTATAGAGTCAAAATAACAGATTCTTTTTCCGTCTTCTTCCTTTACAGCCACTGGCATGTTGAGTAATGTATACTCTGAGAATCCCTGACTTCTCAACTCTAGAGGATTATTATGAGATGAATTGTGCTAGATGAATGAGTCCTTTGCACGATATTTGATACACAGTAAGTCCTCAAGTTTTCACTCGATGGCAGCTGACAGTGTAGTTGTTGATGTTTACTAGTTTTATTAGTGGTAGCAGCATGACAGTAGTAGTGCCTGAAGTATTAGTACTAACGTTAGTAGTACCAATACTAGTACTAGTCGTAGCAGTCTTAGTAGTATTAGTAGTGTTTGCTTGGATGTGGATTCCCTTTTTTTGCCCACTTCACAGAGTGTTTATTAGAGATAGGATTCAAGGTCCATTCCATGGATGAATTCTGTTGAGGCCTACAAGAGAAATTTTATTTTAGAATTCCTGAGGTTTGGGATTTGTGTCATCAAGAAAGGAAGCTTTTGAAGGACAAAGTCCCTTGATCCTTGAGCCCTGCTAGCCCTTCCCCAAAACAGCTCCTGCCTGGATGAACAGACCCAGAGTAGAACGCAGCTGCTGGAACCATCCTGAGCACAGCCCACTGCTCCCCCTGCGGTCCCCACCCAGCCCACAGAAGGTTATTGCTCGGGGCTTTAACACTCGGAGGAAGGATATAATCCTGCTGGCAGTAATAATTGGCAGCATCCTCAGCCTCTGCTGCGCTGATTTTGAGGATGAGTTCTCTAACTGAATGGTGGAGAACTGGTCTGGAACACCAGACTTGAGGTTATCAGCATCATAGATTCGATGCTTAGGAGCCTGGCCTGGTTTCTGCTGATACCAGCTCAAGTAATCCTGACGATCTCAATGGCCCTGCAGGTGATGGACTCGCCCTCTCTCAGGGACAGGGAGAGAAGGCAGGAGCCTAGGTCAGCCGCTCATGCCTGCAGGAAGCTGGGTAGGAAGCAGAACACAAAGTCACCATTGTTTATCAAGTCCCACACCACATTCCTCCCAGAAGATTCTCGTGACCCTGGTCCCCTAATCTGAGAGCACAGTGGTTTCTGAGAGGAAGGGAGACTCCCGGTCAGGAATCCACAAAGAGGATCCCTGGGGAGAGCCCACAGTCAGGAGGAGAGGACTCCCACCATCTCGGGGATGTCCCCTGCACTCCCCTCCTCACCTGGGAGGCAGGCCAGCAGAAGGCAGAGGAGTTGGGTCAGGACTCCCTTGTTCGATCGGAGGTCCAGCCTGAGGCTCTTTTTTGCCCCGTGTCTGAGCAGCCTCTTCATGAAGACACTGAAGAGCAGAAATGGGCTCTGGGGGAAACATGCAAATCACTGAGGCGTTGGGCAGGTCTGAGACATGAGCAGAACCAGTGCCTCTTGGGGGATTACACACACACAGGGTTCACGTCCTGTCCCGGCGCAGCTTCATCCCACTGTTTGTCAGGAAAAAAAGTCTCTATTATAAGGGCCTACTTAGCCAGAGTGAGCCATTTTGTTGTTTATGCAGTAAACTTAGATTAAACCTGCCCCTTCCCTCCAAGAGAAAAGCGCTTAGAAACAGAACTGGTGAAATATGACTGACCAGTCCCTGATAACAGAGCCCACATACAAGGACGTGTCCAGCCAGGTGGAAACGTCCAATCAGTAAAAGCACACGTATTACCTCCCTACCCACCAAGGATGAGCCAGGCCAGGTGGAAACATCCAATCAAGGGAAAGTGCACGTATTACCCACCAAGGAGTGTGAGCCCCACCTATCAGGTGCCAGACAAAGGCGCCCATTCCAGCCAAGGTCATAGGCTGAATTAAATGACTATCATGGGGTGAATTGTAATTCAATTGGCCACCTGTGTGTGGCCAGGCTCAGCCACGTGGCCTTTACTCTATAAAAGTTAGGCTGTGAGACTGGGAGGGGTCGCCTCTTTGCAAGAGACGGCCCTGGCCGGTCAGTTTGATTCTCGATGCTTGGCACGAAATAAAGCTTTGCTTGACCTTCGCTTCCTATCAGTCTCATCCTTTTGTCTACGGACCCTTTCATCTATATTTTGTGCTCCTTGTTTGTCCTCAGAGTCTAAGAATATGTGATTAGAACAGGGGGTCTTCCTCCTAAGAGTGAGAAATGAAAAGAAGATGACTCTCTGCGACCTAACCTTTTCTATGAATATACACTTTTGACTGTGGGTTTTCTGTGACATTATGCTCTCTCTAGAAAGGCCTGTAAGGCTCCATCTTCATACCTTACCTCGAATAGATGCCATGAGCCCCAGCAGAGAAGAGGGAAGGAGCCGATGCCTGGGAAGCAAGTCCCCCACCCACATGCAGATACAGTGTTATGATTCATACCATTATTTTTTTATTCTCATAAATGACCCTAAGTTTGGTTGAAATGTATTTGGTGGAATTTAGATGCTTACTCCATTCTTAGTTCATTAACTGTTTTTACTTGAAAATTAGAAATATGTGTAAAAGTGTGTTATGTACCTTTATCTCATCAAGCTTTATGATGGAAAAGGTTTTATTTGGAAGCCATTATATTACGATTACTTCAGTAGATCATCTGGGCTCACTGGGGCTCCCAGTATCATCACCCACTTGGTTCAACATAAAATGTCCCAGAGATGCTCTTCCCAGAAGACTTCTACAGGGTTGCCCAGGTGGGAAGCGGGTTATTGTGAATCACCGTCAATCCCAAATACCTTGTGATTTTTTATTTGAGCTTTACATTGTAAGCCTGTGGGATTTCTTGGAGTGAGAGGGGTCTGTTTGTCTGATTTTTTCTTAGGTCAAGACCCACAGCATCTCAGATGTCCACTCTCCCACTGGCAGCCTCTCAGGACCCACAGTTGCTCCTGTAAAGTTGCTCAGACAGGGGTTGTCCATGTCCCTGTGTCCATACACAGCCCTGCAGGTGAACTCCCATCATAGCACACAACCAGCACTGGGGGATGAAACTTTACACTCCAGACCTCAGAACGTCAGGGAAATCTCCCTCTCAGTAGTTCTGGGGCCAAGAGGACCAGTGCTCTGTGTTCTAAGAGTGCCTTTCACACATGAGTCAGAAGCTGTATTGTGCTTAACCTTCCCAAGATTTCCCTGCACAAACGCCAAGCTCTCTTAACTATCTCCACATGATTTAAAATCAGGCAAAAAGAAAACCACCATTTTATTCATATAAACTACCTAATGTTGAAGTATTTTTACCTTCTTGGTAATTCCTAATATTCTTGAAATTTACTATATCTTGTCACCATATTCTTATAAGGGGAAGAAAATATTAAAATGTTATCTACATTTATGCATTTATGTTTATAGGTGACATTGATCTATTTATTCTTTTTCATGTTATCTTTTCATATTTCATATAAACATTAACTTTTCATAAAAAAGGTTGAAAGGTTATTCTCCATATGATCTAATCTAAAAGAAATAGTTCATGGGATTCAAACATATTTGTAAAGTCAATGTGTACCATGCAGAACCATTCTTATTCATCCTGTGATGCACTCACGGGGAAAAAACTGTATCAAAGATAGACAATACTTTCAGTTCTAAAATAAATAATTCTAAGTCATAGGGATGTAAGGTACAGCATAGAGATTATAGTCAACGATATTTAATAAGTTTGTATGGTGACAAATGGTAATTCCTTTTTTTAAAGTTTAAAATTTTTTTTTAAATTTATTTATTTTTTTCAGCGTAACAGTATTCATTGTTTTTGCACCACACCCAGTGCTCCATGCAATCCGTGCCCTCTCTAATACCCACCACCTGGTTCCCTCAACCTCCTACCCCCCGCCACTTCAAACCCCTCAGATTTTTTTTCAGAGTCCATAGTCTCTCATGGATCACCTCCCCTTTAAATTTCCCTCAACTCCCTTCTCCTCTCCCTCTCTCCTTGTCCTCCAAGCTATTTGTTATGCTCCACAAATAAGTGAAACCATATAATAATTGACTCCCTCTGCTTGACTTATTTCACTCAGCATAATCTCTGCCAGTCCTGTCCATGTTGCTAAAAAAGTTGGGTATTCACCCTTTCTATTGGAGGCATAATACTCCATAGTGTATATGGACCAAATCTTCCTTAGCCATTCATCCGTTGAAGAGCATCTTGGTTCTTTCCACAGTTTGGCGACCGTGGCCATTGCTGCTATGAACACTGGGGTACAGATGGTCCTTTTTTTCGCTACATCTGTATCTTTGGGGTAAATACCTAGTAGTACAATTGCAGGGTCATAGGGAAGTTCTATTTTTAATTTCTTGAGGAATCTCCACACTGTTCTCCAAAGTGGCTGCACCAACTTGCATTCCCACCAACAGTGTAGGAGGGTTCCCCTTTCTCCACATCCTCTCCAACACATGTTGTTTCCTGTCTTGTTAATTTTGGCCATTCTAACTGATGTAAGGTGGTATCTCAATGTGGTTTTAATTTGAATCTCCCTGATGGCTAGTGATGATAAACATTTTTTCATGTTTCTGATAGCCATTTGTATGTCTTCATTGGAGAAGTGTCTGTTCATATCTTCTGCTCATTTTTTTGATAGGATTGTCTGTTTTGTGTGTGTTGAGCTTGGGGAGTTCATTATAGATCCTGGATATCAACCTTTTGTCTGTACTGTCATTTGCAAATATCTTCTCCCATTCCATGGGTTGCCTCTTTGTTTTGTTGACTGTTTCCTTTGCTGTGCAGAAGCTTTTGATCTTGATGAAGTCCTAAAAGTTCATCTTCGCTTTTGTTTCCTTTGCCTTTGGAGACATATCTTGAAAGAAGTTGCTGTGGCTGATATCGAAGCGGTTACTGCCTATATTCTCTTCTAGAGTTCTGATGGATTCCTGTCTCACGTAGAGGTCTTTTATCCATTTTGAGTTTATCTTTGTGTACGGTGTAAGAGAATGGTCGAGTTTCATTCTTCTACCTATAGGTGTCCAGTTTTCCCAGCACCATTTATTGAAGAGACTATCTTTTTTCCACTGTATATTTTTTCCTGTTTTGTTGAAGATTATTTGACCATAGAGTCCATATCTGGGCTCTCTACTCTGTTCCACTGGTCTATGTGTCTGTTTTTATGCCAGTACCATGCTGTCTTGGTGATCACAGCTTTGTAGTAAAGCTTGAAATCAGGTAACGTGATGACCTCAGTTTTATTTTTGTTTTTCAACATTTCCTTAGTGATTCAGGGTCTCTTCTGATTCCATACAAATTTTTGGGTTATTTGCTCCAGCTCTTTGAAAAATACCGGTGGAATTTTGATCGGAATAGCATTAAAAGTGTAGATTGCTCTAGGCACTATAAACATTTTAACAATGTTTATTCTTCTGATCCAAGAGCATGGGATGGTCTTCCATCTTTTTGTGTCTTCTTCAATTTCTTCAATTTCATGAGTGTTCTGTAGTTCCTCTAGTACAGATCCTTTACCTCTTTGGTTAGGTTTATTCCCAGGTATCTTATGGTTCCTGGTACTATAGTAAATGGAATTGATTCTCTAATTTCCCTTTCTGTATTTTCATTGTTAGTGTATAAGAAAGCCACTGATTTCTGTACATTGGCTTTGTATCCTGCCATGTTGCTGAATTGTTCTATGGGTTCTAGTAATTTGGGGGTGGAGTCTTTTGGGTTTTCCATATAAAGAATCATGTCATCTGTGAAGAGAGAGAGTTTGACTTCTTCATTGCCAATTTGGATACCTTTTATTTCTCTTTGTTGTCTGATTGCTGTTGCTAGGACTTCTAATACTATGTTGAACAAGAGTGGTGAGAGTGGGCATCCTTGTCATGTTCCTGATATCAACAAGAAGGCTGCAAGCTTTTTCCCATTGAGGATGATATTTGCTGTGGGTCTTTCATAGATAGATTTGATGAAGTTCAGGAATGTTCCCTCTATCCCTATACTTTGAAGCGTTTTAATCAGAAACGGATGTTGGATTTTGTCAAATGCTTTTTCTGCATCAATTGAGAGTACCATGTGGTTCTTCTCTCTTCTCTTATTAATTTGTTCTATCACATTGATTGATTTGCGAATGTTGAACCATCCTTGTAACCGAGGAATGAATCCCACCTGGTCATGGTGGATAATCTTTATAATGTTTTGTTCGAACCTGTTTGCTAGGATCTTGTTGAGAATCTTAGCATCCATATTCATCAGTGATATTGGTCTGAAATTATCCTTTTTGGTAGGGTCTTTGCCTGGTTTGGGGATCAAGGTAATGCTGGCTTCATAGGAAGAGTCTGGAAAATTTCCTTCTGCTTAATTTTTTTTTTTGGAAACAGCTTCAGGAGAATAGGTGTTATTTCTTTTTTGAAAGTTTGGTAGAATTCCCCAGGGAATCCATCAGGTCCTGGGCTCTCGTTTTTTGGGAGGTTTTAATCTCTGCTTCAATCTCGTTACTAGATATTGGTCTATGCAGGTTGTCAGTTTCTTCCTCGTTCAGTTTTGGGAGTTCATAGTTTTCCAGGAACGCCTCCATTTCATCTAGGTTGCTTAGCTTATTGGCATATAACTGTTGATAATAACTTCTGATGATTGTTTTTACTTCCTTGGTGTTAGTTGTGATCTCTCCCCTTTCTTTCATAATTTTATGAATTTGGGCTTTCTCTTTTCTTTTGGAGTAGTGTGTCCAATGGTTTATTGATCTTATTGATTCTTTCAAAAAACCAACTTCTAGTTTTATTGATATGTTCTACTGTATCTCTGTTTTCTACCTCATTGAGCTCAGCTCTAATCTTGATTATTTCCCTTCTTATGTGTGGAGTTGGTTTGATTTGTTGTTGATTCTCCAGTTCTTTAAGGTGTAGAGACAGCTGGTGTGTTTTGGATTTTTTAATTTTTTTGAGGGATGCTTGGATGGCTATGAATTTCCCCCTTAGGACCGCCTTTGCTGTATCCCATAGGTTTTGGACCGAAGTGTCTTCATTCTCATTGTTTTCCATGAATTGTTTCAGTTCTTCTTTGATATCCTGGTTGATCCAAGCATTCTTAAGCAAGGTGGTCTTTAGCTTCCAGGTGTTTGAGTTCCTTCCGAACTTTTCCTTGTGATTGAGATCCAGTTTCAAAGCATTGTGATCTGAGAATGTGCTGGAAATAATCTCAATCTTTTGATACTGGTTGAGTCCTGATTTGTGACCCAGTATGTGATCTATTCTTGAGAAGGTTCCATGTACACTTGAGAAGAATGAGTATTCTGTTGTTTTAGGGTGGAATGTTCTGTATATATCTATGAGGTCTATCTGGTCCAATGTGTCATTCAATGCTCTTGTTTCTTTACTGATTTTCTGCTAGAATGATCTGTCTATTTCTGAGAGAGGCATGTTAAGATCTCCTACTATTAATGTATTCATATCAAAATGACTCTTTATCTTGATTAACAGTTTTCTCATGTAATTGGCTGCTCCCATATTGGGGGCATAGCTATTTACAATTGTTAGATCATCTTGGTGGATATTCCCTTTAAGAATGATGTAGTGTCCTTCTGTATCTCTGACTACAGTCTTTAGTTTAAAATCTAATTTATCTGATATGAGAATCTCTACCCTGGCCTTCTTTTGAGGCCCATTGGCATGAAAGATGCTTCTCCATCCCTTCACTTTCAGTCTGGGTGTATCTTTAGGTTTCAAATGGGTCTCTTGTAGACAACATATGGATGGGTCCTGTCGTCTTATCCAATCTGCAACCCTGTGTCATTTTATGGGTGCATTTAGGCCATTCACATTGAAAATGATTAGTGATCGATACGTTTTTATTGACATCATGTTACCTTTGAAGTCTTCCTATCTGTAGATTGTCTCTATATTTCTGTTCAATGTTAATCCTAAGGTTTTCCCTCTTATATAGAACCCCCCTTAATATTTCCTGCAGTGTCGGTTTGGTGGTTGCATAGTCTTTTAAGCCTTGCCGGTCTTGGTAACTCTTTATCTCTCCATCCATTTTGAATGTCAGTCTTGCTGGATAAAGTATTCTTGGCTGCATGTTATTCTAATTTAGTGCCCTGGATATATCTTGCCAGCCCTTTCTGGCTTGTCAGGTCTCTGTGAATAGGTCTGAGGTTATTCTGATGGGCTTTCCTCTGTAAGTAAGGAGCCTCTTTGTCCTAGCAGTTTTCAAGAGATTGTATTTAAAAATTATGATTCCTCAATTTGACCATCAGGTGCTTTGATTTTTTTTTAGAATCTATAATCTTAGGTGGAGACCATTCTGCCTCTAGTACATGAACGCTGGTTCCATTTATGAGATTCGGAAAATTTTCATGAAGGACTTGTTCCACTATATCTTCTAGACTTCTTTCTTTCTCCCCCCCTTCAGGGATTCCAATAATTCCGACGTTGGAACGTCGTGTCATCATTTATTTCCCTGATTCTGTTTTCATGGCTTCTAAGCTGTTTGTTCCAGGCTTACTCCTGATCCTTTCTCTCTATCTGTTTGTCCTGCAGATCACTAATTCTATCTTCTGTCTCAGTTCCCCTAGCTTTTAGAGAATTTAGATTAGATTGGAACTCATTGAGAGCATTGTGAACACCATCCCTGGTGGCTTTCAGTTCTGCCCTAATCAATTCCATTTGGTCATCCATAGCTTTCTCCAACCTAGCTATTGCCTGGATAATTGTGAGCCTGAATTCTCTTTCTGACTATTGTCTATGTTGATAGCCATTAGTTCTGTTGCAGAAGGCCCACCCTCTGTATTTTTCTTCTGTTGGGCATTCCTCCTCCTAGTCATTTGATCAGAGATGACTGAACAGATGTAGCTGGATGTATTGACTGTGGTGCAGTCAAGGAGCACCCTGGAACGCTTCTGAGAAATCAGGATTCCCCACCCACACGAGAGAAAAAAGAAAAGAAAAAGAAAAAAAGAGAGAGAGAGAGAGAGAGGAAAAAAAGGGAGGAAAAAAGAGAAGGTTCAGCCCAAATGGGCCCCAAGGTAAGATTTATGAAGGATACAAACAAAAACAGACAAACAAAAGGACTGATAAAAGTATATGACAAGAGAAAAAAATATATATATATAAGCAAACAAAGGAAGAACCTCGTCAAAAAGAACCCCAAGTATGAGATTTATATACTATCAGGACAAACACAAAAACACAGAAACACTGGCAGAAGAGAAAGATGGGAGAGTGGTGATAAATTCTCAGTGTGGGCGAGGAGGGTTGTTTTGATTCTTGCTGGATGTATTTTGATATCTTTGTTAAAGGATTCAACTTTCTTAAAATAAAAGGGGATTAAAAATTGGTTTACCTATAGGGGTAGCATTGTTTGGGGAAAGGGGATTACTTGAAGTTTAACTGTATATGAATATTAGAAAATAAAAATAAAAAAGGAATAAACTAGACTAAACTAAACTAAAATTAAAAAAAAATTAAAAAATAGAAATGCAAAAGAAAAACACAGGTGTATGTATCAAAAAGTTCAGGTTAGAAGGTTATTATGGAATTTGATGTACTGGACATCACACTGTGATGATAAATAGGTTAATAAATTATCTATATATAAAAAAATAATGAACCAGAATAGTGGGAATGAGTTAAAAATAAAAGTTGTCCTATGAAGTAGTGGTGGTTGTTCTCTTATAGTCTTTTTTTTTTTTTCTTTCCAGGTTGGTTTTCTGGGGGAGGGGCCTGCTACGTGGGTTTTCAGTCAATGATGTTCCCTGAGTTAAGTTCTCCTCCCCCCTCAAGGGGATGTGCTCTGAGAAAACCGTTTTTTTTCAGGCTTTTGTTCTCTGGAGGTTTTTAAGTTTGTTCACTTTCTTTTCTCTCGCCCTGACCACTTTTGATGGTTTTTGTAGGTTTAGAGGAATGAAAACTGCACCCTGACATCCGTCTCAGAGAGAAGCCTCAGTCTGGTCCCTGTGGGTGTGGCAGAGCCCATATAAATTCCCCCTTAGCTGCTGGCAGAGCAGGTTCCAAGTTGCGGTCCCAGGGGACGCAGGATCTTCTGCTTGTACCCAAAACCATGACTGCCAGAGAGGTTCCAAGCAGTGATTGCGCACTGAGGTTTTCCTGTTGGCCTGGGCTGGAGTGCCTGATCTTTCTGGGTCTAAGAGCGCTGGGCTTGCGCGCACCTCTCTCAGGGGAGGGTTTGGGTTGTGCACACGTCTCAGGCTCTGATAGCAGGGCATGGGTCCGAGAGTACCAGGCTGGGCCTTCGCACACCTCTCTCAGGGGAGGGTGAGGGGCACGCGCATCTCAGGCTCTGTAGCACAGCTCAGCGTTCTGCTGTCTGGCAAGGCTCCCAGCCCTGGCCCAGGAGCCGGACCCCATGCATTCTTGGGCGTGCTGGCAGCTCAGGGACCAAGACCTGGTTTCTCTGCTGCACTCTCTCTGGCTCAGCACCAGGGGAGGCTGTCCTGAGTCTGGGGACTTAAGCCCCTGTCCCTAGCCACCCCGATTCCCATACACCCCCCCTCCCCGTGATCCTTTGCTCATTTTGAGTGCTTTCAACCAGTCTCCAAGTTAATGCTGGTCCCCAGATGCAGGGCACTCTCGTATTAGGGGTATTACTTTCCAATCGGTCACCTCTGGTGGATCCCTCCCCCTTTTGCTTATCTTCCAATCAGTCCGATGTTCCCACTCCACTTGACCTGCCCACTGGTGTCTTTTGCCCCTGTAGAGATCCAGACGTGTATAATTCTGATCTCAGGCTGATTTCATGGGTGACTGGAGTTCTTTGGTAGGTAATAAGCTCACTTTAGGGTACAGGTTGAAATGGCACCCCTACTACTTCCCCATCATCTTGTCTCCCGAGTCCACTTGTTAATGTTCTGACTGGTGATGATGACTCCTTTTTTTGGAGCCATGGACAGGATGGCAGGAGACTGGATCAGCACATTTTCTCCATGGGAGGCTGAAACTGCACAGCAAACATTAGCAAAGTCTCAGGATATGTACATGGAAGTCACCAGTATCTAGTTAGGTAGGACAGAGAATACTACTTATTTTTAAAATAAGCCAAATTCATCTGTGGAAGGATTCCCAATGAAGAAAGAAAATCAGGATGGAAAATCATACCCCCACTTTGACCTGCTTTGTCCAAATATTCTCACCTGGAACCCAGAGGAAAAGAAGGCCAAAGACTGTGATGGAGTCACCATCTTGCTGCTTTCAGTGGGTCCAGTGTGTTCATGCCACATACCCAGAGACTTTGTTATTAGACTTTGAGGGGAGGAAACACTTCTGATCTTAGAGGAAGAAGATATGCAAACTATGGGGCATTCATATTGCTTAAATACTCAAAAATTAAGTTTGTCAGAAGAATCCCCCACTAGGTCCCATTCTTTGCTGGGTGTGTTAAGTCTCCCTCTTCTGGGCATGTGGAGGTTTTGAAAGCGCTTACCCCATGCTGGGCCAACTACAGGGTCTACCAGCAGGGGGCATGGCATATGATGTAATGCAGTCCTCTGGTGGACTTTGCTTTCACTGGCAGTGAAGAACGGGTCATATCCTCAGTCATGGCCCAAGCTACCTTAACCCACTGCTCTCTGCTCCAGTGTGTTGTATAACCATTCCCAGAGCATCCTGCCAAGCCATACTCTACCAATTACATCCTGTTAATTGCACACGATGAGCGAGAAATGGTGAGGACTTCGCTAACTTGCAAAAACACTTTTGCTCCAATAGTGGGAAGCAAACCCTACAAAAACTCACGTGCCTCCCCACCCGGTGGCTATGTAGGGGGTTCAGATATCAGAGGAATGAGGCACATCCTCTCCGAGGTAAAGGACAAATTCTTGCATCTTGTACCTCCAACCACTGAGCTTGAAGCACAGTATCTTGTTGAGTGTCGAGTGTTGAGTGTTGAGACAACACATTCCACGCTTGGGTAAGCTACACCATTCCGTTTATCAGCTAATTTTGAAGTCAGCAGTGTAGAGTGGACATAGAGTCTGGAGGGACTCTGTATCAGACTTAGGTCTCGATGCGAGTGGCCCTATCATGTGGGCCCTAGGACTTCTCCTGTGATTTGGTGGTACGTGCATCTGTGTCCAGAAGGATGTTGTGGACACTCTGGCAAGCCCAGATGAAGACTCATCTTCTTCTTGGCCCTTCTCAAGAACAATCTCTTCACTGTTCAACAAGTAGTTCCCAGCATAGCACAGGCCCCGGTAGACCTGTCCACGGAACATCAGTTAACTGTGTGACAGAGCTGTTTGTCCTAAACCAGAAATGTCAGACACACCAGATTGGGTGGAGCCCAGCAGCAAACAATCTCCGAAAGGAGATAGTATTTTCTTTAGTATTGGACCCAGGCAGATTCAGCAGACACACTTAATTTATGGGACAAGAGTTTCAGATCACCACAATACTCACCACTCTTGCCCAAACACCCCTGCATGAGCTACTATTTTCAGCCTCATGAGGATTTATACTTAATCCATTTTCTTATTTCTGTATTCTTTCTGCCCCAGCCACAAGAGACCTTCTGTCCCAAAATTAACTAATTCCCAGAGGCAGTAAAAGACTTGCCCAAGGGCATACATTTGATATGCAAGCCAGACAACCCTGAGTTCAAATCCTACTCTTTCCCTCTCAATGAGAAGTGCAATCTGTGACATTTCCCCCTACCCAAATCCTCCTGACTACCAGAGGACAAGTGGCACACCTATAGTCTGCAGCCTGCTGAAATTTTCAAACTCTCCAATCCTATGTGTGAGTAGCTTGTTGACTTTGCTTCTCCATTCTTCTCATGAAATACGCAGTAAAAAATACAGGCCAGCAGTACTTCTCTCTGCCTGTGAGTTTCACCTCGGTACTGCTCGTGCACCTCGGGCATGCTGTGTGTTCTGTTCCCAGGGGACTATGCATGTAATAAAAACTTCTTACTGCATTGTAATAGCTCTCTTGTCTTTGTTTCTTAGCACAACTCATTAAAGACACAGGACCTGCCAACCAGCAAATAGTGAGAAAGGACTCCAGGATCAGCCCTGGTTCGAATAATATGTTGATGTAAGTTAAACTGAGCAGCTCCCATACCATTCTGTAATGAAATACGATGTTTTTTTTAGTAGGTGCTCAAAGAGCACAAATGGTCATTGACTTAATGTGGCTGGGGAAGTGGCCTGAAGTAAGGACATGGATGCCCTATGGCGTGACTAGCTAAGAAAGGTCTGGAAGGAAGAGAGTGGAAGGATAAAGGAGGAAAGATCAGAGGCAGAATTATCCACTCCCTATCCTCTTCCTCCATATCCTTTATAACCTTTGGTATTTTTTTTTTTTTGATAAATAGATACTGAATTTTATTAAATACTTTTTCTGCATCTGTTGAGACAATCCTATGATTTTTACCCTTAAGTTTGTTAATGTGACATTCATGCTGATTGATTTATTGATATTAAAGGATCCTTGCATCTCTGGAATAAATCCTACTTGATCATGGTGTATGATCCTTTAAATGTATTGTTGAATTTGGTTTGCTAATATTTGGTGGAGGATTTTTGCATCTATGTTCATCGGGAATATGGCCCCTTCTCTTCCTGACACCAAGAGCTACAGCCTTGTCTCCCATCCCCTCCTGCTCCAGGCAGGCCTGGCACCCCAGAATGGGATCTGGGAGGGGAGGCAGATGCACATAGCTTAGGCTCCTTGAAAATACAGAGACATGATAATGTGGACATGCAGCTTGCTCCAAACTGCACATAAGTGAACAAATGTTTCATTTCAAACTCCATTATTTGCCTTATAAGTATGGCCCTTGTGGGGATTCCACTGGAAGTGTCCCCTGAGGGGAGGTCGCTCCACCCAGGCCTCTCAGTCGGGACTCCAGCCAGCCTGTCTCCGGGGCTTTCCCTGCTGGTGAGGTGGGGTGTTGTAAGTACGCGATATAAGGTACAGTGGCCTTATTCTCATTTCCTGCCTACTATTCCCTTCCTGTATGTGCATATTCCTTTCCTCTTCTGTTTCTATTAGATTTTCTATAATAATAATAGAGTTTTCTTTCCTTTTTGAAGTCAAAACAGGGCTGTGGTGAATCTTTTGTGGAGCATGGGAGATGAGGGCTAAGATGTAGATGTTCATCACACTAAAAAATACCTTGGCAGCAACATCTAAACTGGCATTGACCACCCCACTAGGCGCCCTAGCCTACTTCCCTTGACACATAAAATTAACCATCATCTAGAGCAAATTCAGGAGCAGAGCGATGGGAGAATCGACCCTTTGTGAGGGTGAGGTGTGGATCCCCAGGCAGGGGTACTTGATACAGGCTCTGTCTGGGTTCAGGAAATGACTCATGTCATGAAGCAGTGCAGCAGCCACAGGACCCATGGAACAGCCAAAGTGCCACCTGTCAGAGGAAGACTCAGGCATGTGCCCCACTTGGAGGAAAGATGGCTGAAGTGTTGTGGTTGGACTTGCAGTGAGCCCGAAGCCTCCACAGACTGCCCTCCTCACGAGGACTGCATGCTCATTGTTTTAGAGAACCCCACCCCTGCCCCCTTACTTCTGTTTGAGAAGGAACAGCAGAATGAGGGACAAGTGCAGGACATTTATATGGTGCCCAAGCAACCCTGCCATGACTTCTCAAACCCCTGGAAGGAACTGAATTTTCTTGAAGACACCTAGATTTCATTCATTGGTTAATTCAACATGAAACAGAAATATTGAACTGAAAAGATAGAATAACTGAAAATCAGGATTCAGACTTCCCCTAGGTCCAATGAGGGTCCCACATGTCTCTCGAGTGAGGAAATTCTGGGCCTGTCTTCCATCTATTCCATCTCTCTGGCCCTTGCACAGCTCCGGGACTGAGGTCAAGTGTTTGCCACATCCTTACCCATCTGCAGGAGAAAATGGCTTCAGAGCTCGATGTTCTGAAGTTTTTATAAAAAGCTTGGCCCAAAGTTCTCCACTTTCTTTTTGTGACTTCCAATTCTTTTGCCCCTTCCTGCCTCCCACTATTTGTTTCCCAGCATATTTTGTTATTTTACCATGGTTATTGATATGAAGAGTCAAGTACATCTTTTCTGGAAATTGAACCCATTTAAAGACATTTTTCAATTGAAAATGGAAGCTTTTGATTTAGTCTTGTAGCACATTGTCATTTTAGAACTTCTAAGATGTTCCCAGAGCTTCTGAGTTGACTTTTGTGTGTTACTGTCATAGAACTCTATTTTGGAGTTATTTTTGGCTTCTTACATTTCCATTGGGTACTTTCACAACCCACTGCTTATGAGATTTGCTTCTGTTCCCCCAGACTGCTTTGCATAAGCCCCTTCAGGGCCAGACAAGCGGCTCAGGCTGTATAAAAGGGGCCTTTGCTATGTGAGCTGAGCTGTGTCGGGTAGGCAGGGGCAGCAAGATGGTGTCACAGAGGCCGGTCCTCCTATCCTTGTTGCTGTGGGTCTCAGGTGAGAAGCTGAAAAGTGCCATAGTCCTTCTGGAGTAGTGTCATTTTAAAGAACTTTCTAAGATACATAATGAGAAACACTCGTTATTTCCAAAATAGACCATTGTATTGCCGTGTGGTACCATTAGGAAGCACGTTTGCAATGACATATTTCAGTGTGACTGAAATAAAGTGAGTCTGTATCACCATTTTTCTGATTGCAGGTGCCCATGGGGACATCACGATGACTCAGTCTCCAGGCTCCCTGGCTGTGTCTCCAGGTCAGCGGGTCACCATGAACTGCAGAGCCAGTCAGAGTGTTAGCAACTATGTAGCCTGGTACCAGCAGAAACCTGGGCAGGCTCCCAGGCTCCTCATCTATGCTGCATCCAGCAGGGCCACGGGCATCCCAGACCGGTTCAGCGGCAGTGGGTCTGGGACAGACTTCACCCTCACCATCAGCAACCTCCAGGCTGAAGATGTGGGAAACTACTACTGCCAGCAGGGTTATAGCTCTCCACCCACAGTGCTTCAGCCTCGAACAGAAACCTGCTCCCCGGGGCTGAGGGTCAGGGAGACTTTGCTGCACCAGCTGCTTCCTCCCCACTCAGCCCTGAACATGTGAATTCCCTTATCTGCCTGAGAAGTCACTTCTCCTGACATACTCCTTGCAGGGCTTGTAAGTCCCAGAATCCTGCATCCTCCAACCTTTTAAAAAAGATTTTATTTATTTATTTGTCAGAGAGAGGGAGAGCACAAGTGGGGGGAGCAGGAGGCAGAGGGAGAAGCAGACTCCCTTCTGAGCAGGGAGCCCAATGCAGGACTCTTTCCCAGGATGCTGGGATCATGACCTGAGCTGAAGGCAGCCACTTAACTGACTGAGCCACCCAGGCATCCCTCCTGCATCCCTTTTTTCGGGAGGTTAGTGAAGACAAATGCTGTGATGATGTCTTAGGGATGCTGCTGGGGGTTTTTGTGCCCCAGGAAGCTGCATTTTTCCCAGGGTCCCATGGCAGGAGTGAGCCAGGAAGGTCTGTCTTTAGCCTCTGACAACGGGCTGTGAACTTTCCACCTGGCAGATCAGTTCTCCATTCCTGCTCCTCTTGGACTCTGGGACATTTCTCTTTTATTCCCTCATTCTCTTTTCTTCACCCTCCATCACCCTCTCACTCTGAACCTTTCCAGGATGGAACCTTTGAGCTCACCTATTCAGAATGTCCCATGTGGAAGGTAGTGTCCCTCTCGCTTTTTCCTTCCATGGGCCCTGTTTCCCAGGCTTCCTGGGCAGTGTCCTGCACATTCATTTCTGCTCCGGCTCCTTTCCTACCTCTCTTCTCTCTCTTCTCCTTTTCTCCCAGGTGTACTCATTCTCACAACGGCAATTCTCTTATTATTTTTTAATTAAGACTTTATCTATTTCTGGGGAGGAGTGGCCCAGGGACATGGAGAGAATCTCAGGCAGACACCCTGTTGAGTTGGGAACCTGTCACCTGCTCCATCTCACATGCCTGAGATCATGACCTGAGCCGAAACCAAGTGTCAGACCCTCAGCAGACTGAGCCACCCAGGAACTCTGATGCCTTTGTCTTCAATCCTGTCACTTTAGGAACACGGGATGCTATACCTCAGCACCTTTTTCCAACCTTATCACCTTTTTCTTTAAAGTCGTCCTTTGGGCATTCAGGTGTCATCTTGGGACTGAAGGAAATCACGGCTCTAAGTATGATGTAACTTGAGTCCCTTGGAAAACATTTCATGAACATGTCCAATTCTGTGTGGAAATGGAGAATTCCTGAGCATCTTATTATTTCCTCACCTTCTTCTGAAATGCATGGGTTGATGCACTTTAGCTTCAGGAAAGACCACAGCAAACCTGGTCAGTGTGCTCCAAATGCCGTACTCCAAATGACGTACAAAACAGCTTCTCTTAATAATTAGAAATCTACTTCAAGGATTGCTATTAAGAGATCCATTTTTCTCATCCAAGTATGTTTTCTGAGGGCTTCCTCTGTGTCCAGAGCAAAGACATGTGGTTTCACCCCAGGTAGGAGAACCAGGTGATGATCAATGGCATCAGTAAACTTTTACTACATTTTGTTGGAGGGGCTATAAAGAAAAGTAAAGAGAGAAAGGGAATAAAAGCTTGCTGAGTAAGGGTGACCAGAAACTTAAAACCAGATGATGTATTTGTTAGCTAGTATCATGTGATAAATCACCCACAAAATACAGTGGCTTAAAAAGGTAACATGTTTGTTGCTGTCATGTTTATTGGTTGGCTGTGCAGTTCTGCTAATATGGGTCCAGGCTTGATTGATCTTGATTGATCTTGGCTGGCTTGCTTCTGTGCTTAAAGTTGTCAGACTGATGCTCCTGATGTAGAAAGGCTCACATTTCTTTCCTCTCTTTCACATTTCTGTTGGGGGTGCTGACCATCTTGACCTAGGAGATAGGAAATGGCATACTTAACTTTAAGTGAGGATGGAGGAGGAGCTGTTAGAACCTGAAGAAGGAAAGAGAAAGAGTGAAGACTGACGAGACCAGGGAAGTGAAGTATGATTGTGGGGCAGGGTGAAGGGCCTCAGGAGGTGAGCGGTCATGAATCAAAGTTTAGCTGTGGGGATTGCTGTGTATTTTCCTCCAGCAGGTATGTGGAGGTTTGGGACTTTGTACATGAAGTGAAACAACGGAAGGCTGAGGAAGATCTTGCGTATAGGGAGTTGTTATAAAGAAGGATCATGGAATTCAGCTGAGGAAGGGGGGAAATGAGAGTATGAAGGGCTTAAAGACAAGAAAATATAGGAAGGCCAATAGATTCACTAAAAGTTAATTTTCAGAAAACAGTAAAATTATGACTCTCATTGAGAGATAGTAATGACGAACAGGGGTTGAATTATTTTACTCATACGCTGTGAGGGAAATTGGAAGATGTAACTGGTTCAAAGGAAAAGTCAAAGACACAGATATATATGGCGTAAAGGAATGAACTGCAGAGAGAGGCAAGCTGGTTTTCCAAGGTGAGGTAAGATGTCAGTTAAGTCACTACCAGACAATACAGAATCATCCATCTTTCAGTTACCAACAGTTTCTAAAGAGTTGCAAGATAGCTCAAAGACAATGACCAGGGTTGGACCCTGTTTACCTGGAAAGGTATGCTACAGAGATGCCAAAATTTCTATGGAAACACAACATACATTTTTCCTATAGATTTCAGGTCTTACTGTAATGAAATCCAGAAATTATTGGTGGTGGCATACCCAGTGGATTGCGCTGCAGAGTTCTTAGAATGGGTCAAGGCTGAGATACTCAACATTTTTTAAAAACATTTATTTATTTATTTATTTGAAAGAGAGAGAGAGTGAGCGATCATATCTGAGCTCATGAGCTTGGGGACACACAAAGGGAGAGAGAGAAGCAGACTCCCCGCTGAGCAGGGCTCCATCCCAGGACCCCAGGATCATGGCCTGAGCTGAAGGCAGAGGCTCAACTGACTGAGCCACCCAGGTGCCCCCTAGATGCTCAGCATTGTATTGTTGGAGAACTTGTCATGATTTTCTGATGGCGCACCTAAGGCATGGCCACGAGAGTGACTGATCAAGATTGGGTGGGGAAGAGACAATTGGAGGAGAATCAGCCAAACAACTGAGAGAGCAGGTAATGGAAGGTCATATACTGAAACCACCGGGAATTGTGACAGGCTGTGAGAGGCTCTAGGAGGCGGGAGCTAAAATATTCCAGAAACCAGGAGAGACTTTGGGGCTGGTGTTTGTCTGCCGCAAGGGGTGATCCTAGAGTGGCGTAGTCTACCTATCTTGATTTCAAACACTGTTCTTCCACTTTTTAGGCAGGCCTAGAAGTCTAGAAGAGGCAGAAGGGGGCGACAGAAGCTCAGTGAGCAGACTGCCAGGGAAACACAGAAGCTCTGCACACTTTTAGAAGAGACACGGTTTACTGTGCATCTCAGTGGTTTGGAGGGCGAGTGTTGAGGGAGAAGGTGTCCAGGTGGTGAGTTTTATCTCTCCTGTGTTCCATATTTTTTGTTTGCCTCACTCTTATAATCTGTTTTGCTGTTCTTTCCAAATTTAAAATGTTTTCTAGTGACAAATGCAGTCTGCTCTTTGCTCCTGGTTTTGCACTAGAAGTCTTTTTTCTTTTTTTTTTTTTATAATGTTAAAAATACGTTGGGGAAAAAATGATGTGCATTGGTTCCAGCACAAGGATAGACCAATATCTAGTGTTTTCTCCTTCATGATATTGTTTTCTGTGGATTAAAATTTGAATAGTAAAGTCAGGACCTCAATCTGGAAGCCAGATTTCTACATATTTCTACATTTTTCTACATATAAATGAAATCATATGATGTTTGCCTTTCTCTGGACTTACTTCACCTCACAATACCCTATTGGTCCATCCATGTTGTGCCAAATGGCTGGATTTCATTCTTTTTATGGCTGAGTAAAATTTCATTGTATATACAGACATCGTCTTTACAGGATTAGGAGCTTATTCCTGCTATGGGTTTACAAGTCTGGGAGCTTTCTTTACAAGAAAAAGTTTACTAATCATTCTCAGCCATATTTCCTTTGAGGTTAGTGTGTATAGAATGTTATCAAAAGAATACAGCACAAAGATAGTTAGCGGAACTAGGAAAGAAGAAATTCAAAGAGTGGGAAAATAAGCAATAATAAATTATGAACAATATCAAATATTATCCTACTGAAAATATCACAAACTTTGTTAGCTCAAAAATGTATGTAATTGTGTTGCCACAAATATGTCTCAGGTTTCTGACCCTCAGGCTGAGTAATTGTTCCTGACCCCTACACACAAGCCAGGAGTGTCAGGTTAAGGTTTATGGCAGCTCTGCCTGCAAGCTCACTGTTTAGCCCACAGGCTGATCATGTCCCTTCCACAGCTGGTTGTGCCCTGCTGAGACTGTTGCTGCCAAGGGGCCAGGACTCGGTCCAGAGCACTCAGCTGCACGTTACTGCCCTGAGTTCCCCAGCACCTGCCTCTGACACCAGCTCAGAGCCTCTGCTGTGCCCGCTCCCTGCTCAGGCAACACACGTGCCCAGTGGGGACCACCAAACAGAGAGGTTTGTGTTCGGGCCTGAACCACTGTGGGAGGAGCATGTGTACCTTGCTCGCAGTAATAAACTCCCATATCATCAGCCTCCACCCTGCTGATTCTCAGGGTGAAATCTGTCCCTGACCCGCTGCCACTGAACCTGTCTGGGACTCCAGTGAAACGGTTGGAAACCTTGTAGATCAGGCCCTGTGGGGACTGGCCTGGCTTCTGCAGGTACCAGTGCAAATAGGTGTTTCCATTACTGTGTACGAGGCTCTGACTGGCCCTGCAGGAGATGGAGACTGGCTCTCCGGGTGTGACTGACAGTGAGAGTGGGGTCTGTGTCAGCACGACCTCCCCACTGGATCCTACAACAATGAGAGATAAGTACAGGTTATGGAGAAACATTATGAGCCATTATTATGACTTACAATTTCATTTATATTAGGCTAAATCATATTTTGTGATTGGATTCCTACTGTAAATATATCCAGTTTCCATGGATAACCTGAGAATTGAAGGGCACTGAGTGGCCACAATTTTTTTTCAGCATCTCATTAAACATTGTTCTTTGTTCCCTTTAATTTCTCATAGTTTTCACGGATTTCAAAACTAAATTCCCCTCTTAAAGGGCAATCTCACCCCTGGACAGAGCACAGATAGGGAGTAGCAGCACCCAGACAGCTCACCCTCCCCACCCCAATGTCCCATCTCCTCCCTCCTCTGCTCTTACCTGGGACCCAGAGCATCAGCAGCCCCAGGAGCTGAGAAGGGAACCTCATTTTGAGATGCTGAACTGATAAGTCCTAGTAAGTAAACACAAGGTCAAAGCTCACCTTTATGTCAGACTTCCAAGGTAAGGTCCTCCCCAGGGGACGATATGCAAATCTTGTGGTGGGTGTGGCAGAGGGGAAACAGCCAAAGGCAGGGCTCAGGTCCCTCTCCTGGGAGAGCAGTAACTTAAAATGGCTTCTGTGTTTGCAGGGAAACTAACAGAGACAAATTCTCTACTGCCTGTGTGGGAAGCAGGATCTCTCTGTGATAATCAGGATCTGTGGCAGGACACAGTGGTCATAGCCCTGCCTTCTGAGAAAGCTCCAGAGACCTTGACTATACAGGCTCGCATGTCCAGAGGCCATTCCTGGCAGGTGAATGGCCATCCTGCCTGGATTCCTGTCAGCTAATGTCCAGGAGGAAACAGATCCCACTCCAGCTGATTAGCCAGCAATCTCCAGATCCCAGGATAAACTGGAGAGAGATCAGGAGTCTCTGGGATCTGGTGTTTCCAGGTTAATGGTTTAGGCAATTTATTAATGAGTTACTAATGAATTAAACTCACCCTGGGACCTTGTGAATTATCTACTCTTTGAGAAGATGAAAGTGAGAGGAATTTGACAGGTAGAAAAGAATCTCTCACACAAGGAGAACTCATAGTCCTGCACAAGAGAATAGGAAAGAAGACAGAATTATAAGCTTCAGGCAATGTATGAAGTTTGTGGTAACCGATTGTTACAATGTGGTGTGTATCCTGTCATAGTTCTGTCTCCCTCCCCAGAGAGACTGATAGATGGATAGGTGGATAGCAGGCAAGACACAGATGATAGAACATACATACCATATGGTACATATTAGATAAGGTGGACACACACACACACCATATCAAACAGAGTGATTTCTTAAGTCAACACTGTCTAAGTGGATGGACAGGATGAATAATGTTCCCCTTCCCACACAGAGGCTTCCTCATCATGTGTAACCGATTTCTGTTAGGGGGTCTTGTTCCTTGTTAGTTCTGTGTGAGAAGCTGTTGTCTCTCACTGGATTTTATGTTCAGCCCCACAGTTCTGAGTCTATAGTTGAAAATGAGATTCTGTAGGTGAGAATAGCAAGTATTGGGATAAAACTTCTAATAATTTGGTGTCACCCTTACCCATGATGGAAATTTTCTGAGGTCCTTGGTGAACCACAGTCACTGTGGAACAGGATGCATGGTCTAGGCTTCTTGGGCCATCAGTTTGCCAACCATCCTTCATTTAAGGCTGCGATATAACCTGATGCTTCTGTGTGTGTCAGCCTAATGTAGTTGTTAGTCAGGTGTTGGTGAGTGTTGTGTCAACCTCAAATTACCCAACAACTCAAGTCACTGTCAGGCACACAAAATCCTGGAGAAACTGCAAGAATAGAATTTGTAGTTCTGTTAGATCCCAGGTAAATCAAATCCAAGGTCACACTGAATCGAAGAGTTACTGAATACATGCAAGTCAAGGCAAGATTACACAACAAATCTCGGTCTGAATATCTTCTAGAAAATCCTCCTAGAGTGTGATTTTGTACCTTAGTTAGAAGAATTATTATGTAACAATTGTAGTGTTAGTAAATCCTGAACTCTATGGAGGGATTTGGGTGTTGATGACAGGTTGTGACAGAACTAGGACTAATAGCCCCTGTCCTGTATGTTACTGGTTGTCATTTCATTTACTCTTTCATGTGTTTTCTCCCTTGATCTTTTCTTAGAATGCTAGCCACGCAATCCTGAATCTTACTCCTGAATATGCCTGCCCACCTAATGAATCCTGCTGGTGAATGATTCAGAAAGTTAAACCAGTGGAAATGAATAAAATCAGGAAAAAACCAAAACAGACAATAAAAGATAATATCATAAATCTTAAGATGAGTTTGGAAACTATTCATTACACATGTTAAATTAAGAATCACAATATCTAACATTGTGTTAAATATACTAAGGAAGTCAGAATCACATTACCCATCACCATATGTGAAACCTCAGTGTGTGGAAATTTGGTTGAAAATTATTCATCCTTCCTGTTTATTTACTGTGTATCAGTTTTGAAACTATTTTTTCTACAATGTATTCCTACAAATGTTGAACTTCAAAAATATTTCCTACAAAACTTAACATGAAAACTTTAAAAGTCTCCTGTGTTTGGTTGTTTATCTCATAATTTCTTGCCCTGAAATACTTAAAAAATGCAAAAACTTTCTACAGCTTCTTTCTTGACACAGAAGGCTTTGAAAATTTCCTCTGCTAACTGTAGACTGATGAAAGACTGTTCCTAATTCCTAAGAGGAGTCTTTATCTCCTGTGTATGTAGGAACTTTGTTGTACCCTGGACAATAAAAGTGACTTCATCAATGTTGGTCACTGCACACCACACAGAAATCATCAGCAAAAGATGTAAAGGATGTAAGAAGAACCTCCATGAGGTCCAGGTAGGGTCCAGGACTCTAGGAGTCTCTAATCTTGACCAAAATCACCTCAAGGAGCAAGGACTTACTCAGGGGGGTTTCGTTGCATTTTTGTCTCTTTGCCAGGGGAAGTCCCTTTGGAATTCATAAAACTGGAAGCCAATGTGTCATTTGTGTCCCTTGGGATGATTCTATTGCTACTTTGTTTATGTGAGTCCATTATTCTGGGGTCAGGGTGTGTGGGTGGGGAGTGTGATGCTATTATACATTCTGTAGGACTCGATCTATACATTTTCTCAGCCAAACAGCAGAAACTTGTAATGCTTTGTTGAAGTTGAGAGACAACATTCCTGTGTCCGGACTGAGTCCAAATGGAAGTTCTCTCTGTCGTACAACAGAGGGATGGTCTCCAGCAGGAGGTCTGTTGGGTAGATTCTTGGGACCTGTGACTGAAATGGGTCACCTTTTCTAAATAACTGCAAATACTCACCCACTAGAGGATGAACTCACAGAGAGTAATATTGGCTCCAGGCAGCTCACATATATATGTGAATGTGTTGATCTTCTGACTTTTTTAGTTATTTCTGAACCTTGTGAAGCAGATCACTTATGAGATTCAATGATCAAGATATTTCAAAGGCCTGGTCTCCATATACGTCATCTGAATTCCTTCCCAATATTGATTGTCATTTCTCTTCTTTGTTCTTTTTGAAGAAGTAAATAACTAAATGACTTTTGTAGGACAGAAATTCCTGAGTCCTTTGAAGAAATGAGAGCAATGTCTTATGTCATATGTGAAGGTTACTCTTGTATCGATGCTAATCCTTGGTCAGGGCCCCCAGTCACCACACTCTAATCGGAGAAAGTGAGACAGAAGTTCCCTTTGAGCACAGGCCACTTCAAATCCCTCTATTTAATAAACTTTTAACTCTGTGTAGCAATTTGCATCCCCAACCCCATAGTGTCTCCTGTGAGGGATGGAACTTCTGTCCTGAGTATTCTCAAGGAGTCCTACAGCTTTCTTGTCAGTTCACAAATACTCTTCCACTGCTTTAATTTGAGATGAACTGTTTCTTTGTTTTTGTATTTGCTTTTTCTCTGCAGAAAGTTTGCTCCCTTGTCTCCTACACCAGAGCACTGCTTTCCCCCATGTGTCCTTCTAACAGAGAGCTCTCTCTTCAGGGCAGAGAGGACACATTTTGAGCCCCAAGTTCCTTAGGGAAAATAAGGAAGCAAGATTTTCTCAATACATCTATGGCGAAACCTTAAGGTCTTTCCTTTGAGAACTGGCCTTCCCCTCAGTCAATGTGCTTGAGAGTAGGAACTGACTTGGGTCTAAGAACTGAGTCAGAAGCTGTGACTTTAGGCTTCAGCAACCCTGAACTAGAGTTTGCCAGTTAGAGAGACAAAATACTCTGAGGGTCAGAATATTGACTTAATTTCTAATAAGATGTGCTCAATTATCTACTGCCACATTCTCTCTTTCTGACATCATTCTGTCCCTGTGCATTTTGGAAAATGGACAGCTTCTGCCTGTGCAGGTTATTCTGACCATGTGGTCTGTGCTACTCTCTGACGTCACTGGTCACACTCATTGTTCCCCGGAAAGCAGACTCACATTGAATATAGCATGTGCAGCACTGGCTGGGGAATGTTCTTGACATCACCACCTCCGGAAAGAGAATGCAGGATTGGGCAGAGGTGGAGTGGAACTTGGATGCATTAGAATAAAAGGCTAAGCTAGCTCCCTGTGGGATGCAGTCCTGCAGTTGTCCTCCAGACTGGACCTGCCTGGGGACACACGGGTTAGATCCTTCCTGAGGATATCATCGCTTCCTCTCCTGCTTTACCATCATGCACGCGTGATGCACCTGCCAGAGGCACAGGCCTTTCCATAGTGATTCCTCCTTTCTCCTCAGATTCCCTCATTTTCATTTTTATTTTATTTTTATTTTTATTTTCACATACATTCTTTATGGAATGTATAGAGTCTGTCACATTATTTTTGTCAGCTCTCTGGGACTTTGGATTTTTATTGAAGGAATTTAATTTTTAATTTTTATTTTTAATATAATAAACATATATTTATATTATATTATATATTTATTATAATAAATATATTTATTTTTATTTTTTGATTTATTTATTTGATTTATTTATTTGATTTTTTATTTATTTTTATTTTTATTGAAGGAATTTTTAAAGTTTCTGACAGGAAAGAAAAATGACTTTAGCTTTTAAGGAAAGACCTCCAATCTGGGTCTATATCCATCCTATGTGTATGTTTAGGGAGGAGACTGCTCTCCTTGCACATTGTGGATGGGGTGTCCCCACTGTCCCAGACACTGGGCACAAGGAACCACCTGGGGATGGAGAAGCTCCAGTGCACAGTAGCCAAGTGGTGGTCCCTGACCGGCTGTGTGGAGGACACCAAGCACTTTCAAGAGGGAGTTTCCTCAGGGACACAGCCTCCTGTCTCTGGGTCTGCTCGCAGTGGCTTGTGTCCACACTTCATTCCCCAGAGCCGCTGCCTGTGGCTCTACAG
Organism: Mustela erminea; assembly: GCF_009829155.1. Classification (NCBI taxonomy): domain Eukaryota; kingdom Metazoa; phylum Chordata; class Mammalia; order Carnivora; family Mustelidae; genus Mustela; species Mustela erminea. The sequence continues at coordinate 103,521,729 of NC_045620.1, forward strand.
GGTGGCACGGAGACCCTAGCTTGAGAAGGACTAGCCCATCAGGAGTGTCATCATCTAATGGGAGGGAGGGCACTGCGAAGGAGCCCCTGTCCTCGACCAGCTGCAGACACGGGGTTCCATGATTCCCTCCTCAGGTGTGATTAAGTTCCTAAAGCAGCTCACAGAACTCAGAGAATCACCTACTTGTGTTTACCAGTTTACTAAGGGATATGAGAAAGGATCCAGTTGAAGAGGTAGATGAAGGGATACACAGGGCGAGGACTGGGAGGATCCCGAGAAATGGTGAGAAGGAGTTTGGTAGTTTTTAAGATCCCTTTGAGCCCCCAATGGGAAGAATTTCCAGGGACAGCAACTTTAAGTAACTGAAGTACTGTAGTTAAGTACTGTTTCCCAATCCCCAAATTCTCCTCTATTTTTTAAAGGAATTATCTGTGGTTGAGATTTATTTCCTTCTTACCCCTCCCACCCCAAGGCCATAGAATATCTTGTCACATGGGCTTGAATGCTACAATATTTGTACAGTTGACCTACCTTAAAGGACAAAGAGTTTATCATGAGCATCGAGCCCCTCCTTGTGTTGAGAGAAGAACACTGGGGTCAGCCCTGAAAGGCCAAGGTGCTGTGTGTGGGGTTAGCATGCACCCGGTGCTGCTTGTTGAACCTCCTTCCCCGGTGTTACTCTAGTAAGGTACTAGTAAGGTCCTAGTGTGGGGGCTCAAGATGGTGGGTTTTGGTTTCGTTTTATGGTGCCCGAATAGCTCTATAATTGATGTGATTGGAAGTTACTACTTTCAGGACCCTTTCCGAGATCAGAAGAATTGGAAATGGAAACCAGATATGTTTTCCTGGATCTGATCTTCCTACTCTTTACTCCTATCTCAATATATTCTGCAATGTATTTTCTTGTATAGGGTTAAAGATTTGGGGTTTTATGTTTAAAAGTGGAGCCTATTTGAATGATTTTTTTATGTATGTTGCATGAAAATGGATATCCTTTGTCCATAGGGAACACTGTACATGAGCAGTTAGTGTAACTGGAAAAGGAAGAAGGTGAGAGAGTGGAAATGGAAAACATACTAATTTCTGAATGATACCAAATATTATCCTGTTGAAAATATCACGAAATTTGTTAGCTCAAAAATGTATGGAACTTCTCCTTGTGCCATGAATGGCTCAGGTTTCTGATGCTCACGCTGGGTAACTGTCCCTGACCCATGCACACAGGCCAGGAAGAGCAGGGTGAGGTTCAGGGCAGCTCTCCCTGGCAGCTCACCACTCAGACTGCAGAATGATCATGTCTCTTCTGGAGCTGGTTGTGCCCCACTGAGGCTGTTGCTGCCAAGGGGCCAGGACTCGGTCCAGAGCACTCAGCTGCATGTTACTGCCCTGAGTTCCCAGCACCTGCCTCTGATGCCAGCTCAGAGCCTCTGCTGGGTCAGCTCCCTGCTCAGGCAACACAAGTGCCCAGTGGAGACCGCCAAACAGAGAGGTTTGTGCTGGGGGCTGAACCACTGTGGGAGGATCATGTGTAAATTGCCCACAGTAATAAACTCCCACATCATCAGCTTCTACCCTGCTGATTGTCAGGGTGAAATCTGTCCCAGACCCGCTGCCACTGAACCTGTCTGGGACCCCAGTGAAACGGTTGGAAACTTTATATATGAGGAGCTGTGGTGACTGGTCTGGCTTTTGCAGGTACCAACTCAAATAGGTTCTTCCATTACTGTGTACGAGGCTCTGACTGGCCCTGCAGGAGATGGAGGCCGACTCTCCGGGGGTGACGGACAGCGAGAGTGGGGTCTGAGTCAGTACGACCTCCCCGCTGCATCCTAAAATAATGGGAGATAAATAAAGGTTATGGAGAAACATTATGAGCCATTATTAAGAATTTAAATTTCATTTATATTAGGCTAAATCATATTTTGTGATTTGATTCATACTTTAAATACATCCAAATTCCTTCGATAACCCAAGAATTGCAGGGCATAGAGTGGCCACATTTTTTTCTTTCAGTATCTCACTAAAGCACTGTTCTTCATTCCCTTTAGTTCCTCATAGCTTTCACTATCTCAAAACTAAATTCCCCTATTTGGGGGCAATCTCACCCCTGTACAGAGCACCCATAGGGACTACCAGCACCCAGACAGCTCACCCTCCCCACCCCAATCTCCTTCCTCATCCTTCTTCTGCTCTTACCTGGGACCCAGAGCATTAACAGCCCCAGGAGCTGAGAAGGGAACCTCATTTTGAGAAGCTGAACTGATGAGTCCTAGTTAGTAAACACAAGCTCAGAGCTGACCTTTATGTCAGGCTTCCAAGGTAAGGTCCTCCCCAGGATACAATATGCAAATCCCGTGGTGGGTGTGGCAGAGTGGAAATAACCAAAAGCAGGGTGCAGGTCCCTCTTCTGGGAGTGCAGTAACTTCTGTGTTTGGAGGAAGCATAACAGAGACAAATTCCCACTGCCTTCATGGGAAGCAGGATCTCCCTGCGTTATTGGGATCTGTGGCAGGACACAGTGCTCATACCCCTTCCTTCTGAGAAAGCTCCAGAGACCTGACGATACAGGCAGTCGTGTCCAGAGTCCATTCTGGGAGGTGAATGGCCATCCTGCTTGGCTCCTGTCGGCTAAGGACCAGGAGGAAACAGGTCCCAGTTCTTCTCCAGCTGATTGACCTGGAGATCCCAGGATGAACTGGAGATGGTTCAGGAGTCTCTGGGATTTGGTGCTTTCAGGTTAATGGTTTAAAACAATTCAGTTATGATTTAAAATGAATCAAACTCATCCTGGACCTCCTGTATTATACTCTATGTGAAGATGAATGTAAAAAACCTACAGGGGTAGGAAGGAATCTCTCACTTGCAAGTAGGGATCTCATAGTCCTGGGGAAGAGAATAGGGACAAAGACAGAATTTATGCTTTTGGCAGTGAGGATGCCCTTTGTGGTAACTATTTGTTACAATCTGGTGAGTATTGATCATACTTCTCTCTCTCTCCCCACAAAGACACACAGACAGACATTCAGACAAGTAGATACACACACATACTCCATAACAATAAAGAAATTTCTTAGAGAAGCACTTCAAAGAGGATGGGACAGAAGAATGTTTCATTTTGTAATGTTTCCTCTACATTATCTTTTTCCTATGATGTGCAGAAGACCCCTTCCCATATAGAGGCTTCCTCATGATGTGTAAACAGCTGCTATCAGGGGTTCTGGTTCCTTGTTAGCTCTGTGTGAGAAGTTGTGTCTCTCCCTTGGGTTTTATGCTTGGCATCCACAGCCATGACTCTGCAGTTCAAGAAGAGATTCTGTAGGTGAGAATAGCAAGAACTGGGTAACCGTTTGGATATCTAAAGGTCACCTATACCTATGACACACATTTCCTGGTGTCTTTGGTGAATCACAGTCACTGTGGAGTAGGGTGCAGGGTCAGAGCTGCTTGGGGCATCAGTTTACAAAGTGCAGGGACATAACCTGACAATTCTACATGTGTCAGCCTGATGGAGGTGTTAGTCAGCTGATTGTGAGAATTGTATCTACATGTATGTTTATTGTACATATATATACATATGGACATACATTCACATATATATGAATGAATATATATGAATGAACTTTAGATTTAATCACATTTGATAAGTCTGAATGATCTACACAATTTGTCACTATTACTCAAAGTAATCTCAGTTAGATGTTTCTACAATAGGGTGTATTTTACACCTTTAATTCAAATATTTTTAAGAACATTTCATTGTTTTGTACCTTCTTATGAATGGATTTCCAAGTATTCCTTTTTATGCCATTGTGTTTAATAAAAGCTGTCAATTTCTGTGTGAGGATGTGTAAAAATTGTACTAGTGTGATTTTACACACTATTTTAACAAACCAGTAAAATCTCAGTGGCTTGTAATACTATGCATTTGTGTCTGTAGTCATGGATGTTCATGTTGACAGTAATTTGGATAATGCACACAGGGCTCAGCTCTGAGGTTCTTGTGCAGGGAGATGAACGGTTCTCCAGCCAAGGACAGGGGTTGATCTGGGGCCAGGACAGAGTGTGGTGACTCCCATGGCACATCATTCTCATGGCAAGCTGTAGGAGGGTACAGAAGCCAGAAAACAAGCAAGTCAAAGTCCAGTTATCCTGCCAGATCTGCATATAATTTTGATTTATTCTTACTGTGGTCTTTTTCATTCTTGAATTTCTACAAATCACTCTTCTATTTAATTTTTCAGATACATGGTCATGTTGTTTCCAAATAGTTATATTTTTCAAAATTTTCAGTCTACAAAGAAGTTTGTAATTTAATTTTGTATGAATTAGAAAGTTAAATTGGAGGGGTTTTCAACGTGTGGCTTTAATTGAACAGGTAGCGTTCAATAGAAATGTCTTACATGAAAATAGAAAATTAAAGAGAGCCTACTTTAGGATAAGTAAAAATGCTGTACAACAGAGCATCTTAAAGCTTAAACAGCTCTCCTGCCATCTTGTTAAAATGGAGAGCCATGTGAGTAGGCATCAGGTAGAGACAGCTATTTTGCATGTGTCAGAAGCTTTCAGGGTTGTCAATGATGCTCTCATTAATAGAGAATTTTAAGCAACAAAGTATTCTCATATTAAGAAAAAACAATGCTTCACCCACATTTAGTTTTTTTTAATTATGGAAGTCATTCATTGTCAAGTTATTTCTATGTACATGACACAATTGCCTCATTCTTCTGTGCCCTCAGTCACTTAACAAAATCTCCTTGTTATGAATTCAGACTAACGGTGGTAGCTAGAAACATTCAAACATATTCTGCGGCCTTCCCCTAACTGGCCAACTTCTGAGAGATGTAAAAACAGTGACCATCGCAGGCTGTCTTCTGTCAGCTCCCTGTCACCACCATCACTTCCGGAAGCACATTTCCCAGAGCCCCCTTTCCTCTATGGTTCCCTAGGGAATTGCTCAGGAGGCACCTTACCCTAGATCTGGAGGTCAGAAAAGGAGGATTCAATGCCTTCTGTCAGCACCTGCAGGCAGGTGAGTGATAACTGAGGGACCAGAGAATCACCTGGGGAGGGGCTGCAGCGGCTAGAGCATCAGCTGCTCCATCCCTGGCCCTCCTAGACAGGCCTGAGGACCACGTGGTTAGGCAGCCTGTATCTCCAATGGTATAAATTCTCTGACTTATGGTGGATCATCAAGGATCACTGTTTCTAGTGTCTGCTTCCCTTATTACTATATCCCCAGGCCTTTGAAAGAGATATTACTTCCTTACAGGAAGCAATTCCTGCTTGGAATACCTAGAGTGGCTTCTCTTTTGCTGTATAAACCCCAGCAGATGCCATAACCCACACTCCTCAGGTGTAATGATCTGGGGGAAAGGGAGTCAGTCAAGGGGCTGAGGAGCCTCCTTGCCCTTCTCCCAAAGCCCCCAATGATGACCAAAGTGGGGCTGCCACTGATAAACTGTCTGAGCGGGTACAGGCATCAGAGGAGCAGCGGGAATAGCCCAGTCCCTCACATATGCTGTCCTGGTGGTTTATGCTCTGACCTATAATGCTGTGGGCAGGTAGCTGTTAGACTGCAAGCAGTAGAAGGTCCCAGTATCTTCAGGCTCCAGGCTGCTGATAGTGAGAGTGATTCTGCCCCAGACCCACTGCTGCTGAACCACGATGGGACCCCAGTTTCCAACTTGGATGCTGCATGGATCAGGAGCTTAGGAGGTCTCCCTGGCACCTGCTGATACCAGGCTAACTACTTGTTGATGTTCTGAATGGCCCGGCAGGTGACGGTGACCCCTTCTTTTAGAGCCATGGACAGGACGGCAGGAGACTGGGTCAGCACAGTCTCGCCATGGGAGGCTGAAACTATGCAGGAAACATCAGCAGATTTTCAAAATATGTACATGGAAGTCACCAGTATCTAGTTAGGTAAGACAGAGGATACTACTTATTTTTAAAATAAGCCAAATTCATCTGTGCAAAGATTCCCAATGGAGAAAGAAAATTGGGGATGGAAAATCATACCCCCACTTTAACCTGCTTTGTCCAAATATTCTCACTGGAACCCAGAGGAGCAGAAGGCCAAGAACTGTGTAGGAGTTACCATCTTGCTGCTTTTGATGGGTCCCGTGTGTTCATGCCACACACCCAGAGACTCTGGTATAAGTTTCTGAGAGGCAGAAACACTTCAGATCTAAGAGGATGAAGATATGCAAATTATGGGCATTCGTATAGCCTAAGTACTCAAAAATTAAGTTTGTCCAAAGAATCTCCCTACTGGGCCCCATTCTTCTCTGGGTGTGTTAAGTCTCCCTCTTCTGGCCAAGTGGAGGTTTTGAATGCACTTACCCCATGCTGGGCCAACTACAAGGTCTACCAGCAGGGGGCATGGCATGTGATGTAATGCAGTCCTCTGGTAGAATTCCCTTTCACAGGCAGTGAAGAGGGGGTCACATCCTCTGTCTTGCCCCAGTGCTATGTTAGGTCCCTGCTCTCTGCTACTGTGTGTTGTATAAACATCCCCCAGAGCAAGCCGCCAGGCCATACTCTATCAATTACATTCAGTTAATTGTACACCATGAGTGAGAAATGGTGAGGACTTCCCTAACTTGCAAAAATACATGTGCTCCAACAGTGGGATGCAAACCCTACAAAAATTCATCTGGCCCCCTTCCCTGGTGGCTATGTCGGTGGTCCAGATATCTGAAGAATGTGGGCACATCCTCTCCGAGGTAAAGGACAAGTACTTGTAACTTGTACCTCTGACTACTGAGGTTAAAACACAGCACCTTGTTGGTAAAGGACATGTACTTGTATCTTGTACCTCTGACCACTGAGGGTGAAACACAGCACCTTGTTGAGTGTTGAGACAACACAATCCAAACTTGGATAAGCCACACCATCCTGTTTTTCAGGTAGTTTTGAAGTCACTAGTATAGAGTGGGTGCTGAGCCAGGAGGGACTCTGTATCAGGTTTAGATCACAATAGAAGTGGCCCTATCACGTGGGCCCTATGACCCCTCCTATTGTTGGTTTTATGTGCATCTGTGTCCAGGAAGGATGTTGTGGACACTCTGGCAAGACCAGATGAAGACTCATAGCATAGCCTTCCGGGCTCTTTGGCAAGACTTGGCCCTTCTCAAAAGCAACCTATCACTGTTCACCAAGTAGTTCCCAGCATAGCTTAGGCCCCAGTAGACCTGTCCACAGCTCATCAATTAACTGTGTGACAGAGCTGTTTGTCCTAAACCAGAAGTGTCACACCAGATTGTAAGAATTGGTGGAGACCAGCAGCAGTCAACCTCAGAAAGAAGAAAGTATTTTCTTTAGTATTGGACCCAAGCAGATTTAGCAGGCACACTTAATTTATGGGACAAAAGTTTCAGATCACCACAATACTCACCACTTTTGCCCAAACACCCCTGCACAAGTTCCTTTTTTCAGCCTCATGAGACTTTATATCTAATGCATTTTCTTATTTCTTATTTTCTTATTTCTGCATTCTTATTGCTTCAGCCTGGAAGGGACAGCCTCTTCCAAAATTCACTAATTCCCAGAGGCAGAGGCAGTAAAAGACTTGCCCAAGGGCATATGCTTGATATGCAAACCAGACAATCCTGAGCCCTAATCCTTACTCTCTTCCTTTCAATGAGACCAGCAATCTGTGACATTTCCCTCTACCCACATCCCCCTGGGTACCAGAGGACAAGGGGCACAAGCTATAGTCTGCAGCCTACTGAAATTTTCAAACTCTCCAATCTTACGTCTAAGTAGCTTGTTGACTTGTTACTTCTCATAAAATATGCAGTAAAAAATATAGGCCAGCATTACTTCTCTCTGTCTGCTCTTTTCACCTCAGTACTTCCTGCGTGTTCACTTGGCATGCTGTGTGTTCTGTTTCCAGGGAAATATGTGTATAACAAAAACTTTTTATTGCATTGTAATAGCTTTCTTGTCTTTCTTTCCTAAGACATCTGATTAAAGACACAGGGCCTGCCAACCAGATAACAACAGAGAAAGGACTCCAGGTTCTGCCCAGGTTGGCATCATATGTTGATGTAAGTTAAACTGGACAGCTCCCATACCATCCCGCAATGAAATAAGATGTTTTTTAGGTAGATGCTCAAAGAGCAGAAATGGTCATTGACTTAATGTGGCTGGGGAAGAGGCCTGAAGTAATAATATGGATGCCCTATGGGGTGGCTGGCTAGGAAGGGTCTGGAAGGAGGAGAGTGGAAGGATAAAGGAGGAAAGATCAGTCACAGGAAGTGACCCAGTCTAAAGCAAAAAGAGAAACTAAGCTAAAAACAAGACAAAACAAAACAAAACCCCCAATTCAAAATCAACAATAATAAAACCCCACATTACCTGGGATACATGGGACCAAACAGAAGATCTAACATTTGTGCCACTGGAATCCTAGAAAGAGTGGGGAGAGAGGCTGGAGATGAAAAATATTTTGAACAAGTAATTGCTGAAAATTTTCACATTTACCGGATGCCCAACAGCATAAACCTGAAGAAATATATGTCAAGACACATTGAATTATCATTTCTGAGCACTAAAGAAAAAGGAAGAATAGCACAGGATGAAAGAGAAAAATCACACCTCCTCAGAGAGGAATACACCTCGAATGACAGAGGACTTCTACTCAGAAACCATGGGAAGGAAGGAAATGATGTCAACGTTTTTTGTTTTTACCTAGATAGAATTGACATATAACATTGTGTAAGTTGAAGTTTTACATAATGTGATAATTTGATCTATGTTTATATTGTGAAATGGTTACCAACATAAGTAGAGTTAGAGCAACCGTCACTTCACATAATTATCCTTTTTGTTTTACTTATTTACTTTTTTGTGGTGAGAACATTGATGGTCTCATCTCTTAGTAACCTTCCAGTACAATATAATACTGTTAACTACAGTCACCATGCTGTACATGAGATCAGCAGAAATTATTTCATATGCATAAGTTTGTACCCTGTGATCAAATCTCCCCTACCTCTCTCACCACCGAGCCGCTGGCAACCACCAATCTAGTCTCTGTTTCTATGTATTTGGCTGTTTTAGATTCCACATGGAAGTGATATTATACATAATGGCTTTCTCTGTCTTCCTTATTTCACTTAGCATATAACTTTCACGTTTCATCCATGTTGTCTCAAATGGCAAGGTTCCCTTCCCTTTCACGGCTGAGTAGTATTTCACTGTGTACGTACACATGTATAGCACATCTTCTTTACCCATTTATCCATCATTGGACACTTAGGTTGTTTCCATATCATGGCTGTTTTAATAATGCTGCAATGGACTCAGTGGTGCATATATATTTTAAAATACCCAGTAGTGGAATAGCTGGATCATAGGGTGGTTCTATTGTTAAGTTTTTGAGGAAACTCCATACTGTTTTCCATGGTGACTGCACCAATTTTCATCCCCAGCAACAACACGTGAGGGCATTTCTCCTTATCCTCTCCATAACCTCCTTCTCCGTATGCTCTATAACCCTTGGTATTTCTTGGTTTCTTTTTTATCTTTTTTTGTGTTAATGGGTATTGAATTTTGCATCTGCTGAGACAAACTTATGATTTTTACCCTTAATTTTGTTAATGTGATCTATCATGCTGATTGATTTATGAATACTGAATGATCCTTGCATCTCTGGAATAAATCCTTCTTGATCACGCTGTATGATCCTTTTGATGTATTGTTGAATTTGGTTTGCTAATATTTTGTAGAAGAATTTTGCATCTATGTTCATCAGGGATATGGCCCTTCTGTTCTGGACGCCAAGAGCAACAGCCTCACCTCCCATCCCCTTCTTGTCCAGGCGGGGCTGGCTCCCAGAATGGGATCTGGGAGGGGAGGCAGGTGCACATAACTCGAGCTCCTTGAAATTATGGGAACATGATAATGTGGACATGCAGCTTGCTCCAAACTGTACCTAGGTGAATAAATGTTTAATTTCAAACCCTATTATTTGCCCTATAAATATGGCCCTTGTGGCGATGGTCCACTGTAAATGTTCCCTGAGAGGAGGACGCTCTGCCCCGGCTTCTCAGTCAGGACTCGGGCATGTCTGTCTCCACGGGGCTTCCCCAGCTGCTGAGGTGGGGTGTTGTAAGTACCCGCTTCGAGGTAAAGTGGCCTTATACTCATTTGTTGCATACTATTCCCTTCCTGTATGTGTAGATTCCTTTCCTCTTCTGTTTCTATTGGTTTTTCTATATTAATAATAAAGTTTACTTTCCTTTTTGAAGTTGAAACAGGGCTGTGGTGAATCTTTTGTGAAGCACAGGAGGAGACTCTGTGTTTTGACAAGGGCTACTGATGTAGATGTTCATCACACTAAAAAATACCTTGACAGGAACATCTAAACGGGCACTGACCACTCCACTTGGCACCCTAGCTTACTTAAGTTGACACATAAAACTAACCACCATCAGAGACAAATTGAGGGGCCGAGTGTTGGGCAAAACAGACTCTTTGTGAGGGTGAGGTGTGTATCCCCAGGTACGGTTTACTTGATACAGGCTCATGTCATGAAGTGGTGCACCAGCCACGGGACCCACAGAACAGCCAGGGTGCCACCTAACAGAGGAAGCCTCAGGCATCTGCCCCACTCAGAGGAAAGATGGCAGAAGAGTTGTGGTTGGACTTGCAGTGCGCCCGAAGCTTCCACAGCCTCTGCCCTCCTCACCGAGACTGCGTGTCTGGCATCTTAAGGGAATCCCACACCTTCCTCCTTCCCTCTGCTTAACATGGAACAATAGGAGGAGGAACAGGCGCGGGAAGTTTATATGGTGCCCAAGCAACCCTGCGCTGACTTCTCAAACCACTGGAGGGAACTGAATTTTCTTGAAGGCACCTAGATTTCATTCATTGGTTAATTCAACACAAAACAGAAATATTGAACTGAAAAGATAGAATAACTGAAAATCAGGATTCAGTCTTCCCTTAGGTCCAATGAGGGTCCCACATGTCTCCCTGAGGGAGGAAATTCTGGGCCTGTCTTCCATCTCTCATCTCTCTGGACATTGCACAGCTCCGGGACCCAAGCTCAAGTGTTTGCACATCCTTACCCATCTACAGGAGAAAAATGGCCCAGAACTCGATATTTTCCAGTCAGAGGTTTTATAAAAAGTTGGGCCCAAGTTCTCCACTTTTTTTTTTTTGTCCCTTCCAATTCTTTTGCCCCTCCCTGCCTCCCATTATTTATTTCCCAGCGTATTTTGTTATTTTACCAGGGTTATTGATATGAAGAGCCAAGTTCATCCTTTCTCGAAACTGAACCTGTTTAAAAACATTTTTAAATTGAAAATAGATGCTCTTCGGGCACCTGGGTGGCTCAGTGGGTTGAGGCACTGCCTTCGGCTTAGGTCATGATCTCAGGGTCCTGGGATCGAGTCCCGAGTCGGGCTCTCTGCTCAGCGGGGAGCCTGCCTCCCTTCCTCTCTCTCTGCCTGCCTCTCTGCCTACTTGTGATCTCTCTCTGTCAAATAAACAAATAAAATCTTTAAAAAAATATATTAAAAACAAAAAAGAAAATAGATGCTCTTCATTCGATCTTGTAGCAATTTGTCATTTTAGAACTTCTTAGTTGCTCTCAGAGCTTTTTCCTTGACTTTTGTGTGTTTCTGTTGTAAACTCTATTTTGGAGTTATTTTTGACTCCTTAGATTTCTGTTGGGCACTTTCACAAACCACTGCTTATGAGATTTGCTTCTGTTCTCCCTGACTGCTTTGCATAAGCCCCTCCAGGCCCAGACCAGAGGCTCAGGCTGTATAAAAGGCGACTTTATTATGTGAGCTGAGTTGCATAGGGCAGGCAAGGGCAGCAAGATGGCATCAGAGAGGCAGGTCCTCCTCTGCTTGTTGCTGTGGGTCTCAGGTGAGAGGTTGAAAAGTGCCATAATCCTTCTGGAGTAGTGTCAACTTAAAGAACTTTTTAAGATACATAATGGGAAACAGTGGTTATTTCCTGTGAGGGTTAGGCTCACAGTCAGGGTCAGGGTTAGGTTTAGGGTCATTGTCGTCAGTGTTATGGTCAGGGTCAGGGTTAGGCTCACCGTCAGGGTCAGGGTTAGGTTTAGGGTCAGGGTCAGGGTCAGGTTAGGTTGAGGTTCAGGATTAGAATTACATTTAGGGTTAGGTTCAGGCTCACGGTCAAGGTCAAAGTTAGGTTTAGGGTCAGGGTCAGGGATCGGGTCAGGGTCATTGTTAGAGTCAGGGTCAGGGTCAGGGTTAGGGTTAGGGTCAGGGTCAGGGTAGGGTTAGGGTTAGGGTTAGGGTTAGGGTTAGGGTTAGGGTTAGGGTTAGGGTTAGGGTTAGGGTCATGCTCACCGTCAGGGTCAGGGTTAGGTTTAGGGTCAGGGTCAGGGTCAGGGTCAGTGTTAGGGTCAGCGTTTGTGTCTGGGTTAGGGTCAGGGTCAGCGTCAGGGTAGGGTTAGGGATCGAGTAGGGTCAGAGTCAGGGTCCAGGTCAGGGCTAGGCATTAGTGTTAGGGTTAGGGTTAGGGTTAGCGGTAGGCGTAGTTTTAGGGTTAGGGTTAGGGTTAGGGTTAGGGTTCAGGGTTAGGATTTGAGGTTAGGGTTCGGGTACGCATTCAGGTTCAGGGTTAGGGTTATGGGTTCAGGTTCGGGCTCTGGTTCTGATTCGGCTGAGTATTAGGGTTCTGGTTCGGGTTAGCATTAGGCCCTGAAAGGAGGCTCTGTGCTGGTCCACCTGTCTTCCCAGGGCTGACCTTCCTTTCCCTTGGGCCTCTGTCTTCCTGGATTTTCTCCACCTCCTCCTTCAACGATTATGAATGTCCCCAGGAGTACGGTGGCAGGAGTGGGGTTCAGGAGAGACTGCCGCGATCCTGTGCCCCAGACAGCACTGAGAAAGTAGCCCCAGGACATTGGGTCATGAGGATTGGGATGAGGATGCCCTCCATCTCCTTGGGCATGAACACTGTTCCATTCCCTGCTGTGTCCACCAGGGCTGTGCAAAATACTACCGAAAACACATCCGGGACCAAGCGAGCCAGAGTTACTGGTGGTGAGTCCCAGGCTGAGACCTACTAGGTGATAGGTGCCCCTGTGGCCTGGGATGGGTGCCGCTCACTGTTGTCCCAGACAGGGGTGCCTGTCCCCCTTCTCTCCAGAGGGCCTGCATTGGACCTCTGCTTCCTCACGTTCTCCCCAGTGTTGCCGGTCCCCAGACCAGACACCTGGCAGTCTGAGGGTGACCAGCACTGCCTCCCCAGGGTTTCCTTTGCCTGCATCCTTCCCTGGGAGCTCCTGCATCTCCTGACACATACTCCCTGTGTGCCTCTCCTCCCCTTTGAACTTGCACGTGCTTAGTCTCTGTCCCTGTGGGACCCAGTGACTTGGAGCATGGATTGGAACAGACCCATGGGAGACCTTTCTCTGGCCTAGGGTTGTGAGAGATGCTTTTGCCCTCTGCGATGTGTCTTCCAGCTTTCTGTATTTCCCTGGTTCCTGTGTGGGCTGCAGGAGGAAACAGCCATGTCCTGCCTGGGGACCGACTGTGGTGTCCCAGCAGGAACAGGGGCCTTGGCCCCGAGACTGTGCCCAGAATTCCTAAAGGGGTCCCTAGGATGACACCTCCTCTCTAATCCTTTGGGCGTGTCAACATCCAATAATAGAAATTCTATGTCAAACAGACAGAAGAAACAAAAACCAAACCAAACCAAATCAAACCAAATCCCAAACAAGGGCCTCTTAAAATAGGTGCAGACACAAAGGCACCTATTGAGGGATTCCACTTCCAGACACCTCCAGAACACGTGCAGGAACAGAAAGAGAAAGCAGCTTGGGGTTGCGAGGGGCCAGGCTGGGGGAACAATGGGCAGGAAGGCGTGGGCTCAGGGTCTCCTTTGGGGAAGGAGATATCCTGCAACGATGTTCTGTGGCGTGATGGCACAGCGTTGGGAAGGCACGTCATGCTCATGACGTGTTCAAGGGGAAAACAAGAACTTTTATATAAAATAAATAATACACAGCATATAGGAGATGGACGGCGACTAGAACGATGACTACATACAGGAGAGGAAGAACAGAAGGGGAGGGGCTGAAACATTGTGGGGGGATGTCGGGGTCAGGGGATGGAACTGACGGCATTTTTATGGGGAGATCTCCCCGCAGAGTTGTGGTCTCTGGATGGGGGTCTGCGATCCCCACAGGAGGAGGTGTAGGGGCAGAGGTTGGGCTAGAGGCGGGGACAGGGTCACAGTAGAGGCCAGTGCAGGATCCAGAGCAGGAGCTGTGTCAGAGACAGGGACAGGAGCACAGGCAAGGGTAGGGAAAGGAGCAGGAGCAAATGATAGGGACTGGGTCTGGGGCGGGAACAGGGTCCTAGGCAGGGGCAGGGGAAGGGGCAGTGGTCCTGGCAGGGCCAGGGGATGGGATGGCGGCAGTTGAAGGGGAAGACGCAGGGGCATGGGCTGAGTCTGGGGCAGGGGGTGGGTCTGGGGCAGGAACAGCGGCGCAGGCAGGGAAAATGGAGGCCTTCTTGGCAGGGGCAGGGGCAAGGAGAGGGGTAGGACCTGGGTCTGGGGCAGGTGCAGGGGCAGTGGCCCTGGCAGGGAAAGGAGAAGGGATAGGGGCAGGTGCAGGGGCAGGGGCAGAACCTGGGGCAAGTGCAGGTGTGATGGCCGGTGCGAGGTCAAGGGCAGGAGCTGGGTCTGGGGCAGGAACAGGGGCACAGGGAGGGGTCGGGAAAGGGGTGGGACCAAGGGAGGATCTGGGTCAAGGGCCAGAACAGGAGCACCTGCAGGAGCAGGGCAAGTGGGAGCGGCCGGAGCAGCGGTGGGGGCAGGAGCAGGAGCCAGCTCTCCCTGGACAGCATCAGCATCTCCCTGGGCAGGCGCCCGCGCACCTGTCAGCTCCTGGTCTCCTGCTGAAGGGACGCCAGACACCATCTCCCCCTCCGGAGTTGCTGAAGTTGGGAGTGGGTCTATCCCCTCCGCTGGAGTAGCTGTGAGAGGAGACAAGGTCACCTGTGGATCTGCCTCTCGCTGTGGCTTTGCAGAGATGGAGCACAGCCCAGGGCCTCCCGGAGAAGCTGCAGTCACCAAGGAACCCTCCCCGGGGACGTGTCCCCGACTGTAGCCCAGCCACTGGGTGCTCCGAATCAAGTCGTGGCTCCTGGCCCTGCACCAGCCTGTGGGCGCTTCTCCCTGTGGGGCCCAGCACCGACCCATCCCCACACAGCCACAGGCACCCCATCCCAGCCTTCTCACCCTCGGACTTGGCCTCCATGGGCTCCGTGTCCAGGACCGCAGTCCAATGGACTACCGCGGGCAGTGTTCTGGGAGGTAGCGGAGGCCTTCCCAGGACCGGGGACTCCGGGGTCAGGGAGGAGTGCGAGTCTTCCTGCCTCCTTCCTCGTTCACCCGTGGCCTGCCACGGCAGAGCCGGGGAGTATGCAAGAGGCCTCACAGCCCTTCCCGGCCATAACCACTAAGAAGAAATACTAAGAAATACTAAGATATCACTGTATAGATTTTATGAAGTTCAGGAATGTTCCCTCTATCCCTATACTTTGAAGAATTTTAATCAGGAACGGATGCTGGATTTTTTCAAATGCTTTTTCTGCATCAATTGAGAGGACCATGTGGTTCTTCTCTCTTCTCTTATTGGTTTGTTCTATCACATTGATTCATTTGCGAAGTTATGGATCCTCAACTCTATGATCAAATAATCTTCGACAAAACAGAAAAAAATATACAGTGGAAAGAAAGACAGTCTCTTTTATAAATGGTGCTGGGAAAACTGGACAGCTATATTTAGAAGAATGAAACTTGACCATTCTCTTACACCGTACACAAAGATAAACTTGAAATGGATAAAAGACCTCAATGTGAGACAAGAATCCTAGAGGAGAATCCATCAGAATCCTAGAGGAGAACATAGGCAGTAACCTCTTCAATATCAGCCACAGCAACTTATTTCAAGACATGTCTCCAAAGGCAAAGGACACAAGAGCAAAAATGAATTTTGGGGACTTCATCAAGATGAAAATCTTCTGCACAGCAAAGGAAACAGTCAACAAAACAAAGAGGCAGCCCACGGAATTGGAGAAGATATTTGCAAATACCCAGGATCTATAAAGAACTTCTCAAACTCAACACACACAAAACAGATAATCATGTCAAAAAAAAAAAAATAGGGCAGAAGACATGAACAGACATTTCCCCAATGAAGACATACAAATGGCTACTAGACACATGAAAAAATGTTCATCATCAATAGCCATCAGGGAGATTAAAATTACAACCACATTGAGAAACCACCTAACACCAATTAGAATGGCAAAAATGAGCAAGACAGGAAACAACATGTGTTGGAGAGGATGTGGAGTAAGGGGAATCCTCTTCCACTGTTGGTGAGAATGCAAGTTGGTGCAGCCACTTTGGAGAACAGTGTAGAGATTCCTTAAGAAATTAAAAATAGAGCTTCCCTATGACCCTGCAATTGCACTACTGGGTATTTACCCCAAAGATACATATTTAGTGAAAAGAAGGGCCATCTGTACCCCAATGTTTGTAGCAGCAATGGCCACGGTCGCCAAACTGTAGAAGGAACCAAAATGCTCTTCAACGGACAAATGCATAAGGAAGTTGTGGTCCATATATACTATGGAGTATTTTTTTTTCACTTTCACATTCTTCTTTTTTTATTTATTTTTTATTTTCAGCATAACAGTATTCATTATTTTTGCACCACACCCAGTGCTCCATGCAATCCGTGCCCTCTCCAAGACCCACCACCTGGTACCCCGACCTCCCACTCCCTTCCCCTTCAAAACCCTCAGATTGTTTTTCAGAGTCCATAGTCTCTCATGGTTCATCTCCCCTTCCAATTTCCCCCAACTCCCCTCTCCTTTCTATCTCCTGGAGTATTATGCCTCCATCAGAAAGGATGAATACCTACCTTCTGTAGCAACATGGATGGGACTAAAAGAGATTATGCTGAGTGAATTAAGTCAAGCAGAGAGAGTCAATTATCATATGGTTTCACTTATTTGTGGAGCATAACAAATAACACGGAGGACATGGGGAGATGGAGAGGAGAAGGGAGTTGAGGGAAATTGGAGGGGGAGATGAACCATGAGAGACTATGGACTCTGAAAAACAATCGGAGGGTTTTGAATGGGCGGGGGGTAGGAGGTTGGGGGAGTTAGGTGGTGGGTATTATGGAGGGCACGTATTGCATAGAGCACTGAGTGTCATGCATAAACAATGAATTCTGTTACACTGAAAAGATATTAAATAAAATTTTAAAAAAGATATCATTGCATACATTTGTATCTAACATTAAATCAAATATACACAAAACTACTTTTGTGAAGAGTTAAGTCATTTTTTTAGAAATGGTTCATCATGTTTAGATACATTAAAATTTATAGTTCAATTACTTAACCAGAAAAGCATTATAATGTTGTCACAGACTATAAAATATTCCAAACAGTTCAAGGTTTTTTTTTTCTTTTCCATCAGAAAAAACATTTTCAAAATTAAAAATTATAGAAAAATATTTGAGATCTTGTATTTGCCAAAAAACAGTGTTATTTTCAGATACATATAAAAATTGAGTTTGCTAAAAGTACAAAATTTGAAGCCATAAGAAATGAAATTGCCAAAATCAATCCAGAAAAATCTTATATTCAGTCAAAATATCAGATTAATAAAGTCTTACCATCTGTTATACATATTTATTATTATTTAAAATTATAATACACAAATATTATTCTTGCAAGTTCATCTGTTTGTAAGCTTATCACAAGCTTATTGTAATATTTGCAAGTTTATTGCCAGTATTACGTTGCCAGTTCTAACACACAAATATTATTTCTGCAAATATTTATTTGTCTCTATTTACTCTAGCCCTGTGGGTCTGAGAACTTCAGCCCTGCTGGCCAACAAAACCAGGTGGTCAAGGGGGGCTGGGGCACCGGACAAGTGCACAAGCTCTTTCCAGGGAGACACCAGGGACCTGGAGCTCAGCAGACAGAGAATGCAGAGCGCAAACACAGACTTCCTTGATTTCCAGGGAGGAATGCAGTCAGTCCATAGATGTGTTCTGAATTGGAAGCCTAACTGTCAGGCAGCAGCCTTTAAGATCTGAAAATAGGCTTCTTTGAGGTTAAGACTGGGAGTTGGGCAGTTCCGTCTGCTCCCTGTTTCTTTGTTTACTGTTGTCCTGGAGGGTTTCCATACACAGCCCTGCTGGCTTCCAGATCAAGAGTTGTTTTGGGGCCGTTTCCTCAGGTGGAATTTTTTTCAAGCTGGGACACTAGAAGTTGGGTCCAAACCCTTTGCTCTTCAGGGAGAAGCCGGGAGTTACAAGTTCCCTTCCAGTGGTGTAGGGTTCTGTTGGAGGTGGATTTAATGCAAGAATGTGTCCCAGCTTTGTGGACGGGTTTCAGTGTGGGTATGACTTCTTAAACCCAAAGTGTAGGAGTCCCTTGGCTAGTTTTTAAACGTCTCACAGTGGGAGTTGTCCCATGTGTAGCTGCGGGTTCCACGTGTCCATGGGAGGAGGTGAATTCAGAAGCCCCTGGAACACCGACTCTGAACGAAAACTTCTTCTTCTTTGGATTCCTATGGAAGATGTTTGGATCATGGATTTTAAATGTTTCCTCTTTTTTGGTTTTAGCCTCGTTGACACACAGGGCTCTACTATTTCATCTATACAACATAGTGATTCAACAAGTTCATGCATTATTCTATGAACACATCTGTCACCATACAGTACTATTACAATACCATTGACTCAATTCCTTATGCTGTAAAAATATTAAATAAATAAATAAATAAATAATTCTTCTTTCTGAACTTTTATTTTTCTGGAGAGCTGGTTGTCTGACACTGGCTAGCACAATAATGATGCAATGTAGGCTATCACTGTTTTCTCATGGTTCCCTTTTTTCTACTTCTACCACCACTTTATTTCTACCAAAAAGCTTTTTAATTCCAATGAAGTCCCAATGGTTCATTTTTTGTCTTTGTTTCTCTGGCTTTGGGAGACACATCTAGCAAGAAGTAACTGTGGTCAAGGTCACAGAGGTTGCTGCCTGTGTTCTCCTCAAGGATTTTGATGGATTCCTGTCTCACATTGAGGTCTTTCATCCATTCTGAGTCTATTGTAGTGTAGAGTCTAAGAAACTGGTCCAGTTTCATTCTTCTGCATGAAGATATCCAATTTACAGAACATCATTCATTGAGAGATTTTCATTTTTTCCAGTGGGTATTCTTTCATGCTTTGTCAAAAATTAGTTAACTGTAGAGCTGAGGGTCCATTTCTGGTTTCTCTATACTGTTCCATGTGTCTATGTGTCTGTTTTTGTGCCAGCACCATACTGTCTTAATGATGACAGCTTTGTAGTAGAGCTTGAAGTCTGGAATTGTGATGCCCCCAGCTTTGGTTTCCTTTTACAACACTCCTTTGGCTATTGGGAGTCTTTTCTGGTTCCATATAAATTTTAGGATTATTTGTTCCAGAGGAAGATACAAATCAGCAGGGTGTGAGTGAGGAGGTCCTAGCTTATAAATCTCTGAGGTCTTTCCATTTGTCTAAGTTAGGCAGGCATAGGAGAGTGAAGGGGTGTGTACAGCTGGTCCAGGGCATTATTTATGGCTTCCTGTTCAGACAGTCTTAATTCAATCCCATTAGTAAAGAAAGCCTTACAGGGCAGTGCAGACAGTAACTTTGTTGTAAGAATGACCTAAGTGGGGGGTGAGACCTGGGTGGTTCAGTCAGTTAAGTGTTTGCTTTCAGCTCAGGTCATGATCCCAGGGTCCTAGGATCAGGCACCATATCCGGCTCTCTGCTCAGTAGGGACCCTGCTTCTCCCTCTGCCTGCTGCTCTGCTTACTTCTGTTCTCTCTCTGACAGATAAATAAATAAAAATCTTAAACAAACAAACAAAAACAAAAAAAGAGTAATGCTCTGAAGGAATGGCATCACATGCGCATTTTTCCCTTCATGACACAGGCTGCTGCCAAAACGGAGCCCATTGAGAACTGACTCATTCTCCAGACCCTGCTTTCCTCTTCCCTCTGAAAGCCAAGCGTCTTCGGCAGTCAGCCAAGTTCAGGTACCACAGAGGGCAATGATGAGTTCTCCCAGACTCAGAAGCAGAGACCATGACCTTCAGGGTATCCAAGGGAGCACAGCTGGGGCCACAGCTAGAGTTTTTATTGCTGTATCTAACACTGCAGGTGGGTGGCTGTCCCCTGCTGGCAACCATAGTGGGCTGCACCTTTGGCCTCCAGGCCCCTGATGGTGAGACAGTTAAGAGTTCCCACCCACAGGTCCCCACTCAACAGGGTGTCTGCCTGAGAGTCTCACCATCTTCCTCGGCCACTACCCCCAGCAATAAATAGATAGATAAAATCTTTTTTTTAAAAATGAGAGAATTGCCTTTGTGAGAATGAGTACGCCTCGGAGAAATGGAGAGTAGAGAGAAGGGTGGAAGGAAAGGAACCGGAACAGAAATGAATGTGCAGGACACTGCCCAGGAAGGCTGGGAAACAGGGCCCATGGAAGGAAAAAGCGAGAGGGACACTACCTTCCACGTGGGAGACTCTGAATAGGAGAGCTCAAAGGTTTCATCCTGGGAAGGTTCCGAGTGGGAGGGTGATGGAGGGTGAAGAAAAGAGAATGAGGGAATAAAAGAGAAATGTCCCAGAGTCCAAGAGGAGCAGGAAGGGAGAACTGACCCGCTGGGTGTAAAGTTCACAGCCCTTTGTCAGAGGCTAAAGACAGACATTCTTGGCTCACTCCTGCCGTGGGACCCTGGGAAACACGCAGCTTCTTAGGGCACAAAAACTCCCAACAGCATCCCTAAGACATCTTCACAGCATTTGTCTTCACTAACCTCCCACAAAAACGGATGCAGGAGGGATGCCTGGGTGGCTCAGTCGGCTAAGTGGCTGCCTTCAGCTCAGGTCATGATCCCAGCATCCTGGGATGGAGTCCCGCATTGGGTTCCCTGCTCAGAAGGGAGCCTGCTTCTCCCTCTGCCTCCTTCTTCCCCTGCTTGTGCACCCTCTCTGTCTGACAAATTAATAAATAAAATCTTTTTTTAAAAAAAGAGTGGGGGATGCAGGAAAAGTCCGAACCCTTCATTTCCTGCTGGGCCTTACAAACCCTTCAAGGAGTAAGTCAGGAGAAGTGACTTCTCAGACAGATAGCAGAACACACATGTTCAGGGCTGAGCGAAGAGGAAGCAGCTGGTGCAGCAAAGCCTCCCTGACCCTCGGCCCCGGGGAGCAGGTTTGTGTTCGAGGCTGAAACACTGTGGGTGGATAGTTATTATACTGCATGCAGTAATAGTTTCCCACATCTTCGGCCTGGAGGTTGCTGATGGTGAGGGTGAAGTCTGTCCCAGACCCACTGCCGCTGAAACGGTCTGGGATGTCCGTGGCCCTGTTGGATGCATAATAGATGAGGAGCCTGGGAGCCTGCCCAGGTTTCTGCTGGTACCAGTTTACGTAGTTGCTAACACTCTGACTGGCTCTGCAGTTCATGGTGACCCGTTGACCTGAAGACACAGCCAGGGAGCCTGGAGACTGAGTCATCGTGATGTCCCCATGGGCACCTGAAATCAGAAAAATGGTGATACAGACACACTTTATCCCAGTCACACTGAAATATGTCATTTCAAAAATGCTTCCTAATGGTACCACATGGCAGTACATCATTGGGTCTATTTTGGAAATAACCAGTGTTTTTCATTATATATCTTAAAAAGTTGATTAAAATGACACTACTCCAGAAGGATTATGGCACTTTGCAGCTTCTCACCTGAGACCCACAGCAACAAGGATAGGAGGACCTGCCTCTGTGACACCATCTTGCTGCCCCTGCCTGCCTGACACAGCTCACCTCACACAGCAAAGGCCCCTTTTATACAGCCTGAGCCACTGGTCTGGGTCTGGAGGGGCTTATGCAAAGCAGTCTGGGGGAACAGAAGCAAATCTCATAAGCAGTGGGTTGTGAAAGTGCCCAGTGGAAATGTAAGGAGCCAAAAATAACTCCAAAATAGAGTTGTATGAAGGAACACACAGTAGTCTATTTAGAAGCTGTGAGAACAACTAATAAGTTCTAAAATGACAAACTGCTACAAGATCAAATAAAGAGCTTCCATTTTCAATTTAAAAATGTCTTTAAATGGGTTTAGTTTCCAGAAATGATGAGGTTCACCGTTCATACATTTACCCTGGTAAAATAACAAAATATGCTGGGAAACAAATAAAGGGAGGCAAGGAAGGGCAAAAGAATTGGAAGGCACAAAAATAAAGAGGAGAACTTTGGTCCCAACTTTTTATAAAACCTCTGACTGGAAAACATCAAGCTCTGAAAGCCATTTTTCTCCTGCAGATGGGTAAGGATGAGGCAAACACTTGACTTCAGGTCCCGGGCCTGTACAAGGACCAGAGAGATGAGAGATGGAAGACAGGCGCAGAATTTCCTCACTCGGGGAGATATGTGGGACCCTATTGGACCTAAGGGAAGACTGAATCTTGAATTTTCGTTATTCCATCTTTACAGCTCAATATTTCTGTTTTGTGTTGAATTAATCAATGAATGAAATCTAGGTGCTTTCAAGAAAATTCAGTTCCCTCCAGTGGTTTGAGAAGTCAGCACAGTGTTGCTTGGGCACCATATAAATGTCCCTGCACCTGTTCCTCATCCTGCTGTTCCTTCTTAAACAGAGGGAAGGGAACAGGGGTGGGATTCCCTTAAGACACCAAGTACACAGTCCCAGTGAGAAGGACATAGGTTGTGGAGGCTTCGGGAGCACTGCAAGTCCAACCACAACACTTTCAGGTTGCCATCTTTCCTCCGAGTGGGGCAGATGCCTGAGTCGTCTTCTGGCAGATGGCACCCTGGCTGTTTTGTGGTTCCTCATAGCCACTGCACCATTTTGTGACATGAGCCATTTCCTAAACCCAGATAGAGCCTGTATCAAGCAGACCCTACCTGGGGATCCACACCTCCCCCTCACAAAGTGTCGATTCCCCCATCGTTCCGCCCCTCCATTTGCCTCTCATGATGGTTAATTTTATGTGTCAACTTAAGTAGGCTAGGGCATCCAGTGGAGTGGTCAATGCCCATTTAGATGTTGCTGCTAACGTATTTTTTAGTGTGATGAGCATCTACATCAGTAGCCCTTATCACAACACAGAGTCCCCTCTCATGCTGCACAAAAAATTCACCACAGCCCTATTTTGGCTTCAAAAAGGAAAGAAAACTTTATTATTATTATAGAAAAACCAATAGAAACAGAAGGGGAAAGGAATCTGCACATACAGGAAGGGAATACTAGGCACTAGAGACTAAGGCCACTTTACCTCATAATGGGTACTTACAACCCCCCACCTCACCAGCTGGGGAAGCCCTGTGAAGACAGCCAGGCTGGAGTCCCAACTGAGAGACCTGGGTAGAGCAACCTCCCCTCAGGGGACACTTCCAGTGGACCATCCCCACAAGGGCCATATTTATAGGGCAAATAATAGGGTTTGAAATTAAATATTGTTCACCTACGTGCAGTTTGGAGCAAGCCACATGTCCACATTGACATTTTCTCTATTTTCAAGGAGCCCGAGCTATGCGCGCCTGCCTCCCCTCCTGGATCCCATTCCAGGGGGCCAGCCCTGACTGGAGAAGGAGGGGATGGGAGACAAGGCTGTAGCTCTTGGTGTCCAGAACAGAAGGGTCATATTCCTGATGAACATATATGCAAAAATCCTCCACAAAATATTAGCAAACCAAATTCAATAATACGTTAAAAGGATCAGATACCATGATCAAGTAGGATTTATTCCAGAGATGCAAGGATTGTTCAATATCCATAAATCAATCAGCATGATATGTCACATTAACAAAAATTGGTGTAAAACTCATAAGATTTTCTCAACAGATGCAGAAAAACTATTTGATAAAATTTAGTATGTATTGACCAGAAAAGAAAAGAAAAGAAATACAAAGTATTATAGAGGATAAGAGAGGATATGAAGAGGATAAGGAGAAATACCCTCAGGTATTGTCGCTGGGGATGAAAATTGGTGCAGTCACTATGGAAAACAGTATGGAGTTTCCTCAGAAACTTAACAATAGAACTACCCTATGATCCAGCAATTCCACTGCTAGGTATTTGAAAATATATATGCACCACTGGGTCCATTGCAGCATTATTAAAACAGCCAAGATATGGAAACAACCTAAGTGTCCACTGATGGATAAATGGATAAAGAAGATGTGTTAAACATGTGTACACACACAATGAAATACTACTCAGCCATGAAAGGGAAGGGAATTTGCCATTTGGGACAACATGGATGTAACTTGAAAGTAATATGCTAAGTGAAATAAGGAAGACAGAGAAAGATATTATGTATAATATCACTTCCATGTGGAATCTAAAAAAGCCAAATACATAGAAACAGAAGATAGATTGGGTGGTTTCCAGGGGCTGGGTGGTGAGAAAAATAGGGGAGATGTTGATCACAGGGTACAAACTCTGCATATAAAATAAATTCTGATGGTCTCACGTAAAGCATGGTGACGGTAGTTATCAGTATGATATTGTACTTGAAAGCTACTAAGAGACTAGATCTTCAGTGTTCTCACAACTAAAAAGTAAATAAGTAAAACAAGAAGGATAATTATGTGAAGTGAAGGTTGCATTAACTCTCCTTATGTTGGTAACCATTTCACAATATAAACGTAGATCAAATTATCACATTGTGTAAAACTTAAACTTACACAATGTTATACATCTATTCTATCTAGGAAAAAAATGTTGATATCATTTCCTTCTGGCCCCCATGGTTTCTGAATAGAAATCCTCTGTCATTCAAGGTGTTTTCCTCTTTAGGTTAAGTATGATTTTTCTCTTTCAACCTATGATATTTTTTGTCATTTTCCTTTAGTGCTCAGAAATTTTAGTATGATGTGTCTTGACATGTATTTCTTCAGGTTTATGCTGTTGGGGGTCTGCTAAATGTGAAAAATTTTCAGCAATTACTTGTTCAAAATATTTTTTATCTCCATCCTCTCTCCCCACTCTTTCTAGGATTCCAGTGGCACAAATGTCAGATCTTTTGTTTGGTCCCACGTATGCCAAATACTGTGGGGTTTTGTTGCTGTTGGTTTGAATTGGGGGTTTTATTTTATTTTGTTTTGTTTTTAGCTTAATTTCTCTTTTTGGTTTAGACTGGGTCATTTCTTGCCTCCTATCTTTCCTCCTTTATCCTTCCATTCCCCTCCATCCAGACCTTTGCTAGCCAGGCACCCCATAGGACATCCTTGTCCTTACTTCAGGCCACCTCACCAGCGTCATTAAGTCAATGACCATTTGGGTTCTTTGAGCGTCTACTAACCAAACATCTTATTTCATTATGGGATAGTATGGGAGCTCTCTGGTTTAACTTACATCAATGTATTATGCGAACCTGGGCAGAACCTGGAGTCCTTTCTCTGCTATTAGCTGCTTGGCAGGCCCTGTGTCTTTAATCAGATGTGGTAAGAAACAAAGACAGGAAAGCTATTACAATGCAGTAAGAAGTTTTTATCATACACATTGCCCCCTGGAAACAGAACACACAGCATACCACCCGGCAGCACAGGTAGTACTGAGGTGAGAAGAGCAGACAGAGAGAAGTACTGCTTGCCTGTATATTTTACTGCATATTTCATGAGAAGTAATGGAGAAGGAAAGTCAAAAAGCTACTTAGACATAACACTGGAGAGTTTGAAAATTTCATCAGGCTGCAGACTATAAGTGTGCCCCTTGTCCTCTGGTACCCAAGGGGAATTTGGGTAGAGGGAAACGTCACAAATTGCTGGTCTCATTGAAAGGAAGAGGGGGGCACCTGGGTGGCTCAGTGGTTTGGGCTGCTGCCTTTGGCTCGGGTCATGATCTCAGGGTCCTGGGATCGAGCCCCGCATCGGGCTCCCTGCTCTGTAGGAAGCCTGCTTCCCTCTCTCTCTCTCTCTCTGCCTGCCTCTCTGCCTACTTGTGATCTCTGTCTGTCAAATAAATAAATAAAATCTTTAAAAAAAAAAAAGAAAGGAAGAGAGTAAGGATTGGGGCTCAGGATTGTCTGGCTTGCATATCAAATGTATGCCTTTGGGAAAGTCTTTTACTGCCTCTGGGAATTAGCTAATTTTGGAACAGGCAGTCCCCTCCTGGCTGGAGCAACAAGAATGCAGAAATAAGAAAATAAGAAATAAGAAAATGCATTAGATATAAAGTCTCATGAGCCTGAAAATAGGAGCTTATTCAGGGGTGTTTGGGCAAGAGTGGTGAGTATTGTGGTGATCTGAAACTCTTGTCCCATAAATTAAGTTTGCCTGCTAAATCTGCTTGGGTCCAATACTAAAGAAAATACTATCTCCTTTCTGAGGTTGACTGCTGCTGGGCTCCACCAATTCTTACAATCTGGTGTGACATTTCTGGTTTAGGAAGAACAGCTCTGTCACACAGTTAATTGATGTGCCGTGGACAGGTCTACAAGGGCCTAAGCTATGCTGGGAACTACTTGTTGAACAGTGAATAGGTTGTTTTAGAGAAGGGCCAAGACTTGCCAAAGAACCCGGAAGTCTATGCTATGAGTCTTCATCTGGTCTTGCCAGAGTGTCCACACCATCCTTCCTGGACACAGATGCACATAAAAACAACAATGGGAGAGGTCTTAGGGCCCACGTAATAGGGCCACTTGCATTGTGATCTAAACCTGATACAGAGTCCCTCCTGGCTCTGCTCCGCTCTACACTAGTGACTTCAAAAGTGGTTAAAAACAGAATGATGTAGCTTTTCTAAGTGTGGATTGTGTTGTCTCAACACTCAACCCTTAAGGGTGCTGTGTTTCAACCTCAGTGGTCAGAGGTACAAGATACAAGTACTTGTCCTTTACCTTTGAGAGGATGTGTCCGCATTCCTCAGATATCTAGACCCACGACATAGCCACCAGGGAAGGGGGCCACATAAATTTGCATTCCACTGTTAGAACACATGTAATTTTGCAAGTTAGGAAAGTCCTCACCATATCTCGCTCATGGTGTGCAATTAACAGAATGCAATTGATAGAGTATGGCCTGGTGGGATGCTCTGGAGGATGTTTATGCAATGAACTGTAGCAGAGAGCAGGGAGTTAATATAGACCTGGCCGAGTCTCAGGATGTGACCCCCTCTTCACTGCAGCAAAAGGGAATTTCGCCAGAGGAACGCATTAGATCATATGCCATGCCCCTTACTGGTAGACTTTGTAGTTGGCCCAGCATGGGGTAAGCACTTTCAAAACCTCCACATGGGCAGAAGTGGGAGACTTATCACCACTAGTGAAGAATGGGGCTCCATGGGGGAATTTTTTTGACAAACTTAATTTTTGAGTGCGTAAGAAAAATGAATGTCCCATAATTTGCATATCTTCTTCCTCTTAGATCTGAAGTGTTTCAGCCATTCAAAGTCTTATACCAGAGTCTCTGGGTGTGTGGCATGAATACACTGGACCCATTGAAAGTAGCAAGATGGTGACTCCATCACAGTTCTTGGCCTTCTGCTCATCTGGGTTCCAGGTGAGAATACTTGGATAAAGCAGGTTAAAGTGGGGTATGATTTTCCATCCCTGTTTTCTTTTTTCATTGGGAAACCTTCCACAGATGAATTTGGCTTATTTTAAAAATAAGTAGTATTGGGGCACCTGGGTGGCTCAGTGGGTTAAAGCCTCTACCTTCGGCTCAGGTCATGATCCCAGAGTCCTGGGATCAAGCCCCGCATTGGGCTCTCTGCTCAGCAGGAAGCTTGCTTCCCTCTCTCTCTCTGCCTACTTGTAATCTCTGTCTGTCAAATAAATAAATAAAATCTTAAAATAAAAAGTAGTATTTTTCTCCTACCTAACTAGATGCTGGTGACTTCCTGTACATATATCCTGAGACTCTGCTGATGTTTCCTGCGTGGTTTCAGCCTCCCATGGTGAGATTGTGCTGACCCAGTCTCCGCCGTCCTGTCCATTGACTCCAAAAGAAGGAGTCACCATCACCTGATGGGCCAGTGAGAACATTAAGAAGTGGTTAGCCTGGTATCAGCAGGAGCCAGGGAGAGCTCCTAAGCAGGCATCCAAGTTGGAAACTGGGGTCCCATCATGGTTCAGCGGCAGCGGGTCTGGGACAAACTTCACCATCACCACCAGCAGCCTGGAGCCTGAAGATGCTGGGACCTACTATTGCCTGCAGTCTAAACAGTTACCTGCCCCACAGTGTTACATGGTCAGAGCATAAACCACCAGGGAAGTAGATGTGAGGGGCTGGGCTATTCCCGCTGCTCCTCTGATGCCTGTACCCGCTCAGACAGTTTATCAGAGGCAGCCCCAATTTGGTCATCACTGGGGGCTTTGGGAGAAGGGAAGCAATGTCTCTTTCAAAGGCCTGGGGATTTAGTAATAAGGGAAGCAGACACTAGAAACAGTGATCCTTGATGATCCACCATAAGTCAGAGAATTTATACCATTGGAGATACAGGCTGCCTAACCATGTGGTCCTCAGGCCTGTCTAGGAGGGCCAGGGATGGAGAGGCTGATGCTCTAGCCACCGCAGATGATCCCAGGTGATTCTCTGGTGCCTCACTTATCACTCACCTGCCTGCAGGGTGTTGATGGAAGGCATTGAATCCTCCTCTTCTGACCTCCAGATCTAGGGTAAGGTGCCTCGTGAGTAACTCCATAAGGAACCATAGAGGAAAGGGGGCTCTGGAAATGTGCTTCCAGAAGTGACGGTGGTGATGGGGAGCTGACAGAAGACAGCCTGAGATGATCACTGTTTTACATCTCTCAGAAGTTTTTCAGTTAGGGGAAGGCCACAGCATATGTTTGAATATGCTTCTAGCTATCATCATTAGTTCTGAATTCATAACAAGGAGATTTTGTTAAATGACTAAGGAAACAGAAAGAATAAGGAAATTGTGCCATGTATATAGAAATAACATGACAGTGACGGACTTCTGAGATTAAAAAAAAACTAAGTGTGGGTCAAGCATTGTTTTTTCTTAATGTAAGAATACGTTGTTGCTATTCTCTATTAATGAGAGCATCATCGACAACCCTGAAAGCCTGTGATACATGCAAATAGCTGTCTCCACCTGATACCTACTCACATGGCTCTCCATTTTAACAAGATGGCAGGAGAGCTGTGTGAGCTTTAAGATGCTCTGCTGTACAGCATTTTTACTTATCTCAAGTAGACTCTCTTTAATTCTCTATTTTTGTGTAAGACATTTCTATTGAAAGCCACCTGTTGATTTAAGGCCACAGGTGGAAAACCCCTCCAGTTTAACTTTCTATCTCATACAAAATTAAATTACAAACTTCTTTGTAGACTGAAAATATTGAAAAATATAATTATTTGGAAAAAACAAGACCACATATCTTAAAAATTAAATAGAATAATTGATTTGTAGAAATTTAAATAATTACAAAGACACAGTAAAATAAATAGAAATTATATGCAGTTTGGTCAGAATAAATGGACTTGGATTGTTTATTTTTTGGCTTCTGTACCCTTTACAGATTGCCATGAGAATGATGTGCCATGGGTAGTCACCACACTCTGTCTTGGCTCCAGATCAACCACAATCTATAGGCTAATGAGCCATTCATCTCCCTGAACAAGAACCATGCAGCTGAGCCCTGAGTGCATTATCCAAATTATTGTCAACATGAACATCCATGACTATAGAAGCAAATGCTTAGTATGACAAGTCACTGAGTATTTGACTTGTTTGTTAAAATAGTGTGTAAAATCTGACTAATGCAATTTTTACACATCTTTCACATAGAACTCGACAGCCTTTATTAAATCCAATGACATAAAAAGGAATACTTGGAAATCCATTATAACAAGATGTAAAACAAAGAAATATTTTAAAATATTTGAATTAAAAGTATAAAATTCACCCCATTGTAGAACATATAACTGAGATTACTTTGAGTAATAGTGAAAAAAATGTGTAGATCATTCAGACTTATTAAATGTAATTAAAATCTAATGTTCATTCATATATATGTGAATGTGTGTCTATATGCATACATATGTATGATATACATACATGTAGATACAGTTCTCACAAACAACTAACCCCTCCATCAGGCTGACACATGCAGAATTGTCAGGTTATATCCCAGCTGTAATGAAGGATGGTTGATAAACTGATGCCCCAAGCAGCTCTCACCCCACACCCTCTTCCATAGGACTGTGGTTCACTGAAGACCCCAGAAAATGTCTGTCATATGTATAGGTGACCGTTAGACATTCAAACGGTTACCCAGCCCTTGCTATTCTCACCTATAGAATCTCTTCTTGAACTGCAGAGTCATGGCTGTGGATGCCAAGCATAAACCCATGGGAGAGGGACACAACTTCTCACAGAGCTAACAAGGAACCAGAACCCCTGATAGCAACTGCTTACACATCATGAGGAAGCCTCTATATGGGAAGGGTCTTCTGAAACATCATAGGAAAAAGATAATTGAGAGGAAACATTACAAAATGAAACATTATTCTTTGGCCCCATCGTCTTAGGAAGTGCTTCTCTAAGAAATTTCTTATTGTTATGGAGTATGTGTGTTTATCTATTCATCTGAATGTCTGTCTGTGTGTCTATGTGGGGAGAGAGAGAGAAGTATGATCAATAGTCACCAGATTGTAACAAATGGTTACCACAAAGGGCATCCTCACTGCCAAAAGCATAAATTCTGTCTTTGACCCTATTCTCTTCCCCAGGACTATGAGTTCTTGACTTTGCAGAGTGAGAGATTCTTTCCAACCCCTGTAGGTTTTTTACATTCATCTTCACATACAGAATAATACAGGAGGCCCCAGGATGAGTTCAATTCATTTTAAATCATTGAATTGTTTTAAACCATTAATCTGAAAGCACCAAATCCCAGAGACTCCTGAACCATCTCCAGTTCATCCTGGGATCTGGAGATCGCCGGTCAATCAGCCGGAGAGGGACTGGGATTGTTTCCTCCTGGACATTAGCTGACAGGAATCCAAGCAGGATGGCCATTCACCTCCCAGAATTGACTCTGGACACACGTGCCTGTATCATCAGAGTCTCTGGAGCTTTTCTCAGAAGGCAGGTCTATGAGCACTGTGTCCTGCCACAGATCCCAATTATCGCAGGAAGATCCTGCTTCCCATGAGGCAGTGGGAATTTGTCTCTGTTAGTTTCCCTGCAAACACAGAAGTTTACTGCACTCCCAGGAGAGGGACCTGAGCCCAGCCTTTGGCTCTTTCCCCTCTGCCACATCCACCACAAGATTTGCATATTGTCCCCCTGGGGAGGACCTTGCCTTGGAAGTCTGACATAAAGGTCAGCTCTGAGCTTGTGTTTACTTACTAGGACTCATCAGTTCAGCTTCTCAAAATGAGGTTCCCTTCTCAGCTCCTGGGACTGCTGATCCTCTGGGTTCCAGGTATGAGCAGAAGGAGGATGAGGAAGGAGATTGGGGTGGGGAGGGTGAGCTGTCTGGGTGCTGGTAGTCCCTATGTGTGCTTCTGTCCAGGGGTGAGATTGTCCTCAAATAGGGGAATTAGTTTTGAGACAGTGAAAGCTATGAGGAAACTAAAGGGAATGAAGAACAGTGCTTTAGTGAGATGCTGAAAGAAAAAAATGTGCCACTCTGTGCCCTGCAATTCTTGGGTTATCCATGGAATTTGGATATATTAGAGTAGAATCAAATCACAAAATATGATTTAGCCTAATATAAATGAAATTTAAGTTCTTAATAATAGCTCATAATGTTCTTCCATAACCTGCTCTTATCTCTCATTATTTTAGGATCCAGCGGGGAGGTCGTGCTGACACAGACCCCACTCTCGCTGTCCGTCACCCCCGGAGAGCCGGCCTCCATCTCCTGCAGGGCCAGTCAGAGCCTTGTACACAGTAATGGAAACACATATTGAAGCTGGTTCCGGCAGAAGCCAGGCCAGTCCCCACAGGGCCTGATCTACAAGGTTTCCAACCGTTACACTGGGGTCCCAGACAGGTTCAGTGGCAGTGGGTCAGGGACAGATTTCACCCTGAGAATCAGCAGAGTGGAGGCTGACGATGTGGGAGTTTATTACTGCAGGCAAGATACACACAAACCGCCCACAGTGGTTCAGGCCTGAACACAAACCTCTCTGTTTGGCGGTCCCCACTGGGCACGTGTGATGCCTGAGCAGGGAGCCAGCACAGCAGAGGCTCTGAGCTGGCTCAGAGGCTCAGAGGCAGGTGCTGGGGAACTCAGGGCAGTAACGTGCAGCTGAGTGCTCTGGACTGAATCCTGGGCCCTGGGAGGCAACATCCTCAGGGGGGTATAACCAGCTCTAGAAAGGACGTGAGCAGCCTGTGGGCTGAGTGGTGGTGACCTGCCAGAGAGAGCCCCCCTGAACCTCACCATGGCCCTCCCAGCCTGTGTGCATGTGTCAGGGATGGTGACACAGGCTGAGCTTCAGAAACCTGAGCCATTTATGTGAAAGCACATCTATATACATTTGGAGCTGAACATGTTTGCCATATTGTCGGTGAGAGACTATTCAGTGTTGTTCGGAATTTATTATTTTTTATTTTTCCACTTTATGAACCTCCACTTTCCCAGTTTGACTAATGGCTCTGTTATGATATTATCTAGATAGTATTCTATACATGCTATCTCCACAGGAAATATGCATGAGAAAACTTAGTAAAATTGTTTGGTGGTCAAGCACCCAAATAGACTATCGTAGTAAATTCATAGCAAATATAAACTCCTCCTTCTGTTGAGAAGTAGTTGGCATTTACATTGAAATACTACTCAGCCAAGGAAATGGTATTTTGTTATTTGCAACAACATGGATGGACCTAGAAACTATAATGCTAAGCAAAACAAGTCAGACAGAGAAAAACAAATACCATATGTCTTTATTTATATGTAGAATCTACAAACAAAACAAACAAATAAAAAACCCACAAACACAACTGACCCATGAATAAATAGAACCTTGACACGATACATTAACATTTTTCAAATGTGCACTCAACTGTTACCTCTCTCATGCACAGAACAGACAATTTCAATAAGGATCAAAGATATTAATGTTCCCTTTAGTTTTCTTTCCTCTTCATCTCTCATGTGCATCAAATTTTCCAGAGAAAAAGCAAACATATAAATAAATAAACAATCAAGCTATCTCACATTTAAGTAGTGGAAGGATATTTTAACTGATGAGAAAGCTGTAGGAGTTCATGAGAAATCCTTAGGACAGAAGTTTCATCCCTCACAGGAGACACTTTGGAGTTGGGGATGCAAATTGCTACACAAAATAAGGAGTTCATTACAATGGAGGGATTATGAGTCAAAGGGAACTTCTGTCTCAACTTTTCCCAATCAGACTGGGATAAATGGGGCCTCAGCTCAAGGATTACAACTGATACAAGAATACCTTCACAAGTCAACATAAGACATTGCTCCCATTTCTCCCCAGGGCTCAGCAGAATCTCAGACAGCTCTACAAAATATATTTACATATATATTTATTCCAAGGATAAACGAAGAAAAGAAATGATGATATTGGGAAGGAATTCAGATTACACATATGGAGATCAGGGCTCTAGAAGGATCTAGATCATTGAAGTTCAGAAATGACCCGTTTCACATCGTTGAGAAGTAACCTATAAAGTCAGAAGATCAACACATTCATATGTATTTGTGAGCCGCCTGGCGCCGAAATTATTCTCTGTGAGTGCATCCTCTATAAGGTGATAATTTTTTTTTAAGATTTTATTTATTTATTTGACAGATAGAGATTACAAGTAGGCAGAGAAACAGGCAGAGGGAGAGGAGGAAGCAGGCTCCCTGCTGAGCAGAGAGCCCGATGCGGGGCTCGATCCCAGGACCCTGGGATCATGACATGAGCCGAAGGCAGAGGCTTTAACCCACTGAGCCACCCAGGCGCCCCTATAAGGTGATAATTTCCAGTTCTTTAGAAAAGGGAACCCATTGGGGCACCTGGGTAGCTCAGTGGGTTAAGCCTCTGCTTTCAGCTCAGGTCATGATCTCAGGGTCCTGGGATTGAGCCTCACGTTGGAATCTCTGCTCAGCAGGGAGCCTGCTTCCCCTTTCTCTCTGCCTGCCTCTGCCTACATGTGATCTCTTTTTGTTAAATAAATAAAATAAAAATCTTTAAAAAAAAAAAAAAAGAAAGAAAAGATGACCCATTTCAGTTACACGTTCAAAGAAGCTACTCAACAGACCTCCCATTGGGGAAGCTCTCTCTGCTGGATAGCTTCATCTCAGTTCTCAGCAAAGGATAAACTCATCTTTTTTTTTTTTTTCATTTATTTATTTTCAGCATAGCAGTATCATTATTTTTTCACCACACCCAGTACTCCACGCAATCCATGCCCTCTATAATACCCACCACCTGGTACCCCGACCTCCCATCCCCCCCGCACTTCAAACCCCTCAGATTGTTTTTCATAGTCTCTCATGATTCACCTCCCCTTCCAATTTACCCCAACTCCCTTCTCTCTAACTCCCCATGTCCTCCATGCTTTTTGTTATGCTCCACAAATAAGTGAAACCATATGATAATTGACTCTCTCTGCTTGACTTATTTCACTCAGCATAATCTCTTCCAGTCCCATCCATGTTGCTACAAAATTTGGGTATTCGTCCTTTCTGATGGAGGCATAATACTCCATAGTGTATTCCTCAAGAAATTAAAAATAGAACTTCCCTATGACCCTGCCATTGCACTCCTGGGTATTTACCCCAAAGATACAGATGTAGTGAAAAGAAGGGCCATCTGTACCCCAATGTTTATAGCAGCAATGGCCATGGTCGCCAAACTGTGGAAAGAACCAAGATGCCCTTCAACGGATGAATGGATAAAGAAGATGTGGTCCATAAGCTCATCTTTTTTTTCAGAAAGAACTTCCATTTGGGCTCAGTCAGGATACAGGTCTGTTGTCAATCAACTAGGCCAAAGCACTATGAGTTTGATCTATTTGGCTTGAGAAAATTTATAGATCAAGTCCTACAGAATGTGTAACAGAATCACACTCCCCATCCACACACCCTGACCCCAGAATAATGGACTCACACAACTGAAGTATCAAAAGAACTGCCCCAAGGGACACAACTCATACCCTGGCTTCCAGTTTTATGGATCCAAATGGATGTCCCTCTGGCAATGAGACAGAAGTGCAGTAAAACACACGTGTGTGAGTCCTTGCTCATTCAGGTGACATTGGTCAAGAGTGGAGACTCCAGAGTCCTTTTCCCCACCTGGACCTCATGGATGTTCTTCTTACAGCCCTTACAGATGCCAGTGATTTCTGTGTGGTATACCCCGACCTGCTCAATAGGGTCCATTTTACTGTCCAGGATACAACCTAGTTTGTAAACATGAAGGACACAAACACTCCTGGTCAGAATTAGGAATGCTCTTCCTTCAGTCTACGGGGAGTACAAGAAAACTTCAAAGCCTTTAGATGAGAAAGAAATCTTTATAAGATTTTGCATTTTCTGGATTTTTTAAGGCAAGGCATTATGAGATATGTAACAAAAAAGAAAAGGAGACATAAAGTTTTCATGTCATTTTGTAGGAAATGGTAATATTTTTGAAATTCAAGAATTCTTAGGAATACCTGTAAAAAAAAAAAGAAGAAGAAGAAGAAAACTTTCAACTGATACACAGTAAATAAACATCACAGATGAATAATTTCTGGCCATATATTCACACTCGATAAGGAGAAACAGGATTCTGATTTCTTTTTTCTTTCTTTTTTTTTTTTAGTGTACTTGACACATAGTGGTAGATAATGGAATTCTTACTTTAACATCTGTAATGAATGGTTTTTCAAACTCACCTTAAGATTTACAGTACTGCCTTGTATTTTCCATTTGGTTTTGTCCTGTTTTTTTTTTTTCTTTTTCACTGACTTATCTTTCTGAATTCACTCACTAGAAGGATTCATTAGGAAGTCTGGCATTCAGTTACTTAAAGTTGCTGTCCCTGGAAATTCTTCCCATTGGGGGCTCAAAGAGATCCTAAAAACTACCAAACTCCTTCTCACTATTTCTCAGGATCCTCCCAGTCCTCACCCTGTGAATCCTTCCATCTAGCTCTTCAACTGGATCCCCTCTCATAACTGGTAAACACAAGTAGGTGATTCTCTGAGTTCTGTGAGCTGCTTTAGGAACCTAATCACACCTGAGGAGGGAATCATGGAACCCCGTGTCTGCAGCTGGTCGAGGACAGGGGCTCCTTCTCAGTGCCCTTCACTCCCATTAGATGATGACACTCCTGATGGGCTAGTCCTTCTCAAGCTAGGGTCTCCATGCCACTCTGTAGAGCCACAGGCAGCTGCTGTGGAAAATGAAGTGCGGACATGAAGCCACTGCGAGCAGACCCAGAGCCATGAGGCTGTGCCCCTGAGGAAACTCCTTCTTGAAAGTACTTGGTGTCCTCCACATGGCTGGTCAGGAACTGCCACTTGGCTACTGTGCACTGGATCTTCTCCATCCCCGGGTGGTTCCTTGTGCCCAGTGTCTGGGACAGTGGGGACACCTTCTCCACAATGTGCAAGGACAGCAGTCTCCTCCCTAAACATACACATGGGATGGATATAGACCCAGATTGGAGGCCTTCCCTTAACAAAGCTGAAGTCATTTTTCTTTCTTGTCACAAACTTTAAACAATCCTTCAAAGTCCCAGAGTGATGACAAAAATAATATGACAGATTTTCTATACATTCCATAAGAATGTATGTGAAAATAAAAATAAAAGTAAAATAAAAGTGAAAGTGAGGGAATCTGAAAAGAAAGGAGGAACCACTATGAAAAGACTGGCATCTCTGGCAGGTGCATCACATGTGCATGATGGTACAGCAGGAGAGGAAGCAATGATACCCTGGGTAAGGATCTTACCCATGTGTCCTGGTCAGGTCCACTCTGGAGGGCGACCACAGGGCTGCACCCCCCAGGGATCCAAGTTCCACTCCGCATCTGGCTAATCCTGCCTTCACTTTCTGGAGGCGGTAATGTCAGGAACATTCCCCAGCCATGTCGCACATGTTATACTCTATGTGAGTCTGCTCTCCAGGGAACAATGCCTGTGAACAGTGACGTCAGAAAGTAGCACAGAACACATGGTCAGAATAACCTGCATAGGCAGAAGCTGTCCATTTTCCAAAATACACAGGGGCAGAATGATGTCAGAAAGAGAGAATGTGGCAGTAGATAATTGAGCACATGTTATGAGAAATTAAGTCATTGTGCTGACCCTCAGAGTATGTTGTCTCTCTAACTGAAAAACTAGCTCAGGGTTGCTGAAGTCTAAAGTCATAGCTTCTGACTCAGTTCCTGGACCTAAGTCAGTGTCTACTCTCAAGCACTTTGACTCAGGGGAAGGCCAGGTCTCAAAGGAAAGATTTTGCCATAGATATATTGAGAAAATCTGGCTTCCTTATTTTCCCTAAGGAACAGGGGCTTAGGGCTTTAGCTCAGAATGTGTCCTCTTGCCGTGATGAGAGAGCTCTCTATTAGAAGGACACATGGGGGAAAGCAGAGCTCTGGCGTAGGAGACAAGGAAGCAAACCTTCCACAGGGAAAAAGCAAACACACAACAAACAAACAGTCCATCTCAAATTAAAGCAGTGGAAGAGTATTTGTTAACTGACAAGAAAGCTGTAGGAGTCCATGAGAACTCCTCAGGACAGAAGTTCCATCCCTCACAGGAGACAATTTGGGGTTGGGGATGCAAATTGCTACAAAGAGTTAAGTGTTTATAAATAGAGGGATTATGAAGTGGCCTGTGGTGAAAGGGAACTTCTGTCTCACTTTCCCTGATTAGAGTGTGGGGACTGGGGGCCCTCACCAAGGATTAGCATCGATACAAGAATAACCTTCACAGCCGACATAAGACATTGCTCCCATTTCTTCAAAGGACTCACATGAATCTCGGTCCTACAAAAGTCATTTAGTTATTTACTTCTTCCAAAAGAACAAAGAAGAGAAATGACAATATTGGGAAGGAATTCAGATTACATATATGGAGTCAGGGCTTTGAAATATCTAGATCACTGAATCTCATAAATGACCTGCTTCACATGGTTCAGAAATAACTTATAAAGTCAGAAGATCAACACAATCACATATATATGTGAACTGCCTGGAGCCAAAACTATTCTCTGTGCGTTCATCCTCCAGTGGGTGAGTATATGAAGTTATTTAGAAAAGGGGACACATTTCAGTCACAGGTCCCAAGAATCTACCCAACAGACCTCCTGTTGGGGGCACTCCCTCTGCTGGGTAGCAGAAAGAACTTCCATTTGGGCTCAGGCAGGATACAGGACTGATGTCTCTCAACTTCACCAAAGCATTAAAAGTTTGTGTTGTTTGGCTGAGAAAATGTATAGATCAAATCCTACAGAATGTATAACAGCCTCACACTCTCCACCCACACACCCTGACCCCAGAATAATGGACTCACATAAACAAAGCAGCAGGAGAATTGCTCAAAGGGACACAAATGACACACTGGCTTCCAGTTTTATAGTTTCCAGAGGGACGTCCCCTGGCAAAGAGATGAAAGTGCAATGAAAACCCCCTGTGTAAGTCCTTGCTCCTTGAGGTGACACTGGTCAAGATTAGAGACTCCTAGAGCCCTGTTCCCCACGTGGACCTCATGGAGATGATTTCATGCTGATGATTTCTGTGTGGTGTGCAGTGACCAACATTGATGAAGTCACTTTTATTGTACAGGGGACAATTAATTTCCTACATACACAGGAGATAAAGACTCCTCTTAGGAATTAGGAATAGTCTTTCTTCAGTCTACAGGAAGCAGAGGAAAATTTCAAAGTCTTCTCTATCAAGAAAGAAGCCGTAGAAGGTTTTTGCATTTTTTAGGTATTCCATGGCAAGAAATTTTGAGATGAACAACCAAACACAAAAGGAGACTTTTAAAGTTTTCATGTTAAGTTTTGTAGAAAGTAGTAATATTTTTGAAGTTCAAGCATTCATAGGAGAACATTGTACAAAAAATAATTTCAAAACTGATATACAGTGAATAAACATGGTGGATGAATAATTTTCAGCCAAATTTCCACACATTGAGGTTTCACATATGGTAATGGGTAATGTGATTCTGATTTCCTTAGTATATTTGACACACAGTGTTAGATATTGTGATTCTTAATTTAACATGTGTAATGAATAGTTTTCAAACTCATCTTAAGATTTATGATATTATCTTATATTGACCTATTTGGTTTTTTCCTGATTGTATTCATTTCCAGTGGTTTAACTTCCTAAATCATTCACCAGCAGGATTCATTAGGAGGGCCAGCATTTTCAAGAATGTGATTCAAGATTGCTTGGCTAGCAAGCAAAGAAAAGACCAAGGGAGAAAACACATGAAAGAGTAAATAAAATGACAACTAGTAGCATACAGGACATGGGCTATTAGTCCTAGTTCTATCACAACTTGTCATCAGCACCCAAGTCCCTCC
The DNA here is from genome assembly GCF_009829155.1 of Mustela erminea. Taxonomy (NCBI): domain Eukaryota; kingdom Metazoa; phylum Chordata; class Mammalia; order Carnivora; family Mustelidae; genus Mustela; species Mustela erminea. Next base: position 103,561,280 of record NC_045620.1, read on the forward strand.
ATAGAGTTCAGGGTTTACTAACACTACCATTATTACATAATAATTCTTCCAACTATGGTACAGAATTGCACTCTAGGACTCAACAGTTCAGCTTCTCAAAATGAGGTTCCCTTCTCAGCTCCTGGGGCTTCTGATGCTCTGGGTACCAGGTAAGAGCAGAGGGGAATGAGATTGGAGATTGCAGTGGGGAGGGTGAGCTGTCTAAGTGCTGTTACTCCCTATGTGTGTTCTGTCCAGGGGTGAGATTGTGCTCCAAGAGGGGAATTTAATTTTGAAATCTGTGAAAATAATGAGAAATAAAAGGGAACAAAGAACGGTGCTTTAGTGAGATAGTGGAAAAAAAAAAAAAAACTGTGGCCAATCTGTGCTCTGCAATTATTGGGTTATCCATGGAAACTGGATATATTTACAGTAGGAATCCAATCACAAAATATGATTTAGCCTCATATAAATGAAATTCAAATTCATAATAATGGCTCATAATGTTTCTCCATAACCTGTACTTATCTCTTATTGTTGTAGGATCCAGTGGAGAGGTCATGCTGACAGACTCCACTCTGTCAGTCACCCCGAAGAGCTGGCTTCCATCTCCTATAGGGCCAGTCAGAGCCTCCTACACAGTAATGGAAACATCTATTTGAGTTGGTTCCGGTAGAAGCCAGGCCAGTCCCCACAGGGCCTGATCTACAAGGTTTCCACCAATTTCACTGGAGTCCCAGACAGGTTCAGGGGCAGTGGGTCAGGGACAGATTTCACCCTGACCATCAGCAGGGTGGAGGCTGATGATGTGGGAGTTTACTACTGCGAGCAAGGTACACATGAGCCTCCCATAGTGGTTCAAGCCTGAACACAAACCTCTCTGTTTTGTCATCCCCACTGGGCATGTGTGTTGCCTGAGTGGGGAATGGGTACAGCAGAGGCTCTGAGCTGGTGTCAAAGGCAGGTGCTGAGGAACTCAGGGCAGTAACATGCAGGGGAATGCTCTAGACAGAATCCTGTCCCTTTGGCAACAACAGCCTCAGCAGGGCACAACCAGCTCCAGAAGGAACATGATCAGTCTGTGGGCAAACAAAAAATATGGAAGATGGGAAAGAAACAGGACTCACCACCTGGATGCCTTCTCCCTCAACTCTCGCCCTCAGAACCACAGAGATAGGCAATAGCCTGCCTCACTTCTAAAAGTGCCCTGAGCTTCTGTTTTTCTGTGACAGCCTGCTCAGGGACCTTCTGTTGCCCCCTTCTGTCTCTTATAAACTTCTAGGCCTGCCTACAAAGTGGAAGAATAGTGTTTGAAACCAAGATAGGTAGACTACACCACTCTAGGATCACTCCTTATTGCAGACAAACACCAGCTCCAAAGCCTCTCCTGGTTTCTGGAATATTTTAGTATCTGCCTCCTACAGCCTCTCTCAGCCCATCACAATTCCTGGGGGTTTCAGTGTATTCAGTATAGGACCCTTCCATTACCTGCTCTCTTAGTTGTTTGGCTGACCCTCCTCCAATCGTCTCTTCCCCACCCAATCTTGATCAGTCACGCTCATGGCCATGCCTTAGGTGCGCCATCAGAAAATCATGACAAGTTCTCCATCATTACAATGCTGAGCATCTCAGGCGCGCCTGGGTGGCTCAGTGGGTTGAGCCTATGCCTTCAGCTCAGTCCATGATCCTGGGGTACTGGGATGGAGCCCTACTCAGTGGGGAGTCTGCTTCTCCTTCTCCCTTTGCCACTCCCCTGCTCATGCCCTCAGGTGTTCTCCCTCTCTCTCTCAAATAAATAATTTTTTTTTAATACTTGAGTATCTCATCCTTGACCCATTCTAAGAACTCTGAAGCTCAATCCACTGGGTATGCCACCGCCAATAATTTCTGGCTTTCATCATAGTAAGACCTGAAATCTATAGGAAAAATGTATGTTGTGTTTCCGTGGAAAATTTGGCATCTCTGTAGCGTACCTTTCCAGGTTATCAGGGTCCAACCCTGGTCATTATCTTTGAGCTATCTTGCAACTCATTATAAACTGTTGGTAACTGATAAATGGATGATTCTGTACTGTCTGGTAGTGACTTAACTGATGTCTTACCTCACCTTGGAGAACTAGCTTGCCTCTCTCAGCAGTTCATTCCTTTACTCCAAATATACCTGTGTGTTTTGACTTTTCCTTTGACCCACTTACATCTTCCCAGTTCCCTCACAGCATAGAGTAAAATAATTCAATACGTGTTCATCATTATTATCTCTCGATGCAGTCATAATTTTCTTGTTTTCTGAAAATTAGCTTTTAGTGAATCTATTGACCTTTATATATTTTCTTGTCTCTAAGCCCTTCATAGTTTCATTTCCCTCCTTCCTCAGCTGAAATTCCATGATCCTTCTTTATAAGAACTCCCTATATTCCAGATCTTCCTCAACCTTCTATTGTTTCATTTCAGGTACAAAGTCCCAACCCTCCACATACCTGCTGAAGGAAAACACACAGCAATCCTGACTCTCCAACTTTGATTCATGACCGCTCACCTCCTGAGGCCCTTCACCCTGCCCCACAATCATACTTCACTTCCCTGGTCTCATCAGTCTTCACTCTTTCTCTTTCCTTCTTCAGGTTCTAACAGTTCCTCCTCCATCCTCACTTAAAGGCAAGTATGTTATTTCCTATTTCCTAGGTCAAGATGGTCAGCAACCCCCTCAACAGAAATGTGAAAGAGAGGAAAGAAATGTGAGCCTCTCTACATCAGGAGAATTCGTTGACCTTCCTGGTTCAGCCAACTTTAAGCACACGAGCAAGCCAGGCAAGATCAATCAAGATCAATCAAGCCTGGGCCCATATTAACTGAACTGCGCAGCCAACCAATAAACATGACAGCCATGAACAAGCTACCATTTTAAGCCACTGTATTTTGTGGGTGATTTATCACATGGCAATAGCTAACTAATACATGCTCTGATTTTAAGTTTCTGCACACTCTTACTTAGCAAGTTTTTATTCCCTTCCTTCCTTTACTTTTCTTTATAGCCCCTCCAACAGAACGCAGTAAATGTTTACTGATGCCGTTGATTATCGCCTGGCTCTCCCAGCTGGGGCGAAAGGAGATGTATTTGCTCTGTACACAGAGGAAGCCCTCATAAAACATACCTTGAATGAAAGAAATGGACCCCTTAATAGCAATCCTTGAAGTAGGTTTCTAATTATTAAGAGAAGCTGTTTTGTAGGCAAATGCGTTTCACCACACTGAGCAGGTTTGCTGCGATCTTTCCCAACGCTATAGTACATCAACCCACGTATTTTAGAAGGAGGTGGGGAAATAATACTAAGATGCTCAGAATTTCTCCATTTTCACACAGAATTGGACATGATCTTGAAATGTTTTCCAAGGGAGTCAAGTTATGTCACACTTAGAGTTGTGATTTCCTTCAGTCACAAGATTAGATCTGAATGCCCAAGGGATGACTTTAAGTAAAAGGTAATGAGTGGTGAAAAAATGTGCTGAGGCACAGTATCCCATGTTCCTAAAATGACAGGGTTGAAAATTGAGGTGAATCAAAGCACCTGGGTGGCTCAGTCTGTTGAGCGTTTGACTCTTGGTTTCAGCTCAGGTCATGATCTCAGGTATGTGAGATGGAACGGGCATCAGGTTCCCCACTCAGCAGGGTGTCTACCTAAGAGTCTTGCCATCTCCCTGGGCCACTCCTCCCCAGAAATAAATAGATATAATCTTAATAAAAAAGAATGGGAAAATAACATTTGTGAGAATGAGTAAGCCTGGGAAAAATGGAGAAGAGAAAGAAGGGAGGTAGGAAAGGAGCTGGTGCAGAAATGAATATCCAGGACACTGTCCAGGAAGGCTGCAAAACAGGGCCCATGGAAGGAAAAAGCGAGAGGGACACTACCTTCCACGTGGGAGATTCTGAATAGGAGAGCTCAAAGACTTCATCCTGGGAAGGTTCAGAGTGGGAAGGTGAGGGAGGGTGAAGAAAAGAGAATGAGGAAATAAAAGAGAAATGTCCCAGAGTCCAAGAGGAGCAGGAAGGGAGAACTGATCCACAGGATGTGAAGTTCATGGCCCTTTGTCAGAGGCTAAAGACAGACCCTCCTGGCTCACTCCTGCTGTGGGACGCTGGGAAACACACAGCTTCCTGGGGCACAAAAACTCCCAAGAGCATCCCTAAGCATCCCAAATGCATCTTCACAGCATTTGTTTTCACTAACCTCCCACAAAAACGGATGCAGGTTGGATGCTTGGGTGGCTCAGTCGGTTAAGTGATTCAGTCAGACAGAGAATTCATCTTCAAAATCAGCACAGTAGAGGCTGAGGATGCTGCCAGTTATTACTGCCAGCAGGATTATATCCTTTCTCCCACTATGCCATAGACCCGAGCAGAAACTGTCCCCAGGGTGGGTTGTGATGGTGAGGGGAGCAGTGGGCTGTGCTCACTGTGGTTCCAGCAGCCGCATTCTGCTCTGGATCTGATCATCCTGGCAAGAGCTGGTTTGGGGAAGGGCTTGCAGGTCTCAACAATCAAAGGACTTTGACCTTCGAAAGCTTCCTTTCCTGGTAACACAAATCCCAAACCTCAGGAATTCTAAAAATGAAATTTCTCTTGCAGGCCTGCAAAGGAATTCATCCACGGGATGGACCTTGAATCCTATCTCTGATAAATACTCTGTGAAGTAGGCAAAAAAAGGGAACCCACATCCAAGCAAACACTACTAATACTACTAATACTGCTATGACTAATACTAGTATTGCAAATACTAGTACTATGAATGTTAGTACTGATACTGCAGGCACTACTACTGTCATGCTACTACCACTAATAAAACTAATAAACATCAACAACTACACTTTCAGCTGCCATCGAGTGAAATCTTGAGGACTTACTATGTATCGAATACTGTGCAAAGGACTCATTCATCTACCACAATTCATCTCACAATAATCTTCTAGAGATGATAAATCATGGGTTCACATTACTCAACATGCCAGTGGTTCTAAAGGAAGTAGACAGAAGTATCTGTTATTTTGACTCCATAATTTCTATTCATTATTTAACTACATTCATTAAAAAAAAAAATAGTACAACTAAAAACGGGTCAAGACAGAGAATGTCTCTAGCATCCCAAAATCTCCCTCAGTCTCCTTCCCTGTCAATTCCATGCCTACCCCCCATGGACATACCAGTTCAGTACCTTTTTACTCTGATATACCCAGCAGAATTGAGAGTGTACATGCTCAAGGAATGTCATGACAGCGCTGCTTATGACAATTCCAAACTGGAAACAACCAGTTACTGATCTAGAATGGAATGGATGCTTCAATTATGGTATTTGCAAACATCTTTATCCTCTCTGTGTTTTATCTGAGTGGTAGTTTTGAAACATGTGATAATTTTGATGCTGCCCAAATTACCAATCTTTCATACGGAGTACCCTTCATGTCTTATCTGAAAAGCCATTTCATACCTCAAATTGATGAATATATTACTACTATTTTTCTCAGCTTTGTCACTGTACTTTAGTTCTATAATCTAGCTGGATTGGGTTCTTGGACATGATACAGAGTAGGGGATCAGATTTCATTTCTCTTTCAGTATGAAGGTCCACTTGAACCATCCCACTACATTAGAAAGAACATTCCTTTGTTAATTGTCCTAGGAGTCACGTGTCACAAATTAAGTGTCCTCATAGATATATGTCTGTTCCTGGACTATGTTTCATTCCCCTGGTCTCTCTTCTATCTTGGTTGCATACTACAGTGCCCTAATCACTGTGACTATAAATACGTCTTTTCAAAAAGAGAATTCATTTATTTATTTGAGAATGAGTGAACATGAGCTGGTGGGGGAGGGGCAGAGGGAGAGGGAGAAGCAGACTCCCCACTGAGCAGGGAGCCAGACCCAGTTCTCCTCCCCAGGACCTGAGCAAAAAGGCAGACGCTTAACCAACTGAGCCACCCAGGAGCCCTATGTGTATTTAAATAAGTCTTAATAGTCAATGGGGTATTCTCTCAATGTTGTTGCTTTTCAGAATTGTCTTATTCTTTTTAGCTCAGAATTCCCCATACATTTTACAATGTGCAAAAAAAGTAACTGGGTTTTATTGGAAGCACATTGAAACTAAGGATCAATGTGCTGAGATAGACATATTGAGTCTTCAGATGCATGAAAATGTAATATTTCTCCATTTATTCAGGTCTCTTATAGTTTCTCTTAGCAAAGTTTTATTATCCTTGGGTCTGGATGGTGCATGGCCCCTGGTAGGTAATAATGCATGTCCTCTCATATGTACGTTCAGCTTAAAATTTATTTGTAATTGCCAAGACAATAAATAATCCTTGAAAAATGTTTTCTCTGTGTCTGTCTCCATTAATAAAATTCAATTTTCTATTTGGATAATCTGAGATTGCATTAGCCATGCAAAACTCGACACAAATACAGGACTTAATTTAATCCACATGAATGTGTGCTTGTATTTGGATGTTCAGAGGAGGTACTTTGGGATGAAGGATCAGTTTCCTGGAGAACAATTCTCTCAGGCACATGTCTAACATCATGAGACCCTCTGTGACTCCCAATCCCAGCTTCCATGGCAAGGACATTCGGAGAATCATTTCCTTCCACCTTCCTCTTCTCAGGCGGGGCACAGAGCAGCAGAAAGTACAACCATAGAGACAGAGATCCCAACTTGCTCTGAGACCCTACCTGCCCCACCTCACCAGTCTACTCTGGCTGGGACGCATGAAGAGCCGCTCAGCAAGATGAGGACCAAAGCAGATTCACTTAGAGCAGAAAATGCATGGTCCAGACACAGGCGTGTTCTTCCTCCTTCCATGTTAGCCAGAGGAATGGATATGCTTGAAGACGCATGTAGTTGTTTCCTGCACAGTGACAACCTCGGCCCAGCTGACTGGGACACGGACAGGATGGTCCTTCCCGGAACCATTCTAGTGGCTGCAAATGAGGCTGGAGCCATCCTAGAAGCAAGGCTGGGAAAATCCTAGAGGCACGAGAATACTGCACACCAGAAATGTATTTAAAGACGTGCCAAAATATAAGATTTCAATATCCTGCCATTATTCCTTATCACAAAGAAATTAGAGTGTAAAGCCTGAATGAAGAAGTGTGAAGCTGATTATTTGAATATAAACAAAGCCTACTTCTTTTGTTGGCACAGGATCCATAAGATCTCAAAAGAGCAAGGTACAGAGAGCTCCCAGGTTGATGAACACATCCACATTGGGTGGGTGACACATCCCAGCACCATGGGGACAGAAGCTGTTGCACTCAGAATCTTCCCAGTCCCTGCTGTGTATCACTCCATCTAGCTCTTCCTCTGGACCTTTACCATATTTTTTCATAACCTGAGAATCATAAGTAGGTGTATCTCGAAGTGATGTGAGCTGCTTTAACAAACTAATCATACCTGAGGAGGGAATAATGGAACCCCATGTCTATGGCTGGTCAGAGACAGAGGTCCCTTCTTCACTCCCATTAGATGATGACACTTCCAATGGGCTAGTCTTTCTCAAGTGGCAGTCTCGATGCCATCCTGCAGAGCCACAGGGAGCTGCTCTGGGGGATGACATGTGGACATGAAGCTGCTGAGAACAGACCCAGGGCCAGGAGGCTGTGCCCCTGAGGAAACTCCATCTTGAAAGTGCTTGTTGACCTCCACACAGGTGGTCAGGGACCGCCATCTGGGTTCTGTGCATTGGAGCTTCTCCAACCCTGGGTGGTTCCTTGTGCCCAGGGTCTGTGACAGTGCTGACATCTTCTCCACAACGTGCCGGGACATCACTCTCCTCCCTAAATATACACATGGGATGGATATATACCTAGATTTGAGGTCTTCCCTGAACAAAGCTAAAGTCCTTTTCCTTTCCTGTCACAAACTTCAAAATTCCTCTAATAAAAAACCAAAATCCAAAAGTGATGACAAAAATCATGTGATAGACTCTCCATACATTCCATAAAGAACAAAAATAAAAGTGAAAGTGAGGGAATCTGAGGAGAAAGGAGGAACCACTATGACAAGGCCTGGTTCTCTGGCAGGTGCATCACACATGCATGATGGTACAGCAGAAGAGGAGGCGATGATATCCCGGGTAAGGATCTGACCCGTGTGCCCCCAGTCAGGTCCACTCTGCAGGGCAACCACAGGGATGCATGCCCCGGCGGGCTGGCTTAGACTTTCGTTCTATTGCATCCCATTTCCACTCCCCTCTGCCAATCCTGCTTTCTCTTTCTGGAGGTGGTGATGTCAAGAACATTCCCCACCCAGTGTCACACATGCTATACTCGATTTGAGTCTGCTTTCTGGGAAACAATGCCTGTGACCAGTGACGTCAGAGAGTAGCACAGACCACATGGTCGGAATAACCCACATGGCAGAAGCTGTCCATTTTCTCCATCTTCCAAAATGGACAGGGACAGAATGATCTCAGAAAGAGAATTTGGCAGTGGAAAACTGAGTACAGGTTATGAGAAATTGACTCAAAGTTCTGACCCTTTAGAATATTCTGTCTCTCCCACTGGAAAACTCTAGCTCGGCCACAGCTTCTGACTCAGTTCCTAGACCTAAGTCAGTTCCTACTCTCAAGCACATTGACTCAGGTGAAGGCCATGTCTCAAAGGAAAGACCTTAAGGTTTTGCCATAGATGTATTGAGAAAATCTTGCTTCCTTCTTCTCCCTACAGAACTTGGGGCTTAGGGCTTGAGCTCAGAATGTGTCCTCTCTGCCCTGAGGAGAAAGCTGTATGTTAGAAGGACACATGGGGGGTGGCAGTGCTCTGGTGGAGGAGACAAGGGAACAAGCTCTCCAAAGAGAAAAAGCAACAGACAAAGAAACAATCCATCTCAAATTAAAGCAGTGAAAGAGTATTTGTTAACTGACAAGAAAGCTGTATGACTTCATGAGATCTCCTCAGGACAGATGTCCACCCTCACAGGAAACACTTTGGAGCTGGAGATGCAAAATGATACATAGAGTTAAAATTTTATTAAATAGAGGAATTATGAGGTGGCCTGTAGTCAAAGGGAACTTCTGTCTAACTTTCCCCAGATAGAGGGTGGTAACTGGGGGCCTTGCCCAAGAATTAGCATCGATACAGAAATATCCTTCACAGCTGACATAAGACATTGCTCCCATTTCTTCACAGGACTCACATGAATCTCAGCTCTAGAAAATTTATTTACTTATTTACTTATTCCAAAAAGTGCAAAGAAAAGAAATGACAATATTGGGAAGGAATTCAGATTATGTATACAGAGATCAGGGCTTTCAAATAACTTATAAAGTCAGAAGATCAACACATTCACATATATATGGGAGCCACAGGGAGCCAAAACTATTCTCTGTAAGTTCACCCTCTAGTGGGTGAATATTTGCAGTTATTTAGAAAAGGTGACCCATTTCAGTCACAGGTCCCAAGAATCTACCCAACAGACCTGCTGTTGGAGACCCTCCCTCTGCTGCTTGGCAGAGAGAACTTCCATTTGGGCTCAGTCAGGACACAGCTCTGTTGTCTCTCAATTCACCAAAGTATTATAAGTTTGTGCTGTTTGGCTTGAGAAAATGTATAGATCAAGACCTACAGAACATATAACAGCATCACACTCCCCACCCATACACTCTGACCCCAGAATAATGGACTCACATAATCAAAGCAGCAACAGAATCATCCCAAGGGACACAAATGACACACTGGCTTCCAGTTTTATGGGTTTCAAAGGGACGTTCCCTGGCAAAGAGACAAAAGTGAAACAAAACCCACCTGTGTAAGTCCTTGCTGGTTGAGGTGATGGTGGTCAAGATTAGAGACTGCTAGAGTCCTGTTCCCCACCTGGACCTCATGGAGGTTCTTCTTACAGAGGCTGATGATTTTTGTGTGGGGTACAATGACCAACGGTGATGAAGTCAATTTTACTGTCCAGGGTACAAAAATGTTCCTATATACACAGGAGATAATGACTCCTCTGAGGAATTAGGAACAGTCTTTCTTCAGTCTACAGGTAGAAGAGGAAAATTTCAAAGCCTTTACTGTCAAGAAAGAACTTTTAGAAGGTTTTGCATTTTTTAGGTATTTCGGGGCAAGAAATTATGAGATAAACAATCAAACATAAAAGAAGACTTTTAAAGTTTTCATGTTAAGTTTTGTATGAAATGTTAGTATTTTTGAAATCAAAGATTTCAAAACTGATACACAGTAATAAACATAACAGATGAATAATTTTCAGCCAAATTTCCACACATTCAGTATCACGCATGAAAATGGGTTAAGTGATTCTGATTTTCTTTAGTATATTTGACACACACTGTTAGATATTGTGATTCTTTTTTTTTTAATTAATTTTTTATTTTTTATAAACATATATTTTTATCCCCAGGGGTACAGGTCTGTGAATCACCAGGTTTACACACTTCACAGCACTCACCAAAGCACATACCCTCCCCAATGTCCATAATCCCACCCCCTTCTCCCAAACCCCCTCCCCCCAGCAACCCTCAGTTTGTTTTGTGAGATTAAGAGTCACTTATGGTTTGTCTCCCTCCCAATCCCATCTTGTTTCATTTGTTCTTCTCCTACCCACTTAAGCCCCCATATTGCATCACCACTTCCTCATATCAGGGAGATCATATTATAGTTGTCTTTCTCTGCTTGACTTATTTCGCTAAGCATGATACGCTCTAGTTCCATCCATGTTGTCGCAAATGGCAGATTTCATTTCTTTTGATGGCTGCATAGTATTCCATTGTGTATATATACCACACCTTCTTGATCCATTCATCTGTTGATGGACATCTAGGTTCTTTCCATAGTTTGGCTATTGTGGACATTGCTGCTATAAACATTCGGGTGCATGTGCCCCTTTGGATCACTACGTTTGTATCCTTAGGGTAAATACCCAATAGTGCAATTGCTGGGTCATAGGGCAGTTCTATTTTCAACATTTTGAGGAACCTCCATGCTGTTTTCCAGAGTGGCTGCACCAGCTTGCATTCCCACCAACAGTGTAGGAGGGTTCCCCTTTCTCCGCATCCTCACCAGCATCTGTCATTTCCTGACTTGATGATTTTAGCCATTCTGACTGGTGTGAGGTGATATCTCATTGTGGTTTTGATTTGTATTTCCCTGATGCCGAGTGATATGGAGCACTTTTTCATGTGTCTGTTGGCCATCTGGATGTCTTCTTTGCAGAAATGTCTGTTCATGTCCTCTGCCCATTTCTTGATTGGATTGTTTGTTCCTTGGGTGTTGAGTTTGCTAAGTTCTTTATCGATTCTGGACACTAGTCCTTTATCTGATATGTCGTTTGCAAATATCTTCTCCCATTCTGTCAGTTGTCTTTTGATTTTGTTAACTGTTTCCTTTGCTGTGCAAAAGCTTTTGATCTTGATGAAATCCCAATAGTTCATTTTTGCCCTTGCTTCCCTTGCCTTTGGCGTTGTTCCTAGGAAGATGTTGCTGCGGCAGAGGTTGAGGAGGTTGCTGCCTGTGTTCTCCTCAAGGATTTTGATGGATTCCTTTCGCACATTGAGGTCCTTCATCCATTTTGAGTCTATTTTTGTGTGTGGTGTAAGGAAATGGTCCAATTTCATTTTTCTGCATGTGGCTGTCCAATTTTCCCAGCACCATTTATTGAAGAGGCTGTCTTTTTTCCATTGGACATTCTTTCCTGCTTTGTCGAAGATGAGTTGACCATAGAGTTGAGGGTCTATTTCTGGGCTCTCTATTCTGTTCCATTGATCTATGTGTCTGTTTTTGTGCCAGTACCATGCTGTCTTGATGACGACAGCTTTGTAATAGAGCTTGAAGTCCGGAATTGTGATGCCACCAACGTTGGCTTTCTTTTTCAATATCCCTTTGGCTATTCGAGGTCTTTTCTGGTTCCATATAAATTTTAGCATTATTTGTTCCATTTCTTTGAAAAAGATGGATGGAACTTTGATAGGAATTGCATTAAATGTGTAGATTGCTTTAGGTAGCATAGACATTTTCACAATATTTATTCTTCCAATCCAGGAGCATGGAACATTTTTCCATTTCTTTGTGTCTTCCTCAATTTCTTTCATGAGTACTTTATAGTTTTCTGAGTATAGATTCTGTGTCTCTTTGGTTAGGTTTATTCCTAGGTATCTTATGGTTTTGGGTGCAATTGTAAATGGGATGGACTCCTTAATTTCTCCTTCTTCTGTCTTGCTGTTGGTGTAGAGAAATGCAACTGATTTCTGTGCATTGATTTTATATCCTGACACTTTACTGAATTCCTGTATAAGTTCTAGCAGTTTTGGAGTGGAGTCTTTTGGGTTTTCCACATATAGTATCATATCATCTGCGAAGAGTGATAATTTGACTTCTTCTTTGCCGATTTGGATGCCTTTAATTTCCTTTTGTTGTCTGATTGCTGAGGCTAGGACCTCTAGTACTATGTTGAATAGCAGTGGTGATAATGGACATCCCTGCCGTGTTCCTGACCTTAGCGGGAAAGCGTTCAGTTTTTCTCCATTGAGAATGATATTTGCGGTGGGTTTTTCATAGATGGCTTTGATGATATTGAGGTATGTGCCCTCTATCCCTACACTTTGAAGAGTTTTGATCAGGAAGGGATGCTGTACTTTGTCAAATGCTTTTTCAGCATCTATTGAGAGTATCATATGGTTCTTGTTCTTTCTTTTATTGATGTGTTGTATCACATTGACTGATTTGCGGATGTTGAACCAACCTTGCAGCCCTGGAATAAATCCCACTTGGTCGTGGTGAATAATCTTTTTAATGTACTGTTGCATCCTATTGGCTAGTATTTTGTTGAGTATTTTCGCATCTGTGTTCATCAAGGATATCGGTCTATAGTTCTCTTTTTTGGTGGGATCCTTGTCTGGTTTTGGGATCAAGGTGATGCTGGCCTCATAAAATGAGTTTGGAAGTTTTCCTTCCATTTCTATTTTTTGGAACAGTTTCAGGAGAATAGGAATTAGTTCTTCTTTAAATATTTGGTAGAATTCCCCCGGGAAGCCATCTGGCCCTGGGCTTTTGTTTGTTTGGAGATTTTTAATGACTGTTTCAATCTCCTTACTGGTTATGGGTCTGTTCAGGCTTTCTATTTCTTCCTGGTTCAGTTGTGGTAGTTTATATGTTTCTAGGAATGCATCCATTTCTTCCAGATTGTCAAATTTATTGGCGTAGAGTTGCTCATAGTATGTTCTTATAATAGTTTGTATTTCTTTGGTGTTAGTTGTGATCTCTCCTCTTTCATTCATGATTTTATTTATTTGGGTCCTTTCTCTTTTCTTTTTGATAAGTCAGGCCAGGGGTTTACCAATTTTATTAATTCTTTCAAAGAACCAGCTCCTAGTTTCGTTGATTTGTTCTATTGTTTTTTTGGTTTCTATTTCATTGATTTCTGCTCTGATCTTTATGATTTCTCTTCTCCTGCTGGGCTTAGGGTTTCTTTCTTGTTCTTTCTCCAGCTCCTTTAGGTGTAGGGTTAGGTTGTGTACCTGAGACCTTTCTTGTTTCTTGAGAAAGGCTTGTACCGCTATATATTTTCCTCTCAGGACTGCCTTTGTTGTGTCCCACAGATTTTGAACCGTTGTATTTTCATTATCATTTGTTTCCATGATTTTTTTCAATTCTTCTTTAATTTCCCAGTTGACCCATTCATTCTTTAGAAGGATGCTGTTTAGTCTCCATGTATTTGGGTTCTTTCCAAACTTCCTTTTGTGGTTGAGTTCTAGCTTTAGAGCATTGTGGTCTGAAAATATGCAGGGAATGATCCCAATCTTTTGATACTGGTTGAGTCCTGATTTAGGACCGAGGATGTGATCTATTCTGGAGAATGTTCCATGTGCACTAGAGAAGAATGTGTATTCTGTTGCTTTGGGATGAAATATTCTGAATATATCTGTGATGTCCATCTGGTCCAGTGTGTCGTTTAAGGCCTTTATTTCCTTGCTGATCTTTTGCTTGGATGATCTGTCCATTTCAGTGAGGGGAGTGTTAAAGTCCCCTACTATTATTGTATTATTGTTGATGTGTTTCTTTGTTTTTGTTATTAATTGGTTTATATAGTTGGCTGCTCCCACGTTGGGGGCATAGATATTTAAAATTGTTAAATCTTCTTGTTGGACAGACCCTTTGAGTATAATATAGTGTCCTTCATCATCTCTTATTATAGTCTTTGGCTTAAAATCTAATTGATCTGATATAAGGATTGCCACTCCTGCTTTCTTCTGATGTCCATTAGCATGGTAAATTCTTTTCCACCCCCTCACTTTAAATCTGGAGGTGTCTTCGGGCTTAAAATGAGTTTCTTGGAGGCAACATATAGATGGGTTTTGTTTTTTTATCCATTCTGATACCCTGTGTCTTTTGACAGGGGCATTTAGCCCATTAACATTCAGGGTAACTATTGAGAGATATGAATTTAGTGCCATTGTATTGCCTGTAAGGTGACTGTTACTGTATATGGTCTCTGTTCCTTTCTGATCTACCACTTGTAGGCTCTCTCTTTGCTTAGAGGACCCCTTTCAATATTTCCTGTAGAGCTGGTTTGGTATTTGCAAATTCTTTCAGTTTTTGTTTGTCCTGGAAGCTTTTAATCTCTCCTTCTATTTTCAATGATAGCCTAGCTGGATATAGTATTCTTGGCTGCATGTTTTTCTCGTTTAGTGCTCTGAAAATATCATGCCAGCTCTTTCTGGCCTGCCAGGTCTCTGTGGATAAGTCAACTGCCAATCTAATATTTTTACCATTGTATGTTACAGACTTCTTTTCCCGGGCTGCTTTCAGGATTTTCTCTTTGTCACTGAGACTTGTAAATTTTAGTATTAGGTGACGGGGTGTGGGCCTATTCTTATTGATTTTGAGGGGTGTTCTCTGAACCTCCTGAATTTTGATGCTCGTTCCCTTTGCCATATTGGGGAAATTCTCCCCAATAATTCTCTCCAGTATACCTTCTGCTCCCCTCTCTCTTTCTTCTTCTTCTGGAATCCCAATTATTCTAATGTTGTTTTGTCTTATGGTGTCACTTATCTCTCGAATTCTCCCCTCGTGGTCCAGTAGCTGTTTGTCCCTCTTTTGCTCAGCTTCTTTATTCTCTGTCATTTGGTCTTCTATATCACTAATTCTTTCTTCTGCCTCATTTATCCTAGCAGTGAGAGCCTCCATTTTTGATTGCACCTCATTAATAGCTTTTTTGATTTCAACTTGGTTAGATTTTAGTTCTTTTATTTCTCCAGAAAGGGCTTTTATATCTCTCGAGAGGGTTTCTCTAATATCTTCCATGCCTTTTTCGAGCCCGGCTAGAACCTTGAGAATTGTCATTCTGAACTCTAGATCTGACATATTACCAATGTCTGTATTGATTAGGTCCCTAGCCTTCGGTACTGCCTCTTGTTCTTTTTTTTTGTGTTGAATTTTTCCGTCTTGTCATTTTGTCCAGATAAGAGTATATGCAGGGGCAAGTAAAATACTACAAGGGTGGCAACAACCCCAGGAAAAAATGCTTTAACCAAATTAGAAGAGATCCCAAATCGTGAGGGGGGAGAAAGGGGATAAAAAGAGGTTCAAAAAGGAAGGAAGAAAAAAAAAAGAAAAAAGAAAAAAAAAAAGAAAAGAAAAGAATTTAAAAAAAAGAAAACACCTAAGAAAAATGTAAAAAGAAAAAATATATATATTAGATAAACTAGTTAAAAATCGTTAAAGAAGAAAAAGATAACAGTTTAAAAAAAAATTTTACCTGAAGGCGAGGGAAAAAAAAAAAATGAAAAAGAAAAAAAATTAAATTAACTGCAAGACTAAAAAGAAAATCACAGGGAAAAAGCCATGAGTTCTGTGCTTGGCTTTCTCCTCCTCTGGAATTCTGCTGCTCTCCTTAGCATTGAAACGGCACTCCTTGGTAGGTGAACTTGGTCTCGGCTGGATTTCTTGTTGATCTTCTGGGGGAGGGGCCTGTTGTAGTGATTCTCAAGTGTCTTTGCCCCAGGCGGAATTACACCGCCCTTACCCGGGGCCGGGGTGAGTAATCTGCTCGGGTTTGCTTTCAGGAGCTTTTGTTCCCTGAGCGCTTTCCGTAGAGTTCCGGAGGATGGGAATACAAATGGCGGCCTCCTGGTCTCCGGCCCGGAGGAGCCGAGAGCCCAGGGCCGCACTCCTCAGTGCGCCCTCAGAGAACAGTGCCCAGTTACTCCCGTCTGCCTGACCTCCGGCCGCGCTCCGAGCTCACCGAGCCTGCGTCCAGTTCAAGGTAACACCGAGCTGTGAGCTTACTGTCGGCTCTGTCTCTGTAGCCGGCTTTCCCGTTCCAATACCCGCAAGCTCTGCGACACTCAGACACCCTGATCCTTCTGTGACCCTGCGGGACCTGAGGCCACGCTGAACCCGCGTGGGCTTCGCCCCGGTTTAGCCTCTGGAGCGAAGTCCCTCAGCGGAACAGACTTAAAAGTCCTGATTTTGTGCGCCGTTGCTCCGCCGCTTGCCGGGAGCCGGCCCTTCCCCCCACGGGTCTATCTTCCCGTGGCTTTGGATTCACTTCTCCGCCGGTCCTACCTTTCAGAAAGTGGTTGTTTTTCTGTTTCCAGAATTGCTGTTCTTCTTCTCTTCGATCTGCCGATGGATTTTCAGGTGTTTGCAATCTTTAGATAAGCTATCTAGCTGATCTCCGGCTAGCTGAAGCAGTCTCAGCCTGCTACTTCTCCGCCATCTTGACTCCTCCTCCAGATATTGTGATTCTTAATTTAACATGTGAAATGAATAGTTTTCAAACTCATCTTAAGATTTAAAATATTATCATATATTTTTCTTTTTGTGTATTCCCTGATTTTTTTTCATTTCCAGTGGTTTAACTTTCTGAATCATTCACCAGCAGGATTCGTTAGGAGGGCTGGCATCTTCAAAATAAGAGTCAGGATTGCACTGGCTAGCAATCTATAAAAATATCAAGGGAAAAAAACACCACAAAAGAGTAAATAAAATGACAACTAGTAACATATCAGACATGGGCTATTAGTCCTACTTCTATCCCAACTTGTCATCAGCACCCAAGTTCCCTCCACAGAGTTCAGGGTTTACTAACACTACCATTGTTACATAATAATTCTTCCCACTATGGTACAAATCACACTCTAGGAGGATTTCTAGAAGATATTCAGACCGAGATTTGTTGTGTAATCTTGCCTGGACTTGCATGTATTCAGTAACTCTTCAATTCAGTGTGACCTTGGATTGATTTACCTGAGATCTAACAGAACAATTACAAATTCTATTCCTTCAGTTTCTCCAGGATTTTGTTTGCACAACAGTGACTTGAGTTGTCAGTTACTTTGAGGTTGACAGAAATCTCACCAACAATTGACTAACACCTACAACAGGCTGACACAGGCAGAATCGTCAGGTTATGTCCTGACTTTAATGAAGGATGTTTGGTAAACTGATGCCCCAACCAGCTCTGACCATGGTGACTGTGGTTCACCTGAGGCCCCAGGAAATGTCTGTCATAGGTACAGGTGACCTCAAATTATTAAAAATTTTATCCCAGTCCTTGCTATTCTCACCTACAGAATCTCATTGTGAACCACAGACTCAGAGCTGCGGATCCTGAACATAAAATCCAAGTGAGAAAAAAAAAATTCTCACACAGAACTAATAAGGAACCGGAACCCTGACAGAAAATGCTTTCATATGACGAGAAACCTTCTGTATGGGAAGGAGAAACATTGCTTTCTGGGATATGGGAAACATTATCTATTCTGCCCATCCTCTTAGAACATGTTGACTTAAGAAATCTCTTTCTCTGATATGGGGTGTGTGTGTGTGTGTGTGTGTGTGTGTGTGTGTGTGTGTGTGTGTTTACCTTATCTAATATGAACCATATAGTGTGTATGTGTCGATCATCTGTCTGTCTTGTCTGTCTATGTATCTATCCATCTATCTGTCTCTCTGGGAAGAGAGAGAGAAGTATGGCAGGATACCTACCAGGTTGTAACAAACTGTTACCACAAACTTCATATTCACTGTCTGAAGCATAACATTCTGTTCTTCTTTCCTATTTTCTGCTGCAGGGCTAGGAGTTTTCCTCCTGTAAGTTTGAGATTCTTCTCTACCTGTCCCGTTCTTCTAAGCTTCAACTTTTCAAAGAGTAGATAACTCACAAGGTTCCAGGGTGAGTTTAATTCATTTTAAACCATTATGAAATTGTCTAAAACCACTAACCTGGAAACAGCAGATCCCAGAGATTCTAGTTCATCCTGGGATTTTGAGATCACCAGCCAGTCAGCTAGAGTGAGAATGGGACCTGTTTCCTCCTGGGCATTAGTTGACAGGAATCCAAATGGGATGGCCATTCACCTGCCAGAAATGGGCTCTGGACACACATGCCTGCATCCTCAGGGTCTCTGGAGCTTTCTCAGAAGGCAGGGCTATGAGCGCTGTGTCCTACCACAGATCTTAATTACCACAGGGAGATCCTGCTTCCCATATAGGCAGTAGGGCATTTGTCTCTGTCAGTTTTCCACCAAACTCAGAAGCCATTTTAAGTTACTGCACTCCCAGGAGAGGTATCTGCACCTTGCCTTTGACTCTTTCCACTCTGCCACACCCACCATGGGATTTGCATATTGTCCCCTGGGGAGGACCTTGTCTTGGAAGTCTGACATAAAGGTCAGCTCGGAGCTTGTGTTTACTTACTAGGACTCATCAGGTCAGGTTCTCAAAATGAGGTTCCCTTCTCAACTCCTGGGGCTACTGATGCTCTGGGTCCCAGGTAATACCATAGAGGGGGGAGGAGATGGGAGATTGGGGTGGGGAGGATGAGCTATCTGGGTGCTCTTCCTTCCTATATGTGATCTGTCCAGGGGAGAGATTGCCCTCCATGAGGGGAATTTAATTTTGAGATCTGTGAAAATTATGAGGAAATTAAAGGGAACAAAAAACAGTGTTTTAGTGAGATGCTGAAAAAGAATATGTGGCTACTCTGTACTCTGAACTTCTTGGGTTATCCATGGGAATTGGATATATTTAGAGTACGAATCAAATCACAAAATATGATTTAGCCTAATGTAAGTGACATTTAAAATCATAAAAATGGCTTATAAGGTGTCAAATTAACCTGTACTTATCTCTCATTATTTTAGGATCCAGTGGGGATATCGTGCTGACACAGACCCCACTGTCCCTGTCCATCACCCCCAGAGAGCCAGCCTCCATCTCCTGCAGGGCCAGTCAGAGCCTCCTGCACAGAGATGGAAACACCTATTTGTATTGGTACCTGCAGAAACCAGGCCAGTCCCCACAGCTCCTGATCTATGAGGTTTCCATCCATAAATCTGGGGTCCCAGACAGGTTCAGTGGCAGTGGGTCAGGGACAGATTTCACCCTGAGAATCAGCAAGGTGGAGGATGACGATGTGGGAGTTTATTACTGCAAGCAAGGTACACGTGTTCCTCCACAGTGGTTCAGGCCCTAACACAAAACTCTCTGTTTGGCGGTCCCCACTGGGCATGTGTGTTGCCTGAGTAGGGAGCCAGCATAGCAGAGGCTCTGAGCTGGCGTCAAAGGCAGGTGCTGGGGATGTCAGGGCAGTAACATACAGCTGAGTACTCTGGACCAAGTCCCAGCCCCTGGGCAGCAACAGTCTCAACGGGGCACAACCAGCTCCAGAAGGGACATGATCACCTATGGGCTGAGCAGTGAGCTGCCAGGGACAACCGCCCTGAACCTCACCCTGACCCTCCTGCCTTATGTATGGCTCAGGGATGGTGACTCAGCCTGAGCGTCAGAAACCTGAGCCATTTATTTGAAAACACAATTACATACATTTGCAGCAAAACATGTTTCCTATATTTTCATTAAGAGGCTATATGGTATCATTCAGAATTTATTATTTTTTATTTTCCCACTTTATGACATCTGTTTTCCCAGTTAAACTAACAGCTCTGTTACAAGGTGATCTGGATATCATTCTATACATGCTTTCCCCATAAGAAAAACACGTGAGAAAAATTAGTAAAATTGTTTGGTGGTCAAGCACCCAAAAAGATTGTTGTTGTAAATTCATAGCAAATATAAGCTCCAAATTCTATAAAGAATAGGTGGCATATTCATATATATATTGAAATACTACTCAACCAGGGAAATGATATCTTGTTATTTGCAACAACATGGATGGACCTAGAAAGTATAATGCTAAGTAGAACAATTCAGACAGAGAAAGACAAATACTATATGTCTTCATTTTTATGTAGAATCTACAAACAAAACAAACAAATAAAAAGCCCACAAACATGAACTGACCCATGAATAAAGAGAACATGGACATGATACATTAACATTGTGCAAATGTGCACCCAACTCATACCTCTCTTACGTACAGTGCAGACAAAAGGATTATACATTTTCATGTCCCCTGTAGTCTTCTTTCCTCTCCATCTCTCACGTGCATCAAACAGAGAAAAAGCAAATGCATAAATAAATAATCAAGCTATCTCACATTTAAGCAGTGGAAGGATATTTTAACTGATGAGAAAGCTATAGGACTTCATGAGAACTACTCAGGACAGAAGTTCCATCCCTCACAGGAGACACTTTGGGGTTGGCGATGCAAATTGCTACACAAAGGAAAGAGTTCATTACAATGGAGGGATTATGAGGTGGCCTGTGGTCAGAGGGAACTTCTGTCTCCTTTTCCACATTAGACTGGGGTGATTGGGGGTCCTTCCCAAGGATTACAACTGATACAAGAATAACCTTCACAGTCAACATAGATCAGCACATTCATATGTATACATGAGCCGCCTGGCACCAAAATTATTCTCTGTGAGATCATCCTCTAGAGGGTGATAATTTGCAGTTCTTTAGAAAAGGGGACCCATTTCAGTCACTGGTCCCAAGAAGCTACTCAACAGACCTGTTGGGGAAGCTCCCTCTGCTGGATGGTTTCATCTCAGTTCTCAGGCAAGGATAAGCTCATCTTTTCTCAGAAAGAACCTCATTTGGGCTCAGTCAGGATACAGGTATGTTGTCCATCAACTTGGCCAAAGCTCTATGAGTTTGAATGGTTTGGCTTGAGAAAATTTGTAGATCAAGTTCTACAGTACGTACAACAGGATCACACTCCCCATCCACACACCCTGACCCAAGAATAATGGATTCACATAACTGAAGCAGCAAGAGCATCACCCTAAGGGACACAACTCACATCCTGGCTTCCACTTTGATGGACTCCTGCACCCTGGGATCATGACCTGAGCTGAAGGCAAAGGCTTAACCCACTGAGACACCCAGGCGCCCCAAAATTCAAGCATTCTTAAGAATACTTTGTGTGTGTGGGGAAAGACTTTCAACTGATACACAGAAAATAAACATGACAGATGAAAAATTTCTGGCCATATATCCACACTTTGAGGTTTCACATACCATAATGGGTAATGTTATTCCAATTCTTTTTTTTAGTGTACTTGACACACAGTGGTAGATAATGTAATTGTTAATTAACATCTGTAATGAATAGTTTTTCAAACTCATCTTAAGATTTACAATACTGTCTTGTATTTTCCATTTGTTTTTGTCGTGCTTTTTTCCTTTTCACTGGCTTATCTTTCTGAATTCATTCACTAGCAGGATTCCTTAGAAAGGCTGGCATTTTCAAGAGTAAGATTCAAGATTGCACTGGCTAGCACAGAAATCACAAAAGGGCAAATAAAATGCTAGCTGGTCAACTATGGGACATGGGCTCTTCTACTTCTACTTCTTCCATGGTTTGTCTTCAACACCCAAGTCTCCATCCTGAGATCAGGCTTTGCTTTTGATACCATTTTTACACAACAGCTCATTTAGATTTTACACAAAATCTAACTCTTGGAAGATTTCCTAGAAGATATTCAGACTGAGCTTTATTGTTAATCAAGCCTGAAACTGTATGTATTCAGTTATTTTTCAGTTCGGTATGACTTCAGATTTAAATTACGGTTGATCTAATAGAAGTACAAACTGTATTCTTGAGTTTCTCTAGGGTTTTGTTTGCAGAATGGTGACTTGAGTTCTGAGGTAAATTGAACTCGATAAAATTCTCACAAATGATTCAATATGACATAACGTCAAGCTAACACATGAAGAACCATCAGTTTATGTCCCTATTTTAGTGAAGGGTCTCACATATGCCATATGGTGTGTGTGTCCCTATCTGCCTACCTCTCTATCTATCTCTCTCTCAAGAGAAAGAGTACACGATATACACCAGGTTGTAACAAAGGGTTACCACATTCCCACTCACTGCTTGAAGCATAAAATTCTGTCTTCTCTCCTACTCTTTTCTGCTGGACTATGAGTTCTCCTCCTGTAAGAGATTCTTTTGATCCTCTGAAAAGATTCTTTTGATCCTTCTCACATTTATCTTCTAATAGAGTATAATTCACGAAACCCGAGGGTGAGATGAATTCTTTATTAAATCATTACTAAATTGTCTAAAACCATTAACCTGGAAACAGCAAATCCCAGAGACTCCCGATCTATCTCAGTTCATCCTGAGATCTGGAGATTGCCGGAAAATCAACTGGAGTGCAAGTGGGACCTGTTTCTTCCTGGTCATTAGTTGACAGGAATCCAGGCAGGATGGCCATTCACCTGCCAGAAATGGATTCTGGACATGCATGTCTTTATCGTCAGGGTCTCTGGAGCTTTCTAAGAAGGCAGGGCTATGGGCGCTGTGTCCTGCCACAGATCCTGATTATTGCAAGGAGATCCTGCTCCCACCAAGGCAGAAAAGAATTTGTCTCTGTTAGTTTCCCTCCAAACACAGAAGCCACTTTAAGTTACTGCTCTCCCAGGAGAGGGACCTGCACCGTGCCTTTGGCTCTTTCCACTCTGCCACACCCACCACGGGATTTGCATATCATTGCCTGGGGAGGACCTTGCCTTGGAAGTCTAACATAAAGGTCAGCTCTGAGCTTGTGTTTACTTACTAGGACTTAGCAGCTCAACTTCTCAAAATGAGGTTCCCTTCTCAGCTCCTGGGGCTGCTGATGCTCTGGGTCCCAGGTAAGAGCAGAGGGTGGATGAGGAAGGAGATGGGGTGGGGAGGGTGAGCTGTCTGGGAGCTGTTACTCCCTATGGGTGCTCTGTCCAGGGGTGAGATTGCCCTCCAGCAAGAGGTATTTAATTTTGAGATCTGTGAAAACCATGAAGAAACTGCCAGGAACAAAGAACAGTTCTTTAGTGAGATGCTGAAAAAAAAATTGTGGCCACTCTGTGCCCTGAAATTCTTGGGTTATCCATGGAATTTGGATATATTTAGTGTAGGAATCCAATCACAAAATATGATTTAGCCTAATATACATGAAATTAAAAATCATAATAATGGTTTATAATGTTTTTCCACAACCTGTACTTATCTCTCATTATTTTAGGTTCCAATGGGGATGTTGTGATGACACAGACCCCGCTCTTGCTGCCCGTAACCCCTGGAGAACCGGCCTCCATCTCCTGCAAGGCCAGTCAGAGCCTTGTACACAGTAATGGAAATACCTATTTGGATTGGTACCTGCAGAAGCCAGGCCAGTCCCCACAGCTCCTCATCTATGAGGTTTCCAACCGTTTCACTGGGGTCCCAGACAGGTTCAGTGGCAGCGGATCAGGGACAGATTTCACTCTGAGAATCAGCAGGGTGGAGGCTGATGATGTGGGAGTTTATTACTGTGGGCAACGTACACATTTTCCTCCCACAGTGGTTCAGGCCTGAACACAAACCTCTCTGTTTGGAGGTCTCCTCTGGGCACGTGTGTTCCCTGAGCAGGGAGCGGGTGCAGCAAAGGCTCTGGGCTGGTGTCAGAGGCAGGTGTGGGGAAGTCAGGGCAGTAACGTGCAGCTGAGTGCTCTGGACCGAGTCCTGACCTTTGGGTGCCAACAGCCTCAGTGTGGCACAACCAGCTCCAGAGGGAGGTGATCATCCTGAGGGCTGAGCAGGGAAAGGGCTGCAAGGGAAAGCCACCCTGAAACTCACCCTGACCCTCCTGGCTTGTGTGCATGGGTCAGGGACAGTTACTCAGCCTGAATGTCAAAAACCTGAGGGGTATTTTGTGGCAACTAATTACATACATTTTTGAGCTAACAAAGTTTGTGATATTTTCAGTAGGATAATATTTAATAACCTTCATAATTTATTATTGCTTATTTTCCCACTCTCTGAATTTCTTCTTTCCCAATTATACTAACTGTTCTCGTCCTATGCTCTCTAGGTAACATTCTATACACACTAACCCCACAGGAAATATGGCTGAGAACAATCAGTAAACCTTTTTCTTCAAGCTTTCAAACAGACTTGCAAACCCATAGCAGATATAAGCTCTTGATCCTGTAAAGACAATGTCCATATATACAATGAAATTTTACTCAGCCATAATTAGAATGAAATCTAGCCCTATGGGGCAACATGGATGGACCAGTAGGGTATTATGGGAAGTGAATCAAGTTGAGAGAAAGGCAAACATCATATGATTTCATTTATATATAGAATCTAAAACAGAAAGCAAAACAAACAAACAAACAAACAAAAGCAGAAAGACCCATGAATACAGAGACTAAACTTTTAGGTGGTTGCCTGAGGGGAAGGGAACAGGCAGGAGGGGAAGAATGTGTGAAGGAGATTGGGAGGAACCTGCTTCCAGTTATGGAATGAGCAGGTCACAGGGATGAAGGTACAAGGAAGGGAATATAGTCCATGACAGTGCAGCAGTGTTGTGGGGAGAGAGACGGCAGCTACGCTTGCAATGAGCAGAGCAGAGCATACCGATGTGTCAAAAAAAGAATGATGAGAATTCTTCAGGGAATTTAGGATCTCGGTTTTGAAAACAGCTACGGCAATGTAAGCTAAGTAGCCACAGTCCTAGAAGCCTAGAAGTAAATGGTAAATTTAAATATTGTCGCATTTGATGAAGAGCATTATTTCATATGAAGCTTCATACTAAACAATCTAATAAGACAATTTTAAGATTAATTGTAATTGAAAGAACAGAGATAGGAGGTAATAAACAGATGTTTTGAAGTGTATGCAAATTATGGAGCTATTGTCAGTTTCATGTTTTATATCTACATATTGCAAGAAACGTCAGAAGAAATATTAAGATATTGTATACGTATGTATCTAACATTAAATCAGATGTACAGAAAACTAATTTGTGGGAAGAGTTAAGTCTTTTCTTTAGAAATGGTTCATCATGTCTAGACATATCAAAATTTATAGTTAAAATAATTAATCAGAAGGCATAATAATGTCGTCACATCGACATTATAAATAAAATATTCCAAACTCAGGGTTTTATCTTCTTTTCCATCAGTAAAAACCTTTTCCAAATTAGAAATTTTGTAAAAATATTTGAGGTCTTGTATTTGCCAAAAGACACTGTTATTTTCAATTATGTATGGAAATTGAATTTGCTAAAAGTACAAATTTTGATGCCATAATAAATGAACTTGCAGAAAAGCAATCCAGAAAAATCTTATATTCAGTCAATATATCAAACCAATAAAGTCTTACCATCTATTATACATATTTGTTGTATTATTTTATTATTTTTTTAATTTTTTCAATTTATTTATTTTCAGAAATGTTGTATTATTTTAAATTATAATACACAAATATTATTCTTGTAAGTTCATCTGTGTGGAAAATTTATCGTGAGCTTATTGTAATATTTTCAAGTTTATTGCCAGTATTACTTTGCCAGTTTAACACACAAGTATTATTTCTGCAAATACTTATTTGTCTCTATTTGTTCTAGCCCTGGGGTCTGAGAACTTCAGCCCTGCTGGCCAACAGAGCCAGGTGGTCAAGGGATGCCGGGGTACCAGACAAGTGCACAATCTCTTTCCAGGGAGACACCAGGGACCTGGAGCTGGGCAGAGAGAGAATGCAGAGTACAAACACATGCTTCCTCTATTTCCAGGGAGGAATGCAGTCAGCCCATAGATGTGATCTGAATTGGAAGCCTGTCAGGCATGAATCTTTAAGATCTGAAAATAGGCTTCTTTGAGAGTAAGACTGGGAGGTGGGTGGTTCCATCTGCTCCCTGTTTCTTTGTTTACTGTTCTCTTGGGGAGTCTCCATGCACTGCCCCGCTGGCTTCCGGATCGAAGTATTTTGGGGCCAGTTCCTCAGGTGGAAGTTATGCAAGTTGGGGAACTTGAAGTTGGGTCCAAACCCTTCGCTCTTCAGGGAGAGGCCAGAAGTTACAAGTTCCCTTCCAATGGTATACTGTTCTGTTGAAGGTGGACTTTATGGCAAGAATGTGTCCCAGCTTTGTGCACATGTCTCAATGTGGGTATGACCTCTTTAACCAAATGTGTAGGAGTCCCTCGGCTAGTTTCTATATATCTCACGGTGGGAGTTGTCCCATGTGTACCTGTAGGTTCCACGTGTCCATGGGAGGAGGTTAATTCAGAAGCGTCCTGGAACACCGATCCTGAACCAGATCTTCTTCTTCTTTGGACTCCTATGGAAGGTATTTGACCATAGATTTTAAATATTTCCTCTTTCTTTGTTTTAGCATCATTGACACATAGGGCTATCATATTTCAGCTGTACAACATAGTGATTCAACAAGTTTATACATTATTCTATGGCCACTTCTGTCACCATACAGTACTATTACAATACCATTAACTTGATTCCTTATGCTGTAAAAATATCAAATAAATAAATAAATAAATAAACAAACAAATAAATAAATAAATAGTTCTTCTTTCTAAACTTTCATTTTCTGAAGAGCTGGTTGTCCGACACTGACAATACAATAATGGTGCAATGTAGGCTATCACTGTTTTGTCAAGGTTCCCTTTTTTCTATCTCTACCACTACTTTATTTCTACCAGAAAGATCTTTAATCCTGTTGAAGTCCCAATAGTTCTTTTTTTTTGCCTTTGTTTCCCTGGCCTTTGGAGAAACATTCAGCAAGAAGTTGCTGTGGCCGAGGTCACAGAGGTTGTTGCCTGTGTTCTCCTCTAGGATTTTGATGGATTCTTGTCTCACGCTGAGGTCTTTCATCCATTTTGAGTCTATTTTTGTATACTGTCTAAGAAACTGGTCCAGTTTCATTCTTATGCAAGAAGATGTCCAATTTTCCCAACATCATTTGTTGAAGAGATTTTCATTTTTTCATTGGGTATTCTTTCGTCTTTGTCGAAGATTACTTGACCATAGAGTTGAGGGTCCATTTCTGCTTTCTCTATTCTGTTCCGTGGGTCTATGTGTCTGTTTTTGTGCCAGTACCTTACTGTCTTGATGATGACAGCTTTGAAATAGAGCTAGAAGTCTGGAATTGTGATGCCGCCAGCTTTGGTTTTCTTTTTCAATATTCCTTTGGCTATTGGGGGTCTTTTCTGGTTTCACATAAATTTTTGGATTATTTGTTCCAGAGGAAGATACAAATTAGCATGGTGTGAGTGAGGAGATCCTGGCTTATAAGTCTCTGTGGTTCTTCCATTTGTGTAAGTTAGACAGGCATAGGAGAGGGAAGGTTCTCAGTGCTTTTGTGAGGTGTGTGTACATCTGGTCCAGGGCATTATTTATGGGTTCCTGTCCAGACAGTTTTAATTCATCCCATTAGCAAAGAAAGCCTTATGGGGCAATACAGAAAGTAACTTTGTTTTAAGAGTGACCTAACTGGGGGATGGGCAGCTGGGTGGTTCAGTTAGTTAAGTATCTGCTTTCAGCTCAGGTCATGATCCCAAGGTCCTAGAATTGAGTCCCATGTCTGGCTCTCTGTTCAGCAGGAAGCTTGCTTCTCCCTCTGCCTGCCTCTCTGCCTACTTCTGCTCTCTCTGACAGATAAATAAATAAAAATCTTAAACAAACAAACAAAAACAAACAAACAAAAAAGAGTAATGCTCTGGAGGAATGGCACCTGCACCTTCCCTTCATGACCCACAGACTACTGCCAAAACGGAGCCCACTGAGAACCAACTCATTCTCCAGACCCTGTTCCTCCTCTTCCCTCTGAAAGCCAAGCATCTTCTACAGCCAGTCAAGCCCAGGCACCTCAGAGGGCCACAGTGAGGTCTCCCAGACTCAGAAGCAGAGACCATGACCTTCAGGATATCCAAGGGAGCACAGCAGGGCACCCTGCTGGATTTTTTGTTGCTGTCTCTAACAGTGTAGGTGGATGGTTGCCCCCTGCTGGCAACAGTAATGGGCTGCATCTTAGGTCTCCAGAGCCTCTGATGGTGAGACAGTTAAGAGTTCCCACCCACATCCAGTTCCCAGGGTTTTGTGGTTGCAGAGGAAGAAGCAAATCAGCAGCAGGTGGGTGAGCGAGTCCTGGCTTAGAAGTCCCTGTGGTCCTTCCACCTGTAGAAACTAGGCGGGCAGAGGAGAGGGAAAGTTCTCAGGGCTTTTGGGAGTTGTGTGGACCTCTGCACCAGGACATCACTTACACATTCCTGTCCAGACAGCTTAATTCAACCTCATTACCAAAGAAAGGGGCAGTGTGGGAGGTGAATTACCTCTGTGGTAAGAACCTACTGTACATAATTTCCATCAGCAAATCCCAACCCCCACAACGGTGCCCTCTCTTTCCCTGGCCTCTGCCGAACTGAGCCCTTATCCATACATTAAGGTCTTTGTAAAGACCTCTGAACCCCCAAAGTGTAGGGAAACTAGAACCCCAGTGTGTGATCTGGAGCCTAGATATATGCAACGATGTTCAGCGAATGACAGACCCTGGCTCCCTCTAGAGAAGAGAACCAGCCTCCACCTACCTATAAGACTGAGCTAAAACATTTACCTTTCCCTCTGATACTGAATGATACACAGCCCTTGGCTCATTAGCACAACAATACATTTAGGTCTCTACCCCATGCTGGTTTTAAAAGGATCCTAAGTTTTGAGGGGCTAAAATATATATTCCATTGATTTCCACTCTAATTCTTGTATTTCCTTCATTCTATCTGCTTGGATTTTGTTTGCTCTTTATTTTCTAGGTTCTTAGGGTAGGATCTTAGGCTATTCGTATGGTTCTTTCTTTCCTAATGCAGGCATTTTTCAAAATACATGTCTAATATTATTTGTTTATCCATTTATTACAAATTAAACACAAAGCTGAGAGAAACATTGGCTATTTCTTCCATTGGGAAGCAACAGGAGAAATATGAGAAGCTAGAAGGAAAACATGGCCCTGAGGGGTGGTCTGATGCTGTTCATGATCCATTACCTGGGGAGATTTTGTATTTGATGTTCTAGGCACCAGAGATTCTTGGGAGAAAGAGAATGGAAATACACAAACAAAAAAACCTTACGTAAGTGTGACAGTTGTAGCAGACAGAACTTGGGGGGGGGGGCATGACACCTACAGCCCAGGGTTCATGCCCTCTCATTCAGTGTAGGCAGAGCCTGTGACTTCTTTCAAGCCCATGCAATTTGCAGAAGGAAAGGGATTTGGCAGATGTAGCTACCATTCCAAATCAGTTGATTCTGAGTTAATTAAAATGGAAATAATGCTGGGTGCAGCTCACTAAATCAGGACGAAGCCCTTAGGGAGGAACTAAGATCTCTTTCTTGTGGATGGATTTCCCCTTGCTGGTATGATTAGTAAGGATATCATATGTCAGGAACTTTGAGTGGCCTCTAGGACATTGATATGACCTCTGGCCTGCAACACCAAAAGACAGGACCTTTGGTCAGATAGTCACAAAGAAAAGAATTCTTCCCACAACCTGAAAAGACCTTGGAAACAGATTCTTCAAGCCTCTGGATGAGAAGGGAGTCTGGGCAGCACCTTGTTTCTTCCTGGAAGTCCCCAAGAAGAGAACCCTGCTCCCCCTTGGGGAGGATGTTAGGTCCCTTATTAAACAAAATGAGACTGAGACAAAGTGAAAGTTATTTAAAGCTTTATTTTATGATATAGAAATCAGACTGATCAGCCAGGGAACGAAATTGAAACAAAGTTAAAGTTATGCAAAGCTCTATTCTATGCCAAGCATTAGAAGTCATACTGACTGACCAGGGCTGTCTCTGTAGAGAAAAACCATCCCCAGCTTACAGCCTCAAGAATTGACTGACCGACAGGTCAGGGCCATCTCTGAAGAGAGAGACCCCTCCCAATCTTAAAGGCTACCTTTTACTGGGTGAAACTGCAACCCATATCTTACTATCTCAACCCACTGGGTGTGTCTCTTGTTGATTGGCTAGTTTCATCCAGTCTGGTGATGTGTTATTCAAGATTACCCCATACCAGGAACTGTTACAAACAGTACTTTTGGGGAAGGCTTAGTCAATTAACATATTCTGTGTAAATAATAAGATCCTCATCCTTCCCAAATAGAGTCATTTTGGTTTGGGCAAGACCTTCTCACTGTTACAAACAGTACGTCGTACTGATTAGATGTCTCCATCTGGCCTGACTCATCCTTGTATTCTGAGTTCTGTTATCAGGAATTAGCCGACTACATTTTACTGGTTTCCTGGACTTGTTTCTAAGTAAGTTTCTCTAGAGGGGAGAGTCAGTTTAAGTTTACTGCACAAATAACAAAATGGCTATTTACCCAAGATGAAGTTGCTCTGGCTAAATAGGTCCTTACAGAGAATACAGAAGCCCAAAGGAGGCCAAGGTAGGGGTGGTGATGGATGTGAAACTGACTCAGCACACTCAGGCTTCTTCTGGAGTTCACTCTACCTGTAATGTTCTACAAAACAAAAAAAGAAGACAAGATAAGACCTTGGCCAGATACATGATGGGTCTCATAGAAAAAGGACCTAAAAATTGGACAAGGAGAAAAGGACAAGTAAATATATCTAGGACAGAAGAAGTCATTTTTGAGAAAGACAAAGAGATGGAGAAACCTGAATCAAAGGAACACAGACAATTACATCCAGTTCTTAGTTTCTGAACAACATGGGGAGGTTACTATGTGAGCCCCATAGTCATATGATTGTTAAATTATAAAACAGGTTATGTGGAAAACACGAACACACAGACACATGTCAGTCTGAGATCCTCCTCTCTCATAGTCTGACCCTTTTACCCAAACCACCCAGAGACCCTGGGTCACGAGGAGAAGTACCAAAGGGATTTGAGCATCAAGGCGCAGCTGCCTGGGGAGGATTTTGTTTACACCCAGAGCACTGTGGGAGGCGTCTCCTTACTCTACTGGCAGTAATAACTGGCAGCATCACCATCCTCCACGGGATCAATCGTGAGACTGAATTCAGTCCCAGATGCACCACCACTGAATCAGGCCAGGACCCCAGACACTCGACTGGATGCTTTATAAGTCAGGATTCTTGGACGCTGTCCTAATTTTTGTTGATAACATAAAATAAAGTGGGTATGCCCAAAATGTCACCGACTTTCTGACTGGTCTTACAAGAGATGGTGGCCCTCTGCCCTGGAGACACAGTCAAAGAGTCTGGAGACTGTGTCAGCACAATGTCCCCAGTGCAGCCTGGAATGAGAAACACAGCAGATTTGACAGAGGTACTGAGAGCATCCCATTGGAGGCCCACAGCACTGATGACCTTGTAGTCAAAGTCCTGGATAACACTCTGAGGAACCAGAAAATGGAAGGGAACTGGGCAATGGAACCCCACACCAAATGTTTGATTCCAGCCACCAAGAACCCAGAGACACTGAAAGCATCGAAGCCACAGTCAGTTTGCCCACCATTTATCCCTGTGTCCCTCTCTAACCTGGAGCCCAGAGCACCAAGATCCACAGCAGGGGATCCCCAGAACCCATCTATGAGAGCTGGACTACAGGCTGTTCCATGGAGTCCTTGACCAGCTGCTTTTAAGGATATTGAGAACAGCCTGCAGTTTTGTCTAATGATACAACATGCAAATCAGCTCAGAAGAGCTTGAGGTTGTAGACAAAAGGGACATCTGCTCTCAGAGAACTCTGTGGGACTTGGGGTGGCCAGAAATTTCCATGTATAGCTCAAGCAATCCCAAGGGATTTAGGGACCAGTTTCTTAAATATTTGCCTTCTAGTTTGATGCCACGTGGGCGAGTGCCCTGGGCTGTCCTACTGTGAGGAAATAGGTTATTTCAGGAACACTTTTAATCCCAGAATTACCACAATAATGTATTTCACGTTGTGATTATTGTCAGGAAGAGAAAACTGTGGGATTATAAAAGAGTGAACTAGGGTGGCCTGGTTCCAATGGAGAGAGGAAGTCGGCCCCCCTGAGTAAGAGACCTTCAAATGAAGTCCTGACATGTCCTCAGGACCTGGAAAGGGTGAGAGGGCTGAGCATGGAACCTTGGTGAAGGCTGGGAACAGACACTAATCAAGGAACTTGCCTCAGTGTGTATAAGCCCAGGACTCTATCTGCTCAGTCCTAGAAACCAATGTCCTGTCTTCCTGAAGCCCTCCCAGGCAGAGCAGTCACTCCTGCTCAGAGTAGAGAACTCCCTGTGCCCTACTTCACCTTCACCCTGCCTCTAACATTGACATGTCATGTGCACGTACTGTGATAAAGCCCAGAAGACAAACCCGCATCTCAGGGGTGCTGCGTGGCTCAGTTGGTTGAGCCTCTGCCTTTAGCTCCAGCCATGGTCATGGGTTGCTGGCCCTGAATGCCCAAGGGATGACTTTAAAGAAAAAGGCAACAAGTGGTGAAGAGGTGCTGAGGCACAGTGTCCCGTGTTTCTAAAATGACAGGGTTGAAGAGTGAGGGAATCAGAGCCCGTGAGTGGCTCATTCTGTTGAGCGTCTGACTCTTGGTTTCAGCTCAGGTCATGATTTCAGGCACGTGAGACGGAGCACGCATCAACAGGGTGTCTGCCTGAGAGTCTCCCCATCTCCCTCAGCCCCTCCTCACTAACAATAAATAGTTAGATTTAAAAAAAAAAAAAAAAGAATGAGAGAATTGCCTTTGTGAGAATGAGTACACCTGGGAGAAATGGAGAAGAGAGAGAAGGGAGGTAGGAAAGGAGACGGAGCAGAAATGAATGTTCAGGACACTGCCCAAGAAGGCTGGGAAACAGGGCCCATGGAAGGAAAAAGCAAGAGGGACACTACCTTCCACGTGGGAGATTCTGAATAGGAGAGCTCAAAGGTTTCATCCTGGGAAGGTTCAGAGTGGGAGGGTGATGGAGAATGAAGAAAAGGGAATAAGGAAATAATAGAGAAATGTCCCAGGTCCAAGAGGAGCAGGAAGGGAGAACTGATCCACAACGTGTAACGTTCCTGGCCCTTTTTCAGAGGCTAAGGACAGACCTTTCTGGCTCACTCCTGCTGTGGGACCCTGGGAAAGACGCAGCTTCCTGGGGCACAAAAACTCCCGACAGTATCCCTAAGACATCTTCTTCACTAACCTCCCACAAAAAGGGATGCAGGAGTTAAGTTAAGTGGTTAAGTGACTGCCTTCAGCTCAGGTCATGTTCCCAGCATCCTTGGATCGAGTTCCGCATCGGGCTCCTTGCTTAGAAGGGAGCCTGCTTCTCCCTCTGCCTCCTGCTCCCCCTGCTTGTGCTCTCTCCCTCTCTGGAAAATTAATAAAAATACAATATTAAGGGAAAAAAAGGTGGTATGGGGAGATGCAGGAAAGTCCACTCCCTTCGTTTTCTGCTGGGCCATACAAGCCCTGCAAGGAGTAAGTCAGGAGATGTGACTTCTCAGGTAGATAGGGGAACACACATGTTCAGGGCTGACCGAAGAGGAAGCAGCTGGTGCAGCAAAGCCTCCCTGACCCACAGCCCCGGGGAGCAGGTTTGTGTTCAAGGCTGAAGCACTGTGGGCAGAGAGCTATAACCCTGCTGGCAGTAATAGCTTCCCACATCTTCGGCCTGGAGGTTGCTGATGGTGAGGGTGTAGTCTGTCCCAGACCCACTGCCGCTGAACCGGTCTGGGATGCCCGTGTCCCTGCTGGATGCAGCATAGATGAGGAGCCTGGGAGCCTGCCCAGGTTTCTGCTGGTACCAGGCTACATTGCTATAAACACCCTGACTGGCTCTGCAGTTCATGGTGATCCGTTGACCTGGAGACACAGCCAGGGAGCCTGGAGACTGAGTCATCGTGATGTCCCCATGAGCACCTGAAATCAGAAAAATGGTGAAACAGACACACTTTATCCCAGTCACACTGAAATATGTCAGTGCAAACGTGCTTCCTAATGGTACTACATGTCAGTACATCATTGGTTCTGTTTTGGAAGTAACCAGTGTTTCTCATTATATATCTTAAAAAATCACTTAAAATGACACTACTCCGGAAGCATTATGACCCTTTTCAGCTTCTCACCTGAGACCCACAGCAACAAGGATAGAAGCACCTGCCTCTGTGACACCATCTTCCTACCCCTGCCAGCCTGATGCAGCTCAGCTCTCCTAGCAAAGGCCCCTTTTATACAGCCTGAGCCTCTGGTATGGGCCTGGAGGGGCTTATGCAAAGCAGTCAGGGGGAACAGAAGCAAATCTCACAAGCAGTGGGTTGTGAAAGTGCCCAGTAGAAATGTAAGGAGCCAAAAATAACTCCAAAATAGAGTTTACAACAGGAACACACAAAAGTCAACTAAGAAGCTCGGAGAACAACTTAGTTCTAAAATGACAAACTGCTACAAGATTGAATGAAGACCTTCCATTTTCAATTAAAAATGTCTTTAAATGGGTTCAGTGTCCAGAAAGGATGAACTTGGCTCTTCATATCAATAACCCTGGTAAAATAACAAAATATGCTGGGAAACAAATAATGGGAGGCAGGGAGGGGCAAAAGAACTGCAAAGCACAAAAAGAAAGTGGAAAACTTTGGGCCCAGCTTTTTATAAAACCTCTGACTGGAGAACATCGAGCTCTGAAGCCAGTTTTCTCCTGCAGATGGGTAAGGACGTGGCAAACACTTGAGCTCGGGTCCCGGAGCTGTGCAAGGGCCAGACAGATGGGATAGATGGGAGACAGGCCCAGAATTTCCTGACTCGGGGAGACATGTGGGACCTTCATTGGACCTAGGGGAAGTCTGAACCCTGATTTTCAGTTATTCTATCTTTTCAGTTCAATATTTCTGTTTTGTGTTGAATTAGTCAATGAATGAAATCTAGGTGCTAGGTGCCTTCAGGAAAATTCAGTTCCCTCCAGTGGTTTGAGAAGTCAGCACAGGGTTGATTGGGCACCATATAAACTTCCTGCAACTGTTCCTCCTCCTGCTTTTCCTTCTTAAGCAGAGGGAAGGGGGCAGGGATGGGATTCCCTTAAGACTCAGAGCAGGCAATCCCGGTGAGGAGTGCAGAGGCTGTGGAGGCTTCGGGCACACTGCAAGTCCAACCTCAACACTTCTGCCATCTCTCCTCTGAGTGGGGCACATGCCTGAGGCTTCCTCTATCTGGTGGCACTCTGGCTGTTCTGTGGGTCCCCGTGGCCGCTGAACCTCTTTGTGACATGAGCCATTTCCTAAACCCAGACAAAGCCTGTATCCAGTAGACCCTACCTGGGGATCCATACCTCACCCTCACAATGTGTTGATTCGCCCATCCTTCTGCCCCTCAATTTGCCTCTGATGATGGGTAATTTTAAGTGTCAACAGAAGTAGGCCAGGATGCCCAGTGGGGTGTTCACTGCCAGTTTTGATGTTGCTGCTAAGGTGTTTTTTTTTGTTTGTTTTTTTTTAAGATTTTATTTATTTATTTGACAGAGAGAAATCACAAGTAGATGGAGAGGCAGGCAGAGAGAGAGAGAGGGAAGCAGGCTCTGCCAAGGTGTTTTTTAATGTGATGAACATCTACATCAGTAGCCCTTATCACAACGCAAAGTCCTCACCCATGCTGCACAAAAGATTCACTACAGCCCTGTTTTGGCTTCAAAAAGGAAAGAAAATTTTATTATTATTATAGCAAAACCAATAGAAACAGAAGAGGAAAGGAATCTCCACATACAGGAAGAGAATAGTAGGCAAGAAATGAGAATAAGTCCACTCTACCTCATAACGGGTATTTACAACACCCCACCTCAGCTGTGGGGAAGCCTGGAGGAGGCAGACAGGCTGGAGTCCCAACTGAGAGGCCTGAGTGGAGCATCCTCTCCCCAGGGGATACTTGCTGGGGATCATCGCCACAAGGGCCATATTTATAGAGTAAATAATAAGGTTTGAAATTAAACATTTGTTCACCTATGTGCAGTTTGGAGCAAGCCACATGTCCACATTGTCATGTTTCTGTATTTTCAAGGAGCGCAAGCTATGTGCGTCTGCCTCCCCTCCTGGATCCCATTCTGGGGGCCAGCCCTGCCTGGAGCAGGAGGGGATGGGAGAAAAGGCTGTAGCTCTTGGTGTCCAGAAAAGAAGGGCTGTACCTGGAGGCCAATATCCCTAATAAACATAGATGCAAAAATCCTCCACAAAATATTAGCAAACCAAATTCAACAATATATTAAAGGGATCATACACCATGATCAAGTAGGATTTATTCCAGAGATGAAAGTATGGTTCAATATCCATAAATCATTCAGCATGATATATCACATTAACAAAATTAACGGTAAAAATCATAAGATTTTCTCAACAGATGCAGAAAAACTATTTGATAAAATTCAGTATCTATTTACCCCCCCAAAAAAAAACAAACCCAAAAAACAAAAACCATGAAACACCAAAGATTATAGAGGATACGGAGAAGGAGGTTATGGAGAGGATAAGGAGAAATGCCCTCACGTGTTGTTGCTGGGGATGAAAATTGGTGCAGCCACTATGGAAAACAGTATGGAGTTGTTTCCTCAAACACTTAACAATAAAACTACCCTATGATCCAGCTATTCCACTACGGGCTATTTTAAAATATATATGCACCACTGAGCCCATTGCAGCATTATTAAAACAGCCATGAGATGGAAACAACCTAAGTGTCCACTGATGGATAAATGGGTAAAGAAGATGTGCTATACATGTGTACGCATGCAATAAAATACTACTCAGCCATGAAAGGGAAGGGAATCTTGCCATTTGGGACAACATGGATGAAACTTGAAAGTAATATGCTAAGTGAAATAATGAAGAGAGAGAAAGATATTATGTATAATATCACTTCCATGTGGAATCTAAAAAAGCCAAATACATAGAAACAGAGACTCGATTGGTGGTTACCAGGGACTGGGTGGTGAGATAAATAGGGAAGATGTTGATCACAGGGTACAAACTTCTGAATATAAAATAATTTCTCATGTACAGCACGGAGACTGTAGTTAACAGTATTATATTGTACTTGAAGGTTACTAAGAGATTAGACCTTCAATGTTCTCACCACAAAAAGTGAATAAGTAAAACAAGAAAGATAAGTATGTGCAGTGAAGGTTGCGTTAACTATCCTTATGTTAGTAACCATTTAACAAAAGATCATTATCACATTATGTAAAACTTAAACTTACACAATGTTATATGTCAATTATATCTAGAAAAAAAAATGTTGACATCATTTCCTTCTGGTCCACATGGTTTCTGAATAGAAATCCTCTGCCATTCAAGGTGTTTTCCTCTCTGGGTAAGTGATTTTTCTCTTTCAGCTTATGACATTTTTTCCCTTTTCCTTTAGTGCTCAGAAATTTTAGTACGATGAGTCTTGACATATATTCTTCACGATTATGCTGTTGGGGGTCTGCTAAATGTGAAAATTTTCCAACAATTATTCGTTCAAAATGTTTTTCATCTCCATCCTCTCTCCCCACTCTTTCTAGGATTCCAGTGGCAAAAATGTCAGATATTTTATTGGGCCCCATGTATCCCAGATACTGTGGGGTTTTGTTGTTGTTGGTTTTGAATTGGGGGTTTTGTTTTGTTTTGTTTTGAGCTTAGTTTCTCTTTTTGGTTTAGATTGGGTTATTTCTGGTCTTTCCTCCTTTCTTCTTCCACTCTCCTCATTCCAGACCCTTCCTAGCCAGGCACCCCGTAGGACATCCTTGTCCTTACTTCAGGCCACTTCCCCAGCCTCATTAAGTCAATGACCATTTGGGCTCTTTGAGCACCTACTAACTAAGCATCTTATGACATTGCAGGATGGTGTGGGAGCTGTCCAGTTTACCTTACATGAACATATCATGCGAACCTGGGCAGAATCTGGAGTCCTTGCTCTGCTAATAGCCGGTTGGCAGGCCTGTGTCTTTAATCAGATGTCTTAGGAAACAAAGATAGGAAAGCTATTACAATGCAGTAAGGAGTTTTTATTATATGCATAGTCCCCTGGAAACGGAACACACAGCATGCCACCCAGCGACACAGGTAGTACGAAGGTGAAAAGAGCAGATGGAGAGAAGTACTGCTGGCTTGTATTTTTTATTGCATATTTCATGAGAAGTAATGGAGAAGCAAAGGCAACAAGCTACTTAGACATGAGATTGGAGAGTTTGAAAATTTCAGCGGGCTGCAGACTATAGCTGTGCCCCTTGTCCTCTGGTACCCATGGGGGTTTGGGTAGAAGGAAATGTCACAGATTGCTGGTCTCATTGAAAGGAAGAGAGTAAGGACTGGGGCTCAGGATTGTCTGGCTTGCATATCAAACCTATGCCCTTGGGCAAGTCTTTTACTGCCTCTGGGAATTAGCTAATTTTGGAAAAGGCAGTGCCTTCCTGGCTGGAGCAACAAGAATGCAGAAATAAGAAGATAAGAAATAAGAAAATGCATTAAATATAAAGTCTCATGAGGCTAGAAATAGGAGCTCATGCAGGGGTGTTTGGGCAAGAGTGGTGAGTATTGTGGTGATCTGAAACTCTTGTCCCATAAATTAAGTGTGCCCACTAAATCTGCTTGGGTCCAATACTAAATACTAAATAATTAAATACTTTCTTCTTCCTGAGTTGACTGCTGCTGGGCTCCACCCAATCTTACAACCTGGTGTGTCTGACATTTCTGATTTAGGAGGAACAGCTCTGTCACACAGTTAATTAATGTGCTGTAATCAGGTCTAACAGGGCCTGAGCTATGCTGGGAACTACTTGTTGAACAGTGAATAGGTTGTTTTAGAGAAGGGCCAAGTCTTGCCAAGGAACCCGGAAGTCTATGCTAGGATTCTTCCACTGGGCTTGCCAGAGTGTGCACACAATCCTTCCCAGACACAGATACAATAACCAAACAACAATAAGAGAGGTCTTAGGTCCCACATGATAGGGCCCTTTGCATCATGACCTAAACCTGATACAGAGCCCATCCTGGCTCTGCACCCACTTTACTTGAGTGACTTCGAAAATGGCTGAAAAACAGAATGGTGTAGCTTATCCAAGTGTGGATTGTGCTGTCTCAACACTCAACACTCAGCAAGGGGCTGTGTTTCAACCTCAGTGGTCAGAGGTACAAGTTACAAGTACTTGTCCTTTACCTCAGAGATGATTTGCCTGCATTCCTCAGATATCTGGACCCCTGACATAGCTACCAGGGAAGGGGGCCACATGAATTTTTGTAGGGTTTGCATCCCACTGTTGGAACACATGTATTTTTGCAAGTTAGCGAAGTCCTCACTATTTCTCATTCATGGTGGGCAATTAACAGGATATAATTGATAGAGTATGGTCTGGCGGGATGCTCTGGGGGATTTTTTTTTTTAAAGATTTATTTATTTTTATTTATTTGACAGAGAGAGAGAGAGAGAGAGAGGGAGAGATCACAAGTAGGCAGAGAGGCAGGCAGAGAGAGAGAGGAAGGGAAGCAGGCTCCCCGCTGAGCAGAGAGCCCGATGCGGGACTCGATCCCAGGACCCTGAGATCATGACCTGAGCTGAAGGCAGCAGCTTAACCCACTGAGCCACCCAGGCGCCCCTCTGGGGGATGTTTATACAACACACTGGAGCAGAGAGCAGGGAGTTAACATAGTCCTAGGCCGAGACTGAGGATGTGACCGCCTCTTCACTGCCAGTGAAAGGGAATTCCACCAGAGGACTACATTACATCACATGCCATGCCCCCTGCTGGTAGACCTTGTAGTTGGCCCAGCAGGGGGTAAGCATATTCAAAACCTCCACATACAATTGCTGGGTCTCCCTGATATGAGGAAGTGGTGATGCAACATGGGGGCTTAAATGGGTAGAAGAAGAATCAATGAAACAAGATGGAATTGGGAGGGAGACAAACCATAAGAGACTCAATCTCACAAAACAAACTAAGGGTTGCTGGGGGGAGGGGGGTTGGGAGAAGGGGGTGGGATTATGGACATTGGGGAGGGTATGTGCTTTGGTGAGTGCTGTGAAGTGTGTGAACCTGGTGATTCACAGACCTGTACCCCTGGGGATAAAAATATATGTTTATAAAAAATTAAAAATTAAAAAAAAAACCTCCACATGGCCAGAAGAGGGAGACTTAACACACACAGAGAGAATGGGTCTTGGTGGGGTGATTCTTTTGACAAACTTAATTTTTGAGTACTTAAACAATTGGAATGCCCCATAGTTTGCATATCTTCTTCCTCTTAGATCTTAAGTGTTTCTGCCTCTCAGAGTCTTGTAACAGAGTCTCTGGGTGTGTGGCATGAACACAGTGGACCCATCAAAAGCAGCAAGATGGTAAGTCCATCACAGCTTCTTGGCCTTCTGCTCCTCTGGGTTCCAGGTGAGAATATTTAGACAAAGGAGGTTAAAGTGGGGGTATGATTTTCCATCCCTGATTTTCTTTCTTCATTGGGAATCCTTCCACAGATGAATTTGGCTTATTTTAAAAATGAGTAGTATTCTCTGTCCTAACTCATTAGATACTGGTGACTTCCAAGTACATATCCTGAGGTTCTGCTAATGTTTCCTTTCTGGTTTAAGCCTCCCATGGTGAGATTGTGCTGACCCAGTCTCCTGCTGTCCTGTCCATGGCTCCAAAAGAAGGAGTCACCTCACCTGCCGGACCAGTCAGAACATTAACAAGCAGTTAGCCTGGTATCAGCAGGAGCCAGGGAGAGCTCCTAAGTTCCTGATCTATGCAGCATCAAGTTGGAAACTGGGGTCCCATCACGGTTCAGTGGCAGTGGGTCGGGGCCAGACTTCACCCTCACCATCAACAGCCTGGAGCCTGAAGATTCTTGGACCTACTACTGCCTGCAGTCTAACAGCTACCTGCCCACAGTGTTACAGGTCAGAGCATAAACCACCAGGGAAGCAGATGTGAGGGGATCGGCTGCCCCTGCTGCTCCTCTGATGCCTGCACCTGCTCAGACAGTTTCTCAGTGGCAGCCCCACTTTGGACATCACTGGAGGCTTTGGGAGAAGGGCAAGGAGGCTCTTCGGCCCCCTGACTGACTCCCTTTCCCCCAGATCATTACACCTGAGGAGTCTGGGTGATGGCATCTGCTGGAGTTTGTACAACAAAAGAGAAGCCACTCTAGGTATTCCAAGCACAAATTGCTTCCTATAATGAAGTAATGTCTGAACGTCACTCTTTCAAAGGCCTTGAGATATAATAAGGAAGATTGACATTAGAAACATTGATTTCTCGGTGATTCCCAGTAAGTCAGAGAATTTATACCATTGGAGATACAGGCTGCCTAACCACACGGTCCTCAGGCCTGTCTAGGAGAGCCAGGGATGAAGCGGCTGATGCTGTAGCCGCCGCAGCCCCTCCCCAGATGATTCTCTGGTCCCTCACTCATCACTCACCTGCCTGCAGGTGCTGATGGAAGACATTGAATCCTCCTCTTCTGACCTCCAGATCTAGGATAAGGTGTCTTGTGAGCAACTCTGTAGGGAACCATAGGGAAAGGGGGCTCTGGGAAATGCGCTTCCAGAAGTGATGGTGGTGACGGGGAGCTGACAGAAGACAGCCTGAGATGGTCACTGTTTTTACATCTCTCAGAAGCTGGCCAGTTAGGGAAGGCCCCAGAACATGTTTGAACATGCTTCCAGCCTCCATCATTAGTTCTGAATTCTAACAAGGAGATTTTGTTAAGTGACTGAGGGCACAGAAGAATGAGGAAATTTTGTCATGTGTATAGAAATAACTTGACAATGAAGGACTTCCGTGATTAAAAAAAACTAAATGTGGATGAAGCATTGTTTTTTCTTAATATAAGAATACCTTGTTGCTTAAAATTCTCTGTTAATGAGAGCATCAACGACAACCCTGAAAGCTTGTGACACATGAAAAATAACTGTCTCCACCTGACACCTGCTCACATGGCTCTCCATTTTCACAAGATGGCAGGAGAGCTGTGTGAGATTTAAGATGCTCTGT
The DNA here is from genome assembly GCF_009829155.1 of Mustela erminea. Classification (NCBI taxonomy): domain Eukaryota; kingdom Metazoa; phylum Chordata; class Mammalia; order Carnivora; family Mustelidae; genus Mustela; species Mustela erminea. The sequence goes on from NC_045620.1 coordinate 103,603,371, forward strand.
TGTACAACATTTTTACTTATCCTAAAGTAGTCTCTCTTTAATTTTCTGTTTTCATTTCTGTTCAATTAAAGCCACATGTTGAAAACCCCTCCAATTTAACTTTCTAATTCATATAAAATTAAATTACAAACTTCTTTGTAGACTATAAATATTGAAAAAATATAACTATTTGGAAACAACATAATCATGTATCTTAAAAATTAAATAGAATAATGATTTGTAGAATTTAAAGAATTACAAAGACCACAGTAAGAATAAATCAAAATTATATGCAATTCTGTCAGAATAACTAGACTTAGACTTGCTTGTTTTCTGGCTTCTATACCCTCCTAAAGCTTGCCATGAGAATGATGTGCCATGAGTAGTCACCACACTCTCACTTGGTCCCAGATCAACCACAATCCGTAGGCTAAAGAACCATGCATCTCCCTGCACAAGAACCACACAGCTGAGCCCTGTGTACCTTATCCAAATTATTGTCACCCTAAACATCAATGACTATAGAAACAAATGGTTAGTATGACAAGCCACTAAGTTTTTGACTGTTTTGTTAAAATAGTGTGTAAAATCTGACTATTACAATTTTTACACATCTTCACATAAAAATTGATCTCTTTTATTAAACCCAATGGCATAAAAAGGAATACTTGGAAATCCATTATAAGAAGATGCAAAACAAAGAAATGTTTAAAAATATTTGAATTAAATGTGTAAAATTTACCCCATTGTAGAGACATGTAACTGAGATTACTTTGAGTAATAGTGACAAATTGCGTAGATCATTCAGACTTATTAAATGTGATTAAATCTAAAGTTCATTCATACATATCCATTCATATATATGTGAATGTATGTCCACATGCATATATGTATATATATGTATAATATACATACATGTAGATATAATTCTCACAAACAACTAACACCTCCATCAGGCTGACACACGCAAAATCGTCAGGTTATGTCCCAGCTGTAATGAAGGATGTTTGGTAAACTGGTGCCCCAAGCAGCTCTGACCCTGCACCCTCTTCCACAAGACTGTGGTTCACCGAAGACCCCAGAAAATGTCTGTCATGGGTACAGGTGACCGCTAGACATTTAAACGGTTACCCAGTTCCTGCTATTCTCACCTATAGAATCTCTTCTTGAACTGCAGAGTTATGGCTGTGGATGCCAAGCATAAAAGCAAAGGGAGAAACACAACTTCTCATAGAGCTAGCAAGGAACCAGAACCCCTGATAGCAACTGTTTACACATCATGAGGAAGCTTCTATATGGGAAGGAGCCTTCTGAGCATCATAGGAAAAAGGTAATGTAGAAGCAAACATTACAAAATGAAATATTATTGTTCTGTCCCATCCTCTTAGGAAGTGCTTCTCTAAGAAATTTCTTTATTGTTATGGAGTATGTGTGTGTATCTATTTGTCTGAATGTCTGTCTGTGTGTCTTTCTGGGGAGAGAGAGAGAAGTATGATCGACACTCACCAGATTGTAACAAATGGTTACCACGAAGGGCATCCTCACCGCATAAATTCTGAAACATAATTTCTGTCTCTGTCCCTATTCTCTTCCTCAGGACTATGACTTCTCTACTTGTGAGTGAGATTCTTTCCTACCCTTGTAGGTTTTTTACATTCATCTTCACATAGAGTATAATACAGGAGGTCCCAGGATGAGTTTAATTCATTTTAAATTATTACTGAATTGTTTTAAATGATTAACTTGAAAGCACCAAATCCCAAAGACTCTTGAACCATCTCCAGTTCATCCTGGGATCTGGAGATCACCAGTCTCAGCTGGAGTGGAAGTGGGACCTTTTTTCTCCTGGTCATTAGCTGACAGGAATCCAGGCAGGATGGCCATTCACCCCCAGAATGGACTCTGGACATGCGTGCCTGTATCATCAGGGTCGCTGGAGCTGTCTCAGAAGGCAGGGCTATGAGCACTGTGTCCTGCCACAGATCCTGATTATTGCAGAGAGATCCTGTTTCCCACACAGGCAGAAAGGAATTTGTCCCTGTTAGTATCCCTCCAAACACAGCAGGCATTTTAAGTTACTGCACTCCCAGGAGAGGTACCTGCACCCAGCCTTTGGCCCTTTCCACTCTGCCACACCCACCACGGGATTTGCATATTGTCCCCTGGGGAAGACCTTGCCTTGGAAATCTGACATAAAGGTCAGCTCTCAGCTTGTTTTTACTTACTAGGAGTCATCAGTTCAGCTTCTCAAAATGAGGTTCCCTTCTCAGCTCCTGGGGCTGATGATGCTCTGGGTCCCAGGTAAGAGCAGATGGGGGAGGAGATGGAAGATTGGGGTCGGGAGGGTGAGCTGTCTGGGTTCTATTACTTCCTACATGTGTTCTGTTCAGGGGTGAGATTACCCTCCAAGAGGGAAATTTAATTTTGATATCTGTGAAGATTATGAGGAAACTAAAGGGGAAAAAGAGCTGCTTTAGTGAGATGGTGAAAGAAAAAATTGTGGCCACTCTGTGCCCTGAAATTCTTGGGTTCTCCATGGTGATTGGATATATTTAGAGTAGGACTCAATTCACAAAATGTGATTTATCCCAACATAAATGAAATTTAATATAAGAAATATGGTTTATAATATTTCTCCATAACCTGTAGTTATGTCTCATAATTTTAGGATCCAGTGGGGAAATCATGATGACACAGACCCCACTGTCCCTGTCTGTCACCCCCGGAGAGCCGGCCTCCATCTCCTGCAGGGCCAGTCAGAGCCTCGTACACAGTAATGGAAACACCTATTTGAGTTGGTTCCGGCAGAAGCCAGGCCAGTCCCCACAGGGCCTGATCTACAAGGTTTCCAACCGTTACACTGGGATCCCAGACAGGTTCAGTGGCAGCGGGTCAGGGACAGATTTCACCCTGAGAATCAGCAGAGTGGAGGCTGAAGATGTGGGAGTTTATTACTGCGGGCAATATACACAGTATCCTCCCACAGTGGTTCAGGCCCGAACACAAACCTCTGTTTGGCGGTCCCCACTGGGCACATGTGTCGCCTGAGCAGGGAGCGGGCACAGGAGAGGCTCTGAGCTGGGGTCAGAGGCAGGTGCTGGGGAACTCAAGGCAGTAACATGCAGCTGAGTGCTCTGAACCGAATCCCGACCCCTGGGTGCCAACAGCCTCAGCGGGGCACAACCAGCTCTGGAAGGAAAATGATCAGCCTGTGGTCTGAGGGGTGAGCTGCCAGAGAAGGCTGCCCTGAACCTCACCCTGACCCCAGCCTATATGCTTGGGTCAGGGACAGTTACCCAGCCTTAGCATCAGAAACCTGAGCCATTCATGGCACAACAAGAAGTTCCATACATTTTGAGCTAATGAATTTTGAGATATTTTCAACAGGATAATATTTGGTGTCATTCACGAATTAGTATGTTTTCTATTTCCACTCTCTCACCTTCTTCCTTTTCCAGTTACACTAACTGCTCTGTACAGTGTTCCCTATGGACAAAGGATATCCATTTTTATACAACATACATAAGAAACATCATTCAAATAGGCTCCACTTTTAAACATAAAACCCCAAATCTTTAGCCCTGTACAAGAAAATACATAGCAGAATATATTGACATAGAAGTACAGGATAGGAAGATCAGATCCAGGAAAGCATATCTGGTTTCCATTCCTAATTCTTCTGATCACGGAAAGGTCCTGAAAGCAGTAACTTCCAATCTCATCAATTATAGAGCTATTTGGGCACCATGAAAGGAAACCAAAACCCACAGTCTTCAGGCCCCCACACTAGGACTTTACTAGTACCTTATTAGAGTAACCCCAGGGAAGGAGGTTCAGCAGCACTGGGCACATGCCTACCTCACACATGGCACCTTGGCCTCTCAAGGCTGAACCCAGTGTTCTTGTCTCAACACATGGAGGGGCTTAATGCTCATAATAACCTCTCTTTGTCCTTTAAGGTAGGTCAACTGTACAAAAATTGTAGTGTTCAAAGCAACAGAGCAAGATATTCTGTGGCCTTGGGGTGGGAGGGGGTAAGAAGGAAATATATCTCAACCACAGATAACTCTAAAATGGAAGGGAATTTGGGGATTAGGAAAAAGTACTTAACTACAGTACTTCAGTTCTTAAAGTTGCTGTGCCTGGAAATTCTTGCCATTGGGGCCTCAAAGAGATCCTAAAAATTACCAAATTCCTTCTCACCATTTATCAGGATCCTCCCAGTTTTCGCCTTGTGTATCCCTTCATCCAGCTCTTCAACTGGATCCTTTCTCATATCCCTTAATAAACTGATAAACACATGTAGGTGATTCTCTGAGTTCCGTGAGCTACTTTAGGAACCTAATGACACCTGAGGAGGGAATCATGGAACCCCATGTCTGCAGCTGGTTGAGGACAGGGAGTCCTCCTCTGCGCCCTTCACTCCCATTAGATGATGACACTCCTGATGGGCTAGTCCTTCTCAAGCTAGGGTCTCCATGCCTCCCTGTAGAGCCACAGGCAGCGGCTCTGGACGATGAAGTGTGCACTCAAAGCCACTGAGAGCAGACCCAGAACGAGGAGACTGTGCCCCTGAGGAAACTCCATCTTGAAAGTGCTTGGTGTCCTCCACACAGCTGGTCAGGGACCACCACTTGGCTACTGTGCACTGGAGCTTCTCCATCCCCGAGTGGTTCCTTGTACCCACTGTCTGGGACAGTGGGGACACCTTCTCCACCAAGTGCAAGGACAGCAGTCTCCTCCCTAAACATACACATGGGATGGATATAGACCCAGATTGGACGTCTTCCCTTTAACAAGTCTAGTCATTTTTCTTTCCTGTCACAAACTTTAAAAATTCCTTCAGTAAAAATCCAAAGTCCCAGAGTGATGACAAAAATAATGTGATAGACTCTCTATACATTCCATAAAGAATGTATGTGAAAATAAAAATAAAATAAAAGTGAAAGTGAGGGAATCCAAGGAGAAAGGAGAAACCACTATGAAAAGGCCTGCGCCTCTGGCAGGAGCATCATGCGTGCATGAAGGTACAGCAGGAGAGGAAGCGACAATATCCTTGGGAAGGTTCTAACCCATGTGTCCCCAGTCAGGTCCACTCTAGTGGGCAACCGCAGGGCTGCACCCCCCAAGGAGCTAGCTTAGGCTTTTGTTCTACTGCATCCAAGATCCACTTCAACTCTGCCTAACCCTGCCTTCACTTTCAGGAGGTGGTGATGTCAGGAACATTCCCCAGCTATGTCGCACATGCTATATTCAATGTGAGTCTGCTTGCCGGGAAACAATGCCTGGGACCACTGACATCAGAGTGTAGCACAGACCACATGGTCAGAATAACCTGCACAGGCTGAAACTGTTCATTTTCCAAAATGCACAGGGACAGAATGATGTCAGAAAGAGAGAATGTGGCAGTAGATAATTGAGCACATCTTATTAGAAATTAAGTCAATGTGCTGACCCTCAGAGTATTTTGTCTCTCTAACTGGCAAACTCTAGTTCAGGGTTGCTGAAGCCTAAAGTCACAGCTTCCGACTCAGTTCCTAGACCCAAGTCAGTTCCTATTCTCAAGCACATTGACTCAGGGGAAGGCCAGGTCTCAAAGGAAAGACCTTAAGCTTTCACCATAGATGTATTGAGAAAACCTGGCTTCCTTATTTTCCCTAAGGATCTCAGGGCTCAGAATGTGTCCTTTCTGCCCTGATGAGAGAGCTCTCTGTTAGAAGGACACATGGGGAAAAGCAGTGCTCTAGTGTATGAGACAAGGGAGCAAACTTTCCACAGAGAAAAAGCAAATACACAAAGAAACAATCCATCTCAAATTAAAGCAGTGGAAGAGTATTTGTTAACTGACAAGAAAACTGTAGGAGTCCATGAGAACACCTCAGGATATAAGTTCCATCCCTCACAGGAGACACTTTGGTGCTGGGGATGCAAATTGCTGCACAGAGTTAAGGGTTTATTAAAATGAGCATTTGCAGTTATTTAGAAAAGGTGACCCATTTCAGTCACAGGTCCCAAGAATCAACCCAATAGACCTCCTGTTGGAGACACACACACACACCCACTGTATGGCAGAGAGAACTCCCATTTGGACTCAGTCAGGACACAGGTCTATTGTCTCACAACTTCAACAAAGCATTATAAGTTTCTGCTCTTTGGCTGAGAAAATGTATAGATCGAGTCCTACAGAATGTATAACAGCATCACACTCCCCACCCACACACCCTGACCTCAGAATAAATGGACTCACATAAACAAAGAGCAAGAGAATCACCCCAAGGGACACATGACATATTGGCTTCCAGTTTTATGAATTCCAAAGGGACGTCCCCTGGCAAAGAGACAAAAGTGCAATGAAACCCACCTGTGTAAGTCCTTGTTTTTTGAGGTGACATTGGTCAAGATTAGAGACTCCTAGAGTCCTGGACCCCACCTAGACCTCATGGAGGTTCCTCTTACATCCTTTACAGATATCAATGATTTCTGTGTGGTGTGCAGTGAACAACGTTGATGAACTCATTTTTATTGTCCAGGGTACAACAAAGTTCCTACATACGCAGGAGATAAAGACACCTCTTACGAAATAGGAACAGTCTTTCTTCAGTCTACAGGTAGCAGAGGAAAATTTCAAAGCCTTCTGTGTCAAGAAAGAAGCTGTAGAAGGTTTTTGCATTTTTTAGTTATTTCAGGGCAAGAAATTATAAGATAAACAACCAAACACAGAAGGAGACTTTTAAAGTTTTCATGTTAAGTTTTTTTTTCAATTTATTTATTTTCAGAAAAACAGTATTCATTATTTTTTCACCACACCCAGTGCTCCATGCAATCTGTGCCCTCTATAATACCCACCACCTGGTACCCCAACCTCCCACCCCCCCGCCACTTCGAACCCCTCAGATTGTTTTTCAGAGTCCATAGTCTCTCGTGATTCACCATGTTAAGTTTTGTAGGAAGTATTTTTGAAGTTCAAGCATTTGTAGGAATACATTGTATAAAAAATAGTTTCAAAACTGATACACAGTAAATAAACATGGTGGATGAACAATTTTCAGCCAAATTTCCACACATTGAGGTTTCACATATGGTGATGGGTAATGTGATTCTGACTTCCTTAGTATATTTGACACACAGTGTTAGATATTGTGATTCTTAATTTAACATGTGTAATGAATAGTTTCCAAGCTCATCTTAAGATTTATGATATTATCTTATATTGTTCATTTTGTTTTTTTCTTAATTTTATTCATTTCCACTGGTTTAACTTTCTGAAGTTAACCAGCAGGATTCATTAGGTAGGCTTGCATGTTCAAGAGTAAGATTCAGGATTGCTTGACTAGCACTCTGAGAAAAGATCAAGGGAGAAAACACATGAAAGAGTAAACAACATGACAACTAGTAACATACAGGACATGGGATATTAGTCCTAGTTCTATCACAACCTGTCATCAGCACCCAAGTACCTCCATAGAGTTCAGGGTTTACTTATAGTACTATTGTTACATAATTCTAACTATGGTACAAAATCGCACCCTAGGAGGATTTCCTAGAAGATATTCAGACTGAGATTTGTTGTATAATCTTGCGTGGACTTGCATATATTCAGTAACTTTTCAATTTTCAGTGTGACCTTGGATTTGAATTACCTGGGATCTAACAGAACTACAAATTCTATTCTTCAGTTTCTCCAGTATTTTGTTTGCCTGACAGTTACTAGAGTTGTCAGGTAATCTGAGGTTGACACAACACTCACCAACACCTGACTAACAACTACATCAGGCTAACACACACAGAAGCATCAGGTTATGTCCCAGCCTTAATGAAGGATGATTGGCAAACTGATGGCCCAAGCAGCCTAGACCGTGCATCCTGTTCCACAGCGACTGTGGTTCACCAAAGACTTCAGAAAATGTCCGTCATAGGTAAGGGTGATGCCAAATTATTAGAAGTTTTATTCCAGTCCTTGCTATTCTCACCTACGGAATTTTATTCTCAACTATAGACTCAGAGCTGTGGATGCTGAACATAAAATCAAGTGAGAGACAACAGCGTCTCATAGAGAACTAACAAGGAACTGGACCCCCTAGCAGAAATTGGTTACACATGATGAGGAAACCTCTGTATGAGAAGGGGAAACATTATTTTCTGGGAAATGGGAAAAATTGGTCATTCTGTCCATCCACTTAGACAATGTTGACTTAAGAAATCACTTATTTGTGGAGCATAACAAATAGCATGGAGGAAAAGGGGTGTTAGAGAGGAGAATGGAGTTGGGAGAAATTGGAAGGGGAGGTGAACCATGAGAGACTATGGACTCCGAAAAACAATCTGAGGGGTTTGAAGTGGCGGGAGGGGGTGTGTGTGGGAGGTTAGGGTACATGGTGGTGGGCATTATGGAGGGCACGGATTGCATGGAGCACTGGGTGTGGTGAAAAAATAATGAATACTGTTTTTCTGAAAATAAATTAATTAATTTAATAAAAAAAATAAAATGTAAAAAGAAAAAAATAATAAAGTTTACAATGGTGGAAGGAAAAAAAGAAAAAAAAAAGCAACAGCCACAACAGACACAGAGAGACAAGTGGAAGAAGGTAATCCTAAAAGATTTATGTTTGCCTCCACTACCTTTTTCTATAAGAGAAAGGCAGTTTTTGGAATGTCGAAGTGGATTCTGAGAAGACAAAACAATCTGAAAGTTGTAGAGCATAGAATGCCCTTCACAAACCATAGCTAGACACCGATGGTATGAACTTCTTCACAAAGGTAACCTCTTATACCATTTGGCCTAAATATATTTGAGAGATGACAATTCTGTTACTACATTGCCAAAAAGGTTTCAAGGTTCAATAGACAAATTTGTTATTGTTACAGAACATGATCTTGCCTGAAAAGGAAGTGGAATTGTACATTCAGTTGAAATGCATAGAAATTATAGGCTTTGAGGACATCTCAATTCAAATAGTGCCACCAAATTATAGGTGGCCTATTTTGGGGTCATGTCAATTACCTGTCCTAGCACGGTGTGAAAGAAGTAAAAGAGTGATTGAATCCACACAACAATGTGATCCTGTTTCTGGCTGAGTAAATTGGTTTATTTATAGCCTATACATGCTAGTCCAAGATATTGGATTCCATAGTATATGTAATCAAAATTCAGATAATTCCATATACCCCCGCCTCCTCATATGCACAGCCGTGCCATCATCAATATCCCTTTCTAGAGTGATACATTTGTTGCAATCAGTGAACCCACACTGACCCATCATTTCCACCCCAAATGTACAGTTTACAAGACAGTTCGTTCCTGCTGTGGATAAATCTGTGGGTTTGGACAAATCTACCAAGTGCAACTATTAGAGTATCATACAGAATACTCTCACTGTCCAAAACCCCACGGCGCTCTGCCTATTTATCCCTCCCTCATCTCTAACCCCTGGCAACCATTCAACTTTTTACCATCTCCATGGACAGTAGATTATGACTTTTTGAGCTGAATAATATTCCATCGCCTGGATGCACCACAGTTTATTTAGCCTTTTGCCTTGGGAAGGGCATCTGGTTAAATACTAGTTCTGCAATGTATGAGTCAATCTCCTATATACATTAGTGTGCAGGTTTTCCTGTGGATATAAGTTTTCAACTCCTTTGGGCAAATACCAAAAAGTATGATCGCTGAATGATATGGTAAGAGTAAGCTTAGTTCCATACAAAACTGCCAAAAGTGTTTGCCAAAATGGCTACTCCCTTTTTGCATCTCTACCAGCAGTGAATAGCAGTTTATTCCTCCACGTCCTCACCAGAATTTGGCACTGTGTTCTGGATTTGGGCCACTACAACGGGTATGTAATGTCTTCTCTGATTTGCATTTCCTTAATGACCTATAATGTTGAACATCTTTCCGATGCCTATTTGATACCTGTCTTAACTTTACTGATGAAGTGTCTGTTCAGATCCTTTGCCCACTTTGTAATTGCATCATTTCCTGTTGTTGAGTTTGAAATGTTCTTTGTTAGATGTGTTTTCACAAATATTTTGTCCCAGTCTGTGATTTGTCTCCTTATACCCTGGATAATGTCTGTCACAGAGTACTTTTCCTTTTTTGCCACTGCATCTTGTTATTTCATATATTAATAAAAAGTATATTACTGTATCATTAATTTTTAAAATACTTTGCTGTTTGCATATAAATAAGATTTAATTCCTTACTATGCTTATGTTTCTTCATTTTTTGTTCTTAAAAACCTTTTTGTGAGAAGGCACCATAGATTTTATGGGACTACGTGGAAGTCTGTGCACAAAGAGATTAGAAACCTGTAGTTGGAATAAGGACCTGGGAGACTTCCCCACGACATCTCCACCTCCCATTTCCCTACCCCACTGACCCTGAAAGATGCCATTTGTGATATAAAATCTTCCTGTCTGTCTGACAAAGGGAGATCTCACCAGTCCCTATCTCTGGGGGTTTGGGGATGGGGATGGGGTGGGGGCACACGGAGGGTTCTATTGTCAGTGTACACAGTGAGATCTTACACCATATTAACTCTAAAGCCTGGACCGAAGACACTCTACCAAAATGGCTGGGAGACATGGAAAATCAGGGGCATTTGATTTTCTTTTCTTATGTGAAGTCTTTTATTTGTAAAACCATCATATAGTTGAGTTCCTCGTCATTTCTCCCAATCTTTCTGGGCACATTTTATCATTATCCTCTCCTACAACCAACCCACAATCAAGCCTGAGTAGCTCATAGCATGTGATCGATGGATCCCTGAGAACTTAGTTGCTAGGATAAGAGTGGAAGAGAGAGCTTGGACTGTGAACGGTCTACGATGTTCAAATTTGTCTCCATGTTCTTTACTAGAATCCACCCAAGGATCAGTCACTTATATTGCCTATAAAAAGCAAATTCTTTGCCCAGGTAAACTTCCCTCTGCCTCTCACCTCTACTTGTTTGCCTCCCCCATGCAGCTTTGGAGAACAGAGCAAAGCTTAGGTACTCTTCCAGCCTAGTCTTGGCCACAAAGAACTAGAGCTTCAGGTGGGAATGTACCAGCACTTTTCTTCTGACCTGTCTGCTCCTCTGAAATCTTTTTTCTTTAGAACCAGCTTGAATTCTTAGAGCTGTCTCCTCCCTCGGGGATGCATTAATAGCCGCTCAGCAAGAAGAGAACTCTGTGGAAAGCAGATTCACTTAGAGCAGAAACTGCACAGTCAGTGGGCAGATGAGTTCTTTCTGCTTTTTCCAGGTCAGCCATAGGATTGGATAGGGTTGAAGACACGTGTAGTCATTCCTGCACAGTGACAACCTTGGCCAAGCTGACCAGGATGTGGAGAAGATGGCCATGGCCTATACCATTAAGCTGTTGCAAATGAAGCCAGGGATGTCCCGGGGGGAGACTGGGAAAATCCTGGAGACATGAGAACACAATATACCAGAAATGTATGTAAAGAGGTGTCATAATAGAAGATGCAAGCAGCGGTCCGGTGCCTCATTCCTCATTTTCATGAAACTAGAGTGTAAAGCATGAGTGAAAGAGTGTGAGTCTCACACTGCTGGATTCTTTCTTTGCTACATGTCTTGGAGGGCACTGGTGGGGGAGGCTGCATTTCTTTGAGGCACACTAGAGCTGGTTTATGGTCCCAAATTCTTTCTCCATCCAAGGTTATCTCAGTTATGAGTCTTCTGTCTAATGATTTTACATTTAGAACTCTCTCTCATTCCCTCATTTTTGATTTTGTCAATAAATGATCTATGCTTGTATCACAAAAGGGAGTCACACACTGACCACATCTGATTCCAAATTCAAAAAAGGACACTGCGATCCTTTTCAACTCTGTTGGTTTACAGCTTCCTCATTAATAAAAGGAAATTTACGTTGGCCTTTTGACACTGTGGACATGCTAAATACCGAGAGTTGTTTGGAAATTCTTCCAACCTGCCCTCAGTTAGAAACACTGCATGAAATACTGGACTGTCAGACAAACGTGGATCTAGGCATTTCTCATAAAGAAGCTAAGTCACTACGGCAGTAGCTAGATTTTCTCATGTTGAGCAAAAACACAAACAAAAAACAACACAATATCAACCAGTTGTCAATTGTAGAAATATAACTGGTAGGGTCCTTCTTCCACAAGCTGGATTCACAGAGTTTTCTGAGCTCCAGACATGAATCTATGACACTCACCTCCCTTTTCTGTGTCAGCAGTGCAGGGAAGGGCGCATTCCTGCACACACACAGCACATCTCCCTGCTGAGGCTACTCCTAGTGTCCTTGTCTCAGCACAAGGTCGAGCCTTGAGACTCACAACAACCCCTCCTTGTCCTTAAAGGTAGGTCAAAGGTAGACAATTTGAAGATGTCAAAACAAAGTGACAAAACATTCTGTGATCCTGTGGTGGGAGTGGGAAACAAGGAGGACATAGCCATCACACACTGATCGAGAAATTGGAGAAGAATTTTGGGCTGGGATATAGAACTTTAGTACAATATTAAGGTACCTAAAGTGCTGTCCCTTGAAATTCATGGTCTCCCCTTGGAGGGCTCAAAGGGACCCTAGAAACTACCAATATCATTGACCTCACTTAAGCAGGAAAAATATATCTAGGGTTCAGAAAGTAGACTGTCATGGGTCACTTGGGAAGGCAACAGAAATTGTACTACAAGAGACAAAATCTTCTAAACGATTCCTGCTGTTTTCACCTGATGCCTATATAATGAAAGCCCCACGTAAAGTTTCTCTGCTTTCTCACAGAAGACGACATACAAATGATACTGATCATCCCTTTTCTTTTTCTTTACTGCACTTTGGAAGCAGAAGTCTATTTCAAAGGAAAAAGGGATTTGAGCATGTTCTCCTCCAAGAAAAACTTCCTTATTTCCTAAAAAAACCTGTATAATTCAATTAATACTCTTCACTTAGATGTAATCTGCATAATCTCTACTTTATCTTCTCTTAGTAGGTAAATCCATTCATATGGCCAAAAAGCACTCAGAGTGAGGAGAGGCCTAGGACAGCCCTGTCCCTCCCAGGCAGGCCGAAAGGAAGGAAGGCTACAGATGCCGAAGTCCTGTTCTCTGTTCTAAAAACTTCCCCAACAGCTTGCACATCAGCTCAGCTGGGTGTCCTTTAAAACAGGCACTGCATGGAGCCCTGGAGTCTGTGGTAGAGGACGGGCTCCCTTCCAGCAGGAACACCAGAACCCCAGCCTCTATAAGGATGCTGGTTCCCAGAATTCCTGGTTTATGCCTGTGAGATAATAGAAAAAATATATATTTGTCTCTGTCCAACGTTCCTGGCCCAGGGCTCCCAAAACCTTTGTCATCTCCTAGGACATAAAAACACTAGAAGCATCTTTTATTCTGTGAAGAGGACCTCGAGTGGGCTCCTGGGTGGCCACTGGGCACCAGAAAGACCAAGCCATGATTACAAGCTTGGAACTTGCAGCCACATCACCCATCCATCCTCTAGAGAAAGGGAAAGGGCTAAAATGGAGGTAATAATTGATCATGTCTACGTGAGGAAGCCTCTGTTATATCCCTACAGAGCAGGGATCAGACAGCTCCCATATTTTTGAGCACATGCAGCTGGGGAGTGACACACCCCAAAGTCATGGGGACGAAAACCATTGATCCTCCCAATCAAGACTGTGAATCTCTCCATCTAGCTCTTCATCTGATCTTTTTTCATATCCCTGAGTAAATTAGTAAACACAAGTAGGTGATTCTCTGAGTTCTGTGAGCGCCTCTGGAAAATTTTTCACACCAGAGGACAGGCTCATGGGAACCCCCACCCACAACTGCTCAAGGGCAGGGGCTTCTTCTTGAGCCCTTCAGTCCCATTAGACAATGAAACTGCTGATGGGCTAGTCCTTCTCTGGCCGGGGCCTCGATGTCACCCTTAGAGCCATGGCCAGCTGCTCTGGAGGATGAAGTGCAGACACAAAACCACTGAGAGCAGACCCAGAGCCAGGAGGCTGTGCCCCTGAGGAAACTCCATCTTGAAAGTGCTTGGTGTCCTCCACACAGCTGGTCTGGGGCTGCCACCTTCCAAAGATATTCAGATCAAGCATTTTGTGTAATCATGCCTAGAATTGCATGTATTCAGGTGTTTTTTTTTTTTTTCAATTCCATGCGATACCAGGTTTAAATTACCTGAGATCTAATAGAACTACAAACTCTATTGTTTTAGCTTCTCCAGAATTTGATTGCCTGACAATGAGTTGAGTTGTAAGGTAATTTGAGGTTGACACAATTTGCACCAACACCTGACTAATACCTACATCAGACTGACACAGGCAGAACCATCAGGTTATGTCCCTACTTTAATGCATGATGGTTGATAAACTGATGCCCGGAGCAGCTCTGACCCCACACCCTGTCCCACAGTGACTGTGGGTCACCAAAAACCCAGGAAAATGTCCATCATAGGTACAAGTGGCTGCTACACATTCAAACAGTTACCCAGTTCTTGCTATTCTCACCTACAGAATCTCTTCTTGAACTGCAGAGTCACGGCTGTGGATGCCAAGCATAAACCCATGCGAGAAACAACTTCTCACACAGAGCTAACAAGGAACCAGAACCCCTGATAGCAACTTTTTACACATCATGAGGAAGCCTCTATATGGGAAGGGGTCTTCTGAGCATCATAAGAAAATAATAATGTAGAAGGAAACATTACAAAATGAAACAGTATTCTTCTGGCCCATCCTTATAGGAAGTGCATCTCTTCAGAGATTTCTTTACTGTTATGGGGTGTGTGTGCATCTGTCTGTCTGTGTGTCTATCTATCTGGGGAGAGAGAGAGAAGTATGATCAATACTCACCAGATTGTAACAAATGGTTACCACAAATGTCATCCTCACTGCCTGCAGCATAAATTCTGTCTCTGTCCCTATTCTCTTCCCCAGGACTATGACTTCTCTACTTGTGAGTGAGAGATTCTTTCCTACTCCTGTAGGTTTTTTACATTCATCTTCACATAGAGTATAATATACGAGGTCCCAGCTTGAATTTAATCCATTATTAAATTATTATTAAATTATCTAAAACTATTAACCTGGAAATAGCAGATCCCAGAGACTCCTGAACCATCTCCAATTCATCCTGGGATCCAGAGATTGCCGGTCAATCAGCTGGAGTGGGAGTGGGACCTGTTTCCTCCTGGACATTAGCTGGCAGGAATCCAAGCAGGATGGCCTTTTACCTGGCAGATATGGACTCTGGACACTCATGACTGTATTGTCAGGGTCTCTGGAGCTGTCTCAGAAGGCAGGGCTATGAGCACTGTATCCTGCCACAAATGCTGATTACCACAGGGATATTCTGCTTCCCACACAGGCACTAAGGAATTTGTCTCTCTTATATTTCCTCCAAACATAGAAGACATTTTAAGTTACTGCTCTCCCAGGAGAGGGACCCGCACCCTACCTTTGGCCCTTTCCACTCTGCCACACCGACCATGGGATTTGCATATTGTCCCCTGGGGAGGACCTGCCTTGGAAGTCTGACATAAAGGTCAGCTCTGAGCTTGTGTTTACTTATTGGACTCATCAGTTCAGCTTCTCAAAATGAGGTTCCCTTCTCAGCTCCTAGGGCTGCTTATGCTCTGGGTCCCAGGTAAGAGCAGAGGGGGGATGATATGAGAGATTGGGGTAGGGTGGGTAAGCTCGCCAGGTGCTAATGTTTTCTATTCTGTCCAGGGGTTGGAATGTCCCTCATCTAGGGGAATTTAATTTTTAGACCTGTGGAAATTAATAAGAAACTGAGAACAGTGCTCTAGTGAGATTCTAAAAAAAGAAGCAAACAAAAAAAAAACCACTCCATGCCCTTCAATGTTGGGTTATTTGTGAATATTAGATATTTTTGGAGTATGAATCAAGTCAATAATAATACTACAAAAAGCTTAAAATCATGAATATGGCTCATAATGTTTCTAATTAACCTGTACTTATCTCATTATTTTAGGATCCGGTGGGGAGGCCGTGCTGACACAGACCCCACTCACCCTGTCTATCACCCATGGAGAGCCGGCCTCCATCTCCTGCAGGGCCAGTCAGAGCCTTGTACACAGTAATGGAAACACCTCTTTAAACTGGTACCTGCAGAAGCCAGGCCAGTCACCACAGATCCTGATCTACTTGGTTTCCAGCCGTGTCTCTGGAATCCCAGACAGGTTCAGTGGCAGTGGGTCAGGGACAGATTTCACCCTGACAATCAGCAGGGTGGAGGCTGGCGATGTGGGAGTTTATTACTGTCAGCAAGATACACATGATCCTCCCACAATGTTTCAGCCCCAAGCACAAACCTCTCTGGTGGTCCCCACTGGGCACATGTGTTGCCTGAGCAGGAAGCCGGCATCATAGAAGCTCTGAGCTGCCATCAGAGGCAGGTGCTGGGGAAATCAGGGCAGTAACATGCAGCTGAGTGCTCTGGACCGAGTCCTGGCCCCTGGGTGCAAACAGCCTCATTGGGGCACAAGAAGCTCCAGGAGGGACATGATCAGCCTGCAGGATGATGGGTGAGCTGCAAGAGACAACCACCCTGAACCTCACCCTGACCCTCCTGGCATGTGTGCAGGGGTCAGGAACAGTTACTCAGCCTGAGCATCAGAAACCTGAGCCACTTATGGGACAACTACAAGTTCCATACATTTTGGAGCTAACAGATTTTGCCATATTTTCAATAGGATAATATTTGGTATCATGCAGAAATTGTATGTTTTCTATTTCCACTGTCTCACCTTCTTCTTTCCCAGTTACACTAACTGCTCATGTACGATGTTCTCTATGGAAAAAAGGATATCCATTTTCTTACAACAGACATAAAAACTATTGTTCAAATAGGTTCCACTTTTAAACATAAAACCCCAAATCTTTTAACCTATACAAGAAAATACATAGCAGAATGTATTGAGATAGGAGTACAGGGTAGGAAGATCAGATCCAGGAAAGCATATCTGGTTCTCATTCCCATTTCTTCTGATCAAGGAAAGGTTCCTGAAAGCAGTAACTTCCAATCCCATCACTTAAAGAGTTATTCGGGCACCAGAAAACAGAACCAAAACAACAGTCTTGAGACCCCACTCTAGTACTTTATAATCACCAGAGAGTAAGCCCACAGAAGGAGGCTCAGCAGAACCAGGCACATTCCTATATCACACACAGCACCTTGGCCCCTCAAGGCTGACCCCAGTATTCTTGTCTCAACACAAAGAGGGGCTTGATTCTCATAATAACCTCTCCTTGTCCTTTAAGGTAGGTCAACTGTACAAAAATTGTGGCTATGAAAGCAACGCGACAAGATATTCTGTGGTCTTAGGGTATGAGTGGGTAAGAAGGACATAAATCTCAACTATAGAAAATTCCATAGGAAACGGAGGGGAATTTGGGGATAGGGATGCAGTACCTAACTACAGTACTTCAGTTACTTAATGTTGCTGTCCATGGAAATTCATGTTTTCCCATTGGGGTCTCAAAGGGATCCTAGAAAGTACCAAATTCCTTCTCACCATTTCTCAAGGGAAAAAGATCTCCAGGGTTCAGAAAGTGGCTTACTAGGAGTCATTCAGTAAAGCAATGAGAATTGTAGTTTGAGAGACAAAATCTAAATGATTCCACTTTGCACTTGATTCCTATAAAATTAAAACCTTCATGTAAATTTTCTCTACTTTCTCCCAGAAGACAACATACAAGTGACTTTGATCATTTCTTTCCTTTATCTTTTTTTTAATTAATTATTTATTTATTTTTTATAAACATATAATATATTTTTATCCCCAGGGGTACAGGTCTGTGAATCGCCAGGTTTACACACTTCACAGCACTCACCAAAGCACATACCTTCCCCAATGTCCATAATCCCACCCCCTCTCCCAACCCCCTCCCCCCAGCAGCCCTCAGTTTGTGTTTTGAGTTTAAGAGTCACTTATGGTTTGTCTCCCTCCCAATCCCATCTTGTTTCATTGATTCTTCTCCTACCCACTTAAGCCCCCATGTTGCATCACCACTTCCTCATATCAGGGAGATCATATGATAGTTGTCTTTCTCCACTTGATTTATTTCGCTAAGCATGATACGCTCTAATTCCATCCACATCGTCGCAAATGGCAAGATTTCATTTCTTTTGATGGCTGCATAGTATTCCATTGTGTATATATACCACATCTTCTTGATCCATTCATCTGTTGATGGACATCTTGGTTCTTTCCATAGTTTGGCTATTGTGGACATTGCTGCTATAAACATCCGGGTGCACATGCCCCTTCGGATCACTACGTTTGTATCTTTAGGGTAAATACCCAGTAGTGCTATTGCTGGGTCATAGGGTAGTTCTATTTTCAACATTTTGAGGAACCTCCAAGTTGTTTTCCAGAGAGGTTGCACCAGCTTGCATTCCCACCAACAGTGTAGGAGGATTCCCCGTTCTCCGCATCCTCGCCAGCATCTGTCATTTCCTGATTTGTTAATTTTAGCCATTCTGACTGGTGTGAGGTGATATCTCATTGTGGTTTTGATTTGTATTTCCCTGATGCTGAGTGATATGAAGCACTTTCTCATGTGTCTGTTGGCCATCTGGACGTCTTCTTTGCAGAAATGTCTGTTCATGTCCTCTGCCCATTTCTTGATTGGATTATTTGTTCTTTGGGTGTTGAGATTGCTAAGTTCTTTATAGATTTTGGACACTAGCCCTTTATCTGATATGTCATTTGCAAATATCTTCTCCCAATCTGTCAATTGTGTTTTGGTTTTGTTAACTGTTTCCTTTGCTGTGCAAAAGCTTTTGATCTTAATAAAATCCCAATAGTTCATTTTTGCCCTTGCTTCCCTTGCCTTTAGTGATGTTCCTAGGAAGATGTTGCTGCGGTTGAGGTTGAAGAGGTTGCTGCCTGTGTTCTCCTCAAGGATTTTGATGGATTCCTTTCTCACATTGAGGTCCTTCATCCATTTTGAGTCAATTTTCGTGTGTGGTGTAAGGAAATGGTCCAATTTCATTTTTCTGCATGTGGCTGTCCAATTTTTCCAACACCATTTATTAAAGAGGCTGTCTTTTTTCCATTGGACATTCTTTCTTGCTTTGTCGAAGATTAGTTGACCATAGTTCTTTCCTTTATCTTAATTGAACTTTATAAGCAGAAGTTTATTTTGAGAGAAAAGGGGACGTAGCTTGGTTTGCTTCCAAGCAGAGCTCACTCATTTCCCAGAAGAACTTATAAAGTTCACTTAATATTCTTTAATTTAGATATAATGGTCATATTCCCTGCTTTATTTTTTTTAAGTAGGCAAATACATTAATACTATCACAGAGTCCTCAGAGTGAGGAAGGGGCCTAGGACAGCATTGTCCCTCCCAGGCAGTCAGAAAGGAAGGATGGCTACAGATGCCAAAGTCCAGCTCTCTTCTCTAAAAACTTCTCCAACAGCTCCCTCTTCCACTCAGCTGAGTGTCCTTTACAAAATGCACATTTTGGGGAGGGTAGTGCCTGGATGGCTCAGTTGGCTGAGGTCATGATCTTTGGGTCCTGGGGTAAGGCTTCCTGCTCAGTCAGAGTCTACATCTCTCTCTCTTTCTCCTTCTGCCCCTTCCCCTAAACATGCACACTCACACTCACCCACCCTCTTTCCCTCTCTTAAATAAATAAATTCTTAAGATCAAACAAATTAATTAATTAATTTAAAAAAAAAAAAACAGGCACTGCTTGGAGCCCTGGAGTCTGTGGTAAAGGATGGGCTCCCTTCCAGCAGAAACACCAGGCCCTCCAGCCTGTATAAGGATGCTGGTTCCCAGAATTCCTGATTTATGCCTGTGAGATAATAGAAAATATATATATTCATCTCTGTCAAAGTTCCTGGCTCAGGGCTCCCAAAACCCTTGTCATCTCCTAGGACATAAAAACACTAGAAGCATCTTTTATTCTGTGAAGAGGACCCTGAGTGGGCTCCTGGGTGGCCACTGGGCACCAGAAAGACCAAGCCATGATTACAAGCTTGGAAATTGCAGCCACATCACCCATCCTCTAGAGAAAGGAAAGGGGCTAAAACAGAGCTAATAATTGTTCCTGTCTACGTGAGGAAGCCTCTGTTATATCCCTACAGAGCAGGGTTCAGAAAGCTCCCATATTCTTGAGCACATGCAGCTGGGGGGTGACACACCCCAATGCCATGGGGACAAAAACCATTGATCTTCCCAGTCTTGGCCCTGTGAATCTCTCCATCTATCTCTCCATCTGATCCTTTCTCATATCCCTGAGTAAACTAGTAAACACAGGTAGGTGATTCTCTGAGTTCTGTGAGCTGCTCTGGAAAACACCTGAGGAAAACACCTGAGGATAGGTCCATGGGAACCCCACCCACAAGTGGTCAAAGACAGGGGCTCCTTCTCTGTGCCCTTCACTCCCATTAGATGATAGACTCCTGATGGGCTAGTCCTTCTCCAGCGGGGCATCCACACTGCCCTGTAGAGCCAAGAGCAGCTGCTCTGGAGGATGAACTGTAGATACAAAACTACTGAGAGCAGACCCAGAACCAGGAGGCTGTGCCCCTGAGGAAACTCCCTCTTTAAAGTGCTTGGTGTTCTCCACACAGCTGGTCAGGGACCACCACCTGCCAAAGATACTCAGTTCAAGCATTTTGTGAATCATGCCTAAAATTGCATATTTTCAGGAGTTTTTTTTTTTTTTTTAAATTCTGTGTGGTATCTGGCTTAAATTACCTGAGATTTAGTGGAACCACAAACTATTCGTTCAGTTTCTCCAGGGTTTTGATTGCCTGGCAGTGACTTGAGTTGTGAGATAATTTGAAATTGACACAATTCTCACTATCAACTAACACCTACATCAGGCTGACACAGGCAGAATCATCAGGTTATGTCCTAGCTTTAATGAAGGATGGTTGGTAAACTGATGCTCCGAGCAGCTCTGACCCCGCACCCACAGTAACTGTGGTTCACCGAAGACCCCAGAAAAAGTCCATCATAGATATGGGTGACAACAAATTATTGGAATTTTTATCCTAGTCCTTACTGTTCTCACCTACAGAATCTCTATGTGAGAGACACAGCTTCTCACATAGAGCTTCTCACATAGAGCTAACTGACAAGGAACGAGACCCCCCAACAGAAATTGGTTACACGTGTTGAGGAAGTCTCTGTGTGGGAAGGGAAAACATTGTTTTCTGGGAAATGGGAAACATTCTTCATTCAGTCCATCCCCTTAGACAATAATGACTTGAGAAATCTCTTTGTTTGATATATGATGTGTGTGTGTGCGTGTGTGTGTGTGTGTGTGTACCTTATCTAATATGCACCAAATGGTAATATATGTTTCTATCATCTGTCTGCTTTGCCTACTATTCACCTATCCATCTATCAGTCTCTCTGAGGAGAAAGACAGAAGTATGACAGGATACACACCACATTATAACAATTTGTTGCCACAAAATTCATACTCACTGTCTGAAGTATACAATTCTGTCTTCTCTCCTATTCTCTTCTGCAGGACCATGAGTTCTCTTGCATAAGAGAGATTCTTTTCTACCTGTCAAGTTCCTCTCACTTTCATCTTCTCAAAGAGTAGATAATTCAAGAGGTGTTAGCATGAGTTTAATTCATTTTAAATCATTATTAAATTGTCTAAAACCATTAACCTGGAAACAGCAGATCCCAGAGACTCTAGTTCATCCTGGAATCTGGAAGTCGCCAAACAATCAGCTAAAGTGGAAGTGGGACCTGTTTCCTCCTGGACATTAGCTGACAGGAATCCCAACAGGATGGCCATACACCTGCCAGAAATGGGCTCTGAACACTCATGCCTGTATCATCAGGGTCTCTGGAGTTTTCTCATAAGGCAGAGCTATGAGCACTGTGTTCTGCCAGAGATCCTGATTATCACAGGGAGATCCTGCTTCCCACACAAGCAGTAGGGAATTTGTCTCTGTTAGGTTTCCTCCAAACACAGAAGACATTTCAAGTTACTGCTTTCCCAGGAGAGGGACCTGCACCCTGCCTTTGGCTCTTTCCACTCTGCCACACCCATCATGGGATTTGCATATTGTCCCCTGGGGAGGACCTTGCCTTGGAAGTCTGACATAAAGGTCAGCTCTGAGCTTGTGTTTACTTATTAGGACTCATCAGGTCAGATTCTCAAAATGAGGTTCCCTTCTCAGCTCCTGGGGCTGCTGATGCTCTGGGTCCCAGGTAAGAGTAGAAGGAGAATGAGATGGGAGATTGGGGTGGGGAGGGTGAGCTGTCTGGGTGCTATTACTCCCTATGTGTGCTCTGTCCAGGATTGAGATTGCCCTCCAACAAGTGGTATTAAATATTGAGATCTGTTAAGATTACGAAGATGCTACAGAAACAAAGAACAGTGTTTTAGTGAGATGCTGAAGGAAAAAAATGTGGCCACTCTGTGCCCTGCAATTCCTGGGTTATCCATGGAAATTAGCCCTAGACTAGGAATCCAATCACAAAATATGATTTAGCCTAATATAAATGATATTTAAAATCATTAAAATGGTTTATAATGTGTCTCCATAATCTGTACTTATTTCTCATTATTGTAGGATCCAGTGGGGAGGTTGTGATGACACAGCCCCCACTCTCACTGACTGTCACACCCGGAGAGCCCGCCTCCATCTCCTGCAGGGCCAGTCAGAGCCTTGTACACAGTGATGGAAACACCTATTTGCATTGGTACCTGCAGAACCAGGCCAGTCCCCACAGCTCCTGATCTACAGGGAGTCCAGCCATTTCACTGGGGTCCCAGACAGGTTCAGTGGTAGTGCGTCAGGGACAGATTTCACCCTTACAATCAACAGGGTGGAGGCTGATGATGTGGGAGTGTATTACTGTCAGCAAGGTATACAGTATCCTCTCACAATGGTTCAGGCGCAAACACAAACCTCTCTGTTTGGCAGTCTGCACTGGGCACGTGTGATGCCTGAGCAGGGAGCTGGCACAGCAGAGGCTCTGAGCTGGCATCAGAGGCAGGTGCTGGGGAAGTCAGGACAGTAACATGCAGCTGAGTGCTCTGAACAGAATCCCGACCCCTGGGCGCCAACAGGCTCAGCGGGGCACAACCAGCTGTGGAAGGGACATGATCATCCTGTGGGCTGAGCAGTGAGCTGGCAGGCACAGCCACCCTGAACCTCACCCTGACCCTCCTGGCTTGTGTGCATGAGTCAGGGACAATTACTCAGCCTGAGCATCAGAAACCTGAGGCATATTTGTGGCAACACAATTACATACATTTTTGAGCTAACAAAGTTTGTGATATTTTCAGTAGGATGGTATTTGATATCATTCACAATTTATTATTGCTTATTTTCCCACTTTCTGAATTTCTTCTTTCCCAGTTATACTAACTGTTTTTGTGCTATGTTCTCTAAATAACATTCTGTACACACTACCCCCACAGGAAATATGGCTGAGAACGATCAGTAAACCTTTTTTTTCAAGCTCCCAAAAAGACTTGGAAACCCATAGCAAATATAAGCTCCTAATCCTGTAAATACAATGTCCATATATGCAATGAAATTTTACTCAGCCATAAGAAGAATGAAATCTAGCCATTTGGGACAACATCGATGAACCAGTAGGGTATTATGTAAGGTGAAGTAAGTTGAGAGAAAGGCAAATATCATATGATTTCATTTATATGTAGAATCTAAAACAGAAAGCAAAACAAACAAACAAAAAAGGCAGAAAGACCCGTGAATACAGAGACCAAACTGGTGGTTGTCTGAGGGGAAGGGAACAGGCAGGAGGGGAAGAATGTGTGAAGGAGATTGGGAGGAACCTGCTTCCAGTTATGGAATGAGCAGGTCACAGGGATGAAGGTACAAGAAAGGAATGTAGTTTATGATTTTCGAACAGTGTTGTGCGGAGAGAGACGGTAGGTACACTTGCAATAAGCAGAGCATAGCATACCGATGTGCCAAAAAAGAATTATGAGAATGCCTCAGGGAATTTAGGATCTCGGTTTTGGAAACTGCTATGGCAATGTAAACTAAGTAGCCACAGTCCTAGAAGTAAATGCTAAATTTAAATATTGTCAGATTTGATGAAGAGCTCTATTTTATATGAAGCTTCATACTGAACAATCTTTAACAGGACAATTTTAGGATTAGTTGTAATTGAAGGGATAGAGGAGGAATGTAAAAAACAGGTGTTTTGAAGTGCATGTAAATTATGGAGCTACTTTCAGTTTCATGTTTTATGTCTATATATTGCAAGAAATGTCCGAAGAAACATTAAGATATCATTGTATACATTTGTATCGAATATTAAATCAGATTTACACAAAACTAATTTGTGTGAAGAATTGTCATTTTTTAAGAAATGGTTTATCATGTCTAGACATATTAAAATTTATACTTCAAATAATTAATTAGAAAGGCATTGTAATGTCACCACAGACTTTAAAATATTCCAAACAACTCAGGGTTTTTTTCTTTTACACCAGAAAAAACCTTTCAAAATTAAAAATTATTGAAAAATATTTCAGGTCTTGTATTTGACAAAAGACAGTGTTATTTGCAATTATATATGGAAAGAGAGTTTGCTAAAAGTACAAATTTTGATGCCATAATAAATGAAATTGCAGAAAAGCAATCCAGAAAGATCTTATACTCAGTTAAAATATCAAATTAATAAAGTTTTACCATCTATTACACATATTTGTTGTATTATTTAAAATTATAATACACAAATATTATTCTTCCAAGTTCATCTGTCTGGAACTTTATCACAAGCTTATGGTAATATTTGCAACTTTATTGCCAGTATTATTTGCAATTCTAACACGCAAGTATTATTTCTGCAAATATTTATTTGTCTCTATTTGCTTTAGCCCTGTGGGTCTGAGAACTTCAGCCCTGCTGGCCAACAGAGCCAGGTGGTCAAGGGCTGCCGGGGCACCAGACAAGTGCACAAGCTCTTTCCAGGGAGACACCAGGGACCTGGAGCTGGACAGAGAGAGAATGCAGAGTGGAAACACAGGCTTCCCCGATTTCCAGGGAGGAATGCAGTCAGCTCATAGATGTGTTCTGAATTGGAAGTCTGTCGGGCAGCAGCCTTTAAAATCTGAAAATAGGCTTCTTTGAGAGAAAGACTGGGGGGTGAGTGGTTCCATCTGCTCCCTGTTTCTTTTTTACTGTTTTCTTGGGGGGCTCTCCATGCACTGCCTCAGTGGCTTCCAGATCGAGGTGTTTGGGGGCCGGTTCCTCAGGTGGAAGTTTTGCAAGTTGGGGCACTAGAAGTTGGGTCCAAACTCTTTGTTCTTCAGGGAGAAGCTGGGAGTTACAAGTTTCCTTCCAATGGTATACTGTTATGTTGGTGGTGGATTTCATGGCAAGAATGTGTCCCAGCATTGTGCCCGTGTTTCAATGTGAGTATGACTTCTTTAACCCAATGTGTAGGAGTCCCTCAGCTAGTCTCTGGATATCTCACAGTGGGAGTTGTCCCATATGTAGCTGTAGGTTCCACATGTCCATAGGAGGAGGTGAATTCAGAAGCCTCCTGGAACACCGATCCTAAACCAGATCTTCTTTTTCTTTGGATTCCTATGGAAGATGTTTGGATCAAGGATTCTAAAAATTTCCTCCTTTCTTGTTTTAGTGTCATTAATACATAGGGCTATCCTTTTTCAGCCGTACAACTTAGTGATTCAACAAGTTTATACATTATTCTATGGCCATATCTGTCACCATACATTATTATTACAGTACCATTGACTCCATTCCTTATGCTGTAAAATACTAAATAAATAAATAAATAAATATTTCTTGTTTCTGAACTTTCATTTCTCTGGAGAGCTGGTTGTCCAATATTGACTAGACAATAATGGTGCAATGTAGGCTATCCCTGTTTTTTCATGGTTCCCTTTTTTCTGTTTCTATCACTACTTTATTTCTACCAGAAAGATTTTTAATCCCAATGATGTCCCAATAGTTCACTGTTTGCCTCTGTTTCCCTGGCCTTTGGAGAAACATTCAGCAAGAAGTTGCTGTGCCTGAGGTCACAGAGGTTGCTGCCTGTGTTCTCCTCTAGGATTTTGATGGATTCCTGTCTCACACTGAGGTCTTTCATCCATTTTGAGTCTATTTTTGCATACAGTCTAAGAAACTGGTCCAGTCTCATTCTTCTGCATGTGGCTGTCCAATTTTCCCAATATCTTTCATTAAAGAGATTTTCATTTTTTCCAGTGGGTATTCTTTCATGCTTCATCGAAGATTACTTGACCATAGAGTAAAGGGTCCATTTCTGTTTCCTGTATTCTGTTCCATGGATCTATATGTCTGTTTTTGTGCCAGCACCATACTGTCTTGATGATGACAGCTTTGTAATAGAGCTTAGAGTCTGGAATTGTGATGCCGCCAGCTTTGCTTTTCTTTCACAACATTCCTTTGGCTCTTAGGGGTCTTTTCTGGTTCCATATAAATTTTTGGATTATGTGTTCCAGAGGAAGATACAAATCAGCAGGGTGTGAGTGAGGAGGTTTTGGCTTATAAATCTCTGCAGTCCTTCCATTTGTGTAAGTTAGGAGGGCATAATAGAGGGAAGGTTCTCAGTGCTTTTTTTTTTTTATTTCACTTTATGATACGGGATCTTTATTTATTTATTTTTTTTAATTTTTTATTTTTTATAAACATATATTTTTATCCCCAGGGGTACAGGTCTGTGAATCACCAGGTTTACACACTTCACAGCACTCACCAAAGCACATACCCTCCCCAATGTCTATAATCCCAGCCCCTTCTCCCAAACCCCCTCCCCCCAGCAACCCTCAGTTTGGTTTGTGAGATTAAGAGTCACTTATGGTTTGTCTCCCTCCCAATCCCATCTTGCTTCATTTATTCTTTTCCTACCCACTTAAGCCCCCATGTTGCATCACCACTTCCTCATATCAGGGAGATCATATTATAGTTGTCTTTCTCTGCTTGACTTATTTCGCTAAGCATGATACGCTCTAGTTCCATCCATGTTGTCGCAAATGGCAAGATTTCATTTCTTTTGATGGCTGCATAGTATTCCATTGTGTATATATACCACATCTTCTTGATCCATTCATCTGTTGATGGACATCTAGGTTCTTTCCATAGTTTGGCTATTGTGGACATTGCTGCTATAAACATTCGGGTGCACGTGCCCCTTTGGATCACTACGTTTGTATCCTTAGGGTAAATACCCAATAGTGCAATTGCTGGGTCATAGGGCAGTTCTATTTTCAACATTTTGAGGAACCTCCATGCTGTTTTCCAGAGTGGCTGCACCAGCTTGCATTCCCACCAACAGTGTAGGAGGGTTCCCCTTTCTCCGCATCCTCGCCAGCATCCGTCATTTCCTGACTTGTTGATTTTAGCCATTCTGACTGGTGTGAGGTGATATCTCATTGTGGTTTTGATTTGTATTTCCCTGATGCCAAGTGATATGGAGCACTTTTTCATGTGTCTGTTGGCCATCTGGATGTCTTCTTTGCAGAAATGTCTGTTCATGTCCTCTGCCCATTTCTTGATTGGATTATTTGTTCTTTGGGTGTTGAGTTTGCTAAGTTCTTTATAGATTCTGGACACTAGTCCTTTATCTGATATGTCGTTTGCAAATATCTTCTCCCATTCTGTCAGTTGTCTTTTGATTTTGTTAACTGTTTCTTTTGCTGTGCAAAAGCTTTTGATCTTGATGAAATCCCAATAGTTCATTTTTTCCCTTGCTTCCCTTGCCTTTGGCGTTGTTCCTAGGAAGATGTTGCTGTGGCAGAGGTCGAAGAGGTTGCTGCCTGTGTTCTCCTCAAGGATTTTGATGGATTCCTTTCGCACATTGAGGTCCTTCATCCATTTTGAGTCTATTTTTGTGTGTGGTGTAAGGAAATGGTCCAATTTCATTTTTCTGCATGTGGCTGTCCAATTTTCCCAGCACCATTTATTGAAGAGGCTGTCTTTTTTCCATTGGACATTCTTTCCTGCTTTGTCGAAGATTAGTTGACTGTAGAGTTGAGGGTCTATTTCTGGGCTCTCTATTCTGTTCCATTGATCTATGTGTCTGTTTTTGTGCCAGTACCATGCTGTCTTGATGATGACAGCTTTGTAATAGAGCTTGAAGTCCGGAATTGTGATGCCACCAACGTTGGCTTTCTTTTTCAATATCCCTTTGGCTATTCGAGGTCTTTTCTGGTTCCATATAAATTTTGGCATTATTTGTTCCATTTCTTTGAAAAAGATGGATGGTACTTTGATAGGAATTGCATTAAATGTGTAGATTGCTTTAGGTAGCATAGACATTTTCACAATATTTATTCTTCCAATCCAGGAGCATGGAACATTTTTCCATTTCTTTGTGTCTTCCTCAATTTCTTTCATGAGTACTTTATAGTTTTCTGAGTATAGATTCTGTGTCTCTTTGGTTAGGTTTATTCCTAGGTATCTTGTGGTTTTGGGTGCAATTGTAAATGGGATTGACTCCTTAATTTCTCTTTCTTCTGTCTTGCTGTTGGTGTAGAGAAATGCAACTGATTTCTGTGCATTGATTTTATATCCTGACACTTTACTGAATTCCTGTATAAGTTCTAGCAGTTTTGGAGTGGAGTCTTTTGGGTTTTCCACATATAGTATCATATCATCTGCGAAGAGTGATAATTTGACTTCTTCTTTGCCAATTTGGATGCCTTTAATTTCCTTTTGTTGTCTGATTGCTGAGGCTAGGACCTCTAGTACTATGTTGAATAGCAGTGGTGATAATGGACATCCCTGCCGTGTTCCTGACCTTAGCGGAAAAGCTTTCAGTTTTTCTCCATTGAGAATGACATTTGCGGTGGGTTTTTCATAGATGGCTTTGATGATATTGAGGTATGTGCCCTCTATCCCTACACTTTGAAGAGTTTTGATCAGGAAGGGATGCTGTACTTTGTCAAATGCTTTTTCAGCATCTATTGAGAGTATCATATGGTTCTTATTCTTTCTTTTATTGATGTGTTGTATCACATTGACTGATTTGCGGATGTTGAACCAACCTTGCAGCCCTGGAATAAATCCCACTTGGTCGTGGTGAATAATCTTTTTAATGTACTGTTGAATCCTATTGGCTAGTATTTTGTTGAGTATTCAGTGCTTTTATGAGGTATGTGTACATCTGGTCCAGGGTGTAATTTATCGGCTCCTGTCCAAACAGGTTTAATTCAATCCCTTTAGCAAAGAAAGCCTTACAGGGAAGTGCAGAAAGTAACTTTGTTTTAAGAATGATCTAAGTGGGGGGTGAACACCTGGGTAGTTCAGTCAGTTAAGTGTTCACTTTCAACTCAGGTCATGATCCCAGGGTCCTAGGATAGAGCCCCATGTCTGGCTCTCTGCTCAGCAGGGAGGCTGCTTCTTCCTCTGCCTGCCCCTCTGCCTACTTATGCTCTCTCTTTCTCTCTGACAGATAAATAAATAAAAACCTTAAATAAACGAACAAAAACAAAGCCAGAGTAATGTTCTGGAGGAATGACATCACACCTGCACCTTTCCCTTCACGACCCAGGCTGCCACCAAAACACAGTCCTGGGCAGGAGCAGGAGCCCGGTCTGAACCCAGCTCTGTGCCCTCCCAGCGGGGACAACAGTTGCACCGAGGCCTCCCAGGGGCTGTGGAGAGGCTGTGTGGGGGTCACTGGATGGACAGAGCATGGGGTGGAGGGTGAGCCTTGAGCAACAGGGGGAGGGGCGCCCTCAGGGAGCTCTGGTGGGAGCAGGAAGTCGGGTAAGGAGCCCCCAGGCAGTGGTGACCTCACTTCCCTGACGACAGAGCCCAACGGAATTGGAACCCAGGTATCCAGGCACCCACATTCCAGAGTAAACCCCCCTGCCCAGCTCATTTCTGGCCAGATCCTGAAGGAAGCGACATGTTCTGGTGCTGCCTACCGAAGCCAACAGGATGCAGGCAGAGGAGAGCTCGCGCGCCAAACACGCCCCTCAATGGGCAGATCGTGCCAGGCTTCCGCGACGCCTCTGGCCCTTTGGCAAAAAAAATCAAAAGGTGACACCGGGAAGCTCAGAGTCAGACAGCCCCATACCTTCTGACCGACCCGTGTAGGCCTAGGTCTCATCCCCGTGTGTGAGTGTGTGTGTGTGTGTGTGTGTGTGTGTGTGAAAGGAGAGCTCACCCGGGTGGAGACACCCCAGCAAGAGCAGGTGATGAGGGGTCAGATGCCTGGTGGGCAGGTCATGTTCACACCCCAGGTTAAGGCTGGCTAGGTGCGACGGGGTGAGACCCAGGTGCAGCGACTATCCTGAGACCCTGCAGGGACGGGCCACTGACACAGGTGCGGGGCTGTGCACACACAGGTCTGCGTGGGATCTGGGAGAAGCAGGGGCACTGGGCAGGATGCCGGTGGGTATGGCCGGGAAGGGCTCTGAGGCCTCTTGCCCACTCCCTGTCTCCGCCGTGGCAGGCCACGGATGAACGAGGAAGGAGGCAGGAAGACTCGCACTCCCCCTGACCCCGGAGTCCCCGGTCCTAGGAAGGACTCCGCGACCTCCCAGACCACTGCCCGCGCTACTCCATTGGACTGCGGTCCTGGACACGGAGCCCACGGAGGCCAAGTCCGAGGGTGAGGAGGCTGGGGTGGGGTGCCTGTGGCTGTGCGGGGATGGGTCGGTGCTGGGCCCCACAGGGAGAAGCCCCCACAGGCTGGTGTGGGGCCAGGAGCCACGACTTGGCTCAGAACACCCAGGGCGTGGGCTGCAGTCAGGGTGACGTCCCCGGGGAGGGTTCCTTGGTGGCTGTGGCTTCTCCGGGTGGCCCTGGGCTGTGCTCCGTCTCTGCAAAACCACAGGGAGACGCAGGCCCGTGGATGACCTTGTCTCCTCTCACAGCTACTCCAGCGGAGGAGCTAGACCCACTCCCAAATTCAGCAACTCCAGAGGGGGAGATGGTGTCTGGAGTCCCTTCAGCAGGAGACAGGGAGCTGACAGGTGTCTGAGCACCTGCCCAGGGAGATGCTGATGCTGTCCAGGGAGAGCTGGCTCCTGGTCCTGCCCCCACCCCTGCTGCCGCTGCTCCCACTTGCCCTGCCCCTGCCTGTGCTCCTGTTCTGGCCCTTGACCCAGATCCTCCCTTGGTCCCACCCCTTCCCCGACCCCTCCCTTTGCCCCTGTTCCTGCTCCAGACCCAGCTCCTGCCCTTGACCTCGCACCGGCCATCACCCCTGCACTTGCCCCAGCTTCTGCCCCTGCCCCTGTGCCTGCCCCTACCCCTTCTCCTTTCCATGCCAAGGATACTGCCCCTGCACCTGCCCCAAACCCAGGTCCTACCCCTCTCCTTGCCCCTGCCCCTGCCCCTGCCCCTGCCCCAGCCAGGAAGGCCTCCACTTTCCCTGCCTGTGCCCCTGTTCCTGCCCCAGACTCAGCTCCTGCCCTTGACCCTGAACCAGTCATCACCAATGCACGTGCCTCAGTTCCTGCTCCTGCCCCTGCCCCTGTCCTTTCTCCTTTTCCTGCCAGGGCCACTGCCCCTGCACCTGCCCCAGACCCAGGTCCTACCCCTCTCCTTGCCCCTGCCCCTGCCCCTGCAAGGAAGGCCTCCATTTTCCCTGCCTATGCCACTGTTCCTGCCCCAGACCCATCCCCTGCCCCAGACCCAGACCCTGCCCCTGCGTCTTCCCCTTCAACTACCGCCATCCCTTCCCCTGGCCCTGCCAGGACCACTGCCCCTTCCCCTGCCCCTGCCTAGGACCCTGTTCCCGCCCCAGACCCAGTCCCTATCATTGGCTCCTGCTCCTTTCCCTGCCCTTGCCTGTGCTCCTGTTCCTGTCTCTGACCCAGCTCCTGCTCTGGATCCTGCACTGGCCACTACTGCTGACCCTCTCCCCACCCCTAGCCCAACCCCTGCCCCTACACCTCCTCCTGCGGGGATTGCAGACCCGCATCCAGAGCCCACAACTCTGCGGGGAGATCTCCCCATAAAAATGCCGTCAGTTCCATCCCCTGACCCCGACATCCCCCCACAATGTTTCAGCCCCCCTCTTCTGTTCTTCCTCTCCTGTATGTAGTCCCCGTTCTAGTCGCCGTCCAACTCCTGTATGCTGTGTATTATTTATTTTAATTTTTTATATTTTATAAACATGTATTTTTATCCCCAAGGGTACAGGTCTGTGAATCGCCAGGTTTACACACTTCTTAGCACTCACCAAAGCACATACCCTCCCCAATGTCCTTGACCCCACCCCCCCTTCTCCCAACCCCCTTCCCCCCAGCAGCCCACAGTTTGTTTTGTGAGATTGCGTCACTTATGGTTTGTCTCCCTCCCAATCCCATCTTGTTTCATTGATTCTTCTCCTACCCACTTAAGCCCCCATGTTGCATCACCACTTCCTCATATCAGGGAGATCATATGATAGTTGTCTTTCTCTGCTTGACTTATTTCGCTAAGCATGATACGCTCTAGTTCCATCCATGGAAACATGGAGGCCCATGTTTTCCCTTGAACACGTCATGAGCATGAAGTGCCTTCCCAACGCTGTGCCATCACGCCACAGAACATCGTTGCAGGATATCTCCTTCCCCAAAGGAGACCCTGAGCCCACGCCCTCCTGCCCAATGTTCCCCCAGCCTGGCCCCTCGCAACCCCAAGCTGCTTTCTCTTTCTGTTCCTGCACGTGTTCTGGAGGTGTCTGGAAGTGGAATTCCTCAATAGGTGCCTTTGTGTCTGTACCTATTTTAAGAGGCCCTTGTTTGGGGTTTGGTTTGGTTTTCTTTGGTTTGGTTTTTATTTCTTCTGTCTGCTTGACATAGAATTTCCCTTATTGAATGCTGAGATGCCCAATGGATTAGGGAGGAGGTGTCATCCTAGGGCCCCCATTAGGAATTCTGGGCGTAGTCTCGGGGCCAAGGCCCCTGTTCCTGCTGGGACACCACAGTCGGTCCCCAGGAAGGACACGGCTGTTTCATCCTGGGGCCCACACAGGAACCAGGGAAATGCAGAAAGCTGGAAGACACACCGCAGAGGGCAAAAGCATCACTCACAACCCTAGGCCAGAGAAAGGTCTCCCATGGGTCTGCTCCAATCCATGCTCCAAGTCACTGGGTCCCACAGGGACAGAGACAGGGACAGAGACTAAGCACGTGCAAGTTCAAGGGGGAGGAGAGGCACACAGGGAGTATGTGTCAGGAGATGCAGGAGCTCCCAGGGAAGGACACAGGCAAAGGAAACCCTAGGGAGGCAGAGCTGGTCACTCTTAGACTGCCAGGTGTCTGGTCTGGGGACCAACAGCCCTGGGGAAAACGTGAGGAAGCAGAGGTCCAACGCAGGCCCCCTGGAGAGAAGGGGAACAGGCACCCCTGTCTGGGACAACAGTGAGCGGCACCCATCCTAGGCCACAGGGGTACCTATCACCTAGCAGGGCTCAGCCTGGGACTCACCCCCAGAAACTCTGGCTCGGTTCGTCACATATGTGTTTTCAGTAGTAGTTGGCACAGCAGTGGTGGAGACAGCAGGGAATGGAACAGTGTTCATGCCCAAGGAGATGGAGGGGATCCTCATCCCAGTCCTCCTGACACAATGTCCTGTGGCTACTTTCTCAGTGTTGTCGGGGGCACAGGATTGCGGTAGGCCCTCCTGAACCCCACTCCTGCCACCCTACTCCTGGGGACATTCCTAAGAGTTTCAGGAGGAGGGTGAGGGGATCCAGGATGACAGAGGGCCAAGGAGAAGGAAGGTCAACACTGGGAGGATAGATGGACCAGCCCTGGGGGACCATTCAGGGCCTAATCCTAACCCGAACCAGAACCCTAATACAAAGCCGAATCTGACCGGAGCCCGAACCCTAACCCATAACCCTGACCCTGAACCTGAATGCGAACCCGAATCCTAACCTCAAATCCTAACCCTGAACCCTTACCGAAACATCACCCTAACCCTAAAACCACCCCTACCGCTAACCCTAACCCTAACCATAAACCTAACACTAACACCTAACCCCGACCCGGACCCCTGTGAGCCTGACTCGAACCCTAACCCTACCCTGACCCTGACCCTGACTCTAACCCTGACCTACACGGACACTAACACTGACCCTGACCTGAACCCTGACCCTGACCCTCAACCTAATTCTGACCCTGACTGTGAGGCTGACCCTAAAATTAATCCTAAACCTAACCCTGACCCCAACCATAACACGGACCTGACCCTAAACCTAACCCTGACTCTAAACCTAACCCTAATCCCTATCCTTACCCTAACCCTGACCCTAACGCTGTCTAACCCTACCCTAACCCCATCCCTAACACTAACCCTAACCCTAACCCTAAACCCAAACCCTGACCCTGACCCTGACCCTGACCCTAACCCTAACCCTGACCCTGCCCCTAAACCTAACCTGGCCCTGACCTGAACCTGACCCTGACCGTGAACCAGTCCCTAAACTTAACCCTGACCTTAACCCTAACCCTGGCCCTGACCCTGACCCAGAGCCTAACCCTAACCAGAACCCTAACTATAACCCTCACCCTAACCCAAAACCCTCATTCAAACCCTAACCTTCCCTGTCCTCCTTCCCACCCACTGACTCAAGCCAGGACTATATTCAAGGACAGGCTGGACCTCTGTCCCAGGGAACAACCAGAAAGTCCAAGCAGAGGGAGAGAGAAGTTGACGGGGCCCACTGATCTCCCTGCCCTGATTGGGCCTCCATTGATGTCTCCCAAGTCCTCTGGCTCAACCCCGCCTTGAGCGGGACCCTGGGAGGGATTCTGAATTCCAGGCCAGCTGGGTGGGGGGTACTCGATGACCTTGGCTGCCCCAGATGTCCAACCCGCCTGGCCTTGCACCCTGAGCCTTGCTTCCCAGGAGAGGCACGGTTCCGGTGCTCAGCAGACTTTGGGGCCACGGAGCACTTGGCAGTGGTGAGGGAACATGGGGGACCAGTCAGGGACAGCGCCATGGTCACGTACACATCTACCACAAGGCTGGGTCATGGTACAGGGGCTGTGTGCAGGTCTCCTGTGCATACCTGGCCCTCTCGGAATGGAGGTCTGTGTGCCTGGTGCACCTTTCCTCCACCTTCACCTACCCCTGGAGGAACAGCCAGGTTCAAGCATTTCCATGTCCAACCCTCAGGGACAGTTGGGAACCTGGGCTCAAGGGAGGCAGAGACTGGCCCAGGACAAAAGACGTGTATAGAGTCCAAGGAGCAGAGCTTCCCTCCAGTCCTAGGCAATCCCTGACCCTCCCATGAGGTTTGCTTTGAGGGTGAGAGCTCCTCAGATCCTTGGGGAGAGCTACCCACCCCTCCCATGTGGGAACATGACCTCGGGCATCCCCAGACATCTAGACGCATATGTGTTTGAGCGTGCATGTGCACACATACACCCTCACTCACACACACACACACACACACACATGCACACACACACCCCACTCTGCCCAGCTGGGGGTCAGAGTGGGAGACAGCCTGGGAAAATGGTGGGTAACCAGGGGGAAAGAAGAAAGAGGTTGGAAACAGCTGGGCCATGGGGTCAGGGGAATCAGGACTCCTGGGAAGGACCGAGATCCAAAGCATGGGGAGGGGAGACAGGACAGGCTGATGGTCAGAGGTCCCCAAGGGGCCCAGAGGCTTTGCCAGGGCACTGGGTGGGGACAGGGTCTGGGGCCTGGTGTCCATCACCACCCTGGACTACTGGAAGTAGGAAGAGGTACCTCCCAGTGTGGACAGGGCTACAACACCGAAGGCATCCCCTTACTCTTCTGTCGGTGGGGCCATAGAGACAGGGTGTCCCTAGTCTCCCACAGGCTTGGAGAAGAGCCTGTTGGCCTTGAATCGCTATCCCTGACCCACTGTGCTCCCAGTCTTGGGAAAATGCTTTCTACTCCCTCGAGGTCCTTCTGAGCAGAAGATAGCCTGGGGGCTCAGGGGGCTAACATTGTGGGCTTGCAGAATGTGGCAGAGCACTAGACTCCTGGCTGGGGACCAAGGTCAGGACCCTCCTTGGTGCAGGCTCAGGGTCCCCATTGGCAAAAGGTTCCAGAGTCAGTGCTCTGCACAGGGTGAGAAGGCCGTACTTAGCAAGGAACCAAGCACCAGCACAGGAGAGGGAAACAGGGACAAGGGAGACTTCGGAGGTTTCTCCCATCACCCCTGGAGCCCACAGATCCTGCTCCTGTGAGACACACATACACAGA
This sequence comes from Mustela erminea, assembly GCF_009829155.1. NCBI lineage: Eukaryota > Metazoa > Chordata > Mammalia > Carnivora > Mustelidae > Mustela > Mustela erminea. The sequence continues at coordinate 103,639,484 of NC_045620.1, forward strand.
GACAGATGCTGACACACAAAGACAAAGACAGAGACAGACACTGAACACAGGAGAGACGGAACCAGGAGAAGTCCCAGACTTTCCTCAATCAGCTGGGAAATGACAGCCAAACATTTTATCCCTTTCTCTGTCCCACGGGCCATCCACCCTGGGAGGACGGATTTGGGAATGCCCGGGGACCCGTGTGGGGGCTGGCCAGCACATGGGTGCAGACGAGGCCCTTGGACCTCAACTTAATGGGAGCCCCGGGAAGTCTGTGTCACCAAGGTCAGAAGCCATGCACTGGAACCTTGCCACGGGGGATGGGACACAGGCAGGAGGAGGGTGGCTTTGCCTGGATCCCAGAGCAGATCCAGGCCCCTCTGGGCTGTGTTCCATGTTCCCGCCCCGCCCCTGGCTCAGCCGAGCCTGGCCAAGTGTGTGCACCAGCCTCCTGGGAGAGCGGGGATAGAATGTATGCAGAGGTCCTACCCCTGATGGTATCCGTAGAAGGAGAAGCCAGAACACCCCCAGTGTGCAGATGGGGAGACTGGGGAGGCCCTGAGAGGCACAGAGTGTGTGCGGGCTCACCGTCCTGGGCAGGAGCAGGAGCCCGGTCTGAACCCAGCTCCGTGCCCTCCCAGCGGGGACAACAGCTGCACCCAGGCCTCCCAGGGGCTGTGGGGAGGCTGACTGGGGGTCACTGGATGGACAGAGCATGGGGTGGAGGGTGAGCCTTGAGCATCTGGGGGAGGGGCGCCCTCAGGGAGCTCTGGTGGGAGCAGGAAGTCGGGTAAGGAGCCCCCAGGCAGTGGTGACCTCACTTCCCTGACGACAGAGCCCAACGGAATTGGAACCCATGTATCCAGGCACCCACATTCCAGAGTAAACCCCACTGCCCAGCTCATTTCTGGGCAGATCCTGAAGGAAGCGACATGTTCTGGTGCTGTCTACCGAAGCCAACAGGATGCAGGCAGAGGAGAGCTCACCCGCCAAACATGTCCCCTCACTGGGCAGGTCGTGTCAGGCTTTCCCGACGCCTCTGGCCCTTTGGCAAAAAGAATCCAAAGGTGACACCGGGAGGCTCGGAGTCAGACAGCCCCTCACCTTCTGACCGACCCATGTAGGTATAGGTCTCATCCCCGTGTGTGTGTGTGTGTGTGTGTGTGTGTGTGTGTGAAAGGAGAGCTCACCCAGGTGGAGACGCCCCGAGCAAGAGCAGGTTGATGAGGGGTCAGATGCCTGGTGGGCAGGTCATGTTCACACCCCAGGTTAAGGCTGGCTAGGTGGGTCGGGTTGAGACCCAAGTGCGGGGACTATCCTGAGACCCTGCAGGGACGGGCCACTGACCCAGGTGTGGGGCTGTGCACACACAGGTCTGCGTGGGATCTGGGAGAAGCAGGGACACTGGGCAGGAGGACATTTCTCACAGCATGTAGATAAAAAACATGAAACTGACAGTAGCTCCATAATTTCATACACTTCAAAACACCTGTTTATTACATTCTACCTGTCCCTTCAATTACAACTAATCTTACAATTGTCTTATTAAAGATTGTTTAGTATGAAGCTTCATATAAAATAGTGGTCTTCATCAAATGTGACAATATTTAAATTTAACATTTACTGCTAGGACTGTGGCTACTTAGCTTACTTGCTGTAGCAGTTTTCAAAACCAAGATCCTAAATTCTCTGAAGAATTCTCATAATTCTTTTTTGACACATCGGTATGCTATGCTCTGCTCATTTCAAGTGTAGCTACTGTATCTCTCCACACAACAGTGTAGCAATCTCATAGACTATATTCCCTTGCTTGTACTTTTCATCCCTGTGACTTACTCATTCCATAACTGGAAGCAGATTCCTCCCAATCTCCTTCACACATTGGACCCCTCCTGCCTGTTCCCTTCCCCTCAGGCAACCCCCAGTTTGGTCTCTGTATTCATGGGTCTTTATGCTTTTATGTTTGTTTGTTTGTTTTGTATTGCTTTCTGTTTTAGATTCCATATCTAAATAAAATCACATGATGTTTGCCTTTCTTTGGACTTACTTCACCTCCCATAATACCCTACTGGGTCATGTTGTCCCAAATGGTTAGATTTCATTCTTTTTATGGCTGAGTAAAATTTCATTGTATATATGGACATAATCTCTACAGGATTAGGACGTTATATGTGCTATGGGTTTACCAGTCTGTTTGGGAGCTTGAAGAGAAAGGTATACTAATGGTTCTCAGCCATACTTCCTGTGGGGTTAGTGTGTATAGAATGTTATCTAGAGAATATAGCACAAAAACAGAGTAACGGGGAAAGAAGAAATTCAGAGAGTGGGAAAATAAGCAATAATAAATTTTGAAGAATATCAAATATTATCCTACTGAAAATATCACAGAATTTCTTAGCTCAAAAATGGAGAACTGGGTGTGGTACAAAATCAATGAATACTGTTACGCTGAAAATATTAAAAATGTATATAATTGTGTTGCCACAAATATGCCTCAGGTTTCTGACTCTCAGACTGAGTAATTGTCCCTCACCCATGCACACAAGCCAGGAGGGTCAGGGTGAGGTTCCCGGTGGCTGTCGCTGGCAGTTTACCACTCAGCAGACGGGCTGATCATGTCCCTTCTGGAGCTGGTTGTTCCCCGCTGAGGCAGTTTTCTCCCAGGGGTCTGGACTCGGTCCAGAGCACTCAGCTTCAAGTTACTGCCCTGAGTTCCCCAGCACCTGCCTCTGATGCTAGCTCAGAGTCTCTGCTGGGCCCTCTCCCTACTCAGGCAACACACATGCCCAGTGGGTACTGCCAAACTGAGAGGTTTGTGTTTGGGCCTGAACCACTGTGAGAGGATACTGTATACATTGTTGACAGTAATAAACTCCCACATCGTCAGCCTCCACCCTGGTGATTCTCAGGGTGAAATTTGTCCCTGACCCACTGCCACTGAACCTATCTGGGACCCCAGTGAAACGGTTGGAAACCTTGTAGATCAGGCCCTGTGGGGACTGGCCTGGCTTCTGCAGGTACCAGTGCAAATAGGTGTTTCCATGACTGTACGAGGCTCTGACTGGCCCTGCAGGAGATGGAGGCTGGCTCTCCGGGGGTGACGGACAGGGGAAGTGGGATCTGTGTCAGCATGATAACCCCGTTGGATCCTAAAATATTGAGAGGTAAGTATAGGTTGTGGAGAAACTTTATAAGCCATTTTAATGATTGTAGATTTCATTGATGATAGACTAAATAATATTTTGTGAGTTGATTCCTACTCTAAATATTTCCAGTATCCATGGATAATCCAATATTTGCTGAACACAGAGTGACCTCTTTTTTTTTTTTTTTTTCAGTTTCTCACTAAAGCACTGTTCTTCATTTCCTTTAGTTTCCTCATAATTTTCACTGATCTCAAAACCAAATTCCCCTATTGGAGGTCAACCTCACTCCTGGACAGAGCACACATAGGGCCTAACAGCACCCAGACAGCTCACCCTCCCCACCCCAATCTCCTTCCTCATCCTCCCTCTCATCTTACCTGGGACCCAGAGCATCAGCAGCCCCAGGAGCTGAGAAGGGAACCTCATTTTGAGAATCTGACCTGATGAGTCCTAGTAAGTAAACACAAGCTCAGAGCTGACCTTTATGTCAGCTTTCCAAGGCAAGGTCCTCCCCAGGGGACAATATGCAAATCCTGTGGTGGGTGTGGCAGAGTGGAAAGGGCCAAAGGTAGGGTGCAGGTCCCACTCCTGGGAGAGCAGTAGCTTCAAATGTCTTCTGTGTTTGGAGGGAAACTAACAGAGACAAATTCCCTAGTACCTGTGTGGGAAGCAGGATCTCCCTGTGATAATCAGGATCTGTGGCAGGACACAGTGCTCATAGACCTGTCTTCTGAGAAAGCTCCAGAGACCCTGATGATACAGGCATGTGTTTCCAGAGTCCATTTCTGGTAGGTGAAAGGCCATCCTGCCTGGATTCCTGTCAGCTAATGTCCAGGAGGAAACAGGTCCCACTTCCTCTCCAGCTGATTCTCCAGAGATTTCCAGATCCCAGGATGAACTAAAGTCTCTGGGATCTGCTGTTTCGCAATTAATGGTTTTAGACAATTTAATAATGATTTAAAATGAATTAAACTCATGCTAGAATCTTGTGAATTATCTACTCTTTGAAAAGATGAAAGTGAGAGGAACTTGGCAGATAGAAAAGAATCTCTTACACAAAGAGAACTTATAATCCTGGAGAAGAGAATAGGAGAGAAGACAGAATTATGTGCTTCAGACAGTGAGTACGATGTGTGTGCTAACTGATTGTTACAATGTGGTGTGTATCCTGTCATACATCTGTCTCTTTCTCCAGAGAGACTGTTAGATGGATAGGTGGATAGTAGGCAAGACAGACCGAGGATAGACACATACATACCATATAGTGCATATTAGATAAGGTACACCCTCACACACACACCATATCAAACAAAGAGATTTCTCATGATTAAGAAGATGGACAGAATGAATGAATAATGTTTTCCATTTCCCAGAAAACAATGTTTTCCCTTCCCACACAGAGGCTTTCTCATCATGTGTAACCAATTTCTGTTAGGGGGACTGGTTCCTTGTTAGCTCTATGTGAGAAGCTGTGTCTTTCACTTGGCTTTTATGTTCAGCATTCCTATATCTGAGTCTATAGTTGAAAATGAAATTCTGTAGGTGAGAATAGCAAGGACTGGGATAAAACTTAACAATTTGGTGTCACCTGTACCTATGATGGACAATTTCAGAGGTCTCTGGTGAACCACAGTTACTGCGGAACAGGTTGCAGGGTCAGAGCTGTTTGGGGCATCAGTTTACAACCATCATGCATTAAAGTAGGGACATAACCTAATGATTCTGCATGTTTCAGCCTGATGTAGGTGTTAGTTGTTGGTGAGAATTATGTCAACCTCAAATTACCTCACAACTCAAGTCACTGTCAGGCAATCAAAACCCTGGAGAAACTGAATGAATAGAGTTTGTAGTTCTGTTAGATCTTGGGTAATTTAAATCAGATCACACATAATTAAAAAAAAACAATTTTTGCAATATATATGCAATTTTAGGCATGATTCACAAAATGCTTGATCTGAATATCTTTCACAGGTGGTGGTACCTGACCAGCTGTGTGGAGGACACCAAGCACTTTCATGATGGAGTTTCCTTAGGGGCACAAGTCTCCTGGCTCTGGGTCTGCTCTCAGTGGCTTCATGTCCACACTTCATCCTCCACAGCAGCTGCCCATGGCTCTACAGGGCAGTGTGGAGGCCCCACCTGAGAAGGACTAGTCCATCAGAAGTTTCATCATCTAATGGGAGTGAAGGGTGCAAAGAAGGAGCCCCTGCCCTTGACCAGTGGTGCGTGGGGTTCCCATGAATGAGTTCTCAGGTGTGATACATTTTCCAGAACAGCTCACAGAACTCAGAGAATCACCTACTTGTGTTTACTAGTTTACTCAGGGATATGAGAAAGGATCAGATGAAGAGCTAGATGGAGAGATTCACAGGGCCAAGACTCAATGGTTTCTGTCCCCATGGCATTGGGCTGTGTCATCCGCAGCTGAATGTGCTCACCAATGTGGGAGCTGTCTGAACCCTGCTCTGTAGGGATATAATGGAGGCTTCGTCATGTAGACATGATCAATTATTACCTCTGTTTTAGCCCCTTTCCTTTCTCTAGAAAATAGGTGATGTGGCTGCAAGTTCTAACCTTGTAATCATGGCTTGGTCTTTCTGGGACCCATGGCCATCCAAGAGCCCACTTGGGGTCCTCTTCACAGAATAAAAGATGCTCCTAGTGCTTTTATGTCCTAGGAGATGACAGGGTTTTCTGGGCCAGGAACTTTGGACAGAGATGAATATATATATTTTCTATTATCTCACAGGCATATATCAGGAATTCTGGGAACCAGCATCCTTATAGAAGCAGGGGGTCTGGTGTTCCTGCTGGGAGGGAGACCATCCTCTACCCACAGACTCCAGAGCTCCAAGCAGTGCCTGTTTTAAAGGACACTCAGCTGAGCTAATGAGCAAGCTGTTGGGGGAAGTTTTTAGAACAGAGAGCAGGACTTTGGCATCTGTATCCTTCCTTCCTTTCAGGCTTCCTGGGAGGGGCAGGGCTGTCCTAGGCCTCTCCTCACTCTGAGTGCTTTTTGGCCATATAAATGGATTTACCTACTAAGAGAAGAAAAAGTAGAGAATATGAAGATTACATCTACGAGAAGATTATTAATTGGATTATACAGGTTTTTGTAGGAAATAAGGAAGTTTTTCTTGGATAAGAAACATGCTCAAATCCCTTTTTCCTTTGAAATAGACTTCTGCTTCCAACGTGCAGTAAAGAAAAAGAAAAGGGATGATCAGTATCATTTGTATGTCGTCTTCTGTGAGAAAGCAGAGAAACTTTACATGGAGTTTTCATTTTATAGGCATCAGGTGAAAACAACAAGAATCGTTTAGAAAATTGTACTACAAGAATCTTGTAGTACAATTTCTGTTGCCTTCCTAGGTGACCCATGACAGTCTAATTTCTGAACCCCAGATATATTTTTCCCTGCTTAAGTGAGGACAATGAAGTTGGTAGTTTCTAGGATCACTTTGAGCCCCCAGGGGGGAGACCATGAATTTAAGGGACAGCCCTTTAGGTACCTTAATACTGTACTAATATACTATATCCCAGCCCGAAATTCTTCTCCAATCTCGCGATCAGTGTGTGATGGCTATGTCCTCCTTCTTTCCCACTCCCACCACAGGACCACAGAACGTCTTGTCACTTTGTTTTGACATCTTCAAATTGTCTACCTTTGACCCACCTTTAAGGACAAGGAGGTATTGTTGTGAGTCTCAAGGCTCGACCTTGTGCTGAGACAAGGACACTAGGAGTAGCCTCAGCAGGGAGATGTGCTGTGTGTGTGCAGGAATGCGCCCTTCCCTGCACTGCTGACACAGAAAAGGGAGGTGAGTGTCATAGATTCATGTCTGGAGCTCAGAAAACTCTGTGAATCCAGCTTGTGGAACAGGGACCCCAGCAGTTATATTTGTAAAATTGATGGCTGGTTGATTTGGTTTTGGTTTTTGTTTGTTTATTGTTTGTGTTTTTGCTTGTCATGAGAAAATCTAGCTACCCCCATAGTGACTTAGCTTCTTTATGAGAAATGCCTAGATCCACGTTTTTCTGATGGTCCAGTATTTCATGCAGTGTTTCTAACTGAGGGCAGATTGGAAGAATTTCCTAACAACTCTCGGTATTTAGCATGTCCACACATGAAAAAATGTTCATCATCATTAGCCCTCAGGGAGATTCAAATTAAAACCACATTGAGATATCACCTTACACCAGTTAGAATGGCCAAAATTAACAAAACAGGAAACAACATGTGTTGGAGAGGATGTGGAGAAAGGGGAACCCTCTTACACTGTTGGTGGGAATGCAAGTTGGTGCAGCCTCTTTGGAGAACAGTGTGGAGATTCCTCAAGAAATTAAAAATAGAGCTTCCCTATGACCCTGCAATTGCACTCCTGGGTATTTACCCCAAGGATACAGATGTCATGAAAAGAAAGGCCATCTGTACCCCAATGTTTATAGCAGCAATGGCCATGGTCGCCAAACTATGGAAAGAACCAAGATGCCCTTCAACGGACGAATGGATAAGGAAGATGTGGTCCATATACACTATGGAGTATTATGCCTCCATCAGAAAGGATGAATACCCAACTTTTGTAGCAACATGGACGGGACTGGAAGAGATTATGCTGAGTGAAATAAGTCAAGCAGAGAGAGTCAATTATCATATGGTTTCACTTATTTGTGGAGCATAACAAATATCATGGAGGACAAGGTGTGTTAGAGAGAAGAAGGGAGTTGGGGTAAATTGGAAGGGGAGGTGAATCAGGAGAGACTATGGACTCTGAAAAACAATCTGAGGGGTTTGAAGTGGCGGGGGGGTGGGAGGTTGGAGTATCAGGTGGTGGGTATTATAGAGGGTACAGATTGCATGAAGCACTGGATGTGGTAAAAAAATAATGAATACTGTTTTTCTGAAAATAAATAAATTGAAAGAATTTTTAAAAAAAAGGTCAACATGAATTTCCTTTTATTAATCAGGAAGGTGTAATCCAACAGAGTTGAAAAGGATCCCAATGTCCTGTTTTCAATTTGGAATCAGACGTCATCAGTGTGTGACTTCCTTTCATGATACAAGCATAGGTCATTTATTGACAAAATCAGAAAGGAGGGAATGAGAGAGAGTTCTGAATGCAAAATTATTAGAATATATAGTTCAACAGAAGACTCATAACTGACATAACCTTGGATGGTGAAAGAATTTGGGACCACAAACTGGCTCTAGTGTGCCTCAGAGAAATACAGCCCCCTCCCATCCCCTCAGTGCCCTCCAAGACATGTTGCAGGTGAGACTCACACTCTTTCACTCATGCTTTACACTCTAGTTTCATGAAAATTAGGAATGGGGCACCAGACTCCTGATTGCATCTTCAATTCTGACACCTCTTTTCATACATTTCTAGTATATCGTGTTCTCATGTCTCCAGGATTATTCCAGTATCCCCCCTGGGACAGCCCTGGCTTCATTTGCAGCAGCTAGAATGGTGCAGGAGAGGGCCATCCTGTCCATGTCCTGGTCAGCATGGCCAAGGTTGTCACCATGCAGGAAATGACTACACGTGTCTTCAACCATATCCAATGCTATGGCTGACATGGAAGAAGCAGAAAGAACACGTCTGCCCACTGCCCGTGCAGTTTCTGCTCTAAGTGAATCTGCTTTCCACAGAGTTCTCATCTTGCTGAGTGGCTATTAATGCATCCCTGAGGGAGGAGACAGCTCTAAGAATTCAAGCTGGTTCTAAAGAAAAAAGAGTTCAGAGGAGCAGACAGGCCAGGGGAAAAGTGCTGGTACATTCCCACCTGAAGCTCTAGTTCTTTGTGGCCAAGACTAGGCTAGAAGAGTGCCTAAGCTTTGCTCTGTTCTCCAAGGCTGGATGGGGGAGGCAAATAAACAGAGATGGGAGGCAGAGAGCAGGACTGCGGGAAAGAATTTGCTCTTTATTAGGCAATCCAGGTGACTGATCCTTGGGTGGATTCTTGTAAAGAACATGGAGACAAATTTGAACATCTTAGACCATTCACAGTCCAAGCTCTCTCTTCCACTATTATCTCAGCAACTAAGTTCTCAGAGATCCATCGATCACATGCTCTGAGCTACTCAGGCTTGACTGTGGGGTGGTCCTACGGGAGGATAATGATAAAATGTACCAAGAAAGGTTGGGAGAAATGATGAGGAAGTCAACTACACAATGTTTTTGCAAATAAGACTTAGTTGATCAAACACCTAAAAAATGAAAGATGAAATGCCTTTGATTTTCCATGTCTCCCCGCCATTTTGGCAGATTGTCTCCTGTGCAGGCTTTAGAGTTAATATGGTGTAAGATCTCACTCTGTACACTGCCAGCAGAACCCTCCGTGTGCCCCCACAACCCGAACCCCAAACCCAGAAGGAAAGAGACTGGTTGGATATCCCTCTGTCAGACAGACAGAACGAATTTATATCACAAATAACATCTTCATGGTCGGTGGGGTGGGGAAATGGGAGGTGGAGGTGTGGTAGGAAGTTTCCCAGGTCCTTACTTCAACTAAGGTTTTCTAATCTCTTTATGCTTAGACCTCTGGGTGGTCCAATGAAATCTGTGGTGCCTTTTCACAAAAAGGTTTTTAAAAACAAAAAATGAAGAAACATAAGCATAGTAAGGAACTTAATTATATTTATATACATATATCAATGTATTTTAAAAATCAGTGATACAGTAATCTACTCTTTATTAATATATGAAATAACAAGATGCAGTGGCAAAAAAAGAAAAGTACTCTGTGACAGACATTATCCAGGGTATAAGAAGACAAATCACAGACTGGGACAAAATATTTGCAAAACACATCTAACAAAGAACATTTCAAACACAACAACAGGAAACGATGCAATTAAAAAATGGGCAAAGGATCTGAACAGACACCTCATCAGCAAAGATAAGACAGCTATCAAACAGGCATCAGAAAGATGTTCAACATTATAGGTCATTAAGGAAATGCAAATCAGAGATGACACTACATACCCATTGTTGTGGCCAAAATCCAGAACGCAGACAGTGCCAAATGCTGGTGAGGATGCGGAGGAATAGAACTGGCATTCACTGCTGGTAGAGATGCAAAAAGGGAGTAGCCGTTTTGGGAAACATTTTTGGCAGTTTCATATGGAACTAAACTTACTCTTACCATCTCATTTAGTGATCATACTTTTTGGTAATTGCTCAAAGGAGTTGAAAACTTACATCCACAGGAAAACCTACACAGCAATGTATGTAGGAGATTGACTCATACATTGCAAAACTTGTATTTAACCGATGCCCTTCCCAAGGTAAATGGCTAAATAAACTGTGGTGCATCCAGACTATGATATATTATTCAGCTCAAAAAGGCATAATCCACTGTCCATGGAGATGGTAAAAAGTTGAATGGTTGCCAGGGGTTAGAGAGGAGGGAGGGGTGAATAGGCAGAGCACCGCGGGGTTTTGGACAGTGAGAGTATTCTGTGTGATACTTTCATAGTTGCAATTGGTAGATTTGTCCAAACCCACAGATTTATCCACAGCAGGAGCGAACTGTCTTGTAAACTGTACATTTGGGGTGGAAATGATGGGTCAGTGTGGGTTCACTGATTGCAACAAATGTATCACTCTAGAAAGGGATGTTGATGATGGCGGGGTTGTGCATATGAGGAGGCGGGGGTATATGGAATTATCTGAATTTTGATGACATATACCATGGAATCCAATATCTTGGACTAGGCACAGATAGGCTATAAATAAACTTATTTACTCAGCCAGAAACAGGATCACATTGTTGTGTGGATTCAATCACTCTTTTACTTCTTTCACACATGTTATGACAGGTAATTGACATGACCCCAATTAGGCCATCTGTAATTTGGGGTCACTATTTGAATTGAGATGTCCTCAAAGCCTATAATTTCTATGCATTTCAACAGAATGTACAATTCGGCTTCCTTTTCAGGCAAGACCATGTTCTGTAACAATAACGAATCTGTCTATTGAAACTTGAAAGCTTTTTGGCAATGTAGTAACAGAATTGTCATCTCCCAAATATATTTAGGCCAAATGGTATAAGAGGTTACCTTTGTGAAGAAGTTCATACCATCGGTGTCTAGCTGTGGTGTGTGAAGAGCATTCTATGCTCTACAGCTTTCAGCTTGTGTTGTCTTCTCGGAACCCACTTTGACATTCCAAGAACTGCCTTCCTCTGGTAGAAAAAGGTAATGGAGGCAAACATAAAACTTTTAGGATTACCTTCTTTCATGTGTCTCTCTGTGTGTGTTGTTGCTGTTGCTTTTTTGAAGTATAGTTAGTATGTAATGTAACATTGGCTTCGGGTGTGCAACCTGGAAATCTGCCATGTGTATATGTTATGCCTGCTCTCACCAAGTGTAGCTACATCTGTGCTCATGCAACTATTACAATACCATTGACTATCTTCCCTCCACTGGACATTTCAACCCTATGATTTATTCACTTTGTACCTGAAACCCTGTACTTCCCACTCCCTTCCCCCATTTCCCCATACTTCCCTGCCCCCTTCCCCTCCAGCCATCACCTGTGTATTTTCTGTATTCATGGATCTCTTTGTTTCTGTTTTCTTTTATAATTGTTTGTTTTGTTTGTATATTACACATATACATGATATCACTGCGTATTTGTCTTGCTCTGTGTGATTTATTTCACTTATCATTATAATTTCTAGGTCCATCCACATTTTTGTAAAAAATAAGATATCCTCATTTCTTTGTCAGTATAATAATTCAGTATGTGTGTATATCTATGTATACTGAATGTACACTATTTTATTTCCTTATGGAATTAGGAGTTTATATGTTCTATGAATTTACAAAGGTCTGTTTGGGTGTTTGACCACCAAACAATTTTATTAATCATTCTCAGCCATATTTCCTGTGGTGAGAGGAAATATAGAATGCTATCCAAGGAACATGATAACAGAACAATTAGTCTAACTTGGAAAGGAGGTTCAGAAAGTGGGACAATAGCAAATAATAAATTCTGAATGATACCAAATATTCTCTTATTGAAAATACAACAAAATTTGTTTGTTCCAAATTCCATTTCATTTGCATTTTCACCAATATGCCTCAGGGTTCTGACTCTCAGGCTGAGTAACTGTCCCTGATCCTCACGCACAGACCAGGAGGGATAGGGTGAGTTTCAGGGCTTCTCTCCCTGGCAGCTCACTGCTAAGCCCACAGGCTGATTATGTCCCTTTTGTTTGGTTGTGCTCTACTGAGGCTGTTGGTGCCCAGGGGCCTGGACTCGGTCCAGAGCACTCAGCTGCACGTTACTGCCCTGAGTTCCCCAGCACCTGCCTCTGACAACAGTTCAGAGCCTCTGCTGGGCCAGCTCCCCGCTCAGGCAACACACATGCCCAGTGGGGACCGCCAAACAGAGAAGTTTGTGTTCAGGGATGAACCACTGTGGGCAAATTTTGTATAGTACCTTGCCCACAGTAATAAACTCCCACATCATTAGCCTCCACCCTGCTGATTCTCAGGGTGAAATCTGTCCCTGATCCACTGCCACTGAACCTGTCTGGGACCCCAGTGAAACGGTTGGAAACCCTGTAGATCAGGCCCTGTGGGGACTGGCCTGGCTTCTGCAGGTACCAATGCAGATAGGTGTTTCCATTACTGTGTACAAGGCTCTGACTGGCCCTGCAGGAGATGGAGGCCGGCTCTCCTGGGGAGACAGACAGGGTGAGTGGGGATTGTGTCAGCACAACTTCCCCACTGGATCCTAAAATAATGAGAAATAAGTACAGGTTATAGAGCAACAGAGTGATCCATTTTTATGATTTCATATTTCAATTGTATTAGGCTAAATCATATTTCATGTTTGGCTTCCTACTCTAAACATATCCAATTTCCATGGATAACCCATGAATTGCAGAGTGACCTCATTTTTTTTTTTCAGCATCTCACTAAAGTTCTTTGTTTCTAGCAGTTTCTTCATGGTTTTCATAGATCTCAAGATTAAATACTTCTTGCTAGAGGGGAATCTCACCCCTGCACAGAGCACCCATAGGAAGTAACAGCACCCAGAGAGCTCATTCTCCCCACCCCAATCTTTCATCTCCTCCTCCCTCTGTTCTTACCTATGACCCAGAGCATCAGCAGCCCCAGGAGCTGAGAAGGGAACCTCATTTTGAGAAGCTGACCTGATGAGTCCCAGTAAGTAAACACAAGCTCAGAGCTGACTTTTATGTCAGACTGCCAAGGCAAGGTCCTCCCCATGGGACAAGATGCAAATCCTGTGGTGGGTGTGGCAGAGAGGAAAAGGCCAAAGGCAGGGTGCAAGTCCCTCTCCTGGGAGTGCAGTAACTTAAAATGTCTTCTGTGTTTGGAGGGATACTAACAGAGACAAATTTCTTTCTGCCTGTGTGGGAAGCAGGATCTCCCTGTGGTAATCAGGATCTATGGCAGGACACATTTTCAGAGCCCTGCCTTCTGAGAAACCTCCAGAGACCCTGATGATAAAGACACGCATTTCCAGAATCCATTTCTGGCAGGTGAATGGCCATTCTGCTTGGATTCCTGTCAGCTAATGTCCAGGAGGAAACAGGTCCCACTTCCACTCCAGATGATTGACCAGTGATCTCCAGATCTCAGGATGAACTTGAAATAGATCAGCAGTCTCTGGGATCTGCTGTTTCCAGGTTTTGGTTTTATACAATTTAGTAATGATTTAATAAATAATTAATATCACCCTGGGGCTTTGTGAATCATACTCTATTAGAAGATGAATGTGAGAAGAACTTGAGAGGATCTAAAAAATCTCTCACAGGAGGAGAACTCATAGTCCAGCAGAAAAGAGTAGGAGAGAAGACAGAATTTTATGCTTCAGGCAGTGAGTAGAAATGTGGTAACCATTTGTTACAACCTGGTGTGTATCCTTTCATGTTTCTCTCTCTCTAGAGAGAGAGAGAGAGAGAGCTAGGCAGATAGTCAGGGACACACACACCATATGACATATGTGAGACCCTTCACTAAAATAGGGACATAAACTGATGGTTTATAAACTGATAGCTTGATGTTATGTCATATTGAATCATTTGTGAGAATTGCATCAAGTTGAAATGAGCTCAGAACTCAAGTCACCATTCTGCAAACAAAATCTTAGAGAAACTAAAGAATACAGTTTGTACTTCTATTAGATCAACCGTAATTTAAATCCGAAGTCATACCGAACTGAAAAATATCGGAATACATACAGTTTCAGGCTTGATTAACAATAAAGCTCAGTCTGAATTTTTAGGAAATCCTCCAAGAATTAGATTTTGTGTAAAATCTAAATGAGCTGTTGTGTAAAAATGATATTGAAAGCAAAGCTTGATCTCAGCATGGAGACTTGGGTGTTGAAGACAAACCATGAAAAAGTAGAAGTAGAGGTAGAAGAACCCATGTCTCATAGTTGACCAGCTAGCATTTTATTTCCCCTTCTTTGTGATTTCTGTGCTAGCCAGTGCAATCCTGAATATTACTCTTGAAAATGCCAGCCTTTCTAAGGATTCCTGCTAGTGAATGAATTCAGAAAGATAAGCCAGTGAAAATGAAAAAAAGCATGACAAAAGCAAATGGAAAATACAAGACAGTTCTATAAATATTAAGGTGAGTTTGGAAAACGATTCATTACAGATGTTAAATTAAGAATTACATTATCGGGGCACCTGGGTGACTCAGTGGGTTAAAGCCTCTGCCTTCGGCTCCCGTTATGATCCCAGGGTCCTGGGATGGAGCCCCACATCGGGCTCTCTGCTCAGCAGGGAGCCTGCTTCCTCCTCTCTCTCTCTCTCTGCCTGCCTCTCTGCCTGCTTGTGATCTCTATCTGTCAAATAAATAAATAAAATCTTAAAAAAAAAAAGAATTATATTATCTACCACTGTGTGTCAAGTACACTAAAAAAAAGAATCAGAATCACATTACCCACTATGGTATGTGAAACCTCAATATGTGGATATATGGCCAGAAATTATTCATCTGTCGTGTTTATTTTATGTGTATCTGTTGAAAGTTTTTTTTCCCTACAAATTATTCTTAAGAATGCTTAAAATTCAAACATATAACTATTTCCTACAAAACATGGCATGAAAACTTTACAAGTCTCCTTTTCTGTTTGGTTACATATCTCATACTATCTTACCCTAAAATATCTAGAAAATACAAAATCTTATGAAGAATTATTTCTCATCTAAAGGCTTTGGACTTTCCTGTACTCCCTGTAGGCTGAAGGAAGAGCATTCCTAATTCTAACCAGGAGTGTTTGTGTCCTATGTTGTAACCTGGACAGCAAAACAGACCCCATCAAGCGGGTCATGGCACACCACATAGAAATCACTGGCATCTGTAAGGAGTGTAAGAAGATCCTCCATGAGATCCACGTGGGGAAAAGGACTCTAGAGTCTCTAATCTTGACCACAGTCACCTGAATGAGCAAGGACTTATACGGGTGGGTTTTATTGCACTTTTGTCTCTGTGCCAGGAGACATCTCTTCGGAGTCTATAAAACTGGAAGCCAGGGTGTGATTGGTGTCCCTTGGGTGGTTCTTTCTGCTTCAGTTATGTGAGTCCATTATTCATGGGTCAGGGTGTGTGGGTGTGGTGTGTGATCCTCTTATACGTTCTGTAGAACTTGATCTATAAATTTTCTCAGGCCAAAACACTCAAACTCATAGTGCTTTGGCCAAGTTGATGGACAACAGACCTGTATCCTAACTGAGCCCAAGTGAGTTTCTTTCTGAGAAAAGATGAGCTTATCCTTGCCTGAGAATTGAGATGAAGCCATCCAGCTGAGCAAAATTCCTCAACAGGAGGTCTGTTGAGCAGCTTCTTGGGACCCGTGACTGAAATGGGTTCCCTTTTCCAAAGAACTGCAAATTATCACCCTCTAGAGGATGAACTCAAAGAGAATAATTTTGGCACCAGGTGGCTCACATATATATATGAATGTATTGATCTTCTGACTTTAAAAGTTATTTCTCAACCATGTGAAGCAGGTCATTTCTGAGCTTCAATGATCTAGATCCTTCAAAGTCCTGATCTCCATATGTGTAATTTGAATTCCTTCCCAATATCATCATTTCTTTTCTTTGTTTTTCCTTGGAATAAATGTATATGTAAATACATTCTGTAGAGCGGTCTGAGATTCTGCTGAGTCCTGTGGAGAAATGGGAGCAATGTCTTATGTTGACTTTGAAGGTTATTCTTGTATCCTTGTAATTGTAATCCTTGGGCAGGATCCCCAATTTCCCCGGTCTGATCATGGAAAGTGAGGCAGAATTTCCCTCTGACCACAGGCCACCTCATAATCCCTCGATTGTAATGAACTCTTTCCTTTGTGTAGCAGTTTGCATCCCCAACCCCAAAGTGTCTCCTGTGAGGGATGGAACTTCTGTCCTAAGGATTCCTCATAAAGTCCTACAGCTTTCTTATCAGTTAAAATATCCTTCCACTGCTTAAATTTGAGATAGCTTGATTATTTATTTATGTGTTTGCTTTTTCTCTGTGGAAGTTTGATGCATGTGAGAGATGGAGAGGAAAGAAGACTAAAGGGGGAATGAAAATGTATGATCCTTATTGAAATGTCTGTACTTTACATAAGAGAGGTATCAGTTGAGTGGATATTTGCACATGTTAATGTATCATGTCAATGTTCTCTTTATTCATGGGTCATTTTGTGTTTGCGTTTTTTTTTTTAAAGATTATTTATTTTATTTATTTATTTGACAGACAGAGATCACAAGTAGGCAGAGAAGCAGGCAGAGAGAGAGGAAGGGAAGTAGGCCCCCTGCTGAGCAGAGAGCCCGATGTGGGACCTGATCCCAGGACCCTGAGATCATGACCTGAGCCGAAGGCAGCGGCTTAACCCACTGAGCCACCCAGGCGCCCTGTTTGTGGTTTTTTTATTAGTTTGTTTTGTTTGTAGATTCTACATAAAAATGAAGACATATGGTATTTGTTTTTCTCTGTCTGAATTGTTTTGCTTAGCATTACACTTTCTAGGTCCATCCATGTTGTTGCAAATAAGATATCATTTCCCTGGTTGAGTAGTATTTCAATATATATATGTATATGCCACCTATTATTTATAGAATTTGGAGCTTATATTTGCTATGAATTTACAATAACAGTCTTTTTGGGTGCTTGACCACCAAACAATTTTACTAATTTTTCTCACATGTATTTCTTATGGGAAAGCATGTATAGAATGATATCCAGACCACATTGTAACAGAGCCATTAGTTTAACTGGGAAAGCAGGTGTCATAAAGTGGGAAAATAAAAAATAATAAATTCTGAATGATACCAATAGCCTCTTAATGAAAATATAGGAAATATATTTAGCTCCAAATGTATGTAATTGTGTTTTCAAATAAATGGCTCAGGTTTCTGATGCTCAGGCTGAGTCACCATCCCTGAGCCATCCACAGGACAGGAGGGTCAGGGTGAGGTTCAGGGTGGTTGTCCCTGCCAGCTCACTGCTGAGCACTTAGGTGATCATGTCCCTTCTGGAACTGGTTGTGCCCCACTGAGGCTGTTGCTGCCTCAGTCAGACTCGGTCCAGAGCACTCAGCTGAATGTTATTGCCCTGAGTTCCCCAGCACCTGACTCTGATGCCAGCTCAGAGCCTCTGTTGTGCTGGCTCCCTACTCAGGCAACACACATGCCCAGTGGGGACCACCAAGCAGAGAGGTTTGTGTCCGTGCCTGAACCACTGTGGGAGGAACATGTGTACCTTGCCTGTAGTAATAAACTCCCACATCATCAGCCTCCACCCTGCTGATTATCAAGGTGAAATCTGTCCCTGACCCACTGCCACTGAACCTGTCCAGGACCCCAGATTTATGGATGGAAACCTCATAGATCAGGAGCTGTGGGGACTGGCCTGGTTTCTGCAGGTACCAATACAAATAGGTGTTTCCATCTCTGTGCAGGAGGCTTTCACTGGCCCTACAGGAGATGGAGGCCAGCTCTCTGGGGGTGACGGATAGGGACAGTGGGGTCTGTGTCAGCACGATATCCCCACTGGATCCTAAAATAATGAGAGATAAGTTCAGGTTGGTTTGACACATTATAAGCCATTTTTATGATTTTAAGTTTAATTTACATTAGACTAAATCATATTTTGTGATTGGATTCGTACTCTAAATATATCCAATTCCCATGGATAACCCAAGAACTGCAGAGCACAGAGTAGCCACATTTTTTTTTTTCAGCATCTCACTAAAACACTGTTCTTTGTTCCCTTTAATTTCCTTGTAATTTTCACAGATCTCAAAATTAAATTCCCCTCATGGAGGGCAATCTCTCCCCTGGACAGATCACATATAGGAAGGAAGAGCACCCAGATAGCTCACCCTCCCCACCCCAATCTCCCATCTCCTCCCCCCTCTATGCTATCACCTGAGATCCAGAGCATCATTAGCCCCAGGAGCTGAGAAGGGAACCTCATTTTGAGAAGCTGAACTGCTGAGTCCTAACAAGTAAACACAGGCTCAGAGCTGACCTTTATGTCAGACTTCCAAGGGAAGGTCCTCCCCAGGGGACAATATGCAAATCCCATGGTGGGTGTGGCAGAGTGGAAAGGGCCAAAGGCAGGGTGCAGGTCCCTCTCCTAGGAGTGCAGTAACTTAATGGCTTCTGTGTTTGGAAGAAAAGTAACAGAGACAAATTCCCTACTGCCTGTGTTGGAAGCAGGATCTCCCTATGGTAATCAGGATCTGTGGCAGGACACAGTGCTCATAGCCCTGCCTTCCAAGAAAGATCCGGAGACCCTGAGGATACAGGCATGTGTGTCCAGAGTCCATTTCTGGCAGGTGAATGGGCATGCTGTTTGGATTCCTGTCAGCTAATGTCCAGGAGGAAACTGGTCCCATTCAAACTCCAGCTGATTGGCCAGCAATCTCCAAATTCCAGGATGAACTAGAGTCTCTGGGATCTGCTGTTTCTAGGTTAATGGTTTTAGACAATTTAATAATGATTTTAAATGAAATAAACTCACCCTGGGACCTTGTGAGTTATCTACTCTTTGAGAAGATGAAGCTGAGAAGAACAGGACAGGTAGAGAAGAATCTCAAACTTACAGGAGGAGAACTCCTAGTCCTGAAGCAGAGAATAGGAGAGAAGACAAAATTTTATGCTTCAGGCAGTGAATATGAAGTTTGGGGTAACAGTTTGTTACAACCTAGTGTGTATTCTGCCATACTTCTCTCTCTCTTCCCGGAGAGACAGATAGATGGATAGATAGATAGATAGATAAGACCAACAGGTGATAGACACATGCATACCATTTGGTGGTATTAGATAAGGTATATTAGATAAGGTAAATACACACACACCCCATATCAAAAAAGAGATTTCTTAAGTCAATATGTTCTAAGAGGAAGGACAGAATAAATAATGTTTCCCATATCCCAGAAAACAATGTTTCCCCTTCCCATTCAGAGGCTTCTTCATCATGTGTAAGCAGTTTCTGTCAGGGGTCCGGTTCCTTGTTAGTTCTGTGTGAGAAGTTGTTGTCTCTCACTTGGCTTTTCTACTCAGCGTCTGCAGCTCTGAGTCTGTAGTTCACAATGAGATTCTGTAGGTGAGAATAGCAAGGACTGGGATAAAACTTCTAATAATTTGAGGTCACCTGTACCTATGATGGACATTTTCTGATGTCTTGGGTTAACCACAGTCACTGTGGAAGGGGGTGCGGGGTCAGAGATGCTTGGGGCATCAGTTTACCAACCATCCTTCTTTAAGGCTGGGGCATAATCTGATGATTCTGCCTGTGTCAGCCTGATGTAGGTGTTAGTCAGTGGTTGGTGAGAATTGTGTCAACATCAAAGTACCTGACAACTCAAGTCACTGTCGGGCAAACAAAATCCTGGAGAAACTGAAGGAATAGAATTAGTAGTTCTGTTAGATCTCAGGTAATTCAAGTCCAAGTTCATACTGAATTGAAGAGTTACTGAATACATGCAAGGCCAGGAAAGATTACACAACAAATCTTGGTCTGAATATCTTCCAGAATATCCTCCTAGAGTGCAATTTTGTACCATAGTTGGAAGAATGATTATGTAACAATGGTAGTGTTAATAAACCCTGAACTCAATGGAGGGACTTGGGTGTTGATGACAAGTTGTGATAGAACTAGGACAAATAGCCCATGTCCTATATGGTACTAATTGTCATTTTATTTAATCTTTCATGTGTTTTATCTCTTGAACTTTTCTTAGAGTACTAGCCCAGAAATCCTGAATCTTACTCTTGAAAATGCTGGAGTGATTCAGAAAGTTATACCATTGGAAATGAAAAAAAAATCAGGAAAAAAACAAAGGGATAAATATAAGATAATATTATAAATCTTAAGATGAGTTTGAAAACTATTCATTACACATGTTAAATTAAGAATCACAATATCTAACACCGTGTGTCAAATATACTAAAGAAAATCAGAATCACATTACATATTATCATATGCAAAACCTCAAAGTGTGGAAATTTGGCTGAAATTTATTCATCCATCATATTTATTTACTGTGCATCAGTTTTGAAACTATGTTTTTTAATAATGTATTTCTAAGAATTTCTAAGAATGCTTGAACTTCAAAAATATTACTATTTCTTACAAAGGTGGGTTTCGTTGTGTTTTTGTCTTTTTGCGAGGGGACATCACTTTGGAATCCATAAAACGGGAAGCCAGTGTGTCAATTGTGTTCCTTGGGATGATTCTGTTGCTGCTTTGGTTATGTAAGTCCATTATTCTAGGGTCAGGGTGTGTGGGTGGGGAGTGTGATGCTGTTATACATTCTGTCGAACTCGATATATAAATTTTCTCAAGGCAAGCAGCTCAAACTTATAATGCTTTGGTGAAGTTGAGAGACAACAGACCTGTGTCCTGACTGAGCCCAAATGGAAGTTCTCTCTGCCACTCAGCAGAGGGAGGGCCCCCAAGAGTGTGCTGAGTAGATTTTTGGGAAATGTGACTGAAATGGGTAACCTTTTCTAAAGAACTGCAAATATTCACCCACTAGAGGATGAACTCACAGAGAATAATTTTGGCTCCAGGTAGCTCCCATATATATGTGAATGCGTTAATTTTGTGACTTTATAAGTTAATTGAAAACCCTGATCTCCATATACATAATCTGAATTCCTTCCCAATATTGCCATTTCTTTTCTTTGCACTTTTTAGAATAAGTAAATAAGTAAATACATTTTCTAGAGCTGAGATTCATGTGAGTCCTGTGAAGAAATGGGAGCAATGTCTTATGTCGGATGTGAAGGTTATTCCTGTATTGACGCTAATCCTTGGGCAGGGCCCCCAGTCACCACACTCTAATCAAGGAAAGTGACACAGAAGTTCCCTTTTACCACAGGGATCCTCAAAATCCCTCATTTTAATAAACTCTTAACTCTGTGTACCAGTTTGCATCCCCAACCCCAAAGTGTCTCCTGTGAGTGATGGAACTTCTGTCCTGAGGAGTTCTCACGAAGTCCTACAGCTTTCTTGTCAGTTAAAAAAATATTCTTCCACTGCTTTAATTTGAGATGGATTGTTTCTTTGTCTGTGTGTTTGCTTTTTCTCTGTGGAAAGATTGTTCACATGTCTCTTCCACCAGAGCACTGCCTTCCCCCATGTGTCCTTCTAACAGAGAGCTTTCTCATCAGGGCAGAGAGAACACATTCTGAGCTCAAGCCTTAAGTCCTGAGTTCCTTAGGGAAAATAAGGAAGCAATATTTTATCCATACATTTATGGCAAATCCTGAGTCCTGGGGTGTGCGTATATTCCTCATTTGTAGATAATTACAAACAACTTTCTGACACGAATGTGCCAATACACATTTCAGCAGCAACACGTGAAATGTCCACTAGTTTTTCAGCCTCACCACAACTTAACCTTGGAAGTTTGCTCAACATTAGCCCATCTGGTTGTGATGTAGCAACAACACAGTAAGATTTTCATGGACAGTTCCTTCATTACTGATCAAATTTATCCCCTTTGTATGTAATTACTTAGAATCTTTGCACAAATAATTGCTTATTGTGGCTCTTTTTTTCCCCCTTGTACTAGTTATTTTTCTAGGCTTATTAGAGGCTATTTGATTATTGTATGTGTTGCAGATATCTGGGGCTTCCCTGGCTCGATCTGTGTCCAAATTGAGGCAAATCTCCCTCCAGAGCACTGACCCAGGCATTGACATGGACTTGGGACAGCAGAATAGGCTGCAAAGGGCCAACTGGGCTTCCAGCTCCCAAGACCATTCACTTCCTCTTCTCTGCCCTTGAGCAACCCGTACCCTGGTGGTCATGGCGGAGGATGCCGAGGCCTCAACCTGAGGGAAGGGTTCCTCTCCTGTGTCCTCCTGTCTTACCTATCACTTAAACTCCTTCAGATGGTGTTTGGCACAAGCCCATTGAGAAGAGAACAGAAGCCATTCAACTCTCCGCTTTCCCAAATTTCTTGTACATTTCAAGGAAGCAGTTTTATCACTGCTACTCCAACTTACACATAAATGGTCATCACAGCAAAAGTTAGAGCTTACTGACAGTCAGACATTATCCATCCCAAGGTCCTGATATTATCAGATAAGTCCCTGAAGTTACCCAATTTGGGCTGGGGACAAAGTTGCATTGCTTATGGAAATGTGATATTGACCTCATTCACTTAACTTCCCTTTGTCTCAGTTTCCATGTCTTTGAAACTGTGACAACAATGGTTCTGTTTGCAGTTTAAATGAAGTAAGGTATTTGGCACTCTATCAAACACATATTTTATTTTATTATTATCACTACTGTGTTCAGTGTTCCCATAATCATGGTCATCATAGGAACCTCATAGAGAGACACATGGAAGATAAACTTAGAACTAATCCAAGTATGTCTCATCCACAGTCACCTTAAGATTTAGGGCTGTTTTTCAGCAACTAAGTCACTATTCCTAAACATAGAATTATTTTGTCTTGATCTATACTAATTGCTCATGGGTTCCATCAAGACTACCAGACCTGTGCATTGTGTTTTTTTACCACCCAGTATCAAAACCTCACCCAAAAGAGGTAAAAACATCATGGTTTGTTCTTCTTTCTTTCATAATCCTTATATGGTCTTTTTCTTCTTTTTTGTAATTCTTTAATACTTGACCCATGACTCACAGGAAAGAAAAATTACCCCCATCACGTTGGGGGATCTGCTGTAGGATACTTTCAAGTTTCTGGGCCTCAGGCCTCTATAAAATGTCACCCTGAGAAATATCCCCCAGGGCAGTATTTTATAAAATGAAGAATTTTTTCTGTTCATGGGCTAAGGAATTAGTATCATGACTGTATGTTTTAATAATAAAAGCTAAACTAATCGATTAAAACAGAGTATAATATAATAAAATAGAAAACAAAAGTATGTTATATGCATTGATGATAAGAATAGCTTCATGGATATTTTCTCTATTAAACACATATTGTGTTGGGTGCCTGGGTGGCTCAGTGGGTTAAGCCGCTGCCTTCGGCTCAGGTCATGATCTCAGGGTCCTGGGATCGAGTCCCACGTCAGGCTCTCTGCTCAGCAGGGAGCCTGCTTCCTCCTCTATCTCTCTCTGCCTGCCTCTCTGCCTACCTGTGATCTCTCTCTGTCAAATAAATAAAATCTTTAAAAAAAAAAACATATATTGTGTAATGTGTGCAAAGATGATCCAAAAATAAAAGGGACACTGTCTTAAGCAATGCCTGAAATACACTGAGGCTTGCCCACTTTTCCTATTATGTCACAAGACTTCTGTACTATTCCTATGAGTGAAAAGATTAGTTGTGATGTATTTATGTAATAGTGAACTATTCAACAGGAAAAGAATGAATGATGGCCACACCAACAACAGAGATGAAATTCAAAGAACACATTGATCCTAAGAAGCAGGCATCCAAACAGTACATACTGTATAATTCCACTTATATGAAGTTCAAAAACAGAGAATATCTGCTCAATGTGGATAGAAAACAGAAGAGGGGTGGCCTCTCGTGTTATGTGTGTGGGGGGTGGGCATGGGATTGACAGGGCAGGAGACTGAGGGAGCTTTTGGGATGCTAGAGACAGTCTCTGCCTTGACCTGTTTTAGTTGTACTAATTTTTTTTAAATGAATGTAGTTAAATAATGAGTAGAAATTATGGAGACAAAACAACAGATTCTTTTTCCGTCTTCTTCCTTTACAAGCACCGGCATGTTCTTCCTTTACAAGCACTCTGAGAACCCCTGATTTCTCCTCTCTAGAGGTTAATTGTGAGATGAATTGCGCTAGATGAATGGGTCCTTCGTACAGTATTCGATACACAGTAAATCCTCAAGATTTCATTCGATGACAGTTGACAGTGTAGTTGTTGATGTTTATTAGTTTTATTAGTGGTAGTAGCATTACAGCAGTAGTGTCTAAATTATTAGTACTAATGTTCATAGTACTAGTATTTGTAATACGAGTATTAGTCATAGCAGTATTAGTAGCATTAGTAGTGTTTGCTTGGAGAAATTTCATTTTAGAATTTCTGCTGTTTGGGATTTCTGTCATCAAGAAAGGAAACTTTCAAAGGATAAAATCCCTTGATCCTTGAGCCCTGCTAGTCCTTTCCCAAAGCAGCTCCTGCTCCGATGAAGAGACCACAGAAAAAATGCAGCTGCTGGAACCATCCTGAGCACAGCCCACTTCTCCCTCAGCCGTTTCCACCTAGCCAGGGGGTTGGGGCTATAGCACCGTGGGAGGAAGGATATAATCCTGCTGGCAGTAATAACTGGCAGCATCCTCATACTCTACTGCACTGATTTTGAGTATGAATTCTCTGTCTAAGTGAATCACAGAGAACCGGTCTGGGAAACCAGAGTGGAGGTTATCAGCATCATAGAAGAGAAGCTGAGGAGCCTGACCTGGATTCTGCTGATACCAGTTCAGATAATCCCTGGCGCTATTGTTGGCCCTGCAGGTGATGGACATGCCCTCTCTCAGGGACGCCAAGAGGAAGGCTAGAGACTGGGTCAGCCCCATGTGCCCGCGGACAGCTGGATTGGAAGCAAGACACAAAGTCACCATTGTTTACCAGGTCCCACTCCATGTTCCTCCCAGAAGATTCTTGTGGCCCTGGTCCCCTAATCTGAGATACTGGAGTTCCGATGGGAGGGGGGACCATGGGTCAGGGATTCACAGGGAGGATCCCTGGGGAGAGCCCACAGTCAGGAGGAGAGGACTCCCACCATCTCGGGGATGTCCCCTGCACTCCCCTCCTCACCTGCGAGGCAGGCCAGCAAAGGCAGAGGAGTTGGGTCAGGACTCCCATGTTCTATTCGTGGTCCAGCCTGATTCTCTTTTGTGCCCCAAATGTCTGAGTAGCCTCTTCAAGAAGATGCTGAAGAGCGGAAATGGGCTCTGGGGGAAACACGCAAATCACTGAGGGGTTGGGCAGGTCCGCGGCAGGTACAGAGCCAGTGCCTCTTGGGGGATCACAGAGACACACGGTTCGCGTCCCATCCCAGAGGAGCTTCTCCCCACTGTTTGTCAGAAAAAACTGCCTCTGTATTTTATGATCCTTGTTTGTCCTCAGAGTCAAAGAGTTTTTTATTAGAACAGGGGTTCTTCCTCGTAAGAATGAGAAATGAATAGAAGATGACTCCCTAAGACCTCATTTTCCTATGAATACACCCTTTTGACTGTGGGTTTTCCCGGACATTATGCTAGAAAGGCCTGTGAGGCTCCATCTTCATACCTTACCTCGAATAGATGTCGTGAGCCCCAGGGGAGAAGATGGAAGGACCTGATGGCTGGGAAGCAACCCCCTCACACTCATACAGATTCAGTGTTTTCCTTGATACCATTTCTTTCTCACACTCATACAGATTCAGTGTTTTCCTTGATACCATTTCTTTTTTTTTTATTCTCATCAATGACTCTAAGTTTGGGTGAAATGTATTGGTGAAACCTAGATGCTGACTCCATTCTTAGTCTATTAACTATTCTTACTTGAAAATTAGAAATGTGTGTAAAAGTGTGTTATGTACTTTATCTCATCTACCTTTGGGATTGAAAAGGTTTTATTCAGAACTGACTATATTACAATTACATCAGTAGATCATCAGGGCTCAGTGGGGCTCCCAGGATCATCACCCGCTTGGTTCAACATAACATGCCCTAGAGTAGCTCTTCCCAGAAGACTTATACAGGGTTGCCCAGGTGGGAAGCAAGTTATTGTGAATCACCTTCAATCCTGAGTACCTTGTGATTTTTTAATTTGAGCTTTACATTGTAATCCTGCGGGATTCTTTGGAGTGAGAGGGGTCTGTTTGTCCTATTTTTTTTAGGTGAAATTCTACAGCATCTCAGATATCTCCTCTCCCACTGGCAGCCTCTCAGGAACCACAGGTGCTCCCATACATTTGCTCAGAGGGTGGCTGTCCATGTCCCTGTGTCCAGCCACACCCCTGAAGGTGAATTCCCATCATAGCACACAACCCTGGAGATCAACCTTTACACTCCTGACCTCAGAACATCAGGGAAATCTGTCCTCCCTCTCAGCGGCTCTGGGGCCAAGAGGACCAGTGCTGTGTGTTCTGCAGGTGCCTTTCGCAGAGGCTGTCAGAGGCTGTATTGTGCTCAACCTTCCCAAGAATTCCCTGCACAAATGCCAAGCTCTCTTAACTATTTCCACATGATTTAAAATCAGACAAAAAGAAAACCATAATTTTATTCATATAAACTACCTAATGTTGAATATTTTTACCTTCTTGCTAATTCCTAATATTCTTGAAATTTTCTATATCCTGCCACCATATTCTTATAATATAAGGGGAAGAAAGTATTAAAATTTTCTCTACATTTATGCAGTAATGTTTATAGGTGACATTGATCTATTTATTATTTTTCATGTTATCTTTTCATATCAACATTAACTTTTTATAAAAAAATTTTGAAAGACTATTCTCCATATGATCTAATCTAAAAGAAATAGTTCTTGTGATTCAAACATATTTGTAAAGTCAATGTACAACATACAGAAACATTTTTATTCATACTGTGATGCCCTTAAGGGGAAAAACCTATATCAAACAATAGGTAATACTTCCAGTTCTAAAATAAATAATTCGTGGGGATGTAAGGTATAGCATAGAGAATATAGCCAATGATATTTAATAACTTTGTATGGTGACAGAGGGTAACTCTTAACGTGGTGAGCATTGCATAAGGTATAGAAATGTTCAATCACTATGTTGTATACCTGAAACTAATGTTGTATGTTAACCATAAATAAATGATAAATAAATAAAGTAGGTAATAGATGTTTGCGCATTCTGTGACTGCTGTAGTTCTACAACTTTGTTCTTAAATGTTGCCTTTACTTTTATTTGTCCATTAAACTTCCATAAAAGTTTTGAAATCAACTTGTTCCTAATAGGTTAAGAAAATTTAAAAAATGATTGACCAAAATATGTCTCCATCAAAGACAGTATTTTGTCTTTCTCTTTGTTTTCTATGATAGTGAATACCTATGAAATTGTACAGGGCTTTAGGAACCAAGGAACTAAACCAGATGTTATACAATGGTAGATTCATATCCCTGACCAGGGCCTTGGGAGGTTTCTTTACTGGCGTGTTGACATTAAAAATCAGCAGTGATGCGGCACCTGTGTGGTCAGTCAGTTCAGCGTCAGACTCTTGATTTCAGCTCAGGTCATGATCTCAGTGATGTGACATCAAGCTCTGCATTGGGCTCTGCATAGATTGCGGAGACTGCTTAAGATTCTCTCTCCCCCTCTCCCTCTGCCCTTCTCCCTGGCTCCCTACTAAGAATATTTAATTTTATCATTATTCTGAATTAATAATTCTATTAGTGCACTTGTCAACCTTAAACAAAAAATAGCCAGTTATTTTACTAGCAAAATAAGCTCACTTGAGAGAAGGAGAAGAACTGCCATTTGAGTCAAATCAAACTATGGCAAAGGACCACTGAATCTGAAGAGGCAAAAGGAAAGTCTGCTTTTATTATGCATTAGGAGGAGGTTGGAGAGGACTGTTTTGAACAAATGTTCACTGGAGAAGGACAGTTTGAGGTCGTGGTGGTTTCTCATTGGAGGCAAGTGGTGGTTGTTGCTTGCAGGGAGAGATCATCCTTCTTTTTCTTACAAGCAGGAATTGAATTCCTATGTGAAAAATGTCCTCCCTTGTCAAGATAATTCTTACATTTCTTCTTTCCGTTGGTTACACAGACTTTAACCATGGAATGGTATGTGTAAGAGAACTTCCCAGCTTAGATGAGGTTTCCTTTACTCTTTTTTATCCAACAACATCAGTATTGTTTGTCAAGGAGAATAACCACAGGGCAGGTGTTCTATGGCTACCATTGGTAGCACCCTCATGTTAACAAACACATGTAATAGCTGTGTTCTTCTCAATGACAGCAGGGCATTACGGTTCTCATTGCCCTGTCCTTGTTGCCATGTCACCTCTTTACAAAGTCATGTGGAAAACCTGAATATAGAGTATTTTATTTGTCATGATTAGGAGATACCATATTTCTTCCTCCCTTTTTTTTTGTTTGGAGCTTTTCTTCAATGGAGGTCATGAGCAGAGCTCCTATTCGAGGTCTCTGAACAACAGGGATGAAATCAAGAGATATTTGTTAAGAAGCAGAGGCTGGGGACTCAGGAGTGCTCTGTAGAGCAGCACAGTTTGTGCATTGCACAAATGTGCCCAGCTAAAGGGAATTAATAGCACTGAAAGGTAGCTCTGCATATTTGTTTGTTGAGCCATGTGAATAGAATTTTGTTCGTAGGATGTGCATCCATATGGTTCATTAGTACATGGACAGTTCTTCTCTCAGTGAGTCTGTGGAATTGGACAGACGTCATCCTCAAAGCACTGACTCGTTCTCTTGTGATAGCATATTCACTACAGCTTGGAACCATTCTCCCCTCAGGCTTGTACTACTCAAGATGAGATTTGAGGGGGACAACAGGACAGAAGGAAGTCCTCTAGCCTTCAAACTCTGTCTTTAAAACAGAAAGAAGCACTTCATGGTGCTATCACAGCGGCAGGAGTCCCGACATTTAGATGCAGGGCATCTGGATTCTAGCTGGAGAATCACGTACAGCGTATCAAATAGGAAGCCAGTCCCAGTACTGTGTTTGTTCTGAATCTCTGATTGTAAGAAGAAGTCTCATAGCTGAGACTCTGAATTCAGCCTGGCTAGAAAAGCAGGATCAGGAATTGGCAAACTATGGTTCATGGACTCCATCAGGCCCACTGCTTGCTTTTGAGAGACTTGTATGCTAAAAATTGCTTTTTCATTTAAATGGTTGAGGAAAGTGAAAAGCAGATTAATATTATGTGACACAAGAAAAGTAGGTGGAATTCAAATTCAAGGCCTTATGGGTATATACAGTTATTCTCTTTAACATTATACGGACTAAGACTACTTTTGTAACGCAAAGGTGTGTTCACTCTCAGACACCAGGTTCTAAAGTGTGTAAAGTACCTTAAGGGGAAAACAGGGATGTGAGCATTGCCATCCAGCTGCTAGTCACATTTGCCAATTCTCAAAAGTTAAAGCAGGAAGTGAGATCTTATTCTCCCATAAATTTGCAGGGAATATATAGTCTGTTGGAACTTAAGGCAAATGAGAATGAACTTGCCATTTTCCAAAACTCTGTACAATTGTGGAGCTTCCTTGTAATAGTCAATGGAAATGAATTAATTCTCAATGTAACAATAAGCTAAATCATCCTTGGGAAGAGCAGCAAAGTGGCATCATACCAGTAAAATTCTCTGACAAACCTCAGGCATAAATTTGGCCCCAATTCCAGAAATATTTCATTAAAAAAAAGGGGAATATCTGGGTTCATCTGGAACTGAAAGCTCTTGTTTTTGTATCTCTAGGTAACTGACTAGTCAGTATTTCACTCCTGGTAATAAACGTTTCATTCTGTCTCCATGTCTTTTTCCCTTACCTGGGAAAGTGGGAGATGAGGTAGTTCATATATGCCCCGAAGGTCTGTGCACTGGGGTTCTCTGTTAAAAGTTCTTAGGACATCGGTTGACTTGTTTCACCCTTGGTTTCTTTTGGCTACGGAACAACCTGTTAAATTGTTCCAATTTCATCCAAGTTTCTTCAGTGTTAATTATGTATAAAATAAGGGGGGATGATTACCTAAGGAACAGTCTAAAATATTTAACACATTGACTATGCATCTCTAAATTGTAATTTTATCCTCTAATTCACCAACAAGGCTAGAGAAATCATTCAACCATTCAATCATTTTAGAGACATGCCAACTGTTGATAAAACAAATATTAATATTTGTAGGATGAAATTGAGATGGTAGCACGTAGTGTTAAATGATCAAACTTGCTAACCGCCCCTCCCCAAGATTCTGATACGTTTCCTCACAGAAGGCTGAGTTCTGTCCCTTATGCTCCACTTCAAAACAAGTGATATTACCCATGAATTCATTTTTCAGTCAGTCTGTTTAATGTTTAATGTTGGTAGTTTCATTTAGTTGTTATTTTCTCTGTAAATTACAAGAGCTCTGACCTATGTCATGAGAGTATTAATAGATTTCACCATAAAGTAAAAAAAAAAAAAAAAAAAAAAAGATTGGATAATATCTCATACCTGGAATTCATCACATGAATGTGGACATAGAGATAATAGGGCTTTCATGGGCTGTAATGGTTTGTAGGAAGAAATAACTCTTCATTCAAACCCTTAGGACCTCCACTGAGTGAGAAAAATGTATATTCAGATAAGTATACCAATTGGTATATGATTTAGAAACTTTTAGAAAATTCCTCAAGCCAGGTTAGTATTCTGGGCCTGTCTTCCATCTCTTCCATCTCTCTGGCCTTTGCACAGCCCCGGGACCTGAGGTCAAGTGTTTGCTGCATCCTTACCCAACTGCAGAAGAAAAATGGCTTCAGAGCTCAATGTTCTCCAGTCAGAGGTTTTATAAAAAGTTGGGCCAAAAGTTCTCCACTTTCTTTTTGTGACTTCCAATTCTTTTGCCCTTCCTTGCCTCTCATTACTTGTTTCCCAGCAGATTTTGTTAGTATCAGTGTCATTGAAATGAAGAGCCAAGCCTATCAATTCTGGACACTGAACCCATTTAAAGACATTTTTACATTGAAAATGGAAGCTCTTCATTCAATCTGGTAGCAGTTTGTCATTTTAGAACTTCTAAGCTGTTCTCAGAGCTTCTAAGTTGACTTTTGTGTGTTCCTGTCATAAACTCTATTTTGGAGTTAGTTTTGGCTCCTTACATTTCCACTGGGTACTTTCACACCCGACTGCTTATGAGATTTGCTTCTGTTCCCCCAGACTGCTTTGCATTAGCCCCTCCATGTCTAGACCAGTGGCTCAGGCTGTATAAAAGGGGCCTTTGCTGTGTGAGGTGAGCTGTGTCAGGCAGGCAGGGGCAGCAAGATGGCGTCACAGCGGCAGGTCCTCCTGTCCTTGTTGCTGTGGGTCTCAGGTGAGAAGATGCAAAGTGCCATAATCCTTCTGGAGTAGTGTCATTTTAATCAACTTTTTAAGATATATACTGAGAAACACTGGTTATTTTCAAAATAGACCCAATGATGTAATGCCATGTGGTACCATTAGGAAGCACGTTTGCAATGACATATTCCAGTGTGACTGGGATAAAGTGTGTCTGTATCACCATTTTTCTGATTGCAGGTGCCCATGGAGACGTCACGATGACTCAGTCTCCAGGTCAGCGGGTCACCATGAACTGCAGAGCCAGCCAGGGTGTTTACAACAATGTAGCCTGGTACCAGCAGAAACCTGGTCAGGCTCCCAGGCTCCTCATCTATGCTGCATCCAGAAGAGCCACGGGCATCCCTGACTGGTTCAGCGGCAGTGGGTCTGGGACAGACTTCACCCTCACCATCAGCAACCTCCAGGCTGAAGATGTGGGGGACTATTACTGCCAGCAGTATAATAATTATCCGCCCACAGTGCTTCAGCCTCGGACACAAACCTGCTCCCTGGGGCCGCAGGTCAGGGAGGCTTTGCTGCACCAGCTGCTTCCTCTTCACTCAGCCCTGAACATGTCTGTCCCCCTATCTGCCTGAGAAGTCACTTCTCCTGACTTACTCCTTGAAGGGCTTGTAAGGCACAGCAGAAAATGAAGGGATCGGACTTTTCCTGCACCCCTCACACCTTTTTAAAAAAAGATTTTATTTATTCATTTGCCAGAGAGAGAGAGAGAGAGAGAGCACAAGCGGGGGAGCAGGAGGCAGAGGGAGAAGCAGACTCCCTTCTGAGCAAGGAGCCCAATGCCAGACTCCATCAAGATGCTGGGATCATGACCTGAGCTGAAGGCAGCCATTTAACCAACTGAGCCACTCAGGCGTCCCTCCTGCATCCCTTTTTGTGGGAGATTAGTGAGGACAAATGCTGTGAAGATGTTTTAGGGATGTTATTGGGAGTTTTTGTGCCCCAGGATGCTGCGTGTTTCCCAGCACCCCACAGCAGGAGTGAGCCAGGAGGGTCTGTCTTTAGCCTCTGACAAAGAGCCGTGAACTTCACGTTCTTTGGATCAGTTCTCCCTTCCTGCTCCTCTTGGACTCTGGGACATTTCTCTTTTATTTCCTCATTCTCTTTTCTTCACCCTCCCTCACCCTCCCACTCTGAACCTTCCCAGGATGAAACCTTTGAGCTCTCCTATTCAGAATCTCCCACGTGGAAGGTAGTGTCCCTCTCGCTTTTTCCTTCCATGGGCCCTGTTTCCCAGCCTTCCTGGGCAGTGTCCTGCACATTCATTTCTGCTCCAGCTCCTTTCCTACCTCCCTTCTCTCTCTTCTCCATCTCTCCTAGGCGTACTCATTCTCACAAAGGCAATTCTCTCTCTCTTTTTTTAAAGATTTTATCAATCTATTTATTGCTGGGGGTAGTGGCCAAGGGAGATAACGAGACTCTCAGGCAGACACCCTGTTGAATGGGGACCTATGGGTGGGAACTCTTGACTATCTCACCATCAGTGACTTGGAGGCCAAAGGTGCAGCCCATTACCGTTTCCAGCAGGAGGCAGCCACCCACCTACAGTGTTAGAGACAGCAACAAAAACTCCAGCTGTGGGCTGAGCTATGCTCCCTAGGATACCCGGAAAGTCATGGGCTCTTCTTCTGAATTTGGGAGACCTCACCATGGCCCTCTGTGGTGCCTGAGCTTGGCTGACTGTCAAAGATGCTTGGCTTTCAGAGGGAAGAGGAGAAACAGGGTCTGGAGACTGAGTCAGTTCTCAATGGGCTCGGTTTTGGTGGCAGCCAGGGGTGTGAAGGGAAAGGTGCACATGTGATGCCATCCTTTCAGAGCATTACTCTTTTTTTGTTTGTTTGTTTAAGATTTTCATGTATTTATCTGTCAGAAAGAGACCAGAAGTAAGCAGAGCAGCAGGCGGAGGGAGAAGCATGGTCCCCGATGAGCAGAGAGCCAGACATGGGACTCTATCCTAGGACCCTGGGATCATAAACTAACTGAAAGTGGACACTTAACTGACTGAAGCACACAGGTGCCCACCCCCACATAGGTCAGTATTATAACAAAGTTACTTTCTGCACTGCCCCGTAAGGCATTCTTTACTAATGGGATTGAATTAAAAATGTCTGGACAGGAACCCATAAATAATGCCCTGGACCAGATGTTCACACACCTCACAAAAGCACTGAGAACCTTCCCTCTCCTATGCCCACCTAATTTATACAAAAGGAAGGACTGCAGAGACTTATAAGCCAGGACCTCCTCACTCACACCCTGCTGATTTGTATCTTCCTCAAAAATTTATATGGAACCAGAAAAGACCCCCAATAGCCAAGCAATGTTGAAAAAGAAAACCAAAGCTGGCAGCATCACAATTCCAGACTTCAAGCTCTATTACAAAGCTGTCATCATCAAGACAGTGTGGTACTGGCACAAAAACAGACACATAGACCCACGGAACAGAATAGAGAAACCAGAAATGGACCTTCAACTCTATGGTCAAGTAATCTTCAACAAAGTATGAAAGAATACCCAATGGAAAAAATGTAAATCTCTTCAACGAATGATGTTGGGAAAATTGGACATCTTCATGCAGAAGAATGAAAGTGGACCAGTTTCTTAAACTGTACACTAAAATAGACTGAAAGTGGATGAAAGACCTCAATGTGAGACAGGAATCCATCAAAATCCTACAGGAGAACACAGGCAGTAACCTCTGTGACCTCGACCACAATTACTTTTTGATAGATGTGTCTCCAAAGGCCAGGGAAACAAAGACAAAAAATAAACTATTGGGACTTCATTGGAATTAAAAAGCTTTTTGGTAGAAATAAAGTGGTGGTAGAAATAAAAAAAAAAGGGACCATGAGAAAACAGTGATAGCCTACATTGCATCATTATTGTGCTAGTCAGTGTCAGACAACCAGCTCTCCAGAAAAATAAAAGTTCAGAAAGAAGAATTATTTATTTATTTATTTACTTACTTACTTATTAATTTATTTAATATTTTTACAGCATAAGGAATTGAGTCAATGGTATTGTAATAGTACTGTATGGTGACAGATGTGGCCATAGAATAATGTATGAACTTGTTGAATCACTATGTTGTATAGATGAAATAGTAGAGCCCTGTGTGTCAACGAGGCTAAAACCAAAAAAGAGGAAACATTTAAAACCTATGATCCAAACACCTTCCATAGGAATCCAAAGAAAAAGAAGTTCTGGTTCAGAGTCGGTGTTCCAGGGGCTTCTGAATTTACCTCCTCCTATGGACACATGGAACCTACAGCTACACATGGGACAACTCCCACTGTGAGACATTTAAAAACTAGCCAAGGGACTCCTACACATTGGGTTAAAGAGGTCATACCCACATTGAAACATGTGCACAAACCTGGGACACATTCTTGCCATGAACTCCACCTCCAACAGAACCCTATACCATTGGAAGGGAACTTGTAACTCCCGGCTTCTCCCTGAAGAGCAAAGGGTTTGGACCCAACTTCTAGTGTCCAAGCTTGAAAAACTTCCACCTGAGGAACTGGCCCCAAAACAACTCTTGATCTGGAAGCCAGCAGGGCTGTGTATGGAGACCCTCCAGGACAACAGTAAACAAAGAAACGGAGCAGACGGAACCGCCCACCTCCCAGTCTTAACCTCAAAGAAGCCTATTTTCAGATCTTAAAGGCTGCTGCCTAACAGTTAGGCTTCCAATTCAGAACACATCTATGAACTGACTGCATTCCTCCCTGGAAATCAAGGAAGTCTGTGTTTGTGCTCTGCATTCTCTGTCTGCTGAGCTCCAGGTCCCTGGTATCTCCCTGGAAAGAGCTGGTGCACTTCTCTGGTGCCCTGGACCCCCTTGACCACCTGGCCCTTTGGTCAGCAGGGCTGAAGTTCTCAGACCCACAGGGCTAGAGCAAATAGAGACAAATAAATATTTGCAGAAATAATATTTGTGTGTTAGAACTGGCAAAGTAATACTGGCAATAAACTTGCAAATATTACAATAAGCTTGCGATAAGCTTTCAAACAGATGAACTTACAAGAATAATATTTGTGTATTATAATTTTAAATAATACAATAAATATGTATAATGAATGGTAAGACTTTATTAATTTGGTATTTTGACTGAGTATAAGATTTTTCTGGATTGGGAATTTCATTTATTATGGCATCAAAATTTGTACTTTTAGCAAACTCAATTTCCATAGGTATTTGCAAATAACACTGTCTTCTGGTAAATACAAGACCTGAAATATCTTTCAATAATTTTAATTTTGAAAAGGTTTTTTTTGATGGAAAGAAGATAAAAGCCTGAGTTCGGAATATTTTATTGTCTGTGATGACATTATGATGCCTTCTGATTAATTATTTTGAAATATAAATTTTTATATGTCTAGATATGATGAACCACTTCTAAAAAAAGTCTTAACTCTTCACACAAATTAGTTTTGTGTAAATCTGATTTAATGTTAGATACAAATGTATACAATATCTTGAAGTTTCTTCTGACATTTCTTGCAATGTGTCCATATAAAACATGAAACTGACAGTAACTCCATAATTTACATACACTTCAAAACTCCTGTTTAATACATTCTATCTCTGTTCCTTCAATTACAACTAATCTTAAAATTGTCTTATTAAAGATTGTTTAATATGAAGCTTCACATAAAATAGTGCTCTTCATCAAATGCAACAATATTTAAATTTAACATTTACTTATAGGACTGTGGATACTTAGCTTACATTGCCATAGCAGTTTTCAAAACCGAGATCCTAAATTCCCTGAAGAATTCTCATAATTCTTTTTTGACATATCGGTATGCTATGCTATGCTCATTGCAAGTGTAGCTACCGTCTCTCTCCGCACAGCATTGTTGTAATATCAAAGACTATATTCCATTCCTTGTACCTCCATCCCTGTGACCTACTCATTTCATAACTGGAAGCCAGTTCCTCCCAACTCCTTCACACATTCTTCCCCTCCTGCCTGTTCTCTTCCCCTCAAGCAACCACCAGTTTGGTCTCCTTATTTACAGGTCTTTCTGCTTTTGTTTTATCTTTGTTTTGCTTTCTGTTTTAGATTCAACATATAAATGAAATCATATGATGTTTGCCTTTCTCTCAACTTACTTCACCTCACATAATACCCTACTGGTCCACCCATACTGTCCAAAATGGCTGGATTTCCTTCTTTTTATGGCTGAGTAAAATTTTATTGTATATATGGACATCGTCTTTACAGGATTAGGAGCTTATATCTGCTATGGATTTCCAAGTCTGTTTGGGAGCTTGAAGAAAAAGGTTTATTAATTGTTCTCAGCCATATTTCCTTTGGGATTAGTGTGTATAGAGTGTTACCAAGAGAACATAGTACAGTTAGCATAACTGGGAAAGAAGAAATTCAGAGAGTGGGAAAATAAACAATAATAAATTTTGAAGGTTATCAAATATTATCATACTGAAAATATCACAAACTTTATTAGCTCAAAAATGTATGTAATTGTGTTGCCACAAAAAATGCCTCAGGTTTCTGATGTTCAGGCTGAGTAACTGTCCCTGACCCATGCACACAAGCCAGGAGGGTCAGGGTGAGGTTCAGGGCAGCTCTCCCTGGCAGTTCACTGCTAAGCCCTCAGGATGATCACCTCCCTCTGGAGCTGGTTGTGCCCCACTGAGTTGCTGCCCAGGGGTCAGGACTTGGTCCAGAGCACTCAGCTGCATGTCACTGGCTGACTTCCCCAGCACCTGCCTTTGATACCAGCTCAGAGCCTCTGCTGTGCCCATTCCCCACTCAGGCAACAAACATGCCCAGTGGAGACCGCCAAACAGGTTTGTGTTCGGGGCTGAACCACTGTGGGAGGAAAATGTATACCTTGCCCGCAGTAATAAACTCCCATATCGTCAGCCTCCACCCTGCTGATTCTCAGGGTGAATTCTGTCCCTGACCCACTGCCACTGAACCTGTCAGGGACCCCAGTGAAACGGTTGGAAACCTTATAGATCAGGCCCTGTGGGGACTGGCCTGGCTTCTGCAGGTACCAATACAAGTAGGTGTTTCCAGTACAGTGTACGAGGCTCTGACTGGCCCTGCAGGAGATGGAGGCTGGCTCTCCGGGGGTGACGGGCAGCAAGTGTGGGGTCTGTGTCATCACAACCTCTGCATTGTATCCTAAAATAATGAAAGATAAGTATAGGTTGTGGAGAAACATTAAAAACCATTATTATGATTTTAAATTTCATGTATATTAGGCTAAATCTATTTTGTGATTGGATTCCTACTCTGAATATATCCGAATTCCATGGATAACCCAAGAATTTCAGGACACAGAATGGCCACAATTCTTTTGTTTTTTATCATCTCACTAAAGCACTGTTCTTTGTTCCTAACTTTCTTCATGGTTTTCATGGATCTCAAAATTAATTACCTATTGCTGGAGGGTAATTTCACCCCTGGACAGAGGACCCATTGGGAGTAACAGCACCCAGACAGCTCACCCTCCCCACCTCAATCTCCCTTCTCTTCCTCCCTCTGCTCTTACCTGTGACCCAGAGCATCATTAGCCCCAGGAGCTGAGAAGGGAACTTCATTTTGAGAAGTTGAACTGATGAGTACTAGTAAGTAAAACAAGCTCAGAGCTGACCTTTATGTCAGACTTCCAAGGGAAGGTCCTCCCCAGGGGATAATATGCAAATCCCATGGTGGGTGTGGCAGAGAGGAAACAGCCAAAGGCTGGGTGCAGGTCCCTCTCCTGGGAGAGCAGTTACTTAAAGTGGCTTCTGTCTTTGGAGGAATATTAACAGAGACAAATTCCTTTCTGCCTTGGTGGAAAGCAGGATCTCCCTGCGATAATCAGGATCTGTGGCAGGACACAGTGCTCATACCCCTGCCTTCTGAGAAAGCTCCAGAGACCCTGACGATAAAGACAGGCATGTCCAGATCCATTTCTGGCAGGTAAATGGCCATCCTGCCTGGATTCCAGTCAACTAATCACCAGGAGGAAACAGGTCCCACTCGCACTCCAGCTGATTGATCAACAATCTCCAGATCTCAGGATGAACTGGAGATAGATCAGGAGTCTCTGGAATCTATTGTTTCTAGGTTAATGGTTGTAGACAATTTAGTAATGATTTAATAAAGAATTAATCTCACACTGGGGCTTCGTGAATTACACTCTATTAGAAGATGAATGCGAGAAGAACTTGAGAGGATCAAAAGAATCTCTCACAGGAGGAGAACTCATAGTCCAGCAGAAAAGAGTAGGAGAAAAGACAGAATTTTATGCTTCAGGCAGTGAGTAAGAATGTGGTAACCATTTGTTACAACCTGGTGTTTATCCTGTACTATTGAGAGAGAGAAAGAGAGAGAGGTAGTTAGATAGTTGGGAGCACACACATCATATAGCATATATGAGACCCTTCAGTAAAATAGGGTCATAAACTAATGGTTCTTCATGTGTCAGCTTGACGTTATGTCATATTGAATCATTTGTGAGAATTGTATCGCGTTCAAATTACATCACAACTTAAGTCACCGTTGTTCTGCAAACAAAATCCTAGAGAAACTAAGAATACAGTTTGTACTTCTATTGGATCAAAAGCAATTTAAATCTGAAGTCATAATGAACTGAAAAATAATTGAATACATACAGTTTCAGGCTTGATTAATAATAACGCTCAGTCTGAATATCTTCTAGGAAATCCTCTAAGAATTAGATTTTTTGTAAAATCTAAATGAGCTATTGATACCATTATTTATAATAATGGTATCAAAAGCAAAGTGTGATCTCAGGATGGAGACTTGGGCATTGAAGACAAACCATGGAAGAAGTAGTAGAAGAGCCCATGTCCCATAGTTGACTAGCTAGCATTTTATTTGCCCTTTTTTGTGATTTCTGTGCTAGCCAGTGCAATCCTGAATCTTACTCTTGAAAATGCCAGCCTTCCTAAGGAATCCTGCTAGTGAATGAATTCAGAAAGATAAGCCAGTGAAAATGAAAAAAGCATGACAAAAGCAAATGGAACATACAAGACAGTATTGTAAATCATAAGGTAAGTTTGAAAAACTATTCATTACAGATGTTAAATTAAGAATTGCATTATCTACCACTGTGTGTCAAGTACACTAAAAAAAAAGAATTAAAATCCCATTACCCATTATGGTATGTAAAACCTCAATATGTGGATATATGGCCAGAAATTATTCATCTGTCATGCTTATTTACTGTGTATCAGTTGAAAGTTTTTTTCCCCTCACAAAGTATTCTTAAAAATGCTTGAATTTCAAACATATTACTATTTCCTACAAAACATGACATGAAAACTTTACAAGTCTCCTTTTCTGTTTGGTTACATATCTCATACTATCTTACCCTAAAATATCTAGAAAATGCAAAATCTTATAAAGAATTCTTTCTCATTTAAAGGCTTTGATGTTTTCCTGTACTCCCTGTAGACTGAAGGAAGAGCATGCATAATTCTAACCAGGAGTGTTTGTGTCCTTCCTGTTTACAAACTAGGTTGTATCCTGGACAGTAAAATGGACCCCAACGAGCAGGTCAAGGCACATCACACAGAAATCACTGGCATCTGTAAGGAGTGTAAGAAAATCCTCCATGAGGTCCAGGTGGGGAAAAGGACTCGCGACTCTAATCTTAACCATGGTCACCTGAATGAGCAAGGACTTATACAGGTAGGTTTTATTGCACTTTTTCCTGTGTGCCAGGGGACGTCTCATTGGAATCCATAAAACTGGAAGCCAGGGTGTAATTGGTGTCCCTTGGCTGGTTCTCTTGCTGCTTTGGTTGTGTGAGTCCATTATTCTTGGGTCAGGGTGTGTGGATGAGGAGTGTGATCCTGTTGTACATTCTGTAGAACTTGATCTATAAATTTTCTCAAGCGAAAATACTCAAATTTATAGTGCTTTGGCCAAGTTGATGAACAACTGACCTGTATCCTGACTGAGCCCAAATGAGGTTCTTTCTGAGAAAAGATGAGCTTATCTATGCCTGAGACCTGAGATGAAGCCATCCAGCAGAGGGAGCTTCCCCAACAGGAGGTCTTTTGAGCAGCTTCTTGGGACCTGTGACTGAAATGGGTTCCCTTTTCTAAAGAACTGCAAATTATCATCCTCTAGAGGATGATCTCACAGAGAATAATTTTGGCACCAGGCGGCTCATGTATACATATGAATGTGTTGATCTTCTGACTTTAAAAGTTATTTCTCAACCATGTGAAGCAGGTCATTTCTGAGCTTCAATGATCTCAATCCTTCAAAGTCCTGATCTCCATATGTGTGTTTTAATTCTTTCCCAATATCACCATTTCTTTTCTTTGTTTTTCCTTGCAATAAATGTAAATGTAAATACATTTTATAGAGTGTCTGAGATTCTGCTGAGTCCTGTGGAGAAATGGGAGCAATGTCTTATGTTGACTTTGAAGGTTATTCTTGTATCAGTTGTAATCCTTGGGAAGGACCCGCAGTCACCCCAGTCTAATTGTGGAAAGTGAGACAAAAGTTCCCTCTGACCACAGGCCACCTCATAATCCCTCCATTGTAATGAACTCTTTCCTTTGTGTAGCAGTTTGCATCCCCAACCCCAAAGTGTCTTCTGTGAGGGATGGATCTTCTGTCCTGTGGAGTTCTCATGAACTCCTAGGGCTTTCTTATCAGTTAAAATATCTCTCCACTGCTTCAATGTGAGATAGCTTGATTATTTATTTATGTGTTTGCTTTTTCTCTGTGGAAGTTTGATACACATGAGAGATGGAGAGGAAAGAAGACTAAAGGGACAGAAAAATGTATGATCCTTACTATAATTGTCTGTACTGTACATAAGAGAGGTATGAGTTGGGTGCACATTTGTACAATGTTAATGTATCGTGTCCATGTTCTCTTTATTCATGGGTAAGTCCATGTTTGTGGGTTTTTTATTTGTTTGATTTGTTTGTAGATTCTACATAAAAATGAAGACATATGGTATTTGTTTTTCTCTGTCTGAATTGTTTTGCTTAGCATTTTACTTTCTAGGTCTATCCATGTTGTTGCAAATAACAAGATACCATTTCCTTGGCCGAGTAGTATTTTAATATATATATGTATATGCCACCTATTCTTTATAGAATTCGGAGCTTATATTTGCTATGAATTTACAACAACAGTCTATTTGGGTGCTTGACCACCAAACAATTTTACTAATTTTTCTCATGTGTATTTCTTATGGGAAAGCATGTATAGAATGATATCTAGACCTCATTGTAACAGAGCCATTAGTTTAACTGGGAAAGCAGATGTCATAAAGTGGGAAAATAAAAAATAATAAATTCTGAATGATACCATATAGCCTCTTAATGAAAATATTGGAAACATATTTAGCCACAAATGTATGTAATTGTGTTTTCAAATAAATGGTTCAGCTTTCTGACGCTCAGGCTGAGTCACCATCCTTGAGCCATACACAGGGCATAAGGGTCAGGGTGAGGTTCAGGGCGATTGTCCCTGGCAGCTCACTGCTCAGCCCATAGGTGATCATGTCCCTTCTGCAGCTGGTTATGCCCCGCTGAGACTGTTGCGGCCCAGGGGCTGGGACTCAGTCCAGAGCACTCAGATGCATGTTACTGCCCTGAGTTCCCCAGCACCTGCCTCTGATGCCAGCTCAGAGCCTCTGCTGTGCCTGCTCCCTGCTCAGGCAAAACACGTGCCCAGTGGGGATTGCCAAACAGAGAGGTTTGTGTCTGTGCCTAAACCACTGTGGAGGAACATGTGTACCTTGCTCACAGTAATAAACTCCCACATCGCCATCCTCCACCCTGCTGAGTTTCAGGGTGAAATCTGTCCCTGACCTGCTGCCACTGAACTTGTCTGGGACCCCAGATTTATGGATGGAAACCTCATAGATCAGGAGCTGTGGGGACTGGCCTGGTTTCTGCAGATACCAATACAAATAGGTGTTTCCATCTCTGTGCAGGAGGCTCTGACTGGCCCTGCAGGAGATGGAGGCCGGCTCTCCAGGGGTGAGGGACAGGGACCGTGGGGTCTGTCTCAGCACAATATCCCTGCTGGATCCTAAAATATTGACAGGTAAGTGCAGGTTAATTTGATACATTATAAGCCATTTTTATGATTTTAAATGTCACTTACATTAGGCTAAATCATATTTTGTGATTGGATTCCTACTCTAAATATATCCAATTTCCATGGATAACCCAAGAACTGCAGAGCACAGAGTAGCCACATTTTTTTTTTCAGCATCTCACTAAAACACTGTTCTTTGTTCCCTTTAATTTCCTTGTAATTTTCACAGATCTCAAAATTAAATTCCCCTCATGGAGGGCAATCTCACCTCTGGACAGATCACACATAGGAAGCAAGAGCACTCAGCTCACCCTCCCCACCCCAATGTCCCATCTCCTCCCCCCTTCTATGATATTACCTGGGATCCAGAGCATCATTAGCCCCAGGACCTGAGAAGGGAACCTCATTTTGAGAAGCTGAACTGATGAGTCCTAGTAAGTAAACACAAGCTCAGAGCTGACCTTTATGTCAGACTTCCAAGGAAAGGTCCTCCCCAGGGGACAATATGCAAATCCCATGGTGGGTGTGGCAGAGTGGAAAGAGCCAAAGGCAGGGTGCAGGTCCCTCTACTGGGAGTGCAGTAACTTAAAATGGCTTCTGTGTTTGGAGGAAAACTAACAGAAACAAATGCCCTACTGCCTCTGTGGGAAGCAGGATCTCCCTGTGGTAATCAGGATCTGTGGTAGGACACAGCACTCATAGCCCTGCCTTCTGAGAAAACTCCAGAGACCCTGATGATACAGGCATGTGTTTCCAGAGCCCTTTCTGGCAGGTGACAGGCCATCCTGCTTGGATTCCTGTCAGCTAATGCCCAGGAGTAAACAGGTCCCACTTTCACTCTAGCTGATTGGCCGGTGATCTCCAGATCCCAAGATGAACTAGAGTCTCTGGGATCTGCTGTTTCCAGGTTAATTTAGGTTTTAGACAATTTAATAATGATTTAAAGTGAATTAAACTCACCCTGGGACCTTGTGAGTTATCTACTCTATGAGAAGATGAAGTTGAGAAGAACGGGACAGGTAGAGAAGAATCTCAAACTTACAGGAGGAGAACTCCTAGTCCTGCAGCAGAGAAGAGGAGAGAAGACAAAATGTTATGCTTCAGGCAGTGAATATGAAGTTTGGGGTAACAGTTTGTTACAACCTGGTGTGTATCCTGCCATACTTCTCTATCTCTTCCCAGAGAGACAGATAGATGGATAGATAGACAAGACAGACAGATGATAGACACATACATACCATATGGTGCATATTAGATAAGGTAAACACACACACACACACACACACCATATCAAACAAAGATATTTTTTAAGTCAACATGTTCTAAGAGGATGGACAGAATAGATCATGTTTCCCATATCACAGAAAACAATGTTTCTCTTTCCCATACAGAGGCTTCCACATCATGTGAAAGCATTTTTTGTCAGGGTTCCAGTACCTTGTTAGTTCTGTGTGAGAAGTTGTTGTCTCTCACTTGGCTTTTCTGTTCAGCATCCACAGCTTTGAGTCTGTAGTACACATTGAGATTCTGTAGGTGAGAATAGCAAGGACTGGGATAAAACTTCTAATAATTTGAGGTCATCTCTATCTATGATGGACATTTTCTGGGGTCTCGGGTGAACCACAGTCACTGTGGAAGAGGGTGTGGGGTTAGAGGTTCTTGGGGCATCAGTTTACCAACCATCCTTCATTAAAGTGGGGACATAACCTGACGATTCTGCCTGTGTCAGCCTGATGTAGGTGTTAGTCAATCATTGGTGAGAATTCTGTCAACCTCAAAGTACCTGACAACTCAAGTCACTGTTGTGCAAACAAAATCCTGGAGAAAATGAAGGAATAAAATGTGTAGTTCTGTTAGATCTCAGGTAAATCAAATCCAAGGTCATACTGAATTAAAGAATTACTGAATAC
Source organism: Mustela erminea (assembly GCF_009829155.1). Lineage (NCBI taxonomy): Eukaryota > Metazoa > Chordata > Mammalia > Carnivora > Mustelidae > Mustela > Mustela erminea. The sequence goes on from NC_045620.1 coordinate 103,684,107, forward strand.
ATGCAAGTCCAGGCAAGATTACACAACTAATCTCAGTCTGAATATCTTCTAGGAAATCCTCCTAGAGTGTGATTTTGTAACATAGTGGGAAGAGTTATTATGTAACAATGGTACTCTAAGTAATCTCTGAACTCTATGGAGGAATTTGGGTGCTGATGACAAGTTGGGACAGGAGTAGGACTAATAGCACATGCCCATATATTACTAGTTGTCATTTTGTTTACTCTTTCATGTGTTTTTTCCCTTGATCTTTTCTTAGATTGCTAGCCAATGCAATCCTGACACTTATTTTGAACATGCCGGCCCTCCTAATGAATCCTGCTGGTGAATGATTCAGAAAGTTAAACCACTGGAAATGAAAAAAATCAGGGAAAAAAACAGAAAGAAAAATATAAGATAATATTTTAAATATTAAGATGAATTTGAAAACTATTCATTTCACATGTTAAATTAATAATTACAATATCTAACACTGTGTGTCAAATATACTAAAGAAAATCAGAATCACATTACCCACTATCATGTGTGATACCTCAATGTGTGGAAATTTGGCTAAAAATTATTCATCTGTTATGCTTATTTACTGTGTATTAGTTTTGAAATCTTTGATTTCAAAATTACTAATATTTCATACAAAACAACATGAAAACTTTAAAAGTCTTCTTTTGTGTTTGGTTGTTTATCTCATAATTTCTTGCCCTGAAATACCTAAAAATGCAAAACCTTCTAAAAGTTCTTTCTTGACAGTAAGGGCTTCAAAATTTTCCTCTTCTACTAGTAGACTGAAGAAAGACTGTTCCTAATCGTCAGAGGAGTTCCCTGGACAATAAAAGTGAGTTCATCAATGTTGGTCACTGTATACCACACAGAAATCATCGGCATCTATAAGGGATATAAGAAGAACCTCCATGAGGTCCAGGTGGGGAACAGGACTCTGAGTCTCTAATCTTGACCACCATTACCTCAACAAGCAAGGACTTACACAGGTGGGTTTTGTGGCACTTTTGTTTCTTTGCCAGGGGATGCCCCTTTGGAATCCATAAAACTGGAAGCCAGTGTGTCATTTGTGTCCCTTGGGACAATTCTGTTGCTGCTTTGTTTATATGAGTCCATTATTCTGGGGTCAGAGTGTGTGGGTGGGGAGTGTGATGCTGTTATACGTTCTGTAGGACTTGATCTATACATTTTCTCAAGCCAAATAGCACAAACTTATAATGCTTTGTTTAAGTTGAGAGACAACAAACCTGTGTCCTGACTGAGCCCAAATAGAAGTTCTTTCTGACACCCAGCAGAGGGAGGATCTCCAATAGGAGGTCTGTTGGGTAGATTCTTGGGTAGATTCTTGGGAATATTTGCAGTTATTTCAGACCCATTTCAGACCCAAAGGGTCACCTTTTCTAAATAACTGCAAATATTCACCCTCTAGAGGATGAACTCACAGAGAATAATTTTGGCTCCAGGGGGCTCGCATATATATGTGAATCTGTTGATCTTCTGACTTTATAAGTTATTTGAAAGCCCTGATACCTATATACATAATCTGAATTCCTTCCCAATATTGTCATTTCTTTTCTTTGCCCTTTTTGGAATATGTAAATAAGTAAATAAATTTTCTAGGACTGAGATTCATGTTAGTCCTGTGAAGAAATGGGAGCAATGTTTTATGTTGGCTGTGAAGGTTATTCCTGTATTGATGCTAATTCTTGGTCAAGGCCCCCAGTCACCACCCTCTAATCAGAGAAAGATAGACAGAAGTTCCCTTTGCCCACAAGCCACCTCATAATCCCTCTATTTAATAAAATTTTAATTCTATGTAGCACTTTGCATCTCCAGCCCCAAAGTGTCTCCTGTGAGGGATGGACATCTGTCCTGAGGATGTCTCATGAACTCGTACAGCTTTCATGTCAGTTAAGAAATACTCTTCCACTGCTTTAATTTGAGATGGATTGTTTCTTTGTTTGTGTGTTTGCTTTTTCTCTGTGGAGAGTTTGTTCCCTTGTCTCCTCCACCAGAGCACTGCCATCCCCCATGTGTCTTCCTAACATAGAGCTTTCTCATGGCAGAGAAGACACATTCTGAGCTCAACCCTGAAGCCCCATGTTCCATAAGGAGAAGGAAGCAAGATTTTCTTAGTACATCTAGGCAAAATACATAAGGTGAAACCTTAAGGTCTTTCGTTTGAGACCTGGCCTTCCCCTGAGTCAATGTGCTTGAGAGTAGGAACTAACATAGGTCTAGGAACTGAGTCAGAAGCTGTGACTGAACTACAGTTTTCCAGTGAAAGAGACAAAATACTCTAAAGGGTCAGCACTTTGAGTCAATTTCTCATAATATGTGCTCTATTATCCACTGCCACATTCTCTCTTTCTGACATCATTCTGTCCCTGTCCATTTTGGAAGATGGAGAAAATGGACAGCTTCTGCCTGTGAGGGTTATTCTGACCATGTGGTCTATGATACTCTCTGATGTCACTGGTCACAGGCATTGTTCCCCAGAAAACAGACTCACATTGAGTATAGCATGTGTGACACTGGGTGGGGAATGTTTTTGACATCACCACCTCCGGAAAGAGAATTCATGATTGGCAGAAGGAAGTGGAGCTGGGATGCAGTACCACAAAAGTCTAAGCCAGCCCCCTGGGGCATGCAGCCCTGTGGTCACCCTGCAGAGTGGACCTGACTGGGGACACATGGGTCAGATCCTTACCCGGGATATCATCGCTTCCTCTCCTGCTGTACCATTGTGCATTGTGTTCTCTGCCAGAGAACCAGGCCTTTTCATAGTGGTTCCTCCTTTCTCCTCAGATTCCCTCACTTTCACTGTTATTTTTGTTCTTTATGGAATGTATGGAGAGTCTATCACGTGATTTTTGTCATCACTTTTGGATTTTGGTTTTTTATTAGAGGAATTTTGAAGTTTGTGACAGGAAAGGAAAAGGACTTTAGCTTTGTTCAGGGAAGACCTCAAATCTAGGTCTACATCCATCCCATGTGTATATTTAGGGAGGAGAGTGATGTCCTGGCACATTGTGGAGAAGATGTCAGCGCTGTCACAGACCCTGGGCACAAGGAACGACCCAGGGTTGGAGAAGCTCCAATGCACAGAACCCAGATGGCGGTCCCTGACCACCTGTGTGGAGGACAACAAGCACTTTCAAGATGAAGTTTCCTCAGGGGCACAGCCTCCTGGCCCTGGGTCTGTTCTCAGTGGCTTCATGTCCACACGTCATCCTCCAGAGCAGCTCCCTGTGGCTCTACAGGATGGCATGGAGACTACCACTTGAGAAGGACTAGCCCTTTGGAAGTGTCATCATCTAATGGGAGTGAAGAAGGGACCTCTGTCTCTGACCAACCGTAGACATGGGGTTCCATAATTCCCTCCTCAGGTGTGATTAGTTTGCTAGAGCAGCTCGTATCACTTCGAGATACACCTACTTATGACTCCCAGGTTATGAAAAAATATGGTAAAGGTCCAGAGGAAGAGCTAGATGGAGAGATACACAGCAGGGACTGGGAAGATCCTGAATGCAGCAGCTTCTGTCCCCATGGTGCTGGGATGTGTCTCCCACCCAGTGTGGATGTGTTCACCGACCTGGGAGCTCTCTGTACCTTGCTCTATTGAGATCTTATGGAGCCTGTGCCAACAAAAGAAGTAGACTTTGTTTGTATTCAAATAATCAGCTTCACACTTCTTCATTCAGGCTTTACACTTTAATTTCTTTGTGATAAGGAATAACGGCAGGAGATTGAAATCTTATATTTTAGCACCTCTTTAAATACATTTCTGGCTTGCAGTATTCTCATGCCTCTAGGATTTTCACAGCCTTGCTTCTAGGATGGCTCCAGCCTCATTTGCAGCCACTAGAATGGTTCAGGGAGGGACCATCCTGTCCGTGTCCCAGTCAGCTGGGCCGAGGTTGTCACTGTGCAGGAAACAACTACATGCGTCTTCAAGCATATCCATTCCTCTGGCTAACATGGAAGGAGGAAGAACACGCCTGTGTCTAGACCATGCAGTTTCTGCTCTAAGTGAATCTGCTTTGGTCCTCATCTTGCTGAGCGGCTCTTCATGCGTCCCAGCCAGAGTAGACTGGTGAGGTGGGGCAGGTAGGGTCTCAGAGCAAGTTGGGATCTCTGTCTCTACTGTTGTACTTTCTGCTGCTCTGTGCCCCACCTGAGAAGAGGAAGGTGGAAGGAAATGATTCTCCGAATGTCCTTGTCATGGAAGCTGGGATTGGGAGTCACAGAGGGTCTCATGACGTTAGACATGTGCCTGAGAGAATTGTTCTCCAGGAAACTGATCCTTCATCCCAAAGTACCTCCTCTGAACATCCAAATACAAGCACACATTCATGTGGATTAAGTTAAGTCCTGTATTTGTGTTGAGTTTTACATGGCTAATGCAATCTCAGATTGTCCAAATGGAAAATTGAATTTTATTAATGGAGACAGACATAGAGCAAACATTTTTCAAGGATAATTTATTGTCTTGGCAATTACAAATAAATTTTAAGCTGAACGTACATATGAGAGGACATGCATTATTACCTACCAGGGGCCATGCACCATCCAGACCCAAGGATACTAAAACTTTGCTAAGAGAAACTAAAGGAGACCTGAATAAATGGAGAAATATTACATTTTCATGCATCCAAAGACTCAAGATGTCTATCTCAACACATTGATCCTTAGTTTCAATGTACTTCCAATAAAAGCCCAGTTACTTTTTTTGCACATTGTAAAATGCATGGGGAATTCTGAGCTAAAAAGAATAAGACAATTCTGAAAAGCAACAACATTGAGAGAATACCCTATTGACTATTAAGACTTATTTAAATACACATAGGGCTCCTGGGTGGCTCAGTTGGTTAAGCATCTGCCTTTTTGCTCAGGTCCTGGGAAGGAGAATTGGGTCTGGTTCCCTGCTCAGTGGGGAGTCTGCTTCTCCCTCTCCCTCTGCTCCTCCCCTGCCAGCTCAAGTTCACTCATTCTCAAATCAATAAATGAATTCTCTTTTTGAAAAGACGTATTTATAGTCACAGTGATTAGGGCACTGTAGTATGCAACAAAGATAGAAGAGAGACCAGGGGAATGAAACATAGTCCAGGAACAGACATATATCTATGGGGACAATTTGTGACACGTGACTCCTAGGACAATTAACAAAGGAATGTTCTTTCTTAATATAGTGGGATGGTTCAAGTGGACCTTCATACTGAAAGAGAAATGAAATCTGATCCCCTACTCTGTATAATGTCCAAGAACCCAATCCAGCTAGATTATAGAACTAAAGTACAGTGATAAAGCTGAGAACAATAGTAGTAATGTATTCATCAATTTGAGGTATGAAATGGCTTTTCAGATAAGACATGAAGGGTACTCCGTATGAAAGATTGGTAATTTGGGCAACATCAAAATTATCACAGGTTTCAAAACTACCACTCAGATAAAGCACAGAGAGGATAAAGATGTTTGCAAATACCATAATTGAAGCATCCATTCCATTCTAGATCAGTAACTGGTTGTTTCCAGTTTGGAGTTGTCATAAGCAACGCTGTCATGACATTCCTTGAGCACATACACTCTCAATTCTGCTGGGTTTATCAGAGTAAGAAAGTATTGAACTGGTATGTCCTTGGGGGATGGGCATGGAATTGAGAGGGAAGGAGTCTGAGGGAGATTTTGGGATGCTAGAGACAGTCTCTGTCTTGACCTGTTTTTAGTTGTACTAATTATTTTTTAATGAATGTAGTTAAATAATGAGTAGAAATTATGGAGTCAAAATAACAGATTCTTCTGTCTACTTCCTTTAGAACCACTGGCATGTTGAGTAATGTGAACTCTGAGAACCCGTGATTTCTCATCTCTAGAGGATTATTGTGAGATGAATTGTGGTAGATGAATGAGTCCTTCGTACGATATTTGATACACAGTAAGTCCTCAAGATTTCACTCGATGGCAGCGGACAGTGTAGTTGTTGATGTTTATTAGTTTCATTAGTGGTAGTAGCATGACAGTAGTAGTGCCTGCAGTATCAGTACTAACATTCATGGTACTAGTATTGCAAATACTAGTATTAGTCATAGCAGTATTAGTAGTATTAGTAGTGTTTGCTTGGATGTGGGTTCCCTTTTTTTGCCTACTTCACAGAGTATTTATCAGAGATAGGATTCAAGGTCCATCCCGTGGATGAATTCCTTTGCAGGCCTGCAAGAGAAATTTCATTTTTAGAATCCTGAGATTTGGGATTTGTGTCACCAGGAAAGGAAGCTTTCAAAGGACAAAGTCCCTTGGTTGTTAAGACCTGCAAACCCTTCCCCAAAGCAGCTCTTGCCAGGATGATCAGACCCAGAGCAGAACGAGGCTGCTGGAACCACAGTGAGCACAGCCCACTGCTCCCCTCACCATCACAACCCACCCTGGGGACGGTTTCTGCTCGGGGCTATGGTACAGTGGGAAGAAGGATATAATCCTGCTGGCAGTAATAACTGGCAGCATCCTCAGCCTCTACTGCACTGATTTTGAGGATGAATTCTCTGTCCAACTGAATCATAGAGAATTGGTGTGGGCCACCAGACTTGAGGTTATCAGCATCACAGATGAGAAGCTGAGAAGACTGGCCTGGTTTCTGCAGATATCAGCTCAAGAAATTGCTGATGGTCACGTTGGCCTTGCATTTGATGGACATGCCCTCCCTCAGGCACACAGAGAAGAAGGCCAGAGACTGGGTCAGTCTGGCCTGCCGACTGACAGCTAGGTGGGAAGCAAAACACAAAGTCACTATTGTTTACCAGCTCCCACCCCATGTTCCTCCAGGAAGATTCTGGTAGCCCTGGTCCCCTAATCTGAGAGCACCTGGGTTTCTGAGTGGAGGGGAGACCCTGGGTCAGGCATCCACAGGCAGGATCCCTGGGGAGAGCCCACAGTCAGGAGGAGAGCACTCCCACCATCTCGGGATGTCACCCGCACTCCCCTCCTCACCTGGGAGGCCAGCCAGTAGAAGGCAGAAGAGTTGGGTCAGACTCCCATGTTCAATCTGAGGCCCAGCCTGAGGCTCTTTTTTGCCCTGAATATCTGAGTAGCCTCTTCATGAGGATGCTGAGGAGCAGAAATGGGCTCTGGGGGAGACATGCAAATCACTGAGGAGTTGGGCAGGTCCTAGGCAGGTGCAGAGCCAGTGCTTCTTGGGGGATCACACAGACGCAGGGTTCGTGTCTTGACCCCGGGGAGCTTCTCTGCACTGTTTGTCAGAAAAAGACCATCTCTGTATTTTGTGATGCTTGTTTGTCCTCAGAGTCCAAGAGTTTGTGATTAGAACAGGGGGTCTTCCTCCTAAGAATGAGGAGAGAAAAGTAGATGACTCTCCATGACCTAAACTTTTCTGAGTACACATTTTTGACTGTGGGTTACCCAGGACATCATGTTCTAGAAAGGCCAGTGAGGCTCCATCTTCATACCTTACCTCAGATCGAGGCCATGAGCCTTGGGGGAGAAGAGGGAAAGAGCTGATGCTTGGGAAGCAAACCCCCCAACCCCATACAGATCCAGAGTTATCCTTAATACCATTCCTTTTTTATTCTCATAAATGACCCTAAGTTTTGGTGGAATGTATCTGACAGAACCTAGGTTATGACTCCATTCTTAGTCTATGAACTGTTCTTTCTTGAAAATTAGAAATGTGTTTAAAAGTGTGTTACATATATTTATTTCATCTGCCTTTGTGATTGAAAGGTTTTATTTGGAACCCCTTATATTATCATTACAATAGTACATCATCTAGGCTAACTGGGGCTCCCAGGATCATCACCCGCTTGGTCCAACATAAAATGCCCCAGAGCTGCTTTTCCCAGAAGACATCTACAGGGTTGTCCAGGTGGGAAGTGGGTTATTGTAAATCACCTTCAATCCTGAATACCTTGTGTTTTTTTTTTAAGCTGTACATTGTAAGCCTGTGGGATTCTTTGGAGTTAGAGGAGTCTGTTTGTCTAATTTTTTCTTAGGGCAATATCCACAGCACCTCAGATGTCCCCTCACCCACTGGCAGCCTCTCAGGACCCACAGTTGCTCCCATATGGTTGCTCAGAGGGTGGCTGTCCATGTCCCTGTGTCCAGCCACAGCCCTGAAGGTGAATTCCCATCATAGCACACAACCAGCACTGGGGGATGAACCTTTACACTCCTGACCTCAGAATATCAGGGAAATCTGTCCTCCCTCTCAGCGGCTCTGGGGCTGCGAGGACCATGCTCTGTGTTCTGTGGCTGCATTTCACTCATGAGTCAGAGGCTGTATTGTGTTCAACCTTCCCAAGAATTCCCTGCACAAATTCCAGGCTCTGTTAATTATGTCCACATAATTTAAAATCAAGCAAAAAGAAAACCACCATTTTATTCATATAAACTACCTAATGTTGAAGTTATTTTTACCTTCTTGCTAATTCTTAATATTCTTGAAATTTACTGTATCTTGTCACCACATTTTTATAATATAAGGGGAAGAAAATATTAAAATGTTATCTACACTTATGCATTTATGTTTATAGGTGACATTGATCTATTTATTCTTTTCCATGTTATCTTTTCATATCTTCATATCAACATTAACTTTTTATAAAAAATATTGAAAGATTATTCTCCATATTATTTAATCTAAAAGAAATAGTTCATTCAAACATATTTGTGAAGCAAATGTATACCACACAGAACATTTTATTCATACTGTGATGCACTTAAGGAGAAAAAGCTGTACCAAAGAGTAGGTAATACTTCCAGTTGTAAAATAAATATGTCATGGGGATGTAAGGTACAGCATAGAGAATATAGCCAATGATATTTAATAACTTTGTATGGTGACACATGGTGGTTATCGTGGTGAGCATTTCATAAGGTATAGAATTGTTCAATCACTATGTTGTATACTTGAAACTAATATTGTATGTTAACCATAAATAAATAATAAACAAAATAGGTAATAGATTTTTGCTCATTCTGTGGCTGTTTTAGTTTTATAACTTTGTTCTTTTTTTAAAATTTTTTAAAATTTATTTATTTTCAGCATAACATTATCATTATTTTTTCACCACACCCAGTGCTCTATGCAATCTGTGCCCTCTATAATACCCACCACCTGGTACCCCGACCTCCCACCCCCCCCCCGCCACTTCAAACCCCTCAGATTGTTTTTCAGAGTCCATAGTCTCTCATGATTCACCTCCCCTTCCAATTTACCCCAACCCCCTTCTCTCTAACTCCCCATGTCCTCCATGCTTTTTGTTATGCTCCACAAATAAGTGAAACCATATGATAATTGACTCTCTCTGCTTGACTTATTTCACTCAGCATAATCTCTTCCAGTCCTGTCCATGTTGCTACAAAAGTTGGGTATTTCTGATGGAGGCATAATACTCTATAGTGTATATGGACCACATCTTCCTTATCCATTCATCCATTGAAGGGCATCTTGGTTCTTTTCACAGTTTGGTGACTGTGGACATTGCTGCTATAAACATTGGGGTACAGATGGCCCTTCTTTTCACTACATCTGTATCTTTCGGGTAAATACCCAGGAGTGCAATGGCAGGGTCATAGGGAAGTTCTATTTTTAATTTCTTGAGGAATCTCCACACTGTTCCTCAAAGAGGCTACACCAACTTGCATTCCCACCAATAGTGTAAGAGGGTTCCCCTTTCTCCACATCCTCTCCAACACATGTTGTTTCCTGTCTTGCTCATTTTTGCCATTCTAACTAGTCTAAGGTGATATCTCAATGCAGTTTTAATTTGAATCTCCCTGATGGCTAGTGATGATGAACATTTTTTCATGTGTCTGATAGCCATTTGTATGTCTTTATTGGAGAAGTGTCTGTCCATATCTTCTGCCCATTTTTTGATATGATCGTCTTATAACTTTGTTCTTAAATGCTGCCTTTACTTTTATTTGCCCATTAAACTTCCAAAAAAATTTTAAAATCAATTTGTTCCTAATAGGTTAAGAAAATTAAAAAAATGAATGACCAAATTATATCTCCATCAAATACAGTATTTTGTCTTTCTCTTTGCTTTCTATGATACTGAAAACCTATGGAATTGTATAGGACTTTAGGAACCAAGCAACCAAGGAACTAAATCAGGTCTCCTTCCTTATAGATGTCATAGAATGGTCGATTCATATCCCTGATCAGGGCTCTGGAGAGGTTGCTTTACTTACGTGTTGACATTAAAAATCAGCAGTGATGTGGCACCTGGGTGGTCAGTCAGTTCAGCATCAGACTCTTGATTTCAGCTCAGGTCACGATCTCAGGGACGTGACATCAAGCTCTGCATTGGGCTCTGGGCAGAGTGCGGAGACTGCTTAAGATTCTCTCTCCCCCTCTCCCTCTGCCCTTCTCCCTGGCCCCCTACTAAGAATTTTTAATTTTATCATTATTCTGAATTAATAATTCTATTAGTGCACTTGTCAAACTTAAACAAAAAATAGCCAGTTATTCTATTAGCAAAAGAAGTTTACTTGAGAAAAGGAGAAGAATTGCAATTTGGGTCAAAGCAAATTATGGCAAACCACCGCTAGTCTGAAGAGGCAAAAAAAAGGTTGGCATTTATCATGCATTAGGAGTAGATTGGGGAGAATTGTTTTGAACAAATGCTTGCTGGAGAAGGACAGTTTGAGGTTGTGGTGGTTTCTCTTTGGCTGCAAGCAATGGTTGTTGCTTGCAGGGTGAGATCATCCTTCTTTTTCTTAAAAGCAGGAAGTGAATTCCCACCTGAAAAATGTCCTCCCTTGTCGAGAGAATTCTTAACATTTCTTCTTTCTGCTGGTTACACAGACTCTAACCATGGAATGGTATGTGTAAGAGAACTTCCCAGCTTAGATGAGGTTTCCTTTACTCTTTTTTATCCAACAAAGTCAATATTGTTTGTCAAAGAGAATAATGGGAGGGTAGGTGCATCTGGGACTACCATTGGTAGCACCCTCCTGTTAACAAACACATAATGGCTGTGTTCTTCTCAATGACAGCAGGGCATTACAGTTCTCATTGCTCTGTCCTTGTTGCCATGTCACCTCTTTACAGAGTCACGTGGAAAACCTGAATATAGAGTATCTTCTTTGTCATGATTAGGAGATACCATATTTCTTCCTCCCTTTTTTTTGTTTGAAGCTATTCTTTTTTTTTTTTAAATTTTTATTTATTTTCAGCATAACAGTATTCATTATTTTTGCACCACACCCAGTGCTCCATGCAATTCATGCCCTCTATAATACCCACCACCTGGTACCCCAACCTCCCTCCCCCCACCCCTTCAAAACCCTCAGATTGTTTTTCAGAGTCCATAGTCTCTCATGGTTCACCTGTCCTTCCAATTTCCCCCAACTCCCTTCTCCTCTCTAACTCCCTATGTCCTCCATGTTATTTGTTATGCTCCACAAATAAGTGAAACCATATGTTAATTGACTCTCTCTGCTTGACTTATTTCACTCAGCATAATCTCTTCCAGTCCTGTCCATGTTGCTACAAAAGTTGGGTATTCATCCTTTCTGATGGAGGCATAATACTCCATAGTGTATATGGACCACATTTTCCTTATCTTATCTTACACAGTTCTCATGCTATCTTGTTAAAATGGAGAGCCTTGTGAGTAGGTATGAGGTAGAGACAGCTATTTCACATTTGCCACAAGCTTTCAGGGTTGTCGATGATGCTCTGGCTTATAGAGAATTTTAAGCAATAAGATATTTTTATATTAAGAAAAAAATGCTTCATCCACATTTATTTTTTTTTAATCACAAAAGTCCTCCATTGTCTAGTTACTTCTATATACATGACACAATTTCCTCATTCTTCTGTTCCCTCAGTCACTTAACAAAATCTTGTTAAGACCTAATGATGATAGCTAGAAGTATATTCAAACATGATCTGGGGTCTTCCCCTAACTGGCCAACTTTTGAGAGATGTAAAAACAGTGACCATCCCAGGCTGTCTTCTGTCAGCTCCCCGTCACCACCATCACTTTTGGAAGCCCCCTTTCCTCTATGGTTCCTTATGGAGTTGCTCATGAGGCACCTTACCTTAGATCTGGAGGTCAGAAGAGGAGGATTCAATACCTTCCATCAGCACCTACAGGCAGGTGAGAGATAAGTGAGGGACCAGAGAATCACCTGGGGAGGATCTGCGGTGGCTAGAGCATCAGCACCTCCATCCCTGGCCCTCCTAGACAGGCCTGAGGACCATGTAGTTAGGAAGCCTGTATCTCCAATGGTATAAATTCTCTGACTTATAGGGACTCACCGAGGAATCAATGTTTCTAGTGTTTATTTCCCTTTTTATATCCCCAGGCCTTTGAAAGAGTGACATTTAGACATAACTTCCCTATAGGAAGCAATTCCTGCTTGGAAACCTAGAGTGGCTCTCTTTTTCTTTATACACCCCAGCAAATGCCATCACCCAGACTCCTCAGGTGTAATGATCTGGGGGAAAGGGAGTCAGTCAGGGGGCCGAGGAGCCTCCTTGCCCTTCTCCCAAAGTCCCTGTGACCTCCAAATTGGGGCTGCCTCTGAGAAACTGTCTGAGCAGGTGTGGGCATCAGAGGAGCAGCGGGGAAGCCCAGCCTCTCCCATATGCTTCCCTGGTGGTTTATGCTCTGATCTGTGACACTGTGGGTGGGTAGCTGTTAGGCTGCAGGCAGTAGTAGGTCCCAGCATCTTCAGGCACTAGGCTGTTGATGATGAAAGTGATGTCTGTTCCAGACCCACTGCCACTGAACCGCGACGTGACCCCAGTTTCCAACTTGGATGTTTCATAGATCAAGAGTTTAGGAGCTCTCCCTGGCTTCTGCTGATACCAGGCTAACGACTTGTTAATGTTCTGACTGGCCCTGCAGGTGATGCTGACTCTTTCTTTTGGAGCCATGGATAGGATGGGAGAAGACTGGGTCAGCACATTCTCTCCAGGGGAGGCTCTAACCACACAGGAAACATTTGCTGAGTCTTAGGATATGTACTTGGAAGTCACTAGTATCTAGTTAGGTAGGACAGAGAATACTACTTATTTTTATATTTTTTATTTTTTATAAACATATAATATATTTTCATCGCCAGGGGTACAGGTCTGTGAATTGCCAGGTTTATACACTTCACAGCACTCACCTTAGCATATACCCTCCCCAATGTCCATAACCCCACCCCCTCTCCCAACCCCCTCCCCCCAGTAACCCTCAGTTTGTGTTGTGAGTTTAAGAGTCACTTATGGTTTGTCTCCCTCCCAATCCCATATTGTTTCATTTATTCTTCTCCTACCCCCTTAACCCCCTATGTTGCATCTCCACTTCCTCATATCAGGGAGATCATATGATAGTTGTCTTTCTCCCATTGACTTATTTCGCTAAGCATAATACCCTCTAGTTCCATCCACGTCATCACAAATGGCAAGGTTTAATTTCTTTTGATGACTGCATAATATTCCATTGTGTATATATACCACATCTTCTTTATCCATTCATCTGTTGATGGACATCTAGGTTCTTTCCATAGAGAATACTACTTATTTTTAAAATAAGCCAAATTCATCTGTAGAAAGATTCCCAATGAAGAAAGAAAATCAGGCAGGAAAATCATACCCCCACTTTGACCTGCTTTGTCCAAATATTCTCACCTGGATCCCAGAGGAGCAGAAGGCAAAGAACTGTGATGGACTCACCATCTTGCTGCTTTTAATGGGTCCAGTGTGTTCCTGCCACACACCCAGAGACTCTGGTATAAGACTCTGAGAGGCAGAAACACTTCAGACCTAAGAGGAAGAAGATATGCAAATTATGGGGCATTCCTATTGCTTAAAATACTCAATAATTAAATTTATCAGAAGAATCCCCCCACCAGGACCCATTCTCCTCTGGGTATGTTATCTCCCTCTTCTGGGCCTGTGAAGGTTTTGAAAGTGCTTACCCCATGCTTGGCCAAATACAAGGTCTACCAGCAGGGGGCATGGCATATGATGTAATGCAGTTCTCTGGTGGATATTGCTTTCACCTGCAGTGAAGAGCAGGTCACATCCTCAGTCTTGGCCCAGGGTGATGGTGACTCCCTGCTCTCTGCTACAGTGGGCTGTATAAACACCCCCCAGAGCATCCTGCCAGGCCATACTCTGTCAATTACATCCTGTTAATTGCACGCGATCAGTGAGAAATATTGAGGACTTCGCTAACTTGCAAAAATACATATACTCCAACAGTGGGATGCAAACCCTACAAAAATTCATGCGGCCCCCCACCCTGGTGGCTATGTAGGGGGTCCAGATATCTGAGGAATGTGGGCACATCCTCTCTGAGATAAAGGACAAGTGCTCTCATGGTGTACCTCCAACCACTAAGGTTGAAGCACAGTATCTTGTTGAGTGTCAAGTGTTGAGTGTTGAGACAACACATTCCACACTTGGATAAGTTACACTATTCCATTTATCAGCTAATTTTGAAGTCACTAGTGTAGAGTGGATGCAGAGTCAGGAGGGACTCTGTATCAGGCTTAGGTCTCAATGCAAGTGTCCCTATTATGTGGGCCCTATGACCTCTCCTATTATTTGGTGGTACATGCATCTGTGTCCAGGAAGGACGTTGTGGACACTCTGGCAAGCCCAGATGAAGACTCATAGCACAAACTTTCTGGTTCTTCGGCAAGACTTGGCCCTTCTCACGAACAACCTATTCACTGTTTAACAAGTAGTTCCCAGCATAGCACAGGCCCCGGTAGACCTGTCCACTGAACATCAATTAACTGTGTGACAGAGCTGTTTGTCCTAAACCAGAAATGTCAGACACACCAGATTGGGTGGCACCTAGCAGCAGACAATCTCAGAAAGGAGATGTATTTTCTTTAGTATTGGACCCAAACAGATTCAACGGGCACACGATTTATGGGACAAGAGTTTCAGATCACAATACTCACCACTCTTGCCCAAACACCCCTGCATGAGCTCCTATTTTCAGCCTCGTGAGGCTTTATACTTAATCCATTTTCTTATTTCTGCATCTTTGCTGCCCCAGCCATGAAGGGACCTCTTCTCCCAAAATTAACTAATTCCCAGAGGCAGTAGAAGACTTGCCAAAGGGCATACGTTTGATATGCAAGCCAGACAATCCTGAGTCCAAATCTTACTCTTTTCTTTCAATGAGACCAGCAATCAGTGACATTTCCCTCTACCCAAATCCCCCTGGGTACCAGAGGAAAAGGGGCACAGCTATAGTCTGCAGCCTGATGAAATTTTCAAATTCCCCAATATTATGTGTGAGTAGCTTGTTGACTTTGCTTCTCCATTACTTCTCATGAAATACGCAGTAAAAAATACAGGCCAGCAGTACTTCTCTCTCCCTGTGCGTCTCACTCGGTACTGCTCGTGCACCTCGGGCATGCTGTGTATTCTGTTCCCAGGGAACTATGCATGTAATAAAAACTTCTTACTGCATTGTAATAGCTCTCCTGTCCTTGTTTTTTTTTTTTTTTTACCACCGCTCATTAAAGACACAGGGCCTCCCAACCAGCAAATAGCAGAGACAGGACTCCAAGGATCAGCCCTGGTTCAATCATATGTTGATGTAAGTTAAACTGAACAGATCCCATACCATTCTGTAATGAAATAAGGTATTTTTAGTAGATGCTCAAAGAGCACAAATGGTCATTGACTTAATGTGGCTGGGGAAGTGGCCTGAAGTAAGGACATGAATGCCCTATGGGGTGGCTGGCTAAGAAAGTCTGGAAGGAGGAGAGTGGAAGGATAAAGGAGGAAAGATCAGAGGCAAGAAATTACCCACTCCATATCTTCTTTCTCCATATCCTTTATAACCTTTGGTATTTCTTGGTTTTGTTTTGTTTTTTGATAAATAGACACTGAATTTTATCAAATACTTTTTCTGTATCTGTTGAGACAATCTTATGATTTTTACCCTTAAGTTTGTTAATGTGACATTCATGCTGATTGATTTATGGATATTGAAGGATCCTTGCATCTCTGGAATAAATCCTAATTGATCATGGTGTATGATCCTTTTAAAGTATTATTGAATTTTGTTTGCTAATATTTGGTGGAGGATTTTTGCATCTATGTTCATCAGGTATATGGCCCTTCTGTTCTAGATGCCAAGAGCTACAGCCTTGTCTCCCATCCACTCTTGCTCCAGGCAGGGCTGGCCCCCCAGAATGGGATGTGGGAGGGGAGGCAGATGCACATAGCTTGGGCTACTTGAAAATATAGAAACATGACATGCAGCTTATTCCAAACTGCACGTGGGTAAACAAATGTTTAATTTCAAACCCTGTTATTTGCTCTATAAATATGGCCCTTGTGGGGATTCCATTGGAAGTGTCCCCTGTGGGGAGAACACTCTGTCCAGGCCTCTCAGTTGAGACTCCAGCCTGGCTGTCTCCACGGGGCTTCCACAGCTGGTGATGTGGGGTGTTGTAAGTACCCAAAATGAGGTACAGTGGCCTTTTTCTCATTTATTGCCTACTATTCCCTTCCTGCATGTGCATATTCCTTTCCTCTTCTATTTCTGTTAGATTTTGTGTAATAATAATAAAGTTTTCTTTCCTTCTTGAAGTCGAAACAGGGCTGTGGTCAATCTTTTGCAGCATGGGAGATAAGGAATATTAATGTAATGTTCATCTCACTAAAAAATACCTTGGCAGCAACATCTAAATGGGCATTGACCACCCCACTAGGTGCCCTTATCTACTTCCATTGACACATAAAATTAACCATCATCTAGAGCAAATTCAGGAACAGAGTAATGGGAGAATCGATGCTTTGTGAGGGTGAGGTTTGGATCCCCAGGCAGGGTCTACTTGATACAGGCTCTGTCTGGATTTAGGAAATGGCTCATGTCACAAAGTGGTGCAGCGTCCATGAGGACCCATGGAACAGCCAGGGTGTCACCTGACAGAGGAAGCCTCAGGCATCTGCCCCACTCAGGTGCAAGATCATGGAAGTGTTTTGCTTGGACTTGTAGTGTGCCTGAAGCCTCCACAGCCTCTGGCTTCCTCACCAGGCCTGCATGATCATTGTATTAAGGGAATCCCACCCCTGCCCCCTTCCCTCTGCTTAAGAAGGAACAGCAGGATAAGGAACAGGTGCAGGGAAGTTTATATGGTGCCCAAGCAATACTGCGCTGACTTCTCAAACCCCTGGAAAGAACTAAATTTTCCTGAGGGCACTTAGATTTCATTCATTGGTTAATTCAACACAAAACAGAAATATTGAACTGAAAAGATAGAATAACTGAATATCAGGATTCAGACTTCCCCTAGGTCCAATGAGGGTCCAACATGTCTCCCTGTGTGAGGAAATTCTGGGCCTGACTTCCATCTCTTCCATCTCTCTGGCCCTTGCACAACTTCAGGACCTGAGCTCAAGTTTTTACCTCATTCTTACCCATCTGCAGGAGGAAAATGGTTTCAGAGCTTGATGTTCTCCAGTCAGAGGGTTTATAAAAAGCTAGGCCTAAGGTTCTCCACTTTCTTTCTGTGCCTTCCAATTCCTTTGCCCCTTCCTGCCTCCCATTATTTGTTTCCCAGCATGTTTGGTTATTTTGCCAGGGTTATTGATCTGAAGAGCCAAGTTCATCTTTTCTGGAGACTGAACCCATTTAAAGACATTTTTAAATTGAAAATGGAAGGTCTTCATTCGATCTTGTAGCAGTTTGTCCTTTTAGAACTGCTAAGGTTTCTCAGAGCTTCTATGTTGACTTTTGTATGTTCCTGTCATACAACTCTATTTTTGGCTCCTTACATTTCCACTGGGTACTTTCACAACCCACTGCTTATGAGATTTGCTTCTGTTCCCCCTGACTGCTTTGCATAAGCCCCTCCATGCCCAGACCAGTGGCTCAGGCTGTATAAAAGGGGCGTTTGCTATGTGAACTGAGCTGCGTCGGGCAGTCAGGGGCAGCAAGATGGTGTCACAGAGGCAGGTCCTCCTATCCTTGTTGCTGTGGGTCTCAGGTGAGAAGCTGAAAAGTGCCATAATCCTTCTGGAGTAGTGTCATTTTAAACAACTTTTTAAGATACATAATGAGAAACACTGGTTATTTCCAGACTAGACCCAATGATGTACTGCCATGTAGTACCATTAGGAAGCACGCTTGCAAAGACATATTTTAGTGTGACTGGGATAAGGTGTGTCTGTATCACCATTTTTTTGATTGCAGGTGCCCATGGGGACATCACGATGACTCAGTCTCCAGGCTCCCTGGCTGTGTCTCCAGGTCAGCGGGTCACCATGAACTGCAGAGCCAGTCAGAGTGTTAGCAACTATGTAGCCTGGTACCAGCAGAAACCTGGGCAGGCTCTCAGGCTCCTCATCTATGCTGCATCCAGAAGAGCCACGGGCATCCCTGACCGGTTCAGCGGCAGTGGGTCTGGGACAGACTTCACCCTCACCATCAGCAACCTCCAGGCTGAAGATGTGGGAAACTATTACTGCCAGCAGGGTAATAGCTTTCCACCCACAGTGCTTCAGCCTCGAACACAAACCTGCTCCCCCGGGCCGAGGGTCAGGGAGGGTTTGCTGCACCAGCTGCTTCCTCCCCACTCAGCCCTATGTGCCAGAGAAGTCACTTCTGACATACTCCTTGCAGGGGTTGTAAGGTACAGCAGAAAATGAAGAGACCTGACTTTTCTGCACCCCCAACCTTTTTAAAAAAGATTTTTTTTTATTCATTTGCCAGAAAGAGGGAGAGCACAAGTTGGGGGAACAGGAGGCAGAGGGAGAAGCAGGCTCCCTTCTGAGCAGGGAGCAGGATGCAGGACTCTTTCCCAGGTTGCTGGGAACATGACCTGAGCTGATGGCAGCCACTTAACCCACTGAGCCACCCAGGCATCCCACCTACATCCCTTTTTGTGGGAGGTTAATGAAGACAAATGCTGTGAAGATGTCTTAGGGATGCTGTTGGGAGTTGGGAGTTGCTGTTTTCTGCCTCAGGAAGCTGCGTGTTTCCCAGGGTCCCATGGCAAGAGTGAGCCAGGAAAGTCTGCTTTTAGCCTCGGACAGTGGGCTGTGAACTTTCCACCTGGCAGTTCAGTTCTCCCTTCCTGCTCCTCTTGGACTCTGGGACATTTCTCTTTTATTCCCTCATTCTTTTCTTCACCCTCCATCACCCTCCCACTCTGAACCTCCAGGATGAAACCTTTGAGCTCTCCTATTCAGACACTCCCACTTGGAAGGTAGTTCCCTCTTGCTTTTTCCTTCCATGGGCCCTATTTCCCAGCCTTCCTGGGCAGTGTCCTGGACATTCATTACTGCTCCAGCTCCTTTCCTACCTGCCTTCTTTCTCTTCTCCATTTTTCCCAGGCTTACTCATTCTCTCACAAAGGCAATTGTCTCATTCATTTTTTTTTAAGTTTTTTCTATCTATTTATTGCTGGAGGGTAGTGGCCGAGGGAGATGGTGAGAATCTCAGGCAGAAACTCTGTTGAGTGGGGACTAGACATCCACTCTGTCTCACATGCCTGAGATCATGATCTGAGCCAAAACCAAGAGTCAGACGCTCAAAAGACTGAGCCACCCAGGTGCTCTGATTTCCTCACTCTTCAGCCCTTTCATTTTAGGAACATGGGATACTATGCCTCAGCACCTTTTTTCACCTATTTCTTTAAAGTCATCCCTTAGGCATTCAGATCTAATCTTGTGACCGAAGGCAATCACGGCTCTAAGTGTGCCATAACTTGAGTCTCTTGGAAAACATTTCATGAACATGTCCAATTCTGTGTGAAAATGGAGAAATTCTCAGCATCTTAGTAATTATAGCAATTCTGAGCATCTGAGCAATTATTTCTCACCTCCTTCTGAAATACATGGGTTGATGCAGTTTAGCTTTGGAAAAGACCGCAGCAAACCTGCTCAGTGTGCTCCAATCGCATTTGCCTACAAAACAGCTTCTCTTAATAATTAGAAATGTACTTTAAGGATTGTTATTAAGGGATCCATTTCACTCATCCAAGGTATGTTTTCTGAGGGCTTCCTCTCTGCCCAGAGCAAATACATCTCCTTTCGCCCCAGCTGGGAAAGCCAGGCGATAATCAATGGCATCAATAAACATTTACTGTGTTCTGTTGGAGGGGCTATAAAGAAAAGTAATGGAAGGAAGGGAATAAAAGCTTGCTGAGTAAGAGTGAGCAGACACTTAAAATCAGATGATGTATTAGTTAGCTAGCTTCATGTGAGAAATCACCCACAAAATACAGTGGCTTAAAGTGGTAGCATGTTCATGGCTGTCTTGTTTATTGGTTGGCTGGGCAGTTCTGCTAATATGGGCCCAGCCTTGATTGATCTTCATTGATCTTGCCTAGCTTGCTCGTGTGCTTAAAGTTGGCTGAACCAGGAAGGTCAACGGATGCTCCTGATGTAGAAAGGCTCACATTTCTTTCCTCTCTTTCACATTTCTGTTGGGGGGGGGGCAGTGATGACCATCTTGACCTAAGAAATAGGAAATGGCATACTTGGCTTTAAGTGAGGATGGAGGAGGAGCTGTTAGAACCTGAAGAAGGAAAGAGAACGCGTGAAGACTGATGAGACCAGGGAAGTGAAGTATGATTGTGGGGCAGGGTGAAGGGCCTCAGGAGGTGAGCGGTCATGAATCAAAGTTGGAACAGTCAGGATTATTGTGTGTTTTCCTCCAGCAGGCATGTGGAGGGTTGAGAATTTGTACATGAAATAAAACAATGCAAGGCTGAGGAAGATCTTGCGTATAAGGAGTTGTTATAAAGAAGGATCATGGAATTCAGCTGAGGAAGGAGGGAAATGAGACTATGAAGGGCTTAAAGATGAGAAAATATGAAAATGTCAATAGACTCACTAAAAGCTAATTTTCAGAAAACAGTAAATTTATGACTCATCGAGAGATAGTAATGACAAACACGTGTTGAATTATTTTACTCATATGCTGTGAGGGAACTAGGAAGATGTAAGTGGGTCAAAGGAAAAGTCAAAACACACAGATATATTTGGAGTAAAGGAATGAACTGCAGAGAGAGGTAAGCTGGTTCTCCAAGGTGAGGTGAGACGTCAGTTAAATCACTACCAGACAGTACAGAATCGTCCATCTATCAGTTATCAACAGTTTATAAAGAGTTGCAAGATAGCTTAAAGATAATGACCAGAGTTGGACCCTGATAACCTGGAAAAGTATGCTACAGAGATGCCAAATTTTCCATGGAAACACAACATATATTTTTCCTATAAATTTTAGGTCTTACTGTAATGAAAGCCAGAAACTTTGGCGGTGGCATACCCAGTGGATTGAGCTGCAGAGTTCTTAGAATGGGTCAAGGCTGAGATACTCAAATTTTTTTAGAAATTTATTTATTTGTTTGTTTGTGTGTTTATTTGAGAGAGACGGAGAGAGAATACCTGAGAGCATGAGCAGGGGAGTCGCAAAGGGAGAAGGAGAAGCAGACTCCCTGCTGAACAGGGCTCCATCCAAGGACCCCAGGATCATGGCCTGAGCTGAAGGCAGAGGTTCAACCAACCGAGCCACCCAGGCGCCCCTGAGATGCTCAGCATTGTATTGATGGAGAACTTGTCATGATTTTCTGATGGTGTACCTAAGGCATGGCCCTGAGAGTGACTGATCAAGATTGGGTGGGGAAGAGACTATTGGAGGAGGGTCAGCCAAACAACTGAGAAAGTAGGTAATGGAACAGTCATATACTGAGTACACTGAAACCACCCAGAATTGTGTCAGGCTGTGGGAGGCTCTAGGAGGTTGGAGAGAAAATATTCCAGAAACCAGGAGACACTTTTGGGCTGGTGTTTGTCTGAAATAAGGAGAGTTCCTAGAGTAGCGTAGTCTACCTATCTTGATTTCAAGCACTGTTCTTCCACTTTCTAGGCAGGCCTCAAAGTTTAGAAGAGGGAGAAGGGGGCAACAGAAGGCCTGTGAGCAGCCTGCCAGGGAAACACAGAAGCTCAGGGTCCTTTTTTTTTTTTATTAATTTTTTTTCAGCATAACAGAATTCATTGTTTATGCACCACACCCAGTGCTCCATGCCATATGTGCCCTCCATAATACCCGCTGCCTAGCTCCACCCACCCCCACCCCTTCAAAACCCTCAGATTGTTTTTCAGAGTCTATAGTCTCTCATGGTTCATCTCCCCTTACAATTTTCCTCAACTCCCTTATCCTCTCCATCTCCCTATGTCCTCCATGTTATTTCTTACACTCCACAAATAAGTGAAACCTTATGATAATTGACTCTCTCTGCTTGACTTATTTCACTCAGCATAATCTCTTCCAGTCCCGTCCATGTTGCTACAAAAGTTGGGTATTCATCCTTTCTGACAGAGGCATAATACTCCATAGTGTATATGGACCACATCTTCCTTATCCATTCGTCCACTGAAGGGCATCTTTGTTCTTTCCACAGTTTGGTGACCATGGCCATTGCTGCTATAAACATTGGGGTACAGATGGCCCTTCTTTTCACGACATCTGTATCTTTGGGGTAAATACCCAGGAGTGCAATTGCAGGGTCATAGGGAAGTTCTATTTTTAATTTCTTGAGGAATCTCCACATTGTTCTCCAAAAAGTCTTCACCAACTTGCATTCCCACCAACAGTGGAAGAGGGTTCCCCTTTCTCCACACCCCCTCCAACACATGTTGTTTCCTGTCTTGTTAATTTTGGCCATTCTAACTGGTGTAAGGTGATATCTCAATGTGGTTTTAATTAAAATCTCCTTGATGGCTAGTGATGATGAACATTTTTTCATGTGTCTGATAGCCATTTGTATGTGTTCATTGGAGAAGTGTCTGTTCATGTCTTCTGCCCATTTTTTGATATGATTGTCTGTTTTGTGTGTGTTGAGTTTGAGAAGTTCTTTATAGATCCTGGATATCAACCTTTTGTCTGTACTGTCATTTGCAAATATCTTCTCTGATTCTGTGGGTTGCCTCTTTTTTTTTTTTTTTTTTCTGTGCAGAAGCTTTTGATTTTGATGAAGTCCCAAAAGTTCATTTTCACTTTTGTTTCCTTTGCCTTTGGAGACATATCTTGAAAGAAGTTGCTGTGACTGATATCGAAGAGATTATTGCCTATGTTCTCCTCTAGGATTCTGATGGATTCCTGTCTCATGTTGAGGTCTTTTATCCATTTTGAGTTTATCTTCGTGTATGATGTAAGAGAATGGTTGAGTTTCATTCTTCTACATATAGCTGTCCAGTTTTCCCAGCACCATTTATTGAAGAGACTGCTGGTTTTTTTAAAGAATCAATAAGATCGATAAACCACTGGCCACACTAATCCAAAAGAAAAGAGAGAAAGCCCGAATTAATAAAATTATGAATGAAAAGGGAGAGATCACAACTAACACCAAGGAAGTAGAAACAATCATTAGAAGTTATTATCAACAGTTATATGCCAATAAGCTTAACAACCTAGATGAAATGGATGCATTCCTGGAAAACTATAAACTCCCAAAATTGAACCAGGAAGAAATCGACAACCTGAATAGACCGATAGCTAGTAACGAGATTGAAGCAGTGATCAAAAACCTCCCAAAAAACAAGAGCCCAGGACCTGACGGATTCCCTGGGGAATTCTACCAAACTTTCAAAGAATAAATACCACCTATTCTCCTGAAGCTGTTTCAAAAAATTGAAGCAGAAGGAAAACTTCCAGATTCTTTCTATGAAGCAAGCATTACCCTGATCCCCAAACAATGCAAAGACCCTACCAAAAAGGAGAATTTCAGACCAATATCCCTGATGAATATGGATGCTAAGATTCTCAACAAGGTCCTAGCAAACAGGACCCAACAGCACATTAAAAAGATTATCCACCATGACCAGGTGGGATTCATCCCTGGGCTACGAGGATGGTTCAACATTCTCAAATCAATCAATGTGATAGAACAAATTAATATGAGAAGAGAGAAGAACCACATGGTTCTCTCAATCAATGCAGAGACAGCATTTGACAAAATCCAGCATCCGTTCCTGATTAAAATGCTTCAAAGTATAGAGATAGAGGGAACATTCCTGAACTTCATAAAACCTATCTATGAAAGACCCACAGCAAATATCACCCTCAATGGGAAAAGGCTTGTAGCCTTCCCACTGAGATCAGGAACAAGACAAGAATGCCCACTTTCACCACTCTTGTTCAACATAGTATTAGAAGTCCTAGCAACAACAATCAGACAACAAAGAGAAATAAAAGGTATCCAAATTGGCAATGAAGAAGTCAAACTCTCTCTCATCATAGATGACATGATTCTTTATATGGAAAACCCAAAAGACTCCAACCCCAAACTACTAGAACTCATACAGCAATTCAGTAACGTGGCAGGATACATAGTCAATGTACAGAAATCAGTGGCTTTCTTATACACTAACAATGAAAATACAGAAAGGCAAATTAGAGAATTGGTTCCATTTACTATAGCACCAAGAACCATAAGATACCTGGAATAAACCTAACCAAAGATGTAAAGGATCTGTACTCGAGGAACTACAGAAAACTCATGAATGAAATTGAAAACACAAAAAGATGCAAGACCATTCCATGCTCTTGGATCAGAAGAATAAATATTGTTAAAATGTCTATACTGCCTAGAGCAATCTGTACTTTTAATGCCATTTCGATAAAAATTCCACCATTATTTTTCAAAGAGCTGGAGCAAATAATCCTAAAATTTGTATGAAATCAGAAGAGACCCCAAATCGCTAAGGAAATGTTGAAAAACAAAAATAAAATTGGGGGCATCACGTTACCTGATTTCAAGCTTTACTACAAAGCTGTGATCACCAAGACAGCATGGTACCGGCATAAAAACAGACACATAGACCAGTGGAACAGAGTAGAGAGCCCAGATATGGTCCCTCAACTCTATGGTCAAATAATCTTTGACCAAGCAGGAAAAAATATACAGTCTCTTCAATAAATGGTGCTTGGAAAATTGGACAGCTATATGTAGAAGAATGAAACTCGACCATTCTCTTACACCGTAAACAAAGAAAAACTCGAAATGGATAAAAGACCTCAACATGAGACAAGAATCCATCAGAATCCTAGAGGAGAACATAGGCAGTAACCTCTTCGATATCAGCCACAGCAACTTCTTTCAAGATATGTCTCCAAAGGCAAAGGAAACAAAAGTGAAAATGAACTTTTGGGACTTCATCAAAATCAAAAGCTTCTGCACAGCAAAGGAAACAGTCAACAAAACAAAGAGGCAACCATGGAATGAGAGAAGATATTTGCAAATGACAGTGCAGACAAAAGGCTTATATCCAGGATCCATAAAGAACTTCTCAAACTCAGCACACACAAAACAGATAATCATGTCAGAAAAATGGGCAGAAGACATGAACAGACACTTCTCCAATGAAGACATACAAATGGCTACTAGACACACGAAAAAATGTTCATCATCACTGGCCATGAGGAGATTCAAATTAAAACCGCATTGAGATACCACCTAACACCACTTAGAATGGCCAAAATTAGCAAGACAGGAAACAACATGTGTTGGAGAGGATGTGGAGAAAGGGGAACCCTCTTACACTGTTGGTGGGAATGCAAGCTGGTGCAGCCTCTTTGGAGAACAGTTTGGAGATTCCTTAATAAATTATAAATAGAGCTTCCCTATGACCCTGCAATTGCACTCCTGGGTATTTACCCCAAAGATACAGATGTCGTGAAAAGAAGGGCCATCTGTACCCAATGTTTATAGCAGCAATGGCCATGGTCGCCAAACTGTGGAAAGAACCAAGATGCCCTGTCACGGTCGATGCGACAAACCGACCAGGGTCGAGAGGGTAAGAGGATGGTGAAAAGACATTAAGAGACAAAGAGATGGGGGCAGGAGGAGCACCAAGGATAATGTCCCATAGTGCCAAAGTTTATTTTGCAGAGTTCTGATTTATACCACACAGTAAGGGAATCACCTCCTGTACATCTGGTGCTCGTTTCTATTTTTGCCTGAGAGTAGCTGGCCATACAGAGATATCAGACAGCCTTGACCTTTGTGGTTTGGACACTTAGGCCATAACTCAATATTCACAAAACATAGGAGCCTTATTAGCTTAGTCTTGAGACAGTAGCTGCAATGGCAACAAGCCAAACCTCACAATGTTCTCATAACAATCACCAGGGAGACACCTGTGAAGGTCCTCGGTTTAAAAGGTTCCCAAGAACTGTTGCTCTATTGGGTTAACCCCTTCTGGGCACGAGGCCCCCAACAATGCCCTTCAATGGACGGATGGATAAGGAAGATGTGGTCCATATACACTATGGAGTATTATGCCATCAGAAAGGATGAATACCCAACTTTTATAGAAACATGGATGGGACTGGAAGAGAGTATGCTGAGTGAAATAAGTCAAGCAGAGAGAGTCAGTTATCATATGGCTTCACTTTTTTGTGCAGCATAAGAAATACACAGAGGACATGGGGAGATGGAGAGGAGAAGGGAGTTGAGGGAAATTGGAGGGGGAGACGAACCATGAGAGACTATGGACTCTGAAAAACAATCCAAGGGTTTTGAAAGGGCAGAGGGCGGGAGGTTGGGGGAGCCAGGTGGTGGGTATTAAGGAGGGTACATATTGCATGGAGCACTGGGTGTGGTGCAAAAAGAATGAATTCTGTTACACTGAAAAGAAATGAACAAAAAAAAAAAAAAAGAAAAAGAAAGAATTCCATTATCTAACTCTCTCTGTCAAGTACACTAAAAAAAAAAAAAAAAAAAAAAGGAGGCGAGCGGAGCCAGAGTCGAGACCAGAGGCCGAACTCGGGATCTGACAAGATGGCCGGGCTGCCCCGCAGGATTATCAAGGAAACCCAGCGTTTGCTGGCAGAACCAGTTCCTGGCATTAAAGCAGAACCAGATGAGAGCAACGCCCGTTATTTTCATGTGGTCATTGCTGGCCCTCAGGATTCCCCCTTTGAGGGAGGGACTTTTAAGCTTGAACTATTCCTACCAGAAGAATACCCGATGGCAGCCCCTAAAGTACGTTTCATGACCAAAATTTATCATCCTAATGTAGACAAGTTGGGAAGAATATGTTTAGATATTTTGAAAGATAAGTGGTCCCCAGCACTGCAGATCCGCACAGTTCTGCTATCGATCTAGGCTTTGGTAAGTGCTCCCAATCCGGATGATCCATTAGCAAACGATGTAGCAGAGCAGTGGAAGACCAACGAGGCCCAAGCCATAGAAACAGCTAGAGCATGGACTAGGCTGTATGCCATGAATAATATTTAAAATCGATCTGATCATCAAGTGTGCATCACTTATCCTGTTCTGCCAAGACTTCTTCCTTTTTTGTTTGCATTTAATGGACACAGTCTTAGAAACATTACAGAATAAAAGCCCAGACATCTTCAGTCCTTTGGTGATTAAATGCGCATTAGCAAATCTATGTCTTGTCCTGATTCACTGTTGTAAAGCATGAGCAGAGGCTAGAAGTACCATCTGGATTATTGTGAAACGTTTAAAAGCAGCGGCCCTTCTCTGCTTTTATTCATTTCCCCCATCAAGGTTAAGCACTGTGAATGAAGGTAGTTGTCAGGGTTAGCTGCAGGGGTTTGGGTGTTTTTCTTTATTACTTTTTTGAGGGGGAGAGGTAGTTTTATTTTAATTTTATGGGCTCCTTTCCCCCTTTTTATGGTGATCTAATTGCATTGGTTAAAAGCAGCTAACCAGTTCTTTAGAATATGCTCTCTAGCCAAGTCTAACTTTATTTAGACACTGTAGATGGACAAGCTTGATTGTTTGAACCAAAATGGGAACATTAAACAAACATCACAGCCCTCACTAATAACATTGTGACTTTGCTGTCAAGTGTAGAATCCTTCCTTCAAGAAAAAGCTTGTGACCATTTTGTATGGCTTGTCTGGAAACTTCTGTAAATCTTATGTTTTAGTAAAATATTTTTTGTTATTCTAAAAAAAAAAAAAAAGAAAAAAAAGAAAAGAATCAGAATCCCATTACCCCTTAGTGTATGTGAAACCTCAATGTGTGGGTTTATGGCCAGAAATTATTCATCTGTCATATTTATTTACTGTGTATCAGGTGAAAGTTTTCTTCTTCTTCTTCTTCTTCTTCTTCTCCTTCTCCTTCTCCTTCTTCTTCTTCTTCCTCTTCTTCTTCTGCTTCTTTTTTTTTTTTTTTTTACAAAATAGTCTTAAGAATTCTTGAATTTCAAAAATAATACTATTTCCCTACAAAACAACATAAAACTTTACAAGTCTCCTTTTCTGTTTGATTACATATCTCATAATACCTTGCCTTAAAATATCCAGAAAATGCAAAATATTATAAAGATTTCTTTCTCATCTAAAGACTTTGAAGTTTTCTTGTACTCCCTGTAGACTGAAGGAAGAGCATTCCTAATTCTGACCAGGAGTGTTTGTGTCCTTCATGTTTACAAACTAGGTTGTATCCTGGACAGTAAAATGGACCCTGAAAGCAGGTCAGGGTACACCACACAGAAATCACTGGCATCTGTAAGGGGTGTAAGAAGACCATCCATGAGGTCAAGGTGGGGAAGAGTACTCTGGAGTCTCTAATCTTGATCACTGTCACCTGAATGAGGAAGGACTAACACAGGTGAGTTTGATTGGTCTCTTTGCCGGGGGACGTCCATTTGGAATCCATAAAACTAGAAGCCAGGGCATGCCTGGGTAGCTCAGTGGGTTAAAGCCTCTGCCTTCGGCTCAGGTCATGATCCCGGGGTCCTGGGATCGAGCTCTGCACTGGGCTCTCTGCTCAGCGGGGAGCCTACTTCCTCCTCTCTCTCTGCCTGCTTCTCTGCCTACTTGTGATCTCTGTCTGGCAAATAAATAAATAAATCTTAAAATAAAAGCAAAAAACAAACAAACAAACAAAAACAAAACTAGAAGCCAGGGTGTGAGTTGTGTCCCTTAGGGCGGTTTTCTTGATGCTTCTGTTGTGTGAGACCATTATTCTGGAATCAGGGTGTGTGGGTGGTGTGTGGGTGGGGAGTGTGATGCTGTTATACATTCTGTAGAACTTGATCTGTAAATTTTCTCAAGCCAAACAGCTCAAACTCTTCCTGCTTTGGCCAAGTTGATGGACAACAGACCTGTATCCTGACTGAGCCCAAACGGAAGTTCTTTCTGAAAAAAGATGAGCTTATCCTTGCCTGAGAACTGAGATGGAGCCATCCAGCAGAGGGAGCTTCCCCAACAGGAGGTCTGTTGAGTAGCTTCTTGGGACCTGTGACTGAAATGGGTCCCCTTTCCTTTGTCTTTTTTTTTTAATTTTTATTTTATTTATTTGACAAATAAATTGTACATATCCAGGACCCGGGGTTTGATCCCAGGACTCGGAGATCATGACCTGAGCTGAAGGCAGAGGCTTAATCCACTAAACCACCCAGGAGCCTCAATGGGTCACTTTTTCTAAAGAACTGCAAATTATCACCCTATAGAGGAAGAACTCACAGAGAATAATTTCAGTGCCTGGCAGCTCACAAATACATATGAATGTGTTGATTTTCTGACTTTATAAGTTATTTCTCAACCATGTGAAGTGGGTCATTTCTGAACTTCAGTGATCTAGATCCTTCAAAGCCCTGATCTCCATATGCGTAATCTGAATTCCTTCCCAATATCCTCTTTCTTTTCTTTGCTTTTCCTTGGAATAAATATACATGTAAATACATTTTGTAGAGCTGTCTGAGATTCTGCTGAGTCCTGGGGAGAAGTGGGAGCAGTGTCTTATGTCGACTGTGAAGGTTATTTTTGTATCAGTTGTAATCCTTGGGCTGGGGCCCCAGTTATCCCAGTCTGATTGGGAAAAGTGAGACAGAAGTTCCCTTTGACCACAGGCCACCTCATAATGCCTCCATTGTAATGAACTCTTTATTTTGTGTAGAAATTTGCATCCCCAACCTTAATGTGTCTCCTGTGAGGGGTGGAACTTCTGTCCTGAGTAGTTCTCATGAATTCCTACAACTTTCTTATCAGTTAAAATATCCTTCCACTGCTTAAATGTGAAATAGTTTGTTTATTTAGTTATGTGTTTGCTTTTTTTCTGTGGAAAGTTTGATGCACATGAGAGATGGAGTGGAAAGAAAACTAAAGGAAACACTAGTATCTTTGATTCTTATTGAAATTGTCTGTTCTGTGCATAAGAGACTTAACAGTTGATTGCACAATTGAACAATGTTAATGTATTGTGTTAAGGTTCTATTTATTCATGGGTCAGCTTGTGTTTGTAGGTTTTTTATTTGTTTGTTTTGTTTGTAGATTCTACATATAATACGGTATTCGTCTTTTTCTGTCTGACTTGTTTTGCTTAGCATTATACTTTCTAGGTCCATCCATGTTGTTGCAAATAACAAAATACCATTTCCTTGGCTGAGTAGTATTTCGATATATCTATGTATATGCCAACTACTTCTCAACAGAAGGAGGAGCTTATATGTACTACGAACTTACTACAATTGTCTATTTGGGTGCTTGACCACCAAACAATTATACTAATTTTTCTCATGCATATTTCCTGTAGGGATAGTGTGTATAGAATACTATCTAGATAACATTGTGACAGAGCCATTAGTCTAACTGGGAAAGTGGAGACTCATAAAGTGGGAAAATAAAAAATAATACATTCTGAACAATACTGAATAGTCTCTTACTGACAATATGGCAAACATGTTTAGCTCCAAATGTATGTAGTTGTGCTCTCACATAAATGGCTCAGATTTCTGACGTTCAGCCTGAGTAACTGTCCCTGACACACGCGCACAGGCTGAGAGGGCCATGGTGAGATCAGGATGGCTCTCCCTGGCAGCTCACTGCTCAGCCCACAGGATGATCATGTCCCTTCCAGAGCTGGTTATACCCCATTGAGCATGTTGCCCCCCAGGGCCCAGGATTCAGTCCAGAGTACTCAGCTGCATATTACTGCCTGAGTTCCCCAGCACCTGCCTCTGATGCCAGCTCAGAGCCTTTGCTGTGCCGGCTCCCCACTCAGGCAACATATGTGCTCAATGGGGATGGCCAAACAGAGAGGTTTTTGTTGGGGCCTGAAGCACTGTGGTAGGATTATGTTTAACTTGCCTGCAGTAATAAACTCCCATATCATCAACCTCCACCCTGCTGATTGTCAGGATGAAATCTGCCCCTGACCCGCTGCCACTGAACCTCTCTAGGACCCCAGTGAAACGGTTGGAAACCAAGTAGATCAGGCTCTTTGGGGACTGGCCTGGCTTCTGCTGGAACTAGCTCAAATATGTGCTTCCATTACTGTGTATGAGGCTCTGACTGGCCCTGCAGGACACGGACGCTGACTCTCCGGGGGTAACAGACAAGGAGAGTAGGGTCTGTGTCAGCATGACCTCCCCGCTGTATCCCAAAATAATGAGATATAAGTACAGGTTATGGAGAAACATTATGAGCCATTATTAAGAATTTAAATTTCATTTATGAGAGGCTAAATCGTATTTTGTGATTTGATTCTTGCTCTAAATATATACAAATTTCATGGATAACCCAAGAATTGTAGGGCACAGAGTGGCCACATTTTTTTTTTCTTTTAGCATCTCACTAAAACACTTTACTTCATTTCCTTTAGTTTCCTCATAGCTTTCACTAACTCAAAACTAAATTTCCCTATTTGTGGGAAATCACACCCCTGAACAGAGCACACATAGAGACCTAACAGCACCCAGACAGTTCACCCTCCCCACCCCAATCTCTTTCCTGATCTTCCTTCTGCTCTTACCCTGGGACCCAGAGCATCAGCAGCCCCAGGAGCTGAGAAAGGAACCTCATTTTGAGAAGCTGAACTGATGACTCCCAGTAAAGCTTAGAGCTGACCTTTATGTCAGACTTCCAAGGCAAGGTCCTCCTCAGGGGACAATATTCACATCCCTTGGTGCCTGTGGCAGAGAGGAAAGAGTCAAAGGCAGGGTGCAGGGCCCTCTCCTGGGAGAGCAGTAACTTAAAAATGTCTTCTGTGTTTGCAGGGAAACTAACAGAGACAAATTCCCACTGCCTTCATGGGAAGCAGGATCTCCCTGAGATAACTGGGATCTGTGGCAGGACACAGTGCTCATAGCTCTGCCTCCTGAGAAAGCTCCAGAGACCCTGATGATACAGGCATGCATGTCCAGAGTCTATTCTAGGAGGTGAATGGCCATCCTGCTTGGATTCCTGTCAGCTAATGTCCAGGAGGAAACAGGTCCCAGTCTCTCTCCAGCTGATTGACCCGCGATCTCCAGATCCCAGGATGAACTGGAGATGGTTCAGGAGTCTCTGGGATTTGGTGCTTTCCGATTAATGGTTTAAAACAATTTAGTAATGATTTAAAATAAATTAAACTCATTCTGGGACCTCCTGTATTATACTCTATGTGAAGATGAATGTAAAAAACCTACAGGGGTAGGAAAGATTCTCTCACTTGCAAGTAGAGAACTCACAGTCCTGGGGAAGAGAATAGGGACAAAGACAGAATTTATGCTTCTTGAAGTGAGGATGCCCTTTGTGGTAACCATTTGTTACAATCTGGTGAGTATCGGTCATACTTCTCTCTCTCTCCCCACAAAGACACACAGACAGACATTCAGATGAATAGATACACACACATACTCCATAACAATAAAGAAATTTCTTAGAGAAGCACTTCCTAACAGGAGGACAGAACAATAAGGTTTCCTTTTGTAAAGTTTCCTCTACATTATATTTTTCCTATGATGCTCAGAAGACCCCTTCCCATATAGAGGCTTCCTCATGATGTGTAAACAGTTGCTATCAAGGGTTCTGGTTCCTTGTTAGCTCTGTGTGAGAAGTTGTGTCTCTCCCTTGGCTTTTATGCTTGGCATACACAGCCATGGCTCTGAAGTTCAAGAAGAGATCCTGTAGATGAGAATAGCAGGAACTGGGTAACTGTTTGAATGTCTAATGGTCATCTATACCTATGACAGACATTTTCTGGGGTCTTCAGTGAACCATAATCCTATGGAAGAGGGTGTGGGGTCAGAGCTGGTTGAGGCATCATTTTACCAACCATCCTTCATTAAAGCTGGGACATAACCTGACAATTCTGCATGTGTCAGACTGATGGAGGTGTTAGTTGTTTGTGAGAATTGTATCTACATGTATGTATATCATACATATATATGCATATAGACATATATTCACATATATATGAATGAATATATATGAATGAACGTTAGATTTAATCACATTTAATAAGTCTGAATGATCTACACAATTTTTCACTATTACTCAAAGTAATCTCAGATGTTTCTACAATGGGTTGAATTTTACACTTTTAATTCAAATATTTTTAAAAACATTTCTTTGTTTTGCATCTTCTTATAATGGATTTCCAAGTATTCCTTTTAATGTCATTGGCTTTAATAAAAGCTGTCAATTTCTATGTGAAGATGTGTAAAAATTGCATTAGTCATATTTTACACACTATTTTAACCAATCAGTCAAAAACTCAGAGGCTTGCCATACTAAGCATTTGTTCCTATAGTCATGGATGTTCATGTTGACAATAATTTGAATAACGCACACAGGGCTCATCTATGTGGTTCTTCTGCAGGGAGATGAATGGTTCTCCAGTCTATGGACTGTGGTTGATCTGGGGCCAAGAAAGAGTGTGGTGACTACCCATGGCACATCATTCTCATAGTAAGCTGTGGGAGGGTACAGAAACCACAAAACAAGCAAATCCAAGTCCATTTGTTCTGACAGAATTGCATATAATTTGGTCTTTGTGGTCTTTGTAATTCTTTAAATTTCTACAAATCATTATTCTTTTTAATTTTCAAGATATGTGGTCTTGTTTTTTCTAAATAATTATATTTTTCAATATTTTCTGTCTAAAAAGAAGTTTGTAATTTGATTTTGTATGAATTAGAAAGTTAAATTGGAGGGTTTCTCAACCTGTAGCTTTAATTCAACAGGTGGCTTTCAATAGAAATGTCTTACACAAAAATAGAAAATTAAAGAGAAAATACTTTAAGATAAGTAAAAATGCTGTACAGCAGAGCATCTTAAAGCTTGCACAACTCTCCTGACATCCTGTTAAAATGGAGAGCCATGTGAGTAGGTATCAGGAGGAGAAAGCTATTTCACATTTGTCACAAGCTTTCAGGGTTGTCAGTGATGCTCTCACTTATAGAGAATTTGAAGCAACAAGGTATTCTTATATTAAGAAAAAACAATGCTTCATCCACATTTAGTTTTTTTTTTTTTTAAATCAGGTAAGTCCTTGTCAAGTTATTTCTATATACATGACACAATTTCCTCATTCTTCTGTTCCCTCAGTCACTTAACAAAATCTCCTTGTTATGAATTCAGACCTAATGATGGTAGCTAGAAGCATATTCAAACATATTCTGGGGCTTCCCCTAACTGGCCAACTTCTGAGAGATGTAAAAACAGTGACCATCCCAGGCTGTCTTCTGTCAGCTCCCCGTCACCACCATCACTTCTGGAAGCACATTTCCCAGAGCCCCCTTTCCTCTATGGTTCCCTATGGAGTTGCTCACGAGGCACCTTACCCTAGATTTGGAGGTCAGAAGAGGGGGATTCAATGTGTTTCATCAGCACCTGCAGGCAGGTGAGTGATAAGTGAGAGATCAAAGAATCACCTGGGGAGGGGCTGCGATGGCTAGAGCATCAGCACCTCCATCTCTGGCCTTCCTAGACAGACCTGAGGACCATGTGGCTAGGCAGCCTGTATCTCCAATGGTATAAATTCTCTGACTTATGGGGGATCACTGAGGAATCACAATTTCTAGTGTCTGCTTCCCTTATTACTATATCCTCAGGCCTTTGAAAGAGTGATGTTTGGACACTACTTCCCTATAGGAAGAAATTCCTGCTTGGAATAGAGTAGCTTCTCTTTTCCTGTACAAATCTCGGCAAATGCCATGACTCACACTCCTCAGGTGTAATGATCTGGGGGAAAGGGAGTCAGTCAGGGGGCCGAGGAGCCTCCTTGCCCTTCTCCCAAAGCCTCCAGTGATGTCCAAAGTGGGGCTGCCACTGAGAAACTGTCTGAGCAGGTGCAGGCATCAGAGGAGCAGCAGGTTAGCCCAGCCCCTCACATCTGCTTCCCTGGTGGTTTATGCTCTGACCTGTAACACTGTGGGTGGGTAGCTGTTAGACTGCAGGCAGTAATAGGTCCCAGCATCTTCAGGCTCCAGGCTGCTGATGGTGAGGGTGAAGTCTGGCCCAGACCCACTGCCACTGAACCGTGATGGACCCCAGTTTCCAACTTGGATGCTGCCTAGATCAGGAGCTTAGGAGCTCTCCCTGGTGCTCCTGATGATACCAGGCTAAGGACTTGTTAACGTTCTGACTGGCCTGGCAGGTGATGGTGACTCTTTCTTTTGGAGCCATGGACAAGACAGCAGGAGATTGGGTCAGCACAGTCTCGCCATGGGAGGCTGAAACCCCACAGGAAACATCAGCAGAGTCTCAGGATATGTACATGGAAGTCACCAGTATCTAGTTAGGTAGGACAGAGAATACTACTCATATTTTTAAAAAGCCAAATTCATCTGTGGAAGGATTCCCAATGAAGAAAGAAAATCAGGATGGAAAACCATACCCCCCTTAACCTGCTTTGTCCAAATATTCTCAACTGGAACCCAGAAGAGCAGAAGGCCAAGAACGGTGATGGAGTCACCATTTTGTTGCTTTCGATGGGTCCAGTGTGTTCCTGCCACCCACCCAGAGACTCTAAGACTCTGAGAGGCAGAAACACTTCAGATCTAAGAGCATGAAATATGGAAATTATGAGGCATGTGTATTGCTTAAGTACTCAAAAATTAAGTTTGTCAAAATAATCCCCCACTGGGCTCCATTCTTCTCTGGGTGAGTTAAGTCTCCCTCTTCTGGGCATGTGGAGGTTTTGAAAGTATTTGGCCCCATGCTGGGCCAAATACAAGGTCTACCAACAGGGGGTATGGCATATGATCTAATGCAGTCCTCTGGTGGACTTTGCTTTCACTGGCAGTGAAGAGCGGGTCACATCCCCAATCTCGGCCTAGGGCTGTCTTAACTCCCTGCTCTCTGCTACAGTGCATTGTATAAACATCCCCCTGAGCATCCCGCCAGGCCATACTCTATCAATTACATCCTGTTAATTGCACACGATGAGCAAGAAATGGTAAGGACTTCACTAACTTGCAAAAACACATGTGCTCCAACAGTGGGATGCAAACCCTACAAAAATTCATGTGGCTCCCCTCCCTGGTGGCTGTTTCAGGGGTCCAGACATTTGAGGAATGCAGGCAAATCCTCTCTGAGGTAAAGGACAAGTACTTGTAACTTGTACCTCTGACCATAGAGGTTGAAACACAGCACCTTGTTGGTAAAGGACAAGTACTTGAATCTTGTACCTCTGAACACTGAGGTTGAAGCACAGTATCTTGAGGAGTATTGAGTGATGAGACAACAGAATCCACACGGATTAGCTACACCATTCCGTTTTTTTTTTTTTTTTTTTTTTTGCCTAATTTGGAAGTCACTAGTTTAGAGTCGGTGCAGAGCCAGGAGAGACTCTGTATCAGGTTGGGAGTGACGTTATCACGTGGGCCCTATGACCTCTCATGTCATTGGGTGGTATGTGCATCTGTGACCAGGAAGGATGTTGTGGACACTTTGGCAAGCCCAGATGAAGACTCGTAGCACAGACTTCCCGGTTCTTCGGCAAGACTTGGCCCTTCTCAAATACAACCTATTCACTGTTCAGCAAGTGGTTTCCAGTGTAGCATAGACCCCAGTTGACTTGTGTATCCCACATCAGTTAACTGTGTGACAGAGCTATTCCTCCTAAAGCAAACATATCAGACACACCAGATTGTAAGATTGGGTGGAGCCCAGCATCAGTCAACTCAGGAAGGAGAAAGTATTTTCTTTAGTATTGGATCCAAGCAGATTCAGCAGGCACTCTTAATTTATGGGACAAGAGTTTCAGACCTCCACAATACTCACCATTCTTGCCTAGGCACCCCTGCAAGAGCTCATATTTTCAGCCTCAAGAGGCTTTATATTTAATGCATTTTCTTATTTCTGCATTCTTCCTGCTTCAGCGGCAAAAGAGTAAAAGACTTGCCCAAGAACATACATTTGATATTCGAGCCAGAAAATCCTTAGCCCCAATCCTACTCTCTTCCTTTCAATGAGAGGTGCAATTTGTGACAATTCCCTCTATCCAAATCCCCCTGGGTACCAGAGGACAAGGGGCACACCTACAGTCTGCAGCCCTCTGAAATTTTTAAACTCTCCAATCTTATGTATAAGTAGCTTGTTGAC
This sequence comes from Mustela erminea, assembly GCF_009829155.1. Classification (NCBI taxonomy): domain Eukaryota; kingdom Metazoa; phylum Chordata; class Mammalia; order Carnivora; family Mustelidae; genus Mustela; species Mustela erminea. The sequence continues at coordinate 103,721,393 of NC_045620.1, forward strand.
TTTGCTTCTCCATACTTCTCATGAAATACACAGTAAAATATACAGGCCAGCTGTACTTCTCTCTGTTTGCTTTCCTCACCTCGGTACTGCCTGTGTCACCGGGTGGCATGCTGTGTGTTCTATTCCCAGGGGACTATGCATATAATAAAAACTTCTTACTGCATTGTAATTGCTTTCCTGTCTTTGTTTCTTTTTTTTTAAATTTATTTATTTTCAGCATAACAGTATCATTATTTTTTCACCACACCCAGTGCTCCATGCAATCCGTGCCCTCTATAATACCCACCACCTGGTACCCCGACCTCCCACCCCCCCACCACTTCAAACCCCTCAGATTGTTTTTCAGAGTCCATAGTTTGTTTCTTAACACATCTGTTTAAAGACAAAGGGCCTCTCAACCAGCTACTAGCATAGAAAGGACTCCAGGTTCTGCCCAGGTTCGCATGATATGTTGATGTAAGTTAAACTGGACAGCTCCTATGTCATACCATAAGGAAATAAGATGTTTAGTTAGTAGACGCTCAAGGAGCACAAATGGTCATTGACTTAATGTGGCTGGGGAAGTGGCCTGAAGTAGGGATATGGATGCCCTATGGGGTGGCTGGCTAGGAAGGAGGAGAGTGAAAGGATAAAGGCGGAAAGATCAGAAGCAAGAAATTACCCGGACTAAACCAAAATGAGAAGCTAAGCTAAAAACAAAATGAAACAAAACCCCCAAATCTAAAACAACAACAACAAGACTCCTCAGTATCTGGGATACATGGGACCAAACAAAAGATCTAACATTTGTGCCACTGGAATCCTAGAAAGAGTGCAGAGAGAGGATGGAGATGAAAAATATTTTGTATAAGTAATTGCTGAAAATTTTCACATTCAGCAGACCCCTAACAGCATAAACCTGAAGAAATACATGTCAAGACACGCGTATGAAAATTTCTGAGCACTGAAGAAAAAGGAAAAAATATCATAGGCTGAAAGAGAAAAATCACACTCACCAGAGAGGAAAACACCTCGAATGACAGAGGATTTCTATTCAGAAACCATGGGGACCAGAAGGAAATGATGTCAACATTTTTTTTTCTATATATAATTGACATATAACATTGTATAATTTTAAGTTTTACTCAGTGTGATAAGTTGATCTATGTTTATATTGTGAAATGATTACCAACATAAGGATAGTTAATGCAACTTCCACTTCACATAATTTTCCTTCTTGTTTTATTCACTTTTTGTGGTGAGAACTTTGAAGTTCTAGTCTCTTAGTGACCTTCCAGTACAATATAATACTGTTAACTACAGTCACCATGCTGTACATGAGACTATGAGAAATTATTTTATATGCAGAAGTTTGTACCCTGTGATCAACATCTTCCCTATTTATCTCACCACCCAGCCCCTGGTAACCACCAATCTATTCTCTGTTTCTATGTATTTGGCTTTTTTAGATTCCACATGGAAGTGATATTATACATAATGTCTTTCTCTGTCTTCCTTATTTCACTTAGCATATTACTTTCAAGCTCATCCATGTTGTCCGAAATGGCAAGATTCCTTTCCCTTTGATGGTTGAGTAGTATTTCATTGTGTGTGTACACATGTATAACACGTCTTCTTTATCCATTTATTCATCAGTGGACATTTAGGTTGTTTCCATATCATGGCTGTTTTAAATAATGCTGCAATGGACCCAGTGGTGCATATATATTTTCAAATACCCAGAAGTGGAATAGCTGGATCATAGGGTAGTTTTATTGTTAAGTTTCTGAGGAAACTCCATACTGTTTTCCATAGTGGCTGCACCAATTTACATCCCCAACAGCAATACCTGAGGGCATTTCTCCTTATCCTCTCCATATCCTCTAAATCCATATCCTCTATAACCTTTGGTATTTCTTCTTTTTTTTTTTTTGATAAATAGATACTGAATTTTATCAAATACTTTTTCTGCCTCTGTTGAGACAATCTTATGATTTTTACCCTTAATTTTATTAATGTGACATGTCATGCTGATTGATTTAAGGATATTGAACCATACTTGCATCTCTGGAATAAATCCTACTTGATCATGATATCTTTTAATATATTGCTGAATTTGGTTTGCTAATATTTTGTGGAGGATTTTTGCATCTATGTTCATCAGTGATATCGGCTTCCAGGTATAGCCCTTCTGTTCTGGACGCCAAGTGCTACAGCCTTGTCTCCCATCCCCTCGTGCTCTAGGCAGGGCTAGCCCCCAGAATGGGATCTGGGAGGGGAGGCAGATGCACATAGCTTAGGCTCCCTGAAAATACAGAGACATGATAATGTGGATATGCAGCTTGCTCCAAACTGCATGTAGGTAAACAAATGTTTCATTTAAAAAACCCTGTTATTTGCCCTATAAATATGGCCCTTGTGGGGATGGTTCATTGGAAGTGTCCCCTGAGGGGAGAACGCTCAGCCCAGGCCTCTCAGTCGGGACTTCAGCCTGGCTGTCTCCACGGGGCTTCCCGAGCTGGTGAGGTGGGGTGTGGTAAGTACCCCATAGGAGGTAAAGTGGCCTTATTCTCATTTCTTGCCTCCTATTCCCTTCCTGTAAGTGCATATTCCTTTCATTTTCTATTAGTTTTTCAATAATAATAATAATAATAATAATAATAATAATAAAGTTTTCTTTCCTTTTTGAAGCCAAAATGGGGCTGTGGTGAATCTTTTGTGCAGCAAGGGAGATGAGGGCTACTAATGTAGATGTTCATCACACTTAATAATACCTTGGCAGCAACATCTAAACTGGCACTGACCACTCACTGGGCACCCTAGCCTACTTCCATTGACACATAAAATTAACCATCAAAGGGGGAAATTGAGGGGCAGAGTGATGGGTGAATCAACCCTTTGTGAGGGTGAGGTGTGAATCCCCAGGCAGGGTCTACTTGATACAGGCTCTATCTGGGTCTTAGGAAATGGCTAATTTCACGAAGCAGTGCAGCAGCCAAAGGGACCACAGAACAGCCAGGGTTCCACCTGCCAGAGGAAGACTCAGGCGTCTGCCCCACTCACAGGACAGATGACAGAAGTTTTGTAGCTGTACTTGCAGTGTGCCCGAAGCCTCCACAGCCTCTGCCCTCCTCACCAGGCCTGCATGCTTGGCGTCTTAAGGGAACCCCACCCCTGCCCCCTTCCCTCTGCTTAAGAAGGAACAGCAGGACGAGGAACAGGTGCAGGGAAGTTTATATGGTGCCCAAGCAACCCTGCCCTGATTTCTCAAACCCCTAGAGGGAACTGAATTTTCCTGAGGGCACCTGGATTTCATTTATTGCTCAAATCAACACAAACATAAATATTGAACTGAAAATACAGAATAACTGAAAATTAGAATTCAGACTTCTTCTAGGTCCAAGGAGGGTTCCATGTGTCTCCGAGTGAGGAAATTCTGGGCCTGTCTTCTGTCTATTCCATCTCTCTGGCCCTTGCACAGCTCTGGGACTCAAGCTCAAGTTCTTACCTCATCCTTACCCATCTGCAGGAGAAAATGGCTTCAGAGCTCGATGTTCCCCATTCTCCACTTTCTTTCCATGGCTTCCAATTCTTTTGTCCTTCCCTGCCTCCCATTATTTGTTTCTCAGCATATTTTGTTATTTTACCACAGCTGTTGATATGAAGAGCCAAGTTCATCATTTCTGGAAACTGAACCCACTAAAAACATTTTTAAATTGAAAATGGAACCTCTTCATTTGATTTTAGAGCAGTTTGTCATTTTAGAACTTCTAGGTTGTTCTCAGAACTTCTGAGTTGACTTTTGGGTGTTCCTGTCATAAACTTTATTTTGGACTTATTTTCGGCTCCTTACATTTCCACTGGGCACTTTCACAACCCACTGCTTGTGAGATTTGCTTCTGTTCCCCCTGACTGCTTTGCATAAACCCCTCCAGGCCCAGACCTGTGGCTCAGGCTGTATAAAAGGGGTCTTTGCTACATGAGCTGAGCTGCATCAGGCAGGCAGGGGCAGCAAGATGGCCTCACAGAGGCAGGTCCTCCTGTCCTTGTTGCTGTGGGTCTCAGGTGAGAAGCTGAAAGTGCCATAATCCTTCCAGAGTAGTGTCATTTTAAATAATTTTTTAAGATATATAATGAGTAACACTGGTTATTTCCAGACTAGACCCAATGATGTACTGCCATGTAGTACCATTAGGAAGCACGCTTGCAATGACATATTTCAGTGTGACTGGGATAAAGTGTGTCTGTATCACCATTTTTTTGATTGCAGGTGCCCATGGGGACATCACGATGACTCAGTCTCCAGGCTTTCTGGCTGTGTCTCCAGGTCAGCGGGTCACCATGAACTGCAGAGCCAGTCAGAGTGTTAGCAACTATGTAGCCTGGTACCAGCAGCAACCTGGGCAGGCTCCCAGGCTCCTCATCTATCATGCATCCAGAAGGGCCACGGGCATCCCAGACCGGTTCAGTGGCAGTGGGTCTGGGACAGACTTCACCCTCACCATCAGCAACCTCCAGGCCGAAGATGTGGGGGACTATTACTGCCAGGAGGAATATAACTATCCGCCCACAGTGCTTCAGCCTTGAACAAAAACCTCCTCCGTGGGGTCACGGGTCACGGAGGTTTTGCTGCACACCAGCTGCTTCATCTTCGCTCAGCCCTGAACATGTGCGTTCCCCTATCTGCCCGAGAAGTCACGTCTCCTGACTTACTTCTTGAAGGTCTTGTAAGGCCCAGCAGAAAATGAAGAGTCCGGACTTTTCCTTCATTCCCCACCCCTTTAAAAAAAAAAAAAAGATTTTATTTATTCATTTGCCAGAGATAGAGAGAGCACAAGCAGAGGAAGCAGGAGGCAGAGGGAGAAGCAGGCTCCCTTCAGAGCAGGGAGCCCAATGCGGGACTCCATCCCAGGATGCTGGGATCATGACCTGAGCTGAAGGCAGCCATTTAACCGACTGAGCCACCAAGGCATCTCTCCTGCATCCATTTTTGTGGGAGGTTAATGAAGACAAATGCTGTGAAAATGTCTTAAGGATGCTGTTGGGCGTTTTTGTGTCCCAGGAAGCTGTGTGTCCCAGGTTCTCATGGCAGGAGTGAGCCAGGAAGGTCTGTCTTTAGCCTCTGACAAAGGGCCATGAACTTTACACCCTACGGATCAGTTTTCCCTTCCTGCTCCTCTTGGACTCTGGGACATTTCTCTTTTATTTCCTCATTCTCTTTTCCTCACCCTCCATCACCCTCCTACTCTGAACCTTCCCAGGATGAAACTTTTGAGCTCTCCTATTCAGAATGTCCCACATGGAAGGTAGTGTCCCTCTCACTTTTTCCTTCCATGGGCCCTGTTTCCCAGCCTTCTTGGGCAGTGTCCTGAATATTCATTTCTGCTTCGGCTCCTTTCCTACATCCCTTCTCTCTCTTCTCTATTTCTCCCAGGCGTACTCATTCTCACAAAGGCAATTCTCGCATTATTTTTTTTTTCATTTTATCTATTTATTGCTGGTGAGGAGGGGCTGAGGGAGATGGTGAGACTCTCAGGTAGATACCCTGTTGAGTGGGGACCTAATGCCCGCTCTTCTGAGATCATGACCTGAACCACGAGTCGGCTACTCAACAGACTGAGCCACCCAGGTGCTTTGATTCCCTCACTCTTCAATCCTGTCACATAGGAACACAGGACACTGTGCCTCCGCACCTTTTTCACCACTTGTCACCTTTTTCTTTAAAGTCATCCCTTTGGCACTCAGGTCCAGGAATCCAGAACCATGGCCCAAACTAAAGGCAGAGATTCAACCAACTGAGCCACGCATTGTCCCTGTGATGCTCAGCATTGTAATGTTCGAGAACTTGTCATGATTTTCTGATGGCACACCTAAGGCATGGCCACAAGAGTGACTGATCAAGATTGGGTGGATCATTTCTGATGATCCAAGAGATTATTGGAGGAGGGTCAGCCAAACAACTGAGAGAGCAGGTAATGGAAGATCATATCCTGGATACAGTGAAACCACCCGGAGTTGTGACAGGCTGAGAGACGCTCTAGGATGTGGGAACTAAAATATTCCAGAAACCAGGAGAGACTTTGGGGCTGGTGCTTGTCTGCAATAAGGAGTGATCCTAGAGTGGCGTAGCCTACCTATCTTGATTTCAAACATTGTTCTTCTACTTTCTAGGTAGGCCTGTTAGTCTAGAAGTGGCTGAAGGGGGCTACAGAACCGTCTCTTCTAAAACTACCACCTCAGGGTGGTTTTAGAAGAGACGGTTGGGGCAAGGCTACTGTACATGTCAGTGGTTTGGTGGGTAAGCGTCGGGGGAGAAGGTGTCCAGGTGGTGAGTCCTCTATCTCCCCCGACTTCCATATTTTTTGTTTTCCACCCTCATATAATCTGCTTTTGCTGTTCTTTCCAAATTTAAAACGTTTTCTAGTGACAAACGTAGCCTGCTCTTTGCTCCTAGTTTTGCACTAGAAGACTTTTTTTTTTAATGTTAAAAATATGTTGGGAAAAGAATAATGTGCATTGGTTCCAGCACAAGGATAGACTGAGATATAGTGTTGTCTCCTTCCTGAGCTGTTTTTTTCTGGGTTAAAATTTGAATGGCAAAGCCAGGAAATAGGAGTGCTCAGCAGACAGAGACTACAGACATCCTGTAGAGAGGAGGTTCTGCATGTGAGTGGCTGTTGGAGGCAATGGGAAGTGAGGTAGAGACGTGTGGAGAGGGCCAGGCTAGGGCTGTCATGACTAGAATGAGGGCTGAAGTTTGATGTGGGTCCTATCATTGTGACGGTACATCCTGATGTAAGACTGAAGTCGGCCATATTGTCTTCAGCTTGCAGCCTGCGGATGGTATGAATCAAGTCTGTCCTAGAGCCGCTGCCTCTGAACGGGAGGGTACCCCATAAACTCACGTGGAAGAGAGGTAAATGAGGGCCTTCAGTCCATGCTGGTGCAGGCTAAGCAGTGCTTCCTGGCCATGTGGTGGGGGCTCTCACTGGCCTTGCAGCTGATGGAGACTCTCTCCTGGGGAATGGCCAGGGACCTGGCAACTCAGGAAAGTGTCATGTGCCCACTGGAAGCTGCCATCAGAGGGGCACTGGGCTGATGCAGAGATGCTGTGTTTCTGTTAGAGCCAGAGTGAGGCTCACCTCCCAAGGTGAGGCCAGGCCCTAAGCTAGCCAGTGCATTTGGTGGCATTCATTTCCTCTCCCCTCCCAATACCACTCTTCTCAGGGAGCACGAGCATCTCCCCTGAGGGAACTCTCAACTTGGAGACATTCTCTCAGCTGGACCTTAAGAGCAGGAGCCTGAGGATCTGGCACTACCAGCCTTCCTCACGCCCGCCCCAAGGCTGTTCAGACTTTCTCTGTGGAAAAGACCCGGTGATCAGTATCAGGCCTGTGGTGGGAGGTTAATGTAAATGCCCAGCAGGCAGAGCTTGCAGAGTCCAAGGTCGTGTTGGTACGTGGTAGTGCTGCCTGCTGGCCACTCCCCTCAGCCGCCTGCACTTACCTGGCCCTCCCCCTGACAGATGACAAACAACTAGAATGATCTATTAGGCGGTGGTAAGTCACATGTGGCTCAGCATGATCCTGTCTGGGAAAAGTCACTGGGAGCCACTTGAGAGGGCATTTTGTAGAAGATGAAGAATTAGTTCATGAGAAAGTGTTGAGGTGATAGAGGATGTGCTCTTGCCCTGCGAGCTGGGATTCACACGGGTTTGTCTTTTGGGCTTTGTCACAGTACGTGCACATGACACGTCAATGTTAGAGGCAGGCTGAACGTGAAGTTGGGCACAGGGGGTTCTCCACTCTGAGCAGGAGTGACTGCTCTGCCTGGGAGGGCTTCAGGAAGACAGGACATTGGTTTCTAGGACTGAGCAGATAGAGTCCTGGGCTTATCCACACCGAGGCAAGTTCCTTGATTAGTGTCTGTTCCCAGCCTTCACCAAGGTTCCATGCTCAGCCCTCTCACCCTTTCCAGGTGCTGAGGACATGTCAGGACTTCATTTAAGGTCTTTTACTCAGTGGGGCCCACTCTCTCTCCCCATTGGATCCAGGCCACCCTGGTTCACACATTTATAACCCCGTGGTTTTCTGTTCCAGACAATAATCACAACTTGATATACATTATTGTGGTAATTCTAGGGTTTAAGAGTGTTCCTGAAATAACCTATAAACTCACAGTAATGGAGCCCAGGGCACTCTCCCATGTGGCATCTCAGACTAGAAGGCAAAGATTTAAGAAACTGGTCCCCAAATCCCTTGGGACATGCTTGAGCTATACGAGGGAATTTCTGGCCACCCAAAGTCCCACAGGGCGTTCTGAGAGCAGATGTTTCCTTTGGCTACAACCTCAAGCTCTTCTGAGCTGATTTACATGTTGTGTCATTAGACAAAACCCTAGGTTGTTCTCAAAATCCTTAAAGGTAGCTGGTCAGGACAGCTGAGTAGCAAGCCTCTGGTCCAGCTCTCAGAGATGGGGTCTGAGGCCCCCCTGCTGTGGATCCTGCTGCTCTGGGTTCCAGGTGAGAGGGGGGCACATGGAGAAATGGGAAAACTCACTGTGGCCACCATGCTTTCAGTGTGTCTGGGCTCTTGGTGACTGGAATTCAAGCATTTGGTGTGGGGTTCCAGTTGCCCAGTTACATTTTGTTTTCTGGTTCCTCAGAGTGTTGTCCTTGACTTTGACTACAATTTCATCAGTGCTGTGGGTCTCCACTGGGATGTTCTCAGTACTTCTGCAAATCTGTTGTGCTTCACATTCCAGGCTGCACTGGGAACATTGTGCTGACACAGTCTCCAGACTCTTTGACTGTGTCTCCAGGGCACAGGGTCACCATCTCTTGCAAGACCAGTCGAAAGTCCGTGACATTTTGGGCATTACACACTATATTACATGGTATCAGCAAAAATCAGGACAGCATCTGAGAATCCTGACTTATAAAGCATCCAGTCAAGTGTCTGGGGTCCCGGCCTGATTTAGCAGTGGTGGGTCTGGGACTGAATTCAGTCTCACCATGGATCCTGGAAGATGGTGATGCTGCCAGTTATTACTGCCAGCAGAGTAAGGAGACTCCTCTCATGGTGCTCTGGGTGTAAACAAGACCCTCCCCAGGAGGCTGCTCAGTGAGGCTCCATCCTTCATATGTTCCTCCTCATGACCCAGCGTCTCTGGGCGGTTTGGGTAAAAGGGTCAGACTATGAGAGAGGAAGGTCTCAGACTGACACATGTCTGTGTGTTTGTGTTTTCCTCATAACCTGTTGTATAATTTAATGATCATATGACTTCAGGGGTCACATAGTCACTCTCCATGTTGTTCAGAAACTAAGAACTAGATGTAGTTGTCTGTGCTCCTTTGATTCAGGTTTCTCCATCTCTGTGTCTTTCTCAAAAACAACTTCTTCTGTCCTAGACATATTTACTTGTCCTTTTCTCCTTGCCCGATTTTCATGTCCTTTTTCTATGATACCATCATGTATCTGGCCAAGGTCTTCTCTTGTCTGCTTTTTCTGTTTTGTAGAACATTTCAGGTAGAGTGAACTCCAGAAGCCTGAGTGTAGACAGTGACAAAGATTGAAGGGTCAGTTTTCATATCTGTCTCCACTCCTACGTTTGTATCATTTGGGCTTCTGTATCCTCCCCAAGGGGAGCTGGGGAAACTGACAAATAGTACCCTGTAACATGTCAGTGTCCTCAGATTACCATTAGTTTCTAAGCTTGTAACAGTGTGTCACCATTTAGGAATTTTACTGTCATATTCCTTTTTTATTGCCCCACAAAAAGTTAGGACAAACTCAGTGGCTAAAATACACATTGATCATCACACAGTTTCTAGGAGTCAGGCTTCTGGACAGAGTTTACCTGGGTTCTCTTCTTGGGGTTGCCCAGGAAGAAACCAGGTGCTGGCCAGACTTCCTTCTCATCCAGAGGCTTGAAGAATCTGTTTTCAAGGTCTTTTCAGGTTGTGGGAGGAATTCTTTTCTTTGTGACTATCTTACTAAAGGTCCTGACCTTTGGTAGCTACAGGACAGAGGTCACATCAATGTCCTAGTGGCCACTCAAAGTTCCTGACATGTGAGATCCTTAGTAATCATCCCAGCAATGGGAAATCCATCCAGAAGAAAGAGAGCTTAATTTCTCCTTTAAGGGCATCGTCCTGATTTAGTGAGGTCCCACCATCATAATCTTCATTTTAATTAACTCAGAATCAACTGACTTGGGATGGTAGTTACATCTACCAAATCCCTTCCCCTCTGCAAGATTGCATGGGCTCAAAGGAAGTCACAGCGCTTTGCCCACACTGAATGGGAGGGCATGAACCCTGGGGTGTAGGTGTCATACCCCCCAACCCTCAAGATCTCTTTGATACAACTATCCCACTTACATAAGGCTTTTTTTGTTTGCTTATTTCCATTCTCTTTCTCCCAAGAGTCTCTGGTGCCTAGGACATCAAATACAAAAGCTCCTCAGGTAATGGATCATGAACAGCATCAGACCCACCCCTCAGGGCCATGTTTCCCTTCTAGCTTCTCATATTTCTCCTATTGCTTCCCAACTGAAGAAATAGTCAATGTTTCCCTTGGCTTTGTGTTACATTTGTAATAAATTGATAAATAATATTAGGCATATAATTTGAAAAATGCCTGAATTAGGAAAGAAAGAACCATCTCATATGAATGACCCAAGCTCCTACCCTAAGGACCTAGAAAATAAAGAGCAAATAAAATCCAAGCAGGTAGAATGAAGGAAATATAAGAATTAGAGTGAAAGTCAATGGAATATATATTCTAGCCCCTCAAAAAATGTAGGATCCTTTTAAAACCAGCAAGGGGCAGAGAGCTACATGTATTGTCGTGCTATTGAGCCAAGGGCTGTGTATCATTCAGTTTCAGAGGGAAAGGTAAATGTTTGGCTCCAAAAAAAAAAAAAAAAAAAGAAAGAAAGAAAGAAAGAAAAAGAAAAAAAAAAGACTTGTTTTGGCTCCACTTGATAGTTGGATGGGGGCTGGTTCTCTTCTCTAGAGGGAGCCAGTGCCTGTCATTCGTGGAACATCCTTGCACCTATCTAGGCTCCAGATCACACTCTGGGGTTCTAGTTTCCCTATGTTTTGGGGGTTCAGAGGTCTTTACAGAGACCTTAATGTATGGAATAGGGTTCAGTTCAGCAGCGGCCATGGGAAGAGGCAGCACCCCTCTGGGGATTGGGATTTGCTGATGGAAATTATGTACAGCAGATTCTTACTACAGAGGAAATTCACCACCCACACTGCCCCTTTGTTTGGTAATGGTGCTGAATTAAGCTGTCTGGACAGGAATGTGTAAGTGATGCCCTAGTCCAGAGGTCCACCTGCCTCCCCAAAGCCCTGAGAACTTTCCTTCTCCTCTGCCTGCCTAGCTTCTACAGGTAGAAGGACCACAGGGACTTCTAAGCCAAGACCCCCTCACCCACCCGCTGCTGAATTGCTTCTTCCTCTGCAACCAGAATACCCTTGGAATTATTTTCAACGGGCATCATTAGGAGAGCGGGTGTTTAGCTGGTGACAGGGCTCAGCCAGCATCATGAATTTTCCAGCTCAAATTCTCAGTGTCTTGCTGTTTGGTGTCACAGCTGAGAAAGAAGGGAAGCTCAAAACTTACTACCTCTTTGCCATCAGAGCTGGAGTCTAGGACCAGTTTTTTCTTTCTTTGGCTTGAGTCTTTTGGCAAATCTGCATGTTGCATGCTAGGAAGACGTTCCCTTCCTCTCTTTCTGCTTGCTTCCATCTCTTCTGTCTCTCCCATGTGATCTTAGTTTCCAGTGGGGGAACCATCTTGACCCAGTCTCTGCCTCTCTGGCTGCTTCCCAAGAGAACAGAGTCACCATTCTCTCAGAGACCAGCTCCAACATAAGCTCCAGCAACTTAAACAGGTACCATCAGAAGCCTGGAGCTTCCCCTAAGCTACTTGTTTACTTCTCAGCAAGCCTAGCTTCGGGGGTCCTGGCTCACCTCAGCAGGCATGGATGTGGGTGGGAACTCTTAACTGTCTCACCACCAGTAGCCTGGGGGTCTAATGCGCAGCCAATTACTGTTGCCAGCAAGGGCAACAGTGTTAAAGACAGCAACAAAAGCTCCAGCTGTGGGCCCAGCTATGCTCCCTCAGATACCCTGAAGGTCATGGGCTCTGCATCCGAGTCTGGGAGACCTCAGTGTGGCCATCTGTGGTGCCCTGGACTTGGCTGACTGTAGAAGATGCTGGGCTTTTCTCAATGGGCTCCGTTTTGGCGACAGCCTGGTTCATGAAGGGAAAGGTGCAGCAGGTGTGATGCCATTCTTCCAGAGCATTACTCTTGTTTTGTTTTTGTTTGTTTGTTTAAGATTTTTATTTATTTATCTGTCAGAGAGAGAGAGCACAAGTAGGCAGAGAGTCAGTCAGAGGGAGAAGCAGGGTCCCCTTTGAGCAGAGAGCCAGAGATCTGCTGGATCCTTGGACCATGGGATCATGACCTGAGCTGAAAGCAGACACTTAACTGACTGAACCACCCAGGCGCCCACCCCCGACTTAGGTCATTCTTAAAACAAAGTTACTTTCTGCACTGCCCTGTAAGGCTTTCTTTGCTAACAGGATTGAATTAAGCCTGTCTGGACAGGATCCCATAAATAATGCCCTGGACCAGACAGACACACACCTCACAAAAGCGCTGAGAACCTTCCCTCTCCTATGGCTGCCTAATTTACATAAATGGAAGGACCACAGAGACTTATAAGCCAGGACCTCCTCACTCACACCTTGCTGATTTGTATTTTCCTCTGGTACAAATAATTCTAAAATATATATGGAACCAGAAAAGACCCCCATAGCCACAGGAATGTTGAAAAAGGAAGCCAAAGCTGGTGGCATCACAATTCCAGACTTCAAGCTCTATTACAAAGCTGTCATCATCAAGACAGAATGGTACTGGCACTAAAACAGACACTTAGACCCATGGAACAGAATAGAGAAACCAGAAATGGACCCTCAACTCTATGGTCAAGTAATCTTCGACAAAGTATGAAAGAATGCCCAATGGAAAAAAATGAAAATCTCTTCAATGAAAGATGTTGGGAAAACTGGACAGACACATGCAGAAAGATGAAACTGAACCAGTTTCTTAGACCATACACAAAAATGGACTCAAAATGGATGAAAGACCTTAATGTGAGACAGGGAATCCATGAAAATCTTAGAGGAGAACACAGGCAGCAACCTCTGTGACCTCGACCACAACAACTTCTTTCTGAATGTCTCTTCAAAGGCCAGGGAAACAAAGGCAAAAAATGAACTATTGGGACTTCATCAGGATTAAAAAGTTTTTTAGTAGAAATAAAGTAATGGTAGAAAAAGAAAAAAGGGAAACATGACAATACAGTGATAACCTACATTGCTCCATTATTGTGCAAGTCAATATCAGACAACCAGCTCTCTAGAAAATGAAAGTTCAGAAAGAAGAGATATTTATTTATTTATTTAATATTTTAACAGCATAAGGAATCAAGTCAATGGTATTGTAATTGCACTGTATGGTGACAGATGTGGCCATAGAATAATGTATGAACTTGTGGAATCACTATGTTGTACCGCTGAAATAGGATAGCCCTATGTGTCAATGATGCTAATCCAAAATAGAGGAAATATTTAAATCCTTGATCCAAACATCTTCCACAGGAATCCAAAGGAAAAGAAGTTCTTGTTCAGGGTAGATGTTCCAGGAGACTTCAGAATTCATCTCCTCCCATGGACATGTGGAACCTACAGCTATGCATGGGACAACTCCCACTGTGAGACATCCAGATACTAGCCGAGGGACTCCTACACATTGGGTTAAAGAGGTCATACCCACATTGGAACACGTGCACAAAGCTGGGACACATTCTTGCTATGAACTCCACCTCCAACAGAACCATATACCATTGGAAGGGATCTTGTAACTCCCAGTTTCTCCCTGAAGAGCAAAGGGTTTTGACCCAACTTCTAGTGCCTCAACTTGCAAAACTTCCACCTGAGGAACCGGCTCCAAAACACCTCAATCTGGAAGCCAGCGGGGCAGTGCATGGAGACTCCCCAACAGAACAGTAAACAAAGAAACAGGGAGCAGATGGAACCCCCCACCTCCCAGCCTTACCCTCAAAGAAGCCTATTTTCAGATCTTAAAGGCTGCTGCCTGACAGTTAGGCTTCCAATTCAGAACACATCTATGGGCTGCCTGCATTCCTCTCTGGAAATCGGGGAAGACTGTGTTTGTACTCTGCATTCTCTCTCTTCCCAGCTCCAGGTCCCTGGTGTCTCCCTGGAAAGAGCTTGTGCACTTGTCTGGTGCCCCAGCACCCCTTGACCACCTGGCTCTGTTGGCCAGCAGGGCTGAAGTTCTCAGACCCACAGGGCTAGAGCAAATAGAAACAAATAATATTTGCATAAATAATACTTGTGTGTTAGAACTGAAAAATAATACTTTCAATAAACTTGGAAAATTACAATAAGTTTGTGATAAGCTTACAAACAGATGAACTTGCAAGAATATTTGTGTATTATAATTTAAAATAATGCAATAAATATGTATAATAGATGGTAATACTTTATTAATTTGATATCTTGACTGAGTATAAGATTTTTCTGGATTGTTTTTCTGCAATTTCATTTATTATGGCATCAAAATTTGTACTTTTAGCAAACTCAGTTACCATATGTAATTGCAAATAACAGTGTCTTTTGGCAAATACAAGATCTCAAATATTTTTCAGTAAGTTTTAATTTTGAAAAGTTTTTTTTCTGATGCAAAAGAAAAAAAAGCCCTGAGTTGTTTGGAATATTTTATAGTCTGCAATGACATTATGCTGTCTTTCTGATTAATTATTTGAATTATAAATTTTAATATGTCTAGACATGATGAACCATTTCTAAAAGAAAAGACTTAACTCTTCACACAAATTAGTTTTGTGTAAATTGGATTTAATATCAGATACAAATGTATACCATATCTTAATGTTTCTTCTGACATTTCTTGCAATATAAATATGTAGATATAAAACATGAAACTGACAATAGCTCCATAATTTGTATACATTTAAGAACACCTATTTATTACATTCTGCCTCTGTCCTTCAATTACAACTAATCCTCAAGTAGTCTTATTAAAGAATGTTTAGTATGAAGCTTCATATAAAATAGTGCTCTTCATCAAATGTGACACTATTTAAACTTAACATTTACTTCTAGGACTGTGGCTACTTAGTTTACATTGCCATAGCTGTTTTCAAAACTGAGATCCTAAATTCCCTGAAGAATTCTCATAATTTTTTTTTGACATATTGGTATGCTATGCTCTGCTCATTGCAAGTGTAGCTACCCTCTCTCTCCGCACAACACTGTTCAAATATCATAAACTATTTCCCTTCCTTGTACCTTTCATCCCTGTGACCTACTCATTCCATAACTGGAAGCCCGTTCGTCCCAATCTCCTTCACACATTCTTCCCTTCCTGCCTGTTCCCTTCCCCTCAGGCAACCACCAGTTTGGTCTCTGTATTCAGGGGTTGTTCTGCTTTTGTTTGTTTTGTTTTATATTTTAGATTCTACATATAAATGAAATCATATGATGTTTGTCTTTCTCTGGACTTACTTCAACTCACATAATAGCCTACTGGTCCACCCATGTTGTCTCAAATGGCTAGATTTCATTCTTTTTATGGCTGGGTAAAATTTCATTGTATATATGGACATTGTCTTTATAGGATTAGCAGCTTATATCTGCTATGGGTTTCCAAGTCTGTTTGGGAGCTTGAAGAAAAAGGTTTACAGTTGTTCTCGGCCATATTTCCTATGGGGTTAGTGTGTGTATAGAGTGTTACCTAGAGAACATAGTACAAGAACAGTTAGTATTGAAAGGGTCCATGGATAAAAGGATGAGACCGATACAAAGCGAAGGTCAAGCAAAGCTTTATTTCGCACCAAGCATCGAGAATCAAACTGACTGGCCAGGGCCATCTCTTGCAAAGAGGCGACCCCTCCCAGTCTCACAGACTAACTTTTATAGAGTAAAGGCCATGTGATTGAGCCTGGCCACACACAGGTGGCCAATGGAATTACATTCTACCCCATGATAGTCGTCTAATTCAGCCTATGACCTTGGCTAGAATTTGTCTGGAGCCCAAAAGGCGGGGCTCACACTCCTTGTCGGGTAATACGTGCACTTTCCCTTGATTGGACGTTTCCACCTGGCCTGGCTCATCCTTGGCTGGTAGGGAGGTAATATATGCCCTTTCACTGATTGGACGTTTCCACCTGGCTGGACACGTCCTTGTATGTGGGCTCCATTACCAGGGGCTGGTCAGTCATATTTCACTAGTTCTGTTTCTAAGTGCTTTTCTCTTGGGTTGGAAGGGGCAGGTTCAATCTAAGTTTACTGCATAAACAACAAAATGGCTCACTCTGGCTAAGTAGGCTCTTACAGTATAACTGGGAAAGAAGAAATTCAGAGAGTGGGAAAATAAGCAGTAATAAATTCTGAATGATATCAAATATTATCCTACTGAAAATATCACAAACTTTGTTAGCTCAAAAATGTATGTAATTCCCACCTGATCATGGTGGATAATCTTTTTAATGTGCTGTTGGATCCTGTCGGCTAGGATCTTGTTGAGAATCTTAACATCCATATTCATCAGAGATATTGGTCTAAAATTCTCCTTTTTGGTAGGGTCTTTGTCTGGTTTGGGGATCAGGGTAATGCTGGCTTCATAGAAAGAGTCTGGAAGTTTTCCTTCTGATTCAATTTTTTGAAACAGCTTCAAGAGAATAGGTGTTAATTCTTCTTTGAAAGTTTGGTAGAATTCCCCAGGGAATCCTTCAGGTCCTGGGCTCTTGTTTTTTGGGAGGTTTTCAATATCAGCCACAGCAACTTCTTCCAAGATATGTCTCCAAAGGCAAAGGAAACAAAAGCGAAAATAAACTTTTGGGACTTCATCAAAATCAAAAGCTTCTGCACAGCAAAGGAAACAGTCAAAAAAACAAAGAGGCAACCCACGGAATGGGAGAAGATATTTGCAAATGACAGTACAGACAAAAAAGGTTGATATCCAGGATCTATAATGAATTCCTCAAACTCAACACACATGGAACAGGCAAACATATCAAAAAATGAAGATATGAAGATATGAAGAAGATATGAACAGACACTTCTCCAATCAAGACATACAAATGGCTATCAGACACATGAAAAAATGTTCATCATCACTAGCCATCAGGGAGATTCAAATTAAAACCACATTGAGATATCACCTTACACCAGTTAGAATGGCCAAAATTAACAAAACAGGAAACAACATGTGTTGGAGAGGATGTGGAGAAAGGGGAACTATCTTACACTGTTGGTGGGAATGCAAGTTGGTGCAGCCTCTTTGGAGAACAGTGTGGAGATTCCTCAAGAAATTAAAAATAGAACTTCCCTATGACCCTGCCATTGCACTCCTGGGTATTTACCCCAAAGATACAGATGTCGTGAAATGAAGGCCCATCTGTACCCCAATGTTTATAGCAGCAATGGCCACGGTCACCAAGCTATGGAAAGAACCAAGATGCCCTTCAACGGATGAATGGATAAGGAAGATGTGGTCCATATACACTATGGAGTATTATGCCTCCATCAGAAAGGATGAATACCCAACTTTTGTAGCAACATGGACGGGACTGGAAGAGATTATGCTGAGTGAAATAAGTAAAGCAGAGAGAGTCAATTATCATATGGTTTCACTTATTTGTGGAGCATAACAAATAGCATGGAGGACAAGGGGTGTTAGAGAGGAGAAGGGAGTTGGGATAAATTGGAAGGGGAGGTGAATCATGAGAGACTATGGACTCTGAAAAACAATCTGAGGGGTTTGAAGTGGCGGAGGGTTTTGAGGTTGGGGTACCAGGTGGTGGGTATTATAGAGGGCACGGATTGCATGGAGCACTGGGTGTGGTGAAAAAATAATGAATACTGTTTTTCTGAAAATAAATAAATTTAATAAAAAAAATTATGTATGTAATTGTGTTGCCACAAAATATGCCTAGGATTTCTGACACTCAGGCTGAGTAATTGTCCCTGACCCATGCGTACAGGCTGGGAGGGTCCAGTTAAGGTTCAGGACAGCTGTCCTGGCAGCTCACCACTCAGCCCTACAGGATGACACGTCACTTCTGGAGCTGGTTGTGCCCCACTGAGGCTGTTGGCGTCCAAGGGCCAGGACTCGGTCCAGAGCACTCAGCTGCATGTTACTGCCCTGACTTCCCCAGAACCTGCCTCTGACCACAGCTCAGAGTCTCTGCTGTGCCGGCTCACTGCTCAGGCAACACACGTGCCCGCCAAACAGAGAGGTTTGTGTTCAGGCTTGAACCACTGTGGGAGGAAAATGTGTTTCTTGATAACAGTAATAAACTCCCACATCATCAGCCTCCACCCTGCTGATTCTCAGGGTGAAATCTGTCCCTGACCCACTGCCACTGAACCTGTCTGGGACTCCAGTGAAACGGTTGGAAACCCTGTAGATCAGGAGCTGTGGGGACTGGCCTGGCTTCTGCAGGTACCAATGCAAATAGGTGTTTCCATTACTGTGTACGAGGCTCTGACTGGCCCTACAGGAGATGGAGGCCGGCTCTCCGGGAGTGACCGACAGCAAGAGTGGGGTCTGAGTCAGCACGACCTCCCCGCTGGATCCTAAAATAATGAGAGTTAAGTACAGATTATGGAATAAGAGTGTAATCCATTTTTATGATTTTAAATTTTGATTATATTAGGCCAAATCATTATTTTGTGATTGGATTCCTATTCTAAATATATTCAATTTCCATGGAGAACCCAAGAATTACAGGGCACAGAGTGGCCACATTTTTTTTCCTTCAGCATCTCACTAAAGCACTGTTCTTTTGTCCTTGCAGAGTCTTCATAATTTTCACAGATCTCAATATTTAATACCCCTTTTCGGAGGGCAATCTCACCCCTGGAGAGAACACACATAGGGACTAACAGCACCCAACAGCTCACCCTCCTCACTGCAATCTCCCATCTCCTCCCAGCTTTGCTCTTACCTGGGACCCAGAGCATCAGCAGCCCCAGGAGCTGAGAAGGGAACCTCATTTTGAGAAGCTGAACTGTGAGTCCTAGTAAGTAAACACAAGCTCAGAGCTGAACTTTATCTCAGACTTCCAAGGGAAGGTCCTCCCCAGGGGACAATATGCAAATCCTGTGGTGGGTGTGGCAGAATGGAAGGAGCAAAAGACAGGGTGCAGGTCCCTCTCCTGGGAGAGCACTAACTTAAAATGTCTTCTCTGTTTGGAGGAAAACCAACAGAGACAGATTACTGCTTTGTGGCAAGCAGGATCTCCCTGTGATAATCAGGATCTGTGGCAGGACACAGTGCTCCTAGCCCTGCCTTCTGAGAAAGCAGAGTCCATGTCTGACCAGAGTCCATGTCTGGCAGGTGAATAGCTATCCTCCTGGATTCCTGTCAGCTAATGTCCAGGAGGAAACAGGTCCCACTCCCACTCCAGCTGATTGACCGGAGATCTCCCGATCCCAGGATGAACTGAAGATGGTTCAGGAGTCTCTGGGATCTGCCGTTTCCAGGTTAATGGTTTTAGACAATTTAGTAATGATTAATGAAGAATTAAATTCACCCTGGGGCTTTGTGAATATTACTCTAGTAGAAGATGAAAGTGAGAAGAACTTGACAGGTAGAAAAGAATCTCTCACTTACAGGAGGAGAACTCATAGTCTTGCGGAAGATAATAGTAAAGAAGACAGAATTTTATGCTTCAGCTAATGCGTATGAAGATTGTGGTAACCATTTGTTATAATCTTGTGGTATCCTGTCATGTTTCTCTCTCTGTCCCCAGAGTTAGATAGATAAAGAGAGAGAGAGAGAGAGGTAAGCAGATAGTTAGTGGCACACACACCATATGACATATGTGAGACCCTTCACTAAAAAAGGGACATATACTGATGGTTCGTCACGTGTCAGGTTGACATTATGTCATATCGAATCATTTGTGAGAATTGTATCAACTTCAAATTATCTCACAACTCAAGTCACTGTTCTGCAAACAAAGTCCTGTAGAAGAATGGAGTTTGTACTTCTATTGGATCTCCAGTAATTTAAATCCAAAGTCATACTGAATTGAAAAATAACTGAAATTTCAGGCATGATAAGGAGAAAAGTTCAGTCTGAATATCTTCTAGGAAATCCTCCAAGAGTTAGATTTTGTGTAAAATCTAACAGAGTTAGTGTAAAAATGGTATCGAAAGCAAAGCCTGATCTCAGCATAGAGACTTGGTTGTTGAATACAAACTATGGAAGAAGTAGAAGTAGTAGAGCCCTTGTCCCATAGTTGACCAGTTAGCATTTTATTTGTCTTTTTCTGTGATTTCTGTGCTAGCCAGTGCAATACTGAATCTTACCCTTGAAAATGGCAGCCTTCCTAACAAATCCTGCTAGTGAGGGAATTCAGGAAGATAAGCCAGTGAAAAAGAAAAAAATCAGGACAAAAACAAATGGAAAATACAAGACAGTGCAAATCTTAAGACGAGTTTGAAAAACTATTCATTACAGATGTTAAATTAAGAATTACATTATCTAACACTGTGTGTCAAGTAACTAAAAAAAGGATCAGATTTGCATTACCCATTACGATATGTGAAACCTCAATATGTGGATATATGGTTGGAAATTATATATCTGTCATGTTTATTTACTGTGTATCAGTTTAAAGTTTTCTTTTCTTTCTTTCTTTTTTTTACAAAGTATTCCTAAGAATGCTTGAATTTCAAAAATTATACTATTTCTTACAAAACTTTAAATGAAAATTTTACATGTCTCCTTATCTGTTTGGTTACATATCTCATAATGTCTTGCCTTAAAATAAGTAGAAAATGTAAAATCTTGTAAAGCTTTCTTTCTTGTCTAAAGGCTTTGAAGTTTTCCTGTACTCCCTGTAGACTGAAGGAAGAGCATTCCTAATTCTGACCAGGAGTGTTTGTGTCCTTCCTGTTTACAAACTAGGTTGTATCCTGGACAGTAAAATGGACCCTATTGAGCAGGTCGGGGTACACCACACAGAAATCACTGGCATCTGTAAGGGTTGTAAGAAGAACATCCATGAGGTCCAGGTGGGGAAAAGAACTCTAGATTCACTAATCTTGACCACCGTCACCTGAATTAGCAAGGACTTATACAGGTGGGTTTTACTGCACTTTTGTCTCTTTACCAGCAGATGTCTAATTGGAATCAATAAAAGTGGAAGCCAGGGTGTGATTTGTGTCCTTTGGGGCAATGCTCTTGCTGCTTTGGTTATGTGAGTCCATTATTCTGGGGTCAGGGTGTGTGGGTGGGGAGTGTGATTCTGTTATACATTCTGTAGAACTTGATCTATAAATTTTCTCAAGTAAAAAAGCTCAAACTCATAGCACTTTGGCCAAGTTGATGGACAACAGACCTGTGTCCTGACTGAGCCCAAATGTAAGTTCTTTCTGAGAAAAGATGAGCTTATCCTTGCCAGAGAACTGAGATGAAGCCACCCAGCAGAGGGAGTTTCTCCAACAGGAGGTCTGTTGAGTAGCTTCTTGGTACCTGTGATTGAAATGGATCCCTTTTTCTAAAGAACTGCAAATTATCACCCTCTAGAGGATGAGCATCAGCGGCCCCAGGAGCTGAGATGGGAACCTCATTTTGAGAAGCTGAACTGTAGAGTCCTAGTAAGTAAACACAAGCTCAGAGCTGAACTTTATGTCAGACTTCCAAGGCAAGGTCCTCCCCAGGGGATAATATGCAAATCCCATGGTGGGTGTGGCAGAGTGGAAGGAGCCAAAGACAGGGTGCAGATACCTCTCCTGGGAGTGCAGTAACTTAAAATGTCTTCTGTGTTTGGAGGGAAACTAACAGAGACAAATTCCCTACTGCCTTTTGGGAAGCAAGATCTCCCTGTGATAATCAGGATTTGTGGCAGCACACAGTGCTCATAGCCCTGCCTGCTGAGAAGGCTCCAGAGAACCTGACGATACAGACATGAGTGTCCAGAGTCCATTTATGGGTGGTGAATGGTCATCCTGTTTGGATTCCTGTCAGCTAATGTCCAGGAGGAAACAAGGCCCACTCCCACACCAGCTGACTGGCAAGTGATCTCCGGTTCCCAGGATGATCTAGAGATGGTTCAGTAGTCTCTGGGGTTTGGCCTTTTAGGTTAATGGTTTAAAACAATTCAGTAATGATTTAAAATGAATGAAACTTATCCTGGGTCCTCTCATATTATACTCTATGTGAAGATGAATGTAAAAAATCTACAGGGGTAGGAAAGAATCTCTCACTCGCAAGTAGAGAATCATATTCCTGGGTAAGAGAATAGGGACAAAGACAGAATTTATGCTTCTGGCAGTGAGGGTGCCATTTGTGGTAACCATTTGTTACATCTGGGGAGTATCGGTCATACTTCTCTCTCTCTCCCCCAGAAAGACATACAGACAGACATTCAAATGAATAGATACACACACATACTCCATAACAATAAAGAAATTTTTTAGAGAAGCACTTCCGAAGAGGATGAGACAGAACAGTAATGTTTCATTTTGTGATGTTTGCTTCTACATTATCTTTTTCCTGTGATGCGCAGAAGACCCCTTCCCCTATAGAGGCTTCGTCATGATGTGTAAACAGCTGCTATCAGGGGTTCTGGTTCCTTGTTAGCTCTGTGTGAGAAGTTGTGTCTCTCCCTTGGGTTTTATGCTTGGCATCAACAGTCATGACTGGAGTTCAAGAAGAGATTTTGTAGGCTAGAATAGCAGGAACTGGGTAACCATTTAAATGTCTAACGGTCACCTATACCTATGACAGACATTTTCTGGGGTTTTCAGTGAACCCCAATCACTGTAGAAGAGAGTACAGGGTCAGAGCTGCTTGGGGCATCAGTTTACCAAGTGCAGGGACATAACATGATGATTCTGCATGTGTCAGCCTGATGGAGGTGTTAGTTGATTGTGAGAATTGTATCTACATTTATGTATATTATACATATATATATGCATATAGACATACATTCACATATATATGAATGAATATATATGAATGAACTTTAGATTTAACCACATTTAATAAGTCTAAATGATCTATACAATTTGTCACTATTACTCAAAGTAATCTCAGTTAGATGTTTCTATAATGGGGTGAATTTTACACTTTTAAATCAAATATTTTTTAAAAATTTCTTTGTTTTGCATCTTCTTATGAATGGATTTCCAAGTATTCCTTTTTATGCCATCGTGCTTAATAAAACCTGTCAATTTCTATGTGGAGATGTATAAAAACTGTACTAGTCAGATTTGACACACTATTTCAACACCATTCAAAAACTCAGTGGCTTCTCATACTAAGCATTTATGTCTATAGTCATGGATGTTCATGTTGACAATAATTTGATAATGCACATGGGGCTCATCTATGTGGTTCTTCTGCAGGGAGATGAATGGTTCTCTAACCTACGGATTGTGGTTGATCTGCGGCCAAGACAGAGTGTGGTGACTCCCATGGCACAACATGCTCATGGCAAGCTGTGGGAGGGTACAGAAACCACACAGTCTAAAGAGGCTTGTAATTTAATTTTGTGTGAATTAGAAAGTAAATTTGGAGGGTTTTTTGAGATGTGGCTTTAATTTAACAGGTGGCTTTTAATAGAAATGTCTTCAATGAAAATAGAAAATTAAAGAATGACTAGTTTATGGGAAGTAAAAATGCTCTATAACAGAGCATCTTAAACCTTACACAACTCTCCTGCCATCTTGTTAAAATGGAGAGCCATATGAGTAGGTATCAGGTGGAGACAGCTATTTCACATTTGTCACAGACTTTCAGGGTTGTTGATGATGCTCTCATTTATAGAGAATTTTAAGCAACAAGATA
This sequence comes from Mustela erminea, assembly GCF_009829155.1. NCBI lineage: Eukaryota > Metazoa > Chordata > Mammalia > Carnivora > Mustelidae > Mustela > Mustela erminea. The sequence goes on from NC_045620.1 coordinate 103,745,303, forward strand.
TTCTTATATTAAGAAAAAAACAATGCTTCATCCACATTTAGTTTTTTTCTTTTTTTTCCAATCACAAAAGTCCTTCATTGTCAGGTTATTTCTATATACATGACACAATTTCCTCAACCATCTGTTCCCCAGTCACTTAACAAAATCTTCTTGTTATGACCCAATGATGATAGCTAGAAGCATATTCACATATATTCTGGGGCCTTCCCTTAACTGGCCAACTTCTGAGAGATGTAAAAGCAGTGACCATCCCAGGCTGACTTCTGTCAACTCCCCATCACCACCATCACTTCTGGAAGCACATTTTCCTGAGCCCCCTTTCCTCTATGGTTCCCTACAGAGTTGCTCACGAGGCACCTTACCCTAGATCTGGAGGTCAGAAGAGGAGGAAACAAAGCATTTCATCAGCACCTGCAGGCAGATGAGTGATAAGTGAGGGACTGGAGAATCACCTGGGGAGGGGCTGCCGAGGTTAGGGCATCATCCCCTCCATCCCTGGCCCTCCTAGACAGGTCTGGGGATCACGTGGCTAGGCAGCCCGTATCTCCAATGGTATAAATTCTCTGACTTATGGGATATTACTGATGAATAACCATTTCTAGTGTCTGTTTCCCTTATTACTATATCCCCAGGCCTTTGAAAGAGTGACATTTAGACATTGCTTCCTTACAGGAAGCAATTCCTGCTTGGAATACCTAGAGTGGCTTCTTTTTTGCTGTACAAACCCTGGCAGATGCCATCACCCACACTCCTCAGGTAAAATGATCTGGGGGAAAGGGAGTCAGTCAGGAGACCGGGGATCCTCCTTGCCCTTCTCCCAAAGCTCCCATAATCTCCAAATTGTGGCTGCCTCTGAGAAACTGTCTGAGCAGTTGCAGACATCAGAGAAGCAGCGGGGTCAGCCTAGCCCCTCACATCTGCTTCCCTGGTGGTTTATGTTCTGACCTGTAACACTGTGGGCAGGTAGCTGTTAGACTGTTGGCAGTAGTAGGTCCCAGCATCTTCAGGCTCCAGACTGCTAATGGTGACAGTGAAGTCTGTCCCAGACCCACTGCTGCTAATCCTTAACGGGACCCCAGTTTCCAGCTTGGATGTTGTATAGATCAGGAGCTTAGGAGCTCTCCCTGGCTCCTGCTGATATCGGGCTAACCACTTGTTAATGTTCTGACTCGCCCCGCAGGTGATGGTGACTCCTTCTTTTGGAGCCATGGACAGGACAGCAGGAGACTGGGTCAGCACAATCTCACCATGAGAGGCTGAAACCACACAGGAAACACTGGCAGAGCCTCATGATATGTACATGGAAGTCACCAGTATCTCGTTAGGTGGGACATAGGATACTACTTATTTTTAAAATATGCTAAATTCATCTATGGAAGGATTCCCAATGAAGAAATAAAATCAGGCATGAAAATCATACCCCCACTTTAATCTGCCTTGTGTAAATATTCTCACCTGGAACCCAGAGGAGCAGAAGGCCAGGAAGCTGTGATGGAGTCACCATCTTGCTGCTTTCCATGGGTCCAGTGTGTTTCTGCCACACACCCAGAGACTCTGTTATAAGACTCTGAGAGGCAGAAACACTTCAGATCTAAGAGGAAGAAGATATGCAAATTATGGGGCATTCGTATTGCTTAAAATACTCAATAATTAAATTTATCAGAAGAATCCCCCCACCAGGACCCATTCTCCTCTGGGTATGTTATCTCCCTCTTCTGGGCCTGTGAAGGTTTTGAAAGTGCTTACCCCATGCTTGGCCAAATACAAGGTCTACCAGCAGGGGGCATGGCATATGATGTAATGCAGTTCTCTGGTGGATATTGCTTTCACCTGCAGTGAAGAGCTAGTCACATCCTCAGTCTTGGCCCAGGGCTATGTTAACTCCCTGCTCTCTGCTGCAGTGCATTGTATAAACACCCACCAGAGCATCCCGCCAGGCCATACTCTGTCAATTACATACTATTAATTGCACATGATGAGTGAGAAGTGGTGAGGACTTCACCTACTTGCAAAAACACATGTGCTCAAACAGTGCAATCAAACCCTACAAAAATTCACTTGGGCCCCCACCCTGGTGGCTATGTCAGGGGTCCAGATACCTGAGGAATATGGGGACATCCTCTCTGGAGTAAAGGACAAGTGCTTGCATCTTGTACCTCTGACCACTGACGTTGAAGCACACTACCTTGTTGAGTGTTGAGTGTTGGGACAACACATTCCAAAGTTGGATAAGCTACACCATTCTGGTTATGAGCTAATTTTGAAGTCAGTAGTGTAGAGTGGGTGCAGAGCCAGGAGGGACTGTATCAGGTTTAGGTCTCTATGCAAGTGGGTCCTATGACCTCTCCTATCATTTGGTGGTACATGCATCTGTGTTAGGAAGGACATTGTGGACACTCTGGCAAGTCCAGAGGAAGACTCATAGTATAGACTTCCCGGTTCTTCAGCAAGACTTGGTCCTTCTCACAAACAACCTACTCACTGTTCAACAAGTAGTTCCCAGCATAGCACAGGCCCCAGTAGACCTGTCCACAGCAAATCAATTAACTGTGTGACAGAGCTCTTTGTCCTAAACCAGAAATGTGACACACTAATTTTTTTTTAAAGATTTTATTTATTTATTTGAGAGAGAGACAGTGAGAGAGAGCATGAATGAGGAGAAGGCCAGAGAGAGAAGCAGACTCCCCGTGGAGCTGGGAGCCCAATGCGGGACTTGATCCCAGAACTCCGGGATCATGACCTGAGCTGAAGGCAGTTGGCCAACCATCTGAGCCACCCAGGTGTCCCTGACACACCAGATTTTAAGATTGGGTGGAGCCCACCAGCAGACAATCCCAGAAAGGAGACAGTATTTTCTTTAGTATTGGATCCAAGCAGATTCAGCGGGCACACGATTTATGGGACAAGAGTTTCAGATCACCACAATAATTACCACTGTTGCCCAAACACCCCTGCATGAGCTTCTATTTTCAGCCTCATGAGGCTTTATATTTAATGCATTTTCTTATTTCTGCATTCCTGCTGCTCCAGCCAGGAAGGGACCACCTCTCCCAACAATAGCTAATTCTCAGAGGCAGTAGAAGACTTGCCCAAGGGCATAGGATTGATATGCAAGACAGACAATCCTGTGTCCAAATCCTTACTCTCTTCTTGTCAATGAGACCAGCAATCTGTGACATTTCCCTCTACCCAAATCCCCCTGGGTACCAAAGGACAAGGGGCACACCTATAGTCTGCAGCCTGCTGAAATTTTCAAACTCTCCAAACTTATGTCTATGTAGCTTATTGACTTTGCTTCTCCATTATCCTTCATGAAACACAGTAAAAAATACAGGCCAGCAGTACTTCCTTCTGCCTGTGCTTCTCACCTCAGTACTGCCTGTGTCGCCAGGTGGCATGCTATGTGTTCTATTTCCAGGAGACTATGTGTATAATAAAAACTTCTTACTGCATTGTAATAGCTTTCCTGTCTTTGTTTCTTACCACATGTGATTAAAGATGCAGGGCCTGCCAATCAGCTAATAGCAGAGTAAGGACTCCAGGTTCTGCCCAGGTTTGCATGATATGTTGATGTAAGTTAAACTGGACAGCTCCCATACCATTCCGTAATGAAATAGGATGTATTTTTAGTAGATGCTCAAAGAGCACAAATGGTCATTGACTTAATGTGGCCGGGAAAGTGGCCTGAAGTAAGGATATGGATGCCGTACAGGGTATGGATGCCGTACAGGGTGGCTGGCTAGGAAGGGTCTGTTAGGAGGAGAGTGAAAGGATAAAAGAGGAAAGATCAGAAGCAAGAAATTACCCAATCTAATCAAAATGAGAAACTTATCTAAAAGCAAGTCAAAGCAAAAGAAAACCCCAAAGTCAAAACCAACAACAACAAAACCCTAGAGTGTCTGGGATACATAGGACCAAACAGAGGATCTAACGTTTGTGCCACTGGAATCCTAGAAAGAGTGGGAGAGAGGATGGAGATGAAAAATAATTGGAACAAGTAACTGCTCAAAAATTTTCACATTTAACAAACACCCAATAGCATAATCCTGAAGAAATATATGTCAAGACACATCGAATTAACATTTCTGAGCACTAAAGAAAAAGGAAAAATATCATAGGATGAAAGAGAAAAATCACACCTACTCAGAGAGGAAAACACCTTGAAGTACAGAGGATTTCTATTCAGAAACCATGGGGGCCAGAAGGAAATGATGTCAACATTTCTTTTTTCCGGATATAATTGACATATAACATTGTGTAATCTAAGTTTTACACAATGTGATAATTTGATCTATGTTTATATTGTGAAATGGATATCAACATAAGGATGGTTAATGCAACCTTCACTTCACATAATTATCTTTCTTGCTTTACTTATTTACTTTTTTGTGGTGAGAACATTGAAGGTTTATTCTTTTAGTAACCTTCAAGTACAATATAATACTGTTACCTACAGTCACCTTGCTGTACATGAGACCATCAGAAATTGTTTCATATGCAGAAGTTTGTACCCTGTGATCAACATCTCCCCTATTTATCTCACCACCCAGCCCCTGGCAAACACTAAACTATTCTCTGTTTGTATGTATTTGGGTTTTTTAGATTCCACATGGAAGTGATATTATACATAATATCTTTCTCTGTCTTCCTATTTCACTTAGCACATTACTTTCAAGTTTCATCCATGTTGTCCCAAATGGCAAGATTCCCTTCCCTTTCATGACTGAGTATTATTTCATTATGTGCATTCAGATTTATAACACATCTTCTTTCTTTATCCATTTATCCATCAGTGGACACTTAGGTTGTTTCCCTATCATGGCTGTTTTAATAATGCTGCAATGGACCCAGTGGTGCATATATAGTTTCTCAAATACCCAGAATTGTAATAACTGGATCATAGGGTAGTTTTGTTGTTAAGTTTTTAGGAAACTCCATTCTGTTTTCCATAGTGGCTGCACCAATTTCTATCCCCAACAACAATACCTGAGGGTATTTCTCCTTATACTCTCCATATCCTCTTTCTCCATATCCTCTATAACCTTTGGTATTTCTTGTATTTTGGTTTTTTGGTTGGTTGGTTGGTTGTTTTTTTTTTTTTTTTGGTAACTAGATACTGAATTTTATCAAATAGTTTTTCTGCATCTGTTGAGACAATCTTGTGATTTTTACCCTTAATTTTGTTCATGTGATGTATCATGTTGATTGTTTTATGGATATTGAACCATCCTTGCATCTCTAGAGTAAATCTTACTTGATCATGGTGTATAATCCTTTTAGTGTATCGTTGAATTTGGTTTGCTAACATTTTGTGGAGGATTTTTGCATCGATGTTCTTCAGGGATATCGGCTTCCAGGTCTGGCCCTTCTGTTCTGGACACCAAGAGCTACAGCCTTGTCTCCCATCCCCTCCTGCTCCAGGCAGGGCTGGCCCCCCAGAATGGGATCTGGGAGGGGAGGTAGAAGCAAATAGCTTGGCCTCCGTGAAAATACAGAAACATGACAATGTGGATGTGTAGCTTGCTTTAAACTGCACATAAGTGAACAAATGTTTAATTTCAAACCCTATTATTTGCCCTATAAATGTGGCCCTTGTAGGGATGATCCCCTGGAAGTTCCCCCTGAGGGGAGGATGCTCCACCCTGGCCTCTCAGTCAGGACTCCAGTCTGGTTGTCTCCACAGGTCTTCCCCAGCTGGTGGGAGGTGGGGTTTTGTAAGTACCTGATATGAGGTAAAGTGGCCTTATTCTCATTTCCTGCCTACTATTCCTTTTCTGTATGTGTAGATTCCTTTCCTCTTCTGTTTCTATTAGTGTTTCTGTAATAATAATAAAGTTTTCTTTCTTTTTCTTTTTTTTCTCTTTTTTATGAAGAGAAACAGGGCTGTGGTGAATCTTTTGTGCAGCACAGGAGGGAACTCTGTCTTGTGATATGGACTACTGCTGTAGATGTTCATCACACTAAAAAATACCTTGGCAGCAACATCTAAACTGGCATTGACCACCTCACTGGGCCCTCTAGCCTACTTACATTGACACATAAAATTAACCATCATCAGGGGCAAATGGAGGGGTGGAGTCATGGGAGAATTGACCCTTTTTGAGAGTGAGGTGTGGATCCCCAGGCAAAGTCTACTTGATACCGGCTCTGTCTGGGTTTAGGACATGGCTCATGTCATGAAGCAGTGCAGTGGATGGGGACCCACGGAACAGCCAGAGTGCCACCTGCCAGAGGAAGACTCAGGCATCTGCCCCACTTAGAGGAATGATGGCAGAAGTGTTGTGGTTGGACTTGCAGTGTGCCCGAAGCCTCCACAGCCTCTGCCCTCCTCACTGGGACTGCCTCACTGGGACAGCATCTTAAGGGAATCCCACCCTGCCCCTTTCCCTTTGCTTAAGAAGGAACAGCAGAATGAGGAAAAGGTGCAGGAAAGTTTATATGGTGCCCAAGCAAACCTGTGCTCATTTCTCAAACTACCCCTTTTTTAAAAAAAGAATTTATTTATTAATTTGCCAGAGAGAGAGAGAGAGAGAGCACAAGCAAGGGAAACAGGAGGCAGAGGGAGAAGCAGGCTCCCCACTGAGCAATAAGCCCAATGTGGGACTCTATCCCAGGATCCTGGGATCATGACCTGAGCTGAAGGCAGCCACTTAACCAACTGAGCCACCCAGGCATCCCTCTTGCATCCCTTTTTGTGGGGGGTTAGTGAAGACAAATGCTGTGAAGATGTCTCAGGGATGCTGCCGGGGGGGTTTGTGCCCCAGGAAGCTGCATGTTTCCCAGGGTCCCACGGCAGGAGTGAGCCAGGAAGGTCTGTCTGTAGCATCTGACAAAGGACCATGAACATTACACCCTGTAGATCAGTTCTCCCTTCCTGCTCCTCCTGGACTCTGGGACATTTCTCTTTTAATTCCTCATTCTCTTTTATTCACCCTCCATCAACAGGATGAAACCTTTGAGCTCTCCTATTCAGAATCTCCCACGTGGAAGTTAGTGTCCCTCTTCCTTTTTCCTTCCATGGGCCCTGTTTCCCAGCCTTCCTGGGCAGTGTCCTGGACATTCATTTCTGCTCCGTCTCCTTTCCTACCTCCCTTCTCTCTCTTCTCCATTTCTCCCAGGCTTACTCATTCTCACAAAGGCAATTCTCTCATTCTTTCTTTTTAAAATATTTTATCTATCTATTTATTGCTGGGGGGTTTGGCTGAGGGAGATGAAGAGAATCTCAGGCAGACACCCTGTTGAGTGAGGACTTGATGCCTGCTCTGTCTCACATGCCTGAGATCATGATCTGAGCCAAAACCAAGAGTTGCACGCTCAACAGACTGAGCCACCCAGGTGCTCTGATTCCCTCACTCTTCAACACTGTTCACTTTAGGAACACAGGGTCCTGTGCCTCAGCACCTTTTTACACCACTTGTCACCTTTTTCTTTAAAGTTGTCCCTTGGGCATTCAGGTCTAATCTTGTGACTGAAGGAAATCTCGGTTCTAAGTGTGCCATAACTTTATTCCCTTGTAAAACAGTTCATGAGCATGTCCGTCTGTGTGAAAATGGAGACATTCTGAGCATCTTAGTATTATTTCCTCATCTCCTTCTGAAATTCATGGGTTGATGCACTTTAGCTTCAGGAAAGACCGCAGCAAACTTGGTCAGTGTGCTCCAAATGCCTTTACCTACAAAACAGGTTTTCTTAATAATTAGAATCGCTATTAAGGGAACCATTTCTCTCATTCAAGGTATGTTTTCTGAGGGCTTCCTCAGTGCCCAGAGCAAAGACATCTGCTTTCACCCCAGCTGGGATAACTAGGTGATAATCAACGGCATCAGTAAACATTTACTACATTGTGTTGGAGGAGCTATAAAGAAAAGTGAAGGAAGGGAGTATATAAAACCTTGCCAAAGGAGAGTGAATAGAAAATTAAAATCAGCTGATGTATTAGTTAGCTAGTGTCATGTGATAAATCACCCACAAAATACAGTGGCTTAAAATGGTAGCATGTCCATTGCTCTCATGTTTATTGGTTGGCTACACAGTTCTGCTAATATGGGCCGAGGCTTGATTGATCTTGATTGATCTTGGCTGGCTTGCTCGTGTGCTTAAAATTGGCGGACTGGTGCTCCTGTTGTAGAAAGGCTCACATTTCTTTCCTCTCTTCCACATTTCTGTGGCAGGGGGCAGACCATCTTGACCTAGGAAATAGGAGATGGGATACTTGGCTTTAAGTGAGGATGGAGGAGGAGCTGTTAGAACCTGAAGAAGGAAAGAGAAAGAGTGAAGACTGACGAGACCAGGGAAGTGAAGTATGATTGTGGGGCAGGGTGAAGAGCCTTAGGAGGTGAGCGGTCATGAATCAAAGTTGGAGCCGACGGGATTGCTGTGTGTTTTCCTCCAGCAGGCATGTGGAGGGTTGGGACTTTGCGACATGAAATGAGACAATGGAAGGCTGAGGAAGCCTATATCCCTTGCATATAGGGAGTTGTTATAAAGAAGGATCATGGAATTCAGGTGAGGAAGGGGGGAAATGAGACTATGAAGGGCTTAAAGACAAGAAAATATGGAAAGGTCAATAGACTCACTAAAAGCTAATTTTCAGAAAACAGTAAAATTATGACTCTCATTGAGACATAGTAATGACGAACATGGGTTGAATTATTTTACTCATATGCTGTGAGGGAACGAGGAAGATGTAACTGGTTCAAAGGAAAAGTCAAAACACACAGATATACTTGGAGTAAAGGAATGAACTGCAGAGAGAGGCAAGCTCGTTCTCCACGGTGATGTAAGACATCAGTTAAGTAACTACCAGACAGGAGAGAATCATTCATCTGTTACCAACAGTTTATAAAGAGTTGCAAGATAGCTCAAAGATAATGACCAGGGTTGGACCCTGATAACCTGGAAAGGGACGCTACAGAGATGCCAAATTTTCCATGGAAACACAACATATATTTTTCCTATAGATTTCAGGTCTTACTGTAATGAAAGCCAGAAATTATTGGCAGAGGCATACCCAGTGGATTGAGCTGCAGAGTTCTTAGAATGGGACAATGCTGAAATACTCAACATTTTTAAAAGAAACATTTATTTATTTATTTATTTATTTGTTTGTTTGTTTGAGAAAGAGAGGGAGAGGGAACACCTGAGGGCATGAGCAGGGGAGTGGCAAAGGGAGAAGGAGAAGCAGACTCCCTGCTGAGCAGGGCTCCATCCCAGGACCCCAGGGATCATGACCTGAGCTGAAGGCAGAGTCTCAATGGACTGAACCACTCAGGCTCCCCTGAGATGCTCAGCATTCTAATGATGGAGAACTTGTCATGATTTTTCTGATGGTGCACCTAAGGCATGGCCAGGAGAGTGACTGAACAAGATTGGGTAAGGAAGAGAGGGTTGGAGGAGGATCAGCCAAACAACTGAGAGAGCAGGTAATGGAAGGTCATATACTGAGTACACTCAAACCACCAGGAATTGTGACAGGCTGAGAGAGGCTCTAGGAGGCGGGAACTAAAATATTCCAGAAACCAGGAGCGAATTTGGGACTGGTGTTTGTCTGCAGTAAGGTGTGATCCTAGAGTGGCCTAGCCTACCTATCTTGATTTCAAACACTGTTCTTCCACTTTCTAGGCAGGCCTAGAAGTCTAGAAGTGGCTGAGGGGGTGGCAGAAGCTCCGTGAGCAGGCTGCTTCTAAAAGCAGCTCAGGGTGCTTTTAGAAGAAACACAGGCTACTGTGCATCTCAGTGGTTTGGAGGGTGAGTGTTGAGGGAGAAGGTGTCCAGATGGTGAGTCCTTTATCTCTCCCGTCTTTTTTTTGTTTGTTTGTTTGCCACCCTCATATAATCTGTTTTGCTGTTCTTTCCAAATTTAAAATGTTCTATAGTGACAAAAGCAGCCTGCTCTTAGCTCCTGGTTTTGCATGAGAAGTCTTTTTTTTTTTTAATATTAAAAATATGTTGGGGGAAAAATGATGTGCATTGGTTCCAGCACAAGGATAGAACAAGATCTAGTATTTTCTCCTTCATGAGATTTTTTCTCTGGATTAAAATTTGAATGGCAAAGTCAGGACTTGATCTGGAAGCCAGATTTCTACATCTTTCTACATATAAATGAAATCATATGATGTTTGCCTTTCTCTGGACTTACTTCACCTCACAATACCCTATTGGTCCATCCATGTTGTCCCAAATGGCTAGATTTCATTCTTTTTATGGCTGAGTAAAATTTCATAGTATATATGGACATCATCTTTACAGGATTAGGAGCTTATATCTGCTATGCATTTCTAAGTCTGCTTGGGAGCTTGAAGAAAAAGATTTACTAATCCTTCCCAGCCATATTTTTTATGAGGTTAGTGAGTATAGAATGTTATCTAGAGAATATAGCATAAAAACAGTTAGTGTAACTGGGAAAGAAGAAATTCAGATAGTGGGAAAATAAGCAATAATAAATTCTGAAGGATATCAAATATTATCCTACTAAAAATATCACAAACTTTGTTAGCTCAAAAATGTATGAAATTGTGTTGCCACAAATATGCCTCAGGTTTCTGATGCTCAGGCTGAGTAATTCTCCCTGAGCCCGACACACAAGCCAGGAGTGTTAGCTTGACATTCATGGCAGCTATGCCTGCCAGCTCACTGCTCAGCCCACAGGCTGATCATGTCCCTTCTGGAGCTGGTTGTGCCCTGCTGAGGCTGTTGGTGCCCAGAAGTCAGGACTCGGTCCAGAGCACTCAGTTGCATGTTACTGCCCTGACTTCCCCAGCACCTGCCTCTGATGCCAGCTCAGAGCCTCTGCTGTGTTGGCTCCCAGCTCAGGCAACACATGTACCCAGTGGGGACCACCAGACCAAGAGGTTTGTGTTCGGGGCGGAACCACTGTGGGAGGACCATGTGTATCTTGCTGACAGTAATAAACTCCCACATCGTCAGCCTCCACCCTGCTGATTCTCAGGGTGAAATCTGTCCCTGACCCGCTGCCACTGAACCTGTCTGGGACCCCAGTGAAACGGTTGGAAACCTGGTAGATCAGGAGCTGTGGGGACTGGCCTGGCTTCTGCAGGTACCAATTTAAATAGGTGTTTCCATTACTGTGTACGAGGCTCTGACTGGCCCTGCAGGAGATGGAGGCCGGCTCTCCAGGGGTGACTGACAGTGAGAGTAGGGTCTGTGTCAGCACGACCTCCCCACTGGATCCTACAACAATGAGAGATAAGTACAGGTTATGGAAAACCAATATGAGCCATTATTATGAATTTAAATATCATTTATATTAGGCTAAATCTTATTTTGTAATTTAATTCCTACTGTAAATGCATCCCATTTCCATGGATAACCCAAGAATTGCAGGGCATAGAGTGGCCACAGTTTTTTTTTTCCCCCCAGCATCTCACTAAAACACTGTTCTTTGTTCCCTTTAATTTCTCATAATTTTCTCAGATTTCAAAATTAAATTCCCCTCTTGAAGGGGAATCTCACCCCTGGACAGAACGCACATAGGGACTAATAGCACCCAGACAGCTCACCCTCCACACCCCAATCTCCCATCTCCTCCCTCCTCTGCTCTTACCTGGGACCCAGAGCATCAGCATCCCCAGGAGCTGAGAAGGGAACCTCATTTTGAGAAGCTGAACTGTGAGTCCTAGTAAGTAAGCACAAGCTCAGAGCTGACCTTTATGTCAGACTTCCAAGGCAAGGTCCTCCCCAGGGGACAATATGCAAATCCTGTGGTGGGTGTGGCAGAGTGGAAAGAGCAAAAGACAGGGTGCAGGTCCCTCTCCTGGGAGTGCAGTAACTTAAAATGGCTTCTGTGTTTGGAGGGAAACTAACAGAGACAAATTCCCTACTGCTTGTGTGGGAATCAGGAAATCCCTGTGATAATCAGGATCTGTGGCAGGACACAGTGCTCATGGCCCTGCCTTCTAAGAAAGCTCCAGAAACCCTGACTATACAGGCACGCATGTCCAAAGCCCATTTCTGGCAGGTGAATGGCCATCCTGCCTGGATTCCTGTCAGCTAATGTCCAGGAGACAACAGGTCCCACTCCAGCTGATTGACCGGTGATCTCCAGATCCCAAGATAAACTGGAGAGAGATCAGGAGTCTCTGGGATCTTCTGTTTCCAGGTTAGTGGTTTAGGCAATTTATTAATGAGTTATTAATGAATTAAACTCACCTAGGACCTCATGAAGTGAGAGGAACTTGACAGGTAGAAAAGAATCTCTCACTTACACAAGGAGAACTAATAGTCCTGCAGAAGAGAATAGGAAAGAAGACAGAATATATGCTTCAGGCAGTGTATGATGTTTGTGGTAACTGATTGTTACAGTGTGGTGTGTATCCTGTCATAGTTCTGTCTCCCTCCCCAGAGAGGCTGATAGTTGGATTGATAGAAAGACAGACAAGACAGACAGTTGATAGACACATACATGCCATGTGGTGCATATTAGATAGGGTAAACACACACACGCACACACACACACACACCCCATATCAAACAAAGAGATTTCTTAAGTCAACATGTTCTAAGAGGATGGGCAGAATGAACAATGTTTCCCATTTCCCAGAAATAATATTTCCCTTCCCATACAGAGGCTTCCTCATCACATGTAAGCAGTTTCTGTCAGGGAGTCTGGTTCCTTGTTAGTTCTGTGTGAGAAGTTGTTGTCTCTCACTTGGCTTTTCTGTTCAGCACCCCCAGCTCTGAGTCTGTAGTTCACATTGAGATTCTGTAGGTGAGAATAGCAAGGACTGGGATAAAATTTCTAATAATTTGAGGTCACCTGTACCCATGTCGAACATTTTCTTGGGTCTTGGGTGAACCACAGTCACTGTGGAACAGGGTGCAGGGTCAGAGCTGCTTGGGACATCAATTTACCAACCATCCTTCATTAAAGTAGGGTCATAACCTGACGATTCTGCCTGTGTCAGCCTGATGTAGGTGTTAGTCAGTTGTTGGTGAGAACTGTGTCAACCTCAAATTACCTCACAACTCGAGTCAGTTGCACAAACAAAATCTTGGAGAAACTGAAGGAATAGAATTTGTAGTTCTGCTAGATCTCAGGTAATTCAAATCCAAGGTCATACTGACTTGAAGAATTATTGAATACATGCAAGTCCAGGCAAGATTATACAACAAATCTCCGTCTGAATATCTTCTAGGAACTCCTCCTAGAGTGCGATTTTGTACCATAGTTGGAAGAATTATTATGTAACAATGGTAGTGTTAGTAAACCCTGAACTCTATGGAGGGACTTGGGTGCTGATGACAAGTTGTGACAGAACTAGGATAGATAGCCCATGTCCCGTATGTTACTAGTTGTCATTTTATTTACTCTTTCATGTGTTTTCTCCCTTGATCTTTCTTAGAGTGCTAGCCAATGCAGTCCTGAATCTTGTTTTGAAGATGCCTACCCTCCTAATGAATCCTGCTGGTGAATGATTCAGAAAGTTGAACCACTGGAAATGAAAGAAAACAGGAAAAAAACAAAAAGGAAAATATAAGATAATATTATAAATCTTACAATGAGTTTGGAAACTATTCATTACACATGTTAAATTAAGAATCACAATATCTAACACTGTGTGTCAAATATACTAAAAAAAATAAGAATCACATTATCCATTATCATATGTGAATCCTCAATATGTGAGAATTTGGCTGAAAATTATTCATCCATCATGTTTATTATTGCGTATCAGTTTTGAAACTATTTTTTGTGTAACATATTCCTAAGAACCTTTGACTTCAAAAATATTACTATTTCTTACAAAGCTTAACATGAAAACGTTAAAAGTCTCCTTTTGTGTTTGGTTGTTTATCTCATAATTTCTTGCCTTGAAATACCTAAAAAATGCAAAAGCTTCTAAAAGTTCTTTCTTGACAGAGGAGGCTTTGATATTTTCCTCTGCTACCTGTAGACTGAAAAAAGACTGTTCCTAATTCCTCAGAAGGCCATGTGAGAAGGTCATTTATAAGATTCAAAGATCTAGATATTTCAAAGCCCTGATCTCCATATTTGTAATCTGAATTCCTTCCCCAAATTGTCATTTCTTTTCTTTGCACTTTTTGGAATAAGTAAATAAGTAAATAAATTTTCTAGAGCTGAGATTCATGTGAGTCCTGGAAGAAATGGCAGCAGTGTCTTATGTTGGGTAGGTAGGTTATTCCTATATTAATGCTAATCCTTCATCATGGCCCCCAGTAACCCCAGTCTAATTGAGAAAGTGCCACAGAAGTTCCCTTTGACCGCAGGCCACCTCATAATCCCTCTATTTAATAAATATTTCACTCTATGTAGCAATTTGCATCCCCAGCCCCAAAGTGTCTCCTGTGAGGGATGGAACTTCTGTCCTGAGAAGTTCTCATGAATTCCTGCCGCTTAGTTGTCAGTTAAAAGATATAAAGCACAAAAAAGCTAAAGATGTTTTCAAATACCATAACTGAAGCATCTGGTCCATTCGAGATCAGTAACTGGTTGTTTCCAGTTTGGGGTTGTCATAAGCAACGCTGTCATGACATTCCTTGAGCATGTACACTCTCAATTCTGTTGGGTATATCAGAGTAAAAAAGTACTAAGTCCCAGGGTGTGTATATTCATTTGTAGATAATCACAAACAACTTTCTGACATGAATGTGCCAATACACATTTCAGCAGCAGCACGTGAAATGTCCACTAACTCTTCAGCCTCACCACAACTTAATCTTGGCAGTTTGCTCAACATTAGCCCATCTGGTTGTGCCATAGCAACAACACAGTGAGATTTTCATGAGCAGTTCCTGCATTACTGATCAAATTTACCCCCTTTGTATGTAATTACTTACCATCTTTGCACAAAGAATTGCTTATTGTGGCTCTTTTTCCCCCTTTACTTGCACTAGTTATTTCTCTTGGCTTATTAGAAGCTATTTAATTATATGTGTTGCAGATATCTGGGGCTTCCCTGGTTCAATCTATGTCCTAACTGAGGCAGATCTCCCCCCAGAGCACTGACCCAGGCACTGACATGGGCTCTGGACAGCAGGGTGGGCTGCAAAGGGCCATCTGAGCTTCCAGATCCCAAGATCATTCACTTCCCCTTCTCTGCCCTTGAGCAATTCATCCCCAGGTGGTCACGGCAGAGGATGCTGAAGGCTCAGCCTGAGGGAAGGATTTCTCTCCTGTGTCCTCCTGCCTTACCTATCACTTAAACTCCTCCAGATGGTGTTTGGCACAAGCCCATTGGGAAGAAAACAGAAGCCATTCAACTCTTGCTTTTCGAACCTTTTTGTACATTTCAAGGAAGCAGTTTTATCACTGCTACTCCAACTTCCACATAAATAGTCATCACATCAGGAGTTAGAGCTTACTGACAGTCAGACACTATCCATCCAAGGGTCCTGATATTATCAGAGAAGTCCCTGAAGTCACCCCATTTGGGCTGGGGACAAAGCTGCATTGCTTATGGAAGTGTGATATTGATCCCGTTCACTTAATTTCCCTTTATCTCAGTTTCCCTGTCTTTGAAACTGTGATAACAATGGTTCTTTTTGCAGTTTAAACAAAAGTAAGATATTTAGCACTGTATCAAACACATAGCATATATTATTTTTTCTTTTATTACTATCACTCCTGTGTTCAGTGTTCCCATAGTCATGGTCATCATAGATATACTAAGGAACCTCATAGAGAGACATGTGGAAGACAAACTTAGAACTAATTCAAGTATGTCTCATCCACAGCCACATTAAGATCTAGGGCTGTTTTTCAGCAACCAATTCACCATTACTAAACATAGAATTATTTTGCCTTGATCTATACTAATTGCTCAGGGATTCCATCAAGCCTGCCAGACCTGTTCATTGTGTTTCTTTTTACCACCCAGTATCAAAACCTCACCTAAAAAATGTTAAAACATCATGGGTTCTTCTTCTTTCTTACATAATCCTAATATTTTCTCTTTCATCTTTTTTCTAGTTCTTTAATACTTGACCCATGACTTACAGGAAGGAAAAATTACCCCCATCACATTGGGGGATCTGCTATCGCATACTTTCAGATTTCTGGGCCTTGGGCCTCTATAAAATGTCACACTGAGAAATATCTCCCAGGGCAGTGCTTTATAAAATGAAGGATTTTATCTGTTTTGGGGCTAAAAAATTAGTGTCATGATTGTATGTTTTAATAATAAAAGCTAGACTAATGGATTAAAACAGAGTGTAATATAACAAAATAGGAAAAAAAGTATGTTGTATGGTTGAATGATAAGAATAGCTTCATGGATATTTTCTCTATTAGACACATGCTGTGTAATGTGTGCAAAGATGATCCAAAAATAAAAGGGACACTGTCTTAAGAAATGCCTGCAATACACTGAGGCTTATGCACTTTTCCTATTATGTCACAGGACTTCTGTACTATTCCTTCAAATAAAAAAATTAATTGTGATGTATTTATGTAATAGTGAACTATTCAGCAGGAAAAAAACGAATTATGGCCACACCAACAATGGAGATGAAATTCAAAGAACACGTTGATCTAAAGAAGCAAGACATCAAAAAAGTATGTACTGTATAATTCCATTTATATGAAGTTCAGAAACAGAGAATGTCAGCTCAACATGGATAGAAAACAGAAGAGGGGTGGCCTCTCGTGGTATGTGTGTGTGGGCTGGGCATGGAATTGACAGGCAAGTAGACCGAGGGAGCTTTTGGGATGCTAGAGACAGTCTCTGTCTTGATCTGGTTTTAGTTGTACTAATTTTTTTAATGAATATTGTTAAATAATGAGTAGAAATTATGGAGTAAAAATAACAGATTCATTTTCTGTCTTCTTCCTTTACAACCACTGGTATGTTGAGTAACGTAAATTCTGAGAACCCCTCATTTCTCATCTCTAGAGGATTATTGTGAGATGAATTGCTGTAGATGAATGAGTCCTTCGTACAGTATTCGATACACAGTAAGTCCTTAAGATTTCACCAGTGGCAGTTGACAGAGTAGTTTTTGATGTTTATTTGTTTTATTAGTAGTAGCAACATTACAGTAGTAGTGCCTGAAGTATTAGAACTAACATTAGTAGTACTAATATTTGCAATACTAGTTTAGTCATAGCAGTCTTAGTAGTATTAGCAGTGTTTGCTTGGATGCGGGTTCCCTTTTTTTGCCTACTTCACAGAGTGTTTATCAGAGATAGGATTCAAGGTCCATCCCATGGATGAATTCCGTTGCAGGTCTGCAAGAGAGATTTCATTTTAGAATTCCTGAGGTTTGGGATTTGTGACATCAAGAAAGGAAGCTCTCAAAGGACAAAATCCCTTGATGCTTGAGCCCTGCAAGCCCTTCCCCAAAGCAGCTCCTGCCCGAATGAACAGCCACAGAGCAGAATGCAGCTGCTGTAGCCACCAGGAGCACAGCCCACTGCTTCTCCCGCCCTCCCCACCCAGCCCTGGGAAGGTTATTGCTCGGGGCTGTAGCACCGTGGGAGGAAGAATATAATCCTGCTGGCAGCAATAACTGGCAGCATCCTCAGCCTCTACTGTGCTGATTTTGAAGATGAATTCTCTGTCCAACTGAATCGCAGAGAACCATCTGGGACACCAGACTTGAGGTTATCAGCATCATAGATGAGATACTTAGGAGCCTGGCCTGGTTTCTGCTGATACCAGCTCAGATAATTGCTGAAACTCTTGTTGGCCCTGCAGATGATGTATGCGTCCTGTCTCAGGGACTCAGAGGAAGACTGGAGACTGGGTCAGCCCCGTGTGCCAATGGACAGCTGGGTTGGAAGAAAAACACAAAGTCACCATTGTTTACCGTGTCATACTCCATGTTCCTCCCAGAAGATTCTGACGGCCCTGGTCTTCTAATCTGAGAACTCCTGGGTTTCCGATGGAAGGGGAGACCCCGGGTCAGGGATCCACAGGGAGGATCCCTGCGGAGATCCCACAGTCAAGAGGAGAGGACTCCCACTATCAAGTGGATGTCCCCTGTACTCCCTTCCTCACCTGGGAGACAGGCCAGCAGAAGGCAGAGGAGTTGGGTCAGGACTCCCATGTTCTATCCAAGGCCCAGCCCGAGGCTTTTTTTTTTTTTTTTTTTTTAATTTTTAACTTTGCCTCTATTTTTCTTTTCTTTTTTTTTTTTAAATTTCTTTTCAGCGTAACAGTATTGATTTTTTTGAACCACACCCAGTGCTCTATGCAATCCATGCCCTCTCAAATACCCACCACCTGGTTCCCGCAACCTCCTACTCCCCTGCCCCTTCAAAACCCTCAGATTGTTGTTCAGAGTCCTTAGTCTCTCATGGTTCACCTGCCCTTCCAATTTCCCTTAACTCCCTTCTCCCCGAATGTCTGAGCAGCCTCTTCATGAAGAAGATGCTGAAGAGCAGAAATGGGCTCTGTGGGAAACATACAAATCACTGAGGGGTTGGGCAGGTCAGCAGCAGGTGCAGAACCAGTGCCTCTTGAGGGATCACACAGACGCAGGGTTCATGTCCTGTCCTAGAGGAGCTTCTCCGAGCTGTTTCTCAGAAAAAAACTGTCTCTGTATTTCGTGATCCTTGTTTGTCCTCAGAGTCTAAGAGTTTGTGATTAGAACAGAGGTTCTTCCTCCCAAAAATGAGGAAAGAAAAGACGATGATTCTCTAAGACCTCACCTTTCCTATGAATACACACTTTTGACTGTGGGTTACCCAGGACATCATGCTCTAGAAAGGCCTGTGAGGCTCCATCTTCATACCTTACCTTGGATAGATGCCGTGAGCCCTGGGGGAGAAGAGGGAAAAAGCTGATGCCTGGGAAGCAAGCTCCCCTCCCCCATACAGATACAGTGTTATCCTTAATACTATTACTTTTTTTATTCTCATAAATGACCCTAAGTTTTGTGAAATGTATGTGGTGAAACCTAGATGCTGACTCCATTCTTAGTCTATTAACTATTCTTAGTTGAAAATTAGAAATGTATGTAAAAGTCTTTATTTCATCTGCCTTTGTGATTGAAAGGTTTTACTCAGAACTCGTTATATTACGATTACCTCAGTAGATCATCTGGGCTCACTGGGGCTCCCAGGATCATCACCCGCTTGGTTCAACATAAAATGCCCCAGAGCTTTTCTTCCCAGAAGACATCTACAGGGTTGCCCAGGCAGGATGCAGGTTATTGGGAATCACCTCGCAACCCAAGTACCTTGTGATTTTTTATTTGAGCTTTACATTGTAAGCCTGTAGGATTCCTTGGAGTGAGAGGTGTCTGTTTGTCTTATTTTTTCTTACGTCAAGATCCACAGCACCTCAGATGTCCCCTCTCCCACTGGCAGCCTCTCAGGAACCACAGTTCTTCCCATACTGTTGCTCAGAAGGTGGTTGTCCATGTCTCTGTGTCCAGACACAGCCCTGAAGGTGAATTCCCTTCATAGCACACAACCGGCACTTGGAGATGAATCTTTACACTCCTGACCTCAGAACGTCAGGGTAATCTGTCCTCCCTCTCAATGGCTCTGGGGCCAAGAGGACCAGTGCTCTGTGTTCTGCCTTTCCAACATGAGTCAGAGGCTGCATCATGCTCAACCTTCTCAAGAATTCCCTGCACAAATGCGGAGCTCTCTTAACTATCTCCATGTGATTTAAAATCAGACAAAAAGAAAACCACCACTTTATTCATATAAACTTCCTAATTTTGAAGTGTTTTTACATTCTTGCTAATTCCTAATATTCTTGAAATTTACTATATCTTGTCACCATATTCTTATAATATAAGGGGAAAAACATTAAAATGTTATCTACATTTAAGCATTTATGTTTATAGGTGACAGTGATCTATTTATTCTTTTTTATGTTATATTTTCATATCTTCAAATCAACATAAACTTTTCATAAAAAATGTAGAAAGATTATTCTCCATATGATCTAATCTAAAAGAAATAGTTCATGAGATTCAAACAAATTTGTAAAGCCAATGTATACCATGCAGAAACAGTTTTATTCATCTTGTGATGCACTTAAGGGGAAAAAACTGTGTCAAAGAATAGGTAATACTTCCAGTTCTAAAATAAATAAGTCATGGGGATGTAAGGTACAGCATAGAAAATATAGCCAATGATACTTAATAAATTTGTATGGTGACAGATGGTAGCTCTTAACATGGTGAGCATTGCATAAGGTATAGAAATATTCAATCACTACATTGTATACCTGAAACTCATGTTGTATGTTAACAAAAATAAATAATAAATATATAAAATAGGTAATAGATTTTCATTCATTCTGTGGCTGTTGTAGTTCTACAACTTTGTTCTTAAATGTTGCTTTTGCTTTTATTTGTCCATTAAGCTTCCATAAAAGTTTTAAAACCAACTTGTTCCTAATAGGTTAAGAAAATTTAAAAAAATGAATGACCAAGTTATGTCTCCATCAAAGACAGTATTTTGTCTTTCTCTTTGCTTTCTATGATACTGAAAACCTATGGAATTGTACAGGGCTTTAGGAACCAAGGAACTAAATCAGGGCCTCTTCCTTATAGATGTCATACAATACTAGATTCATATCCCTGATCAGGGCCCTGGGGAGGTTGCTTTACTGACGTGTTGACATTAAAAATCAGCAGTGATGGAGTACCTCGGTGGCTCAGTCAGCTAAGTGTCAGACTCTTGATTTCAGCTCAGGTCACAGTCTCAGGGACGTGATATCAAGGTCTGCATCAGGTTCTGCACTGAGTGTGGAGACTGCTTAAGATTCTCTCTCCTTTTCTCCCTCTGCCCTTCTCCCTGGCCCCCCACCAGGAATTTTTAATTTTATCATTATTCTGAATTAATAATTCTATTAGTGCATTTGTCAACCTTAAACAAAAAATAGCCATTTATTTTACTAGCAAAATAAGCTTACTTGAGAAAATGAGAAGAATTGCAATTCCAGACAAAGGAAACTATGGCAAACCACCTCTGAGTCTGAAGAGGCAAAAGGAAGGACCACTTTTATTATGCATTAGGAGATTGGAGAGGGTTGTTTTGAAAAAATGCTCAAGCAGGAAGTGAATTCCTGCATGAACGATGTCCTCCCTTGTCAAGAGAATTCTTACATTTATTCTTCCCTTCTGGTTATGCAGACACTAACCAAGAAATGGTATGTGTAGGAGAACTTTCCAGCATAGGTGAGGTTTCCTTTACTCTTTTTTATCCAACAAAATCAATATTGTTTGTCAAGGAGAATAACCACAGGGGAGGTGCGTCTATGACTACTGTTCATAACACCCTCCTGTTAACAAGCATGTAATAGCTGTGTTCTTCTCCAGGGCAGCAGGGCATTACCGTTCTCACTGCCCTGTCCTTGTTGCCATGTCACTTCTCTACAGAATCACGTGGAAAATCTGAATATAGAATAACATCTTTGTCAGGATTAGGAAATGTCATATTTCTCCCTCCCTTTTTTGTTTGAAGCTATTCTTCAATGAAGGTCATGATCAGAGTTCCTATTTGAGGGCTCTGAGCAATAGGGATAAAATCAAGAGGTATTTGTTAAGAAGGAGAGCCTGGGGACTCAGGAGTGCTCTGTAGAGTAGCTCGGTTTGTGCACTGCACTAATGTGCCCAGCTAAAGGGAATTAATAGGGCTGAAATGATATGCTTCCTCTCAGAAGACTGAGTATTATCCTTTATGTCCCACTTGAGGACAAGTGGTATTACCCATGAATTCGTTTTTCAGTCAGTCTGTTTTATGTTTGTTGATTGGTAGTTTCATTTAGTTGTTATTTTCTCTGGAAATTACAAGAGCTGTGACCTCTGTCATGAGAGTATTAATAGATTTCACCATAAAATTTTAAAAAAGATTGGATAATATCTCATACTTGGAATTCATGACATGAATGTGGACATAGAGATAATGGGGCTTTCATGGAATATAACAGTTTGTAGGAAGAAATAACTCCATTCAAACCCTTAGGAACTCCACTGAGTGAGAAAACATATATTCAGATAAGTATACCAATTGTTGTATGATATAGAAACAAAGATTGTAAGGAAAATTCCTCAAGCCAGGTTAGTACCAAATCTGGTCCTGGACACTACTTACTGGAGTCATATTAATCCATTTAATTCATAAGATAATTGTGTAAACACATCAAAAATATATGTACATGTATGCATATTATACATATATACATATATATGCATATGGACATACATTCACATATATAATTTTATTTATTTACTTTAGATTTAATGACATTTACTAAGTCTGAATTATCTACAGAATTGGTCACCATTACTCTAAGTTTTCTTAGTTAGATGGTTCTACAATGGGGTGAATTTTACACTTTTAATTCAAATATTTTTAAAAACATTTCTTTGTTTTGTATCTATGTATGAATGGATTTCCAAGTATTCCTTTTTATGCCATTGTGTTTAATAAAACCTGTCAATTTCTATGCGAAGATGTGTAAAAACTGTGTTAGATCTTATACACTGTTTTAACAAACCAGTCAAAAACTCAGAGGCTTGCCATGCTAAACATTTGTTCCTATAGTCATGGATATTCATGTTGACAATAATTTGAATAATGCACACAGGGCTCAGCTGTGTGGTTCTTCTGCAGGGAGATGAATGGTTCTCCAGCCTACAGATTGTGGCTGATCTGGGGCCAAGACAGAGTGTGGTGACTATCCATGGCACATCATTCTCATGGCAAGCTGTCGGAGGGTACAGAAGCCACAAAACAAACAAATCCAAGTCTAGTTATTCTGACTAAATTGCATATAATTTTGACTTATTCCTACTGTGGTCTTTGTAATTCTTTAAATTTGTACAAATCATTATTCTATTTATTTTTTAGGTTATGTGGTCATGTTGTTTCCAAATAATTATATTTTTCAATATTTTCAGTCTAAAAAGAAATTTGTAATTTAATTTTGTATGAATTAGAAAGTAAATTTGGAGGGTTTTTTGACTTGTGGCTTTAATTCAACAGGTGGCTTTCAATAGAAATGTCTTAAATGAAAATAGAAAATTAAAGAAAGACTTGTTTAAGGGAAGTAAAAATGCTGTACAATAGAGCATCTTAAACCTTACACAGCTCTCCTGCCATCTTGTGAAAATGGAGAGCCATGTGAGTAGGTATCAGGTGGAGACAGCTATTTCGCATGTGTCACAAGCTTTCAGGGTTGTCGATAATGATGTTAATAAAGAATTTTAAGCAACAAGGTATTCTTATATTAAGAAAAAACAATGCTTCATTCACATTTATTTTTTTTAATCACAAAAATCCTTCATTGTCAAGTTATTTCTATATACATGACACAATTTCCTCATTCTTCTGTTCCCTCTGTCACTTAACAAAATCTTCTTGTTATGACCTAATGATGATTGCTAGAAGCATATTCAAACATATTCTGGAACCTGCCCCTAACTGGCCAACTTCTGAGAGATGTGAAAACAGTGACCGTCCCCAGCTGACTTCTGTCAACGCCCCATCACCAAAATCACTTCTGGAAGCACTTTTCCCAGAGACCCCTTTCCTCTCTGGTTCCCTATGGAGTTGCTCATGAGGCACCTTACCCTAGATCTGGAGGTCAGAAGAGAAGGATTCAATGCCTTCCATCAGCACCTGCAGGCAGGTGAATGATAAGCGAGAGGCCAGAGAATAACCTGGGAAGGGGCTGCAGGGGTAGAGCATCAGGGCCTCCATCCCTGGCCCTCCTAGACAGACCTGAGGACCATGTGGCTAGACAGCCTGTATCTCCAATGGTATAAATTCTCTTACTTACAGGGGATCACTGAGGAATCACCGTTTCTAGTGTCTACTTCCCTTATTACTATATTCCCAAGCCTTTGAAAGAGTGACATTTAGACATTACTTCCCTATAGGAAGCAATTCCTGCTTGGAATACCTAGAGTGGCTTCTCTTTTGCTGTATAAACCCCAGCGAATGCCGTCACCCACAGTCCTCAGGTGTAATGATCTGGGGAAAGGGAGTAAGCCAGGGGGCCAGGAATCCTCCTTGCCATTCTCCCAAAGTCCCCATGACCTCCAAATTGTGGCTGCCTCTGAGACACTGTCTGAGCAGTTGCAGGCGTTAAAGGAGCAGCGGGGGCAGCCCAGCCCCTCACATCTCATTCCCTGTTGGTTTATGCTCTGACCTGTAACACTGTGGGTGGGTAGCTGTTAGACTGCAGGCAATAGTAGGTCCCAGCATCTTCAGGCTCCACGCTGCTAATGGTGACAGTGAAGTCTGTCCCAGACCCACTGCTGCTAATCCGTGATGGGACCCCAGTTTCCAACTTGGATGCTTTATAGATGAGGAGCTTAGGAGCCCTCTCTGGCTCCTGCTGATGCCAGGCTAACCACTTGTTAATGTTCTGACTGGCCCGGCAGGTGATGCTGACTCCTTCTTTTGGAGCCATGGACAGGATGGCAGGAGACTGGGTCAGCACAATCTCATGGGATTCAGCCATGGGAGGCTGAAACCACAGGAAATATTAGCAGAGCCTCAGGATATGTACATGAAAGTCACCAGTATCTAGTTAGGTGGGACAGAGAATGCTTTTTATTCTTAAAATAAGCTAAATTCATCTATGGAAGGATTCCCAATGAAGAAAGAAAATCAGGCATAGAAAATCATACCCCACTTTAATCTGCTTTGTCCAAATATTCTCACCTGGGACCTAGAGGAGCAGAAGGCCAAGAAGCTGGAGTCACCATCTTGCTGCTTTCCATGGGTCCACTGTGCTCCTGCCACACACCCAGAGACTCTGTTATTAGACTCTGAGTGGCAGAAGCACTCCAGATCTAAGAGGAAGAATATATGCAAATTATGGGGCATTCATGTCACTTAAAATACTCAATAATTAAGCTTATCAGAGAAGAATACCCCCTCTGGGCCCCATTCTTTTCTGGGTGTGTTGTCTCCCTCTTCTGGCCTGTGGAGGTTTTGAAAGTGCTTACCCCATGCTTGGCCAAATACAAGGTCTACCAACAGGGGGCATGGCATATGATGTAATGCAGTTTTCTGGTGGACATTGCTTTCACCTGCAGTGAAGAGCTAGTCACATCCTCAGTCTTGGCCCAGGGCTATGTTAACTCGCTGCTCTCTGCTACAGTGCATTGTATAAACATCCCCCAGAGCATCCTGACAGGCCATACTCTGTCAATTACATCCTGTTAAGTGCACACCATGAGCGAGAAGTGGTGAGGACTTCACTATTCACTATTCACTATTTCTCTATTTGGAAAAACACATGTGCTCCAACAGAGGGATCAAACCCTACAAAAATTCGTTTGGGCCCCCTCCCTGGTTGCTATGTCAGGGGTCCAGATATCTGAGGAGTGCGGCACATCCTCTCTGAGGTAAAGGACAAGTGCTTGCATCTTGTACCTCCCACCACCGTGGTTGAAGCACACTACCTTGTTGAGTGTTGAGACAACACATTCCACACTTGGATAAGTTACACCATTCCATTTATCAGCTAATTTTGAAGTCACTAGTGTAGAGTAGACGCAAAGCCAGGAGGGACTCTGTATCAGGTTTAGGTCTCGATGCAAGTGGGTCTATGACCTCTCCTATCATTTGGTGGTACGTGCATCTGTGTTCAGAAAGGACATTGTGAACACGCTGGCAAGCCCCGATGAAGACTCATCGATAGCATAGACTTCCTGGTTCTTCGGCAGGACTTGGCCCTTCTCAAAAACAACCTATTCACTGTTCAACAAGTAGTTCCTGGCATAGTACAAGTCCCAGTAAACCTGTCCATGGCACATCAATTAACCATGTGACAGAGCTGATCGTCCTAAACCAGAAATGTCAGACACACCAGATTCTAAGATTGGGTGGAGACCAGCAGCAGACAATCTCAGAAAAGAGATAGTATTTTCTTTAGTATTGGATCCAAGCAGATTCAGCGGGCACACGATTTATAGGACAAGAGTTTCAGATCACCACAATACTTAGCACTCCTGCCCAAACACCCCTGCATGAGCTTCTATTTTCAGCCTCATGAGGCTTTATATTTAATGCATTTTCTTATTTCTGCATTCTTGCTGCTCTAACCAGGAAGGGACTATCTCTCCCAAAATTAGCTAATTCTCAGAGGCAGTAAAAGACTTGCCCAAGGGCATTAGGTTTGATATGCAAGACAGACAATCCTGTGTCCAAATCCTTACTCTCTTCCTGTCAATGAGACCAGCAAACTGTGACATTTCCCTCTACCCAAATTCCCCTGGGTACCAGAGGACAAGGGGCACAGCTATAGTCTGCAGCCCTCTGAAATATTAAAACTCTCCAATCTTATGTCTAAGTAGCTTATTGACTTTGCTTCTCCATTATTCCTCATGAAATATGCAGTAAAAAATACAGGCCAGCAGTACTTCTCTCTGTATACTCTTTTCACCTCAGTACTGCCTGTGTCGCTGGGTGGCATGCTGTGTGTTCTGTTTCTAGTGAACTATGAGTATAATAAAAACTTCTTACTGCATTCTAATAGCTTTCCGGTCTTGGTTTCTTACCACATGTGATTAAAGATGCAGGGCCTGCCAATTAGCTAATAGCAGAGTAAGGACTCCAGGTTCTGTCCAGGTTCATATGATATGTTGATGTAAGTTAAACTGGACAGCTCCCATACCATTCCGTAATGAAATAAGATTTTTTTTAGTAGACGCTCAAAGAGCACAAATGGTCATTGACTTAATGTGGCCGGGAAAGTGGCCTGAAGTAAGGATATGGATGCCGTACGGGGTGGCTGGCTAGGAAGGGTCTGTTAGGAGGAGAGTGAAAGGATAAAAGAGGAAAGATCAGAAGCAAGAAATTACCCAGTCTAATCAAAATGAGAAACTTATCTAAAAGCAAGTCAAAGCAAAAGAAAACCCCAAAGTCAAAACCAACAACAACAAAACCCTAGAGTGTCTGGGACACATGGGACCAAGCAGAAGATCTAACATTTGTGCCACTGGAATCCTAGAAAGAGTGGGGAGAGAGAATGGAGATGAAAAATATTTTTAACAAGGAATTGCTCAAAAATTTTCACATTTAACAGACTCCCAACAGCATAATCCTGAAGAAATATATGTCAAGACACATTGAATTAACATTTCTGAGCACTAAAGAAAAAGGAAAAATATCATAGGATGAAAGAGAAAAATCACACCTACTCAGAGAGGAAAACACCTTGAATGACAGAGAATTTCTATTCAGAAACCATGGGGGCCAGAAGGAAATGATGTCAACATTTATTTTTCTAGATATAAATTGACATATAACATTGTGTAAATTTAAGTTTTACACAATGTGATAATTTGATCTATGTTTATATTGTGAAATGGTTACCAACATAAGTAGAGTTAATGCAACCGTCACTTCACATAATTATCCTTCTTGTTTTACTTATTTACTTTTTTGTGGTGAGAACATTGAAGGCCTAGTCTCTTGGTAACCTTCAAGTGCAATATAATACTGTTAACTACAGTCACCTTGCTGTACATGAGACCAGCAGAAATTGTTTTATATACAGTAATTTGTACCCTTTGATCAACATCCCCCCTATTTATCTCACCACCCAGCCCCTGGAAACCACCAATCTACTCTGTGTGTCCATATATTTGGCTTTTTTAGATTCCACATGGAAGTGATATTATACATAATATCTTTCTCTGTCTTCCTTATTTCACTTAGCATATTACTTTCAAGTTTCATCCATGTTGTCCCAAATGGCAAGATTCCCTTCCCTTTCATGGCTGAGTAGTATTTCATTGTTGCATATACATGTATAATACAGCTTCTTTATCCATTTATCTGTCAATGGACACTTAGGTTGTTTCCATATCCTGGTTGTTTTAAATAATGCTTCAATGGACCCAGTGGTGCATATATATTTTCAAATACCCAAAAGTCGAATAGCTGGATCATAGGGTGGTTAAGTTTCTGAGGAAGCTCCTTACTCTTATCCATAGTGGCTGCACTAATTCGCATCCACCACCTGAGGGCATTTCACCTTATCCTCTCCTTATCATCTTTCTCCATATCCTCTATAACCCTTGGTATTTCTTGCCTTTTTTTTTCTTTTTTTTGGGGGGGGGTAACTAGATACTGAATTTTATCAAATACTTTTTCTGCATCTGTTGAGACAATCTTATCATTTTTACCCTTAATTTTGTTCATGTGATGTATCATGCTGATTATTTTATGGATATTGAAACATCCATTGCATCTCTAAAATAAATCTTACTTGATCATGGTGTATGATTCTTTTACTGTATTATTGAATTTGGTTTGGTAACATTTCGTGGAGGATTTTTGCATCAATGTTCATCAGGGATATCGGCTTCCAGGTCTGGCCCTTCTGTTCTGGACACCAAGAGCTACAGCTTTGTCTCCCATCCCCTCCTGCTCCAGGCAGGGCTGGCCCCCCAGAATGGGATCTGGGAGGGGAGGTAGAAGCAAATAGCTTGGGCTCCGCAAAAATACAGACACATGACAATGTGGATGTTCAGCTTGCTCCAAACTGCACATAGGTGAACAAATGTTTAATTTCAAATCCTATTATTTGCCCTATAAGTATGACCCTTAGGGAGATGGTCCCCTGGAAGTGTCCCCTGAGGGGAGGATGCTAAACCCAGGCCTCTTAGTTGGGACTGCAACCTGGCTGTCTCCACGGGGCTTCCCCAGCTGGTGAGGTGGTTCTGTTATAAGTACCTGATATGAGGTAAAGTGGCCTTATTCTCATTTCCTGCCTACTATTCCCTTCCTGTATGTGTAAATTCCTTTCCTCTTCTGTTTCTATGCTTCTGTAATAATAATAAAGTTTTCTTTCCTTTAGAAAGTGAAACAAGGCTGTGGTGAATCTTTTGTGCGGCATGGGAGGGGACTCTGTGTTGTGATAAGGGCTACTGATGAAGATGTTCATCACACTAAAAAATACCTTGGCAGCAACATCTAAACTGGCATTGACCACTCCACTGGGCACTCTAGCCTACTTACATTGACACATAAAATTAACCATCTTCAGGGGCAAATGGAGGGGTGGAGTGAAGAGAGAATTGATCCTTTGTGAGGGTGAGGTGTGGATCCCAGGAAGGGTCTACTTGATACCGGCTCTGTCTGGGTTTAGGAAATGTCTCATGTCACGAAGCAGTGCAGAGGCCACGGGGACCCACAGAACAGCCAGGGTGCCACTTGACAGACGAAGCCTCAGTCATCTGCCCCACTCAGAGGAATGATGGCAGAAGTGTTGTGGTTGGACTTGCAGTGTGCCCGAAGCCTCCACAGCCTCTGCCCTATTCACTGGGACTGCGTGTTTGGTGTCTTAAGGGAATCCCACCCATGCCCTTTTCCCTCTGCTTACGAAGGAACAGCAGGACGAGGAACAGGTGCAGGGAAGTTTATATGGTGCCCAAGCAACCCTGTGCTGACTTCTCAAAACACTGGAGGGAACTGAATTTTCTTGAAGGCATCTAGATTTCATTCATTGATTAATTCAACAAAAAACCAGAAATATTGAACTGAAAAGATAGAATAACTAAAGTTCAGGATTCAATCTTCCCCTAGATCCAATGAGGGTCCCACATGTCGCCCGGAGTGAGGAAATTCTGGGCCTGTCTTCCATCTCTCATGTCACTGGAACTTGCAAGCTCCAGGGCCAATGCTCAAGTGTTTGCCACGTCCTTACCCATCTGCAGGAGAAAATTGGCTTCAGAGCTCGATGTTTTCCAGTCAGCGGTTTTATAAAAAGCTGGGCCCAAAGCTCTCCCCTTTCTTTTTGTGCCTTCCAATTCTTTCGCCCCTCCTGCCTCCCATTATTTGTTTCCCAGCATATTTTGTTATTTTACCAGGGTTATTGATATGAAGAGCCATGTTCATCATTTCTGGACACTGAACCCATTTAAAGACATTTTTAAATTGAAAATGGAAGCTCTTCATTCGATCTTGTAACAGTTTGTCATTTTAGAACTAAGTTGCTCTCAGAGCTTCTAAGTTGACATTTGTGTGTTCCTGTCATAAACTCTATTTTGGAGTTATTTTTGGCTCCTTACATTTCCACTGGGCACTTTCACAACCCACTGCTTATCAGATTTGCTTCTGTTCCCCCTGACTGCTTTGCATAAGCCCCTCCAGGCCCAGCCCAGCAGCTTAGGCTGTATAAAAAGGGCCTTTGCCACGTGAGCTGAGCTGCATTGGGCAGGCAGGGACAGCAAGATGGTGTCACAGAGGCAGGTCTTCCTATTCTTGTTCCTATGGGTCTCAGGTGAGAAGCTGCAGAGTGCCATAATCCTTCTGGAGTAGTGTCATTTTAATCAACTTTTTAAGATATATAATGAAAAACACTGGTTATTTCCAAAATAGACCCAATGGTGTACTGCCATGTGGTACCATTAGAAAGCACGTTTGCAATGACATATTTCAGTGTGACTGGGATAAAGTGTGTCTGTATCACCATTTTTCTGATTGCAGGTGCCTGTGGGGACATCACGATGACTCAGTCTCCAGGTTCCCTGGCTGTGTCTCCAGGTCAGCGGGTCACAATGAACTGCAGAGCCAGTCAGAGTGTTAGCAACTATGTAGCCTGGTACCAGCAGAAACCTGGGCAGGCTCCCAGGCTCCTCTTCTATTTTGCATCCAACTGGGCCTCGGGCATCCCTGAACGGTACAGTGGCAGTGGGTCTGGAACAGACTTCACCCTCACCATCAGCAACCTCCAGGCCGAAGATGTGGGGGACTATTACTGTCAGCAGTATTATAGCTATCCACCCACAGTGCTTCAGTCTCAAACACAAACCTGCTTCCTGGGGCCGTGGGTCAAGGAGGCTTTGCTGCACCAGCTGCTTCCTCTTCGCTCAGGGCTGTTCCGTTATCTGCCTGAGAAGTCACGTCTCCTGATTTACTCCTTGGAGGGCTTGTAAGGCCCAGGAGAAAATGAAGGGTCGAACTTTTCCTACATCACCCACCCTTTTTTTAAAAATGATTTTATTTATTAATTTACCAGAGAGAGAGAGCACAAGCGGGGGAAGCAGGAGACAGAGGGAGAAGCAGGCTCCCCACTGAGCAGGGAACCCAACGAGGGACTCCTTCAAGATGCTGGGATCATGACCTGAGCTGAAGGCAGCCACTTAACCAACTGAGCCACCCAGTCATCCCTCCTGCATCCCTCTTTGCGGGAGGTTAGTGAAGATAAATGCTGTGAAGTTGTAGGGATGGTGCCGGAAATTTTTGTGCCCCAGGAAGATGCGTGTTTCCCACGGTCCCACGGCAGAAGTGAGCCAGGAAGCTTTGTCCTTACCTCTGACAAAGGGCCATGAACTTTACACCCCAGGGTCAGTTCTCTCTTCCTGCTCCTCTTGGACTCTGGGACATTTCTCTTTTATTTCCTTATTCCCTTTTACTCACCCTCCCTCACCCTCCCACTCTGAACCTTCCCAGGATGGAACCTTTGAGCTCTCCTATTCAGAATGTCCCACGTGGAAGGTAGTGTCCCACTCGCTTTTTCCTTCCATGGGCCCTGTTTCCCAGCCTTCCTGGGCAGTGTCCTGGACATTCATTTCTGCTCCAGCTCCTTTGCTACCTCCCTTCTCTCTCTTCTCTGTTTCTCCCAAGCTTACTCATTCTCACAAAGGCAATTCTTTTCTTTTTTTTATTAAGATTTTTATCTATCTATTTATTGCTGGGGTGGCATGGCCAAGGGAGATGGAGAGAATCTCAAGCACTCACCCTGTTGAGTGGGGACCTGAAGCCCGCTCCATCTCACATGCCTGAGATCATGAGCTGAGCTGAAACCAGGAGTCAGACACTGAACAGACTGAGCCACCCAGGTGTTCTGATGCCTTCACTCTTAAACCCTGTTACTTTAGGAACATGGGATGCTGTGCCTCAGCACCTTTTTTCACCACTTGTCACCTTTTTCTTTAATGTCGTCCCTTGGGCATTCAGGTCTAATCTTGTGACTGAAGGAAATCATGGCTCTAAGTGTGCCATAACTTGAGACCCTTGGAAAACAGTTCATGAGCATGTCCAAGTCTGTGTGAAAATGGAGAACTTTCTTAGCATTTTAGTATTATTTCCTCACCTCCTTCTGAAATACATGGGTTGATGTACTATAGCTTTGGGAAAGACCGCAGCAAACTTGGTCAGTGTGGTCTAAATGCATTTGCCTATGAAACACCTTCTCTTAATAATTAGAAACCTACTTCAAGGTTTGCTATTAAGGGATCCATTTCTCTCATTCAAGGTATGTTTTCTGAGGGCTTCCTCTGTGTGCAGAGCAAAGACATCTGCTTTCGCCCCAGCTAGGAGAGCCAGGCGATAATCAATGGCATCACTAAACATTTACTACATTGTGTTGGAGGGGCTATAAAGAAAAGTAATGGAAGGAAGGGAATAAAAGCTTGCTGAGTAAGAGTGAGCAGAAACTTAAAATCAGATGATGTATTAGTTAGCTAGCATCATTTGATAAATCACCCACAAAATACAGTGGCTTAAAATGGTAGCATGTTTGTTGCTGTCATGTTTATTGGTTGGCTGCGCAGTTCTGCTAATATGGGCCCAGGCTTGATTGATCTTGATTGATCTTGCCTGGCTTGCTCGTGTGCTTAAAGTTGGCTGAACCAGGAAGGTCAACAGATGCTCCTGATGTAGAAAGGCTCACATTTCTTTCCTCTCTTTCACATTTCTAGTTGGGGGAGGGTGCTGACCATCTTGACCTAGGAAATAGGAAATGGCATACTTGGCTTTAAATGAGGATGGAGGAGGAGCTGTTAGAACCTGAAGAAGGATAGAGAAAGAGTGAAGACTGATGAGACCAGGGAAGTGAAGTATGATTGTGGGGCAGGGTAAAGGCCTCAGGAGGTGAGCGGTCATGAATCAAAGTGGGAGCTGTCAGGATTGCTGTGTGTTTTCCTCCAGCAGGCATGTGGAGGGTTGGGACTTTGTACATGAAATGAAACAATGGAAGGCTGAGGAAGATCTTGCATATAGGGAGTTGTTATAAAGAAGGATCATGGAATTCAGCTGAGGAAGGGGGGAAACGAGACTATGAAGGGCTTAAAGACAAGAAAATATAGGAAGGCCAATAGATTCATTAAAAGCTAATTTTCAGAAAACAGTAAATTATGACTCTCATCAAGACATAATAATGACAAACACGTGTTGTATTATTTTACTCATATGCTGTGAGGGAACTAGGAAGATGTAAGTGGATCAAAGGAAAAGTCAAAAGGAATGAACTGCAGAGAGAGGCAAGCTAGTTCTCCAAGGAGAGGTAAGATGTCAGTTAAGTCACTACCAGACAGTGCAGAATCATTCATCTATCAGTTATCAACATTTCATAAAGAGTTGCAAGATAGCTCAAAGATAATGACTAGGGTTGGACCTTGATAACCTGGAAAGGTATGCTACGGACATGCCAAATTTTCCATGGAAACACAAGATATATTTTTCCTATAGATTTCAGGTCTTACTGTAATTAAAGCCAGAAATTATTGGCAGTGCATACCCAGTGGATTGAACTGCAGAGTTCTTAGAATGGGTCAAGGCTGAGATACTCAACATTTTTAAAAAACATTTATTTATTTATTTAGTTAGTTAGTTAGTTAGTTGAGAGAGAGAGGGGGAGAGAACACCCAAGGGCATGAGCAGGGGAGTGGCAAATGGAGAAGGAGAAGCAGACTCCCCACTGAGCAGGGCTCCATCCCAGGACCCCAGGATCATGGCCTGAGCTGAAGGCAGAGGATCAACCAACTGAGCCACCCAGGCGCCCCTGAGATGCTCAGCATTGTAATGATGGAGAACTTGTCATGATTTTCTGATGGCGCACCTAAGGCATGGCCCTGAGAATGACTGATCAAGATTGGGTGGGGAAGAGACGATTAGAGGAGGGTCAGCCAAACAACTGAGAGAGCAGGTAATGGAAGAGTCATATACTGAATACACTGAAACCACCCAGAATTGTGTCAGGCTGAGAGAGGCTCTAGGAAGGTGGAAATAAAATATTCCAAGAACAAGGAGAGACTTTGGGGCTGGTGTTTGTCTGCAATAAGGGGTGATCCTAGAGTGTCATAGTCTACCTATCGTGATTTCAGAAACTGTTCTTCCACTTTATGGGCAGGCCTAGAAGTCTAGAAGAGGCAGAAGGGAGTGAGAGAAGTTCTGTGAGCAGGCTACCAGGGAAACACAGAAGCTCAGGGCACTTTTAGAAGAAAGGCAGGCTACTGTGTATCTCTGTGGTTTAGAGGATGAGGGTTGAGAGACTATGGACTCTGAAAAACAACCCAAGGGTCTTGAAGGGGCAGGGGGTGGGAGGTCGGGGTACCAGGTGGTGGGTATTATAGAGGGCACGGGTTGCATGGAACACTGGGTGTGGTGCAAAAACAATGAATACTGTTATGCTGAAAATAAAAAATAAATTAAAAAACAAAAGAGAGAATGTGGCAGTAGATAACTGAGCACACATTATGAGAAGTTAAGTCAATGTGTTGACCCTAAGACTGTATAATACAGAATGTATTTTGTCTCTCGAACTGGTAAACTCTAGCTCAGGGTTGCTGAAACCTTAAGTCACAGCTTCTGACTCAGTTCCTAGACCTAAGTCAGTTCCTACTCTCAAGCACATTGACTCAGGGGAAGGCCAGTTCTCAAAGGAGAGACGTTAAGGTTTTGCCATAGATGTATTGAGAAAATCTGGCTTCCTTATTTTCCTTAAGGAACAGGGGGCTTAGGGCTTGAGCTCAGAATGTGTCCTCTGCCCTGATGAGAGAGCTCTCTGTTAGAAGGTCACATGGGGGAAAGCAGTGCTCTGGTGTAGGAGACAAGGGAGCAAACGTTCCACAGGGAAAAAGCAAACACACAACAAACAAACAGTCCATCTCAAATTAAAGCAGTGGAAGAGTATTGGTTAACTGACAAGAAAGCTGTAGGCGTCCATGAGAACACCTCAGGACAGAAGTTCCATCCCTCACAGGAGACACTTTGGGGTTGGGAATGCAAATTGCTACACAGAGTTAAAAGTTTATTAAATAGAGGGATTATGAGGTGGCCTGTGGTCAAAGGGAACTTCTGTCTCACTTTCCCTGATTAAAGTGTGGGGACTGGGGACCCTGACCAAGGATTAGCATCAATACAAGAATAACCTTCACAGCCGACATAAGACATTGCTCCCATTTCTTCAAAGGACTCACACGAATCTTGGTCCTACAAAAGTCATTTAGTTATTTACTTCTTCCAAAAGAACAAAGAAGAGAAATGACAATATTGGGAAGGAATTCAGATTACATATATGGAGTCAGGGCTTTGAAATATCTAGATCATTGAATCTCATAAATCACCGGCTTCACATGGTTCAGAAATAACTAAAAAAGTCAGAAGATCAACACATTCACATATATATGGGAGCTGCCTGGAGCCAAAACTATTCTTTGTGCGTTCATCTTCTAGTGGGTGAGTATTTGCAGTTATTTAGAAAAGGTGACCCATTTCAGTCACAGGTCCCAAGAATCTACACAACAGACCTCCTGTTGGAGACCCTCCCTCTGCTGGGTGGCGGAGAGGACCTCCATTTGGGCTCAGTCACGACACAGGTCTGTTGTCTCTCAAGTTCACCAAAGCATTAAAAGTTTGTGCTGTTTGGCTGAGAAAATGTATAGATCGAGTCCTACAGAATGTATAACAGCATCACACTCCCCACCCACACACCCTGACCCCAGAATAATGGACTCACATAAACAAAGTAGCAAGAGATTCATTCCAAGGGACACAAATGACACACTGTCTTCCAGTTTTATAGATTCCAAAGGGAAGTCCCCTGGCAAAGAGACAAAAGTTCAATGAAACCCACCTATATAAGTCCTTGCTCCTTGAAGTGATGTTGGTCAAGATTAGAGACTCCTAGAGTCCTGTTCCCCACCTGGACTTCATGGAGGTTCTCCTTACATCCCTTACAGATGCCTATGATTTCTGTGTGGTGAGCAATGACCAATGTTGATGAAGTCACTTTTATTGTCCAGGATACAACAAAGTTCCTATATACATAGGAGATAAAGACTCCTGTTAGGAATTAGGAACAGTCTTTCTTCAGTCTACAGTTAGCAGAGGAAAGTTTCAAAGCCTTCTCTGTCAAGAAAGTAGCTCTAGAAGGTTTTTGCATTTTTTAGGTATTTCAGGGCAAGAAATTCTGAGATAAACAACCAAACACAAAAGGAGACTTTTAAAGTTTTCATGTTAAGTTTTATATGAAATATTTTTGAAGTTCAAGCATTCGTAGGAATACATTGTACAAAAAATAGTTTCAAACCTGATACACAGCAAATAAACATGATGGATGAATAATTTTCAGCCAAATTTCCACACTTTGAGGTTTCACATATGGTAATGGGTAATGTGATTCTGATTTCCTTAGTATATTTGACACACAGTGTTAGATACTCTGACTCTTTTTTTTTTTTAAAGATTTTATTTATTTATCAGAGAGAGAGAGGGGGAGAGAGCGAGCACAGGCAGACAGAATGGCAGGCAGAGGGAGAAGCAGGCTCCCTGCTGAGCAAGGAGCCCGAT
The DNA here is from genome assembly GCF_009829155.1 of Mustela erminea. Classification (NCBI taxonomy): domain Eukaryota; kingdom Metazoa; phylum Chordata; class Mammalia; order Carnivora; family Mustelidae; genus Mustela; species Mustela erminea. The sequence goes on from NC_045620.1 coordinate 103,781,787, forward strand.
GTGGGACTCGATCCCAGGACGCCGGGATCATGACCGGAGCCGAAGGCAGCTGCTTAACCAACTGAGCCACCCAGGCGTCCCAGATACTCTGATTCTTAATTTAACATGTGTAATGAATAGTTTTCAAACTCATCGTAAGATTTATGATATTATCTAAAATTGACCTATTTGTTTTTTTCCTGATTTTTTTCATTTCCAGTGGTGTAACTTTCTGAATCATTCACCAGCAGGATTCGTTAGGAGGGCCAGCATTTTCAAGAACAAAAGATTCAGGATTGCTTGGCTAGCACTCTAAGAAAAGATCAAGGGAGAAAACACATGGAAGAGTAAATAAAATGACAACTAGTAACATACAGGACATGGGCTATTGGTCTTAGTTCCGTCACAACTTGTCATCATCACCCAAGTCCCTTCATAGAGCTCAGGGTTTACTAACACTACCATTGTTACATAATAATTCTTCCAGCTATGGTACAAAATCTCACTCTAGGGCTCAACAGTTCAGCTTCTCAAAATGAGGTTCACCTCTCAGCTCCTGAGGCTGCTGATGCTCTGGGTACCAGGTAAGAGCAGAGGGGAATGAGATGGGAGATTGCGGTGAGGAGGGTGAGCTGTCTGGGTGCTGTTACTCCCTATGTGTGTTCTGTCCAGGGGTGAGATTGTGCTCCAAGATGGGAATTTAGTTTTGAAATCCGAGAAAATTATGAGAAATAAAAGGGAACAAAGAACAGTGCTTTAGTGAGATGCGGGGGAAAAAAAACTGTAGCTACTCTGTGCTCTATAATTCTTGGGTTATCCATGGAAACTGGATAAATTTACAGTAGGAATCCAATCACAAAATATGATTTTGCCTAATGTAAATAAAATTCAAATTCATAATAATGGCTCATAATGTTTCTCCATAACCTGAACTTATCTCTCATTGCTGTAGGGTCCAGTGGAGAGGTCATGCTGACAGACTCCACTCTCACTGTCCATCACCCCAAAGAGCTGGCCTCCATCTCCTGTAGGGTCAGTCAGAACCTCCTACACAGTAATGGGAACACTTATTTGAGTTGATTCTGGCAGAAGCCAGGCCAGTCCCCTCAGGGCCTGATCTGCAAGGTTTCCAGCCATTTCACTGGGGTCCCAGACAGGTTCAGGGGCAGCAGGTCAGGGACAGATTTCACGCTGACCATCAGCAGGGTGGAGGCTGATGATGTGGGAGTTTATTACTGCAAGCAAGGTACTTTGCCCGCAGTAATAAACCCCAACACCGTCACCCTCCACCCTGCTGATTCTCAGGGTGAAATCTGTCCCTGACCCGCTGCCACTGAACCTGTCTGGGACCCAAGTGAAATGGTTGGAAACCCTGTAGATCAGGGCCTGTGGGGACTGGCCTGGTTTCTGCAGGTACCAATGCAAATAGGTGTTTTCATTATTGTGTAAGAGGCTCTGACTGGCCCGGCAGGAGATGGAGGCTGGCTCTCCAGGGGTGATGGGCAGGGACAGGGGGGTCTGTGTCATCATGATTTCTTCACTGAATCCTAAAATAATGAGAGATAACTATAGGTTATGGAGAAATATTATAAACCATGTTTCTTGTATTAAATTTCATTTATGTTAGGATAAATCACATTTTGTGAATTAAGTCCTAATTTAAATATATCCAATCTCCATGGATAACCCAAGAATTGCAGGGCACAGAGTGGTCACAATGTTTTTTTTTCACCATCTCACTAAAGCACTGTTCTTTTTTCCCTTAAGTTTCCTCATAATTTTCACAGATCTCAAAATTAAATTCCCCTCTTGCAGGGTTATCTCACCCCTGAACAGAACACACATAGGAAGTAATAGAACCCAGACAGCTCACCCTCCCCACCCCAATCTCCCATCTCCTCCCCATCTGCTCTTACCTGGGACCCAGAGCATCAGCAGCCCCAGAAGCTGAAAAGGGAACCTCATTTTGAGAAGCTGAACTGACGAATCCTAGTAAGTAAACACAAGCTCAGAGCTGACCTTTATCTGAGACTTCCAAGGCAAGGTCCTCCCCAGGGAACAATACGCAAATCCAGTGGTGGGTGTGGCAGAGTGGAAAGAGCCAAAGGCAGGGTGCAGGTCCCTCCCCTGGGAGAGCAGTAACTTAAAATGCCTTCTGTGTTTGGAGGGATACTAACAGAGACAAATTCCTTACTGCCTGCGTGGGAAGCAGGATCTCCCTGCGATAATCAGGATCTGTGGAAGGACACAGTGCTCCTAGCACTGTCTTCTGAGAAAGCTCCAAAGATCCTGACAATACAGGCACACGTGTCCAGAGTCCATTTCTGGCAGGTGACAGGCCATCCTGCTTGGATTTCTGTCAGCTAATGTCCAAAATGATACAGGTCCCACTCCCACTCCAGCTGATTGGCCGGTGATCTCCAGATCCCAGGATGAACTGGTGATGGTTCAGGAGTCTCTGGGATCTGCTGTTTCCAGGTTAATGTTTTAAAACAATTCAGTAATGATTTAATATGAATGAAATTCACCCTGGGACCTCATGTATTATACTCTGTGTGAAGATGAATGTAAAAAACTTAAAGAGGTGGAAAAGAATCTCTCAGTTACAAGAGGAGAGCTCATAGTCCTGCAGAAGAGAGTAGGAGAGAAGACAGAATTTCATGCTTTAAGCAGCGAGTATGAAGTTTGTGGTAACCGTTTGTTATAATATCATGTGTATCTTGTCCTGCTTTGCTCTCTCTCCCCAGAGAGAGATACATAAATAAATAGATAGATAGATAGTGAGAGAGAGAGAGAGGTAGGCAGATAGTGAGAGATACACACACCATATGGTACATGTGAGACACTTCACTAAAATAGGGACATAAACTGATGGTTCTTCGTGTGTCAGCTTAACATTATGTGATATTGAATCATTTGTGAGAATTGTATCAACTTCAAATTACCTCACAACTCAAGTCACCATTCTGCAAACAAAATCCTGGAGAAGGATTTAGATCTCCAGTATTTAGATCTCCATTAATTTAAATCCAAAGTCCTACTGACTTGAAAAATAACTGAATACATACAATTTCAGGCATGATATCAGAAAAGCTCAGTCTGAATATCTTCTAGGAAATCCTCCAAGAGTTAGATTTTGTGTAAAATCTAACAGAGTTAGTGTGTTAAAAGGGTATCGAAAGCAAAGCCTGATCTCAGGATGGAGACTTGGATGATGGCAAACCATGGAACAAGTAGAAGTAGAAGAGCCCATGTCCCAGAGTTGACTAGCTAGCATTTTATTTGCCCTTTTTTGCAAGTTCTGTGCTTGTCAGTGCAATCCTGAATCTTACTCTTGAAAATGCCAGTCTTCCTAATGCATCCTGCTCTGAGTGAATTCAAAAAGATAAGTCAGTGAAAAAGAAAAAGATCAGGAGAAAAACAAATGGAAAATACAAGACAGTACTGTAAATCTTAAGGTGAGTTTGAAAAACTATTCATTACAGATGTTAAAGTAAGAATTCCATTATCTAACACTGTGTGTCAAGTACACTAAAAAAAAAAAAAAAGGATCAGAATCGCATTACCCCTTATCGTATGTGAAACCTCAATGTGTGAATATATGCCCAGAAATTATTCATCTGTCATGTTTATTTACTGTGTATCAGTTGAAAGTTTTCTTCTTTTTTTTTTTTTTTACAAAATATTCCTAAGAATTCTTGAATTTCAAAATGATACTATTTCCTACAAAACTTGAGCTGAAAACTTTACAAGTCTCTTTTTCTGTTTGATTACATATCTCATAATTCCTTGCCTTAAAAAATCCAGAAAATGCAAAATCTTATAAAGATTTCTTTCTCTTCTAAAGGCTTTGAAGTTTTCCTGTATTTCTTGTAGACTGAAGGAAGAGCATTCCTAATTCTAACCAGGAGTGTTTGTGTCCTTCATGTTTACAAACTAGGTTGTATCCTGGACAGTGAAATGGACCCCATCGAGCAGGTCGGGGTACACCACACAGAAATCACCGGCATCTGTAAGGGGTGTAAGAAGAACATCCATGAGGTGAAGGTGGGGAAAAGGACTCTGAAGTCTCTAATCTTGACCACCGTCACCTGAATGAGGAAGGACTCAGACCGGTGGGTTTGATTGCACTTTTGTCCCTTTGCCAGGCGTCTTGCATTTGGAATCCATCAAACTGGAAGCCAGGGTATGAGGTGTGTCCCTTGGGGCGGTTCTCTTGATGCTTCTGTTGTGTGAGTCCATTATTCTGGGGTTAGGGTGTGTGGGTGGGGAGTGTGATCCTGTTATATATTCTGTAGGACTTAATCTATAAATTTTCTCAAGGCAAACAGCTGGAACTCATAGTGCTTTGGCCAAGTTGATGGACAACAGACCTGTATCCTGACTGAACCCAAATGGAAGTTCTTTCTGAAAAAAGATGAGCTTATCCTTTGCTGAGAACTGAGATGAAGCCATCCAGCAGAGGGAGCTTCCCCTATGGGCTGTATGTTTAGCAGCTTCTTGGGACCTGTAACTGAAATGGGTCACCTTTTCTGTCTTTCTTTCTTTCTTTTTTTTTTTTTTTAATTTTTATTTTATTTATTTGACAAACAGAGATCACATGTAGGCAAAGAGACAGACAGAGAGAAAGGTGAAGCAGGCTCCCTGTTGAACAGAGAGCCCAATGTGGGGCTCAATCCCAGGACCCTGAGATCATGACCTGAGCCGAAGGCAGAGGATTAACCCACTGAGCCACCCAGGAGCCCCAGTGGGTCACCTTTTCTAAAGAACTGCAAATTATCACCCTCTAGAGGATGAACTCACAGAGAATAATTTCAGCACCAGGCGGCTCACAAATTCATATGAATGTGTTGATCTTCTGACTTCTCAACCACGTGAAGTGGGTCTTTTCTGAACTTCAGTGATCTAGATCCTTCAAAGCCCTGATCTCCATATGCGTAATCTGAATTCCTTCCCAACATCATCATTTCTTTTCTTTGTTTTTCCTTGGAATAAATATACATGTAAATACATTTTGTAGAGCTGTCTGAGATTCAGCTGAGTTCTGTGGAGAAATGGGAGCAATATCTTATGTCGACTGTGAAGGTTTTTCCTGTATCAATTGTAATCCTTGGGCTGGGTCCCTAGTCATCCCAGTCTGATTGGGAAAAGCAGAATTCCCTCTAACCACAGGCCACTTCATAATGCCTCCATTGTACTGAACTCTTTCCTTTGTATAGAAATTTGCATCCCCAACCCCAATGTGTCTCCTGTGAGGGATGGAACTTCTGTCATGAGTAGTTCTCCTGAAATCCTACAGTTTTCCTGACAGTTAAAAAATATCCTTCCACTGTTTGAATGTGAGATAGCTTGATTGTTTATTTATTTATGTGTTTGCTTTTTCTCTGTGGAAAGTTTGATGCACATGACAAATGGAGCGGAAAGAAAACTAAAGGGGACACTAATATCTTTGATCCTTATTGTCTGTTCTGTACATAAGAGAGATTAACAATTGAGTGCACGTTTGAACAATGTTAATGTATCGTGTCAATGCTTTCTTTATTCATGGGTCAGTTTGTGTTTGTGAGTTTTTTATTTGTTTTGTTTGTAGATTCTACATATAAATGAAGACATATGGTATTTGTCTTACTCTGTCTGACTTGTTTTGCTTAGCATTATACTTTCTAGGTCCAGCCATGTTGTTACAAATAACAAGATACCATTTCCTGGACTGAGTAGTATTTCAATATATGTATATATATGCCACCTATTTCTCATCAGAAGGAGGAGCTTATATTTGCTATGAATTTATGACAAGAGTCTATTTGGGTGCTTGACCATCAAAAAATTTTACAAATTTTTCTCATGTATATTTCCTATGGGGATAGGGTGTATAGAATACTATCTAGATAACATTGTAACAGAGCCATTAGTCTAACTGGGAAAGTGAAGGTTCATAAAGTGGGAAAATAAAAAATAATAAATTCTGAACAACACTGAATAGTCTCTTACTGACAATATGGCAGACGTGTTTAGCTCCAAATGTATGTAGTTGTGCTTTCACATAAATCGCTCAGGTTTCTGACGCTCAGCCTGAGTAACAGTTCCTGACACATGCACACAGGCCTGGAGGGTCAGGGTGAGGTTCAGGGCAGCACTCCCTGGCAGCTCACCGCAAAGCCCACAGGCTGATCACATCCGCTCCAGAGCTGGTTATACCCCACTGAGCATGTAGCATCCCAAATCCCAGGACTCGGTCCAGAGTACTCAGCTGCATGTTACTGCCCTGAGTTCCCCAACACCAGCCTCTGACACCAACTAAGAGCCTCTGTTATCCCAACTCCCCTCTCAGGCAGCACATGTGCCCAGTGGGGACCGCCAGACAGAGAGGTTTGTGTTCAGGCCTGAACCACTGTGGGAGGATACTGTGTATATTGCCCACAGTAATAAACTCCCACATCATCAGCCTCCACCCTGCTGACTGTCAGGGTGAAATCTGTCCCTGACCCGCTGCCACTGAACCTGTCTGGGACCCCAGTGAAATGGTTGGAAATCTTGTAGATCAGGAGCTGTGGGGACTGGCCTGGTTTCTGCAGGTACCAACTCAAATGGGTGTTTCCATTACTGTGTACAAGGCTCTGACTGGCCCTGCAGGAGATGGAGGCCGACTCTCCAGGGGTGATGGACAGAGACAGTGGGGTCTGTGTCAGCACGATATCCCCACTGGATCCTATAATAATGAGAGGTAAGTACAGGTTAATTTGACACATTATAAGCCATTTTTATGATTTTAAATTTCATTTATGTTAGGCTAAATCGTATTTTATGATTTGATTCTTGCTCTAAAAATATCCAATCTCCATGGATAACCCAAAAATTGCAGGGCATAGAGTGGCCACATTTTTTACTTTCAACATCTCACTAAAGCACTGTTCTTCATTCCCTTTAGTTTCCTCATAGCTTTCACTATCTCAAAACTAAATTCCCCTATTTGAGGGCAATCTCATCCCTGGACAGAGCACACATAGGGACTAACAGCACCTAGACAGCTCACCCTCCCCACCCCAATCTCCTTCCTCATCCTCCTTCTGCTCTTACCTGGGACCCAGAGCATCAGCAGCCCCAGGAGCTGAGAAGGGAACCTCATTTTGAGATGCTGAACTGATGAGTCCTAGTAAGTAAACACAAGCTCAGAGCTGACCTTTATCTGAGACTTTCAAAACAAGGTCCTCCCCAGGGGACAATATGCAAATTATGTGGTGGGTGTGGCAGGGTGGAAAGAGCCAAAGGCAGGGTGCAGGTCCCTCTCCTGGGAGTGCAGTAACTTAAAATGTTTTCTGTGTTTGCAGGGAAACTAACAGAGACAAATTCCTTACTGCCTGGGTGGGATGCAGGATCTCCTTGTGATAATCGGGATCTGTGACAGGACACAGTGCTCATAGTCCTGCCTTCTGAGAAAGCTCCAGAGACTGTGATGATACACACATGAGTGTCCAGAGTCCATTTCTGGCAGGTGAATGGCCATCCTGCCTGAATTCCTGTCAGCTAATGACCGGGAGACAACAGGTCCCACTCCCACTCCAGCTGATTGGCCGGTGATCTCCAGATCCCAGGATGAACTGGAGATGGTTCTCTGGGATCTGCTGTTTCCAGGTTAATGGTTTTAGACAATTTATTAGTGATTTATTAATGAATTAAACTCATCCTGAGACCTTATGAATTATCTACTCTTTGAGAAGATGAATGTGAGAAGAATGAGACAGATAGATAAGAATCTCAAGCTTACAGGATGAGAACTCATAGTCCTGCAGAAGAGATAAGGAGAGAAGACAGTTTTATGCTTCAGGCAGTGAGAATGAAGTTTGTGGTAACCATTTGTTACAACCTGGTGTTTATCCTGCCATACTTCTCTTTCTCTTCCAAGAGTGACAGATAGATGGATAGATAGACAGGCAAGACAGACAGATGATAGACAAATACACACCATATGGTGCATATTTGATAAGGTAAATGCACACACACCCCCCATATCAAACAAAGATTTCTTAAGTCAACATGTTCTAAGAAAGTGGACAGAATGAATAATGTTTCCCATTTCCCAGAAAACAGTGTTTCCCTTCCCATACAGAGGTTTCCTCATCACGTGTAAGCAGGTTCTATCAGGAGGTCTGGTTCCTTGTTAGTTCTGTGTGAGAAGATATTGTCTCTTACTTGGCTTTTCTGTTCAGCATCTGCAGCTCTGAGTCTGTAGTTCACATTGAGATTCTGTAGGTGAGAATAGCAAGGTCTGAGATAAAACTTCAAATAATTTGAGGTCACCTATACCCATGACTGACATTTTCTGGGGTCTTGGGTGAACCACAGTCACTGTGGAACAGGGTGCAGGGTCAGAGCTGCTTGGGGCATCAGTTTACCCACCATCCTTCATTGAAGTTGGGATATAACCTGATGATTCTGCGTGTGTCAGCTTGAGGTAGGTGTTAGTTGTTGGTGCAATTTGTGTCAGCCTCAAATTACTTCACAACTCAAGTAACTGTTGGGCAAACAAAATCCTGGAGAAACTGAAGGAATAGAATTTGTACTTCTATTAGATCTCAGGCAATTCAAATCCAAGGTCATACTGAATTGAACAGTTATTGAATACATGCAAGTCCAGGCATGATTACACAACAAATCTTGGTCTGAATATCTTCTAGGAACTCCTCTTAGAGTGTGATTTTGTACCATAGTTGGAAGAACTATTATTTAACAGTGGTACTGAAAGTAAACCCTGAACTCTATGGAGTGACTTGGGTACTGATGACAAGTTGTGATAGAACTAGGATTGATAGCCCATGTCCTATATGTTACTAGTTGTCATTTTATTTACTCTTTCATGTGTTTTCTCCCTTGATCTTTTCTTAGAGTGCTAGCCAATGAAATCCTGACTCTTATTTTGAAGCTGTCTTCCCTCCTAATGAATCCTGCTGGTGAATGATTCAGAAAGTTAAACCACTGGAAATGAAAGAAAACAGGAAAAAAAAACAAAAAGGAAAATATAAGATAATATTATAAATCTTATGATGAGTTTGGAAACTATTCATTACACATGTTAAATTAAGAATCACAATATCTAACACTGTGTGACAAATACAGTAAAAAAATAAGAATCACATTATCCATTATCATATGTGAATCCTCAATATGTTCAAATTTGGCTGAAAATTATTCATCCATCGTGTTTATTTACTGTGTATCAATTTTGAAACTATGTTTTTTATAATGTATTCCTAAGAACCTTTGACTTCAAAAATATTACTATTTCCTACAAAGCGTAACATGAAAACATTAAAATTCTCCTTTTGTGTTTGGTTGTTTATCTCATAATTTCTTGCCTTGAAATACCCCAAAAATGCAAAAGCTTCTAAAAGTTCTTTTTTGACAGAGGAGGCTTTGATATTTTCCTCTGCTACCTGTAAACTGAAGAAAGACTATTCCTAATTCCTCAGAAGGCCATGTGAGGAGGTCATTTATAAGATTCAAAGATCTAAATATTTCAAAGCCCTGATCTCCATATTCATAATCTGAATTCCTTCCCAATATTGTCATTTCTTTTCTTTGCACTTTTTGGAATAAGTAAATAAGTAAATACATTTTCTAGAGCTGAGATTCATGTGAGTCCTTGAAGAAATGGAAGCAGTGTCTTATGTTGGGTAAGTAGGTTATTTCTATATTAATGCTAATCCTTCAGCATGGCCCCCAGGAACCCCAGTCTAATTGGGAAAGTGCCACAGAAGTTCCCTTTGACCACAGGCCACCTCATAATCCCTCTATTTAATAAATATTTCACTCTATGTAGCAATTTGCATCCCCAGCCCCAGTGTTTCCTGTGAGGGATGGAACTTCTTTCTGTCCTGAGGAGTTCTCATGAATTCCTACCGCTTAGTTGTCAGTTAAAAGATATAAAGCACAGAGTGGATAAAGATGTTGGAAAATACCATAATTGAAGCATCCATTCCATCCATTCCATTCTAGATCAGTAACTGGTTGTTTCCAGTTTGGGGTTGTCATAAGCAACACTATCATGACATTCCTTGAGCATGTACACTCTCAATTCTGTTGGGTATATCAGAGTAAAAAAGTACTGAGTCCCGGGGTGGCATATATTCATTTATAGATAATCAGAAACAACTTTTGGACATGAATGTGTCAATACACATACTAGCAGCAGCACGTGAAATGTCCTCTAGCTCTTTAGCCTCACTACAACTTAATCTTGGCAGTTTGCTCAACATTAGCCCATCTGGTTGTGCCATAGCAACAGCACAGTGAGATTTTCATGGGTAGTTCCTGCATTACTGATCAAATTTACCCCCTTTGTATGTAATTACTTACCATCTTTGCACAAAGAATTGCTTATTGTGGCTCTTTTTTCCCCCTTACTTGTACTACTTATTTCTCTAGGCTTATTAGAAGCTATTTGATTATATGTGTTGCAGAAATCTGGGGCTTCCCTGGTTCTATCTGTGTCCTAACTGAGGCAGATCTCCCCCCAGAGCACTGACCCAGGCACTGACATGGGCTCTGGACAGCAGGGTGGGCTGCAAAGGGCCATCTGGGCTTCCAGCTCCCAAGATCATTCACTTCCTCTTCTCTGCCCTTGAGCAATCCATCCCCAGGTGGTGATGCCAGAGGATTCCGAGGGCTCAGCCTGAGGGAAGGATTTCTCTCCTGTGTCCTCCTGCCTTACCTATTGCTTAAATTCCTCCAGGTGGCCTTTGTCACAAGCCCATTGAGAAGAAAACAGAAGCCATTCAACTCTCACTTTCCCAACTTTTTTGTACATTTCAAGGAAGCAGTTTTATCACTGCTACTCCAACTTCCACATAAATGGTCATCACATCAGGAGTTAGAGCTTACTGACAGTCAGACATTATCCATCCAAATGTCCTGATATTATCAGAGAAGTCCCTGAAATCACCCCCATTTGGTCTGGGGACAAAGCTCCATTGCTTATGGAAGAGTGATATTGATCCCGTTCACTTAACTTCCCTTTGTCTCAGTTTCTGAGTCTTTGAAACTGTCACAACAATGGTTCTGTTTGCAGTTTAAATAAAAGTAAGGTATTGAGCACTATATCAAACACATAGCATATATTATTTTTTTATTTTATTACTATCATTCCTGTGTTCAGTGTTCCCATAATCATGGTTATCATAGATATACTGAGGAACCTCATAGAGAGACACGTGGAAGACAAACTTAGAACTAATTCAAGTATGTCTCATCCACAGCCACATTAAGATCTAGGACTGTTTTTCAGCAACCAACTCACAACTCCTAAACATAGAATTATTTTGCCTTGATCTATACTAATTGCTCAGGGGTTCCATCAAGCCTGCCAGACCTGTTCATTGTATTTCTTTTTACCACCCACTATCAAAACCTCACCCCAAAAATGTTAAAACATCATGGGTTGTTCTTCTTTCTTACATAATCCTTATATTGTCTTTTTCTTCTTTTCTGTAGTTAATACTTGACCCCTGACTCACAGAAAGGAAAAATTACCCCCGTCATGTTGGGGGACCTGCTGTCGCATACTTTCAGATTTCTGGGCCTCTATAAAATGTCAGATTGGAAATATCTCTCAGGGCAGTGTTTTATAAAATGAAGGATTTTATCTGTTTTGGGGCTAAGGAATTAGTGTCATGATTGTATGTTTTAATAATAAAAGCTAGACTAATGGATTAAAACAGAGTATAATATAATAAAATAGAAAAAAAAGTATGTTGTATGGTTGAATGGTAAGACTATTAGACACATGCTGTGTAATGTGTACAAAGATGATCCAAATATAAAAGGGACACCGTCTTAAGAAATGCCTTCAATACACCGAGGCTTGTGCACTTTTCCTATTATGCCACAAGACTTTTGTACTATTCCTTCAAATGAAAAAATTAATTGTGATGTATTTATGTAATAGTGAACTATTCAGCAGGAAAAGAACGAATTATGGCCACACCAACAATGGAGATGAAATTCAAAGAACACGTTAATCTAAAGAAGCAAGACATCAAAAAAATATGTACTGTATAATTCCATTCATATGAAGTTCAGAAACAGAGAATATCGGCTCAATGTGGATAGAAAACAGAAGAGGGGTGGCCTCTCGTGGTATGTGTGTATGGGCTGGGCATGGAATTGACAGGCAAGTAGACTGAGGGAGCTTTTGGGCTGCTAGAGACAGTCTGTCTTGATCTGTTTTTAGTTGTACTTGTAGGGACCTATTTAGCCAGAGCGACTCCATCTTGGTTAAAAGCCCTTTTGTTATTTGTGCAGTAAAACTTAAACTGACCCTGCCCCCCTCCCCCCAGAGAAACTTACTTAGAAGCAAGTCTGGGAAACCAGTAAAATATGGTCAGCTAGTTCCTAATAACAGAGCCCAGAATACAAGGCCAGGTCAGCCAGTTCTTGATAACAGAGCCCAGAATACAAGGACGAGCTGGGCCAGGTGGAGACATCCAATCAGTAAGAAACACACATACTTTTTCCCTAACCACCAAAGAATGTAAACCCCGCTGTTTGGGCGCCAAACTTGAGCACCAATTCTGACCAGAGTAATAGGTTAGGTCAAACATCTCTATAGGGTAAATTGTAATTCAAATGGCCACCTGCATGTGACCTAACATGATTACAATCTTATTGGCCACCTATGTGTGGCCAGACTTTTGCTCTATAAAAGGTAGTTTGTAAGATGGGGAGAGGTCGCTCTCTTTGGAGGCGGCCCTGACCCGTCAGTCAGTCAATACTTGAGCCTGTAAACTGGGGGTGGTCACTCTCCTCGGACACAGCCCTGGCCGGTCAGTCTGACTTCTCATGCTTAGCATAGAATAGAGCTTTGCATAACTTTCACTTTGTCTCAGTCTCATTTCATTTAATAACAGACCTAACAGTACTAATTTTTTTTAATAAATGTAGTTAAATAATGAGTAGAAATTATGGAGTCAAAATAACAGATTCTTTTTCTGTCTTCTTCCTTTACAACCACTAACAAACATGTTGAGTAATGTGACCTCTGAGAACATCTGATTTCTCAACTCTAGAGGATTATTGTGAGATGCATTGCGGTAGATGAATGGGTCCTTCGTACAGTATTCGATACACAGTAAGTCCTCAAGATTTCACTCGATGGCAGTTGACAGAGTAGTTGTTGATGTTTATTAGTTTCATTAGTAGTAGTAGCATTACAATAGTAGTGCCTGAAGTTTTAGTACTAACATTAGTAGTACTAGTATTTGCAAACTAGTATTAGTCATAGCAGTCTTAGTAATATTGGTAGTGTTTGTTTGGATGCGGGTTCCCTTTTTTTGCCTACTTCAGAGTGTTTATCAGAGATAGGATTCAAGGTCCATCCCATGGATGAATTCCATTGCAGGCCTGCAAGAGAAATTTCATTTAAGAATTCCTGAGGTTTGGGGGTGCCTGGGTGGTTCAGTGGGTTAAAGCCTCTGCTTTCAGCTCAGGTCATGATCCCAGAGTCCTGGGATCCAGCCCTGCATCAGGCTTTCTGTTCAACAGGGAACCTGCTTCTCCGTCTCTCTCTGCCTGCCTCTCTGCTTACTTGTGATCTCTGTCAAATAAATAAATAAAATCTTAAAAAAAAAAAAAAAAAAGAATTCCTGAGGTTTGGGATTTGTGTTATCAAGAAAAGAAGCTTTCAAAGGACAAAATCTCTTGATATTTGAGCCCTGCTAGCTCTTCCCCAAAGCAGCTCCTGCCAGAATGAATAACCACAGAGCAGAATGCAGCTGCTGTAACCACCTCGAGCACAGCCCACTGCTTCTCCTGCCCTCCCCACCTAGCCCTGGGAAGGTTATTGCTCGGGGCTGTAGCACCGTGGGAGGAAGGATATAATCCTGCTGGCAGTAATAACTGGCAGCATCCTCAGCTTCTACTGCGCTGATTTTGAGGATGAATTCTTTGTTCGACTGAATCGCAGAGAACCGGTCTGGGACACCAGACTTGAGGTTATCAGCATCATAGATGAGATGCTTAGGAGCCTGGCCTGGTTTCTGCTGATACCAGCTCAAGTAATCGCTGATGCTTTCGTTGGCCCTGCATGTGATAGACACGCTGTCTCCCAGGGACACGGAGAGGAAGACTGGAGACTGGGTCAGCTCCGTGTGCCCGCGGACAGCTGGATTGGAAGGAAATCACAAAGCCACCATTGTTTACCAGGTCCCACCCCATGTTCCTCCCAGAAGATTCTGGCATCCCTGGTCCCTAATCTGAGAGCACCTGGGATTCCGATGGGAGGGGAGACCCCGGGTCAGGGATCCACAGGGAGGATCCTTGGGAAGATCCCACAGTCAGGAGGAGAGGACTCTCGCCACCTCGGGGATGTCCCCTGCACTCCCCTCCTCACCTGGGAGGCAGGCCAGCAGAAGGCAGAGGAGTTGGGTCAGGACTCCCATGTTCAATCCGAGGCCTAGCTTGAGGCTCTTTTTTGCCCCAAGTGTCTGAGCAGCCTCTAATGAAGATGCTGAAGAGCAGAAATGGGCTCTGGGGGAAACATGCAAATCACTGAGGGGTTGGGCATGTCGGCGGCAGGTGCAGAACCAGTGCCTCTTGGGGGATCAAACCAACACAGGTTCGGATGGCATCCCAGGGGAGCTTCACCCCGCTGTTTGTCAGAAAAAAAAGTCTTTGAATTTTGTGGTCCTTGCCTGTCCTTAGAGTCCAAGAGTTTGTGATTAGAACAGGGGGTCTTCCTCCTAAGAATGAAGAAAGAAAAGAAGATGACTCTCTACAACCTAACCTTTCCTATGAGTACACACTTTTGAGTGTGAGTTACTCAGGACATCATGCTCTGGAAAGGCCTGGAAGGCTCCATCTTCATATATTACCATGGTTAGATGCCGTGAGCCCCAGGGGAGAAGAGGGAAGGAGCTGATGCCTGGGAAGCAAGCCCCCCACCCCCATACAGATCCAGTGTCATCCTTAATACAATTCATTTTGTATTCTCATAAATGATCTTATGTTTGGGTGAAATGAATTTGGTGAAACCTAGATTCTGACTCCATTCTTAGTCTATTAACTGTTCTTACTTAAAAATTAGAAATGTGTGTAAAAGTGTATTACACACCTTTATCTCATTTACCATTGTGATTGAAAAGGTTTTATTGAGAACCCATCATATAACAATTACAACAGTAGATCATTTGGGCTCATGGGGGCTCCCAGGATCATCACCCGCTTGGTTCAACATAAAATGCCCCAGAGCTGCTCTTCCCAGAAGACATCTACAGGGTTGCCCAGGCAGGATGCAGGTTATTGTGAATCACCTTCCAACCCAAGTACCTTGTGATTTTTTATTTGAGCTTTACATTATAAGCCTTTGGGATTCTTTGGAGTGAGAGGGGTCTGTTTGTCCTATTTTTTCTTAGGTCAAGATCCACAGCACCTCAGATGTCCCCTCTCCCACTGGCAGCTTCTCAGGTCCCACAGTTCCTCCCATACTGTTGCTCAGAGGGTGGCTGTCCATGTCCCTGTGTCCAGCCGCAGCCCTGAAGGTGAATTCCCATCATAGCACACAACAAGCACTGGGGGATGAACCTTTACACTCCTGACCTCAGAATATCAGGGAAATCTGTCCTCCCTCTCAGCGGCTCTGGGGCTGCGAGGACCAGTGCTCTATGTTCTGCGGGCAACTTTCGCACATGAGTCAGAGGCTGTATCGTGTTCAACCTTCCCAAGAATTTCCTGCACAAATGCCAGTGCACTATTAACTATTTCCATGTGATTTAAAATCAGAGAAAAAGAAAGCCACCATTTTATTTACATAAGCTTCCTAATGATGAAGTATTTTTACATTCTTGCTAATTCCTAATATTCTTGAAATTTACTATATCTTGTCACCATATTCTTATAAGGGGAAAAATATTAAAATGTTATCTACATTTATGCATTTATGTTTATAGGTGACATTGATCTATTTATTCTTTTTCATGTAATATTTTCATATTTTCACATCAACATTAACTTCTTGTAAAAAACGTAAAAAGATTATTCTCCATATGATCTAATCTAAAAGAAATTTTTCGTGGGATTCAAACATATTTGTGAAACCAGTATATACCATATAGAAACATTTTTATTCATACTGTGACACACTTAAGGGGAAAAAACTGTTTCAAAGAATAGGTAATACTTCCAGTCCTAAAATAAATAATTCATGGGGATGTAAGGTACAGCATAGAGAATATAGCCAATGATATTTAATAACTTTGTATGGTGACAGATGGTAACTCTTAACGTGGTGAGCATTGCATAAGGTATAGAAAGGTTCAATCACTATGTTGTATACCTGAAACTAATGTTGTATGTTAACCAGAAATAAATTATAAATAAATAAAATAGGTAAGAGATTTTCCTTCATTCTGTGGCTGTTGTAGTTCTACAATTTTGTTCTTAAATGTTGCTTTTACTTTTATTTGTCCATTAAACTTCCATAAAAGTTTTAAAAACAACTTGTTCCTAATAGGTTAAGAAAATTAAAAAAATAAATGAGCAAAATTATGCCTCCATCAAAGACAGTGTTTTGTCTTTCTCTTTGCTTTCTATGATACTGAAAACCTATAAATTGTACAGGGCTTTAGGAACTAAGGAGCTAAATCAGGGCCCCTTCTTTATAGATGTCATACAATGGTAGATTCATATCCCTGACCAGGACCCTGGGAAGGTTGCTTTACTGATGTGTTGATATTAAAAACCAGCAGTGATGGGGCACCTGGGTGGCTCAGTTAAGCATCAGACTCTTGATTTCAGCTCAGGTCAGGATCTCAGGGACATGAAGTCAAGCTCTGCATCGGGCTCTGCATGGAGTATGGAGACTGCTTAAGATTCTCTCTCTCGCTCTGCCCTTCTCCCTGGCCCCCCACCAAGAATTTTTAATTTTATCATTATTCTGAATTAAGAATTCTATTAGTGCACTTATCAACCTTAAACAAAGAATAGCCAGTTATTTTACTAGCAAAATGATCTTATTTGAGAAAAGCAGAAGAATTGCCATTCAGGATAAAGCAAATTATAGCAAACCACTGCTGAGTCTGAAGAGGCAAAAGGAAGGTCTGCTTTTATTATGTGTTAGGAGGAGATCGGGCAGGATTGTTTTGAAAAAATGCTCAGTGGAGAAGGACAGTGTGATGTGGTGGTGGTTTCTCATTGGCTGCAAGCTGTGAATTCCTACATGAAAAATATTCTTCCTCGTTGAGAGAATTCTTACATTTCTTCTTCCCATTGGCTATGCACACTCTAACCATGGAATGGTATGTGTAGGAGAACTTCCCAGTTTAGATGAGGTTTTCTGTACTCTTTTTAATCCAACAAAATCAATATTGTTTGTCAAGGAGAATAACCACAGGGCAGGTGCATCTATGACTACTGTTGGTAGCACCCTCCTCTTAACAAATACGTAAGAGCTGTGCTCTTCTCAATGGCAGCAGGGCATTGTCGTTCTTATTGCCCTGTCCTTATGGCCATGTCACCGCTTTACAGAGTCACATGGAAAATAGAATATAGAATATCATCTTTGTCATGATTAGGAAATACCATATTTCTTCCTCCCTTTTTTTTGTTTGAAGCTGTTCTTCAGTGGAGGTCATGATCAGGGTTCCTATTTGAGGGCTCTGAGCAATAAGGGATGAAATCAAGAGATATTTGTTAAGAAGCAGAGGCTGGGGGGGGCGCCTGGGTGGCTCAGTGGGTTAAGCCGCTGCCTTCGGCTCGGGTCATGGTCTCAGGGTGCTGGGATCGAGTCCCGCATCCGGCACTCTTCTCAGCGGGGAGCCTGCTTTCTCCTCTCTCTCTGCCTGCCTCTCTGCCTACTTGTGATCTCTCTCTGTCAAATAAATAAATAAAATCTAAAAAAAAAAAAAAAAAAAAAAAGAAGCAGAGGCTTGGGACTCAGGAGTGCTCTGTAGAGTAGCTTGGTTGGTGCACTGCACAATTGTGCCCAGCTAAAGGGAATTAATAGAGATGAAAGGTAGCTCTGCATATTTGTTTGCTGAACGATGTGAATAGAATTTTGTTCGTAGGATGTGCATCCATATGGTTCATTAGTACATGGACAGTTCTTCTCTCAGTGAGCCTGTGGAATTAGACAGATCTCATCCTCAAAGCACTGACTCGTTCTCTTGTGATAGCATATTCATTATAGCTCGGCACCATTCTTCCCTCAAGCTTGTACAACTCAAGACAAGATTTGAGAGGGACGATGGTACAGAAGGAAGTCCCTTAGCCTTCAAACTCTGTCTTTAAAACAGAAAGAAGCACTTCATGGTGCTGTCACAGTGGCAGGGAACTCGACATTTAGAAGCAGAGCATCTGGATTCTAGCTGGAGAATCATGTACAGTATATCAGATAGGAAACCAGTCCCAGTATTGTGCTTGTTCTGAATCTCTGTTTGGCAGATGAAGTCATAATTCCTGATTGACTCATAGTTGAGACTCTGAATTCAGCCTGGATAGAAAAGCAAGATCAGAAGTCAGCATGGGCTTCATCAGGCCAACTGCCCACTATTGAGGGACTTATATGCTAAAAATTGCTTTTTCATTTAATTGGTTGAGAAAAATCAAAAACAGATTAATTTTATGTGATGTAAGAAAAGTAGGTGAATTCTAAATTCAGGGCCTTATAGGTATATACAGTAATACTCTTTCACATTAGTATCGACTAAGACTACTTTTGTAATGCAAAGGTGCTTTGAGTCTCAGACACCAGGTTCTAAAGTGTAGAAAATACCTTAAGGGGAAGACGAGGATATGGGCATTGCCATCTAGCTGCTAGTCACATTTGCCAATTTGTCAAAAGTGAAAGCAAGAAATGAGTTCTTGTTTTCCCATAAATTTCCCATAAATTTGCAGGGAATATAGAATCTGTTGGAACTTGAGGCAACTGATAACGAACTTGCCATTTTCCAAATTTCTGTGCAATTGAGGAGCTTCCACATAATATTCAGTGGAAATGAATTAACCTCAATGTAATAACAAGCTAAAAGAGTCTCCCTTCAGCTCATGTCATGAACCCAGGGTTCTGGGATCGATCCCCACGTCAGGCTCCCTGCTCAGTGGGGAGCCTGCTTCTCCCTCTCTCCCCTGCTCGTGATCTCTTTTGTTCTTTTTGTCTCTGATAAATAAATAAAGTCTTAAAAAATAATAAACCAAAATACACATCTCATTAAGACTTTCCTAAATTCCATATGTGGGGTGCCTGAGTGCTTCAGTCAGTTAAGCATCTACCTTCAACTCAGGTCATGATCCCAGGCTCCTGGGATCGAGACCTGCATCAGACTCCCTGCTTGGTGGAGAGCCTCCCTCTGCCTGACGCTCTGCCTGCTTGTGCTCTCTATCTCTCTGTCAAATACATAAGGAAAATCTTTTTAAAAATTCTATATATGATTTCCAAGTGATACACGTACCCAATTACTATCACGTGAACTGGTATCAGTATTTGGTAGTACCTATGTGTGTGCAAAAGATATTTACAATGGCCACGATCACCAAACTGTGGAAAGAAACAAGATGCCCTTCAACGGACAAATGGATAAGGAAGATGTCCTTATACACTATGGAATATTATGCCTCCATCAGAAAGGATAAATACCCAACTTTTGTAGCAACATGGAAGAGACTGGAAGAGATTATGCTGAGTGAAATAAGTCAAGCAGAGAGTGTCAATTATCATATGGTTTCACTTATTTGTGGAGCATAACAAATAGCATGGAGGACATGGGGAGATGGAGAGGAGAAGGGAGTTGAGGGAAATTGGAAGGGGAGGTGAACCATGAGAGACTGTGGACTCTGAAAAACAATCCGAGGGTTTTGAAGGGGTGGGGGTAGGAGGTTGGGGGAACCAGGTGGTGGGTATTAGGGAGGGCCCAGTTTGCATGGAGCACTGGGTGTGGTGCAAAAACAGTGAACACTGTTACACTGAAAAGAAACAATAAATTAAAAAATGAAAAAAGATATTTACAAAGATGAAATGCATATCATCTCATTGCAGATCAGCTTAACGGATGATGATTTGCAATAGAACTTGATACTAGAGATCATGTACATTGAATGCCACTTACATGAAAGGTTATCCCTACCTAAAAATAATGCTATTCTTCTCATTTGTAGGCCTATATTACAAAAACTCTTATTTAATTACTATTGCTACATTGTGAAATTAGTAAAAAGTTGTGGAAATTTGTTTTCTCCTTTATTATGTAAGTGCCTGAAATATGTCCTCAGTGTCTTTTGGCCAAGAAATCCTAAAATGTTTACTATTTGACTGTGGATTTAATCTGATAAACTTTGTCTTTTTACTGGAGAATTAATCTATTTACCATGATTATGACAATTATATATAATTTATAGATTATTATATTATACACAATATATTATTACATAATATATAATTGCATATAATATACGCATCATATCATACCATATTATTTTATTATAAGGTCTTGGGAAAGACTACCTAAGGTTTACAACCTGAAACACAGCATATAAATCAAGATCTGAGAGTTAATTTTTTTTTTTACTATATCCTCGGGGCTGAGGATGAATTAGGAATGAAAAAGAGGAAAGGAACATTATCAGTATGACATAAATAATTTAATCCATTCCCTATATTCTGTCACACTTTCCAGGCTGTACCACACATACCCTAGGCAAAAATCTAGGTGAAGGGGAAAATAATAAGAAACAGTGGTTTATAACAAACATAACACATCTTATATGCAGTTACCTGTTAGATTTCTTTCTTACTTATCACCTCACATTTGAGGAGAACCTCCAGGAAGGTAAGTCACGGGGTGTTTTATTATTGGGGAAGGACTGTGACACTCTGCCCGTATTATTAAGGCCGGATGTTCCCCATAATTGTCATGTATGAAGTTTGCTTGACTCTTTGCCCTCATTGTCATGTGTTTCTGTGACTTCCTGCTGGAGGGCCTGCTGCATAGGGAGATTGTCTGTTTTGAAGGAGAACAGATATTTCCAGTAAATATCAAGTGTTTGTTAAAACACTTGATAAATTTTTATTTTTTTAATTTATTTTTATTTAAATGTTATTTAATTAATTAATTAATTAATTTTTTAAAATTTTTATTTGTATTTTTTGTATTGATTAGAACATTTGGATGAAAATACTCTCTTCTTTTTATAAAGACTGTGAGGTCTTCATATTTACTCAGTTGAATTTTTTTAAACAACAAAAGCTGTCAACTTAAAAATGTCTTCTATTTCCTGAATAGAAAATGACATTCTACAGAGCAAGTGATCTTCTGTGTGTAGCTTCTCTTGGTAAATGCAGCAGGGACAATAACCCACTCTGCATAGCTGTCTCCTTGCCATCATGTGCTCAGTTCTAAAAGGGCTTATGGTGAAAAGCTATTGTGGAAGGTGCCTCTTACCCATCTTTGCTGGTGGACCTGGAAGTGTTACCATCCTCCCTTTTGTACATGAAACAGTGCAGCAACATGAGAAGTCGATGGCTTCCTTGGGCTCATTTTCTTGCACTTCCAGCCACACGGACAGGGAGTCTATGACAACCATTCAGTGGGGATTGATTCTTGGTTGCAAATGTCAAGGCCACTAAGCAGAGAGGGATTTATTATCAATACTGAATTGCTCACAAACTATTGGGAAGGAAACAGCTCCAGGCAAAGTCTCTAGAAATAATGCAAGAATCAAAATACAGATACAACTTGGATAGAGCCCTGTCTCACTATGGGCCCCAGAGGAACTGGGGCACTGCCACCAGGGCTTGGGAGATCTGGCCTTTTGACCTGCAACCATCTCCCTGTTGTTTATGACCTCTGGTTAGTCTTACCCTGCTCCATGGTTGCTGGGCCATTTCTGGCCCAGGCCCCCTTGGGGCTTTCCATCATAAACATGCATCTCCCCACACTTGAACTCCCACTCCTTGGAACATCAAGGCATGTGTGATCATCTCATATAATGGAAGTGTTTCCTTTATACATAACAGCACATTGACCTCTACCCAAAAGATGGGGGAACCCAACTCCCTTCAGTTTATCTCCCTTCCTAGGGATTCATGATCTTCCTGGAAGAGTCACAGACCTATCTGAATGTCATTCCAACTATTGTTTCAATTATAAAGATGACAATCACCCCAGTAGATTCTTTAAAAATTTTGTTAAAAAATGAAATTCAATCTGGTAAATGTGAAGATCTAAATGGCATTGTTAAACAATCCATGAATTGTACAGCATCTCCTCCAGCAGGTAGAGGGGAGCTCTGCAGAAAAGGAAAGGTTTTAAAAAGCAGAGAGAGAGCAGAAAAAAGAAAATTATTACCAAAGAATGCATTGTTTTAGGGAAAGTTGCCCTCGGTAAAGGAATGAAAGGGGTCCATCAGTGGATTGGCTACTAGTTCTGACCAGGAAATTCCAGTTCTGCTGGTTAAAGATTGCATTCCTGGGAGCAAAACTGCATTTAGGTGAGGTGTTAAGTCTTGGTTTGCTAAGACACAGCCTTAACATAGTGACACCATTTTGGTCACAAAACAATTTTGTTTTGCTTAACAACTTTTTAAAAATGAAAGAGTAGAGAAAGGGAAATTATTTAACAATCATAAATGTATACCTGATTTATGCAGTTATTGTGAAAAAGCATCTTTAGTATTTCTGTCCTCAGGGCTCCCTCAAGGCTTTTTGTGTGGAAGGTTCTGGAAAGGCTAAACCACATTGCCTTGGCACTCTTTCCTGCAGGTGCCATTAAGACTCTGACTGTCCAGTGTGATCCTGTAGAGTGGTTTTCAGCACAGAGATAGGGGAGGAGAAACATACAGCCAGAGGGGCTCACTTCTCTGGAGTGGGGTCCAGGCAGCACAGTCTGAAGCACATAGCTCTCTGATTCGCCTGATGACCTTTGTCAGAGCAATAGATTT
Organism: Mustela erminea; assembly: GCF_009829155.1. Lineage (NCBI taxonomy): Eukaryota > Metazoa > Chordata > Mammalia > Carnivora > Mustelidae > Mustela > Mustela erminea. Next base: position 103,804,686 of record NC_045620.1, read on the forward strand.
TCTGATCATAGAAAATATTAGGGTATTTGAGAGACTGAAACAGGGAGTTGCCTGAGCCTGCTCATCTGGTCTTTCTGCACATTTTTGATTTATCCAGTTCTCGATAATAAATACCTTTCTTCTTGATTAGCCATAATGTCTTCTTTTATCAAATGGCTCAATCACAGAACATGTGCTAGTAATCCCACCACCTTCAGTTAGATGAGTCCACATCCTTGAGCCTACACATGGACTTCCATCTCTGATGTCATGATGTTTGTTCATTAGGCTTCCTGGAAAAGCTGGGAAAGGTGAGTGTCCTAATCTGTTTGGGTCGTTACACAAGAAAGAACCTTAGCCTGGGCAGCTTATAAACAACAGAAATATATTTCTCACAGTTCTGGAAACTGTGGAGTCCATGATCAGGTTGCTGACCAATTCAGTATGTGGTGAGGACTCACATTCTGCTTCCCAGATGGTGCCTTCCTGCCGTGTTTGGTCATGGTTGAAGGGACCAGGGAGCTCGGTGGAGTCTTTTTAAAGCATGAGTCCCATCATGTGTGCTCCTTCCTCATGACTTTATAGCCTACCAAAAGCCCAACTGCATAATATGATCACCTTGGGGTTTAAGATTTCAACATATGAATCTGTGGGGAACAGATGATCAGACCATACCAGGAACCAACATCTACCTATAGGACCATGTAATTATGGACAGCCTTCTATTTGATAATGGCCCTTTGATCAGCATCCCCTGGGAAGCTATTATTTTCAATCTTGGCCCATTTTTCAGCTCTTTCCAAAATGACTTTGACTCCAATCGTTTGATCTTATTTTTTTCTAGGTCAAAACCAGTAGTCTATGCCAGTCAATTGACTATTTCTACTTTCATCATATATAACCCTTGAATTTTATGTACTATTTTGATTCCCTTTTCTCAAAATCATCCTTGAGAAGAGCAGTAAAATGGCATCATACCAGTGAAATTCTCTGACCAAACTCAGACATAAATTTGTCCTCTATTCCAGAGATAATTGACAAAAATAAGGAAATATCCGGGTTCGTCTGGAATTGAAAGCTCTTGTTTTTGTATCTCTAGGTAACTGACTAGTCAATATATCATTCTTGGTAATAAATGTGTCTTTCTAAGTCTCCATGTCGCTTACCTTATCTGGGAAAGTGGGAAATGAGGTAGTTCATATATACCCCAATGGTCTGTGCACTAGGGTTCTCTGTTTAAAGTTCTTAGGACATAGGTTGACTTGTTTCACTTTTGGTTTCTTTTGGCTACAGAACAACCTGTTAAATTGTTCCAGTTTCATCCAAGTTTCTTCAGGGTTAATTATGTATAAAATATGGAGGGGTGTTACCTAGGAACAGTCTAAAATATTTAAGATATTGACTATGCATCTCTAAATTATAATTTTATTCTCTAATTCACCAATAAGGCCAGAGATACCATTCAACCGATATTTTAGAGACATGCCAACTGTTGATAAAACAAATGTTAATATTTGTAGGACTAAATTGAGATTTTAGCACATGTTGTTAAATGATCAAACTTGATAACTGCCCCTCCACAAGATTCTGATATGCTTCCTCTCAGAAGGTTGAGTATTGTCCCTTATGATCCACTTGAGTACAAATGGTATTACCCATGAATTCATTTCTCAATCATTCTGTTTTATGTTTGTTAATTTGTAGTTTCATTTAGCTCTTATTTTCTCTGTAAATTACAAGAACTGTGACCTATGTTATAAGAGTATTAATAGATTTCACCATAAAATGAAAAAAAAAAAAAAGATTGGATAAAATTTCATACCTGGAATTCATCACATGAATGTGGACATAGAGATAATGGGGCTCTCATGGAGTGTAATGGTTGGTAGGAAAAAATAATTCCATTCAAAGCCTTTGGACCTCCACTGAGTGAGAAAACATATATTCAGATAAGTATACCAATTGGTGTATGATATAGAAACAAAGATTGTAAAGAAAATACCTCAAGCCAGGTTAGTAGTACTATATCATACTTGGTCCTGGACACCAGTTTTTCATGGGGAGTTTACTAGAGTCATATTAATCCATTTAATTCATAAGATAATTGTATAAACACATCAAAAATATGTATCTACATGTATGCATACTCTACATATATACATATATATATACATATGGACATACATTCACATATATATGAATGAATATATATGAATAAACTTTAGATTTGATCACATTTAATAAGTCTGAATTATCTACAGAATTTGTTACCATTACTCTAAGGAATCTCAGTTAGATGTTTCTACAATGGGGTGAATTTTACACTTTTAATTCAAATATTTTTAAAAACATTTCTTTGTTTTGTATCTTCTTATGAATGGATTTCCAAGTACTCCTTTTTATGCCATCATGTTTAATAAAACTGTCAATTTCTATGCAGAGATATGTAAAAACTGTACTAGTCAGATTTTACACACTGTTTTAACAAACCATTCAAAAACTCAGTGGCTTCTTATACTAAGCATTTGTTCCTATAGTCATGGATGTTCACGTTGACAATTATTTGGATAATGCACAGGGATCAGCTGTGTGGTTCTTCTGCAGGGAGATACACGGTTCTCCAGTCTATGGATTGTGGTTGATCTGGGGCCAAGACAGTGTGTGGAGACTACCCATGGCACGTCATTCTCATGGCAAGCTCTAGGAGGGTACAGAATCCACAAAACAAGCAAATCTAAGTCCAGTTATCCTGACAGAATTGCATATAATTTTGCTTTATTCTTACCGTGGTCTTTGTATTTCTTTAAATTTCTACAAATCATTATTATATTTAATTTTTAAGATACATAGTCACGTTGTTTCCAAATAATTATTTTTCCATATTTGCAGTCTAAGAGAAGTTTGTGATTTAATTTTGTATGAATTAGAATGTAAAATTGGAAGCTTTTTCAACCTGTGGATTTAATCCAACAGGTGGCTTTCAATAGAAATGTCTTAAATGAAGATAGAAAATTAAAGAGAGACTACTTTAAGGGAAGTAAAAATCCTCTGCAGCAGAGCATCTTAAACCTTACGCAGCTCCTACCATCTTTTTACAATGGAGAGCCATGTGAGTAGGTATCAGGTGGAGACAGCTATTTCGCATTTGTCATAGCTTTCAGGGTTGTTGATGATGCTCTGACTTACAGAGAATTTTAAGCAAAAAGGTATTCTTATATTAAGAAAAAACAATGCTTCATCCACATTTAATTTTTTTAATCACGAAAGTCCTTCATTGCCAAATTATTTCTATATACATGACACAATTTCCTCATTCTTCTGTTCCCTCAGTTGCTTAACAAAATCTCCTTGTTATGAATAAAGGCCTAATGATGGTAGCTAGAAGCATATTGAAACATATACTGGGGTCTTCCCCTAACTGGCCAATTTCTGAGAGATGTTAAAACAGTGACCATCCCAGGCTGTCTTCGGTCAGCTTCCTGTCACCACCACCTCTTCTGGAAGCACATTTCCCAGAGCCCCCTTTCCTCTATGGTTCCCTACAGAGTTGCTCATGAGGCACCTTACCCTAGATCTGAAGGTCAGAAGAGGAGGATTCAATGCCTTCCATCAGCACCTGCAGGCAGATGAGTGATAAATGAGGGACCAGAGAATGACCTGAAGACGGTCTGTGATGGCTAGAGCATCAGCCCCTCCATCCCTGGCCCTCACAGAAAGGTCCGAGGACTACGAGGTTAGGCAGCCTGTATCCCCAATGGTATATATTCTCTGACTTATGGGGGATCACCGAGGAATCACTGTTTCTAGTGTCTATTTCCCTTATATCCCCAGGCCTTTGAGAGAGTGACGTTTAGACATTACTTCCTTTCTGGAAGCAATCCCTGCTTTGAAAACCTAGAGTGGCTTCCCTTTTCTGTACAAACCCCAACAGATGCCATCATCCACACTCCTGAGGTCTAATGATCTGGGGGAAAGGGAGTCAGTCAGGGGGCTGAGGAGCCTTCTTGTCCTTCTCTCAAAGCCCCCAGTGACCTACAAAGTGGAGTTGCTTCTGAGAAACTGTCTGAGCAGGTGCAAGGAATCAGAGGAGCAGCGGGGGCAGCCCAGCCCCTCACATCTGCTTCCCTGGTGGTTTATGTTCTGACCTGTAACACTGTGGGCGGGTAGCTGTTAGACTGCAGGCAATAGTAGGTCCCAGCATCTTCAGGCTCCAGGCTGCTGATGGTGAGAGTGAAGTCTGTCCCAGACCCACTGCCGCTGAACCGTGATGGGACCCCAGTTATCAACTTGGATGCCTCATAGATGAGGAGCTTAGGAGCTCTCCCTGGCTCCTGATGATACCAGGCTAACCACTTGTTAATGTTCTGACTGGCCTGGCAGGTGATGGTGACTCTTTCTTTTGGAGCCATGGACAGGACGGCAGGAGACTGGGTCAGGACAATCTCGCCATGAGAGGCTGAAACCACACAAGAAACATCAGCAGAGTCTCATGATATGTACATGGAAGTCACTAATATCTACTTAGGTATGACAGAGAATACTACTTATTATAAAACAAGCCAACTTCATCTGTGGATGAATTCCCAATGAAGAAAGAAAATCAGGGATGGAAAATCATACCCCCACTTTAATCACCTTTGTCTAAATATTCTCACCTGGAACCCAGAGGAGCAGAAGGCCAAGAAGCTGTGATGGAGTCACCATCTTGCTGCTTTCGATGGGTCCAGTGTGTTCATGCCACACACCCAGAGACTCTGGTATAAGACTCTGAAAGGCAGAAACACTTCAAATCTAAGAGGAAGAAGATATGCAAATTATGGGGCATTCATGTTGCTTAAATACTCAAAAAAGCAAGTTTTTCAAAAGAATCTGCCCACCCGGACATTTTCTTCTCTGGGTGTGTTAAGTCCCCCTCTTCTGGCCATGTGGAGGTTTTGAAAATGCTTACCCCATGCTGGGCCAACTACAAGGTCTACCAGCAGGGGGCATGGCATATGATCTAATGCAGTCCTCAGGTGGAATTCCCTTTCACTGCAGTGAAGAGGGGGTCACATCTTCAGTCGTAGACTGGGGATATGTTAACTCCCTGCTCTCTGCTGCAGTGTGTTGTATAAACATCCCCCAGAGCATCCCGCCAGGCCACACTCTATCAATTACATCCTTTTAATTACACACGATGAGCAAGAAATGGTGAGAACTTCACTAACTTGCAAAAACACATGTGCTACAACAGTGGGATGCAAACCACACAAAAATTCATGTGGCACCCCGCCCTGGTGGCTATGTCAGGGGTCCAGGTATCTGAGGAATGCAGGCACATTGTTGTCAAGGTAAAGGACAAATACTTGTATCTTGTACCTCCGACCACTGAGGTTGAAGCACACTACCTAGCTGAGTGTTGAGTGTTGGGACAACACATTCCACACTTGGATAAGCTACACCATTCCGTTTATTAGCAAGTTTTGAAGTCACTAGTTTACAGTGGGTGCAGAGCCAGGAGAGACCCTGTGTCAGGTTTAGGTCATGATGCAAGTGGTCCTATCACGTGGGCCTTATGACCTCTCTTGTCGTTGCGTGGTACATGCATCTGTGCCCAGGAAGGATGGTGTGGATACGCTGGCAAGCCCAGAGGAAGACTCATAGCATAGACTTCTGGGTTCTTTGGCAAGACTTGGCCCTTCTCAAAAACAACCTATTCAGTGTTCAATGAGTAGTTCCTAGCATAGCACAGGCCCTGGTAGACCTGTCCATGGCACATCAATTAACTGTATGACAGAGCTGATTGTCCTAAACCAGAAATGTCAGACACACCAGATTGTAAGAATGGGTGGAGCCCAGCATCTGTCAACTCAGGAAGGAGAAAGTATTTCCTTTAGTATTGGACCCAAGCAGATTCAGCAGGCACTCTTAATTTATGGGACAAGAGTTTCAGATCTCCACAATACTTACCACTCTTGCCAGACACCACTGCACAATCTCCTATCTTCAGTCTCATGAGGCTTTATATTTAATGCATTTTCTTATTTCTGCATTCTTGCTGCTCCAGCCCTGAAGGGAGTGCTTCTCCCCAAATTAGCTAATTCCCAGAGGCAGTAAAAGACTTGCCCAAAGGCATACATTTGAGATGCAAGCCAGACAATCTTGAGTCCAAATCCTTACTCTCTTCCTTTCAGTGAGACCAGCAATCTGTGACATTTCCTTCTACCCAAATACTTCCTGGTTACCAGAGGACAAGGGGCACAGCTATAGTCTGCAGCCTGTTGAAATTTTCAAAGTCTCCAATCTTATGTCTAAGTAGCTTATTGACTTTGCTTCTCCATTACTTCTCATGTAATACACATTAAAAAATACAGGCCAGCATTACTTCCCTCTGTCTGCTCTTCTCACCTCGGTACTGCCTGTGTGGCCATGTAGCATGCTGTATGTTCTGTTCCCCGGGGACTATGCATATAATAAAAATCTCTTACTGCATTATAATAGCTTTCCTGTCTTTGTTTCTTACCATATCTGACTAAAGACACAGAGACTCCCAACCAGCAAATAGCAGAGAGAGGACTCCTGGTTCTGCCCAGTTTCGCGGTATATGTTGATGTAAGTTAAACTGGACACCTCCCGTATCATACCATAATGAAATAAGATGTTTAGTTAGTAGATGTTCAAAGAGCACAAATGGTCATTGACTTAATGTGGCTGGGGAAGTGGTCTGAAGTAAGGACATGGATGCCCTATGGGGTATCTGGCTAGGAAAGGTCTGGAAGGAGGAGAGTGGAAGGATAAAGGAGGGTAGATCAGAGGCAAGAAATTACCCAATCTAAACCAAAAAGAGAAACTACGTTAAAAACAAAACAAAGGAAAACCCCCAAATCAAAACCAGCAACAACAAAACCCACAGTATCTGGGATACATGGGACCAAACCAAAGATCTAACAGTTGTGCCACTGGAATCCTAGAAAGAGTGCGGAGAGAGGATGGAGATGAAAAATATTTTGAATAATTAATTGCTCAAAATTTTTCACATTTAGCAGACCCCCAACAGCATAATCGTGAAGAATATATGTCAAGACACATCGTATTAAAATTTATGAGCACTAAAGAAAAAGGAAAAAATATAGGCTGAAAGAGAAAAATCACACTTATCCAGAGAGGAAAACACCTCGAATGACAAAGGATTTCTATTTAGAAAGCACGGGGGCCAGAAGGAAGTGATGTCAACATTTTTGTTTTCTAGATATAATTGACATATAACATTGTGTAAGTTTACGTTTTACACAATGTGATAATTTGACCCACATTTATATTTTGAAATGGTTACCAACATAAGGAGAGTTAATGGAACTTCACTGTGTATAATCAACCTTTTTGTTGTACTTATTTACTTTTTTGTGGTGAGAACATTGAAGGTTTAGTCTCTTAGTAATCTTCCAGTACAATATAACACTGTTAACTACAGTCACCATGCTGTACATGAGACCATAAATTATTTAATTTTTAAAAAGATTTTATTTATTTATTTGACCGACAGAGATCACAAGTAGGCAGAGAGAGAGACAGGAGGAAGCAGGCTCCCTGCCGAGCAGAGAGCCCGATGTGGGGCTCGATCCCAGGACCCTGAGATCATGACCCAAGCCGAAGGCAGAGGCTTTAACCCACTGATCCACCCAAGCACCCCCAGAAATTATTTTATATGCAGAAGATTGTACCCTGTGATCAAATCTTGCTATTTATCTCACCACCCAGCCCCTGGCAACCACCAATCTATTCTCTGTTTCTATGTATTTGGCTTTTTTAGATTCCACATGGAAGTGATATTATACATAATGTCTTTCTCTGCCTTACTTAATTCACTTAGCATTTTACTTTCAAGTTTCATCCATGTTGTCCCAAATGGCAAGATTCCTTTCCCTTTCATGGCTGAGTAGTATTTCATTGTTTGCGTATACATGTATAACACAGCTTCTTTATCCATTTATCCATCAATGGACACTTAGGTTGTTTCCATATTGTGGCTGTTTTAAATAATGTTTGAATGGACGCAGTGGTCCATATATATTTTCAAATACCCAGAAGTGGAAGAGCTGGATTATAGGGTAGTTCTATTTTTATGTTTCTGAGGAAACTCCATACTGTCTTCCATAGTGGCTGCACCAATTTATATCCCCAATGACAATACCTGGGGGCATGTCTCCTTATCCTCTCCATATCCTCTTTCTCCATATCCTCTATAACCCTTGGCATTTCTGGTTTTTTTTTTTTTTTTGATAAATAGATACTGAATTTTATCAATACTTTTTCTCATGTTGAGACAATCTTGTGATTTTTACCCTTAATTTTGTTAATGTGATATAACATGCTGATTGATTTATGGATATTGAACCATCCCTGCTTCTCTGGAATAAATCCTACTTTTCATGGTGTCTGATCCTTTTAATGTATTGTTGAATTGGGTTTGCTAATATTTTGTGGAGGATTTTTGCATCTATCTTCATCCAGGATATCAGCCTGTAATTTTTTTTCTTGTTACCACTTTTTGGCTTTGGTATCAGGGTAATGCTGGCCTTCTAAAATGAATTTAAGCATTTCTGCTCTTCAATTTTTTTGGAAGTTTGAGACATATAGATAAATTAAATCTCTGAATACTTGGTAGAATTTACCAATCTGTCTGGTCCTGGACTTTTGTTTGTTTGGAGGATTTTTTTTTAAAGATTTTATTTATTTATTTGACAGAGAGAAATCACAAGTAGTCAGAGAGGCAGGCAGAGAGAGAGAGAGAGGGAAGCAGGCTCCCTGCTGAGCAAAGAGCCCGATGCGGGACTCGATCCCAGGACCCTGAGATCATGACCTGAGCCGAAGGCAGCGGCTTAACCCACTGAGCCACTCAGGCGCCCTGTTTGGAGGATTTTTGATTACTGATTTAAAGATGGTATAATTTATGATGAGGAATGGTTTGTGGAAGGCATGTGAACATATACAGCTAGTTCAAATGTATAAGCCATCACTGTGATCAAGTGGCTACAAATATTTTTATTACAGTTTGTGGATATGTTTGTGTAGTATCTGTACATATGTATGTGCCTAGTGATCCTTCCCATTTTCTGCACTCATTCCTGAAGAAGATCATGTTCTCTCTCAGGATAGTAATGAAGTGAAAAATAATTGAATTGAAATCCTTTACATATAGTATATGATTTTTAATGGCTTAAAATTTTAAAAAATGCTTTTGACAATATTAAGAAAATAATGAACTTTTCCCTGGGTAAAGGTTGATATTACCATATTGGCTTGCATTTTTCATGGTTCTCCCTGTTAGAAACAGACCATTTTAAATAATGGTTCTTTTATATTTTCTATGATGAGACTGTACAGGCCAAAAAATAAAATGGTGTTATTTTCAATTTTGTTGAACTTGTTAGGTTGGTAAAGCGTACAAAATCTTTTTTTTTTTCCAATTCTAAGAGTTTTATTTTCATTTATTATTATTATTATTATCATTATCATCATCATTATTAGTTTTTGATGTAGTGTTCAATGATTCATTAGTTGCTTATAACACCTGACGCTCATCATGACACATGTCCTCCTTAATACCCATCACCCAGTTACCCCAACCTCCGACCCCCTTCCCTTCTGTAACCCTCAGTTCTGTTCCCAGAGTCCAGAGTCTCTCATGGTTTTTCTCCCTCTCTGATGACTTCCCATTCAGTTTTCCCTCCCTTCCTCTATGGTCCTCTGTGCTATTTTATACTCCACATATAAGTGAAACATGATAATTGTCTTTCTTGCTTGACTTATTTCACTTAGCATAATCCATTCCAGTTCTATCCATGTTGATACAAGTGATAGGTATTCATCTTTTCTGGTGGCTGAGTAATATTCCATGGTAAAAATGAACCTCATCTTCTTTATCCAATTATCTGTTGAAGGACATCTCATCTCCTTCTACAGTCTAGCTATCATGGACATTGCACTACAAACAATGAGGTGCACCTGCCCTTTCTTTTTACTACATCTGTGTCTTTGTGTAAATACCTAGTAGTTCAATTGCTGAGTTGTAGAGTAGCTCTATTTTTAATGTCTTTAGGAACCTCCATCCTATTTTCCAGAGTAGCTGCACCAGCTTGCATTCCCACCAACAGCGTAAGAGGGTACAAAATCTTTTGGCAAATTTTTAGTTGCAATTACCAGGAACCCCAGCTTGCACTGCATTAAATAGTAAAGGGAATCTGGTTGCTTACGCTAATGAAAAGTCCAGAGTGGAAGGTTTAAAGAAAAGTGATCCTGTCACCTATTATATCAGGAAGATCCAGTTTCTACCTTTCCATTTTGACTTCCATTGCACTAGCTCCATATGAAGGGAAGTTTTAGCATGGATGCCAACAGATCCTGTGTTATATATGTTCCATATACATGGTATTTATTCCTCACATTCTATCAGGAATTCTGAGAGTCTCTCCATGTGGTCCAGCTTCAGTAATGACCATTCTTGACAGATTTCTACAGGCCACTCCAGTCAAGAAGGGGAATTTGGTGAATGGAGAATCCAGGATCCTACATTTCATCCCTGGAATTAAGCTGGAAGCAGAGTACCCAAAGCAAATTGACCAAACAGTAACTGAGAGCCTTGGAAGGAGAAATGGGATAGTTTGGAGGAAATAATATAGATATCCTCTCTTCCATCTGGATCTGATTCTCTGAGGTAAGGATTATAGGAGGAAACAGTAAATGGTTCAAGGACAAGTCACTATAATCTGAGGCACATGAAGAATCAGTGCTTACCTCTTATATTCGATAAACTTCTTTTTTTTTCCAAGAAAAAATGGAAAAAGGTAAAATGAAAGATGGTTCTCCTCACCAGAAAGGAATATTAAACATACAAAAATGCTCTGATAAAACTGGGCCCAGTTTATCTTTATATATAGTGTTAGAGTATTGATTTTTGTCACCAACCTTTGTCTTGGGTAGTTTCATGCTGCAGGGAAATGAGGAATGGAAAGACTATTGTCCGTGATCAAGAGATGATTTGGATACTTGACAATATATGAGACTACAGTTGATTTTATTTTCCCAGAACAAAAGTGTAAACCCAAACAGACATGTTCTCTCTTCCTCTGTCTGTCCATGCTGAAGGATGCGGATACACTAAATGGACCTGGACATCCACTGCCCCATTCATGCTGAGTGATGATGCCACCCAGAGAGGGGACCTCAGAGAGCAGAAGTGACAGCAGAAGAGATGTTATTTGTTTCTTTCTTATCCATCCTTCCCACTGAAAGAAAAGTGCTATGAGGTTTGGTTTGATTTGTTTTATTAATTTTTTTAGAGAGCAAGTAGAGGGAGGAGAGGCAGAGGGATAGGGAGAGAGAAAACATTTTTTTGTTTGTTTGTTTTTGTTTTGTTCTTGATTTTTTTTTTTTGTTTCTGGGAGAGAGACAATCTTTTTTTTTTTTTTTTTTAAGAATTTATGTATTTGATAGAGAGTGAGAGAAGGAGAGAGAGCACAAGCAGGGGGAACAGCAGAGGAAGAGGGGGAAGCAGCCTCCCTGCTCAGCAGGGAGCCTGATGCAGGACTCGATCCCGGGACCCTGAGATCATGATCTGAGCCGAGAGGCAGAGGTTTAACCCACTGAGCCACCCAGGTGCCCGAGGGAAGAAAGACTCTGAGCCCGGCACAGAACCTGATACGGTGTTCCATCTCCCAACCTTGAGATCATGACCTGAACCAAAATCAAGAGTCAGACACTTAGTCAACTGAACCAATCAGGAACCCCTGTTTGATTTGTTTTAAATTCTCTATGCCTAGGAGAGTTTAGGAAGCTGTTCTTTGTGGAATTCTAAAAGGACTGTTGATTTGGAGTCAAGATAAATGAAGAACTGCTCTACAGGGCCTGGAGCTGAAGCTATTTCACCTACTGCCCCTAGGAGGAGCTGTGATGCTACAGGCGGGAAGGATTTGGGCTATTCAGACCCTGGTTGACCTAAAGAGCAGGGACAAGGGTGATTCCTAAGTATGTGGTGACACATTTTCTGAAATCGAGTTTGTGCACAGGGAGCTACCAGAGGTCTGTTTTGGACATATGGAGATGCTTTTAAGTTGTCCAAGAGCAACTTCAAGTATGTGTTTAAAATTCAGAGGAAAGTCTGAGATAGAGATGTAAATGTGTACCTACCCTCTATGCTCATTCTGGTGACATGAGTACATTCCATGCACTCACGCTGTATTTATATCATTTCAGTTAGGTTCTGAAATTATATACTCATGAACACATATATTTTACTACAAAAGTGATTTATGCTTTCAGGTTGACTTTAGCTGGTTTGAAATTGGACAGTTAACAAGAATTTATTAACTGTTTGTTAATAGATATTAACAAGAGTTTACATTTGGGGATTTTGCTACATATTGCTGAGAATCATAGTTTTAAGGTGATTTCTGGGCCTCTTGTAGCATACAATCACATATCCTGGGGTATGGATATTTTGTCTCTTTCTTTCCATTCTCTGATTCACAGCTCAGTGAGCAGGCACTTTCATGCTCTCTGATGTTTTGCATAGGCTCCTCGGGTCTTGGGTTGGCTGCTGAGAGCTATATTAATAGGGTTTCTTGGGGATGGGGTCCAGGAGCATCAAACAGGTGACCAGCAGCACGATGGTGTCACAGCTCCAATTCCTCCTCTTTGTGGCACTGGGCATCTCAGGTGAGAGGCTGAGAGGAGAAAGATCTTTATAAAATTGGCAAATGACTTTACAACATGTTATGAGTAAAACATTTCATTAAAACAGTTTGATTACTTATGAAAAATAAGGAAACCTACATTTTTAGATACATATTTAGTATACTAATGAGACAGTGTATGGCCACTGTCCATTTGTGATTGCAGGTGTGTCTGGGGACATCGTGATGACCCAGTCTCCAGCCTCCCTGAACGGGTCTCCAGGAGAACGCATTGCCATGAACTGCAAGTCTAGCCAGAGTCTTCTATACAGCTCCAACCAGAAGAACTACTTAGCTTGGTACCAGCAGAAACCAGGGCAGGCTCCTAAGCTACTCATCATCTGGGCATCCACCCGGGCATCTGGGGTTCCCGACCGGTTCAGCGGCAGTGGGTCTGGGACAGACTTCACCCTCACCATCAGCAACCTCCAGGCTGAAGATGTGGGGGACTATTACTGCATGCAGTATTATAGCTCTCCGCCCACAGTGCTTCAGCCTCGAACACAAACCTGTTCCCCAGGGCCATGGGGTAAGGGAGGCTTTGCTGAACCAGCTGCTTCCTCCCCGCTCAGCCTTGTTTCTCCCTAAGTTGTAGGATAAGCCTTTGGGGTGAATCATAGAAGAATGTATGAGTCTTAAGGGAAGATTGAGTGGATAAAGCTCTTCTATGTCTCTTGTACCAGGAGGTCATTCTGTGAAGACTGTAATGACTTGCCATGGGCCCTTGTCTACACCATTCAAAATATTTTGGATCACCTGAATCTGAATTGTCCGTACAGATGGGTTTATATTACTGACATGATCATGGCTTCTGCTGCATCTTGCGGAGAAGGGATCAGTGGGCTTCAGAGCAGAATGCTCCCCTGTAACATGACACATCAGCATTCCCTGTAACCCTTTGGCCAGCTGCATAGCTTGCCACCTCAAGACGTGATTACTCACTGGTGTTTTTAAGACTGCTCTTTGCTCAGCTTCTCCTCCTTCTACTTGCCAGAGGCTATTAGAAAGGAAAAATGTAAATAGAAAAATAATATCTCACTGGATCCCAGTTGAAGGCTTGCAAAAACATTTGAGGTCCACTGAGAAAGGGCAGGGTTATGTGAATTTCACAGAAGCTGTGTAGACCTCACAGTGGAGAAGAATTCATGGTTCTGTCTCTGAGAGTAGGACTGGATTTAGGTTCTGGGACTTTGAGGATAACCATCATTTCCTGTTTCTACACTATGAAAACACTTGCATATTCTTCTGGATTATTTGGAATGTTTCTCCCCTCCCCAACAATCTGGGCTCTGCTATGAAGACTTAACCATTCCCATTACACAGATCTCAACCATCCATCAGTGTGGAGGGGAATTGGATGCTTACTGAACATGTAGACATGCTTCATTCTTAAACATCTCAATATCTTAGGCCTTCAACTTAAACCTTTCCTTGGGCTTCATAGCAAGCTGGCTTAACTCCAATCTATTGACTAAAGAGAAACAGTGTGTACAATTATTGTTGTTCTAGATTACTCAGTAAGACTTCAATAGAAGACTCAAAAATTGCATTTGATGTTTCAGTGAAAATATAGCATTTTTCTCCTGTTGGTTGTACAGAAAGTGGATCATCAGCCCATCATGAAGGAACTCATTACTGACAGACTGAGGACATCAGAGCTGATGTGGAAACAGTTTGATCTTACTTTAAGTCATTGACTCAGTAGACTCTGAAATCTACCATTTCTCTGACCCTGTTACTTGTACTGACAGCATTCTATGTGATATTTAAACTTTGGTTCTCTCTTATGAAGTAACCTCCATGGGGCAGTAGATTCTAGGTAAACAGGTCCCCTTGCTCTATTTTGGTTGATTGCACGTTACCTCACAAACATCAACTGAAGTGTGTCTTATCATGCATTATTGTATCTTCCAAACACTAGAGCAGCTCTCTCCCCTGAGCTAGAGGGAAAGCAGCAGCCCAGTAGCTTGAGCGAAGCCCGGCACTACCCCTACTCAGCCCTTCCTATTGTAACTAATGTTGTATGGGGGCACCAGGGGCAACGACCTTTCTCACAGACAAACAGCTGCAAGCTTAGATGTGTGAACTTCCTTTGTATTCTTCACAACTTTCTCTAAAGTAAGCCAGTGTGGCTCCCTTCAGTGTAGATGCAATGGAAAAGTGGATCAGTTGTCACAAAAGAGCCTCCCTGCCCAGCTGGTCTATGGGATTGTGTCCAGGGCTATGACCATGTGGGAGGTGGCTATGACTTTACTGAGAGTACTAAAGAATAACAGAGCTAACCTGCCTATTACTGATGGCTGGTGTGTAGACAGTGTAGGACCTCCAATTCTCTGTGCATACCTGGGGCAGGGCCCTGGGTTGGAAGATGCTTGACAGGTGTCCTGAGTCAAGTCCTGGCTCCTGTTAGTTCCAAAGTTAAGTAGTCAATTTCCCTTTTATTGTTGTTGGAGTTGGTGATGGTTTTCTCTATGTAGAGATCCTGCCAAAGGTTTTGTTTTCTTAGCAAAGAAAATATCATGTTGAATGAAGAAAATAAGTTAAATAAAAGGATATGGCAATAAATCCATTAAGTCTTTTCAACTGAACCCAAAGGACAATTTTCCTGGATTATAATATTTAAACAATCCTAAAAAGACTGTTACTAGTTTTTGTTCTTGACTATTCAGAACAGAATATCTTACCAGTTTATTCTCGGTTGATTTCTTTTACCCTTTTAACCTCTAAGAAATATTTTCAGATATCAGTTATTTTTTTCCCTTCATAGGCAGACTAAATCTAATATCAATGCTATTACTCTGCCCAGTGTCTTTGGGACATGATACTTTTGCTGTAGTAGAACAAGAACTTTCTCAGTTTGAGATTTCGGTGACAAAGTTTTAATGGTGGCAAGTCAGATGCTGGCTGTTCGCTGTGAATGGGAGCCAGTGGAATGACCCCTCCACATGGGAGGGCTTCGAGGGGGACCTGACATTGGTTTCCAGGACTGAACAGATAGAGAGTCCCGGCTTATCCACACTGAGGCAAGTTCCTTGATTAGTGTCTGTTCCCAGCCTTCACCAAGGGTTTCACCCTTTCCAGGTCCTGAGGACATGTCAGGACTTCATATGAAGGTCTTTTACTCAGTGGGGCAGACTTCCTCTCTTCATCAGAACCAGGCCACCCTGGTTCACTCTTTTATACTCCTGCAGCTTTCTCTTCCTGACAATAATCACAACCTGAAATACATTATTGTATTAATTCTAGGGATTAAGAGTGTTCCTGAAATAACCTATATCCTCACAGTAGAAGAGCCCAGGGCACTACCCCACATGGCATCTCAGACAGACTAGAAGGCAAGGATTCAAGAAACTGGCCCCCAAATCCCTTGAGACATGCTTGAGCTATACTTGGAAATTTCTGGTGACCCAAAGTCCCACAGGGTGTTCTGAGAGCAGGTGTCCATATTGGGCACAACCTCAAGCTCTTCAGAGCTGATTTGCATGTTGTGTCATTAGACAAAACCCCAGGCTGCTCTCAACATCCTTAAAGGCATCTTGTCAGGGCCCCCGAAGAGCAGCCTCTAGTCCAGCTCTCTGAGATGGGGTCCGGGACTCCCCTGCTATGGATCCTGCTGCTCTGGGCTCCAGGTGAGAGGGGGGCATACCGAGAAATGGTGGTCAAACTCAACTGTGGCCTCAATGCTTCCAGTGTGTCTGGGCTCCTGGTGGCTGGAATTCAAGCATTTGGCATGGGGTTCCAGTTGCCCAGTTCCCTTCCATTTTCTGGTTCTTCAGAGTGTTGTCCATGACTTTGACTACAAGGTCATCAGTGCTGTGGGCCTCCACTAGGATGCTCTCAGTACGTCTGTCAAATTTGTTGTGTTTCTCATTCCAGGTTGCACTGGGGACATTGTGCTGACCCAGTCTCCAGCCTCTTTGACTGTGTCTCCAGGGCAGAGGGCCACCATCTCTTGTAAGACCAGTCAGAACGTCGGTGACATTTGGGGCATCACACACTATATTACATGGTATCAACAAAAATCAGGACAGCGTCCAAGAATGCTGATTTATAAAGCATCCAGTCAAGCGTCTGGGGTCCCGGCCCGCTTCAGTGGCGGTGGGTCTGGGACTGAATTCAGTCTCACAATTGATCCTGTGGAGGATGGGGATGCTGCCAACTATTACTGCAAACAGAGCAAGGAGACACCTCCCACGGTGCTCTGGGTCTAAACAAAAACCTCCCCAAGTGGCTGCTCAGTCATTTCAATGAGAAAAAAAAAAAAAAAAAAAAAAACAGCCTTCAACTGCCAGAACTGTCAGCTCTCTGTCTTTCAGATACAGCCTGATCTTCTCACATTAATTTGGATTTTTAACTTCTCCTATTTGCTTGAGCTCACACAAAGATCTCTGTAGTTGTTCAGCAACTTAAGAATTGTGATGTGGTGGGGCACCTGGTGGCTCAGTGGGTTAAAACCTCTGCCTTCATTCAGCTCAGGTCATGATCCCAGGGTCCTGGGATCGAGCCCCGCATCAGGCTCTCTGGATCACTCAGATCCGAGTGATGTAGAGAATTGTGATGTAGTTACTTTTCATTTTTTGATGAAGATTTTTCTATCTTTGTGTCTCTTTTTTTAAAAGAAAATCCTCTCATTTTGAAGGAACAAGAATAGGAAGGGTTAGTTAAAGCCTCAACATAAACAAGGGGAAGAAGTGACAATGGGACAACTTCAAAATGACTAAAAAAGAAATCATATGCCTAGAGTTCACTTCTCAGCAAAGCTTTAAATTAACTCCTCCCAGAGTTAATGTAAAGTCAAGACCATTTGGAAATCCATATCTCTAGACATGGGGCCTTTATTCACTAATACTTTAAGAAATTTTTATTACTAATCTTTAAGAATCGATGACCAACAATGGGAGAATTGTTTCAGGAGACAAGCAGTGAGTCTATTACTCATCCTTGGGGATCAGGGAAGATATTTCCATCCATGGTTCCTCATGGTCCCTTCATGGTATCTCCTCACTGCACACAGGGATAGATTCAATTTTGTTATGAGACTAAAGAATACCTTTCAGCACTTTGCCTTGACCAAATCCTTGCATAAAATCTCTTGCTTCTAGTATTCTCACTTACTCTTTCATAGTTGATATATAACTTTTTGAAAACTATTCTCTAACAGTCACAGATAAAAATGTGACTTCTAGCTAAATATCCCAGAATATTGTTCATCTTGTGACTAAAAAGATCATTACTTAATCTGTAGTTATTTAATGAGCCCCATTCTTGCTTCTCAGTGCCAGGATCCTTTTAAAAGGAGAATGAGTTCGAGGGCTAGATAACTTGCTATGCTAATAACTCAATAGCTAAGCGTCCTTCAGTACCAGAGAGAAAGGTCTATTTTGCTGAACCTTGCTGGTGGGTTCTCTTCTCTGGATGGAACCAGTGCCTGTCTTATGTGGAAAGCCACACTGAGGATATCTGGATTCCAAGTCACCCACTGGGAAGCTAGTTTTCCCAGGGTCTTGAGGGTTCAGAGGTGTTTGAAGAGAACTCAGTGGATGGGCACGGTCTCAGTTGAGCAACTGCCGAGAAAAGAGGAGGGAGATCTGTGGGTTTGGGATTTTCAGATAGAAATTAAGTGACTCCTTCCTTAACAGATTCTTATTGCTATGGAAATTCACTTCACATAACAGGTCCGTGGAGTTTTCCTTGCTAACAAGTTCAAAGTAAGCCTGTCTGGACAGGGACATTTTGTATGCACATTTTGTAAAAGCTCAGAGAATATCCTCTTAAGTATACCCACTTGACTTATACAAAGAAGTGGATGGCATATGTGGACTTATAAGATAGGACCTCCTCACCTACACTCAGATGATTTGCATCTCTTTTGCTCTGAAACCACAAAATTCTCAGAATTGTTTTTAAGAAGTGTTCTCAGGAGAAATGTGTGTTTATCCTATGAGAGAACTCAGCCAACAATAGATTTTCAGGCTCCAGACCTTGTTCTTCTGATTGAGAGAAAGTATCTTCTGAGGGGACCTGGCAAAAATTTCGGGAACTTTCTTGTCAGGGACTGGGCCTTCACAGAAGAGGCCATCACTTGTTCAGGTCAAATGGGAAGTACCTGGGGAATCTGGGAGAGGAGGTTCCTCTCAATATACTCACCACTAACTCTCTTCATGAACTTGGGATATTTATGACCCTTTCTGAGTCTCAGCTTCATCCTGGTAAATTGTGTGCAAGTGAACAATGTGTCCTCTACTTCTCTTTAATATCTGACATTTCATGGGGGGAGGCAAAAGAGAGTCTGAGAGCCCATTCAGTTCTCTAGGACCTGAATGAAATAAAATGCTAATCCTCACAAGCTCCTTTTTCAGGTGGCAAATGGAACAGAGAAAGCTGCAAAAGATGTGTCTCCATGATTCTGAAGGAAGAAGCTGGTGAGGTCTGTGGTAGAGACTGGATTACTGTGGTTCTCACTGGAGCCTTGCTGACCAGAGCAAACTGGAGCATCCTCCATTCCAGGCTGCATATGGAAACAGTAACGTCTATTTAGATCCACTGGCACTGAATTGGGCTGGAATGCCAATGGCCCTGGTGGTTGCACCAAGGATGAGGACCCTGGAAGTCTGTCCAGGTTTCTATTGGTAGCAGGCTAGTTGGTTACCAACACTGACTCACTCTGCAGGTAAGTAAGTCATTGTCTGACTCCTCTGCAGACAATGAAAGGGAGGCTACATCCTCATGATTTCTTTCATGGTTTCTTTGAAACATGAAAGGTGTGCCTATAATCCGGATTTTAACTGTTATCTTCCTGACAGTGCTAGGATGATTGTTCTATATTGAGTTTTTTTTTAAGATTTTATTTATGTATTTGAGAGAGAGAGCATGAGTGGATGAGAAAGGCTAAGAGAGAGGAAGAGGAACAAGTAGGCTCTCCGTTGAGTAGGGAACCCAAATTGGATCTCTCTCCCAGAGTCCAGGGATCATGACCTGAGATGAAGGCAATTTTAACTGACTGAGTCACCCGGGTGCACCTTTAATGAGCTTCTATGATTGTGCTGACTGAGCAAAAGTCACAGGACTCAACAACACAGACAAAGTTTTCACTACATCCCATGTTCCTCTCACCTTGGAGCGAGAGTAACAGGAAGCAGATAAACTGAGCTGGGACTTCCAGGGTTCACTTTGTGTCCTAAGTAAGCCTGGTCTCCCTGAAAGCACCAACCCAGGCATTGATATGGACTCTGGACAGCAGAGTGGGATGGAGCAACATGAGCAGCAGCTGTGGAGGGACACCTGGGCTTCCAGGTGCAAAGACCATTCACCTTTTCTTCTTTACTCTTGAGCAACACATCTCCAGGTGGTCAAATCAGATGTCATGGGCTCAGCCTGAGGAAGAAATATTTCTCCTGTGCTCACAGAATCGAATCCCTTGAGTCCTCCTGACTCACCCGTCACCTACACTTGGTGAGATGGCATTTGGTGCAAGTCTATGGAAAAGAAAATAGAATCATGTGCTTACATTTCCCCCCATCTAGTGGTAACATGCCTACACAACTCCCTTGTTCCATGATTAGGTCAGGTTGGATGAAAAATTCCAATGAGAAGAAATCTACTTCCAGACGCAACTTTCCTTTACTTGTTAGACATTTTTCTTGAAGACCCTGAAGTTGCTCCATTCTTTGTAAGGATTAGTAAAAAACCGCACTGAACTGGAACCAACTATGTGAATGGAGAGACAACCACAAATGCAGAGGTGAGGAGGACCCCGGTATTGACTCTCAGATCGCAGATACAATTTCCCTGAAGATGGAGGTGGTGCTGCCATCCAGCACTTGGGTTACATCATCTGGCTCTGATTCTCATTTCCTATAAGTCTGGGGGTTTCCTTAGAGCAGTTATACTCCTTGATTTCTCAGCTTTTCACTTCCTTTCAAAGAAAAAGCTTTATTAATGTGACTCTAAGTTCTATACAGATCTTTTCAGTTTGTTCATGTATTTTGTTTTTTAGATTCCATGTACAAGTAAAGCATATGGTATTTCTCTTTGTCTGACTTGTTTCACTTAGCATAATACCCTTTAAGTCCATCCACGTTGTCACAAATGGTAAAATCTGATTCTTTTTTATGGCTGAGTAATATTCCATTGTATATACACCACATTTTCCTTACCCATTCATCTATTGATGGACACTTAGGTTGTTTCTATATCTTGGTAATTATAAATCATACTGCAATAAACATAGGGGTACATAATATCTTTTTAAATTAGTATTTTTTAAAGATTTTATTTATTTATTTGACAGAGTTCACAAGTTGGCAGAGAGACAGGGAGAAGCAGGCTCCCTGCTGAGCAGAAAGTCCGATGTGGGGCTCAATCCCAGGACCCTGGGAATCATGACCTGAGCTGAAGGTAGAGGCTTTAACCCACTGAGCCACCCAGGTATCCCTAAATTAGTATTTTTGAAAATAGTAAATCTTATAAAAATTCTTTCTTCATTACAAAAAGGCTTTGAAATTTTCCTTTCCACTTATATATAGAAACCATAATATTCCCAATTCTAAAAAAAGAATCTCTGTCTCCTGCACGATAAGGAATCATGCTGTGGCCTGGACAGTGAAACTGACCAGGAGTTGACACAAGTAATAAGATTTGGTAAAAAGGTACAAGGCGATCATGTGGGGGAACAGAGCAGTCTCTGTGAGTCTCTATATTTGACCATCATCACTGAATGAGGAAGGACTTATGCAGGTTGGTTTTACTGAAGATTGCCTCAGTTGTCAGAGGATGTTAGTTTGTGTTCAATAAAATGGAAGGCTAGTGTGTAATATGTCTGAGATCCAGATAGTCTTGGTGTAACTATTTGATCTGTTCTCCTGGAATCAGAGTTTATGAGAGGGAGAGACAGAGAGAGTGGGGTGGGGAGGGGCAGAGAGCCTCTATGTGGGGCTCAACCTCATGACCCTGAGGTCATGACCCTGAGAACACAATCCTGAGATCATGACCTAAGCCGAACCAAGAGCTGATGCTTAACAGACTGGGCCACCGAGGCACCCCAACAATGTGATACTCTTATACTTTGACTCGTAGACTTTATCAGCCACAGAGTCTAACCCACACTGTTTCGGCCAACACTGGAGACACACAGAGGCCTGTTCCTTGATGGGCCCACCTGGAACTTCTCTCTAATTAGAAGGAAGACTTTCTCCTTGCATGAGTACTGAGATCAAGCCATTCAGCCAGAATGAGCTTCCCCAACTGCAGGTCACTGGAGTAATTTCCTGAGCTCTGAGACCCCTGTGACCCAAGTTGGTCAACCTTCCTAAATAACTGTACTCACTAGAGGATATACCCAGTAAGTGAAACTTGGGTCAAACAAGACATAAAAGGAGAAATTAGATACTTTTTTAAACCAAAAGAAAACATGGTGTATCAAAATTTCAAAATTTGTAGGTTGCAAGAAGCAGTGAGTCTTCAAACTCATCCATTGCCCAGAGCTCCCCAATCTTTTCCTCTTACACTGACTGAGATGATCTGCTGTGTCTGCTTCCCAGGCAAACAACACATGTGGGCAGCTGGGCCATGACAAGCAGGGAGTTTGTGTTTGGGGCTGAACCACTGTGGGAGGAACATATATACTTTGCCCGAAGTAATAAACCCCCACATTTTCAGCCTCTACCCTGCTGATTCTCAGGCTGAAATCTGTCCCTGACCTGCTGTCACTGAACCTGTCTGGGACCCCAGTGAAATGGTTGGAAGCCTCATAGATCAGGGACTGTGGGGACTGGCCTGGCTTCTGCAAGTACCAATTTAAATAGGATTTTCTATTGCTGTGCAGGAGGCTCTGACTGGCCCTGCAGGAGATGGAGGCCAGTTCTCCAGGGGTGACCAGCAACGAGAGTGGGGTCTGAGTCAGCACGACCTCCCCGTGGATCCTAAAGTAAAGAGAGAATTGTAGGATTACATGCCAACATTATGAGTCATTTTCAAAATTTTACTTGGTAATTATTTCAGGCTACATCACTTTCTTGTAACTTTTTAAAAAAGGTTTTGTTTATTTATATGACAGAGAGAGAGCATGAGTGGGGGTCAGTGGCAGAGGGAGAGGGAGCAGCAGACTGCCCTCTGAACAGAGAGCCTGATTTGGGGCTCCATCCCAGGACCCTGAGATCATGACCTAAGCCAAAGGCAGAAGCTTAACTGACTGTGCCATGCAGGTACACCACACTTTGTGATATTTATTAATAACTCCAAATATTCAATTTTAAAAAAGAACCTAAGATTTGCAGCAGACAAAGTCGAGTCTAAAAGTTGCCTGCCTCACCCCCTTTTCTCTATGTCATAGTCTTACCACAACATGGATCTTTGTTCTTTCTGAAACGTTCCTTGCTCTCCGGGATCTAAACATCACATGCCCCTTCCCAGAGGGTAAGAGGTAGGCTTCTAGCTCTTGGCCATAATAGACATGGAGAGCAGGAGTGTCCGTAGTGTGACCCTCCCTGACCCACTCTGCTTTCTCATCTGCCCTCTGTCCTTACCTGGGACCCAGAGCATCAGCAGCCCCAGGAGCTAAAAAGGGAACCTCGTTTTTGGAAGTTTATCTGATGAGTCCTGACCAAGACTGGTCTTTTATCTCAGTTGCAAAGATTTTATCTGAGCCTTTGTATCTTAGTCCTCCCTTAGGGAACAATATGCAAATCTCCTGGTGGCTACAGCCACTGGGTGAGAGCCAGTAAGAGGGGGGGGGGTCCCCAGGGGAGCAGAGTAATATAAAATGTCTGTGTTCAAAGGAAAACCCAGAGAGCTAAGGTCTATGCTGCTTGAAGAGTAAAGGCACACAGTTCGACGTTTCCTTCTTTTCCTCAACCGATGTTCTATGTCTCTAGAACATTCCCAGTCACATTTATACTTCTTAATAAGGTTGAGTTCCATAAATAGTTGGTGACTCTTAATCTTTCTCACATTTATTTAAACAAATCTAGGTTTGTCTTTTTGTTTTAAATTGTGGTAAAAGTAGTGCCAAGGAAAGGGCAGAAATCTTAATTGTGCGTCTAAGTTTTACATAAATTCACAGTCCATATTGAAGTGTAGAATATTTCAAATTCTCCAGATGCCTCTCTCCTCCGAGTCCAAACCAACTCCCCGCTAACCCAACCGAGGTAACTATTATTTTGACATGTTTCACAATACTTTGGACTTTCTTGGACTTCAGCTTCATATAAGTCACACAAGCATCCTTTGTGGGTTTTTTTTATTCTTTTTTCAGTTTATTTTTATCATATGTATGTATGTATGTATTATGTTCAGTTAGTCACTGTATAGTAATCATTAGTTTTTGATGTGATGTTCAATGGTTCATTAGTTACATATAACATCCTTTTGTTTCCATCCTCTTTCTAGTTTCCTTATGATTTTTGAGTGCTTCCTTTCTTCTTGTGTATTTGAGTTAGCTCCTTCTGTCACTTCTTTGAGTCTGAAGGATTTCCTTTTATGGTTTTTGTTTGCATATCTGCCAGTAATGACTTCTCTTCATTTTTGCTTCTCAGGGGATATTGTTACTTTTCCTTTATTTCTGAAGGATAGTTTTGTGGTTATAAAACTCTTTGTGGATTTTTCTTTTCTCTTGCAGCACTTTAAATCTGTCACTGTTTGTGGTCCCTACCAGTCCCGGTGAAAAGATAGCCAATGTGTTATTGTTTCCCTTAAAAAATGAGTTGGGTTTTTTTCTTGTCACTTTCAAGATTTTCTCTTTGTCTTTGATCATTTTTACTCTACTGTGTGTAATGTGAATCTCATTGTGTTTCTCTTGAACAGATTTCCTTGAGTTTCTTTGTTCTATAGATTAATTATGTTCCATTATGTGTGACATTTCCCCCAATATTCTGCCAATATTTTAAATATTTTGTTTATTTATTTGAGAGAGGGAGAGAGAGACAGAGCACAAGCAGGGGGAGGTGCAGAAGGGGATGGAAAAGCAGACTCCCTAATACGCAGGTGGCTGGGTATGGATGAGGGGCTGGATCCCAGAACCTCAGGGTCTGAGCTAAAGGCAGCTGCTTAACCAACTGAGTCACCTAGGCATTCCTATTCTGCCAGTATTTTAATATTTTATGTTTAAATTACCGGATTTGCTGAAGGATCTTGCTCCAATCCACACCCCACCTGAAGTCCAGTTTTTCCTGGCAGTAACCTGTTAGTTTTTGTCACCATCCTTATGTTGTTAAGTGACAGATCAATTGAACTGGGGACAGAAGTGAGCATTCATGGGTAAAAAGACACAAACTCTACTTCCTTACTCTAAGCTCTAGTTCTTTTTCAAGAATGAGCACTGCTCCATTTATTTTGTTCTTATGGCAATTTCCTAAAATAAAGAACTGAAATAGATTTTGATGATTTTTCCAGTTGTGTACAGTGCTTGTTTCTTGTTTGTTTTTGCAGAAATGACTCACTAAACTGTTTATTATCGTGTAATTGGGAGTGACTTCAGAACTGGATTTAGCCTTTCATAGCCACCCTGAAAGAGGGAATAAAGGTGTGGACTAGCTACTTGTCCCTTGAACAACGCAGGGGTTAATGGTGCCCACCCTCTGTCCCATGCAATTGAAAATGCATGTCTAACTTTAGACTCCCCCCAAACATAACTGCTGATAGCCTAGTGTTGAGCAGGAGCCTTACCAATAACATAGACCGTAGATTAACAATTACTTTGTATGTTACATGTATTATATACAGCATTAAAACAATAAAGAAAGCTAGAGAAAAGAACATGTTATGAAGAATATCATAAGGAAGAGGAAATACACTATAGTACTGGACGGTGTTTATAAAAAAAGAAAAATACCCCAAAACATCCGTATGTAAGTAGACTTGAGTGGGCAAACCAATGCTATTCAAGGGTTAACTCTAACTAAAGAAGTAATTTTTAAATAGAGAACTTGGACCCCAAGCTCTGAAATTAAGAGAAATGGAATTCAAACACTTGGAATTCTTATGCTCAGAAGTAGGCACTAGCCATTTTTTAACAACTTATGTGTATTCCAGGATGGACAAATAAGTCAACATACTGTAGACAATCAGAGTCCAGGTTGGCGCCACAAGGCACTGGAATTACACCCAGAAAATGAAGCAAAAATAGAGTAACACTTGTGGAAGCCTTCAGTAAGCATTTATGCTCTTTTATTATTTTTATTTTTACTTCTATGCCATATTTATTTTGAAATAATTTTAGACTTACCTAAAGTCTCAACTATAACAGATAGTTCCTGTGTACTCTTGCCCTAGCTTTCCTTAACAGTATCACTGCACATAACCATGGCATAGTTTTCCAAACCCAAAATGAATGATAATGCTATGATATTAACAAATCTAAAGTTATATTTGGATATTTCTGAATTTTACACTAATCCAGGGGAGGTCTGTTCCTGGTGTCATGGGGAAGAGGCGGATGGTCTTTCCTTAGGGATCAGCCAGGCTGAGAGCTGAGGGGGAGAGTCAGTGTGGAACCATCTATGAGCCACCTCAGCCATGTTGTTCTGGCCACTGTTTATCCACTGAAAGCAACTCTGGTCAGGATTTGGGTCTAGACCGTTAGGATCTTCCTGACCTCCTTCAAGAGCCCCCCACCCTTTTAACCGCACCCCAGCTTGGTTCTCTGAGAGAAGCAGCTGCTCTGACTGATTCCCCAGAGGAAGCAGCTGTTCAGCTGAGCAGAAGGGCTGACCCCACATGGGAGGGTTGTGTTTAGGGCCATTACAATGTGAAGGTTCCCAGTGAGTGTGCTGTTCACCCAGGTATGAGTGGTGCCTCCAGTCTCCATGCTGGTGATTGTGAGTGTGGACTCTGTCCCTGACCCACCACCACTGAATGGTCTGGGTCCCTAGGAGCCCTGTGGGACACCCTGCAGGTTGAGGATATTAGTGCAAGTTGAGGAACTCGTGCAGGTGGGTGTGTCCAATGCAGGGATGGGACTGAGACTTGCTTTTCAGGCAACGCAGACACCCCTTCCATTGCCACAGACAAGATGGTTGGAGCCCGAGTAGCACAGCTGCCCATGGGATACTGGAAGAAGAAAGAAACTTGTCATGGAAATGCAAATATGAGGTAATAATTTTGAAGTAAGGAATGAAGTACCAAAATCATATTTTCTCACAAATGTTAGATATTTTATAGACTTTAGTCAAAATTTCGAACACCTCCCCAGAATCAATTACTGAAATATCACAGTTAGTCTTCGTTCTTAATTGTCTCTGCACTGGATGAGAATAGCCATGACTGTTTCTTCCTGAATATCACTTACTGTAAAAATTATCCCCTACAGTGAACACAGATCCCCAGGGGTGGAAGGTCTGTCCCGGAAAGACCTGGATCTGGGAACCACATGAAAGCATGTCTTCAGCCTGGATGAGCAGGAGCAGAACAAAGATTCATGTCTGTATCTTAGAGGCTGTCAAGGATCACATGTGTGTCTCTCTGCAAAGGACTCTGCAGTGCAGTCAGCAGTCTAAACTTCAGCTGAAGGTCCCTGCAAGAGAAAACTCGTGGCTCAGGGACTGGTTTGTTCCCAAAAGCCTGGAGATGGTCCAACCATGGGCTCAAGTGGGGCAGGGCCAAGGACTGGGGATAAATATATAAGACTAAGCTCACTTTGTGAAGTTTCAGATACCATCTTAAGGATTATTATGAGGAGGGAAAAGAGTCACAAGATTGTGATTTTTAAATTGGGTATAGAGAGATGTTTCTTCTACCCATTTTTCTTTCCTGGGTGTAGTTATCATTATACATCTAACCAAAAATATTCTTCCTCGTTGTTTTAGTCATTGGCAGTCTGGGTCCACAGTTCCTGAGAAGCTGAGATGCCAGACCACGCCAGTTCTGTGTCGCATTCAGGAAGTGACTGCCAATGTGAGCAAATGTGAGTGTGATTTACTGGTCTCCAAAACCATGAGCACCAGCCTGGGCAGCAGCTGCAGGTTTGCACTTTGTCATGCTTGCCTGAATGGGGTGCCTTGATCTATGTCCTCTGGAAGCTCATCACTGACTGGACCACACTCCAGAGATCTAGTCTTCTTTCCTTTATTGGACAAACCTTCCCACTCACTATTCCCCTTCATGTGTATTTTCTGTGTGAGTCAATTCTCCAGACTTTCATTGTGCTTGAAACATTTTGTCATAAAAGGAACCAGTTTAAGTGCCAGTTACCCTTTGATTAGATCATTTTGAGTCTTTCTAAATATGAAATGCCATAGGGCCATAGATAGAGTCAGCTGTATAATGGGCAGTAGGAGGAACTATAAAACTATTGTATCAGGGACGCCTGGGTGGCTCAGTTGGTTAAGCAGCTGCCTTCAGCTCAGGTCATGATCCCAGCATCGTGGGATCAAGTCCCACATCGGGCTCCTTGCTCGGCGGGGAGCCTGCTTCTCCCTCTGCCTCTGCCTGCCATTCTGTCTGCCTGTGCTCGCTCTCTCTCCCTCTCTCTCTCTCTCTGATAAATAAATAAAAAAATCTTAAAAAAAAAAAAACCTATTGTATCATTAAAAGGCTAAACTCTGAAATGGAATGAAAAAGTGATGGTGATGATGATGATGATGACGGTGACCTAAATTAGTCCGGACTCTCCGCCATTAGTACCAGATAAACCCAGATTCCTCTCTGGGGTCACTTGGTGCAGGTGTCCCCTCTTGTGGCCATGTGTGGAGAGACACTCTGGGGTACTTCCTGTTTAATTGAGTGTCATTTCCAGGGGACAATGTACTTTTTCTTATACAATTTCAAACATGCTTTATTTCTGATGCCTGTGACAAATCATAATTAGTTTCCAGGTACCATACCAGAGAGTGGGAACATTATATAGGAGATGTAGTTTTCAGTTAGATGTCAATGCTCTATGAACTGGTCTTTCTTCACCACATCTGGGACTCAAGGCCATTCAATAGTTTGGTGCTCAAGACTCTCTAATTAGCAATGGAGTCCCTATGGTGTGATCAGGTTTGGGGTTCCCAGCGACTGAGATTATATCACCTTCTGTTATATTCTCTGGTTGTAACCTGTGGTGTGGTTTCCTTCTTGTTTGTCCCACTGGCCTCCTCTCCCTCACATACCTGGGATGTACTGAGAGCACAGAATGATGGCTGCCCACAATACCCATCTTCAAGCTCTCTTGGATTAGATCCTAGCTTTGCTTTGTTTAGTCATCTCACAGGAGATGGTGCCCAGGGATGATCACGGAGTGGAGGACAACTTCTTCTATCTTCTCTACACTGGGTGCATCCTGGTTTTGGTAGAGGATTAAGTCAAAAAGTATGAGAAGAGTCAAATGAGTCCTTCAAACTGTATTGAACATAATACATTTGGAAGCCTGGGAGCTGCGCCTTCGTGCGTTCCTTTGCTCCCTGGTTCCACCAAAGACAAGAAGTCTGCATTATTCAGGGCTTTGCAAGTGTCCTTTGCTTATGTCCCTCTATCACTGGGCTGTTTTACTTCCTCCACAATGTTCTTTCAATCCTTTATCTGGCCCCAATTTCTCACAATGTTTGGCCTGAAAATGAATGAGTGCTCTTACTTTCCATCTGATGATCATGTTCCCTGCAATTCGTGAAGTAACAATCTGGTATTTTTAAATCAGTGCACATCCAACTCTTTTCTTAGAAAGATTTTCTTTCCTTGTTTATAACAGATTTCCACCTGGCTTGTCGAAACTTCCACCAGATCACTTGCTAGAGCAGCTCAGTGCTCACACACATTCTCTCTGATCTCTGAATTTCTCTCTAAAACAAGGAAAACAACTGCACTTCCCTCATCCTGGTTGATAACATTTATTTATGTTTTTGAATGTGTGTACAGTTAATGTGATTCCCGAAGTCAGAGATACACAAAAACAAAGGTTATGATCCGAGATAGGTCACATTCCTGTCCCTTCTATTTCATAGCCATACCACCCCTGTAGGCAACAATCTCACTCTGGTTTATCCTCACAGATTTTTTTTTTGTTTGTTGTTTGTTTTGTTTTTCTTTTCTTCCACCTTGTAAGGAATGTAGGATAATACAGAGAATTGTTTGCACTTTGCTTTTTTCATTTAAAAATAAATCCTGGAAGTCACTCCGTATCAGTTCATAGAAATCCTCTTTTTCACGGATAAAATGTATCCCATTGTGTGGTGGGTCATAGTTTTTTCAACCACACTTTTATGTGAGGGAGATTAGTTTCTTGACAGTATTTTTGCAAACAATTACAAACAGTGCTGCAGGGAATAACTTTGTACATCACATTTGTAAGTGTATCTCCAGGAATTCCTAGAAATGGAATTATAGGTCAAATGGTCAACACACAGGTAATTTTGTTACTACTGTCATATTCTTCTCTGAAGATACAGTATTCACTTCCATCCCCAGGAGCTATAAATGAGGTGTGTGTTTCCCCACAACTTTATCTAAATATGTGCTTCGTGTGTTCTTAATTTTCTCAGATCTGATAGATGAGAAACACCATCTCAAAATAGTTATGATTTGCATTGTCTAATAATCAGTGAGATTGAACATACTATGTATACTTAAAAGTTATTTTTATGTCTTTTTTTCAATTCTCTGTTCTTTTTTTTCACGTTTCTACATAGATTTTGATTCTTTGCCATAATTATTTTTAAAAGTTCTTATAGTTGAGAATATTGATGTTTATTTATATATAATATATTAAAAATAGTTCACTGTAGTCTTCAGTTGTCTTTTGATTTAGTTTAATTTGTAATATTTTATCATGCAATTTTGAGTATCTTTATATAATCTTTTCCATAACAATTCACATAGCACTGATTTGGTGTGTGGTTGCAGGACTGGTTCATTCTTTTCCTAAGTACATTTTTAAATTTTGTATTATTTTCATACACTGTGAGTATTCTAGAGAGTAATGGCATGTGTTTTTGGCTTGTCCTGTCTTTATATGCCTTTGTACCTGAACATATTCCAGAAAATGCATTCATCTTCAAAACTCTAACTTAAATTAGTTAGAAGTACAAAGGTACAAAACTTTGTACCTTCTGAGCATTTGTGTCCATGTTTCATTTGGATATATAATTTAATTCTACATCATTGTAAATACCACAAGATATCATTATTGTAGACAGTCAAAATTACTGTAGACTTTCCCACATATATACCCCTTGTACTGTTCTTCACTCCTTTTCAATCTCCGAACTTATGTCTGGACTTCATTTTCTTCTCTCTAAAAGTCCTTGTAGGATTTCTATTCATGTTGGTCTTCTGATGATTCAATTTGTACATTTTTGTTTTTGTAAAATGTATTTATTTTGTCTTCCATTGTAAAGTATATTCCTGTATAGAATCCTTAATTGGCAGATACTTTCTTCCTACACCTTCAAAATTTATTTTATTTATTTTATTTTATTTCATTTTGTCTCCCGCCATCTAATGTTAAGAGCTATATGGTTTTCTTGTTGTTGCTCTTTTAAAGATAATTTACCTTATTTTCTAAGAATTACATTTACCCTCTCTGTTTTTTATCTCTTTCCCCATTTTGTATGTGTTTTCTCAGCACCGGTAATAAGATGGGCCTTGGTATCATTTCGAAGGGACATTTACCTTATTAAGAGTTCACAGAATTCCTTCAATCTGTGATCAGTTTTAGAAGTTCCTCAGTCACTACCTCTTTGAATCTTGCCACTGCCTATACTCTCCTCTCTACTTCGTGAACTTCAGTTATAAATACATTGGACTTTTCCCCCCCTGGTGTATCCATTTTGCCTTTTATGACCTTTTGTATGTCTTCCACTGATTTGATATTCCAACCTTACTCTGTATCATCTTCCTGTTTACCATTTCTCTTTTCAGTTCTGATAAATCTACTGTTAAACTCATCTGTTGAGTTCTTGACTTGGATTATTATTTTTGAATTTCTGTTTGGTTACTTTTAATCATTTCAGGCTGTCTATTAGAATTCTCAATCTTTCAGTGAATGCATTAAGCCTCTAACATCCTCTTACCTCATAGTTGCAACTTTGAGGGCAGAAATCTATTTCTCTTGCCTGTTTATTTTCCTCCTGTACTTATTGATGGAAAACCAGACGGTGTTCTATATACTTACTACTTATGTAGATTTATACATGTATTTGCTGAGAAACATTTTAATGATTTTAGGCTCCAGAATGATTTTTATCAGGACACTTGGGTGGCTCAGTCGGTTAAGCGTCTGCCTTCGGCTCAAGTCATGATCCCACGGTCCTGGATCGAAGCTTACATTGGGCTCCCTGCTCAGCAGGGAGCCTGCTTCTCCCTCTCCCTATGCCTGCCTCTCTACCTGCCGCATGCTTGCTCTCTCTCTCACTCTTTGTGTCAAATAAATAAATTTAAAAATAAAAATAAAAGAATGATTTTTATCATGCAGAAAGAAATGACATTTGATTCTGGCAGCCTGAAGTGCTATTGGATGCTGTGTAATCTCTATCCAATCAAGGATTGCACTGTCCCTGAGTCTGGGGTTAGCACTGGCGATGATGCCCTGTTGGCTCTTCCCAGTCCTTCCAGCCCCCCAGGGTGTAGCCCTGCTGCAATTCCAACTGCAGTCTTCAGACTTTGCCAGAATCTTTCCTTCTCTTTGGTCCTTGAGGTTAATTTTCATCTCTGACCGTGTGATATTGTTGGAAACTTTGTTCAGTGCTGGGACTTCTCAGCCTTTTCTTTATTCCAGACTCTATGCTTCTAATGACCTGTTACTAATCCCAACTCTGCTCATTAGCCAAGGAAGAGCAAAGAAAGAAAAGTGGGGCTCAACTCTATGGGCTTTTCTTCTTTTCCTGTTTTCTTCAGTATTATGTTTTATGGTTTTTCCATGGAGGTGAGACGGACCCCTTTTCCAGTTAAGAAGCATTAAGTTGAGACTGACGGACTCCATGTACCAAAAGAATTGAGAGGGTGTTTTTACTCATACAAGGGGCTCCTGGGGAGAGCAGGCTAGGCAGGTTACCTTCCATGAGACAGAATGTTGAGTGTTTATCATTGCTGGGGACTGGGATGGGGGAAGCTTCCTTGCTGGGGCATGAAATTTTCCAGCAAATACACAGATTTAGGCTGAAGGGAAGATAAAATGGACATGTTCCCAATATCAAGACTTTTAATCCTTGGACATAATACGGTTTTCCATTTACCTAGGTTTTGTTTTCTTTGAATAATATTCTGTTAATAATTATTGCTAATTATTTTGTTGTTTTTCCTAAATATATTAGATGTTTTTGAGGCACTTCTAAATAATGGGTTTTCTAATTTTATTTTTAAGCATTTATTTCCTTTATACAGAAATCACACGGTTCTTTGCATGCTGTCTTTGAATTCAGCGATAACTTATTTCTTTTGTTGTTGTTAGTAGTTTCTTTGTAAATTATTTTGAATTTTGTCAGCATACAATCTTTTCATCTTTGAATTATGATATTTTTCATTCTTCCTTTCCAATCCTTTGTTGTCCTTGTTGTTGTCTTATTACACCATCCAGGACCTTTAGAGATGTCCTTTCCTATGAATCTGATCTGATGCCATTGGTGGTGAAATTGTTCCTGAACTGGGGGTGCAGCTAAGTCCAAGGAAGAATCCAGTAATCAGAGCCCAAGTCTTGTGATGGAGTTAGTTTTCTGAACCTCAGGATTTCCCAATAGAACAGAGATGCTGAGACTGAGGAAGCACTACAGCAGCTGCTTATAAAGGAAGCACCTGGTAAAATGAATCATTGAGGTCCTAACAGAGGTTTTTGTCTTATGTTGAATCACTGTGGGTACCCGATATTATACTGATGACAGTGATAAACTGCAGCATCTTCACGTTCCAGGTTGCTGATGGTGAGGGTAAAGTCTGTCCCAGACCCACTGCCGCTGAACCGGGCTGGGATGTCCGTGGCCCTGTTGGATGCACCATAGATGAGGAGCCTGGGAGCCTGTCCAGGTTTTTGCTGGTACCAGGCTACGTAGCTGCTAGCACTCTGACTGGCTCTGCAGTTGAGAGTGGCTTTTTCTCCTGGAGACAAAGACAGCAAGGCTGGAGACTGCGTCAACACGATTTCTCCAGTGGCACCTGAGATTGGAAATAAAACAGAAAAGTCAGCCGCATAAACATCTTAACCACTGTCTTCTGGTTTGTTCCTCTGTATTGAGCTTGAGTTATTGTGCTTGCTGAGTCAAGGTGCCAAGTGATAAGAACAAACAACACAGTTTTCACTGATACGCAGAATCATCCCATTTTCCTCTCACCTGGGAGCCAGAGGGACAGGAGGCAGAGGAGCTGAGCTGGGGATATCATGGTTCACTCCGTGCCTTAACTGAGGCAGATCTCCCCCAGGACACTGACCCAGGTATTGATATGGGCTCTGGACAGCAGAGTGGGCTGGGAACAACATGCAAAGCAGGTGGGGAGGGGCATCTGGGCTTCCAGTTGCAGAGACCATTCACTTCCTCTTCCCTGAAGTTGAACAACCCATCCCCAGGTGGTTATGATAGAAGATGCCTAGAGCTCAATCCAAGGGAAGAATTTCTGACCTGTGCTCACAACATTGATTCCTATGTCCTCCTACCCCATTATTCACCTAGATTCAGCGAGATGGTGTTTGGTGCAAGAATGCTGGAAGCGGAAGAGAGGCTGGTGGTCTTATTATGTTCTTTCCATTCTCAATGTGCATGGACGTCTTAGTGCATCACTGGATTGGATTGGATTGAGGGGGTGATCAGAAATTTATCTTCCAGGGGCGCCTGGGTGGCTCAGTGGGTTAAGCCGCTGCCTTCGGCTCAGGTCATGATCTCAGGGTCCTGGGATCGAGTCCCACATCGGGTTCTCTGCTCCGCGGGGAGCCTGCTTCCTCCTCTCTCTCTCTCTGCCTGCCTCTCTGCCTACTTGTGATCTCTCTGTGTCAAATGAATAAATAAAAAATCTTTAAAAAAAAAAAAAAAGAAATTTATCTTCCAGGAATGCCTGGGTGGCTCAGTTGGTTAAGCATCTGCCTCTGGCTCAGGTCATGATCCCAGGATTCTGGGATGGAGCCTTACATAGGCTGTGCTTGCTTTCTCTCTCTCAAACAAATAAATAAAATCTTTTAAAAAAAAAAAAGAGAGAGAGATTTATCTTGCAGAGGGACCTTTTCTTTGTTCCTAAGTGATCTCAATAGTAGTGAAAAATCACTTGAAAACAAGTCAACAATTGACTTGTTCGATTGTTTTTGAACAATATTCTCAGCAAGACACAAATAATGGAAAAACACCTTATTCTCATAAAGTATCTATTCAATATATTCAACATTCAATATTCAATATTCAATAATATCCCATATAAACATCATACTCAGTGGTAAAATTATTGAACATTTTATTCCTTGTATTGTTAAAGAGACTGAAATGTCCACTCTCATCACTTCTGTTCAAAATGATACTGCAGGTCCTAGACAGTGCAATAAGGAAAAATAAAACAGGAAGAAGAAAGGCAAAGTTACAAAATACAGAAAGGAAGAAGCAAAATATCTTTATTTGTTGATAACAAAATGCATACATAAATTCTTAGAGAACCTTCAAATAAACCACTAGAAATAATTTAACCAGGTGTCCACATACAATGTCAATACATAAATATCTTTTGTGGATTAAGGGAAATTTAATTAAATAGATTTTTTCCATGCTCAAAGAATGGAAAACTTGATATTTTTAAGATTTCATTTTCCCTCAATTTGACATATAGACTCAATGCAATCCAATTAAAATCTCCCAGAAAGTGAAAAAGGCAATTCCAGAATTTACATGCAAATTCAAAGGACCTAGAATAGTTAAGAAGATCTTAAAGGAAAAAAATAAAGTCTGAAGACTACAGTACCCAGATTTCCAGACTTCTTATAAAGCTACAGTGATTAAGACAGTTACTGTAGTTACAAAGATAGACAAATAAAAATATGGAAGAGAACAAAAAGTCCAGACAAAGACTCCATATACATAATGATTTGATTTCTAACAAAGGCATTCAAGTGAGGTATAATTTGCTTTTTGTGTTTTGTTTGTTTATTGTTGTTGTTACAAAGAATGGTAAGGTGCTATTGGATATTGAAATAAGAATAAACTGAGAAATCAAAAAAAGTTTTGACCCATCTAATACCAGGCAAAATTATGAATTATAGGTAGACCACTCTCTATGAGCGAGAGGTAAAAATAATGATGCCTGACGAAACTATAGAAGAATATTGTTAGGCTCTGAAGAGAGGCAGAAACTTATTGAATGGGACAAACATAAACATAGAAAAAGAACACTTGATCAATCTATTCTATAATCAAGAATTCCAAATCATATGTATGTGTGTGGACATGTATATATAAACACAGGAAAGCTTACTCCATAGCATTGGTCAACAGGGAAATGCTAATTTGAAAGATGATACCACTAAAGCATAGTTTTATTTTTTAATTTTTCTTTCCTTTTTTATTATTGAGATGAAATTCACATAACAAATCAACTTTTATTTGTTTATTATATTTATATGTTATGTTAGTCACCATACAGTACGTCATTAGTTTTTGATGTAGGGTTCCATGATTCATCCCTTGGCTATAACACCCAGTACTCATTGCAATACATGTCCTCCTTAATACCCATAACCAGGCTCACCCATCCTCCCATGCCCCTCCCCTCTAAAACTCTCAGCTTGTTTTCCAGAGTCCATAATCTCTCACAGTTCATCTCCCCTTCTGGTCTCTCCTCCTTCATTTATCCCTTCCTTCCTCTTTGGTCCTCTATGCTATTCCTTATGTTCTACATATAAGTGAAACTCTATGATAATTGTCTTTCTCTGCTTGACTTATTTCGCTTAGCATAATCCCCTCCAGTTCCATCCATGTTGAAGCAAACGGTGTGTATTCATCCTATCTGGTGATTGAGTAGTAGAAACCATCATATATATGGACCATTCATCTGTGGAATGGCATCTTAGCTCCTTCCACAGTTTGGCTATTTTGGACATTGCTGCTATGAGCATTGGGGTGCATGTCCCCCTTCTTTTCACTATGTCTGTATCTTTGTGGAAAATATCCAGTAGTGCAATTGCAGGGTCATAGGGAAGCTCTATTTTTAATTTCTTAAGGAATCTCCACACTGTTTTCCCAAGAGTCTGACCCAACTTGCATTCCCACCAACCGTGTAAGAGGGTTCCCTTTTCTCTACACCCTCTCCAACCCTTGTTGTTTCTTGTCTTGTCCACTTTTGCCATTCTAAATGGTGTAAGGTGGTATCGCAATGTGGTTTTGATTTGAATTTCCCTGATGGCTAATGATGATGATGAACATTTTTTAATGTGTCTGTTAGTTATTTGTATGTTTTCTTTGGAGAAGTGTCTATCAATACAGTTGTGTGTTGTTGGTTTTTTTAAAGTCTGACAATAAGGGGCGCCTGGGTGGCTCAGTGGGTTAAAGTCTCTGCCTTCAGCTCAGGTCATGATCCCCATGTCCTGGGATGAAGCCCCGCATAGGATTCCCTGCTCAGCAAGGAGCCTGTCTCCTCCTCTCTCTCTGCCTGCCTCTCTGCCTACTTGTGATCTCTCTTTGTCAAATAAATAAACAAAATCTTAAAAAAAAAAAAAAAGTCTGACAATAAGTGGACAGTATTTACAGCTACTGAAACTTTTATTACATGGCTGGTTGAATGTAAACATGTTCACCATTTCGATAAAGTGGTATTTAGTAAAGCCAAGCCTATGCCAACCCTGTGACTCAGGACTTCCATTTCTAGGAATATACCCAAGGGAGGTAGGTGCATAAATCCACAACTGACAGATACATGAATGTTCCAATAAAACTTTATTAATAAAAACTGATGGGGCATATGGGAGGCAGAGTCGGTTAAGTGCTGGACTCCTGGCTTCGGCTCAGGTCATGATCTCAGGGTTCTGTGATTGAGCCCCATTTTGGGCTCAGGGCTCAGGCAGAGTCTGCTAAGCTTTCTCTCTCTCTCTCCCTCTGTTTCTCCCCTACCTGCCACCTGTGCATGCACGTGCATGGGCACTCACTTTCTCTTTTTCTTTTTCAAATAAATTAATCTTTAAAAAACAAAAACAACAAAATAAAAACAGAACAAAGTGTTAAATAAAAACGAATAAATTGTGATCTATTTGAATAATAAAATCATTCTGCAATAAAAAGGAACAAACTACTGCCACACTAATGATGTAGATGACACACAAAAATATGTTGCTGGAGAGAAACGGGACAACAAACAGTACACAGTGTGTGGCCACTTGTGATGAAATAAAAGAACTGGGAAAATCAGATACATTTTGGTTGAAAACAGAACAGTGGGGGCCTCTGGTGGTGGTGGTGGAAGAAATGTGGACTTGACAGAAGAAGCATGAGGAGACTGGGATGTTGGAGACAGCCTCCATCTGCATGTGTGTAGTGGCTATAGGGGAGCTGTCTGTGTTTATGTTTATCCACTTACACACTTCATAGTCACTTTCCACACACTTTACTGTGTCTATGTCTATCTACTCGTTTTATATGAGTGGATTAGCTAATAAGTAGGAATTAGAGAGTCAGAGTATCCGATTCTTCTCCCACCTTCTTCCCTGTTGGCACTGGTCCCTTGAGCAACCTGAGCTATGAGAACCTCTGATTTCTTATCTCCACAGGAGAATTGTGAGAATAGTGGCACTAGATGGTTAAGTCCTTAATACACTACTTACACATCGTAAAGCCCACAGATTTCTGTAAATTGCAAATGGCAATATAATTGGTGTTCTGTTGTTTTATTTCATTGACTACAGACTCTTTTTTTTTTTTTCCTAACCCAGTTCTTAGCCTTTAATAAACACCTCCTCTACAGAAGCTATTCAAAAACCATGCTAATGATAAACCTTTTGCAGGCTCTACCTAGGAATCTCATTTTAGAATGAATGGTTGGTTTCATGTTGCCGAGAAAGTTTTTACAAAACTCAAATTCCTTGCAGGCCTGTTCCTGGAGCCCTGAAACCCTGAAATTGAATTGCTTGCCTTTGAATAGTGAACACCACATGTAATGCTTGGAGTTTACTTACTGTGTTGATTTCCATTCTTTCCAGATGTCCTTGACTACAGCAATGATGTGACATCAGGCCATCATAATTCTCTGATAAATATAAGACCTGCCCCTCAAGGTAATGAGTAATAAACCTTATCTTCCCAAATTCCCTGAAGGAAATCAGTTGTCATAGATATCTATGCTCTCATGTTTACTGCAACATTATTCATACTAACAAAGATATGGAAACAAACAACCATCAGTGAATGAATGGATAAGGACGTTGTGGTATATGAAATATTATTCAGCCATGACAAAGAATGACATCCTGCCATTTGCAAACAATTGGATGGATCTTGAGGTCATTATTGCTAAGGGAGAGAAGTCAGAGAAAGACAACTATTCTATGATATCATTTGTATGTAGAACCTAAAAGAACTGAACTCAAAAAACAGAGTGGAATGGTGTGTCCAGATACTAGGGGAGTAAGGTGGGAAACTTGAGGAAATGTTGCTTAAGAGTATGACCAAGTTAAAAGTAACATGGCCAGTGGTTTTATCAACTCAGAAATTTACTCAGGAATAGGAGAGGATAAGAATCCTATGACAAATATTAGGCAAGTTAAAGGAGAAAAGAGGTCATTTTTAATTAGGGTTTAGGGGGAGGGTTTCTCTTGACCAAAATCTCATTGGGGAACAACAAGAGTCCCATTGGCTACAAGCCGTGGTTCCTCCTGTGTGGTTTCCCACCCTGGGGAAGGGAGGGATTTTCCTTCATCTTTTTTTAAAGCAGGGGATAAAATTCGTGTGTGAAAATTTTCTGCCTTGTCAAAACAATTCTTTTTATTTCCTTTCAGCTGTATTAGATTTTATTGTTTTTTTTAAGATTTTATTTATTTAATTATTTGACACACAGAGAGAGAGAGAGAGAGAGATCATAAATAGGCAGAGAGGCAGGCAGAGAGAGAGAGAGAGAGGGAAGCAGGATCCCCGCTGTACAGGAAGCCTGATGAGGGGCTCGATTCCAGGACCCTGAGATCATGACCTGAGCCAAAGGCAGAGGCTCAACCCACTGAGCCACCCAGGCATCCCAGATTTTATTGTTTTTAAAAGATTTAATTTAAGTTCCAGTCAACTTTCTGTGTAATATTGGTTTCAGATGTACAAAATGGCAATTCCACATTTCCATACAATACCAGGTGCTCAAAACTGTCAAATAGCAATATGGATTCCACTTGTATTTCTGAGAATGGCCTCACTTGTCTGGCTTTCCTCCTGAGTTTAAATTCCAACTCTACACAAGGCAGGAGGTTCAGATGAACTTTCCTTTAGCTCTTCCCTCTGTCCTGGCTGGTGGTCAGAGCTCACCCATTCTTCCTGACAGACATGTCATGCCCAAGACTTTTTAGCTGACAAGACCGTAAAGGATGGTGCTGGGGTGCGGCTGAGGTCCTCAGGGTCCAGAACCCACAGCCTCAACTATTCCTTGAGCTCCCCATCATCTTCCTCTTATACTGACAGGGAGAATCTGCTGTGCCTCCTCCCCAGACAAGCAACACGTGTGGGCAGCTGGGCCACAACAAGCAGGGAGTTTGTATTTGGGGCTGAATCACTGTGGGAGGAACATATGTATGTTGCTCGCAGTAATAAACTCCCATATCGTCAGCCTCCACCCTGCTGATTGTCAGGGTGAAATCTGTCCCTGACCCAGGGTGAAATCTGTCCCTGATCCGCTGCCACTGAACCTGTCTGGGA
Source organism: Mustela erminea (assembly GCF_009829155.1). Taxonomy (NCBI): domain Eukaryota; kingdom Metazoa; phylum Chordata; class Mammalia; order Carnivora; family Mustelidae; genus Mustela; species Mustela erminea. The sequence continues at coordinate 103,845,124 of NC_045620.1, forward strand.
CCCCAGAGTGATGGTTGGAAACTGAATAGATCAGGCTCTGTGGAGACTAGCCTGGCTTCTGCTGGAACCAATGCAAATAGGCGTTTCCATTACTTTGTAGGATGCTATGAATGGTTCTGCAGGAGATGGAAGCTGTCTCTTCAGGGGTGACCTGCAGTGAGAGTGGGCTCTATGTTACTACGACATCCCCACTGGATCCTAAAGTAGGAAGAGAGAAAGCAAGGTTATGTGCAAATATTGTGAGAAATTTTCACAATTTCCCATTTGCTTTTTATTTCAGACTAAATGCTTTTTATGGGATTTTGATTTAGAACTCAAAACTTTCCAATTTCAAAAAAGAACCAGAGATTGGCAGACATAAAGTCATCTCTGGAGGTCATTTAAGCCCTTCCTATCTTCAGTGTTACAGTAGTCACCAGCGTACGCAGAGTGCCTTTTCCTTTGGGACTCTTCCTCTATCACAGATCTAAAGGTCACATGTCACATCCCAGAGGGCAAGACATATCCATCTCACAGGCAAACAGAATTTATGTGGGAAACTGTGGTGCTCTCAGAGTTCATCCTGCCCTCCCACTTCCCTTCCCCTTTGGGCACTCTGTCCTTACCTGGAAACCAGAGCATGAGGATCCCCAGAAGCTGAGCTTTGACAAGTTAAAAGGATGAGTCCTGGTAGGTCAAAACCAGTTGAGATTTGGTTTTTTATCTCAGATTGGCAAGGGAAGGTCCTCCATAGGGGACAACATGCAAATCCCCTGTGGGCACAGCCAAATGGAAAGAGCCAGCTAGAGAAGGGTATGATCTCTCAAGTGAGCAAAGTGACATTAAAGATTGAATAAAAACTAATAGAGATACAATGTATGCTGCCTAAGCAATAGGAGGGACATATTTAAATGTTCCTTCCATTTTCCTGCTAGATTTCTATATCTTCAGCTTTTTCCAGACACATTTTACTTTCTATTTTAAAAAGTTGATCCTGGGGTGCCTAGGTGGCTTGGTGGGTTGAAGCCTCTGCCTTCGGCTCAGGTCATGATCCCAGGGTCCTGGGATCGAGCCCCACATCGGGCTCTCTGATCAACGGGGAGCCTGCTTCCCCTTCTCTCTCTCTGCCTGCCTCTGCCTACTTGTGATCTCTGTCTGTCAAATAAAATCTTTAAAAAAAAAAAAAAGGTTGATCCTGAGTATACACAGCAATCTTGAGGAAGAAGAACAAAGCTGGAGGTGTCACGACCCTAGACTGCAAACTGTACTGGGCAGCTAGAGTAAACAAATTGATAAGGTATGGACACGAAAATAGACATAAAGGTCAACAGCAATCTATTTGACATTAGCCTTAGAAACTTTTTCTAGATATGTCTTTTTAGACAAGGGAAATAAAAGCAAAAATAAACCGTTGGGACTACACCAACTGAAAAACACACAGCAGAGGGAACCATCATCAAAACGAAAAGGCAACCTACTAAATGGGAGAAGATATTTGCAAATGATACATCCAAAAAGGGGCTAAAATCCAAAATATATAAGTACTATTACAACTCAACAACCAAATCCCAAATAATTGGATTGAAAGTGGATGAGAACCTGAATAGACATTTTTCAAAAGAAGATTGGGGATGGCCAACAGACACATGAAAAGATGCTCAACACCACGAATCATCAGGGAAATGCAATTCAAAACCACAATGAGATATCCACTTCCACCTATCAGAATGTCTAGTATCAAAAAGATAAGAAAGACTAAGTGTTGGTGAGGATGTGGAGAAAAAGGAGTCCCATGCACTGTTGGTGGGAATGTACATTGGTTCAACCACTGTGAAAAAGAGTAAGGTGTTTAAACAGCATGGAGTTTCCTCAAAAAATTAAAAATGGGAATATCACATACTCCAGTAATTCCACTGCTGGGTATTTATCCAAAGACAATGAAAACACCAGTTTCAAAAGATAATATGCAACCCTATGTTTACTGCAGCAGTATTTACGATAGCCAAATACAGAAGCAACCTAAGTGTCCATTGATAAATGAATGCATAAAGGAGAGGTCTTATGTACGTACAATGGAGTATTATTCAGCCATAAGCAACAATGGAATCTTGCCATCTGTGACCACATGGATGGACCTAGAGGATCGTCTGCAAAGTGAAATAAGTTAGAGAGAGAAAGCCCAATGGCGTATGATTTACTTGCATGTCAAATCTAGAAAACAAAACAAATAGACAAACAGCAAAATGTAGAACCCAGACTGATAAATACAGAGAATAAATAAGTGTCTGCCCAAGAGGAAGGAGGTGGGGAGATGGGAGAGATGGGTGAAGGGATGGGAGGTACAGACTTCCAGTTGTGGAATGAATAAGTCACGGGGAAGAAAGTACAGCCCAGGCAACAGGGTCAATGGTATCACAACAGCGTCCTATGGTGACTGATGGGAGCGACACTGCGGTGAGTAGAGAGTGACGTACAGGTTTTTGAATCACTCTGTGTGTACCTGAAGCTGACGGAACACTGCATGTCAACCAGACTTCAAGGCGTGGGTAAGTAAAAGAAAAGAAAAGGGAATTCCAAATAGGTAAAGGCAGGAAGAGAGATTGACACCATGGAGTAGCGCAAAAAGATCTCATACTGTTTTCTTATTTTAAATACTCTTAATTACATATTTCAATTTATTTTGAAATCGCTTTAGACTTAAAAGTAAAAAAAAAAAAATCTCAAAAGTATTAAGTCAGTTCTGTACACTCTCTCTCCTGCTTACCCTAATGTGAACAGCTTACATAACTTTACTGTAGTTATCTTAGCCGGGAAATTAACATTGATACAATGCTGTTAACTAATTAATAATCCATAATTGGATTCACTGATTTTTCTCTTAAGGCCCTCTTTACGTCCTAGGATAAATTCCAAGAATCTACATTGCATGTGTTGCCATGTCTCCTTACTTTCTTCCGATCTGTGACGATTATCTCAGTTTTACGTATTCTTCATGACCTTGAAACTTTTGCAGTGTGCTGGACAGCTCTTTGGGAATTTGTCCTGCTTATCAGATTTGCTTGATGTTTTCTATTGACTGGAAGAAGATTTTCCGTTTTGGCAAGAATATTGCAGAAAGAGTATAACCTCAGTGAATCATACCAGGAGTTATCTATGCCAACATTTCTGATTTCCTGGAACAATAAATAAATATGACTATTGAAATCTTTTTTTGTAACAAAGTCCTGGACAACTGTATTCAGAGGAGCTCATTTAAACATTCTCCTTATTTGGTCATATGCCGAATTTATTGGGAATAGTCTACTTCTGTCTGAGTTTACCAGTGTTTGTGCTTGTTTTTAAGATTTTAGTTATTTTTATAGCTTGCAACCCAATAGAGAATATTGAAGAAATAAATTATGTTTGCTCTTAGATGACAAATGTTTCTCTGATGGTCAATTACAACATGGATATTAACAGCCTAGAGAATGTAAAAGAGGAACAGGATTGATGAAAACACAGGACTTATGGAAAATGTGATTTATTAAAACGTGCATCAGAGCACGGCTGCAATTGTGTCAATTATTTGTTTAATACAATTAATGAATAGAATTTTGTATCACTTAACATGCTGGAGAAATAAAAGATTAAAAATTCAGGTACATTATTCACTGAGCTACTCCCAGTTAGGGAGATTGAGACACAAATCCCATGGTAGGATTGATGCTCTATCAGGATTCACAGTTAGGACACTGTTCTGACAATCTCACCTGAAGACTATGTAACCATACCTCTATTGCACTTATTTCTATAATGAGATGATTTTCCAAGGATTTTATTTCTGATCCAATCATGAGATTATGTCATTTGATGATTGTGCAGACATTGTGTACACCAGGGAGGATGGCAGAGCAGGGTCAATCAGACTTACTGGATATAGTGAATCTGACTTGGGCTTTTGGGAAAAAATACTCTCCCTGGGACCCCATCACTATCTATGACTCAGTGGAACATGCACTGAGGCTGGGAGTGTGGCAGTGAGATCAGGGCAGAGCAGATCTTTGCTCTTGGTGCCAAGGAGAGCAGGGGTCATTCCTTCAGGAATTAGCATTGCCCAGAGCTGAGGGGAAAAGAGTCAGCATGGAACCATCTGCGAGCAGCCTCAGCCATACTGTCTTGGACACCAGTAATCTAAAATAGATCTACAGATGCCTGGGATGGTCCAGCTGTGGGGTCAGTTGGTCAGACCCAGTTTGGGGGTGAGTAACGGGAGGCTGCCTTCCCACCCTGAGGTTTCCCACATGGGAATTATTTGAAGAGAAAAAAGTCACGATGTGATTTTTTATTTGGTCTTGAGAGATGTCCCTTCTGCCCAGTTTTCCATGCTGGATGCAGCTACTGGTCTAAATCTAACCAAAGCGCCTGTTTCATCAGTCACCCTGTTGGTCACTGAGGGACTGTGTGCATAGTTCTGAAGTGTGGGGAAACCAGACTACACCAGTTCTCTCTCTGACACCAATGGTGACTACAGATGTGGGCAAGTGAGTCCGGTCTGGTCGAAAGGTCCCCAAAGCCATGGCCATGGGCCCGTGAGAAGCTGCAGGCTTCCCACTGTCTCAGACCTGGGTGAGGAGCACCTTGCATGGTGTCCTGATAGCCCATCAGTGACTACTCCATGCTCCTTTCCTTTGCCAGAGGGACCTCTCACCACAAGTCTTTCTCACATGTGTTTCCTATGTGGGTCATTTCCCCAGAAATGCCCGGAACAGTATTTGATGGAGGGAACTTGTTTTCTGCGGACTCAAATATGTCATTTTGGAACCTTCAGTAAGTGCTATTTAACCTGTCTCCATGGAATCTGATGGAAACATGGGCGGCAGGAGGAGATGTGACATTAACCCTGGGTGAAAAGGGGAATCTCTGAGATGTAATCTTAAGTGGTAACAAGAAATAATCTAATGACATCTAAAACCAGTCTGGGCTCTTGGCTATAATAGCCAGACACAGCCAGAGCCCCCTCCTGGGATCTTCGTGGTACCTGTGCGCCCTCTTGTGGCCATGTCAAGGGAGACACCTGAGGGTGTTCTTTCTCCGTCTTTCTGATACCTTTTTCAGTTAAAGCCAACCTTCTTGTACATTGTCAAACACGATTTCTTTCTGATGCCTGCGCAAATCACAATTACTTTCCAGGTTCTTTGGCAGAGTGTGACCACTGAAAGCAGTTCAAAAGTGTTTGGTGTCTCCTAACTGTTGAAGAATGGTAGATCCAAGTGCTAACCCCTTTGAATTCAACTCCCTACAGCACTCAGTTCCAAAGAAGGTGACCAGGAGAGAAAATTAAATCTCTCTATTTGTTTTAGAAAGCTGATAGTTCTGTTTAAGATGAGAGGAAAGTCAAAAGAATTTTATGGCTCTAGCAGTAAATATGATAGAACAAAATGAAAGAGAAATAGTTTTCAATTATTTTTTCTGAATAATTGTAGAAAAATCCTTCCCCCCCGCCCATCTACTCTTTCTTCTCATGTGTCATAAGCAACCACAGCCCTTAGCACCCAACTTGAAAAGAGAGTCTGTGTGTTAGAATAAGAGAAACGGGATTTACTCCTTTTCTCTTCAGGGTCTCATGTATGCTTTCCTGGGCTTTTAGCACAGATGGTCACTGTGGAATTGGGTGCTGAGTCAGAGATGCTCAGGAACATTTCTGTCAGGTTTCCTGCCTCCACACTGTTAGACAACACATGTGTTGTGTTTGGCCACCAAATTTGGGGTACTTTGTTAAGGGGAAACTCATCACCCAAAATGGAGACTTGAATTGTGAGAAAAAAGAGTAACAGTGAGAAACATGTGATGTTTTCTTTTCTAACCAATCAGTTCTTTAAAACGGCTACTTTCACACAGCAGCCTTTAAGATATTTCAGTTTCAGAGAGTTTTGCTATTTTTCATGAAATTAATGTAAAATCTTTAAGAGTCTCCCACTCTGGCTGGTAGTTTATCTATCTCTTCACCTGTTGCCCTGAAATATATACCACATGTAAAATCACACATGTAAAATCTTATAGAAACGGTCAAACAGGCTTTGTGTTTTTCCGATACGACCTACAGACAGAAAGGGTAATACTCCCAGCTCTAACAACCTGGTCTGGGCTCTGGATGACAAAATTGCCCATTAGCCTAATTAGTCCCTCCTCCCTAGACACAAATAAAATGATCTAGTCTTGTCTCTGTTTTCAGAGGATATTAGTTTGGATTCAGTGAACCTGGAAGCCAGTGCGAAGTCTGTGTGATGGGGAGATAATCTTTTTTTTTCCCCTAAGATTTTATTTATTTATTTATTTGACAGAGATCACAAGTAGATGGGGAGGCAGGCAGAGAGAGAGAGGAGGGAACAGGTTCCCTGCTGAGCAGAGAGCCCAATGTGGGGCTCAGTCCCAGGACCCTGAGATCATGACCTGAGCTGAAGGCAGAGGCTTTAACCCACTGAGCCACCCAAGCACCCCATTCTTGAGGATGGAACTTTGGTGTCTGTTCTGTAGTCAGAGTGTGCCAAGTGAAGAATGTGATACTCTTACACACTCTGGGCACTGTGTTCTGTAGACTTTGTGAGTCCAAACAGTCCAAACTCACACTGTTTTGTACAAGCTCAGACACACAAAACATCCTGTTCCCTTAATGGACATGTTGCGGAAAATCTGAGGTGACCGAGGAAACCCAAACAGCACACGGAGAGATGGGAGAACACAGCTTTATTAATGCCAGTGGGCTCAGTGGGATCCTACCCAAAGACTGAGCTCCCAGCACGGTTAGGAGTGAGTTTTTATGGTTACAGGCAATGGGGGATGGTAGCGGGGTGTTTTCATGGTCTCTTAAGGCCTGGACACTTTCCCAGTTCCCCAAGGCCAAAGGGCCCTTTCATGTGGAAGTATAATCTATGTGGAGGTACCTCAGGAGAGTGCTAAATCACCTAGGGGCCTGTTTCTCTTTGCCTAGAGCAATATATACTTTTAATGCCATTCCGATCAAAATTCCACCGGTATTCTTCAAAGAGCTGGAGCAAATAATCCTAAAATTTGTATGGAATCAGAAGAGACCCCGAATTGCTAAGGAAATGTTGAAAAACAAAAATAAAGCTGGGGGCATCACGTTACCTGATTTCAAGCTTTATTACAAAGCTGTGATCACCAAGACAGAATGGTACTGGCATAAAAACAGACACATAGACCAGTGGAACAGAGTAGAGAGCCCAGATATGGACCTTCAACTCTATGGTCAATTAATCTTCGACAAAACAGGAAAAAATATACAGTGGAAAAAAGACAGTCTCTTCAATAAATGGTGCTGGGAAAACTGGACAGCTATAAGTAGAGGAATGAAACTCGGCCATTCTCTTACACCGTACACAAAGATAAACTCAAAATGGGTAAAAGACCTCAACATGAGACAGGAATCCATCAGAATCCTAGAGGGGAACAGAGGCAGTAACCTCTTCGATATCAGCCACAGCAACTTCTTTTCTTATTCAAAGAGGACCCGGCATCCGGTCTTTTTCTTCTGCCTCAGGAGGAGCAATGACTTATTATCTTATCTTAGTCAAATGGGATGCTTATTTGGTCTTTTCTTGGCCTTCGCAGGAGCAAAAGGAGCCACAGACAGAAAGAGGCTGCAGCCCAGAGTCTCCATCCGCCTCAGAAAGGAATGGAGTTTCTTTGTGATTAAAGATCCCATTACATCTTTGTCAGAGAACTGAGATTGACCCACCCAACAGAGGAGCTGCCACAAGTGGGTGAGCCAGAGGGGATTCCTGTGTCCGAGGCCCCTGGGACTAAATTTGTCTGTCTTTTCAGAATAACTACAATTGTTTACTCATTAGAGGACAACTCCTAGAGTCCAGGGAGGTCTAGGAAAGGTCAATAAATGTGCAAAATTTTCCCCAGAGTGTCTAGATTGTCTCAAAGCATAGGGAGAAACAGGTGTGTTTACATCCCTGCCTTTTCTGAATTTTCAAGACTTTCATCTGCTTCATATAAATCTTCATTCTTATTTGACTTATTTTGTTTCCCTTTTTTGGAAGTAAATGTAAAAATTTTATAGAGCTATACAACTCACCCATTAGATGAGAGAATTATGTGCTGGAAACAAAGGCATTTGTCTCTAAATGTTAGTTCTGCTGTGTACAGACTACCTGGACATAATAAGATAATAATTCCATTGCCTGCCTGGGCGTTATCTGCCTGATAAGTTTTTTACCTCCTCTAAGACCCTGTTCCATGCTCGCCTTTGCAGAAAGGGGAGTCCCTACTCTAAAGGTCTCCTAGAAGCCCCAGCTTCTATAAATTTAGTGATTTTTTTCACAGTCTGTTTGATCGCATAAGAAAGTCTGGTTCCATTATCATTGAAAGGGCCTATTTAGCCAGAACAACTCCATCTTGGTTAAAAGACATTTTGTTGTTTGTGCAGTAAAGCTTAAACTGACCCTGCCCCCCTCCCCGAGAAACTTACTTAGAAGCAAGTCTGGGAAACCAGTAAAATATGGTCGGCTAGTTCCTAATGACAGAGCCCAGAATACAAGGCCAGGTCAGCCAGTTCCTGATAACAGAGCCCAGAATACGAGGACGAGTCAGGCCAGATGGAGACATCCAATTAGTAAAAGGCACACATATTGTCTCCCTAACCACCAAAAAATGTAAACCCCACCTTTTGGGCCCCAAACTTGAGCGCCAGTTCTGACCAGAGTGATTGGTTAGTTCAAACAGCTACTATAGGGAAAATTGTAATTCAATTGGCCAACTGCGTGTGACCCAACATGACTATGCAATGTTGCAATCTCATTGGCTACCTATGTGTGGCCAGGCTTTTGCTCTATAAAAGTTAGTCTTTGAAGCTGGGAGGGATCACTGTCTTCGAAGGTGGCCTTGACCAGTCAGTCAGTCAATTCTTGAGCCTGTAAGCTGGGGGTGGTCACTCTCTTTGGAGACGGCCCTGGCCAGTCAGTCTGACTTCTAATGCTTGGCATAGAATAGAGCTTTACATAACTTTAACTTTGTTTCAGTCTCAGTCCCCTGGCCAATCAGTCTGACTTCTAATACTTGGTATAAAATACAGTTTTAAATAACTTCTACTTTGTCTCAGTCTCATTTCATTTAATAATGGACCTAACAATCATATGATCTCACTGATGTGTGGAATTTGAGAACCAAGGCCGAAGTTCATAGGGGAAGAGGGGAAAAAATCTAGAGCAGGAGACAAACCATAAAGGACTCTTGATCTTGGAAAACTAACTGAGGGTTGCTGGGATGATGGGGTGGTTGGGTGATGGACACTGGGAAGGATATGTGTTGTGGTAAGTGCTGTGTATTGTGTAGGACTGAAGAATCACAGATCTGTACTTCTGAAACAAGTAATACATTATATGTTAATAAGAAAAACAAAAAAAGAAAGCCTGGTTCATGTGAGACATGAGGATCCCAACTTTTAAATTTTACTTGAAGTTGCCTTTGAAAAGAGAATTTGAGGATTGAAAGAGAAAAATTGAAAAGAGAATTAGTATACTAGGAGAAAAAAGAAAATAATTGTCTTTGGATTTTTTAAGAAAGATTTTATCTACTTATTTGAGAGAGAGGTAGTGAGAAAACATGAGCAGTGGAGGGGCAGAAGAAGCAGATTTCCCTCTGAGCAGGGAATCTTATGTGGGGCTGGATCGCAGGACCGAGGGATCATGACCTGGGCCAAAGACAGGTGCTTAATGGACTGAGCCATCCAGGCACTGCTCTTTGGATTATTCTTAATTTAGAAAAGATAGTCTACTTGCAGAAAAATGGAGAGTACAAGCTAAGAATCCCCAACTCTATGCTTTTTCCACATTCAGGGTTTTTTTTTTTTTTGCCTTTAATCTTTTTTTTTAAAATAAATTAATTTATTTATTTTCAGAAAAACAGTATTCATTATTTTTTCACCACACCCAGTGCTCCATGCAATCCGTGCCCTCCATAATACCCACCATCCGGTACCCCAACCTCCCACCCACCCACCCCCCTGCCACTTCAAACCCCTCAGATTGTTTTTCGGAGTCCATAGCCTCTCATGGTTCACCTCCCTTTCCAATTTCTCCCAACTCCATTTTCCTCTCTAACACCCCTTGTCCTCCATGCTATTTGTTATGCTCCACAAATAAGTGAGACCATATGATAATCGACTCTCTCTGCTTGACTTATTTCACTCAGCATAATCTCTTCCAGTCCCATCCATGTTGCTACAAAAGTTGGGTATTCGTCCTTTCTGATGGAGGCATAATCACCTTACACCAGTTAGAATGGCAAAAATTAACAAAACAGGAAACAACATGTGTTGGAGAGGATGTGGAGAAAGGGGAACCCTCTTACACTGTTGGTGGGAATGCAAGTTGGTGCAGCCTCTTTGGAGAACAGTGTAGAGATTCCTCAAGAAATTAAAAATAGAACTTCCCTATGACCCTGCAATTGCACTCCTTGGTATTTACCCCAAAGATACAGATGTTGTGAAAAGAAGGGCCATCTGTACCCCAATGTTTATAGCAGCAATGGCCACAGTCGCCAAACTATGGAAAGAACCAAGATGCCCTTCAACAGATGAATGGATAAGGAAGATGTGGTCCATATACACATTCAGGTATTTAAAAAAAAAAAAAAAAAAAAAAAAAAAAACCTTGAAAATGCTTATACAAAATTTGAATAAGAGAATTTTACATCTCTGGAATAAATAAAATCAGATTAAATCATATAAGCTGAGTTTTTAAATCAGCTGAAATTATTTTTGACCACCTCTTTTTATTTAATTTGTTACCACAAATTGAAAGTTCAGAACAAGAAAGAGATGAGACCTGGATGAAGTACTTAGGGTCCATTCCCTGACTTCCAATAAACATACTGTAGACATGTATGGAAATGAAAATGACACGTCTGGAAATGAAATGGTGACTCTCTGACCTATGGGAGCAGCAGCCTCACAGGAGTGAACTTCAAACCCATTGGGTGTTTCCTGAGCAGCCAAGGATAATCCAAAATGCAAGCTCTGTTTGAAGTTTCAACTGCCCTCACTGTATAGTGCTTCCAGAAATCTGCCTACTGACTCTTCCAAGCACCTACGAGCCATGCAGGGAATAAGGATCAGATGTAAAATAAAATAATAATATAAAATAAATGAAATTTAAAAAATGCAAACAAAATAAATGAATTTTGAGTTCCCTAGAGCAGTCACATGCTGAATTTATAAAGTTTAACAAAAAACTACAGGCTTTGGGTGGCTCCGTGGGTTAAGCATCTGCACACGGACCAGGTCGTGATCTCAGGGTCTTGGGATCCAGCTCCCTGCTCAGTGGGGAGTCTGCTTCTCCCTTTTCCTCTGCACCCCCCCCCCAACTCTTGAACTCTCTCTCTCAATCAAATAAAGAAATAAAATCTTTTTAAAAAACCCACATGCTACAATAATTTTTTTAGACACTTCTTCGGACACATTTCCTCCATATTTCATATTCTTACCCTTGAAAATGGGGACCAACCCCAACCCATTGAGTGCTCTCTTACATTCTAGAATTCTAGCAGCCCTAGGTGAAATTTGAAACTGATTATTTGCACAAAACATTTTCTCCCAATGGTGAGAGAGGACTAGTGAGGGACCTCATGGAAAGATTAGAGGGTACATCCCTTCCATTGCGTTAATGTCTGTCTTTTTCTTTAAAGGAAGGAATCAGGTCACAGGCATCACTGACTTCTGGGACCAGACAATCCATCTCTAGGAGTGCTGGGAGGACCTGGGACCAGGTGGCAGTAGAGTCAGGAGCTGTGAGTGGGGCCCCGGACAGCAGAGAGTGCTACAGCAGGTTCTGCTACAGTCCAGGTGGTCATGCCCTTGGGGCCAGTGAGGACACAGAGGACTGGAATGATGATATTAGCCCTCAGGACATATGACACTTGGAGGTCACTCTGGTTAATAATCATAAAATACACATTCCCTCTGAAACATTTCTGTGATAGACCATCTTGTGGGCCGCAAGTTATGTCAATACCATTAAATTGATACAAGTCATAAAAAACTGTATTCCACAGAAACAGAGGAATATATTCAAAATCAGTAACAGAAAGGTATCACAAAAAGTCAAAAATGTCTGGACACTAAGGAAGAGAACCCTAAATAAAAGTAGGCTCAAGGAAGGAACAAAAAGAAGACTTGCAAGTATTCTGAGGTGAAAGAAAATACCGCATTCCAAAATTTATGGGGGTCAAGAAAGCAGTGGATTTTTAGCTCTGAATTGATAACAATAACCATGCATATTGGCCAAGAAGGTTCAGATCAATTACCCAAACTGCCAGACTGACATATAAGTAACGGAGGAGAAAATTAGCCTAAAACACAAGAGCCTTTCATGAAGAGATGTGGGACAATGCAAGGAACACGAGCTTGGGCTGTGATACTGGAATGGGATCACTGTCGGAAAAATGCACATGAGCAGCTTTCCAGGAGAGGTCAGAGTGCATGGGATATTGAGTAGCTGCTCAGCGTGACTTCAATGACAGGGAGGTCCACTAGGACCTGGAAGTCATATGATTATGGTGGTGGACAGAAGAGACACTCCAATGAGCTTTCATTTACTCAAAACCAGGAACATACATTGCAGGCAGCCTTCCCCTCTCTGATGGTCAGTGAGGGTGATCATCCTGGTGAGGTGATGATCCCTTCAGTGTCCTAAAGGGATTAAGTGTCAGTGGTGAGGTGAGGACACTCTAGGGTCTCCTCCCAGTGAAAGGACTTGGGCTTCCGAGAAGCCATGGTCTACAGGACACAGAATGGATGCTCTGGGAAAGTCATGGCGGTCATTCTCTGCAGGTCTGTGGGGTGTGAGCACCCTCAGTGGGAAGGGAGAAAGAGGCTCTGGGAGGCTGTCCTGCTGATGTCCTGAATCTGTTTACACAGAAGAGGGTCCAGGGGCTGTGATGAAAAGCTCCATGGCCTCTTCCTCAAAGACTCCACAGCCATTTATACTGAATTTGGGCTAGGCTTGGCCTCTGGTCACTGCTGCTGATCCTGCAGCCCTGAGAGGCTGACCCTCCTTGGGAGGTTTTGTTTGGGCTATTACACTGTAGACTCCCAGGGTGTCCAATTCACAGAGGATGTGCAGCTTCCCCAGACTCCACACCAGTGACTGTGGGATAGAGCCAATAGAATTTGAGAGGGATGTGTGTCTCCACTGAGAATATGTGTAGGAGGACTTGTCACTGTTCCTATGTGTTATAGACTCCTTAATGTAAGCCATTGTAATGTGCCATTTCCTACTTTCCATTTTTTGACTTTCCAATTAAGAATACATTTTGATTGTATTCATTATGGAATTGAAAACCTTGGAATAGGATAACATGTCTAACAGTTCAGTTAGTTAAGCACAAAAAGGATTTTTTGTCCTTGAAATCCGTATACCACTTTACTTCTTTATACCAAGTGATGATATGTAAGTGACATGTCATTATTTGTTCAGACATAATTTTAGAGCATTTTTGAAACAGGATATAGTCAAAGGATATATGTTTTACAGTTATTATTACATTATTGGTATCATCTTCATTTCTAGGTAATGGCCATGACATGTGAAAACAGTACATTGCTAAAAATAATTTTGTTTTCTTTTTATGGCAAAATAGTACCACAGTTGTCCTCTCAAAAATAATGTGTAGATAAGAAGAATGAAAGTAATCTCCTTCCTGGGAGAATGCTGGACACTTTGGGCAGTCAACCTCTGCAAAAGAAACCAAAACAAACAAGTAAAATGTGGAAGTCATACTATCCTGAGATCAGAGAACTGTGGGAAAAATGAGCATTCAGTGAACTAATTATATTTCAGACTCAGACAATCTCTTCCTAGTGGAAACCACATTTTCTGACTGTCAGAGACCTGCTCTGAGGGTGCTGGAGAGGAGATGGGGGAGGGAAGCCTGAGAGCAAGAGGCTCCCAGGATCCCCATAGTCCCACAGGGCTGTGGGGCTTCTAACCTAAGAAGGGGACTGGAACCCTAGGTGAGAAATCAGAACTTTTGAGGAGAGAATTTTCTATCCCTCACAAGGACTAGACACACAATAGACCTCCTGCTGAAGGAAAAGGAAGGACCCAGCTCTCCATGACATTTTTCTTGCTGCCTGCCTTGACCCACTCCAGATGCTGGACCTCCACAGCTTCAGAGGAGAACATCTATCAGTAAGTGGGGGCCTCAAGTTTATAGGCCATTGGTCCAATTATGAGAAGCTTCTTTTCTATTTCAAGAACCCATCTGCCTTCTGAATAGGGATCATGGTGTCTCACTTACAGGCTCCCTCATGCACATTCCAGGATGATGCCTGCTTCTTCCAGTGGGGTCCATCTCACCTCCACGGACAGCCCTTGCTTTTGTGGGCTTTGAGGAGACATCACTGAAGATGGGTCCCTACCTGTATGCCAGGTGGAGGTGGCCACGATAAACTCTGGGCAACCTGATGAGAACCAACTCAGGGGACTATGGCTCTCTGATGAGAGGTCCCAACTCTCAGGCTCCAAGGCTATGACCTTCAGTCTCAGGTCAATTTTTTTTTTGCTTCCCACATACACAGCCTCTCAGGACTCCCTCTTACCTTCTCCATGCTGGTGGTCCAGAGCCATTGTCCTGCTTTCCACTGCAGAAATACAGCATTAACTGCTTAGAAGGCTTTCTTTGTAAATCCTCAAAATGTACCCTGAAGATAACCCAACTGGATGAGTCAGAACCTCCCCTCAAAAATATCCAAGAAGGAGAAAAACCTACAAACTGGGGTGAGGAGACCCAAGTCTCATTCTCTATACTGTATCTGACTTTTCTTGACCAACATTTGATTTTAAGAAAACTAGGAGGTTAATAATATATAGAAGGATATGAGGCTGCTTTGGTGCTTAGGATATGAAAAAAGAAGTGAAGACAGGAAGAGAGTAGAATTCTTGACTCTTCCAACTCTTTAGCTTTCTCTGGCCATGGACACGTGTGGCTAACATGCTGGGAGCATCACTTACTATGGTTTCCCATCTTTATGCCTCCAACTCCCACAAACACACACAAACTTAAACTTATAACTTAGATAAGGAACTGGTCTGGGATAAGGTTTTACATGGATTCTGGATTTCTGATTAATCAAGGGTCTGGGTGGAGAAAATTGCAAGATCACCAATTATGAGATCTGGAAAAAGTACTGTAGATGTACAGAAGGAAGGGCATTTTGTCAGCAGAACTCAATGTTTTGTCAAATTTCAGCAGGGCATCCACCACAGGTAAGACACCAAAAAACAAAAACAGAAACAAAATACAAGAAACCCCCACACACATATACACACACACACACACACAAACTTATACCTACACACTTGTCTCAAGTTCCATGAAATTTGCTCATTATGTTGATGAGTGACACAGCCATAGTGACATGGGTGGAGGTCATGTGTATGCCCAATGGCATGAGCCCACTTCCACCATCTCCATTGGGGTAGACGTAATTATGAAAACCTCTGGGTATCTGAGCTCCCAGAAACAGGGACTAATACCACCATGCACTTATTCCATGAGGATTTCTGCAGTGGGAATTAGTGAACTAATTTTGTACCTCTTTTCCATTCCTCTGGAGAGGGTGTGATGCATCAGTCCTGAGATTAGTAATGTTCCAGATACAGTTAAGCCTTCCTGACCCAATGAGGCTTAGCTGCCATCATCATCCAACAGTTCACAGAGTTTCTGGTTTACCCATGAGAAAATTGGTTGGGAAAAGAAACCTACTTTGTAACAAAGATTCATGTAACAATAGACTAGTGACTACAGCATCCATTATTCCTACCATATATGACATCACACAAAGGGGTGAAATCCTGTAGACTCACACTCTCCTTCAGACATGTTAATGTATTTTGTTAAAGTAACCATGAGTGAAAGAATTAATAGGTTGGGGCACCTTGCTGGCTCAGTCAGTAGAGTATGTGACTCTTATTCTTTGGGTTGTGAGTTAGCCCATGCTGGGCGTGGACATTATTTATAAATAAACAAAAAAAATCTGTTAAAAACAAAACAAAACAAAAACACACAAAAAAACACAAAGAATGAATAGGTTTTGAAACCAAGGGGTGGAATTAAGAGCAGGATCTCTATTCATCACAACCAGTGACCAGCTGGGGAAACCCTGAGTGACCTAAAGCAGTAGAGACACTTCCCTTACCAAGGGAGCCTGCCCACCTTTGGTCTGTTACCTTAGAGACAAAGAAATCTTATCATATTTAATCGACTCTATTTTGAGATTTGTGTGTAACAGCCACTTAGATTCTCATTGGATTCTCCTTGGTGTCCCTCTCAGTTCTTTGGGATATTTTGTTTTGAGTGCAGCATCTTTGGGAAACAAGCATCACGTAGGATTCCTCTACCTATCTCAACATGCTGAGGAAGTTTAGCTTTCTCTCCTGTCTGACATCAAAGCAGAAATTCTAAATCACAGAGTTCTGTCAATCATCATGTCAAGATGACCATGGCCCTGCTGAACCTCGGGTCTTCTTACTCTCACTATTTCCTCCCAGTGCTTCTATAATCTCTATCCAACTCATCATATACTTATCAATATTTTAAATTACTTGGACTCCAGGATGCTGGATTTGTAGATGCTTTTTCACATACTGTCAAAGCTTCCAGAACTGACACATTGCATTTAATAGCCCTCGCCGTGATATTCATTATCTTGGAAGAAACAATCATTATCAATACACTTTATTTTCTTAACTAGAAATAAGACCAGTTTTCTCTCAATATAATCACTCTTCCTTCTATAATATGTGGGATGACATAATGATATGAACAATTATTAGGTCAGAAGTCTCTATGCAGCATTCTTTTCTTTTGATAAGTCTGGCCAGGTGTTTATCAATCTTATTAATTCTTTCAAGGAATGAGCTACCAATTTTGTTGCTCTGTTCTACTGTTCTTTTGGCTTCTATTTCATTGATTTCTATTTTAATCTTTATTATTTTTCTTCTCTTGCTGGATTTAAGCTTTATTTGTTGTTCTTTCTCCAGCTCCTTTAGGTATAAGTTTAGGTTGTGTATTTGAAATCTTTCTTATTTCTTGAGAAAGGCTTGTAGTGCTATATACTTCCCTCTTAGAACCACCTTTGTGGCATCCCAAAGATTTTGAACAGCAGTGTTTTTACTTCCATTTGTTTACATGAATTTTTTAAAATTCTTCTTTAATTTCCTGGTTGGCCCATTCATTCTTTAGTAGGATATTCTTTAGCATCCATGTATTTGAGTTCTTTTCAAGTTTCCTCTTGTGGTTGAGTTCTGCTTTTGAAGCACTGTGGTCCAAAAATATTCAGGGAATGCTGATACCAATGCTGATACCAATCTTTTGGTATCAGTTGAGGTCTGACTTGTGACCCAGGATGTGATCTGGAGAATGTTCAGTGTGCACTACAGAAGAATGTGTATTCTGTTGCTTTAGGATGGAATATTCTGAATATATCTGTAAAGTCCATCTGGGCCAGTATGTCATTTAAAGACCTTATTTCCTTATTGATCTTCTGCTTAGATGATCTGTCCATTGCAGTGGGGAGGTGATAAATTCCCCTACTATTATTGCCTTATTATTGATGTGTTTCTTTGGCTTTGTTATTAATTGGCTTATATAATTGGTTTCTCCATGGTAGGAGTATAAATATTTACAATTGTTAGATTTTCTTGTTGGATAGACCCTTTAATTATGATACAGTGTCCTTCCTCACCTCTTACTATAGCCTTTGGTTTAAAATCCAATTTGATATAAAGATTGCCACTCCAGCTTTCTTTTGATGTTCATTAGCATGATAAGTGGTTTTATACCCCTTCACTTTCAATCAGGTGGTGTCTTTGAGTCTAAAATGAGTCTCTTGCAGATAGCATGTTGATGGGTCTTCCTTTTTTTTTTTTTTTTAACCTAATCTGATACCCTGTATCTTTTATTTGGGGCATTTAGTCCATTTACATTCACAGTAATCACTGAAAGATATGAAATTAGTTCCACTGTATTACCTATGAAGTCACTCTTCCTGTATATTATCTCTGTTACTTTTGGGCTCTCTCTTTGCTTAGAGTATCCCTTTCAATATTTCTTGTAGGGCTGGCTTGGTGATCACAAATTCTTTTAATTTCTGTTTTTCCTGGAAACTTTTTATCACTCCTTCTATTTCGAGTGACATCCATTCTTGGTTGCATATTTTCTCATTTAGCACCCTGACTATATCATGCCAGTCCTTTCTGGCCCTGCCAGGTCTCTGTAGATAGGTCTGCTGCCATTCTAATGTTTCTTCTCTTGTAGGTTAAAGACCTCTTGTCCAGAGCTTCTTTCAGAATTTTCTCTTTGTCTCTGTGATTTGCAAGTTTCACTATTATGTGTCAGGGTGTTGACCTATTTTTATTGACTTTGAGGGGTGTTCTCAGGGCCTCTTGGATTTTGATGCCTGTTTCCTTTCCCAGATTAGGGAAATTCTCTGCTATAACTTGCTCCAATATACCTTCTGCCCCCTCTCTCTTTCCTGTTCTTCTGGGATCCCAATTATTTTAATATTGTTTCACTTTATGGTATCACTTATCTCTCAGATTCTCCCCTCATGATCCAGTAGTTGTTTATCTCTCTTTTTCTCAGCTTCTTGATTCTCCATCATTTGGTCTTCTATATCATTAATTCTTCTTCTGCCTCATTTATCCTAGCAGTAGAGCCTCCATTTTTTATTGCATCTCATTAATAGCCTTTTTTCTTACAACTTGGTTAGATTTTAGTTCTTTTTTTTTTCCTCCAGAAAGGGATTCTCCAGTGTCTTCTATGCTTTTTTTCAAGGCCAGATCATTATAATCATTATTCTGAAGTCACTTCCAACATGTTACTTGTGTCCATACTGATTATGTACCTGGCAGTCAGTACTATCTCTTGTTCTCTTTTTTTGAGTTAAATTTTTCCATCTTCTCATTCTGTCCAGAGAAGAATAGATGAACTAGAGAAATGGCAACAACAGCCCCAGAGAAATATACACTAAAATCATAAGAGACCTGAAACCAGGGGAGAAAAAAGAACAAAAGAAAGAGAGAAAGCAAAGAAAAAAAGAGTATAATCAGACAGGTGAGCAGAGCAGAGTGATACACTGGATTCTCTGTGCATTTTGGTCTGTTCTTTAGAAAACTAGATTCCAAATGTGTTCAATGTATAAATTTTCTATACGTTTCAAAAAAAAATACATTAGTCAGGCTCATTTCAGTTAATGACAAAATCATGTGAAAATAATATCTTTAGTGTTCAAAATATTTTCTTACAACAAAGGAGCACCAAATTCATCATGTCTACTGCAGTGTTTCAGTTCAATATACTGAACATCCTTACCATTTATGAGAAAAAAAAATTCCTGTATACTCTGGCTTTCCTGTGATATACAAAGTTAACATTTGTCTCTATCATTACTTTTTGATGTTTACTTTCAAAGTCCACTCTTGAAATTGCAAGAATCCCCTTTTCACTCAGGAAAATGTAATTGAGAGACATCAAAGACACTTGGCATCAGAATCTTAAAATTACTAAGCATTTGAAAATGTTTATTTTTATTTTATCAGAATTAGACATTTTTACTGATTTTTCTCACCCATACTCCCACTGAGGACAGCTTGTATAGAGCTCCCTCTGGAACATATTAATGGAAAGAATAATGTAACTAGTAAAGAATAAGAAATGAGAAAGTAAGAAAATATCAATATTAGCAAATATGATCCTGTGAAAAATACAGCCCACACTATTCATTCCAATAGGCATTCACATTTTCACCACAGATCTATGTCACTTGTCTCATTATTAGAGCAGCTACATTTATTGGAGAAACATGGGCATGGCACAGAAGATTAGGAGGAGCCCTCAGGAGCTCCTCCTTTCACCATAACTAGTTCCTCATGGGACAGGACCCCCTAAATTCCCTGGCAGGGTGGCTGTTGGGACCTCAAAGTGTGGAACCTGATCCCCAGCTGCAAGCTGCTCCCCTGGGGCCTCCAGCTCCTTCCTCTCACACAGACTCAGAGAACGTCCTGTGAATTCCCCAGGGAAGCTACTCACTGGGGCAGCCAGGACCCCAGGCAGGAGGTTTGTGTTCGAGCCTGAACCATTGTGGGAGGATTCTATAGATTTTGCCCACAGTAATAAACTCCCACATTGTCAGCCTCCACTCTGCAGATTGTCATGGTGAAATCTGTCCCTGACCCACTGCCACTGAACCATCTGGAACCCCAGAGACATGATTGGAAACTCTATATATCAGGCCCTGTGGAGACTGGCCTGGCCTTTGCCGGAACCAACTCAAATAGGTGTATCCATCACTGTGAAGGAGGCTCTGACTGGCCTTTGAAGGAGATGGAGGCCTGCTCTCCAGGGGTGATGGGACAGTGACAGGGGGTCTAGATCATCACAATATCCCCACTGGATCCCAGATAGGGAAAGAGAAGTGCCTGATCAATCCAAATATAGTTCAGTTGTTGTTGTTGTTGTTTCTGTTTTGTTATTTATTTTAACTAAAATACTGCTTTTTTTTTAAACTCTATTTGAGGCTTAAAACATGAACCAGCTCTGCACATTCAATAATGAACCTGAGATTCTTAAAATAGAGAGAAGCCTCTAAACATTGCCCCCCCCCCACTGTCACCTTCTCTATCACAGTCTTCACTAGAGCACAGGTCCTTCACTCTCCCAGATCTACACATCACCTGCCTCAGGCTGGAAGTCAAGTCGCACACCTCCTATAGGCACACAGAGTATGCCTGGAGAGCAGCTGTGCCCCCAAACTCACTATCCTCACCTCAACCTCTTTCTCATTATCCCTCTGTCCTTACCAGGGATCCAAAGCATTAGCAACCCAAGGAGCTGAGCAGGGAACCTCATTCTGAGAAGCTGAACTGAGGGGTCCTGGTAAATCAAAGCAAGATTCAAGCTGGTCTTTTATGTCAGACTTACAAGCAGAGGTCTTCCCTAGGAGACACTATGCAAATCCCCTTCTGGGTACAGCAGTGGGGAAGGGACAGGGAGGAGGACGGAAGGGCCTACCCTTCAGCAAAGTGAAATAAAAGTTCTTCTGTGTTTGGGGAAAACCCAGTAAAGTCAAGTCCATGCTACATGCAGCAGTGGGAAGAACAATCCCTCTGTGTAATGTATGGATCTCAGCCAGGACTCCGTGTGTATTGTTCCTCTGCTCTGAGGAAGTGTCCGGGATCTGATCAGATGTGTGTGTCCGGGGTCCATCTCTGGACAGTGAATGCCATGTTGTCCACATTTTTCCACCTAATCTGGGTACAGAGACAGCTCCCGCCCCACTAGTTCTGGTCAGTAGCATTTCCCCCATAACAGTTTGGAATTGAGCTAGTTCAAGAGTTTTCTCATAGTCTCTGTCATCAGGTCAAGTGTTAAGAATGATAGATTTGGGTGTTAGAAATGATCTTTTCCTGAAAATTAATGAATTAAATTTCCTAAATTCACTCAAATCAAAGGAACTTGACAATGAGGAAATGGTGTGTCTATTGCACAGAGACCCACTAGCCTAGTGTGGGATAAGAGAAAAAGTAAAAGAATATTATAACTCAGTCTGTGAATATGAGAACATGATATTCTGGGAAACCAACTGTTACAATATGGTGCATGGTCTGCCATGCTTATCTCTCTCCATATAAACATCTAGATACAGAGATAAAATTAATCCAAAAAGTTTTCTCAGAGAAATAATCCCCTTGGGGTGATGAGAAATAAGGAAGAGACTAAGGAAGAATAACTGATTTTATATTAATTGTATTTGAGTGGTGCTTTGAAGAACTCTGCCCATACTGACTCTTTGTTATCAAATAGAACCAGGGCCTGTGAGGATATCCCCAGTTCTTGTTAGCACTGTGTGAGGCTCTCACTTGGCCTGTAGGTTGGGTATTCACTACCACGAGTCTGCAATTCAAATGGAGATTGCATTTGTGAGAAGAGCAAAGACTACATCCATTATTTAATACCTCAGGGAACATGGACCCATCTCTGACAAATTCCTGAAATTTGTTTCAATAAGGTCACTATGGAATGGGTTGCTGGGTCAGAGCTGCTCTGGGGTGTCTGTCTACCATACCAGCTTTTATTAAGTAGGGAAATAACCTGATTTTATTTCTGATGTAAGCATATTGCATGATGCAGGTCAGGTTGAACAGAACCCTCCAGAACATTACTACTCATGTCAAATTAGCTGCTTTTGTCCTGAAAAATCAAATTTGGGAGCAATTCAAAAAACACATTTTTTCCATCCTATTATATGCTAGTGTCCACCCCAATGTCAGACTTCATTTGTGAAGAACACAAATGGACATATCTTGTCAGGGTTCAACCAGAATTCAACCAACTCAATAAGAATGTATAGAAACAATCCTTAATACATTTAAAATAGTTTTACAGAACTCATAAATTCAATTTATAAGAGATTTCTTTTCTCTTCTTTTCTTTCAGGCATTCATTTTCTGATTTCTACCATCAGTGTATTTTATTAGGAAGGCTGGAACTGGAAAGACACAGACTCCTACATGCTAATAGAAGTATGCATTTGAGATGGAGAGGAGAAGTGAATTGGGGGAAATTGGAGGGGGAGAGAAACCATGAGAGACTGTGGACTCTGGGAAACAAACTGAGAGTTTTGAAGGGGAAGGGTGGGGGGTTGGGTGAGCATGGTGTTGGGTATTAAGGAGGGCATGTATTGCATGCAGCACTGGGTGTGGTGCATAAACAATGAATCTTGGAACACTGGGAAAAAAAAATAAAAGAAAAGATGCATGTAAATTTGACCCTAAAGAAAGAAAAGAAAAGAAAAGAAAAAAGAAAAGAAAAGAAAAGAAACACATATTTGTATAGATGTCATCAGAAGCTAGAAGGGAGACCTAGAACCACTCTCCTTATAATGATAAGAAATGATTAGGGCGGGGTGCCTGGGTGGCTCAGTGGGTTAAGGGCTCTGCCTTTGGCTCAGATCATGATCCCAGGGTCCTGGGATCAAGCTCCACATCAGGGTCTCTGCTCAGTGGAGAGGCTTCCCCCCACCACCTCTCTGCCTACTTGTGATCTCCGTCTGTCCAATAGATAAATAAACTCTTTAAAAAAAAAAAGAAAAAAAGAAATGATGAAGGCAAGGAAACCAAAAACCTAAACTACTATAGCAGAATGAAGGGGTAAGGCATACTAATGAAATAATGTCACTAATGAAATGTAGGACCATCCACCCCACACCACAGCTTCTCCCAATGACCAGGATTCTTGCCCCAGAGTTCAGAGTCAAAAACTCAACAAAATTCTTGCTCAAATAAGTTCTCAACATCGTTTTAAAATGTTATCCTTAAGGACTTCCCAGCAGACATTCAATCAAAACAGTCCTGAAGAATCTTACGTATTCCTGTAATTGTTCATAACTGGAACTTTATATCCATTGCTTTGAAAAAGTTTTGTTCATACTGGGTGTTATACATATAAGGTATAGCATCATCACGATAAACCCATGGATCCTAGGATAAGGAGAGAGAAGTACAAAGTTCAAACATTCTGAGCCATTTTCATGTTGCCCTTCTGTCATTTATTTGATGTGAGATCATTGTGTGTGTGTGTGTGTGTGTGTGTGTGTATTTGAGAATATCCCCACAACTATTCAATTTTATGAAGGAACAGATTTTGTAAGGTGCAAAAGGGCCTCTAGGAATCGCCTAGACCATCCTCTCATTTCTTCACTGTGGTGGTCACCAGAGCAAGCTTCTTGCTCCTTTCAGATTCTTTCTTATGTTGACACATCTCAATACTATATGCCCCATCCTTGAGGGAAAGACATCATATCTAACAAGCAGTACTTTCCATCTAAACATGGAGAACAATGGAGCTCCCAGAGCTCATCCTTCCCACCCCATTCTCCTTTCTCATCTCTCTTCTGCTCTGACCTGGGACCCAGAGCATGTGCAGTCCCAGGAGCTGAGCAGGAAACCTCATTCTGAGCAGTTGAACAGATGAGGCTTGGTAAGTCCAAGCAATATTTGAGCTGACTTTTTAACTCAGACCTGCAATGAAGGATCCTCTGTAAGGGACAATATGCAAATTCCCAGGTGGGTGGAGCCATGTGGACAGAGCCATGAGAAAGACAAGACTCTCCTGTGAGCACTGTGAAATAAAATATCTTCTTTTGGTAGTATGTTGAGAGAACAAGATGGCGGGGAAGCAGGAGGAGGCACCGTTTCAACCTGTACCCTAAAGTCAGCTGATTACCTACCAAAGAACTCAGATCACCCATGAAATCAGCCTGAGATCAGAATTATACACGTCTGGATCTCTACAGGTGTAGAAGATGCCAGTGAGCAGGTAAAGTGGAGTGGGAACATCGGACTAATATTGAAAGATAAACAAAAGGGGGACGGAGCCACCAGAGGCCACTGATTGGAAAGTAATATCCCTAATACAAGAGTGCCCTGCATCTGAGGACCAGCATTAACCTGGAGACTGGTTGAAAGCACTCAGAATGAGCAAAGGATCATGGTGGTGGTGGGGAATTGTGGGAATCGGGGTGCTTAGGGACAGGGGTTTAAGTCCCCGGACCTAGGACAGCCTCCCCTGGCACTGAGCCAGAGAGTGCAGCGGAGAAACCAGGTCTTGGTCCCTGAGCTGCCAGCATGGCGGAGAATATGTGGGGTCTGGCTCCTTTGGGGGGCTGGAAGCCTCACTAGATGGCAGAATGCCCAGCTGTGGTAACAGAGCCTGAGACGCACATGCCTCTCACCCTCCCCTGAGAGAGGTGTGTGCAAGCCCGGCACTCTTAGACCCAGAAAGACCAGGCACCCCCAGCCCGGGCCAGCAGGAAAATCTCAGTGTGCAATTGCTGCTTGGAACCTCTCTGGCGGTCTGGAGCTGCCCAGACAGCCGCTGCTGCCATGGTTTGGGGTACAAGCAGAAGATCCTGTGTCCCCAGGGACCCCGACTTGGAACCTGCTCTGCCAGTGGCCAAGGGGGAATTTATATGGGCTCTACAGCACCCACAGGAGACCAGACTGAGGCTTCTCTCTGAGAGAGAGGTCAGAGTGCAGTTTGCTTTCCTTTAAACCTACAAAAACGATCAAAAGCCGTCAAGGCGAGAGAAAAAAAAAAAAGTGAACAAAGATAAAAACTTCCAGAAAACAAAAGCCTGAAAAAAACAGTTTCCTCAGAGCCCACCCCCTTGAGCGGGGGCGGGAGGACTTAACTCAGGGAACATCATTGACTGAAAACCCTCGTGGCAGGACCATCCCCCAGAAAACCAACCAGGAAAGAAAAAAAAAAAAAAAAGACTACAAGAGAACAACCACCACTACACCATAGGACAACTTTTATTTTTAACTCTTTCCCACTATTCTGGTTTATTTTTTTATATAGATAATTTTTAACCTATTTACCATCCCAGTGAGATGTCCAGTACATCAAATTCCATAATAACCTTCTAACCTGAACTTTTTGATACATACATCTGTGTTTTGCTTTTGCATTTCTATTTTTTTTTATTTTTTTTTTTTACTTTTAGTTTAGTTTAGTCTAGTTTATTCCTTTTTTATTTTTACTTTCTAATATTCATATAGAGTTAAACTTCAAGGTAATCCCCTTTCCCCAATCAATGCTACCCCTATAGGTAAACCAATTTGTAATCCCCCTTTATCTTAGGAAAGTTGAGTCCTTTAACAAAGATATCAAGATACATCCAGGAAGAATCAAAACAACCTTCCTCGCCCACACTGAGAATTTATAACCACACTCTCATCTTTTTCTTCCACCAGTGTTTCTGTGTTTTTCTGATAGTATATAAATCTTACCCTTGGGGTTCTTTTTGACGAAGTTCTTACTTTATTTGCATATATATATTTTTTTCTCTCTTGTCATATACTTTTATCAGTCTTTTTGTTTGTTTTTGTTTGTATACTTTATAAATCTTACCTTGGGGCCCATTTGGGCTGAACTTTCTCTTTTATCTTCCCTTTTTTTCCTCTCTCTCTCTCTCTCTCTCTCTCTTTTATTTTCTTTTTCTTTTCTTTTTTCTCTTATTTGGATGGGGAATCCTGATTGCTCAGAAGCGTTCCAGGGTGCACCTTGACTGCACCATGGTCAATACATCCAGCTACATCCATTCAGTCATCTCTCACCAAAATGACTAGGAGAAGGAAGGCCCAACAGAAGGAAAATACAGAGGATGGACCTTCTGCAACAGAGCTAATGGCTATCAACATAGACAATATGTTGGAAAGAGAATTCAGGCTAACAATTATCCAGGCAATAGCTACGTTGGAGAAAGCCATGGATGACCAAACAGAATTGATTAGGGCTGAACTGAAAGAGACCAGGGATGATGTTCACAATGTTAGGGCAGAACTGAAAGCTACCAGGGATGAGGTTCACAATGCTCTCAATGAGTTCCAATCTAATCTAAATTCTCTCAAAGCTAGGGTAACTGAGACAGAAGGTAGAATTAGTGATCTGGAGGACAAACAGATAGAGAGAAAAGATCAGGAGGAAGCCTGGAACAAACAGCTTAGAAGCCACAAAAACAGAATCAGGGAAATAAATGATGCCATGAAATGTTCCAACGTCAGAATTAGTGGAATCCCTGAAGGGGAGGAGAAAGAAAGAAGTCTAGAAGATATAGTGGAACAAGTTCTTCATGAAAATTTTCCCAATCTCACGAATGGAACCAGCGTTCATGTACTAGAGGCCGAATGGTCTCCACCCAAGATTATGGATTCCAAAAAAACAGCAAGGCACCTGATATTCAAATTGAGAAATCATAATTGTAGATACAATCTCTTGAAAGCTGCTAGGACAAAGAGGCTTCTTACTTACAGAGGAAAGCCCATCAGAATAACGTCAGACCTGTCCAGAGATCTGGCAAGCCAGAAAGGGCTGGCAAGATATCTTCAGGGAACTAAATGAGAAGAACATGCAGCCAAGAATACTTTATCCAGCAAGACTGACATTCAAAATGGATGGAGGGATAAAGAGTTTTCAAGACTGGCAAGGCTTAAAAGAATATGTAACCACCAAGCCGACACTGCAGGAAATATTAAGGGGAGTTCTACAAAAGAGGAAAAATCCTAAGAATAGCATTGAACAGAAATATAGAGGCAATCAAAAGAAAGAAAGACTTCAAAGGTAACACGATGTCAATAAAAACGTATCTATCAATAATCACTCTCAATGTGAATGGCCTAAATGCACCCATAAAACGACATAGGGTTGCAGACTGGATAAAATGACAGGACCCATCCATATGTTGTCTAGAAAGAGACCCATTTTGAACCTAAAGATACACCCAGACTGAAAAAGAAGGGATGGAGAAGCATCTTTCATGCCGATGGGCCTCAAAAGAAGGCTGGGGTAGTGATTCTCATATCAGACAAATTAGATTTTAAACTAAAGACTGTAGTCAGAGATACAGAAGACACTACATAATTCTTAAAGGGACTATTTACCAAGATGATCTAACAATTGTAAATATTTATGCCCCCAATATGGGAGCAGCCAATTACATAAGAAAACTGTTAAGATAAAGAGCCATATTGATATGAATAGATTAATAGTAGGAGATCTTAACACACCTCTCTCAGAAATAGATCATCAAAGCAGAAAACAAGAGCATTGAATAACACATTGGACCAGATGGACCTCACAGATATATACAGAACATTCCACCCTAAAACAACAGAATACTCATTCTTCTCAAGTGCACAGGGAACCTTCTCAAGAATAGACCACATACTGGGTCACAAATCAGGACTCAACCGACACCAAAAGACTGAGATTATTCTCTGCCTATTCTCAGACCACAATGCTTTGAAACTGGAGCTCAATCACAAAGAAAAGTTCAGAAGGAACTCAAACACCTGGAGGTTAAAGACCACCTTGCTTAAGAATGCTTGGATCAACCAGGAGATCAAAGAAGAACTGAAACAATTCATTGAAACCAATGAGAATGAAGACACTTCAGTCCAAAACCAATGGGATACAGCAAAGGCGGTCCTATGGGGGAAATATATAGCCATCCAAGCCTCCCTCAAAAAACTTGAAAAATCCAGAACACACCAGCTGTCTCTACACCTTAAAGAACTGGAGAATCAACAACAAATCAAACCAACTCCACACATAAGAAGGGAAATAAGCAAGATTAGAGCAGAGATCAATGAGACATTAACCAGAGATACAGTAGAACATATCAATGAAACTAGAAGCTGGTTTTTTGAAAGAATCAATAAGATCGATAAACCATTGGCCGTACTAATCCAAAAGAAAAGACAGAAATCCCAAATTAATAAAATTATGAATGAAAAGGGAGAGATCACAACAAACACCAAGGAAGTAGAAACAATCATCAGAAGTTATTATCAACAGTTATATGCCAATAAGCTAAGCAACCTAGATGGAATGGATGCATTCCTGGAAAACTATAAACTCCCAAAATTGAACCAGGAAGAAGTTGACAACTTGAATAGACCAATATCTAGTAACGAGACAGAAGCAGTGATCAAAAACCTCCCAAAAAACAAGAGCCCAGGACCTGATGGATTCCCTTGGGAATTCTACCAAACTTTCAAAGAAGAAATAACACCTATTCTGAAGCTGTTTCAAAAAATTGAAGCAGAAGGAAAACTTCCAGACGCTTTCTATGAAGTCAGCATTACCCTGATCCCCAAACCATGCAAAGACCCTACCAAAAAGGAGAATTTCAGACCAATATCACTGATGGATATGGATGCTAAGATTCTCAACAAGATCCTAGCAAACAGGATCCAACAGCACATTAAAAAGATTATCCACCATGACCAGGTGGGATTCATCCCTGGGCTGCAAGCATGGTTCAACATTCACAAATCGATCAATGTGATAGAACAAATTAATAAGAGAAAAGAGAAGAACCACATGGTCCTCTCAATCAATGCAGAAAAAGCATTTGACAAAATACAGCATCCATTCCTGATTAAAATGCTTCAAAGTATAGGGATAGAGGGAACATTCCTGAACTTCATCAAATCTATCTATGAAAGACCCACAGCAAATATCATCCTCAATGGGAAAAAGCTTGCAGCCTTCCCATTTAGAATATCTCTTCTTGGGGCGCCTGGGTGGCTCAGTGGGTTAAGCCGCTGCCTTTGGCTCAGGTCATGATCTCAGGGTCCTGGGATCGAGTCCTGCATCGGGCTCTCTGCTCAGCAGGGAGCCTGCTTCCTCCTCTCTCTCTGCCTGCCTCTCTGCCTACTTGTGATCTCTGTCTGTCAAATAAATAAATAAAATCTTTAAAAAAAAAAGAATATCTCTTCTTTTACAGAATCATTTTGGACATGTATAATGGGGTCTTGTATTACTTTTTCCTATGAAACACATTAGAACTTCAGAAGTCTCCATTGTGCTTAGCTGTGTATCTCATCATCTCTTGCCCTGAAATGTCCAGGAAATGAAAAGTCTCACAGAAATTATTTTATGGTCAGAGAAGGACTTTGAAATTTTCCTATACCAACTGTACACTGAAGGCTTCCAAATGCTTTGTTGGAATCCCTGTCTCCCTCATGTCTCCAAAGCACACTGCATCCTGGACAACAAAACTGACCCCATCAAAGCTGGTCACTGCACACAACACAAATAAGTAACAAGCATTTATCACGGGGGTAGAGAAACACCTACCCTGAGGTCCAGGAGGGGAGCAGACTTAGGGAAAGCCTGCATCGCACTGTAGCCATTCTACTTTTCCTATCAGGAACAAAATGCTTCTGCATTACTACTGTGACTCTGCAAACATCAAGCTGCTTGAGTGAGGTCAGAGAATGGATACTGAGGTGTGCATATTGGAAGCAGTGGAGGCCCGTCCTATAGTGGCAATGTGAGGGAGTTCAAGTGCAAGGCAAGAAAGCAGCTGGAGGATTGCAGGTCATGTCAGCATACTCACAGCTCACTCGTGGGATGGACAGATAATGGTCCATGCCTTGCTGACTCCCACAGAGAAATTGTGTTCATGCTACTCAGTATGTCTTTCATGATGAAGTGCTATTTGAGCGAGATGCTAGGTGGGAATGGGATGCAGAGGAAGGCCTGGGGCAACAGGCAGAAGCGTTCAGTCCTCAGGGAGTGGCTAAGGCTTAGGGAACTCGTGGATCCATAGATTTAGTTAGTTGTCATGTGTTTATCATGGTGAAGGCAGACACAATGTACCACACATGTTCCATGGGATCTAGTATCTGGAAGCAGGCAACCATCTCCAATGTTGTTCACTTCCTTAAACAGACAAGGGATTGTTTTATTTTGTGAATTCCAACCTTCATTTAATTCCCCCATAACTCTATAACTAATATACCATTTAATCAAAATATTATCAGAGCACTATTGTCAATGGGGCATCTGTAAGGCATATATACCTAGGCAATGTGCCTGGAATTTGGAAATAAATTAGTCATCAATTGTCATTTTGATGATGGCAGGACCAACATTTCTTCAGGGATTTCCTTTCCCTTTCCTTAAAGCATTTGTGTGATCATGCCATGTGCATTAATGGATTAATCTAGCCTCAGTGTTTTGTAATGTACTACCAAAGTTTTACCCACATATTATACCTGAATTTGAAATAAAAGGCATTTCCAGGTTCAGGTAGGATGGAGTAGATCTTACAGGAACTACACTACCATTACAACAAATGCAGAGGAGAACAAAAAAAAAAAGTTAAAGTCATGTTTATGATGACATCCGAGAGCCAAAGAAGAAATGAGGACCAGATGATCTACAATTCCAGAGAGAGAAAGTGTGTTGTAGGTGGTGAGATGTTCTCCTGTCATTTTATACACTCGTGGAATTTGCAAAATCTGAAGGTGGGCATATCCTGTGGCTTGGCCCAGGCAGGGGGCTCTGCTGGGGAAGAGAACAGAGCTGAGCTTGGGCAGCTGCAGAAAGCTGCTTTAATAGATAAGCCAGGAGCTGAGACTTGACCCCCAGGGTCAGTTTCTCCTGGGAATATCTGCTGGAGTCTGAGATGAGAAATGTGGCTGGGCCGCCAGGCCAGAAAGACAGAGTAAACCTTCCACAGTTCCCTACATTTTCCCCCTATAATGCTGCACTGATTGTCCCTATGTCTCAGACATGAACCTTAACCCCTACCACGGCATCCCCTGCCAACCTTCCCACCCCTTGCTCTGTCTCTGTTCACCGTCCTCTTTGTCTATATGGTTTGTCAATGATCATTTTTATCAAATAATACCAGGTATACACTGGGGGTAGAATCAAATTTTGGAATCTCACCCATGCTCTCCTGGCTTGAATAAGAATTTATGATAAATTCTAAATTTCAAAAGACCATAAAATTCATTAAAAAACACATATGTAAAAACTCTTAACACAGTCTAGGAAATAGTTTTTTTAATATGATGCCAAAAGAATCCAATGGAAAAATCAACAGGTGGGTTCTGTTAGTCTAAAATCTTCTGCACAGCAAAAGAAACACTCAACAAAATGAAAAGGCAATCCACAGAATGAGAGAAAACATTTGCAAAGCATATATTAGGTAAGATGTGAATACCCAAAATATATTTAAAAAATCATACAATAAATAGCAACAATAATAACAAAATTCTCAATAGCAAATACTCAAAAACAAAAAACTCAATAGTAACAATAAAAACAAAACTATTTGATTTAAAAAATGGGCTGAGGAACTGAACATATATTTTTCAAAAAAGAACTACAATGGTCAGCAAGTACCTGAAAAGATTATTACTAATCATCAAGAAAATATAAGTGAATAGCACAATGAAATACCACCTACCCCTGTTGGAATGGTTATCATCAAGAGACAAAAGATAACAAGTGTTGGAGAGGATGTGGAGAAAAGGGAACACTTGTACATTGTTGGTAGGAATGTACATTGGTGAAGCTACCATAGGAAAGCATATAAGGTTACTCAAGAAACTGAAAAGAGAACTACCATATGATCTAACAATTAATTACAAGCCTGCCTGTATCTCCAAAGATAAGAAATCAGATTACCAGAGATATCTTTACTCCCATGTTTATTGCAACATTTTTCACATTACCAAAAATATGGAAATGAAACAACGTGATTGTCCTTCAGTGGATGAATGGATCAGGAGGTTGTGGTATATGTACACAGTACTTATCAGCCATGAGAAAGAATGATGTTCTGCCATTTCAAGAAATTGGATGGACCTTGAGGTCATATGATGAGTGAGAGAAGTCAGAGAAAGACTTCAATGGTATCACCTATGTGTAGAATCTAAAGGAGCTAAACTAAAAAAATTTAAAAAAGGGGGGGTAAGGTGGGAAACTTGGGGAAATGTGGCTTAGGAGTATGGCAAACTTAAAAGTAGAACTGCCAATTATTTTATCAACATAATGAGATTATTCAGGAATAGGAGAGGACAAGAAATCTATGACAAATCCTAGGCAAGTGCAAAGAGACAAAGAGAAGGTCACTTTAAATTATGGTTTAAGAGGATATTGAGAGGCCAAAAGTACTATGGGGAAGAACAAGAGTCCCACTGGCAGCAAGCTGTGGTTCATGTGTTGTTGCCTGCCTGGAGAAGGAGGGATCTTTCTTCGTTTTTTTAAAAGCAGGGGATAAAATTCCTGTGTGAGAATATCCTCTCATCAAATTTTTTTTCCTTTCAGCTCTATTAGATTTTATGTTTTTTAAAAGTTTTTCTCTGAATTCCAGTTAACATACAGTGTAATATTAGTTTCAGGTGTACAATATAGTGATTTAACACATCCATACAATAGCAGGTGCTCATCACAGCAAGTGTACTCCTTGCTCCCCATCACTATGTCACCCATTCCTCCACCCCTCTGCCCGTTGATAACCATCATATTGTCCTTTATAATTTCAAGTCTGTTTCTTCTTTCACCTTTCTCTCTTTTTCCCCCTTTGTTCATTTGTTTTGTTTCTTCAGTTACACATATGAGTGAAATCAAATGGTATTTGTCTTTCTCTGACTGACTTATTTTGCAATAGCTTCAATCCTGTTGTTGCAATGGCACAATTTTATTTTTCTTTATAGCTGAATAATATTCCATTATATATACATAGATTATATATGTATATATTCCAATATATATTTTTATATATATAAATATCCATTGTATATAAATATATACCACCACCACTTCTTTATCCATTCATCAGTTGATGGACACTTTGGCTATTTCCATAATTTAGCTATTATAAATAATGCTGCTATAAAAATTGGGTTGCATGTATCCCTTTGAATTAGTATTTTTGTATTCTTTGATTAAATACCTAGTAGTACAATTGCTGGATTATATGATAGTTTGTTTTTAACTTTTGAGGAACCTCTCATTAATGCTCAATAAACAGGATGAAGGAAGACTGTCCATTGCATTCCCCTGTGTTTAAAAGGTGTCTTTTTCTTGAAAGGAAGGAACACTGACAGGTTCATTCAACTTCTGGAGGCAACAGTTTCTAAGACATAGTCAAGGAATACTGATGTAGTCCTCAGGCCAGGTGACAGGCAGCTTTGAGTGGCCCAGAGAAGCCCTGGGCTGGGCTCTGCAGTAGGTCAAGCCTGCAGTACAAATAGCCAGGACACCTGGACCATGAGGATACAGAAGACTTGAACAACACTATCCACCATTTTCATATCTTTACCATTTAAGATAAACTCCACCAAGCAATAAGAGAATACATACTCTTTTCAAAACATTTGCTGAGATAAATCATACTTGGGGCACCAGGTAACTCAATAAGCTTAAATAAATTCAAATCATACAAAGTATATTCTCTAAATCCAAGGGATTTGTACTAAAAATTAGTAATAGGAAGCTACAGAAAAATCTTCAAATACATGGAAACTAAAATAACACCCTACTAAATAAAACCTGGGTCAAAGCAGAAATGAAAATGGTAATCAGATAGTATTTTAAAATAAAGAAAGCATAGCAGATCAAAATTGGTGAGTACAAGAGTGAGAATTTGTCCTGAATTTATAATGCTAACTATGTTATCTACAAAACTTATTTATTGTTCACCTCTGTTTCTACCTTGACACAAGTCAAAGAAGCAGAAATGAAAACAACAACAACAAAGAGACCTTTGCTCTAGGAAATTTACATTATAGAAATGTGGGATTTAATGTGTACATGTCTGGGTTAACAGTAGTGAACTCCTATCAATCTGGAAGTAAAGTCATTCATTAGAGACTTCAAAAGTAAGAAGGCTGAGTCAACAGGTAAACTGTAAAACTGCTCAGAGACAATTCAGTGATAGGGAAGTCATGATAGGGTTATCACAGAATATCCTTATGGCACTGTACATATGTGAGTCTCCTGTGAGCTCTGACTTGCTCAAAAGCCAAAACTGACACAGTGCAGACAGCTTTCCATTCTCTGATGATTAGTGAGGATGATGATCATGGGACAAAGGCACTAAACAGTGCCTCAAAATGAGTAAGTGGAAGTAGGTGATGTGCAGACATACTAGGGTCTCCTCCAAGTGACATGACTGGGCTTCTGAGCAGCATAAGGTCACAGGGAACCAGAGTGGATGCTCCAGGAAGGTCATTGTGGTCAGTACCTTCAAGGTCTTTGGGGCCTAATTGCCCTCAGTGGGGAGGGAGGAAGAGGCTCTGGGAGGCTCTCCTGCCATTGTCCTGGCCCCTGTTTACCAAAAGGAGACCCACTAGTCGTGACAGATGCCTGCATGACCACTACCTCAAAGGCTCCACAGCCATTTCCACCTGACCCTGCCTTCAGATAGATGGTCCATCAATTCTCCTGCCAACCTAAGAGGCTGAACCTCCTTGGGAGCTTTGTGTTCAAGGCTCTAACACTGCAGGGTACTTTGGTGTCTTACTCACAGAGTATGTGTGGAGTATTTCAAGCTTCCATTCCAGTGAGTATGAGGAAGAAACTGTCCCAAACCCATAATCACTGAAATGGGCTGGACCCCAAGAGTCCAGGTTGCAATTTCATGGAAGAAGAGTTGAGGAGGTTGCTCTGGTTGCTGCTGGAGTCACCTGTGGTTGTGTGTTCATTGCAGTATGGAAGGGTGTCCCTCACCTAACACAGCATGATGACATTTTCTCTTGAAGGTGCAGAGATGAAAGCTGGGGACAGAGTTATCAGAATGTGGGCACTGGTTTCTAAAGGAAGGAAGGAAGCCGAAAGGTTCACAACTGTTTTCTAACTGAAAATATCTTATGAAAACCCTAAAAGGAGTTGACTATTCTCTAGTAAATATATAATGAATTCAATTTTTGAAATTTCTTTATAATATAAGATCAACCATGTAGTTGTATACTATAAGGAATTAAAGAAGAGCAAACTAAACCCAACGTTAGCAGATGGAGGAGATTACAGACATTAGAAAATATATTAATAAAATAAAATTAAAATATTGAGAAAATATACTACAGTTTGGTTCTTTAAAAACAATAAGATGGGGGCACCTGGGTGGCTCAGTGGGTTAAGCCTCTGCCTTCAGCTCAGGTCATGGTCTCAGGGTCCTGGGATCAAGCCTCGCATCGGGCTCTCTGCTCAGGAGGGAGCCTGCTTTCCCCTCTCTCTTTGCCTGCCTCTCTGCCTACTTGTGACCTCTCTCTCTGTGAAATAAATAAATAAATAAATTTTTAAAAAAACAATAAGATTGGCAAATATTTAGCTTGCTGAAGAAAAAAGAGGGAAGACTCAAATTACTGAAATCAAATTTGAAAGTGCAGACATTACTACATTTTACAGAAATAAATGGACAGTAAGGGATATTACGAAACATTGTACATCCACACATGGAATTTTCCATATGAAATGAACGAATTCCTAGAAATATACAAGCTGACAAGAACTGACAATGAAGAAATAGAAGAAAGGCAAAGACCTATAACTGGCTGGAGAATGACTCAGTAATCAAATATGAAAATTGTCAAATACCAACAGAATTCCATTTTCATTTCCAGGAATGGCCTCTCTTCTCTGGCTTTCCCGCTGAGTTTGACTTCCAGCCTTATACAAGGCAGGGAGGATCAGATGAATTTTCATTCAGCTCCTCCCTCTGTCCTGGCTGGTGGCTTAGAGCTCACCTATTCTCCCTGACAAGCATGTCATGTCAAGGTTGTTTCAGGTGACACCCATAAAGGATGGTGCTGCAGTGCAGCCTTATTCATGGTCCAGAGCCTACAACCTCAACCCAGTCCCTTGGGGTCTCCAATGTCTTCTTATACTGACTGAGAGAATCTGCTGTGCCTGCTCCACAGACAACACATGTGGGTAGCTGGGCCACAACAAGCAGGGAGTTTGTGTTTGGGGCTGAATCACTGTGGGAGGATCATGTGTACCTTGCATGCAGTAATAAACTCCCATATCGTCAGCCTCCACCCTGCTGATTCTCAGGGTGAAATCTGTCCCTGACCCACTGCCACTGAACCTGCCCGGAACCCGAAGGAAACGGTAGGAAACCCCATAGATCAGAAGCTGTGGAGACTGGCCTGGCTTTTGCAGGTACCAATACAAATAAGTGTTTCCATCACTGTGTAGTAGGCTCTGACTGGCCCTGCAGGAAATGGAGGCTGGTTCTCCGGGGGTGACGGGCAGGAAGAGTGGGGTCTGTGTCATCACAACCTCCCCACTGGACCCTAAAGTAAGAAGAGAGAAGTGCAAGGTTAAGTTCAAATATTGTGGGTAATTTCCATAATTTCCCTTTTGCTCTTTATTTCAGACTAACAGGCCTTTTAAGAGATTTTGATTCAGAACTCAAAACTTTCCAATTTCAAAAAAGAACTAGAGATTGGCAAGACATAGCAGGAGCTTAGAAGTCACCTAAGCCCTCCCCATCTTCAGTGCCATGAAGTCACCAGAGTACATACAGGTCCTTTTCCCTAGGATTCTTCCTCTCCCACAGATCTAAAAGTCACAAGCCCCATCCCAGTAGGAAGATACCCATCTCACATGGAAACAGAATTAATGTGGGAAAGAGCGGTGCCCTCAGGGTTCATCCTGCCCTCCCATTTTCCTTCCTCCTTGGGCACCTGTCCTTACCTGGAAACCAGAGCATGAGGAACCCCAGGAGCTGAGCAGGGAATCTCATTTTGGCAAGTTAAAGGGATGAGTCCTGGTAGGTCAAGACAAGTTGAGAATTGACCTTTTATCTCAGGCTGGCAAGGGAGGGTCCTCCCTAGGGGACAACATCCCCTGTGGGTGCAGCCAAATGGAAAGAGCCTCCCAGAGAAGGGTATGACCTCTCATGTGAGCAAAGTGACATAAAAGATTGTCTTTGCTTGGAACAAAACTAATAGAGATGTAATCTATGCTACCTAAGCAGTAGAAGGGACATATTTAAATGTTTCTTTCTGTTTCCCTGTTACATTTCTAGTTCTTCAGCTTTTTCCAGGCCCATTTTACATTTCATTTTAAAAGGCCAACCCTGAGTAGCCACAGCAATCTTGAGAAAGAAGAACAAAGCTGGAGATATCACAATCTTAGCCTGCAAACAATACTACAAAGCTATAGTAAACAAATCAGTATAGTATTGGCATTAAAATAGTAATAAAGGTCAATAGAACAGAATAGAGAGCCCATAAATAAACCTGTGCTTATATAGTGACTTAATTTATGACAATGGAGGCAAGAGTACACAATGGGGACATCTGTTCAATAAATGGTGTTGGGAAAACATGACAGCTACATGCGAAGGAATGAAATTGGATCACTTTCTTACACCACAGTCCAAAATAAACTTAAAATGGATTGAAGACCGAAGTGTAAAATTTGAAACCATGAAATTCCTTCAAGAAAACATAGGCAGTAATCTCTTTACCATTAGCCTTAGTAACGTTTTTCTAAATACATATTTTTAGACAAAGAGAATAAAAGCAAAAATAAAATATTGGGACTTCACCAAATGAAAAACTTTTGCACAGCAGAGGGAGCCATCAACAAAACAAAAAGGCAACTTACTAAATGGGAAAGGATATTTGCAAATAATACGTCCAATAAGGTACAATATCCAAAATATATAAAGTTCTTTTACTACTCACTACCAAAAATCCCCAAAGAATCTGATTAAAAATCAACAAAGAATCTGAATATACATTTTTCCAATGAAGATTGGGGTTGGCCAACAGACACATAAAAAGATCCTCAACATCACATCGGGGAAATGCAAATCAAAACCACAATGCAATATCTTCTTACACCTGTCAGAATGGCTAGTATCAA
This sequence comes from Mustela erminea, assembly GCF_009829155.1. Taxonomy (NCBI): domain Eukaryota; kingdom Metazoa; phylum Chordata; class Mammalia; order Carnivora; family Mustelidae; genus Mustela; species Mustela erminea. The sequence continues at coordinate 103,883,359 of NC_045620.1, forward strand.
AAAGAAAAGAATTAACAAGTGTTGGTGGGGATGTGGAGAAAAAAGAACCCTGTGCAATGCTGGTGGGAATGTACATCGGTGAAGCCACTGTGGAAAACAGTATGGAGTTTAAACAGTAAAGAGTTTCCTCCAAAACCAGAAATTAAAATTCTCCGTAAATTAAAAATAGGAATACCATACTATCCAGTAACTCCACTACTTGCTATTTGTCCAGAGACAATGAAAACACCAGTTTGAAAAGATAATATGCAACTATATGTTTATTGTGGTATTATTTATAATAGCTTAATATGGAAGCAACATAAGTGTCCATCAATAAGTGAATGGATAAAAAGAGGTGGTATACACATACAATGAAATATTACTTAGTCATAAGGGACAATGAAATCGTGCCATCTGTGACCACATAGATGGACCTAGAGGATAGTGTGCAAAGTGAAATAAGTCAGACAGAGAAATCCAAATGCCATATGATTTATTTGTATGTCAAATCTAGAAAGAAAATGGTAAAATAACAAAATGTAGAGCCCAGACTGATACATACAGAGAACAAACTAATGGCTGCCAGAGAGGCAGGAGGTGGGGAGACAGGAAAGATGAATAAGGGGTGAGGGAGGTACAAGCTTCCAGCAATGGAAAGAATAAGTCACGGGGAAGAAAGTACAGCCCAGGCAATAGGGGCAATGGTATTAAAATAGTGTCCTCTGGTGACATATGGGAACTGCACTGCGGTGATCAGAGTGTAATGTACAGGTTCTTGAATGACTGTGGTGTGCCCCTGATGGTGATGTCACATTGTATGTCAACTAGACTTCAAAACATAAGTAAATAAAAGAAAATAAAGAGGAATCATAAATAAGTAAAGGAGAGAAAAGAGACTGACGCCATGGACTAGTGGAATAAGAACTAGTACTCTTATGTAAATACTTTTTATTACATATTTCCATTTATTTTGACATCATTTTACACTTAAAAGAAATTTCAAAATTATTAAGATTGCTTCCATCCACTCTCTCTCCAGCTTTCCCTAATGGGAACAGCTTACATAACCTTACTATAATTATCTTAGCCAGGAAATTAACATTGATACAATGCTATTGATTAACTAATTAATAATCTTTCTTTGGTTTCACTAACTTTTCCACTAAAGCCCTTTTTATGTCCTAGGATAAAATCCAAGAACCACACTGCATGTAGTTCCATGTCTCCTTACTTTCCTCCAATCTGTGATGATTATCTCCTTTTTGTGTATTCATGACCTTGAAACCTTTGCAGTGTACTGGACAGTTCTTTTTGGTTTGTCCTGCTCATCGGGTTTGTGTGATGTTTTCTATTGGTTGGAATAAGATTTTCAGTTTTGCAAGAATATTGCAGAAGGAATATAGCATCAGTGCATCATACTAGGAGTTACCTGTGCCAACATTTCTGATTACCTGGATAATAAATGAAGATGGCTATTGAAAACCTTTTTGTAAAGAAGCCCTGGACAAACACATTCAAAGGAGCTACATTAAACATTCTCCTTATTTGGTCATATGTTGAACTTATTGGGAAGAGCGTATTTCTGTCTGAGTCTACCTGTGTTTTTGTTTTTCAGATGTAGTTATGTTTATACATGCAACCCAATCGACAATATTGAAGAAATAAATTACGTTAACTCTTAAATGTCAAATGTTTCTCTGATGGTCAATGACAACTTGGATGTTAATAGCTTGGAGAAAGGAAAAGAGGAATAGGATGGATGAAAACATGGGACTTATGAAAAGGGGATTTATTAAAATGCCCACCAATGCTTGACTGTTATTGTGTTGTTCATATAAGTGAAAAGAGTTTTCTACCACCTAATGTGCTGCAGAAATAAAAAATCTAGTTACATAATTCACTGAGCTGCTCCCTACTAGGGAGATAGAGACACAAATTTCATGGTAGGATTGGTGCCTTACCAGGATTCACAGAGTTAGGACCGTGTTCTGACAATCTCCCCTGAAGACTATGTAATCCTACCTCTAGCACTTTTTTCAATAAAGAGATGATCTTCCACCTGTTATTTCTGATCTGATCAATGAGATTGTGTCTTTTGATGATTGCGCAAGGTAGAAATGAGGGGAGGGAGCAGACGTTGTGTACAGCAGGGAGGATGGCAGAGCAGGGCCGATCAGACTTACTGGATATAGTGAGTCTGACTTGGGATTTTGGGAAAAAATACTCTCCCTGAGGCCCCAGCACTGCCTATAACACAGTGAACGTGCACTGAGGCTGGGAGTGTGGCAGTGAGATCAGGGCCGAGCAGACCTGTGCTCCTGGTGCCAAGGAGAGCAGGGGTCATTCCTTCAGGGATCAGCATTGCCTGATCCGAGGAGAAGAGAGCCAGCATGGAACCGTCTGTGAGCAGCCTCAGCCACACTGTCCTAAACACTGGTTGTCTAAAGAGAATGTACAGATGCCTGGGATGGTCCAACTGTGGGGTCAGTTGGCCAGACCCATTTTGGGGGTGAATAATGTGTCTCCCTTCTCACTCTGAGGGTTCCCACATGTCATGGAGGATCAATATTAAAAGAGAAAAAGTCACAAAGTGACTTTTGATTTGGTCTTGAGAGATGTCCCTTCTGTCCAGTTTTCCATGCTGGATGCAGCTACTGGTCTAAATCTAACCAAAGCCCCTGTTTCACCAGTCACCCTGTTGTTCACTGAGAGGCTGCGTGCATAGTTGTGAAGTGTGGGGAAACCAGTCTACACCAGTTCTCTGGTGACTGCGGATACAAGCAAGTGTGAGTCTCGTCAATGGGCTCTCAAAGCCATGGTCATGGGCCTGTGAGAGCCTGCAGGCTTCCCACTTTCTCAGACCTGGGTGAGGAGCACCTTGCATGGTGTCCTGATGGCCCGTCAGGGACTACTCCACACTCCTTTCCTTTGCCAGAGGGACCTCTCACTACAAGTCTTTCTCACGTGTGCTCTCTGGGTGGGCCATTTCCCCAGAGTTACACTCTGTCCAGGACAGTGTTTGATGGAAGGAACTTGTTTTCTGCTGAATCAAATGTGATATTTTGGAACCTTCACTAAGTGCTATTTTCCTTGTCGCCATGGAATCTAATGGAAACATGGGCGGCAGGAGGAGATGTGACATTATCCCTGGGTGAAAAGGGGAATCTCTGAGATGTAATAATAAGTGGTAACAAGAAATAATAATAACATTATAACATCAGACTGTGCTCTTGGTTAATGCCAGACACAGCCAGAGTCATCCCGGGATTCCCGTGGTACCCGTGCGCCCTCTTGTGGCCACGTGGAGGGAGTAATTCTGAGGGGTTTTTTTCCTGTTCCTGGAAAGTATCATTTCTAGGATAAAGTGAACTTCTTTCTTGTGTATTTTCAAACATATATTATTTATGAGGCCTGTAACAAATAATAATTGCTTTCCAGGTTCTTTGGAAGAGCGTGGAAACATGAGGTAGTGATGCATAGTTTTAAGTTCTGAATTGTGATTTCCCCATCATGTTTGGGATCCAAAGACCTCTGAGGCCATCCAAGATTTGGCTGTTCCACAGCTTAGGAAAAGAGTGACTGCAGAGTCACAAGAATCGGAGTCCAGAGCGATTCAGTCCCTCTGTGCATATATTGCATTTCATTTTGATCTCTCAGTGTGCTGTCTGGGGCTGACTCCAGACTCTCCCACTGGCTGTCCCACTCCCCTGGGAAGGACTGTGAGCAGAGTGATGGCTGGTCTTCAAGTTCTCGGTCTGAGTGGAACTCACCTTCACTCCTTTCAGCGGTCTTAGTGGGGCAGGGTGGTGACTGCCCGATGAATATGGAGGGAGGGGACACCCTCTTCTGTGTCTTACACTGATCATATCTGGCAATTTTAAGGAGGTTTAAACCAATATATGCTGAAATCACAACCTGTTTTCCCAAATCTATATTGAATAGAGTCTGAATGGCAAGAGTAGCCCCTTTCTTTGCTGCTTTGCTCCCCAGTTCCACAAAGGTTATGGGCCTGCCATGTTTAGGGCTTTGTGGGTGTCCTCTGCATGTGTCCCTTCACCTCTCAGCTGGTCCCCATCCCCGTGCTGTCCCAGTACTCCAGCTAGTCCAGCAGGTCTCCCAGTGTTTGGTCTGAAACTGAATGAGTGCTCTGCTCAACCTGTAATGGAGGACCTTACAGTTTATGAAACTATAATTCAGATAATTCAATGAAACCACTGTTTTGAATTTTTTTTTATTATGATATATTAGTCGCCATACAGGACTTCACTAGTTTTCAATGTAGGGTTCCATGATTTATTGCTTATAACACCCTAGTGCTCATTGCAATACGTGCCCTCTCTAATCCCCATCACAGGTTAACCCACTCTCTTCTCCTCTAAAAACCTCAGATTTTTTCCCAGTGTCCATAGTCTCTCTTACTTCATCTCCTCCTCCAATTTTCCCACTTCATTATCCCTTCTTTCTCCTAATGTCTTCCATTCTATTCCTCATGTTCTACATATGATTGAAACCACATGATAATTATCTTTCTCTGCTTGGCTTACTTCACTTAACATAATCCCCTCCAGTTCCATCCAAGTCAATGTAAATGTTGGGTATTCATCCTTTCTGATGCCTGAATAATATTCCACTGTAAATTATGAACTGCATCTTCTATATCCATTAGTCTATTGAAGGGCATCTCAGTTCTTTCCACAGTTGGGCTATCATGGGTATTGCTGCTATGAAAATTGGTGTACATGTGTTCCTTCTTTTCACTACATCTATATCTTAGCAGTAGTATAATTGCTGGGTCATGGGGTAGCTCTATTTTTAACTTTTTGAGGAAACTCTATCACGTTTTCCAAAGTGCCTGTACAATTTGCATTTCCACCAACAGTGTAAGACGGTTCCCCTTTCTCCACAACTTCTCCCAACATTTGCTGTTTCTTGCCTTGAGGATTTTTGCCATTCCAACCATTGTAAAGTGGTATTCAATGTGGTTTTGATTTGAATTTCCCTAATGGCTAATGATGCTGAACACTTTTTCATGTGTCTGTCAGCCATTCGCATATGTTCTTTGGAGAAGTGTCTGTTCATGTCTTCTGCCCATTCTTTGACTTGATTCCTTTTTTTGGGGGGGAGGGTGGGGGTATTGAGTTTGAGAAATTCTTCATAGATCTTGGATAGCAGTCCTTTATCTGTAGGCTCATTTTCAAATATCTTCTCCCTTTTCATGGGCTGCCTCATATTTTGTGGACTGTTCCCTTTGCTAAAAGAAACCACTTTCCCCATTTTGCAGGAAGATTGTCCATTTGATTATTTATAGGAGATTACCACACACTTTAACAAAGACCTTTGGGAAACTGGTGAACATTCTGTCTAGGTTTTCTCTGTTCCCTGAGTTTCTTTCTGAAAGAAGGAACAGAATTTCATTTTTGAACATTTGTTGTAGATGCATTATGTGGTAAATCCAGATGGAAGTATTGTAGTAATTAATTTACTCTTCAGGCAATCCTATGATTAGGATGATTAATGTCCTCCTGTATGGATGAGAAAATGGACACAGTTGTCTGAGGGCATACTGTTAGCACCCAGGAGCATTCAGAGTCAGAGTTTATACTCGGGCATTCCAGCTCCAGAGCTCACACTGCCCCCTGGATGCTGCTTTCATTTATCCTTAGAGCACCATTTGAAAGTGCAAAAAATGTAACCTGCTAGTAGGGCTCATTTCCATGTTCACAGATAGGAAGCCAGAGAAGATACAGCTCCTTGTGGTACCAAGGTGCCTGCTGTTCCTTGTACCCTGGGCACAACTTGAGTGTTTCTATTGTGTGTATTGTGACCACTGTTAGGTCGGCAGCCCCAGGAATGCAGGAGGAACAATAAAAATGGCCCTAGGCCGTCATATTCCAGGCCGTCCTCTTCCTATACCCATGACTCTCCTGCCAGAAGGACATATGCCAAGGACATGTCACCATAAGTAAACCAATACCTATGCAGGAAAAAGGAACATCAGTACTCCCCCCTACCCTCCAATTACCAAAAACCTTACCTTATATGGCTGTAAACCTATGCCCTGTCTTAATCCAAATAAAAGACCCACTCGACCCCCTCCCAGGCGTGACTTCTCCAACTCACCTCTCTTGAGTCACAGAACCTCGCCCGAGGGAGCCTTTAATAAACCTTGCCTTGTGTCTATCTTGCCTGGTGTCCTGTGTATCTCACCTGTAAAACCTTACAGCTGCTGTTACAGAGGAGCTTGTTTGGGTGTAGAGCTTTGCTTAGAGCCAAAATCTTCTAGCAGTCTCTGTCACTGCATGTTAAAACCAAAGGAGAGTTTTCTGACTTCCAAACCTGGATTTTAAAAATAAAGAAGCAAGTCCAGAAGAACGAGAGCACTTAAAATTATATACCATATTCCAGAATACATGAATAGATATTTCTCCATACAGACCCCAAGAAATGCAGGAAAGATGCTCCACATCATCCATCATCAGGGAAATACAAATCAAGACAATGATGAGATAACATCTCACACCTGGCAGGATGGCTAGTATCAGAATGACAAGGAATCCCAAATGTTGGCAAGTATGTGGAGAAAAGTGACCCTGTGCCCTGTTGGTAGGAGTGAAAATTGGTGCAGCCACTGTGGAAACATTGTGGAGGTTCTTCAACAACCTAAACATAGAAGGACCATAAGATCCAGTAATTCCACTGCTGGGTATTTACACGAAGAACACAAAAACACTAATTCAAAAAGATACATGTGGCCCTGTGTGTATTGCTTCATTATTTGCAAGCCAAGATATGCAAGCCACACAAGTATACAATCACAGAGGAATGGATGTAGATGTGGTATATGTAAACCATGGTATCATCCTCCATCATAAGAGAGAATGAGATCTTGCCATCTGTAGTAACAGAGATAGAGCTAGAGAGTATTATGCTCAGTGAAATAAGACAGAACCAAATACTACAGGATTTCACTTATTGTGGAACCTAGAAACAAAGCAAATCAATAAGCAAAGAAGCAGAAACACACTCATGACTCCAGAGAACCCACTGATGGTTGCCAGGGGGAGAGTGGTGAGGGGAAGGGTGAAAGAGGTGAAGGGAGTCACGAGGTACACGGTTTCACTTATAAAATAAAAAGTCAGAGATATGAAAAGTACAGCGTAGGAAATATAATCAGTAATAATGGAATAACACTGGCCCCCGGGGACTACACTTATGTGGTCAGCATTGAATAATGTGTAGAATTGTTGAATGACTATGTTGTACTCCTGCAAAATGTGACAAATTTCATGTCGACTATGCAAACAAGGAGAAAATGAATAGTATTCCTGGACGATTCCACTGAGGACAGCTCAAGTCTGCCCCAGAAGGACAGATATAAATTGTGTTCCAGATAAGTTAAGCCTTCCTGACCAGAAGGCTCGGCTGCCATCACCACCCAAGACTTCACAGAGTTTTGATGGGAGTACTGGTTGGGACAAGGAGTCTACACTGAGAAGAAGATCATGTAATAATAGACTCGTGATTATGGCAACCATTAATGCTACCATATATGACATCACTCAAGGGAGTCTGCTGGGGTATGAAATCCTGTAGCTTCTGGAGACTCTCCTGCAAATGTGCTATGCATTTTGATACAGTGACCATAAGCACAAGATAAATGGGTTTGGGGGCACTTGTAGGCTCAGTGAGGAGAGCATATGACTCTTGATCTTGGGGTTGTAAATTTGATGGGTGTGGAGAAAATGTTTAAATATCTGTCAAAATAAAAGAAGGAATGAGTTCTTAAACCAAGGGCAAAAATTAAGAGCAGGGTCTCTAATCTCTACACAAGGTGACCAGCTGGGGAAAACCCGAAAGACCTGATGCAGCAAAACCACTTCCCTAACCAAGGGAGCCTTCCCACCCCAGGACAGTTACCTTAGAGACAGAGAAATCTTGTTCTATTCAGTCAACCCTATTTTAAGATTTTTGTGTTTCAGTCAATTTGATTGTGTTCTCATTCTCCTTGGTGTCCTCTCTCACTTTTGTGACATCATTTATGTCATTTATAACATCACTTTTTACTATTTTATTTTGAGTACATCACCTTTGAGATACGAGCATCATGTAGGATTCCTTTATCTACGTCAGCACGCTGAGGGAGCTGGACTTTCTCTCCTGCCTGACATTGAAGCAGAAATTCCAGATCACAAGGTTCCATCAATCATGTGGGAGCAAGAAGACTATGACCCTGCTGAGCATCAGGTCTTCCTGCTTTACTGTGTTTGCTCCCAGTGCTGCCATAATCTCTTTCCATCTCATCATGCATTTATCAATATTCTAAATAACATTTTGTTTTCTAATTTAATTTCATATAATTTTTTATCAGTGATCTAAAATTCATTGTCTACTTTATTAAGTGTCATAAACTCCAAGGTCCGTGGGCTCCAGGATGCTGTATTTGTAGATGCATTTTTCCACACACCGTCAAAGCTTCCAGAATTGACCCATTGCATTTAGTTGTCCTTGCCATGATATTCATTATCTTGGAAGGAATGATCATCTCTAATACACTTTATTTTCTCAACTAGAACTAGGATCCATTGTTCTCTCAATTTCATCACTTTACTTCCATCATACGTGTGATGACATAACGACATGACCAATTGTGGGGTCAGGGCTGATGTTGCTGCACTCTTGAATGGAATCTATACCATGCATAAATTTTCTATAGATTTATAAAACATTTATCATTCAGGGTAATTTTTGGTTAGTGGTCACATCATTTGAAAATAATTCATTTATTTTTTGTTCAAAATCTTCTCTTACTGTACTAGAGAATCAGATTCATCATATCTACAGCAGCGTTCAACTTCAATGTATTTAACACCCTTACTTACCATTTAGGAGAGAAGGAAAAATCCCATATACTCTGGCCTTTCCTGTGATGTAGAAAGGTAATATTTGTCTCTATTATAACTGTTCACTGTTTATTTTCAAAGCCTGATTTTGAAATTGCAAGAACCCCCTTTTCACTCAGACAAATGTAATTGAAGGAAATCAAAGACAATTGGCATTAGAATGTTATAATAACCAATGATTTGAGATGCTTATTTTGATTTTATCAGAATTAGATATTTCTACTGAGTTTTCCCACCCAGACTCTCCTGAGGGCAGCTTGTGCAGATTGTTCTCTGAACATATTAAAAGACAGATAGTGCAAGTAGTAGAGAAGTAGGAAAGGAGATGGTGAGAAAATACTAATATTACCAATATTAGCAAATTGTCCTGTGGTAAGTAGAGCCTAAGCTGTTTGTCCCATAGGTGTTCACTTTTCTGTCCCAAATCAATGTCACCTGTCTGGTTACTGGAGTGGCTACATTTATTTGAGACACACGGGCACAGCACAGAGTATTAGAGGAGCCCACAGGAGCTCCTCCTTTCACTATAACCAGTTCCTCATGGGAGAGGACCCCCTTAGTTCCCTGCAGCTTCTACCATGCCAGGCGGGAGGCTGTTGGGGCCTCAACATGAGGAGCCTGACGCCCAGCTGCGAGCTGCTCCCCCAGGGCCTCCAGCTTCTTCCTGTCACACAGACTCAGAGAACGTCCTGTGAGTTCCCCAGAGAAGCTGCTCACTGGGGCAGCCAGGACCCCAGGCAGGAGGTTTGTGTTCGGGCCTGTACCACTGTGAGAGGAGACTGTATACTTTGTCCGCAGTAATAAATTCCCACATCATCAGCTTCCACCCTGCTGATGGTCAAAGTGAAATCTGTCCCTGACCCACTGCCACTGAACCTGTCTGAGACCCCAGAGAAACGTTTGGAAAGCAAGTAGATCAGGCCCTGTGGAGACTGGCCTGGCTTCTGCCGGAACCAAGTCAAATAGGTTTTTCCATCACTGTGCAGGAGGTTCTGACTGGCCTTGCAGGAGATGGAGGCCGGCTCTCCAGGGGAGATGGACAGGGACAGTGGGGTCTGTGTCATCACGATTTCCCCGCTGGATCCTAAAATGAAGAGACACAAGTGCCAAGTTACATACAAACATTTTTAATGATTTCCATTGTTTCTATCTCTTATAGTTTAGCTAAAACACTACTTTGTTTTATTCCCATTACTTGGGGCTCCGAGCGTGCACCAAAAATGCACAATCACAATAATCAACCTGAGATTGGAGAGAGGCCTCTCATCATTGCTAACAGCATCCACCCCTTCTCTGTCACAGTCCCCACCAGAACACATGCCCTTGTTCCTTCTCGAATCTTCCTCATTCTCCCAGATCTACACATGCCCTGCCCAAACCTGAAGGACTAGTCACACACCTGCTACAGGCACAGGGAATACACTTGGAAGCATCTGTGCCCTCACAGCTCCCTCTCCACCTCCACTAATTCTCTTCCTCACCCCATTCTGTCCTTACCAGGGAACCAAACCATTAGCAGTGCAAAGAGTTGAGCAGGGATCCTCATTTTGAGAAGTTGAACTGAGGAGTCTTGGTAAGTCCAAGCAAGATTCAAGTTGGTCTTTTATGTCACACTTGCAGGGGAAGGTCCTCCCTAGGGTACACTATGCAAATCCCCTACTGGGTGCAGCAGTGGGGAAGGGGAAGGGAGGAGGTAGGAGGGGCTTAGCTTTCAGCAAAGTGACATAAAAGGTCTTCTGTGTTGGGAAGAAAATCACAAAACTCATCTCCATGCTAAGTGCAGCAGTGGGAAGAGGAATCCCAATGTCTGGTCCTTTAAGCTTGCCTTAGCTGTAAAGAAACAAGTGAGGATCCTCTCCCACAGGGTTCTGAGAGGGCAGGATCTGGCAACACCTTGATTTCAGACTTCAAGCCTCCAGACCTGGGAGAGAGTACACTTCTGTTGTTTGAGGCCACCAGGTTTGCAGTACTTTGTTAGGACAGCCCTAGGTAATGATGTGCCCACTATCCAACATGAAAATGTAGATTACAGGAAGTAGATTAATAGTGAGAATCCTGTTAGGTTGGATTTTACGACAGCCCCAGTTTTCAGAAACTCCTTTTTGCAAAAGTCTTTAAAATGTGTGAGTTAGGAAGTATTGCCTATTTTGGTGAAATTAGCATAAAACCTCTCAAGTTCTCCAAATTCTTTTTTTTACTTTCAGTTTTAATGAGATAGAAATGATATCCAGTACTCTATAGGTTGAAGGTGTATAACACAGTGACTTGACTTACTTTTTCTGCTACTGCAATTGATGCAATTTTGGAATGTTGGTGAGGTCCCCGGTTGATGGCCAAGAAAGAATTCTTGAGACATCTCTGGTGTAAAAGGGTGATTTTATTAAAGCCTGGGCACAGGAACCCTGGGCAGATAGACCTGCTGCCCTGAGGTGTGAGGAGCAACTGATTATATACACTGGGGTTGGGGTGAGAAAATATAAGAGAAGTTTCAAAAGGACATTTACATGCTTAAAAGAGGACTCACAGGAATCTGGAGGCCTTGCTTTTTCAAACCAAGTTTGTTTTTGCCTCTAGCAAGGTGTTAGGGTCCATGATCAAAGGAAGGAGACTGATACAAAGTGAAAGTCAAGCAAAGATTTATTTAGCACCCAACATCAAAAATCAAACCGACCAGTCAGGGCCATCTCTTACAAAGAAGCGATGACGACAAGGACACTGACCCTGACTACTTCCCTTACCCGATGATTCCCCCTATCCGACGACTCCCCCACCTGACATGGAAGCTCCTGGCAGTGCCACTCCCCAGCGAGGCCGCTCCCTGGCGAGGCTCATGATGCTCCAGATGACTACCCCAATGATCCCCACACTCCCAATGATGCTGCTCCTAACGACACTGACGCTCCCACTCCCAACGGCCCCAACGCTATCACCACTACTTCCCTGCCTCACAGACTAACCTTTATAGAGGTGATTGAGCCGGCCCATACTACAGGTGGCCAATGAAATTGCAATACACAGGGAAAACTGCACAGTCATGCTAGGTCGGCAGTACGGGTGACCAATTGAATTTCAATTTACCATAGTAAATATATGCACACCCCACTGATTGGATGTCTCCATCTGCCCTGGACTGCCCCTATATCTGTTGTTTGCAAGCAAGTTCCTCCAGGAGGGGCAGGATCAACCCAAGCCCACAATGAAATGGCTCCTTCTGGTCAACCAGGCTCCTACACAAGGCATTAACATGAAGACTGTTGGGAACTTCCTGGAAGAGCATTGTGCTCTGCCTCCCTTAGGTATTGGTCAGTGGACTGCAGGTTATGTTACTGTTATTCACGTTTCCCTCTGCCTTTCTTTCCCACATCATATATATAATAGAATATTATTCAGCCATAAAAAGATGGAACCAAGCACTTGTGACAACTTAAATGGACCTGCAGGACATTATGCTAACAGAAATAAATCAGACAGAGAAAGACAAAGAGTGTATAATCTCACTTATAAGTGGATTCTAAATGAAAGAAATAAACAAAAACAAAATTGACTCCAAAAAATCAGATTTATGGTTACTGGAGATATGGGCCTGAGGATGGGGAAGCAGATGAAGGTGTTGAAGAGGTCCAGACTTCCAGGCATAAAAGTATCTAATTCTTATTGGCTGTTTCATGTCATAATCTGTTAACCTAAGATATGCAAAAAAATGCAAAATATTTTAAGATTCTCTGTCAGAAAAAGGCTATGAAATGTTTCTGTACTATTTATAGACAGAAAGTACAACATTTGTAATTCTAAAAAGAAACTCTGTCACTCACAGACTTACAAAGTATACTTTGGCCTGGATAACAAAACCAACCCCCATCCAACACCAGTTACTCCACAGCACCTAGCAATAATGAGACTTTGTACAGGTTGAAAGAACAAGGAACATGAGGTCCAGCTCAGCACCAGTCTCAGAATCTCCAATCTCAACCATTGTCCACTGAATGAGGAAGGACATAGGCAGGTAGTTCTCTTTGTACTTTGTCTCTATTGTCAGATGCTGTTGGTCTGAGCTCCATAAAGCTGGAAGCCAGTGTGTGACTGTGTGTGACTTGGAAAGACTGTCTCTGGGCACTGTGTTCTCTAGAATTTGTCAACCCGTGCAGCCAGGCCCACACTGCTTTGGGTGAGATTGCAGACATGGAGGCCTAGTCACATCCTGGAAGCAATGGGAAGATCCTCTCTCTGACAAAGGGGAGTTGGTTTGTCCTTGAGGGAGATCAACAGACCCAGCAGGGAGCTTCCTGGGCAGCAGTGGGGCTGGAGTGCACTGCAGAGCCCTGAGTCACCTCTGACTGAGGCTGGTTGCTTTGGACAAATAACTGAGAATGGTCAACCACAAAAAGTGAACTTCATGGACAGCTTCTGGTGGCAGGGAACTCAGGAGAGACTCCATGAACATGTTTACCCGCTGAGTGTGCATGGTCTCTGGAAACACTGGGAGAAACAGGTGTCCTTACCTGTCTGACTGCTCTGGACCCTCGAGGCCACATTCCCCCTCTGCTTCACATGAATCAGCATCCAAATGTCTAACTCACTTTTCTTTCCTTTCTTGGGATAAGTTTAAATATCGGATAGCGATCACACCTGGTCCATAAAGATACATGTGGTGATCATGTGCTAGATGGAGGCTTCTTATCTGTGAACAAGAAACTCCATGTTGATCTGAGTCACTCACAGACTAACCAGACAGAGTAACGCAACAAGTCCATTGTCTGCCTGAGTATCCTCTGCCTCGTGAGTCCTTCATTTCTAGCATTCTGCTTAAGGATTAATTCTGAAGGAATGGGCATCTGTCCTCAAAAGAAGTTTTTCCTTCAAAACCACAGCCTGTGTGGAAGTTAATAATATTTTCCATCTCTTTGCGGGTGAGGTTTGTCTTTTGAACTTGTATGAAGTTCTGGCTGACTCAGAAATGGGGATGGGAAAAGACAGGAACATTCTCAAGCCAAATCAGGGATTCTAGCTAGTTAAGTTTTAGTTGAAGCTGCCTGTGGTAGGAGAATTTGCACCAATTTTTCACCAAGACCCCAGAAAAGAATTACTTTTATTTTTCATTATAAGAGACAGTCTACCTGAATAAAAATGGAGATTATAAGCTGAGAACTCTCAAGTTTTATGCTGCTTTTTCCTTATTCATCAGCTTCAGGAACCTATGCAATTCTTCTTGGAATTTCCACGAGGGAAATGTTAAGACCCTCTGCGAATCTGTATCAAACTCAATGGCTTCGACCGATTCCTGAAATCCACGGAAAGGCTCCTTCACCACTTCTTTTCATTGTCTTTTAACAAAGATGGAATATTTAAAACATCAGCAAGACAAGCACCAAATGATGGAGTTAGTGGCCATTCCTGATCTTGTAATAAAAATACAGTTTCCGCATCTGTAAAGGAAATGGTGATTTTCTGCCTTAGGAGAGCAGGAGCCACATGATGGTGAGTGTCCCATCTCCTCAGTCTCTGTTGACCAGGAACCAAGGATAACCCAAAGGTCAAATGTTCTTGGAAGCATTCCCTGCCAAGGCTTTCTATGCTTCCAGAAATGTGTATGTTGACCTTTCTAGAGCTCTTACTAGGCCAAGTAGGGAACAAGGATCATTAATAAATTAAAATAATCTGGAAAAACTGAATTCTAACCTAAGTGGAATGGACACGGGAGGAAATCACAAAACTGAACAAGAAGCTCTAGGTTATGACAACTTGTTAGAAACTCCCTTGGGCACAGCTCCCTCCTATCTCCCATGTTTCACCTAGGAAATTGGGAACATCCTCAACCTAGAGAGTGGCTCCCTCATATGCTGGATATTCAGCAACCCTGGGGGAGATGTCCAAGCAATTATGAAAATATATATTAATCTATTGTAATGGGGAATCTGCACCAAAATCACTTATTTAACACTTAAAAACAAGAGAGGCCTATTGATTTTATGTAAAAAGTTAAAGCAAATATTTGCTAGTCACTGACAATCCCAAGGATGGGAAATGGTTAATGGAAGTAACAACTTCTGTCTTTGGCTTAATGCTCGGGTTTCAAGATTTCCATCATTTGCCTTGGTTTCAAACTATATTGCAGTGTTGGTCCCAACAGCAGTTCGTCTCTACTCAGGATATGAAGAAGAGAAGGATCATGAACAACAACGTGTTACCAGATTTGTGTCAGTGATGACATTTACAGAGAGAGAGATGGACACCTAGGGAAAGAGAGCATGAGAGACAATGAGGAGACGAGGAACATAATTTGAATAAACATCCTCATAGCAATAGAACCTTCCAGGTGATAGGCAAATGAGGAACAACTTTGACCAGGACCTGCCCCAAGAAAGCAGCAGGAATTCAACACTTGACTTGGCTGCCCCCTAGTGTTCCATTGGTGTAAAGACCAGGCAAAAGCCAGATTTTAAGGACAGATAGTAACTGCACATTTCACACCCTCCTGAGTAGAGCCACAATGCAGAAATTGTGTCAAGACAAACAGAATTCCTTACAAATGTTATGGTATCTAGTTCTGCAGGTGCTGATGACATTCTGGATGTGGTCTTGTTGCTAATTTCCTCCAATCAGTATTGAGGCATGAGATGGTGGCATCTTTAGACTCTGGGCTGTTGCTGGAGCACAGGATGGGGCAGAGTTTCACAGCTGTAGGAGATTACTGTACACCTTGTCCGAAGAAATAAACCCCAGCATTCTCAGCATACACTCTGCTCATTTTCAGAGTGAAATCGATCCCTAACCTGCTGCCACTGAAACTGTCCAGGACCCCAAAGTCCAGGATGGAAGCCTAATAGATCCAGCTCAGTGGAGACTGGCCTGGATTCTGCATGCACCAAGACAAGTGTTTTCATTACTATGGAGGAGGCTCTGACTGGCCCTATAGGAGATGGAGGCTGGCTCTCCAGGGGTGATGGGCAGTGAGAGTGGGGTTTGCTTCATCATGATATCCCCCCCAGATCCTAAAATAATGGAAGGAAATGCAAGATGCACACAAACATCTTGAGCCATTTACATAATTTTACCTTAATAATTATTTCATGCTGAAATGTTTGACTGATTTCTCCTCATGTGCCAAAAATATCCAATTTCAAAAAAATTACAGACATTTTCAGGCACAAAGGGGTCTCCAGAATTCTCCTGCATCGGTGCTTTCTTTCTGTGGCACAGTCGTCACTACATCACAGGTTTGTTTGTTTTTTTTTTTTTTTTTTTGTCCTTTTCATTCTCATGATTTAATCTTTGTTAATTATTTCAGGTTAATCATTTTTTTAAAAAATTGATCTTTACCATAATTTTAAAAATAACCATTTCTACAAGGCACAAGAGTGATTCTTTCTTTTTCAAGGTCTTCATCAGACCTCTGGTCATTGTTCTTTTTAGGTGGTTCCTAACTTCGCAGGCTAAAGGTCAAATTCTGTTCCTTGGAGCATGAACAATATGCCTTTAATGCATGGTCAGAATACACAAGCCGAGCAGCGGTGTCCCTGTAGCTCATCCTCCCCACCCCATTCCTCTCTCTCATTGTCCCTCTGTACTTGCCAGGGACCCAGAGCACAAGAAGCCCCAGGCACTGAGCAGGAAACCTCATTTTGAGAAACTGAATGGATGAGCCCTGGTAAGTGAAGGCAAGTTTAGAGGTGACATTTTCTCTCAGATATTTAAGTGAAGGTCCTCCTTAGGAAACAATATGCAGATCTTTTGTGGGGAACAGCAGTGTGTAGAAAGAGACAACAGAAAGGTAAGAGGATGATCTTGACAGCAAATTCACATAAAGGATGTTCTGCGTTTGGAGGAAAAGCAATAAAGATACAGTACTTGTTGCCTAAAGAAGTTTGAAGACAGATCTGACTGTGGAAGTCTTGATCTGTGCTGATGACCCAGCACACTGGCCCTGACACCATAAGAGAGCACAGACACACTGATGATGGAGACATGTGTGTCTCGCTAGGTTCAACCACTGGGAAGTGAAGGGCTATCTTCTTGGTTTCCTGCAAGCTCAGCTGTAGAAGCACATAGGTCCCAACAAGTCTAGTATTGATCAAGAGAGGGTCTCTAAAAATGAGATAGTGCTCTGCTAGTGCAAGTCTTGTCCAGTATAGGTTATTACCAGGATAACTGTTGAAGAATGTGAAAGGCAAGCATTAGAACTGCCATTCCAATCATATAAAAAATGGGCAGAAGATATGAACAAACACTTCTCCAATAAAGACACACAAATGGCTATCAGACACATGAAAAAATGTTCATCATCACTAGCCGTCAGGGAGATTCAAATTAAAACCACATTGAGATACCACCTTACACCAGTTAGAATGGCTAAAATTAGCAAGACAGGAAACAACATGTGTTGGAGAGGATGTGGAGAAAGGGGAAGCCTCTTACACTGTTGGTGGGAATGCAAGTTGGTGCAGCCACTTTGGAAAACAGTGTGGAGATTCCTCAAGAAATTAAAAATAGAGCTTCCCTATTACTCTGCCATTGCACTCCTGGGTATTTACCCCAAAGATACAGATGTTGTGAAAAGAAGGGCCATCTGTACCCCAATGTTTATAGCAGCAATGGGCACAGTCGCCAAACTATGGAAAGAACCAAGATGCCCTTCAAGGGATGAATGGTTAAGGAAGATGTGGTCCATACACACTATGGAGTATTATGTCTCCATTCAGAAAGGATGAATACCCAACTTTTGTAGCAACATGGACAGGACTGGAAGAGATTATACTGTGTGAAATAAGTCAAGCAGAGAGATTCAATTATCATATGGTTTCACTTATTTGTGGAGCATAACAAATAGCGTGGAGGACATGGGGAGTTAGAGAGGAGAAGGGAGTTGGGGTAAATTGGAAGGGGAGGTGAACCATGAGAGATTATGGACTCTGAAAAACAATCTGAGGGTTTTGAAGGGGCGGGGGGTGGGAGGTTGGGGGATCCAGGTGGTAGGTATCGGAGAGCGCACGGGTTGCATGGAGCACTGGGTGTGGTGCAAAAATAATGAATACTGTTACGCTGAAAAAATATAAAAAAATTAATTAAAAAATGTAAAAAAAAAAAAAAAACCTGCCATTCCTAGTCACCTAGGGAGTTCAACACCAAGAAAGGACTCTGTCAAAGGACTCAACAGGGAAAACAGGTTATCTCCTACATAGAGAGCTATAAGTCCAATTTAAGTAAGAGGAAAATAGGAAAGATTTAGTATCATGCATGTATATAAAATTCCTGGTCATCAGTGGATGAGCGCATAACCCATCATCTTACCTCACACACATCAGATTCATCAAAGCAATTTCTTAATGGAAAGACATCTGAAGATAATGGTATAACATAAACAAGGACTATTTTTATATCTTTTCAATTTTTTTCTGGTTTCTGTTCAGGAAACTTCTCTTGTACATTCATACAGTCTTTCTCATCATGTAGAATAGGTCTTTTCATGGTTTCCAAGTTCTTGTTCCCTCTCTGGTAAAACCAAAGTCTCACCCCCTGACTAGTATGTGTCCCAGCCATGGCAGCGAATCTAGAGCTCCATAGAGATTTCATGTGACAAGAGCAAGAAGTGGAGCCGTGGTTTTATATGTCCTGGGGTCACACTTCCCTAGGACAGATGTTTTCCTGAGATTTCCTTCAAAGATAGCCACTTCTCAGGGGCATCAGATTACCATACAGTTGGTGATTGAAATAGGGTAGCCAACTGAATATTCTTCTCTTGTCATGATGCAGGTCATGATTAATTGAACAGCTCGTGAGAAATGGAGCTTATTTTAAATTGCTTCTCAAGGATAGTCGCTGTCCTAATAAAAGGGAAAGAAAAAAGGAAAGCAAAAAACAAAACAAAGAAAGAACCCTAGAGCAGTTGAGAAGTAGAGTGTGTAGCTCTATGTAAACTTGGGTATCTTAACCCAAAGTCATACAAGATTGCCACGGAACACAAGCAAATAAATAGAGTTCTAGATAGGCTTCTCAAAAAAAGCTTGCTTTGATTATCTTCTGGGAAATCCTCAGAAATTAGAATTTTTTACAAAAGATTTTATTTCTTAAGTAAGAGAGAGAGAGAGCACAAAGTAGAGGGAGTGGCAGACAGCAAGAGAGGTAGACGCCCTGCTGAGCAAGGTCCCAAGCTGGAGTGGATCCCAGAACCCTGGGATCATGACCTGAGCCCAAGGCAGACACTTAACCAACTGAGCCACCCAGGCACCCTGAAAATAAGAATTTTTAACAAGGTTGGAAAATACAGTTGAGTAAAAATGACACAAACTTTTAACTATTGACCTCTATGGTCAGAATCTGGGTAGCCAGTAAGAAATTAACAGTGAGGGGACAGGGCTCTAATGAGTGTCACATATTTCATTACTTACAGTTTTATTTACTTTTTCCTTTCATTACCTTTTGGAAATTTTGTGTCTCTGGATTTTTTTATTATGCTAACTAATTCAATTTAGGGTCTTCTGAAAAGTTTAGACTCCTAGTGAATCATGCTGGAGAATGGAGTCAAAAACATATGCAGCTTGAAAAGAAGAAAAATTGAACACCAGAACAAACATGAAAACAAAAAGAGAATAATATCACAGGTCTTTTTTTTAAGATTATTAATTAATTTATCTATTTGACAAACAGATCACTAGTAGGCAGAGAAACAGGCAGAGACAGAGGGGGAAGCAGGCTCCCCACTGAGCAGAGATCATGATGTAGGCTGGATCCCAGGACCCTAGTTCAGGACCTGAGCTGAAGGCAGATGCTTTAACCCACTGAGCCACCCAGGTGCCCCAATATCACAGGTCTTAAACCTAGTATTAAAGAATTATTCTGGAAGGGTGTAATTAATCACTTTTACCCACTCTCCAGTATGAAATACTGATTTATGGGAAAATGAGTAGCAGCAAAAAAGCTGCCATGCTTTTTTTCTATTATAAATGAATTTTTAAAATGTCCTTTATACAAATATTTTTAAGATGATTGAATTTCAGAAAGTATTGCTACTTCCTGTGAAAATTAATAAATACCTGTCTTAAAAGTTTGACATTTTAATTGGTTGTTTTATCTCAAAATCTGTAGCCCTTAAGAATACAGAAATGCAAAATCTTGAAAGAATATTTCTTTATTCTTTCTTTCTTTCTTTCTTTCTTTCTTTCTTTCTTTCTTTCTTTCTCTTCTTATTAACATATAATGTATTATTTATTCAATTGAAAAAAGGCTTTGAACTTTTCTCTGACTATCTGACAGACCAAATGTTCCCAATTCTAGACAGAGGTCTCTCCTATAAGTCAACACATCATGCCAGTGTCTGAGAGTGGGTTGGAACTGAGTTATTGCTGTGAGAGAATTCAGTCACAGGGAAGGTAAAAACTTTACCATAGCATATTCACATGGAAGGTGTATCTAGGTGGAACTCTTACAAACTTTGACTTGCTCAAAAGCCCAAAATCCCTCCAGTGCAGGCAACTTTCTGCTCTTCTGATGATTAGGGAAAGGGATGTTTTACTTGATGTATTAGGCAGCTCAGGCTGCTGTAACAAAATGCCACAGACTGGGTGCTTTCACAAGAGGAAGTTATTTCTCACAGTCCTGGAGGCTGGAGACTTTAAGATGAAAGGGTCAGTCTCTTCAGTTCCTGGTGATAGAACTCTTCATGACTTGTGGCCCATTGCCTCAGGGGCTCTGGTGGTGGGCCCCACCCTCTGAAGCTGAAGAAGCAACATCATTGACCTGGGGGGCCTTTGTTGGGAGTGGCTGTCTTGACCTTGTCTTATTCTATCTGGAGTCCCCTCCCTTTTCTTGAAGGATAGCACATGTGGGCACCCAATAGCTCTATGGTTGCATCCTGTAAAAGCCCTGAAGCCCAACAGTCCATCCCACCTCTTTCCCATGTGGTGTAAGCAGGCAATGTCTCTACAGGTATAATCCTATTTGATTCCAGCTTCTGCTGAGATGACTGATTATATCCTGGAGTCACACCCATGTTTCTTCCTCCCATGGAGACTCTCAGTTCACCCTGTGTGTTCTCTTTGGAAACTCTCTCATTTTTTTGCAGTATGAATTAGAAAAGATTTTTCCAAATCTCCAAGCCCCTGGGTTTGCTCTTTATATTTCCTTTTCTAATTTATTTCTCTGTGCCCATAGTTTACTATAAACAACAATGGGGACAGACCTAAGTTATACCTTCAATACTTTCTGTAGAAACAACCTCTGCTGAATATCCAATTTCATTGTTTGCAAGATCCACCTGCCATATCTCTGCTATTATTAGCTACTGTCAAAGAAGGATCACTATTCGGAGTTCTTTACTGACTCAGTTGAAGAACATGCAACTCTTAATCATTTGGAGTGTGCTGAACTAGAAAGGCAGAAATCTAGTTAGGGTGTTTCCTCACCCCCTCCATGTCCCAGGGCTCTGTGCACGCTCCTTAACATATATCCAGATCAGGGATACTGATCCACACCTCCACTGCTGATTGAGGCTCTGCTGGGCCTCCAGGTTCATGTGCGATGTCGCGTTGCATCTCCTTCAAGGCCTCTAGTGATCTCTACTGTGCGACCTCTTGAGAGCCCAGCAAGTTTTCAGAAGCTGTCCTCTGCTGTTGGGGTTGATGGTGAGGCATGACTTCAGGTCCACTTGCACTGAAATGTCACTTGGCCTTGATCATTACATATAAGAAGCCCTCCCATCCATCATTTTGCTGTGAAGCTGTGGTGGCTCAAGGCTCAGACTAGGAAGCCAGGTAGCTGGCTCTTCAGTTCTATGGTTCCTCCTAAGGACCACAGTAGGTTCCTTTCTAGGTTGCTATCACCAGCCCTCACCCCTGATGAGCATAAGCTAAGAGCAGAGGAATGTCCAGAAGTGAATGTCTGTTATGTCCCCGTTTCCTGAAGCCCACTCATTGATTTAAAGTTTTATTCTTCTGGGAAAGGAAAACAAAAATTCATTCTATTCTTTTTCCTCCAAAGGGAAATTCTATGCTCTACACCTTCCAGTTCATGATTTTTATCTTTATTTATTCATTTATTTGAGGATATTTGGCACATAATATTCCATTTATGCTATTTGTTGTTGTTGTTGTTGTTTAGGAAAAAACACAAGTTCTGGAATGTCAAGAACTGGCTTTTACCCTCAGCAACAGATAATGGAAGCAAGTCAGACTTTTAGCATTAGGATATTTGACTGCTCTGTACAAGTCTGTTTAGATGTCCAAACACCACAGCATTTACCATTTGTTCTCAGCCAGTTCCTCCAGAGGGGACTTTGGGTCGAATACCTACCTCAACCATCATCTTGGGATGAGAAGAAAAGGAATAAAAAGGAGTATAAAATTGGAAGGAAGGGAAACAGTAATTTCTGAATATAATTAAATATTACATTTTTAAAAGTTTCTTGAAAATAGCTAAATCCCAAAACTTGCTCAACTTTGATTACCAAGACTCTCCCTCAGTTGGGGGATTTATAAATTATTTCTTTCTTTATTTATTTACACTTTTAACTTATTTTTTTAAACAATTTTTATTTAAATTCAATTATTTAATATATGATGTATTACTGGTTTCAGAGGTAGAGGCCTGTGATTCTTCAGTCTTATATAATACCCAGATTTCATTACATCACCCACCTTCCTTATTGTCCAGTGCCACGTTAGACCATCCCCTCCCCCCCCCTCCCCTCCCACAATCTTCAGTTTGTTTCCTAGGATTAAAAGTCTCTGATGGTTTCTCTCTCTGTCTGATTTCATCTTGTTTTTAAGGTATTTTATTTTCATGCGACTAAATATAAATATATTATATTTATTTGTGACTAAATATAAATTGTAGGCAGGACAGGAGGAAATAGCATGAGCTTTCCCTCAGTTCTCCCAAGGGTCATGACTGGTTGTTCAGGAGGCAGGTGGACCCCCCACACCATGGCTGGTTCTTCCAAGCAAGACCATTGCCATGGATGGGGCCTTAACCCATTACACCTGATGTGAAGGTGAAGTGCTCATCCTATACACATACACCTGCTCTCCTGAGTCTCCAACATGGTTCTCTTGCACAGACTCAGAGAATCTGCTGTGGCTGCCCTTTAGACCAACAACACATGTGGGCAGCTGGGCCACCCCAGGCAGGAGGTTTGTGTTTGGGCCTGAACCACTGTGGGAAGAAATTCTAAGCTTTGCAGGCAGTAATAAACTCCCACATCCTCAGCCTCTACCCGGCTAATTGTCAGGGTGAAATCTTTCCCTGACCCGCTGCCACTGAACCTGTCTGGGACCCCAGGGTAACGGCTGGAGGCCAAGTAGATCAGAATCTATGGAGACTGGCCTGGCTTCTGCAGGTACCAATACAAATAGTTCTTTCCATTACTGTACAGGAGGCTTTAACTGGCCCCGTAGGAGATGGAGGCCGGCTCTCCAGGGGTGACGGACAGCGAGAGTGGGGTCTGTGTCAGCACTATCTCCCCGCTGGATCCTAAGGGAAAGAGAGTGAAATACAAAGTTCAAACATTATTAGCATTTTCATGTTTCCCTTCCATTATTTATGGTATGTGAGATTATTTCTTTTCTGTGTTATTTTGATGCATATTCCCCACATATTCAATTTTAAGAAGGAACAGATTTTCTAAGGTACAAAGGGTCCCTGGTAGTCACCTATACTACCCTCCCACTTCTATGCTGCGCGGGTCACCAGAACAGACTTTTCTCCTTTCCCAATCTTCCTTACCCTGACAGATCTCAGTATGTCACGCCCCACGTTGAGGGAAAAACATACACATCTAACTAGCAGATACCTTCCATCTAAACATGGAGAGCTCACCTTCCCCACCCTATTCTCCTTTCTCATGTCCCCTCTGCTCTTACCTGGGACCCAGAGCATCAGCAGCCCCAGGATCTGAGCAGGAAACCTCATTCTGAGCAGTTGAACAGATGAAGCTTGGTAAGTCCAAGCAATGTTTGAGCTGACCTTTTATGTCAGACCTGCTAAAAAGGATCCTCCCTAGGAGACAATATGCAAATTCCCAGGTGGGTGAAGCCATGTGGACAGAGCCATGAGAAGGGCAAGAGTCTCCTGTGAGCAGAGTGAAATAAAGTATCTTCTTTGTTTGGGGGAAAACCAAGAAAACCGTCATCAGGTTGCCAAATGGCATCAGGATCAGATTCTGAATATCCAGATCAGTATGTGGGAGATGAATGACCATCTTGCTTAGCTCCTTCCAGGCTCATATTGGGAAAGAGATGGCTTCTACCATGTTGGTATTGATGGGCAGAGTCTGCAAACACAAGAAGGACATGAAATGGTTGCAAAGTAGTTTGGTATCTCTTCTTACCAGGTTAACAGTTAAAGAATGTTGAACGGTTAGGCACAGTCTTTCCTTCAGATGTAGTGAATTAAACTGCGTGGAAGCATTCAACTTAAAAGAGTAAGACAAGGAGAAAAAAAAAATCTTCCAATAGAGACAGAGAGCAAAGGATCTGTTTAAGACAAGAGGAAAAACAGAATTTTATGTGTCAGGCAGTGAATCTGAAATTCCTGGTAACCAGTTGTTATCATCTGGTGAATATCCCATGATACTTACCTCACTCTATATGTACCAGGTGAATTTAAAAGAATTTTTAAGGGAAGAACTTCCTTGGGAGCACAGAGCAGAATAAACAGGGATAATTTTTTAGTATTTTTGTCTGGGGTTTAGAATATCTCTTCTTTTACAGAATCACTTTGGACATGTATAATGGGGTCTTGTATTATTGTTTCCTATGAAATACAACATAAGAACTTCAGAAGTTTCCATTGTGCTTGTTGTGTATCTCATCATCTATTGCCCTGAAATGTCCAGGAAATGAAAAGTCTCACAGAAATTATTTTATGTTCAGAAAAGGGCTTTGAAATTTTCCTATACCACCTGTACACTGAAGGATCAAGAATGCTTTGCTGAAATCCCTGTTTCCCTCATGTCTCCAAAGCGCACTGCATCCTGGACAACAAAACTGACCCCATCAAAGCTGGTCACCGCACACAACATAAATAAGTATGAAGCATTTGTCAGGAGTGGACAAACACCTACCCTGAGGTCCAGAAGGGGAGCAGGTTTAGGGAAAGCCTGAATCATGCTGTAGACACCCTCCTTATCCTATCAGGAACAAAATGCTTCTGCATTACTCCTGTGACTCTGCAAACATCAAGCTGCTTGCATCAAGAGAAGGAATACTGAGTCAAGTGTATTAGAAGCAGTGCAGGCCTGTGCTA
Source organism: Mustela erminea (assembly GCF_009829155.1). Taxonomy (NCBI): domain Eukaryota; kingdom Metazoa; phylum Chordata; class Mammalia; order Carnivora; family Mustelidae; genus Mustela; species Mustela erminea. The sequence goes on from NC_045620.1 coordinate 103,908,474, forward strand.
TACTGGCAATGTGAGAGAGTTCAAGTACAAGGTAGCAAAAGCAGCTGTAAGATTGCAGGTCGTGTCAGCATACTCACAGCTCACTTGTGGGATGTACAGATAATGGTCCGTGCCCTGCTGACTCCCATAGGGAAATCGTGTTCATGCTACTCAGTATGTCTTTCATGATGAACTGCTGTTTGAGCCAGATGCTGGGTGGAACTGGGATGCAGAAGAAGGCCTAGGGCAACAGGCAGAAGCGTTCAGTCCTCAGGGAGTGACTGAGGCCCAAGGAACTGGTGGATCCACAGATTTAGTTAGGTGTCACATGTTTATCGTGGTGAAGACAGACACAGTGTCCCACACATGTTCCATGGGATCTAGTATCTGGAAGCAGGCAACCATCTCCAATGTCGTTTACTTCCTTAAGCAGACAAGACATTGTTTTATTTTGTGAATCCAAATCTTCACTTACTTACCCCATAACTCCATAAATAATATGCCCCTTCATTTAGTCAAAATATTACTAGAGCACTATTGTCAATGGGGCATCTGTAAGGCATGTATATCTTAGGCAATGTGCCTGGAATTTGGAAATACACTAATAATCAACTGCCATTTTGATGATGGCAGGACCAACATCTTTTCAGGGATTTCTTTTTCCTTTCCTTGAGGTATTGGTGTGCTCATACCATGTGCATAAATGGATTGATCTAGACCACCAGTTTTACAACGTACTACCTAAGTCCTATCCACATATTACACCTGAATTTGAAATAAACGGCATTTCCAGGTTCAGGTAGGATGGAGTAGACCTCACAGGAACAACATAACATTGCAACAAATACAGAGGAGAACAAAAAAAATGTAAAAATCATGTTTATGATGAAATCAGAGAGCCATGGAAGAAGTGAGGACCAGAAGATCAACAATTCCAGAGACAGAAAGTATGTTGTAGGTGATGAGATGTTCTTCTGTTTTTTATATCCTCATGGAAATGCAAAATCTGAATGTGGGCATATCCTCTGGCTTGGTCCAGACAGAGGGTTCTGCTGGGGAAGAGAACACAGCTGAGCTTGGGCAGCTGCAGGAAGCTGCTTTAATAGACAAGCCAGGACCTGAGACTTTATCCCAGGGTGGATTTCTCCTGGGAACATCTGCTGAAGTCTGAGATGTGGCTGGGCCTCCAGGCCAGAAATACAGAGTAAACCTCCCACATTGTCCTGCATTTTCCCCCTCTAATGCTGCACTGATTGTCCCTATGTCTCAGACATGAGCCTTGGCCCCTACCACTGCATCCCTGGCCAAGCTTCCCAGCCCTGGCTCTGCCTCTGGTCACTGTCCTCTTTGTCTACATGGTTTCTCAATGATCATTTTTCTCAAATTATTTCAGACATACCCTGGAGTAGAATGCAATTTTGGACGTTGACCCATGCTCTCCTGGCTTACATAAGAATGTATGATAGATCTAGGTTAGGAATGAGGTAGGAACTTCACTAAACTTGGAGTCAGGAAAGATACACAGTGTCACTACAAGACCCACCATTTTCCATGTCACTGGCAGTATCAGCAGGGCATGGCCTGGGAGCCCAGGCAGTGGTCCCTTCACTCTGTCATCTCCCAGGAAGTACATCTGACTTTCCGTGTGGATTCAAATCTGGACCTCAACCCCATCAGCATCCCCTCCCCAACACACACGAGCCCCGGAGCTGGGTCTTGCTGAAAGAGCTGACCTCCATCACGTGTCTTCATAGTCGTGTTATGCCCCTGCGTGAAAACACAAGATTCTGATTACAAGAGGCACAACCTTAGCTTTTGTATTTTCTTGTATTCATCCAAATTCTGCTGACTAAGGCATACATTTTATGCTCATTCGTTGTTCCAAATTGTTCTTTATATATAAAATCCAGCTTTGGAATTCAGAAATCTCAGTTGACTTCAACTTGCTGAGATTTTTCAATGACTCTGGTGTTTGGTCTTTGTTTATGAAGTGTTTATTAAGATTATCTAGTTCAAAAATACAGAGTAGAACAATTTTTCTCAGTTCCTCCAATGAGGACAGTAATACACATCATTGACTGTCCCAGCAGGACAGAGATAGGTGCTAGGACAGAGTATATATAGGTGAGAAGGTGAAGGAAGAGAAGACAACTGTGTCTTATTATCACCAAATACCCTCCTGCTGCTGGATTCTGGCAACTATCAAACCTAACAAAACCAAAAATGTGTATTTTTTTGTGTGTAGCTCCCACCAATATCAGACACAATGTTGGGGCTGAATGAAATTAATTGATGAGTGTATGCTTGCAGCAAGGACTAGCATGAACTTTTACTCGGCTCTCCCTTCTGATGCCGCCAGTTGCTCAGAGGGAAATCGGGCCCCTCCACTCTGCCATGCCAAGGCTGCTGCCATGGAGGAGAAGTAACCTGTGGTGCCTAAGGGGTACCGAGCACAGGCAGGGTCCAGAATCCGCAGCTGCACACAACTCCCCAGAGCTCTCCAAAGCCTTCCTCTTAGATTATGAAAGTCTGTTTTGCTTAGTCCCCAGAGACATAATACATGTGAGCAGCTGGTCCCTCCCCCAAGCAGAGACATGTGTGTGGAAGGCTGACCCAGGGTGGGAGGATACTGTGTACCTTGCTGGAAGTGATAAACCCCCACTTCCTCAGCCTCAAAACTGCTGATCCTCTGAGTGAAATCTGTGCCTGCCCGCTGCCACTGCACCTGCCTGGGACCCTGGAGTAAGAGTAGGAAACCAAATAAATGAGGTCCTGTGGAGACTGGCCTGAAGGCTGCAGGAACTAGTGCATTTCCTTCACTGCAGGAATCTCTCTGCCTGTCTCTGCAGGAGATGGAGGCCGGCTCTCCAGGGGCGACTGACAAGGAGAGTAGGGTCCCTGTCATCACAATACCCCCATTTTAGTCCTAAAATAATGAGAAACATGCAAGATGACATACAAATATTATAAGCCATTTTCATCATTTTTTTAAAATTTTATTTATTTATTTGACAGAAAGAGATCACAAGTAAGCAGAGAGGCAGGCAGAGAGAGAGAGAGGAGGAAGCAGGCTCCCCACTGAGCAGAAAGCCCGATGCGGGGCTCGATCCCAGGACCCTGAGACCATGACCTGAGCCGAAAGCAGAGGCTTTAACCCACTGAGCCACCCAGGCGCCCCCATTTCCATCATTTTTTAAAGGATTTTATTTACTTATATGTCAGAGAGAGAGAGAGCACAAGCAGGGGAGTAGCAGGAAGAGCAGACAGAGGGAAAAGAAAGCTCCCTGATTTGCAAGGAGCCCAATGTGGGATACAATCATGACCCAAGCAGAAAACAGATGATTAACCGACTAAGCCACCCAGGCATCCCCCACTTTTATCATTTTATTTGCTAAATATTTCAGACTAATTTACTTTTTTGTGAATTTGACTTACATATTAAAAATACCCCATTCCAAGTAATTAAAAAATTTTTCAGACACAAGGGGGTCTCTAGAATTCTCCTTTTTCAGTGGCACAGGCTTCACCACAGCACAGGCCCTTCATCTTTTAGGTTCTTCTCATTCTCATACATTCAAACATCTCATGCCCCTTCCCAGACACCAAGAAATATGTATTCAAAAGTGTGCAGAGTAAACATGGAGAAAGCACTCAAACATGGTGCACCCCGAGCTCACCTTCCCCACCCATTCTGCTTTCACAGCTCCCCCTCTGTTCTTATTTGGGATCCAAGGCATTAGTAGCACAAGGAGAAGAAGAGGGAACCTCCTTTTGAGAATTTGAACTGATGCCTTCTGGTAATTCAAAGCAAGGTTCAAACTGTCCTTTTATCTCAGACTTGCAAGAGAGTCCTGCCCAGGGAACAATTATGCAAACCTTCCTCTGCTTGCTTCCATGTGCTTGTGGAGAGAGCCACCAGTGGATGAGAGGACCACTGATGTAAGCCAAGTAAAGTACAATAGTTTCCTCTTGGAAGAAATCCAGTGGAGATACAGTCTTTGCTGCCAGCAGTAGTGGGGAAAGAATCTTGCTGTCAAAGTCTAATTCTCAGCAAGGACAAAGTGCATATTTCCCCGAAATATGAAAGCATCAGAAACAATGACAATGTACATATGTGTGTGCGTGTCGGTCTCCTGGAAGTCTTTGGATACTGAGATGCCTAAATTATAACCATAACCGCTATTTCTGATTCTGTACCTTTGCTTGCTAACCCATGAGGAGATGGAAAATTACCAGCAAACTTTCTATAGGCACTCTGTAACCACACAACCCCCGCCCAGAATCGAACCTAGTAGAGTGGCCGCTCCCGGACCCCCACCAGGCTCTGGGCCGAGAGATAACAGCCATCTGGGGCCAGAGAAACCCCCACCCAGAATTGGACATAACAAAGTGACTGCTCCCGGACCCCCAACCCAGCTTTGGGTACGGGAGATAATAACCATCTGGCACCCCACGGCTTGACAGGGAGACCCCGGCCAATCCTGAGGTGACACATACCCAGCGGTGCCAACCAAGCAGTTTGAAGAATGGCAGCCCTTTGAGCTAACCAATAATCTGTTCCTAGCCTTTTCCAGCTCTGTAGTGCACCAGTCATATTATGGAGTTGCTGTTCAATTTTCCCACAGTATGTAGTGATTTGTTAGGAGATACTATGATGTATGCTAAGTCCCTGCCTCCCCAAATAGTGTATAAAAAGTGCTGTGATCCTGAGCTCAGGACCTCTTAGTGTAACCGGCAACGAGTGCACAGAGGTCCGGGTTTGAACTCGTAATAAATGACCCTTGCTGTTTGGCTTTGACTCTGGACTCTGGTGGTCATCTTTGCGGGGGGGTCTCGAAATTTGGGCACAGCAATACCTTGCTTGGCTTCTTCCAAACTAATCATAAGAAGAAAGCAGCTCCCACGTCCACTGTAAAGAACTGACAGTGGCTTTCCCATTACTGTAATGCTACTGTTTGACTTTCCATCAGTCTGACAGTGTTTCTTTCTCTGTCTACCAATGAGCTTGCTCTGTGGCCCAAGGTACAACCACTTCCTCAAGGAACTTTGAGTAATAAACCTTATCATTCCAAACTCCCTGAAGGAAATCAGATTACCAGAGATAGCTCCACTCCCATCTTTGTTGCAACATTATTCACAATAGCAAAGATATACAGACAACCTAAGTGTCCCTCTGTGAATGAATGGATGAGGAAGTTGTGGTATTGGCACACAATGGAATACTATTCAGGCATAAATAAAATAACATTCTGCCATTTGCAACCAATTGGATGGACCTTGAAGTCATTACATTAAGTGAGAGAAGTCAGAGAAAGACAAATATTCTATGGCATCACTTATATGTCGAATCTAAAAGAACTAAATTCAGAAAACAGAGTAGAATGGTGTGTCCAGGCACTGGAGATGTAGGGTAGGAAACCTGGGGAGATGTTGTTTAGGCGTATGATGAACTTAAAAGTAAAATGGCCAGTATTTGATCAATAAAATGAGTTTATTAGGAATAGGAGAGGACAAGAAACCTATGACAAATCCTAGGCAAGTCTGAAGAGACCAAGAGAAGGTATTTTTAATTGGGGTATAGGAGGAAACTGGGGAGGGTTATTTGGACCAGATGTCACTGGGGAATAACAAGAGTCCCATTGGCAACAAGCAGTGGTTTGTGTAGAATTGCCCACCTTGGGGAGAGGAGGGATTTTTTTTTCATTTTTTTTAAAATCAGGGAATAAAGTCCTTATTTGAAATTGTCCTCTCTTGTCAAAATAATTCTTTTTATTCCTTTTAGCAATATTAAGTTTTATTCTATTCTTAAGGTTTTTATTGAAATTGCAGTCACCATTCTGTGTGGTATTGGTTTCACATGTACAAAATGACAACTCCACACTTCCATACAATACCAGGTGCTCAACACTGTCAAACACCAACATGGATTCCATTTGTTTTTCCAAGAATGGCTTCAGTTGTCTGGATTTCCTGCTATATTTAATTTCTAACTGTACACAAGGTGGGGCGGTTCAGATGAACTTTTATTCAGCTCTTGCCTCTGTCCTCACTGGTGGCTCAGAGCTCACCCATTCTCCCTGACAGGCATGTCATACCCAGGATTTTTCAACTGACAAGTGCATAAAGGATGGTGCTGGGGTACAGCTGAGTGCCTTGGGGTATAGACCTCACAGCACCAAGTATTGCTTGAGTTCCCCATTATCTTCCTCTTATAATGACAGGGAGTCCTGTGCCTGCTCCCCAGATAAGCAACATGTGTGGGCAGCTGGGCTACCCCAGCTGGAGGTTTCTGTTCTAGGCTGAACCACTGTGTGAGGAACATGTAAACTTTGCCCACAGTAATAAACCCCCACATCGTCAGCCTCCACCCTGCTGATTCTCAGGGTGAAATCTGTCCCTGACCCGCTGCCACTGAACCTGTCTGGGACCCCAGTGAAACGGTTAGTGGCCAAGTAGATCAGAAGCTGTGGAGACTGGCCTGGCTTCTGCCGGTACCAATGCAAGTAATTGTATCTATTACTGTGCAGGAGGCTCTGACTGGCCCGGCAAGAGATGGAAGCTGGCTCTCCCGGACTGACGGACAGGGACAGTGGGGTCTGTGTCAATACAACTTCCCCACTGGATCCTAAAGGAAGAAGAGAAATTGCAAGGTTAAGTGCAAATATTGTGGGTAATTCCCATAGTTTTCATTTGCTCTTTATTTCAAACTAAACGGCCTTTTAAGAGACCTTGATTCAGAACTCAAACCTTTCCCATTTCAAAACAGAACTAGAAATTGGCAAGACATAACAGAATTCTCTAGAAATCACCTAAGCCCTCGCAGTCTTCAGTGCCATGAAGTCACCAGAGTCCATACAGGTCATTTTCCCTCAGGACTCTTCCTCTCTCACAGATAAAAGTCATATACCCCATCCCAGTGGGAAGACACCCATCTCACATGGAAACAAAATTTATGTGAGAAAATGGTGCCCTCAGGGTTCATCCTGCCCTTCCATTTCCCTTCCCCTTTGGGCACCCTGTATACCTGGAAACCAGAGCATGAAGAGCCCCAGGAGCTGAGCAGGGAACCTCATTTTGACAAGTTGAAGGGATGAGTTCTGGTAGGTCAAGACAAGTTGAGAGTTGATCTTTTATCTCAGGCTGGCAAGGGAGGGTCCTCCCTGGGGGACAACATGCAAATCCCCTGTAGGTGCAACCAAATGGAAAGAGCCAGCTGGAGAAGCATATGACCTCTCATGTGAGCAGAGTGACATTACAGACTGTCTTTGCTTGAAGCAAAACTAAATGAGATGCAATCTATGCTGCCTGAGTGGTTAGAGGGACATATTTAAGTGTTCCTTCCATTTTCCTGCTAGATTTCTAAATCTTCAGCTGTTTCTAGGCACATTTTACACTTGTATTTTAAAAGGTAGACCCTGAGTAACCACAGCAGACTTGAGAAAGAAGAGCAAAGCTGGAAGTATCACAATCTTAGACTGAAAACTGTACTATGAAGTTAGAGTAACCCAAACAATATGGTATTGGCATTGAAATAGACATAAAGGTCAGTAGAACAGAACAGAGAGTCCAGAAATAAACCTATGTTTATATAATCAATTAATCTATGACAAAGGACACAAGAGTACACAATGGGGGCCTCTCTTCAACAAACACTGTTCGGAAAACTGGACAGGTGCATGTGAAAGAATGAAATTACATCACAGACAAAAATAAACTCAAAATGGATTAAAGACCTAAGCTGAAGACCAGAAGTTCCAAAATTCCTTGCAGAAAACAGGCAGTAATCTCATTGACATTAGCCTTAGAAACATTTTTCTAGATATGTCTTCTTAGGCAAGTGTGGAAAAAGCAAAAATGAACTCTTGGGACTATACCAACTGAAAAACTTTTGCACAACAGAGGGAACCATCAACAAAATGAAAAGGTAACCTAGTAAGCAGGAGAAGATATTTGCTAATGATTCATCCAATAAGGGGCTAAAATCCCAAATACATAAAATACGTTTAAAACTAATCACTGAAAAACAAATAATCTGATTAAAAATGGACAGAAAATCTGAATAGACATTTTTCCAAAGAAGATCTGGGATGGCCAACAGACACATGAAAAGATGCTCAACATCATAAATCATCAAGGAAATGCAATTCAAAACCACAATGAGATAACCCTTACACCTGACAGGATAGCAAGTATAAAAAGGAAGAGAAAGAAGAGGGTGGTGAGGATGTGGAGAAAAAGGAGGCCATGCACTGTTGGTGGGAATGTACATTGGTGCAACCACTTTGGAAAACGGTATGGTGTTTAAACAGCATGGAGTTTTCTCAAAAAATTAAAAATAAGAATGCCACACAATTCAGTAATTCCACTGCTGGGCATCTATCCAAAAGAAAACAAAAACTCCAGTTTCAAAAGATAATATGCAACCCTAAGTTTGCTGCAGCTGTATAGTCAAATATGGAAGCAACCCAAGTGTCCATCAATAAATGAATGGATAAAGGAGAGGTCCTATATATGTACAATGGAGTATTACTCAACCGTAACAAACAATAAAATTTTGTCCTTTGTGACCTCATGAATGGACCTAGACGACATTCTTTTTTTTTTTTTAAGATTTTTATTAATTTATTTATTTGACAGACAGAGATCACAAGTAGGCAGAGAGGCAGGCAGAGAGAGTGGAGGAAGCAGGCTCCCAGAGGAGCAGAGAGCCTGAAGAGGGACTCTATCCCAGGACCCTGAGATCAGGATCTGAGCTGAAGGCAGAGGCTTTAACCCATTGAGCCACCCAGGTACCCCTAGAGGACACTCTGCCAAGTGAAATAAGTCAGACAGAGAAAGCCAAAGCCATATGGTTTTATTTGTAATTCGAATCTAGAAAGGAAAACAAACAGACAAACAACAAAATGTAGAACTCAGACTATAAATACAGAGAACAAACAAGTGTCTGCCAGATAAGAAGGAGGTGGGGAGACAGGAAATATGGGTGAGGGGACGGGGAAATACAGGCTTCCAGTTGTGGAATGAATAAGTCACAGGGTTGAAAGTACAGCCCAGGCAACAGGGTCAATGGTATCAGAACAGTGTCCTATGGTGACAGATGGGAGAAATACTGCAGTGAGTAGAGCGTAACAGACAAGTTCCTGAGTCACTCTGTTGAGTACGTGAAGCTGATGGAACACTGCATGTCCACTAGAGAGACTTCAAGGTGTGGGTAAGGAAAAGAAAAGAAAAGGGAATTCCAAAGAGGTAAAGGTAGGAAGAAAGATTCACACCATAGAGCAGTACCATAAGAACTCATACTGTTTTCTTATTTTACATATTTCAATGTATTTTGAAATCATTGGAGACTTACAAGAAATTTCAAAAGCATCAAGATCATTTCCATACAATCTCTCCAGCTTTCCTTAATGTGTACAGCTCACATAACCTTACTATAATTAACCTTAGCCAGGAAATTAACATGGATACAATGCTATTAATTAATTAATAATCCATATTTAGATTCACTAAGTTTTCCATTAAAGCACTGTGTCCTAGGATAAAAGATTGGGGTCTGGAGATAAAATCCAAGAAACTATACTGCATTTCTTTTTCTTTTTTTTTTTTTTTAAGATTTTATTTATTTATTTGACAGACAGAGATCACAAGTAGGCAGAGAAGCAGGCAGAGGGAGAGGAGGAAGCAGACTCCCTGCTGAGCAGATAGCCCGATGTGGGGCTCGATCCCAGGACCCTGGGATCATGACCTGAGCGGAAGGCAGAGGCTTTAACCCACTGAGCCACCCAGGCGCCCCACTATACTGCATTTCATTGGCATATCTCGTTAGTTCTCTAATCTGTGATGATTACCCCTTTTTGTCTCTTTCATGGCCTTGAAACGTTTGCAGTGTAATGCACAGTTGTTTGGAAGAATGTCCCTTTAAACAGATTTGTTTGATGTTTCTATTGATTGGAAGAAGATTTTCAGTATTGGCAAGAAATGGCAGAAGGAATATATCCTCAGTGCATGATACCAGAGGTTATCTATGCCAACATTTCTGATTACAAGGATCAATAAATGACTATGACTATGACTGTTGAAACCCTGTTGCACAGATGTACTGAACATATATAATCAAAGGAGCTACTTCAAACACTCTCCTTATTTGGAGAATAGTCAGTCTACTTCTCTCTGAGAGTACCTGTGTTTGTGGTTGATTTTCATATTTTAGTGATTTTTATAACTTGCAACCCAATAGAGAATATTGAAAAAATGAATTACTTTCACTCTTAGATGACAAATGTTTCTCTGAGTCTGGAGGCAGGAAAAGAGGACTAAGATTGATGAAAACATGGGACTGATGGAAAATGTGATTTAATAAAACACTCACAAATGCATGACTGTTACTGTGTCAATTATTTGGATAAATGAATAGAATTTGGTACCATGTAACATGCTGGAGAAATAAAACATAATAAATTCAGTTACATAATGCAGGGAGCTACTCCGTACTAGGGAGACTGAGACACCAATCATGTATTAGGATTGATGCACTATGAGGATTCACAGAGTTAGGACACTGTTCTGACAACCTCCCCTGGAGACTATGTAATCACACCTCTTCTACACTTTTTTCAATAAAGGGATGATTTTCCAACCTTTTATTTCTGATCCAATCGATGAGATTGTGTCTTTTGATGATTGTGCAAGGTAAAAATGAGGGGAGGGTGCAGACGTTGTGTACAGCAGGGAGGATGGCAGAGCAGGGCCAATCAGACTTACTGGATGTAGTGGGTCTGACTTGGGCTTTTGGGAAAAAATACTCCTCCTGGGGCCCCAGCACTGCCTATAATGCACTGAACATGCGCTGAGGCTGGGAGTGTGGCACTGAGATCAGGGCAGAGCAGAACTGTGCTCTTGATGCTGAGGAGAGCAGGGGTCATTCCTTCAGAGATCAGCATTACCCAGAGCTGAGGGGAAGAGCGTCAGCATGGAACCATCTATGAGCAGCCTCAGCCATGCTGGCCAAGACACGTTTTATCTAAGGAGGATATACACATGGCTGGGATGGTCCAACTGGGAGATCAGCTGGGCAGGCCAACTTTTGGGATGAATAATGAGGTTTCCCACGTGTCATGGAGGATCAGTATTGAAAGAGAAAAAAGTCACAAGGTGATTTTTTATTTGATCTTGAGAAATGTCCCTTCTGCCCAGTTTTCCATGCTGGCTGTAGCTACTGGTATCAATCTAACCAAAGTCTCTGTTTCATCAGTCACCCTGTTGGTCACTGAGAGGCTGTGTGCATAGTTCTGAAGTGTGGACAAAACAATCTACACTGGTTCTCTCTCTGACACCAATAGTGACTGCAGATGTGGGCAACTTGAGTCTGGTTTGGTCAAAAGGTCCCCAAAGCCATGGCCATGGGCCCGTGAGAGCCTATAGCTTTCCTACTTTCTGAGACCTGGGTGAGGAGCACCTTGCATGGTGTCCTGATGGCCAGTCAGGGACTACTCCACGCTCCTTTCCTTTGCCAGAGGGACCTCTCATCACAAGTCTCTCTCACATGTGCTCTCTGGGTGGGTCATTTCCCCAGAGTTACACTCTGTCCAGGACAGTGTTTGATGGAGAGAACTTGTTTTCTGCTGACTCAAATATGTCATTTTAGAACCTTCACTAAGTGCTATCTTCCCTGTCTCTGTGGATCCTGAAACATGGGTGGCAGGAGGAGATGTGACATTACCCCTGGGTGAAAAAGGGAATCTCTGAGATGTAATCATAAGTGCCAACAGGAAATCTAACTTCTAAGATGGGTCTGGGCTCTTGGCCATTAATGCCAGACACAGCCAGAGTCATCCAGGGATCCCTGTGGTACCTGTGCGCCCTCTTGTGGCCATGTGGAGGGAATCATCCCAAGGGTTTTTTCCTTGTTCTTGGACAATACCATTTGTAGGATAAAGTGAACTTCTTTCTTGTACATTTTCAAACATGTCTTATTTCTGAGGCCTGTAACAAATGATAATGGCTTTCCAGGTTCTGTAGCAGAGTGTGGCAACATGAGGTAGTGATGCATAGTTATAAGTTCTGAATTGTGATTTCCCCATCATATCTGGGATCTAAAGACCTCTGAGGCCACCCCAGATTTGGCTGCTATACAGCTTAGGAAAGGAGTGACTGCAGAGTCAGGAGAATTGGGTGCCAGAGCGATTCAGTACCTCTGTGCGTATATTGCATTTCATTTTGATCTCTCAGTGTGCTGTCTGGGGCTGACTCCAGACTCTCCTGCCGGCTGTCCCACTCCCCTGGGAAGGACTGGGAGCTCAGAGTGATGGCTGCACAGGAAAACTGGTCTTCAAGTTCTCAGTCTGAGTGAATCTCACCTCACTGCTTTTAGTGGTCTTAGTGGGGCAGGGTGCTGACCGCCCAATGATTGTGGAGGGAGGGGACACCCTCTTTTTTGTCTTACACTGATCATAACTGCCAATTTCAAGGAGGTTTAAACCAATATATGCTGAAATCACTACCTGTTTTCCCAAACCTATATTGAATAGAGTCTGAGGCCGAGAGTAGCCCCTTTCTTAGCTGCTTTGCTCCCCAGTTCCACAAAGGTGATGGGCCTGCCATGTTTAGGGCTTTGTGGGTGTCCTCTGCATGTGTCCCTTCACCTCTCTGCTGGTCCCCATCCCCGTGCTGTCCCAGTACTCCAGCTAGTCCAGCAGGTCTCCCAGTGTCTGGTCTGAAATTGAATGAGTGCTCTGCTCAACCTGTAATGGAGGACCTTACAGTTTATGAAACTATAATTCAGACAATTCAATGAAACCACTTTTTAAAAATTTTTTCTTTGTTATGATATGTTAATCCCCATACAGTACTTCATCAGTTTTCAATGTAGTGTTCCATGATTCATTGCGTATAACCCAAGTGCTCATTGCAAGTACTCATTGCAATATGTGCCCTCCGTAATTCCCATCACCGGCTAACCCATTCCCCCACTCCCTTCCCCTTCAAAACCTCAGATGGTTTCCCAGAGTCCATAGTCTCTCTTACTTCATCTCCTCCTCCAATTTCCCCCCTTCATTCTCCCTTCCCTCTCTTAATGTCTACCATGGTATTCCTTAGGAACTACATATGACTGAAACCATATGATAATTATCTTTCTCTTAAAGATATTTCACTTAACATAATCCCCTCCAGTTCCATCCAAGTCAATGTAAATGATGGGTATTCATCCTTTCTGATGGCTGAATAATATTCCACTCTAAATTATGAACTGCCTCTTCTATATCCATTTGTCCATTGAAGGGCATCTCAGTTCCTTCCACAGTTGGGCTATCATGGGTATTGCTGCTATGAACATTGGGATATATGTGCCACTTCTTTTCACTACATCTATATCTTAGCAGTAGTATAATTGCTGGGCCATAGGGTAGCTCTATTTTTAACTTTTTGAGGAAGTTCTATTATGTTTTCCAAAGTGGCTGTACCAAGTTGCATTCCCATCAACAGTGTAAAACGGTTTCCCTTTCTCCACAACTTCTCCAACATTTGCTCTTTCTTGCCTTGAGGATTTTTTCCATTCTAACTGGTGTAAAGTGGTATTCAATGTGGTTTTGGTTTGAATTTCCCTGATGGCTAATGATGCTGAACATTTTTTCATGTGTCTGTTAGCCATTAGTTTATATTCTTTTGGAGAATTGTCTGTTCATGTCTTCTGTTCATTTTTTACTTGATTACTTGTATTCTTGGGGTGTTGAGTTTGAGAAATTCTTCATAGATCGTGGATAGCAGCTCTTTATCTGTAGTGTCATTTGCAAATATCATCTCCCATTCTATGGGCTGCTTCTTTCTTTTGTGTACTATTTCCTTTGCTAAAAGAAACTATGTTCCCCTTCTTTGCAGGAAGCTTTTCCATTTTATTGTTTATAGGAGATTACCAAACACCTAACCAAAGGCCTTTGGGAAACTGGATAACTTCCTGTCTAGGGTCTCTCTGTTCCTTGAGTTTCTCTCTGAAAGAGAGAACAGTTTTTCATTTTTGAACATTTGTCGTAGATGCATTATGTGACAAATCCACATGTAAGTATTGTAGTAATTAATTTACTCTTCAGGCAATCCTATGATTAGGATGATTAATGTCCTCCTGTATGGATGAGAAAATGGACTCACTTGTCTGAGATCATACTGCTAGCTCCCAGGAGCATTCAGAGTCAGAGTTTATACTTGGGCATTCCAGCTCTAGAGCTCATACAGTTATCTCCTGGATGCTGCGCTCATTTATCGTTAGAGTGGCATCTGAAAGTGGAAAAAATGTAACCTGCTCGTAGGGCCCATTTCCAGGTTCACAGATAGGATGCTAGAGAAGATACAGCTCCTTGTGACACCAAGGGACTTGTTGTCCCTTGTACCCTGGGCACAACTTGAGTGTTTCAATTGTGCACATTGTGGCTGCTGTTACAGAGGAGTCATGTGATAAACTGGTTTGAGTGCAGAGCTTTGCCTAGAGTCCAAATCTTCTAGCAGTCTCTGTCACTGCACGTTAAAACCAAAGGAAAGTTTTCTGAGTTCCAAACCTTGATTTTAAAAATATTTGTGGAGCATAACAAATAGCATGGAGGACATGGGGAGTTAGAGAGGAGAAGGGAGGTGTGGGAAATTGGAAGGGGAGGTGAACCATGAGAGACCATGGACTCTGAAAAACAATCTGAGGGTTTTGAAGTGGGGGGGGGGTGAGAGGTCAGGGTACCAGGTGGTGGGTATTATAGAGGGCACGGATTGCATAGAGCACTGGGTGTGGTGCAAAAATAATGAATACTGCTATGCTGAAAAAAAAAACTCAAATCCAAAAAAAAGATTAAAAAAAATAAAATAAAGAAGCGAGTCCAAAAGAATGAGAGCACCTAAAATTATATACCATATTCCAGAAGACATGAACAGATATTACTCCATACAGATCCCCAGAAACACAGGAATGATGCTCCACATCATTCACCATCAGGGAAATACAAATCAAGACGATGATGAGATAACATCTCACACCTGGCAGGATGGCTAGTATCAGAACAACAAGGAATCCCATATATGTTGGTGCGGATGTGGAGAAAAGTGATCCTGTGCCCTGTTGGTAGGAGTGAAAATTGGTGCAGCTACTGTGGAAAAGTTGTGGAGGTTCTTCAACAACCTAAACATAGAAGGACCATAGGATCCAGTAATTCCACTGCTGGGTATTTACACGAAGAACACAAAAACACTACTTCAAAAGATACATGTGGTCCTGTGTGTATTTCTGCATTATTGACAATAGCCAAGATGTGCAAGCCACCCATGTGTTCATCCATACAGGAATGGATGAAATGTGCTATATGTACACCATGGAATCATCCTCGGTCATAAGAGAGAATGAGTTCTTGCCATCTGTAGCAACAGGGATGGAGCTAGAGAGTGTTACGCTAAGTGAAATAAGACATAACCAAATACTACAGGGTTTCACTTCTTGTGGAATCTAGAAGCAAAGCAAATCAATAAGCAAAAAGCAGAAACACACTCATGACTACAGAGAACCCACTGATGGCTGTCAAGGGGGAAGGGTCAGGAGATGGGTGAAAGAGGTGACGGGGGTCACGAGGTACAAGGTTTCACTTATAAAATGAAAAGTCAGAGATACAAAAAGTACGGCGCAGGGAATATAATCAGTAATGATGGAATAACGTTGGCCCCCAGGGACTACACTTATGTGGTCAGCATTGAATAGTGTGTAGAATTGTTGAGTGACTATGTTGTACTCCTGAAACATGTGACACATTGTATGTCAACTATGCAAACATGGAGAAAATGAAAGGTTTCCTGGAGGATTCCACTGAGGACAGCTCGCGTCGTACTCAGAAGGACAGAGATACGTTGTGTTCCGGATACAGTTAAGCCTCCCTGACCAGTGAGGCTCAGCTGCCATCACCATCCAAGAGTTCACAGAGTTTTGGTTTACTGATAGGAGTACTGGCTGGGACAAGGAAACTACTTTGTGAAAAAGATCATGTAACAACAATAGACTTATGACTATGGCAACCATTAATCCTACCATATATGACATCACTCAAGGGAATCTGCTAGGGTATCAAATGCTGTAGCTTCTGGAGACTCTCCTGCAAACGTGCTATGCATTTTGTTATAGTGATCATGAGCACAAGAATAATTGGGTTTAGGGGCACTTGCAGGCTCGGTCAGGAGAGCATGTGACTCTTGATCTTAGGATTATATATTCAGTGGGTGTGGAGAATATTTTTAAATATCTGTCAAAATAAAAGAAGGAATGGGTTTTTTAACCAAGGGCAGAAATTAAGGGCATGGACCCTATTCCTACACACAGTGACCAGCTGGGGAAAACCCAAGGGACCTGATACAACAGAACCACTTCCCTTCCAAGGAAGACTGCCCACCTCAGAAATGTTACCTTAGAGACAGAGAAATCTTGTCCTATTCAGACAACTCTATTTTAAGATTTTGAGATTTCTGTGTCACAGCCAATTTGATTGTCTTCTCATTCTCCTTGGTGTCCTCTCCCATCATTTATTTTTTAGTATTTTGTTTGAGTGCAGCACTTTTGAGATATGAGCATCATGTAGGATTCCTTTATCTACCTCAGCACGCTGAGGGAGCTGGACTTTGTCTCCTGTCTGACATCGAAGCAGAAATTCCAGATCACAAGATTCCATCACTCATGTGGGAGCAAGATGACTATGGCCCTGCTGAGCCTCGGGTCTCCCTGCTCTCACTGTGTTTGCTCCCAGTATTTCCATAATCTCTCTCCATCTCATCATGTATTTATCAATATTCTAAATAACTTGTGTTTTCTAATTTAATTTCATTTAATTTTTTTTCAGTAATCCAAAATTCTTTCTCTACTTTATTAAGTGTCATAAACTCCAAGATCTATGGGCTCCAGGCAGCTGAATTTGTAGATGCATTTTTCCACACACCGTCAAAGCTTCCAGAATTCACCCATTGCATTCAGTTGTCCTTGACATGATATTCATTATCTTGGAAAAGATGATCATCTCTAATACACTTTCTTTTCTAAACACTAGGATGCATTGTTCTCTCAATTTCATGACTTTCCGTCCATCATATGTGTGATGAGATAATGACATGACCAATTGTGAGGTCAGGGGTCATGTTGCTGCACTCTTGAATGGAATCTATTCCATGCATAAATTCTATAGATTTCTAAAACATATATCATTTGGGGTAATTTTTGGTTAGTGACCACATCACATGAAAATAATTCATTTATTTTTCGTTCAAAACCTTCTCTTTCTGCACTAGAGAATCAGATTCATTGTCTCTACAGCAGTGTTTAACTTCAATATAGTAAACACCCTTACCATTTAGGAGAGAAGGAACAATCCTATATACTCTGGCTTTTCCTGTGATGTAGAAAGGTAACTATTGTCTCTATTATAACTGTTTGCTGTTTATTTTCAAAGCCCAATTTTGAAATTGCAAGAACCCCCTTTTCACTTGGACAAATGTAATTGAAGGAAATCAAACACAATTGGCATTGAAATCTTATAATAACCAATGATTTGAAATGCTTATTTTGATTTTATCAGAATTCGATATTTCTACTGATTTTTTTCACCCAGACGCTCCCTGAGGGCAGCTTGTGCAGATCGCTTTCTGGACATGTTAAAAGACAGACAGTGCAAGTAGTAGAGAAGTAGGAAAGGAGATGGTGAGAAAATACCAATGTTAGCAAATGATCCTGCGGTAAATAAAGCCCACGCTGTTTGTTCCAATAGGTATTCATTTTCTGCCACAGATCTATGTCACCTGTCTGGTTACTAGAGAGGCTACATTAACTTGAGACACTCGGGCAAAGCACGGAGGATTAGGGGAACCCTCAGGAGCTCTCCCTTCACCATAACCAGCTCCTCACGGGACAGGACCCCCTAAATTCCCTGCGGCTTCTACCATGCCAGGCTGAGCGGCTGTCGGGACCTCAACATGAGGAGCCTGACGCCCAGCTGTGAGCAGCTCCCCCGGGGCCTCCAACTCCTTCCTCTCACACAAACTCAGAGAACATCCTGTGAGTTCCCCAGAGAAGCTGCTCATTGGGACAGCCAGGACCCCAGGCAGGAGGTTTGTGTTCGGGCCTGAACTACTGTGGGAGGATACTCTGTACTTTGCCCACAGTAATAAACTCCCACATCGTCAGCCTCCACCCTGCTGATTCTCAGGCTGAAATCTGTCCCTGACCCACTGTCACTGAACCTGTCTGAGACCCCAGAGAAATGGTTGGAAACCTCGTAGATCAGGAGCTGTGGGGACTGGCCTGGCTTCTGCAGGTACCAATGCAAATAGGTTTTTCCATTACTGTACAGGAGGGTCTGACTGGCCTTGCAGGAGATGGAGGCCGGCTCTCCAGGGGTGATGGGCAGGGACAGTGGGGTCTGTGTCATCACAATTTCCCCGCTGGATCCTAAAGTGAAGAGACACAAAGTGCCAAGTTACATAAAATATTGTTAGTGATTTCCATTGTTTCTGTCTCCTTTATTTTAGCTAAAATACAATTTTGTTTTATTCCCATTAAGAGATTTTGGGAATGTACCAAAAACGCACAATCACAATAATCAACCTGAGATTTGTCAAGTGGAGAGAGGCCTCTCATCATTGCTAAAACCATCTCCCCATCCTCTGTCACAGTCCCCACCAGAGCACAGGTGCTAGTTCCTTCTGGAATCTTTCTTACTCTCCCAGATCTAAATTTCACCTTTCCCACCCTGGAGAACAAGGCACACAGAATATACTTGGAGAGAAGTGTGCCCTCACAGCTCACCCTCCACCCCCACTAATTCTCTTCCTCACCCCCCTCTGTCCTTACCAGGAAACCAAAGCATTAGCAGTACAAAGAGCTGAGCAGGGAACCTCATTTTGAGAAGTGAACTGAGGAGTCTTGGTAAGTCCAAGCAAGATTCAAGTTGGTCTTTTATGTCACTCTTGCAAGGAAAGGTCCTCCCTAGGGGACACTATGCAAATCCCCTGCTGAGTGCAACCCTGGGGAAGGGGCAGGAAGGAGGTGGGAGGGGCTTAGCTTTCAGCAAAGTGACATAAGAGGTCTTCTGTGTTGGGAAGAAAATCACAAAACTCATGTCCTTGATAAGTGCAGCAGTGGGAAGAGGAACCCCACTGTGAAAGCGTGGATCTGCTCTGAGGACAGAGCGCATGTGCTTCGGCCCCTCTCTGAAGGAATCTGAGACCCTGACATGTAGACTTCTGTGGCCAGGGTCAGTCTTCCTCAGACGAATGGCCAGCTTGCTCACATTCTTCCACCTCTTCTACACAAGGAAACGGCTCCCACTCCACAAGTTCTGGTCATCAGAATTTTCTCCTAGTAACAGCATAGAGTTGAGCTATTTCAAGAATTTTTCTGGTATCCACTGTTATGGGTTAATTGTTTAAGAATGTTAGAATCATGAGGTGTAAACAGTCTTTTCCTCAGGTCATGGAATTAAATTTTATAGAGCAACCAAGCCAAAAGAAGTTGACACGGAAAAAATAATGTGTCTCTAGAGAGAGCCTAGAGACAAGCATAGACCATAATAAGGGTGAACAATTCCATGCTTCTGGCTGCGAATATGAAAGTCCTAGAGACGACTATAGTTGTTATACTCCGGGGTACACACACACATATATAGGTACACAACAAGTCAATCAAAGGGTTTTGAAGGGAATAATTCCCTTGGGATGATTGGACTATTTAAGAAAGGAATGATTTTATGTATAATTTTTCTCTAAGTGTGTTTGAAAAACTCCATACTGCCTCTTTGACATCAAATAGAGCTAAGTTCTATCAGGATATTCTGGGTTCTTATTAGCATTGTGTGAGAACCTGAAGCTCCTGCCTGGCCTGTCTGTGGGGAAGCCATAGCTATGATCCTATAATCCATGAGCAGAGTCCATGTGTGAGAAGAGCAATGACTGCATCCATTATTTTAGTACTCAAGGCATCCTGGGCCCATCACTGATATAGTCCTGGGTTTTCACTAAATATGGGCACTGTGGGATAAGGCCCTGAGTCAGAGCTGCCCTGGGGTGACCACCTATCTCACCAGCCTTCACTAAAGAGGGAACTCACCTAATTTCTCCTCATGTGCCAGCCTGATGCAGGTCATGTTGAATGGAACACCTCCTGACAAACACTGCCTGTGTCAAATTGCTTCTGTCAGACAAACAAAATTCTGGAGCCATTGAGAAAGCATATTTGGCCTTCTTATTATATTTGAGGTAATTTAAATTCAGAGTCAGGCTGAAGGACCAAGGAAACAAATTAACAAATACAAGTCCAGGTAAGATTCCACAAGAATATGTGGTCAGAATATTGTGAAAGGATCTCCATTTAAAATGGAACCAGTAAATACGAAATGGAAAATCTCACATGTGGACCCTTGCAAGAATGGAAATTGAGAACTGGAGACTGATTTCCATTAAATGCCTGATTTATGGAAGATGGAGATTTCTGTCCTGACCAATGAATATCTTCCACGAATAACTTCCCATCCTTAAGCCAGTGAATTCACTGCTTGGAATGTGGCTGGATTTTCCCTTCCTTGCATTCCTTGCCCATAAGTACAGCTTGCCCCAAACCCTCAACGGACGCACCTGTGGCTTGCTACAGCATGCACTTCTATTCAGTGTCCGGTCCTTTAAGCTTTCCTCAGTTTCCCTCATGGTTTAAGTTGACACTGTCTTCTGGGAAATCCACAAAATAGGTATTAAACACATGCTGAAAAAGATAATGAAGCAACAATTATGTTGACTTTTAAACCGTCAACTCTGTGGTACCAATCTCATTTGCTGAAATAAATCCTGGTTGAAGAGTTAGATGTAAAATTCTACATGTCCCATATTCTGCCAGTTAAAAAGATTATTATAGGTTTTTTTTTTTTAATTTCCATTATAAACATTTTTGGTTTCTTTGTCCTGGTCATTTCTTGATGTTCAACAAGGCAATTCTGGGACGTACTTTTGGTTTCTTTGTCCTGGTCATTTCTTATGATGTTCAACAAGGCAATTCTGGGACGTACTCCTGCCTTGGGAAGGTACCGATATTAATAAGTCTCTCTATTACAATTATCAGTAACATTTTGCTGTCCTAAAAATTCCAGATCTCTTAATTAATTGTGCCATGAAAGAACTCAGAAAGATAAGCACCTGAAGAGGAAAATAAAGTAACAAACAAAAAGCAGTTTCTATCAAAAATGTTAAAGGAAGTTTTATAGGACTCTTTTAAAATGTATTAAATTAAAAATTATATTTATATACTGTTATTGGTTGAACTGTGTCCCCTCAAAAACCATGTTGAAGGGTTACCCCTAGTATTCCAGAATGTGGCATAATTTGGAAAAAAAAGTCCTTGCAAGTATAATTAATTTCGATGCATCATACTATAGTATGCTGGGCCTCCATGAATATGATTGATAGCAGAAGGGAAGAAGAAATTTTCCTCTGCCCAAGGTTTTTCTAGCTGAACTAAGAAATTTACCTGACGAAGGCATGGATTGCATGGAGCACTGAATGTTATATGTAAACAATAAACTTTAGAACACTCATCAAAAACTAATGATCTGCTATATGATGACTAACATGCCATAATAAAAAAATTTTTTTAAAGAAATTTACATGACATAGATTAACAGGAGGAAAAAAAAGTAACAACAAAAACAGGAAAAAGCAGGAGAAAATATTTTGCATGTGTGTGAGGTACCCAGTAATGAAACTCACACCCTAAGAGATGACCAAGGCAGACAGTTTTCAAACCTTTCAGATAAAGGAAAGAAATCTATGAGGAATTGAAAGGCCAAAGAAAAGTTAACTTTGAGAACTTCAGTTAGTAAAGAATTCTAAGCAAGATTTGGACTATAGTAGTGACTTAGTGAAAAGTAACAAGGGTTGTTTCTACAGCCCTCTGGATTCTACATTCCCTATATATGACAATAAGGATGTCTTTTTAGCTCCTGGTCCAGGGAAGAATCCTTCCATATGGGAGATTTATCTCCTGCTTTCAGAGAAACACAGTGTGTCCTCCTTGCACAGGCTGCCCCTCAATGAATGATTATTTAAAATACTAATATACCAAAGTGGCACATTTTCAGTAGCCTGCACATAGCTCCTAGGTTGCCTTATCAAAAGAGGAGGAGAAAGAACACAGAGGCACACAACTACAGAGAAAGCAGACCGCCTGAAGCCAGAGGCAGACATCAGACTTATGCTGCCCCAAGTCAAAGAATGCCTGTGGCCACTAGGGCTGTAAAGAAACAAGTGAGGATCCTCTCCCACAGGGCTCAGAGAAGGCAGGGTCTGGCCAACACCTTGATTTCAGATTTAAAGCTACCAGACCTGTGAGAGAATACACTTCTGTTGTTTGAGGCCACCAGGTTTGCAGTACTTCGTTAAGGAAGCCCTAGGAAATGATGTGCCCACTATCTGACATGAAAATGTAGATTAGGGGAAATTGAGTAATAGTGAGAATCCTGTTGGGTTGGATTTTATGACAGGTCCAGTTTTCAGAAACTCCTTTTTACAAAAGTCTTAAAGATGCATGAGTTAGGAAGTATTGCCTATTTTGGTGAAATTAGCACAAAACCTTTCAAGTTCTCCAAATTCTTTTTCTTTTTTTTACTTTCAGTTTTAATGAGATAGAAATGACATCCAGCACTCTACAAGTTGAAGGTGTACAACACAGTGACTTAACTTACCGCTATTGTGAAATTGTTGTAGTTTTGGAATGTTGGTGAGGTCCCCAGTTGATGGCCAAGAAAGAATTCTTGAGACATCTTTGGTGAAAAAAGATGATTTTATTTTTTTTTTTAAGATTTTATTTATTTATCAGAGGGGTGGGGGGAGAGCGAGCACAGGCAGACAGAATGGCAGGCAGAGGCAGAGGGAGAAGCAGGCTCCCTGCTGAGCAAGGAGCCCGATGCGGGACTCGATCCCAGGACACTGGGATCATGACCTGAGCCGCAGGCAGCTGCTTAACCAACTGAGCCACCCAGGCGTCCCAAAAAAAAGATGATTTTATTAAAGCCTGGGGACAAGACCTGTGGGGAGAAAGACCTGCTGTCCTCGGGTTGTGAGGAGCAACTGATTACATACTTTAGTACGGGGGGAAGTAAAGATAAGAGAAGTTTCAAAATGATATTTATATGCTAAAGAAGACACCTAGGAAACAGGAGGCCTGGTTTTTTGCCTCTAGCAAAGCATTAACATGAAGACAGTTGGGAACATCCCGGAAGAATATTGTACTCTGCCTCCCTCAAGTATTTGTCAGTGGGCTGCAGGTTATATTAATGTTATCTACATTTCCTTCTGCCTTTCTTTCCCACATCATATATATAATGGAATATTATTTAGCCATAAAAAAGAAAGGAAAACCTACCATTTGTGACAACTTAAATGGACCTCCATAACATTATGCTAAGAGAAATAAATCAGAGAGAGGAAGACAAATAGTGTATTATTTCACTTACAAGTGGATTCTAAAATAAAGAAAGAAACAAAAACAAAATTAACTCCAAAAAAATCAGTTTTGTGGTTACTGGAGATAGGGACCAGAAGGTAGGGGAATTAGACCAATGTGGTCAAGACATCCAGGCTTCCAGGCATAAAGGTCTCCAATTTTTATTGGTTGTTCATGTCATAATTTGTTATCCTAAAATATGTAGAAAATATAAAATATTTTAAAATTCTCTCTTTGTCAGAAAAAGGCTATGGAATGTTCTGATACTATTCATAAACAGAAAGTACAATACTCCTAATTCTAAAAAGAACGTCTGTCTTTCATAGACTTATTAAGTGCACTATGGCCTGGGCAACAAGACCAACCAGCATCCAACACCAGTCACTCCACTGCACCTAGAAATAATAAGACTCTGTACAGGTTGAAAGAACAAGGAATATGAGGTCCAGCTCAGCACCAGTCTCTGGGAGTCTCCAATCTCAACCACTGTCCACTGAATGAGGAAGGACTTGGACAGGTGGGTCTCACTGTACTTTGTCTCTGTTGTCAGATGCTGTTAATTTGAGCTGCATAAAGCTGAAGCCAGCATATGACTGTGTGACCTGGGAAGACTGTCTTGTTGGGTCTGAGTCTGGTATCTTCTGGTATCTTTTGGTGGCATGGATACTACACACTGTGTTCTCTCAGCTTTGTCAACCCACATAGCCAGGCCCACACTGCTTTGGATGAGATTAAAGACATGGATGCCAGGTCAATTCCTTGAACCAAAAGGAGGTCCTTCTCTCTGATTAAAAGGGAGTTTGTTCTTGAGTGAGATCAACTGCCCAGTAGGGAAGCTCCCCCAGCTGCAGGTGGGCTGAAGTGGATCACTGAGCCCCAAGTCACCTGTGACTGAAGCTGGTTGCTTTGAACAAATAACTGCAAATAGTCACCCACAAACGGTGAACTACATGGACAAGCTTTCTTTCTGGTTGCTGGGAACTCAGGAAAGACTCCATGAACACATTTACCTTCTGAGTGTGCAGGGTCTCTGGAAAAACTGGGGTAAACATGGGCTTACCTGTCTGACTGCTCTGGACCCTCAAGGCCACATTCCCCTTCTGCTTCACATGAATCAGCATCCAAATATTTGACTCACTTTTGTTTCCTTTCTTGCTATAACTATAAATATCTTATATAGATCATACCTGATCCATAAAGATATGTGTGGGGATCATGTGCTGGATGAAGGGTCTTTGTCTATAAACATGAAACTCTCTGTTGATATGAAGTCACCCACAGACTAACTAGGCAAAATGACACACAACAATTCCATTGCCTAGGAAGGGAAACCTACAAACTCAAACCTACAAGCTGGGATGAGGAGACCCAAGTCCCATCTTCTATGTTGTATCTCAATTTTCTTGGCCAACTTCTATTTTAAGGAAACTTGGAGGTTAACCATATCTAGGAGAACATGAAGCTGCTTTGGTGTTAAGACATGAAAAGAGAAGTGAAGACAGGAAGAGAATAGAATTCATGACTCTTCCAACTCTTCGGCTTTCTCTAGCTAAGGGCACAGTGTGACTAAGACAACGAGGGAATCACTTACTATGGGTTCCCATCTTTATGCCTCTGACTCCTACAAACATAGAGCTTAGAACTCAGATAGAAAAAAAAAAAAAAAAAAGAACTCAGATAGGGAACTGGCCTGAGAAAAGGTTGACATGGATGTCTGAATAATCAAGGGCATGCAAGGAAAAAATTACAAGATCATCCATTTTAAGATATGGAAAAAGGGCTGTGGATATATAAGATGCAGTAGACTTGTCAGAGGAACTCAGAATTTTGTCAAAATTCAGCAGAGCACCCACCACAGGTAAGACACTAAACAAACAAGCTTGTACCTCTGAGAAGATGAGCTGTCCTCAACCTTTGTCTCAAGTTCCATGGGACTGGCTCACTATGTTCATGAGAAACAAATTCACAGAGACATGGGTGAAGGCCATGCATATCCAATGGCATGAGTCCACCATTTCCACTGGGGTAGAGATAATTATTGTCACCTCTGGGCATCTTAGCTGCCACCAGCAGGGACTAACTCCCCCAACAACCTAGTACTAATTTTGTACATCTTATCAGTTCCCCTGGAGAGGATGTGATACATCAGTCCCAGGATTAGGTGTGTTCTAGATACAGTTAAACCTTCCTGAACCAGTGAGGCTCAGCTGCTGTCACCATCCAACAGTTCACAGAGTCTCTGGTTTACCAATGGGAGTATTGGTTGGGACAAGGAAACTACTTTGTCATAAAACTCATGTAACAATAGACTCATGACTACAGCATCCATTAATCCTATCATACATGACACCAAACAAAGTGGTCTTGTTGGGTATAAAATCCTATAGACTTGAGAGACTCTCCTTCAGACATACTACATATTTTGGTATCATGACTATGAACACAAGAAAGAATAGGTTTGGGGACACCTTGCTGGCTTTTTCACTAGAGCATGTGACTCTTGATCTTTGGGTTATAATTTAAGTCCCACAATAGGTGTGGACATTTCTAAAAACAAACAAAAAAAAAATCTGCAAAGAAGGAAAGAAAGAAAGAGAGAGAGAAAGAGATAAAGAGGGAGGGAGGGAGGATAGAAGGGAGGGGGGGACAAAGGGGATTTGAAACCAACTGCTGAAGTTAGGAGCAAGGACTCTAATTACTTCAGACAGTGGCAAACTAGGGAAAATTCAAAGGACCTAATGCAGCAGAACCACTTCCCTTACCAAGGGAGCCTGCCCACCTCAGGACTGTTACCTTAGAGACAGAGAAATCTCATTATATATGTTCAACTTTTTAAGTATTTTGAGAATTCTGTGTCACAGCCAATTAGATTGTCTTCTGATTCTCCTTGGTGTCTACTCTAAATTTTATGACATCACTTGTTTTTTACTATTTTGTTTTGAGTGCAGTATACCTTGGGATAAAAGCATCATGGAAGATTCCTCTGCCTATCTCAACATGATGAGGGAGTTTGGCTTTCTCTCCTGTCTGACATCAAAGCAGAATTTCCTGATCACAGAGCACTATCAATCATGTGGGAGCAAGATGACTATGGCCCTGCTGAGCCTCAGGTCTTCCTGCTCTCATTGCATTTCCTTCCACCACTTTCATAATCTCTTTCCATCTCAACATGCATTTATTCTAAAATAATTGATAAGTGTCATAAGTCCCATAATTGGTGGGCTTCAGTCTGCTGGATTTCTGGATACATTTTTCCACACACTATCAAAGCTGCTGACATAATAGACTTAGCTGTACTTGCCATTCTGTTCATCTCCTTGGAACAGGCACTCATCCACAATACATTTTATTTGGCTGTCTACAAAGTTGGACATTTGGTGAATTCATTCCCTCTTATTTGTATCATATGTGTGATGATGTAATGCATGAGCAATTTCTAGGTCAAGGGTCACTCTGAAGCATTCTTTTCAATGGAATCTAGTCAATATGTAAATGTTCTAACATTTCTGAAAGACATGCTATTCAGAGTCATTTTCAGTTAACGACCACATCCTGTGAAAATAATGCTTCGACTTACTGTTCAAAACCTTTCTAACAGCAGTAGAGCACCAAATTCATCACATCTAAAGCAGTGTTCGGGTTCCATATGCTTAACATCCTTCCCATTTCAGAGAGAAAGGAAAACCTCATATATTTAGGATTTTCCTGTCACCTAGAAAGGTAACTTTTGTCTTGATCTTTATTTTTGGCTGTTTACATTCAAGCCACTTTTGAAGTTCCAAGAACCCCCTTTCACTCAGGAAGATATAATTGGGGGAAATCAAAAAGGAAATCAAAGACACTTGGCATTGGATCTTATAATTATTAAAAACTGGTAAATGTTTCTTTTATTGATCAGAATTAAAATCTCTACCGATTTTTCTCACCCAGACAAGAGGGCAGCTCATGTAAATCACTCTCTTGAACATGTTACAGGAGAGGATAGTGTAAGTAGCAGAGAAGTAGAAAAAGGTAAAGTGAGGAAATACCAATATTACCGATTTAGCAAATATGATCCTGTGGAAGATACAGCCCACATTGTTCATTCTAATAGGCATTCAATTTCTGCCACAGATCAGTGTCTCTTGTCTAGTTACTAGAGTGACTACTTTTATTTGAGACAAACAGGCTCAGCAAGGAGGATTAAGGGGAGCCCTCAGGAGCTCTTCCATTCACCTTAACCCATTCCTCATAGGACAGGACTCCCTAAATTCCTTGCTGCTTCTTTTTTGAAATTAATTTTTATTTTTTATTTTTTATTAATTATTTTTATTAACATATAATGCATTATTTGCCCCAGGGTACAGGTTTGTGAACCGTCAGGCTTACACACTTCACAGCACTCACCATATCACATACCCTCCCCAATGTCCATAACCCAACCACCCTCTCCACACACTCCCTCCCACCAGTATCCCTCAGTTTGTTTTGTAAGACTGAGAGTCTCTTATGGTTTGTCTCCCTCCCAATCCCATCTTTTTTCTTTTTTTTTCTTCCCTACCCTCCCAAACCCCCCGTCTGCCTCTCAAATTCCTCTTATCAGGAAGATCATATATGATAATTGTCTTTCTCTGATTGACTTATTTCACTCAGCATAATACCCTCTAGTTCCATTCACATTGTTGCAAGTGGCAAGATTTCATTTCTTTTAAGGCTGCATAGCATTCCATATATACATACCACATATTCTTTATGCATTCATTTGTTGATGGACATCTAGGTTCTTTTCATAGTTTGAATATTGTGGACATTGATGTTATAAACATTCAGGTGCACATGACCCTTCAGATCATTACATTTGTATCATTAGGTTAAATACCCAGTAGTGTGATTTCTGGGTCATAGGGTAGCTCTATTTTCATCTTTTTGAGGACCCTCTGTGCTGTTTTCCAGAGTGGCTGCAAGAGCTTGCATTCCCACCAACAGTGTAAGAGAGTTCCTCTTTCTCCGCATCCTCTCCAACATTTGTCGTTTCCTGACTTGTTAATTTTAGCCATTCTGACTAGTGTGAGGTGGTATCTCACTGTGGTTTTGATTTGTATTTCCATGATGCCGAGTGATGTGGAGCACTTTTTCATGTATCTGTTGGCCATCTAGATGTCTTCTTTGCAGAAATGTCTGGTCATGTCCTCTGCCCATTTCTTGATTGGATTATTTGTCCTTTGGGTGTTGAGTTTGTTAAGTTCTTTATAGATTTTGGTTATTAGCCCTTTATCTGATATGTCATTTGTGAATATCTTCTCCCATTCTGTCAGTTGTCTTTGGTTTTGTTGATTGTTTCCTTTGCTGTGCAAAAGCTTTTGATCTTGACGAAATCTCAATGGTTCATTTTTGCCCTTGCTTGCCTTGCCTTTGGCAATGTTTCTAGGAAGAAGTTGCTGTGGCTGAGGTGGAGGAGGTCACTGCCTGTGTTCTCAAGAAATTTGATGGATTCCTGTCCCACATTGAGGTCTTTCCTCCATTTTGAGTCTTCTTCTGCCCCTCTATCTGTTTCTTCTTCTTCTGGAATCACAATTATTCTAATATTGTTTCATCTTATGGTATCACCTATCTCTTCAATTCTCCCCTTGTTGTCCAGTAGTTGTATGTCTCTCTTTAGCTAAGCTTCTCTATCCTCCATCATTTGGTCTTCTATATCCCTAATTCTCTCTTCTTTCTCATTTACCCTAGCAGTAAGAGCCTCCATTTTTTATTGCACCTCTTTAATAGCTTTTTTAATTTCAACTTGGTTAGATTTTAGTTCTTTTATTTCTCCAGAAAGGGATTTTATTTCTCAGAAAGGCTTTCTCTAATATCTTCCTTGCCTTTTTTGAGCCCAGCTAGCACCTTGAGAATTGTTGTTCTGAACTCTAGTTCTGACACATTACCAATGTCCATATTGATTAGATCCCTAGCCATCAGTACTGCCTCTTGTTCTTTTTTTGTGGTTTTTCCACCTTGTCATTTTATCCAGATAAGAATATATGAACGAGAGAATAAAATACTAAAAGTGTGGCAAAGACCCTAGAAAAATGTATTCTAACCAATCAGAAGAGATCCAAAACTAGGGGGGAAGCAGAAAGGGGGAAAAAAGAAATTAAAATTAAAATTAAAATTTAAAAAAATATATATATATACAACTATGTATATATGTATGTGTGTGTGTGTGTGTGTGTGTGTATATATATATATATATATATATATATATATATATATATATATATATATATTAGACTGGTAAATAGAACAGAGCCACCCCACTTGATTTTGGTGTATTTTGGTCTCTATGTCCCAAAATTTTAAAGAAAGAAAAACTTATATATATATACAAAATTAAGGGTAAACATGATGAAGGGATGGAATATGACTGTAAAGATGAAAAAAATTTTAAAAATCTAAAAAAGAAATTGATAAGTTGGTTGGAAAAAGAAAAAAAACAGAGGTTGGTTGGAAAAAGAAAAAAATGTGCTCAGGCTAGAGAATAGAACAAAGCCACATGCTAGATTAGGTTATATTTTCATCTATTAGAAGAAATCCTATCCCAAAATTTTTTAGAAAAAAAAAAACCTACATGTATACAAAAAATAAGGTTAAATACTGTGATGGGATAAAATATGACTATAACAATGAAGGCTTAAAAAGATTTTTTTAGAAAGGTATTGCTAAGTTAAACTAGTTTAAAAAACTTAGAAGAGGAAAGAGGAAAACTTTAAAAAAATAGAATAAGAAAAAAATAAAATTTAAAAAATTTTAACTTTGCAAGACTAAAGGATCATGGGGGAAAAGCCATGAATTCTATGCATTGCTTTCCCTGAGCTCTGGAGCTCTGCTGTTCTCCTTGATCGCTGAGCTTGGTCTTAGCTAGATGTTCTTGCTGATCTTCTTTGGGAGGAGCCTGCTGCTGTGATTCTCAAATGTCTTTGCCCAAGGTGGAATTGCACTGCTCTTGCCAGGGACCAACCTAAGTAATCTGCTTGGATTCACTCTCAGGACCTTTTGTTCTCTGAACACTTTCTATACCAGTTTGGAGGATGGGAATGAAAATGGCAGCTTCCCAATCTCCAGCCCAGAGTAGCTGAGAGCTCGGGGTCCCACTCCTCAGTGTGCCCTTGGAGATAAGTAGTTAATCCTTCCCGTCTCCCTGGTCTCTGGACATGCTCTGAGCTCACCCAGCCTGTCACCAAGAGTTTCTATCTCTGAGGCACGGCCCTGTTTGGAATCTTCAAACCCAGATGATTCCTGCCATGCGCTCCCATGCCACTCCTCCCAGGGGAAGAAGGTGAATCTCTCTGGACTTTCTACTTGTGGGGTCCCTGCTCGAAGAGCAGTGGCCCAACTGTGCCTTGGATCACAGTTTAAGGTAACCCCAATCTAAAACCGCTTGCTGGGAGCCGGTCCTACCCCTGGCGGTCTATCTTCCAGTTGCTTCAGATCCACTTCTCAGCACATCCTACCTTCCAGAAAGTGGTCAATTTTCTGTTCCTAGAATTGCTGCTCTTCTTCTATTCTATGTCCTGTTGAGTTTGTAGGTGTTTGGAATGGTTTGATAACCATCGAGCTGAAATCCTGGGATCTGATGTTATTTCAGTCTGCTACTCCTCTGCTATCTGGTCTCTCACTCTTCCCTGCAGCTTCTGCCACACCAGGCTGGGCAGCTGTCAGGACCTCAACATGTGGAGCCTGACACCCAGCTGCAAGCTGCGTACCAGGCACCTCCAGCTCTTTTCTGTCACACAGACTCAGAGAATATCCTGTCAGTTCCCCAGAGAAACTGCCCACTGGGGCAGCCGGGAACCCAGGCAGGAGGTTTGTGTTCGGGCCTGAACCACTGTGGGAGGATACTGTAGATTTTGTCCACAGTAATAAACTCCCACATCATCAGCCTCCACCCTGCTGATTCTCAGGGTAAAATCTGTCCCTGACCCGCTGCCACTGAACCTGTCTGGGACCCAGGAATACCGGTTCGAAACCTTATAGATCAGGTCCTGTGGGGACTGGCCAGGCTTCTGCCGGAACCAATACAAATAGGTGTTTCCATTACTATGCAGGAGGCTCTGACTGGCCCTGCAGGAGATGGAAGCTGACTCTCCAGGGGTGATTGGCAGGGACAGTGGGGTCTGTGTCATCACGATTTCCCCACTGGATCCTAGGTAAGGAGAAAAAAGTGCCATGATCAATACAAATATATTTAGATATTTCCATTGTTTCCATTTTGTTACTTTTTTTAACTAAAATACTGCCTTTTAAAAATTACTGTCATTATTTCAGACTTCAAAAAGGCTCAAATATGCATATTGAGGAATGAAGCAGACATTCCTGAAGTAATGAGACCCCTCTGAATATTGCCCACACCATCTCCATCTTCTCTGTCACAGTCCCCACTAAAGCACAGGTCCTTGTTCCTTCTGGAATCTTCCTCATTCTCCCAGATCTACACATCCCCTGCCCCACCCTGGAGAATAAGTCACATACCTCTTACAGGCACACAGAATACACTTGGAAGGCAGCTGTGCCCCAGCTTACCCCACACTCAAACTAGTTTTCTTTCTTCACCCCTCTGTTCTTACCAGGGATCCAAAGCATTAGCAGCCCAAGGAGCTGAGCAGGGAACCTCATTCTGAGAAGCTGAACTGAGGGGTCCTGGCAAGTCAAAGCAAGATTCAAGCTGGCCTTTTATGTCAGACTTGCAAGGGAAGGTCCTCCCTTGGGGACACTATGCAAATCCCCTGCTGGGTGCAGCAGTGCAGAAAGGGCAGGGAGGAGGTGGGAGGGCCTAGCTTTGAGCAAAGTGACATAAAAGGTCTTCTGTGTTTGGGAGAAACTGAATGAAGTCAAGTCCATGCTACCTGCAGCAGTGGGAAGAGCAATCCCCCTGTGAACGTGTGATCTCAGCCAGGACTCGGTGTGTGTTCCTCCGTTCTGAGCAAGTGTCAGAGAGCTGTTCAGGCGTGTGTGTCCCGGGTCCATCGCTGGATGGGGAATGCCATGTTGCTCACATTCTTCCCCCTATTTGAATTGGTTCCAGCAGAAGCCAGGCCAGTCTCCACAGGGCCTGATCTATAAGGTTTCCAGCTCTTACTCTGGGGTCCCAGACAGGTACATCACTGACAAATTCCTGGGGTTTTGTTTAAATACAGTCATTGTGGAGTAGGGTGTTGGGTCAGAGATGCTCTGGGGTGTTGGTTGCCCACACCAGCCTTTATCAAATAAGGAAATAATCTGATTTTCTCCTAGTGCAGATCCTGTTGAATTGAACAGCTCCTGAAAAATGGTACTTACGTCAAATTGCTTTTATCTGCAAGTCATATTTGGAAGCAAATGAAAAAATAGATTTTATCATCTGACAGTAATATGTAAGAATCTTCAAGACTGTTTTCCCTGAATATATTCTGGGAAACCCTTAAGAATAACATTTTCAAACAATGCTGAGAACTTACTTGAGCAGAATTTTGTTGAGCTTTCAATTCTGAACTCTGGGGCAAGAATCCTTGTTGCTGAGAGAGACTGTGGTGTGGGGTGGATTGGAATACATATGTTCTACATTGCACTAGTGACAGTATGCTTTCTTAGTTCTGCTACATTAGTTTAGGTTTTCAGTTTCCTTGGCCTGATCCTTTCTTAGGATTCTAAGGAGACTGACTCTAGGTCTTACTTCTGGCTTCTGACGACATCTATACAAATATGTGTTTCTATTAGCAGGTAGCTGTTTGTGTCCGGAGAGTTCCAGTGCTTCTAATTAAATATGTCAAGATAAGATGTCAGAAAATTAAGCAGCGAAAGAAAGAAAGAAAGAAAGAAAGAAAGAAAGAAAGAAAGAAAGAAAGAAAGAAAGGAAGGAAGAAAGAAAGAAAGAAAGAAAAGAGAGAGGGAAGGAAGGAGGAAGGAAAGAAAAGGGGAAGAAAGGGAGAAGGAGGGGACTCTACAAATTGTAAAGCTCATTGTGTAAGACTATTTTCAAATGTACTAAGAATTGTTTCTATTCAGTATTATTGGTTGAATCGTGTCCCACAAAAATGATGTTAAGTTCATTCCCTAGTACTTCAGAATGTGACATTTTTAAAAGAGTCATTGGAGATACCTATAGCTAATTTTGATGTGTGGACCTTTCACAAATATGATCTCAGGAAGGGAGAAAGGACACAGATTCCTAATTTTAAAGAAGAATTTGTCTCTTACAGATAAACAGAGGGTACTGGGGCCTGGAGAACAAAAATGACCAACAAGCTACCACTGCTCCTAGAAATAAGACTTTGTACAGGTTGGAAGAACAAGGAACATGAAGTCCAGCTGAACATCAGCTGCTGGCAGTCTCCAACCTTGACCATCATCCAGTGAATGAGGAAGGACTTAGGCAAGTGGTCTCATTGTACTTTGTCTCTATTGTCAGATGATGTTGGTTTGAGCTCCATAAAGCTGGAAGCCACTGTGTGACTGTGTGACTTGGAATGATTGTCTCCTTGGATCTGAGTCTGGTATCCTGCAACCCCTTTATGGGGGACAGAAACTGTGCTCTATCCCCCCATTCTGGGCACTGTGTTCTCTAGACTTTGTCAACCCACACAGCCAGGCCCACACTGCTTTGGATGAGATTAGACACATGGAGGACTGCTCACCTCCTGGCTCCAAACAGAGGTTCACCTCCTGGCTCCAAACAGAGGTTCCTCTCTGATTAAAGGAGAGTTAGTTCTTGAGTGAGATCAACCAGCTCAGCAGAGAAGCTCCCCCAGCTGCAGGAGGGCTGGAGTGGATTACAGAGTCCTGAATCACCTATGACTGAGGCTGGTTGCTTTGGACACATAACTGAGAACTGTCACGCACAAAAGGTGAACTTCATGGACAAGCTTTCTGGTTGCAGGGAGCTCGGGAAAGACTCCATGAACACGTTTACCCTCTGAGTGTGCATGGTCTCTGGAAACACTGGGAGAAACAGGTGTGCTTACCTGTCTGACTGCTCTGGACCTTCAAGGCCACATTCCCCTTCTGCTTCACATGAATCAGCATCCAAATGTCTGACCCCTTTTTGTTTCCTTTCTTGGTATAAATATAAATATTGGATACAGATCACACCTGATCCATAAAAATAAGTGGGGAATCATGCTAGATGAAGGTTGGCTCTCTGGCAACATGAAACTTTCTGCTGCTTTGAAATCACCATATAGACTAACTAGACAAAGTGACACACAATAATTCCGTTGCCTGAGAAGGAGGGAATTCTGCAAACTCACATTGGGGTGAGGAGACCCAAGTCCCATCCTCTATGTTGTATCTGACTTTTCTTGACCACAATTCTATTTGGGGGAAACTTGGAGGTTAACCGTATCTAGGAGAACATGAGGCTTCTTTGATGCTTAGGATATGAAAAGAGACATGAAGACAGGAAGAAAGTAGAATTTGTGACTCTTCCAAATCTTTGGCTTTCTGTAGCCAAGGGCACAGCATGACTAATATGCCGGGGACATCACTTACTGTGGGTTCCCATCTTTATGCCTCTGACTCACACAAACACACACAAACATAGAACTTAGAACTCAGATAGGGAACTGGCCTGAAATAAGGGTTGGCATGGATTCCAGATGTCTGATTAATCAAGGGCACAGGAGGAGAAAATTGCAACAACACCAATTATG
Source organism: Mustela erminea (assembly GCF_009829155.1). Classification (NCBI taxonomy): domain Eukaryota; kingdom Metazoa; phylum Chordata; class Mammalia; order Carnivora; family Mustelidae; genus Mustela; species Mustela erminea. The sequence goes on from NC_045620.1 coordinate 103,943,583, forward strand.
AGATCTGGAGAAAGGACTGAGGATGTATAGCAGAAAATAGTCTTTGCCAGTGGAACTCAGAGTTTTGTCAAGATTCAACAGAGCATCACCTCAGATGAGATGCTGAAGAAACAAGCTTATACCTCTGAGCAGATGAGCTGTCCTCAGCCCTTGTCTGAAATTCTGTGGGATTTGCTCACTATGTTCATGAGGGACACAGCCATGGAGACATGAGAGAAGGCCATGCATATCCAGTGGCATGAGCCCACCTCTGGGGTAGACATATTTATTATCTTCACTGGGTATCTGAGCTCCTACCAGCAGGGACTAATACCATCCACTTATTCCTAATTTTGTATATCTCATCAGTTCCCCTGGAGAAGGTGTGATACATCAAACCTGGGTTTAGTTGTGTTCCAGATACAGTTGAGCCTTCCTGACCCAGTGTGGCTCAGCTGCCATCACCATCCAAGAGTTCACAGAGTTTTAGTTTATCAATAAAAGCATTGGTCGGGACAAGGAACCTGTTTTGTCATGAAGCTCGTATAACAATAAACTCATGACTATGACATTCATCAGTCCTACGATATATAACATTCCACAAAATAATCTGATTAGGTATGAAATCCTGTAGCTTTTGGAGAATCTCCTTCAGACATGCTATGTATTTTGATATCATGACCATGAGCACAAGAAGGAAAAGGTTTTGGGGCACCTTTCTGGCTCAATCAGTAGAGTATGTGACTCTTGATCTTGGGGTTGTAGCTTAAGTCCCCCAATAGGTGTGGATAGTACTTAAAAACAAAAAAATCCGTAAATACATAAATACATAAGTAAATAAATAGGATTTGAAAGCAACTGCTGAAATTAGGAGCAAGGTCGCTAATCTCTACCCACAGTGACCAGCTGGGGAGAACCTGAGTGACCTGATGCAGCAGAACCACTTCCCTTACCAGGGGAGCCTACCGACCTCAGGACTGTTACCTTAGAGACAGAGAAATCTTGTCATATTCAATCAACTATATTTTGATATTTCTGTGTACAGCCAATTTGATTATCTTCTCATTCTCCTTGGTGTCCTCTCAGTTTTATGACATCATTTTTATTTTTTACTATTTTGTGTTGAGTACAACATCTTTGGGATAGAAACATCATGTAGGATTCTACTACCTATCTCAACATGATGAGGGAGTTTGGCTTTCTCTCCTGTCTGACATCAAAGCAGAATTTCCTGATCACAGAGCACTGTCAATCATGTGGGAGCAAGATGACTATGGCCCTGCTGAGCCTCGGGTCTTCCTGCTCTCATTGAATTTCCTTCCACTGCTTTCATAATCTCTTTCCATCTCATCATACATTTAATTATTAATTATATAAAATAATTATATAGAATAATTGATTAGTGTCATAAGTTCCATGATTGGTGGGCTTCAGTCTGCTGGATTTCTGGATACAATTTTCCACACGCTATCAAAGCTACTGATATAATAGACTTAGCTGTACTTGCCATTCTATTCATCTCCTTGGAACATGCACTCATCCACAATACATTTTATTTTGCTGTCTACAAACAAAGTCGGGCATTTGGTGAATTCATTCCCTCTTATTTGTATCATATGTGTGATGACCTAAGACATGAGTAATGTCTAGGTCAAGAGTCACTCTGAAGCATTCTTTTCAATGGAATCTAGTCAATACGTAAATTCTCTAACATTTCCGAAAGATATCCTATTCAGTCATTTTCAGTTAACGACCACATCCTGTGAAAATAATGCTTCGACTTACTGCTCAAAACCTTTCTAACAGCAGTAGAGCACCAAATTCATCACATCTAAAGCAGTGTTCGGGTTCCATATGCTTAACATCCTTCCCATTTCGGAGAGAAAGGAAAACCTCATATATTTAGGATTTTCCTGTCACCTAGAAAGGTAACTTTTGTCTTGATCTTTATTTTTGGCTGTTTACATTCAAGCCACTTTTGAAGTTCCAAGAACCCCCTTTCACTCAGGAAGATATAATTGAGGGAAATCAAAGACACTTGGCATTGGATCTTATAATTATTAAAAACTGGTAAATATTTCTTTTATTGATCAGAATTAAAATTTCTACTGATTTTTTCTCACCCAGACTCTCCCTGAGGACAGCTTGTATGACTTGCTCTCTTGGACATGTTACTGGGGAGGACAGTGTAAGTAGTAGAGAAGTAGAAAAAGATGAAGTGAGAAAACACCAATATTACCCATATTAGCAAATATGATCCTGTGGAAGATACAGCCCACATTGTTCATTCCAATAGGCATTCAGTTTCTGCCACAGATCCATGTTGCCTGTCTGGTTACTAGAGTGACTACGCTTATGGGAGAAACACAAGCACAGCCTGAGGAAAAGGTGGAGGAGGCCTCATTAGCTCTTCCTTTCACCTCATGGGACAGGACCCCCTAAATTCCCTGCTGCTTCTGCCATGCCAGGCTGGGAGGCTGTCAGGGCCTCCACATGTGGAGCCTGATGCCCAACTGTGAGCCCCTCCCCCGTGGCCTCCAGCTCCTTCCTCTCACACAAACTCAGAAAATGTCCTGTCAGTTCCCCAGAGAAGCTCCTCCCTGGGGCAGCTGGGACCCCAGGCAGGAGGTTTGTGTTCCGGCCTGAACCACTGTGGGAGGAGACTGTAGATTTTGCCCGCAGTAATAAACTCCCATATCGTCAGCCTCCACCCTGCTGATCCTCAGCGTGAAATCTGTCCCTGACCCGCTGCCACTGAACCTGTCTGGGACCCCAGTGAAACGGTTGGAAACCAAGTAGATGAGGAGCTGTGGGGACTGGCCTGGCTTCTGCCGGTACCAATGTAAATAGGTGTTTCCATCACTATGTAGGAGGCTCTGACTAGCCCTGCAGGAGATGGAGGCCGACTCTCCGGGGGTGACGGACAGTGACAGCGGGGTCTGTGTCATCACGATTTCCCCACTGGATCCTAAAGCAAGGGGAGAGAAATGCAAGATTATATACAAACTTTATGAGCCATTTCAGAATTTTTCTCTTGTTATTTCTTTCAGGCTAAATCATTTCAAAATGTTGATTTCTACCCTAAAATATCCAATTTCAAAAAAGAATCCACAGTTTGCAACAAATTAAGGGGCCTCAAGAAGTCACCTACACCTTCCCTCTCCTTCTGTATCACAGTCTTCATCAGAGCAAAGAACCTTCCTGGTTCCTTCTCGAATTTTCCTCAGGCTCATGGAACTAAACATGCCTTATCCTAGAAAGCAAGCTGTGTACCTCTGACATGTGGTCATCATAACCAGTTGTGTCCCCAGCACTCACAGTCCCCACTCCCCATTCCTTTCTCAACCCCCCTCTGTCCTTACCAGTGATCCAGAGAATCAGCAGCCCCAGGAGCTGAGCAGGGGAAGTCATTTTGGGAGGTTGAACTGATGAGCCCTGATAAGCAAAATGAGAACTGACCTTTTATCTCAGACTTGCAAGGGAAGGGCCTCCCTGGAGAACAACATGCAAATCCCCTGTGTGGAGAGAACCAGTGCAAAGGGCTTGGGGAGGCTCTCCTGGAGCAAAGTAAGCGCAAATGTCTCTACATTTGAAGGAAAACCAACAGAGATAAAATCTATGCTGCCTAAAGGGTAGATGTTCACAGTTACGTGCCCCCTTTTATTTTCCATCCCAGTTTTCTGGGTTTCCAGAAATTTCCTAGTCATATTTACATTTTAGTGTGGTTGAGTTGCCACAAATATTTGGTGATTTTTGTTTCTTTCTTATGTTTGTTCAAAAGGCTCTGGGTTTTGTCCTTTTTAATTTCAACTGAGATAAAATGCATACAGAATAAAGGGCACATATTTTCAGGGCACAAGTGAACAGTGACAAATGGTCACTATTGCGATGAAAATACCGAATATTTCAAATCCTCCAGAAGCCTCTCGCATGTACTTTTCTGTCCATCTCTATTCCCGACCACCCTAATTGTCCTTCTGACTTCCTTCATAGTTGTTTGGGTTTTTCTGCCCTTGGATTTTCATATAAATTGAAGAAATTATTCTGTTTCTAGCTTATTGCTAGTCTCTTTACTTGCAAAGACTGCCTTTACTTATTTTTTTCAGATGTTGGTTCTGTTTCAAGCTGCTGTGTCATAAAGGAGTTTTTGAAAGGAATTTACTTCAGCCTACATGAAAAGGAATCCTGAGATGGCCATTTTCCACACAATGGAGTGGATTGTGTTTCTTTTCCAATAAACAGTGAGGAGCCACTGGAGATGGAAATGCAATGAAATGGGTGGTGGAAAGAAAAACCCTGAAGAACTCCTAGAGGATTACAGTCTACATGTGAGAGCTAAAATAATGAAGCTTCTAGAACAAAGCCCAAGAGGATAACTTCAGGCTCTAAAGGTAAGGCAAATATTTATTACATGGAACACACAAATACACACACTAAGTTAAGGGAGAAAAAAATGGATAAATTGGACCCCCTTGAGACTGGAAGCTTATTTTCAAATATATCATCAAGAAAGTTAATAGACATTCCTAAACATGAGGGAAGATTTTCCAATGCATGTTTTTGACAAAAGATTCCATTTCAGAATATATAACAAAAGATAATCCCTCTCTCTCTCACACCGCTGTATCTATCTATCTATAGCTGTTCCAAACAGATATTGCCCAAGATATCCAGATAATTAATGAAAAACATATGAGAAGTTACTCAACATCATTACTCATCAAGGAAATCTTCATTTTAACCACAATACCACCTCAAGATCGACTAATCAAGCGTGACAACACCAAGTATTGCCAGGATTTGCAGCCACTGGAACTTGAACTCCCAGCTGCTGGAGTGGAAATAGAAAGGGGCAGTGTTTACTGAAACCAAACCTGGGGATTCAGCACTTGCATTCTGAGAAAGGTACCCAAGGAAAGGAAGTGCGTAAGTCCACAAATGATCTTGCAAAAATGTTCTTAAAATCTTTACCAATAACAGTCTCCAATCTAGAAGGAACTCATAGATTGAAAAGGGAATTGTGATAGATTCATATACTAGAGAACTTTACTGAGGTAAAAAGGAATAGGGCGCCTGGGTGGCTCAGTGGGTTGAGCCTCTGCCTTCGGCTCAGGTCATGATCTCAGGGTCCTGGGATCAAGTCCCGCCTCGGGCTCTCTGCTCAGCGGGAGCCTGCTTCCTCCTCTCTCTCTCTCTCTCTGCCTGCCTCTCTGCCTACTTGTGATCTCTGTCTGTCAAATAAATAAATAAAATCTTAAAAAAAAAAAAAAGGAATAAATTTTGGCCACACCAACAACACAAGTGAAGTTCAAAAGCCATGTTGTCAAAGGAAACCAAAAAGTACATACTGCATGATGTCATTTATGTGATGTTTAAGACAAGGAAACAGAGTCCTGGTGGCTGCTGGTTCTGGGGGAACATGGAGTGTGGCTGTGACTGTAAGGAGTGTGAGGAAGCTTTTGGTATGTTGGAAACAGTGGCTCTCTGGGCTCAGTAGCATTTAGAGGAAGATACGTGTAGGTATATGTTGATCTAGGTGCATATTTAAATTCACTTTATATACAGGAAATTCACCTTGCTGCATTTAATGTTATCTACTTTTTAAATGAATGAATTAATTAATGAATAGGACTTACAGAGTCTGAAAATCAGAACCCCCCCATCTTCTTCCCTGAAGCACTGGTGCCTTGAGTAACCTGAGCTCTGAGAACCCCTGATTTCTCATCTCTAGAGGATGATTGTGTGACTCTGCTCTGGCTGAGTAAAGCCCTGGTGCAGCACTGAACACAGAGCATGTCTCCAAGACTTCAGCAAATGGCAACCCGCAGGGTCATTACTATTTTGTTTACTGTCATCAGTAGTATTATTGTTATTATTTCTATTATTATTGTTGTTATTAATAGTATTAGTAGGAATATTTTCTTGGATATAGGCTCCTTTTTCTGCCTAGTGCTCTGTTTTAAAATAAAACAAAAACTTCGCGGAGTGTTTCTCAGAGAAGGGATTCAAAGACGATACTGCAGACAAATTCCTTTGCAGGCCTGACCTAGAAGCCTCCTTCGTAGGATTCACTAAAGGTTTGGTTGTTTTATGTTGTTCAGAAAGGAAGATTTCAAAGGACGAAGTCCCTTTCAGGTCGTGGCGCTTGAGCCCTCCAAGCTCTTCCCCAAAGCGGCCCTTGCCCGGTGAACAGACCACAGCGCAGAACACAGCGGCTGGACCCACCATGAGCCCGGTCCTCCGCCCCACGGCACCCCCTTCACCCTCGACCCCTACCCCCGTACCCGCTACCCCAGCCCAGGACGGTTTCTGCTCGGGGCTTCAGCACCATGGAAGGATAGAACCCCGCTGACAGTAATAACTGGCAGCATCCTCAGCCTCTACTGCGCTGATCTTGAGGATAAATTCTCTGTCCGATTGAATCGCAGAGAACTGGTCTGGGACTCCAGACTTGAGGTTATCAGCATCATAGATGAGAAGCTGAGGAGCCTGACCTGGTTTCTGCTGATACCAGCTCAAGTAATCGCTGACGCTTTCCTTGACCCTGCAGGTGATGGACATGCCCTCTCTCAGGGACACCTAGAGGAAGGCCAGAGACTGGGTCAGCCCCACGTGCCCGTGGGCAGTTCGATAGAAACAAAACACAAAGTCACCATTGTTTACCAGGTCCCACTCCACATTCCTCCCAGAAGATTCTGGCGGCCCTGGTCCCAGAATCCGAGAGCACCTGGGTTTCCAAGGGGAGGGGAGACCCCGGGTCAGGGATCCACAGGCAGGATCCCTGGGGAGATCTCACAGTCAAGAGGAGAGGACTCCCACCGTCTCCGGGATGTCCCCTGCACTCCCCTCCTCACCTGGGAGGCAGGCCAGCAGAAGGCAGAGGAGTTGGGTCGGGACTCCCATGTTCAATCCAAGGCCCAGCCTGAGGCTCTTTTGCCCTGAATGTCTGAGCAGCCTCTTTATGAGGATGCTGAAGACCAGAAATGGGCTCTGGGGAAAATCTTTTTAGTTGAAGTAAATATTCTCTAAACCTTGTAACTTGCTGAAATGCAGAGCCCCATCTGAAGGTCTAAGGTGACCGGCATTTCTGTGTTTATAAGCAGTTCTCAGTGATGCAGATGATGCCGCACGCTTGCAGGAAAATATTGAGGGGCAAATCATTTTCATATTAAGGAAAAAGAATATGGCATTAATGTTTAGTGTTTCTGTGTGTCAAAAACACTTTTTCATTTATTTGTCAAAGGATTACTATATATTTAATGTATTTCCTCCTTTTCTGTTTACCATATAACTCAATAAAATTTGAGGCTATGATCCCAGACTTGCTGATAATACATGGAAGCACATTCAAGTGTATTGTGGGTCCATCCTCTAGCCAGAAGGGCTCTGAGAGTCGTGAAGTCCTGACCATCCTGAGCTGCCTGCTGTCAGCTACCCATCATTGCCATCTCTTCTGGAAGCACCTCTTTCCTTTTTTTTCTCTATAGCTTCTTTCGAGGTATTCAACAAGGCAGCTTCACTGGAATTTGGAGGTCAGAAGAGGAGGATTTGATACTCCTGGTCAGCAGCTACAGGCAAAGTGGACAAGGTGAGGACAGGAGAACCACCGGGTGAGGGCTGCAGAGGCTAGAGCATTCTCGGGCTTTCCAGACAGGCCCAAGGACCACATGGTTAGGCAGCTTGCACTCTCAGTGGCGATGTGCTCTGGCTGCTGGGAAAGCACCAGGGAGTCACCTATTTCTATCATCTGTTTTCCTTATTGTCATACTCCCTAGACTTTGAAGCTTTTTGAAAGGTTATGGTTCAGGATGGAATTCTATGAATTTGAAACATTCCTGCTTGGAATACCTAGAGAGGCTTCTCTTTTGCTCTGAGGACCCTGGCTGATGCCATCACCCACACTCCTCAGGTGCAATGCTCTAGGGGAAAGGGAGTCAGTCAGGGGGCCAAGGAGCATCTTTGCCCTTCTCCCAAAGCCTCCAGTGACCTCCGAAGGGGGGCTGCCTCTGAGAAACTGTCTGAGCAGGTGCAGGCATCAGAGGAGCAGGGGGGCAGCCCAGCCCCTCACATCTGCTTCTCTGGTGGTTTATGTTCTGACCTGTAACGCTGTGGGTGGGTAGCTGTTGTGCTGTTGGCAGTAGTAGGTCCCAGCATCTTCAGGCTCTAGGCTGCTGATAGTGAGGGTGAAGTCTGTCCCAGACCCACTGCCGCTGAACTGAGATGGGACCCCAGTTTCCAACTTGGATTCTTCATAGATCAGGAGCTTAGGAGCTCTCCCTGGCTTCTGCTGATACCAGACTAACCACTTGTTAGCATTCTGACTGGCCTGGCAGGTGATGGTGACTCTGTCTCCTGGAGATGCAGACAGTGAGGATGGGGTCTGGGTCATCTGGATTTCAGAACTGGCTCCTGAGATTGGAAACATAGAAACAAATAGCCACACTATGAATCATGTTATGAGAGGTCTTCTCTGGAGGGCCAAGCAGTATGACCACACTGGCTGAGCAGATTCCCAGGGTTCTCCTTCTCCGCTGGGAGCCAGAGCAGCAGGAGACCCAGGAGCTGAGTGGGAGCCTTCATGTCCACACTATCTCCTGACTGGGACTGTGTCCTGCATGCAGTGCTACCAGTCTGTTAATCAGCGTTCAGGGAAGTGGGCTGTGCTCCGGTGATATGCAAATCAGCAGGGGATGGAGCATAACTGGGCACAGCCATAGGGTCGAGTTATCTCAATAATGGTATAGATGCAATAACCCTTCTGCTCTGGGCAGCAGAGACATTTTAACAATGTTTATTCTTGCAATTCATAGGCATGGAATGGTTATCCTTTTGTGTCCTCCTCAATTTCTTTCGTCAGTGTTCTGTAGTTTCTAGAGTACATCCTTTACCTCTTTGGTTAGGTTTATTCCTAGGTATCTTATGGTTTTGCTTGCAGTTGTAAATGGGATCAATTCCTTAATTTCTCTTACTCCTGTCTCACTGTCAGTGTATAGAAACGCAACTGATTTCTGTGCATTGATTTTCTATCCTGCCACTTTGCTGAATTCCGTTTTGAGTTCTAGTAATTTGGGGGTGGAGAGTTTTGGGTTTTCCACATAGACTATCCTGTCATCTGCAAAGAGTGAGAGCTCAACTTCGTCTTTGCTGATTCAGATGCCTTGTATTTCTTTTTGTTGTCTGATTGCTGAGGCTACGGTTTCTAGTATTATGTGGAATAGCAGTGGTGACAGTGGACAGCCCTGTCATGTTCCTGACCTTAGAGGAAAAGCTCTCAGTTTCTCCCCATTGAGAATGATATTCACTGTGGGCTTTTCAAAGATGGCTTTTATGATATTGAGGTTTGTTCCCTCCATCCTTGTGAAGAATTTTAATCAAGAAAGGGTACAATGTCAAAAGCTTTTTCTGCATCTATTGAGAGGATCATATGGTTCTTGTTCTTTCTTTTGTTTATTAAGTGTATTACATTGATTGATTTGCAATGTTAAATCATTCTTGCAGCCCAGGAATAAATCCCACTTGGTTGTAGTGAATAATCCTTTCAAGGTACTGTTGGATCCTATTGGCTAGTATTTTGGTGAGAATTTTTGCATTCATGTTCATCAGGGATACTGGTCTGCAATTCTGCTTTTGGGGGGGGGCTTCTTTATCTGGTTTGGGGATCATGATAACCCTGGCCTCATAGAAGGAGTTTGGAAGTTCCCTCCCATTTCTGTTTTTGGAAACAGCTTCAGAAGAATAGATATTAATTCTTCTTTAAATATTTGGTAGAATTCCCCCCGGGAAGCCATCCCACCCTGAACTCTTGTTTGTTGGGAGATTTTTTATTACTACTTCAGTTTCCTTGCTGGTTATGGGTTGGTATTAGAAGTTTTAGCACACTCAGGAAGCTTTTCGCTTGTGTTGCCTAGTGGGACAGAGCACTCAGAATGGAGCAGGACAGGTGGCTTAGCTGGAGACAACGGATTAACAATGGCAGATTCTCAGTATCTTGGCACTTACTTACACACCATGACACCCACACTTCTTTATCACCATTCCACCTCATTGCATCTCTGGATGGGAGTGATGATGATTTATTATGCCAAGAATAGCAGGAAATTATAACGAAGAGGAATCTCTGTGGCCTTACTAATATTCACAAGTTCCAAATAAAAGGAACCTGTACAAGATCTTAGATTGTCTGGGATTGTATAATATCTTATGGATACTGTCTTAGAGACACAGTAAGAAAAGTGTGTCATGAAACCTGCATGTAGAGAGTCCAAAAGAACTCTCTATCCACAGAACAACAGACAGGTTCTGTCGCATGACCTCCAGGGAGAAACACCTTCTCTGTAGGCAAATTCGTGCTGCTCTGATCAAAGCTGGACACTGGGGGATTATTACATTTTTTAAAATGGAAGAAAGAAATAAAACAACTTGTAACACCAGTTTTGGCAGCCAAAGGTTGTTGCCTACATAAATATTTTTATTCTAGAAATCAAGAATTGGTAGAATTCTGAGTACTTACCCCAAGATAAATATTGATATAATCTTCTTTGCTCCTGCCAAGACTGGGCTTCTCTGCAGGACTAGCTTTTTACAATAGCAGCACCCAAGTGCAGTGTCCTCCAGGAGTCCCAGGCCAGACCTGCACAAAACTGTCTGCAGAGAACATGTCTACCTGTGATGGCCACAGGACACAATCAGAATGAAAAAGGCCCAGAAATCCAAAGAAATTCTACAAGGTCCTTGCATTTGGTGCTTATATATCTTTTAAGACAGAGAATCTTCTTCATTGCTCTGATGTACTGATGCCCTTGATGTGATAAATTATCAGCATAGAGAGAGAACCCAGGATGTCTACAGATTGTTCTTCTCAATATTCAAGAGTGTACTGATCAACACATGCATGCCAAGAATGTACTGAGGCTGAGGAAAATAACTGCATGAGAGTCTTACAGGGAAATTTTGCCAGAGCTCACACAGGGCCAGAAAGAGTTACTGTGTGCACCACTGAGAATAGAAAACCTCATGGTTCACAGGGCATCCAGTTGAGAACTCAAGAAGTTTGGAAGGGGGGCAAATTACCACTGGATAAAATGTTATCCCAGTCCCACCTAACAAAGCTTAAAGGTAAGACCCAAGTCCCAGTCCCACCTAACAAAGCTTGAAAGCAAGACCCGAGTCCATCAGATAGATTCAAGTAGCAAGATTTGATATTTCAGAAAAAAAAGATAAGCAGCTTTAGCTTTAGAAATTGTCTAAAATGTAGTATTGTGATAAAAAAAATACTTAAAAAACATGAACAGAGAGTGAATCAGTGAACTGTGTGACAACTTTAAGCAGTCAGTTATGTGAGTAATTGGAGTCTTGAGATGAGAAAGTGAGGAAGTATAAGAAACATTTGGAAAAAATATTGTCTCATTTTTTTTCAGTTCAGGACCTGCACGATTAAAAATCCAGAATCTGCTTGAAGCCAGGTACTTGATGGTTAAATATAGAAGTGCAAGGCAGATCACACAGAACTTCCTCCATGGTGATGATGCAGTTGCAAAGAAGTTTCTAGAAGTTGAGTTGTCTGGGGAATGTAAAAAAAAAAAAAATTGTCTCCAAAATGAAAACACATTTTCAGGGCGTCTGGCTGGCTCAGTTAGAAAAGCATACGACTCTTGATTTTGGAGTTGTGAGTTTGAGGTCAATGTTGGGTGTAGAAGTTACTAATATAAATAAATAAACTTAAAAAAATAAAACCACATTTTCTGTAACTGAGAAAAAGACTCCACACCATGAAGCCCTCTTTAGATTTGAAACCAATATATATATGCATTTATTTAGTAATCTGTAAGGTTGTCTACTTTGAGTGAGACCCAGAAAAGAACAACACTCTGCAGCAAGGACAACCTATAAAGGACTTTATGATCCAGCAGGGCAGTGATGCTTAAAGTGTCTGGGACACATAGGGAGAGCATTTGGAGGCTCCAGAAAGCCCCAACAGGAGAAGCACAGTATGGACATCTAAAGTATTAGAATAGTACTGTGATCTCTTCACAAAGAACAATTCTCTTTTTGAGATAAGGTCCTGGCTTGCTGTTAAGTCCTAGAGACTCCATGTTGTATACAGATCCTCAAGTAGCCATGTGATCGAATCTGTATGAATTGAGTAGTAACATCCAACAAGCCATAACATATGCACACACAGCAGTATCCTGCCATCACATAGAAGAGGGATATACAATCTAGGCCTTAATGTAGTCCCCAAGGCACACAGGTAAGTTGTTCATACTCTCACGGCACCTACACTTGCTGAAGTATGCCCTTTCCTTCATCCTAATCCTAATGTGGGTTCTCTGTAGACAGTTGACCATGAAAAATAATAACCATTCAGATGCAGTGTATGCAAGATATGCATACATTAAAATCCAAAGTAGAGTTTTATAGGGCTTAAAGACCACAGTAGGAATAGTCAGAGAAGCAAATGGAGAGAGAAATTCATCTAGTGGGCAGAACTCAGAGTTGGGTTCTCCAGTCCACTTTACCTCTCATAGAGATAACCTGAATCAGTCTTCACTCATTCAGGGGCAGCGATTAACAGTGTGATCACATGATCAGAAGACTGGATTAAACAAAACTGGGAGATTGATGATGAGCTCAAAAGTAGAGTTTATGAATAGATCTCTGGCTTGGGCACATGCTGTCAGAATATTTGTGTCCTATGCAAATGTTCATTTCAACACATGACTTGCGCAAGGAGCACTCAGTCATCAGGCAGAGTAGTTGACCAACTCTGGATATATTAGGTAACCTCTTACCCAGACTCTCCAGTTCCTGCTAATTGAGCTCAGGCATAAAGTGGCCATGGTGTCAAGGATGGAGTCTATGCATGGGCTTTGCAAAATGGACTTCCCCTAACCAAGACTTATCCAGCTTTTTTTCATTAGGTAATTGCCCAACAAGACAAAGGAAGAGATCAATACTGTTACCTGAACTCTCATTATGGCTTCAGGGCCTGGGGGTTCTAGCTAGTCACCTGGTGGCTATATCCCCTTCTTTTTCCCTTACTTTTTAAATAAGGGATATTTATAGTGATCAACCTGGTAATTAATTCTTTAAAGTGCCTAATATAAAAGTGACTGTGGCTGACCTAGAAAATAAAAAAGCATCCCTTCCAAGGAAGAAGGAGAACATGTCTTGAGTTTTACTGGAATCAGGGCATCATATTAGCTAGATGCATGGTGGCAGTGGACTTTAATTGGAAACACAAACACAGGTAAACAAGTGTTCTGGACGTTGGAGGACAAGGAACTGGACCAGATTACCTATATGTCTGCTTAGCATCACTGCTTTGCCCTTCTACAGTCCCATCTGTATTACTTCCCACAATCTCTTTCCCCTATGACTCAAGATTTTGTCTGGTTAATAGAAGGTCCTTCTGTAAGATCTAAAAATTGGAATAGTATGGGAAAAATTTACTCTCCAGTGGTATCATGGACGAAAGCATATGCAGGTCACAGGTGGGTTTCTTGAAACTTGAGGTTTATCATGCCTTCTGAGATATCTTCGGGGACTCATCTTCTTTGGAGCTGCTACTGAATTATTTGTAGCAGATTTTCCATGATGCAGGAATTTCTTGATTTGAGGAACTCTGGAAGTGGTTTCCTTGACCTTTACTCCTCAGACTCCCCAGTGTTCAACCCTATAATACCCTGGACTAAAACCAAATTATTTGGAAATTCTAAGAGGGCATCTGTTTTCCTGAGAAAAGCCCAACTCCATCTCTATTATAATACAGATTTTTTAATCTATGAAATAAGTTCTCTTATTTAAAGTCTTAAGATGCCCATTAACTGGGGCACCTGGGTGGCTCAGTGGGTTGAAGCCTCTGCCTTCGGCTCAGGTCATGATCCCAGGGTCCTGGGATCCAGCCCCGCATTGGGCTGTCTGCTCGGCGGGGAGCCTACTTCCCCTCCTCTCTCTCTGCCTGCCTCTCTGCCTACTTGTGATCTCTGTCTGTTAAATAAATAAATTTTTAAACAAAAAAAAGATGCCCATTAACCACTCCCTTCATCCCATCACATTCCTTCTGACCATGGCAGGTATTCAAGGCACAAAGTATTTTTTTCCTCATTCTAGTCCCATAGGAAAAAAAGGAGTCCTTAACTCCCATGCTTATCTACTATTACTCGGAAATCCTTGTGTAAATTTATAATGTATAATGTTCTTAATTTAAAAATAGAGTCTGTATGTTTAATAAACATAAAACATGCTTTTGGTTTAATAGAAATTAAATGGCTCAAAAATTCACATAAAAATTAATTGATGCATCTAAGGATACCATTTCTAATTATAAACTTAGCAAAATTGTACATGAAATTGGATACATAAATTATAAAATATCATAATTCAACTTGTTCTGAAAGGCTCTAAACATTCAAAATAATGTTATCAAAATAGATGTACAAAGGGGGAAAAAAACAAAAGAATGAAAAAAATAAATAAGGCAGGAAGGAAGCCACAAGCCTACCATCTTGTACACTAACTACTCTTGAAGGTTGTAGATTATTATTTTATCAGGGAAAGAGCGATCACCTTTACTATGAGCTCAGCAACCCCTTCTGCTCATCAGCTATTGAGACACCAAGAAGTCCCCTTGCCTAATAGGAAACAGCCAGAACCACAAGGCCTCCCTGGGTGACTAGCGTGAGCGCATTAAGTTTGTGTTCACAGATGTCAAGTTGTGAAAGCAAGTTGTGTATTTGACAAAATCTCCAGTATCACAAAGGCATCAAGTTGCTGTTTTTACACAGAATCTATGACTTTTACAGAACTAGCCTAGGGTTCCAGAACATTGATCAATCACTTCATAAATGAAAAACATAGGAGCCTCTCCTCATTTTCTGTGGTTTGTAAACTCAAGTCACTGGCTGGCTGTGATGGTGAGTATGTCTCCTGGAGTCATGGACTCAGAGGCTGGGTGCTTGGTCAGCTTGATACCCCCTCTAGCCCCAGAGAGTAAACATGACTCAGGTGTCTCCAGTGTTCTCCATACTGAAGCCACTGCATTCCCCGCAGAGTGAATCTGGTTCTTCAGGCTGTAGTGTGGATACTGTGCTGTCTGTCTTGGGCCCTCAAGGATTCTTCCTCCCAGTGATTACTCCACCTGTGGCCACAGCCCTTTGCAGCTCCATCCATCAGGAGGTAAAGGCTATATGCTCAGCCTTTGATTCTGGGCTAGCCTGTGACTTTCATTGGTCAATAGAATGTGGCAGATAGGATGTTGTTCTAGCTCCAAGGCTAGGCTCAAGAGATCTTGCATAATTCCTCCTTACTTTCTTAGCCTGACAGGGCTGCTGGGAGATTAAAGACCATGTGGACTAGAGTCCAGCCACCAAAGATAAAGCTATTTAAGAGCAGCCTACAGCCAGCCAGCCCTCAACAGTCCATAGAACTATGAGCCGAATAATGGCTGAACATTCTCCAAAGCAGATGAAAAAGTCATCCCACAGATCCCAGAAGTTCAACAACCCACGAACAGGATGAACACAGAGAAAATCACACTTAGGCACATCCTAGTCAAACTGATGAAAACTGAGCATAAGGAGAAAACCTTAAAAGAATCTGGATGGGGGGTGGGGAAAGGTATCGGGGAACAAGAAAAAGGACTGCCCACCTCAGGCATAGCTGACCACAGGACAACATCTTGAAGCCCTGAAGGAAAACTATGTTAATTTAGAATTCTATTTCTGGTTAATATAACCTTCAGAAATAAAGGTGAAATAAAGCCATATAAAGATGAAAGAGAAACAGATAATTTGTCACCATCAGATCTGCTCCACAGAAACACAAAGGGAAGTTCTGGCAGAAGACAAATTTCACCAGATGGAAACACAAAAGAAATGAAGAACACCAGAACTGGTAAATGATAAGTCCATATAAAAGACTTGTCTTCTGATCTGCAGTTTCCTGAAAGACAATCGGCTTTTTTTTTTTTAAGATTTTATTTATTTATTTGACAGACAGAGATCACAAGTTTACAGAGAGGCAGGCAGAGAGAGAGGGGGAAGCAGGCTCCCCGCAGAGCAGAAAGCCCGATGCGGGGCTCGATTCCAGGACCCTAGGATCATGACCTGAGCTGAAGGCAGAGGCTTTAGCCCACTGAGCCACCCAGGTGCCCTGACAATCGACTCTTGAAAGCAATATGAATAAGAATTTATCATGTGTTTGGGGTGCCTAGGTGGTTCAGTAGTTAAGCGTCTGCCGTCAGCTCAGGTCATGAAGCCAGGGTCCTAGGATCAAGCCCGACATTGGGCTTGCTGCATGGCCAGAAGCCTGCTTCTCCCTCTCCCACTCCCCCTGCTTGTATTCCCTCTCTGGCTGTGTCTCTCTCTATTAAATAAATAAATAAATAAATAAAATCTTTTAAAAAAAGAAAGAATATTTTGTGCATTTTAAAACATATGTAAAAATAAAATGCATGACAAAAAATAACACCAAGATGGGCTCTGGGTAATGACAGTACATAGCTGTCTATTGTAAACATGAAAGTTCTTTATCGTGGGGAGCTGGCCAGAGCATTCAGTGGTGTGACAGGGGATGCGAGGTGGGGAGAAGTATTCACAATTGCCAGAGGAGGATGATAATAAAACTTGCATTATTATTACTTTATAAATTTCTACGGTCCATTCAGCCCTTGAGAGCCTGCATCTGGGGGTGGAGGTCTCTAACCACCCCTTCCCTTGTTGTGACTCAGAGGAGACCTGAGGCTCCCGGCCCACCGCACCAGCTGGCAGACATGGGGCGAGACAAATTGAGGTCTTTCAGTCTAGCTGATCTTCCAACGGACAGCAGCTGCATGAGTGAGGGCCCGCAAACTAGCAGAGAAATCACCCTGCCAACCCACAGCATCATGAGAAATAATGAGTTGTTGTTCTTTGAACTTCTTGACTTTTGGGGTGCTCTTTTAGGCTGTAATAGATAGCAGGACAGCAATAAATGAATCCATCTGAAGCTTCCGTCTAGGTCGTCTCTTGGCTCTCTCAACCTGCACATTTTCCTCTATGTAGATGTGGTTTAAATGGGAGACAGTAACTCTCCAACCTGCCCCTGCTGCACCAGGTCAGAAGACATAGACTCTGAGAGGCTAATCTAAAACCTGGATATATCATTCCTCTCGCGCTGTGGCCACCTGCAGGGAGCAGGTGTCTTGGTTCAACAACTGGCATCCACAGCCCAGAGGGTATTTTTGTCTGGGGACCTATCACTGGAAGAGGCCAGAGAAGTGCTGCTGGCAATAATACCCTCCCACATCTTCAGCCTCCACTCCGTGGATGTCGAGGGAGAAGTCAGAGCCAGAGCCACTTCCCCGGAACCAGGACGGGGTTCCAGCTGCCCGGGCAGAAGCTCCAAAGATGAGCAGCCTAGGAGCCTCTTTGGGTTTCTGTTGGTACCAGGCCATGGAGGTTCCTACCTCCACGCTACTTCTCCAGGTGATTGAGATGAAGCTGTCCTGAGCTGCAGCCAAGGTCTCTGGGGTCTGAGTCAGGAGGAGCCGCCCCCTGTAGCCTGCAAAGACACCCCATTTGGGCAACCCAGTGTATTACTTCAGTCAAAGGCTTCAAGGAAACATCATTCCTCAGAAGAACCATGCCAGGCTTAAACCTGATAGAAATTAAAAGTCAAGTGCCCCTGGGCCTCCCCACTTTTGCCTGTGTCCAAGAATTCACCCAGTTCTCTGTCAATGTGTCCTCTGGGCCAAGGCAACCTGTGAAAAGAGACCCAACAGGTCACAGCCCCTCCCCTCCATAAGGGGCAGATGGATGTTCCTCTCTTATAGCCTAAACTGGTCCACAGTGAGCCTCCAATGGCAGGGTGGACATGGGGTGGGAACATGGACAGAGTGCTCCTTGGTCCTCAGGGGACCAAGGGCAGATTCAAGGCTGTTTATGCCCCTTCCTCATTGTCAGCCTTGGGCTCTGTGCCTGGATTTCCCACTAAGAGTTAAGTCAAAACCACACTAAATAACCCACTATAATTGCCAAAGCCCCTTTTGAGCACATGGTCTCTGTGTCAAAGTCTAAAGGTCCAGTTCCCCCTCTGCAGTGGGAAACATGCTTACCCTGAAAGCCCATCACCAGGAGACAGAGGAGCTGGGCCTGGAGGCTCATCTTGGAAAATGCCCTGAATCTGCTGCTTCTGGACCAAATGGCAAGAAGGATGGGGCTGGGCAGGTAGATAGTGGTTGGGGCTGCTCTGGATTGGCCCCCGCCTCAGGGTTAAAGAAGCACAGGTGTGCATGGAGTCAATTTGCATGTCTGAAGGCTTGACAGGGCTCTTCTGTCCTGCCTCTCTGGGCTGGCAGGCTCACTTCTCCTGCAGCTGCAGGAAGTGGTAGAGGTGATGGAGGGGTCTCTGGTCCATTGAGAGCAGAGGCTGGACTGAGGGGGACCAGGGAGGCTGGCCCATTCATAGGGTTCCTCTCTGGAGACAGCCAGCTGCCTACAGAGTGACCACTCCAGGATCTACTGTTACAGACATGGGGGCTTGTTCTCCTAATTAGATGCCAAGTTAACCATTGATTGAAAAACAGACCTGACACATAACACAAAATAGTCAAGCCAAATTGCTTTATCACCAAGAGTATGTTTCTGAATAGACACCACAACAAAGACTGGTACTTAAAATTAAAGGTGAGTTGGGATTGAAGAAAATAGTTAATATGAGAAGCCAGATGCCCACAGAGAGAATTTGGGTACACGTTGCTGACCCAACAATGCAGCACTGTGTCTAACCCATGTGTCAGGAGAAGGTATGGTGTCTCCTGTCCCTGGAGACCGCACCAGTGGCCTTTGCCTTCTCTCCTGTGTGTTGGAAGCTGGAGCAGCCCTGGGATCTCAGGTTGGATCTTCTGGACACTTCTTCAGCCTGCCAAGGAAAGGTTGTAACTCCAAGGTCTCATGAATAGGACCCAGAAAGGACAACGGGGATGAAGTTTTCGGGGGACCTCCTGAGATGTTGGGAAGATATTTTCAGTGTCCTCCTAGCCACCTCCCCAGACCATGCTTGTATGGTTCAACCTGGTCCTTTTCTTGTTGTCTGTCTATCTGGTTGTCTCTTTGTCATTAGCCTCCCTAAGGGAGACCTGGTTAGCTAAAGACAACAAAACACAGGGAAATGAGGTAATAGGCAAGTCCCCTGTGGTCACCTTGACTGTTTTGCTTCTAGAACCTACCACTGTTTAGAGAATTTGAGTTCTGGGAAAACAAAAGGAATGAACAATCTGGCTACTGGCATTTAGAATCCCTCAGGAATTTAAGGAGACATTCAGGAATAGCTTATTGTCTCCTCACTGGAAGACTTTTGTTGGCTCTACAAAAGAATCTTTCATGACCAAGGAGGAATCTACATGTTGAGGAGTGTTGAATGCAAACAAGGAAATTGATGTGGTTAGAGATGAAGATGGGGCTCTGTGACCACTGGATATCCCCCTGGTTTCTAGATGACAGCTCTGTGTAGGCACCAAAGAGTCAGAATGGAGAGGGACATCAACAAACTGCCCACAGGGAGAGCGTGTACCTTTACCTACTGCAGACCCACTAGCAGGCAGCAAAAGAACAGCTCCAGACCCAAACCTGCTGACATGGGCTGGTGGGACCTGGGTGTGGGTGTTGTGCTAGCATGTGATAAGTCTAAGCTCACTGCTCTAAGAGCATTGGCCCCACAGGCAAGTGGGACAGCCTCTGAGGGAGACAGGAGAGGAAGGTGAAGGATGGATTTTCACAGAGTGTCCCTGGCCTGTTGAAAGCTCTTCAATAATCATCCTATTTGTGGTGCCTGGGTGGCTTAGTCAGTAAGCGTCCAACTCTTGATCTCAGTTCAGGTCTTGATCTCAGGATCATGAGTTTAAGCCCCATGTTGAACTCCATGCTGGGTGTGGAGCATACTTAAATAAAGTAAAAGGAAGGAAAAGAAAAGAAAAGTCATCCTCTTCATGGGAGATACCCTATCCACTGGAAACAGATTCTCAGCCATCAAAATATAGAAACTCCTCAGCATCCAAAGAAGAGTGAGTCTTTCCCCATAGTTGGGCAAAGTCTAAAAAAGTCAGGCATTCAGAAAGGATCTCGGTCTGATGTTTGGAGAGCACCATGGTTCTTGGGAGGGAAAAGAAAGTCTCCCTCACCCCTGGCTTTTGGGGGAGGGGGAGAAAGGTCCCATGATGCTCTAAGGAATAAAGCAGTGAGTGTTGCCTCAACCTATGCCTGGAGAAGATAATCTTCTCCTCCCATCTTTGTCTCCCTGAAAATCCCTTTTCCACTTTGAAATCTCTCCTCTCTGTGCAGTTTCCCTGACTCCCCCAGTCAGCACCCCTCTTTCCTCCATACCCTCATCTCATCTTCACTATAACCACGGCACATCTCAGTTAAGCTGTAACATGTATGTATTCATGAGTACGTAATTATTTATGTATCTAGGGGTCCATCTTCCCTAATAGACAGTGGCTTCCTTGAAAGTAGGAACAAATGATTTCAATATTCATCTCTAGGGCCAAGGGCCGATAGCCCTGCCCTGCATAAGGAAGTCCCCACCAGAAGCTCCTATCTTTCTCCAATGCCTCTCTTCCCCGGTCCTGGAGCAGGAGTGAGGGTGAGGAAGACACTCAGGTGGAGGAGGTTCTTCCAACTCTTCCATAAGTGTGTGGGCTGCACTCTCATGGCAATGTGATCCCAGGGCATCAGCTGATTTGGAGATGATTTGGAGATGATGTTTCACAAGGAGCCCTGAGTTCTTGGCTAAGCACTTGAGAGGTTGGGTCATATGGAGCTTCCCTGGGCCACCACTGGCCTGATTCATCACTGTAATATAATAACAAGACATTTCCCCGAATCCCTGCAGCCTGTCCTGGAGGGGAGAGATGTATGAATTTGGTGGGAAAGCGGATCATTCTAACTAATAGCTTTCATCGGTAGCTGAGATCAGGTAAGGGGCAGGTAGGTAAGAACTTGATTTATGTGTCACAAATCAGAGGAACAGTAAGATATTATATTCTTAATTGAGGGCTTTCTCCCATCTCTTGAGCCAAGATATGTCCAGAAAAATGATTCGTACCCCAGACTTTGCAAAAGGTTTCAAAATGTCTCATAAGCTTAAGAAAAATATAGCCAGATTATAGTCATCTCTATACTTTGGGTGATTTAGGTGTGTCCCTCAGCCAATATCAAGTACACTGCTCCCAGTAAGTAAAAAAAGATTAAAAAGGGAGACAAACATGGATCATATTTGAGACCATTGCTGCAAATACCCTCCATGAGAGCTGAGGTCTCCAGCATCTACATACAATCAGATGTCCAAAGGGTAATAGCCCATGACCTTCTCTGTAGAGACAGCTTCTCCCCAGATGGTTAAAGACTGTCTCTGGCAATGTCTTTTTTCTGCAAGATAATGGAAGACACAGCAGGTCATTTTAAAAAATCCTGAGAAAGGTCTTCTTTTGTGTGCCCCTCTGAGCCTGGACATACTTGGTGCTGGATATACTTAGAGAAATGCCTTGTGAACATGAGAGAGAGATGGAGAGAGAGAGAGGTGTGTGTTCACAGAGAATTGATACAACAACAGTAGAACAAGCTACAGTCTTGGCCCCCAAAGGTATCAGATCCTAATCCTGCAATCCAAAACATTACCTGATATGAAAAAGCTTAATTAACCTAAGTGCAATTACAAGCGACCTATTAAGAGAGAGGCAGAGGGAGTTGAACACAGCAGAGGAGAGGGCTAGTGAAGCTGGGGTGGGGATCGGGGGATACCAGCAGCCACAAGAACCTACAAGAGGTAAGGCATGGATTCTCCCCTACAACTGCTGACTTCAGCGTGACTCTGCCATACCCTGACCTTGGCCCAGAATTCTGGCCTGCATAGCAGTGAAAAAATACATTACTGTTATTTTAAGCCATCCCATTTAGATAACTTGTTACAGTAGTCATAAGAAATGAATACAAATGGGGCTCAAAGAAGCTCCATACTAAAGGCATTGTTGTTTGTAACCTCCCTGGCTAACTTTCTAAAGCTGTCCCTAAATGAATTGGAGAACTATTTTTATGATGGAATGTGATATTAGCAAGATGGTAGATGAGGAGGTCCCACCCTTTGTCCTCTTGCATAAACAATGATCTAATGGCCACTTAGGGACAAAATTTGCTCTGAGAGAGGTCCACAATGCAATTAAGAAGCTGGAAGAAGCCGGGGAGCACAAACATGGAGGATGGCTGCTTAGAAGGTATGGGAAGCATTTTACCTGTGTCACCCCACCCTCCAGACCATCACAACTTAGCACCAAGAGGAACCCCTTTGAGTATGACGTCTCCCCTTGGAGGAAAAGGAGAGAGGACACTAGCAACGTTCCCCAGTGGCGGGAGGCCATCAGCACCACTGTGGATGTCACAGCCTTCATAGCTGAGGACTCCCACAACCTTTCTCAGTACAGATGGCATCTGATGGAGCTGCCCAGAGCCTGCCTCAGAGCCTGCACCCCAGCCAGAGCCTCCATACCACACCCTGGGCCCCAGCCCCCCAGGAATGAAAGGAAACTAACGGAAATATGAATCATATGAAAACATACATCTCACTGGAAAATGGCCAATATATAGGCAAAAACATAACAGTGTACTGGTGGTATGTAAAATATCCTGAACCCTAATAGAAAAATGAACCTTAAAAAAGATTTTTTAAAATTTTCAATAGTTTAAACTTCATATTAAAAAAGTAAACTCAGAGTAAGTGAATAAAATATGGGGGTAGTACAAGGGAAGGTTTTTATATGTGATTGTAGTTATCATCAATGTAATAGTTATAACTGCAAGTATTTCATATAAACCTTGATACAAGCACAAAGAAAAACTTGTGATAGAGATCCAAAAGATAAAAGAGGAAAGAATCAAAGGAAATCACTACCAAAAAAAAAAAAAATCAAGTAACAAAGGAAGACAGAAAAGTAACAAAGCAACTACAAAACCAACAGAACAATTAACAGGATGGCGATAGTAAGCTCTCATCTATCAGTAATTACTATACATGCAAATGGATTAAACTCCCCCACTCAAAAGGCATAGAGTAGCCAAATGGAATTTTAAAAACAAGATTCAGAGATATGCTGTCTATAAAAACTCACTTTACACTTGAAGACACACACAGGCTGAAAGCAAAGAGATGGGAAGAGGTATTCCATACAAAAGGTGACCCAAAGAAAACAGGGATGACTGTGCTTATAGGGGACAATATAGATTGTAAGTCAAAGACTGTCTCTAGAGGAAAAGAAGGTAATTGTTATGATGAAAGATCAATTCAACAGGAAGATAACAGTAATGCCTTTATATGCACATAACATCAGAGACATAAACACAAAAAGCAAATATTGACAGATACGAAGGGAAAAACTGAGTGAAACAAAAAGAATAGAAGAGACTTCCACACCCCCACTTTCCATAGTAGATAAAACGTCCATACAGAAAATTAATAAACAGTTAAAAAAAAAAGAAAGAAAGAAAATTGGGACGTCTGGGTGGCTCAGTTGGTTAAGCAGCTGCCTTCGGCTCAGGTCATGATCCCCGCGTCCTGGGATCGAGGCCCACATCGGGCTCCTTGCTCAGCAGGGAGCCTGCTTCTCCCTCTGCCTCTGCCTCTGCCTCTGCCTGCCATTCTGTCTGCCTGTGCTCACTCGCTCTCCCTCTCTCTCTCTGATAAATAAATAAAATCTTTAAAAAAAAAAAAGAAAAGAAAAGAAAAGAAAATCAATACAGCTGATTTGAACAACACTATAGACCAAATGGACCTAACAGACATATACAGAACCTTCTCTATGATGCTCAGGCATCCTGGGCAGACAGCATCTTACAGAGGTACAGGAGATGCTGGAAGGGAAAGGGGAGTAAGACAGGGAGAAGATGCATAGTAAACTGTCCATCAGCACGGCAGCTGTGAGTGAGGGTGCCTGGATCTCAACCCCACATGGAGACAAGGGGAAAATGTGTCTGTGTAATTCCAGCCGGGAGGTAGGGAGTTTGGGTGTTTAATCCACTTGCTCCCAACAGTCACAATTAAGGGCTGTCCTAGGGGGTGCTCATTCCAGGCCACTGGCAGCTCATGCAGGCAGGCAGAGCTGCCTTCCCCAGCTGCAGGGAGAGCAGAGAGGCCCAGAAGGGGCCTCTGGAAGTCAGCAGAGGTGCATTGAAGTAGAAAGCTGCCAGTATCCACAGAGGAAAAAAAAAAATGTCTTTTCAGTCAGGGGCTCCACATGTCCTGCATCTCTCTGGAACACGATCCTGGCTACCTGGCGGCCAGCAGCTTCCCTAGAAACCCAGTGGGCAGTGCACACCCTGGTTCTGGGCTGATGCTGAAGGTTTAGTCCGTTCCACATCTCCTGCTGCTGTGCCAGGCTGGGATGGTGGGGGCCAATGTAGGGGTGTCAGATAGAAGGAGTTCAAGGCTTTGTCCAGGTTTTATCCAGATCCAAGGTGTTTCTCCATGCCCATTGGCTGTGGCTTGATAGGAAGTGGTGACTCTTTCCTGGAGTCACAGACAGGGAGGCTGGCTTCTGGGTCAGGATGATGGCTCCACTCCCTGCTCAAGACTAAAAGAGGAAAGTGACATTGATGGAGCACGACAGGGGTCTTGCATGCATGGCAGCCACCCCCACTTGGGAGAGAGGATTTACTAACTGGTGTCTCCGCTGACCTGCTCTCCAGAAAGCCAGGCTCCAGGGGTCCTGCCCCTGAGTCCCCAGGAACATGCTGCCAGGGAATGTTCAGAGTACAGGGAGTGAGAGAGGCCTCAGCCTTTATAGAGGTGGGGGTGGGGACATGGGGGTGGTGTGGTGGAGATGAGAGAGGGTTGGGGGAGAATGCAAAAAACAGGCTCTGGGGAAGTAATCTGGGTAGTCTTATGGGCGTAAAGGTTTTCTGACCGGAGATGAGGCAGACATCCTTGTTAAGAAATCAGAAATATGAAGAAGGGGACTCTTCTACCCTTGACAGTGAACAAAAGAAAAAGATCCTGCCTTGAGTCAAAGCAAGAAACAGCTCTCCATGAAACTCTTCTTGATGGCCTGCCTCGACCCACTCCAGATGCTAGACTTCCACAGCTGCAGAGGAGAGCATCTGTCAGTAAGTGGGAGGGGCCTCAAGTTTTAGGAGAAGCTTCTTTCCCACCTCCAGGGACTATCTGCCTTCTGAATGGGGACTAGGGTGTCTCTGCTGTAGGCTCCCCGCAACATGTCCCAGGATGACATGTCCCAGCCTGCTTCTTCCAGTGGGGTCCATCTCACTTCCACTGAGGGAACTGACAGCCCTTGCTTTGGGGGGCCTTGTGGAGGCATCAGAGAAGGTGGGTCCCTACCTGCATGCCAGGAGGGGGTAAACTCAGGCATCCTGATGAGAACCCCAGTCAGGTGCCTGTGGCTCTTTGGTAAGAGGTCCCCACCCTCAGGCTCCTAGGCTGTGGTCCTAGATGTGCGGGTCAAATTCTAGCTTCCCACATGCACAGCCTCTCAGGACACCCTCTGGCCTCGTCCATGCTTGTGGTCTAGAACCACGGTCCTGCTTTGCAACGCAAGAATCCAGCACTAACTGCCTGGAATGATTTCTTCGTAAATATTCAAAATGCACACTCTGAGGAAAGGCCCGCTGGCTGAGTGAGCCCCTCCCCTTCAAAAACACCTGACGAAGGAAGGAAATCTGCAAACACACACCCATGGGATCCCACTCTCTGTGTTGTATCGGACTTTTCTTGACCACAATTCTATTTTAAGAACCCTTGGGTCAGTGAAATCAAGGACATGAGGCTACTTTGGTGCTTAAAATATGAAAAGAGACTCGTAGACAGGTACAGAGTAGAATTCGTGAACTCTTCTAAGTGTTTGGGTTTTCCTAGCCATGAGCACAGTGTGACTGAGACACCAGGGAGGGCATCACTATTTACGGCTTCCTGTCTTTATGCCTCTGACTCCCTCAAACACACACACAAAAGGAGGATTGAAAGGCAAGTGGAAGGCCTCGCCAAGCCCTTCCCCTTACCTGTCATTTCTGCATAGGTCAGAATGACTGTAAAAGCAAATGAAAGAGACGTTAGCAGTAAATCAAGCAATAACAAGAAGTCCGAAGTTTGGAGTTATTAGAATTGATGTGCTGAACCAAGCTGAGAGCCCAGCAACCGGGGTGACAGTGAGGGACCTGGACCACAGAGCCAGGCCTGGCATGTGTGGGGTTCGCCGTTCTCAGAGAGCAGCTCCTCAGTGGCTCTGACCCCTCTGGAGCCCAAAGAGGGAGGCCAGCAAATGTCCCCACCCTCAAGTCTTTATTCAGCCAGATTCTGTTGTGGTTAGAAATATATGTTATGTTATATGTTAGAAATATATGTTAGGAATATATGTTAAATAAACAAACAATTGTATCATTTATATGATATATGCAAATACTATGTTTAAACTTTATATCTGAAATTAAATGTTTTATGTAAGTCATATTTAAATGTAATATTTATCCATACTATAAAAATTATGTGAATATTTATGTATTAATAGATACAACTTTAATTGCTGGTATAATGTATGATTTTAAACTTGGATGTGAGCATGAACATTTACAATCAGCCATGAGTTCTCAGCCCCATGGCCCCTTCTCCACTACAGAGCAGGAGCACTATGAAGCCCAGGACCCCACCTTCATGACCTGCTAGGCTCAGCACGAACCTGTCCATTGCTGAGGGCTCTGAGTGACCTGGGAAGTGGGGGTCTGGGGACCCCATGACGCAGCAGGTGCTGGGGGAGACTTGCAGTGAGTCTGGGCCTTAAGAAGAAGAGGTTATTTTTCCCCCAGAGTCCAGTAGGTGGCAGTGTGTCTGTGTTTCCCCACCACACCCACGCTCCACCCACGCTCCCATCAGTAGAAACAGCACAGGTGGTATCAGGGGCAGGTGTGCTCATAGAGAAAACCACTCCACGGCCCAGTTGCAGCCTCACGTCTGCCCTCTGCCTCACCTCGGGATGTGACTCACCTGCTCAACTCTCACTGCCTCTTGTGGTCTCCAGGTTGGGTTCCCAGTTCTGGGGATCTGTACCCGCAGGCAAGCTTCTGAGCATTTATAGTTTCCTCTCCGGTTTCCAAGAACCACCACTCACCAACAGCAGCCCTTCCAAAGGATCCAGAAGCGGAGTCAGAACCACAGCTTAACAAGGGCCAGAAGAGGGAAAAAGGCTCGCCCTCTGAAGGCACCGAGGGCCTGCGTGTGAATTCAGGGAGAATCGGTCAGTTTATTCTGTGCAAACATGCGGCAGGCTCCCAGAAAAGGGACAGCAGCAGGGTGAGGTTTGTGTCCCAAGAGGTAGCAGGAGGAGGGGGCCTGTGCTCCTGAAAGCATCTTGGTGCTGGATGGTGAGGGTGTCATCTGTCCAGATCCGCTGCCACTGACCAGGTGGGCGTGTCATGTCTGGGGGCGTGTGCATGAGCAGGAGCCTGGGAGCTTGTCCTGCTTTCTGCTGACTTCAGGTTACAGGGATGTTAATGCTCCGGCTGGTCCCACAAGGGATGGTGACCCTCTCTCTCTCCAGGGACACAGGGATATTGCCCACACAGTGTCCCCGCTGGCACCTAAGTGGGAAAGCCACCATGGACATCTCCAAACATTAGTAGCAAGCCGGTAGCTCATTGAGCTTGATATATTTCTGCTCAGAAACCAAGCTAACAGCTTCACCTTCAGGGAAATGAATGACTTCAATACAAACAACGGAGGATGAAGCCTGAGCCTTCCTTTCTTACCAGAGTCAGAACAGCAGGAGGAAAAGGAACAGAGCTCCCCATGTTTGTGAAGTGCCTCCTGATTGTCCCCCACCAAAGAGAGGGCCAGGATGGGATACTAGTCTGCTCAGGCTGCCCCACCCAAATCCCAGAGGTTGGTTGGCTTATCCGGCTCAAGAGGCTTGAAAGTCCAAGATCAAGGTCCAGTAAGATTTACTTTCTGGTGACCATCTTCTTCCTGTTGAGCAAAAGGCCACCTTCTCAACAGGTCCCCGCATGGCCTTTTTTGGTACTTGCAGAGGAAGAAAGTGAGCACTATTGTGTTTCTCCTTACAAGGACACTAACCCTACCAACACGGGGACCCACCCTGTGACCTACTCTAACCTTCAGTCTAGGCCCTGTCTCCACGAACAGCCTCAATGGAAATTAGGCAACTTCAACACAGAAAGTTGAGGGGGAAACAGTTCAGTCCCCAGGCAATGGGCAGGACCAGGCTTCCAGTCACACAGCAAAACAAGTCAGCACACAGGGGGCTCCTTCCAGGTGTTTCCACTCACACCTGGAGAATTCGTTCAAGCCTTCGGGGCTTCCCTATGGATAATGGGCCACAGTCCTTCAGTGACGGTCCCCGTGTTTTGAAGCTCCTGGCACTCTCTTCATGGAGTTTGTTTGCCATCTAGTGGCTGTTTTGTGATATAGCAACTTATAGGAATTCAGAGGTTGAATTCCTGCGAAACTTGCGGAGACTTTTCTCTCACACTCATGAAGCTGGCACTCTTCCATCCGTCCCTAGGCCAGACTCAGTAGGGAACACAAAATGATGCTTCTCCTCCATGAACCATCCGAAGGGATGGGAGCATAAGACTAACAGGTAACCAGGAATTGAGAGAAGACACCGGTTCCCAGACAGTTAAGGACTAGGTCCTGTGATCCACACAAGATCTCAGAGATGGGGTTTTGGAAAAGACAGGTGGGTGCGGAGGAAACCTGCAGGCAGAATTGCAGGGGGTGGGGTGGGACGCAGAGGGCTTCTGGTCTAGCTCAGTCACCCCAGCCTCCTTCCTCCTATCCAGATGCCCCACCAGAGCAGCTCTGAGGACCACAAGAGGTGCACCAGCAAGGACGTTGTGACACCATGAGTGACCTTGACTAACCAACAGCACTTCTGATGATGCTGAAATTGTGTGTGTTTGTACCATCCAAAGGGGTGGCCATCAACCACATGTGGCTACTGAGCCCTTGAAATCTTTTCGTACAGTAAGTAACTAAGTTTTCATTTGAATTAATTCTAACTTAAGTTTATATAGCTGTGTATAGCTGACATTTGCCATGGGAACAGTGTCATTTTTGACAGGAATAACCAGCACCATCAGCAGGACACCCAACTTATCACTGTTGAGCATGGAGCCTGCCCCCGTGGCCCCTGCGCCAAGCTAGGGGTTGGGGTGCGGTTGGGACCCAGATGGATGAAACACACAGTGGATCTTTGGAAGCTTCCCTGGTTTCCGCTGCTTCCCGGCAGATGGTGGAAACTATCTCTCCCGGAGACACAAAGAAGAAGGTTGCCCACCGGTGTCACCACTAGAATAGGAGATGGAAACAAAACACAAACATGTTCCACTATCAACAATGTCCCACCCCATGGTCTTGCCCGCAAAGTGGCGCTGGTGATCAAAGGGGGCTGGGAGGGCCTCGCCCGCTGACCAGCGGTCTCTATCCCAGTCCCACAGAACGTGTGCACCCTTCACACCATGGCTCCTCGTTCCCTTTCTCAGCTCAAGCCTGAACACTCGACCCAGAAGGCTAGAGCCCTGTGTCCATGGGCTGCCCCTGCCTGACATGGATCCTGTCCTCACCAACCACTGATAAGGGCTTGAGTGGCGTGGGCTAGGGGGTGCGTGCTTGGGGAACATGCAAAGCAATGATGAGTGCAGATCTGGGCTTCCAGCTTCTGAACAGAGGATGCATCCTGTCTCATGGGCGTGACCCAGGCCAAGGGACTTGATGAAAAATGTTGTAATAAATTTTACCTTTCCAGTGAGAAAACCCTCAACAGTCTCATTCTTTTTTTTTTTAATCTTTTGTTTCTTTTCAGCATAACAGTATTCGCACCCAGTGCTCCATGCAATCCGTGCCCTCTCTAATACCCACCACCTGGTTCCCGCAACCTCCCACCCCCCCGCCCCTTCAAAACCCTCCGATTGTTTTTCAGAGTCCATAGCCTCTCATGGTTCACCTCTCCTTCCAATTTCCTTCAACTCCCTTCTCCAGTCTCATTCTTACGGGATTGGTTGGGTTTGTACTAGAGAGAGAAAAAAAATGTTCCTTTTAAATCAATACTTAATGGTTTGTTGGGAATCTCCTGATTAGATAATGATGTTAAACACTATCAGCCCCTCTAATAGATTCGAGGTGCGTAGCCGACAGAGAGTCTTTGATCTGCAAATACTGTTCCTGTGTTCCCTAGGGACTAAGAGATAGGACTTACAAAAGTTATTGAAATGCTCCCTCTTTTCCATGACCACCTTCTAGCTTCCACTCCCCAGATATCTTCTTTCCCCTACACGTGTCTAAACTTCACATCAGATTCAAATGGTTTTGAATAAAAAGGCTCATTGACCTCTGTCGAGAAAAAGACTTTCGTAGCTTGGACCCAAAAACCTCTTGTGCCTCCCAGCCCAGGGAACAGAGCCAGCTAAGCTTCTCTAAACTCTGCAGTCTGCAAGTCCTGGAATGAGGAAGTTTCTCTCTCTGACTCAGCTTCTAGAAGTTTCCATGGCAGTCAAGGAGATGCATTTTGTGAATCTCCCTGTAGGAAAGAACTGTTCAGTTGGGAGATATACTTTAGGCTGCCAGTCTCCAGGGGTCGCCCCTCAGGACCTGCCACAGCATGGAATCAAATCCACGTTCCTCCCAGCCAGTGACTGAGCATGGCAGAGGGGCTAAGGTCTGGCCAATTCTGTGCAATGGTGGTGAAGAGGCCCTTCTCTTGCGGGGGGGGGGGGGGCGTTCCCATGGGGTTGACTAAGACTGTCCAAACTCTGTCACAGCCCAGGGTTCTCCTTATCCAGCTCTCCTTCCTCCTCCCGTATCTTTCACACATACGCCCATTTAATGGACCTCCTACCCTCTCAACTGCATCTCACCACGTGCTTCCTGAAGGATCCAAATGGATATAGTTCGTACCAGGGAGGAGCTGGGAAAGCAGGCAGTAAAGATGGGGTTTGGGGATAGGATCACTCAGTCCCCAGAAGGTAATGAGGACCCCTATCCATGGCCATGGGGGCGCAGTTGCTAAAAGTGTGCTGAGGGTTACTTGGCGGAAGACGCCAGGGGAGGGGAGACGCTGGTGGGAGCAGTGATTCAGGGATCTGGGGAGGAAAGGTAAGGCATTCAAGGGCAGTGACATCAGCATCTGGCTGGCAAGCTGCATTGGCCCCAAAGGGGCCTGAGGACAGTTAAATAATTGAAAAGCAGGTGTGAAGGGGCACCTGGGTGGCTCAATCGGTTAAGCATCTGCCTTCGGCTCAGGTCATGATCCCACGGTCCTGGGGTCAAGGCTCGCGTTGGGCTCTCTGCTTGTCCCCCTCCCCCAGCTCATGTTCTCTCTCTCACTCACTCTCTTTCAAATAAATTAATTAGGAAAAATAATAATAAAAGCAGGCATGAAGGCCCAAGGACATCCTTAGCAGTTCAGAAAAAGACCTTTTTTCCCTTTGTGGGAAAGCAGAAAAAGCTGCCAAAGACCAAACTCAGAAATTAAAATCCTATAAAGACTGAATGCTCAGCGGAGACAGGGCTGCTATGCTACAGTCAGAGGCCAGTTGGGAAAACCTGGGACCCTGGCACGTGGATGGTAGAGGGACACAGTGTTGTACACTGGAAACTAATAAAACAGGGTATGTCGATTACACCTCAATTTTTAAAAAAAGAGAAAGTGGTCTACTTACTCCCTATTCCTCAGAAACACTCCACGCATGTTCAGTTTCCACTTGTTTGCTCACACACCTTCTCTGAGGTGTGTGTGAGGATCTGAGAACAGAAAAGTTACCTGGACGGTCCCTGCCAGGAGGCCAAGTCTGCACCATTGACCAGTAATGGAACAAGAGCCCAGACATGTGCTACCCTTGGACTGAATTCTCTACAGGTCAAACAATACCGGTTTTATACAGCCTCCTCCTGGGGTGCTTGGGTGGATCTTGGTTTTGGCTCAGGTCATGAGATCATGCCCCAAGTTGGGCTCCAAGCTCCTCTCAGCAGAGAGTCTGCTGTAGATTCTCTCCCTCTGCTCCTCCCCCTGCTCACAGGTGCTCTCTCTTGTAAATACATAAATAAATATTTAAAATATATATATATATATATATATACATAGATATACTCTCTCCTCTAACATCTCCTATTGTATTATTAAAAACCCTCACCACAACATGTTACTTTTTTTTTCAAAGAAATTAATTATGGGCACCTGGGTGGCTCAGTGGGTTAAGCCGCTGCCTTCGGCTCAGGTCATGATCTCAGGGTCCTGGGATCGAGTCCCGCATCGGGCTCTCTGCTCAGCAGGGAGCCTGCTTCTCCCTCTCTCTCTCTGCCTGCCTCTCTGCCTGCTTGTGATCTCTCTCTCTCTCTCTCTCTCTCTCTGTCAAATAAATAAATAAAATCTTAAAAAAAAAAAAAGATTTTATTTGAGGGAGAGAGAACAAGCAGGGGGAGCAGCTGGCAGAGGAAGAGGGAGAGCAAACTCCCGCTGAGCAGGGAACCCGACACTGGGTTCTATGCTAGGACCCTGGGATCATGACCTGAGCCAAAGCCAGATGCTCAACCGACTAAGCCACCCAGCTGCCCCAGCCTGTTACTTTAAAGATAATGGGGGAAATGGCACTTATAGAAAATATATATGGAGAGTCACTGTACCCTCTTGTTAGTACAACTGCCTCCTGCCTGTGCATCCATCTGAAACCCCAACTGTTTACATTTTCCCTTAAATTCTACAAAGTTTTTGGGGCACCTGTGTGGCTCAGTGGGTTAAGCCTCTGCATTCGGCTCAGGTCATGATCTCAGGGTCCTGGGATCGAGTCCCGCATCGGGCTCTCTGCTCAGCAGGGAGCCTGCTTCCCTCTCTCTCTCTCTATCTGCCTGCCTCTCTGCTTACTTGTAATCTCTCTCTGTCAAATAAATAAATAAAATCTTCAAAAATATAAATTCTACAAACTTTTCATCATATCCTAAAACTGGGTCTAAGACCCTGCCTAACTGTTCCGTCCTTCACAAGTCCTTCGTTGATTTCTCTCGCCAGTATCTTCCTAGAACTTCCGAGGAACTTGTGTTCTGACTGCTACCTTGACTTACATTTGCATGGTCGTTGTTTGCATACACGTTTTACACCCTCATCAATACTGTGAACTGCCAGAAACCGGGGATCCTAGACGCTACAACCACAATCCCTCCTCCCCAAGCTGAGGATAGTGGACTTCATGTGTTTCCTGCTGTTCTTATATTCGATTGGAGAAGAAAATGGAGTCATCCTGTCTACTCTTGGGCAAAGGAATCCATATCCATGAAAGGATCAATAAGCAAAGGGTCAGTGAACAAGTCACTTGTGTTTTTAAGCTCTGTTTTAAGTTCACTAATGAACATAGTGTGGAAGGGTCAGGGGGATGGACAACCGGTGTGTGAACACCCCTTGAACACAAACTGGTTAGGACAAATGGTGACTAAGCAGCCACCCTTCAGGGACAGCTTGGAAAACTTCAGCGTGGTACTGGGGAGTGGAGAACACGAGGAGAATAAGAACAAGGACAATGCCTGGGGGGTTCCGGGTGGTTAGAATAAGAGGACAGTGTTGGCACAGCATTTGGGTAGGTGGGAGGGAGTGTGGGTGAACGTCAGGGAGCACTGCGTGTGAGGAGTCGAGCCTTCAGAAGCCCAGAGAAGAGCACAGATGGAAACTAATGCTGTGGGAATGGTGTCACCACTGCCCTACCCTCCAGAGATGTCCCCTGGCCAGTCGTGGGTCTTAGCCCAGCAGTGGTTAGACAGGAGAGCCAGGGATCTACAGCGCCCTCTGTGGCAGGGGAGGGCATGGCAGTGATGGGGGTAGTTAGCCCCGCCCCCACCAGGCGCTGCTGTCCCTTGTTCCTCCTGGGATCTGAGTTGAGACCTCAGATGACCCTGAGGACCTGAGCTCTAGATTTTCCGACGGTTCATATTCTCAGGCAGTGTAATTCTATTTGCATAGTAGTTCACAGCAGTTACAGTTACATGAACTGATATATCACATTAGGGAAAAATACGATTTTTCTAGGATGATAATTTCCTTTTTAAATGATGATAATTGCCTTTTTAAAACGAGTTAATATTCTCATAATATTCCTTCTCTTCTTTGTTGGCTGGTCAAGCCAGACTATTCTAGTCGTACTCTTAAATAAAGAATCAAATCTTGGTTTCCATTCTTGGGTTAATAGTACTTTCAGTTTCATTTTTTTTTTTTTCTGATTTTTTTTCACTGTTACAATTAGTTTTTCGTAAGGGCTGACTGATTTGTTGATTTCTAACTATTTTAATTACTTGCTGAGGTGTTCTAAGAAGGATTTTTTTAAGGTCTGAGTTATTGCTACATATTTTACACTTGCTACTGTTTTCCCTATGTGCTGTATGGTCACTGGTTTTATCTCTGCTACATTCATCATCCCCAGATGGTTGTTTAGTGTCTCATTCTTTTTGGTTTGTGACTATGGAGTTATGGAGTGTGCATTTTCCTTGTTTGTCTGCCTATTTTTTGTCCTGAAAACTGATACTTCACTCTGCCCACATCTGAGACCTACAAGCAGACCAGCAAAAACACTGCCCCAGGCTGCTGCTGGCAGGAATTCTCAGCGGAGACTCTCAATAGGTGGTAAGGGGGCTGTTCCTTGACCCATCTCTGGAGGTGGGGCCAGCTCCCATCTTGCTGTCCCTTGCAACCCAGGAGGCCTGGGAGCCACCTGGCCAGGCTCTCCAAAGTTGGCTCAGGAGTCATAACTGCAGGGGGGATCTTTCCTGACACCTGGGGCTGAGGGGCAGGCACAGTTGGTGCCAGTGGCAGGAGAGCAGGAAGATGCAGCCCCAGAGGACCCACTGGATGACCCAGAAGAGTGGTATGGGGAGGCTTCCAACCAAGCACTGGTATCCATCTGTCCCGCTGCTGGGGCTCTGCACGATCAGACTCCTCTGCCACATGGAACAAACTGGCTAGGACAAATGGTTTTACAAATCTGATTATCTCGAAAAACGTATTGGCTTTTTGTATCAAGAACAAAATAACTTTGTTGTCCTTTCCCTTTTCCTTTTCTTTAGGAGTTCTTGCAACGTGAGGGTTATTTCTCCTTGATGGACTTTCAAGGCTGTCAATAGGGTTGTTAAATTGCGCTGCTGTCTGAATTATGGAAATTAAGTTATCTGCTTTCTGCTTGGTCTCTTTCCCTAATTCTGTAAGTCTGTTCCATGTTACCTTTATTCAGCCGTTAATGACTTTCAGTTTGTGTCTGATGTTCTAATTGGATCACGTCCTTCACAACCAAGAAAGTAATTCTTTAGAGCTTCTAGGCAAAAGAGGTGAGATCGCAAATGCCCTGAGCTAGCTAGGGATGAGATGCCCCCTCCCTGTGCATCTCGTCCTTCCCCAGGCAGGCAGGCGGATAGGAGGCTTGACCCTAAGCGGGCATGGGACAGTGAGGATGTGGGTCCTCCAAGCTTCCTTCTGAGCCCTCCTACCTTCTTTTACTGTGAATCGTGACACTTCTCTTTCTTGTTTGCTTGATTTCCCCCACCCTCCTTTCATTCTCTTTTTCTCCCTCCCTCTCTGTCTTTTTTTTTTTTTTTAACTCTGTCTATTACACTCAGCTGGAAAACTATGAGTTTTCCAACCTGTGCAATTCAGCTGCTCCTTTGGGCCATCGCAAGGTCCAAGTGGAAATCTTTCAGTGTTAATTTCTTTCTTGATCTCGAATCACAGTTCTGGATGCATAGATAGCCGCAGGAGAAATTTAGGCACTTCCCTCCCAATCTGGTCAGGACCAAGAGCATTTCAGAGGGATTCCAGGAATAAGAAATGTGTCAGTACTGAAGGCTTGAGCACTGACTGCGTGTTAACCTCTATGTCTATAGTTCTTGCCTTCTTAACTCAGACCCCGCCCAGCGGGGACCCCACTGCTGCCACTTGCACATAGCCCTGTGCTAGCTCTTTCGGTCTGATGAGTCCAGTTGCTGATATTGAACCGATCCTTGCTTCCTCTGATTATCTGATTATCACCACCACCATCACCCAGTCCTGGCTCTGAGATCTCAGGCTGGGCTGATCCGGCATGTCTGCAGCATCTACCCACTACCAATTACAAATAGGCATTAGTTGGATGACATAACAAGTGCCAGTAAATGACCTGGCCACCCTGGGGGAGGGGAGTCCCTTTTCTCCTTCTCCTTGTCACCGTGGATAGGCATACCTTTCCTCCAAGAAGTTACCCTATCTGAGGCTTGGATGGGAAAAAGCAAGCAAGACAGCCGTCATTCTTCAGTACCCACTGGGTCTGTTATTGGAGAATAATGAAATCATCTGCCACATTCAATGACAAGTACACTTCACCATGCTTCAACCATCCTCATGTAACCTCATGTCACCATGAGGTTACATCCTCAGGACTTCTCAAAATCTTCAAGCTCAGCCCACAGTTACCCAAGCTGATCAACGGGATAAGGCAGATTATCAACTCCACTTTCTTCCCCCATCCTGTGGACCTCTGCAGGGAACATGGGCTGGTTTAGTGCATGCGAGCATCTGTTGCCTGGTGTGACAGCTCCTGATGGTTTTCTACTACTGGATGGTTCTCTCCTGACTCCCAGCCCTTTTCTTCAGATGATGGTAGTGAGTCCACCCCTGCTCCCAGGATGGGACCATGACCCACACCAGATCAATCAGAGCCTTTCACTTCCCTGGCCGTGGATTGGCAAAGCTACATTTGAAATTCTATCCTTAAACTCTCTGCCACCTGAACCTATAAATTTGCACTTTGCTTTAGCGACTCTGGATTGGGTTTGCTGTCACTTGCCACCAAAAGAGCACTGATGATTCATCCATCGGAGCCTGGTGCCCGAGAGAGTACACCCGGGTGAGGCCAGCTGCCAAGAATGTGGGAGTCTGGTCCCCAGCCTCAGCTCTGGGAGCAGCTGCTCTGCCTGGAAGTCTCCAGGGAGAGGAGGGGCATATGGGAGACAGGGCAGGGTGGGATATCTGAGGACAGGAGGGGGTCTACAAGTGGCAGCCGGAGTGT
Organism: Mustela erminea; assembly: GCF_009829155.1. NCBI lineage: Eukaryota > Metazoa > Chordata > Mammalia > Carnivora > Mustelidae > Mustela > Mustela erminea. The sequence goes on from NC_045620.1 coordinate 103,980,623, forward strand.
GCCTCCAAACATGCCAAGGGTCCCCATGCCCAGGCCTTGGCTCTGACCGCCCTCCAATCCGTGCTTTTTTGTGCTTCTTCTTCTCCCACTGTAATAAATTCAGTCCCACAGCCATGACTCACTCCAGTTCATTCTCATCAATACCTAAGCCTCTGCCATCTGTTTTCTTTCCCCTTTCCTTGTCTTTTCACAGCCCATGAGAGTGATAGTCAGCCCACAGCCAAGTGCAGGGTCTCTGGACTCCCACAGACCCTCCTGAGCCCTCACTTTAAGGGCTCCTCCTTCAGCAAGGTTCCCCAACACATGACAGTTGTTAACTCCAGTGATGCACAGGAGCCCTGGGAAGGACTGGGTGAGAACCCAGCCTGGACCCATCCTCAACTCCTCCAATTGGATTACCCCTGTGTTGTACCCAGGCATCAGGAATTCATAAAATTCTGCAGATGGCTTAAAGGTGCAGCCCTATAGTATGGGTCTGCTCACAGTTTCTGGCAAGACTCCCAGCATGGCTCTTTTTACCAGCTTCTTCGGTTTAATGCCTGGTTCAGACGCAAACACAAAGAGACTCACATGGCATCACAGACCACATCACTCCTTTTCTAGAAGCCTTTGGTGGTTCCCATTGCACATGGAATGGTCTAGAAAGCTCTGTGAGATTTGACCCCTGCTTGCCTCTTGACCTCATCGGGGAGGACTTCTCTCACACACTTGCCAGTCGGCCCACTGACGTCATCCTGCTCTCTCTGTCTTGAGAATGTCCCTTCTCGTGCCTGACTCCCGCTCATCCTTCAGCTCTGGAAATAAACATCGCTTCTTCCCAGGGGCCTTTCCTGCCCCCCAACCCAGGGAAGTAGGTCCCCTCTGCAGTCATGTCATCACATTGCCTTGTTTTCGAGCATAGCACTTAGCACCATCTAACGTTGTCTGGTTTTTCTCTGTATTTATTGCCCATCTCCCCCTAGACACAAACACACCCCAGAACGTAAGCCCCAAGAAGACCATAATTCCTTCTTTTCTTTCCCCTCCATATCTCCTTGCGCCCGTGGTACCTACCCAGTGGAAGGTAGCATTTCCCCCCAGCGGGAGGCGCACATGGAAGAGCAGCAGCTATCAAGTGCCACCACACGGTGGCAGCACTTGCCCGGGCAACTGAAGGTTCTACTTACCCGCGGGGACTACGCAGAGTGTGGGGAAATTGTCAGCCCCTAAGCACTTCTGACTTTCCATCCTTCTCTCTCCGTCTAAAGAACCTACAGGCAGTGAAGACCAGCTGTCAAATCGTTGAAAAGGAGTTTGGGACTTTAAACTGTCTGCACTTAGCCTCAATTGTTCTGTCTTTATAATGGACATATTAATAATATTCTTCTAAAATGTGTAACATTATTTAAAAACTGGCTGCAAATTAACTTAAAAGGAAGGATTCCAAACGTTTCAGAAATAAAATGCTGGGAAGACTTTTGGAGTTGAGAATGGAGACCAGTGTTTGAGGAGAACATAAGCTAAGGTTGGAGTTTAGGACCTTCTAGTTTACTCATATTTGTGGAGAAACTCCTACGTGCCTGTCTTGACGAGCATAACTGGGGATATAAAACAAACTGGCACATTCCTCGCCACAAACAGGTTTTAATAGTTATTATTCTTTGCAATTCTAAGTTCCTTTATTTTGTTTTTTGATAAAACGTTCCCCTGTTTGGAAAAACAAAATGAATGCATGTTTCATGTGCTAAAGTGTTAAACTTTAGTAATTCACGGAGCTAAAAATTAACACAGTGGCATAGAAGGGGGGAAGAGGACATGGCTTGGGGAAGAATGTCCTGAGTTCAGATCCTGTTTGGGTTTGTGTCAATCACTTAATCTCAGGGTGTAGGGTTTCATTGCTCAGCACAGGGCCCCACACATGACTGGTGCCCCACGTGGGCTTGCTGAATAAATTAATGCATCTGTAAAGTGGGGACGATAAAATAATGCTAGTCTCTGTGACAGCAAGGATTAAATGAGACCACGAATTCAAATAGGCTTTGTAATTTATAAAATGCCATGACATATTGTGTATTGTTATTAAAAGCTAAATGTATGGCCGAACAATGAGACAGGCTAAAGCAGGGATGGAGGGGTCCCTGTACACCTTGGATCCCAGGGAAGGCTGGTCCCAGATAGGGAGGTGAGATGAACTTCCAAAGCAGCTTCTCCACCACTTCCAGCAACTGGGCATCCAGGAGGTGCTCACCAGGGAGCAGGGCAGATTTTGCCCTTACTAAGAGGGAACATGTGTCCTAATTCAGGAACAGAAACCGGAAACACGCCCCTCGTGACTAGGTCTTCCCCACGCTGCGGAGAGTTGTTTTCTACCAAATTGGATCCAATCATATTTCTGGTAGGACCCTCGCTGCCCCCCCTCACACACATTAGCATCCTCAGAAGAAAGACTCTCCATCCATTCAGAATCATATTATTGCCTCTATAATTATTATAGTTATGACTATGACAATCATTATAAAGAAAATCATCCAAATGCAGAAAAGCAGAGGCAGGAGGGGACCTTTGGCTCTGAGCACAGTCACAAGGCCAGCAAACACAGAGAAGTAGCAAGGGCTTTCCTCCCACGCTCCCTTCAGGCTCCCGGGGAAGCAGGGTGCATGGAGCAGAGGTAGAGGGTAACCATACCATGGTCCGAGAAATCCCTCCCTTCCTCCTCCCTGCCCAAGCTTAGTGCATTCACCTTTCCCCACCATGGCCTCTGTAACGGCCCTTGCTCAGATCCTCACTGCCTTGTACCTGGATTATTCCAACGCCCCCAGTCTCTCTCGAGCACCCCCAAAAGGGTCTTCCCCAGGGAGGGGCTATTATGTCATGCCCTTGTTCGAAGGCTGCAGGAGCTTCTCCTTTCATACAGAGTATATGTGGAGGTCTTCATCACAGCTGGAAAACCTGCGTAGACTGGCCACTGCTTTACCCTCCTCAACCCTCGGACAGAAAGATACACTCGCTGTGCCTGCACACATACCACGCGTCCGTGCCTCGTGTCCCCGCTGCTGTCTGTACTTAGTCTCTCAGCCGGTCGGGAATCACCTACCATCCTTCCATCTGACTCAAAGAACCTCAGAGCCCTGGCTCAAACCACGTCCTCCAAATATTTCTCACTGTTGAAATTCTTTCCTCGTCCTCCTCTCCAAAGGATTTTGTTTGCATGCAGGATATCCCACCTTGGGTTTGAGCTCCTAAGTTCACGCTATTAGTTCCCTCGACTCTACAATCCTTGAAGGTCGGGGTCTATACCTGCGACCCTTCCACTCAAGCAGCAGGAAATAGTTGGAGCTGAGTAAAATGTCTAGTGAGTTGCAGGTGTATTTCATCGCCTGCCTCTGATGTGTCTTCGCCTTTGCCCTGCGAGATGAGTGCCTCATTATAAACACCGTGGCACCACACATGGGCAAAGGGAGGGTCTGCTCCAGACCAACCAAGTGGTGGAACCGTAGGTAGTCAAGTTCAATGCAAAAGCAGCAAGGATGGGTCCATTCTGTGGAGGGGAACCGCCTGAGGTGAGTCTGAGTCAAAATAAGGTTACACAGTGATTAAGGAATCCAGACCCTGTATCTGGGTCCTGGTTTCATGATTTCTGCTTGTACGATCCTGGGGAAGTTTCTTGACATCTCTGAATCAGTTTCTTCACTTAAAACCTCGTAGAACTGCAGAGGATAAATTAGCATCAAATACCTCGCATCGAACGGGGCACATGCGGATATACAGATAGAGCTTGGTTATTATGAAAGGAGCACCGAGAGCATGGGGAAAACAGAAGACTCCGATTTCTCTTTGGGGCCTGGGAATTGTGGCGAGGAGTCCAAAGTACCATCCCAAGAATGGGGAGGAGAGGGAGAGGCAGCAAAAGCAGCCCCTGATCATCCGAGCACATTCCCAGGATACCAGGCCACCCATCAGCATTTCCCAAGCAACAAGTCACTGTCATTTCCTCCCCCGTGCCCTGGGAAAGTGCACAAATTGAGTTCATTTCATGAGCCTCTGTCTCCTGTTCTCAGGCCCAGCCATGACCCTCACTAGCTATTTGATACTCCAAACGGCAGGTATCGGCCATGTTGCACGCGAGCCCAGGGGTGTCTGGGGGCCCCGGGAGATGAAAGCAGGTTGCTGAGAAAGGGTGAGCGTCAGGGCGTGGAAGAGACGCCTCCCCGCTCCTCTTCCTCCCTGGAAGTATTAACCAGAGGGGAATGCAGTCAATCAAATGGAAGGGGGGAAAACGGTGAGAGAAAAAGAGAAGGTTCAGGGCGACTGGGAGTCAGCAGAGAGACCTTGAAAAAGGTAGAGACTCAAGAGTTCAGGGGCGGAGAGCCTGGCGTGTGTTCAATTTTCTGCCCCTTCACTCCCAGCTGCGTGGCTTTGGGCAAGTTACTTAACCGTTTTGTAATTCATTTCCTCACCTGTAAAGTCAAAGTCCCGCTGGCTGCGAGCTCACATCTGTCCACGAATGGTGGCGAGGAGTGAAGGAGATGGGGCAGAGAAAGGGGCTCCCACGCACGCCATGTCGCACGCCACGTTGCACACCACGTCGCACACTGTAGGAGCTCACTTGGGTAAGAGGCTTGGTGAGGATGGTAATTTGGTCCCGACACAGACTCAGTGAATATTTTTATTCCTGTTTCCCAGTTGAATAAACTCGGGCTCGAGGAGTTAAGTGTCTTGCTCAAGGTCACATGGTCAGTACACAGTGTATCCTCTTAATCAAGTTCGGCTCCTCTTTTGCCCAGGATCCCAGCGAGTGATCCAGATGTCCTGAGGAGGAGGAGGACCTGGGACCAGAATGGACACTCCTCTTGGGAAATCAGAGGATGAAGGAAAACCAAACCCAGAACTGGCTGAGCCTAACAGCTAGGTAAACGTTAAAACACTCCGAGTCATTACCTTGAACGAGGTAGGAACGTGTCTGCCAAGGTCTCTCTCCTCCGTTTGCCTCAAGGTGCCAACTTGTGCAAGATTTAAACATGTCCCCCTGCTGGATTTGTACTTCTGGGGTCATCTAAATTTTGGGAAGTCTTATTACATGGGGGCAGAGGTGCAGTTTCTTCTAGAAGGAGCCCAGAGTCTGTGGGTGTCAGCAGCAAAGGCAGGGGGGCCCCCAGGACTTGGCCCCAGGACCATCTCAGGAGGGTCTGAGCTTCAGAAAAAGACCACCTCCTTGGGACTCCCACCCACAGGCCTCTTTTCAACCCCTCGTGAGATCTGCTCACTGAGAGCGTCGAGGATGTATTTATCAAGAAACTTCCTCAGGGGCCGGGGGTCAGGAACTGCAGCTGGGCCTTAGACTAAGAGGAGCGGGTGACTGCTTGAGTAAAAATGTCCCTAAGAAGCCATGAGCTACGGCACTCGCCACTCTTTGGTTCTTGTAATGTCACTGGGGGCTTGCCTCTGACTTGTCTTTGCCCTGACCCCTGCTCCCATACGACGGCATGACAGGTACCTCATGAATATCTGTCCAGTGAGCCAGTGGAAGTTGCCGTCACCAGAATTGACCTTGGCCACACCCTCTGGCGGCCCCTCTCTCCTTTGGTCCTCACAGCAGCTTGAGACGGTCCCTCGGCACACACGGGTTCACACATTGGGCTCATCTGGAGACCTATAGCGAGTAAGCAGCAGCACGAGGTCTTCTGAGCACAAATTCTGGAGCCTTCCATGATGCCAGGGGGTGGAGGGATGCAGGAGAAGGGGGAAGACTGCTGCCTGGTGCATCCCGGGGCAAGCGTCAGGCCTTTGCTCCTTTCTCCTCCCTCCTGCGCGGGCTTCAGGGAAATCAGAAATGTGGGCCCTCATGGGCACCCTGCCTAAGGTTGCTCTGTCCCTCTCACGAGTTTCTCTGAGCAGAAGAGCCAGGTGACACCCCATCAGAGAGCTGTGGCTGTTCAGTGGGAAGACCCCCAGGTCTAAGAACAGCCCAGCTCTCTGCTAGCTGTGGGTGGCTGGCAAGTCACGAGGTATTTCTGTGCCTGGGTCTCCACGCCCAGCTCCTGGGGTGGATGAGATGGGGCGAATGCCAGTAGGAACACGGAAGGAGGTACGGCAGCACCTGGTGCATGACAGGTGCCAAAAAATGGCCATGAAGCCTTCATGCGAAAATTCATGCCAAGGCATTACCACGGCCCCTGGAGTCTGTGCACATTGCTGCTGCACTTCTTGTCTCTTATTGGACTGTGCATTCCAACTCTGTCCCTGGAATGACATCTGTCCAATGTCCTCACACCAGGACCTCCCCATCTCTGGCCACCTTGCCTTCCTCCTCCCCTGCTCACTGATGACACCCCACTGCTTCTCCACCGTCCCCAGTCCCTCTGCCTGCTCTGGGCCTCCCGTCTCCTAGCCCTCTGGGCCTGAGTCATATCCTCGGACCCCAGCCTGGCCCCACCACAGCTGTCCTCACTGACCTGCCAGAGCCTCTCGCCTCACAGACAGACATCAAGTCCATCTGGCAGAACTCTGGGTTATGCTGAAGGGTCCCATCATGGCCTTTATGTCTCTGTCCTGAGTTGGGCAAAGTTTTAATCATCTCGTGTCCATTCTGAGCACATTCCCCACCTGAGCCGTCAAAAAATTCCTCCAGCCTTCTGGAGTGCCTGATTCTAACCCGGCCTTCCTTCTCGGGTAGTCTGGCAAGTCAAGTGCCCTGAGATGAGCGCCTTTCTCTGTGCCAAGGAGGAGAAGTCATGGGCCACATGGGCCAGCTGCAGAGCAATGGAGGGGGAGGGGGAAGACACAGGGAGAGGGAGGCGAGGAGGGCTGTGAGGCACAGTGCAGGTAGAAGGGGGCCTCGGTGCCCACCTGCTGACTGACCAGGAGGCCTGAGGGGGGCAGCAAGGCCTAGCGTCAGTAAATTCACTGGGGCTCTGTGTTGACATTTAATAAATATTTTGTATTGCTTTCAAAACCACCCAGAATGCTGGTGTCCAGAACCTACATGCCTACCTCTCTGCCATCTTTTGGACGCTGTGTCTGGGCAGGAATGGAAGAGGAGACACCGACCTATACAACCCCCATAATAATGTGCCAGTGACAGCGGGAGCCTCCGGGAGGAGTGCACGGGATTCTGGTCAGGTTCAGTCCCCAGGATTTATGGTGAAGAAAAAAGATCGGGGGAGGGACAGGCAGGTGGGAGGGTACATTCTGAGGGTCAGCGATCAGGTGTCCTCAGAGCTTGGGACCCCTCGAGTCGTGCTGTCCAGGACAATTGGGTTGCAGGCTGAGATCCTGGCCACAAGCATGAATGTCTGTTGTCCTGGGTCCTCTGGCACCAGCCTGGCTCCCCTTCTGTGCCCTCTGAGGCAGGGTGAAAAGCAGGCTGGCAGAACTGCTCATGGAGGTGGTGACCCAGGGGTCAACAGAGGGTGTGGGGGGCAGGAGAAGGTGTGGAGCACCACACCTGGGAAGTGGCTTCTCATTTAGGCTCCCCAGGTGACAGCCTTCGAGACAGGGAACAGGACCTTCCGCCCACAGGGCCTTGGTGTGAAACTTAGAAGTTGGCCCCAATCAGCAGCCTCCAACTTGGAATTGTCACTCAGAGGGCTTGTTAAACAGACGGCTAGTGCCCCCTATGTGCTCACATGCACACACACACAAACACACACTCCAAGTTTGGGGTTCAGCAGGTCAAAGGTGGGGCCTGAGTCCGCATGTCTAACAGGTGACCTCCGAGGGGTTGATGCTGCCGAACCAGGGCCACACCTGGAGGACCAATGGCCTACATGAGGTTTACTAGTTTCTCCTCCAGACCCGAGATCTTAGGATTTGGTTTCCAGGAAGGAAGTACACGGTAAGAAATGATTTTAAAATAATGGAGCATTTCAGAAGAAGGAAGCGGAGAAGTTTCCAGACACCTGGCCTGGCCGTGACCGGGGGCCAGCGCCACGTTCTCCCCAGGCCCAGCTGGGATGGGGCAGCGGCCCGATGGAGCCTGCGGTCTCCTTCCTTCTGCTCTCGGGTTTCCTTCATTTGCTTTTCACTGAATTCTACATCTGACACCATATTTTATGACGCCAGCTGCTTGAGTCTGTAATGAAATAGTTTATGGGAAAGCATTTTGAAAATAGGAAGTCTAAGGTGGAGGGGGGGGGTATTTTTAACGTATGTTCGTATTTTCTGCTTTATCTCCTTCAAAACAGCAAATTACGGTGGCGATAAAAGAGTGCGGTTTATGGGAGAGGGTTGAATGGGGTGGAATTGAACTGATCTGAATTAAATAAGAGTTGCATTATTTCCACTCAGAGTAACCAAACACCCACTGAATGCCCGAGGGAAGCCTGGGCGGCTCTAGAGCCGAGGGCCTCCCTCTCCCCAGGACTGCCAAGTAGATAGGTGGTGGGCATGCCCAGCGTGGAGGGGCTCAGAGGCCTCGGAGAGTGGACCTGGGGCCACATGGACACTTGGTTTCCCGTACCTGCGACCCTGACCTCTAGCTGACCAAAATGGGGCCTGTGGTCCACACATTCAGCGGCCAGGGCCCAGAAAGAGCTCAGGCTCCCTGACCCCCTGCCAAGGTCTCCCCCACCATCTCTACTGGTTCCGCATTCTGGAAGTTTCTTTCTTACGAATACAGCAGACCACCTTAGATGCGGATCCAAGCTCTTCTCATTTTGGTTTCCTTCTACACGTGGTCAGCAGCTCCTTCCAGCCATCCCCCACCCCAGCGCCCCTCCATGCACCGAAGCACAGAGATCCATGGGGACTGCAAGGCTGACTGAACTAGGTTTGCCCAGGAGCAATAGCACCTGAGACCTTGGACAGCCAAAGTCCCTGCCCGAGGCTGCATGTTGCCAAAGGCCTTGCCCTGGGCTCCTAATCCTTGAGAGGAGGAGTCTGAGGGCCTAGGCTGGCATGATAACCATGATCTGGGGCCCATGCTAAAGCCTGGGGGGCCTGCTGTGGGAGGGCTGTAATGGCACCCAAATGCCCACACATCTGTGAGCCATGTCCCTCGAGGTTCAGGTCAAAGCCAGGGCTGGGAAGCAGGGCAGGCCTCCGACTCACCTATGAACTGAGTTAAGTTCTGTCTTCACAAAGGAATTACATCCTATTTGTGTTGGGAAAGAGCCTGGAAAGAGCAAGGCAGGTTCAGGTCCTGGTGAAGTCTCAGGGCCTGCCCCTGGGTCTGGCCAGAGGTGCCCAGCCCAGTGGGTACATGGCTTGCAGAGTCCTGTGGCCCCTGAGGAGGCCCCTCGCCTGCTGGTGGAATTGTCCAGCGTCACTCAAGAGCCCTTCTCAGAGGGGCCAGCCACACTCTCCACCAGAGTTGTTTCAAGCCAAGATCCCAGTTACTCTTGAGAACTCTTGTAAGTGGCCTGCCGGCCAAGACGGCGCCAGGCAGCCCAAGCCTCAACAACCTCATGACCTTCTGGTGACCTCTGCATGAGGACAGGCCAGACAGACGCCCCCGAGTGAGCCCACTAGGCAATATGGTATGGAAACATGCCTGAGGCACCAAGGACCTGTCTTCTGTGGGCACCACTAGAACGTAAAAAGCTGGGACACTGAACTACTACGGATCCAATATACGTGTCAGATTTGGGTTCAAAAAATCAGCTGAACAAGTGTCAGTTGGGAGAGATCCCGACGAACCAGATCATTGAGACCTCAGATGGTCAGCGTGCCACAAAATGAAATGGGCCAAGAGACAGCTAAAACAAAAATAGAAAACTACTGCGATCTGAGATTGTGTTAACAGAAGTTTAGGACCCAAAAAAAAAGAGGCAGGAATGAGTCCGGCCATATTTGGTGTATTGTGTTCCATTTTTGGTAGCACATGTTTAAGACTGAAATTCCAAATTAGAATATTCTCGAAGGAGTAGAATGCTATGGCGAGGAGCTTGGAAGGTAGTCTTGGAAGAGTTTTTACAGAAATGGCTCTTTGGCCAAAAGGAGGCAGGAATGCAGAGTTGCACCGAGGGATTGTCTGTGAGAACACTTGCTCTCACCTGGGGGTCACATCGGCATGCTGAGAAACACAAGGACCCACAGAAATCGAGGCAGCCTTTCTGGGGGACACCATGTTCTTCCACATCAAGGCCTTTAAAACTCCTCACCCTGTGGATTTGGTCCAGGACTTCTACTGCTGGGCATTTACGTCAAAGAAGTCTTCGGAATGTGGTAAAGATTTCCCTAGTTGATGTCGACCATTGTGTTATTTACAATACAGAAGAGTGAGAGGCAACCTAAGTGTCCAAAAGTAAGGGTATGGTTCCGCACATGATACAGCACTATGGAAAATACGGCAACCATTAAAAATATGGCTTCAAAGGCTATTTAGTGATATGAGAAATGTTCATGATGTCAGTGAAAAGAACGATCCGGGCTCAACACTTATCGTCAACAGAATTCTAATTTTGTAAAACACGCACATGGCCACATGTACAGAAACCGGAAGAAATGCTTCTAAAATGCTGACAGCATTCCTCACCACTTGCCTATATTTATCAGTGATTTATCTTATGTTCACTTTTGCATGTTTTTCAAATTTTCTGCAATACCTAGGTATCCTTTTTATAATCAGAAAAGAAACATTAAAATTATTTGAAGAGCAGTTGAGTGTGGGATAGCTGATAGATTCTGGGATGAACCCACAGAGGGACCTGCTCAGTGATAGCTTCCCAGTGAGGCAGAGGGCCCGGACACTGGGGCTCCAGCTTGCATCAGGGGGGAGGTTGAACAAGAAGGCCACTGCAGGGCACCTGGGTGGCTCAGTTGGTTAAGTCCCAGAATCAAGTCCCACATCAGGCTCCCTACTTGGCAAGGAGTCTGCTTCTCCCTATAACCCTCCCCCTTCTCAAGCTTTCTCTCTCTCTCAAATAAATTTTAAAAATCTTTAAAAAAAATAAAAAAGGCCACTGCATATGAGAATCAGTAGAACAAAGGGGAAGTAACATTTACCAAAGACCTGCTCTAGTTCAGTCTTTGTGCTCCAGATCTGAGACTTGGAGTCAACATAACTCCTGTAATGACCTAGGGTTGCTAAGTCAGAGCTGGGACCTGAAGTCAGGACTTTCGGCCTCTTCACCCCATGTTTGGAAGAACCTTCTCCCTTGGCAGGAGCCAGGCCCTCTTTGGGCCCCTATTCAACTATCCAGCCTGTGTCACTTCTTGGGATCAAGGAACAAGAAAGAAAGTTTGCATTTTGTTACAGAGACTTGTCTCCTGACAGATTTGTGAAGAATTAGGGTGGAGAGCTCTCCAGAAGAGGAGGTTCCCAAGGAGTGGCTAGAACACAGCTGTGTTTCTCAGACTCCAGTGTCCCCTCATCACCAAACATGTTAGGGAGCCACTTATTTCATGGATCAAAAATCCTGCTGATAGACTCCTTTTCTCAGTCTGTAGAACAGAGTCCCTTTCTTTCCCTGAAGCTGATGCTACCCTCAGAAGCAAACTAGCCATCCAAGTATAAAATATCCTGTTTTCTCCCCCTCGCTCCTGCCATCTTGCTCATCTGATGCCGTTTTGCTAAGGTGTCAAACAGTATCTAACCCTAACAGCTCCCTTTCCCATAGGGACAATTTTGAGTCTGCCAGGGGACTGAGAGGCCCGTGATGAACTGTGACACCATCAAGAAGCCCAGACACCAAACCTGGAACTGTCATAGGCTCATCTCCCACCACTAAATCTTCGGACTTACAGAAGTTTACTTGAGCAAGTGAGATCTTATTTTCCTAAAGGAACTTCATTGGGTCTCACAAACAAAAAAGCCACAATGGTAATAGTTCTTAGACCTTTTTGAGGACGGAAGCATTCCTGATTTACCCGGAGTTACCCTCCTTGCAACAGCTACACACATGAACACACACACACACACACACACACACACACACACTCACATACATGCATCCTCCCCATAAAGTCTTTGAGTGCCAAGTAATTTGGGCGGTTCCTGGCTCTAGCCAACAGAGTATAGAAAACGGATTATTTTCAGGAAAGTCTTGCCTGAAAATGATTAGTGAATCCCCTCAGGGCCCAGGCCCCACTGAGAGCACCCCTGTTGACCCAAGGGAGGAAGAAGTACAATCTCCTTCTGCAGACACCAATCTGTCAAGAGATTCAGCTCTGAGGGTCTATGTCACTTGCACAGTCTACCAAGAAATAAAATGTTCTCCCATTTCAGAACTGGGGGTGGGCAGGGAGCATAGACAGAGCAGTACATTCCTTGTTTTCTGATCTCTGGGAATTGAAAAGTAGGCTTTAGTTTTCTTAAAGTAGTTGTATTTCCAAATCCTCCTGCACCAGAAACATTTTCTAAGAAAAGGCCGACTTTGACCATCAGTTCATATTTATGTGAGTCAGAAATGCTAAGTTGGACCATTTGCTCTAACAGGAGAATATGTCATTGCCAATTTCCATCATGTCACCTCCAGAGGGTGGAACTATTCCCCCCAGAACGGCCAAACAACCCTAATACATTGCCCACTTTAGGGCTTCATCTGTATGGTCTTGAGGATTCATTTGGCATCTCTGGGTCTCTCCCTTCCTGCTTTATAGGGTGAGGATATCATCGCCAAATTACCTCCCAGGTTTCAGTTGTGTAATTCAACTTGACAATGAATTGATCTGCACCCATCACTGGCAAACTACAGTGTCCTGGTCAAATTCAGCTTCCTGCCTATCTTTGCAAATTACGACCATCGTCACGCCCGTTTGTATGTCTTATCTAGGGCTGCTTTTGATCTACCATGGCCAAGCCAAATAATTGCGACAGAGTTGTCCACAAAACCAAAAATATTTGCTATCTGCTTTTTTACAGGAAGGGTTTGCCAACTCCTGGTCTAGACCATTAGAAACTGAGGTAGGTTGAGTAAGACAATGAGAAACTGGGGATTCTGTAGGGAGCTCACAGCAATACTTCCATAGGCCAGGAATCTATTTATATTTTCAGGCTGTGCCACCCACTGGGATCACTCAGCAGGCAGCAAACTTATGGAACGTGTTAAATAGAACTTTCTTGTCATTGTCCTAAAGCTGCTGCTGCTAAGCTTCAGTGAGTGCCCCTTGGCAGGTGCGCTTGCCTCCTCGCTCTCCATCCCTCCACTGTCCCGTAGCTTTCCACCACATCTCTGCTCACCCTTCCGATTTCCAGACTTTCCTCTGGGTGTTGGTTTTTTTTTTTTTTTTTTTTTTTTTTTTTTTTTAAAGCCTGGCCTTAAACAGAAGCCTCTCCCTCCCCTGGAGTGTTTTAATTGCTCTTCTCTGGACCATGTCCAGGTTCATTATGTTCCATGGGAGCCAATGGCCAGAACTACCCACTTTCGGGAGCAAACTGTAGTTTTAAGCAAAGAGGGAAGTTTTGGCTGCAGGGCTCGGAGGTAGAAGGTCAAGCCCCATGGACAACATCGCTGAAATCCTGCCTGTTGATTCTTCTAGGGATGTGGACTTTGTGGGGAACAGCCAGGCCACTTCCAAATCCTTGAAGGTGGTTGTGGGAGCTGGGGAGACGTGGGGCCTCATGCAGAGGCTCATGAAGGCACACCCAGGATCCAGAGTTGGCTGCTGACTTCTGTCTTCCGAAAAGTCACCTGTGTGGCTAGGTAAATAGGCAGCTAGGTAGGTAGCTAGATTGAGTTGAAATCACAACTGACTTCTCAGAAGATAAGTCTCTCTCTATATATATACATATGTATACAAATATACATACACATATAAATACACAGAATCATATACACACACATATGTATATGTGTGTAGTTGTGTTATGTGTGCAAATACACAGTGTATAGGTATATATACAGTGTATAAATATATACTATATATTGTCTTATATCTACACATTTTTTTTTAATATTTGTAAATATTCTTCAGATTAATAAAATATACCTTGTCTCCCAGCTGAGCTCTAGGCACCTTGTGGGGACTTGGCCTCACCCTTTTCAGACGCTCGGGGCAAGTGTGGCAGGAGCAGAACCCTGAAGGCCACCAGGCAGCTCAGAAAAATCAATTCCACTAGAATTTAAATCCGTGAAGGAGGAGCTCTCATTGCCTGAGAAGTACTTGTGGATTCACATTGTAAGCGGAAGGGGCTTCAGAGCCCCTGTTTAAAATGTTATTTAGCAAACCTTTGTGGAACATTTAAAATGAGCCGACTCCCTTCACCAAGGCATGTCCTTTGCACCCCTAAGTATTGGCTTACAACTCATTAGCCATTTGACAGGGCAGCTGGGAGGGCAGGAGTGGAAGAGAAATGTAACCCGGGAGTGTCCCACGCGATGTCACCGGGAGGTTCGGCATCTCTGCAAGGAAGCTGAGGAAAGCCTGTGAGAACATGTCTCTGTTCACCAACACCGAAGATGTACGCCAACCTTTAGGCAATGCAGAACATCCCATTCTTTCTGGGCTTCTACGTTGGTGCCCAGCATCCTATGAGCATAGTTGACCTGATTTTCCTCTGAAAACTACCTGGGATGTCCTTGCAAGTTGCTGGTCTGCCCCTCGGCTGCGAGGGCGACAACGACAGGTGTTGGCCAGCTGAGGCCCATGTCCCTCATCTCGGAGCCTCCCACCTCAAGTACACACAGCCCCAAGAACATCACGTGAGGACTGAGAGGAGCCGGGAACATCTCTCCGCCTCAACCTGGCTTTGCCCTGGGTAACTCTCGAGTGTTTTTAAAAAGCAAAAAAAGTTTTCCAAAGGCCCCGGCTGGCGGCTCCCATTACCCCAGCAGACCCCTATCTCTAATAGGGATCACACATTAATGACAGAGACAAGTCCTCAGGAAGATTAAAGGCCTTGTATAATTAAAAAGATAAGAGCAGGCCTGGGAGAAGGAAATTGGGATTCAATTAACACGAGCACCCTCCCCCCGCTGCTCCCCCGCGATCAAATGTTCCACTCACAAGTGCCCTCTCTACTCACTGAGAACCAAAGGCTGAAGGGCCCTTATTTATGGCCTGCTCGAGTTGGGCCTGGGGCCTTCCTCGGCTGGGGAGTCTGTTTACTTAGAGCTCAGGAGGGGAGGGGAAAAGCAACACAAATCCTGCAGAAGGAGGCAACAAGGTGCTTTTGACTCCTTTTCTTTTCTCGTCTCAGCTCCTCTGATCTTCTTGACAGGGGAAGAAAAATACTCAATAGAAGGTCTATTTCCTTCCTCCTTCAGCCTAAGGCTGACACAACAGGCTAAGGGTCACTGCTGAGAAAGCTCTGTGGGGTTATTTGTGTTGGGAAACCAAGCCACTTCCCCCTTTCTGTCTTTCTCAGGTTTCCATGGAGGCAGAGGGAAGATAAGGTTGGAGAAGCAGCTGCTCTGAGGGCTTGTGGGGTACCCTGGACTCGGGGAACCTCACTCCTGGTGGTCCTTTGGAGGACACGGAGAGGGGAAGAGAGTTCCCCTGGGTCCGTGGGACAAGCTGAGTTGGTAGGGTAGGGACAGCTGGGGGTGGGGGTGGGGGGGGCTCCAAAAAAAAAGCTAAGAGGGTTAGTCCCAAGCTGCCTTTACTGATAGTTCTTACTTCAGAGCTAACTAGGGGCAAAGGCAGATTGAGGCCCTGGGATGTTAGAGAAATAGAACATGGAGGTCTATCTGGATGAATGGACCATGTTTTACTCTGCTTCTGTCAAAAGCTGGCAAAACCCACGCTGTTGCAGCTCCTCCCTCTCTTTTCTCAGGGGCTCATGGAACCCTCGGTCAGAACTCTCCCCACTCCAGAGCTCCAGTCAGCTCCTGGGGCCTTGAAGCTGCATGCATCCAGGCCATGGTGTCCATGAGGCTGAGGAGGAGGGTCTTGAGATCTTGAGGGCCTTGATGGTCCCAGGGCATCTGGGACCAAGAACACAGAAAACAGCCCAACCGCTGGAAAGAGTGGAGAAACATGCAGATAAACTATAATAATCAGGATATTAGATCTTTTTCCATGACCAGTTAATCATCTTGGAAGCTCTATTCAAAGTCCTACATTGATCTCACTTAATAGGTCCCGGACACCTGAGGCTCAAGATATTTCAAGCCAGACTCCACATTTTAACCACCCAGTATCTTACCCTCCTGTGTTCCTTATTCTAACAAATGCCTCTGTTTGGACTTTCCAAGCCTTGTTGTTCAATCCACAAAATGGCAGAAACATGTCCTTCCTCCTCTGATCCTCAGGTCTTTACTCACACTGATTCTGCCTCCTCTGAGCAATCTTTCCTGATGCCCCCAGCCACGTTTTTCTTTCTCTCTCCCATCATACTTAGTTCCTTCAGCTCCGTGATCTGCTTTGTATTTGAATTACCCATGTGTGCATCTGACTCTTCCTCTACATTGTGAGTCATCGGTAGGCATGATTGTGACTATCTCCCTACACAGTATCTAGCACAGGGAATAATGAATCTTGATTGCAGTGACTACCATTTTCTCTCTCTCTCTCTCTCTCTCTCTCTCTCTCTCTGAGTTGACAGACTCAAAGAGAGAGCCCAGAAACAGACACATTTTGCAAAATATAAAATGCGGGGTTGATCGTCAGAGCTGGAGACCTTGGCCCTCCTCTCCCTCACCGCCCACATCACTCACTTCCTTGCTGGCTCTCAGAGTGAGGGCTCCATCTTGCACAAATGAGGATGCAGTGACACTAAGTGAACTGCAATGGCTGACACCTGTAAGTGACAAACCAGTGCAACCCAGCATGAAGAGCTCCAGAAATGTCCCTCAGAGGCAACACACAGCCGTTTCCATACAACCCCAGAGAGACAGAAACTGAATCTTTAGGAAGGAACAAGGGGTTAATGGTGATAGCATGAATTTTAAGCTAGATGGGAGAGGAGAGGGCCTAGCAGGCATGCCAGAGAGCGATTTGGAGCAAGCAGTGATGTGGTTCCAGACCAGAGACCTTAGAGATAATCAATTGTATTCCTCCTTTCTCAGAGGAACCACATAACCCGGGGGAAGATGTGGATGTCCACCTGCAAGATGGTCTCCTGGGATTCTTGCCCATGTGTTGTCCCCCTACCAGACAGATGAGGGCTGACCTGTGTAACCAATAGGATGTTGAGGAAATGGCAGTCTGTGACTGCTGAGGTCATAAAGCACATGGCAAGTCCTGTCTTGGATCACTGCCTCTGCAGAAAGCTAGCTTCTGTGGCATAAGGATACTCAAGGGGTCCAATGGAGACACCACGTGGTAAAGAATCGCAGCCTCCTGCCAACAGCCAGCAAAGAACAGATGTCAAGAACCATGTGAATGAACCATCTTGGAAGCAGGCCCTCCAGCCCCAGTGAAGCCTTCAGGTGACGTAGCCCCAGCCGACGTGTTGAGAGGCTGTGAGTCAGAGCCTCCCAGTGATGCCACTCCCATACTCCCAACCTGCAAAAACAGTGAGATAATAAATAGGTGATACCTGAATTCACTAAGCGTGGGGCTTATTTGTTATATGGCAATGGATAACTAATACAGATGGTATGTATCATCAAATCCTGTTCTGTCTTTTCACAATGTATCCATAGTCATTAACTCATCTTGTTCTGATACTTGGTTTATTTCTCTGCTTCAAAGGTAGAGAAGTTTCAGGTGGGAAAGGGTAAGTAGCTTTTCCAGGTTCACATTATTGCATGATAGCCAAAACAGGTGAAGAAACCAAGCAAAATTCTTACTGCTACTATTTTCTCTTTGCCCACAGTCCAGCCACTGAGATCACATTATATGGATATCTGCCTTCTTATCCATTTTCCGGGGCCTGCTCTGTTTTTCAAGAACTCCTTGTCGGATGTTCTAGGACACACCTGGAGGCAGCATCACAGGTGGATTAAGAAGTTACCTCAACTTTAGCACAAGCTGCTAAGCTAGACCCAGTATTCCCAGCCACCAATCAACAGACCTCAACTGAGTGCCCGCCATATGACAAGTGTCAAAAAAGCCACATCTACAGAATGCATTTCCTAGAGGCAGAGTTCAATAGAGAGCCGGGGGGGTGAAAAAAAAAGAGAAAAGAAAAAATAAGAAAGCTATAACATTTGAGCTTGAAATGTCACAGGGAGTCAAGGAAGTTGTCTGATGGATTGCCCTGTCATCTCCAAGCCAAAAGAAAAAAAATTTCAGATCCATCAATTTGTTCCTGCCCTTTTAATCCAAACAATATTTTACAGCATCAGAATGCAAAGAAATTATTTTCTTAGACATTTGACAATACGTGTGGATTGCTGAGCTCTTCACCAGAAGACAGCAAGTGAGAACCGCAGGTTGTTTAAATGTCTGCACATTGTATTGATTCAGATTATATATAAAAATATACTGTAACATACATGACAACCTATTTTGTGCCCTATTTTCATCTATTCATTCATTCACTCATTCATTGGACCCCGCTGTCTATGTGGCTCTGCCCTAATCAATGAATATGAAGGGGGACACCTGTGAACATACACTTGAGCTGCCCAGGTGTAAGACCACCCCTGCCCCCCTCTGGACCTGCTCCTCCCTCTGGCTCACTTCCAGTCAGTAGAAATATTCTTGAACATCCTTTCTTTGGACCACAATCTGGGTTTCTACCTTCTGCTCCTTGGATCAAATGTTTGGCCCTTGGGCTCAGATCCTTTTGGGTTATGTCTTCATTTGCAGAGCAGACTGAAAAATTCCCTCCCCTAACACAGAAAGAGAATAGCCAGCATGAAGTATACACTGTAGAAGTTTAGAGAAGGACAAGCACTCTAGGTTGGCTTCACAACAAAGACTTCCAAGCGAGGTAGAATTTGATGGGGGGGCGTTTGCCAATTTTCAAACACGCCCTTCCTCCTCTCATCTCAGGTCTTTACTCACGTTGCTTCTCCTCCTCTGAGTGATCCTTCCTGGTGCCCCCAGGCACATTTCTCTCTCTCTCTCTCCCATCATATTTGGTTCCTCCAGCTCCGTGATCTACTTTGTACATGAATTACCCATGTGTGCATCTAACTCTCCCTCCATATCGTGGGTCATCATTAGGCATGATTGTGTCTATAACCCTATACAGTATCCAGCACAGGGAATAATGAATCTTTATTAAAATGCCTACCATTCTTTACTCTCATTTTACAGATGGTGAAATGAAAGCACAGAAAAATGAAATAGCTTGCTCGGGGTCATAGAGCAAAAAAGTGGCAAAACTGAGATTTGAACCCATGTCATCTGACTGCAGAACCAGTGCTCTTAAAGCCTTCCCAAGACTGGAAGATGTTTATTGCTAGTGATTCCATACCTGCTGGTCTGTAATTTCTGTATAATTCTATTTTGAAGAAGAATCTAAGTCAGTAGATGGAATCTCTTTTTTTGTTTTTTTGTGTTTTTTTGTCCTTTAAAATGTATTAAGACAGCGATGATTATGTTTTCTTCTGAATTGTCTTGTCTGTAGGTTAAATATATCTATTCTCTCAAGAGTTCCATAAGATGGGCTGTTTCTAGCTCCCTCACCAACTTGGTCTCTCTCTACTGAACATCCTTAAGTTTGCAATAATTCTCATAGAAAGTGAAACATAGAAGTAAACACAATCTTTCAGGTGTGGTTCAACCAGAGTACAGTAAAAGGAAGCTATAGCTCCCTGGTGGAGATGGAGCCACAGGCAGACAAAGCCTGCAGAAAATCCAGTTTAAGGGAGACAAGAGCAATACTGAGTCAGAGAAGGAGACCAGAAACAGGAAGATGGTAAAGTCTTAGGAAGGTATATTCTAATAAAGGCTTGATGCACCACGAAAACTGAGAGAAGAGGAAGTTTGAAGAAGCAAGAGGGTGGCTCACAAGGTGAGATTGTGCAGAGGGGCTAAGGAGAATGAGAACTTAAAAGATGGATGAATCTGGGGACGTGCGTGCGAAAGCAGGTGGGAAGATATGTGGGAGTTATGGAGGAGTAGGCAGTGGGCAAGCAGGGTGATTGCGCACTGTCCCTTCCCTGTTACATAAGGAAAGGGAAGAGGACAGTGGCTGTCAGGAGGTGGAGCAGGCAACAACGTTAGTAAGAAGGTTGTTTATATGCCCAGGAGATGGGGACTGGGGCGTGTTTCAATAGAGAGGAAAGAGTGAATGAGAAGCTCAAGACTGAAGTTGTTGGAGACAGTTTAAGACGAAGGGAGCCACCCAGGTGGAAGGTACAGGAGCAACTTGGGGGTAGAGATAGAACTGTCAGAAGATCTGAAGGTACAGAGAAGGGGGCTGAGAACCCACACTTGGTGTCAGCATTTTCCATGTTCATCATTTATCTACATTGTCTACCAATCCTGGGAGGGAGGTGTTACTATTTCTAGTTTACATGTAAGATGACAGAGGTTCAGATAAGGTAAACAGCTTTCCCAAGGCTGAAAAAAGCATAAAGCTTTCTGACTTCTAGACTCTTTTTCCGAACCTTTTGCCTGCAGCCTTTCGCACTGTGCACCAAGGAGTTCAGCAAGGTGTAAAGCAAGTCTGTGCCCTAAAAGGGAAGTAAGGGAAGTGAGATGTTGGGAAGAGTTCAAGGATAAGGAGACTGAGAAGACTGAACACACAATTGTAGAAAAGGAATCAATGTGAAATGAAGAAACAGTTTATCTGGCAGTATCCAAAGCATCAAGGAAGACAGCCTAAGTTTACACTGGTCCAAGGGAGTCCAGCTCCAATATGAGAAACAATAATCCATGCATTAACTTCACTAAGCTTAGTTGAGTGCCATTGTGTTAAAGAAGCAGGAGGTGACTCAGAGCAGACATTTTGCATGGCCAGAGAATGGGTAGAATGTACAAGATGTACATGATGAATCAGGACAGTGGCCAGTGACCATGCATGTCAGAATGAGCAACCAAAGAGTGAAGGGCATGTACAGAAACCCGCAGGTAAAAGGGGCTCCATGGAAGTGGGTAGTCTGAACAGTTCCCTGCAGAGTGTTGAACCCAGAATTATACACACGTGCAAACCTGGTGGTGAAAGTAGCTACAGAACTAAGAAATACTAAGGTTGAACGTTTTGGATAAAGTCAAGTCTTCTTACTAAGTCTGAACCCTCCCCCACAAAAGGGCTGGAAAAGGAAACATTTTGACTTGGAGAAAGGACATGATCAGTCAACAGAGCAATGAAATTGTCTATGGAAATCAAGTCAGGAGGCTACTGGAATATGATTCTGGAAGCCTAGACCAGAATCCTGACAGTAAAAATGGGAAGAGAGGTTACAAAAGGAAGAATGGATAAGATTTGGTTACTGAGTAAGAAAGAATGAAGAAGAAAAAAGAGGTCAAAGATGACTCTTGATTGTTGTAAAATGGTAGCAATATTGTTGAATAAAGAAAAATAGGAGGGGTCACATTTATGAGGAGAAGAGAGCTTAAAAGAGCACAGGGATATCACAGTGAAGTCTTTTATAGGTATCTAGAGTTGCAGAGTAAAGTTCCTGACCATGGTTGAGCCTAAGTGAGGAAGATTTCATCTACATGGAAGAGGCATGTGACTCTGTGACTGCATAGTATGAACTATAAGGGAGGGAAGAAGAGAGGTCATGGTCTGAGCTTTAGGTCACACCAAAGAGAGCATGACGAGCCATAGAACTATCTTCTAGAGTGTCAGGAAGAAGCATTTCAGTTAAAAGGGGGTGATAATAATAGGAGATGTTGGAGAAAGGGGATGAAGACATCAAAACTTAGATACAAAGGTCCCTCATGTTCTCGGGATTAGTACCTGAGCTTAGGGACAGGAAGAGTAATATTTGTGTGTCCAAAGGGTAGCCTAGGAAAGATAGGTCTAGAGTTGGAGAGGAAGTCCAAAAGAGGAAGGACTCTGAATTTTTCTAGCAGAGAATACTTTTCCTTAAAAGAATTATAAAGAGAGGCACCTGGGTGGCTCAGTGAGTTAAAGCCTCTGCCTTCGGCTCAGGTCATGATCCCAGGGTCCTGGGATTGAGCCCCGCATCTGGCTCTCTGCTCAGTGGGGAGCCTGCTTCTTCCTCTCTCTCTCTCTGCCTGCCTCTCTGCCTACTTGTGATCTGTCTGTCAAATAAATAAATAAAAATCTAAAAAAAAGAATTATAAAGATTCAGAAAACACTTAAAGTTGCTACTTAAGATTCATTAGGAGAAAATAAAAAGAGCCTCAGAAACTCGGAATTCTTTCAGACAACCGTCAAATTCCCTTTGCTCTCAAAATAGTGCTCTCAAGGTGCTGCACTTGGTAAGACCAAGTGCCTGGAGGCCCAGGCTATAACTCTGAGGTTGTTAAATACTGAACATTCGCCTCCAAGTAGGTATCTAACTAGCTTCACCATTGTCCCCAAATCAGTATGCCACTGGAGGACCGTGGCTCTAACTAGAACTTTATAGCAAATGTATGAGAGGAAACCCATTAGAACATATTTCCATCTGCGTACAAATAATACTTAAAGCTGCTTGCATTTTCACGAGTTGAGAGAGTTTAACAGTTGTTTGGAAGAATACCCAACCCAGTTGTGCTAAAAATCTGGGCTCAGACATTAACAATGTTCTTTGAATTCCAACTGAACTATGTGATCTGACCTACAAATGTACATATGAGGATAATGGGACAACATTTTTGAAACTGTTCCTGCACATACAGCTAGAGTCCCATTTGTGTGGTAATAAAGGAGTTTGAGTTGTCCAACATGGGTTTGAGTCCCAGCAACCTCACTTACTTGCTCTGTGAACTTGAGCCTCTTTCAGACTTTCAGAGTCAACTTCCAATCCCATACCACCTCATGGTATTATGAGAATAAGATGAACCAATCTACTAAAATAGACCATATGGTATAAAAGCATTACATATTATGAAGTGCTATATTGATGATGATGAGGAGGAGGAGGAGGATGATGATGATGCCAAGAAATGGTAAGGAAGTCTTTCTTCAAGTTAGACTCTAGAGCCTAGAGTTTAAACATTTGACAATGACTTCCTCTGCTTGAGATTCTTTCTCATCTACCATTCTGAACTCAGTAATACATAGCAAGTCTCCATTTGCCAGTTATCCTCAATGATTTTTAGCAGTGAAACTTCACAGCCCCATGCCCTCTGAAATAAATTTGGAACTAAGTCAGTAGGTTTGGAGAAGAGTGTTTGGTGAACTGAAGCTAATAATTCATTTGGGGGCCGATATCTCATTTTCTTATGAAGTAATTCCAAGACTTGAGTCACTTGGGACAGGAGCTATCAGAAAATATCCATGTGGCCTTAATCTGGGAGAGCTACAAAACACATCCCTTGGGCCCATTCTAAATGTCAGGTACTTTCCCATGCTTTCAAATACAAAATGTAATCCAATTCTCAGTGCAGCTTCTGGGTTGAAATGACTATACCCACTTAACAGATGAAGAAACTGATGAGAGGAAAAGATTAAGAATGTGCCCAAAGTCATACAAATAAGAGTCAGAGGGAAGATTTTAACCCTTTTCTTCAATTTCTGCATTCTTTTCAAATCTCTTATAAGGAAAAATCTCTGTAAACTAAATGAATTATTTGGGGCTCCTTCTCACACTATTTTGATTCAAAAGCTTCACTGAATCCTCTAGTCCATCAGCAAGGCTGAGAACGACAAATTATCCCATGAAATGGACTGTGGAACCCAGAGGCAGATCCACATGTATATGGACACCACTTAATTTAGAACACAACCAGCATTACGGATCAACAAGGAAATAATAGACTATTCAACAAATCTTGCTGGGACAGCTGGTCAACCATAAAGAAAAAATAAATTGGAATTCTACTTCATAGCATACACAAAATCAATTGAAAATTGCTTAATAATTTAAATGTGAAGAGTAAACTGTAAAACTTTAGAAGAAAATTGGAGGGAATATCTTTATGACCTCAGGCTAAGAAATACTTTTATTTTAAAACACAACATAAAAAATAAAGCTCATAAAAAAAAGATGGTTAATTTTGACTATCTTGAAATTAGGAACAAGGGTTCATCAAAATACACTATAAAGAATATGGAGGGAAAAAAGCCACAAACTGGGGGAAAATATTTGCAACACACAATCAACAATAGATTTTCAGAATAGAATTTCTGAAAATCAGTGAGAAAAAGACAATTTAACAGAAATAGTCCAAAGAAATCATGAGTCCTCATTTCCCAGAAAGGCAAATACAAGTTGCCAATAAACATACAAAATTCACTCGATGTCACGGGTAATTGGAATATTAAAATTAAAACCACAATGAGAAACAATTTTACACCCCAGCATTTAAAAGTCGGATAATACCAAGTGTTGGTGAAGAAGTGGACAAGCAAACTCTCGCTGCTGGTGGGAGTGTAAATTGACATGGCCACATTGGAAAACCATTCAGCATCATCTAGTACATTGGAAGATATGCATATCCTGGAAGCCTAAAGTTATACTCCTAAGTATGTACCACAAAACAAATAAACAAAACTATAACACACACACACACACACACATACACACACACACACACACACAAAACAAGAAAAAACTCTTGGCCTGTGCAGCAAAAGATATTGGAAAGAATCTCCATAGTGGAACAACTACCCTAGAAAAATATACCGGAAACAAATCAATAAAACAAATGTTCATTAACAGGAAAATGGATAAATAACTCGTGGTAGAGTCCTACACTAGAATAGTATATAACCATGGAAAGAAAGTAGAGATGCAAACATCAACACACGGGAACCTCACAAACATATTCTTGAACAAAATGAGAAAAAGCTAAACTGCACAAGGATACACCTATTTTATGATACCATTTCTATAAAATCCAAAAATATGAGATAATAAACAATCTATTGTCCAGAACATAAATTTGAGGCCAACTGTAAAGAGAAGTAAAAGATCTATGGAGGCCAGGATTTGGGATGGTGTTGTTTATGGTGGGAGCATAGCGCCTGGGCCTCTAATGGTTCTACGGGGGCAGGGGGTGGGGGATGGGTTCTATCTCTCTGGTATTGTGGTCTTTCTATTGTTGTTCATGATATCAGTCTTTACACCTTACCAGTGCCATCTAGGCTGTGTTGTATGAGTTTGGTAGAGGAACCAGACAAGGAAAAGTAACATTTACAACTCAGAGTGGTCAGTCTTTGAGCTCCCTGGGTCACAGCTTTAAGTACTAGCTCTAAGCTCCTCTTCTTGACATCTGTATGGCCAGCACCTGGCAGAGCAGTGGGAACCCTCCAGATGCATGAGAGTAACATGGTGAGGGAACGGAGAGAGGAGGACCGACTGGGGGATGGGTAGCTGGGAAGATGGATGATGGAATGAGGTGGGCAACTCAAAGCCTATATAAGACGAAGGTATGTAATAGAGACTCTGGGGCAATTTAAGGGAAGAAGCAGAAGGCAAACAAGGGATCTGCAACCAGAACCTTCTTTCTCTTATCTCCTGAATGCACTCAATCAGATGAAATTAGGATCCTCTGATTTAACATAAACCTAATTGAACCTCTCTTTATTAATAAAGGAAAGAGGACAGGGTCGCCTGAATGGCTCAGTCAGTTAAGCATTGGACTCAGCTCAGATCATGATCTCAAGGTCATGGGACCACGCACTGTGTTGGGCTCCACACTTAGTGCAACGTCTGACTGAGATTCTCTTTCTCCCTCTTCCTCTGCCCCTTCCCCCTCAGGTGCTCTCTCTTTCTCTTTCTCTCTCAAATAAATAAATAAATGTTAAAAAAAAAAAAAAGAAAGAAAAAAAGAAAGAGGACTATGAGTATACTAATTCAACACAACCCTCCTGCCCCCCATCAGCTTGGAGAATCATCTCTTCTTTCCCAACCTCCCTATGCCTTGCCCTGATCCCACCTCCCCAGTCAAAGCTGATTTAATCTCCAGAATGCACTTGGATTATGGATATTGTCTGCTGATTTGCAAGCTTGATGCCCTGTGGGCCCTTTGATGAAGGGAAATGTGTTTCATTCTTCTGTTCGTCCTACACCTACTAGAGCAGCTGGTAGATCACAGGTGCTGGACACACACTTTTGAAACAGACACTGAGAGGCAGACTATTAAAAATAGTGAATCTAAAGTCAACAACTTCAAAACTCGAATATGAATAGATTGGCAGAGTAGGGATCTCAAAATCAGAAGAAAGGACAAAAATACAAAGTAGGCTCTAGGCTGACTACCATGAAGACGTAAAAAAGCAATTGAAACGGAGCCTGAAGCCTTGCTGAGGCCCCCTGATTCACAGAAGATACCTAGAGGGCCTCCCAGCCCAGGGGAGAAATCAGCTCCATAAACTTTGGGCTGGGATATCTTTGGAAGATTAAATAAAAGTTAGCTCTGTGGAAATAGGACATTCGAGAAGACATTTTCTTCTCTGGTCTTTATCCCTGGAAAATACATGAATGCTTCATGGAAGAGACAAGCAGGACGCGGCCAGTAAGAGGTACAAAAATGTAGAGAGAAGAAAGAGGAGGGTGGGGAAGTCATCCATGGGGTAGTGTGAACCTTGGGTGGAATTAACTGTGCTTCTCATCACTCAGGGCCCTGTCTGCATCGATCCTATGTTAATTCCGACGCAGTGGTCAAAACTCAGTTAAAATCCTTCTAAAAGTTACTGCCAGAAACTCTTCTTCGAAAAATCCATTCAAGTTATCCTTCTAAAAGTTACTGCCGGAAACTCTTCTTCGAAAAATCCATTCAAGTTGTTTTATTTTGTTTATATGTCAAATACTTGTTTGCATTCGAAAGTGAAAGCAAAACTTGGGGAAGAGACCAGGCTAGAATTCACAACAGGTTCTGATACTGTCTTCCTTTTTGGGTTGGTCTCAAATCTTGGCTAGTTCATCCTGGTTGGTGAAAGCGCTCCGTTTTCAGCTGCTGGATCAATGCGTAGCAACAGCAGCTGTAACAACCCAGGAGTTAAGACTTGTTGACCACTCACTGTATGCTAACATTGCCTTAATCCGTGAGCCTTTGTATGCTCATAATGGTCATAATTGTGCCCTCAGATGGGGATTATCGCCCCATTTTCTATATGAGAAAACTGAGTCTTGGGAGATAAAGTAGCCTGTACTATTAATACAGAGGTTAATCTCTAGGGACATCTGATTTCATCTCCTTCTAGTTGCTAAAGACATCTCTGAGGAACACTGGGTTCTTTACAAATATTTCTACCTTCTTTGAGGACAAAAAACAACCGCCATTAGACCATGGGAAACCTGTGGGCAAAAATGATCGCAGAGATGGGTGTCACGCAGGTCCATACGTCTGCTGATTGAGTTTATCTGGAGACCATACAGAACATCGGGGCTTTAAGGATGTCAACCAAGGAACTAAATGCTGGTAGTCTTCTTTACTTTTCCTCTTCCTTCCCTTCAACTTTTCCTCCCTTTCCTTTCTGTCTGCTTTCCACTAAATAAACATTTCCAAACATCTACTGTGTATGTGCTTTGTGCTAGGAGGTGGGATACAGAGATAAGGCAGACAAAGATCCACACTTGGGGACGGTGGTGTCTAGACATGAGAACAATGGCAGCACAGTGCAAGAGAGACTGCTCAAAGATTCTGAAGAAGAGTAGAAAGACAGAAGTGAATCCTGTCCCTTCTCTCTGTGTACCAAACAGACCACAGGGCTATATTTTCAAATGGGAAAGAATTCTCAGATACATCTGTCTGGCAGGCGAGGTCGGGGCTACAGATGAAGCAAGCCACGCATTACCTAGAGGAAGAACAGTAAGACCACACAAAGGAAGGACCGTTGAGCCAGGGGTGGAAAGAGGGGCCAGGAGAGAAGCAGACAGTCTCCCCGAGTTCCAGGAAGAAGGGAAGGGGTTGGAGGCCCCAGGAAGTAACTTAGTGATCGGCAAAATTCCTCCCTGTCCTGTCACCAACCCCCCACTCCCACACTCGGCCCCTTGTCTTCCAAGGAAGACTTTGACTTCTCTCTGTCCTTAATCTCGTAAACAGGAATGGAAGATATAAATTGCGTCTGTGCTGGAGAGTGGGACAGAGCCAGAGCCTGCCTGTCGAGCGGAGGGGAAGATCCATTCCAATATTTATTTATTATTATTATTTCGAGGAGGGGGGGGAAAAAGCCAGAAATATTTCCAAAATGTCAACACTATTAAGGAAATCTGAAAACCTTAATCCATTTAAATGTCAGCTAGAACCAAGCGTGGGTTTTCAGGAGGGGAGAATGAGGAAGTAAGGAGAGGCAGACGGAATTAATGCCAGATTCCACATAATTTATCAAAGTTTCTTTCTTTTCTTAATATATTAAATATTAAATGCTTCTTTGCATCTGAGTGAGAGAGGAGAGAGAGAGGGACCAGGGTGGAACTCATAAATGCCTAGATAATTGGTTTTGAGGTTTTTTTTTTCTTCTTTCTTTCTTTCTTCTTGGCGGATTCTCAATTTCCCTATAAAAGAGAAAATTCATTTCCAGCCGCTAATGTAATGTCAGCGTGCTGTTTACTAAGCATGGATGATGTATAGAGGGACACTACTTTCAGAGGACTACTTAATGATGCATAGAATTAAATCCTGAGCTCCTCAGCTGAGCCTCCTCCCTCCCTCCTGGTTCCCAGGCTCCCGGTGCATCTTGGGAGCAGCAGGGTTGGCATAACCTGTCTCCCCGGCTGCTAGAACTCTAGGGTCTCTGCTGAGAAAACTCAACAAGAGCCCCTTATCCTCAGCAGACGCGTGTGGCCCTGGTGGAGCCCGGAATGAGCTCCTGGGCAGGGAGAAGCTCACGGACAAGGGGAGACATGGCTACTCGGTGCTGAGGAGAACAGGAGTAGGGCATTCACGGGAGGCACCAGGTGTGGGCTGCGGGGGGTGTGGGGCGTGGGGGCAGGTGGGAGGGGGCAGGGCCAAGTTGAAGAGCCCTGGTAAGGAAAGGGCTGACCAGGAAAATGTGGTGCTTCTCTGAGCTCGCCCTCTGCCCTCTGGAAACCACAGCATTCAGATGTCAAGGAAAATAGATGGGGGGCCGTTCAGCGGCGTCCCCGGCGTCCCCGGGGCCTGTGAGGCTGTCACTGCCAGAGCAGCACCTTCACCCTTCCCTTGTGCTAGTGTTTGTCAGCTCCTGCTGCTCCCCCAGGAGGGCTGGGTGGTCTGAGGCGTCCTGGCCTCCCCTGAGGGACAGCACCCTGCCGTGAACCTGCCTGGCCTCCTGCCCTGGGGAAGTGACCCAGCCATGCCACTCGAAGAGACCACTGGCTCTGGCTGGCTGGCTCGGCCACCGGCAATGGGGAGACAAGGTAGGAAGGTAGCCGGTGGGGCCGGGTGGAGTGGAGGGGAGTGGGGGCGATTCGGCTCTTCCAGGATGGGCGGTGAGGAGGGTCACCAGACATGCGGTCCCTTCTGAATCTCCTCCAAGGTTCTTTGGCCCCCACCACCCCACTGAAGCTGATGCCCCTCTCCCCTCTCCCAGCTGAGGCAAGCTGGGTGGCCTCATTTTCTTTGTTCTCCTGAGCATTTGCAGTCACTGACCACTCCCTCTTTCTGGAAACCCTCTGCTCCTTTGGTTTCATCAACACTGCTCTACTTCTGACAACTCGCCACTCTGTATCCCTCATGGGTACCTTTCATTCCTCCACTCTGCACACAGTAGACTTTCCATGGGTGTCTTTCTTGATGGCTAATTCTTTCCCTGTGTATTTTCACTCCCTACAAAGGTTCCTGGCTTTCGAGACTCCAAGCCGATCTGTCTAGTCTAACCACTCTTCCTGGGCTCTGAGGGCACATTTGAAGCCACTTCCAGGGCACCTCAGCATAGGTACCCTGCTCTTGTGGCCCATTCAGTATCACTGCCTTTCGTCAGCTGCCCTTCCTAGCATGCACTTCTGCCCATGCAACTGCCGTTTGCTCAGGCTTCCTGGATCAGAAAACAAGAGTCATCATTGTCTCTTTTTTCATTTATCAAAGTTTTCACGTGTCCCCTGGATTCTCTCTTTCCTACTCATCCCTTGACCTGACTTCACTGTGATTCCAGCTCTTATGCCTGGAGTCTTGCCAAGGAGTCAAGTTTAACCTGCCACAAGTCTAACCATCCCCATCCATCCTGAACCCGGAGGCCTGACTCATCTCCACAAAACCCCGTTGCCACTAAGTCATTTCACAGGAGCCGGTGACCCCCACTCTGTTGTGTCCAGAGGGCCCCACACAAAGCAGACCCCACTTGTAAGGAAAGTCAAGGCTGAGGGGAGTACCATTTAGCACCAGTCAAAACCAACAGGAATCTCCAGGCAAAGCCGCCTGTGGGAGGACAGTGGAAGAAATTGAGAGTTTCCAACAGGGAGGAAGGGAGACTAAAAGTTGAAGCTCAATTTGAAAATCTGGCTCTATTCTATAGCCAAGGGAGAAATACTAACGAACACAGAGGAGGACTTTGGAACCAGTGGACATGAGACATAATCAGCCAGATATGGGTAGAACTATCCATGGTCAGAGACATCTGAAGATGAAATTACCTGCTCCTGTCTCTGTATGTGTTCCAACGAAGACTGATGGTCATGTGTGAGGATGTTATAAAAGAAATCCACACTAAGGGCTACGAAAGAAGAGCTTTCCTAGAAGGGCTTTAAGATTCCTCCTCCATAGCACCTTCTCCCACCCTCAGAGGTCCTGTGTTATTCCACCTGATTCCAAGGCCCTCCTCCATCTGGCCCCACCGCTGTATCCACCTTCTTTCCCGGCATCCCAGGCTCTGTCCAGGTGGGTCAGAATCTCCACTGTCCCCGCATGCTCAATGCAACTCTTTGCTCATGTGGCTTCCCGACAAAGAATGGTCCCTCAATGATCCTTCAGACGCGCCTCCTACAGGAAGCCTGCCAGCTTCCTCTGCTCTCTCCCGTCTTTGATTCACAGCCACCCAAACACGTGATCCTGTACTGTACTCCCTCTCCCCCACTCAAAGTTTCTAAGAGTGAATCACCCCGGCCTCCTGTAAAGAATCGCCATGTTCCTTCAGTGTCTCAGCATCTAACACTGACCTTGGCACACACACACTAGCTGTCAACAAGTCCTTGATCAGTTGATTTCGATTAAACACTATTTCATAGACGTTTTCCCTGCTCACCTTAAGCCTCACTTTGTTAGTCTTGCCAGACCCCCCTCCCCAAAAAAAAGTCATCCAAAGAAAGATTTTGTGTGTGGTTCTTCAACACATAGGAAATAAAATGTCAGCTCCTGAGTTTGACACTCAGGT
This sequence comes from Mustela erminea, assembly GCF_009829155.1. Classification (NCBI taxonomy): domain Eukaryota; kingdom Metazoa; phylum Chordata; class Mammalia; order Carnivora; family Mustelidae; genus Mustela; species Mustela erminea. The sequence continues at coordinate 104,011,677 of NC_045620.1, forward strand.
CCCACTGCATCCTGATCATGAGCCACCTTGCAAAATCCTCTTGCATCCCTTATAACAACCCACAATTTCACTCTGACCCCATCAGACTCCCATTATTCCCTGCTGGGAATGTGCCCTTCCCATCTTTGTTCATCTGGAAAATTCCTATTCGCTCTCCAAAAGGGAACTCAGAAATCACCTTCTCAGCGAAGCTTCTCCTCATGACCTCTGAGGCAGCTCCTTCACTCCCTCCTCTGTGCTCCCATGACACTTTGGGCAGATCTCCATTATACTGCTCACCATATTTTATTATAGTTAATTGTGTACACATCTGCCTTCCCCACTGTATGATGTGCTTGCCCTTCAAGGGCAAGGACAATGTCTTACCCATCTCTCATCCCTCTGGAACCCAGCAGAGTGTGAGGCATATAGTAAGTATTTAATTAATAAGGAAAGAGAGGGAAGGGACAGAAGGAGAGGGAAGGATGGAGAAAGGGGTAGAGGGAAAGAAAGAAAGAAAAGAGAGGAAAAAGCATGAGCCATTAGAGGTGTGATGACAAGGACCCAATGAGGGACATAGGCCTAACACACAGGTAAGAAGCGATCAAGGAAGAAAGGACTTTGTGAGACTTTAGGGATCTGAAAAAAGATGTTCACCTTTTCTCTGGAGCACCCATGTTGGTCTGTGGTTACAGCTTTCTTGCATTAAAGCAAATCTGCCTCCCTTCCAGGACCCTGATATTCCCCTGCGCAGAATCGAGAAGAGAGAGTTTCCACGAAGCCTGGAGATCCTGAGTGATGGGCTAGGGTAACATGGTGTGGGGACTTAGGAGTATGTGCTGTCCCAGAACTGGTTTACTCAGCTGTGGAGTAGGAAGAGGGTCTGGTCCTCACAGGGGCACCGAGATAAGTCTGAATGACTCTTCTTGTTGCCCATTCTCAGCAGAGTTGGTCCTCAGGAAGGCTCCGGCCCTGGGCTTCCTGCCCAGTTTTGATGCTGCTAATGGGAACAGCAGGGTGTCCTAGCTGGGCCAGAGCAGATGCTCGGGTATAATCTGGTAGCTGGACTTGAGAAATAACCTGTCTCCCAGGAAGCTATCCGGATCCTTTCTCAGAGCAGAGTGCTTTACTCCTCAGAAAAATGTTGAACTGAGTCCGTAAGAGTTTATCCATAAACAGACTTGTCTAGTGAGCTGTTTGGTAGTTCTTTACGGAGGCCCGTATGTGAGAGAGAATGACAGCGCCCTCATGAGATAAGTCACCTTGGGAAGAAAGTCAAAGGGAGTCAGACTCAGTGGCAGCACCCAGGGTTAGTGAGTTCACCGTGGCGTGGTTATGTGGCAGTTTTGTTACTTTGGGGACTTGTCCCAACTCAGCTCTCCTGAGGATACAAGGAGAAAAAAAAGGCCTGTGTGTTTGGAAACTGAGAGAAGGATTCTGGTAAATTCTGATTTTTCGGCGGTACAGGCGACTTGGCTTTGAGATCTCCCTTGCCTGAGCGCAGAGCTCACAGTGGGCTCACTTCCCGAGAGCATCAGCGGCTAAGTTGAGGGAGCCGGAAAGTGGCAACATTTAAGCTATTATTAAAGAGCCGTCACCTGAACCCACACATTAGTAAGACTCAAGCCACTGAGATTAAAGTGTTTAGCTGCTGCTGTCCACGTGGCTTTACCTTTTCAGCTTATTTAAATACAGAGGGTGATGGTTGGAAGCCCGAGAAGAGAGAAAAGAACCCTGGCAGATCCAAGCCAGGATGCCTACAGCCGGGTTGTTCTCTGCGTTCAGGCTCTGGGTTTGCAGCAGGGACCCCCCCACCCCCACCCCCCACGAAAGAGGAGACGTTCCCCACGGAAGCCCTGGCCTTCATCCTGGGAGTCGAGTGCCCTGGGGATAAGATGGTGAGTGTGGGAGGCAGAGCTCAAAGCCGGCCTCAAGTGTGTCTGAAAGGTTCTTCCCGCCCCTAGGAGCTCCTCATTCTCATCAGACACAGATGTCAAGGGAGCTCTAGGAAGGTGGTCACCTTGTCCCCAGCCTCTCCTGCCCAGAGCTCTGGTTAGTGCATCTCCCTGTGGCTTGAGCACACTTGGTACTTGCTTGTCTTTGTGCTATTTTCTGAAACCCTTGTTTTTTTCCCATCAAATTCTTTCAGATTATGTCTTATAGATTTTTCCCTCTAACCTACGGCCCTTGATATAGTATCTTAATTTCTCCCCCTTCTCCTCTCTCCCATAATTCAACCTACCTCCATCTCCAGGCCCTCCCCCTAGAAAACACTGGACGGGCCCAAGGAGAAAGGGAAGCCCACACACAGTCTGCCCATCCAGCGGCTTCTGTGCCCCTCTGTTCGGTGTTCCTCTCCCCCAGATTACCAGGGTGTCAGTGGGCCCAAACCCGGCCTGCCAGGCTCAGGCCCAGCTCTTCCCTTGGCCCCACCACCTCCTGCCCATCCCAGAATCTAACACCTCGGGTCCTATAAACTTTTCTGGGTCTAAATGTTAATGGTTAATGCGAGTCAATAAGTTACATCTCCCTGGGGCCTTTTGAAGTCACATGGCAAGAGATTTTTTTCACTCAAATCCATCCTCTTAGGAAGGTTCCAGAGACCCCCATATTTCAGTTCTGTGGAAAGTACCATAATCACGCTGCTGAAAGACCTATGCCCCTGAGTGATAGCACCCCACCTACCCCACACCTCTCATACTTTATCCCGGTACGTCTGTCAGGCTAACTGCCGCAGTGGGGTTTGGGGGTGTCTCCACCCTGGGACCAGCCACACCCAGTGTCTAAGTGTTCCAGGTACATCAACCAGCAAAGAAACCTACTTACGTGCCCCCCATAGCCACTCATTTGTGCTGACCTGCCGCAAAAACAATATGATGGGGTTTTTTGAAAGTTAAGGATAAAAAGACTTTAAAAGATCGTATGTTCGGGCTGTGACAAAATAAGGGAAACCTCATCTCTATGGGGTAAACTCTGAGATGATTACAAATGACTAAAATTGGAAACTTGGGATGGAAAGGTTTGTTAGCTGCTATTCTCACAGCCCAAAGTGGAAACAGGCCCTTCATCAAGGGAGGACGGCCGGGGACACTGAGGAAAGGGAAGCTGAATCCACCTCGCCTGAGTGGGAAGTGAAACCTGGGATGGGAAACTCTATCCCAAACCTCCCTCTGGTCCTAAAGGCTCGCTCTCATTTTTTTCTCCCAGGTGGGGATTTGGGGAAGTGGGCCTCAGTTTCCCTGCTTGTAAACCATAATCACCACAGCTAAGAGCTACCCGGCCTCTTCTGTAAGACAAACAGTGCCAAGTTCTCTGCATCCATCCACCTACGTACTCCTCACGACAACCCCATGAGGTGGATCCTGTTACAGGACCCATTATTCAGATGAACAAACTAAGGCTTAGAGAGACTAAGTAACCAGACTGAGGTGCAACAGCACCTCCAAGATTTAAATCCAAGTCTGTTTATTTCTCTGTACTGCTTGTCCGGAGGCTCGCTTTGCAACCCGAGCATCTTATCACTCGCTTGGAAGGCAGACTTGGTGCCTTCCAAGGGCCCAGAAGGCCCTTCTCCCCCCTCATTCTCCTCAGCACGCTAGGGGCAGAAGGAAGGTGAGCTAGTTTTCTTGGGCATGACGTTGGTAAGCCAAAGCTAGCCAGGGACAACCACCCATGCACGTGGACAACAGCTTCCGGTGTGTAAGGCACCTTACGGGCGCTCTCTGTTGGCTCTGGCCTCAGACTTCATATGTGAACAGAGCACGATCTCGTGCTCTGCAAAATGAGATCAAATGTTACAGAAAAGCCCCTGGAACAGCGTCAGACACAGAAATTACTCTTTAAACAACAACGTGAGGGCCCTGCCCCTCTCTTTTCCAAGGGACAGCACTAAGGAGCAGCGGGGACCGCAATTTTACACGTGGAACCTCCTCCCACCCCCTCACCCTCAACCTCCCACCCCACTCAGCCCCACCAGCTTTCTTCCCTGCAAGCAGGCCCATCTTGGCACACTGAGCCTCTCCTCTGGGCTACTTTCTCCCCCTCCCTCTCCACCTCACATCCCCTGCAGCTACAGGTCCTAAATGAACTTTCAACAGATACCGCATTGCAGGCCGAGAATCTAAAAGAAGACCCCAGATCTGAAGTGGGGAAGGGATGCTTTGGGGGCGACAGGATGCAGAGCTTTTAAAGAGGAATGGGCTCTGGTCACTGTGGGGACAAAGGTACCTGGCCCTGAGAAACAGGCAGGTGAGTGAGGGTGCACACTCACACGTGTGTCACCCACTTACTATCGCGTGTGTACATGTACACACACACACACACACCTGCTAGGGTCCTGGGTAGAGCACCATCTGACAGTGACAGTCTCAGCATATGACCCCTGCTCATGCTTTTTAGCTCTTTTTTAAGAGCTATTCGGACCACCTGTTTTCCAGGTGCTTTCTCAGGGGATGTTTAAAACATATATTGTCATATATAATATATAAAAACATATGCCTTGTTTAACATATGGTCAAGTGCCCTGAGGACCAGACCTCTTGGCCTGCCTTGTGGCCTCCTCAGCTGGCCCTGCGGTATTTCCACAGTTCCTTAGGGCTCCACAGAATGTTCTTCAAAAAACAGCTTTTAAACCAGATGAGGAAGAGATGCAGGGTTCAGGACTGGGTGGCAGAGGACTGTGCTTGATCCTTGGCTCCCATGACTCCAGCAGTTGCCAACGTGGCCTGAAGGGTCAGGTTGCCTGGGTATCCTGTGACTCAGTAGAGTTCCCGCACCAGGGCTGGGCGGTCGCATCCTTGGTCCTCACTGTGTGAGACCCTAACAAACCCCGGCTTGAAGAGGGCCACTGCTGTTTGGATTCCCTGTTCCGTGCAGGTTAGCTCAGGCCCTCTCCGATCACTCATGCTATCCATTCCCCTCCTGGCCTCCTGGATCCCAGGCTGACCCCACAGTCCCACGCGCACTCTGCCCCTGATCCAGCTCCTAACTTGACATTTACTCTCTCCCTCCACACAAATCACTCAGGACGCCTTCTCTGCCAGACTCATCACAGTAAATATCTTTAAGTCTCAGCTCTGCCTGGCACGTGGGACGCACTCAACGAATGAACCATCTTCCCAGCCCTGCTTTGCTCCCATTATCCTGGGGCTGCCCAACCCCAACCCCAACCCTGACCCTTCGGCCCTCTCCTAGCTCATATTTCTTACTGTCCAGAAGATCTCTATTTGGTTGACCTTCCCACCCCTGCCACAATCTTGTCTAGAGCAGAGCTTGTTATCTTTCCTTCCCAACCAGGGCCCCTTCCCACCGTCCCGATCATCGTTAGCGGTGCAATTAGCCTCGGGACCGCACAGTCATTGCTCTTCATTTCCCTCCTTTCTTGGCATCTCCTCCTTCTTTGGCCCCTGCCTGCTTTTTCTCAGCATGGGCTCCCAGACCCTTGTCCTCCCGTCTGGTGGCCTGCTCCTGATCCAGGCACATACTCTGTGCTGGGAGCGATGGGAGGTTTTTCCTTCGAGCTTTGCACTGACCCCAGACACCAACCAGGCATAGCCATTGCCAGTGCCTTGATAGAGATGGGCTGGCAAGTGAGTGTTGGAGGCATATGTGGGATGAAGGGATGAGGGAATGAACGGATGGCCCTCTGCTGGCTTCTCCTTGCAGAGAAGGGTCACCCGTGTTCTATCTGCCCAAGGTTAACACAGTAATTCTGAGGACTGGCTGGAGGCTCTTAATTCTTCATTTGTTTCATCCTCAAAACCAATGTGGAAACAGTTTCCCTCTCTTCACCCTCACACCATGCACGCTCCCTCCCTTTCTTCTGCTCCTGGACCACTGCCCTTCAGTGGCACCACATGACATCTGGGGAAGGCGCCATGACGGGTCATCGTTGGTCAGCTCACACCCTGCCTGTGGGAACAAAAGGTCTGGGCCCATCCTCTCAGCAAAGGGGCTTCTCCTGCTTCTATACACCCCCAGCTTCTTTCTTCACCTCTGTCTAGAGAGCACTTCAAAGCTTCCCTCTCTCTTCAACATTTACCTTATGATGCTATCTTCCAAAGAAATAGATAAATAACAAGAAAGGAAGGAAAGAACAAACAAAGAAAGAAGGAAAGAAAGAATAATTTTTTCTCACATAGGCAAGGCCAACTCACTTTGCTTACCACCCACCCCCCACTGCCGACTCTGACCCTTGAAGCTACCAAAATGTGCTCCTCACACGAAGAGTGGGACAGAGGATCTTGCCACATAGCCCGCTTTCTAGGTATAACCATAGGTCTGGGATGAGCCTTTGGGTTCCCTGCACCCCCTACTGCTCAAAGTCTATCTGTGTCAACTGGTTTATGCAGGGTTATGAAGCTTCCTGAGAAAACAGTCTGGGATTAGGACAAACACGGGCCTAGCTGGTGACATTAATGGGGTCTTCAAGGAAGTCAGATTGTAGTGGTAAAACTTCATGGTCTAGATCCCAAAAGGAAAATGCAACACCCTTTGGAATCAGGCTAGACACAGGAGCTGAGCCACAGCAGAGATGGCTCAGCACAGAACAAGGCTAACACAAGGTTCCCTTGGCCCAGCCTTCTTAGTGGCCTAGATGCTTCTGCAAAGAAAAGGCCATGTACATGCACCGTTGAAAGAGCTAGGAGTTCAAGCAGCTCGGTACAGGTGTCACAGAGGAAGAGGAGGCTTGTCCTCTCCCATTTTGCAGATACTCGGCTAATGGCCTTGCCCATGCCCAGTGAGCCACAAAGGCCACCCTCCGAGAGGCAGCCTGAGCAGAGAGCTGATGGGGGCACACACAGCCAAGAGGCAAGCAGCATCAGCAGACAAGAGAAGCAAAGAGATTCCTGAGAGCAGTGCGAGCCCCAAGCAGTGCATGAGTTGGATGGGTGGACCCACGAGGGGGTTAGGGGAGGGAGGAGTGGGGACAGTGGCCTCAAGTTCCCAGCAGCGAGCTATCCCTCCGGTACCAGGAACCAGGCACACAGATCACAGTGACCTGGTTGTACCCACGGGAGGCAAGGGGAAGGAGCATCCAGATTACATAAGGAATCCTCCAGGTCAAGGTACATCAAGCAAGTCCAGAGGATGAACTAGAGAGAAAAGAAAAACAAGACGATTGGCTTCCAAAGCCCTGAGCACATTTGAGAAGGCTGCGTAGGGACCGTGCCTGTGCAGAGGCTAAGTTTGGTCAAGGCTGGATATGAGAGGGAACATGGGACAGAAAGCCAGTCACTAGTGTCCCCTCAGCCCACCCTAAGCCAGCTGTGTCCTCAGAGTTGGGACAGTTACCTCCAAAACACAGGAAGCCTTGGAGAGGAGAGACTTTTTTTTCTTGGATAGGCAACTGGGCTTTTCACAAAAGCAAATAATTAAAAGTAGCATTTGGATGGTTTCTCACACACATTAGCCTGCATGAGTCCCATGACAGCCTCGTGAAGTGTGGCCATCCACACTTTAAAAGGAAAGAAGGAAAGGTTCTGCAACATTACATCGGACCCAAGTTATCCCAGCCACCCTGCACTCCTTGCTCTGCTAAACGGGAAAGGGGTTGGGGGGAGCTCAGGGACATCTTGGCAAAACACTGCAAGCCAGCCACTTGATACGTATAATACATATGAAAATGTGTGCTATGGGGGCGCCTGGGTGGCTCAGCCAGTTAAGGGGCTGCCTAAGGCTCAGGTCATGATCCTGAGGTCCTGGGATTGAGTCCCATGTCAGGCTCCCTGCTTATCCCCCACCGCATTCCCGATTGTGTTTTCTCTCTCGCTCGCTCACTCTCTCCCTCTCAAATAAATAAATAAAATCTTTTTTTTTTTTAAAGAAAATACGTGATATTAAGTATTGCCAAGTACAAATTGGGCAGGTTTTTGAGAACAAGGGAAATCTCCTAAACCAATAGGCTGTTGTGAGATTCAGGAACTCTCTGAGCCAGGGTTCAGTGTGCTTCGGAGTTAGTTAAAAATATGTGTGTGCAAACCCCACCCATAAACTACTACGCAGGAATTTCTGGGGGCCTCCCTATATTTGATAAGCCGCCCTAGTGATTCTACTGTATGTGAAAAGTCTGGGAACTCATGATCTAGGTTATCATTTACCTTAACTTACAATGATCGAGACAATAATCAACTGGTTTGTAAAAACTCACATTTATCGATTGCCGTATATTTCTCTCTGATAACAGCGAATCTTCATGGGCGCTTACTCTCTGCCATATATGCATATTCTGATTTAGTTTCTATACGAACTCATAGGGTTAGTAGTATTATCCTCATGAGCTTTATACAGGAGGGATCTGCAGTTCAGAGAGATGGAGTGAGCTGCTCGAAGCAGCTTTTTAGTTAATGTGTGGCAAAGCTGGGCTCTGACCCAGAGGTGCCTGTCCCCGAGCCCAAGCTCCTTCCATTGCACCCATGACTTCCTCCTCCCTTGTGTGAGGCTGGCTCCACGGCCGGGTCAGGAGGGTCTGGAAGAGCCTTGAATGCCTTGGAAAATAAGAAGCACAATTCTGGGCACAGACACAGTCACGTCTCATTGTAGCAGCAAATAAAGACTTTCTGAGAAGTTGTTGAGCAAAGATGAGGAGCATGTGTGGCCCCATAAATGCGAGAAGCAACAGACAGCTTGTCCATGAAAGAATTATGGGAGATTAGAAAGGGAGTTTGAGGTGAGACCGATAAGAGTGGATGGAAAAAGGGAGGCCATCTGGAGGAATGTACTTCATGGTTTGAATCTAGAATCTGTGGAAAGCGAGGGAGTGAGGTATTAAGGTGGAAGGTGTTATGAAAGGGAAGTTGGGTAGAAGGGAGAGGAAGGAAGCTTCCAGATGGAGGACAGGGGTTCAAGGATAAGGTTGGTGTAAATGGGGGGCCAAGGCTGTATGAAAGCAAGAGAGACAGAGACAGAGAGGCAGAGACAGAGGGAGGCAGAGGCAAGCAATGGAATCATTATTTCTGAGCAGTCAGACTGATAACTAGCAAGATTTTAGAGACAAGCTCTGGCTCCACCTTCCAGAATTTTGATCTCAGGACCTTTTTACTCTCTAAAAAAATGTGAGCAGCCCAAGAGCCTTTATTTATGTGGGCTATAGGTAATAATATTTGCTGTATTATAGATCAAGAGTGAGACATTTAAAAAACCTGTATTTATTAATTCATTTTAAAGTAACAATAATAAAATTACTGGTGTTAATATAGATCATGTATTTTGATGGAAAATAGCTATATTTTTTTTAAAAAGTGAGCTGGGTGTCATTATTATATATATTTGCACATCTCCTGAATGTCTGGCTTAATAGAAGACAGCTGGATTCCGTACCTGCTTTTGCATTCAGAGTGTTGTGATGTGTTGTTCTGGTGAAGGTTTATAGGACAAACTTAGGCCTTAATCAAATAAGTAGCTGGGAGAGGGACAAGTGTATTAATCACCTTTACAGATCATTGTGGGTATCCTTCTTTGACACTACCTCACAATTCAGCAAATGGTAGTTTCTTTTTTACTTTCTTAAAGATTTTATTTTTGAGTAGTCTCTATGCCCGACATGGGGCTCAAACTCCCAAGCCTGAGATCAAGAGTGGGGCACTCCACCAACCAATCCAGCTAGGTGCCCCCAACAAATGGTTGCTTCTTCAAGGTGAGTTGCACTGTGGAAAGGAAATCTTTTTTTTTTTTAAGATTTTATTTATCTATTTGATAGAGAGAGATCACAAATAGGCAGAGAGGCAGGCAGAGAGAGAGGGGGAAGCAGGCTCCCCGCTGAGCAGAGAGCCCGATGCGGGGCTCGAACCCAGGACCCCGAGATCATGACCTGAGCCGAAGGCAGAGGCTTAACTCACTGAGCCACCCAGGCACCACATGTGGAAAGGAAATCTTATCAGTGAAGTTTTAGGACCCTCTTACTTTATTTTTTTTAAAGATTTTATTTGTTTATGTGAGAGAGAGACAGTGACAGAGAGCATGAGCAAGGAGAAGGTCAGAGAGAGAAGCCGACTCCCCGTGGAGCTGGGAGCCTGATGCGGGCCTCGATCCCGGGACTCCAGGATCATGACCTGAGCCGAAGGCAGTCGTCCAACCAACTGAGCCACCCAGGCGTCCCGGGACCCTCTTACTTTAAATGCATTGCTCTGCCTTGAGTGGATGCTTTGCCCATGTATGGTCTGTAACATCATGCATTGGTTATTTGGAAAATGCTGGCTAATGTCTGTGGTATACAGAGCTTCCAAATGTACGATAGAAAACCCCACTCTATACTCAGGAGTGAATGAGAGACAAAAAGGCAAATGACTTCACAGACCCTTTTAAGGGTCTCAAGACCCTTAAATGCCCAACATGGGGACTACACTTGGAGAACTCCTGCTGTGGTCTAATTAAAAAGTGTCCCAGACTGGGAAACAGACAACCCAGGTACGAGCTCAGACTCTACCATTCAGTAGCTTGGGTACATCCCTGAACTTCTCTGAGCCTTTTCAGCCAAGCCAGATGACTCACTTTTTCTTAAAACTTCTCCCATGAGTCCTTCCTATCGAGCTACTCGTCTCCTCCCAGTCCTCCAACTGCCACCTGTCAGGTTCATCCCTTCTTGAAGCCATCCCTTCCCTGATATATGTCTGAGTACCCCTCAGACAAGCTCATCACTCCTCCTTGGGCTCTTGCTGCCTTTGTCTGGACCTCTCTTGGGGATCTGTTACCCCACCCTGAATGAGGATGACCAGAGTGCTTGTCTTCCAACCCCGGCCACTTGCACCGCCCTCCCTCCCTGACCCTCCCAACCATGGTGAGTCCCTGGAAGGCAGCGACCCCTGGGCTCATTGATGTTTGTGTCTCCTTCCACTACCAGCCATATGCCTGACACAGAGTAGACACCCTGTGGAAGTGAAATTAATTGGTTAGCATATTTCAGGAAGATCTATCTGTAAGGTTGAATGGATATTTATGGGGGCAGAGTCTGGGAAGAGGTGACTGGGAGGTGAAGGAAGAGGAATGATGGTACATGGGAATAAAGAGAAAACTGATAGAAGAGATGGAGAGCATAGGTCAGAGTGTGCACCTATAGGTCACTAAAGAGAGATAAAGAGATGGGCTGTGATCAGGGTGTGGTAAGAAGATAAGAAGGGCATTCTAGGGGAGATTGGGGGGGGAGGGTATAGACGCTTGGGAAATGACATTGCATGGGATTAAGAAACTAAAGGACACTTGAGATGAAAATCCAGAGACACTGGTTGGCAGAGGGGACTGAGTCCTGGGCGGCATCAGGACGGCCGCCTTTATGAGTGAGTGAGTGAGTGAGTGAGTGAGTGCCACGAACAAGGGTGACAGGGAGCCTGCCCATGCAGTCACATTTCCAATTCTCTCCCTAACAATGCCAAGGATGCTCTGGGCTCCCAGACACCCAGAAACCCCTGCCTGCTCCCACACACCCGGTGACGAATGAGCTTGCATGAGGCAGAAGTGAAAAAGAGCAAGACACTCTAAACCTCTATTTTTTTCTCTTCAAATATTTGCAGAGAGGGAGTGTGGTACGGGCACGGCGAATGCGGTGCTTACTGCTCACACTACATTAAAATTCAGATTGGCTTGTGCAATATCCCCAGCATAACCGCTCTGTGCTGATATTTTTATAACTCTTAATATCAAACAAATTGCCTCTTCACTGAGACAGTTTAATGGGACGGGGGCCGTGCCCGCCAGCTTCCTCACACCGGCCCCATAAAGATCACCGTTCTGTTACTGGGGACAGAGAAGCCATGAATTTCTTATCAAAAATATGGCTGGATTATGCAGAGTAAATCTTGGGTCGCATTAAAGGGATCATGGTGTTTTAATTTCTTTTCTCTCCACCCCACGCCCCCCACTGAATCTTTTCTTACTAATAAAAGGAAGGGGGGAGGGGGCTCCAGATTGGCTCAGCCATGAATCATCTTTTTTGGCCAAGATCCCTGTTTTTGTCACATTCATGCCTCTGCCCCAGTCATCACTGGATGCCTTCCGCCCACCCCACCCTCAATATGTTACCTCTCTTCTTCATGATCTGAGTGATAAGGAGATTTGGATGGATTTTCCTAGACAGTCTCCACCATAGTGTCAAGCTCAGAATCAAGAGAGCGCTCCAGTTTAAGCAGGATTTGCCTCAATGGCAGCCGGACAGCGGAGAACTATGATGACATTACACGCTACTTCCCCAGCTCGCTCCACCAAAGACCCTCCTTCCTACCCATCCAGCCATGAACTCCTACATGATTAGAAAGAAACAGACTAGGGGCGCCTGGGTGGCTCAGTGGGTTAAGCCTCTGCCTTCGGCTCAGGTCATGATCCCAGGGGCCTGGGATCGAGTCCCGCATTGGGCTCTCTGCTCAGCAGGGAGCCTGCTTCTCCTCATCTCTCTGCCTGCCTTTCTGCCTATTTGTGATCTCTGTCTGTCAAATAAATAAATAAAATCTTAAAAAAAAAAAGAAAGAAAGAAACAGACTGTGTTTATTAAACAATTGGCTCTCCCTTTCACTGATGAATCAAAGACATAGGAAAATGTCAATCAAGGCAATCTGTTTGAGATAATAAATATCCCCAAATCGAGTTGGTATAAATTAACTGAAAGCAACAACAACAACAACAACATTTTATCAGCCCAAGACACTTTCTAGCAGGTAACCTGAGTATTTTCCAAATATTGGAAATACTTCATGGACTCCTCTCTTCTTCCATTGCTGCCTCAGAGAGACGCTCAGGACATGAAGTTTTTAACAAGTGGTGTAAGGTGTCCTCAAAGGCCCCAAGTACCAGATTGAGTGGAAGGATTGCACACAGAGAGATCTCAGTTAGACATGCGGACATTCTCATTTGTTTGTAGTTACAGTGATGAGGACAACACGAACTCAAACAGCAAGTAATCAAATTTCTTCGCATTATCTTACAGGCTTCCTGAGATCCAAACCCTCCAGACTGATGGACAGACAGACATACAGATGGGCAAAGCCTTATTTTCCAAAGGAGAGAGGTGACCCTCCACCTCAGAAGTGTCCTGTCACTTGGGTTACCTGTGTGGGGTACTTAAATATTGAATTTTTTTTCTCTGACATCTTTATACCTCAAATTCTTCTTCCTCCATCACTCATATGCTATAGGTACTTTTCATACTAGACTAACCAATTTCAAGTTTTACATTTTAGTATTCTTTGAAATCAGTATGCTCATATAACACACTTAACATCCATCGAGGTAACGTGGCCCGTTCCTATAGTTATTATCATTTGGCTCACAATTTATTCGAAAATGTCTTATAAACATTCAAGCTGAATAATCTTTTTCTTCAAATACTGGATCTTTTGGGGTTCTTATAGAAGCTGAAGTCTTATCTACCTCTCTTGTTTCCAGAACTTTCTCAGATCACCTTGGTTTGTGGAGTCAGGTTGTCTTTGAAAATCTGTGAAGTTCCTAGAAGGGTTGATCCAGGCTGGGGTCTGAGGCCAGGCCCTTCGAGGTATCAGCTTTTAAAATACATCACACTTTATTCTTAATTAGCCAGGAAGGAACAGAAATCACTGCTTTTATCACTGACTAGGATTTAAAAAAAAAAAAAAGGCATGATTTGGATAATAAAAGTTTAGCACATCTTTATAATAACAAAAATTTAGGAATAATCAAAATAAACAAAAATAGGTACCTTGCTAAAAAAAAAATCATACACAGAACATACAAACATTCAATAAAATGCAGTATCCATTTACAATTATATCTTAGGAGTGCCTTGGTGGCTCAGTCAGTTGAGCACCTGCCTCTTGATTTCAGCTCAGATCACTGTCTCAGGGTGGTGAGATCAAACCCAGAGGTGGGGATCTGGGTTGGGCATAGAGCCTACTTAAGATGCTCTCTCCTTGTTCCTCTTCCCCTCTCTGCTCATGCCCTCTCTCTCTCTCTCTCTGTCGTAAAATAAAATGAAATAAGGGTGCCTGGGTGGCTCAGTCCGCTAAACTTCTGCCTTTGGCTCGGGTCATGATCCTGGGATCCTGCAGTCTAACCAGAGTTAGGCTCCTTGCTCAGCAGTGAGTCTGCTTCTCCCTCTCCCCCTTTCCTGCACACGCTCACGCTCTCTTTCTCTCTCTCAAATAAGTAAATAAAATCTTAAAAAAAAAATAAAATGAAATGAAATCTTAGAAGAATACTTAATATCATAAAAAAGTATGCACAATATAATGTTGACTGGAAAAAAACAGGTCAGAAAAATGCTTTTTTATATACATAAATTAGGACAAATACCGAACTATAGAATAACAGTTGATTTTTATTTTCTTGTTTGTGCAAACAGTTTCCTTAATGTTTGACAGAAAAATAAATGTATTGCTTTTAAAATAGAGGGTAAAAAATAGACTGAAAAACCGGTTTCAATCCACATCCCATTGGAGTTTCTAAATGGAGCCTTGAGCTTGCAAGACACCTCTGTGTTCACTGAGTGAGTGCCCTCACTCCCTGCGCAAAGGCTCTCGAGGGCCGGTGGTGCGCTCTCCCTGAGACACTCCGGACCCACCGCCTGCCCTCAGGGCGCTTACAACCTGCTACCCAGACTCCCCCAGGGATTAAACCCCTGCCAAGAGCTTCCCCTGCCTCGTTGAAGTACCCTGAGCTCTGGAGATGGCAGAAGAGGCCTGGGCTTCGAGGGGGCCCGGGGCCAGCGGAGCGTACAAACCTGCCCACCCACCGTGGCCAGTCCCGCTGCCCTGGGTGGACACCCACCTACTGGCGCTCTTCTGTCCCCTCCCCTTCCTGGCCACCTCCAGAGGGACCTGCCTTTCCACTCCCAATCTGTTGCTTGTGTCTCTCTAGAAAGGTCCCTGGCCTCTGCAGCTCCCGGTCCCAGGACAGAAAGAAAGGCGCCCCGGAGCTGGCAGCCCCTCTCCCCAGGGGCGGAGTTCCGGCGGTTGGCGGCAGATGGGGGAGGCCCCAGTGGGGCGCACGTGGATGAATTTCTGGGAGGAAACCATGTACCATCCGCTGTCGCTCGCTGCCATCCAGTGTTTTCTCCCCCCAGTGAGTCTCTTAATTTTGCTCATTTATCTTAAAGAGCTCCGTAAGCGCCGTGGGCTCCGGTGGGGGGGCCGCACGGGGGCTCCGACACCCGACCCCCACGCCCGCCTCCCAGAGGAGCCATCCAGCGCGGACCAAATCTCATTTTCCTACAAATAGTTTGTCAGAAGCAGCAGGGCAAGTAATAAATCACCGAGAGCGAGAGCGGAGCAGGAAGGGGGAGAGGCTGGGAGCGGGCAGGGCGGGGCGCGCGGCGCGGGGAGGCTGCCGGCGCAGATGGAGGCCCAGGCGGGGAGGAGGAGGCCGGGGAGGGCGCCTGGGAAGGAAACCGGAGGAAAAGGAGGGAAGGAGATCGCAGAGACAAAGAAGAAAGGAGGGAGTATGAGAAAGGGAGGTGTGAGGAAGGGGAGAGAGGGGCTGGGTGGCGGGGGTTGGTGGTGACAAGGGGAGAGAGGGAAGGAGGAATATGAAACAGATCGCCAGGGATGAATCCGGACCCAGAGAGACCTGGGGGGAAAGGAGAGAAAAAACGAATCTGAAGGTGCTAACAGAAGGAGGAGACAGAGGTCAAGAGGCAGGGCTGACTGGTGGGCAGAGACACACCCTGCCCTCCTCCGCTGCCACCTTCTGGGCCCTCAGTTGTTGGGGGACCTGTGGTCTGACATCTTGTCCTCTTCGTCCCCACCTCTGCCCCTGCTGCCTGGTCCCGGGGAACAGGTGCAGGATGGAGCTCAAACGGGTCATCTTGGTCCACTCTGTTTGCCAGCCTAGAAAGTCTCCAGAGACTGCTCTTGGTTATAGAGCAGTTATAGAGCAGGAGAGGGGGAAGCTGCCTACCAACTTTTATGATGAAGCTGTGTGGCCTTAAGCAAGCCACTGCACTCCTGTGTGCCTTGGTTTCCTAAACTAGAGAATGAGAACAACAATCCCTGTGTCCAGACCCAGAAAGACTGAAAAGGGTGACCTATATGGAAAAGCTTCTAGCGCGCAGGGCAGACTGTTGATCAGGAGAAGGGGCCTCCCTTGAGGGTCCGTGGTCAGCGAACTTGGACTGGGGGCCCAGGCCAGGAGCCTTCAGAATCTGTGCACTGCTTGGCCACCCCCGCAGCCTGTGATCCCCAGCCAGGATCTCGGATCCTTCAGCTGTCAACGCAAGCACACTCCAGTGCTTTCTGCTTTGCCTTTGGTCTCCCCCAGGAAGTAGGGAACACTACTGAGGTCATCATTGTCAAGCTCTCTGAGCATCTGGTGCAAGGTCAGCCTGATAAGGTCCACCGCAGTACCACCCTCTGCTTCATCCCCACCCCCAGGTCTACCTTCAAGACCTCTGGCTCCTGCAGGGCTATGGGCTCCGAACAAGACATAGTTTCTGCTTTCCTCCCATTCACTCCCTCCTTGTCCCTGGGTGCTGGGAGGGAGCCCACTGTCACTTCCAGGTTGAAGGAAGGAAGTAGTACTTTTGGGGACCCAGGTTGTGTGGGGGCACAGAACTATCCCCAGCACCTAGCACAACCCTGGCACATAGCAGACACATAACATGAGTGAAATTCATTTAATGTCAGGAATATGCCTTCACTCATTCATGCTTTACAAATATAAAGAAGCTGTTGTTATTCGGTTTTATAGAAAGGGCAACTAAGACACAAAATCGCCCTACCAGGAAGTGGCAAGACTGGGATTTAAATCCAGAGCAATCATCCCTCCCCCTGCACTCCAGGGCTGGGCACCCTGCCCTTCAGCAATCCTCTGCAATCCTCTGTGTTGTTCTAGGGACTCCTGAAGCCCAAGGCAAGGAACTGGCTAGGTGAATGCAGTTCCTGCACTGCTTTCTCCTTCCTCTTTGGACTTGGGGTAGCTTCTCCATTTCTGGGTTCTGTGGCACTGGCATTGCCCTCTAGCCCTGCACCTTAGGCTATGCCATCTTTAGGCAGAACTTCAGCCCCCAGGCCCCTGTCCTGCTTGGAGCTTTGAGGATGAGGTCACATCCTTGGACCTGCCTCCCCTCAGCTCTCAGGACCCTCCACTGGCTCTGCTCCCCTGCCCTCTGACCCTCTGGCAAGGCGGGCGTCCTGCAGGGATCCCAAATCTGACCCAAGAAGGAGCAAAGCCCAGGGAGAGAGAACCAGTTTCTGCTCTCCAGTTATATGACCCTGGGCAATTATTTTCATCTCCCCAGACCTCAGGTTCTTCAACTGGAAAATGGGGATTGAAAAAAATCCATGCCTAACTCCCAGGGCTGTCATAAGGATCAATTAAGGCAAAAGCTGGGAAGCACTTTACAAATTCTCCACTTTCTCTTATTCTCTGCTTTTTTCTGAGGCCACATCCCCAGCTCTATCTCCTCCTGTCCCTGCTCTCCTGGCCTGATGTGCATGTGATCATCATCCATCCAGGGTCTGACCCCCAAGGCCTGCAGACGCCTCCCAGGCTTCCCTTCCTGAAGAACCACAGTGAGAAACCATTTAAAATCCCAGAGAAGGCCTCGTGGGCAAATCAGGGGAGGCAGAATAAAGTAGAGCTGTGTGCTCTGGCAAAGTTAAAAAGCCAGATTTTCAAATTCTAGCATTCCCATGTATTACACTGTTAACCTTGAGCGAGCACGCTACCTCTCTGAGCCACAGCTTCCCCATCTATAAAATGGCACAGTAATGACACTAGCCATCTTATAAGGTAGATAACGCATACGTAGCAGTAGCCCCATGTTAAACTACCAATAAATAGCTACTTTTGTTCTTGCCCCGTTATTTTTGTCTCCACTCCTAAACAAGAAATCAGTTGCCAAACTTGGTAGCTTCTCGCCTCTTTCTCAATTGTTTCAGGGCCAGAACCTGGTTGGCATCCTTACCCTCCCCTCCTTCCGTGAATGGTCCAGCCTCTCTACCCAGCCCCTGAACTGCCCACTCAGCTCTGGTCTGGCCTCATCACCAAGGTGAAAAGCTACCTTGGGTTTCCAGAGTGCCAGACAACAGAGGAGGAGGTGAACATGGAAGCCCTTTAAAATCATGGGATGGTGAGCAGGGTGGGAGAGGAGACATGACCTGCCCAAGGTCATAGGGATGCTACCAACAGTGTGACTTCTAGGCCCCTGGACTCCTGGGGCTGTTCCTTTGGCTCAACCTCACCCAAAGCCCTGATGGAGCATTGAGTGCCTCACAGCCCAGGACTGCCTTCCCACTGGCAGCACCCTCCTCCTCAAAGCCACAGGCTGCCCATGAGGCCCCGATTTGTCCCAGCCCACCTTCTCAGCCCTTATCACTCACCCCAGCTCTTATCTTCCTCTGCTGGCTCAGCCGTGCCTGTGCTGGGCTTTACATTCACTGCCAAGGACCCAGGAGCTTCTGAACACAGTCTCTGCCTCAAGGAACCCTAGTATCCTGAGTGCCTGTACACCCATTCAATCTCCCACCCCAGACTTCCTGCTCAAGCTGAAACCCATCCTCCTCCACAAAGCTCTCCGAGATTGACAGACTGATGGAAGGCTGCTTCCTAAAGCCTCACAAATGGCACTGTTCCTCTCTGGAAACTCTATATGCATGAGGTACTTTTATCTCTTTTTAAAAATTGGACTTCTCTCTTTGTTGATATAATATATATGGCTAACATTTTTAAATCGGTTTTAAAAAATATACTGTCTTATGACTTTCCTGAAGATAGAAGTCCACACTGCTGTCTGATTCCATTTTGAACCCCTGGAGGCAGAGACCCCAGTTCTCTGTGATTCTCAAGGAATCCCTGGCCCAGAAAGCCACCGGGGGGGTGGGGGGGCTGCCTCACTGAGGAAGGGAAAGGCACCCAGGGAGCTGAGTCGAGCTTCACAGGTACCATCAGAGAGAGGAGATAGAGCACTGTGAACATCAGAGAAGGAAAAGACCAGGAGAACCCAGGGAGAAATCATCTCCCATTCTGCTCACCTTCAACACACCCACTTCAAGGATCAGCTCAAGCTCCTTGCTCCAAAACAGAGCTGCTCTGATCCTCAAATGTGTTTGAACTCATTCCCCTAAGGAAACACACCACTCTGCATGGATCCGCCTTGTGACACTTCATGGGTTCTGCGTGGAAGTTGTGGACCGTTACATCTGTGCACAGCTTTGCCTCCTGTGTGCAGGTGGGCTGTGCCAATTCTTCCCAAAGAGAGGCCAGGCTCTAGCAACATTTGTATTCCTCCGTCCCCACACCCCGCCGACATTCCCCCCACCCCCAGCTTCATACTGGTACTTAGGAGGTTACTCAATTAATGCTTCTTGAAGGAAAGAATGGAAGAGGGAACAAGAGAAAGGAAGAAAGAAGAGAGAGGGGAGGGGAAGTGGGGGAGAAAGAGGGAGGAGGAAGGAAGGGGTGAAGGGAAGGAGGAGTGAAGGGAGGGGCACAGAAATGATCTCAGGTGGAAACACTGTAAATGATGCACAGAGGCTCTTCCACATCTCTACGTGGGGTTCCTCTCCTTACCAAGGGCCAACAAAGGGGCCTGGGGAGCAGATTTAATTTTCTATGATTGCCCTGGGGATAGGGCCCCTGTCTCCTCAGCACGCAGAGTGGAAGCCAACACTTCATGGATAGCGCTAAGTATGTGTTTCTGATGAGAAGAAACAGTTGCAAGCTCATTTGGATGATTAAGATTGCTCAGATCAACAACCTTGAGCTGGATCCAGTAAGATACAAGAAATCCATCAGCACCGCCCCTCCTTTAGGAACAGGAGGTCGCTGAAGCAGAGCAGGACAACCAGCAGCCAGCCAGGGTCATCTGGCTGAGATGTACGTGGAACTTCCAGGTGAGAACACGGCCTCCAGATGGCAGGCACGTGGTGATGGCTGGAACATCCGGGGCTTTGAGCCTGAAAAGGGGGGGGCGGTGTGGAGGAAAAATGGAGTCTGCTGAAGGGTGACACGAACAAAAGCGTATTCCCACACTTCTCTTTTTTTTTTTCTGAAACATGGGGGACCTACAGTTCCCATTTCAGTTCTTCCTAGCAGAGGAGGAATTTGCCACAGAATGCAAAGGTCAGGCCAGCCCAAGAAAGGTCCCGGACTCTAGTGCCAGAGCTGCCTCAAACTGGTGACGTGGCCTTGGACCATTGGTTCCTCCCACCCGATCCTCATTTCTGAAACATTTTCCCTGTCAAGGTGGCTTTGTATTCCGTTTTTTGGTCTTTATAGACTCTCTTCTTGAGCAAAGAAGCTTTAGTGCGATTTGAAAAAAATCTCCTTCTTTTCTCAGAAAAACTGTAGGCTGTAGCTTTCATTATTTCAATTCAAGACTAATTCCTCCTCTCCCACTCCGTATGCTTCTGGTCTTTCCTCAAGGGTTGCCCACCATGTGAGAATTTAGTTTGCTCTAAAACTCACTCTGCCCTCTGTGTCAAGACCTACTTTTTGTCCCACCCTTTGAAGACATTTTCACCCATTCACTCATTCAGCAGATCTTCTACTGTGCACATACTATTAGAAAGGCTACAGGAGAAAAAAAAAATAAAAGATGAGTAGCACTGCTGTGCTTTTAAGAAGCTCCTTTGTGGGAGAAAGAATGTAAGTGAACAGGTTAATTACTGTGTGTACAGGGTGTGCATTCCATACAAAATAATGCCCTAGAATGTCAGAGTCCATCAAAATCCGAGAAGTCATCTAGCTGTTCAAATATCTTTGTATACTGGCCTTACAAATCCGATGCCAACATCGTCTTGTGCCTAGCATCAGGAAGGCATAAATTCTACGGTTGTAAGAAAGAGATCAGAGCCTCTTTATCGAATCATCTAGAAGAAATGTCTGTCCTTCCTTGTGCTCGCCTGTCTCTATCCTGTTGGCCTTTTTAATCCAGAGCTTAACCTCTCCAGGCCTTAGCTCCTTCCTCTGTTAAATGAGAGGGCTGGACTACATGACTTCGGAGACCCTTCCAGCTCTAACATTTTATGATCTATGATTAAGACTCAGATGACATTGCTCAACCTGCTGTCCAGAGGGTCACCCGCCAACTTTCATAAAAACAATCATCATTAACCTATGTTAATTGGTCAATAAAACCATCACAGTTTTATAGCATGAAACTTGGGACCTGCTGAGACCAGTACTACCGTGCCATGTGGAAGCTCAGCCTTAGAAACGAAGAGAGCTGGCTGGTGACCGCTAGAGTCGTATTAGTCAAAGTGACATCTCCACTAATGGAGAAACAGAGTGACGTATAAAACAGTCTCAGCGCTGGAAGAACACAGGCCAATCAGATGGAGGGGAGGGGGCTTTCTGGCACAGGGACTGGTACCAGAAGAGGAAGCCAGAGGCCTTGCTCAATAAGAAGGAACAGGTCCCTGTCTGTTTCTGCATCCTTGTAAGACCACAGCCATAACCACCAGGGGCCAGGCAGCCTGTGGCCAGTGAATAGGGTCTGGGTCTGCCTTCCAGCCTCATCTGACAACTACCTCCCACCCTTCCTCGAGTAGCTTCATCTGCTCAGTATCTGCTTACTTCTTACAACTGGGGACTCACAGTCTCTCCATTTGTCCCTTGGACTTGACAGAAATCTGATCTCCTAGGTTCAACTTCAAGATTTTCCCACTGTGTGCCACCATGTTCATAACAAAATGAGTGTTCTTGTTACCACCTTCTGTGTACTAGATGATTGTGTAGTAAATCCTCACCACAACCCTCTGAGATCAGAATTTTCCTTGCCATTTTTTAGTTATGGAAACTGAGGTTCAGAGAGTTGAAATTAACTTGCCAAGATCATATAAAGGTCATTGGTGGAGCCAGGATTCAAACCTGGATCTTCTGGCTTCCAAAACTCTTCCACCATCATGAAGACCTCCACCTGCTTAGTGACCTGGCTGGGTCTACCTTGACCCCCTCCCTCAAAAAAGGATGAGATAGTCGCATTGTATTTTATCAATGACTTTGCCTTGTCTGAGAGTAAAGGCAAAATGGTAATGAGAGCAAATTCGAAAGCTGTGAGAAACATTTGAGGGATGAGCTAAGGGGTTCAGACAGAAACCACAGGGGACAGGCAAGGAGTTTGGAGGTCATGGAGGTCAGGGTCCAGAGGCAGCGCAGGTGAGAGCAAGCACCTCAAGAGACCAAATGCAGGACACTGGGGCCTGTAGTAAGAGGAGTCTTATAGCACAAGGCACAATCTGCCAAGGAGAGGGAAGTTCATTATAGATGACGCACGTAGCTGGACAGGAGGACGTCTCAAAGGTCAGCCGTCCTGCTTCCATCATCTTGTGTCATCTCTGCCAAGAAGACTTCCAGCCTAGTACAGAGAGCCAAAGTGTGTGTGTGTGTGTGTGTGTGTATGTGTGTGTGTATGTATAAAATGTATAAAATTTCAGAGAGACCCTATTAAGTTAAGGGAAAAAATATATGCATGTCGATCTACATTCCATATACCTACCGTCTTGTCACATGAAGGCAGCAGACCCTTACTGCAACATTCAGAAGTCAGCCCTCAAATATTACAGACAGGCCTGCTTTAGGAAAACCCATTATACAAATGTGTAAACGCATCAAGCTTTGTTCTTGAAGAAGGAATTCTTCAGGTTACCTACAGGTCTGCGTTGCCCGATTTCAACTTAGAGATGAGTTTTCTAGAACATGTCTGTTGTGAAGGGTGATGATGACCTACAAAAAGCATTGCAGATGATTGCACTGTGAGAATCTGCCCAGGCTGCTTTCAGCTTAACTGAGGACTTCCTGGTTTTGCTCTTGTGGTATCGTTAACCAGAAAGATTCCAGAAACACATTTGGAAGTTAAGCCAGATCATGACTGGTTATGCTGTACATATGTAATTAAGGTTCATATTCGTGTAAGACACTGTAACAGTGTTAGATGTGTATTATAGATGCTTGATTAGCAATACATAATATTGTTAGTGGTTTAATGAGTGATAATGAGATGGTCTTCCCCAAGTATTCATGTTGAACAAACTACCTAGTATGTGAAAAACATTAAAGGGTCACCGGCTTCCCATGCTGTGAGGACTGTTCTTTTGAGCTGTGTGACACCATTCAAACCACTTACCCTCTCTGAGTCTCACTTTACTCATCTGTAAGTCCTGAACTGGGCCCACCTCCCAAGCCCCTCCCTCCTCCTGGTCTCTCTCCACCTCATTCCATCAGCACTGACCTTCTGGGCAGCCTCGTCCCTACCAGGCTCCCTCCCACCTCTGGGCTTCTGCACCTGCTACCCACTCTACCCTGCTCACTTTTTCTTAATTCTCAGCCCACTTGGCTCCTGTCGTCCTTTGGATCTTGGTTCAAGCATCATTTCCTTAAGAAGTCTCACTGCAGAAACCACTGGGTCAGATCCTTCCATTATAGACCATGTTTCACCACATTTATCACCAATGCAGATTTGCATGCATTCATGTGATGATTTCACTCATGTTTATTTCCTCCACTGGACTATATGCTCCTGAGAGGAGAGACTGTTTAAACTCATCACCGTACCCCAGGACCTAGAACACCGTGAGAGCTCAATTACTAGGTGTTGGACCAAGGAATAAACTAATCAATCAATTGATATAAAGTGGGATAACGCCCAGCTATTACTAATAATAGTGATTAAGAGAAGAATAGCATACTCCTTCCATTACTAGGCCTTCCCCCCACCCCCCAGCACATGACTCTTACCTTTAGGAACATATAATCTTAAATTATAAAATTCTGGCCTCACCAATATTCTGTCCCATCTGCCAGCTGCCCACTGCCCACCACTGGCCTACCCATGAGAGTGTCCCTTAATGCCAGGCTCAGATTATTGTTTTATTTATAGTGTCAGCTATTGTTTGGTCTTTAAAGAAATCTGTATGCTCCCCTTCCTCCACACATCTGCTTTTCTCCCTTATCATACATCCCTCTCTTACCTCCTTCTCCCTGTAGTCATTTTATTTGTGAGCCAAAAATTGACCTTAATCATGACTGATAAATGCAAGAGCAGTGCTCAAGTGATTCGTCTGAATCAATGAGAGGGAGAGTGGAATTAGATGTCATAAAGAAACAGAGCCTCCAACCTCAAAAGTCCTTGAACATTCACACATCCTTCTCCAGAGTCCCCACAAAAGTCTACACCTTCAGCCTTCCTCGATTTCTACTTCTTCAAGAGGTCAACATTCAGGGAAAATGCAAACACAGGACATCCAACTGTTAGGTGCATTGTTTAATGACTAACATAGCAACAGTATGATATGATGGTTCCTTTTGTTGTAGTTGTGCGGGATCTTAGCTACACTGGGAGTGGCTGATGAGGGAATTCTAAGGATTTATAGATTATATTTATGCAAAATGTTCCCACTGCAGGGCTCTTTTGTGACTTTCATCCTAACTTCCGAGAGAAGTTGGAAACAAACTGGTAATCATGGAGATTTGTTGGTGGTCTTAAACAAGACCCCTCAGATTTTAAAAGGGGACTGGTAATATTAGGTCTTTCTTTGGCCTGGAGTCTACAAGGAGCTCCCAAACTGACCTGGAGTGAACTCCCAGCAGCAAAGCCCCAGGGGGCCCATGATAAAGAATGAAGTGTATGCAAAGCCTGCAACTGTAGTGATATGTCCCAGAACTTGTTTCCATATCTGTCCCTGGGTCACACATCTGCCTGTCTCTGGGACAGCTGGCTTTCCCTGTCTCACCACCTCTCCTTATCATCCAGCTCTCAAAGGAGCATGCACTCAGAGCTTCATAGAATTCATAGTGCGATGCAACTATGGAAGCCATTTTCCACTGAGGATATCCACAGCACGAGCCACGCCCTTGACAAACAGAGCCATAACAAGGTAGAAATGACAATGAACTATTGGTACTTCATCCAGATAAAAAGCTCCTGCACAGCAAAGGGAACAGTCAGTCAGCAAAACTAAAAGGCAACCTATGGATTTAGAGAAGATATTTGCAAATGACAAGTCAGACAAAGGGCTGGTATCTAAGATCTATAAAGAAGATATCAAACTCAACACCCCAAAAACAAATAATCCAGCCAAGAAATGGGCAGAAGACATGAACGGACATTTCTCCAAAGGAGACATCCAAATGGCCAACAGACCCAGGAAAAAATGATCAACATCACTCGGCATCAGGGAAATACAGACCAAAACCACAATGAGATACTACCTCACGCCAGTCAGAATGGCTAAAACTAACAAGTCAGGAAATGACAGATGCTGGCGAGGATTCGGAGAAAGGGGAACCCTCCTACACTCTTGGTGAGAATGCAAGCTGGTGCAGCCACTCTGGAAAACAGTATGGAGGTTTCTCAAAAACTTGAAAATAAAGCTACCCTACGACCAATCGCACTACTGGGTATTTGCCCCAAAGATACAGATGTAGTGACCTGAAGGGGCATCTGCACCCCAATGTTTATAGCGGCAATGTCCATAATAGGCAAACTATGGAAAGAGCCCAAATGTCCATCAACAGAAGACTGGATAAAGAAGATGTGGTCCATATAGACACACAATAGAATATTACTCAGCCATCAGAAAGAATGACTACTTACCATTTATGTTGATGTGGTTGGAACTGGAGGAGATTATGCTGAGGGAAATAAGTCAATCAAAGAAAGACAGTTATCATATGGTTTCGTATGTGGAACATAAGAATCATAAGGATCATAGAAGGGAGGGAAAACTAAATAGGAAGTATCAGTATCTGGTTAGAGAGGGAGAAAAACCATAACTCTAGGAAACGAACTGAGGGTTGTTGGAGAGGAGATGGGTAGGGGGGATGGAGTAATTGGGTGAGTAATTGGGTGATTAAAGAGGGCACACGATGTGATGAGCACTCAGTGTTATACACAACTGATGAATTATTGAACTCTACATCTGAAACCAATGATATGTTGGCTAATTGAATTTAAATTTTTAAAAAAGTAGAAATGGCTATTGACACTTTGCATATGAGAAGAGTCAAGCTGAACGACAGAGAGGGGGTAAGGTATCTGAGATCTGAGCATGGCCAGCAGCCTTCTTCCTTCTAAGCCCCTGTACCTGCCATGCAGCCCAGTCCAGGGGCTGACATGTGCATGCCTGGATTCCTTATCTGAGGGCATACTGCACACAGAGCCCAGAGTGGGCAAGCCCCAACTGGTAAGTCTGGCATGTGTACAGAGGGAAAACCAAGGTGAGCCCTAGGTACCCAGGGTCCAGTCAGAGGGGTAACAGGCCATAACCAAGGAGCAGAGTTGTGGGCCTGGAGCCACAAGTCAGGAAAAAGTGAGAGTAAAGAACAGGCCTCTCCAGGTGGAAGAATCAGGATGGACTAAAAAGAGGCTGGAGTTCCATGGGTCCACACCTACCCAGGCTTGTCACAGATTCTGGGCAACAGGGACTCCACATAACACAGAACCCACAGCTTCTGCCAGAAAAGAAGCAGCCCCTTCCTGAGCGCGGAGGCCCACACCTGCCTGCATACAGTAGGTGGGGCTCTAAGATGTTATGTAAATGACCTGAGGCTGGTTTTTAATGCCCTGGGGAGATTCCCTCTTTGCAGTTCCCTAAGAAGAAGAAAAGAGCAGTGTGAGATGCCTCAATAACCAGCCACCCCCGCTCCCCTCCTTCCTAAGCCTGTGTCTGGCAGAGCAGGCCTTCCAGAAGTGGGACAGCTGAGCTGACCCTGGCCTGTATTTTCTGAGCCCACCCTGGTTTCTGATGAGCAGCGAACCACTGATTATCGCCCCTGATGGCTGCTGTGGCCTATTTGTAGGGGTCTCTGGGGAAAAAGATCCACAACCTTCTTCACAAACTCATTTCAACTCCTGAAGTTACCTGAGTCTGAGACTTCTCATCTGCCCCTCATCCTACTTGCCCCCACTTCAGGAGAGGGTCGCCATCACCTGGAGTCCTTCTTTGGGCCGGCAAGCCATTTTTCCTCTTTGCAATCCTGCTTTTCCTTTTGCTCTAGGATGCCCAGATCCCCCTTCTTTTCCCCCCAAATTGGAGACCTCTCACTGAGGAGCAAGGCATTAGAGCAAGTGCTGGCCTGAGGCAGACTCCTGGATGTCGGTGGGGGTGGGGAGCAGCTCTGTCAATGAGGAGCTGGGTCAGCTTAGTCTGCGGGTTGCCCACTCTGACCCCCAAGTCCCTAATCTGTCTGAGATAGATAAGGCAGCACCCACCACTGGGGCTCTAAGGATTAAAGAAAATCAAGCATATCGTAGCTGGCATGAGGTGTCTGTGACTATCACTGTGTCAGCCTCCATCCCTCTCCACACGCTACAATGATCTCTTCCTTCTGCCTCCCCATGCTAGAATGATCTAGAAGCTTCACGATAGTAGGAGGCTGTGTATGGGGGGCTCCACTCAGCTCCCCAGTTTGTACGGTTCTAACATAGGTCTGGTTGCACTGAAGCTTATAATAACTGTGGTTACTTATCACACCCTATATGTTAATTTCATTATCTCAAACACGTATGTTGTATGTGCTGAAGCCAACACCCATGGTGACCTACAACACCAAGCCAAGGAACAATTTGGGAAGTGAGAATGGAATAGCGGGCGTGGATCGTATCCTGGGGCGCTTCCTGGTTATTTGGCAGAGACACCCAGGCACTCGAACACCCTCCCACTACCCTGCAGCTGGTCAGCCAGAATGCAAGCAGGTTCTCCAGGGAGGTCTTTCCTCTCTAGTGCTCGGAGATGTCCATGGGGCCTATGGATTCTGCCCCCTGTAGATTTACCTGCAAGGTTCCTTCACCAAGAGCAAGAGGTGGGGTGACGAGGGGTGGCAGGGGAAGGAACTGATTCAGCGGGCACTGTCTCTGTTCTAGTTCTGACGTTGTGTGTACACTCCAGATGTTTCATTTAATCCAGGAACACACACGGAGGGCTGTGGTGGATACTGTCCTGTGCTGCCCTGGTCTCCCTTTGAGACTGAAGGACTTAGCTGCCAGCTGTCAGACCTCTCCAGAACTGTGCTTGGCTGAAAAGAGTCAACTCACCCAAGGTCAAGGCCCACATCTAGTGAGTGGTCAATCTGGGGCTTTAAGGGGGTGGTCAGCCTGGGACAACTCTGCAGGGCTATCCCAACTCCAGAGCTCTGCAGGTAATACATCCCAGTTTGGCTTCTGCCTCTGCCCAAGCCTGCTTCCTTCCCTTCCTCCACAGGCACTGAGCCCAGAAGCATGCCACAATAATCTTCCCACACGCTCAACTATACGAAGAAATAGAGGCTCAGAGAGGCTAAGTAATTTTCCCCAGGTCACACAGCCTTTAAGTGACAGGAGCGGCCTCAGACCCAACTTAGTATGACCGTAAAACTCCACTATTTTCAATACATGAGAAGAACCCTGTCCCTCATCAGTCCTTGAACTCTAAAGCTCCCAGAAAGAAGCAGAATGTCCACTTCAGGCCATGGGAAGCCCAAATGAGATTTACAACAGACCATAACTCTTATTCTCTTCCCCCACTGAGAAGTTGTCCCTGACCATCTGTGTAGGAGGTCTCATGTAACTGGCAAGTGCACAAGCGACGGCTCCAAGTGCCGGTACAACCCACCACCACCACCCCGCCCCCGGCCACTTACTCTCTGTGTGACATTGACAAGTTACTCACCACCTTTGGCCCTTGGTTTTCTCATCTATACATTGGAAATAAGAGCCCTGCCCCCAAGATTCTTTTCAAGACTTAAATAATATGATCAATATATTTACACTATTTTGAACACACAGAATTTTCCAGTTCTGTCAGAACCCAGAACCTTAAAAATGGGATGATAAAAAGGCATTTTCCCAGAACCCCAGGGCTAATTCAACCTCTTCACAGCTTGTGCAGCCCATCTCAAGACTGCAGGGGTTCAGAAGGGACAGTGATGCTCTCAGGGGACCTCCAGCTGGCGTTTGCCTTCCTTCCTGGGACAGCATGGGACGCTGGGACAAGCAGGGGCTTGGGTGTCAGGACACCTGGACGGCAGTCCTGGTTTTCTCAAAACTGAGCTTTATCAGTGTTACATGCCCTTTCCACTTCAGGGTCCAATCTTCTCTTTTTGGAAGTTAGGATATTGGGCCCAATGCTCCGTAGTACAGCTTCCAGCCCAGCCTCGTAGACTCTATATATCTAATGCCTTCTAGAAGGAGAGTTCTTTCCGCTCCACCCCACCCCCATGACTACCAGCCTGTCTCCCCTACCCGTCCACCCTGGGGGGGATGATGTCCTCGAGGCCCAAGTCAAGAGCCAGGAATGGCAGGAAAGGGAGGGAGAAGACTGCCACTAAACCCAGGGTCACCCAGAGTACCGGCAAGCCATGGGCAACCATGAGGCAGTGCCGATGGCCCTCTTTGGCTCGGTATATGAACGCTACTCCCCAATGCCAAACCTTTACCCAGCGGTCAGAGTACACACCCATGCCACCTGGTGATTCACTGACCTCAAACCTCACAACACACCCGATTGTTTTGCCACAGAACATCTCAGGAGCTGCACCTTGATCTTACAATAAGTCAAAGCAAACACAAAGGAAAGAAAACGTACCAGGAAAGAGTTGTGTGAATGGACAGCAAAACCATAGACCATAGTTGTTCAGAAAGTCAGTTTACAAAGTTAAGGACCAGTACATTTCACTCAGGGTATGTGGGGCAACAGGAATGTGGATCAGCTGTCCTCTTCCTCTTACTTCGGGGGTGCCGTGTGGCGGGGTATGGCACAGCCGCCTTCTTTTTTTTTAAGATTTTATTTATTTATTTGACAGAGAGAGATCACAAGTAGGCAGAGAGGCAGGCAGAGAGCAGAGAGTCCAATGCGGGCCTCGATCCCAGGACCCTGAGATCCTGACCTGAGCTGAAGGCAGAGACACAACCCACTAAGCCACCCAGGTGCCCTATGGCACAGTCTTCTTGCAAAACCCCTCCCTGAGAGACATGCACTTTCCAGAAAAAGAGGGTGGGCAACTTGCTGGGATGGACAATTTTTCTCTGTTAAGAGCTCATCACCAGCACGTCCCCTTGATAGCGGTTTTCAAAAGGAGGCTAAAGTTTTCAGGAAAAAATGCAGAATATTGACGATGTTAACAAAAACTAGAAGGGCTCTAATTTCATTCATTCGTCCTTCATTCATGTACCCATTCCCTCAGAAGTGCCTGGTCTAAGTATCCGCTACATGCAATTTCCTGGACTGTCAACCAAAACTATACGAATGCCCATGTGATTTTGAATGGCTGGTGTAGGAAATTAAGTAGAAAAGTGATAAAGAGTAACTTTTTATAATCAGTTTCTAAAGAGTGGTTTGTTGCTTTACCTTGGTGTGGGTATTGTAACAAGGGGACCATCGGGGATTTTGTGTTGGCTGCCCTGTCCCTGTCCACCAGCAAAAGTGGTATTTATAGATGATTCTCTGCAGCTGCCAGAGGACAGAGGTCCTGTAAGGCAATCAAAGGCATTACTAGTGTTGGAACTCAGCTTCTAGTCTAGAGAAGGTCAAGAGTTCATCAAAGTCAGCAACCCCGATGATGGCAGTGCTGGGTTAAGACATATTCTGAGGTCAGCGTGGACCAGTGGGAAAGACTGCCTTGGGATCCCAGAAAGAGAGGGGTATTTGATACCCTGGCTTTGCCATTTTGAAGGCTGTATCCCAGCATCCTTTGGATCGACTGATCAGAAGCATTCTCCCGCTGTTCGTGGCCTCCTAAGATTGCATTCATGCTGAGGTCTGGGCTCTTTTTCCAGAGTGCGAGTCTAAGCTGGAGAGGTGAACCACACAGTCTGAGCAGAGGACCGAAGCTCGGGAGCCCACACCGTCTGCCACTTCCCTCCCGCTTGAGGGAAGCTAGCCAAGGGAGTGAGCACTTCCCTCCCAGCAGAGAGCAAGGGTCAGGCATGGCGTGAGATGGACCAACCCCATGGAGCCATTCCTCAGGGACTCAAGAAGCCCGTCCCCTCCATTTGGCCAGCAGCCGATTGCAGAAGTTACAGCTTCTTATGAGTCGTCCCTAAAGACAGCTGCGTTCCTCACCTCCCATCTGCATAATTAACCAGCAGTTGTTCCTGCTTTGTGGAACATGGACCAGACAACCCCTGTGAGGTCCTGTGGGGACGTTCCAAGTCTGATTGGCAGACAGTTGGCAGGCAAGCCGGCTTCTGCAATGCTTGACCGAGGGGACTGAGGACAGCCAAGTGTTCTTTTCCCATCTCAAATTGTCCTTATCATCCACCGCTGCCCCTCTCACTCCAGACCCTCCCAGTGTAACCCTGGCTGGCCCTACTGGACCCTGACCCCACCATTCATTTGAGGCCCTCCAGCATGGCCCCTGATTTCCCCTCCTGGACCAGAAAGCTGAATGAAATCTTAAAACCACTGAATTCTAGTGCATCTAAGCTGGAAGAAATCATAAATCTTTTGATGACAATCTCACTCTCATGCAGAAGGGGAAACTTGCCCACAGGATGCCCAAGGACACACAGCTGGCCGGGGCAGGGCTGAACCCACTCCCAGAGCTGGTCACGGCCGAATTCCACTCACATTTTCTCCTCCCCAAAACCCTACAAGACATCCAATCCATAGCCATCTGGAGCCTCCTGTTATTCCTAGACAAGCCTCACTCTGTTATTTTAGCCCTCATTTCTACACATACAGCACCGACCTTTTATTTAAATTCCAAGTCTATTTTTTTCAGATAGCTAAAGCTCCCTCAGAGGCAACCTGGTAGAACCCCAGTGCCTCCCTCTTTCCTAAACCCATACTGCCATCTGTGCTCTTGCCTGGAAACATTCAGTTCTGGGTGGGGATATGTACTGGGAGGCAAACGGCTATCACCCTCTGGGAAGAAATATGTCTCAGTCAGGTAGTCACAGGGGAATTGCAGTGGGGGCTGCCGCTCAGACACGAAGATGGACTCCAGGCCACCAGGATGATTGTCTTACTGGGGTAGGCTTTCTGGGAGCGGACGAGGAAGCTTAGAAGCCAGACGTCTCTGTCCCTACCCATTCTCAGCTGTCTACATTCAGGGCCTGAACATCCCTTCCTCTTCAGATGACACAGTCTGTCTTGGGGGATTCATGTTAGAACCTAGCTCTTCCAAAGGGTGAACTGAATCCTACCTCTCTCCAAATTCCACAGCACTAATGACATCGGTGTTATAGCCTGGCTAATGTTTAAACATGGCCCCCAGGCCTCCCAGACCAAATACTTCCAGGTCCCAGTGCTTACAGGACATAATCCTCAGGCCATCCCAGGAACACACCTCATTTGTACTGGGGGAGCCTGGGGGGTAGGCCACAGCGTGTTCAGAAGGGACCTGGATAGAGTGGAACCCACCTGTCACCACTCATGTCCCAGCAGTGATGATGTTCCTAGCAGCCTGGGCATAGGATCTCTTCCCAATCTCTTAAGAATTGGGGATCCCTCCATCAGGGTATCTCCTTCCTGCCCTCAGTCAGGATGCCCTGCCTTGACTTCCCACAGCCCCAGCAACACAAACCCCAGGATCTTTCTCAAATCCCTCCTCGCCTGCCAGGTCTACTCTGGGAGCCTCCATGATGGCTTCCTGTAAACATTCTCTGTGAAATACAGAGGATGGGTAAGGCTCTCCCAGCTGAGTTGAATAATTCTGGTATTCAACTGCCTTCTTGGTTAACTTAATCATAGCTTCTGCTTTCCTCTTCCACCTCAAGGGCATGATCAGGCCTGGTCCAGTGCTACTATTACTTAACAAAAGCTCATTAAGTGGGATTGATGCACCTTGAGGAAGAAGATGGACTGGGAAAGGTCGGAGTTGCTGGGAATGGGTCGATCATTCAGAAGAAGCAGGCAGCAAAGGAAGTCTTTCCCAGGAGAATGACACAAGTGGGCCCAGGGCAGGTGGGAGAGGACAAGGGGACAGATCACACCCAGAGGAGAAGAGAAGGGGCAAGTCATCACGCTCAGGCCTCTTGTCTGGGATTCAGGATTTGAGCTGAGCTAAAAACAAGAAAGATTGGAGGCCATGGGAAATGACGGTCACGAGGCCAGGAGGTTCAAAACTGGGGCTTGCAGCTCATTCACATGCATTTTCTGAGCCTCATTTCCCCATCTGCAGAACGGGGGACTTAGAGCCAGAGTCTCAAAGTGTGGGTGGAGCGTGTTAGTGATGCAGAGTCCCAGGCCCAACCCTGGGACTAAGTCAGCCTTTAGCCAGTCCCCCGGGGATGCCATGTGTGCAGAAGTATAAGAAGGCCTCCACAGTTCTCACACACTGCTGAGCCACAAAACCTCGGGTCTGCGAGGAACCTTTCCGGGGTGACAGGCTATTCTGTATCTCGACTGGCACAGTGGTTAGAAAGATGCGCATACTGGTCAAAACACAGGAACTGTCCCCTTCCAGTGGGTGCCTTTTAGTATATTCAAATTATATCCCAATAAAATTGATTGAAAAGAAAACTATCCCTTGCTCTAATCCATGTTTGCTTACTGTAAAGCCATAGTAAAGAACACTGCATTCCAGAATGTCTTCCAACATAGAGAATTTCTCCCCTTAGAGAAAGACTGTACTCTGTCGTAAACATGAGATGACGTGTTCTCTGAGGATACAAATCAGTGTTTCTGTAGCTGTATGGTAAGCCTCTCCCACCTGTCATGCATACGATCCCCCATAATCCCTTCTAATTAGGTCAGAATCCCTGGGTAGTTTGTACCCCTGTCCAGGTAAGTATAGCGGGCATCTGAGCCGACCAGCACTTGAGCGCCTTCTGCAAGTATCAGCAACCAATACTCATGGCTTCACCAGGACCCCCGCCATCCTCCCCACCCCAGTGCCCAGCCCTGCGCTGAGGGCCGAAGGGGGAGAGACAGAGAACAGCATGTGACACATTATATCTCCAAGTAATTCACAATCTGGCTTGGAACACAAGACGGGGGATCACATGAAAAGAAGTACAATTGTAACTGAGGCAGAGCTACTCCCACAGCAGGGGGTGGGGGATAGGGGTGTCCAAGCCCTCCCAAACCACCTCCACCCCACCCCCGCAAGAGTAGCAAGGGCAAGGCAACTGCCAGAGGTCACACATACTCACCTCTGAGCTGACTTTCCAGGGCCCTCCTCTTGGCTCTCATCCCACCA
Source organism: Mustela erminea (assembly GCF_009829155.1). Classification (NCBI taxonomy): domain Eukaryota; kingdom Metazoa; phylum Chordata; class Mammalia; order Carnivora; family Mustelidae; genus Mustela; species Mustela erminea. The sequence goes on from NC_045620.1 coordinate 104,045,670, forward strand.
CTGCTTTCAGAAATGAATGAGCAGAGACTCAGAGAGGTCAAACCTCTTCCCAAAGGTCACACAGCTAGCACAGGAGGAGGGAAACCTTGAACCCACAGCCGCATGGGCTCCAGAGCACACACTCTCTACAGCGTACCCCATGCCCCCCGTCAGGCCGTGGACTGTCAACTTTGCTCCCTGATGTATTTGCCGGAACCAATCCATTGCTAAACCATGTGATGTTCTGACTCTGGACTTGGGAGTGGAAAAGGGAGCCAGAGCCGGGGTGGTGTGTATTGGCTGGGAGGGGTGTCTCTGGATGACAAGTACCCAGCATGCAATCACAGGAAACGAGGGGGATTGGAGCCTACAGGTGCCTGGTGTCTCCTCAGAGAAAGGAACCTCCTTGCGCAAGGGGAATAATTCAACTCCAGGAGGCGCGGGCATGGCGAACCCCACTGCCCCTCCTCCTTTGCCAGGGCAACGTAGGATGTCAGACAACACTGTGGCCGCCTCATTATTGGGCTGCTCGGCCATTGTCCCCCGGACAATGGTTTCCGGCCCTGGCTTTGTGTGGGGCTGCCAGCCGAAGTTATTAACCACAGGAGCTGCCTTTGAGGGACATCCAAGGGAGGGGTGAAAGGTCACCCGGGGCAGCAAGGGGAGCGGAAGTGGGAGGGAGAGGCTGCACAAAAGAGAGGGATGAGCCCCTGTCCCCCTCCCCCTCCTCCCGAAGGAACCCCAAACAGAGCTGGGCCCAGAGGGAGGCATTGGGGGTGGGGGTTCAGGAGGAAGTTCCCGCTGTTGTTGTAGAGCAGAGAGGAGCCTGGGATGGCTGACTGTCCTTAGGCGCCTCAGAGGTATGAGCGTAGACAAACAGGGACACAAGCTGCATGTGGAAATGACTGAATTGGGGACCGGCAGCAGAAGGGAGTGATATAGGCTGGCGTGGGGCTTCTCCACTCACTGGAAAAATAGTGCTACCCAAGACCTCTGATGGCCATGCCACCTGCCCATCCCCCAACCCTCAGGGAAGTCACCTAGGTGGAGAATGTGCTGGTCCGTCTCCAGCCCTGTGCGGCTCCGCCCGTGGGTCTGGACGGTAGAGGTGAGGACACCGTGACTTAGAGCTGGTGGCTGTGGAATTAGGCCACAGATAGAGCTAGAAAGATTTTCTTGGTCATCTGATGACAACCCACTTTTAATTGGACGGGGGGAGAGGACTCTGGGTGGGGCACAAAGCCAGTGGTGGGCAGAGCTGGAACGTGGTGTGTTATCTACGCCCTGCCCTGGGAGAAATGGTTTTTGGCATTTAGCTGAGGCTTCCATCCTCACCCCAGGTTTCCATGGGTTCCCGTGGTGGTCCCAGCTTCCTGGATAATGTCCAAAGGCATGAGAACCCCTGAGAGGCCAGGCCTCAGGGAAGACAGCCTTGTCCTGCCTCTCAAATAAGAAAAAAGCAGAAAACATTCTTCTAGAGCTGCTACAGGCCATGGCAGGCCCATCTCCTGCTCTGCTGGCCCAGCAGAACGTGATGCCTGGACCAGAATCTGCCACTCAGAATAGGACCAGAGGGCCTGGAGCTTCAGGTCCTGAGGCTCAAGGAGGCCCTTGGCTTTCCAAGGTCACAAGGGTCAGAGCCAGAGTGCTGGTCTCCTTCATGACAGCCTCTCCTCCAGCCAGTGCCCAGGGATGGGGCAGGGGGCCATTAGCTGAATAAGAGAGTGTCTTCAGTTATCTATAACTGGGTCTAGAAAGCAAAGTATAAATTATGCCACTCAAATTTTATATTTAAGGTGATACATTTTTTCAAACTAGAAATGATGTTTTAGTTCCATGGTAGGGATGGTTGCTTAGAAAAGAGAAGGAGAAGGAAAACTCTACACAGACGAGGAGCATGTTTGGACCGCGTGAGGATTCCAGGCAGGGCTGGGAGAGAACGGACAGCAGCCACCTATCGGGAATGACAGGGGCCGGGGGTCCCCGGGGGGCCTGCACCCATCCCCGTTCCCCACTTCCACATCCCAGACCTTGTCTCTGTTCCTCTGAAACAGGCTCATCTCCCTCTCCCTGTCTCTGTGCATCTGCCATCGCCCCTTCCAGGCCTCCCCCGACCCCCACCCGGGACAGCTTCACCTACCTCCTCCCCAGCTCCAGCTCTCAGTACACCCCACCCTGATTCCAGACTTTTCCGTGGTGTTCTCCCTCCTCTCGAATCCCTGTCTACCAGGCCACCCAGGCCTGGCAGCTTGCCACCCCACTCCTTTCTCCCACCCGCCCCTCCCCAAGGAAGCCCAGTCCAGCCCAGTTCTCCTTACCCTGGGCCCCCTGCCAGAATGCATTTCTGAATACCCTTCGCTTATCCTGTCACCTCTCCTACCCTGCTCTGGGCACCCTCCCTAATGGCCAGCACAGCTCACCTGAGGGTCATAAACAGCCAGGGGAAAGCCTTCATCTTAACAAACCCACAGTGAGCAGACCAGTCCGAGGTAACCGCGGAGTCTCCCTCTCTCCTATTCACACAGGCTCATCCGTACACACAATATTCACACGCACATACATCTCACACATACACACTCGCCCACATGTAGACATCCAGAACAGCGGCACCACAACCCCACAGATGTTGTCTATGTTCCTCTGGTCATTCTGGCCATCCTCCTTGTCTCTCTAAAGCCAAGGGCACTAACCCACTGCTCGCTGCCCTAACCTCCCTGTCCTGAAACTTCAAAACACCACCAATTCTGACCCAAAGCACTCAGCTCGCCAAATTGCAGCAGGTTCATTCGTCCTCCACGGGGCCCCTGCTTTTGCCCAACCAACCCCCCACCCCCAAAATCCCTGCGCACCAATGTTGTTGGGCCAAGTGCAGCTGGGGACAGAGCTCGCGCCCACTACAGACCCAGGCCTACTTTGCCCCTCTCCTCACTCGCATCCAAGAAGCCGGAACTTTCCAGAGTTTGGCAACAGCTTAAAATCTGAACCAACAACAACAAGAGGAGGCAGGGGGCGGGGAGGGGGGGAATGGAAAGCAAATGAAATGTTAAAAAAAAAATTAAGCAATACTTGCATTCTCATTAGTAGGAACATGTGAGATGAAGCACGTTATGTTATTAGGCATTCTCTCGATTCAGTAAACACAAGCTGAATAAATTTATAAATATCAGCATTAAGTGAGATTTAACGGGGAGCTGTTTATCTTCCGCCTGTCAGGCAGGAGGCGACGATTGCCATGTATCATTCGCCAGCCGTGCAGTTCCCACTCGCTTGCCCAGGTGAGCTGGTCGGGGTGGAGGGGCTGGCACAGAGGGAGATCTCAGCTTGGGCTGCAGAGATCTGCATCTGAGGGCTGCAGAGGGTGGGGGCTGGGGGAACAGTGCTCAGGGAGGCCCTCCTTGAGTCCTCCAGCAGCCAGCAAGTAGCTGGGTGACTCGAGGACACTCTGCAGCTTCACTGAACTAAGGCTCCTTGATATCAGAGGAGCTAGTGCCCAGCAGGTGTCTGGCATGGGACAGACTCACTGCTTACTTTATCTCCAGCACAGAGCTAGAGGAAATGGGCCCAATCAGTAGATGGGCACTGCTCTCCGGGATGGGGAAACAGATAGCGGGCTAAGGGGAATGACAAGGCAGCCACTGGGTGGACATGGGCTCGGGGAGTCTAGTGTTTATCTTGCCTCTGCTGCAACTACAGTCCTCCTGGGACTTTGTGTGACCGACTCCTCACTAAACCTCCATTTCCTTCTGTGGTCTGACCCCAGAGCCTGTGTGACCATTGCCCAGTTAGCCCGTTTGCAGTGGTATCAAGTGTCAGAGAACAGGACACCTAGGCTGAGAAGACTTTGTGTGACATGGGAGACCTGAATGTTAGGGAGATGGGGGTCCCCAGCCCTCTGCAATGTCTGCGGCCTGCCTCCCCCTTGCCTGGACATGACCTGCAGCCTGGAGCTCCTTCATGAGCTCTGTAAACAAACAGCCCAGATTCCAAAGGCCTTCACAGACCATGCAGTATCTCCTGGAGCCATCAGCAACCTGGACCTCAGGCCATGTCCGGGCTTCCACCACATCCTCACTCCCTGCCGCCCCAACGCACACACACTTATGAATAAAATAAGTTAAATTAAATGTCAGCATAAGATAAAACCTGCATTCCTATTCTGCCCTATAATGTATAAACTACTACTACATTAAGACAAGGCACAGTAACAGGCTCTCTCTAATGAGGTACTAAATACATGACTGATACCAGTCCTCGGCTAACCAGCAAGGTTTCCTTTGTCGAAAGAGGCTATAAGGTCCCAAGAGGTGAAGAACAGAACGTGCACTTGGACTACCTCTGAACACTCCTTCTCTTTCTCTCCTCCCTCTGCTGAGCCTTCCAGACCCAAGGATCCGCCCTCATCAGGACAATATCCCTAAGTTATCCCAAGATGCTGGGCTGCGGGCAGCATTCCACGGTACTGCGGGTGGATGTCGCTGGGTGAAATTGTGCCAGGAGACTGCACTCCCACCAACACACTGCAAGCAGGTGAGCTGGGAGAAGACCCCTCGTCCTGCCACTGCCCTATGGAGAGAGTAAATCATGCAGACGGCCTGCAAGGGGACCACACAGGGGGCCCTGGGGAAGTCCCTCGGTGTCTCAGAGTGTCCGCAGAATGAAGGGATTGAAGCAGGTTCATCTCTGCAGTCCACTCCAGCCCTGAATCTTAACTACAGTCACTATTATGCCATCTGCCTGTGCTGGGAAGGAAGGTTGTGGAGAGCTGAGCTGCCGAGAAGCAGCATCAGCTGCTTATTTACAGATCCTTGAGTGCAAGTGTATTGGGGTTTATGGCTGAGATAAGCACCAGGCAAATTCCATTATTCAACCACATTTATGAGAAGCTAGCTATGTGTAAGACTCCCCACCAGTGGCTCTGAAAAAAGGGAGAATTCATGTGAAAGTCATACATTCCAAAACCAACAGCATATGAGTGAGAAGGCGCCCCTGGGCCTCGCTACACCTGAAACCAGGCCCAGAAGTATCCACATTCCCAAGATGGCGGCTCCATATACTTTTGCTATTGTTGCCATGAGCTCCTAGCCTACAGAATCAGGTACACACCAGACCTCCCCCGGCCTCCACAGCCTGTGTCTAAATCCGGGTCCACAGTAGTGGCAGTAAGGCACATCTCACTGGACAGTTCCCACCCACTTCGGCGGGAGCCTGTCCACCTTCGAAATGCCACGGTCTTCCTTGACGTCTCAGAACAATTTCACAAAGACGAACATGGATACTTGAAAACAAAGAATGGGAGGGTGTGGCGGTGTTATGAGCAAAAGGGAAGCTAAGAAGAGAAACAAGTTGTTTCTTTGATCGGGGTGTGTGTGTGTGTAAAGACAATCTGTTGTGCTTGGGATATATTACCTCTGAAGCCCTTCCATGATTTCCAAGCAGCAATGCTCGCCCTGAGCTCAGGAGACAGTTGGACGAGAGATATATATTTGTTATCTACTTAGAAGAGAGCACTGAAGCGTGAAGGTTGGGAGTAGGCCAGAGGAGAGAGTGTGTTGAAAGAAGAGAATATGACCAGGGCCCCAACATTAAAATGCATCATGAACTGGAGATGGGGTGAGAAGGAAAAACCAGAGAAGTCGCATGCAGAACAATATGGAAGACAGAAGGAGCCCCAGATGTGCACAACGACCCAGAAGTCAGGTGAGCTGAGGGGTTTAGGGAGGAGGGAAAAAGTAACCGCGACAAAAAACACAAGTCTGTCACAAGGATTGGGACTGAGAAAAGCCATTGAATGTGACACTGGTGACCTTTACCAGAAGGTTTACAAGTAACAAAGTATGGAGAGGAACCCAGTTATAGAAGTCAAGGAATGTGTTGGTAGTAAAGACCTTTCCGCCATGTTATGGATTCAATTGTGCCCCCCCCCCCAAAGAGATATTGAAATCCTGATCCTGGCATCCGTGAATGTGTCCTTATTAAAGAAATGGGATATTTGTGAAAGTAATTACGTTGAGGTCGTTAGGACAGGCCTTTAATCCCATATGACCTGTCCTTACAAGAGAGAGGAGAACACCCTGTGAAGACAAAGAAACACACAGGGCCCCCAGTCCCTGCAGATAAAGGCAGATGTTGGAGTGACTTTGCCACAGGCCAAGGATCGCCTGGAGCTACAGGAACCTGAAAGAGGCAAAGCAGAATCCTCCTCTCCAGGCTTCAGAGGAAACATAGCCCTGCCAGCACTTTGATTTCAGGCTTCTAGCTTCCAGGACCATTAGAAAGCACCTTTTTATTACCTTAAGCCCACCCAATTTGTGCTACATTGTTATAGCAGCCCTAGAAAACTAATAAAGGCAGTAAATACAACTTCATAAGAAATCTGTTCGTGAAGAGATGCAATTAAGCACTTTTAGTAAAGGGAATGTTTATCTTTCATGGAAATACTTGAATACATTTGGAGACTAAGAGAAAGGAATCCATAAAGAGGAAGAAATAGGAAACTCAAAACAACGGAAAAATGTATATGTTGATTGTATCTCAAAAAAGAAATTGAAGAATGGTTAATGAAGCAGAGGAGGCAGAAAGAAATTTGAAATGAGAACCCAAGTGAGAGAACTGTCCTGAGAAGGAAGGTGGGCACTGTCTTGTAACGCCAACTATCTCAGCCTCGATCCTATAGAAAGCAGAGCCTGAGGCAAGGATTGAAGATGTGATCCTTTACCTGGCGGAAAGGTGCAAGGCCAGTACAGTGTGGATTAAGAGAAGATGAAAGTAAGGCAGGAGAAGGGGTGAAGCACTGTGCTGAAATGCGTGACTGTGCTGCTGGAAACTTGACAACAAACTGGGAAAACACACAGCAGCTCACTCACAGACACGTTAAGACATGCTAAGTAGCAGGCTGGTTGCAAGGGTTGCAAGAACTAAACCATACCTTCAGTAGAGTATCCCCTGAAAGGAGATGGGAGAATTTATGTGACCATCCTCCTCCAGTGTTTCATTTCCCACCAATCAAGACTTACCCAATAGCAAGCAAATGTCCCTGAACATCTGGATTATCAACATTCAATCTTCGTCCACCAACATGACAAATCTCAGTAATCAAGTCTTGAAGTAGGAGGGTGGAATGTGCTCCAAACAAGAGAAAGGAGGCAGTTGAAGGAATCCAAGAAAGTACACTAATACACCAGAGAAAGGGGCAGAATGGATGAGTGGAGAGAGAGAGACACCTTATAAATAGAGCAGAAAGAAGTTGAGGAAATTGATGTGGAATGGATATCGATGTTAAAAGAGACAGAGCTGAAGGAGCCTGTAAGAAAGAAAGAGATGAAGGGGTGCCTGGGTGGCTCAGTCGATTAAGGTCATGATCTCAGGGCCCTGGGATCGAGCCCCAAGTTGGGCTTCATGCTCGGCATGGAGTCTGCTTGAGAGTCTCTCCCTCTCCCTCCTCCCCTCCCTCCTCTCTCTTTCTCAAATAAATCAATAAGACTTAAAAAGGAAGGAAGGAAGGAAGGAAAAAAAGAAGGAAGGGAAGGAGGGAGGGAGGGAGGAAGGAAGAAAGAAAAAAACAAAAGGAAGGAAGGAAGGAAAGACAGAAGGAAGAGAGAGAGTAAGGAAAGAAGGAAGGAAGCGAGGGAGAGAAAAAAAGAGATGGGGAATGGGGGATGAGATCCCACATTTCTAAAGAGCTAGGAAAAATCAAAGATAAGTACAATAAACCATCTTGAAATTTGTATTATGGACTCCTAGAATTTCAGAGGGGATTTAGCAACAAAGTCCCGGCAAAGACTAGTGGTAACTAAGTAACTTTCATAAATTTACAACACTTGCTGGTGGAGGAGTCCTATCTCAATAATTAATGTTTTGGTCTGTGTGTTTAGGAACAGTTTTAATCATGATAGTTAAACCCTGTTACCTCCTCAGTTACCCACACTCATGGGAAAGAAATCATGTGAGTCCAAGTTTGTAATCCAGACACTTCCCCACCTGGGGGCCCCTACCTGATTTACAGGCAGTCTACTCAATGGAAAGAAACCACCATGGACACTGGCTGGGAATCCCAAAAGGACATGTGCGGTGCTCAGACTTTCACAGATCCAGACCAGCTTCTCATGGACTTGTTTTTCCCTTTGCCTTAGTCCTCAGGGATTTGTCCTGCTTGCTGCCCATCTCCCTCCCCCAGCCTGTTCTGTATCCCACCCCACTCTGCAGAAGGAAATAGGAGCTAGAAGTGAAAAAACTTGTGAATTTGACCAGTGCTGCTCCCGCCAACCTCTAACCCTTTGCAGACTTCAAAGATGGCAAATGGAAAGAACACCCGTGTACATGCACACGCAGATAGGAAATGCAGGGAGAGAGACTCCATGCCTGAGGAGGCCTTCTCTCTCTTTCTCTTTGACTCCGAAAAGTAAGTCTCACCAACCTCAACCATTGTCCACCGCCTCCACCATTTTTCCTGACTTGTCACTAGAAAAGGCCACGTGACCCCCTTCTCAGCCAGAATGCCTAGCCAAAACAGAATAAAGAATCTACTGGACTCAAAGGAGCATCCCAGATGTCTCCATGCTAGCTGCTGGGAGCATTACCTCTGAGGATTTGATCACAGCTGCTCCTAAAATGCCAAGAAGGAATTCATGTGTTAAATCACCAAATCCACGTATTAGGGCTAGAGGAAGGTTTAAAGCCCAAAGAAGTCAATTTACAAGAAAGAAGAAGGAGGACTATGGAGTGGGGAAGAGGAGGAGAAGTAGGGAGGGGGAGGAGGAGGAGGGAAGCAGAAGGAAGACAGTAGGACAGAGGAGGGAGGAAGAAGGGGGAGGGGAAAGAGGAGGGGAAAGGGAGGGAGAAGAAATTCTACTTGCTTTGGCAGTGAAAATATTCTAACTGATCCAAATGAGCTGCCTTTACTTGCAACTAAAGAGATGGATACATCACCCAAGAAGACCGTGGGTTGGCCTTGCTGATGTTATTAGGTCTTCACTAGGTGGAGACAAGCTTCCCTCCTACAGGAAGAACATTCCTTGAGCTTCTAGACCTGCCCAGACCTTTCCTTTCACCTCCTCAGTGAAGAACTGTCTACCAAGCCAGCGCCCAGTCACACAGAACCCAACCCCAGACCAAGCCTAATTGTACAATCACCATTAAAATCAATGATACTTTCTTAAACCTTTTAGGAAATGTCTCTCTTTTTCATGCGGCCAAGGCACTATGAGAAAAGGAGGGCTTCCAGGCACATTGGCAAGCATACACCCCACCCCACATCCTCTCTCACAAGGATCCAATCTGAAAATAGAATCCATCCTTATTTAATACTTAATACTTCCTCTTTTTAAAAAATAATTTTTATTTATTTATTTGACAGAGAGAGAGAGAGCACAAGCAGGGGGAGCACCAGGCAGAGGGAGAGGGAGAAGCAGGCTCCCCACCAAGCAAGGAACCCAATGTGGGGCTTGATCCCAGCACCCTGGGATCAAGCCAAAGGCAGATGCCCAACTGATTGAGACACCCAGGTGCCCCAATATTTACTACTTCCAGTATCTGTTGAGAACCTACATGTACCCAAAGTCATGCAAGGCAATGAGGACACAGAGGGAGCAAGGCAGTCTCGGGATCTGGCCTCATGGAGGTCTTTTTTTCCAGCCCTCACCTCCCCTCCCTTAATGCTTCAGAGCACAAGCCTCACTGCTCAGACCCTTGTCTACCTCCCTCCTCATCTCCAGTCCTCCCAAAGCTCTTTCAAGTTGTGGGGGCATCCCCTGAGGCTCATGCTTTCTGCTTTCCAGGTGACAGCAAGCTTATCAAATGACCCAGTGCTTGCTGGCATCTGTTGGGCCTTACAATTCATACTTCACACTCTTCTCATCACAAATGTTTGTGTTTTAACACATCTTTGTGGTTTCAGTGTCCAAATTAGAGGAGAGACCTACTGGAGGCCATTTCAAGGAAGGTGTTCTTTCAAGTGTCCTGTTCAAGAAGATTCCACTTTCCTGGGAGAGTCTGGAGAGGTGAGGGTCCTTTTCAGGCCCCACTTGCTTTCTAGATGGCTTTTCCTAACCGCTCTAGTCTCTGGTCATATCCTGGCCCCAATACTCAGGAGTTAGGCAACCGTGGATATGGCTGACCCATGAGGCAGATCAACACCAACATTAGCCATGGCTCACCAGGATGATATGACGTAATGCTTTTGAAAAGTGTTCTGGAGGTATTCACTGCTGCTATTGCTCACAGCAGTCTTCCCACCTCCCCCAATTTGCCTGAGCACCCATGGCAAGGGAGAAGGGAGAGCCCACCACTCTTTGGGGTGGAGGGCTGAGAAATGCTAATGGAAGACTTCTGTATCATGTGCTCCCCCAGCTAGTAGGGAAGGGGAATGCCCTCCTGAAAATGCCTTAAAAACACACCTCTAAAGTAAGTCTTGAGCTCACCCTGCCCTCTCCTGGACCTGGAGTACTGTCAGCTGACTGTCTTCTGGGCTGGGCTGGGCTGGGCTGGCTCCAGGAGGCAAAGGGCTCCTTCAGACTCCCAGTTCCAGAGGCTTCCCATGGTAAAGTGAGTGGGAATGCTGCCTACCTTTTCCTGAAGTATTATAGGAGGGGTTGATGGCACAACAGCCTGGTGTCTATACCCCAGATGACTACGGGGTGGTGGGGAAACAAGCCAGTGAACGAGGGGCTCTAACCACCCCCCACGATGGTCCATGTCTCTTGCCTCCTCTGTCTTGAACACGGAAGGCTGTGTCGGATCCTGAACCCATTCATCCATCCCTTCGTGGTTGTCTGGTCTGTATCAGGTACTCTGCCTGGAGAGAGTCACAGTAACTCCAGGACCCCATGGTGTCTGCCAAGTCCAATGACAAGGGGAAATGGGATTCCTAAATAGGAAGATTTATACTAGTTCACAGAATTTGGGAGAAGGGGGGTCTTCGGAATCAGTGTGAGAAAAGGAGTAAAAACAGAAGCAAAGACAGAGCCGCACTCACTGCATTTCCTCTTATCTCTAAGAATTGGGCCTGCTACACAAAAAGGGCTGACTACTTTTACCTCCCTGGTCTTGAGACATCGGGGGTGCTGGTGACGGAGTGACTCCAGTGGATGGGGCGCTGAACAGACTGGAGAACGTTCTACAGAAAATTCCAAGTCCGCTGAGGAAACCAGAACCATGAGGTAGAGCCCACTATGGGCTCAGAAGCAAAGACCTTGACCTAGAGTTTCCCAGGTCCACAAGCACCTGGAGGGGAAGGAGTGGGGTCACTCCAGGGTGGACGCCTCCTTTCCTTCTGAGTGGGAAAAGATGGGCCCAGGAGGAGGGCTGGCCTGGGCTTAAACCATCTATATCACCTTTGTGAATTTGCCTGATTTTTCTAAGCATCAGAATCATCTCCTCCTCCTCCTCCTCCTCTTCCCTCTCCCCCTCCCCCTCCTCCCCCTTCGCCTAAAATGTAAGGTGCTGGCAGTAACCATCAGTTCACTTCCCGCTTTCCTCTGAGCTCCAGTGCCCCTTGAGGTGAAGCCTTCCTACAGTTTCTAACCACCTTCTGCCTTGATATCACCGTTCTTTGCGTAATCTCCAATACAATTTTCTCCTGATCCGCTCTTGGCTCCTTGGGACCGGAATCATGACTTGCCCTGCAAGTACCCCCACGAACCAGTGTCTGGCAAACACAGGTGATTGGAAAACACCGGCCTTCCGCACGGATTCCGAGGCGTACAGAGCAGCTCCGAAGGCTGCGGAGATGCAGAGGACCCCGCCCAGGCTGCGAGGACCGAAGGGGATGCGGGCTGTAAGCACAAAGAGGCGGGAGGCCGGGCCGTGTCCCCGGGCCGGCTCCGGGAAGCCTCGGGCGTCTCCGCTCCCGCCTGCGTCCAGCCAGGCGAGCCAGAGCCGCTGGAAAGCCAGCAGCTCCCCACCCCGCGGCGTGCGGAGTCCCCGGGGGCCGCGGCGGGGACGGGGCACTCGGCTCAGCCGGCTGTCCCGGGACGCGGTGCGAGGACGCTTCGTTAACCTCCTGGCTCGCTCTGATACCGAGGCTGCATAAAGGGAGGGATCCCATGCAAATGAGGGCCGGTGTCGCGGAAGGCTAAAGACTTTTAATTAAAGGAAGGCACCTGGAGACCCAGCCAGTGGGAGGAGGGAACTAAATAGAGCAAGTCGGCCGCCGCGGGGCAGGGAGGGAGTCGGCCTACGCGGGGCTCGCCCTCGTCCGGGCCCCCGCCCACCTCCCCGCGCAGAGGAGGGCGCCTGGAGAAGAGAGGCATTTCTGTCCTTTGGAATAGCTCTGACACTGCGCCCCTGGCCCAGCGCCCTGGGACCAACTCTCAGACCCCAGAATCAAAATTGTCTCGAGGAAATAAATGGCCCCAAAGGACCAGACAAGTGGGAAACAGAGTTAGACTCTCAGAACTGCCAGCCTCAGGACCTCTCTGCTGCGTAGCCGGAAATTCCAGGTAGACCTGAGGCCAAGGATAACATCTGGGGGAGCCTTTCAGAGCGCGTGCTATTTTATTATCATCATCACCCCTAAAAGCTTCAAAGCGCTTAGCAAGCCTTGTGTCATGTGCTTTACTTCTCTCATCTCAGTTAATCTTCAACAACCCTCAAAACGTAGGTGTTCTAATTAGCCCCATCTCACAGGGGAGGCAATTGAGGCCAAGTCACTTGTTAAGGCCCTCCACTGATTGGTAAAGCAGAGCCTCCAAGCCTATCCAACTCCATAATTCAAGGTCTCGGGACCCTTTTCTTTTGGAATAAGAGCTCCCAGAAGGGCGGACGTGGCAAACGGGCAGCACCTTGGACAGCGTCTACTACCTTCTTGTGCTTGCAAAGTAGGTGCTCAATAATTGTAATGCTCCGTCCAGGCTAAAGATTTCCTATATTAAGACCATGCACGTGCTCCCAGACCTAGTTCTTTTTCTACCTCGGTTTTATAAATGCTGGTGACAAACCGATTCTGATTCATATGATTCATCTTATGTGAGGAAAGTCTGACCCTAGGTTATCTGATCAACCCTGAGAAATGACAACACAGCTAGGGTAATAACTTGAGGATAACCATGACCAGTTTGATGATTACCAGTTGCTGTTAAATGAATCATAAAACTAAAAGTAAGATTTATATGGGAAGGCAAAGAAAACTTAAATAGTCAAAATAATTTTGTATAAAGAAAAAAGTTGTAGGATTCCCATTACTTGATTTTAAGAATTACTATGAAGCTACAGTAATGAAGACAGTATAGTATTGGTAGATGGAGAGATACATAGATTAGTGGGTCTTGAGAAATAAAAAATGGAGTCATGCAAGTATGTCCAGTGGATTTTTGACAAAAGGGCAAAAGTAGTTCAGTGGGGCAAAGGGAGTCTATTCTTCAAATGATGTGGAAGAATGGACATGCATATGCCAAAAAAATTACCTCTAATAGTTGTAATGCTCCTGCTCCCTTGCCCAGACCTTCCTTCATATTTGGGGGCGGGGCGGTGAGGAAAGGGGAGTGTTCCTCTGGAGAATGACTCTGGAGAGATAAAATTTGGAATGCAAAAATCACCTGCTGGGCCTCAAGAGCTAGGGTTATGGCCAAGGGCCCCTCAGGCACCTGGACCCCAGCCCATAGAACAATATCTTCCCACAAAGTCACATGGCAAAAGCTGAGTCCTGTTTATTGTCTTTCCCTCTTTCTTCATAGAAACGTGTGTTGAGAACTGGAGCAAAGCAGAGCTGGGACCTCTAAACCCATAGGAAGTACCTCGGACCCACAGTCGTCCTGGTTTACTTCAAGCTCCCTGACTCCAATTCACCTCTTATCCCTTCTCAAACTTTTGGCTAAGATCAAATGAAAATTCGCCTCTGTTTTACTCTCTACACAGTGGGTGCTCAAGAATCTTGCAGTGTAGTAAGGAAATTCCTTATTCTCCTGTCTGTTAAAAATCAAGGTTTTTGTGTCAACCCAGCTGAAAGCTCCTGCATCGTGTCATCTCCGTTAGGGTCACCTGTAAGGAAAAAAGTAAACGACCCACTCTTGGTGGGACTCTCCTGTAGTTACTGAATGGCCTGTGGAGTGACACCTACCTGTAAACTTTGAGTGCGCACAAGGTGCTAAGCCCTGTCCAACTCCTCACTACTCCGGCGACAGTAACAAACACATTCTTGTGGTACAGGCCAAAATTTTACGGACCTCATTTTGTTTAAGATCATCTACAATCATATATGATAAGCATTATCATCCCCGTTTTATAAGTGAGGAACCTAAGTCTCAGAGAGGCTAAGTATCTTACCTAAGGCCATGCAACTTAAAAGCAGAGAAACTGGGATATACTCTCTGACAGCTTGGTCTGGCTCTCCAGAAACTTTCCCCACCATATTTTTTAGTCTGGCAGGTTCACCCACAGTTCAATAGCCCCAAATCCTTGTCTTGTGGAGTGCTCAGGTTCTGCAAAAGAAGATCTCCTTCTAAGAGAGGGCTTCATGGGACTCCCTGGACCCAGTCATGACAGGTGGAAAACCTTTGGGGATTTCTAAAATATCAAAGTTAGTGATCAGCAGTCTTCACCACCCAAATCAAATGTTGGAAGACAATGGTTAAAGTCAAAGTGTCGCCAAGAGTCAAACAGTAGTGATGTTGCCAGTGTCTGCCATTCTTCGTGGGGTCTAAAACCCAAATGGGCTTACTGCATGCTTCTCACTTAAATACTTCTTCCTGGCTCTCGGACCAGACCAGAGCAAATGGGTCTCCCAGAGATACCCTCCTTCCCTAAGACCTTTGAGACAACACCTCCCCAGTTTGGAGCCCCTGTAAATCAGGGCCCCAGAAAGGCCTGGCAGGGATGGAATGGGGTGTGTCTTGGCAAGGGGACCTGCATGTTTAGCACAATGACCTGATTGTGTGGCTTGTTCCAACTCAGCAGCACTCTGGTCACATGTCCCCTGGGCAGCAGGTGCTGTGACCTTTGCCCAGAGATTTGGGGCCCTTGGTGTCAGGGCTGAATGCCAAAGAGGAGGAGGTTGGCCTGGCTGTCCCCCCCTGCCCTTGGAACCTAGGAGAGGCAGCTCCCTATACACCTCTCATTGACCATGGCCAGGACCTGAGCCCAACTTCCACCTAGATTTTCCTCCAAGCATCCTCAGATGGCTGGAACAAAGAACGATTTGGGCCGGCAGGCTTCTCAGGTAAAAAGTGAAGGGCTACGGAGTTTCTGCTTCTACCACCAGCTGCCAGGAACCAATGAGGGGCATTCGTAGCTGAGACTTTGGCCCAGTGTTTGTCTTGTTAACTGCTGTGTGTCCAGTGCCTAGCACCACTCGGTTACAATAAAGTCATTGTTATCCTTGCTGTTACCATTCATTTCATCAAACCCTCATGCAAGCCCAAATGTTTACTGAGCTCCTCTTATGCACCAAGCACTCTTCTAGGCATGGAGAACACAAAAGTGAGTGAGACCGACGAACACTCCCTGCCCTCATGCCACTTATCTGTTACTGATGAGGAGAAGGGGAAGGTGACGAACAAATAAATACATGATCAATATAATAGGTCAGTGACAGAGAGAAATAAAGCAGAGGAACAGGGATAAAGAGTCAGGGAGAAGGTTGCAAAAAGGGGGACTAGAGAGGAGTTCCATGAGAAGGTGGTTGGGGCCAGGACTTGGAGGTGAGGCAAGCATCAGACTCAGCGAGTGAGAACATGCCTGGCATGTCTGAGGAAGGTCAAAAGGCCAGTGCAGCTAGAGTAGAATAAAAGAGGAGAAGCAAGGAGACGTATGAGGAAAGTGACGAGGTGGCGTGCACTGATGGAGGAGGACTTGGGAGCTTTGTCAATTTTCTCTGAGTGATCAAGGGAGCCGCCGAGTATGCATTGGAACATATTAGAATCTCACACCAGCATATATACATAATATAGTATATATACACATACACTGTTATTATATGTAGTGACAAATTATAAATATATTTGATATATATTACATGTAGTATTCTCCATTATTATATAGCCGATATACATAATAATACATAGTAATAGACATACGAACAGACGAACATATTAAATGAAATCATGGATATGACAGCATTTATTCACTATAGTGTATCAGGCTACAGTATTATTACTACCTAAGGGTTTTCAAGATGCTTGCACACACAGTGGCTCCCAAGAGCCAACCCAATGAAATCAAAAGCACTTTGTATTGAAAACAAGAGAACTTGGGTGTAGGGACAGTGAGTGTTTTTCGCTCAGGGCACAACTCTAGGAAATGCTTCCCTATGCTATTACTTGGGAACTGGTACACGTTCCAGCTTCTACATTCTTCTTTACGGAGGTGGAGACGTGAAGGCCCAAGAAGCTGCGTGACCTTCCCGAGGTACTGCTGCTTCAGTCCGAAGCCTGGCACCCACACCTTGTATGCCTTTCCACTCCCTCCTTCATCCCATATTGTTCAGCTGCAAGGGGGCTACTGGTATCCAAGTCCGGATGGGGTTTGAAATCCCAAACCCTAGGCAACTTGAGGCACATGCCCCCTCCCGATCTCATCTGTCAGCCAGTCTATAACAGACTAAGAAGCCTGCCGGCCCAAATCCTTCTTTGTTCCAGGCATCTGAGGATGCTTGGAGGAAAATCTAGGTGGAAGTTGGGCTCAGGTCCGACCCACATCTCCATCTTGTCTGATCTGTCATCAGACAGAGATTTCCCTTGGCCATTAGGAGGTTTTGAGGTGAGAAGAGCTAGATCTGCCTACAGCAGTTACAATTTTGGGGGGGGGACCCAAGATCAGAGCTCTCCAGAGGACATAGGAAGATAAGCCAGGACTAGCACTTATATTCAGTCTGGTCTTTGTAGGGTTGCAGCCTGTCACCACCAGACCAAGGATGAAATTGAAAGTCAAGAGCTGACTATGACAGTATTTCCACCACCCCATCTCCAGCATTGCTTCTCTCCAGACCCAGTGTTCCCATCACCGCCCCCCAAGGGGAATCATGGGAACACAGTCTCTTCCAGCCTGCCGCCTGTCTGCCTCCAACCCCCTGTGAGGAAGAATTTTCTAAAGTTGCAGTGAGAAAGAACTTTCTAAAACATTTAGAATATAATTTAGAATATATTTAATATTCTAAATATATATTAAATAGAATATATTTAATATTCTAAATATGCAATTCAAATACATTTAAATGTATTTAGAACACTTAGAATATATTTAGAATAATTTAAATTCCTTAACATGCCTACAGGACGTTAGTGAGCTAACCCTGCACAAATTCTCAGTCACATCTCTCAGCCCATACCACACATGCACACACACACACTGTAATGGTATTTCATTTCCCACTACAGTGAGTTCTGTTCCCTAAATGTGCCTGGCACCCCCTGGCCTCTGGACCTTCATATTGTGGATTTCTTTCTGCCCATACAAGAATATTCGACCTCCATTTCCTCCCATTCCTCTATTTGCCTGGTTGATTGCACCTCTTTCTTCAAATGTCTGCTTAGAGGTCTCTTCTGAACAGCTAAGGCTCTGTGAGGTGCCCTGCTCTGTGCTCCCCACACCTTCCACTCCCCACTCCAGCCCCATCACAGCACCTAGCACACCTCCCTGCAGGAGCCTGCCTCTTTGTTCTGTAAAGATATGATTCTTGTTTGGATCACTACTGTGTTCCCAGGTCCTAGCAGAGTGCCAAGCACTTAGTAGAGGCTCAATAAACATCTGTACAACTAAATTCATGGAAAGGAAGGGAAGGAGAGAGGGAAGGAAAGAGAAAGCCTCTCCTGGTGAGGTAACCCTCACATTACACTCATCATCATAACTGCTTCAAATTCATCATTTCTTAACAGTTTACAAACCACTTTCACAGAACCTTACTGACAGGATGTGAATATGATATGCATTTTTTTTAAATAAGTATGAGGAACCTGGGAATCAGAGTAAGAAAGTGACTTCCCCAAGATCACATAGCTCAGGGCAAGGCTGTGTCACAAACCCAGTCCTCTCTGATTCTGAGCTCACAACTCGCCAGGCTCTGGAATGCAGAGACTGAGTCTCAAGCATAAAGGGCCAGCTCCCTCTTAATTCCTGAAGGAAAGACCATAATAGTGAGTTCAGTCACCCAGTCTGATCCGTGAAGGTGGCCTTGGGATCCCGGAGGTTGCAGTGAACCCTCTCTTCTTTCCCTAATTAGTTCTGAGCAGTCAGGAATGTTCTCAGGGAGAAGAGTATTTCCTGGTCAGGACACCCACCCTGACTTCTGTACATCTTCGTCCCTGCCTGGAGGATGACAATGACCCTGGATTAGGAAACCTCACAAGTACCTCTCTTCTTACTCTGCCTGACCTGCTTACCTTCCATCTTTAGAGGAATGTTCAAGAGCAATGAAGAGAGAAGCCAAACCAGACTGCTAGGAAGCCAATTAGTCCTGCCTATTTTAAAGATGCCCAGACTGTGCCCCCACGATTCCATTTCTCGTCTCCCATCTTGCCAGGAAAATATTCACACACATGCACAAAGAGTTTGTTGCAAACGAATATTGATAAGAAAAAAAGGTAGAAGGCAAAAATACATGGAAAGGGGGACAATTAGAGTGCTTTCAATCCATATTGTGGACTATGATTGAGAAGTTCAAAGGTAGAGCTATGTACTGACATGTAGAAATGTTCAAGACATGGCTAAGCGAATAAAAGCAACTTGCAGAGCAAAATTCACAGACAGTAGGCTACTCTGTATGCTGAAACACATGCTCCTAAAACAAAGGTCATGATTTCTACCATAACAGACATAAGGAACAAATAGCGAAGTTCTGGAAGGACAAACATCAAATAGATAACAGGGTTACCGCTGGCTAAGGACTGGAGGATGGGAGCCATTTATCATTACTGTTTGAATTGGTTTTGATATATTATGCATGGAAGGAAGGAAGAAAGAAAACTAGCTAAGACTCTAGCTTTTCGAGAAAGTGGCAGTTGGGTCAGACGTCACCCACCACGAAGCTCAGCCTGAAGAGGCAGAGCTCTAGAAGCCACATGCCAGCCCTCCCAGGAATGGTGTCTTCCTCTATTCCAGACTCCACTCTCTGGATCCCCAGGAACACTTTCTGGGAGGAGAGTTCTCAGGCTGAAGAACTTGGCAGGCTCCTCAGGCAATGGAGCGGGTTCTGATCCAGGATTGTGGTCCTGGATACTCAGAAGATAAGGGCCAGGATGCTGGGTGAGTGCACATTTGCATATGGCCGGGAAAAAGAAAGAACTCACGTATGCCACAGGAGGACCAGCTGTCCTAGGACCCCGAATGTTCCATCCTCCTTCTCTGCGCTCTCCTTCTTCGATGACCACGTTTGGTGTTGAGTATCATGTCTTCTGGTGTTGATGCCAGTCTCAGAAACGGTGGCCTCTATCATCTCCACTGTGGCCAACATTCACGGAGTACCCACTGTGCTCCAAGCACTTTATCTGACTTAATCACTGCAATATAATAAAAGAGAAAGACCATTAAGAGTTCTGCTTCTCAGATACAGAAATTTGGGCTCAGAGAAATTTGATTGGGTGACTGGCACCCATCACACAGCCCCTACAGGAGTGTGCCAGGGTTCAGCTTCGGCTGCCAGACTCCCAGCCCTGCCGTCATGACTCCGACACCATCTGCACGGTGGAGGACAGCATCAGGATCCAAGTGGGAAAAGATCTCTCCCCGGACTCTGGGCTCTCTGTGCTGGAGTGAGCCCTGCGGGAAGTGATTCTACTTGAAAGACTGAAGTCTCTCCCAGCAGACAAGATTGAAGTCTATAACTGACAGGGAATGGGGAGGAAATAAACAGAAATCAGCAAGACCACAGTACATAATATGTGAGCTTCAAAGGAGAAGAGCTTAAGACAAATAAAAGGAAATGCTACCTTATATGAAGAGGATACGCCTGAAAAAGGAAAAAAAAAAAAGAAATTTAAAACAAAGTTTTGAAACTTGCATAGGTTTAAGGTCTGCGGATCTAACGTAAAACATTGAGACTGCCATTGTTAACACTTACTTAGAGAAGGCATTGTTAACATTTGCTAAGGGAATAGAATGTAAATGTTCTCACCCAAAGAGATAGAGAGAGAGAGAGAGAGAGAGAGAAACATGAGGAGTGATGGATGTGTTCATTAACTAGATAGTAGGGACTCTTGCACAATATATACACATATTCACCATGATGTTCACCTGAAATGTCCTACAATTTTATTTGTGAATTATACCTCAAAAAAGCTGAAAAAGAAAAAAAAAATGTATAGGTGGATGATTCCCTAGTTCTTGCCACTAATGAGTTCTGTTTCTGTGTTTTGCCGAATGTGTGAGAATTCCTTGAGGGAAAGGTGGAATGCATTGTGACCCCAACCTTTGCTTTGTTTTTTATTCTGCCATTTACCTGGTCTCTCTGACGGCCAAGGAAGCCTCTGTCTCATCACTAGGTTGAGGTCAAGCCCATCGGCCACAGGTGGCCCCTGAAACTGACAAATGAAACTCACTTTCCAGTTTGTTTTCAAGTTTAGTCCAACAGCCTTCTGGAAGCTACATAGC
Organism: Mustela erminea; assembly: GCF_009829155.1. NCBI lineage: Eukaryota > Metazoa > Chordata > Mammalia > Carnivora > Mustelidae > Mustela > Mustela erminea. The sequence continues at coordinate 104,066,160 of NC_045620.1, forward strand.
TGTCCACGCCCTTGAAACATCCCATGGGATGGTGGAGAGAATGCGGGCTCAGGTTTTCAATTCTGATGAGCCTGGGTTCAGATCCTGACTCTGCTGCTCAACAATGGGGTGACCCAGAGCGACCTGTATGCCCCAGCTGCCTCAAAACTCAGTTTTGCTGGGTGTGTGTAAGGCACTTAATAGCCCCTAGCATTAAATGATACCTTGTAAATAATAGTAGTGGTGGTTGTTATTAGAAAGAAATCCTATGCTTCACATCCGCTCAAGGTGAGAGTGTGTTTATCCTTTTGTGGGGGCCACCGAACAAGGATGGACATATTGCTGGGGCACTGGAGGAGAGATACAAAAATCAGGGTCCAAAGTTGTAAACCCTCAGAGCTCATTCTCCAAAAGCAAAGAATCCAGGGGCTTACAGCAGAATGCAAGTAGTCTTGAGTCCAGCCTAAGCCCAAAGTGTGGCAAAGCGCCCAGGATTGCTCTGTTCAGAATACAGGCAGCCTTCCAGGGGCCAGGCAGTGAAAGCTAGGGGCAAAAGGCATCTGAAATCTCCAGAACTTTCTCTATCCCTCAACCTCCCCCAACCCTGACCCTTCTCCCCACCCCCCCTTGCAAGGTCCCTTGGTCTTTCCATCAGGGCCCTGGGCACTGCTAAGGGGTAGGGGAGGCCATACCCCCGTCTGTGGTTTGTATGAACAGCAGGAACCTCTGGCAGTCCAAGGCCACAGAGAACAAAGACAGCCTGGAGCCTGACAAAGAGCCCTGGGTCTGGGTTTTTTCCTTGGCGCCTCCCCAAAAGCAGCTGTCAGGAAGGCAGCCCACTCCAGTGCCCTGGCATTGGCCTGAGAAGATTCTTGGGCCCTGAATCCTGCTGCCCAGGGCTGGACCAGGAGCCTGGCCAAGGGGAGGGCATTTCTGCTGAGTGAGCTGCTCTCCTCTCTTGTGGCAGGAAAGTTTTCTGGCCATGAGAGTCTGAGGGTCTGACCTCACTCTGGCCACTCCTTGGGTTCCAGAACCTTCCTTCCTGAGTGGAGGGTGGGTAGGTGCTGGGGAGTAGGAGGAAGTAGGATGGGGTGAGCAGAATTTCTAACACTTAAGGCAGGACCTGGATCGCTAGTGTTTATATGGTCACTGAGTCATCCACCTACCAGCTGGGTAACCTTGGATATTCTACTTACCTTCTCTGGGGCTCAGTATTCTCATCTGTAAAATGGGTTGCAAAAGGACCTTGCTAATTATTTGTAGCTTTGAAAAAAAAAAACTATTAAAACTAGAAAAAAGTAGACGTGCTATCCCTGTATACCTCGTTCCTGTCCTTTCCTTCTGTCACCTTCCACTCCGCTTCCCCAGTGATGTTCTTTCCTACACAGGGGTCCTCCAGATACCCCAGGTGCAGTCATCAAAAGGCTGCGAGTAGGCAAAGAACTTGGAAGACACATGCCCAGGACGTATCTCCAACCCAAACCCAACCAGACAAACACGCCGTTGGTGGCTTTTTCCAAACTGCCTTGCACACACGGGCCTTTCCTCTCACCTGCCAGGACCTGTATTTCTGTTTCTGTGTTTGGACAGCCTGAGGGGGAGGGGTGGAACATAGGCTCATTAATGATTGATTCTCTGGCAGGGCCGCCAGGAGGCCTCTGGGCAGGCTGTCAGCCATTTCCTGAGGTGTGGGGACAGGGTAGAGATCCCACAGGGCTGCAGCCTCACGGGGCAAGCCTGGGAGGGGGAAAGGCAGAGCACAACCTGCAGGTACCCTCAACACTTCTGCCCTCTGTGAAGGGGAAGTCGGGGAGTCTGGGGGCTCTGCCCTAGTGCTGGCCCTCCCCTTCTGCCATTGGCTTTGCTCCCCTTTTGGTGGGTCAAACCATGCACTGTTCTCCTCACAGACACCTCCGCCCCCACGGCAGCCCACCCCCCACACACAGCACATGGACTCACTGGCCCTTTCCTGTCCCACGGCTCACCTGTCCATTACCCCATGGTTCACAGGGCTGTTAGAAAAACTCATGTTGCAAACTTTGGGAAGGGGATTAAAAAAATTGGCTTCTCCAGCAAAATTTCAGAGAAGTTATAATTCTACCCTTCTTGAAAGTATTGGCCGGCCTCTGTTGCCTAACAATAATTAACTTCTGTGCAGAGCTGTGGTTTCCAAAGGGCTTCCACGTTCGTAACCCTCTTCATCTCTGCAGCAAATCTATGAGGCCGGTCTCACCCTCCACACTCCCCACCTGCACCCACATCCCACTGAATAAGCAAGCGAGGTTCAGAAAAAGGAGATGGGGGGGCACCTGGGTGGCTCAGTGGGTTAAGGCCTCTGCTTTTGGCTCAGGTCATGATTCCAAGGTCCTGGGATCCAGCCCCACATCGGGCTCTCCGCTCAGCGGGAAGCCTGCTTCCCCCTCTCTCTCTGCCTGCCTCTCTGCCTACTTGTGATCTCTCTCTGTCAAATAAATAAATAAAATCTTTAAAAAAAAAAAAAAAAGAAAGAAAGAAAGAAAGAAAAGAAAAAGGAGATGGTCCTGTTTCCCATAGCCAGGGTGGAAATGCCCACCTTCTACCTCTTAGCAGAGGGCTGTCAGTTTCTTCCCACGGAATGCATTTCAGTCCCAGAATGGTTTCCCATGCAGGGAGAGGGGGCATTGGCAGGTAAGCAAGGAGCATTTGGGGGGGCAGGGATCTTCCCCCAAGGCTGGCCTCTGGGTGGTCTGCACAGAGGAATTCCAAGGCTTCATGTCAAAATGGGAGAGAGGGGTCCCAGATTCCCTCCCTGTCCTGTCATTAAGAAGTAAGGCCCATGGTCCATGCTGGAGTCCAAGGGGCCAAGGAGCCTGAGCCACAAGGTGATAGGATTCTACCTGTGCACTTAAACAGCCACCTCAGTAGCCCATATAAACTCTGAGCTGCTTATAGAAACCCCAAACTACCGTCCTTCCTAATGCTATATCAGCTATGAGGGCCAACTCCTCCTGGTATGCCTAGTGCAGCTTGGTTTTAGCACCAAAAATCCCACATCTAGGGCATGCTTTCTGTCTTATCTCAGACAAACCCAACCACCGGCTCTGCCGATGTCGGCTTAATCCTGGGGAAAAAAAAAGATCATGTTTTGAAGGCTCAGCAGGTCAACTTAGAATTTAAAAAAAAAAAAAAAATTCACAGAATACTCCTGGGACTTAGGCAACTATACCTGACATGTATTTCAGACTCTTTGAGTGTTAAACCTGAAAGAACATTTATTTCCACAAAGAAACACTCAGATCTGTGGCCAGATCTGTCCAGTTTTTAAAGGCAAGCCAGAGCTACTCTTTCTTCTCTAATTTCATATCGGCAATTAATCACATTTTCTTGGAAAAACACTGAGTTCAAAAAAATTGTAACTGGATTTCAACCACAGGTTTCCAGTTGATCATCTCAGCATGAAAACCTTATGGGCCCCAAATCTAAGAAAAGCTGGAGAAGGAAGTGTCAGTTTTAAAAATTATGTTCTAAATGTCCCATTGATCCAGGAGTCTCTCATTCGTGATGCTAGATTATCTTGAAATATTAAGTAACATCAGAAGAAGGCTTAAGATTTTTATGTGTAACTAAAATGTTCATAGATATGAGTTTTTCAAATACGTATTTTTTATTTAAATAGACATAATATAAATATATTTTAATGTATTTAGCTTAAATATTGAAATATATGTATTTCAAACTCTCATTTTGCAGAGAAGGAGAGTGATGTCAAAGAGACTAAGTTGGCGTCCTGATTAATAATTATTTTCTTGGGTTGGGCATCTGCCTTTGGCCCAGGTCATAATTCCTGGGTGCTGGGATCCAGCCCCAAGTCAGGCTCCGTGCTCAGTAGGGAGATGGCTTCTCCCTCTCCCTCTGCCTGCCACTCCCCCTGCTTGTGCTCTCTTTCTCTCTCTCTCTCTCTCCCTCTCTCTCTCTGTCGAAAAAATAAATAAAAATCTTTAAAAATAAAATTCTAAAAATTCCATTTTCCAGACCTTGGTGGCGGGGAAATAGGAAGCAGTAAGTTACCCATGCCCGATTTCTGATTGTGATTAAAAAGTACCACGAGGCCTTGGTTTATCTCCTCAGTAGGGCTTACTATATTCTTACTGTTCGCTAGCTCTAGAACTCTGCTAGGTCTCCTCCTGGCTGTCTGCTATCACCTGTAATCCGGGGAATGGATGCTCTCATGACATGCAAATGGGCTTTTTGCACCTTTCATTTTCATATTCAAATGACATTTTAAAATGAGCTCACAAATGAGACAGGAATATTTTGACAAGTGGCTGTTTTTGTCCTTTGAGAAGAGTTTGCCAGAAAAGGGGGGGGGGGTGGATTTATTTTGTTGAGTGGGAGAAAAGCAAGAATGGATGTGTGAGTTTCCATGGTGATTGGTACCTATCAATCCCTTCGCTTGGGAAGAACTTCTGAGGTTTGCAGAACTGTTTGGGTCAGAGCTTGGCAGGCTCACCTGGGCACTGCCTCCTTAGTGGAAGGAAGCCTGAGTGGACAGTCAGCCTCCACGTCTACTGCCCCAAAGCTCCCCTCTGGAAGCAGGGCGGGCACCAGAGTGATCAGCTGGCCCATGCAGTGTCCATCGGACCTGCGCTGAGGTCCACCTCCGTCCCAACACCCTTGATCTTCCCTCTCCTGTGGTCTTACCAGAGAAGTACAGGATCTGGACATTTGGAAACCACAGAGCAATTTTAAATCACAATTTGGGAGAAACTTTTCACACAGTAAGGCCCCTATTGTTTTTGTTTAGGGCCATTGTTACAAATGTGGAAGATCCACTTGGGGACACGCATATTCTCTGCTCTTTCTTTTCACAAAATGATTGATTTCTATGAAATCAAGAAAGCCTGGGAGAGAGGAAGAAGCGAATTAACCTGAAAGATAAAACTTCTTTTTAAGAAATATTTTATTTATTTATTTGACAGAGGGAGAGGGAATACAAGCAGGCAGAGTGGGAGAGGGAGAAGCAGGCTCCCCGTTGAGCAGGGAGCCTGACCTGGGGCTCGATCCTAGGATCCAGGGACCATGACTTGAGCTAAAGGCAGATGCTTAATGACGGAGCCACCCAAGTGCCCCCAAAACTTTGTTTTTTCATTAAGAAAAACTGTGTGGTTTTACACACACAGGCACACACACGTGTACACACATGCACATCCTCCTGAATAAGACATTCCCTCTGTCCCTTCACTTGCACATCCTCCTGAATAAGACATTCCCTCTGCCCCTTCACTCCCCTCTCACTCTGCTATCTCTGGACTCTGTATCCCACAGCAGTCCCTTCAGGCCAAGGAGTTGTGTTCCTGAGCTTGGCCATCTGGTCTGAGACTGAGGAGCATCCAGGCCCTGCGCCACCCCCCCCACACCCCCACACCCCCTGCCTCCAGCCTGCAAGGTGCTCCAACATATTTGTTCACACGCATGATTTTCCCTGGACCCAGCCTCCTGGACAAAAGAGAAAAACCTATGATCAACAGAGAAGGCAGCTCATTCCTACCCAAGACACCCCGTCTTCTCCCTACCTAGGACCCCCAGCTCCCAAGGCTGCTGATTCCCCCAGACTAGGCCAGAGGTCAGCTCAGTCTTATCCCCATCTGACACCCTTCCGTACTAAAGTGAGATCTAGACCCTTACTGCCCGCCCTCTGAGCTGTTCTTTCAAGTTCAAAACCCCCAAAGGGCAAGAATGAGGGCTGGCTGGTGACTGCGTGTGTTTTGGAGGAGGAGAAGCCCTGTTGATGAGGTTATGGGACCATTTTCGTTAATCTAATAATATGAGTTTGTGGCTCTTGTCTGGGAGAGATGGATGCAATGGGTTCTGGGGCTTTTCAGGGTTCTGCCTTGGAAAAAGTCCACACCAGTGGTGAGAAGGTCGGACTTTCCTGCCTTCCTGTCTCCAGCCCTATTTGCAGGCTTCTACCTTAAGAAACAGGCTTAAAAACAAAAGTTCCCTCCTATAGAAGAAAAGACTGCTTCCCCAGAGGGGAGGGGGCGTGAGAGAAGGGATGCAAGGTGTCACAGAGAAACTGTGTCTCTCACCTCTGGTAGTCAGTGACCCCAGGAGGACCCAGAAACCCTCATCCTCAGGCTCTGAGGCCTCCATCTCCCACTCCTCCAATATATCCAGGCCTGATGAGGTAGGGCTCAGCTGCCTCCCTCTCCTCTCTCCGCTGGAAACAGAAGCTCCAGCGAATGTTTCTAACTCCTGAGTCCACTCAGCCATGTCCCCCTTGCAAAATCCTCCCCTTCCCGCACCCCCCTGCACCCAGCCAGCCAATCCGCGGCCTGCGAGTCTCTCCAGACCCATCTCTCAGGGCCCTGGCGGGATAAAACCGGTAGGCGATGCCGGGTGGATGGGAACAAACTTCAGAACGAGGAGAGACGCAGGGCCCAGGGCACCCTCACGGGCTGACCCGGGCAGTGAGGGCCTGCGGCGGCCGGCTGGCCAGGTATGCTGCCCAGGGGTTGGCTGAAAGGTGACTGGGGGACAGCGGTGATTCGAGAAGGGAGAGGGGCCCAGGGAGCCTGGCAGCGTTTCCCCCTCCTAAGTTAAACTGGATAAGGCTGGGGCAACAGAGGAAGAGGGCCCCGGGCTGGAGTTTGGGGCTCCCTCAGAGGACCCCCAATCCCGGATCCTCCCAGCAAACGTGTGTTAGCCAGGCCGAGGTGGGCCACCCTTCGCCTAAAAATCCTCTGACTCCAGCCACGTGATGAGAGCCTGAGGGATAGGGCCCGGGGAGAAGGCATAAAACAGGGACATCGAATCTCATGCCCCTTCCCCTGGGTCTGTGCAGGTCAGTGGCGTGGCGGCGGGCGCGGCGGGGACCTGCGTAAGGAAGCCCTGAGCCCTCGGCGGGCTGCGAGCGACTCCCCGGCGATGCCTCACAACTCCATCAGATCCGGTAAGGACGCGGCGCTGCCGGGACCCCAGAGCCCCCGCGTCGCCGTGCGTCCGTGCGTGCGCTCGGGTCGGTGGGGCTGGGGAGCTTACGCTCCGGGCTCGTGGGACCCACCTGCGCCGGGACGCAGCCGGGGGCGCCGCTGGCCTAGCTCTCCGTTGCGGCCGTCTCGCTGTTCTCAGGCCCCGAGGTCCCCCTCTCGGCCCGGCGAGCCGCCCTCCCCAGGCCTTGGTTTCTGCGGACCACACGGAGCGGTGAGGAGCTCTCCGTGCGGGTCAGAGGGGGTGTCCCTCGCGCCGCATCCCCGTCTTGCATGTCCCATGGGGGAGGACATCCTGCGTCTCTCAGGCCCTGGGCCGCCCCCGACCTCTAAGCCCTCGTGCGCGGGTGCGCGCAGCTCTTGCTCCAGGCTGCCCTGGTGGGAGGTGAGCCCTGCGCACCCCTCAAGCGGGCGGGAAAGAAGCCCGTGGTCCGGGGCCTGCGGGGCCTCTGAGTGCCCTCAGCTGCTCTCGGACTCCTCCTTGCCTAGCCTGGGGCAGGCGGCGAGAGGCGCGCGGGGCGTCCGGCCTGCGAGCATCCGGCTGCCCGCGGGGCCGAAACCCCCTCCCCAGCGGCGACCCGGCCCAAAACCTCCCAAAGCGCTCCGGGTCCCTCCCTGGCCGGGGCGCCTGCTCTTCCCCGCCTCCTGGCCCAGGCCCGGGTTGTTGGGGGCGGCGGGGAGGGTGGGGTAGGTGTTACGGAGAAAGAGCCCCAGGGTCTGGGCCGGCGGGCGCGGTGTGCGCGGTGGGCACGGTGTGCGCGGTGGGCACGGTCGCCTGGCGCGCAGCAAGTGTGGACAGCCGGCAGAGACACGGCCCGGCCCCCGGTGATGGATGGAGCCGGGCGGGCCGCGGGGAAAGCGATTTATGGGGCCAGGGCGCAACGCTATCGATTTGGGCCGGCGAAGTGAGAGGAAATCAATATTTCAGATGAATTCTCGGCGAATATGAAGTCCCGCTCGGCAAACGGGACATTTGTTATAATAAGCAGGGTCGGATCGGGCACGGCGCGCGGCTGAGATCTCTATTTAGCCGAGAAAGCCATGAGTCCGAGCTTCGCCGCGCAGCCTCGGGTCCGGGGGCCGAGGCTCCACAACGAGGGGTGCGGGGAACCCCGCGAGGCTCCGGAAGGTTGCTCTTTTTGGCTTGCTCTAAGGTGGGAGAAGGAGTCAGCGGTACTTTGCCTCGCCACCTCCGTGCCCGTAGAAGAGCATGGTCCGAGCCGTCCCGGCCACCTCTGCGGGCGCGGGGCCGCTTTCGGCGCGCGGAGTGGAGACCTCGCGGCCCTTCCCGGGAGCCGCGGGGTCGGCGAGCCAGGGAATCGAGCGGACCTCCCTGGCTCCCCTTACCCTGCCGCACTCCGGCGCCGCGCACGCTCCTTGACCACTTTCTGAGGCCGGGACCAGGTTTTCGCCCCTCGGTCATTAGCCAAACCGGGGTACAATACCGGACGTCGTCCCTGCCTCGGGATCAGAACGGTCTCCGAGGACGAGCTTAGTGCCCCTGGTTCCGGCCAATTCCTCTGGGCTCCCGATTCCATCTCCCCCAGCCCGCAGCCCGACCTTCCCCTGACCTTTCAGGCAATGGTAAGATTGGGTGCCCTGGGACCTCGAATTTACCGTGCTGCACCAGACCCCTTTCCCTCTGTTCTGCTAGAACTAAGACGAGGTCACGATCTCTTGGGTTGGCTTGATTTTGTTTTCGCTACCTATTTTCATTCTAGAAGCACTCAGAATAAATGGGGATGAAAGAAGAAAAGGGGGGGTGGGAAGACACCATTTATTTTTACTTTATTTTTAATCAGCAACTGGCCCAGAAGATGAGAGGTCATTCCCGACTGGCTCAGATGCAAATTGTCCTTGGGTTTGGAGAGAGAGCCGTCCACTCCCTGCAGGGCCAGGACAGAGGTATTTTTCCGTTTAAGGAAGGCACAGAGTCTACTTCTAAACCTTCCCCCACAACAAATAAAGAAATAAAACTGCAAGGAGGGAAAATGAGCCTTTCTCTTTTCGTTTACTTTAATGCTAATAAAGCAGAAGAAAACTGTAAAACACAGCTCAAACATTTCAAGGCTATCCCATTTCTTTTCTAAATTGTCTTAACGAAAACCTGAGCCAGAGACCTCCCTCTATCTAATCAGTTTTCTTAACACCGTTGCCTATATTTAAAGATAAACTCATAAACTGACTCCCGTTTTTATAAGCCCATTTCTATCAGATTTTAGCAGCTTCCTTCTTTTCCCCAGGCACTTCCATTCTTGAGTTGTCTTTTGCCAGGAGAGCTTCTATTTAAGTTTTCTCTGGAGCAGAATCCCGGCGTGCGCAGGCTAGGCGGTCACGGGGCTTTCCGCGGGACCGAGGCCGAGAGCACCCACCATTTCCAAAAACCCAAGAAGCCGGAGAAAAGTTTCCTGCGCGCCCCAAAAACCCAAGAAGCCCGAGAAAAGTTTCCTGCGCGGCCCTGCCCACCCGACCAGCCGAAGCAGCTCACCCTGGTCTGGTTCACTCTCACTGTCGTTTGATCTTGCTTTGAAGAAAGGTCTTATATATATATATATTTTTTTTTTCCCTACAAGCTTTATTCTGAAGGGCTGCGGAGAGCACACGGGGAATTATTTTGATTGTGCTGGTCAGCAGTGGGCTGAACATTCTGTAAAATCTGCTGGGAATTTTGTAGCATCGGGGAACAAAGATCCTTTAAAGCACAAGACCACTTTTTTTAATGTTTAAAGATAAATGCCACATAAATATTAAAATGAAAATAATTCCGTATCAGCAAGGAAGAGAGTTTAGTAAAAGCAAGCAGGTTGTCATTAAAAGTTATGTGCCAGAACTTGCCGGCAACCCTCTTCCCCAGCTACTGAAAATAGATTATTCAAGGGGTCAAATGAGACTTAAGATCGAGAAGGAACATGCCTCTAACGTCCTAAATCTGAGATGCAAAGCCCTGTTCCCTCCTCTTGGTCTATGAAAGGAGGAAAGGGGACCAAATGCGTTTGGAGAGATCTATTTTCTTCCCAGTTTTCTTGCCTGGGTTGAAAACAAGGTCTCCGGATGGGAAACAGTCTCAAGGAACATAAAGAGGTATCGGGGTTCCTCAATTCATCTTTGTTTCAAGAGGGTCCATCCTCCTACCCTCCTCAATGCAAGTTAATTAGGAGATAATTTAGCTACCTTGTGAATTAGTTTTAAGATAAGTATCTTTTCAAGCTTTGTCACTTTAATTGCCCCACTGATTGATAAGAAGTAATTATTTCTAATTGACACTTTTTTGATGTCCACTGGAAGCATTTATTTGGGACTTTTTTGGGGTGGAAGGAAAGTTAATTAATTTCATCAGTCTCTACCCAAAAAGACTCTGCCTAATTTTGCTGAAGAGGACAAAGGAAATGGAGGAAAAACAAAACAAAAAATCAGTCTCATGAAATTTTAATTACTGCGATATTTTTATTGAAAGGAGATCATCCGCTAATACAATAATATGTCAAAACTTTCTATTTATGGCTTCAAATCTCTAATTTAAGGGGGTACCTGTTTATTGGGTATATATTTTTCGATGGATCTACTCCCAACCCCTTCAGATGCTGACTTCATTTTGAAGGTTACTACGGTTTGTAATTAATTTTTGTGAAAAGTAAAATCGATAGAACTCCATATGCTCAGAATAAATGGCATCATTTTCATAAGAGCTAATTGTAAGAAAGACTTACTAATCATCATCCCTGTTCTGTAATTATTGATAGAGTTGGGTATGAAGGTGAAACTTTACTTCGGTGACATGCCTTTTCATACTTAAACCTCGGAGTAAACAGTTTAATCATTCACACCCTCCAGAATATGTTACTGTGAAAGAGAAAGAAGGGACAGAATAAAGAGCAAAAGAAAGACCCTTAAAGGAGGCAAGGGGGAGGGGGAGGGGAGCGAGGGGGGGGGGAGGTGGCTGGAGAGAATCAAAATGAAAGAACTTATCACAGAAGCAAAGGTAGCCAGGTGCACAGGACCTTTGTCATTCAATATATTAAAATGGGAATTCTACTTCAAAACACATCCTTTTGAACACAGATCTCTACCATAGCCCTAAGCAACCCCTATACACCACAGGCAACTTCCTCACTTTTCTATGCATGAAAAGAGGCAGGATTTTCAGGAGCCAGCTGGTCTGGCTCTTGGGTGTCTAGATATGAAGGTCTTGATTTGGTGGTGTCCCTAAAAAGGAAGCAAGAAAATACGCATTGTGCTCTGGGGGCTTGTAAAGAGATTTGAGTGTTGTTTATTTTTATTATTAAAGCCCCTGGGATCTTCATTCCTAGCTGTACACCCACAATCTTTCCACAGATGGACTTGCAACTCACTGACAGAAAAACGTTTGCACACAAACCCAGAGTGGAGACACATACTTGCACACACTCATGCACGACTGAAATGAGAGAAGCACCATCAGACAAGATGCGCTCCTGCCAGGTTAATTTCAGCCAGTGCCTTTCTCATTTATGTATAAAATCTTGTCTGCTTTTAATGATGTTTCTCCCGGATTACGTGGAGCTGCAAGAATGAGGAAACATTCTAAATGAAAAAAGAAATTTAAGACGTACAAACAGCAGATAATATCACATACCAATCTCACTATTAGTGAAACTGAAAAAATATATAAATAATGCAAAAAAAAATCAGCAAGGGAGAGTTTAGTAATGGAAAATTCCCCTGCAATTAAATGAAACAGTAATTTAGTAGAGATATGCCTGAATGAATTAGCATTTATTAATTGGTTCTCATAAAAAACAATTTGCGTGTGTGTTTCTGGGGGGGGAGGATATTTAAAGTATTTATTTTTCATAGGAAAAGTGCCTCAAATATTCCTATCAAATTATGGAGTGATCATATCGTATTTTGTGAAAAATCTCAGTTTTCTCATGGGGGAATTTCACCTGCCCACAAATAATGCGGGTTGAGGGAGAGAAGTCCTTTTAAATCAGAATGGAGCTGGTCCCCTCTTCTCTTAGGACATTTCCAAGTACGAAACCAATGGGAAACCCATTGGCAGGGTCTGTTATGCTCAGAAACATCCAAGCCTGGTACTGAGCAGACTCCCAGGTGACCTGTCTCCTCTGGGGCACGACTAACTGAGGCAGAGAAGCCTGCTTTGTGGCTCTGCCCGCCCCCACCTCCCCCCCCAACCCTCCTCAGCCAGCCCGCTCTAGCATCCTCGCCAGCTCAGGCAGGAACTGCAGTTTGTAATCTCAGCGAGGAGCTTGCTAGGGTTGACTGGTGCATGGATGTGTTTACTTTCTCTCGCCACAGTTGGTCTGTCTTCAGTTCTAAGCATTTTAAAGCTGCTCTATTTATCAGTCCAAGAGGGGCCGAGCTCTCAGTTGCGCTCAGAAAGCTTTGAGCTCTGGGGTTCTGAGAACACAAGGAGCCAAAAGATAAAAGAAACAATTTCGTTTAAGGAAAAAAAAAAAAAAGATGGTTTTAAAAGGAGAGGACAGGAGAATGCACCCCTATCCAATTGGCTTCTGTTTCAGTTGAAATTTGGGGACCGGCTGAATCACTGGCACCCACAAGTCCCCGCTCCCTTCGGAGATAGGACACGGGGATATAAAACATCATATAAAAAGAGGAGAAGGCACCCCCATACTCAGAGTTCTTTGGGGGAGTGATTCTTTTCTGGGTTCAGAATGGAATAGTCCGAGTTCTTTTGGAGAAAGAGCTAGAAGACATTCTGCGTAGGAAGTATGTGCAGGGACCGCACCTGCTTCTTTGCGGGGAGGAAGAGAGAAGAGCCATCCAGGGGTCTCTCGGTTCCTGAAAGCTCTACTATCCCAGGCCAACCCCAGGTCATTCAGTCAGTGATCAGTGACTCCATGACGGAGTCTCTCGGTAGGGTGGGTGGGCAGAGGCATCCACTCTTCCTCATTTGTGGTCAGCGCACTTTTAAGTGGACCTTTGAGGGTCATAACTATTTCCTTAAGTCCAGAGTTAAGGTTGACAGTCCTATTTGGGTTTTTTGAAAGCCCGTCTAGGTCTCTCCCTCAGCCAGGTGGGGACACGATGAGCAAATGTCTCTTCCATGGACCAGGGGCTAGAAAAATCTTCCCAGGAAGTTTTCTATTTTATACCCACAATTCATGTCATGAGTCTAGGCTTTGCCCTGACTGGGGCTCCTTCCCCAGGAATGGGGCTGGGCAGAAACCAGCATCTCCTTCCTTGAGGCATGTCCAAGGTCAAGGGCAGGGAGGTTCAGGAGGTCCCCCAGGGAGGGGTGGGTTCTGTTTCTGTGTTCATTCCTCAGGATCCCTCCCTAGTCCCGAATGCCAAATAAGATGCCAAGTCTTGCTAAGGCTCGGCACAGCCAGCCCCACGCTACGCTGGCTTTCCCGATGCCACTTTTAGAATTAAGAAAGAGCTCAGCACACCTTGGCACTTAGTGAGCCCTCAGTAAATGAAAGCTGGCTTAGTATCTCAGCGGGCTCTTCTTGGGATGGTTTTCCTCGGAAGAGGGCACATCAGCTTCTAATTTAATTCTCAGGACTCTAACCAGGCAGCTACTGTTTTTGACATTTTTGCAGAAGAGAAGACAATGGATGCTAAGAGAGGCTGATGTGACTCCAAACCCCTTTGTTCCACCCACCCTCTTTCCCAAAGTCCAGCTCATTCAAACTCCCTGTACCACTGCATGGTTCACGCCTGCAGCTCCGCTGGGAATTCGGGCCAGAACCCTCAATGAGAGAGGGTGTGAGAGCCTATAGGGACAGCAGTTGTGACAGCAACAGGCAGGGCCTTCCGTCTGTCAGCTTGTTCTCCTCATCTGGGTCCCTAACACTCCCACTCCTTAGAATAGACCCCTTTTCAGTCCAGTCCTTGGTCTTCCCATCTGCACAATGGGAGAAGTAGCACCCATGACGATGTCCCTCATGGAGGTCACTGTGAGGAAGAAAGAGGTGATCAGCCATCGGGAAAGGCAGAGTTAGGGGACTTTCTTTTAATGCATGCCCCCAAGGCTGCCATGTTTCCACCTGTATCAAAAAAGGGGGACAACTATTCTCTGGTACCTCGGTTTATCATAAGCCAGCAAGGAACTCAGTCCCTTGGCAGCTCCAAACTGCACTTGGCCTACCTACGTGCATCCACTTCAGAAACTAATGAGTTAGTGGGTATGATGGAAGTTTCCGAGTTACTGGGAAGACCCATCCACGACGTCAGGGGCCATCACCGGTGCCCAGTCTCATTTCCCTGAGTTTAGGCTCATTCCTTCTGCTGCTTCCGCAGAGTCCCTCTCACTCAGGGCTTCAAAACCAAATCATCTCCTCCTTCAGAGATGCCTCCATGGTCCAACTTGTAACATTAGCTGGTAATGTTTGCTCTCTTTGCTGTGAGAGTAGCTGGCTGCATTTCTCGGATGAAAACCCTTCTGTAGTTTAAGCGGAGAGACTGTGTGAGAGAGAGAGGAAAAAAAAACCCTAAATATTTTATATATTTCTTTTTCTCTCACTTCTTTTAACTCTGGTCTTTCTTCTCCTGTCTTCAGCCACAATGCTCATCAGTTTTTCTTTTGCACTTGTTCTCCTAAGTGGCCTTGGAGTGACCTGAGTAGTTAGTGCTAATTAGTCCCCTGGGACATATTGTCGCTGTCAGACCAGCACAGCAGAGAGGTCGGGGAGCTGGTTGGGTGACGCATCCAAGAAACAGCTTAATCTGCTGTCATCTTGTGAACTGCATGTTTGCACACCCAGGGTCCTCTGTGTGCATTGCATTTTTTATCCCTCAGCCTCTCTAGGAGGACAGCAGAACTATTATTCCTAGAATAAACTCCAGGGCCAGGAGGTGTCAGGAGGCAAGGGATTTTGCAGGCCCTGGGAAGCCAGGGCCATGGGAGCCTCCCCACCCCCACAGGCAGCAGGAGGGGTTTGCCTTGGAGGCTCTGCCTGTGCTGACCTTGCTGTTTTCTCCCTGTGTGACCTAGGGCAAGTCAGTTGTCTCTCTGGGCACGCGTACGCCTAGAATACGAAAATGTTGCAGGACTTCTAGAAAGTGCTGGAGTACGACCAGTATCCCCGCCTGGCACATAGCTCCTACTCAAGAGTTTGGGATTTTTCGGTTTTTGTTTGTTTGTTTGTTTGTCCTGCTCCATCCACTGGTCACAGGGAGGAGAGTCTCCAAAAATTCTCTAGGGCAGATGCCCTAGAGAAAATTACATTGTCTCAGCATTTCCTGTGAAACTCTGCAGGAGTAACTCACAACCCAGCATCCAAACTTTGTTCCAGTTAAAATTGAGGCCTACTGCCTAGAAGTGTTGGATTAAGTGAAAGCACACTGGGGAAGGGCTGGCTCGGACTCCCGTGGCCACTGTCAGCTGCTATAGCAGCGCACTCTGCAAAGTGAGTCTTTCTTTCATTCTACCAGAAAACCCAGTCATAGGGGAGACACTAGATCGAGCTATCCATGGGCTTTATGTTGGAACCCAGAGCATTCTAGGGCTTTGGTAAAATGTAGTGTCTTAGAGGACAGGTGCGTGGAAGTGGGTGTAGAGCTCCACTGGGCGTGTAGTAAGGGAGAACCACACAAAGACACGTCTTGGTACTTGTTCTTAATTGACACAAGACCATATGGTTATGTTTTTAAAAATTCACTAATCTCTCTTTCCCTCTCCCTGCCTCCACCCTGCCCCTTCTTGCATTTTCCTACTTTGCGTAATAATAATCCAGCTTTGTCTTGGCCAAAAACCCTGGGTGACATTTAGTATTAGCTGAGCCCCAAATCACTGACCCCAGCTCTGTTTTGGTCTTCTACCCCAGCCCTGAGATCGTTCTTTCAAAATGGTCCTTGGGCATCTGGCTGTGACTCAGGAGGTGGGAAGGGGGCTTGAGGAATGAGGAAGGGAAGAAGAGTGTTAGGGCAGGAGAGGTACTGGAGCCAAGATAGGACCCTGAGAGTCAGCGGTTTACTTCAATGTAACAAGCCCTCATGGTGGGCCACCCACCATGTGCAGGGCGCCATGCCAGCGAGGTGGCACTTGCTGACCCGGTGACAGGGGTGAGCAGCACCTTCCCAGGGCCACTGGAGTCTTGTGATTCCCTGTCAAGGGGACAGACCCCTTGACGAGGAGGGGAAATAATCAGACCAAACAATTCAGTGGCGAGTCAAGGACTGAAAACTAACAACCTGGGTAGTGGGAACACCAAAGGTCATTCATTTATCTCCATCAGTCACCCCAGCCCCACCGCGTCGTTGCTGACAGCGTGTAAAGCTCATCTGGCCTTCATGAGTCTAGTTGATCCTTGGAGCACTTGTTCTAGAAAGACAGCATTGGAGCCCGTGTGGGCTCAGCCAGCTCGTGGGGGTCTACACCAGGGACCCCAGAGTGGGGTGACTGGCCGACTCATGGCAAGATGTTGCCAATCTGTAGGTACAAATGCCATGGAGATCTGCCCACATCTGCTAAATCAAACCCTAGCCAGACACCTCTGATGCACGTCCTCCCTTCCCCCACCTTCAGGGATGTGCGAACTTCATAGGATTTCCCTTCTAGACCCCCCATCTCCTTGACAGTGTGACAAGGAGCAGGTCCTTCCGGTCCCCATATTCTGTGATGACATGACAGTGCCCCACACCGGGAAGATCCTCATGCCCCCCAAGCTTTCCCTCTCCTGCTGGCCACAGAGCTGTCTGGACAGCTGCCCCTAACTGTGACAGGTGGGCCCAGACCTCAGGGCTCACCCTTCTGCAGGTGAGACCTGCTCTCGAGAATCCTGCTGGCAGTGACACGGTGGCTGTCTTGATGGCTTTCTCACAGCTTCGTCCCTGGCTGGCTGGCTCCTGTTGGCTGGAAGGCATCCATCTCCCCGGGAGATTGAGGCCAGGAGCGCATCGTGCCGCTGCCCACACTGCTCTCTGCCCCCACCCCCTGGAAGTCACTGTCCGTACCACAGCAAGGACGCAATTGTGCACAGCTTTCTATTGTTTGCAGGCAATTTGGTGTGCGTTTGCCAATCCGCTCCATGTAGATAGCGCCCTTGTTGAGGCCAGGTGAGCCTCTCTTTCCCCTGGCTGGAGGACAAAAGGGAGTGCCAAAGGGGCTGGTGTCGGGGGTCTTATAAATTCAACCACTTACACCTGCAGAAAAATAGACACACGGCTCTTGCGGCTCTTGCCTCGGTGTGGCTGTGAGGACTAGATGACCTCGGGATTAGGAAGAGCTTAGTCTGGGGCTTCCCCCACCCAGCGACCCCCCACTGGCCCAGCTCAGATACAACCATCCCCTAAAGTCTTCCCTCCTCTCCAGCTCCCCAGGGCCCCCTAGCATTTTCTTTTTATGGCATGTTTTGCAGTCCACTGTGTGAAGGAATATTTCTATCTGTGGTTCTTGCCCTTCTAGATCTGGGCTACCTGAACACCTTTGAGTCTATGGGCCTCACCCAGAAGCTCCCTAGGGTTATGTGACACCAAATATCTACCTGGACCAGAGTTGGGTCCAGGCCTCACAAGCCTAGTGGCACAGCAGAGGCTCCATGCTTACGACCAGGGCCAGGTCAGGGACACCGGGCTGCCTTCAGAATGTGCTGGGGTAGAGTGAGGGCAGACTCAAGTCCAGAGAGTGCTGGCTGCGGCCTGTTCTAAGTGAACACTGACCCGAGGAGGGAGGCCTCCCACACCTGCTGACAGGGACTGCTGAAGCCTAGGGAGAGGCATCAACACACACAGACACACATATACACAACACACACACTCCCATACACACAAACGTACAGAACCATACACATACGCACTCACAGGCACACCCAGCCAGAGTTGGGACTAGGGCGAGGCACTGGGAGGGCAAGATTTAAGGATGCGCTCACTCTCAGGCTCATGCAAGGGGAAGGCTGGCCCCGACAGTGAGGGCCTCCTTAAATTCTGTACCCTGAGTGCAGGGTGTCCTGCCCCAGTCCCCTGGACAGGATACACAGGCTCTCATAGCCAGTTACACCCACACTCATATACACGTGGGTGACAAATGCTCACACACATACATACAATGCTTACTCTGTCTCACTAGGAAGTGTAAACACTAGGAAGAGGCCTTTACAGTGAGGAACACTGTCCTAGGTCTGTGGGTGATTTAAAAAAAAAAAAAAAAAAAAAGGCCAAAAAATCCCCTGCTCTCAGAGACCCCCAGAGATCCAGCCAGGAAAACCCAGGTGCCATTGCGAAGTCCCAATCTAGTCCACATTGCTGAGAAGCACCAGTAACAGACACGGCAGACGAAGAGAGGCCCAAGGTATCCGGGGGATCTGCTCTGTGTTGTGGGTCAACTCAGATCAATGTAAGCATGAGGTCCCTGGCTTGTGACCTCCCCTTTCTTGCAGCCTATGGTTTGAGGTGTGAGCAGAGGACCTCCGCTGTCTAGCCATGCCCTCCTCCCCGGGAATCCCATTTAAGTCCTAGGACAGAGGAATCATGAGGGCCCTACAAAGACCTGGGTTTCAAATGAGACCAAAAGACGGCCATTCACTTGGGCCACTCAGGAGACCAGTGTCAGAATCACTAGCAATACTCTGCCTCTGGGGTTCATATTGGCTCTTCCCAGACGAGGACACTGTTACCAAGCAGGCAGCAACAGCAGTGGGAACTGCTTATTCTAGAATCTGGCCTCTTGGTGCCCTGAGGACGGCAGCACTGAAGGTAGGTAGCTGAGGGTTGTCACTGGTGGGCTCCTTCCTCCACACAGACCATGAGAATATCCTGTCCGATCTTTCACCCTTGCTCAGAATTCCCCGGCAGCTCTCCCTGTGAGCCCTTCTGCCCTCAGCCTGCGGCTATGTGAGTACACAGGCCCCTGATTACAGAAACGTTCAGGGACCACAGGAGTGTGCCTCACAATCTCATGGAGGCACAAGGGTTCTGCAGTGCTTGCATGGACCGATTATTACCAACAATGCGGTGGCATCGTGAATGCTTTGTACATTGGATCCACAAATATTTGTATCGCCTTCATAAATCAGTGATTCTCAAACCACGTGTCCCTGCAGAACAGGCAGAGGTGCTCACTGATAATAATGAAACTGAGCGACAGTGGCAGGAGAAAGTGCATTTGTGGACAAACCACCTTCAAGTTCAAGGTGTAATTTTTTTTTTTTCTATTTAAGGGCCACTACCTCTTATATTCCTTGGGATCTCGGATCGACTGGGCAGCACATTATACTTTTTGCTATGTGGAGCTTGCTGTTCAGACGCCTTCTTGGTGGAATCGTGTGTGGCCTTCCTGAGGAGTGTCATAATAGTGTTGATGTGAGGCTAGGGCTGCCTGATGTCTGCCTGGCCAGCATAGCACCCCCATTCTGTGAAATGATGAGCTGCGCAGGCCTGCATCAGAAGGTACCATGGAGAATTTGCATTTACCACCGTCCAGGAAGGAGCCCCGTCCCCAAGTCCCCGCCTCTCTCACCTTTCCCTTCTCAAAAAGCCCCCTGCTTTCCAGGCAAGTGGTACCTAGCATGCGTGGGTCAGTCATGTAAGGGAATCAGGGATCATGGCCAAGTAAGGACACTCACCCACACAACTTGTGCAGGTTGCTCCCCTGTCTTGCTCTGGAGCAGACTTAGGGCCAAGACACCTCTCCTGGAGCTTTCCTCCAAAGATCCTGCACCCCCCCCACACACTCTCTGTCCCAGCCCCCTCCCCCCACCCCTTATTCAGCTCAGGCTGTTAAAACATAATGCCAAGGGTGCCTGGGGACTCCATTCATTAAGCCTCTGACTCTTGACTTTGGCGCTGGTCTTGATCTCAGGGTTGTGGGAGCCCTGCAGTGGGCTCTGCACTCAGTGCAGAGTCTGCTTGTCCCCCTCCCCTTTCGCCACCCCACACGGGCTCACGCTCTCTCTCTCTCAAATAAAATCTTAAAAAAAAAAAAAAAAACCACACAGTGGCACACGCCAGGTGGCTTAAACCACAGACATTTATTCCTCACTGTCCTGGAGGCAGAGTCTGAGATCAGAGTACCAGCATGGTCAAGTCTGGTGAGGGTGCCCTTCCTGGCTTGTAGGCGGGGCCTTCATGTTGTGTCCTCACGTGGCCTTTCCTTGATGCAGGCGCCTTATAAGAATAAGCATTATTATAAGCTCAAATGATAAGCACTGTCCCCATCATGAGGGCTCACCCTCATGACCTCATCTAACCCTAATTACCTCCCAAAGCCCCCCCGCCCCCATATACCAAGACACCAGCATCTGGCCCATGACACCAGCCACAGAAATATCATTTCTTTTTCTCCTCAGGTGCACAGACCACTGGGTCCGCTAACCCAGTGGTGCTTCTGTTCCCAACCCTCTACAGCCCTGAGACGGACCTGTCTCCTCTCTTTCTGACCTGTTTCTCTCCTAAGTGGGTACCCTTCTGGGTCCCTGTGCCCAGATTTCCTGAGGTTTTACTCCAGCTCCTCAAGAAGCATCTGGGGTCCCTCTGCTCTCCTCCTGACTCTCCACATGCCTGACTACACCTCACCGTCACCCATGCTTAGTTACTCCAGGGTCCTAGGACACACTCTCACTCTCTCCCCGGGGCCACACAAGCCTTGAGCTCTAACTCCAAATTGTTTCAAAGGACATTCGTACTCTAACATTCAGTTTAATAAGTAAACATCTACAGAACCTCTCAGCATGGCAGGTGTGGAGCTAGACTCGGACTGCAGAACTCAGGAGACACGCTGACATTCTAGAGAGAATGGAAACAAGTTGGACTTTTAGCCACAAGCGAAGAGAGAATGGAAAGGTTCCTTTCAGACAGACCTAAAATGCAGAGCTAGTGGGAGAGGGAGGGAGGCGGGGCTATGATGGGAGGGGCAGGGGTGGGACCCTACCCTGAGGGAGGGGGCAGGATTCTAGCAGGGTCTGGAGGAGGGACCAGTGGGAGCAGAAATGTGGGGTCCTAGGACTGTGTCAGCTCCAGGGACCAGAGTCGGCTCCAGGCAAAGGGTGCAGCAATGGAACATCAGGTTGGGACTCCCACAAACGACAGGGGTCTTTGACCAGAGAGGCCAGACGAAGGCATCAATACCAACCCTGCCATCAGGAAGGCTGGGTCAAGTGCACTCAATGTACGCGTTTGGGAGTGTTTACTCACTGTGCATGAAAACTTCCATCCTTCCCTGGTTTGACTTCGCACTTCCCTTGTTGATCTTCACTTCCCTTTAGCTCTCTAGCTAGAGCCACATACCTATTTTATCCTCTTTGAGCTTTGTGGTATTTTTATTAAGGGGAACAGCTTGGCAGTAGTCCGGGATGGCTAGATGACTCACGTTATTCAAATGTTCTGATTTCTCTCCTTTCCCAGCCCTGTCCCAGAGAATCTTAGCCTGGTGATTTTCCAAAATCATCTCAGAGTCCCGTTTGCACTTCCTTTTAGTCCAATCATTAACAGGCATTTGTGGGCAAACCGCTGGTGTACAGTTTGAGAACATTCTATCCCACCTCCCTGACGCTGTTTCCCACCACTTCCATATGCAAACCCGTGTTCCAGCCAACTGGTCTCTGTTTCCAAAACACACTGTGTACAGTCCCACCTCTGTACCTTTGCCCGTGCAATGGCAGTGGCCGGGACCCATCCCTACTCCCACTCTTTTGACAGAGTTCTGCCCATGTTCCACTTCCCTCAGCTTTTGCAACCATCCCTGTCTGATTCCCCGTCTGATTCCTGCTGAGCTAGGCAAGAGTGAGAACTCTTCGTTCTCTCTACCTCCCCAGCACTGGAACACAGAATCCTATACCAGATGAGGGCTCCACAAAGGCCTGTGATGGGATTTTTGACATAAATCTCCAATAGCATGTTTTATTGTTTTGCTAGTTGACCTAACTTGTCCATTTGAGCTTTTCGAGTGAGGTCTTCCCCACGTGGAGCCCACTTGGTCCTTTCACACGATATTGCTGTAATCACTGTCTGATTTTCTTTATAATAAGGGGGTGCTATGGGACTGAGGAGACCAGGAATTGTTGCTTTTCTGGGAAACCTGATGTGGCCACTGAGGAGGCCTGAGACCTCTGGGTCTCAGGGACCCCTCCTCAGTCCTAAACCACCTTGCTGGCCTAAGCCCAGATGTGGGGTGTTGAGTTTGGGTAGTAGAGACCACTGGAATTAGCAAACACTGGCAGGCTGGGCAAGACTGACCCAACAGTGTCCTTCCTCATGGATGCTGGGCATCGGCTGGGCAGGGTGGGTGGCCAGATTCAGGGCTATCTGTGAGGACCAGTGCTTCCAAGAACTGAATTCCCCAAACTCATCTGGCACATTGTAGATATAGGCTAGATGCTTAATAAATATTTGCTAAATGAAATCACCACTTTGAAATTTGCTTTATACAAGTGTTTCTCAAATGTAGGCTTTATTCCAGCTTCAGAAGCTTCCAGGGCTCTGCGAACAGATGTAAGGCCCTGGAGCCTGTCCCCATCACAAGAGCCCAGTGATTCTGCTGTGGATTAGCATTTGAGAACTCCAGATCTAGGGTCTGCCAATCAAGGCCCCGTCAGGGGTCTCTCACACGTGGAGACTCGCATGCCACACTTGCTGGGGAGACAGTCCTTCTTTCTGTATGGAACCCCTGCCTCTCAGAGATTTCCCCTCTGGCTGTGGGAGAGAGTGGATCTGACTCTCATGCAGTCTCAGGTCTTCTCTTAACTGGTTGTGCACAAGTCAGTTAACCTTCCTAGTCAGTGTCTTCATCTAGAAAATGGGCTCGACATGCCAGCCCCACCTCTCATAGAATTATGAAAACCCGTCCCTGGTGCAATCAAGGTCCTATTGATATTTGTTGAATTTATTTAAATGTTAGAATCACTTACTTGCCAGCACTTTAAAAGGGCTCTGCAAATGTTAAGTGAGTCCATAACCAACCTTTAGGCAAAAATCTAGAAAGTTCTTGAAAGGAGGAGAAGCCCGGAACTCCTGGTTAACTTGGGGGGAACCCCGCCTGGCCAGGCAAGAGGGACTGGCACCTACACAAGGCTTTGCTATACTGCTGTGTGTGTTGACATCCTTGCATTAAAGAAGAATTTGCCACGTGATAGAAGGATCAGGAATGGAGACCAAGATGGGAATGACAGCGATGTCAAGAGAGCAGGTGCACGTAGAGAGGGCCAGATGTTAGAAAGCACTCTCTGCTTGACTGAGCCTGCCTTAGACTGGAAAGTACTTGGAGGGACAGCTGAATATCCCAGAAGAGTAGCCCCCAGGGGCCTACCAAGTCTTCTGGATCCAGTTCAGAGCTAGAACCCTATGGATCTGTGCATTAAATTGCTGGCGCTGCCCTACCAAAGCACCACAAACTGGGCAGGGATACAGGAGGCTGAAATAACAGAAAGTTACTGTCTCACAGCTCTGGAGGCTGGAAGTCTGAGATCAAGGTGTTGGCAGGATTGGTTCTTTCTGAGGGCTCTGAGAGGAAATCTGTTTCCCATGCCCCTCCTCCAACTTCTGGTGGTTTGCTGGCCATCTTTGATGTTCCTTGGCTTATAGCAACATAACTCCAATCTTTGCATCACGTTCTCCCTACGTCATCCCTCGGTGTCCACATTTCCCATTTCTGAAGGACGCAGTCACGTTGGATTAGGGCCCACCCTAATGACCGCATCTTGATCATTTACAAAGACCTTATTTCCAAATAAGGTCACATTCTGAGGTCCCGTGGGTTGGGACTCAACGTCCGAGTTTTGAGGGGACACGATTCGATGCATAACAATCTGAGTGTTGTGGGTGGTTAGTCTCGGTCAGTCCCCACCCAGCTCTGAATGGACCTTTAGCTGCTTTAGGTCCAAATGGCACCACGTGTAGAAACCTCTATTAGGACTGACAGAAGAGGAGGAGAAGCCAATCTGGGTTCTGTAGAGCCTTTCTTGTTTGCCCACCCCAGTGTTCCCACAGAGGAAAGAAATCTGCTTCCCAAACCCGGAACCCACAGAACAGAGCCTCCTGTCTGGGTTCATGATGTAAGTAAATAAGAATGATAAGCAAACAAGCTAGTAAGAGGAGCAGAAATCTCTTTAGGGTGTGCCTTGGTTCAGAACACATTCTGCCCAATCCCTACAATTTTCTTCCTCCAGTGTCCACTAAGATGGCGCTAGCCATCAGGTCCCAAAGGGTCGCCTGGAATGTGGAATGAACAAGGATTAGGTCAGAAAATGTGAGAAAATTATGTGAGAAAATGTGAGCCTTGGTGAGGTCATGAAGTGCGTTGGTGACACTAGACAGGTCGCCTCCCCCTTCCTAGCCAAGGACAGTCTAGAAGGGCACACCACTCTGTCGCTGATCAGGATACAGCACATGGCCCCCTCCATACTCACTTAGCCACAGTGTCTCACTCTGCCATCATGCAGGTCACAGGGTGGCTCAGGGGGCTACTTTCCTTCATTCCTACAAGTGGCCTCAGGGCCACCCCCTGGTAGGTCTCCTGTGTGGAAAATTTGTCCAAGGTCCCCCCACAGAGCTCTCTCTGCACCCAAGGGCCTGAGGGCAGTCCTGGAGTTGCAGTGATTGGACTGGGAGGACAGTAAAGATCATTGGTCCTTTCAGACCAGATGAGGATGCTGAGGCACAAACAGGCAAGGTCAGAGAGTGGGTGGAACCCGGGTCTCAGCACCCCCGTTCCTACCCCTGAAACCATAACCTGCGGGCTGAGTCTATCCCCATCTGTGCCTCGCTGGTTCCTTATGCAGCAGCGAGTGCGGCTTCTAGGGTGTGTAATCCACTCAGCTACGGTGCCGTGCCGGGTTCTGGGGAACCAGCCATCGTCAGGTGTGGAAACCACAGACATGCCATTTTGTCACAGATTTGGCTCGGTGCGTCAGGCTCAAAAAAGCAGTTCCTCTTCATTTGTTCCTACCTGTTTGGCAGCTCAGGAAGGCCAGACCTCCTTTCTTCCCCCTCCCACCCCAGCCCCGAGGGTTCTGCCCCCCACCCCACACATACATACACACAGACACAAAACCTAAGTTCAGGCCAAAGCTCACCTTCAAGTTCAGGCCAAAGCTCAGCCTTTCCAGCCACCTCCGTGCTGAGCTAGTCAATCACGTCTTATCTCAGTTAAGAGCCAGAAGCACAGAATCCCAGTTAGAGAGAATCTCGGAGCAGAGGTCATTGAGTTCAGCCTTCTAGGTGAGGCCAGATTTCCCTCTGCTCTTTGTCACATGATTTCACGTCTCTTCAGGATGCCCTAGTGCCTGTGGCCTCTCAGGGAGGGCAGACTGCTGCTTCCTTCCCTCTCCGCCTCCCTGTTCTCCCTTCCCCTCCAGGGGCCCTTCCAGCTACCCCCCCACTCTCTCCCCTCCCCATCGCTGGGTGACTTTTAAATCAACATCCACAAAACCCACATTTATAACATTATAACTTTCAGCTATAGAACCTGGCAGAATGTTCCATAACATACGACATCAGGACGCAAATTCTGATGACTCACCCTCATTCCCCAACACACACACACACACACACACACACACACACACACACCCCACCCCACCACCACCATAAGCATTCCACAGGCTCATCGAAAGAACTGAAGGAGACAGCGCATGAGAATGGATTTTTAAAATTTTAAGGTTCTATAATGTGTCAGGGATTATTAACTTGTGAGTTTCTCAAGGGCAAGAACTGTGTCTTCTGCTCAGAAACCATCTCCCCACACACACCCAGCCTGGAATGTTATTAGACATAGAGGGGGTACTCATGGAATTGAAATCTAACGAACTGAAAATTGCTTTAATATAGACCCATATTTTAAAAAACAGCATTAATATCCACAAGGCCTCTGACCCCAGGGAGGGTGCTGGAAGGTGTAGCACAGTGATTTGTGGGGCTTCTGGGATTCTAAGTATGTGTCCAGGGGCTGCTAGCCTTGCCGCTACCTTGCACACCTCTCTCCTCTGAGAGATAGAGGCTCAAGCCTTTTCTGCTGCATCATCCTCCTCACGTCCCCCATGGCATGTGGTGTCGGGAGTCTAGAGGTCTCTGAGCTCAGTGGGAAGGAGCCGAGAAGAATGACCTCTGGGAACCCTCCAACCAGCCCTGGAAACATCCACCAAAGCCTCTGACCAGAAGTTTATTTTTAATCAATTAATTAATGCTTTCAATAAATATCTATTGACCATCTACTGAGTGGATATAAACTCTGGGCAATCGCAGAGGAACTGTTAAAAAATAAATATTCAGGGACACCTTGCCAAGAAACTCTGGTCGAACTGACTGGAGGTAGAAAGTTCCAAAGGCCCCAGGCGATCCCAGCACGCAGTCAGGGCAGGAGCACGGCTGTCTCCCTGCAAGGCAAGCTTATGTGGTCAGGTGGGAAGCTACCCCTGCCTTCCAGCAGCTAGGCAGCTAGGGGGCAGGCAAAGCATGGACCCTGAGAAAGGCCTTAATAATGAGCCTCAGGTGGAGGGGTAGGGACGGAGCAATCAGAGAGGGGATAGTAAATGTCTCTGAGAGCTGGCCCAGGGGGGCTTCTATTTGGGGGAACACGAAGGCCAGAGTGTGGGTACAGACTAGCCATTCCAAGGCTGCACTCCTTCAGGGAGAAGAGGCAGTGTGTCTCGAGTTGGAGAATGAAGGAAGAAAGGAAAACGGTGCCCAAGCTTAACCACAGGGAGAGGGTGGCCCATCCAACTGTTTGGCTTACCGATACCGTTTATAGACCTGAGGAAGCTTGTAGAGGCCTCCAGAAATCTCTGAGACAGCCCCAGAGGGGAACCTAGCCATGGAACCCTTGCGCTTGCTGGCCCTCCAGGACTCAGAGGAGCCCACGTTCTCCCCCTCGCCTCCAGCTCACCAGCCCCTGGTCTCTCCAGGTGTCCAGACTGGCTTCAGGACAAGGCCGCACCTCACATCCGGTAGGACTTTTCCCGGGAAGCTTGGAGGTTTTTTGCCATTTACAGCAGCTCCGTCCCTGGAAATCCACGCACTGGGGCCCTTCCTGGGAGGGAGGTGACAGGGTTAATCTAAGGGCTGGGGGAGGCGGAGAAAGGCCTTGAAACACACAGGGAAGCCAACCAGATTAATAGAGGAAGAGAGAGGGGGGTAGACCATTAGGAAGACAAAGAGAAAATCATGCTGGAGCAATAGAAAGGGAAATCTAATATCAACTAGGGAAAAATAAATGGAGATTAGGGCAAACAAATTAGCTTTAATGGGTTCAATGCTAATACAAGAATAACAGCCGAGCTGCGAATGCCTTTGAGGGGAAGATGGGATAAAGAACCTGAGCAGTCATGCAGGCAATAAAGATGGTGTGGAGAGGGGGGGGCGGCCAAAGGCGCAGGGGAGGCAGGGAGGAGAGAATGCTGGGGGTGAAGGGTAGGCAAGAGGTGGGCCAGATGGGCGGGCTCTGCCATCTTGGACAGGACCCAGAGACTGGGGCGGGGAAGGGGCTGGGAGGACTGAGAACAGGGAGACGCAGGAGCCCCGAGTGAAGGCTGGAAATAGAGACGAGGGAGGCAATCGGAAAGGGCAGGGACAAGGGACGGGAGGGCAGAGGAATGAAACCCGGATTGGAGACAGACTGGGCACAAAGCAGGGTTGGGAGCGACAGAGGGGAACAGAATGCAGGAGAATGAACCAGTATGCAGGGGAAGGAGGTATAAGAGAACCGAATTCAGCGAGTCCTCTGAAGAAAACCATCGAAAAGACAAGATTAGGCCTCAAGAAAAGGAAAACCTGGGGAGGACCCCAAAGTGGGTTTGGTAGGTGACAGAAAGGCAGAGTTGCTCCAAGAGAAGGGGCCAACTATCCTGCTGCCAGGAGCCGTGCCTGGTGAGGACATGGGCCCAAGCAGTATCTTGAAGGCCCTAAGCCCACCTCTCACTTCTGCCCCTTTGTAATGATGTGGCCTTGGGCAAGTTACATATGGCCTCTGCTCCTCAGCTCCTCATCTGTAAAATGGGGACAACAGGGTACCTACCTCAGTGGGCTGTCAGGAGGATTAACGAAAGGATGCTTTTAGAGTGTTCTGCCTGGCTCAGGAGCCAGTACCTCCTGCCATGCTGGCTTTCGATGGTATCCCTAAGCATTGACTCATAGGGGAAGGAGGCTGAATCCTGAAAATAGCCTTTGCTCCTTGCCTCCTTCCCCTCTTTCCTCTTCTTTTTAAGTCCAACATTGGCAAATGACCCGCCAAATGTGGTTCTTTCCCAGCTAGAGACTAATCCAGAGGAAATCTCTTTATCCACCCTTGGTCGCCCTCTGCCTCTCCCAGCCCTCTCTCCCTGCTGAGGAGCAAAGAGGAAGGCAGAGCTTCCAAGGGAGCTGAACTTCTTATCCTATTGTTCCAGGGGCCTCCAGGGACCCTCAGATTTGCCAGAACTCCAGGTAAGAGAGGCTGGAAGCTGAGCCTGACCTCATGGCCTCAACTTGGAGACCCTCAGGCTGCATTAAAGTGCAGGGAGGCCCCACAATAGGAAACGGAGTCCAACAGACCAGGAGGGAAAACCAAGAAGAACAAGGCCAGGAATCAACGAAGAACCACCTAGATAGGGACTCCAGGGCATTCCAGAACCTTACAAGAGCAAGACAATGAACAGGCAGGAATAGGCCTCTTCCTTTTGCTCCCTGCTGGGACCAGTGGCTTCTTCCCGCAGTGTCCACCTCAGGATACCTCAGGGTACCTCAGGGTACCCTGCTCAGGATACCTCAAGGTACCTCAGGGCTCCTTTGTGCTCTTACAGCCCTCCAGCACCCAGAGAAACAAGTTTCTACACCAAAGCCTCCTGCTAAAGTGCCTAGGAACAGGCTTCTTGTTTCTGACTGGACTCCGACAGACATGCTACTTAATGTCAGAGGAGGTCTGAGGAAACAGGACTCCAGGACTGGCTTGGTTGTGCCCTCGGGCCTTGAACACAGAGCACAATGCTGAGCTTCTTGGCAGCGAGACCTGGGAAACCAGTTTCATTTTGACCAGCTGGATCCTGTTAGACATAAAAGGGCAGCCCTGCCCCACAGCCCCAAGTCAGAAACTTCTCCTCAAGGGAGCCCCTGACCCTGGGACGTCCAAGTCCCTGGAAGGGCAGTTTTTGACACTACACCGTGATCATCCCTAATTCAAGCTGTCTCTTGTGACTCTTTCCCTTGATGCACACTGAAGTCTCCCCCAAAGAGCCATAAACCCCGGGGAGGGGGGTCAACTTGTGTAGGTCACCCCTCGTCTTTCTCCATAAGGCCCTCTCAGGCCAGGGTTAGAAGGAAAAGGCTTCTCACCTCAGAATCTGCAGACCCACCTTGGTGACAGTTGCCTCACGCGGGTGACATGGCACAGTAGCTCTGTTTCCACAGAGAGCTCCTGTAGAACCAAACAGGCCGTAAGTTCATGACAAGCACTCACACATCTCATGCTGATGACAAAGCCTGGGTGTAAAGGAAGGCCTCCGCCTTCATCCCATGGCTCCTGGAGGAGGGCAAACTTCTCTTTTCCTGGACCCTTTTTTTAAAAAAGCTCATGTCTAAGAGAATGTGACTTTGGAAGACACAATTCTGCATAGGGCAAAGAATGTGTGGGCTTCGCTAGGCTTGTTTTAGGCCTGTTTACTTTCTCTCCTCCCCCTGTCTCTCTGTCCCTCTCTTCCTTCTCTCCTTTCTTCCTTTCTTCTAATAATTACCCAACACTTATTGGATACCTACTATGCACCAAGCATTATACTAGATATCAAGGTTTTTAAGAGAATTAAAAAAAAAAAAAGCCCCATCATCCCTCAAGGGGCCCATAGTCGATGCCATGGGACATAGCCAGTATAAACAGACATGTTCTCTAATACATGTAGTGGCAGACACCGTGCCCTGGCATGTTTCAAAGAAAGGACCAGAAACAGCAGGAAGGAAGGGCAGGGAAGACTTCCTGTAGGAGATAGCTTCCTGAAGTGACTCAAGGTACGAGTACGAATTTTCCCAGAGCTGGTTAAGAAAGGTCACTGCGGGCATGGAGGGCAGCAGAAACAAGGCTACAGGCAAGAATTCAGATGCTGTGAAAGACCAACAAACAATTCTGATTTGCTCAGTCATCGGAAATAAGGCTCGGACAGGTAGGGATGGAGGCTGGAGAGGTAAGCCTGGCTCAGCTCATGGGGACCCTGTCCTCCAGGTTTAGTACAGACATGTTCTCTAATACGTGTAGTGGCAGACACTACCACCAGGTAGTGACCTTACCAGGTAGGAGATGAGGCTGTGCCCCAGCAGTCTCTTTCAGTAGGGACACGGCTGGACTTGGGTTTTAGATGTGTGGCTCTGCAGGAAAAAATCACTTGTGCACGCTGAATGCAGGCACGGGTGAGTCCACGTGACTCGTTAATTCCTACACACCTTTGTCCCAGATTATACATCACTTAGGAACTAATTCTATCTCTCACCTTCCCCCCATTATGCTTTAGTACTGTACCCTTCTGTGTCCTTAGCACCATCCAAGCAGGACTCACACATTATTTGTGTGTTCACTTTGTAAATATCTACCCATTTCTAGACTGGAGGCTCCCTGAGATCAGGCGTCCGTTCTCTGTGATCAGTTCCAGTAAAGTGCTTGGCATGTGGTGGGTACTCAGCACATGTACACCGAATTGACCCATAAATACACAGATGCGTGAATGCAGGGATGGCTAGGAAGGTACCGGTTAGGTAAACATTTAGGGGGCAAAAATACCATAGTTTGGTGAGTCCTCCATCTGGGGAGAATGGAAGAAGCTAAAGGTGCTCAGTTAATTCATGGGGCATATATTAATTGAATACCTAATCCAATTTAATAACAAACAAAACAGACATGGTCCTGTCCCCTTCATGGAGCTTTCAACCTGGTGAGCTACTCGGGTGTATAATCATGCCAATGAGTGTAAAATTTAAATTTGAGTGAATACCAGGCAGGAAAGGAAAGGTAAGCTACTCCTTGATAGTTGGTGGAGAACATCTAAACACAGGCCCTAACCTTCTCTGTAGGAGATAGCAAAGCCACCTGGCCCAAGTGGCTTTGCACTAAACTGTAAGGGACAAGTCCGAGTTAATGAGATAAGAGGGGAAGACAATGAAATAAGTCAATCAGAGAAAGAAAATTATCATACGATCATGCTCATATGTGGAATTAAGAAAGAAGGCAGAAGATCATGGTGAGAAGAAAGGAAAAATGGAACGGGACAAAACCGGAGAGGGAGACAAACCATAAGAGACCCTTAATCTCAGGAAACAAACTGAGGGTTGCGGGAGTAGAGAGGCTGGGGAGGAATGGGGTGGCTGAGGGATAGCCACTGGGGAGGGTATGTGCTACTGTGAGTGCTGTGAGTTGTGTGAGACTGATGAAGCACAGACCTGTACCCCTGAAACAAATAATACATTATATGTTAATTTAAAAAAATTCTGTGTAATGGGGGAAAAAATAAAGAGGGGAAAACAACAGTTCAGGCAGAGGGAACAGCACATGCAAAAGCCCCAAGGGAGAAGGATGTGTTGCTGGCTCTGGGGTCACGCAGAAGGCCCACAAGGGTGCAGGGCGGAGTGGTGAAGGGGGCACGAGGTGATGCCAAAGGGTAGGTCCTCTGCTTGCACGGCAGGTCCTTTGCTCCCAACCAAGATGACACTAGTGAGAAGCCTCTTTGTGACCCAACAGGAGATTTCCAATAGGAAACTGAACATAGAAGAAGGGGGAATGCTCTGGAGGTCCCGGGGAAGCCCGTAGGACCACCAGGGCATCGGTAGTAGGTAAAATGGCGGGAGCGGGGGTGATCACCAAGGATGACCGTCTAGAGTGGGCAGAGCCCTGGGGTTTGAGAGAAGCCTGAAAAATACACACATATAGAGGGGCCTGGGTGACTCAGTGGGTTAAAGCCTCTGCCTTCAGCTCAGGTCGTGGTCCCGGGTTCCTGGAATCAAGCCCCGAGTCAGGCTCTCTGCTCCACAGGGAGCCTGCTTCCTCCTCCTCCTCTCTCTCTCTCTCTCTCTCTCTCTGCCTGCCTCTCTGCCTACTTGTGATCTCTGTCTGTCAAATAAATAAATAAATAAAAATCTTTTTTTAAAAATACCCCTATAATAGAACAAAGGGAAAGGAGAATCCCAGTAGGGAGAAACAATAGCAGGTCTGAAGGTCTGAGGAGCCAGGAGACAGCACATCACAGAACCACCCTCAAGGAGGAGAACTTAGTACCAGCACCACACCCTTCCATCCAGTACCGAGTGTCTGAGTACCCACTCAGCCTGAGGCCCACTGCAGGGTAAGCAGCAGAGCAGCCAGGAGGGAAAGGAAAGAAATAGGAACAGCAAGTAGGACTACTTCTTGAGAGATGTCTGTTCAAAAACAATACTAAGAAAAAAGTTTATGGTTAGGAGGAGAATATTGGGGGGAGGGGGTGGGGGTGAGGAAGCAGCATAGATGAATTTCCTTGTAGGTCCAGGGGAAAGACGGTGTAGAAGGGGAGACATAAACAACATAAAAGAAATAGGATCACGTATGGAGTAGCGTTCCAGAACAGGTAGAAGGGTGAGGGGTTAACGTGAAATGAAGTATAACCCACAGCTTTAGCCAGCCCCTGACTCTGCCACTCCAGTTAGTTAGCCTGGGGGGTGGAGGTGGGGTGGGGGGCAAAGTGCAAGGCACAGATGCCAAGGCCATGCAGCAGGCTGAAGCCCGATGCGGAAACCTGCTTCTCCACGCCCGCGTCTTTTGTGTTAGAGCAAGACGCATGGATGCCGGATGCCTGCACCATCCACGGTGCGCCCTTGCAATGGAAGATGGACCGAGAGGTTGGAACGAGGTTTTCCGTGGTCCTGGAACATCTTCTCTAGGAGCGGAATGAGGCACAGGCCCTGGCCTTTATTCCAGAAAGGCGCAGAGCCAACGAGAGCCGCTGGAAAGTTGCCGTGGGATACCACGGGCCTGCAAGGGAGGGAGCTGGGGAACAGCCTGCTCTGCATCAGCAAGCCATTCCCTTGTGGAAGGCGAGCAGGCACCTAGGGGTCTAAAGGACATCCCAAAGCAGCCACCGCCTGCCCCCTTGACTCCCTTTGGAACTAAAGCAAAAACTCCCAGGTAGTTAAGGGGAAATTTTCCAAAAACAACCCATTGAATCAGTGTCACTCTGGAACTGGGCAGAGGCGTGAGGAACCGGACAGAAAGAAAGGGGACGGTTGTAGAGTCCGCCATTTAGGGATCCCACGGCAGGGAGTCTGCGCAGTAACCATTACAATGGCCTCCCACCCCCCCCTCACATGGGAAAAGCATTTTTCTGTTGCATGTGCACACGGAAGCATTAGACTTTTGTGGCAGGTGCTGGGTGGGCAAAGATAGGGCCTCTGCACTTGAGGAGAAGAAACAAAGAGACTGATCACTGTAATCGATGCCATGATGACGACTTGTATAGAGGACTATGGGGGCCCAGGAAAGTTCTGTGTGGGCCTTAAGGATGTGGGATTGGTGCCTGTAACAGGAGTTTTGCATGATGAGCCTCTCTCTTTTCCTTCCACCGTTCCTGCTCCTCAGAGCTCTATAAGGGGTAAAGAAATGACCAAAGAAAGCCCTAATGCTTCCCTAAATGGTCATTTCTCCAAAGTATACCTTGCTGGACATCAGGCTTTGCAGGCATCCAGACCCCTCACTATAGAACAGTCCTCTCTGGTCCCGGGAAGGTTGGCAACCCTTTGTCTGAGGGCCTTCACACTTAGAACCTGCTGGTGTCCAGCTGGACAGGCTTGTCTTCCTCTTCCTTACGCACCCCTCCCCACCCACGATGCTCTAGACCACGCAAAGGGCCCTTGCTTAGGAAGATTCAAACCTTTTTCTGGTTCACACCTTCCCCCCAGCCCAACCAGGGGCTCCCACTCATTCCTGGCTTCCGGCCTCAAAGCCCACCCCGTCCACAGCGTCATGGAAAGGTGGTCAGCACAGTGGGTGGCCCAGCCCTTCCCAGGGCAGGAAGGAAGTCTGCACCCACCTCTGGGCAGTTGGTGGTGACTCACCCAAAGGAGCCCACTCCCCCACACCGGACACAGGAAAGACAAAAGTCCTTCCATTACAAAGACTCAGCTCAAAACCTCAAACCATAGTGGCCATCTCCATCTTCTGCCAGCAGGCTCTTTCCAGACTCCGCCCGTCCTACACCACAGTAAAGGTCTTCCAATGTCTTGAGAGCACCAAGACCTCAGGGATTTATTAAATCCCCTGCAGGGATTTATTTTCCTGTGGAAACCTCTTTACCTGGTTATCTCCTAGTCATCCCTCCCAGCAACCTCCAACTGACCACTTATGGCCTCCCCTAGTACCTGAACTTAACCTCTTCCAGAAACTTCTCCCTTAACACAGTGATTCCCAATATATGTGATTGCGTCTCCCAAAGATTTGAAGTTTCTTGAGGGCCAATTTCTTGACCTTTTCAAGATAGTTTCCACCTTCATGGTAGGCACCTCGTACATGAAGAAGTGAAAACTATGATATACTAACAGTATGAATTATTATTCTTTGAAGCTGGTGGGGACAAGGTGGTAGCTGTACAAGTATTTAGTTCCTCTCTTGATTTTCTTTACAAGCCATCGCCCAGCCTAAACCAGTGGTTTGCAACGTGTGGCCCCAGACAAGCAGTATCTGGGAACTTCTTAGAAACAAATACTTGGTTCCATCCCAGAACTGCTAATTCAGACACTCAGGGCATCGGGTTCATCAACCTGTGATTTAACGAGCCCCCCAAGTGATTCTGATGCATGCTCAAATTTGAGAACCGCTGTTCCAGCCCTAAGGCCGAGCTTGGGGTCATAACATTCAACCATGTAAATATTAAAAATTAGAAAAATTTTGCACAAAATCAAGATTTTCAGCAAACCAAACACTCCTACATCCTCGTTTCCCCGTCTTCTAATAACTGTTGTTATAGGTCAACAGAAGACACAGCACGAAGTCCCATTCAATGGATGAGAACAGTAAAGCTGGGAAAAAAGAAAGCTACTTTCTCAAACGATAAAATTAAAACAGGCAGAGTCTGTGTAGGAATCTGGCCCAGTGCTCTTTGTACAGCAACACAAAGTCATTCAAAAGTCAGTAAAATAAGAGAAAGCACTTGAGAATTTATAATTTAAGGACCAGAAGTATGAGAACAACTTCCTCTTCACTCTGATGTTAGATGATCTAATAAATAAGCTTTCAAGGAGGGCTCCTGAGGATCTAAGGATCCTGATAAGTCCTTCAGGAAGATTTAGGACAATAGTCCACATAGCTCCTTCAATAGAAAGACAGACAGGGGTTTTTTGTTTGGTTTGGTTTTTTGGGGGGGGGGGTTTGTGTTGTTTTTTTTTAAGGCACA
Organism: Mustela erminea; assembly: GCF_009829155.1. NCBI lineage: Eukaryota > Metazoa > Chordata > Mammalia > Carnivora > Mustelidae > Mustela > Mustela erminea. The sequence continues at coordinate 104,101,360 of NC_045620.1, forward strand.
ATACCCAATTTAGGTATTGGGTATTGTGCCTTAAAAATGGCACTTGGTTTTTTAAACCTGTTACCTTTCTACTGGTGAAGAACTCCACGTGTAGGAAACCTTGCTTCCAGACAGAGCAGTCCTAGGACAAACACCTGAGCCTTGGTGGATGAGGTAGAAGCCTAAGTTCCGGAAAATGGGGACAAAGCTAGACTGTCTCAAAGTCTTGTGTGCGTTTGGGTGGCTGTCTGGCGCCCCCTTGTGTTCTGTGTCTGCACCCAACGAGCCAAAAGACCACAGGAATGGAGTGTGGGTCAAAGCACTAAGCCATTGCCCAAGGACGGCCTGGGGCCATCAGAAGTCAGTGAAAGGGGTTCAAAAGTGGGCCATCTGGGATGTCCTCCCAGCCCTGGTGGAAAAGCACTCTTTGGGACAAGCTGCCTAGTATGGGTACAGTGGAAAATTGTGTCCAAGCTCACCCAATTGCCTCTACCAGGGAAATGGATCGCTGTGTCCCTCCTGCTGGGTATTTGGCCAGCAGGCCTGTTCCTCCTGACTTAGCACCCAGGCCAGAGACTTATAGCCTCTTTCTTTTTTCATTTAAGAGAAATTGACTGTTCTTCTGAAGCCAGCTTGGACCCCCGAGGAGACATTGCAAGGCAGTTCTGAATGTGCTAAGTCAGTGGGTGGTAATGGGTACTGTGTGCCCAGTGGAGGCACTTCCCACCCTTCTCCATAAATAGTCCTTAACGGGCTCACACAGAAGGCTTGGGGTGGGCTCTTCCTCTTCGCCTGCCTGCTCTCCCTGACTCCTACCCCTGGAGCTCTACCATCCCAGCCAGATCACCAAGTCATCCCCTGGCGTGAAATGATATCCTTTATGCCCAGATCATGGCACCTTCAGCACAGACTGCAGGACCAATGCCAAGCTGCCAGGGTTGGTTCTGGCCATAGGACAGGGCTCAACCCAAGAACTGAGGGGAGCCTTAATCCTTGGGTAGAGCCTGGACGCTCCTCATATACGCTGAATTACGTAAGTCATGGAAAGCAGGTCACTCACACTCTCCAAGCCCCAGTCTTCATCAGCAAAAGGGCGATCTCAGCCCCAGAATGAGCCCAGTGTGGGTCTTGGCATTTTCAAGAGTTGAGAAGTTTGGTAAATCTAACAGACAAGCACCTTCTTGACTCTAAGCCTTTGCACATGCTGTTCGCACTGCCTGGAACAGTTTTCTCCCTCTCTCCTTCCCTTGACGAATACCTCTTTACCTTCAGTTATAGTGTAGACTTCTCCAGGAACCCTTCTCAAGTCCCCTAAGCCAGGGCTTGGTTCCCTCCAGTAGTTCCCATAACTCCCTGCCTGGTCCTGGTCTCAACAGTGGTCACGTGGTCTGGTGATTGGCTGTTTGTTGGTCTAGGCCCTCACTTTAGTAAACGCCATGAAAAAAGAGCAGAGATCGCATCTGCTTTACTCACCTAGGCACCTGCAGGGCCTGGTACAGTGCCCAGAACATGGTAGGCGCTCAATACATATGTGCTTGACTAGGTAGATGGGCTCAGAATGACACACAGGCTGGGGTCGAGGGCAAGTTAGCAAGACAGCTAAGGAAACACGCACTCACATCCACATTCTGCATCATGGCCTGCAGCCCGGCATGTCATGACCCTGGAGTCCCCACGAACACGTGCTGTGGAGATCTCTGTCCAGCCTTGCAGCTCTCTGGCCCATTAGAGGGAGAAGAAGCCATAGGATCACTAGGTCCGGGAGCCCACAGATGAGGCCTGGGCCGCTCTGCCCCAGCTCAACCAGAGAATCTCTGCTTTTGTTCATTCCTGTTTCTTGATGCACTTGTGCTGATAAAATCTGGCTCTGTGTTAAAAAGAAAAAAGACAAAGACAAACGTAAAGACCACTGATTTAGTCTATGCCCTCATTTTACAGATAAAGAAAGGGGAGCCAGAGAGGAGAGGGGACGTTCTCCAGCATCACACAGCTCAGCATCAGAGTAGGAAGACCCCGCATCTCCAATCTTTAGATACTTGTCAGAAAGAGGGAAGAAGGGGGAGGGGTGTTATTCAGAGTGAAGGGCTGAGGGTCTGAGAGGAGACTGAGTAGGTCCAATAGGTCCCCAGATGACGTGTGTCCCTCCTGCATCATACACCACCCTTCCCAACGGGAACTAGCCTCCCCCTGTAACGGGAGAGAGGAGACGTCAGCAGGAGCACTGGAGGGCGTGATGGTGGGAGTTTGCACGTGCGCACAGCACCCACACGCAAGGGCTAATTCCCACCGCCCTGCCCTGCCTGGCCTTGACAGCTGTTCCTGGGACTACTGTCTTCTTAGGCCACGGAGGGCTGAACCAGCTGGGAGGAGCCTTTGTGAACGGCCGACCCCTGCCGGAAGTGGTGCGTCAACGCATCGTGGACCTGGCCCACCAGGGCGTGCGGCCCTGTGACATCTCCCGCCAGCTCCGAGTCAGCCATGGCTGTGTCAGCAAAATCCTCGGCAGGTAAGCACGAAATTCACCATAAGCACGAAATTCACCACGAGCCACCTTCCGCGCAGGGTTTGCCTTGGGAGGCCCACCTTGCGACCACGCCCCTTCCTCTGCGCGCACTAGGTCAGCTCCCACGTCCAGCTTCCCTGCCGGTGGTGCCTCCCCACCCACTGCTCTTCTGTAATTTTCCTGTCCTTGCTTCTTTCTTTGTCCATTTCTCCTTCCTTTCATTTCTCCCTCCCCCTTTGCTCCTTTGCCCCATCTCTCATTTTTAGGGGCCTCCCCACTCCTAAAGCTGGAGATGCTTCCCCAAAGCACCCCACCTCCCCCCTGGCTGAGACCAAGGGAAATGGAGCAGTCAGGGAGGGGACACACAGGAGGAGAGGTGGCTCCCACGGTCTCACTCCCTGCATGAGGGATATTTGAGTGTGCTTCTTAAACTCTTAAGTCCCAGAGCACCTGCAAAGGAGCACCAGGGTTCCTCGATGAGCTGCACAGCCCTAAGCCTGGTCCACACCGACATATAAATCACAGCATCTTCTCCAGGAGCCAGACCTGGGTGTTGTGATTTTTAGGGGATGACCAGGGACCAGTTAAGAACACTCATGCCAGAGCAGTGGTTCATCACCAGGGCTGCACGAGGGAGTCACCTGGGGAAACCTAGTTAAAAAATAGGTATGTGTGTCTAGGCCCCAGCCCACACTCGTTATTAAAGCAGAACTTTAGGAGAACAGGCCCAAGGGTTTGTATAGTGTTAAGGCTCCTTCAAGGGATTCCAGTTTTCAATACCCAGAGTTGAGGACCACCGGCCCAAAGTTTCAGGAGGGACCAGGAGCAGCAAAGCCTTGCTTCTGGGCTGACAGAGCATAGCCTGGAGAGCCACTCCCAAAATGCCCCTTCCCTGGGGGACTTGAGGCTTTGCAGCAGCTCAGTGTACTTGTCTCCCTCACCCAGCTCATAGGTGGATTCAGCAACAGTCTTGGTTTAAAGAGCCAAAGGGACCTGACTGTAGCTGAACTGTGGAGAACTCTGGCTTCCTGACTGAAGTTGCCAAGGACAAGGGCACTGTCCCACCCCCTCTGCCTCGGGTCAGGAGAGGGGCTCCTAGGATGGAGTGCAGTGTCCTCAAGAGATGAGTCTGGAATGGCTATGGTGGACAAGCAGAGTTTTAAAGAACCAAGCTTTATTCTCTGACAGAAGAGACCAGAGAGTTTCCACCACAAAGAGGGGAAAGTTATCCTGACCTAAGTCATGAATCTACCAAAGCAGCTGTCTGGGGGTTCAAAGGAGAGGAAAAGTGGGCAGCCTGAGAGAGCAGGCTTGGCTTGAGGGGCTGGACGTGGTTGGGGATCCAGGCCAGGCCGGCATTCCAGAGTCCGGGAAGAACAGCTTCCACCTGAACTATGTAATCTGGTAGAAAGCCAGTGGCCAAGCAGGGTGGTGGTGGGGGCGGCGGGGGGAAAAGGTAGGGGAGCAAAGGTAAGACAGAGCCGAGGGCCCAACAATCCAAGCTGGCCTCCTGGGGAGGCATAAAGCCAGGATGGCCAAGAATGGTGAGTCAAGCTTTAACCCCGGAAAGCTGCATAGAGAAACCCACTACTGTGAACTTTTATGGACACACAGACATACGCAGCAAAACTTCCTTTCTTAAAGGGAGATTGTTTGTATGCCATAGGAGGCTCTTGTGGGAACTCAGATGCAGGATACTGGCAGGAGGGAAAAAGGGAGAAGCCAGGTGTCCAGGGCGAAGTCTTGAGCTGGGGGCTCTGGTTTGGCAGCAGCATAAACCTACTCATGCAAAGGAAACAGTGCCAGGAACATTAAGTATCTGAGCCCAGCCCTGGGGGTACATCTTACCCCCAGAAGCCTTGGGGAAGAACAAGAGTCTCTGGCTAAGTCCCAGCCCGGAGACACCACCTGCTTATTGGTAATTCTTTGGGGTTCTCTATTGGAGTAGGTACTACGAGACTGGCAGCATCCGGCCTGGAGTGATAGGGGGCTCCAAGCCCAAGGTGGCCACCCCCAAGGTGGTGGAGAAGATTGGAGACTACAAGCGGCAGAACCCCACCATGTTTGCCTGGGAGATCCGAGACCGGCTCCTGGCGGAGGGTGTCTGTGACAATGACACTGTGCCCAGTGTCAGCTCCATCAATAGGTGAGAGGGACACAGCCGCCGGGTTGGGGGGAGGGGAAGAGTCAGGGCACCTGGGCTTTGGGGAAACCATGATAGAGACCCAAAGGAGGACTGGCTTGGGTGGAAGAGAGCCTAGGAAGGGCCCTCCTGCTGAAAAGCTAAGCAGGAAGCACCCTAGGTGCTACAGAGCAGGATTCACACCTCCCCACTGCTCTGCGACACTCCTGTCCCCACCCCACCCCACCCCACCCCTAGTTGTACTTTGCCAGTTTCCTTCTTCATACGCTATATCCTCTTCCATTCGATAAAAGAATCCTGAAGTGACCCTTTCCTGGGCCACACGACCCCTAACCTGGCCCTCATTCAAGCATTCACTCAATTGTTTGGTCATTCAATTATTCACTCATAGCCTCAATCAATCTTTTACTTACTCATTCATTCCCATATACATAATTCACTCATTATGTGCTAGGCCCCAGGAACACACAATCCTTGTCCTTGTGGAGCTTATAGTCTAGTGAGAAGACAGATGCTATCAAGTACTGAGTGCCGCCACACACAATTGTAAAAATGCAGCTCTCAGTCCTCCTAGGGAGAGGAACATGAGGTACGTGTGCTAGCATGGGGTGCTTGGTTTAGGAAGGAAAAAAAAGATGTCCCCGAGAAAGAAACAATGAGTAAGAGTTAACTAAGTAAAAAGGGAAGCCAAAGATGCTCTGAAACAACACACGCAAAGGCCCTGTGGCTCACAGATCTTAGACAAGAAGCTGAAAGGAAGCCAGCAGACAGAAGGGGAGCACAAGGTAGGCTGAGGTGGAAATATCAGCAAAGACTGCCTTTTAGAGGCTGGTGGCCATGTCACATATTCTTGCCTGTGATCTGTAAGAAACGGGACAGACTGTCAGCAGGAGGCTGAGTTGCATTTCAAAATGTCCACTCCGGGTACAATAGGGAGAACAGATCAGAAAAAGTCCAGAGCAGGTAGGGATGGGCCAGTGAGGGATCCCTGAGTGGCCTGAATGAAGTTGCTGACTGTGACATGCAGAGAGGAGTCAAAGCTGGAGAGGTTTAGAAGGTCAAACCCAAGAACTTCATGATGGCTTTGATAGAGGAGGGAGGGAGGCAGAGGTGAGGCCCCACCGATCTTTCTATCTTGAGTTCCCAGTGGAACTGATCATGAAACAGGAACACTGGGAAGGACCAGGTGTGAAGAGTGAGGTCAGGGGGTTGGTTTTAGACAGGCTGTCCTTGAGGCACCTCTAAGATACCCAAGAAAACTCAGAAAGGCACGGGATCCCAGGCCTCGTGAGTCCTGTTTCCTCCTCTTCTCTCTAATGGCCTTTGTGGTCTTCCTTACAGAATCATCCGGACCAAAGTGCAGCAACCGTTCAACCTCCCCATGGACAGCTGCGTGGCCACCAAGTCCCTGAGCCCAGGACATACGCTGAGTGAGTGCTGATGTGCTGGCACGCTCAACCTTGCACACACACACCCATGTGCAAACACATAGTCACACACACGCCCACACAGACAAACCTACTGGTGTGGACTGAGCCCTTCTGCAAGGACAAAGCTTCGCTGGGTCCCGGGAAAGATGCGCTGACACACTTAGGGGCGGCAACATTTCAGGCAGCCTTCATTCCAAGAACCCCTCCCACAAGGGACTCTGAGGGGTGTCCCCCCTCCATGTGCTAACCCTCTCCCTCTCATCCCACTGCAGTCCCCAGCTCAGCTGTAACCCCCCCAGAGTCACCCCAGTCAGACTCTCTGGGCTCCACCTACTCCATCAACGGGCTCCTGGGGATCGCTCAGCCGGGCAGCGACAGCAAGAGGAAAATGGACGACAGTGAGTGTCAGGGAACCAGAGGGCAGCTTGGGGTGCAGGAGGGTGGTATGCTCAGGCTCCAAGGGGAGTGGCAGCTCCGGACTTTGCAGAGGCAGGTGACTCCCACCTACAGCACATGGCCTGCCCCTAAGCTGGCCACAGTCCCCCGGCCTGGAGCCGGGTCCTCCCCGTCCCTCTGCAGCCCAGAGTCTGCCCCTCCAGTCCCGCCTGGGGCATGGGTAGGTGGGTCCCCTGAATGCTTTCTCCCTGCCTGGGGACGCCAGGTGACCAGGACAGCTGCCGGCTGAGCATCGACTCCCAGAGCAGCAGCAGCGGGCCCCGCAAGCACCTGCGCACGGACGCCTTCAGCCAGCACCACCTGGAGCCGCTCGAGTGCCCCTTCGAGCGGCAGCACTACCCGGAGGCCTATGCCTCCCCCAGCCACACCAAAGGCGAGCAGGTGAGCAGCCAGGTGAGTGGTGGTGCAGTGGCAGGCAGGGGCCGCCCAATAGCACGGTCTCGGGAAGACTCCTAGGCTGCTTGCTGCTTGCCACCCGATCAACCAGAAGTTGCACCAGTGGGCCCAGGGTGCGTGCTTCCTGTGGCGCCTTGCCAAGTCAGCCTTTATTTTACCAGATGCTGGTACCTTCCTCCTTCTGCCCCCAGCCCCCTCGCCTTCCCTCACTCTTAGCCTCCGAGCTCTGCCCTTTCCCAAAGAGCGACACACCCTGGCCTCGCCTTCCCTCTGTCCTCTGCGGCTTTCCCAGAGCGCAGGGTCAGGTCCTACAGCTCTGAAGCGGCAGCTCAAAGCCCTACACCATGACCTTGACGAGCACCGCCAGCGTACCCCCGGCCACTCACACCTGCACACCATAAGATCTGCTTTCCTCACGCTCCCGAGCAGGTCCTTCCTGTTCACACCTCTCTGCCCTGGCACACAGCACGCCCGCCCCACGGAGCGCCTTGCCTTCCACCTTCCTGCCTGGAAAAGTACTGCTTGGCCGTCATCACGAGTCAGCTCAAGCACCCCTTACCCACGATTCGAGCCCTGCCCCACAGCCATGCTCCATGTCTCCCTGGTCCGTGCTTCTGTCCAACCAGCACGCCACCCCAGTAACTTCTCACGGCCTACTCTAATTGCCCAGGGGGCAGAGGTGTAGACAGTGGGTTTCCTAAGGCAGGGCAGCATCTGGAAGCTTTTTTTTTTTTTTTTTAATTTTAATCTCCAGCACCAACGTGGTGCCCCTCTTAAAAGAGATACTCAGTAAACCGGTATTAGTGAGTGAGCTGAGAAATCCAGAACAATAAATTGCAGGTGGCAGGGGAGTTTTGATGTCTAGTGCTCAGGACAGGTAAAATGGTTTACAGTGGGTCCACTTCTGGGAAAAGCTAACAGAGACGTCCCTGGTCTCCCCGCTGAGGCCAGCAGAGACTCCAGAGCTCTGACAGAACTTCTAGGACCTCCGGCCCCTCCGTTCATGTGTATCTGTCCACAGTAGCAGCGGCTCCCGTCCCCACCCCCATGTCCCCTCCCCAGGTCAGCCAGCTGAGGAATTCCCTTAGGGTGGGTCTGCTCACCCCACTTTGCTCATGCTGTCATTTGATCCGGCAGTGAGGCAAGCCTTACGCCTTGAAAGTCTGAGCAGGACAATGCGGACGAGGCCAATAAGGGGCTGAACCACGGCCAGTGACCGTCTGGGCTGCTGGGCCCACGCCAGCATCGCAGCTGGCTAGGCAATCTGCGTCAGCGATTTTTATCAGCCTGGGCTGTGGCCACCACGAGGGGGTGCAGAGAAAGTTGGCCGTCAGCAGACCTGGGGAGAGGGCCCGAGTGCTCATCTGAGAGTCAGCACACGGCTCCCCAAGGGACGAGGAGCTGCAGCTCTGGGCTCCCTCACAGGGAGCCCGCTCTGTGTGCAAGCACCAGCTTTCCTGCAGAAATCCTGCTGCCTAGACACTGGGCATCCGCTGGGTCCCAAAGCCACCTCCTGGCTCTATGGCTGAGCCCCCAGAGGGCCCCGCCTGATGATGACAGGGAGACCAAGACCAGCATCAAGCTGGCCCATACACGTAGGGAGTCAGGGTCTTAGAGAGTCGTGGAGCCACAGGGACCTTGGGGACCACGGAGCCCAGTCTTTCCATTTGTGTGGCGATACCCAGGGCTGGGGGGGTAGACAGAGCCTGGGGGAGTGATCGGTTGTGGAGCTCAGGTCTGCCGGCCTTGGTTTCCTTCTGACTGGCCTGCCGGTTCCCTGTTTTAGATACAATGCTTCCACATCAGTTCTCACTCGAAGGCTAGAGAAAGAGAGTTTGAAAACCATGGAACTGCTCCAACCTCTTGTCCTATAGATAAGAAAGTGGAAGCTCGGCAGTGTCCATCCACGATTCATTCCTCCCTCAGTCAATCTGCTCGCTCATTCATTCACCCGGTTGGGTGGTAAGGGGCAGGGAGCGCCCAGCCTGTGCCGAGGGCTCCCTGTGTCTGAGCCCCTGCCTCTCCTGCCCTTGGTGACTCGGACTTTGTCATCCAAGGACACTGCGCACTCTCACCTGGCCCCAGGAAGGCCCTCTGGCCTGGGGAGCTGAGAGTGAGAAGCATAGGTCCTCACACTCGACCTCAGGATTGGGGGGGAAGGCACAGCCATCTTCCCTATCAGATCGCCAAGGAGGAAAGCATTCAGCGGAAACACCACGTGGCCTCACTCCTGGTTCTGGTTGCTGTTTCACCACTAGGCACAGCCAGGAGTCACAGTGAGGAACAGTTCTTTGTCCTCTCTTTCACGAGTGCAACAAGAACACATCAGCCAAATGTGAATATTATGACAGCCACCGAGAACTTTGCAGCTTATGACTCTGCACAGAATTCAGAAATAATAATACCTTTTAGAGCAATGTCCTGGGCATTCTGTGCTAAGCATTTAATGTATGTATGTATAAAAAAATCTCATATAGTCCTTACATCCGCCTGGTGACGCAGATTCAATTTTCCCTGTTAAAGGGATGAGTGGCTGATCATGGCAGACACAGGCCTCAAGCTGGCCCATGTGCTAGAGCATTATGTCCCTGTGCACCCGGATTCAAGTTCAATCCCAGGAAGAAATCCGGCCATCACTGGGATGACTGGGGACTTTGGGGGGAACTGGGGGACATTTTATTTCCCCACTGAACTGTCTGGATTTGGGAAAGCTAGGGATTTTGAGTTTGTATTTGTTATCAAATCAACACAACCATAAGGCATTTTAAACTTTTCTTACACTCTCTAGAAATTAGGTATTTTGCTCGATTTCATTAAGCCTGACTCTAAGCAGCTTCCCCCTACCTCAAAGCAGGCCCGCCTCAGAAAACCATGGAACTAGAGAACCATTCAGTCAGTAATCACAGCCATATGACAATGGTGCCCTTGTGGCCTCTAGAAATGCCTGCAGCTTCCAGAAGTGCCTGGCAGGCAACCTGAAAATGCCGTGGCCCTTTGGAGAACCCAGCTCCATAGAAATCGTTAGAAGTGAACCCATTATGTAACCACGGAGCGTTCGTTGCTTTTACCATTGCACACAGAGTGTGTTTGTGACGTGTGTGACCCACACGGAGAGGACAGGTGTGTGCTTGTGTGTGCTATCCTGTCCCCCTCGAGGGAGGGAGTGACAGTGAGGGGTAGTGCACACTAGCCTATAACTGAACAAGGGAGAAAGAAAACCCCACAGGTACTTAATAAAGAGGATTTTGTTTGTTTTATTTTGTTTAAGCAAAATTAACCCCAAGGATCACCTTCCAGCAGAAGCAGCAAATTAAATTGACTTGGATATAGAGGAGAGGAAGAAGACAGCCACCTGTTGGGGGTGGGGGTGTTATATCTGCTGTTTCCCTGAAGGAAGAGCACCTGCGGCAGCCTAGCCTCTTGCCAAGTCCTCTTGCCTGGGGACTTGCCTCTGGGCTTCAGGCTCTCCACCTATAAAACAGACACAGTATTGCCTGCCCATGTCACAGGGCTGTGGGGGTCAGCGGACAGGTTAATGTGGGCAAAGCTCTAATGTGCGCTCTTGGCAAACGGCTGTGGTTATGACGTCATCCAGTTGAGCGCAAGGTTGGGGAGCATGGACGGGAGAGCCAGACCTCTAGGTTTCCATCCTGCCTCTGCCCCATAGGGGAACCTACGAGGTTTTGTGGCCTCCGCGGCTGTGTTTCCCATCTGGAGAGGCTTAAACCAATGAATGGGTGAAGCACTCTGAAACCCCCCACAGAGAGACGGCTCCTGCCCTACAGCCCGTTCTCTGAGGGTCCAGACCCTGTGGGGTCAGCCAAGCCGTGGAGCCACCAGGTGGCTTTGAATCCCGGGGCTGCACTAGCAGAAGCTGGGAGCCGGGGATTGGGAGAACAGTGGGGTTGCGAGAACAGTGGGAGAACCCATTAACAGGCTAAGTGGAGTCCAGCTGGAGTGCAAAGAAGGAAGAAAGGAAAGGAGCCTTTCTGCGCAGATCAGGTCTCAGGGTCCCCTAGTGAGGACTGAGGCCAGGGGACCCCCACACGCTGACTTCTCTTTGTTCCCCAGGGCCTCTACCCGCTGCCCTTGCTCAACAGCGCCGCCCTGGACGACGGCAAGGCCACCCTGACCCCTTCCAACACACCCTTGGGGCGCAACCTCTCGACTCACCAGACCTACCCGGTGGTGGCAGGTACGATGCCTGGAATGTCTTGGGCCACGTGGGCCCAGCTGCGCAGAGGGGCTGGAAGGCAGAGCGTGGACGGCCCTGAGGCGGAGGTGGCTAGGGCCCTGGGCCTGCTGAGGAGAGGTGGGCTGTGCCGGCTGGGCCTCCGGGTGGGTACAGAGGGTCCGGCCTCCCGGTGGCCCACCGCCTCCTCCGCGCTCCCCCACTGCAGTGGGGGAGGGGAGGGGGGCACACACAGTCCTTCCGCACCTCAGAGGCACAGCACGGAGGCAGAGCTTCTGTCTCCCCAGCCCCCACTCCCCCCGAGGAACACGCGCAGCCCCTCCCATCACCCCCAGACTCAGAGAGGAGCCGCCTGCCCCAGCGCCCCGCCCGCTCTCCCCCAACCCCACATCTCATGGCTGGGTTTGTGCATGTGCCCACCCCATCATCTCACACCCCTCTCTCCTTGTTGTCTCCCTCCCTCCGGCAGATCCTCATTCACCCTTCGCCATAAAGCAGGAAACCCCCGAGGTGTCCAGTTCTAGCTCCACCCCTTCCTCTTTATCTAGCTCCGCCTTTTTGGATCTGCAGCAAGTCGGCTCCGGGGTCCCAGCCGGTGCCTCGGTCCCGCCCTTCAATGCCTTTCCCCATGCTGCCTCCGTGTACGGGCAGTTCACGGGCCAGGCCCTCCTCTCAGGTACGACAGGGAGGTCCCGGGCAGCTCTCGCGGGGGGTGGGAGCCGGGGGGGATCTCAGGGCCGGCCACCAGTCCCCTGCTCTGGGGTCCAGCCCCCTCTCTGGCCTTCAGTTCTGTCCGCCATCACTCTATTCCCTAAATCTTCCCACAACTTTTGGACATGCCCATATGTGGAACTCTGTGCTGGCAACATCAGGCGGCGGGAGAGGCAGTCGATGCCCGGAAGAGGGGTGCCTGGCTGATTTCTAGAAACTTACTCCAAAGCCCCATGGACAAGCAGGGACGTTAAGGTCAGGAGCTGGGCAGTATAAAGCAGTGAACGCTTGGTTAGGGTGAGAAATAAAAAAGGAAAAAAGAACTTTGGAGGGGAAAAAGTCGTTGGCTTTTGTAGCCAATGAATGGACCAAATTTCTAAAGACAACAGGGTCTGTCCCCGTTGGGTCTCCATAGTGTATCTCTTCTTATACCCAGCTTAGAGAACACTGAAGCAGAGTTACTCACCAGCTTGAGAGAAGGGAGAACAGAGGGACCTTCCATCAGGAACCTCACTGGCTCAAAACATTTAAAGCTGGAAGCACTTAGGGGCATCTACAGCAAATCTGTCCTTACACTGATGGGAAACAGACCCAGGAAGGAGAAGGGCCTGGTTAAGGTCCCTGAATAGGCATGTGGTGTCTGGCAGAGTGAGGGCTCAACCTGCGTTCACCCCAAGTTATAAATCAAACTGGGTCTCCCCAGCAGAAGGACATCAGCCTATCCAGCCAGGGCCTGGGCAGTAGCCGAAAGAGTCAGGGTATCCAGCTGCGGCAGGTGGCCTGGAGTGGAATAAGCAAAGGGAGCAGAGACCCATTATCATCTCCAGATATCGGAAGGGCTTCCCCAGCAATGGGACTGTTTGAGATATGGGCCCAAGGTATTGAACTAGAATCCAAGGAGGAAGCCAGAAGTGAGGCAGTCCTTCTGGGCCTGTGGTTTTCAACTTTCTGGGCCTCAAAACACTCTCTTGAAGTGACAGCTTTTACAGAAGCCAGGTATCCAAACCAGACAAATGAAGAGCTACTCTGTTTGAAGCAGGAACTCTGCCCCTGAAAGCCCTTGGACCACCAAACTAGAAAACCAAGACCTCTGCCTGCCCAGTAGGACCACAAGGTCGTCTTATTCAAGTCCACAGACCCTGTCGGATAGCTGCCTCTATATTCTGTCCGGCAGGCACCTGTGATTTTTACTCTCTGTGCATGCCCACCGTCTGATGTGGGAGGCCCTCTTGGAAGAAGTGGGCACAGAGGTAAAGGGTTAACCAAGGAAGTCCAGTGGGTGGGCTGAGAGACAGTGTTTCGAGGCATGGAGCAAGCAAGCGAACGTTGACTCAGAGTTCAAAATTTCAAAAGCTGGTGAAGTCAGCGGAGATGGGTCATTTGTTTTGACCAAAGTGATTAAAGGAGAAAAATCCGTGAGTTGAGTGGGATGATGTCAGCCAGAGAAAATGGGATAGGGAGGGTGGGAGGCGAGCCAGGGAGTAAAGGGACTCCCATCCCCTGCAGAGTGGAGAGGCCCGATCGTGGGTGAGGCTGCCCGCTTCGTGTGAATGGCAGGCCCGGAGCAGGAGGGCTGCGGTAAGGCAGCAAGGGGTGAGGTGTGGGTGAAGCGTGTGATGCTGGGGAACGGGACTTTGGTTACTGTGTGAGTCGCCCAGAGACTTGGCAGGCCCAGTGGAGTGGAGAGGGAAGGGCAGGTGGCCGTGGGAAGCGGTCTTGGATAGTCGTATGAAGTATAGTTGGAACAGCCCGGGGCAAAGTGCTCCCCCACAGTCCTCCCCAACTTTCTCCCCTCCCGTCACCCTGTGAGGGCTTCATGCACCTCCTGTCAACACGCAGTCAAACCGGGTGCCGCTTCCACTCTGCCAGTTCTTAGACTAGTGGCCATGCTGACTCTCTAGACCGATGGCAGGAAGGGAAGGTTATCCACCACATGGGGTAAGGAAGACGCCAGGGTGCCGAGCATGGCCCCTGCGAGAGCCAGTGGGGGGCTGCAAGGCCCAGAAGACGTGGCACCAGAGGCAGGGACTCAGAAAAGCAAGAGGTGCCCAGACTTGGAGGTACTGGGTCCAGGCAGGTTGCTAAGAGCAGGAAGCAAGTCAGGGCTGCGGTTCACAGAGTTGGGCCAGCTCTGTAGCAAAGGATCAGCGTGTTCATGCAGAGCCCAGGGTGTTGACCCTCAGCTCCTTGAAGACCATCCACCTGCGGCCTCTGGTCAAGAATGGGCCTAAATGCCTAACCTGTGGCTGAGCCGTGGTGATCGGGATGTGAGGAGATCCAGGGAGAAGGAAGGCTAGGAGGAACGATCTCAAGAGTCCAGGGGCCTAGAAATTGACGCAAAGGAGGAAGAGGTGAACTTGAAAGGAAGGGAAGGTAGCCCAGACTGAATTATTCTGAGGTAGTGCTGCAGACCAGAGGAAGGGGCAGGACAGCTGAGTTTTCCTTCCAGATTCAGCGTGGCCCTCCCGGCTCTCCTCCTCTGAGTGGCTTCCGAAGGATCCTCCCAGCTGCATCTCCATCTCCCCCCGGGGTCACCTCCTCTCCTCGCTCAGTGGCTCTGATTGTGCGATTTCCAGGGTGACTGTCCTTCTGGGTCTCAGCTTCTCCCTAATTAGCCAAAAAAGTAGCATCAGGGTTTGGGGAACAATAGGATTGCCCCTAATATTCCTGTCGTTTCCCTTCAGATGCCCCAGTCTGGGTCCCAACACACTTGCAAGAGTGATATCAAGGCCATCCCTGTCCCGCCTGTCCTGGGGCTGATTCCAGCTCAGCTGATCAGAAAGCTCTGAGTTTGGTTTTATCATCAAAGAGTCCATTACCCGCCTCCATTCTTTTGTGCGAAATTATATTTAGTCCTGCCAAAGAGATTTCTGGATTGCTATAAATTTTCTTTGCTATCAGAACAAGATAAGGAATTGAAAAGGGGTCACATAGAGGGCAGACATCAAAGTGGACAAATAAAATTGTCTGCAATCACCTCTACCCTCTGAATTCCTCGGAGGAATGCTACCAATATTTAGAACTTTTACCAGTATTTCTAGGGCGCTAGGGTTTTCTTATAGAACCCCACTTCATAGCCAGCCAACATGGGCCTATATCTACATCACCTTCTGAAAAACAGGGCCGTGTTGGAAGTATATTTGAGTGCTGAGAAGATGCGAATCAGAAAAACTCATGAGGAAGAGCCTTAAAAATAAGTAAGTCAGTTAAAGCTCATGGTTAGGCCATGTTGGAACTCATGTACTCATGGTTTCTGTGGTTTCATTTCTGAGAAGTTTGCAAGGTTCGTGGCTTTTTGGAAGAAAGCACTTATGTAAGGAACGGAAGCAGAGTTTTGAGGGATTGACAAGGAAGTTAAAGGGGCCACAGCCTGGGTGAGAGCCATCCTATAGAAAATCTTGCTAGACTTTCCAGGAGGGCCAAGTTTCCTGGAAGCCTTTGGGATGTGCTCTGGCATTTGATTCAGAAACTTCTGTCCCACTGGGAGAAAACATGGGGACTGAGGAGAGGTGAAGATTGAAATCTCAGAATTTAAGGGAGTGAGAGTGATGAATGTATTTCTAAGAGCAGTCTAAGGGCTGGTTTCATGGGATGGGGTCCCACAGGGCAACTGCGGCTAAATTAAATTGTGGCTTCAGGGGAACCCCATGCCCCAGGGCTGGGTCCACGGAGCTTCCAAGCTCAAGAAGCAGTAGGACCAGGTGATGGGACGGGGTGGATGAGGGTGGGAAAAAGGGGAATGTGGGACCACAAGAGGCCTGGAGAGTACCTAGGCCAGCACTAGCAAAGAGGTGGCCTAAGAGCCAAGACTGACCTCCTCACCTCCAGCCACAGTCTTGGTAGACACAGATACAGCCTCAGAATCCTGCTCAACACAGTGTACCAGGGAGCCCCTACCAAAGAATTTAGGGGTAAACTGAACCTAATTTGCAATCTCTTATTTAACCTAGCTCTTCACGAGACAGACAGGAAGATGTAATTCAGAGCAATTAAGGGGTTTGTCACTCAGCCACAGTCTGGCTTGGATCTAGAAGCAGGAGGAGGAAAGAGAGAAGCATCAGGCTTGAAGTAGCCACCACCCTTTTCCATCACTCTCCTTTGCATGCACCTGTCTACCCTCTGTACCCCTGCCACCCCACAGGCTTCTTGTCACCCCTTTCTCTCATGGGCTCCAGTACCTGGCCAGGTGCTTCATCTGAGGGCTGAAGGGGCTGAGTCTGATAGCTGATTGTATTGCACTCTTCTTGGAAGAGAGATCAGATTTTACTTTGGTATATCTCCTGCGTATTTCTCCCTCTACTTCTGAATATACTGAAATTTCCTTGCCTCACCTGGGTTTCCAGTCCCTCATCTGTTTGGACCCTGGGTCAAGTGAACTGAACCCACCTGCAGAATTTGGGTAGATTCTTCCCTGTTTGGTCCAGCATCAACCACAGCAGGACATTGTACTAAAGTCAAACAAATTAGGAGGTGGTATATGAAAACATTCACATAGCTTTAGATAATAAACACTGATGGCTTATTCAAATTTGTTCTGTAATGGTTCCCATGACATGTAGTCATTTATAGAATGTGTCCATTGCCCTGCTCAGTGTCCACCTGTAGCATGGAACACTGGCTCTGAGTTATACTGGTCATACTGTAGCAGTAGTAATAAGGTGCATAAGGCTACTCTTCCTGTTTTCCTCCCACTTTGCACACGAAGACACAAGCTTGGGCACATAGGTGACTGGTCTAAGGGCACTTGGAAAATTAGCTGTAGCAGCAGACTAAGGACTGAGGTCCTCTGGTGCCCACACCATTCCCTCCAGAGAAAGGGCAGAAGCCCAGAAGGCTGGGTCTTGTCTGTTGACCCCCAGGCTTGCCTCCACACGTCCATCTGATCTCGTGCCCCATCTTGAGTTAATGGTGGCCCTGCTAATTTAGCATTCTTATTCACTGCTGTATTCCCAGTACTCAGAAAAGTGCCTAGGATATCATACTTACTCAAAAAATCTTTACTAAATGCACAAACAGTCTTCAGGGAATCCCTAGAAATCAAGGTAAGAGTTAGTCCCTCTGGTATCGACGACTCATAAGGTTCCATGGGACGTACCTTCCCTTTCATCATTCCTGGCCACCCCTTGAAGAGTTTGAAGCATGCAGGACCTGGGGCGAGGGGGGGAATCTTGGGGGGAAAAAAAGTTGGACAAGCAGGGATATAGAAAGAATGACCTTGGCAAGTTGGTTGACAGGCTCACAGGGTGTCCATGCAAGTCCTAGGAGAAGAAGCAGCCCCTTTGCGGAAGAGGCAGAGGCATTTGGGGGAAATGGCCATAATCGAACATAATGGTTCTCAACCCAGGACGATTTTGCCCCCTGGGGACATAGGGCAATATTTAGAGATATTTAGGGTTGTCACACGGCGGGAGCGGGGGAGGGTGCTGGGCTGCTGCTACTGACACCTTCTGAGTAGATACCAGGGGTGCTGCTGAACGTCCCACAATGCAAGGAACAGCCCCCTCGCAAAGATGGCACCAAATGTCAAGAGTGCTGGAGTTGAGGAAATCCAGTAACCATCACCAAGAACTGGGTTGACCAGATTATTCATCACTCACACTGGGCATTTGAGAGTGAAATGGGCATTATTAATACATATGCTGGCATGGGGGTCCTAACCTGGGCAGAAGTGGGCAAGCCAGGATGTGCTACCAAGAATCCCTGGGTGAGGGAAGAGTTCCATCCGGGCCTGTGGGACATGGTGGCTGCGGAAGAAACACAGCCAGTCAGATGGGGGCCTTCAAAATGGGAAGGCTTGACTTCTGGGTATAAGGAAGAAGTAAAGCCAGGGCAATCAGACAGGTCTCCAGAGCTGCCTCAGTGCCACTGAGGCAAGGGCATTATAAACAGAGGGGGGTGTCTGTTTTACTGAAAATGTGGGGTTTTCCCTCCCTCAGAAATGGGGTTACCAGTTGTCTAGTTCATGTTCACATGTAAACGCTAAGTATCTCCCAGCCCACATCTCCTTTCTAGGTCAGGGATCACCGGTAGGTTTTGTGTCCTTCACAGCTCTGATAGGAAGACCCTCTCTGGCCCCCTGGCAAACAGTACAACGATTGATTAGCAGTGTCTGCCTCGGATCCAGAAAAAGGGTGGTCAAAGGTAGTGGCCCAAAGGCCACACCTGTGCCATCCCTTGCTCCTGAGCCTCAGAACTGGGGCTGGGAGACCATGAGTCTGAGTCCAGTGGCCTCTGACCTATTACGGCTGCACCCACTGCTGTTCTCGATGCTGGAGGGATAATAAGGACCCAGAAGACATAGCCTCCAGCCTCCCTCCAACAGCATGAGCTTTTTGTGAGTGAATTAAGATTCACGCAAGTGAAATCATTGGATAATACAGGACTGCAATAGGCAGGTGCTCTCTGCACAGTGCAGCCTGCGCCCTGAACTCGGAGAAGGGAGGAGGGGGAAGCGGGTTTGGAGAGTGGCTTTAGAGAGAGCTGGCCTTGGCACGAGGAAAGACTTGCTGAGCCTCAGGGAAGCAAGACAGGAAGTGCCAGAGCCCACAGTAGCTGAGCTAATGATTCCTCGTTGTATTTTTCCAGGGAGAGAGATGGTGGGACCCACACTGCCCGGATACCCACCCCACATCCCCACCAGTGGACAGGGCAGCTATGCCTCTTCTGCCATCGCGGGCATGGTGGCAGGTAAGGAGGCAGGGGGCTGGGCAGGAGGGGAGTTCTACAAACAGGAGGTGTGGGCCAGAGGTGGAGAATGAGGGGACAGGAGGAAGGGTGTGTCCCATGCACAGACTTCCCAAAGGGCATGGCAGGACCCACCAAAGGGCACATGTTGTAAATGCCTCCAGGCAAGATGTTAGTTCTGGCTCCTTAACTTTCCCCTGCTCAACCTCCTTCTTCCCACGTGCTCCCAGACTCCCCATGATGAAATGGGCGGGGCGGAGACAGACCAGTGTTCAAATCCAAGCTCTGCCACTTCCTCCATTGACTCAGTGAGCCTTGACGGAGAGCCTTGATGGAGAGTGCTTTAGGGCGATGTGAGCTGAACACCAGCCTGGCCCTCGAACCATCCATGGTCTTCCAGGCATTTCCCTCTGGTGAATCTGTATGCCCTTTCTGCACAGTCTGAGTGTGAATGGTGTTGGTGATGATGATGATGATGATGATGTGATGATGGTTGACATATACCTTCCTTTACACCCCACCCCCACTCAACCCTGTATGGGTGGGATCCATGTTCTAGGGACTCCCAGGGTACTCCAGGAGACTTGTTGGGATTTCTCCACCATCATTCGGACCGTCCTGGATTCCTCTGTGCCAGTCCTTTGGGTTTCTTTATCTACCAGCATGATCATTGCTCAAAAGTGACCCGGGGTGTCAAGGTGTAGGCGAGGGAGGAAGACAAGGGGCGAGTTGCATTCCCTCTGTTAGGGAGTTATGGGAAGGACCCAAGGGTGGATAGGGCAGAATCAAGCCATTTCTACTGCCTCAAGAGGTCCTAGGACCTGGAGCTTCTGGAATGGGCTGTGAATCAGAGCATCTGTGACCCCCATGCCAGCCTCTGTGGCTCTGACCCCAGACCCTTAGCAGATACACCCAGGCCTGCTTCCCTCCCTCCCTGGCAGGGACTGTTCTTTGCCAGCCACCCACTCTGGGTGCCCAGTGCTGAGGCAGGTGGGCTGGGCTCTCCTGGGCCGAGGGCGGGGAGGGAGACTGGAGGGAAGGAAGGAGGCTCCGAGCTCCCTGGGAACCTGCTGAGCTGGCACTTGTTGCCGGCCTGGTTACCGTGGCGATGTGCTTAATGCAGCGTTGAAAATACAGAATACTGACTCCTCTCTCCCTCCTGGCCCTGGACTCCCTCCCTCCCTCCCTTCCTCTTCTGGAGCGTGAAATGAGATTGGTCAAGATAAAAAAGGAAAAGATTCGGTTATTTTTTTAAGAGTGTGGATAATGGGGCCTCTCAATCAAAATCCCAGGCTCCAGTCGGCTCCCCCATCCCCCTTCCAACCTCTCCACCTTCCAGGCCGCCTGCTTAGAGGAGGAGGAGGGCACAGAAAGCACAGGGCTTTTCTCTTAATTATGAATCATTCCCCAGGGCCAGGCCCAGGGCAAGGGGGTCCAGGAGCCTGGAGTCTGACCTGGGAGGTAGCTGGAAGGTTTGGGCCTCTCATCAAAGGCCCCAGGTGTTTCAAGAAAGATCTCATCCTGAGTGAGTGTGGTGGGAAAAAAGAAAAAAGAAAAAAAAAAAACGTACAATACAGTTGATGAACTACCATTGAATTGCAAAAGGATGGGCCTTGCCTTGCATGGGGCTCCCCAATCAGTTGTGTGTAAATAAGTTTCCAGAAAATGGAATACTATTTAATGCATCATCTGGGTCCTAGGAATGCCACGGTACAAATGAAGTCTTTTTTTTTTTTTTAATTTATTTCATCGAGAGGGAAAGAGTACAAGCAAGGGGAGCAGTAGAGGGAGAGGGAGAAGCAGGCTCCCTGCTGAGCAGGGAGCCCGATGTGGGGCTCGGATCAAAGAACCCTGGAATCATGACCTGAGCAGAAGGCAGACGCTCAATTGACTGAGCCACCCAGGCGCCCTGTGCAAATGAATTCTTAAGGAAGGTTGTGGGTTTTTTTCCCCATAAAATATTATTTGTCCATCTCTTACCTGTAGCCACAATCTTCCAGTGGGCTGAATGGTGATGCTTTCCATTAAAATTAATAAACCTTCACTGATCCTCCTCCTCTCTCTCTCTCTCTCTCTCCCTGCCTCTCTGCCTACTTGTGATCTCTGTCTGTCAAATAAATAAATAAAATCTTACAAAAAATAAAAAATAAAAAAATAAAAAATAAACCTTCACTGAGCATCTACTGTGTGCTAGGTGCAGAACATGTGCTTAATGCAAGGCATGCCAGTGACATTCTTTAATCACCTGTGGAAGGAAGGTGAAGATCATTTACTATGCACTTCCGTGTGCCTGGTCATTCATAGATACAACTTTCTTGCTTAATCCTCACCATAGGATGAGGAGGCTGGTATAATTCTAGTTTAATATAGATAAGGAAACAAGTTTAGTGTGCTCAGGGTCTCCATGAACTGCACTACATGGTTGAGTTGTTCAAACACAGGTCTTCTGATTACAAATCTAGGGCTTTTCCTACTATATGGCACTGCCTCTTACAATACCAGAAATAACAACACATATTCTAAGAAAGCAACACAAGAACAGGACCAGGACAGACTTCTCTTATCCACTCATCTTCTGCTTTGCCTTCTCATGGTTGTTGTTGTTCCTGCCCCATTAACAGAGTTGATGACCCTCACACCAGCTCTAGAGCGGACCGGCAACTCCAGACAGATGGATCCATTCATCCATCCACTCAGCTTTCCACCGTGTGTCTTTGTACACATTTTCCACCTATCTGTGCTTCTTCTTACCCATTCATCCCTCCTTCCATCCTCCATCTTTCCATTCATCTTTCCTTCCATCCATTGTTCCTTCTATGCACTCATCTATCCAACCTTTCTTACATCCATCCTTTCAGTGAGCCATCTATCCTTCTATCCACCCACCCATCCATCCATCCATCCATATATCCATCCATCCATCCATCCATCCATATATCCATCCATCCATCCATCCATATATCCATCCATCCATCCATCCATCCATCCGTATATCCTTCCATCCATCCATCCATCCATCCATCCATCCATATATCCATCCATCCATATATCCATCCATCCATATATCCTTCCACCCATCCATCCATCCATATATCCTTCCATCCATCCATCCATCCATATATCCTTCCACCCATCCATCCATCCATATATCCTTCCATCCATCCATCCATCCATATATCCTTCCATCCATCCATCCATATATCCTTCCATCCATCCATCCATCCATATATCCTTCCATCCATCCATCCATATATCCATCCATCCATCCATCCATATATCCATCCATCCATCCATCCATCCGTATATCCATCCATCCATATATCCATCCATCCATATATTCTTCCACCCATCCATCCATCCATATATCCTTCCATCCATCCATCCATCCATATATCCTTCCATCCATCCATCCATCCATATATCCATCCATCCATCCATCCATCCATATATCCTTCCATCCATCCATCCATCCATATATCCATCCATCCATCATCCATCCATGCATTCATATATCCTTCCACCCATCCATCCATCCATATATCCTTCCATCCATCCATCCATCCATCCATATATCCTTCCACTATCCATCCATCCATATATCCATCCATCCATCCATCCATATATCCATCCATCCATCCATATATCCTTCCACTATCCATTCATCCATCCATATATCCTTCCATCCATCCATCCCTTCATCTATCCATCTTCCTGCCATCCATCCTCCATTACCCAGCCTTTCAACCATTCTTGCATCCTTCCATTCATTCACCACCTTTTCACCTAACAAATGCCGGTTGAATGTCTATGGCATAGGATGCTGGGGGGGTTATAGCAGTGAACAAGGCAGGACCCTCTATTCATGGAGCTTAGGACCTAATAGTGGAGGGAAAAGTACAGTAAACAAGTCAATGAATGAATAAAGAAGATAATTTCAGATAGTGATAAGTGCCGTGAAGATAATAAAGTAGAATGATGTCACAAAGAGCCACAGGGAGAGGAGATAACTACTTTAGATTGGGTGAACAGGGGAGACCTCTCTGAGAAGGTGTTCAAAGTGGTCAGCCAAGTGATGAACTGGAGCAGGCCATCCCCAGCCCAAAAGAACAGCAAGTGCAAAGGCCCCGAGGCAAGAACCAGTTTAGCATGATCACACATGGAAAGGGGGTGAGTATATCTAAAAACAGCAAGTGAATGGGGAAAGCATTACAAAAGGAAGGGATTTGGGGAGTGGCTGGGTCAAATTTTAAGACTACTTGGGCTGCTAGGAAAACAGAGAGTAGCTAGTCAAAAGCAGAAACACAGAGACCAGTTAGGGGAGGGACAATTGCAATAGTTCACTCAAGACATGACCATAGGCACCTGGGTGGCTCAGTAGATTAAGCATCTGCCTTCAGTTCAGGTCATGATCCCAGGGTCCAGGGATCAAGTCCCGCATGGGGCACCCTGCTCAGCAGGGAGTGGCTTCTGCCTCTCTCTCTGCCCTTGTTCGTGCTTTCTCTCTCTTTCTCTCAAATAAATAAATAAAATCGTAAAAAAAAAAAAAAAAAGACAGATGGGGCTTGGGCTGGGGAGGTAGCAATGAAGGAGGAGAAAAGAGACACTGAGGCTATGTTAGTGGTACAGCCAACAATACTTACTGGTGATTTGGCTGTAGGGGTTCCAAAACAGAGGCTACAAGGATGACTCCTAGGCTTGGGAAAATGCATGACTGGTGGTGGTGGCAAGTAAAAATGTGGGGGACCAAGAGAGAAGGAGGTAGAGCATGTGGCACGTGGAAATTAAGAGTTCTATAGGCCCCAAGAGGATTGAGACACCTCCAAATACCCAGTTTAATAAGGCAGTAGCACTGATATATGTCTCAAGTCAGGAAAGAATTCTGGCTAGGGCATAAATTTCAGCCATCGTACTGAGTTGTTATTTAATGCCAAGGGATTAGACAAGATCACTAGAAAGAGAATGTGGATGGAAAATCACAGAAGGCTCACAAACCAGGCCTTCAGCATTTAGAGCTCAAGGAGAGAAGAAACCAGCAAAGAGAGTGAGTTGGGGAGGACAGTGGATCCGGCAGCAGAGGCATCACAAAACCCAAAGGCGTTAGAAGGAGCGATGACCTGAATCACGGTCAGCTAGGAGGTCGGGGGAGGGGATTGAGAGGGGATAGGGGAGTGACCATTGCAATGATTGGCGTGGAAGTTGTGGGATTTCAGGGATCAGCACTCCTGTCGGGAATAAGAGGTAAGGGCAGAAACCAGGAAGGAAGCACAGAAAGGGGCTGGTAGCCAGAGTTGGGGCAGAAAAAAACAATGCAGAAGATGGCAGAGCCTGTTTGCTGGGTGGAGGAAGTGATAATTAGGAAGGAGAGATTGACAGAGCAGAAAAGAAGGGACAGATTGTAGGGCCAAGACCTTGGAAGGGTGAGTGGGGTGGGATGCAGAGCAAAGGGGACAGGGGATAGCCCTGAGGTAGAGCGAGGCCTTTCGTGGGTGTAGGGGCGTCTCATCCATGTGGCTTGGGCAGGTGGATGGATCTGGTGGTGGGGAGAAGCTGCTCCCAGGCGTGTACCCCCTCCTGAGCCCCCAGCCCTACACCAGCTTCCGTGTAACCGAAGCACATAGGTACTTGGTGAACATGTGTTCAGTAAGTAAGTGTGTGAGTGAGTGAAATGCATGGGTAAGTGACAAAATGAGAGAGGAAGCAATGTGTATTTTCCACCAATGTCTTCCTCGTGCTTCCGAGCCAGCAGTGTTTGGCACCGGGTGGAAGAAAAGGCACGGGGCCCCTGGCTTCCCACTAGGGTGCTCTGATACCAGGCTGTTCTGGGGTCCACCAGCAATAAATGGGGAACAGTTAGCATTGTGGGACACAAGGAAGACCCCTGGAGTAGGAGCGAGGGGCCAGGATTCTAGTGCAGGCTCTAACTGAACACGGGACCTGGGGTAAATGTCTCTCCCTCTCTGGGGAGCGGTTTCTTCATTCGTGATCCTCTGTTGAGCTTTATTCTAGCACCTGCTTAATGGGAAAATAATCAAAGTTAGCATGTTTTGAGAGCTTTTTATATAGCAAGTGTGGGGCTCACCATTTAATGGATATTATCTAATTTAATCGTCCCTAAACCCCATGAGACAGGGACAATAATTCACCCCATGTTACAGATGAGGAAATCAAGGCTCCGAGAGGAGACGTGACTGGCCAGGGTACGCAGCTGAGGAGTGGAGAGCAGAGGTTTGACTCCAGGCAGGCCAGCTGTGGATCTGGTGGTGGGGAGCTGGAGCTGAAAAGCTTGCACTTTCAAGCTTCCCTTCCAAAGTCTGTGAAAGAGACGGGAAGCCACAGAAGGTCCTCAGATCCCAACAGCAGATGAGGTTTTGAAAGGCCGTGGGGACTGACAGGGGATGGCGGGGTTGGCAGGCATCTGGTTTTGCCTCGGCTCAGAAGCACGTAAAGGGATTATCTGGAATTCAGAGTTAGAGCCCTAAGGTCAAGTTCTGCTCTGCTATTTGCCGCCAACGTGGGATTTGAGGCAAACTGCTTAATCCGGGGGCACTCCCAACATCTTCCCCTATAAATTGGCGGTATTAATGGGGGCTTCAGAGCTAGCTGGTGAGGGTAAAGGGGATGAGTGAGTGGGAAAGCATTTTGCAATCTTTAAGCTCCCTGGGGAGTATGGATGGTATTGGAGAGGGCTGCTTGGGTCTGTTGCTGTCGTCTAAGGGAATCCTTCTGCGATTTCTCTGGTCAGTCACTCCTTTGGTGAAGCCAAGAATCCACTCGCAGAAGGAGGTGATCTGATGAACTTTGTTTCAATTCATGCACTGAGTTTGCTTCAAGGGGCAGACTTGGAATGCGACAGGGACGTCCTCGGAGCAAGTCCCAGGACAGATTTCCCTACAGGGCGTTCCCTCCCTCTGCTCTTTCCTCTAATCCTCACTCAGGACCCCCTCCCCTCCCCGCCACCTCACCCCCGCCCCTAACAAACTCAGACCTAGGGAGGCTGACAAGTGTACGACCTGAGGATTCTTTCTGTGGCTGTTTCTGGCCCCTCTCACTCCCTTCGGCCCCTCCTGGAATGGCCTTCTGCCAGAGGTCCACGCAGCAGAAAAAGCGGCGACAACCTGGGCCCTAGAGTCCCAGCGCAGCTTCCATACACCACTAAGCCCTTCAGCCGCGTGTGCTTCTGCAGGTCTCCAAGCCTCAGCTTTTTTACCTGAAAAATGGGCCTTAAAATATCACCTCCCTCCTGGGGTAGCCGGGAGGACTGAGCTTGTCAGGGCAGTGCCTCTGGTACCTGGCAATAAAGGGCTCTGTCCAAAGTGATGCAGACGAGGGGCCCCCAGAGGTGGGTCGTCTGAGCCCACCTTGTCCTGCCCCGGCTCCCCCTGTGTCCCAGGGCTCACCCAGTGGCAGCCCTGCAGACCCTTCTCCCCACCCCCAAGCCTACGGTGGTGTGTCCACCTCACAGGCCTCTCACCTGTGTGCCTCCAACAGGAAGCGAATACTCTGGCAATGCCTACAGCCACACCCCGTACTCCTCCTACGGCGAGGCCTGGCGCTTCCCCAACTCCAGCTTGCTGAGTAAGTCCACTGGGGGCCACCCAGGCCCTCTGCTGCATGGGGTAGGGTGGGGGTACAAGGCTGGGCTGGGCCAAAAATCCGTCTGAAAAGCAGCGGAGGCCCAGAGGAGATGGAGGGTCTGGGGAGACAGGTGCTCTTGGCAGACCAAGCAGGTGGAGGGAAGCCAGAGCCCCGGGTTGTCTGGAGGGAAAGCACAGAAGCGGGAGGCTTTCTTCTCCCTGTCATGCTCCCTCCTGCCGCCTGAGGCCATGTGTCGGGTGTAAGATTCGTATCTCAGGCCTTGGGAGGGCAGGGGTGGACTCAAGAAAAGTCTCAGAGTGGACTTCCCGTCTTCAGGGGCTCAGAGTGCAGCCGCGTCCAGCCGCGGTGACTCTGAGACACGGGCGCCCAGCAGGATGCCAGCTGCCCTCTGGCCCCTGGGAGCGCGCTGTTGGCAAACGGAGGCCATCCTGCTGTACACATAAACCATCTCAGTGTCGCACCGGGGGCTCATGACTCCAGACCAAAACCCTCACACGGGATCCTTTGTTCACATTCCCAGTATTTGGCTTGAGATGCAGATGCCCCCTTCCGTGGAAGGTCCAGAGAGTGAGCCGTGGGTTCCCCTTCACCCATCTCTTGACCCGGGGCCATGGGCTAGATACAGAAGCTTTTTAGGAAACCAGGCCCCATAAATGGAAACTCAAGGGATTCTGCTAGAGTCTCCCCGAGCGATGACCTTGAGGGTCTCAGAGCAAACCTGAGCCCAGGAAAAGCGATGAGGCCAGTGTGGCCCACCCCATGGGCACTGTCATAGGCCTGGCAGGACCATCCATCTCCAAGTCTCCCTCTCCTGCCGTGACCCCCTGGCATTCCAGAAGCGACCAGAAGGATGGCTCACCTGGGCTCTGTTTGCCAGATGGGTTCAACTCTAAGCCACCTTTCTGTTCGATTTTACCAGAAAGGATGAGGCTGCTGAGCTGGGCCAGGGGGCAGGGCACCTCCCTGCCAACCCCACCTGGGCTGCCTATCCTGCAGGTGGACAGTCTCCCCAGGGAGGCCCTCAAAGGCACATTTCCCCTGGGCACTCGGGATTCTAGTCCTTCTGGGCCCTAAGAGGAAGATTCTCTGACCTCTCACTGTTTGGGCAAGGGTTGGGACGGCCTCAGGAATCCCCCAGTGTGCTTGGTTCTTCGGGGTTCCAGATGTAACTGCTGCCAATTGCCCTTTCCCTGAGACGAGGGTGTTGAAGGTCAAGGCGATCCTGGGAGGAGGGGCAAGAAGCCACGGTTCTCATTCTGGCCAGAAACCCGAAGGTGAGGCCGGAGAAGGAGGAAATAGGGCCGGAGAGGAGTTAATCTTTGATGATCAGATAGGCCTAAGGAGTAGATGATTAACTTGTGTTGTCTTCAAGGTTAGCAGATGCAGGAGAGGCTGTGTGGTGCAATTTCCACTCTGACCAGTGGTGTGGTTGTTGTTTTTTTTGTTTTTTTTTTTTTAACATGTCCAGGTTCCCCGTATTATTACAGTTCCACATCAAGGCCAAGTGCGCCACCCACCACCGCCACGGCCTTTGACCATCTGTAGTTGCTATGGGGACAGTGGGAGCAACTGAGCACCAGGAGGACTTGGCCTGGGACAGGCCTCAGAGAGTCACACAAAGGAATCTTTATTTATTACATGAAAAATAACCGCAAGTCCAGCACTGTGGCGCACTCCCTGTGTGGTTGTTTTAATGAACCATGAAAGACAGGATAACTTTGGAGAAGGCCAAACTGTCCTCTAAGACTCCATAAGGAGGGGCAGGAGTCCCAGGGAAAGAGAGAACGGTTCTGTTCCAAAAGAGAACGGAACGGAAAAAATGTGGAGAGAAGAAGGAACAGTCGAGGAGCTCGAGAGGGATGGCGCAGGGGCCCACGATGGGCTTAGGACCCCACGATGGGCTTAGGACCCCACGGGGGCCCCCTGGCTCCTCCATCGACAGGCTCTCGGAGGTGCGGCCCACACCCCGCAGCCAGGCGCCAATGCTCCCGTCACGGCCCCTCGGAGAGCCGCCTCCCGCCTGCCCCACAGCTGAGGCTCCGGCTGTCCACCTTCTCCGCTCAGCTTGCTTGGCATTTCTGCACCTCCCTCCTGGCCAGGGCTGAGGGCTGGGTCAAAGCCGGAAGCTCCTCCTGATGGTCACCGGGACCTTCCTGTCGCCTGCTGCTGAGAACCTGTGAGCACGCCCCAGTTCTCCGGTGGATCACCCCCTCGCAGCCAGATCAGCCCACTCCAGCTGGAGACAACCATTCCCAAAGGCACCCTACCCCCAACCCTGGCTCCTGGGGAGTAACCTGCAGCCCTGGGGTAGAGCGAGGCCCAATTGCTGGGGGCCCGCTTCCCTTCCCCGACAGCCCCTGCCCCGCCAGGTGTGCCCCCTGCAGCCCCAGCCCACAGCAACTCAAGAGTCCCTGTGGCGACCCCCCCAAGCCAGCATGGAGGTGCCCTCTCCGGCCCCCCTGCCCCACAACCCTTGCCCCCGCCAAAGCCTGACTGTAAATACTATAAATGAAGCTCTGTTTGGGTCAAGCTTCCCTCATTCCACCCCCAGACTTTGGCCTCTCAGTGAATTGTCTCCCTGCCATGTTGGGCTTCTCTCCTTGATGCTTCTTTTCTTTTTCTTTTTTCTTTTTTCTTTTTTTTTTTTTTTTAAGACAACCCATCATTACCACATAACTCAATAAACCATTACTCTTCGTCTCAGGCTTTGGGGTTGGCTGGGGAAGGAAGCAGCCTGGGTCTGGGCTTTCTCCAGAGAACTTCAGAGCCCCCATGGACCACGAGCTCACTGTGGGGTGGGGGGCGGGGAGTTGAAGGACCGTGGGCTGCCCAGAAGCCCTGACTTCGCATTCCCCCTCTCCCTCTGTTGCTAGACGTTGAACTCCGGGCAGTCACATCTCCTCAACTTTGATTTCCCCTGTGAGTGAACACCAGGACAAAATGAGCACATGGCACGGTGCCCGGGGCCAGTCGTAGACTTCCCACAAGTAGTCGCTCTCGTTATTCACAGGAAGCCAGAGAAGCTGCAGGGAGGACTGGAGAAGGTTCTGGAAACACAATAACCTGGGGCCTACATAACAGCTCCCGTGCCTCCTGGAGCGGGAGAGGAGGAGGGGTGAAGACGTCTCCTGGGCAGTGCTGTGTGCCAGAGTCGGTGCGAAGGGCATCCAATAGATAAGTTGGGATTAGCTCCATTTTACATTTGAGGAAACTGAAGCTCAGACAAAATGAAATAACTTGTTCAAGGTGGGAAATAGTGGGTTCAATCAAGTCCTCTTGGAAGGACTGGGTGATGGGAGGCCCTGGGTGTGCACGGCCATGAGGAGCCGAGGGAGCCTGTGGGGACTTGCAGACAATCCCTGTCTGAGAAATGCAGGAGAACATGGGTCAACATAAAATGGTGGCTGTGAGGGCTCTGCCCCCACCAGGACGCTTGACCTGCAGGCACCTTCTCCATGTGGGGCACGGCGGGAACAAGGGGCAATGCGCCCTGTTGAATGCTGACAGCAGGGCAGACAACTCAGGTTGAGTCAGATGAAGAGAGAACTCCTCAGCCACCATGGACTCCAAGACTAGGAGGGCTGAGGAAGAGACATAGGGCTCTTACTATCCTCCCGCCCCCGTCTCTTCCCTAAAGAGAAGCCGGGGATGCTCACCAAGGATGGCATGAGTGTAGAGCCGTGGGACCATCCCATAGAGAAAACCAGCCTCGTGTCTGAGAGGACCCGAACTGAGGCTCATTTTCCAGTAACAGCGCTTCCCTCTACAACAAGCTTAGCCACAGGCTCCTCATCATCTCAAACCTCTGAGTCCCTGAGTGCCCTAAGGCAGCCCCCCACCTGGTTCTGAGGAGCAACGAACCACCCGCCCCCATCCAAGATCACTTTGAGATATGCTGTGCCCCTGGCAGGCCTCCTCCAAACCCCAAACAGCAAAGGGACTTAGGCTGTGCTTTTGCTACGGGGTGACCATGGTTCAGAACTCCCCTTCCTTTCTCTGAGGTGCTCTGAGCATCCCTGGGCACTTTGCCTCAAGCAAGTGTTGGTGTGTGGTGTGTGGTGTGTGGTGTGGGCCAAGGGCAGCATGGCTGGCTGGTACCTACCCAGACATTCGATCTGTCAATTCGACCGTCAAACCACGGTCCCCCTTTGGAAAATGCAGTCATCTATGCACTCTGGGAAAGCGACCATTTGAGGTGCCCCCGGCACTGGGAGGCGCTGTTGAGAGAAGTCGGGGCCACACTGGCAGGGCTTGGTAAAGGACTATGAAGAGGATGGGGGGACATAGGGTTTGGGTTACCACATAGCAAGGTTTCTGTGAAGGGTTGCGGGAGTCGAGTGTGTGGGGAGGATAGTGGGGGATGGGGCCTGGGCCTGAGGATTCCCAAGGCACCGCGGGCCCACCCTCACCGGCCCTGCAGAGCAGCTACAACAATCCGGTCACAGCCCGTGTGAGGAGGCCTCCGCAGCTTTCCCGGCAGCTCTCCCTGCTGCTTCCTCATCTTCACTCATCCCCTTCCGTGACCTCTGCCCCCTGCCCCTGCTAACATGGCCAGGCCTGCCCAGTGTCAGGAGCTCACAGAAGTCTGAGCCGGCCAGGCAGCCCCTGCAAGTGGCCGTAAAAGTTCCTGCTAGGAGACAGAGCAGCTCAGACCACCTGGACCACGAGGTGGAGTAGAACCCATCTTTCCAAGGTGGGCTGGAGCTGGTGTGATCCTCAGGCCTCTAGGAGTGGGGACAGGGGCAGCTGGGAGTCCTGCCTCCAAGGCCAGCCCCAGGCTGGTTCACCTCCCTGGCTCCTCCAATATTCTTGCCATGAGTTGTTACCAAAGAGAGCCTGTTTTCCATGGGGGGCGGGGGGGCGGGTTACACTCCATCCTGGCAACAAGCTCAGGCAAGAGGAGTCAGTGGCCAGTCTACTGATAGGAAATAGGGGACCAGCAAGATTGAGGGGTTTGCTAGGGTTGCCCCTCTCCTGCCTTCCCTCCTCATCCTCCTGCTTCCTTCCCCCAAAGCACGTACTTTTTCAGGAAATAGGGGACCAGCAAGATTGAGGGGTTTGCTAGGGTTGCCCCTCTCCTGCCTTCCCTCCTCATCCTCCTGCTTCCTTCCCCCAAAGCACGTACTTTTTCAGGTGTGTACCTATCTGGGTCTTCATCAGGTGATTCCTGATGTCCTGGTCCTTCAGGGGTGCCGGAGGAGAGGCCTAGAGACCTCAAGGCCCCTAGTCGGTGGGACTGAGCTTCAGGGGCAGAGGGAAGCCGATGAGGATTGGGGCTCCTTGCCCAGCCCCCCTCAATCCCTACTTCACTCCGACCTTCATCTTCCCTCATCCTCAATAAGAGTCCTAACCCTTCACGAAGGCTTCGTTTCTGCTTATAAAAAAGCTCATTCGCGTCGATTTGTGTCCCTGATTCTGAACATTGGCTCCATTTTGCACTTGGAGTAACTGAGAACTTAAGATTTCTTGACTTTTTCAACGTCATTCAGAGGAGGAGGGACCACCGCCTAACCCCTCGTCCAAGGCCAACTCTGCGTTGTAATCCAAGGCTTGGATACCCAGATGTGGCCAGGCCTCTGCAGAGACCTCAGGCAGCTGTGACTTTGTGCAGAGGGTCAGAAGGTCCGTGACCACCTAGGGCCCTGCCTTGCACTCCTGACGGGGCCAGAAGTCCCGGATGGAAAGCCTGGACGTCAGGCTACAGGTGGAGGAGCGCAGGGCCGGCTTGATCCCGGTTCCCTTCTGTCCCTGGCCCTGAGTTTCTCCTTAGGCCCTCCCTTGGCTGCTGTTCTCCTTCCTTTAGGGTCACAAAGCATTTGCGGCGGTAGGGGAATTCCTTGTTCCTCTGCTGCAGCTTCTGAGTCACCCTCCAGAGGGAGTGAGCCAGCGGAGTGACCACCGAGGTGAATCTTGGGACGAGTCGCGTCCCTCTACCTCTCTCACCTCCTTGTCCTGACACTTTCGTCTCTTAGTTTTTGTTCCAGTACCTTCTCCTCGGGGTCTGATGAAATTATTCCTTTGATGCCTCCGAACCTCCCCCACTTTGTGGGTGTCCGCAGGGGTGTGGACCTGTGAGAGAGTGGGCGAATGCTCAGGAAGGGCCTAGAGGTCCTGCATCCTGCTCCACAAATGCCACCAACTCTCCTCTCTCCGTCTCCTCACCATTCAGCCCCTTGTTCTTCTCATTACCACCTTCTGTTCCTCTTGCTTTTGGGGGACTCAGGGACACAGGCGTAGAGGCTCCCTCTCCCGGCAGGTGCACAGGCCCACAGCCGTCAGCTCCCTCACACACCCCACCACCTTTCCGCCCCACCTGTAATGTCACAGGCCCTGGGACAGAACCCACAGCCAGGCCTTCGAAGAAGCTGGAGGAAGGGGCGAGACGGGCCCCTCCTGGCCAGCATCCTCTCCCCTCCCCCGAGGCCACCCCTTCTCCTGTTCTTGCAAAGGGCCGCACGGGGATTCAGGAATTCGGGGACCAGGACTAGGGGCTCCCCAGGGGCAGCGGTGGCGGGAAGCGGGGCTCTCTGGGTGAGGGGAAGGGGAGCGGGGAGGTGGGCCCCAGCTCCTCCGCATCTGTGCCTGGTGGCAGCCGGCCAGGTTGTGGAGTGGAGCGCTGCCTGCGGCTCTCCCAGGGAAATGTGATTTCCCCTTGAGTGAAGCGGACTGTGCAGTGTGGAAATTGGCTCTTTTCTGAGCGAGCGGCGGCTGTTCTGGAGTCGGGGCGGGCTGGGGCCCGCGGGAGGCCGCGCTGGCCCCTGGAGTGAGCCGGGAGCAGCCATGTGCTGAGAACTCATTAGGGATAAATCAAACTAGTACCAGCATGAAGCCAACACCCTCCCCCCCCCACCACCGCGCCTCCGGTCCCCACCCCCTCGGAGACCCCCTACTTCCACCTCCTCCTCCTTCTCCGCAGCTCAGGTCCCCTCCCCCACGTCAGGGAGCGGAGCCCACTGCACACAGACAATCGCACACACAGGACTGCAGCCTGCGGCCCACTCCAGGAGCAGGCCTCCAACGGGAGCCCAGTTGGCTGGCAAATAAATCTTTGTTGTTTGGTTTTTGCTTGTTTACTTTGGGGACAGGGGATTGGTAGCAAGCTGTAACTTCCAGCCCCCAGGCATACAGCGCCCCTCCCCACCTCAGCCTCACCCTGAGTGTGGATGGGGAGCTCACAGACAAACCCTCTCACCTTCCTGCCTTCTTTCCAGGCCTGCCCCTGCCTCCCCACATGGGTCCCCCCCACCCACGTATATCCCCCTGGGGAGATGAGAGCAGAAGGTTCCCTGGGCCCAATCTTATCTGTCTACCACAGGCCTCCCAGGGGACTTCACCCAAGCAGGACACACAAATTGTCCATAAAAGGGCGAGCTTGGTCTGAATGGACTGAATGGGAAACTCATTCCTCATTCCCTCTCCCTGCCCCCAAAGGAAGAAGGGACAAGAAAGAGAAAAGCTTAAGAAGGAGGGGAGGAGGCTGATGAAACTAGCTGCTGGTGCCAGGGAAAGGGGGCTGCTCTGCCTGCCTTTCTGGGGACTGAATTTGAGGGGTACCAGAACCTGCTGATTCTTGTCGTCAGAACAAGGTCCCTGTCATCACCTTTGTTTCTCCCACCCCTCCCCGAGAGAGGGGGGCCAGGGATGGAGGGAAGGAGCCCAGAGCTGGGGGGTGGGCCTTGGACCCCTCCCCGTCACCTCCCCACTGGAGACCCCAGGGGACTCCAGTTTCCTCAGCTGTGAAATGCATGGCATGGGCCATGATGTCCAGCCCGAACACTGTGACTCAACAGTTGCTGGGTCAGTGAAAGGCATTCCCAGCCTCATCTGACTGGTTCAGGTATGAAGCCTCTTTTCCCCAAATTCCCCAGGTAACTTTCCATTGAACACCCCCAGGAAACGCCATATTTCCATATTTGGAATCGGGTCTCTGTTGGGGTGGGGTGGGGTGACTTCTGGTGCCCACTCACGCAGGGCACTGGAGCCCTGCCTCGGCTGGAGGAGAGAAGCCAGGCTTCCAAAGGATTCCAGGACTGGGGCAGAAACCAGAGCGAGGCTAAGGCATCACAGTTAATGGTTGGCGGCGGGGGGGGGGGAGAGTCTGCTGAGCTCTCATGCTGACTGCCATGTTCACCTGGGGCTCGCTACTGAACCATCTACGACGTCCCAGCCTTGGTGACAGGCACAGAGCTGAGAACAAGATGAATCCGATTGGATTCCACCACCCACTGCACCCCCCCCACCCTCAAATCCCTCTGACCATAGAAATGAGACTTCTACGGAAGTCACTACAGAACAAGCTGGAAAAGTCATGAAGGCCATGAGTGCTTGCAGGTTTCCGACAATGCTTGCAAAATCCTTCCTGTCCCTCCCAGGCCTTTCTCGGGCATCCCTGTCTCCTCGAAGATGAAGCAGCAGCCGCCAGGAACACCAACCACAAACCCTAAACCCCCTCTAGGGCCTTAAAAGCCAGACCTCAATCCCCAGAAAAGGGCTGTTCTCCTGTGCTTGGGTTCCCAGGAGAGAGAACGAGGGTGCTAGGTGAGGGCAACGCAAAATGTAAGCGAGACCCTTCTCAAACACCGTCTCACCCCACTCCAGCTCAAATGCCACTAGCCGGGAGCCTGGGACCTGAAGCCCTGGGTTTTACTCTGAGCTGCTGCTTTGTTCCTGCTATGTGGTGCCAGGCCAGGAGGGAGGAAGAGGGGTCTCAGCGTCTAAACCAGCTGGGCAGCTGCCCCTCCCTGTGTGGGCTTCCCTGGTTACCCCCCTTTGTCCCATCTCAATACCGGCCCCTCCCCAGCTCAGCAGGCTGCCTCCCCCCCCACACACCCTTCTCCAACCACAGCTTGGAGGAGCAGAAGGGAAAGGAGGAGGGAGAGGTGTGGAGGGTAGGAAATGAGACATAGGACAGCGGCGGGGGATACATGGGGATGGAGACTCCAGCTGGCTGTGAGTTCTAGGTCCTTGGGTTCTTCTTTCCCATAAGCTTCTGCTAAGTGTTGGTAACAGAGACAGCAGTCTTGGGGGACAGGCCTCCCCTCCCCGACCCCCCCCCACCCCCGCAAGCGCATTGCAGCCAAGCCCCACTTGGAGGGTGTAGGGAGGGGCCCATAAGGGCTGTAGCACAATGATGGGGGGGGCGTCCTAGAAGGGGGAGCAGGTGCCTTCTCTCAGCAGCAGGCCCAGGGTGGGGGTGGGGTGGGGGTGGGCTGAGACCCAGGCCAAGGCTCAGGGCCCATCTGAGCATGTCGCCTGCTAAGGAGGAGCGGAGGCGGGGGAGGGGAGGGCGGGGAGGTGAATAAATAATAGGAAATAAAACTTCATGAAGCAGAAAATAAAAGGCAGATTATACAGATGTGGCAATTTGAAGGATCATTGCCTCTGTCCTCTTTTTAACTGCTGCATCTGGAGTTTTGAAGCAGCTTACCCTCTCCCTCCCTCAGCCACGTCCCCGCCTGGCTGGAGGCCCCCACGGGGCCAAGGCACGAGTGGGGACAGCACCTCTAACCTCTCTGCCCGTGGCGGCCCCTAGCACCATGCGCTGCTGCCCGGCCTCCACTGAGCCTGTGGGTGGAGGGTGAAGGGGGGGGTGCTGGGTGTTTCGGGGTGAAGCCCTGGGCGAGGTGCGGCTGGGACTGGGTTTATGTGAGGAAGGGGAACAGCTGTAAGACAGCAGGGTCTGGGTGAGGACAGGGCTGGTCAGGAGGAAGGTCACAGGGCCTTTCTCCGGCATCCCTGTCTCCTCGAAGATGAAGCAGCAGCCGCCAGGAATACCAACCACAAACCCTAAACCCCCTCTAGGGCCTTAAAAGCCAGACCTCAATCCCCAGAAAAGGGCTGTTCTCCTGTGCTTGGGTTCCCAGGAGAGAGAACGAGGGTGCTAGGTGAGGGCAACGCAAAATGTAAGCGAGACCCTTCTCAGGAGGGAACGTCATGGTCAAGAACGGAGTGAGGCAGGGCGCCCCATGCCAAAGGGGCTTTGGCTGAGGGGTAGCTGGAGGGTGAAGTTTAAATCTCCGTATCTTCCTGCAGGCAGCTTCTTTCTCCCTCTTCATCAAAATTCATTTGTTAAGCTTCAATTTGACACTGTGCCAGGTGCCATATAAACAGACATGGTCCCTGCCCTTAAGGAATTTCCAACCTAAGACACACACACACTGACATGTTGTTTATTTTATTTTAAATATTAATGTATTCCCCACCTTGTTCCAGAGAGGATTTGAGACAGCTCACAGGAAATGCATGCAATAAATTAGGAAAATACAAGTAAGGACTAAAGTATCGGGACCCCAGAAAATGCAGAGTGAGCGGCCCTGAGCAGCCCCCGTTGAGCTGGAGATCAGCCTTGAGTCTCGTGGCAGTGGCCAAGTGGAAGGGTTTCACGGTCCCTTACCTGACTGAGAAAATCATCGCTTTTCTGTCCATGTACCTCCTCCAGACCCTGTCTGTGTCACACCAGACGGAGACAAAGACGTCAGAAAACCAGAAGCTTCCGCCCGACACCAAAGGTGAGGCAAAGGCCCATTTGGCTCAAATATCCTCAGAATCCTGATGTGTCACCTCTCAAGTCACAGAACTGTCACAGAAGCATTAATAGAAACAGAGGAGTCAGAAGGGGGACAGGTTTAGGGGGACGACACTAAATCCAGTCTTATGTGTAATAAGTAACATCTGTACGGAAACTTATCCTCTCCGGGAAGAATATTAAGGGCCGAGTCCTGCCCAGTTAGACCTCCGGGGCAAAAGCCAGGGCAGAGATCAGAGCTGAAGGTTTATTTACATCAGGAGGCTTTCCGAGAAGCTATCCTGAAGGCCTCCGAAAGCTGCACCTTGGGGGAAGACTGAGTTCAGGGATAGGAGGAGAAAGCAGAAGAAAGACAGAGAAAGAACGTGGAAGAAGGGAGAAGAACCAGGAGAACATGGAGGCCAGAAGCCCAGGGGCATACAGCTTTGAGAGTTATACTTTCAAACTGCAGGTGTTGGCTCCTGAGCAATGGGAACCAGCTTGCCCAGCTCCTCCCCTTGGGAAGCGTCTGTTCCAGGGAGCACGGACAGAAAGAAGAGGGAAGGGAATGAGGGGATATAGCAGGGGAAGGGAGGGATGTAGAAAGTTAGAGACTTAACTGGGGGAGCAGTGATCAAGGAAGGCTTCCTGGAGGAGACGGCATCCAGATACAGTTGGTTTCCTCCCCATCCTGGTACCAGTAGTACTCAGAATTTCTCCGCAGCTGGTCCCAGTCTCCATCCTTTGTGTGATAACGGCCTCACCACCACCCCATCTCAGAAGGTGGACTCTGCCTATCCTAAGCCCCTGACCCTGGTGATTGGCTCAGAGATGGGCACATGGCTCAAAGTGGGCAGCTCAGAGAGACTCTGTTGCTGGACTTGAGTGTGAACTTCCCAAGAAGCAGATGGTCTCTCTGTGTTAGACTGGCACCAAGAAGAGGGCCACTTGGTAGCTCCTGGGGCCATCTTGGGACCATGAGGGCTCCTCCTGCTTCCTAGCCTGGGAGATGGAGCCCAGAAGAACAGAGCGGGGCAAGGCTCAGTGCAGAGCCCTCGCTCAAGCTTCACCTGACCTGGATATAGAGCGACTCATTATGGGAGCGATGGAATGTCCTCTCTTTTTTTGGCTAAAGCCCATTTGAGTTCAGATTTGTTACTTGCAACTTCCAGGCAGAAGAAAAACCGAGGCCTTGCATTTGGAGAGCAGAACCCAAGCGGGGCCCCCAGGAGGGGAGGGTGCATGGGGTAAGGCCAGTAAGGCCGTGAGCTAATAGCTAACTTGCTAGGCTTTCCTTCAGTGCCAGGCATTGTTCTGAGATGTTTACGTGCATAATTTTACTTATTCCTCACAAGGACTCTGTGAGGTAAATAGTGTTATTATCCCTGTTTGATAAGCAATCCGGAGTATAAGAGGGTAGGTAACTGACCCATGGTCAGACGGCTAGAAAAGGGACCATGGGGGCTCAATCCCAGGCAGTCTAACTCCAGGTCCTAACTGCTGACTCCAGATCATGCTGGGCCTTGTGCAGGGCTAGGCAGGTCTCTGGGTCAAAGGTCGCTGAGAGGTGCGGGGCATGAAGGCTGAGAAGACACTGGATTTGATGATTAAGGGTCACAAGTGGCCCTTCTGGTATGTCCTCATTTCAGAGATGAGTACCACAGAAACCAGTTTGCAAGGTGTGAACAGGAGCCAGGTGTGAACAGAAGCCAGGTGTGAATGGGACCCAGGCAAGGGAGAGAAACAGCCGGCAAAGACCACACATGTGTGGGTCTGAGCTACAACAAGCAAGGAGTCAAATGCCCGCTTTTCTTTTTCTTTTTCCTCACAAGGGCGATATCCTGGAAGTTGTTGGCAAGGGATGAAGAAGGGGGTAAAAGTAGGTCCAGAGACCCAGATGGAAGCCCTGAGGGAGAGAGGTCACGGCAGGCAGGAGAAGCAGGGGTGGTGTGTGGTCTCAGGGAGGAGGTCGGTCCCAAGAACGCAGTGAGCCCCTCTTCTGCTAGAGAAGGGAAGAGGAAGGACAGGTAAAGGTGTAAGCCACAGTGAGATGGCAAGGGGGCAGAGACACCCAGAAGAGTTAGTTGATGGAGAGGCGGTGGGGAGGAGCCGTCGTGGAGAGTGTGGCATTCAGGAAAGCCATAAGTACCGTTGAGTATGTGCAGGCATGCGCCTGGGGGCGGGGGTCAGGGAGGGAGAAGGGCCAGATGGCGGACTGCCAGCTTGTCCTGAGTTTCCAGGCCACTGGTTTTCCCCCCTCTTTTCATTTTTTATTTTAGACTTAAAAGAAGTTGCGCAGGTAGTACAGAGGGTCTCGAGGCCCCATTCCGACTCTCCCTATTGGCCTTATTCACTCAAGTCATTTCATTTTCTTAAAGCAAAACTCCCAGGCTGGCTGGCTGGCTGTTAAGCCACGAGTCTGGGCCTCTCCTGCTGGAAAAGCACACTCTTAGGCTGCAGGCAAGGTCCCATGTGACCAGGCCCCGATCCCCACTGCTGTGTTTCCCTTGCCCACCCTCACCCAGTCCTGCAGCCTTGCTTCTTCCATGATAGCCCATCTGTTGTCACCATTGGACTCAGTTAAATGATAACATTTAAATGTTATCAGCAGAAAGCCACACAAAGCAGAGATGCTGGGAGACCAGGGAAAGATTACATCTGGGGTATCACCTGGGTCACACCAGGCCCAGGGTCCCAAAAGCTGAGCCCCCCTAGAAGGGAAAGGAGGAGCCAGAGACAAACCAGCCAGCCTTACAGAGCCTGAGCTCATCACCAAGAACCTGTGCCTGTCCCATTGTCTGCAAAGAGATGCACCAACCCACTTCCCAGGTGGGAAAGGAAGCGAGGGTGAACACAAGGTCAGACATATGCCTGTGGGCCACATCTGCCCCACACCTCAGGATTAGGACTGGGAGCTCACTCAGTGTTCACTTTTGTGGGGACAATTCTTTGCGGGAACTCTAGGCTTCCCCCATATGGCTCCAGAAACTCTTTTTCTTCTCCATCTGCAGAAAGATGTCAGAGTTGCAACCCTTCCCATGGCTGACTTCTCCAGAAGTTGGGGGACCTGGCTTGGACCTCTGTGGGTTTAGGGAAGTGGAAGGTCCTGGTTCTGGTGATGGCTGGGGACAAACAGACTAACTTCCTCTTCTTCAGGGAGCAGAGCTCTGCAGCTGGACACCTGAGCACACAAGCTTGAAAGATGCAAGCCCGCCCCCCAGTGGTCGCATGTCAGAACTGCAGCCTAGCCTCGCCTCCCCCTCAGGCCTCTGGTCCAAGCCCCCGTCTAGCTGCATTGGCCAGGTGGGGTCCCGCGGCCCCCATCTGTCTCTGAAGGCTTCAGGTGCCCAGGTGAAAGACAGGTGCCAGTCCCACATGAGCAAAGAAGCATCAAACTGCCACATACATGCAAAAATGCAGACAAACCTCTGCCTTTTATTCTGGTTTTAGAAAGGATACACGTTCAGTGAGGTCAAATAATCCACTCAAGGCCAAGCTTGTATCAGTCCTGGGGCAAGTCACCTTGATCTGATACTAGGTTTTCACTTATTAGCTGCACATCAGTGATGTGACCCAAGCTGCTTTAAAAATATTTATCCGTGCCTCTGACCCCAAACTACTGAATCCGAATCCCTGAGCAGAGTGGGAGTGTGTCTTCCACATGCCTCTCCAGCAAGAGGAAGTGTGCCTCTGCCCTAATAGCAAGGAGCCAGAGGACAGGGCTGTTACCTCCTGGAGGCCAGAGGCGGATTCCATAAAAAGTGGTCAATATCAGTTGTGAAATGAATGAATGAACAAATGTGTGAGTGGGTGAACAAATGATTCCGAGGTCCCAAGGCTCTGACAGCCTGCACACACAGCGTTCCACACCCGCACACAGACACGGACACGCACATTCAGATGTGCACGGGCACCCGGGCAAAGGGAGACCCAGCCTGGGATCCTGCAGGGGGTCCCAGCTGCGCCAATCCCCCTGACCCTCGGTTCCTTGCACACACGTGCACACCTCCTTCTTCACTGGCCTGCAGTTACTATACACCGACTGAGTACCCGGCCCTGCCCTGAGCTGAGCCCTGGCCAGACAACCCCTCTGGTCCCCGAAGGGCCAGCCCCGCTTGGTGGCCTTCCAGGCCCCAGGGCTGGTTTTTAGCATGGTTTGGGAGGAGAGGGGCCCCGGCAGGAAGGCTGGAGAGGCCGTGCGTCAGCCAGCAGGCGGCAGCCGGGCAGCAGAGGCCCCTCTTGGCAGGCAGCCTGCTCGCACACTTGGCTGAACAGAGACAATGGTGGCTGCTTCTCCATCCCAGCCTCCTTCCCACAGGCAGAGCCCGAGGTCCATGAGTGTCCGGAACCTCCCCCAGAGCCCAGCTGGGAGGCAGCCAGAGGGCAGCACAGGGGGACTTCCCAGGAAGGGCAGCAAAGTCCCCTGA
This sequence comes from Mustela erminea, assembly GCF_009829155.1. Taxonomy (NCBI): domain Eukaryota; kingdom Metazoa; phylum Chordata; class Mammalia; order Carnivora; family Mustelidae; genus Mustela; species Mustela erminea. Next base: position 104,142,381 of record NC_045620.1, read on the forward strand.
GAGCTGGCAGGGGGGTGAGGGATTCTGGAAGGGTCCCTGGTGCCCCTCCTTGGGAATGCAACTTCATGGGATGGGCTGCGTGGGAGGCAGCCAGGCTTTCACCCGGCCCTCACAGCTCCCAGACTAGCTCCTTCCAAGAGGGCCCCCAGGGGATATATCATGGCCTCTTGCCCCTCAGCCTCTCCCAGGTCTGAACCTGAGGGACCTCCTCCCCTGCTCTGAGGAAACAAAGGCCCCTTGTTCCCAGGGCTCTCCACAGAGCTCTGGAGGCCCCATGCCCTCTGGCCTTCACTGACCACCAATGGCTCTGCTCTGATGATTAGCAATTGGGTGTGTGGGGTGTGGCCTCTCCCATCTGCCCCAGGTGCACGGGTGATTGTGGCGGAAAGCACACAAAGGCCTGGGGCCCCAGAGTCAGCATCACTGAGTTTGTCCTCGAAGCCCCAGAAGCCCTACCTGTCAGGGGGCAGGGCCAAGCCACCCCGCTCTCTCAGTCACCTGAGGCTGCCTGGGGTCTCCCAGGACCTCTCATCCCAGGCCACCCGACTCCCAGAGCAAGACTGTCCTCAGGGCTGTGGCTCCTCTGGCTTGATTGCCCAGAGGCTTCTGCTGCCCCAGCCTCCCTTCTGGAAGCTCAGGGCCCACGGGTTCTTGGATTCTCAAATGAGTGCTGAGCTGCCCCCAGGCCCAAGCAATGTGGCCACTCTAGACTGTGGAACAGGGAAGGGTGACATGGGAGCGCAGCCCACCCCTTGACCTCTGTCCTCCCTTGGGAGTGAGCAGGGACGAGGGCAGCTGGGGGCTGTCGTTGGGGTGGGCACAGCAGTAGCGGGAAAGCTCCGGCAAAGGGGGCGGTGAGGACTGCAGAGGAACAGGGGCTGTCCTTCAGCAGGAAAGGGAGGGCCTCCTCCCCAGTGCAGACCCGCTGAAGCAAGTCTCCTCTATGGGGTCTCATCTCAGTTCCCTTCCCCCACTTCTACACCCCGGAACTCGGGGCCTGAGTCCGTGAGGCGGTCCCAGCTTCAGAGCTGATTGCGGTTCCTCTTGGGTATGATCTTCCGGTAAGTTCTGCGCTCTGAGATGTTGCGTTTCACCTTGGCCGTGGTGGGGGCCTCCTCCTGGAGCAGGGATGGGCTGGAGTGGGACTTCTTCAGGCTGGGCTTGGGCTCCTGAGCGCCTCCGGCTTCCCTCCCCAGCTGCTCCTCCCACAGGTCCAGGTCATCCGAGGGGCAGTGCAGACGGGCCACCAGCAGCTGCACGTAGGTCTCGTAGCGGGTTTTCTGCAATACACGGCCCTGCCCCCTTAACACCAGCCGGGCTTCTGCACAGGAGGAGGCCAGAAGCATGCAGGGCAGACCCCCCCCCCCCACGTGCACAAAGCTCTTGACAGTGAAGATTTCTGCAGAAAGAGGGCTGGACCCACAGCCAGTGTCTGCACTGAGCGTGAGCAAGCCAACTTTGCAGAACACGGCAGCCACATCGCCAAACCCTGCAGTTACCTGGATGGGATTCTAACAGCACCCACCAGCCCAGCCTTGTTCTAACAGCCTCCACCTTGTAGCGCTGTAACTAATGTCTCCAGAATGTGTTCCATCCCCGAGACACTAAAAGATCCATAACCCGCTAGGCCTGATCTGTGCGGCATTGCACACAAACAGCTCACATCTGTACTGAAGCCTAATTGAGTCTGAATCGCATTTTAACAATTGGCATCTGGAGAGCGGGATGCTAACCACCTTCATCTGTTTAACACTCGGAAGGCCTCTGTAACTAGCAGCCTTCAGATACGGGTCCCAGGGTAGTAAGTGCCTGCTCACCCTAGGTGGCTGGGTGGCCCAGGAGTCCTTTTCTCCACTTGATCAAGAGGGCAAGAGGTCTAGAGAGGGCCCGGGGTTGCTACAGGTTGCAGCTGGTCATAGGTAGGGAGAGGCTAGAATTCTGCAGGCAGAGCTGGGTCCTGTCCCCCGCAGGACCTCTGGGAAGTAGTGCACCTACCAAACCAAAGGCTGGGCCACAAAGGCAGGGAGGGGACAGCACGAAGCCCAGCACACACAGCCAGAGATGACACAGGTGCTCCCTTCTCTGGTCTCTGCCTCTGAGTGGCTCTGACCCTCTCTGTTCTCATACTGCCCCCCACCACCCCCCTCCTGCTTCAGGTCCCAGAACGTGTGCACTGACCATAGGCATAAAGTGTAAGGGGGGATGGGGAGATAGAATGGGGGGTCAGGGGATAAAACAGTGCAGCATCAATCAGAGGGGTGAAAAGGTCCTTGGTGAAGGTTATAAATGAGCTACAGTCCTGACTGGAGTAGGATGTGAATTCATGGGGTTTGGACACGTTGTTTCATTCCTCCTTGCCTGTTTCCTCCTCTGTAAAGTGAAGATCATGGTCCCTACAGCAGTTGTTAGACAACTAAACAAGGTAATACAGGCAAGTATGACAAACGCCGTAAATACTGCCTATTAGGACTAGGCAGGTATTAGGGGAAATAATTAAACTAAAACACAGTTTTTCCTTCAATTTAAGCGAAGTCAAATACAGTACACTCTTAGGTAAAAGAAACTGACCAAACGTCTCCTGTGAGTGTTTCCAGAAAAGCAGTTTCTAGGAGCCCCCAGGACAAGAATTGAAGGGGTCTGAGTGCACACGGACACACACACTTTGCGCATAGCCCTGCACATGAATTCGCACACACGGCCTCCCCCAGTCCTGAGCGACCTGGGCAACGAAAGCTGCAAGGCCGGATGCGGCCACGAGAGGGCGGCAGAGAGCCCAGCCGAGGGGGTGGGAAAGCCCAGCGAAGGCGGAGACTCCGCAGCCTGACCTCATACTCCAGGTACTCCTTCCTCAAGCGGTACTCCTCCAGCTCGCGGCCGCGGCCCCGCCGCTCCGGTAAGTTCCTCTGCAGATCCAGCAGGTCGTCGGAGGCGGCGTCCAGGCAGTTCTCGTGGGATCGATGCTGCTCCTCCTGGGAGCGGGAGGCGGAGAGGGAAGCTGTCCCACCGCACCCCTATCCGTTCCCGGCCCGAGGTGCGCAGTCCACCGCAAACCTCTCAACGTTCTGGAACCAGGTGCGCAACCCGCCCACCCTCCCTTCGTTTCCGGGCCCAGTGCGCAGCCCACCCCTCTCCCGGTTCCTAAGCCAGGCGCGCAGCCCCGCCCAACCATCTCCCACTTCGTCCCGAGGCTGAGCAGCCCCTTTCCCCGCCGCACCCGCCCCTTTCCGGGGCCCCCAGTACCAGGGAGCTCTGGGCGGGTCCTATAGGCAGGATGGGCCGGACGAATCGGCGCTGGGAGCCCACAGCGGCGGGGAAGGGCGGCGCCGAGTGCGTGGCGGCGGCCAGGTTGATGCGCGCGATCCAGGAACTCATCTCCTTCGCGGTGCTGAGGGCAGAGGAGACCGTCAGACCCCAAGGTGACAGAGTCGGCCCTGCCCCTCTCCCCCCCACTCCCACCCCAACCTCCTATGGTCTGCACAGCCTTCCAGACTCAGGATTCAGCGCTTCAAAAAGCCAGAAGCCCGCCCACCAGTCGAGGTGGTTGACCTGTGCCGGTGTCTTTTACCATCAAAGAGGAAAATCTAGGAAGGCGATAGATTTTTAGATCAAATGGGGGGGGGGGTCGATCACTAGAGGCTTCCTGGAATCCTGGGTTCAGAAGTAGGAGGCTCGACCAGGCGCTGGACCAGGGAAGAGGCCCAGTTGGAGGCAAAGTGGGCGGGGGAGCAGGTGCGGCCCAAGGACCCCTGCCAGCAGCATTCTCCTGCTTCCACCACAGCCATCAGAGGGTGATGAGCGAGGAACCAGGGAGAGGCGAGCCGGGGCCTTGCTGCTGGTCCATCCCCCCCCACCCCCGACTTACGGAGCCTGGAAGAGGTAGAGGCGCCAGTCGGCAGTCCGCAGCTGGAAGACGTGCGGCTTCTTGGTGTAATGGGTGGCGGGTGTGGCCAGCGAGTGGTGCACCCCCACAGGCTCGTCCACCATCTGCCCCACCAAACTCTCCCCTGCAGGGGGGCAGTGGTCCTCTCCCTGGGGGGGGGGCGACACAGGGGCTCAGAAAAGAGGTAATCATCAGTTGCCCACCCTCTGAACCATTCTGGGCCCTTCCCTGCCCTGCCTGTCAGGGCCATGCACCCCCTCCCTACCTTCAGGAAGTAAAGGACCATCCCTCGAAGCAACGTGTGGAACATCTTCCAGCCGCGCTTGCCCCACGGCGCTGCCCCAGGAGCAGAACACAACCAGACTCAGACACACATGACCCCTCTCCCCAACTTCGTCCCTCCCCAGGTGCACATAAACACACAGCAACATGCCAGCACCACAAGACACAGTCGCAAACAAGCAGTGCCACGCCTCACACCCTGGAAGTTGCACTCAAGCCCCACCAACAACAAAAGCAGATGTCCACACCGACTGTCCCCTCTCTCGCCACTCCCACCCATCCTGAGAGGCACAGGGGCTCAGCTCCTCGTGCAGAAGAAGGGTCTCCGGGGTCACCTCTCTACCTTGCTCAGGCCCTGTGGCTTCTTGAAGCCAAATGCTAGTTCCCCGGCCGGCTACCTCACCCTGTCCGATCCATCCAGGACCCCATTAATGTTCTGGTCCTGTCGCTGCCCTGCTATAAAGCCTGCACCTGTCCGCACTGAGGCCAGATGTACCTCCTGCTGTTTTGTTCCCAGCAGACTATGCCTGCTCCTTTGTCTGGGGGGGGATGCCCTCTGGCCTCTTCCACCAAGGTTCGGTCAGATACCATCATTTCCCAGAAGCCTCACCCATCCCTGTCCCCCACACCTCACCCCCAAGTCTAATCAAAGCCTGCCCCTCCTCCACACCCCCATACTTTATCTCCCCCTCCCTATACCCCTCAGCCATTTCCACCTTTTATCCCAGACACTGATGTGCTCACCTAACCTCCCCCTTACCACGGGGACCTGGAAAGCAGGGAGTACCTAGGTATGTCTTATCTCTGTACCCCTGTCCCTGGCATCTTACCCAGTGCCCAGCACATGATCCCCATCAAGGAAGCAACAAAGGCTGCCTGTCCCTGACCCTGACCGTGCCAGCCCTCTGCACCTCAGCCCCCAGGTCACCTGCGCCAAGCCACTTGGCACTCCCACAGGCACGCACACACTTGGGCTTGGTGGCGGACACAAGCCCTCCACGCCACAGGGCAGCAGACACTCACTCTTCTTGCCGTCCGCATCGTGATGCATCTTCCGGGCCAGGATGCCCTGCTTGTAGGTCGGCGCCGTGGGGTTCTGGGCCAGCTGCAGGAAAGGGTTGCTCAGCTTGCCAGTGGGGGGAGACACCTGGGCCTTCTGTGGTCGGCCTGCGTCGTCTTCATCCCTGGACATCAGAGAATCAGGTTGGGGGTACTGACCAGGCAGAGGCCACCAGGAGGTGCCCATGCACCTGTGCCCCAGGATCCCCAAAAAGGAGTCCTTCAAAACCAGCCCGTCCATTCCTGTCATCCCCACCCTCCACGGCCCCTGGCTTCTCCAGGTGTTACCTGGGCTCCTTCACCCCTTGGAGACTCGCCCAGCGCCCAGCCTCTGGCTGGACCCCGCTCAGAGGGAAACACTGTCCAGCACCTCTCCCAGGCTCGTGCAACTCTCAGGTAGGCAGGTGGAGGGAGGACAGGCCCAGGGACGGGGGAGAGGGGCAGGCAGTGGAGGGAAGAGGGACTGTCACTTACATAGCCCATTCAAGCTTCTCACTTCGGATAGACCAGTAGAGGGCCTAGAACAGAAGCACACAGTGGGCAGGTAGCCTTGACCCGTGGGGCCCAAATTCTGGCTGGCCCAGGTCAGAGAGGGCCACGCTACAGTCTGCCTCTTCTACCCCCGGCCCAGCTGCCTTCCTCCTTGAGTGGGAAGCAGCTCCCACATGCATCCAGCTACCCACGAGTGCAAGCGTGCAGCCACGGACAGAGCGGCCATGTGCCAGGCACCGTGGGAGACACTCCAGACAGGATGAGCAAAGCAATCCTAGTCCCTACCTGAGCTTAGGGAGGCCTGAGCTAGTTCTCTGGGAAAGGAAATGAATCATCTAGTACCATCCTGCCCTGAGGGATGGGACAGAGCAGGAACAGCCGACCAAGGTAGGGGCGGGGGTGGGGAGAGCAACAAATGGATGGTGAAGGAATGAGTCAACGAGGCACTGGGACATGGAAATGATCTGACAGAGTATTCATGTCCATGCAATCTTGCTTGCCTTTTTAGCCCTGGCAATGTCTAGCAGGGTGCCAAGCACACAGCAAGTGTTATAGAAATGTCCACCATGCAGACAAAAGAACCAGTGCAGGGGCGCCTGGGTGGCTCAGTCGGTTAAGCCGCTGCCTTCGGCTCAGGTCGTGATCTCAGTGTCCTGGGATCGAGTCCCGCATCCGGCTCTCTGCTCAGCCAGAAGCCTGCTTCTTCCCCCCTCTCTCTCTCTGCCTTCCTCTCTGCCTACTTGTAATCTCTGTGTCTGTCAAATAAATAAATAAAATCTTTAAAAAAAAAAAAAAAAAAGAACCAGTGCATTGCTGCATATGAAAAGCCAGCCGTGTGCCCCGCGCGCTGTGCTAGGCCCCTGACGCCCTTTATTTCATTGTGAGAACCACACCATAATTAGTCGCTACCCCAGGAGGAGCTCGAGCAGGCCAGGGGATAAGCTGCCCAAGACTGGAGTTCAAACCCTAGAACATCTGGCTTCTAAGTCTTAGACTTACTGGCACTTGAAACTTTGCCCTTTGCTCATTCCAAGAACCAAAGACCCAGTGCATCTAAAGACTCCCCATGCTCAGAATCACCTGGAAACTCCAGAGAACATCTTAGGGGTCCCAGCCCCAGGGATTCTAATTCAGTAGGTCCAAGGCAGGGGGCCTACAAGTTCGCACAAGCCAACAAACTCTAAGGTGTGGCTGCTGCCGGCTGGGACGCACACTCTAGTACCTTCCATACACAGGCCATGGCCTCCCAAGGACATTGCAGCAGAGCCAGGCTGAGGCTGAGCATCTCCCCCACCTTTCGGGGGAGATAAAAAGCTACAGAGGGAGCCCCGATATCACAAGCCCAGGGAATAGCCCCGTGTGCCTTACCTTCAGCAGCTCCTTCGGGAAGTTCCCTCCGTCTCGCAAGCCATTCAGGTTGGTGATAAATTCCTGGCAGCTCATGCTCTTCCCAATGTTCTGTGGCCATTGAGGGAAGTGAGGCAACAGGCACACACTCCCCACCCCCCACAGAATACCTCCCCCTACCACCATTGGCCACTCTGGAACCTTCTCCAGTTCTCCAGACCTACGTCCTCCAGAGCCCTTCCATGACCCCATCCCAGGCCTCTGGCCTCAAGCTCCCCTGCGCCCTCACCTGTCCATGCAGGTCTGTGTTGAGGAGCATGATGGCACAGGTCAAAGTGTGAACGGAATCTGTCCCAGAGGGAGGCGAGTGGAGAGAAAGCTCCTTAGAACCAGGACTCCTGCCTTTCCGCTGCCCAGACTGGGTGGGGTGACTGCAAATGCTTTTGGGTCTCCGTGGCTCCCCAAACACACACCCATGAGCTGGTACCCAGTAAATGCCTGAGCAGACCCAGGGGACACTTCCATGCCATCCCCCAAGGCAGCCCAGCGAGCCCTGCCCTCAGGGCCCGCCCCCTCCCTACCTGCAGAGGGGAAGGCCCCCGGATTGCAGTAATGGAAGCGTTTGGAGAACTGGTAGAGGATTCGCTCCCGCTCCTGAGTCTCCCCGCTGAGCACCAGGGCCTGGAGGAAGCCCCTGGAAGGAGGACCAGAGTCCAGGACAGGGTCCAGGCTGGGGTAGCCAGCAGGCTCCAGAGCTGGGGGCCAATCAGATTCCGGCCTCACCGGGGCCACCACCTCCCAGCCATCCCTCCTCCCCAGAGAGGGCCTGGAGGCCTTACCGGAGGGCTCGGTCCAGGCTCTGGCCTCCAAACTGGAAGAAGGACAAGTACTCCTCAGCCACAGCCCTACTGAAGTCATTGCTGCAGAGAGGAAACAGGAATGACGCCTGCAGTGGGGGTGGGGGTGGAGGTGGGGGCGGGGGGGTTGTCTGGGCTGGGGCCGCAGATGCCAAGGGGCCCAAGGACCCATGCACATTCCCAGAGGGTGAGAGGGCAAGGGAGCAGCCGGGGTCTGGTCTGCCGTGGGCACCGTCTACTGCTGAGTGGGGAGCACACGTGCAGTTGGGTGGGGGGCAAGGTGGCCAGGTCCGGTGGCGCGAGGCAGGGCTCAAGAGTGTGGAGAAGGGGTGACAAGTGGGACTAAGAGGAAGCGGCAGGCACTGCCCAGGGACGGACTAGGACAGGATCGAGGGGATGAAGGTCAGCAGTGGGGCGGCCGGCCGGTGGACGGAGTCTGCTGACCGTGCTTCCTCTCCCGACACAACCTCCAGCCTTGCTCAGGGTCAAACCCCCTTACTTCTTCTGCAGGTAGGCGGCCACTTCAGACTTCCGGAAGCCTTCCAGGTGATAGAGGCGAGAGGCCAAGTTCCAGGCCACCTTGTCGCTGTTGACACCATTAGCCAGCTTGTCTCCAGTCTGTGGCCTCTGGCCTTCCTCCGGGCACTGCGCCTGGGGCATGGGGCTCTCGGGAAGCCTGCGAATGTCCAATAGTGGCCTCAGACTTCCACAAGGGATGGACAGGTGGGGGTACTGGGTCAAGTGTCCCTCCAGGTCAGTCATGGAAGGGGTGATCAGCAGGGGAGCTGGGGTGGTGGAGGGAGCCGCTAGACCAGGGCCTCACTGGGGAAACTCGTGCCTGGCCTGGCCTGGCCCGGGCACTGGGAGCCAAGGGCACCTCCCTAAGCGGGAGCCAAGCTTAGCACGCAGCGCCTTCTCAGGTCAACCACAAGGACGTTCTGAGTCTAGCTCACCTTAGGCGGCAGGTGTAGCCCTCTGAGGATGCCAGTGGTATTGAACCCATCCCCAGGAGGGACGGCACAGGTCTCCCCGACCCCCACCAGCCACTTGTCTCCCTCACCTGTCCTGCCCCGCTCGTGATGCCCCCTTGCCCCCTCCCCCTCCCTGCCCCAGCCCCAGGCTTTCCTCCTAGAGCTGTAGCCAAGGAAGGTGCAAGGGTGAGGGGAGATCAGGCTTCAGGCATGGTGACAGCTGGCGGTGGGGGTGGGGGCGGTCACACACTCGGGGAACACTCAGCATCTGACACTCAGAACTTTGGAGGCAACCAAGCCCAGTCTCTGCCGGACTCTTCCATTTCCCCAGCAACCCGACCACTGGGGCTGGGGGATCCTCCTTATGGGGTATTGGGATAGTCCATAGCCCAGTGACCAGAGTTAGGCAGCTGGACAGGAGCAGCATCAGCAGCACCTGCAAATGTTCACGGGTAAACCGACTTATAACACGAGGCCACACCCGACAGTCCCTCTGCCCGAACACAAACGTCCATCTCTGCCCCCGCCTGGGCCATGTCTTCGCAGCTCACGCCTCCCTGAGGCTCCTGGGGGTGTAACGGCGCTCCGCTGCAAAGGGACAGACACATCTCGCTCCCCCCACACCAAAACACAGGGCTTCGTGAAGTCTGTGTTAGTGAGGCCAGAAGATTCTAGGAGTCGCAGGAAAAGCCACTGACAGACAAGGAACCGGAGGCGTTAGTCCAGTGGGCCGTTGGAGAGGAGAAAAATGATGACACACTTGTCACAGCCGAAGAGCGCTGTTTGATAATCAGCGGAGCGCGCCCAGAAATGACCTCGTGGATTAGTGTTACAAAAATAGTATCTAGATGGGGAGTTGCTTTTGGAGAAAAAATAATGCAAATATAAACTGTCATGGGATTGTGTACTTTAAACGGGTGCACTGTACAGTCTGTTAATTATTTCTCAACAAAGCTATTATTAAATTCATTAATGGTGGTGTGGGGCCTGCTTGGGATTCCCTCTCTCCCCTTCCCTCTGGCCCCTCCCCCTCCAAAAAATAAAAATTAGAAATTAAACTAATCGATTGGAATGAAATAAAATGAAACAATAAAATATGATAAAAATAGCCTCCGTGACCTCACTGTGACAGTCAAGCACACAGGAGAGCTCCCATGGGACCAGCACACTCAGGTCAGGAAAATTAGCTCAATATTGTGCTGAAAATAAGACTGAACTTCTTTGTGTAATGATATTTAGCATCCTAGCAAGAAAAGTCCTAATTGATCCTTTTTCATTACTTACTATGAATATATGGTTCTCATTTCAGGTGGGTCTACTTACTTTTCTCTTGGGCTGAACTTGACTTTAGTTTTGGTACGATGAGCCCTCTCTTCTCAGATCCGGAAAGACTCCCCACTGATTCCCAAGCCTCCCAGCACCTCCAGAGACTGAATGTTTTCCAGATGCATGAGAGAGATGCTTTCATTTTGACACTGCCTGAGGTTCTGTCCCCATCACCCCGTGACACAGAGATGGGGTTGGGGGGAGAGCCGACCCTCCAGTTAGTGCAACCCGAACAATCATGGTTCCCCCTTGCCTCTTCAGGAGGTGCCCTCCTTTCCCAGGTGGAGGCCCCAGGCGCTGGCAGCCCCCTGCAGCCTCCAGAGGGAGGCAGACATCTAGCTTGGTTTCCCCGTGGTCCTATTCCTGCGTCTGGCCACAGATCTGGGGCCATTTGATCCTGCTATGGGGTCCCGAGATCCACTTCCTTGGTTCCAGTCACAACTGCCCTTGGGGTTTTGGCTTTCCCCCGAGATCTGAGCCATACCCTCAGCCTAAGGCTCACGGATGGGTTTCTCCCAGACACTTCCTTCACGTTCAAAGCACTGTGTCATCCCCCCCATCACAAGCTCTGACCTTCCTGCTCCCCACCCTGCTTAGCATGACACCCGTTTTTTCTGGGTACAGGGCCCTTGTCAGGCCCCCAACACCTCCCCTCCTTCTCTCCTGGTGTCCAGGCTCTTGGGGCATTGCCTCGCCACGCACAAATCTTGCCCCGTGTGTAAAACTGTCTGCTTTTTGGTTTCTCGTGCTTTCCAACCCTCCAGTGTTGCTCAAAGCTGCAGGCACCCAGTCATACAATCCTGGCTTAATCCACGTTAGTGTATTAAATCCCAGCAGGCATTTCTCATGCTCCATCCAGTCCAGGGAATTCTTAAATGTATCCACAATTAGAAGCCAGAGAGCGGGTTCGTCGGACACTTACCCTGCCGCAGAGGTCAAGCACACACCAGGCTGGACGGCTCCAGCCTCGGCAGTCCTGGCTGGGCCTTCACTCTTCACTTCCTCCCCTGGCTGTGGGGGCTCTCCTGCCTCCTCTCTCTCCGGGAAGCTTGGCTCTGCCCCATCTATCTCCAAGAGTGAAGGGCATGAAGCATCTAGTGTCCGCTCGGGAAGACTGCTGCCCCAGTTGGGGCCCTGGGGCGATGGGCTGCCTTCCCGTGAGGACACAGGGCTGGGCCTGGGGCCAGGGCCTCTGCTCTCAGACTCGGGGCTGCTGGGCTCCGGCGATGAGGCTGGGCTCCCCCAGGGGCCAGGAGCCAACGTGCGCAGAGCAGACTCCTGGGGACACTCAGCATCACTGTCACCTGAGGAAGAACATGGAGGAAAGCTGACATGGGGTGAGAGGCAGGCTGAGGGCCAAGGGGCCCCGCAGAGCCAGGAAAACAGCCTGGAGGGCCACCTCCGCAAGCTCCCTCCCTGCGGCTCCGCCCCCTGGAGCTGGGCAGCACGTTCTGTCCCTCCTCCGGCTGGGGACCTCCCACACGCGGAGGCAGCGGGCAGAAGGCTCCTAGGACTCCAGACCCAAGGCAACACTGTGGGTTCAGGGCTTTCTAAGCCACTAGGACCCAGGCGTCAGAAATGTTGAGTCTTTGGCACATTTCTTTGTGAATTCTACAAAATGAGCATTTTCAAACCCATTGTATGAATGAAGTCATAGGAGAAGCAGGATTTCACCCCTGGTCTGCCTTCCACACGACACAACGGGACTTCTCAATGCTGTCTGCGGATCCAAGGACAACCTTTGTTCCCCCCCAGATCCAAAGCCTCCTGCACCCAATTTCCCAGAACTCATAAGAGATCTCACCTTGGTCCTGGGAAATCAGAGGCACCCCAGGCCAGGAAGGACCCTCTTCTGTCTGCCAGCCTTCCGGGCTGGGCAGGGCCTGTTGAGAGAGACATAGGATCTCCATGAGCCCTAGAGGCACTGAGAAGGGGGGGGTAGGGGAGAATGACTTTGAATATCCAGGGCCCTCCCTCCCTGTTCTCTTCCCACCTGGCAACAGGGCCCCAGTCTCATCCGGGGCCCTCAGATCAGAAGAGGAACCCCGGAGAGAAGACCTGCATCCTAGGGGTACTGGTGCCCGCCCTGAGAATCGAGAATCACCGAGGCTCACGTTCCTCCATACAGATGGGGAAGGGGAGGCCGAGAAAGGGGAAGTGACTTGCCCAAGGTTGCACCAGATGCCTGGCAGAGCTGGGGTCAGACCCAACTTGTCCTGTTTCCGAGGTCAATACTTTGTCCACACCAGATGCCGCAGATGGGGCGGGGCCAAGACTGTCCCCCAGAGAAGTCTTAGAGAGAAAGAGAGGCAAGAGGTTTGACCCAAGGGAAACTGTTCTTAGGGCTTTTAATGCACCCCCTAGGCCTCGGGAGCCCCTCCTCCATGCTCACTGATTTCCAGTCTTCTCTGTCCCCATCTTCCTCCCTCCGTGGTCTGCAGTACCAGCCCAAGGACCAGCTGTATTATAGAGAGGGTGACAGCGCCCAGGCACTGGGGCAGGGCAATGGCCACTTGCTGTGAGGATGGGGCTCCCAGGCATCCCCCTGAGGACCCCAAGGACCCTAGAGCAACAAGGTCACAAGAACGCACTCTCACGGGACAGAGCCAGAGCCCTGCAGCCTTGGGGTTGGGGGACACCGACGGTATCTAGCAGCTCCTGTTATCTTAGGGTCAGGTAGGAGATCTGCTCTGGGAATGACTCTTCTGCATTTTCTCTGGGACCAGAGAGATTAGAAAGTTATAGCCCCACTCTGCCATCTGGAGTTTCCTTATCTCTTGAGCAGAAGGTTCCCTGGGAAAACTGTGCTCCCTACCATCTCACGTCATTTGTCCCCGGAACTCAGCCCAGTTGCTACTGAGGATCTCTGCCATTGTCATGAGGGCCCAATCTATCCACCCTGGGGAGTGGGGTAGAGGGGTGGGAATGAAAGACAATGAACCCAAAGTAACCAAATGCCTAGATCTCTCAAGAAAAGGCCAGACTCTTAAGACAGATATCTCCTGCCTGGGGCAGAGGTCATCTGGCCTGTTGTGGTTGGGAAAGTCCTGGAGGTGGGAGGGGTCGACTCTAAGAATGGCCTGGAACACACAGCCTTGGAGGAGCTGTTTGTTCTCCAAGTGTGTCCAGACACAGTCCCTGGAGCTGCTGAGATAGAGACATTTGTGGACTTAATTGCCAGCACGTTCCATTGACATCATGGTATTTGTACAATGTCCTGTAATTCTGAAGGCCACACTGGGCCTGCTTTTCTGCTATATTGCTTCAGGATTCCAAAAGGCCCTAGCATTGAAAATGAGTGTTCTGGGCCCAGTGACCACAGAGAATAGCCCTTCCTTCCCTGTCCCTACGCACAGTCTTGGGTGGGTCCCCAGGGCTCAGCTTACCTCAGTCTCCCCACAGTCAGGAGGTGCTTCAGGGGTCCCCTTGGTGGCCTCATTCACTACAGGCCACGAGAAGGAGTGAGGTTTGTAGGTGGGTACAGGGAACGGAGGCGTGGTGTGCCCGCTAGAATCAGCTGTGCCAGCCCCCAAATCCAGCTCGCTGTCCAATTCCCATAGGACGCCCCCTCCTGGGAGAGGAGGCTCTAGGATCTGGGGACACTCGGGCTTGGGTCCCCCATCCATGCAGGAGTCTGAGAGCCCCCAGGACAAGCGAGCTCCAGAAGCACTGTCCGAGCAAGGGCTCTCCAAAAAGAGGGGATTGTCAAAGAACAGGCTTTCCTCCTCGGCACCCCACTCCGGGGAGGAGTCTGTCCTTCCCTCCCTGGGCCACAGGGAGTGCTGGTTCTCCCCCTCAGTGCCACTGCTGTCTCCTCCTGGAACCTCATCCACTGGTGAGTCATCCACTGGTGAGCTAGGGTGGAGGCCTGAGCCCTGGGGGCCTGCGGGGCTGGAGGGGAAAGCAGGGAGCTCCACAGGGGCAGCGGGGAGGCAGCACCTCAGCTCAGCCCTGAGCCCCTCTGTCTTCTCTAGCTCCTCCTCCAGGTCCAGGACACACATCTGGGCCTGCAGGATGCCTGCCCAGAACACCACTTGCGTGGATGTGCTCTGGCTCTGCCTCGGGCTCCCCAGGGGATGGTTGTTCCCCGGTGACTCGGGAGGCGCTACTTTGTGCCTGGGCTCCTCCTGGGAGGAGCTGCTCCCCAAGTGCAGGGGCTCCATGCTGGAGCCCCCAGGGGGAGCATCTGGCTTCGTAGAACTGGGAGGCTCCAAGGCCCAGGTCTGTTCTCCATGAGGTCCGGGAGGGTCGGGAAGGCTGCATGTGTCCCTCGGGTGGGCCCCTGGGCCAGTCTGCAGGTTGTCTCCCAAATAGAGGTTGAGAAATTCCATGGGCTTGGGGTGTTCCGAGAGTCTGTCGTCTCCCATCATCCAGCGTGCAAGCTGCTCTGGTGTCCCCAGAAGTGTCTGCCTTCACAGTCCCATGGTGTGGGTCCGGGGCAGCACTGGCGGCGGGTGGGTGGGCTGCGGGGTGGGGAGATCCACACGCCTACCCTGGAAGTGCCAAAAGCAAATGTGTGTTAGCAAAGTGTGCTCAGCCCCTGGAGGCCCACGTCTTGTGTATCAGACAGGTTTCCGGGGGCTTGCCGCAGCCCCGGCCCTGGCCAAGGGGCGTGTGCCCTCCACAGCCTTGCCTGGGGTGAGGGAGGCACCAGAGACGTTGTCCATTCCCAGCCCCCCAACCTCTACTGCTCGCACCACGACGGCCCTGCTCCGGAGACACCTGCCTGCTGACTGAAGGTGGCCGAGTGGCCTCCCTGAAAAAGATAAAGGGGACATCTTCTCGGGCATTAGGGGCGGAGAACTTAGACACTGAAGTGGCTGGTGGCAGGAATGGCAGGTGGACGTCCCTCAGAGCAGCATGAAAGCCGTGGTACACCGAAAACACTCACCAGCCAAGAACATGGGAGCCACACAGACACAGACTCCAGGCCAGGAGCCCTGAGGGAGGCACAGGCATCCAAGAGAGGAAGGCACAGGCCACCTTATTTCTACTTCCCAGGCCTCCTGTCCTGCCTCATCTCAGCTGGGGGCCCACCCACCAGCTGTGAGGGGAGGGGGGGCCATGGTGGAGCCCATGGGGGCTGTACCACACCTGCTCAGACCCGCCCCATGCATCGACCACACTAGTACCACATGCATGCAGCCGAGGAATCTTGAAGCGTTATTTTCCAGGAGCACGTGTCTCCCTCCCCTGCAGGTAGACAAGTCACACGGCTCTCTGATGGCCCTGCTTCTTCATAACAATGGCTTGTTTTGGTCCCATGGACACCCGTTTCTCACTGGGTAGAGGATCTCAGGCAGCTCAGGGTTAAGGCTATGGCCCTTCCAGCACAGTATGGTCCCCAGCAAAGAATGCACCCCTGACTCCATCACATCTTCTCCGGTCTTCTCTTTGGCCCACTTCCTTCACTCAGCATCTGCACCCTGAAGTCTTATGTGCACTTGCGTGCTGTATTAAACTATTTGGGGGAACAAGGGTATAAAGAAACACACACCTACGGGGGGCCTGGGTGGCTCAGTGGGTTAAAGCCTCTGCCTCCGGCTCAGGTCATGGTCTCAGCAGGGAGCCTGCTTCCCCCTCTCTCTCTGCCTGCCTCTCTGCCTACTTGTGACCTCTGTCTGTCAAATAAATAAATAAAATCTTTGAAAGAAAGTTAGAAAGAAAGAAAGAAAGACACACCTTCTCCCAACTTGTAAACCACCCCCTAACTCTGCAGCTGCCTACCTATGGGCCCACCATCAGACACTCAATAAATAGGAATCCCCAGGGCTGGAAAACCAGGGTCAGATGAAGGGCCTACTGTCCAAACCTATTTCCTGAGGTCACCTAGGAAACATGGCTTGGCACTGCGCCCTCTTTCAGGAGGGTGCCTGACAGAAATGACACAGCACCACCGTGAATTTCAGTTTCTTGTTCCTCCTGAGAGCCTCTGCCTAAAAGTCCCTCAGAAATAGAACCCCTTTCTGGACTTTTCCCTCTCTGTCCCAACCTCCCACCCCCACCCCAGTCCTACCTCGGAGCAAGAATATGTCATTGCTGAACTCGGGCCTCATGGTCCTGAACTTGCAGTCCCTGGGGAAAGCCAGCCTTCAGGGCCACCAGGTTCTGGCAGTGACTGTGGAAATTGTGCTTTCTCCAAAGCTGGGGCTGTTGCTTATTTTTAATCTTGGATACGAAGCTCTGCTCTGAATCAAATCAGGGTGCACTGGTCTTGCCCTGGGCTCTTCTTGCATGGGTCTCCTAGCTTAGCCTTGGCTCCTGCTCAGTTCTTTGTCTCCACAAACAGCCCTGCCCCCATTTATAGGCTGAGGATGCATAGGCTTTGCTCCCTAAGTCCTCGGCTGGCTCCTCAGAGGGCCAATCCCAGAATACCTCCCTCCCCCTAAGCAGCCGTCCATTTTCTACTCTCCATTCTCTGTGTAAGAGAGCCGCCATGGTCCTCTATCCAAGGGGGAGGGAGGAGTGAGTCTCACAACCCACTGTCTATACTCGGGCAGCCCTTCCAAATCCATGCATTCCTCCCCAGGCCAGTGGGAGAGAGGAGGGGAGATCCCTCCACCGCAGCCTTCTCGAGCAAGCAGCACACAGGGTACTGGGAACACTGGGAAGGCAGTTCCATTTAGGAGCTAGGGGACAGAGGTGGAGGGAAGCACCTTATTTATAGCTCTCTTCCCTCCCTCCCTCCCTGCCAAGACCTGGTCTATTTGTGCTTGGCCGGCCCTCCTCCCCACACCCCTGCGCTGGTTCTCATTCCTCCACACGTCCACACATGGTAGGTGACTGCGTGTCAGCCTCAGGAGCGTGGCCCTGCGCCCACGAGAGCATTTTGCCTGGATGACAGCACTGCCCCTACTCTCCTTTGTGAACTCGCTTGATGGGAAAAGTTCAAACGCCCATAACTGGAATGAGAAGAGCTAGCAGCGGCCCATGGAGAGGACATCCTGCCATTTGTATGAGACAAGAGTCCCACGTGTTCCTCTTTGCAAATACATACATCTAAATAAATCTGTGTATAAATTAAGGAGCCATAAGAGTAGATGTTCACGACTCTGCGAGGCATCAAAGGTCACTGGATCTGCCTGCCTAGAAGAAGCCAGGTGATCCTCAATGCGCTCCAGTGGGGGGGAAAAAAAAAAAATCAGAGAAGCTGTCGCAGCTTTCCAGAGACCAAAAAGGAGGGAGCAGATTTCTGGGGCCCAAGGAGTCTAAAGGGCCTGAGGGAGGTAGGGATGGGGACTGGGGAATGAAGGGAAGCAGACAGACGGACAGATGGAGCATTGGGTGGGGGAAGAGGTGCATGGTTTGGTTGGACCATGACTCCTCAGAATGGATTAAACTCACCCTGGCTCCACCCCAGCCCTCACTCCTGTCTCAGAGCATTTAGTGCAGGCGCCGGTGCTTTCCCGCATGCTCGTCTGCATCCCCTTCCCAGAATGTGAGCACCAGGAAGTCAGGCTCCTCGTGCTTCTGTTCACCTGTCTCAGCACAGAAGTACTGAAGGACTGAATCGGTTGCGTGCACGTGTTACGCCCACACCTGCCTCCAAAGTTCTGGGTATTCCTTATACTTCAGTTCAAGTACATTTGGAAGTACGTTTGGAAGTTAAAGGTCAGTGTCGCCTCGAGAAGTTGCGGATCACCTGTGGGACACCTGGGGGGATAGTGACAGAGCCCACTGGACAGTGTTCCTGGCTCTAGGCTGGCCATTCCAAAGGGGTAGCACACAGCTCCACAGTATAGAGCAAATACACATACAGGATGCCTAATCTTTGGGACATGCTTATACTAAAAATTTCCTCTGTTTAACTGAAATTCAAGCTTAATGGGCATTCTGTATTTTACCTGGCAACCCCACGTGCAACTCATGGGGAGGGGAAAAGAACGTACCAAGCCCTCGCAATGTAGCCGTCATGCAGCTCGGTGCTTTAAGCCGTGAGCCCATCTGCAGGTCTGGACAGCCACCCCACACACGAGACAAGTGGTAACATTTCCTTCCTACTAAAAAGGAAGCAAAGACTCAGAGACTGTCAGAAATGGATCCAGGGAGCTCAGCTAGTAAGTAGGTGAGCTGGGGTCTGCATCTAGGCCTGTGGCTCTCTTAAGCATCACTGTCTCTCCCCCATACATACATCAATTCCCTTGGGCCTTTGTGGATTGAATGAAGCATGAATTATTTTGAAGCAGAGAGTCTCTTGAATTCATCGGTTTTACCAGTATCCAGTGCAGTACCTACTTGACTCAGAAGAAGTGGTACTCTGAGTTTGTGGAATTCTGTGGTACAGAATTGTGGTCCTCTGAGTTTGTGGACTGGAGAAGATGGATGGATGGATGAATGGATGCATGGGAGGGACAGCGGGTAGAAGGAAAGAATAGATGGATGGATGGACAGATGGATGGATCAATGGTTGGATGGAAGGGAGGGATGGATGGATGGATGGATGGGAAGGAAGGATGATGGATGAATGGATGGATGGATGGATAGATGATGGATGGATGGATGGATGGATGGATGGAAGGATGGATGGATAGATGATGAATGGATGGGTGGATGGATGGATGGATGGACAGATGGATAAAAGGGAAGGATGGAGGGATGGGTGGATGGATGATGGGTGGATGAGTGGGTGGGAGGGATGGATCCTCAGAAAGCCCCTCCTCAACGATCTTACTAGAGGACTAGGAAGACTGAGGAGATTAAGCATCATTTTGACCTCACGATTTCCTCCCAAGGGCAGTCTGCCCATGAATCAATCACATCTTCCTCCCAGGAAGCCCAGTGCCCTTGAGGCAGAGCTTTCCCAGAGGTGAGGTCCTGCCAGGCCAGGAGCCAAAATGTTCCTATGGGTCCTGGCTCCCACACAGCAGCTGGATAGAGAGGAGGAGACGCGAGGAAGACCCACCCATTCAATCACCTTGTTTGGGCTCTCTGCCTGTGTGAGGCCACTGTCCTGAGGATTTAAGAAGTGTCTCTCCTGCCCTGCCCCCTTTCTTCTTCTCATTCTTTCTCTTTCTCTTCCCCGTCTCCTTTCTCTTTCTCACCTCCTTTTTAAATTGCTCTTCCCTGAGTGAAGCGATAGGATGAACTGAGGGGTAAGGTCACTTCCTATGGCCATCACGACAGCCCCACCACTCAGTTGAGTGGGGGCAGGCTGACACGGCCAGGGTCAAGGGTGGGGAAGGGCTTCTATTTCCCAGAGGGAGGGTGGCACCTTTTCGGCAGAGGTGGGCCAGGAACTGGAGACCAGAAGCTCAGGTCTCCAGCGCCTAGAATTTTCTTGGTTTACTTTCTTTTCTCAGCCCCCGTGTTCAGTGAAATCTCTGTTGAAATGGCGTGTCTCAGGTATCCTAACCAGAACGAAGGACGAAGAAGGTCTGCCACATGCCTCATAAGGTAGGTTTTGTTCACCTCCAAAATAAAGTGGCCCTAAGATGGTTTATAGAATGGAAGGATAAGGTCCAGGAGAAGTGGAATGATTCTGGAATCCAACAAAATGCTCTGAGCTCTTCAGACAGTGAGAGGAAGGACTGGGAAGGAGCTGAGGCTGGCGGAGAGGGAGGAGGTGGGGGGGGACACCCCCTCTCTACCTTAGTGAAGAAAACTGCTGGGGCCAAGCAGCGCCTGGCTGATGGGAGTACAGGATGCAGAATCTGACTGCTGGGGGATCAAGGGGGTATAAATCCCTCCATCCCTACCTGACCTTGCCCTGTCTTCAGTGCAACACTGTCTTGATCTTGGGGGTGAGGAGACCCGTTGGCTCCTGGATTGTAATTTGGAGAGTGGATTTGCTTTTCACCACCCCTGCCCCCAGCTTTCTTCTTGGGCACAAGCCTGTACCCTCTAGTACAAGGAGACCACAGGAGGCTGGAGGAGAGCCTGCCCCGAGGAGGGAGATGGTGCCTTGAATGTCTGCAGCCCCGCTCTGCCTGGAGGCTCACGGATGAGACTCCCTCAAGTCCTGCCTACAACTGACGAGCTCTGTGACTCTGGTCAAAAACTTCACCTGGTTCTTTATCTATAAAATAAGGAAAAAAGATGGAGTCAAGCTATTCTATACATTTGCGATAAAGCAGAATGGGTATGGGAGCTGCTGCTGCTGGCCCGGCCCCCTGGTAGGTGCTCAAAAACAGCATGTCTTGCTCAAGTTCAACTTTGCTCCTTTGCTGGTCATTCAAGAAGCCAAAACAAACAAGCAAACAGACAACCCTCCCAGTGGGCTCCCTGGGCACTCAGCCTCCTCCTGGAGCCTCCGTTTACGCTTCCAGACTCAGCAGACATTCCTTCCTTTTGCCATGGCAACTTTTCCTTCCAATGGAAAAAGCAAAGGCTCCTCGCCCGCCCGGGGATTTAGGAGGCAGCCTGTGCCCACACAGCCCTCGGGAGAAGCCCCGTGAGGGATGTCATCCTGGAAGGCAGAGGAATAGAGAAGGTTCTTATCTGGAGTTACAAGACAGATGCTCCTGCCTGAACCTGGGCCAGGGCGCCGTGAGAGACAGCACTAGGGGCAGCCCCACATCCTGCCCACACGGAAGAAGCCTTCATGCAAGTGTGCACCGGCGGGGGCGGGAGGGGGGCGGCGGGGGGGGGGGTCAGTGGTGCTGAGGACCCTGCGGGGGTGGGTGTCGGCTGTGGCTCAGGCAGAGAGAGAGAACAGAGAGGGTGCAGAGAGGATGGGATATAGAGAAGAAGGGGGCAGAGAGGGTGAGGGAAGAGAGAATGGAAGACAGAAAAGATGGAGAGCGCAGAGGATGGGACAGAGATGCTGGGGTATAGAGAGAGGGGGCAGAGCACCGATGTGTCTCCAGAGCAGCTGCCCCCTGGGAAGGACAAGGACCCCGAGGAGGGCTCAAGGCCAGGCTGGACCATTCTCATCCCTTCTTGGGTCCCCCCACTCCTTCCCCAAAGAGCCCACAGCCCAGGTTCTAAGCCCTGTGCTGGGTGGTTCCTCATCTGTAGAAAGCAGCAGTTCTGGGATGTTCTGAAGCTCCAGAAGGCTGGGGAGACAGGACCCTCTGAGGCACGTTGCTTTAAACCTGGCTAAGGTTCAACAGGCCTGAGGGGTATGACTATCTGCTGACAGGTCACTCTCCCCTGCCTTTTCAGCAGAGGAGTGACACCAACCATACGATCTTAGGCCCTAGGAGGACCTTCCCTCTGGGAGACTCCTGTCTACCATAAGGATGACAGCTACAAGCAGAAGGCCTCAATGTCCCGCACAAAGAGGCATCTGTGAGTAAAATGATGGCCGTCGCACCTAAGGTCAATGGGTCGAAACATCGGCTGCCCTGGCAAGCCAGCTACTGGCATCCCGAGCACCAACCCAGCCTCTCGGAGTGCGGCGGAAGGCAAGGTAGAACCAGGAGCCCCCTCATGGTGGATTCTGTGTCTGATCTCCCACAGTGACTGCACCCAGAGCTGCCCACCCCCACCCAAAGCCCAGGCCTGCCTGGCTTCCTTCTCTTCAGTCTCTCCAAGGCT
This sequence comes from Mustela erminea, assembly GCF_009829155.1. Classification (NCBI taxonomy): domain Eukaryota; kingdom Metazoa; phylum Chordata; class Mammalia; order Carnivora; family Mustelidae; genus Mustela; species Mustela erminea. Next base: position 104,164,073 of record NC_045620.1, read on the forward strand.
CACTGGAGGCCTCTGGCCACAAAACCCCTCACCAGGCACCGCCCCACAGTCATCACCAGGGACCCAGGGAGGCCCACAAGAGCTTCAGGAAGGAGCCCCTCCCCCCCCCATAATGGCAGATTACCCCTCCTCAGCGGCTCTAGGAGAGGCCAGGGTAAGTGGGGGCCAGATCGGGAGGGGTAGGTTGAGGAAGGAGGGGGACAGCAAGAAGGAACACGAAGGTGACAGCTCCAGCCCCGCCAGGCCCACAGAAGGTGCGGACACAGTGGGCCCACAGAGTTCTCCTTCCTGTCCACCTGCCCCAGCAGCTACCACAAGGGCACACACGGGACTCTCCGCATCCCCCACTGCCCACCGGCTCCCTCCCGGCCGCCACCCCCAGCAGGCCCACCTTGCTCACCTCCAAAGGCCCCTGGAGAGGGCAAGCGGGTCTTCCCGATACAAGGGCCGTTCACCAGTGAATGGAGACTGTGGCTGCCGGTGCTTCCGACTTCCGCTCCCCTCACCACCACACGCTCAGCCCTCCCACCCAGCGGCCTCCCCAGGGCTCCCGAGCTGCTTGCCACCTCACACTTCCTGCCCACAAGACAAGCGCCTCCATTCCCAGGCCCACTGCCTCTGGCCCCCTTCCCCTGGCCGCCCGCTGCCTGGAGGCCCCTACCCTGCACCAGGCCCAGAGAGAAGCGCCGACGCCCTTCTCCCCAGTCAAGGGCCCAGGGAGAGAAAGGGGAAGGTGCTGTGCCTTAGGCTGTGGACAGGCCCCACCCCCTTCCTCCCTGTGGTTGTCCCCAGGTTCTCATCTCTGCCCCAGCTGGCAGTCCCTGCCTCCAGGCACCTGCGGGACAGAGGAGGGCCCTGGGCCTGGCAGCTTTTCTTTCTTTTTTTTTTTTTTTTTTTTTGCATAAATGATATTGGGAACTCTGCATGGCTTCCTCTCCCGTAGGTAACAGCGGAGCCGAATGCCATTGTCTTGTTTTACAAAGCGTCCTCTGGTAGCACCTCAGCCAACGCTCTCAGCTACTTTATGAAGCACTGCTATGTCCATTACAGACAGGAGGCAGGCTCAGAGAGGTTATGCTGCTGCCTACGGTCACACAGCTGAAGTTAGAACTCAGAGTGTCTGACCAAGAGAACCAACTGCCATCCATTCCCCATTGCTGAATTCCCAATGGGTGTCTGCAGGACACAGGTCCCAGGTGTCCACAAGTGAGAGACAGAGGCTGGTGGGGAGCCATGCTCATGCACCCATCTTCTACCTCTGTACAACCACCACCAACATCCCTACTGAGGCTCTAAAGCCCCTGTCTCCCACCCCTCAAGCTCCAGGCCGCATAATTCTGAGTGCCCCAGAGACCCTCCCACTTGGGAGTCCCAGAAGCAGAGCGCCTTCTGACCCAGGCCACCCCAGCCCGGAGTTTACAGCCCCTAGCTCCAGCTCTACCCCTCCTCCAGCTGCGTCCCTCCGCCACAAAGCCATGCCTACCAGCCCCTTTCCCACCACACTCAGAGCACCCAGGAGCCTGGAATTCTCTGCTTGGGGAGCAGTGGGGGGGTGGGGTGGGCACGTGCCATCTGCCTGCCACGAGGCTTTGCTTCACTTCTCTGTGCACCACCCTCTCTGAGACGGGGAGGGGGGCGGACAGCACTTGCACCTGTAGGCAGGTGGCCCTCTGCATGCACTGTGGTACGGGGTAGAGAAGGGAGAGGGGAGGCGCGGAACGGCAGGGGTTAGAGGCTGGAAGTGGGCCCAGCTGCATGCAGTAGCCACATTTGCAGGAGGCCGAGAAGCTCAATTCAAACCTGGACCTTCAGGTCACTACTAAGATGGGAGGTAGGAGGATAGGACACTTTACAAAACACTTTGTCAGCTGCGGTTGTAATTTTTACATATTCGAACACATCTGATGGGGCCCTCCATTGTTCATTCTCTGGGCCTGCCCAACGGGGTTGGGGGGGGCAGGCTTATCTCGTGAGTGCCTCAGACTTAGTGCAATGTTAACCCAGTTCTTCACCTCCCCAGGCAGCCCCTCCTTCTGTATTTGGGATTTTATAGAACTGTGCCCAGGTGTGTATACCAGAAACCCAAAGTCACCTCACCCTAAATGCAAACCCTCCCCCAAGGCCTCCGACTTCCCAGGGCCCCCACGCTGGCAGCACCCACTTCTCCTGCAGTTCCTATGTGAGAAGCTGCTGACCCCTCAGGAATAAAACACAGGACATCTGTCCCCAGGGAGTGTCCAATCTAGTGACAGGGGCAGAAAATAGACAAACGGCCTAAGTCTTCGATATCTGATTGTAAACTGTGACAGATGCTGAGGTAGGACAGAGCGGGGAGCAGAGAGAGCCAGCAGCAGGGACAGAGGCAGGAGACCAGCCTTGCTCGTGGGGGCCTGTATACCCTGGTGAAGGGGGGGCCAACATGTCTAATTCCTTGCCTGAGACTGGAAAGTTCTCCATGAGTTAAGGGGACAGAAAGCAAGCCAGTGTGGCTGGTCAGCCAGCTCAGGGGATAGTGTGAGAAGATGAGGCAGGAGAGGCAGGACTGGATGCCAGGGGGTCCCCAGTGGGCAGCCAGCATGCAGGCTAAGCAGGGAAGGGACAGGTCAGAGAGCACTGCTTTGTTGGTTTGTAAGATCATCTGTTGCTGTGTAGACAAGAGCCAGCCAAGGGCTCACCGAGAGCAGGGAGACCAGCGGAGGCTCTGTATTCCTGGGGAGGCAGGCTTGGAGCAGGGCAGAAAGGGCAGAGCAGGGGAGCCAGAGGACTTGGGATACACACTGGGCTGAGTGGGCAAGCCAGCTGCCATTGGGGGCTGGGGGCAAGCTCTGGATTCCTGGCTACAGCGACCAGATGGGACAAATGGCGCTGGCGGAAATAGCAGGATGGGGGAGATGAGGCTTAGGGGAGAAAATCCCGAGTTTGCTTTTCAAAGTATCAGGTTTGAGATACCTGTGAAACTCAAGCAGGCATCTAAAACCAGGCCTGCAGGGGATGGGAGGGCTGGGCTGCCGAGGTGAACGCGTGTGAGCAGCACAAAGGAGCTAAACCAGAGGCCGACGGAGACTACGAGGGACAAGACTGCAGAGGGGAGTGAGGAGGGGCTGCAGAGGAGAAGAGAGAAACATGGAGAGGGTGTCATCACCGAAGACAAGAGGAGGCGATAACTAAAAGGAGGAAGTGGTCAGCTATGTCAAATGCTACTAGGAAGGCTAGGAAGATAAGGTGCAAAGTGGTCATCGAATGTGGCCGCATGGAGGTCATGGACGGGTAGGGTTGGGGGAGCAGGAGGCACAAGAGGCGCCAAAGCCAGTGGCCATGAGGTGGGGACTGAAGAGGAGGTGAGGACCTGGGGTCACCTCCCAGACCCCGACTGCGGGCTGCCCCCTGCATCCAGCCTGGACGCAACCGCAGGGATGCTGGCACCAGCAGGTCCCGTGACTGCCTGTTCCGCGTGTTTGTGAGCCCATATGCTCCCTACCATGTGACCTTCTCAAGGGCAAGGCCAGGCCGCTCAGCTGAGGAGCACCAAGGCTGTGCAGCAGAGGCCTGGCTGCTAAGTGCCCACAGCCACTTGATGAATGAATGAGGGACAGCAACTCGTTGTCTCCTCCTTGATCGCTTGGGGACAATGCCACGGGAGAGGGAATGTGCCCTCTCTTTCCTCCCAGGCTGTGGGCCTGGGCATATAGGGCATGGTATGGGGGTGTGGGGCAGTGCGGGGCTTTCCTGCTTACAGCAATCTCCAAATACATATGCCCTGACCTGAGCAGCCACCAGCTCCCTTCCGTCTCCCAAAGCTCTCATCGCCTTCCCAAGGTCGCCAGGACTGAAACTCTGGAGGCAGGGCTCCCTGGACACAGGCAAGGAGGGTACCAGCTCAGTGGCTGTGGGGCTTGGAGGAGGGCAGGATTCTGATGGCTTGAGCTTGATCTACCTCCCCTCCCCATGCTCGGCCCACCATCCCCTCCCCAGGGCCTGGAGGACACCCAGCCTCCTGACCAGGCCACAGCTCTGGGCCACGTGGCCTTGCCAGGCAGCCCCTTCCTGCCTCCCTCGAGGGAAGTGACTTCCTGTTTGCCCGCAGAGGAAGCGCCTCAGCACAGGTAGGGAGGTGGCAGCCGACAAGCTGAGCACAGAAGAGGGAATGGGGCCCACCTCCCAGGAGAGGGGCTCTGGGGATTCCAGCACCCAGTCTGCCCTCCTGAGAGGTGCAGGTATGAGAGGAGGGGGGCGGCGGGGAAGGGAGCAGCCCCTGACTTACACCTGCCCGTCCCCGAGGGCCCCCGTGCGCTGACACTCACCAGGCCCTTTAGAAGCAACATCTCTAGGGCCCATGAGGCCGGGGACGAGAATGGGGTGCTATTATCCCCACCCTGCAGAACGGGTGAGGAGACGGAGGGTCTGAGCGGTTAGTCTGGCTGCATTTGCACCCCGGACTGCCAAACTGAAGTGAGTCTACTTTCTGCTCTACCCTGTTGCCACCTGCATACCACTGATGGGAAGGAGGAGGCCTTCTCTCCAAGCAAGCAGCACTACTGACAGCACAGCCTGAACCATCTCTCCCAGTTCGAAGCTTCTAGAAACTCCTGGGCGGATGCGACTCACTACCAGCATCCCAAGGGTACCAGCTACCGGACAGTGTGAGAGCCGAAGCCAGAAGCACCTCAGTGGGCTCTTGTGTGCCCAAAGGACAAACTTCTGTCCTTTAGGGAGGCCTGAGGGGGAAGGTGGCCACATGTTCCTGCCTCCAAAAAAGGCCCTATTCCCTCCTAGCTCTCCAGCCTCCACAAGCCTGAGGCCTCAGGCAGGACAGACAGGAGGACACCTGCCTCCCTAATCATTCCTCTGTAGGGTTAGATAGTTACAGTTGCACTGGCCCACATGACTCTGAGCCCTCTGGGTATCTGAGCCCAGAGCTAGGGGCTGGGAGGGGCTAGGGGTTGGGGGGCTTGTGAGAGTTTCCCTGCCGGATGCCTATAGTCCTGGAATGGGTGGAAGAAATCTCTCAAAGGCAGGGCCAGAAGGAAAGGGAGCCCAGTCAGGCAGTAACACCACCATCAACCACCTAACACCTCTGCGGGCCCCAGTGCAGCCCCTGGTTTCCTGGAGGGGGCCCAGGAAGTGACGATGACGACAGTGAATGAGAAGCTTCTACCTCTTGGACTTGGTTGTCCAATTCCATGGCAGGCACAGTAACTTTGGAAAATTGGTCCTACCCCGCAGGCCCAGATGCCCAGGCCACAGCTTCCCCGACCCCAGACTCTGTCTGCCAAGGCTCCCCTTCTCCGCTCCCTCCCAGCTCCAGGTGTCATAGACTGGCACCCTCCCCGAGGCCTCTCATCCTGGGTCAGCCCTCCTTAGGGAAGCCATGGGTGGGATTCCAGGCATTCACCTCGGTCTCCAAACTCCCTTGGCCCCCAACAGATGCTCACCAGCATCTGCTGAAGTGGAAGGCATGCAGTTCTTCCAGCGGCAAAAATGCCTACAACCTCAGCACCCATAACTGAGAACCAGATAATAGATTATGGTAGAGCCCGTAGCCATATGGTGAGCCCCAGGCACCTTTAACTATCTCAGTTCTAGACAGTATTTAATGCAGGGGAAAGATGCTCACAGCATATTATTAAGAAAACCAATTATATATTCAGTATGCTCTCAATTTTTAAAACCTCGTTTATGTATTTAGGCAGCAAAATACCAAAGCATCGGTTACTAGTGGCTGTGTGTGGCAAAAGGATATGTGATTCAAAGTTCTTTATGCTCTTTTTGGCATGTATCTAATTAAAAAAATAAGTATGTATTATGTTTATCATCCGCAAAAATAATAAAAGTATTAGGAAATTAAATATGTTGAATTAAATAATAATTGACTATTTCTGCTCACTTTAAAGACTGGGATGTTCTTTGCCAACCCTGTCCCTCCTCTCCGGTGGAGGCAGGGAGCTAGCAAGCCACCGGGAGGACCTGCAATGGTGTTCACCATTTTCGACCCCTCTCTGTCACCCGTCCTCAAGCGGAGGCCAGGGTGACCTCCCTGCTGATGGTGTGGGGACATGTCTGGAATCCCAGTGTGGCCATGAAGATTATTTTAAGGTAAAGACTTCTGAGGGGGCATCTGGGTGGCTCAGTGGGTTAAGCCTCTGCTTTTAGCTCAGGTCATGATCTCAGGGTCCTGGGATGGAGACCGACATTGGGCTCTCTGCTCAGCAGGGAGCCTGCTTCCCCCTCTCTCTTTGCCTGCCTCTCTGCCTACTTGTCTCTCTCCCTGTCAAATAAATAAATAAAATCATAAAAAAAAAAAAGACTTCTGAGATTTGACAGGTGCAAAAAGAAGTCTTCTGAGAGTTTCCCGCATGAATAACACAGCAACTTCTGGAAAATAAGGGAGCCGAAAATTCCTTCTTCAGGGCAGAGCCACTCCCAGAAGACAAAATAAAAACTATCCCAAATCCCTTCTCTAGGAAAGATGAGGGACACTCAAAGGCCACCCATAGCATAGAGACAAACGTTATCACAAACTTTCTCATTTCTCGTATGTTATAAAAACCCATTTGTCTTTCCTAAAGAAACCTATCTGTTCTTCCCATACAAGCCCTTTTCTCTCTGCCCCCAATTCCCCTATGAAGTTAGGTATATACCCTTTTAACCATTTCACAAGCCAGCTTCTACTCTGGTTGGCTCTCAGGTGCATGCCAATGAAACCTCTTTCTACGGTTACTCTTTCATCAGTTTAATTTGCCTGTCTCAGGAACTGAATCTAAGAGGGTAGACAAAGAGTCTTTTTCCCCTCTCCTACCTGGCCAAGATGACCTCCTTCAGGACTCCATGAATCTAAGGCTATGTCTGCCTAAGTAGGTACATGGTACACATAATGAACATTTTCAATAGTTAAGTATTTATTTGAATATGCATTTTCAAAAGTATAACTGATAAAACAAACCTGTGCTCTCACAGATGTTATTCTTAGGACCACGTGGAAAGGACACAATGGCTTCTTTATTTTCAAACTGTGTGTCGTCAAGGAAAACTATGAAATAAAACTGTATAGGTGGAAAACTCTTCTGTCAAAAATCATGACAAGAAAAATAAATGAGTAGACACCACATACAGCCAGCCGACTCAAATCTTCGAGCATTTACTTTAAAGAAAGAACTTGGAGTTACATATAATACGATAATGCTAATTGGCCTTGACCAGCCGTTAACTCTGGAACAGAAATTCAGGCTTACAATGAGCAGGAATGCAAGGCTCCCGTGTTACATAAAACAGAACAGGTACACTCTGAGCTAGGGAAGGAGGAAGACAAAACTTAGAGCAAGGCACTTCCTGGGGTCTCCTGAAAGGCCCCGGACTTCCCTGCGGGTGCCCAGGCTTACCCCACCCATGGCAGCAAAGCCCTGGGCTTCTCATGCCCTCTCTGTGCCAGCAGGAGTTGATCTGTCCTCTCTCCGCAGTCACCTACAGGGACAAGGGGCGGCCTGGGGTGGCAGCTTCTGGGGGGAACAGCGCTGGGGCCTCCCAGCTCATTCCCAGGAAGAGAGCCCGCACACCTGCACCACCTGAGCAACTCTTGCTCCTGTCTATGCCTCCTCCTCCGAGGCAGCACCGGGAGACACCAAGAAGGCAGAGCCCCCAAACCTCACGCCTGTCCTGGCTCCCATGCTGACACGAGGCCTCCCTGAGGTCATGGAGCCAGCAAAGGCAGAGTTCCAGAGTGCACCCGGCCTCCCTGGCCCGCTCAGCCTGTCTATCCGCTTCTCCTCCCTTGCCCGCCTCAGGCTCTGCCCTGCCCAGGCGTTCTTGCCTTATACTCTCTCCCAGGGTGACCTCCCTCACCCCACAGGTTCCTGTCCCACATGCTCACTGACACCCAGGGTCCTAACTGCCGGCAGGAATCCTCTAGCCAGATGAGCAGGACTTAAATTTAGCAGCACGCCCTGCTGGATGTCCACGTGCCTGTGAACACACCTTCCCATCCCCGTTCCCCGGGCCCGGCCCTCCTGGGTCCTGTCCGCCGTGTCACAACTGCCCCCTCTCCCAGGTTAACAACCCCAATGCTAGCCCAGACCCTTCCTGACCCCAGGGCCCCATCCTGCGGGGGCTCCCTCCCCGGCAAGTGACGCTCCTCCCCCCTCCCCCAGAGCCCTCCCCTGCCACTAGGAGAGTAGCAGGGACCTCCTGCCTCCAGGTTCATGCAAGCAGAAGGCCCCAGTTCTCCAGAGGATCCCTCCTGCCCCCTGAAAATACTTCCCGCTGACCCCCACCCCCTGCTTCACCCATGCTGCCATTAGGGAAGGCCCAACACGGGCATGGGAGCCCCCTAGCCTCTCCCAGGACCACGCGTCCACACCCTGGAGCACAACCCTGAAGTCTAAGAGAGTCTCGGGGCCTCAGTGTTCCTGGTACTTTGGCGCTCTGGGTCATCTCTGTTCCTTTCCCCACTCTCCAACGCATCTTTCAAATCCTCCTCATCCTCCGAGGCTGTCCCCATAAAGCCCTTTCTCCAAACAGTCTTTGTAGACCAAGCCACTAAGAATCAACTGTTACAGGAATTCCACAATCCCAGCTAGGGAACGCGGGGCAGACTCAGGAGCGACAAACCACAGGCTGCACACGGCAGTCAGATCCCTCTTTTTAAAAAACAGCATCAGGTTTAAAAAGTAAAAGAGCAGGAGTTGCATAAACAACACAGTTTATGTAAGTCTACCATACACACATACAGAAATCAACTCCATCGCTTTCTCTAGAATACGTCCCGATCCCAGGATAAACCCACCAGAAATACACCAGAAGGAAGGCTGCTCACAGGCAGGGTAGGGGGAGATGGGGAGGGGCGGTGGATAGGACTAGATTTGAGGGGTGGAGAAGAAATCCTAATTAAGACCTCAGATAATTCAATCACAACAAACCACAAGACGAAAATCCAATGTAAACTCCAGGCCAAGGACATGAGGAGTCCACAGAAGGAGAAAGACAAAGAGCTAAAACCATGTATGAGGCTCCTAACAGTGTTCACTGTAAATTCATACGAAAACCACAACGTGGTGCCCGCTGTTTTCGTCTGTCATTGGCAAGAGCAGAAGGTTGAGAACCCACCGAGCTTGGGGAGTGGCGGGGAAGCTCAGAAGCTCTAAGTCACACTGAGGCTCTAGAAGGCCGGCCGGCAGTGGCCACCGACCCCTAAAATCCTCAAGGCGTTGAAGTCAGTCATTCTGGGTTCAGGAATTTCTCCTGCTGAAACGGTCACAGAAGTGAGCGGGTACGCTGGCCCACGAATGCTTAACGGGTCACTGTCCATCACAGCAAGCACACACACACGCAACAAGGCAGAGAACCACCTCGAAGCCCATAGAGGCCTGGCTAGATAAACACCCCACTCAGGGAACCATCATACATTTATTTGGAAAAGTATTTCTGTATGTTCTGAATCAGAATAAATATCTTAGGTGAAACGATAATCATAATCCTAATAAGCACAGAACTGAGTACCATCACTATTCGTATAGAAAAAGAAAGTTATACACACTTATATGCTCCTTTACTAGCAGAATCTATCTCTTTGGAAATATTCTCTAGAAATCGGCTCTAAAGAGGGGAATTGAGAGCACAGGACCGGGGGTGGGGGGGTGGATTTTTCACTGTGCACCTTAAGAGCTGTTTCAATTAACATTTATAAAAAGATTTTTAACACATACAAGTAGTCCTTTAAAAATACTTTCTTTGAAGAATTTTTAACCCATGTAGATATTATCTTCAAAAGAACAAAAGAAGTGGAATGTGCTCCTAACCCCTACTGTCTTGTCTAACCACCCCCTGCTGTTAGGTGCTAGGGTCCCTTTTCCACTGGATTCCTCTCCTTTGCGGACAAACATCCCTTCAGCCAAAACCTGCCCTGCCCTGTCTGAGCCCTTGACTGTACCACTCAATTGTAATTCCCAATTTTTCACCTACTAGCTGTGCGAAAGTGGGCAACTTTCCTACTCCCTGGGTCTTATTTTTCTCATCTGTGAAATGGGACAGTACCACACCTCACAGACTTACTGTGAGGATTTGGGGGGGGTTGTTTTGTTTTGTTTTGTTTTAAGATTTTATTTATTTATTTGACAGAGATCACAAGTAGGAAGAGAGACAGGCAGAGAGAGAGAGAGAGAGAAGGAAACAGGCTCCCTGCCGAGCAGAGAGCCTGACTCAGGACTCGATCCCAGGAGACTGGGATCATGACCTGAGCCAAAGGCAGAGGCTTTAACCCCCTGAGCCACCCAGGCGCCCCAAGGATTTGTGTTTGCACATAAGATGCTCAAAGGACAGCCTGACATATAGCACGTGTTCAATATATGTCAATTATTATATACTCTTCTGTTTTCCTTTTCAGTCTACTGAGATCACCCAATTAAAGAATGAAAAATGAAGGGCGCCTTGGTGGATTAGTCGTTAAGTGTCTGCCTTTGGCTCAGGTCATGATCCTGGGATCCTGGGAGCTGGAATCAAGCCTGGCATCTCAGGAAGGAAAGCAGGAGGCCTGCTTCTCCCTCTCCCACTCCTCCTGCTTGTGTTCTCTCTCTCACTATGTCTATCTCTGTCAAATAAATAAAAAAAATATTTTTAAAAAAAATGAATGAAGATGATAAGAATCTTCCTAGAAGGCTAGTTTTTCTGCCCCATATCCAAACCCTGGGTTTGTCAGGGAGCCTATGAATCTTCCTGCCACAGCAGTGGGGAGAATCATCTACTCTCCCGGGATGCCTCTGGTCCTCAGGCTGAGGCCCCATCCAAGGAGAGCCTCTGAAATGCCTGCTCACCTCCCAGAGTCACACGGGTCTCTTTCCTGTTCCTCCGGCATGTCCAGCATGCCCAGCATGCTCAAGCCTTATTTGTGCCTCAGGGCCTTTGCATTTGCCATTCCCACTGCCTGGCATGTCCTTCCCTCAGAGCGTTGCATGCCTATATCTTATCTACATTCAGGTCTCCACTAAAATTTCATCTCCTCAGCACAACCTGTCCTGACCACTCTATTAAACATAACAGCCTTCTAACCTCTTAAGCTACTTTCTGTCCCTCCATAGCATTTATCATTATGACCTTAAAGTCACTGGTATTGTTGTTTATTGTCCATTTCTCCCCACTAGAAAATAAGCTCCATGAGGGGAAAGACTGTATTGTTCACTGATCACATCCTTAACACCTACAATAGTGCCTGGAACATCCTGGCCCTCGGTAAGCATTTGTTGAATGAACAACCGAGCAAGTGAACCCGAGAGCCTGTCTTCTGGGGAAGCTTAGATTCCACCTTGATGGAAGGCCCCCAACAGGTATACCCCAAGGACTCCAGAGAGGAGCTACTCACCGCCCACCCACTGCTCACTGACCCCCTCCGGGGCAGCTCAGTAGTCCCCCCTCATGGAAACAGGGGACATCCTATTCTCAGCCCCCAGAGTTTTGGGGCCTGAAAATCATACTACCCTCCCCCCTCATTCAGAAAGCTCGTACCTTGTCTAAGGGCCAATTCCTCCTGTCTCGTCACGCTACCCTTCACCAGCCAGTTTCTTTTGTTTTTACAGCATTTCTCACGCTCTGAAATAATGCGATTCACCTGCTTACTTGCTTATTTTCTCTCTGATACAATTCATATGTAAACAAGCAGTTGTATTTCCCATGCCTACCTGCCTGATTAGTAGTTAGCACTCAGTACTAACACCTGAGTTGAATGAATGAATGAATGAATGAATGTCTCTTCTTCATAGGCCCCACGAAGAGAAAATACAGTGTCTGAAAGAAAAGAATGAATCACTCAGCACGCTCTGCTCTCTAACCTTGACCTTGGTGTATTTCTTATGCAGAGGGGCTCACAGATATCCAATTAGTTGCTAATTACATTCAATCAGCACTGGGCTGGGGAAAGGACTGGGCTAATGAGGTTCAAGGGCAGGTGGATCCCCAAGCTGCCCAGGGCCCTCACTTTGATGCTGGCCTCCTGACCTAGCAAGCAGGCCACTGACACAGGGGGTCTGGGTGACGGCACTGATCAGAGCAGCAAAATCCATCTTGCAGCATGGGAAAAAACAGCGAAGAAGGCACATCCCTGGCTCCCCCGTCCTATGGAAGGGACAAGCTAGATTCTATTCTAGGACCAGAATGGGACCCTAGAGGGGATGTGAGTTTGTTAGCTGAGCAGACACTGTTCACTTCTCAGGAATCTCTGGTGTCTTCTGCCCAGACATACCCAGGGGGGCCAAGCAGAGGGGCCAACATCCAAGTGGGCAGGGAGGATGCCAGGGGTTCCTGCGGGACATAGAGACAGACAGGGGCAGCGAACCCCTCGCTGTCACTCAGTTCTAATACTGGAGCCCGGATCCAGCCGGGCCAGCTGGAGAAACCTGTGGAGCCACGGCAGCCCAGGCCGTGGCTGACTCTCCCAGTGCGGCACCAGTCGCCACCGTGTGCCGTCCCTCTCACCAGATTAGGTTGCAAACCGAGGGCCCGAGCTCGCTCTCCACCCTCCTGCGGCCTCTTCCCGCTCTCCCTGTCCGCAGGCGCCCTCGACCTCAACGCAAGGCCCCGCAGCCCCGCGCAGGTGCTCCCCGGCTCGGCACGCCCCGCGCCCGCACACAGTCACTGTCGAGGGCGGCGGGGGCGCCCCGGCCCGGCCTTCTCGCGTGCCCTTACCCACTTCCCGCCGGGCTCCTGCTCCGGCCTCCCGCCGGCCCGGATGCCCCATGGCCCGGCGCCCGGGCGCTGGCCGGGAGCGCAGGGCTGCGGGCGGAGGCTGCGCGGGGGCCGGGCGCGTCCTGCTGGGGCGCCGGCGGGAGGGACTGACTGGGTTTCCGGGAGGGAGGAAGGGCTGGCTGTGGCGCGGCCGGGGAGGGGCGGGCTGGGGGCGAAGCCGTCCGACTGGTCTGACGGCGGCGGCGCGGGCTGGGCCGTCCGCCTGCGTTCTCCGGGGCCGAGCCGTCCACCGCCGGCCGGGCCCTCTGCCTCGTCTCTCGGCCCAGAAACCGGAAACTGAGGCCAGACCTAGATGTGTGTGCACGCCTGGAGCGGGGCGCTGCTGCGGGTCCCTGCAAACCCGTTGCTTGTATTTCGTGGGCGCGAGAACAACTGCGTTCTTGGAGTCCAGGATTTCAGCTGTCTGTGACTGTCGACTTACGGGGCTAGCTAGATGCTTGGCTGCTTTGGGGATTGATGGCATGATAGCAAATAGTTGCGTTTTGAAACGAGCATAGTTGAGCAATCATATCCGCAGACATTGGTTGACATGGGCAAGAAGCTTTTATTTTTCAGGAACCCACCTGATGGCACTATCTGGTCTCTATTTCTGTAGCTATGTAAGGCTCCGTGTGTGAAAATCTAAGTTAAGTGATTCGTATTTCCAATATAGGCAGTGATCTGTAGCTCTCCTAGAGACTGCAACCTGGAGAAACCCATCTCTTTATCTGATACTGCCTAAAATGTAGCTGACTAGGCTCTTTACAAGGAAGAGGGAGGACAGCTAATGGTTATTCTGTTAACCAGGTGCCCGCCAATAGTTCCCTATGTGTCTTAACGCATGTAATCCTCACAACTACCCAATGAGGTAGGAAGCTTTTCATGTAATGAAGAAACAGAGACACAGAGAGGTAAGTAGCCTGACCAAGGTCACACAGGCAGAAGGACCTAGAGTTCATGATCTACATTACCATGCAGGGCTAATGCTTTGTCGTTTTTAGAGGGGGCTGTGATGTTACATCTGCAATCCTATAACTTATTAATTTATCAATTCACTCTACAAACATTCCTTGTGGACCAGCAGCACATACATTAGGCATTGACTAGGTGCTTTGGGATAAAGGACGAAGACTGACCGTACAGAATGTTGAACAACCCCTGAATTTCATTGGGTCCACTCATGGACATGGTATCTTCTCCATCTCAGTGGAATTAAGCTACAAATCAACAACAGTGTTTTATCTGGAAAATGACACATCAAGTAAGATACCTCTACTAGACAACCCATGGGTCAAAAAAGACATCACAAGGAAACAGGAAGCACTTCAAACCAAAATGGCATAAAGACAGAGAAGCAGATCAGTGTAGAATCAGACTGCTCAAACACAGATCCACACCCATCTGAGCAATGGTCACCTTTTCACAAAAGTGTCAAGGTGCTCCAGTGGAGAAAGAAAAGTCTTTCCACAGATTGTTCTGGAACACCTAGAAATCCACATGGTAAAGTGTGAACCTTGGGACTTGTATCTAGAGTAAAGAAAGAAAGCTTTCAATTCAATAATTAAAAGACAAATAGCCCAACTAAAAGATGGGCAAAAGATCTGAATAAACATTTCTCCAAAAACAGATACACAAATGGCTAACAAGCACAAAAAAAGATGTTCAACATCATTAGCCATCAGAGAAATGCAAATCAAAACCACCGTGAGATACGCCTTCACACACTGGGCTGACTACAACAAAAAAGACAGTTAATCCTTCTGTTGAGAAAGTGGAACCCTCATGTACTGTTGGGGGGATTATAAAATTATAAGATCTTGCAGCTTTTGGGAAACAGTTTGACAGCCCCTCAAAGTTTAAACATGGAAGTACCATATGACCTAGCAATTCCACTTTCTGGTATATACCCAAGAGAAATGAAAATATATCCCCACACAAAAATTTGTCCGGGAATATTTATAGCAGCGTTATTCATAGTAGCGGAGAGTAGGGCAACCCAAATGTCAATCAACTGATGAATGAATGAAGAAAATTTAGCTTACGCATACAGTGGAATATTATTTGTCCTATCTGATCCATGATACAATATGGTTTTAATTTCTTTTTTTTTCTTTTACAGATTTCATGTATTTGATTTCTTTTCTTTTTTCTTTTACAGATTTCACATATTTAAGAGAGAGAGAGAGAGAGAACACAAGTTGGGCAAGGAGAGGGAGAAGCAGGCTCCCCACGGAGCAGGCAGCCCAATGCAGTCCTCTATCCTAGGACCCCAGGATCATGACCTGAGCTGAAGGCAGCCGCTTAACAGCTGAGCCACCCAGGTGCCCTGGATTTAATTTCAAAAGCATTTTTCTGAGTGAAAGAACAGTCACAGTCCCAAAAGACCACATATCGCATGATTCCATTTGTATAAAATGTTCAAACTAGGCAAATCTACAGGGACAGAAAGTAGATTCGCCATTGCCAGGACAAGGGAAAAGGGGAAATGAGCAGTGACTGCTAAAAATACGGAGCATGTGTTTGGGGTGATAAAAGGATGAAATTGATTTTGGTAATTGTTGCACAACACGACACAGATGCTTGTATTCGAGTCCTCCAGACAACTAGGACCGACAGGATCTAGAGAGAGATTTCTACAAAACAGGAGATTTATTATAGGAATTAGCCCCCAATCTGCTGTCTACAGGCTGGAAAACCAGGATCACTGGTGGTGTAAGCCCCAGTATGAGCCCCAAAGCCCAGGGGAGCTAATGTGCCAGAGCAAGAGAAGAAGAGGAAGAAATTCATCCTTCCTCTGCCATATGTGCTTTTCAACGGATTAGATCATGTCCACCAGCATGAGTGAGGGCCACCTTCTCAGTCTACTAACTTAATGCATCTTCCAGAAATGCCCTCCTAGACACACCCCAAAATAACGTTTTACCAGCTACCTGGGTGTCTCTCAGCTCCGCCAACCCATAAAATTCATCATGACAGTACCACAAACCATTGAATCATACACTTTAACTGGTTGAACCGTGTGGCCTGTAAAAGATGATATGCAACAAAGCAATTACAAAAGAAAAAAAATCTGTGTCTCACCTCACATCACACATAAAAATTAATTCAAAATGGATCATAGACCTAACTATAAAAACTGAAGCTATAAAATATCCAGAAGAAAATAAGGAGACAATTTTGCAACTCTGTAAGAGACCAAGATTCTGTACAACAATAATTGGATTTAAATTTTTGTTTAATTCTGTTCATCAAAATACCCTGTTAGAGAAATGAACAAGCAAGTTCCAGATGGGGAGAAAATATCGACAACACATATATCTGACAGAAGAATTATATCCAGGTTACAGTCTGTATATCAGTAGTAAAAATCAGACCACTCAATTAAAATAAAGGCCAACAGACTTGAACAACCACTTTATACTGAAAGATAAATTACCAGTAAGCGCACAAAATGATGCTCGATATCATTCATGCAAAATAAAACCACAACGAGATACCACATCACCCCCCTCCAAGAATGGCTAAAATTTGAATACTCCTAATCCCAAATATCAGCGAGAAATTAAAACAACCGGTTAAAAAATGCGCAACCTGGGCGCCTGGGTGGCTCAGTGGATTGAGCCGCCGCCTTCGGCTCAGATCATGATCTCGGTGTCCTGGGATCCGGCCCTGAGTCGGGCTCTCTGCTCAGCGAGGAGCCTGCTTCCCCTTCTCTCTCTGCTTGACTCTCTGTCTACTTGTAATCTCTCTCTCTGTCAAATGGGTAAATAAAATCTTTAAAAAAAATGTGCAACCCTTTTGGAAAGCAATTTGTCAATTTCTGATAAAATGAAACACACACCTGCCACGAAACTCAGACACACCGCTCCTAGCAACTTACCCAAGAGAATGAAAAATAAGTGTCCGTGAGAAGACTTGTACAAAGGAATATTCACAACGGCTTCATTTATCAAATACGAAAACTGGAAATGACCTCAAAACCCAGAAATAAACAGTTGTGATTTATTAATCAGTTGGAATAGTTAGTGCTCAGCAAATGAAAAGATACATTCTACTGATTGCCTACAGCACAAGGATGACTCTCGAAGTATTGTGTTGAATGAGAAATTGTCATTTCAAAGCAGCAAGCAGTTTGGTTTTGGGGAAAAATGAACACTTGGAAAGGCATTTGGGGCAGGCAGGTCTCTCGTTCTGGGTGCAGAAAGGGGCCATTTGATTATGCATTTGCCAAGCAGAAACCATCCTCCAAAATAGGAGGCCTTGGAGAATGGTTCTGTGGGCAAAGTGAGCTGGAGAGGAAGGACCCTGTACACTGCCTCCTTATGTTTTCTTCCCAAGTCAGGATCAGACTTCCCTGTGCCTGCAAAATGTTGCTGCTGCTGCTGCTGCTTCTGGGGAATGGACCTCAGGTCAAGTTTTTCTTTGGGACCTGAAAAGCCTCACTGAGTGATTTTGGGGGAGACAAGTGCCACCTAGTGGTACCAGCGCTGGAGAAATCCATGTTCTCTCCCTTGCTCTGAACCCGCTTGGACGCTTTTTGAGAACTGGACGCTCTGGGATTATCTGGAGAGGTTGCCCTTGGCACAGACGCTGTTGCATAAGGAGAGGAGGGGAAGTAAGTGGTCGAAGGTTTGGGGCTGAGGTTCTGATAGACACCAGTGCGGACCCCTTCCTGGGTCAGCCCAGCAGTCCTGTCGGGGGCAGCCAGGGACTTGGTGGGGGGAAGCTGGAGCGGGACCGGACTCCCGGATCATGCGATTTGCCTTGTTTCCGCAGCCTGGAGACATGTGGAGACACTTGGGTTATCACATTATAAAGCCGGGGTTTATAGAGAGCTTTGATAGAGTACTTTTACATACGTTATTTAACCATCAAAACAACTCTGCCAAGTATTGCGATCTTGGTTTTTCAAATGAATGCAACGAGCTTCAGGAAGCTTCAGTAGCCTGCTCCGAATTCTCCAGCTGTGATAGGGTGGAGCTGGACCTTCCTGAGCCTTCGGACTTCGGGGCTGGGCTTCCTGTTGCTAGGCGACCCTCTCCGCGGGGAAGGTGGCGCACCTGCCTCCCCCCTCCCCCGCCCACTTGCGGCCGGCCCCGCCCCTCCGCTGACTGCACGCCCGGCCTCCTGACAGAGGGCGGAGGGCGTCTGGAGTGGGTAGAGAAGCCCAGGCGGTCCCCAGGCCCTTTGCTC
This sequence comes from Mustela erminea, assembly GCF_009829155.1. Classification (NCBI taxonomy): domain Eukaryota; kingdom Metazoa; phylum Chordata; class Mammalia; order Carnivora; family Mustelidae; genus Mustela; species Mustela erminea. Next base: position 104,181,968 of record NC_045620.1, read on the forward strand.
TGGTCTGAAAGCAATGGGACCTCTGCCCAAGAATCTGATGTTACAGACAACCATAAATTGAAAGCTCTGCCCCTTCTAGAACTCATGGGCCCTGTGCTTAGTGGAGCCCTATGGTCTATTTGGAAACGCAAAGGTAAGCCCTGGACCCACTTGCGGTGGAGGGAGGTCAGGAAAGCTCCTTTGCAGAAATGCGAGCATTGGGGGCCGGCAGCTGGAGAGTGGTGGGGAAGGGTCTTTACAGAAAGAGGGCCTAGAACATTGTGTTTGGCCAGGCCTTGGGATCCTGCCCTGTGGGGTGGAGAGGCCCGTGAATGTCTAGGACTGTGGTGTCTCCCACTCAGTTCCCGTTGTGGCTTCTGCTGTCTCTGCTGTGACCCTCCATTCACTATCCAAACCCTTCTTTTTCTCCTTAGATGATTCCATCACACCCCTGAGGCTTTTGTGGCTCTCAGAACAAGGACATAGAGGTGCCATTAGTACCCTTAGGCCCCCATGTCTACCCCAGGAGAAGGAGTAGTTGTTTTATGCCACACGAGAAAGGAGAGAAAAACTGGAATACAAGTTCTAGCCAGGTAAAACTACTCCACATTACCAGTATATATTGGAGCGGGTTTCTGCTCCTGGCTGGACTTGCTGGGGAGCACTCTAGCTGTTTTCTCCAGCGCGGGGAACTGACATAGAGCAGGTGCTTGTTGAAGAAGACCATTGAATTACTAATCAGGCACCTATATGGGGAGCTGTTCCTGCTTTAATGAAGCTTAAAATGTGGTAGGGCAATAGATTTAAGTGAGCAAACAAGCAAATATATAACATGTCAGAAGATAATCATGGCCAAAAAGAAAAATAAAGCCAGGTGTTCAGGGACAGCAAGTAAGGGTGATGCAGGTGGCTTTGGGGGGTGGGGGCAGGGGGTCGAATGCTGTCTTAGATGGGGGGCCACAAAAGACCCAATAAGGTGCCCTTCATGCAGAAGCCTCAGGGAAGAAGAGGAAAGCAGCCCAGGGGATCTCTGGGGTAGAGCACTGGAAGAAGAGGAAGGAGTAAATGGGAAGTGCATAGGAAATGAATATGCTTGGGAATTTGTCTGCGATGAGTTTTCATCAGTTTCACGGAAGTAGCCGAGTGCTCTGGAGGTTGCAAAATGCAATACACTTTTGTCCCCACCTTCAGGCATTCAGGGGACGGTTAAAACATGCACTTTTGGAAGGGCCCCATCAGTACTCTGCAATCAGGGCTCCGAGTCCCAGGGGGAGATGTCAAGAGAGCAGGGTACGGAGGGCTGGCACAGATGGTCCTTGGTGGCTTCACAGAAAACATGGCCCAGGAGCCTGGATATGAAGGTTGACTAGGAATTCGGTGGTGCTGAGGAAGACAGTGTGCACCCCAAAATTGGACCTGGGGTGCTGACACGGTAAGTTTCAGGGCTTCCAAGTCCTGTTTATGCCTCGGGACAGAGACTGTGACACTGACCATCACCAGCCAGGCCCGGCGGGATCTAACCCCTGCCTACCTCTCCCTGTCCCTGTGCTTCGGTCACAGGCCTTCCATGAAAGGAAAGAAAACTTCCATGACTAATCAGGAAGACCACCAAGGAGAAAGAAGTTTCCCGATGGTTCCATCAAGGCCCAAGGAAGAGTGTGCGTTGACTCTAAGAATTGGCCGTTCCCATCCCTTGGCAGGGAGACCGTCTGAACAGAGGTGGATAACAAGGTGTGGCAGCTTGAGGTCACTGGTCACTAGGATCTGGGAACTCCGCTCTGACTCCGAGTCAGCGGACTGTGTATCGGCTCTCCCTGGAGAGAGGATAGAGGCCAGATCCACTCCTCATTATAGTAAGTGTCTAGGCCTTTTTGTTTATCTGTCTTTTGTGAGCTCCATTAACCCTTTTCCAGCACATAAAAAGGGGCACGTGTCCCTGGCAGGCATGCCACTGGGGCTCCTGCCTTGAGTTCTGGTGAGGCAGGGGCACATTCTTCCCCGGGAAGGGGACCTGGAGGTAGTTCCACATGTCAATCAGCCTGCTACCAGGCCCTCAGCTGGAAACAGAACCGCAGGAGTTGGATTTTCAAGCAGATACTAGAAGACCTTTGGAGCTTCTTGAGTCTCACCTTTCGCACGTTGGACATCCATGACAGACACCTTCCGCTGCATATTTCATGCACTTCAAGAGGCAAATAGCTCAAACTAGGACCGCAGCTTGACTGAGAGACTGAGTGAGAATATAATTCCCTTGGCGTGAAATCCAGCTATTTCTCAGAGAGTTTTTATTAAAAAACCTAACTTTCACCAGCCTGAGAGCATGAACTGGTTACTGGCCTTCTCAAGGTTCTTTCCAGAACGAAGATGGAAGGTAAGCGTACAGGAGTCTCTTCAGTAAAATGCTGACCTCTGGTGGACATTTCTTGAACTCTTTTTTGGTTTGGTTTTGTTTGCTTTTTGGTTTGGGGTTGTTGTTGTTGTTTTTAAAACCCAATTGATTTGACACAGCAGAAGTCCCAGAGGCAAAACATTCTTTTGAAAGCTGAACGTCCCTCTCTTTAGGCTTCATCAGGTCTGAGGATATGAACCCCAAAACACATACTTCACTATCTCTCCAAACTTTTCTGAGAGTTGGGTTTAATATCAAACATGCTAAGATTTTCTGCTCTGATTAGGGATTTCATAATTTTATGAAGAGAAAACACAAAATTATTTGGGCAGAAATTTTATGCCAATTTAACATCTACTATTAGCATAATTTATGCCCCCAAAAATGAAGTTCAAAATGTGTCTTAACCAGACTGAGAAAGTAGAAAACCTTTTCCTACCTTCAACTCAAATTGAAATATAGTCAAAATATACCGCTGACTTGGTAAGGAGCCTCTCCCTGAAGGTAAGGACCATTCTCCCTCCTTTGCATTTCCAGATGCTGCCAGATGAGGCTCACTCTGAGGGAGCAGCTGGGAGGACTGGAATTCAGGAACCTTCTGGCCCAGGGGATCTTGACCTGGACATGCCCAGACCACCCGCAAACCAGTCTCTGGGGGTGGGGTCAGTTTTGTTTTTAAAGCTCCACAGGTGAGGTGAATGAGAACCACAGACCTAGTCTCCCCCCCTCCTTCTGTAAAGTGAGAACACCTCGGCCCAGAGAGGAGAGGGCTCTTGGCTGAGGTCACCCAGCTAGTTAGCAGGGAAATTCTGACTAGACTGTGAAAGCCTTAAAGACTAGAGCCCTGTACTTTCAGTTTCGAAGTTTCAAATGAACTCTTCCCTGCTCCTGTGGTCTGACAGCGCAGGCAGGCCTCCAAGAGACAGAAAAGGCCACAGTCCTCTCCAAAGTGCCCATCTTCCTCCCCTGAGCTTTGTTCTCCCAGCCGAGCCTCCCGCCCCCCAGTCACCCTGACTGCCTCAAGCACAGATATGTCACTTTCACATGCTGCCCAGGCCAGCCTGTCCTGAGCCCTAGGCGGTTGATTTGTTCACAGCAGACCGTGACCTGTTAGCTCCAAAGCCCACCTGAGACCAAACTCAAATATCTCCACAACCAATTGTTTTAAACATCACCCAAATAAGCAAGTTTGTAGCCATTTACAGCCAGCCTGCTTTGCATACCCCATGACACTGCTCCTAACATCTGCGAGCTGGGGATAAGCCCCAGGCCATAAAGACCCCAAGCTGCCGCTGTGCTTCGGAGCTCTCTGACCCAGAAATTCCTCACTGTGCTGCTGAGTGACATCACCTAGACACATGAGTCGTCCCCCCCCTCCCCCGCCCCAAGTCCCCAAGTCCTCCTAAGTAGCAACTCCCTACTGCTCGGGAGAGACTTCTGAGGGCAGAAGCGCACCTGTCAAGGCCCCGCCCAGTAAACCAGTAAAGCCCGGGTGCGCTGCTGCCACCTTGTGGCCGTTTCTTTTTCTTTGATGTGCTCCAAAATCTGCAACCTGCAACGCCCAGGGTTTTTGTTGTTGTTGTTGTTTTTGTTTTTTTTTTTTTACCCTAGGCTTCTTTCTAAAACAATCTGAGGGGTTTAAACGGGCAGGGGGTGGGAGGTTGGGGGAACCAGGTGGTGGGTATTAGAGAGGGCACAGATTGCATGGAGCACTGGGTGTGGTGCAAAAACAATGAATACTGTTATGCTGAAAATAAAAAAATAAAGTAAACAAAAAAAAACAACTTCTGTGGCCTAAGTTCCCTGTCTTCCCAAATTTTCTGACCCATGTAATACACGAGTTCCTACTTATATATCAATGGCCGATTCACTGCTTAATCTAATATCAGTTGACCACCCTGGACATTCCAAGTGTTGCTTGAGGGACTTAGGATATGTCGTAGGACAAAACAGATCAAAATCCCTGAGTGAGCTGGTGATGTTCTAGAAGGGGCTTAAAGCTTTTCTTCTCTCTCTCTTTTTAAAGATTTTGTTTATTTATGAGAGAGAGGGACAAGCGGACTCCATGCTGATCACCGAGCCCCACACAGAGCTCGATCTCACGACCCTGAGATCATGACCTGAGCAGAAACCAAGAGTCAGATGCTTCACCGACTGAGCCACTCAGGTGCCCCTAAAGCTTTTCCTCTCTTAAAGAACCCTTGAAGCCGGAGTAAGGAGGTCTTAAGAGGGGAGTTTTGGGTATCATCAGTGAGCTAGTGGGAGGGATGTTGACATGAGTTGGGTTTATAATCATGAGAGTCGGTTTAACAAATGTTCCTGAGTTCATATACTGCATGAGCACTGCACTTTGAAGGAGACCTTCTTAAACTTGAACTTGCACTGAATCACCTGAGGACCTGCTTCAGAGGAAGATCCTAAGTTAGGAAGTCTGGCATGGGGCCTGGGGGTCTGCCTTTTACTCCCAAATGCTGCTGCTGCTGCTGCTGCTGCTGCTGATGATGATGATGATGATGATACTGATCTCGGAACCACACCTGGAGCAGCAAGGCTTTGAAGATTCCCTTGAGCCCTGACTCTTAGAAAACAAGTGACAGTAATACGACCACAGTAATATGGCAAAGCTTCAGTCAGGCTTTCGCTATCACCTGTATTTAGAGAGGAGGAAACAGAGCCTCCAAGACATTAACTCGCTTGTGCGGGAGTGCACGTTGCCAACGGGAGAGCCGGAACACTCGAGAGCCCGTGCACTTGATTGTCTGCTCCCTTGCCTCTTACTTAGCTACGACTGGCTGCTTGATTCGATCGCATGAGGAGTCCAAACCCCAAGTTTCCCTTCTGTCAGCAGAAGGCAGGATGGCAGTAGGGCCCCACAAGTGTTGTTGCTGTTGTTGCCATTAAGCCCTGAAGGGTTTTCTGCCCTGAACGTCCCCCTTTCGCAGGGACTAAAAATCTACCAGCTGCTGGGATCCTTCCCTGATGCACAGCACTGCTCCCATACCGGCTCATTTTATCCCACATCATCCCTGGGGAGCAGGTGTGTGGCTGCTTCCATCTTCCACGGGAGTAAGAGACGGCTGACCCAAGGGTGGACTTCTTTGAGGAGCTGAGATCTAGAGATAGTAAATATTTTCTCCAATCGGTGGCCTTTTAACCGATTGAACTTAGTTATTAGCAGTGAAATCTCCTCTTCCAGCCAAGGGGTGCGTGAAGTCCAGCTGGGGAAGCGGAGAGGAGCAGAGGGCTCGTCTGGAGCCAGGTTCAAGACCTGCAGCCCCGCCTCGTGGCCTAGCTTTGTTGAGCTCTGTTTCCCGGACCTTGGAGGCAAGTGCCAGGAGTGCTGTTTGCAAACCCTGTCTCAGTCAGCTCTCTCTAGGAACAAGGAGCAGCAGGCCTCAAGGACAGAGGCCACCCAGTCGGGCCTGACTCGAGGGCTCCAGAGACCAAGTCCAGAAGTCAGCAGAACCCGGGAGGGAGGAGGGACCACACTGGTAGCTGGCCTGGCTGGTAGCCGAGCCAGGTCCGAGGACGATCTTAAGCTCCTACACCTCGAGGGGCCAAATTCAATAGTCTACCCGGCGATCTCATTATTTCCCAGTGCCACCTTTCCTCACTCCCCAGAGGGGCAAGGCTTTTCTTTTTTTAGATTCTGAAATTGTGAAATATAGCATACACCCAGAAAACCACCTAACCGCAGCCAAGAGATAGAGTGTCGTCTGGATCCTAAAAGCCTCCGGGTGCTCCCATTGACCCTCTGTCTTCCAGGGGATCACCCAGCCGCCCCGCTTTCGGACACAGCCCGTCCCTGCTTCTCTCTCTGTTTTCACCCCCTGTCTGCACACCCCTCCCTGCAAAGGCTGAGTTTGTCCTGTTTTAGCTTTATGTCCACAGACTCGCGCTCCAGGAGTGCTTAATGTGACTCCCATTGTGACTCCCACAGCCCCCGTCATGTGGTCAAGGTGCACCTCCCTGTGGCACGCAGCCGACTGCCGTTCACCCGCTTTCTGTGCTTTATATGAACATACACAATGTCTGTATTCATTCCTCGGTGATGGGTGTTTGGATGGTTTTCTGTTGGCGGCTATCGTGGACATTGGTTCTACCCACCTTCCTGACAGGGAGATCTGCTCTCACAGATCCAGAGAGAGTGAGGCCCAAGGAGGAAAGGATTCTCAGAAGAGAGGCAGCCAGGCCTAGCCCCCAGGGTGAGAAAGGCCCCTTGGCTTCCTCGTTTCCCAAGCTCTCCACGCACCAAGCCTGGCGAGGCCAAAGACATAGCCAGCAAAGTAGGTACGTTTTCAAGATTTTATTGTAAAACAGAGCTTCAGTCACAGGGAGTAGCAGACTTTCTACTCTGCACACATAACACACATTCAGTGAGCATACGCCGAGGGCCAAACACAGCCAGGTCATGCTCCCTGCTCTCAGGAGCTCAGAATCTGGGGCTCTGGGCTGGGAGACAGACGGACACAACCGTCCTTGAACAAGTCTCAGAGTGTCCGAAGTGCTAAAATAGTCCAAGAGCAATTCCTCCCTCCCAGGAGACCTGGCCCCAGGGAAGCCAAAGTTGTGCACCCTGGGAGCTGGGAGCTTCTGATGGGCGGGCTGGGAGAGGAAAAGTGGGGGGCCGCTGTACAAGGCCTGGAGTGGAGATGGTGCCGGGCCTGGGCAGTGGGAGCCAGATGTGAGGAACGTGACAGAAAGAGAAAAACTAGGGACCAACATAACAAACTAATTTCTCATTTTTGCAGGTTAGGGTGTTACAAATATAAGACAGGGAAACCAAAAGGGAGAGCTCCTTTCCCCCTCCCCCGCCCCCTTTCCAGAAAGGCCACAGTCTCTAAATAAAGGACTCTCTTTCAGACTGGATGCAGTTGGCTTAAAAGAAAAAGGAAATCCTTGTCTTCCATTGTGGCACAGACTCTGTGAGTTTTCCTCACAGAACAGCCTCAGTTTGCAAAACTAGGTTTGGCAGGCAGCGTGGGGCGTGAGGGATCTGGGAAGCGGACAGGCGAAGGGCGAGGGAGAAGGACAAGGAGTCATGGCGGGCAGAGCGGAGGGCCGGCTGGCCGAGCAGCCTGGCTTCCATCCGGAAGGCACAGGCCCCGCTCGAAGGCCTGGAGCAGGGCTGTGGCTTGAGCTGCACGTTAGAAAGACTACCATGGAGGCAGCATCGAGGTCACTTAGCTGAGGGGCTGGCGACAGAGTCCTGTCACGGGGGCTCTCGGCCATCCTTCCGAGGGCCCACCCCACCAAGGCTGCCCCTCCCAGCCCCCGCGACAGCCAGGAGGCCGCGGGCAGCGTGGTGAGGTGTCTGTGGAGTCATCGATATGCTGGGCGTGGGGCAAGTGCGGCCTGGGCCCACCACTAGTCTTTCTGGAAGTAGAACTTGGTGACCGTCATAGCCTCTTCGGGGGAGTTGGTGAAGCTGACGGGCCGGTCGGCCTCAAGTGCTGTGCAGAGGAACCAGCCGGGGCAGGCGGCAGACTCGAAGCGGGTGGTGGGGCCGCTGTCCGAGAGGATGAAGGTGAAACGCTTGTCTTGATCCTTGTTCTTACTCAGGTCGGTGATGTTAACTGCCTGGAGGCCAAGACAGGAGCAGTGAGGGCTGGGGAGCCCAGGGATCCGTGCTGCCTCCCTCCCGCTGCTCACACTTGGCCCCTGGCTGGCCTAGAGAAGGAACTGGAGAAACACTGACCAGGGACCCCTACAGCTGGCCATGTGTCCCGGGCTGTCTGGGACAGCAGTGACACAAAGAGGCTGTCCCACAGTCACGCCTTGACTTTGGGGAATCTGGTCGCTCTAGCCTTGGGCCAGGACATTTGGTAAACACATGGCGTCTTCAGCAGAGGGCAGTGCACATGGAGGCCGGAGTTCTCTCCTGGCCTGCGCCTCTGGCAAGAGGGCATGGCGACGGGGGGTGGGCAGAGGTCAGCACAGCACGTTGGGCACAGTACACACAACGTCCTCCTCATCCCCCTCCACACGGAGTAGTCGCCCTCTGAAAGAATGCCCCTGTCCTGCGGTCGGGAGAAGGGACGGTGCCCCAGTTAGTTACAGCCACTCACACTGAGTAAAGATCCTGACCCAAAAGCCCCTGAGGCAAAGCCATCTCTTCCCATTCACACTGCGGGGAGCAAGGAGCACAGGGCCCCACATGGGATGCCAGTGGGTGGGTTTGAGTAAATAAGGATTAGAAGAGAAAGGTCTTGAAGCTTCGCTTCCTTGGGAAAAGGGCAAGTCCAAGTGGGTCGGGGGCCCTGGGCAGGAGAGTGCCACACAGAGAATGAGGCCTCCAAGGCAACCATCCTTCCCAGTCCCCTCCCTTCTTGAGACTAGACTTAGCCCCACGCCTGGCTTCAGCCAACGGGAGTGAGCTGAATGATGTCAGTGAGGGTTTGATACACATTTGCACATGGAGGCTTGTCTTTGTGGAATAATCTGGCTTGGAAGCCAGCAGCCATGCTGTGAGGAGGCCCACGCTGACCTCGGGAGAGCATGTGGAACAGCAGCCTGGGGAGTGAGAAGCCATCATCTCCCCCCACCCCCAGCAGAACTCCTCGCTGATGCTGCTGCGGGAGGCACAGGAGCTACGCCAAGCGGAGCACACAGCCCGCTGCACCTGCCTCATCAACCCCAAGTCCCGAGAAGGAGCCTACTGCCATTGTTCCAGCTATGGGGTTTGGGGTGGTTGTTATCTGAGATGGGTCCTTACCTCCAGCTGGAGCCTGGTCTCATTGCCAGACTTGACACAGGACAGACACAGCTTCCCCCCATGGATCCCCAGGAACACGGTATGAGGCTCGATGGGCACCACATCTAACTTCTCTGGGGAAGAGCAGAAGGCAGGGTCAGGTTGCACAGAGAGAAGGAGGCAGCCCAGACTCTCCCAGGAGGTTTTTCTGTCTCCCCCCACTGCCCAGCCACCAACTAAACCCCGAAGGTCAGAAGGACAGGAAAGCCCCATCTTTCTGGTCTGCCTTCAAACAGAAGATCAAACCAAGTAGTCTCTGAGTTACTCTTCAAGGACTGTGTTGCCTAGATTCTGCTCTGTGTGGTTCCTGTCCTTTTTTCCCCCCAGGACATCTGTGCTCCAGGTCTCCAGGGGTGCAGGAAAATAGCACACTGGGCCCTAGGGCTTGGTCTACAGGCACCTGGGTGACTTTGAACCTGCCTCTTGGCCTTGGTAGTCTCTGAGCCTTCATACAGCAGTGAGAATCTCAGCCTTCCTGTGCTTCGGCATATTCATCAGGAGAATTAACAGAAGGATGGGAAAAGCCAGTCTTATACTCTTTTAGGGCAAGGCAGGGAGCTGAGAACAAGGGGACGGGGCAGGGTGGGAGCCATCCCTTGTGCCAAGTCAGCCAACAAGGATGTGAAAACATCCCAGGAAGCTCATGCTCAGAGACTCTCTCATGGCGCCATCATGCCGGCCTCATTTCCCTGAAGGAGAAACTGAGGGATGGAGTGGGGGAAGCCTGCCCAAGCTCATGGAGCTTGTTTAGAACAAGGACCAGAACATGGCTGATGTGGTGTCCGAGGATAAGGGACAGAACCCAGATTTAGATGTGGTGGGTTCATTTTGGGTGGTAGTTAGGATCTGAACAACATAGGAACATGGAAGCCTTCATAGTCATGGAGGGAAAGGGAGCACCTTGCCTTCTGTGCCCTCTCCCTGCCAGCTGTGGCCCTGGGACACCATGCCAGCAGGTGGGGGCTCCAGAACTAGATAACTCTCCTACCCTCCTGAGGCTGCCCTCGAGTGTGGCCAGGCCTCCCCCAGCTTCCAACTCAGCCACAAAGATCCAGCGAGAATTAGGACTTTGAACCGAAGGTTTTGGGGAGCAAGCCACAGACTCCAGGCCAACATGACCCAGGACCCACAAAGCATCCACTCTCCTGGCAACCACTCACCTTCCAATATAGTATTTGATCCTTGCAAGTACCCAGCGACCAGCTGGTTGTTCCTCAGGTAGAAGGTCTTCTGGTTAATATCCCAGATTCTGAAATGCAAAAGTCCCCCACTATGGTGAACAACCTCTGTATGCCCAGTCCTGTGCCTCCCCCCACTCTTCCTGTGTCCCCCAGAGCTCACTGAACCTGCATTCAGCTTTCTGATACAGGTGTGGTGCTTTAGCCCAGCTCTGGCATGGAGGAGACGCTGAGGTCTACATGGACGAAGAGGAGGCCCAGCTGTCACCTCTCGAAAGCAGTGTACCCACATTCTACCATGGTAGTCACCAGCCACATGTGGCCATCGAGCCCTTGGTGAAGGGCTGAGAGCCAAGCTTGCATAGCCCCAACCTGAACACGGGCCCTCTGTGCCCTGCTGCCCACCTATGTGACCTTGGAACTGTGCCTCATCTCCTCACAAGTGAAGTGTGGCAACCAATGCCCGTAACATCGGGTGACTTTGGGGAGCTCATGAGCTCAGTAAGGGATGGCTGGACAAAATGTAAGGGTCTTTGCACATGTTGAGCATCGGACCTTTCCAGATTCTTCTGAGCTCCTGGATGAGTCTGCTACTAGAGACCACGAAGTGCATCTCCTGGAGCCCCCAGTCAGTAGGAGGAGGCAGAGGCAAAGCCCATGAAGAAGTTCCCATGTCTAGAAATGCACACACATACACACACGCACAGAATCCCAAACTGCATCTTAAGCCAGGGAAACTCGATTCAAGGGTGAAGTCACCCTGGTGTGGCTTAGTCCCAGGATGTTACAGGACAGAGGGCCCATGGGGACAGAGCCATAGCCTGTCAATTTTACAATGTTGGTGACATCTCACAAAATTCCTGGCCCAATTTTTTTAAATCACAGACATGCTCAGGGGCTCTTTGATCTTCACAACAACCCAGTAAGGCAGGCAGAGGGTTATCCTTAACCCCATATCACAGACAGGGAAACTGAGGCCACAAAGGAGCAGGGTCCTCCATCATGTCCACACGGACCCACAAGGCTGGCTGGCAGTCTGGGCCTCCGGGCTGTGCACCGCCCACAGCGGGCCTCCCTCCGGCTGCCTTGTCCAGCCAAGAGCCTCAGCATGACTCCACGGCTGTCGCTCACTGAGTTGCCAGAGTCTCCGGGACAATCAGCCAGGCCTCTGGCCAAGTTCTGCCCGTCTGAGATATTCTGAGACACACTCCCTGAAGACCACGGATGTGGCTCCCCTTTCCTGAATAACGGACCTCCCTTTCCAGCCCAAACTCAGTCACCGTGGAGGCCAGTGGCCCCCCACGGCCAGTAGTGGCTCCATTTGCCTGTCCGTCCACCATGCCTTCGCAGGGGCAGCCTTACCTGAACACTTGCATCCTGCAAGGTCTCTTCCCCGAGGGATGGCAGGCTATCTCTGAATGGAACAGGAAAAGGAGGAAAGAGATCAGGTAACTGAGGGGATACCTGCAGGTGTCCATTCTGCGGCCACAGCGAGGCAACACGACACTGCCATTTCGGGCCCCAAGTTGCCGCTTATAAAGAAAATAGTCACTCACCCAAGCCGCCCTGTCCTACTCTGAGAAACGGAAATGCCCTCATATTTCCAAAATGAGAAACCCTTGTTGTTGTCACTTTCAACCGTGCTGAGTGTCGCAACGGGGTGTCGTAACTGATTCCCTCCCCTTTTCCCCCGTGCAATTTCCCCAAAATTAAGATTTCTATTTCCCCTTCACTGAGTTCCTGGGAAGAGCGCGATGAAAACTGACTCCCTCATTGGCCTGACAGGTATCCTGAGACTGTTTGTTGACCTTTTTAAAAATAGATTTAAGGAAAAAAAATAGATTTAAGTAGAAAAATCCTCCTTTCTAACAAGCCAAGTGGTGGGGCCCTTCGGAACACAGAACAGTCTCATGACACTTTGTGTTCTTTGAAGGATGGACAGCCGTGCTGGACTCTGGACCAGGGACTAGCAAACATTCTGTAAAGGACCAGATAGTAAATATTTTAGGGTTTGTCTCTGTCATGATTTCTCAGCTCAGCTATTGTCGCTTAAACAGTGATAGGTGATCTGTAAATGACAAGCCAGTTACCTTCTAACACAATTTACAAATACAGGGCATTTCTGTTTTTCAGAATAGGACAAGGCAGCTTGAGTTTTTGTTGAAGTTGTTTTTGGCTGCATTTGGCTTGAAGTCTGCTGATCCCTGCCGTGGAGTCAGTTTCCTGAGAGGTGTTTCAACCTCAGCTCTCTCCCTGGGATCCACGTCTTTAAAGTATGGTCTTGGAAAAATGGGGTCAACTCAACTCTTGGACAGATGGATCCAGATTTCACCTCTGCCACTTGCCATTTGCTACCCATATGACCTTGAACTTCTGGGGCTCTGCCTCTGCCCCTTCTGCCTCAGTGCCCAGAGTGGGGTTGATCATGTCTTCCTCTATGGGTGAAAAGAGGGAGGAAGGAGGAGGTAGAAAGGAAGAGAGAAAGGAAGAGAGGAAGGGAGACAGGAAGGAAGAAATTCCAGCCTGCAGTGAGCACACATAAGCATTAACTTCTTCCCTTACTACGTTCTAGAAGTTAAGAAAAAGGTACGCATATTCCCATTTATGGATGGCAAGAGCATGGACAGGGCTTTACGTAATCAGAGGGCCCAGTGTTAATGCAGAAGCATAGATTACACCATTGGAGAACTGGGTGGGAGCTCGGCAGTCGTCTTACCCACCCTCTCATTGTCTTGAAGAACATTCAGAAAGACCCAAGAGGGAAAGGGGCCTGCCCAAGGTCACACAGAGCATTAACAGCAAAGGTACACCTAAGAATCTGGGTCCCCAGACCCCCAGCCAGTGGTCTTCCTGTTCAACAGCTGATCTTGATGAGTCTGACTTTATTTTTAACCAACAAATCAGTGTCATTGTCCAAATGAGGTCAAAATCCTTCAAAGAGGATGGCTACATTGTATAGTTGAAAGTTGCTAAAAGAGTCGATCATAAAAGTTCTCATCACAAGAAAAAAGATACTTTTATAACTATGTATATAAAACAGGTGATAGGTGAAAACAGGTATGTTGTATACCACTAATGTTATATGTCAATTATACTTTAATTAAATATAATTTAATGTTATATGTCAATTATATCTCAATTTTTAAAAAAATTAATATGTTATATGTCAATTACACCTCAATTTTAAAAGATTTTTTAAAATGAAGGTTACAGATGAATTTCTCAAATCTTTAAAAAACTCTTCTTTCAGAGCAAATGGAATATTTCTGCAAAAATTGTATCACTTCTCTGGGTGATTACTTTGAGGGACAAAGTGACTTGTACTTGTCCCCTTGGTCCTCACAAGACAAGTGACCTTGAGGAAGGCGTTCACCTTTGAAACACATGCAAGAAAGAATATCTACCTTTGAGGGCCAAGGGGGAGTTCTGTTGGTTTGGGGGAGGGCTGGCTGGAGGATGTGATGGGTAAGAACCTGCTTGATTATTTGCCACATTCATTCAGCATTTGCTGAATAATTTCTGGAACACCTACGAATCATCAGGAGCCTAAACTGGTCACCACCCCTGCTGAGAGGGAAGGCAGCAAGCCCCCACTGTGGTAAGTTCTCTCCTTCTTGTCTTTTAATGCCACTTCCGAAGCCCTCCTTGATATCACCCCAGCACCCCTTGAAAAACATCCCTGGAGACTGAAGAGGAGGATGACTTGCCCAGGGGACACCAAGGGGCTCCGTCCTGCCTGCCTGCCCTCAGACAGCATTCCAGGTGAAGGTCCCACCCACACTGTGGCTCCTGGGTAAATGCTCCCCTGTCTCCAGCCCAAATTCAGAGAGACAGATTTCTCCCAGAGAGCAGAACCCTGGGTTCTCCACCTTTGCTGGAGAAGTGGCCTAGCAGGCCTTTCCAGGTGGGGAGGAGGGAGTCCCTAGGGCCAGGTTGAGAAGTCAGGCTGACCTGGGGCTGCCCTCTCCCATGCCACTTAGGAGCTGGGCCACCCACGCCCTGTTCTCTTGTCTGCAGTTTCATTATCCATTAGACCGGGTTGATAATTGAGGCCTTGTCACAGGTTCCGTGAGGACTGAGATGTTGCACACAGTGTACTCAACCCTGACCCTGGCATGTAGCAGATACTCACACAATGGAAAGCTATTGCGTCTGCCTCTTCGCCCCACGTAAAGTGGGAAAGGTCAGTCACAATGCCCTTAACCCCATCCACCCTGCTCGGCTCGCCGGGCTGGACTCCAGAGGGGAGGCCCTCACCGTCTGGGCTGGGGGAGGAAGTGAGTGGGGGACCTGAGGCTCCTCCCCTCTCCTCACGCTTCTGGCCACAATTCCACTCTTGGTTCCGTCTTATCAAAAATAGTTGGTGTCCCTATGATTTCTGCCCACAGGAAATCTCTGACTAAACTTATTCTCGGTTCCGGGTGCTCAGCCCCTCACTCTGGTTCCCGAATTCAGTTCAATGACCACACCGCGTCGTGGACCCTGCCTTCCCACTCAGACCTTGTGCTCTCCCTGTGAGCTTCCGGCAGCAAACGACATCGAGTGCCTTCTACATGTTGAGCCCTGCCCTGCCCTGGTAACAGCAGAAATGACAAAGGCCCACTCAGAGGGAAATAGGACAACCATGTCCTCGGAGTGACACTCGACAAGCTGTACTGGGACCAAGCCCTGGCCCACTATTGGTGCCTCTAGGGCACCATCCACATAGGAAGGGTTCAATAAATGCTGTTTCTCAATCTCAGCTAATTGCATCCCTCAGTTCTAGGATTACCATCTGCTTCCTTTTCTGGGGGGAGGTATGGTTTCTGCCAAAAGTTTCAGTCTTGTCTTTTAAATCCTTGGACATAGTATTCATGGTTCTTGTAAAGCCTATGCCTGCTCAAGGCGTTATCTGAATCCCTGCTGCGTGTCCTTCTGGAATCTGCTTCTGTCTGGTGCACAGGCTGTCTTGCGTATGCCTGGCTGCTTTCTATTGACTGCTGGGCACGGTAGTATAACAAACACTGTAGAGGTCATTTGAGGCTCTGGACATATTGTCTTTATCTAGAGATGATTCCCTTTTGCTTCCCCTGGGCAGTGAGGCTGGGGGTGCTTCCGGGTGACCTTCTCCCCAGCAGGCTTCCAGTGGTCACAATGGGGCATCAAGAACTAGGCAGGTTACTCCATTTCTGTTCAGTCTTGGTCCTTAGGGTCCCAGCCCAGATCTGGGTTGTTTATCAGGGCCCCTTCTCCTCAGTGGGAGATAAAACACAAATTTTATCCTCTCCTACCCCCTGTCCAACCCCATAAGACTGTCCAAAACTCATCTGGGGCTTTTGAAACCAGAAAATGTTTCCTGGGCCAAAAGGCCTCCAGGCTGACCTCCACCTGTCGGGGCCTCTGCAGTTCTTCAAAGCCCTGGTCATTCTTTGATGCCATCTGATTATTTCGAAATATATTTTGCTAGATTTGCTGGTTATCACAGCAGGCATTTTGGCCCTGGGCCAGATGTAGAGCCCGATGTGTATTTTTTGAGTTGTATTTTTCAGGATGGCAGAGTCCAAACAGCATTTGGGTGTAGGGGCAGAAGTCGTGAAAAAGTCTGGGCAGAAGTCTGAGGAGGAAGGGCCTTTAATGCTGCACCAAGGGGCAGGGAATTTATCTTAAAGAACTTGGAACCAGAGGGTGACACTGTCAAATTTCTTTCATTAAGATCACCCTGGGGCCCGTGGACAGATAGATGAGACCTGGTATGTGATCTGGGGCCACTGAGCCTGAAGGCAGGGCTGTGCTGTGCTGGTCCATGTGGACAGCTGGCTTCTCCAAAAAAGTTCCCATTAGTAACTTTTGCTGGTTTCTCTGGGATAAACACTCCCTCCGTGGATGATCCCAAGCCACCAGCAGGACCATGCTGAATGCAGAACTGGGAAGAGATGCTCACAAGCGGATCCTGCCGGCTCCGGCACCCCACAGAGATGGGGAGATCTGACGGCTCTTGGTCCTTCTTGGGAAAGAACATCTTATTTCCCAACTCCAATCTCTCCCTGCCTCAGCCCAGCAGCTCAGCCCCCAGGTCCCATTCCCCTCACAGCCAGCGGTCTGTCCCGACAAATCCAGTTCACCAGGACACCTCAGTGAACCTTGGTGTAAATGTTTCCAACTGTGTCTGCTGGCCTGCAGGCAGGTCACACAAACAGCATTCATCAAAATTTAAGCAGCCGGCTTTGGGCGGACAGATGTGCACCTTAAGTTGCAACAGTTCGATCTCACGTTTAGATCCTTCAGCCAAATCCTGCGTACGTGAGCGTCACAGCGCACAGCACACAGCACACATGCCCAAACTTCGGAAATTTTTACTAAGATAATGGTACAAAGTCTCTGGTTACTCTTTCCAAGAGCTGAGTAAATATATCAGTACAAATAGGAGGAGGACAGGCAAATACCAGCTCACATCTTCTCTTGTCAGTTTCCACCTACCCAGACCTGCCCTGTAACCAAGTCCATTTTTACGAAACCCAGGAGTTTGTGAGAAGCTGCCCATGGTGACAGGCCAGGTTTGGAGACAGAGGTTCTCCCAGGTGTCTTGGCCCACCTGAGTGCCCTCCTGGCCTGGGGACGGTTGTTGGGAGATTGTATATAAAGTCAACTGTTATCAGTCTCGGCTTCACAAGAAGCATGCTCCCCTCCTGGTCCAAATGGCAAACTTACTGTGGATCTTGTACAGGTTTCCAAGTCTTCCAAGATAGTTTTTGCTCCAGCAGTTCTGGGTCTGATATGGATCTGAACCGAAAGCCATTCTTTATCTGCTTATCTGGTCCTTCTAGAGGCACATGTTTGCTCCTGCCTTCTTGGTTTTGGTGACCAGCTTCATAAGGCAGCTAGCTTCTCCAAAGGCAGGTGGAGAGGGAGAGGGAGCGGGCCAGGAACTGGGGGAGGGCACAGCTGGGTTTCTTACCTTCTGCACTTCGGGCTCAGGCTGTGTGCTCTTTCTTTTCCATGGCTCTCACTTAGCCCTCATGACAACTGCGCAAGGTGGGTATCTTTACACCCACTTTCAAGACGGGTTTATACTTACACTCACTTCACAGAATAAGAAATCAAGGCTCAGAAAGATTAAATCACTTTCCCCAGATGGTGGCTGAGGCAGGATTTGAACCCAGCTCTTGAATCCCTTCCCATACACCAGTCCTGCCAGAAAGGCAACTGACCTCTTTCCTCTCTGCTTCATTGCACAGGGAATAGAAGCAGAAATTACATTTGCTCTTACGGCGTTCCTTTTGATTGGAACTCATGTCTTCTAGAGAAACAATTTATTCCACAATTGCTTGGAAATTTTAGGAGTTTGTTTTTTGGTAGTAAGGAAAGGATGATTTGAAAACCTTATGGAGCTTAACAAGAAAGCTCTATAACTGACTTTGGACTAAGGTGGCCATTTGCCCGGTTTTTCCAGAACTTTCCAATGTTAGTACGGAAAGTCCTGCATCTCCGGAAAGCTGAGATGATTGGTCACCCTATAATACAAATCCTAAAAAAGGTGCTCATACCATCTGGTGGCTAGTACTGCAAATTGCAGGCGCGATTAGCTGCCCATCATTGTGTCCTACCCAGCGGAGATGTGGTCCATTTTATTAGATAGATACATAGGTAGATAAAGCACACAAGAACCAAAAGCCTTAGTCTTCCACTCGGGTAAAAAGACCACAGCAGATGCAACGTTGGTCAATCACTCCCCTTTGGATCAAGTTAATTTTTAATTTAGCCATTTACACTTCCTCCAACTGTGTAAATCAAGGTAGGTCCACCTCTAGTAGCTCCACATTGGTTTCAAACTTAGGCTATAAAAAAGGAGTTTCTCTATCATTATCACTGCCTCCACCTTTACATCCTCTTCCTCCCGCCTTACCTTCTTCACGCACCTTGGCTGTGAGGTCAGTGGTGTTAGAGAGGAGGAAGAGGGCCAGTGAGAGAAGTTCCATGTCCCAGGTGCACACTCAACTTGGTCCTTGCTCCTCTGTCCTCGAGCTCCCAGACCTTGAGGCAAACCCTAAATCTCCATGGTCTCCATGGTCTCCCTTCTCGGAGCCCTGCTCCTGGCCTCCCAGAAAACATGATGTCTTCACTGGGCTTGCACGCCCTCGTCTCCTGAACTCGAACTTACTCAGCGCCTACAATGCGCCAGTTGAAAATACTTCAAAGTGGACTGTTTTTAAGCATAAAGGTTCCTTCACATTCTATCACGGTCTGGTTCTGGGAATGGTGTCCTCTTTACACATTTGAAAGAAGGGTAAGACCGTGGGCTGACATTTTAACACACTCCACTGGAAATCGCCTCACCTGCTGAGGGAAAGGGGAGGATTTGCTGCTCTTGGAAAAACTGCTTGTGGTTTACAAAGTCCTTCTTCCTGCATGAGCTCACTCAGTCTCTGCACCCGAGAGCACAATAGGGTGGTTTGGAACAGACCATCTGCAGTGGACCCCAGCTCCTCCCCTTAGAGTGGCTGTCTGGTCTTGGGCAAATTACTTAACCTCTCTGTCCAAGTTCCCACTTATGGAACGGTAAACAGTCTTAGTGCTTCCTCATAGGGTTGTGGTGAGGATTAGAAGAGATGGGTCATGTTAATTGCTCAGCGGAGCGCCTGGTCTGCCGGCTTATGGGAGAATTGGCTATGACCATGCCCATGAGACCCTGAGAGTTGGTGAGCTTCCTCTGGATACTGAGAAGAGGGAGACCCAGAAAGGAAAACAGTTCACCCATTCAAGGTCGAGCACAGAATTCGAAACTAGGTCTTCAGACTCCCAAGTTTAAGTTCTTTTCTCTGTGCCACACAGATCTTAAGCAGAGATTGCAAACCAGTAGCAGCCCACAGGTTGAATATTTTCTTTGCTCACTCTGTTGTTTCATTTAATCAAAATACTGCTGAAGGAAATAGGAATATATGACTATTCCTGAAAAAATGAGAAGTTCTGACCACCTGAGCCTGCACCCTCATGAGACAACCATCCGCTAGAACGAATCAGGTGTAGCCACGGAACTCCTGCCCCTGCCCTTGCATCTGACCCTTCAGATCTTGGGACCTGGTGCCCAATTCTGTCAGTGTTTCTCATTGAGTTCACATGGTTCTTTCTCCCATTGGACAGAAATATATCCCCAATTTCCACGTCTCTCTCACCAGTGGAAAATGACCAACAGACTCTAAGAGCTCCAGGATTTTTCTTGCAGCAGGTGTGCCCCCTCTGTCAACTGCGGGCCTGGCAGGCATTGGGCTAGTGTCCCCGGCCCCACAGCATCTGTGGGGCCTGCTGCTGCCTCCCCCTCAGCCAGGTCTCCCAGACAGGCCTGGAGCTACCTGCCCTTGACGTCTCCCTGGAAGCTTGCTCTTGAGAGTCTGAGAGCATTTGGTAAACACGAATGGTAGCTATTCCCTCCCCCACCATTTTTCAGATGGAAAAGTAGGAGTGAGAGAAACTTACCTGCAGCCATGGGAAAGGCCTGGTAGAATCCGTGGTCCTCTGAGACTGTCCAGCCTCTGGCTCCAGACCAAGCTGCTGCCCAGAAAGGAGAAGCAGTGGGCACTACCTGTGCCACCACACCTCCCAGGGCGGAGCTGCTCCTTCCCTCCTGATTACCTGCAGAGAGGAAGAGGAAGGGCCTGTGCCTGCCTTTCACACACCCATGCAGGGCTCGCCAAGCCCAGCTTCCAAGAGGGTGACTCAGGCTAACAGAAGCCAAACTGGTTCTTATCTCTGTAAAGCCAGAGATCTCACACGAGGAACTGAGCGGGCTTAGCAAGGCTGGACCTTTGTGCCCACCCCACTTTGGGCTCAAGCCGACTGCAGCCCATTCACGCGTGCGTGTGCTCTTTCATCCAGACCACGTGGAATGACTTAATCCTGTGTGCCAGGCACTCTTCCGGGCACTGGGGGAAAGCCAGATAAGGTCCCTGATTATCTAATGGAGGAAGGCAGACAAGAAACTAGTAAACAAATACACTAACTTCGTAGGACAGTATGTGCTCCAGGGGAAATCAGAAGCATGATCTGTTTTTGAGGGACTTAGGGATGCACGCATGTTTTACATAAAGTGGAAGGGAAGGCCAGTCTGAGAAGGTGACTCGTGAACTGAGACCTGAGTGACGTCAAAGAAGGGGAAGAGTATCCCAGGGCAGGGAACAGCAAATGCAAAGGCCCTTGGTGGGGATCTTCTTGGTTTATTTGGGGACCATGTGGAGGCTCATACAGTGGGGACAAGGCTAATGGAGCAGCAGGGTGTCCAACCCTTCTTCCAGTTATCCTCAGGCTCCCCACCTCAGCAGCTGGCATGACACTGTCCACAAGGCTGGATACTCTCCCCACCTTCTCTCCAAGACCCTATGCCCTAAACGTTCTCTTCTTTGCCTTTCTGAACTTGCTCTCTAGCTTCGTGCCCCTGGATCCCACCATCAGGGAGCAAACAACTCAGGGATCCTTAAGACCGTCTGGGTTGATGCATGGGGAGCAGTGACAAGGGCTTCCTTGACAAGCTAGAAGTCCCGGATCTTGTCCCCAGGCCTGCAGCTAAGCAGCTGTATGACTCTGGAAGTGTCCTTTAGAGCAGGGGCAGACTGGAGGAAGACATAGCATGTAGACTGTAAAATGCGTTACAAGTTGTAACATTGAAACAGGCCTTTGCTCTAGACGGGGTTTAAGGGCACGGGGAAGAAGAAAGTGAAGGGGCAGGCCAGCCTCCTGGCCACCTTCAAACCCGTCTCTTCTGTTGGAGAAGGGAATACCATGCTTACTTGCAGAAGGAGTCTCAAGGGGGGTCTGGGGGAGGGCTTCGCTTTCCCCTAACCCTGTCTCTGGGGCCTGGGCTCGTTCCCAGGGTCCCTCCACTCAACACACAGGGCCTGAGGTCGGCTGGGAGGTGCAGAGAGCCAGAGGAGAGCAGGGTGCCCTTCCCTGGGGACTCCTGACCGCCGGGACTTCCCACAGGGCCCTCACTTCCTGTTCTCTGCAGCCTTGGCTCATCAGCTAGAATGCCAAGGCCTCTGAGATTGGGCTGGGAATTTCTGAAGCAGTTTTCGTAGAGAAATGCCCATTTGCAAACAAATCAGGAAGTTAATGTTGTAAACCTGGAAAGTTGGGCAGCAGGGGAACCTGCCTACACTGGCCATCGCTTCATCAAGATGCGGCCAAGTCAGTTAACATCGGGAGGACCACTCTGTGAGGCAGGTTCTCGTGCTTGGGGTTTCGGGTCCTGGCCTCACACACCACGTCTGGGTGATCTTGGAAGCATTGGTAAAATGAGAACACGACTGCTCCCCAGCTTGTGGGGTGGTTGTGAGGACTGAGCTAATAAGTGCTAAGAGTTAATGGGTGTTAATGGGTGCTTAGAGTTCAGGAAGCTAAGCTAATGGGTGCTTAGAGTTCAGAAAGCATGATGCAAGCATTACCTATTACTTCTGCAGAGCAAGGGTCTGAATTCTTCCTGGGGAGCTAATGGCCTGGTCAGTCTTCAGGCAGTAAGGAGATGGTAAACGAGGCTGCCAGTCAGGGCCGGGGATGGCATGTTGGTCGGTGCACAGGGCTTGCACTGGCCAGCTCTGACTCAGGGCACATCCAAGATGGAGGTCATCTCCACCCCACTAGCCTGGCCCACTCCAGAACTCTCCTCTCCAGGCTTACCACCTCTCCTCCAAAGCTACAAATATCTAAGAGACCAACTGGCCTGGCCTGGGGCACTCAGAGCCCCTGAGAAGCCCAGAGCCAAAACCGCCCTGGAGATGGGGAAGACTGTGTTTATGGGAAAAGCTGGCATTAGAGGCCTTGGGAACTCCTGGTGGCTGGGGGCCCTTTGTGGTGGAGGAGGGCTGCTTCTGCAGAGCACAGAGCTACTCCACCTCCAGCAACAATGACTGAGCACTCATTCTAGCACCAACCTGCCTGGGGCCAGCCAGCTGCACAAGGAAGAAGGGGTTGGGGACCAGAGAGAAGACAGGGTGGAGGCGGGAGGTAACAAGGAGAGCAGGCATCAGGAATGGGGGGATCAATGTTACTCAGAACCCATATCTCTGATTGAGACAGCTGCGGATGAGGTCACCTAACAAGAGAGATGCCAAGTCCCCAAGCAGAAGTCATATGCTGGGCTCGATGGCTGGGTCCCTGTCCACTGTGAGGAGACTAAAAGCATCAGAGAGCCCCTCACTGCAGCCAGGGGAAAGAGGCACTGAGGGGGCAGCCCACTTCCTGCAAGTTTACGTGAGGTCAGAGCAATGGAGGGGACTTTAGAAAAGAACCAGCATTGAGCTGTTTCCCATGATCTTAGATAAACGATAGTCCTTGCAGGATCTGTGAGAGTCTACAAAACCCAGGCTCTGCTTGCAAAACAACCCCCTTTATTCCCTGAACTCTGGCGACACAGGCCTCTTGATTTCTCAATATCACCTCTTCCTCCTGCCTTGGGCCTTGGACATATGTTCATCCTCCACACGGAACACCTTTCCCTGCCCCATCCCACCGACTAGCAGACTAACCTCACCCTGAAGACCTCAGCCCGGACACTTCCTTCCTTCGTGTGATCCTCTGTGTGACATCTATCTCCCTGGTGGGTCACAGCAAGGATTGTGTCTGTTCTGTTCACCATGATAATCCTGACTCTCAGCACAGAACCTGCCATGTGGACAAATGAGTAAAGGAAGAGATTGGAAGCCGCCACTCATGTACATGGCGCCTCTCTCTCCCTCTCTCTCTCTCATACACACCCCCCCACTCATACACCTGTATGAAAGAATAAGACTCCCAGCACGGCACTCATAAACGGTCACACTGAAACACATAAGTTCACATCAGTCAAGGTCAAGATATGCAGATTCTGCTTAATCCCATGATCCACTCTTCTGCGAACTACCCCTCTCACCTCTACCACAACTCTTGGGGCCAGGCACAGATAAATGTACCTGCCCTTGTCCCCAGGCCATGGCTGACGGGACTTGTGGTGAGAAGCTGCTTCCAACCAACTGACTGGCAGGAGGCAGGAACTCAAATGCAGAGAGGCCTGCCCATGCCGACATGCTCTCAGACAGAGGCTCCAAGCTGGGAAATCTCCATAAGCTTTCGAGCGGCCCCTTGCCGCAGGTGCACAGAGAGACAGAGAAACGTGCTCTGTGGGGAGGGAAGAATGAAGCAGACAGATGTGGGGGCTTTGCCTGACAGCTAAATGTGGCTGGCTTCACATCTCATCACCTCCCTGTCGCCGGGCAGAGGCTCTCATGAGGTCTGACCTCACTTCTTACCACGGCGTCCCGTCTCACACACTCCCCGGGATGGTGGACGCTAGCTCAAGCACGTTTGCCTCCTATGACCAAAGCCTTCAAGGAAACAATCCTATCAAAGCCAACAAGCAACACAGAAGGGAGCTGAGGAGTGAATCCATATGAAAATGCAGGGGGACAGACTCCAGCAAGGCACCGGCTGACAATGGGAAGTCATTCCCCAGATCTGTGCACGGGACACAGCAGTTCACACAGCTCTGCCACGGGGATCCCGGGCTCCCAGGGCCTGAGGTTTCGTCTGCCAGCTCCCTCACCTCATGGTGTTAAGTTGCCTCTGCTTTTCAGCCCACCCACCTTCAGACCTCCTCAGCCACAATGCCTGGGACATGGGAATCTTCCTGGTATTGTTCAAGCTGAACTTCAGCGAGAGGAGAAATTCCTCTGGCTCTCACAGCAGCCAAACTGTAGAAGCTGGCAGCTCATTCACGGTGGGATTTGGCCCCTTGTGAAAACAACCAGCCATCACAGCAAAACCTAATGTGCATCCACTCCATGAAGACTTGCCCTCTCCCTTGACCCCCCACCACTGCCAGGGGCTATGTTAGATCCTGAGGGGACAGAGGTAAGTGGGGCAGGTGTGTCCTTGTCTTCACGGGTTTAGTGTTCACACCCCCCGAAAACTACATCGCAGGGTGGTATGTGTGTGGATACAAGAAGCACGGGGTATTGTGGGAGCACAGAGCAGGGGCACCCTAATCAGGCTTGGGGGAGCAGCCAGGAGAGCGAGATGGGACAGGTAGGGGAGGTGGAAGGAAGAAGAGCTCCACAGTGAAAGGGGTTTAGGCAAAGCAGAGCTGAGAGGTAGCATTCGAGGGCAAGAGCAGCAGCAGCAGCCTGTAGAGTCACAGAGCCCCTGACCTCTAGGCACTGACCCATCCATGTCATCAAGGGCTCTAGATTTGGGGCAGCATTAGGGGCTCCAGAATTCTGACAGGGGACACTGGGGTGGCAGTCTGGTTAGAAGTGGGGAAAAGGGGGCACCTGGGTGACTCAGTGGGTTAAAGATTCTGCCTTCAGCTCAGATCATGATTCCAGTATCCTTGGATCGAACCCCGCTACTTGTCATCTCTGTCTGTCAAATAAATAAATAAAATCTTAAAAAAAAAAAAAAGATACTTAAAAAAAAAATGAAGTGGGGAAAAGGCTGGCAAGAGTTCCACTTGCATTTTCCCTCTTTCACTGTATGCTTACCTGGGGGAGGAGAAGTTGGGGAGCGGATGGTAATTAAGGGGTCCTATTCCCCCTCCCCAAATAACTTGAGGTAAAGTGGATCTCTCTGTTGGGTGTTTCGTGTAACAAGGTGGCTGGGTCCTGGGAAGCCCTACCTCAAATGTTAGTCCCCTAAGAAATCTTCCTCTTCTGAGGCCCGGGGCTTTTATGAGGAAAGAAGCATTCCAACCACAGGGACTTGCGGTGCGTCAGAATTCCTGGAGAGACCGAGCCGCAAGCCTCTCCGTGCTCAGTAACAGGAACACGATTGCCCTGTGGTCTGTTGCAAAGGGTTGCATCACTGGGGAAAGAAGGTTGCACCCAGGAACAGAACGGTCCAGATTCTGGGGTTGCCCCAACCTGGAGGCTTCCCCAGCTGTCAGGTCCCAGGACAGGGGGCCAGGGTCATGGACTTAGGACCCAGGAGAGCCTGCCCATCCTAGTCTGTTGCAAGGACACGGGACACACGCTTAACCCAGGCTTAACCCAGCTTCTCTGCTACGCTGGTAGGACGACTTTGTGCAGATGGTTCCCTGCAAACCCACTCTCCTTTGCAGTTCACACCTGATGAGGCTGATTTTCATGTATGCGCACAGAGCTGAGCATGACACAGAGACTAGCACACAGGGTACTTACTGGGGAGTTAGCTCAGGATCTGCCCCGGCATGGTGTGAATAAAGAAGGACCAAGCCGAGGGAGTTGGCAAGCTGAGCTGTCAGAACACAGGCTCAGCCCTTGCCCTCAGACGTCTGGAGCTAGGGAGGGCCTGGCAAGAGAGTCGGGTCTCCACACCCAACACTGGAAGGTCATTGGATGCAGGCTTCCCTTGGAGAGCAGACGTGATTTGTGCAGGTGCAGGCCATTGTCCTGGGGCAGGGGCAGGCCTGGGCAGCCCCG
The DNA here is from genome assembly GCF_009829155.1 of Mustela erminea. Taxonomy (NCBI): domain Eukaryota; kingdom Metazoa; phylum Chordata; class Mammalia; order Carnivora; family Mustelidae; genus Mustela; species Mustela erminea. Next base: position 104,207,663 of record NC_045620.1, read on the forward strand.
CCAGCGTCTACAGCAGGCAGTGTCCAATGCCAGCCACCATGCTACCAAAGGGACTAGCTGCCTGAATTTTCACAACTTCAGCATGTTTTACTATTATCTTCACTTTACAGATGAGGAAACTGAGGCTCACAGTTGTCTGACTCAGACCCTGCTTCCCCATAACGTCTCGTTCCCAAGCAAAGCCCTGGATGGGTAGTCAGGAAACCTCAGCACAGAAGACCCTCACTTGCCGTCTAGTCACTGACCGTTTTCCAGGGGAGCCTTTCTTCCTTTCTGGGGTTCAGTTTTCCCAGCTCTAAAATGGGGATTCTTATACTTGATCTACCTTTTGCTGGATGTGCTTTATGAATCGCTAACCCCTCTACAAATAACAGATGGAATTCTTATTACACAGGAAAAACAGTATCAGATCTAAGAAATGGCAGGATATAAGACCACCCCCAGTCTTGGAGGATGGCCAGAAACTTAAACCTTTCAGGTACTCCCGCTGGTAGAGGGCCAATGCGATCACCTCCTTTTGGTAAATGGACAGATGCAGGTAAATGACAGAGAAGTCTGTCGACAGAACAGAGGCCAAGAATTAATTCCCAGAGTGCATGTCCAACAGGACCCTAGTATGGATCTGATGACACGATGGAAGAAAGAGCTGGCCCAGCCAAGAGAAAACAGACTTCCCCAGAGGGGCTGGAAGGAGGGAACACTTGTGAAATGGCCACCTGTGTTGGGCATCATGCCAGATGCTTTATATAGGTGAGGTTTTCATCTCTTCAATAACCAGAGGCTTTTGAGAATTGACAATCAGAGGTCCGAAGGTAGGGGTAACTGGAAACCAGGAAGGGGAAGGACTGTGGCTTTCTCGGGCACACCTGTCAGCCTCCTACCAGGTGAAGAACTTGCTCCAGTGCCACAGGAGTACCAGGAGCATTAATGTCTGGCCAGCACATGAACCTCTTTCTGCCCAAAAGTGCAAACTGTGGAAGAGTGTGAAAACCTCAGCAAGTTGCTAATAATCAGCTGACCTTAGAACAGGGAGATTCTTCAGGATTATCTCAGTGGGCTCAATGTAACCCCCAAGGGTCCTTCAAAGTAGAAGAGGGAGACAGAAAAGGAGTCAGAGTGATACCATGTGACAAGGACCCAACATCTATTACTGGCTTTGAAGACGGAGAAAGGGGCCACCAGTCAAGGAATGCAGGAAGCTTCTAGAAGGTAGTGAAAGCAAGGAAGCAGTTTGTCTCCTGAACCTCTAGAAGCCCTGTTGACTGGCACTTTGATTCTACACAATGAGACTTGGATCAGAGTTCTGACCTGAAGAAATGGGAGATAGTTTTGTGTTGTTCTGAGCCACAACATTAGTGGCAAGTTGGTAAAACAGCTAATAAAAAACTAATATACCTTCTGTCTGGAATCATTTTCCTTCTTTTTAAAACACTCTTTGTTCTTTTAGTGAAGGCTTGTTGGTGGTAAACTCGTTTGTTATTTACCTGTAAATATCCTTATGGGTTACTTTTTCTTGGTAGATAGTTTTAATAGGTTTATGATTCTGTATTAAGTTTATTTTCTCTCAGCACTTTGAAGAGAATGATGATTTCTAAAAACTCAATTTAGTTCTTTCTCCAAACTGCCTGGTCATTTGTTATTTTTCTCTCTTGCTCACATTTTGATATAGTTTTGTTGGTTTTTATTTTTTTCTTTGAGTATTTCAAACGTGTTATTTAAAATTTTGAATCTGGTAAGTCTGAAGTCGTAGAGGCCTCAATCTGTTAATTGTGTTTCAGACTCTGAGGTTGCCACATTGCTGGGATCATGTCATACCTGAAGCTGGACGTATGAGTCATGAAGTTAAGTTCCCTCTGGGAATTCTGAAGTCCACTGGTAACAGTCGCAAAACTCCGGGGAAAAAAAAAAGGAAAAGAAACACAATGACTTATTCATAACATTAGCGTTCTGACACCAAACAAAGCAATGTAGCTTTTTGTTAAGACAGACAAAAATGAGCAATAATGAATTGAACTTTTTAGTTAAAGCAGTTATTATAGAACAAAAGCTCTTAAGCTGAGAGGTGTCAGTGGAGAGGCCTGAGAAGGGCCATGAACTCATTTAAGTTTTATGCAATAGGTCAGGTTCATTTTGGGGGTAAGGACTCATATCTCAAAAAGATGTATAATCTAAAAACAAGTTAAGAATCACTACTCTGGGGGCGCCTGGGTGGCTCAGTTGATTAAGCACCTGACTCTTGAATTCTGCTCAGGTCATAATCTCAGGGTTGTGAGATCGAGCCCCGCATTAGGCTCCCACTGGGCATGGGGCCTGCTTACAATTCTCTCCCCACTCATGCATGTGTACGTGTGAGCTCTCGCTCTTAAAAAAAAAAAAAAATCACTACACTGGAGGAACTTCAAAAATGAAAATAAACTCAAATTTATTATTTTTTATTTTCATAGTCCTTTGCTGTCCTAGTTCTTAATCCATCCTTTCCTTTCTGTAAATTCCCAAAGAGAGATTTGTTTATTTTCCCATGTGTGATTTTGAGTTCAAGTTCCATTACAAATTGAAAAGAAAAATACCAAAATTCTAGCAGACCAGTAAACAAAGGAAATTTTGCAAAAAGCTGAAGTCAAATGGAAGACAGAAATGTAGAAAATGTTCAACTGACATCATTAACAAAGAGACCATAGTTAAAATAAGTCATTTATACCTAATGAATGAATGAAAATTAGGAAAACCCCACTTCCCAACACTGATGAGTTTGCACTGAAATTTGATGCCAACAATGGGCTATTGTTCTAAACTTTTCAGAAGGTGACCGTGTAACATGTATCAAAAACCATAAAAACGTTATCCATCTTTGACCCATTAATCCCATTTCAAGGAATTTTTGAATAAAAAATCATCCAAAGGATAAAAACCACAGAGTTATTTCAGCGTAGATGAAAACAGGGAAAAATGAGAAGAAACTTCAATGTGCAGAAAAGAGAATTTAGTCAATAATGCCACATTTATGGAAAATGATATAGCTCTTTGAAATGTTCCATTTTATTTTTTCTTTAAAGATTTTATTTACTTATTTGACAGACAGAGATCACAAGCAGGCAGATAGGCAGGCAGAGAGAGAGAGGAGAAAGCATGCTCCCCTCTGAGCAGAAAGCCTGATGTGGGGCTTGATCCCAGAATACTGGGATCATGACCTGAGCCAAAGGCAGAGGCTTTAACCCACTGAGCCACCCAGGTGCCCCTGAAATGTTCCGTTTTTAAAGACCGAGTACCAAACATGGAAAATGCTCATCGCACACTGGTAGTGTCATCTCACCCAGCTGAGGCTCAGGAAAAGCATGCAGATTTTTGAGGCACACAGTTCTCAGAGGATATATTTCCCTCTATTTTAAAGAAGTCTGAACAGCCGGCTGTGGCTTATGATCAGATCACCATAGTATCTGAGTAACAAGCTGAGAAACCTGTGTCTACATATACAGAGTTTACATCCTGATCAAACAAATCCACCAAAAATGTTACCCTGACATGTACTCAATGAACAACATAATAATTACTGAACGGAATGGTAAGTAGGCCCAAATGTTCACCTCCTTGGCTCTCTTGAGAGAGGATGTATACTGAGTCTGGCTTTAGGACTTAGCTGGAAGTGTTGAGGGTTTGTTTTTCAAAGAACCTCCAGTCTTCATCTGTGTCAACAATAACCCCTGATGTCATACTCTTGACTCATGGTCATGGTTGTCAGACTACTCATTCTTCCCAAACATGGCCACCATCTTCACATCTTTGTCTGTTTCTTGCTCTAGCCAGAATGCCCTTTTACTGGTCGGAAACTCATTCACCCCTGAACTCTGAGACCACTCCTCCAAGAAGCCTCCCCCGACCCTCATGTGTCTCCCTATCAGTAAAGGGGCTTCCTCCCATGCCATCCATGTGCTTCTTTTTAGTTCCACATTTAGTTCCATAACTACACGGTGTTACGGTAAACTGTGATTACATCTACTTCCCCTGTGACGGAGAATTTAATTCATAGCAAAATGTGTCAAGTATGGGATTCAGAATTGAATAAACCTGGTCTTAAATTTTAGCCACACCTTTCACCAGCTCTGCGACCTTGGACAAGTTACTGAATCTCTCTGAACTTCTGATCCTTTAACCAGAACAATAGGATCAGAGAAACCTGCTTCATGAGGCTATTGGCATATGCTAAGTGTCCAATAAATGTCAGCTATGTACCCAGGCTTATGGATCCCTGGAAGAGAATAAGACCAGTGTGGCTTCAAGCCCGGTGCCATACTACATGGGTTGAGGAAGGTATAGGAAACATACAAGACCCCAGTTCCTTGAGTCAACAAGAATCCAACCGTAGGTCTATAAATTAACAGCTGCTTCTCCTGTCCTCTTGGAGCCCTCAGACATGGAGGAAATCCCTTCAAACCCCTCCTCCTGCCCCCACAGTGAGGAAGTCCAGGAATAAATCACTGTATGAGCAGGAGGAATCAGATCCGCTGGCTACTGTCCAGTCTCATGCTCTATACCTCTGCCGGAACAACAGACAGTGAGTCACTGCTGACATCATCCATGACACCCACTGATCTTGGAGTTGGTGACCCCATGATGTGAAGAAATTTTCCTTCTGAGAAACATCTCCAGGTTGCCAAAGATTTGTCTCCCCTCCTAATACCATTGCTCTAAACTTACTTTTAACCTTCTAAAGTGACCCCTTAACCCTGGCACTATTTATTGGTGACCTCGTTTTCTGTGTTACTGAGAAGAATCAGGACTTAAGTCAGATATTCCCTTGACTTCATTCTCAGAACTGCAATATAACCATAATGATCAAAGTCACACTGTCTAGAATGAGATTGGACCAGGTGTTAGCTGAGTAAACTTTAAGACATCTCCTAGTCCTTGGCCATTTACATTAGCCGCTTACTTGTGAAAATAAGTTAAAAAAAAAAAAAAAGCTTACCTTCAAGATGTCATGAGGATTAAATAAAATAACTTGGTGAAAGAACCAGAAACCTTGTAGGTAACCCCCCCAAATTAGTTATTATCTATTTCTCTTCCTTTTAAAGTATTGTTGTTCCTTCTTTTCTGTCTCTGGAGTTCCAGCTGTTGGATGGTCATTTCCCCAATAATATGTACCTTATATATGACATCCAGAATGCTCCAAGAAGAATCCATTACCGGCTCACCCTACCCTTCAGACTACTCTGTTTCTGTGGATGACACAACTTTCTTGAATTAGTTTCCTGTTGCCTCTGTAAAAAGTTTCCACAAACTTTATGACCTAAAATAAAGGTTTATTATCTTATAGTTTTGTAGGTTAGAAGTCTGACACAGGGAGAAAATCTGTTACTGGGAGAAAATCAAGGTGACAGCATGGCCTGTTCCTTCTGGAGGCTCTAGGGGAGGGTCCTTTTCCTTGCCTTTTCCTGCTTCTGGGGCTGCCCACATTCCTTGACTTATGGCTTCATCACCATGACCTCTCTTTCTGTTGATGTATCTTCTTGGATTTACATGCCTGCTTTCCTATTAAAAGTATTCTTTCCTATTAAAAGTATTCTTAAAAGTACTACACTGAGCCCACCAGGAAAATCCAGGAACATTTTTTCTTACAATTTTGAGATCCTTAATTCCATGTATAAAATACCTTTTCCATATAAGGTAACATGTTGACAGATTCTGGGCATTCCATGTTCCTCAACGTGGATATCTTTGGGAGACATAAATCTACCTAGCCAGACTTCTTCCAAAATCCCAGCCCTGAAGCATCAGGAACATTTGTGACTCCCATCTCCATCCCCATCCCTACCTCCCTTCATAGGAAATCAGTATAGTGATAGCAAAAAGTTTTGGGTTACGGACCCCCTCTGTTCCACCGAGGCAGGCTGAGGACTGTGAGCCTGTGTCTTAGATCCCTTAGGAAAGAGTGATCTGCTCAATGAATCATGTCCACTGTGGTCATCGTAGGGCAGAACCCACATGAGTACTTTGCATCTCCCTCCCAGCATCTCCCACATCCAACCTCTCCTTCCCATGCCCACAGGCCTCCCCCACTCCCAATTTGAACTGTTCCAAGTATTGCAGCAGCTCCTTAAGAGCAGAAATCTTTGCTCTGCCTGTGATCTCTCCCAGCACCAAACTGCCTTCTATACATGACCAGATTTTTCAGAGCTGTGGTTTCTACATGGGGGTCCTAGAGCCACACTAGTATAATAACAGGCCAAATAAAATGAGGAAAGTGAGAGAGCCTTTGATATTTAAGTGTACTGGGGGACTGTTGACAACTCCCTTTTTTTTTTTTTTTTTTAGGAGGACTGTCTTTTCCTCTAAGATCCTATCTTTTGGGAGGGGCGCACAGAATAAAAAGTGGCTTTTCTTTTATGAGGTAGTAGTGATGTGATGTGTTATTTTTATTAAGGCCCTTGTCAAAATGCAGAGTTGCTTTCCTGAATTAAATTAAATTTTATATATATATATATATATATATATATATATATATATATGGGCAAAAACAAATTATTGGTATCAGTTATTCAAAAGTCTGAGAATCACTGTTTTAAATCACAGCTCGGATCATCGAGCATATCAGGCCTTCTTCCCCCAACTCACTCTCAATCTAAAAATCCCTCCCTTAGTGCAAATCAAAACAGCAATGAGATGTTACCTCACACCAGTCAGAATGGCTAAAATTAGCAACTCAGGAAACAGCAAATGTTGGCAAGGATGCAGAGAAAGGGGAACCCTCTTACACTGTTGGTGGGAATGCAAACTCAGCCATCAAAAAGAATGAAATCTTACCATTTGCAATGACATGGAGGGAGCTAGAGGGTATTAGGCTAAGTGAAATAAGTCAGGGAAAGACAAATATCAAAAGATCTCATTCGGGGCACCTGGGTGGCTCAGTGGGTTAAGCCTCTGCCTTCGGCTCAGGTCATGATCTCAGGGTCCTAGGATCGAGTCCCGCATCGGGCTCTCTGCTCAGCAGGAGCCTGCTTCCTCCTCTCTCTCTCTCTGCCTGCCTCTCTGCCTACTCGTGATCTCTCTCTGTCAAATAAATAAATAAAATCTTTAAAAAAAAAAGATCTCATTCATATGTGGAATTTAAGAAACAAAACAGAGGAACATAGGGAAGGGGAAGGAAAAATAAAACAAGATGAAAATTGAGAGGGAGAAAACCATAAGAGACTCTTAACTCTAGGAAACAAATAGGGTTGCTGGAGGGGATATGGGGGGGATGGGGTAACTGGGTGATAGGCATTAAGGAGGGCACTTGATGTAGTGAGCCCTGGGTGTTATATGCAACCGATGAATCATTAAACTCTACCTCTGAAACTAGAATAAAAAAAAGAAAAAAAATTAAAAAATGAAACCAAACCAAAAAACCCTCTACATCTATAGGCTCACATACTTAATAAATAAGTTTAAGTAATTCAAACAAATAAAAATAAAAATGCCTCCTTTGCCTATGGAAGGAAACTGTGTCCCTCTTTACGCCCATCCAGGTTACAAGAGAGTCCCCTAGCAGGTCCCCACCTGCTCCTTCATCCTCCGTGAATTCCCACATGCTATCACATGGACCCTTCACCATCTCTAGAGCTACCCCCTGCCAACCCTCCTGTTCACATGGCTTGTTTCACTCCCTCAAACTGCCACATCATTTTTCCTACATATATTCACCTGCTGTTACCCTGGCGAGCCCTCAAAGTCCATAGGGAATGCTGCTTCCTCCATGAAGCCTTCCAGATCTCCTAGCTGCTTGCTGTCTCTAATTCCTCGTAGATTCTTTGAATCTTCCCAGTGGCATCTACACGTTGGCTTGTTTGAGCTTCTTAGGCATACTCTCCTGAGGAGGAGGAGGAAGGCCCAATGTTTACAAACATGACTTTCAGTCAGGAGGTTCTGAACTGACATCTTGTCTGTGCTGTTTACTAAAGCAAGTGACTCAATTCTCTGAGCCTCCGTTGCTCTGTTTTGATGATGGGGTACAAGGCTCCCCTACATATGTGCTCAGCATGACCCTTCAAGGCTTACCATAGACCACCTTCACCGGTTTAATAAAGACCAGAACTCACTCCTTCTGTGTCCCCCAGTGTCCAGGTCTTGGTCCAGCCTACTCCTGTCCGGACACCACAGCTCGTCATTCCCTGCTTCTCTGGGAACAGGACTCAGCTAACGCTTGTTGTGTGAATGCGGGTGTATCTAACCACAAAATACTCTCCATTTTGCCGGCATTTAAGAAAGAACAAAAAGGGGGCACCTAGGTGGCTCAGTGGGTTAAAGCTTCTGCCTTCGGCTCAGGTCATGATCCCAGGGTTCTAGGATCGAGCCCCGCATTGGGCTCTCTGCTCAGCAGGGAGCCTGCTTCCTCCTCTCTCTCTGCCTGCTTCTCTGCCTACTTGTGATCTCCATCTGTCAAGTGAATATATAAAATCTTAAAAAAGAAAGAAAGAAAGAAAGAAAGAAAGAAAGAAAAAGAAACAAAGAAAGGGCGAGCAAAAAGCTGCAGCAGAATGCCCCTTCCCCTATGAGTGGCCTTTCTCTCTATGCTTTCTTTTTTTCCCCCTCAATCTGCCCACCCAACTCCTGCCCCCTGATTTCTCCCTGTTTTCTCAGCTAGCTCTGCAACCTTCCCATGGATTCTGGGGACCACCAGATTATATTTTTCACTAAATTATTTTTCCATTTATTTTTTAAAAGATTTTATTTATTTATTTATTTATTTATTTATTTATTTATTTCGCAGAGAGAGAGGGAGAGAGAGAGCACAAGCAGGGAGAGCAGCAGGCATAGGCGGAGGGAGAAGCAGGCTCCCGATTGACCAGAGACCCCGATGTGAGGCTGCATCCCAGGACCCTGGGATCATGAACTGAGTCGAAGGCAGATGCTTAACCAGCTGAGTCAGCCAGGCGCCCCCAGTATTTTTCTATTTGAACCAGTCCGAGTCCAGAGGAACCTGGGTGGATCAAGCGGTTGAGTGTCCAACTCTTGATTTCTGCTCAGGTTGTGATCTCGGGGTGGTGGGATCAAGCCCTGCACTGCGCTCCACGCTCAGCACAGAGTCTGCTTGAGATTCTCTCCCTACCCTTCTGCCCCTCTTGACTGTTTACACTCTTTCTTTCTCTAAAATAAATAAATGAACAAAATCTTTAAAAAAAAAAAAAAAACGGTCTGAGTCCACTTCTATTCCTTGTCCTACAGTCCACGGCCGATAAGCATGGCTCTGACAACCGGGACGGGCTTGTGACACTAATACGATAACGCCTCACGTGCCCTGTGTACGTGCCCAGCATGTGATGGCTATCCCCAGTGGTACGTGAGACAAGTTCAGATTCAAATATATTCTTAAATTTCAATAGTGTTACTGTGTTTTCGTTGTGATAGAAACAGATACACAAAGCTTCCGACTAGCACATAAAGCTTCCGACTGCAACGGTGTCAGTACTCAGGGGAAGGCACAAATGGAAATGATTCCTGTTTTAAAAATGTGTCCACAGTGTACTGGCTTTTTTAGTTTTCTATTTGCCAATTAAGCATGCTTCCCATTGGGGATAAATCCCCCTGCCACCTCCAACTCCACCCCAGTCATGTCTTGGTAGGAAGTAGGGCTCTGCTTTTCATTTCTGACCTGGGAAGAACCAACAGGGGAGGACAGGAGTGCCTCTCCTGTTCCCTAGCTCCTGAGGAGGCCATGGGCACCTGGTCAAAGACAGGCCTGCAGATGATCCTCCTGAGGACTCTGACTTTGAGAGAGTGACTCCCAGACACACAAGGCACTCCGTCATTCCTGGCAGTGGTGGCAGCAGTTATCCTAATTCCTCCCTTTATGGCTGAGCACATGGAGGACACGAAGCCCTGAACATGACCCAGAACACTGAAATAATTTGTCCAAGGCCACAGAGCTATCGAAGAGTAAATCTCCTTGTGGGACAGGACCTTCTGCCCACACTCCCCTCCCTTCAGCCCAGCGCTCTGCCCCCCACGCTCCCTAGAAGGAAATGCCACATTTGTCATCATCAGGCAACCCCAGAGCACTCTTCCCACACAGTCTTGTTCTAGGCTGGGCTCTAAGCTGGGAGGCGGCACCCCAGAGAAGAAGCATAGGCTTCAGCCGAGAAGAATGAGAGAGGGTTGGCCCTGGGGCCCTGCAGACTGCTGGACAGGGCGGCCCGGGAGCAGGAGGAGCGCCCTCAGAAAGCCTGGGCTCATCTCTGCCGCATTTTGCCGGGCATTTCTGTGAGATGATGGCTCCCCCAGCACGCCAGTTCTGGAGGGTTCCCCAGGGAGTATTCCTGAATGCCCAGCCTGAAGCTCCTTCTCCTAGTCGTCCAGCTCATTCTGTATGCACCCAGTTCTTGATATGAAAACATTTCCTGATTAAATCAGTGGCATGATTTCCTGTCACTTGCAAATGAATCCAAACAAATAAAACAATATCTCACTGTCTTCTTCACCTCTGTGCCTGAAGGTGTATTCTTTTTTTTTTAATTTATTTTTTATTTTTAGCATAACAGTTATTCATTATTTTTGCACCACACCCAGTGCTCCATGCAATGCGTTCCCTCTATAATACCCACCACCTGGTACCCCGACCTCCCACCCCCCGTCCCTTCAAGACCCTCAGTTTGTTTTTCAGAGTCCATAGTCTCTCATGGTTCACCTCCCCTTCCAATTTCCCTCAACTCCCTTCTCCTCTCCATCTCCCCTTGTCCTCCATGCTATTTGTTATGCTCCACAAATAAGTGAAACCATATGATAATTGACTCTCTCTGCTTGACTTATTTCACTCAGCATAATCTCTTCCAGTCCCGTCCATGTTGCTACAAAAGTTGGGTATTCGTCCTTTCTGATGGAGGCATAACACTCCATAGTGTATATGGACTACATCTTCCTTATCCATTCATCTGTTGAAGGGCATCTTGGTTCTTTCCACAGTTTGGCGACCATGGCCATTGCTGCTATAAACATTGGGGTACATATTCTTGACCATGTGTAGTGGTCCTCTTGCCCAGACTCTGGCTGCCTAACTCCTAACTTCTGCTTCAACATTGGTTCAAACCTCACCTCTTTATTGAAGCCTTCACTGCCTATTTCCAGTATAGTTTAGTTCCTGTTCTTCTCCATCTCTCTCTCTCTCTCTCCAGTTTTCCCTTACTCCTTCCTTTCATTCCTTTTCTCATTTCTTTCACTTACTCATGTATCACACATTTACTAAATATTTCCTACAAGAGACTCTCTGAGATACAAAAGTGTGCAGGGCACAGCTTCTGTCCAGAGGTTGTTTATAGATTAACCAGAGGCTCACAATTATAATGTAGTTTGGTAAGTGCTGTGACGGGTTTGATCCAGAGTCCCCTAGAAGCATAGAAAAGGGATGCTCAATCTAGCCACCGGGCAACACATTGTTCCCTTAGGGACCTAGGTCCTTAGCTGAGCTCCACAGTATGAGTAAACTTAGCCAGGGAAGCAAAAGGGGAATGATTTTCTGAAGAGAAAGAGCAGCATGTGCAAGGACAGACCTTGTGTGAGAGAGAGAGCATCCTGGGGGACCGGGGCGGGGGGTTGCTTCAGAGGTTCCTCGTGGCTACAATGTGCAGCATGTGTGCAGAGCTGTGAGAGTAACTGAGAGATGAGCTGGGGATTGGCAGGGCCCTGCATATGAGGCATCTTGTCTGTGATAAAATCCTATGTGAAACTTGGAAGAAAAAGCCTTGGAGCACCCAGATACAGCAGTGTGGGCAAGAGTTGAGGACAAGGCAAAAACTGCGGGAACATGGCTGATGGGGAGGTCACCTCAGCACCCACGGATGAGTGGACAAGGGCCTGAACCATGATGACGGCCATCGGGGTGGACAGATAGATTCACTAGGACTTGGTGACTGCTGAATGTGGATGCAAACGTGAATGTGGAGGGACAACAAGGAGCAAGGATATTCTTATTTAGGGACTTTGGGAACTGGGAAGACAGTAGAATCGTGCTAAGAATAGAGATACATGAAGAAGGGGGAGCAAATCTTCTCTGAGGTAGTAGGGGGAAACTATTATAGTAGCTTGGTTGCACTGTGTTTGAGATGTTGTTGGGCTACCCAAGGGAAGTCCAGCTGACAGGTAGACTCACAGGCTTAGAAGCTAGAAGAGGAGACTGCTCTAAAGATAAAAAATCTATAAGCAATTGATGGAGGTTAAGACAGGCCTGCAAGAGAGAGGGCAGCGTGCAGGGTAAACCAATGCTTCAGCACAGAGCAGTTTGTAATGTCTTTTTTAAAGACAATTTGTTCCCTCAGCTGCATTATGAAAGATCACATTTTTAACTTTGGGTCTCTGTTTTCTTCTACAGTTATCTTGAATATAGTGAGAGCTCAAATGGTAGTAACGTGTGAGTCAACAATACATCGAATTCCTCATTTTTAAAGGGAAGGGTTTTAACTGTAGCTAGACAAATATATCTTCGTGATCTCAGGTGAAGAGATCATGAGGACATACAAGACTATAGGATTCTCAATGAAGTAAAATCAGGCAAGGTGAGAGTGATCTGGCCCCAAGTGGCATTCCCAATGCCCTGGTCAACCAGGGTACCAGAGAGGAAGGCAAGAGCTCAAGGCTGCTCATGGGGCCACCTGGAATGAGCAGGTTTCCTCTAAATCCCCATTCTCATTACCCATCAGTTACAGCTCTCCTCTCTAGGTATTGTTCCTGTTCTTCCTCTATCTTTATTTAGAGATCTGTTAAGAAAGTAAATTCCCTATATTTATTAACTCCAGTAAAAGAAAACTTCCTTTTCTTTGTCCTAAGAAAGTGTCCTCTAAGCCTCAATGAATGACATGTCTGATGGGCTAGCCACTTCCCTTTGCCCAACATCAAGAACACCATGGCTTCCGGAGCTGCATGCAAACTGTCCTGCCCTGGAGGCTGCCTCCAATTCCCACACAGTAAGCATCTGCTCTAGTTTCCAGTAGCTCAGTGACCTGTGGGAACTGTGGGGCCTGTGGGCAGGAATCCCAAGGGTCTGTCCTTGGCCTTGAGGTCAAGAAGATAGGAAAGGTCACGCCATGGCCATAGATTTCCCAAGGGTCCACAATGGGAAAGAACTGCCATAAAAACCTTGGCAGTTATTTTGCAAAACCACATATCTCACAGTGATGGTTTGCAAACCTTAATGTGCTTTCCTCTGACTGCTATTCAACCAAACTCTTTATTCTAACAAGCACTCATTCTGTAAAATCTATCTAGGCTTACTGTTGACACAACTCCCACTGCACCCTCCATCCCCTTTGGAGGACATAATTTGTGACCGATAAGTCCCCACTTCTTCCACATACCCTCTGCTTTCCATCTAATAGCCCTATTTTTCTCCTTCATATCCTGTATCATTATCCAAAATTGTATTGAGTATGCATTTGCTCAGGTGTTTATTTCTCTGTCTCTTGCTATTGGAATGTAAATTCCTTTTTAAAAAATATTTATTTATTTATTTATTTGAGGTAGGGAAGGGGCAGAGGGAGAAGGGAACAGGGAGACTCCCCACTGAACAGGGAGCCTCCGATCACGAGCTGAACCAAAATTAAGAATTGGATGCTTACCTGACTGAGCCACCCAGGTGCCCCGTGTAAGTTCTTTAATATGTCTTATTCATGGATGTATCCCAGTGCCCAAAACATACCCATAGAAGCTGCTGGATTGCTATTTTTAAAATGAATCCTTAAAATCTATCTTTCCATCCTCTTTTCTAAATGGTCCCCCAATTCTTGTGTTGGTTGAGCCCCAACTGTTCTTGGGGGACCCTGCTTTCCCTGCCACTTTCTCAAGGAGAAAGAATTCAAGCCCCTACCCTCAGATATTTCACGGTCAGGAAGTTGGGGCCAACATTGGGTCAATTCTCCACTGACATCATATTGTAACATCTGTCACCTTTGTTAAATGAACAACCAAAGAAAACAAACAAATGCAAACCCCATCCTTTGAAGTTTATACCATCCTGTAACTCTCGGGGTCGCTTTCAGCTACTGACCACCTTATCATTCCCCTCCATTTAGTAAAGATCTGGTACCCGGAACCAAGTCCTTTTCTTCGCCCTAAACCCCATTTGTACCTTGAAACCCATTTGGATGACCTACACCATGACCTCTCAGTCTCTTAACTTTTTCACGTCCAGTGACTTCCATCTCTACTCTCTTTTATTACCAACACTCATGGCTATACCCTATGACGTATCATTTCCCATAACCTCTTCACTTCTGAAAAGTTCAAACATCCTGCTCTCTGACCACAAAAGACAGACTTTATGGCTTGTTTCTCCTTTCCTCCTTTCTCTTTCTCTCTCCCTCTGCTCCTCCCTCACTGTTCCTTTTCCCCTGCTGCTTATATATTTCAACCACCAGACACCTCCAGCCCTTTGACCTACTCAAGTTCATTCTATCATCTCCTCCTATCTCCACTTCCTTCCAGTCCCTACACTTGAACCGTTCTTTTGTCGATATTCCCCCCGTGAGGCTCCTCTGTTCACCCACTGCGCTTCTTGGCAAAGCTCTAGATCTGTCCAATGTTTTCCTCCTTGGGTTCTACACCAAAGTCACCAAGAAGCTCAGGAAAACATGACAGATCTGTACAATGGCACCTTGACAATAGCCAACCAGCTGGCTTTCACAGTAGCTTAGCACCCTTTTCTTGTTTCTATAATTTGCTAGCTGTCCCATCTTCACAGAAAATATTTCAAATCTTCCTTACTTTCTTCAATCTCCTATCCAGCCTTCTCTTCCTTTAGTTATAGCAAAACAACAGAAGCTGGTAGACTTTCTCAACTCCCCATCAGCCCACATTAAAACCCATTGAACCTTCATCCTTTCCTTCTTCCCTCTCATCCAACAGAAGCAGTAGCTCTGCTCTTACCCACGGTTAGTCCCACCACTTTAGCTTTACTGGCACATTCAGCCTCATCAAGGTTCTGACATCACCTACGATTCTCAATCATCAAGTGAGCACTCTGTGTGCTTGGCCCCATGCCAAGAGCTTAGCATGCATTAACTTATTCAGTCCTCCCCCCAAATGCTATGAGGCCATGATATGGTGGTCACCATTAGTGTACACGCACTTTATTTGCCCAAGTTTACATCAAATGGAAGAAAAATTCTCTATGTTCCTTATTCCACTATCATTAAATAAAATCCTATTTAGTTCTTTTTCCATTCTGCTGTTAAAATTAAATCCAAGGGTCTACTGTTTGCTTATCATACAAATAATACTGCTTACAGTACTAGTCTTCATAACTAACAAACAAACAAAAATCCCAGCAATATGGGAGGTATCCCCTCTTCCTTTCAGCTTCAGTGAGAAAGATATTGTTCTGCAGCCTAAACTAGTTCAAAGACTCCATTTTAAGCAACATTAAATTAAGAACAACCATAAGACTATCACTCTTGTTCTGTGCATTATGAAGACCTGTATGAATATTCATTACTATCATAAACTTTTCTATTCTTAGTTAAAACAAATATACCCTTGCAAGTATTATTTGACCAAAAGGGTCTTATAAAACACTGAAGGCTTCAGAAGTCATGTCCTATAAAAGAAACCCTGAAAAAGAAACCTATAGCTTTAATTTGTCTTAATTGGCAATGCATTGCTGTTGTGGTTTTAAAACGTGCCCACACATTCTTTGACACTTTTCTCATTAGGAGGTGGAATTGAATTTCCCTCTTTTTTGATGCAGGCTGACATCAGTGATGCACTTCTAACGAACAGAACAAGGCAAAAGTGATGCCGAATGATTTTTGAAACCAGGTCATCAGAAATTATATAGCTTCTGCCTGGCTCTCTCTCTCTCTCAAGACACTCACTCTTGAAACCCAGTCACCATGTTGAGGAGAAGCCCACACTGTGTGGAGAGGTCATGTGAAGGTGATTTGATCAACAGCCCACTAAGGTCCCACCAGAGAACCAGTATTACCTCAGACCTGTTAGTGAAGGAACCATCAGATGACCCCAGCTCTTACCCTTTGAGCCTCCCCCAGCTGATGCTGGGTGGATCAGAGATAAGACTGAGCCATGTTCAACTGCAGATTCACATGCAACATAAAACTGTCTTCTTTTTTTGTTGTTGTTTAAGTTACTAAGTTTCTGGATACTTTATTTCACCGTAATAGATAAATGGAACAGTTGCCTTGGGAATAATGATGAAAAAAGCATTTCCATATCCTTAAATGGCATAAAGACTTAAGAGATTTCTTGTTAAATCTGAAGAAAATCCTTGGCACTTTTTTTTTTCTCACAGATGCATCATGGAAAGAAAAAAGCATATGACTCTGCTGCCTAATCTTAAAAATAACTTGAGTATGCCTATTTCATTCAGTTTACTCACAGGAGAAAGAGAAGAACAGGAATTTAAAGTTGCCTAGACTTACTCCAGAGCCCACACACTTACCCACAAACCCACCTCCCTCTGCTTCTTTCAACCCATCCTTCTCCATTAGGGTCTTCCTCGCAGCTTTTACACTTGTTTAAATCTGTCACATCTTGAAAAATTCTTTCCTTAGCCACACGTCTCCCTCTAACTATACACCCCTTTCTCTCCCCTTCACAGACAAATCTATTAAAAAATATATCTCTACTCACTGACCCTCTATTCTCACCCTCCACTCACTCCAGAAGACCTTTTATTTCAACTTTTGCTTTAGGGTCACCCAGCTCCTAGATCCAATGGACACTTCTCAAACTTTACCAGCCTTGATGTACTGCTAGTGTTTGACACTGTTGATTCTCACTCTGAAACCATTTCTTTTCTAGACTTCCATACTCCATGCCTCCCTGTCTTCCTTTTGCCTCTTCAGGCCTCTCCTTCCAAGCCTCCACTGAAGGCTCTGTGTCCTCTACCTACCAAACATGTATCTGTCCTAGACTATTTTCTCTTTTAATCTTTCTGCCCATTTTATTCACCCCACAAGTTCAATTATCTCCTAAATATCTCTCTAAATACAAAATTTAAACTTCCATTTCTGATTCCTCTCTTGAGTACCAGATCCACATAGATAGATGCCCACTGAGCACCTCTATCTGGAGTTCATATATACCTCAAAATTCAACATAGTCAAAAACAAAGCTTATCATCTTTTTCCCAAAGCTGCCACTTTTTCCCCCATCAGTCCTTATGTCAGTGAATGAAACTACCATTCATCAATAGATTCACTAATGGGGGCGCCTGGGTGGCTCAGATGGTTGGGTGATCAACTCTTGGTTTGGGTCCCACATCATGATCTTGGGATTATAGGATCTAGCCCCACACCAGGCTCTGCACTCAGTGGGGAATCTGCTTAAAGATTCTCTCCCTCTGCCCCTCCCCTACCTCTCTCTCTTTCTCTCTCTCTCTCTCCCTCTCAAATAAATAAATAAATCTTTTAAAAACCCAGATTCACTACCCATCAGTAGAAACGTGCATCAATAGACCAAAAAAAAAAAGAAATTTGTTGATCAATCTCAACAATTACACCTCCATTCTGCACATAATAAATCACTAAAATCTATCAACTCTGCCTTCTTACTATGCCTTAAATCCATTCACTTCCTTCAAAACCCCTGTGACAATTGTTAGATACTCATCTCTCAACTGGATTGGAGGCAAGAAACACTAGAGTAGGGAAACCACTTGAGAGCCTATGCCAATATCCATTCTTCAGCCACACACCAGAAGCAACTATATAAGGAGGCAAATTCAACCACATCATTACCCTGTTTGAAATTGTCCACAGGGACTCCCTGCTGTCCTGTTAAAGACCAGGGGTTAGCATGTATAGCCTTAATAAATTTCATGATCTGGTCCCTGTTTTCCTGTGAGCCACATCTCTTGCCTAAACCCCTTTCCTTGTACTCTGCTCAAACCACTCATCCTTGGAATGAATTGGCATAAAGCTTTATTTTTTTTATTCTTATCAGCTAGAAAGGCATTAGAAATACTGTTGTTGTTTTTTTAGTACAGTCACTTTATTGTCAATGACCATAACATTGTCATAATAAATATTCAAGTCAATGATATCAAAATGTGAGTGGTGTCCTCTAGAATCAGTGTAAAACCTACATGCCCATATGAGGTGATGTTAGAAACTTTGTGCTCATTTATGAATGTATAGAAATAAAAATACCAAGCCTCTGCCCTTTAAGAAGCTCACAGTCTGGTGCTTTTTAATAATAATGTTGATAAAGGGTCAAGCATTCACCTGCCACCAGCAGTGTATGTGGTAGGGGCTCTGTTATTCCAATATTCTCTTGTCAGGACCTCTACAGAACAGGAGCTCTCACCCCTACAGTTAGGTGATTGGTCAGGCCTAGGAAGTGCCACCTACAAAGTAAAACAAAAGTGTACCCAAGGATAACACAATTAGAAGAGACACCCAACTTCCAGAATGAGAAAGGTAGTAACATCAACCTTGACCCCTCACCTAAAAACCATGCTCCTAACCCCCATACTAGCCAATCCTAGGCAAAGCATCTCCTACCCTAATAGAGTCTATGCTAGTGAATTCTCAGAAGCCATGCTTCCCTGAACTTCCACGCTGGGCACCCACTTTGCCTCTCTCACAGGGTGTCTGGGGGAAGTAACAACTAACAAGCAGCCCCTCGTAATGAGGATGATTTTCCATGATCTTGTATGACTAATGAGCCTGAGTAGAGAATGACATTTTAGGTCACAATCATGGCACATGTTTTTTTTATAGAGAGTTATGTTCTGATTCTCAACTTCCTGTTTCAGTTATTCCCTTTTTTGTCATGGAAATATACACAGACGGAGTGCCACGTGCCCTGATGGGATTTATTTCTATGGGGCTTGTTGTGGAGGAAGTGAAGTTTCATTTACACTGGGGATCCTCAGAGACTTGCGAAAAATCACTCACAGGCTCCCTTGAAACTCAGGTTTCTGGACTTAGCCCCACAACTCTGTACCAGTTGGTTTGAGGGGGACTTAGGAATCTTCATTTTTAACTAGATGATCTGGTATAAGTGGTCAAGAGATTTGGGGAACCCCTCAAGCTCTGAGAACAAAGTAAACATGCAAATCTGTGCTACCTACAAGGTGATCTGTATTCTAGGAGCTGTATGATGTGAGGGGGAGATAGTCTTGGATGAGGGTCACCTTTCTTAGGATATCTGTGAAGATATTCTTTGACCTTCCTCTCAGTTTACCTCTGCAACTTATAATCATCCCAAGCCATTGACTAAGTCCTCACCATGTGCTCAACACTGAACTCTGGGTTTGGGAGAGCAGGAGAAAAGTATGAGCTTGAGAAGGCTAGGAAGTAAAAACTTAACAGATATCCTCCTAACAGAATCTAAAGTAAGATTCAGTAAATACAAATGGAAGAGAGGAAAGGAAAGAAAAAAAAAAAAAGAAGAAGGAAGAAAACATGGAAGAAGAGCATGCGTAGCTTTATCATAATATTGCCAGGGCACCAGAGGTCAGTGACTTCAAAGCACATGGTATTTTCCTATTTCAGAACCCATTCCTGGGGCCACAGGCCCTTTGCTTTTGGATTTTCCTCTTCTCCCTTAGGTCTATTTCTCTCCAGCCTTGGAGATATGCCTTAAATCCTACCCTCGCTTCTACCATCTGCCTCCCATAGACAAGGGCTCCAACTGGATCTCACTTTCCTCTGGACATCATCCCAAGGGCTAACACTCTTCCTTGGGTTCCCAGTTAGCCTTAAAGTCACTAAGCAAAATGAAGAACATCTGAGAGGGCTTGATCAAGGTGGCTTTCCCATTTTCTTTAGACGTACCAAGTGCTAGACACCACTCATTTCTATATCCCCGCCGTGCCGGCACTACATCGTGGGTGCTCAGTAGTGGTCAATGAATGAATGAGTGAATGGATGAATGAAAGAAGAATTTACTGCCCTACACAGCCCATTGAATTTGTTGTGAAGGCAGGGTAATGGGAAGGTCAAGAATGCTCATTCAGTCAGATCTAACCCCTTATTTTCCTCTAGTGACTTTGGGGACAAATTTTTTGCAGGGCTTCCCATTAAAAAGTGGAGTTATTTCTCCACCCCCATTCCCTTAAATCTGGGCTGGCCTTGTGAGCTGTTTTGACCAGTAGAATATGGCAAGAGTGACAATGTGAGTTCTAGAGCCAAGGCTTCATGAGGTTTTATAGCTTCTACCTTTCCCCTTTTGAACAGCTTCCCTGAGATCGCCACATAAGGAAATCACTCTAGCCTGCTGGAGGACACACAGAGGAGAGTCAAGGCCCCCAATCAACAGTCCATATCTACTTGCCAGACATATGAGTGGGACCATCTTGGACCTTTTAGCCTAGCTAACCTTTAGCTGAATGTGTGTGAACCCAGGAAAAACCAGCAGAAGACCCACCAACCAATACACAGAATCTTGAAAAATAATAAATTGTTGTTGTTTTAAGTTCCTAAGTCTTGGTTCAGTGCCTGGGGGGCTCAGTTGGTTAAGCAACTGCCTTCAGCTCAGGTCATGATCCCAGGGTCCTGGGATCGAGCCCCTCATTGTGCTCCCTGCTGAGTGAGAAGCCTGATTCTCCCTCTCCCACTCCCCCTGCTTGTATCCACTCTCTCACTGTCTCCTTGTCAAAAAGATAAATAAAATCCTTAAAAAACGAAAAAAATTTCTAAGTGTCGGTTGGTTGTTACACAGAAATAGGTAACTGAGGTACCATGAGAAACACTTCAGACACTGACTGGAAGCCCTGAGACCCCACCCACCCATACCAGCCCTCCTGGAAACTAGACCCTTTCTCTGCTACTCCCACCTACTGTCAGTCCTTCCTAACAAATCCGGACAGGTGTCCTGGCACTATACTTCCTAGGTTCTGACATCCAAATTGGACCATTTGGGGGAAATTCTACTTGAGTTTCTGGGGACTGAGCTCTACAGTGACCTAAATAATGAATATTCCCCCAACTTATTGTATTCATGCAGCAAATGTTGCTAAGTACCTGACATACTATAAACACTTTTGAATGCTCATGATATATAAACAAAGAAAACAGACCAAAACTTCTGCTCTGTGTGACTTGCATTCTAGTGGAACAAGAAGGAAAAAAGTAAAACAAAAACTAAATCATAGAGTATGCTAGAATATGATAGTATTATAGAGGATTTGGGAGTGCTGGGATTTGGAGACGGGTACATGTTGCTATTTTAAATGAAGTGATCAGAGTAGCCCTCATTGAGGAATTGAGACGTAAAGACAGAAGTCTAGTGCAAAGGCCCTGGGATCGCATCAAACCTGGAGTGTTTGTCTTTGGAGAGCAGTGAGGAACCTGGTGGGGCCAAACAGAGAGTGAATAGAGAAAGGAATACAGGAGAGTACAACAGAGATAACTGTATTATGCTCTCCAGAGAAACAGAACCAAATGGACAGATTAGATAAATAGAGAAATACAGAGATACAGAGATATAAATAGCTATATTTATTTATAGAGAGAGAAAAAGAAAGAGGGAAAGATTTATTACAGGATTTATTACAGGATTAAAGATTTATTACTCAACTCATACAATTATGGAAGCCAGGAAGTTCCATAGTCTGCCATCCACAAGTTGGAGAACCAGGAAAGCCAGTGGTATAACCCAGTCTGGAGTCCAAAGGCCCTACAGTCTGGAGCTCCAGTGTCCAAGGGCATGAGAAGATGGACATCCCGGCCCAAGAGAAGAAAGAGAATATTTTCACCTTTCTTCTGCCTCCTTATTCTATTGGGGCTCTCAATGGATTGATGAAGCCCACCACACTGGTGAAGGCCATCTTCTTTACTCATCCTACCAATTCAAATGCTAATCTCTTCCAGAAACACTCCCCACAGACACTCCCAGAAATAATGCTTTACCAGCTATCTGGGCTTTCCTTAGCTCAGTTGATTTGGCACATGAAATTATAATAACCCATTTTCCTCATAAACCCATGAGCATTTGTTGGAGTAGTGCTCCCTGGAAGAAGTCTAGAAAATACTTAGCTAGGAGACACGTGAGTCTCTAATCCTCTGAGTAGACAGGGTCACAGGACCATGACTTTTTTCTTTTCTTTTCTTTTCTTTTTTTTTTTTTTTTTTAGCTCAGGTCCTCTGGCTGTGGGCCCTCAGAAAGTGTCAGTGCGAGAAGCCTCTGCCAGAACTCCAGGCTTCCACCTTTCTTTGTCACTCTGTTTCTATGATCAGAACTTAGGGGGAGTCCCAAGTGGGATGGAGTGGATGAGTATGAGAGAGGCATTGGTGTCCCCGGGAGAAGGGATCAGTCATACATGTTTTGCTCCTTCCCATATATACACAGGGAGTAGAAGTGAGTATGCATTTACTATCTGCCTTCCCTCCTAGGCTCCAAGATCCTAGAGCACTAAGAAGGTGCCAGGAAACTCGTCAGAAGGGAGGAGCATTCGGAGCTCTATAACGTCTTCACGTGATTTGGATCTGCACTCACACATCATTTGAGAAGGAAGCATCTATTGGAAGGGAGGCAGAGATCTGGTGCACAGGGGCTCACACACAGGGGATACCAAGCACAGGAGGAATTAAATTGCATGGTTCGAAGCTTCAAAAAGGCAGTGAGGAAGGCTGATCTTTGTTGCCACCTGCAGCCCAAAGGCCTTACTGCAGGCGGCTGGCCTCAGAAGATGGACTCTGGGGACCAGATCTGGGATTGCTTGGAGTTTGTGCCTTTTAGGGACAGAGCTTGGAATTTGCTTTAAGGATACACAGACTTTGTTTTGGCAGAATCGCTAGTGAACCTTCTTAGTTACACAAATGTAAAATCCAACCGGCAATGTTGTCAAATAACTCAAATGCCAGTGCTTCTGAGATGTTCACTTCTCTGTCTACGCTCACTTTTGTTCATTTCTGTGGTGCTCATTGAAGAAGCGGTGGTACATGTTAGCAGAATGGTATCCGGGAAACCTTGGCTCCCGTTCGAGACTTCTTCCTCGCTTTTATTTCCCTCCCTAATCCAGGTTTAGACGTGCCTAGAACTGCCATATGTTGTGTAGCCTGGGGTTTGTGTCCAACGTTTTAAGCCATGGTTTGTAGGGGCTGTGATAAAACGCAGGAGTAGGATGAGATGAAAACTGGGGTCAAAAGGTAAGTGTGACTTGGGGCGCCTGGGTGGCTCAGTGGGTTAAGCCGCTGCCTTCGGCTCAGGTCATGATCTCAGGGTCCTGGGATCAAGTCCCGCATCGGGCTCTCTGCTCAGCAGGGAGCCTGCTTCCTCCTCTCTCTCTCTCTCTCTCTCTCTGCCTGCCTCTCTGCCTACTTGTGATCTCTCTCTCTGTCAAATAAATAAATAAATAATCTTTAAAATTAAAAAAAAAAAAGGTAAGTGTGACTAGATGCTGAATCCTGGTTGGAATGGCACATGGGTTACAGGAAACCCTGAACACATTATTCTCTTGTCTAAGACTGCTCCAAGCCTTCTTGGAATAAAGACAGGTCCTTTATCAATGGCTGCCTAGCTGTCTGGCCCCTCTTGTAGATACACAGAGCACACACACAGACATTCATGCATACATACAATGCACATAGGTACACATGCGGACACCAGCCCATGCACACACACAGGCACACCATACATTTTGTGCACACGTACGTGCTTGCAGGCACACACATACACATGGACACTAACACGCACACACACACACACAGCCACACTCAGGACTTCCTGCAGCCATGTGGCTGCCTCTTCTGCCTGAAATGTCTTGACCTGCTCCCAGAGTTCCCCGTGTCCCTCACTTGGCTGGCCCCCATGCACGCCTCACTGCCTCTAAACCCCCTTGAGTTGGGACCTGACCCCCTTGGATGGGACCGCTTGCCCTCCCCGCCAGCCCGGCTCCCTGATGCTGCCTGAATAAGAGGTTATGACACTGTCTCCCAATCACTTGTTTACTGATCTCTGGCTCCCAACTACCAGTTGTACATAGTGAATGAGACCTAAAGAGTGCCTCTCCCAGAAATTTACACAGTCACAGTTCTGATTGGCTGGTTTCGGAATGAAACCTTTGGTGCGGTCGCCAGGGAGGAGGAGGAATTTAAAAAACAAGTCTTGGGAGGTGGAGGAAGAACATTCCTGGCAGCTCTGAGCTGTGTATGTTAGAAGTTACTTTCATTTCCCTCTCTTAAATCCCAGCATCAGAACTTCCCACCATTATTTGGAACAGAAGCCTGCAGAATTTCAGTCCAAGCCTCCCTGAGTGCTGTTTGAAGTGTCTTCCAGTCATTCTGCAGACAGCAGTCAATATGGGTCAGCTGTTATTCCTGACGCCCAGTTTCCCCACACTACACTATCTGTACCTTTAAAGGGTAGGTACTGTGTCTCCTAAATCTCCCGTGTCCTCTTCATCTCACAAGCACTAACATAGGACTGGCACATATTAGATGTTCAAAAAGGATTTTTTTTTTTTTCTCTTGTGAACCGTGCTCATGACCACCCAGACGGACCCAGTCTTCCTCCCAGCCACAGGCCCTGCACCAACTTGGATCAAGTTGAATTCCCATGAGTGATGGAGATGAGCAGGCAAGAGGAGGCAACAGGGCTAAGTAAACCTTGGAACCAAAGCACCAAAGCCGATCCCAGGGCATTACCAAACAGAGGGCAGGTGGGATGAGAGGGGGAGTGAAGAGGAAAATGGGTGAGGTCCTCGCAGCAGCTGGGTTGGTCCAATGTTGACCTCAGAGGCCCAGGCTTAAAATCCAGGTCCTGCTTGAAATACTTAGATGACTCCTCCAGGTCTCCTGGATAAAGGTAACCTCCCTCGCAGGGCATTCCTAGTCAGGCCCCACCTAACTTCCCATCTCCATTTTCAACAACTCCTCAACCACAAGCCCTGAGTCCCAGCACGTGATGCCTCCTCACATCCCCAAGGTGCTAGGAGCTCTTCTCCATCATGCCCTCCCAAGTCATTCCCTCTGCCTAGAAACGTCCAGGCCCACACTCTCTGCCTGGGAAACTACTCTTTCCTTGAGGCCCAGACTAAGTGCCCTTTCGCTTTTGAAGCTCTGTCCAGCCCTCTCTGCCAGCTCTGCCTCTGTCCCACAATGGGGACCATCCACCTTGCTACCATGGCTCTCCTTACACTGCATAATCCTGAATGATCGGCAAGACCCGAGTGATCATCCGCTAATCCATTTGAGACTCTACCTCTTCAGCACCTTTGGTGTTCCAGCAGCTACTCTGGGTACTGGTGACCTGAAACTGAACAGAACATGCCCTCCAAAAGCACAGAGTCGCTTCAACACATAAACACACAGGTATGACCCGAAAGCCAGGTGACAAAGGAATCAGGGCATATGCAGGCCATGGGGAGGCAGGATAAGTACCTACACTTACTAAAGGAGTCAGGCCAGCATGTGTCTCCTCTGCTAAAACCCTTCCCGTAGCTTCTCTTCACACATAAAGATAAACTGAAGCCCTCACTTTGCCTTTAAGGCCCCCATGGCCCAGCCCCTGCTGGTCTTGCTCACCTCCTAACCCCCTCCCTTATTCTCCAGGCTCCAATACCCCTGGCCTCCCACTGCTGTTTGGACACACCAAGCCCCTTCGGTCTCAGAGCCTGCAGGCTTGCTATTCCTCTGCCTCGTCACTCCCAGACCCGCTCACTCCTGTCCTTCAGCCTCAGCTCAGACGTCAGCTCCCCATAAAGAGTCACCTCCCCTGACCACCTTCTCCCAAGTCATTCCATACCTACTCCGCCCACGCTCTATCATGTAAACTGCTCTTGTTTTCTTCTTTGATTGGTTGCCTGTTTAGTGTTTCTCCCGCTCAACGATCACCTCCACGGAAGCTTGTTCTTATTTGCCAGCCTGTCCCCAACTCCCAGAATAAGCTGGGGGGAGGGGGTTTGGGAGAAGGGGGTGGGATTATGGACATTGGGGAGGGTATGTGCTTTGGTGAGTGCTGTGAAGTGTGTAAACCTGGTGATTCACAGACCTGTACCCCTGGGGATAAAAATATATGTTTATAAAAAATAAAAAATTAATTAAAAAAAATGTGTGGAATGATATTGCGGTCAGATGGGCCAGGATGACCTTGAGTTCCATCATGTACAGCTCATGCGACCTTCCCAAGTTATTTCACCCCTTCTAGTTCAGTGTCCTCATCTGTCAAATGGGTACAAATGCTTCCCTTGCAGGCTGGTTCTGAGGGTGAAGACAATCTGTCCTTGAACGGCCTGGCCCCTGGTGCATGTTGAATGGACGCAGAGTAGTCCCACAAAGGAGGAAGTGGGCTGGCAGCCCACTGCTCTGAGCACTGACATCATGGGCTCTCTGCCCTAGCCTGCTCCTGACCCCAGATTGTCTGTGAAATGGAGAGGGATCCAGGCTCCCAGGACGAGTGTCAGTCTTATTCACAAACTCTCAGCCGAGTTCCAGCCCTGTATCACTGGCTGGGACAAGTCACCTGACCTGAGCCCATCAGTTTCACCACAGCCTTAAACTCAACACACCCAGGACAAACTCGCCATCTCTCCCTCACTGCTCCTCACACGTCCACTAGCAGACAACCAGTGGCATGGGTCAGTCGGCTGAATGACATATTCACTGTGAAATATCTGATTGGCAAATCACAAGATTTGAACTAAAACTACAATTGTGAGCAGCCCGAGATGTTTTCCATGCATGGATGGGTGGGGGAGAGCTGGGTTCTTCCTGCAGCTTCTGGCTATTTCTAGAAGCTCTGGAGCAGATGGGCTACAGGAGAAGCTGTGGGCAGCCTTCCAAGTACACACCGAGTGACCCATGCACCTTTCATTAAACACTGTTCACAGGAGCCTACTAAGGCCTCATACTAATTTCCTACTGCTGTCGTAACAAATTACCACAAATTTGGTGGCTTAAAGCAACACACATTTATTATTTTACAGTTCTGGAGGTCCGATGTCTGAAATGGGTTTCACTGGACTAAAATTCAATTGTTTCTCCTAGAAGCTCTAGGGAAGAATCCTTTCCCTTGCCTTTTCCAGCTTCTGGAAACCACCAGCATTCACTGGCTGGTAGCCCCCATTCACTACATTTGAAATTAGCAGCATAGCATTTTCTAGTCTCTGGCTCTCATCCTCCTGTCTCACTCTCGTGAGGTCCCTTGTGGTTACACTGGGCCCACTGGGATAATCCAGGATGGTCTCCCCATCTCAAGACCCTTACCTTAATCACGTTTGCCAAGTCCTTTTGCCTTGTGAGGTAAAGCATTCACAGATTCTGAGGGTTAGGATGTGGACATCTTTGGGGGTGTTATTCTGCCTACCACACAGATCCTGAGCAGGAGGAGGTTGCTTTGGGGGATCAGCCTGGAACTCAGCCTCCTGCCTCCCTACCGACTCTGTTCAAAGTAGAACTCAGTGCGGGCCAGTGGCTCACTCTCCTTGACAAGTTGTACTGGCTGCTGGGGCTCAGCTGGGCCACAGAGAAACCAGCCAGGCCAGGCAGCGGCCTCAAGCCTGAAGGCTGAGCCCAAGCTTCTCTGGAAGAAGGTGAAGCGTGTGGCCTCTTCACCACCCTTGTACAGGTCCTCGATGTTCACATCCTGTGGGGGCAAGGGGGCTACTGCAGGATGAGGCCACTGGTTGAGATATCAGTCCTAGAAGCCCGCTGGGGGGGGGGGGCGGCAATGAGGGACTTTAAAGGGAGGATCTGTACCCAGGGCAGTGCCTCCAGCAGGTTCTGGAGGGCAGGGGTCTTGGCATTAGGTGCAGAGGGAAGGGGAGGCAGGTGTGGATCTGGCTGGGAGTCCACAAATGGGTGCTGAGAGGCCAGAGCACCCTGGAAGCCCAGCCATGTCCACAGGGCCCCCCAGAACACAGCGTGGTTTCTCACCTCCAGCTGCAGGGTAGGCCCCTCTCCTGTCTCCACACAGGCTAGGCAGCGACGGCCTCCCTGGATCCCCAGGAAGATGGGGACTTTGGTGCGGTCCAGGCCTCTGTTGGGAAGTATGCAGATCTTCTCTGGGAGGAAAGAGAGAGAAGAGAGCCAGGAGATAAAGGACCAAGATGGCAAGCTCTCAGTGAGCTAAGCCCGGGCAGACAAGAGCTACGCCAGGGATACCTGGCCTGGCCCCTGCATGGAGGCTGCTGGGCAGACTGGGACCCTTGCAATGGTCATGACACCCTCAGAAGGAGAGGTCCTCAGCTGCTCCCTGCCTCTTCTTACTGTCCCCAGAGGCAGGAGGGAAGGGGAAAGCTGACAGCAGGTGGTGCATGGGTGTGTCTGAGGGGAGGGGGACCCCACATGCTCACCTGCACAGCAATTGTCCGCACTGGGATCTCCCACCAGGAGCTGGTCGCCTCTTAAGTATAGAGCCTTCTGATCCGCATCCTTAATTCTGTAACAAGACAGTGGCGCTGATGGCCTGCTCCCTCAGGCACCGCCAAGCCCCAAAGTCTTCCCCACCTCCATGCTCTGGCATACCACACAGAGCACTCAGGTGTTCATCTCCTACAAGTGAGAAGTAGGTGCATGACCCCACCCAAGAGCGAGTGAAACCAGGTCAGCCTTAAGGCAAGGGAAGGTCTTCTGGAACTTGTGATTCTCAGAGGCTCCATTTACCAGCGCTGGCTTTGGTCAGGGCCCCTGGGGCAGTGAGGAAATCTAGTACCTTCTCACTGATGGGCAGAGTTTTTCTGATTATGCTACTCCCTTTACGTGCCCTTCCTGAGAAATTTCCTAGTGAGGCTCAGACGTCTCTAGGATAGAGTGAGCCTTATCCCAGTTTTTCTGGGCCTCACCCAGTTTCACAAAATGTTTCATTTTCTTCAGCAAAGAGGATTACTTGAATGTATAATAAAGTGTGGTTTGTGGGGCACCTGGGCGCCTCCGTCGGCAAAGCGTCCAACGCATGATTTCGGCTCTGGTCTTGATCTCAGAGTCATGAGATCAAGCCCCACATCAGGCTCTGTGCTCAGCACGGAGTCTGCCTGAGCTCCTCTCTCCCTCTCCTTTTGCCCCTTCCTTTTGCGCTTACGTGCTCTAAAATAAATAAATAAATAAGTAAAACATAAATAAATGAATAAAATCTTGAAAAAAATATTCAAATATTTTAAATATTTTAAAGGCTTTTCAAATATTTTAAAGGCTTTTCTATAGAACAAAATCCACAAATCAGGAAAAAAGTATATCCTATGTGACAGCAGGGGTGCCAACGTGCCCCCACCCCATTCCATGTGAGGTGTGTTCTGGGGCGGCCCTGCATTATCGGTGCCAAGTTTAGGAGGTGGGTGAAGAGCCGGAGCAGGGCGTGATTACAGTCATTTGGGGTTGGCGGTGGTTCCAACGATCAGCCTGGGAGGGTAAATACGTGCTGGGAGCAGGGAGGAAACCATGGAGAGTGTGTGCAACATCAAAGTCACGCAGGTTATTAGCTCAGTGGCTTGGCTGGTTTCAAAATGTCTGTCAGCTGCTCTCAGGACCTGGGGAGCCCTCCCGATCTCCCAAGGGCAGAAACTTGGGGCCAATGCCATCGCCTCCAGGAGATTTTTCTCTCCCAATAACAGCTAATTATACTACCCTTAGCTAAGGACTGTATGTATGTGAACCCTAGGTTCCCTGGTATAATAAAAAGAAAGATCTGGAAAGACCTTGGGCTTGCTAGCCAGCCTTCCCTCTCCAACCTGGACAACCAGGGCTTGGGGGAAATTCATCTGCGGGCAACATTCTCTTTGGAGACCAGAACCCAAGTGAGATACCCCAAAAGGCTGACGTCTGTCTTGTTATGTGGGTGCTCCGTGCACACATGTTTTGTCCTCTCAGGCACGTTGTAATTTCTAGAGGCCCTGACTGGCCCTCTTGTGTCTAGGACAGGGCAGGCCCATGGAGGAGCTGAGGAAATGCGGCCTAGAAGTCAGTCCTGTTTTATTCGCCTTATGTCTCATCTCGTTCCTCAAAGGGCTGGAGGCAGTTTATAGTGAAAAATCACAGGCAATAAAGTGTAACCTGTAAGGAAAGTCTCAAATGTCAAATGAGGTAAAAGGGAATTGGGAGTGCAGATAGGGAGGAAAGGCCACAGAGGCCAACCTATAAAGATGCCATCACTGAGATTCAAAATTGGCTCTGAGCCCTTAGGGAAAGGACAGAGCAGCACAGAGGGTGAGTCTTGCCTCTGTGTGACATGCGGTAATTTATTTAACCCCTTTGAGCTTCAGTTTCCAAATATGAATGGACTCAGTCATGCCCTCCTTGTAGGTTACTCAGGAGGGAGGCAAGGTAGCAGAAAGGCTGGCATCCATGGTCAGGGAAGAGAGCTATTGTTATGATGGTGATGATTAAGCTTAATTATGGGACACTTGAGATTTCTCGATGAGAAGGAGCTGCCTCTCTCCCCTCAGCCTTCTTTCTGTCTTCCCACATCATCCCCAGACCCCTGGTTCAGAAAGTGAGAACTCCAGGAAGACTTACATGTAGTATCTTGCCATGGGGAGGGAGCACATTCCTGTGGTTGTGGGCGACTTGTCCTTGCTGAGGGGGAAGGAGAGAAGGGCTATCAGAGAAGGGTGGGGAGAGCTGGGGGGCAGACCTCCTGGGGAACCCCCAAACCACCAAATCACAGGGTAGAAAAATCTCTCTAGACTGCTTATCTATAACTGGCTTGCCAGAATCTTCCATGGTCTCCCCAGCCCAGCAAGCTCCAGGCAGCTCTACTTCACTCTCCTTTGGGGCCATCATAGTGCTAGCTTGGGAAAACTAGAGAACAGGTTCTCCAAAGAGTTTAGACAGGAGTACTTTCAGGGGCTGAGACTGAGGTTGGCTGTGCGCCAGTCTCCCAGTATGAGGATGAGCTGAGCTCAAACCCTGTCCCACTGCCCAGCCAGGCCCTAGAGTCACATGAAGGTTCTGATTCACCAGGGCTTGAAGTGACTCCACGACCAGCTAGGTTGGGGAACTAGTACACCATCTCGGTTTTTCTCACTCTCCAGGAAACATATAAATCACCTGCCAGTTCTGGTTCCCAAGGTCTGGGCTGGAACCTGAGACTGCATTTCAAACATGCAACCAAGTGATATGAACACCGCTGGTCCCTGGCCACACTTTGAGTAGCAAAGTACTATATAGATGATCCTCAGCCCAGCCAGGTCACCAGCTGTGTGGCCTCAGTGCAAGCACACTTTGTCGTGCTCTCTCTCAGCCAAACTACTGGTGCTCCTTTGGTTATAGCTGCAAAAATAATGGGCAGGCTAGCAACTATGCCAAGTTCTGGTATGGACAGATACAGTGCCAAGGGCCCTTAGTGGGGAGGATGATTCTTACTCCTGGTCAGTGTGAACATAAGGAGTGGGCAGGAATTTAGGGCAGGTCCAATCCAGCTAAATCTCCAGGGGCCCCAGAAGCCTCCTGTCCTGGCCCAACCCCAAATCCCTGTATTTCTCCCAAAGACTGTCATATCAGGCACCCCCTTCCTGGGTTCTGGCTAGACTGCGATGAAGTGAATTGGAGTGAGAAGCCAGCTTCTAGTCCATCAGAGAGCCTGAGGTCCCAGGGCTGAGAATCTGTCATGGTCCCGGCCAGTGCACCACACCCTCCTTCCCCTAAGCTTTCCCTTCCCTAGTGCCCCCAAGTGAACTTTCCCTGGACTCTGGCCTATTGTCCTCCCTGGATACCATCTCTGGCTGTCTCAGACTTCATCAGTCCACCTGTCCTGAGTCAAAGACCACCACCCAAGCAGTACTGGGCTTTCTCCATCACACCCCCACCTTGTTCTTCTACACATTTTCTATGTGGACAGTGCTCTCTCCAAGGCCAATATTAAATTCTCTGGAACTAAATCTAAAGACTGTTTTGATTCTTCTTGTATTTGGCTTCTGCCTCCTCAGAGATCTTGACATTGACTGACTCCTTCACACTTCCATTTTCCCCTTCTCAGGTCCCTGTAGATTCTCCCTTCCATTTGGCAGTGTCCCTAAGGCTGGAAGTCACAAGTCTAAGTTCTAAGCACTTCTCAGTCATACCCCCATGGAGTTGCCATTTATCCACTGCCACAGCTGCAGTGATCACCTTGTTCTAAAGCCTCCCAAGCCCCGACTGAACATGCTTCTTTGTCTCCAACAGTCCATAGGACACCTCCCTTTGGACTTCTTGCCATCCCACCCAACCAAATAGATCAGAAGTCAAATCAGTCTTCTCCTCCTCCCAGCCTATTCATCCTCCCCTTCTCCTTACTCTATGTCTGATTAACCAGCAAGTTCGATAAATTAGTCTTTAAAATATAATTTTGTCTTCTTTTTTTAAGATTTATTTATTTTTGAGAAAGAGAGAGAGAGAGCACGAGCATGAGTGAGAGGGGCAGAGGAAGAGAAACAGAGAATCTCAAGCAGACTCATGCTGAGCATGGAGCCTGAGGCAGGGTTCAATCCCACCACCATGAAATCAGGACCTGAGCTGAAATCAAGAATTGCATGTTTAACCAACTGCACCACCCACATGTCCCTGAAATGTAACTTTGTCTTCTTAATAGCCATTGTACCTGTGCCTGTATTCCTGGCTTTTCTACCTTCAATCCAGCCTGACCTCTGGGAGGCACTGGACCTGTGTTCTAGGTATTGCTTTCACAACATTCCCACCCAGCTCCATAGTCTACAGTGACTGCCCATTTCATCATCATCTGGCCCTGACACACTTGTATGAGTATATCTCGTGGACACCAAACCACCCCTCCAGGCACATGCCTTCTTTCTTATCTTCCCAGTGGGCATGCTTAGAGTTGTCTTTGATTTCCCTCCCTCAAAAGCCATCCCCTGTCCTTGCCAACAATTCAGGTCTTTTGGCATTAGAGCCACTGGATATGGTATCATTTATCAACAGGTTGAGTCTCTAGCTCTGCCAAATTAATTATCAGGTCAGAGTAAGCTCAGACATACAAGGTCATGTCACCTCAACTTCAATTCTCAAAATCAGCCTCTATAAGATCATGGAATTAAAATCTGTGGTTACTAAGATTCTTTCCAGATCAAATGATCTATGATTCCATAACTCAGAGTTTAATGTATCTTTCCTGTATCCTTGCAACTCCTACTCTGAACTCCTATTAAATTTCTCTGTATGGTGTATTGTTCTATATATAAGCATTTGTTTCCCTTATAAAAGTTAACAATATCTTGATCCATGAAGTGTGGCGTGGAGCTCCAACCAACCTGACACAAATATCTGCCTACAAGTGGGCCATAGAAATGCACACAGAAGAATTCAAAGGCAAGATTGGGTTCTAGACCTAGCTCTGCTACCAACTGGCCCTGCTGCCTTTGAAAGTCCTCTTTAGTCCCTGGACCTCCAAATAGTCATCACTAGGATGAGATGCTGAGTAAGATCAGTATTTTTCAAAACTAAGTTTCACAATGAAAATTTACATAGAAACCTAATGAAAGGAAAATGGATAAAAGGGACTTGTTTTTGCTGAATCAAAGAATGAGGGTGACACCAGACCCATGCTAACACTGTCATTGACCCTAAAGCTGGCACCAGGGTATACATAATGAATGCCAAGCCTCATCACACACTATTGAATACCATTGGCCTGGCTGATTTCTTCTGAAATTACTTTCTAAAATCTATGGCTCTAAATGTTCAAAAGTCCTGACTTGGCTTAATCTATGCCTTCTCTCGCATTCTTTCTATGTGCTCCCAGACTTATTTAGCATCCCACAGTGTTCTGTGGAGGTGATACCTTGTTATCTAGAAAGCTTGCCAGGAGGAGTTAAGAGAGGGGGTGAACCAGAGATATTGATAGAAAGGAGAAGGAAAACGAGAAGGAGAGATTGAATACTGCCTATCAACCACTGACCTGAAATCCTGGGTCCCTGGGACGTCCGAGTGATTTCTCCAGGGCATCTGCCCTGAGTTTATACTGTCTGGTCAGGGTGGGTCAGGCCTGCAGCAATCGTTATAATTAGCTTCAGGATGGGAAAGAAGAGCCTAGGGATTTCACAATGTCTTTAGCACAGTATGGATAATAAGGAGGTGGGAGCATTAATGAGTGTTTGTTGAAGGGGGAGAGAGTCACCCATAAAGCCCTGGCAAAAGCCAGTCACTGGGCCCCTGCTCATAGCTACTGTCATTGACACTGTTATTGGTGGCTTCAATAGCCAGATAAACAGGCTTGGGGTCAGATGGCTTCATATCACCTTCCCGTTGGTGCTCCCATGAGGCTACATCCTAGGCTTAGAGAGGTAGAAGTGGCAAGAGGGGGATGTGTATAAGGGGCCCAAGGACAGAGCAACTTCTGGTGTTTTAAGCCAGGCTGTGGCCAGCGAGACAACAAAAGAGAGGGGACTGATGGCACTGAGAATATGGCCTTGTTTGAAAAAAGGGTAGAGAATTCTCTGCTTTTCAACAAGTCCTATTAGCTGTTACCAGGTTGATGAGATAGAACATTTAAGGAAACCCACCTACAGAAGACATTGACCTTAGATCCATCCTGGGACTGAGCAGCCATCATCTGCCCTGGAGGAGTAAGACACATGATACAGTGTGAGCAGGGCAGGAGTAAAGAGAATACTCAAGCCCCTAATCAACATCTCTTACCTCAGTGCATCCATCCACTCACCTGTCTGTCCAACCATCCGTCCATCTGTCCATCCGTCTACTCATAAGGGGTGGAGAAGCTTGACACTGTGCCCTCTAGAGACTCTCTGCCTTACTGTACTTTTTACTCTTAGTTCCACAAAGGGCCTGGTAAGAAAGTAGGAGAGGTTGATCCACATTACAGAGGTTGCAAGAGTGAAAGGTAAGAAAAGATAGGCAGGGAAGGGGACCCAATTTCTGTTTCCTAAGGCCAACAATCATTCTTCACCCCCTCCCAATCTCTTATCTCTCTATGGAAAGGACCAACGCATGGGGTATTTTGTCAGACAGTCAATGAGCATTTACTGAGCATTTTCACTGCTGGGTGACAAAGATGTGCATTGCATGGTCCCTGTTGTTAGGAAGCTTTACAGTCCAGCTGGGGAGCTAAGTCATAAATACTTAAGAAGATAATTAAGAAGACCAGACTCCCTAATCTGCAGGACAATGGCACATTGGAAACAATAAAGGCAGAGAATCTCCTTGGGTAAAAAAAATTCCTAGAATTGAAAGGGCCTTAGACATGGCATATAGACTCCCTCCAAAGGGAGAAATCTGTGCTATGGCACCCCTGAGACATAGTTAATCAGGCTCTCCTTCAATACCTCCACAGTATCTTGAAGAAACCCTAACAGTGCGTATGGTCCTTGAGATTAAAATTTTGGGGTCACACATAACTTCTACTCTTCAGTCCTGCTTGTGCCTCCTGGAATTACACAGAACAAGTATGTTTTTCTACTAGGAAGAGATTTGACTGTTTGAATGGGGATTTCTGTGTATTGCTTCTCCAGGGTAAAGACTTTCAGCTTCCTAGCATCTGTCCTAATGACTTGGTCATGGGACATTCTCTACTATTCAGGACACACTCTGAGTCCTCAATGCCTATTCTTGGCACAAATGCAGTGTGATGTGGACACTACACCTCTGTAAATACAGGTTAAGCTGGGGGCTTATATTGAAATTGAAGAAATCTAAAACCACCATATCTTTGTCATGTGGTTCCCAAGCTCATACATTCCTAAAGGTAGCATATTACATTCCTTCTTTTTTTACTGACTCATGTCAGGTCATCCCTGCTAACACCATTTGTAACTCTATCATCCTACAAATGATGAATCAATCACTTTAGGCAGGAGAAAACTTCCAGACAGAGGTGATATTTCAGCTTCTCCTTGAAGGGTGGGCCCACTTAGATGGGTAGAGAAGAGAGAAAGAATAGTCCAGGGTGGAGGAATAGTTTCCACATTCTGTATTCAGCAGTTTCCATGTATTTGTCAAATGTTATTTGAAGTGCTTGGAAAAAATCAATACAGCCTTGACATTAAGATCATTTCAGGGGTCATACACTGCAAGCCAATTATTACAATGAGGGGAAGTTGGCATAGCAATGTATCACAGTCAGAGCAGATGACCAGAGATCTCAATTCAGCAAAGGCTTCTTGGAGGAGGTGATGATGAGACTATGGCTAGGCCCATGGACAAAGAGAATGTGAACTGGGTCTATAGAAATAAGCCTGGTGCCTGGAGCCTGTGTTGTCAGCACTCCTGGGGAGCCTGTGGCAGGACCTGTGCTGTCTGCTACCCAAGGGCTTTAGCTGCATCTGGACCTCAGCAGCTCCACAGAGACAGACCCTTCTGGTCCAGCCACCTCCTTGCTGTGCCTCAGCAGAATCTGAACCTGCCAGGCTGGTCTGACTGGTGAGTTGCAGGAAGGATACCTGGGGCTCAGATTTAGGACTCTCCTCTGGTTTTTGTTCTGATCACCTAGAGTTTAGGCAGGGATGTTGGAGTCACAGTCCCAGATACATTGGACCAGAGGTGAAAGGGTAGTCAAGAGGAGCTAAACCTTGCAGGCACAGAGAATAGTCAAAAACTTTATTATGATCAGCTGTTAAACTGAATGGTGGAATAAAAGAGTTGATGTTGATTTTGAGAAGGAAAATGAAAATATCAGAGAAAATTGCAATCATAATAAGTGCATTTATTTATTTTTCCCTATGTATTAGTTATCTATTGATGTGTAACAGGTGATCCCAAAACTTAGTTGGGACACCTGGGTGGCTCCGTTGGTTAAGTGTCTGACTCATGGTTTCAGCTCAGGTCATGATCTCTCAGGGTCATGAAATCAAGCCCTGCATGGGGCTCCACACTCATCAGGGAGTCTGCTTGAGATTCTCCCTCTCTCTCTCCTCATCCCCACCACATGCGTGCGCGCTCTCTCTCTCTCTCTCTTTCTTTCCCTGTCTCTCTCTAAAAAGATAAATACATAAATCTTCTTTAAAAAAAAAAAACCTTAGCAACTGAAGGCAAAAAACATTTATTTCCTCAGTTTCTGAGGGTTGGGAATCTAGACCAGTTTAGCTAGGTGTTTCTGCTTCAGAGTCTCTCCTGAGGTGGGAATTGAGCTGTCAGTCAAAGGTGCATCATCTGAAGGCCCGACTGGGGCTGGGGAACTGCTTCCAAACATGCTCATGTGACAGCTGGCAGGAGGCTTCCTTTTTCAACACATGGGTCTCTCTATAGGACTGCTTATGAGATGGAAGCTGGCTTCCCCCAGAGCAAGTAAACAAAGAAGCAGAGAGAGAAAACAAGATAGAAGACACAGACTCTTTCATAGTCTAATCTCAAAGTGATGTAATATTACTTCTGCTTCTGCTACGTTCTGTTGGTCACAGACACAACTCAGGTGCAGTGTGGGAGGGAACACACACATGATGAGAGATGGGGTCAGCAGCAGCTGTGTTGATGTCCTAGGACTGCCATAACCAATTGCCACCAAGTTGGTGGTTTAAAATGATGCAAACTTGTTCTCTCACAGTTCAGGAGACTAGAAGGCCATCCTCCCTCTGAAACCTTTGGGGAATAATTCTTCCTTGCCCCTTCCTAGCAAGAAGTTGCCTCAGTAATGGCATTTCTCGCCTTGTTGCACATAAATGCAATCTCTGCCTCCAGGTCTGGGTCTCCGGTGTTTCTCTCTTTGTCCTCTCCTCTTCTTGCAGGTGTAGTCCTGTTGGATTTAAAACCCACCCAAGTACAGCATGGCCTCTTAGCTAATTGCATCCGCAAAGAGGGACACGGTCTCTGCAAATAAGGCCACGGTCTCAAGTTTCCAGAGGGACATGGATTCCAACCAGCATGGGACTCTTTGGAGGCTAAAACCCACACCTTGAAATCTCAGGGGGCTGTGACAACTCTAGGTCCAGGATTGATCATTCTATAAACACTCTCTCCAGGAGATTCTAGCCATGCTAACTCATCATATTTTCTTTCTTCATGGCTTTGCTGAGGCCTGTGAGCTGCTTCTCATCACTGCTGAGCAGAGCAGCAGAGCTCCATTCAATTTGAACTTCACTCAGGGAAGTGGATGCTGAAGATGATCAGAAA
Organism: Mustela erminea; assembly: GCF_009829155.1. Classification (NCBI taxonomy): domain Eukaryota; kingdom Metazoa; phylum Chordata; class Mammalia; order Carnivora; family Mustelidae; genus Mustela; species Mustela erminea. The sequence continues at coordinate 104,245,573 of NC_045620.1, forward strand.
TAGTGTTTGCTCTCTTTTTCTCAAGATTAACTTAGTACACAAGAAGTCCATCTTCACTGTAGAATGATTCGAATATTGGAAATAAATAAAAGAACAAAAGAAAAATCACCTGTAATTGCTAAATTGACATTCCAAAAGTTGAAGTAAATTCTTCTAGACTTTTTTCTGTGCAGAAATATATAGATAGGCATTTTTTAATAAAAATGAGATTACAAGATATGCTACTTTGTAATTTTGCTCTTCTCAGTATATCACAAGCATCTTTCCATGTGAAGAGACACCAGCATCTTAGATTTTAGTGGTACCTCAGGTTTCAAATGTATGACATGTCTGGTTGTTTTTTGACCTTCTGAGCTGGAGTAAGTTCCTTGGACACCACCAACTTCTGCCATGGCTAGAGCATGAGTGTTGAGACAGAAAAGGTATAATATGATGGCAGCTAAGTTATAGGCAAGAGGAAGGGGGCTGGGCCTTGGGTCCCAAACTCTATGACCTCCCCCTCCTGCATAGTGGTAGATGACAGAACCTCATGTGGGCATTTGGTGGCCCTAATAGGTTTAACTCAGGATGGGCTGGCTGGTGGCGCTCAGGGGTACTGGGTAAGTTATCATGAAGCATGAAGGATTTCCACTACTTCCCCTATCCTAGCTCCTTGGGAACCTTTTTATGTGGCTTCCAGTTTATCTTGAGTGGTTTTTGCAAGGTTCTACATGAGTAGCATCACTCAGCAGGGAAGAAACTGTGAACTAAGCCCCCAAATCTCAAAGGATTTATCCAAACTGGGAATCAAAAGGGAGAGTGGTTGAGTGCCCAGCCAGAGGTGGGGCCCTGAGAGCAGATGGGGAGATGGTTGCCACCAGTGTCTTCTTCCACCTCCGCCCCTGCCTAAGCCAGTTCTGACCAGGTAGGTTCTGGGGGGTACATTGCCCTAATCACACTGTTGGAAGTAGAAGTCTGTGATGGGGTTTCCCCAGCTGGCATCCTCTGAAAGCTGGGTGAGTGTGAGAGGCCGGTCTGCTTCAGGCAACGTGCAGAGGAACCAGCCCGGGTAGGCAGCTGACTCAAACCTGGAGGTGAGCCCTGTGTCCCGCCGGTAGAAGGTGAAGCTCTTGGATTCGTTGGCACCAAGGTAGAGTTCCATGATGTTTACTGGCTGTGAGCAGAGGGGTATGACAGGTGAGGGGAAGGAGCAGAGGAGGCAAGAGTGCTGGGCCACAGGCATGAATAGGTAGGGCTATAATCCAGAGAACCCTGGGAGGGAGAGGAGCTCTGGCCCCAGGCTGCTGGTTTAGTGAAGTCAGATAGCAAGGATGCCCCAACAGGACTCACCTCTAGTTTCAGAGTTGGTTCCTGCCCTGTCCCACACGACAGGCACTGGCTCCCTCCCTGGACTCCCAGGATGACTGGAGACAGCTTGGCATCCAGAGACCGGTTGGGAACAACACTGATCTCCTCGCCTAGAGAAAGGAAGCCAGATTCAGGGGCCTTGACTGTCCTTCCCTCCCTTTTTCTACATCATGGACCTTGGAGCATAAGAAACTGCATGAGACATCCTGTCCCCAGACTGGGCAGAAGGAAAGCCTGTTAACAGCTGTCATCTAGGGAATGTGGTGTCTTGCCAGTTGGCCCAATGACAGCAAGGCATGTAAGCACATTATACCATCCCCCATCTGTATGCCCACCCCCTTGTCCAGGCTTAACCTTTCACATTTTCTCCAAGCCCCAGGGGATATCTGGCCACCTCCTTTAATGTCTCTTGACCCTCTGGCCTTATTTAGAAACTTGATAAGCCTCTCATCAGAGTTATTTGGACATGTTTGTACCACCTGTGATATTCCTGAGAATGGAAGAGGGTCTCATTCCCTTCTATACCATCTCCCACCATGTATACAAACACATACACCCACACACTCACACATAGATATATTCAAGCTTATATACATGTACAAACACACACACAGAAACACACATGGTGGCCCCAGAGCCCAGTAAAAGTGTCCCAAGTGGGCATGTATATGCTATTTTAGAGAGACACCTGTCACGGTGTCTGCGGCAGAAAGAGTAAGATGGTGCCACCGCTATCCGGGCCCCATCACTCTGAGGGACCAGGAATTCCCAGAAAGCAGAAGGGACCCAGGACAAAGGGGTAGAAAGTCACTCCCACATGGGAATAAAGTCCTGGAGCTTTTAGCACTGGCTCCCAGGAAAAGGAATGTTTGGCCTAAGTCCACCTATGAGAGAAGAACAAAGCATTCATTCTGGAAAAGATTCCCACCTTTGCATGAGGCTTGAGGTGGCCTGCGGTTAAGTGCCCTCACTTTGCTGGAAGGTGTAGTGTTTTTTGTCTGTGTTCAGAGCCTGCTTTTATGATGCCCCATCTACTGTGTCAGGTCTGGGGTCTGTCGGCCAGTTTACATCACTATTCTAAGTCCCCTCCAGGCCCCCTCCCCTCAGAGTCTATAAGGACCTAGGGAAGTTGGGTCCTGTTTTGCCACGAACCTTTGATGACCTTCCCTGCATGCAGCCCTCCAGCTAGAAGCTGGTTGTCATGCAGATAAAGCACCTTCAAGGCCGCATCCTTCATCCTGAAACATCAAGACAGGATGACAGTTAGGGGAGAGGTGGGTGCTCGGGCTTGCTGGGCTCTACAGAGTCCCCCACGGTCAGACATTGTCTCATTCTCCTCCTGCTGCACCAGAAGTAACCACCCAACCTTCTCTGCCAGCTCTACTGGGCTCCTACCCTACCAATGGGATAACAACACAGCCCCCCACCTGAGTCTCAGATATGCTCCTTCACCCTATTCAATCTTCTTTATACCAGCCAATCTCCATGTGTGATGTTGGAAAAGAAACTGGACTGTGAGTCAGAGTGCTGGGTTCTTGTCCGGCTGTGCCACCATTGCTACTGAGTCACAACAGACAAGTTGCTTGCTCTCTCTGGGCTTGAGTCTCCCCGTGGCTAAATTAAGACAAGGGTTAGATCATGCCCATGCCTTTTCCAGATGAAAATCTGATTCTTCAATCATTACTGAAGACACATCAAGGCACATTTACTTCCACCTAGTAAGTGACAAATATCTTTAAATTTAAAATTCTTGGGGCACCCGAGTGGCACAGTCAGTTGAATGGCATACTCCTGGTTTCCGCTCAGGTTGTGATCTGAGTGTGGTGAGATCAAGGCCTGTGTCAGGCTCGCGCTCAGTCTAAGTCTGCTTAAGTTCCTCCCTCCCTCTTCCTCTGCCCCTCCCCACTGCACGTGCTTTCTCTTTCTCTCTCAAATGAAAGAAATCTTTAAAAATTTTTTAAATAAATAATAAATTTAAAATTCTTTTGTTTTGTTTTCAAATTTATTTATCATCTCTGATCTCAATTGATTTTTTTACATCCTGGGAGGTGAAAAATATATCCTAAAATGGATTTCTTCAGGTGTTATACAGAAATAAGTATGCTGTATGCAAATTGGTTCGATGGTAGCTAAACACAAACAAATCTTGTTCAAAGTTACTCATATATCCCTTAGAAGAAGACACAGAAAGCAGTATTTCCTACATCTTTTAATCAAGGAGAGCCACTGTCTAAGGCCACTCATAGGATTGGGGCTCCACAGAACACACCTTGGGAAAAGGTATGGAAGTCTCTGAGTTCAGAGAGGACAAAGACCATTTTCACTCAGTAGCGCAAAGTCCAGAACACAGCAGACCACCTGGCTCAGTACATGTCTGCGGTCAGACAGACTGATTGACTAAATAGTTTTGTTGTTGTTTTGCCCCAAAGGGCAGTATGGGTGTGATAGAGCAGAGTGACATCATTTCACCCCAGAGGGTGGTAACAACTCTGGGCTGGGTATCCGGATTTCAATTCTCATTATGGATACGTGGGGCTGAAACTCAATGCAGAGTGATCCACTTGCTCCCCCTTCTTATCAGGAAACCCCATGAGGTGGCCAACCCCAGCCTGAGAAAGGCTGGAAAAACTTCTCTTAGGACAATGAGGGGCTGTTTACAACTTCCCAGCTGCCCACCCACCAACAAGAGCCCCAGCTCTGGGCAGCCGCAGCCCCTCCCTACCCACAGAGGATGGACAGCGGGTCTACCCGGAACTTTCTTCCCCCAAAGGACACAGCCAATCAGAGGTTCAGATACTCACCGGAAGCACAGCGCCCCACTCAGGACCATCTTGACCTCCACAGTGTGTAGACTCTCTTATCCTGAAATAACACAAAATCTTAGGTGGAGATAGAGGCTGGGCTGGCAGGGGCTTGAGAAGCAAGCGGCCTTCTGACCCCACCCTACCCCTTCCCAGAATGTGACCATTCCCCATAGAGTAGGGGACTCTAGGGCTGGGGTCAGGAGAGAGCCCCAGTCCTGCTGGGGAGAATGAAACCCAGCTCCCCAAAGGACACCTCAGAATGTTCCTTTCTCCTGGCAGAGCCTGTGGTATCTGCCTGCTCCCCTAGGATGCCTCAGCCCTTTTAATAATGCACGAGGGAGGAGCCCCGGAAACCACCACAAGCTGAGGAGGAGCAGCGCTTCCCAGGCATTTCACACCACCCTAGGCCTCCAGAAACACCTGCTCTTCATTACCTCTCCCAAGGAAGGAAGGTTCTGGAGATAATCTTCTTTCAACAATTCTGACGAACTTCCCAGTGGCCTTCAAGTTCGTCGTGAGCCCTCAGCTCCTGGACCTCAGGCGCTTCCAGACCCAAAGGGTTCAGTGCAAACAGCCCCTTAAGGAAAGCCGATTTTAGAACAAGCCCCCTATTCTCCCCTTTCTTTTCTCTTTTCCTTCCTTCCTTCATTCCTCCTTTTTTCCCTCTCTCCTTCCCTTCTTTCCTTCCTTCCTTCTTCCATCCTTCCTTTCTTTGCCAGGCTTATGGGAAATGCTGAAGGTGGGGCTTTCCTGCTTAGGCTATGTTTAGTCTACATATTCATTGTAGAAAAACCTGAAAATCCAGATTGGCAAAATAAATACATAAAAAAAGAAAGAAAGAAAGGAAGAAAGAAAAGAAAGAAAGAAAGAAAGAAAGAAAGAAAGAAAGAAAGAAAGACAGACCCACACCACGAATACTTGTCTTCTGTGAGCGTACCATCAGAAAACCAATGTTGACACTTTTCCTCGGTGTATATCTATGCATGTAACTGTCAACTGTGTCTCCCACAACTGTGTCATAGTGCCTATACTCTATTCAACTTGTTTTTTTCATGTAGCAAAACAGAATATCTTTTCATACCAAACACGAATTATGACATAACATTGAATAGCTGCATACATTTCATTGCATAGATGCCTCATTGATTTATAGCAACCAATTATTATTAGTCTATTATTGTTTGCTATTGAAAATCATGTGGTGGCAAACATCTTCATATCAACCTTTTCTTCGCTCATGTGTCTGATGATTTCCTCAGAAAGTAAAATCTAGCCCATGTCACCTGCGATCGATCTTTCTCCAATACCTATTTGGCAAATTAATATGTAACAATTCATGCAGCTTCGGTACCTCCACACTCTCTCTGTGATGGAGCTGAGTTAAAGGCAGAGGACTGTGCATAAAAACAAACAATTTAATGACATCTTGAGTACTGCTGATGGCCATATATTGCTAAGGTACAAATTTTAAAGAAATAGTGTTCCAATTTATAGGCTAAAAAGTCCTTAAAGTGTTCAAGAATAAATAAAATATCAAGTTTTTCCAATGTGCCAAACACCTTTCAGAAAACTTTAAAATCTAAACATTACTTTAGGCAAAATCATTAAAGTGACCAAATGGAAAGGACACTGAAAATAAACATTAAAAAGAACAAAATGAAAAAGAAACTCCAAAAGGTGTTGGCCTGTAGACAAAGTTAGTTTTTTTTTTTTTTAAAGATTTTATTTTTTTATTTTAGAGAGAGAGAGTGGGGGTGGTGGTGCGGAGCAGAGGGAGAGAGAAACTTCAAACAGACTCCCTACTGAGCCCAGAGGCCCACTAACTGACTCCAGGCTCTATCAAATGACCCATGAGACCACGACCTGAGCCGAAACCAAGAGTCACACGTTCAAAGGACTACACCCAGGTACCCCAAAGTGGTTTAAGCAGGCAGACTTTCATTTGTAAAGTGATTATAGGGAAGTACATATTGTTTCACTTTAAAAAGCTGCCTTCTGGGGCGCCTGCGTGGCTCAGTGGGTTAAAGCCTCTGCCTTCGGCTCAGGTCATGATCCCAGCGTCCTGGGATTGAGCCCCCCCATCGGGCTCTCTGCTCAGCAGGGAGCCTGCTTCCTCCTCTCTCTCTGCCTGCCTCTCTGCCTACTTGTGATCTCTGTCTGTCAAATAAATAAATAAAATCTTTAAAAAAAAAAAAAGCTGCCTTCTCTGATCCACTGACCATAGTGAATTGCACCCATGTGTCCACAAGACACATCTGCGGGGCTTCCTCATTCTAATATGGAATGACACCAGTGCTTGGCTGCCCCCCCTCCGGATGGAGCAACTTGCTGGGGGTACAGGGGAGATGTGTCTGCTCTGCAGTGTGCTTCATGGTGATGGGTACAGGATGAATGGAGGGAGAGGTGAATGAATGAGCTAAGACAGTGAAAGTGACAAAAACAAGACAAACCCCCATTAAGAAATGTAAGTTCTTCAAACTTGAAAATAAGACAGGGTGGGGCGCCTGGGTGGCTCAGTGGGTTAAGCCGCTGCCTTCGGCTCAGGTCATGATCTCACGGTCCTGGGATCGAGTCCCGCATCGGGCTCTCTGCTTGGCAGGGAGCCTGCTTCCTCCTCGCTCTCTCTCTCTGCCTGCCTCTCCATCTACTTGTGATCTCTCTCTGTCAAATAAATAAATAAAATCTTTAAAAAAAAAAAAAAGAAAAAGAAAATAAGACAGGGTAGCTTGAAGTCTGCCATCATGACGCCACCAGCTTTGGTTTTCTTTTTCAACACTCCTCTGGCTATTCAGGGTCTTTTCTGGTTCCATAAAAGTTTTAGGATTATTTGTTCCATTTTTTCCAGTGAAAAATATCTATGGTATTTTGATAGGGATTGCATTGAATGTGTAAATTGCTCTGGGTAGCATAGACATTTTAACAATATTTATTCTTCCAAAACATGAGCATGGAACATTTTTCCATTTCTTTGTGTCTTCCTCAATTCCTTTCATAAATGTTCTGTGGCTTCTAGAGTACAGATCCTTTTACCTCTTTGGTTAGGTTTATTCCCAGGTGTTTTATGGTTTTTGGAGTAATTGTAAATGGAATTGATTTCTTAATTTCTCTTTCTTCTATCTCATTGTTAGTATATAGAAATGCAACTGATTTCTGTGCATTGATTGTATATCCTGCTGCTTTACTGAATTCCTGTATGAGTTCTAGCAATTTGGGGGTGGAATCTTTTGGTTTTTTTCCACATAAAGTATCATGTCATCTGCAAAGAGTGAGAGTTTGACTTCTTCTTTGCCAATCTGGATGCCTTTTATTTCTTTTCGTTGTCTGATTGCTGAGGCTAGGACTTCTAGTACTATGTCGAGCAACAGTGGTGGGAGTGGGGATCCCTGTCGTGTTTCTGATATTAGGGAAAAGGTCTCAATTTTTCCCCACTGAGAATGATATTCACTGTGGGCTTTTTGTATATGGCTTTTCTGATATTGAGGTTTGTTCCCTCTATCCTTACACTGTGGAGAGTTTTAATCAAGAAAAGATATTTATAGCAGTAATGTTCATAATAGCCAAACTATTGAAAGAGCCAGGATGCCCATCGACAGATGAATGGATAAAGAAGATGTGGAGTGTGTGTGTGTGTGTGTGTGTGTGTGTGTGTGTGTGTGTGTTATATATATGATGGAATACTACTCAGCCATCAGAAAGGATGAATACTTACCACTTACATCGGCATGGTTGGACCTGAGGGTATTACACTGAGCAAAATAAGTCAACCAGAGAAAGACAATTATCATATGGTTTCACTCAAATATAGAATATAAGAAACAGCACAGAGGATCATAGGAGGAGGGAGAGAAAATGGAATGGAAAGAAGTCAGAGAAGGAGACAAACCATGAAAGACTCTTGACTCTGGGAAACAAACTGAGGTTTGCTGAAGGGAAGTTGTTGTGGGGGGGGATTGAGGCTATCGGGTGATGGGCATTAAGGAGGGCATGTGATGTGATGAGCACTGGGTGTTCTATCCAGCTGTCGAATTACTGGGCTCTACACCTGAAACGAATGATGGACTATATGTTGGCCAATCAAATGTAAATTAAAAAAAGAAGAAGAAAACAAAACAAAATGGTGACCGTATGTGCTCTCAATGTCATACTAAAACTTGGTCAAAGAGGCCCCACCAGGGGGCGCCTGGGTGGATCAGTGGGTTAAGCCGCTGCCTTCGGCTTGGGTCATGATCTCAGGGTCCTGGGATCGAGCCCCGCATCGGGCTCTCTGCTTGGTGGGGAGCCTGCTTCCTCCTCTCTCTCTGCCTTTCTGCCTACGTGTGATCCCCGTCAAATAAATAAATAAAACCTTTAAAAAAAAAAAAAGAGGCCCCACCAGGAATTACTCAATTCTTTAGGAAACAGATGCCTTTGGCTTATTGATGACTGAGGATTAAACACCAGACTCTGTGAACTTAGATGTTAACGAAGAGGAGACGGATTGATAAACTGCAAATCATTTCTTCCCGAAAGAAAAGATAGGCCAAGAAGGTGCAGTTTTACTGCTTTGCAATTCATTAGGCAGGTCTTTTTTTAAAACCTAAGTCAGCCAACCCATTCCACTATTTCTTTCCTGACTGATCATATCTTTTGAATAAGCTTTATCATCCTGCTGTTCCCTTCATTTATTAATAATGATAAATCTTTGGCACATTGTTCACTCTGTGTGTGAGAGTTGTGTTTCGGATCTTTTTGAAAATTAAACTGACACTACTAAGATAATATTATTTAGCCCCAAGTCACACATCATGTGTGGTGGTTTTATTTTTTTTTAAGATTTATTTATTTATTTATTTGACAGACAGAAATCACAAGCTGGCAGAGAGGCAGGCAGAGACAGAGAGAGAGGGAAGCAGGCCCCCTGCTGGGCTCTCTGCTCAGGGGCTCTATCCCAGGACCCTGAGACCATGACCCGAACCAAAGGCAGAGGCCTAACCCACTGAGCCACCCAGGCTCCCTATGTGTGGTGGTTTTAAAAATCTGTCCACAAATTCTTTGATATTCTACCATTTAAGAGGTGGAGCTTAATTCTCCTTTGAGTGTGAGCTGGACTTAGTAGCTGGCTTCTAAAGAATTTACTATTTAGTGGAAGTGGCAGGGTGCTCCATCTGCGGCTAGATCACAAACGGTTTTGTAGCTCCCTCCCAATCTCTCTTGGTTCCCTCCCCTGGGGGAAGCCAGGGGCCATGTCAGGAGGACACTAGAGCAGCCTGTGGAGAGGCCTGTGTGGTGGGACCTGACAAGCTATGTGTGAGTAATCTTAGAAATGGGCCCTTCAGACGAGGAGACCCTGCTGACATCTTGATGGCGACTTCACAAGACGTCCTGAGCCAGACCACCCAGTTCATCCCACTTTTCTGGTTCCTCATTCTGAGAAGCTCTGTAAAATTATAGTGCTTGCTGTTGTAAGCTGCTGCTAAGTTTTGGGATAATCTGTTACACAGCAACAGGTAACCAACACATTGTGTCATCACCATGGGCAGTTTCCACTCCTGATCATTCTCCTTAGTCCTCAGTGGGTATCCTCCCTTCTTAGGAAACATCTCAATTCTCCGTGGACTTCATCTGACCATAGAGGTTGTCCCCGAAGCTGTGCCAGTCTGCAGAGGGTTAATGCTCCCCGTGGTGCTTCTCACAAGTGCCCTGCAGTGGGGGTGCCTCCTGCTCTTGCCGAAGAGATGAAGTAGCAAACGGCGCAAGGTTACATCAGTATGTAAGCACACAATAGGAGTTGTTTATTATAGCAAAATAGTATTTTTTTATTAGGAAGATAACAAACATAATGAAAATAACCAGTATTCATGTGGTGTCCACTATGTCTCTAGAACTATGTTTAGTGGGTTTTTTTCTTTTTCATGAGAATGTTCTCATTTTATGCTCATAACTGCCCTATGTGATAAATGCTCTTATGATCTGTGTTTCATGGATGTGGAAACCAAGCAGAGCAAGGTTAATCATATTGTCTGATATGGAACCAATAATCAGAATCAAATCCAGGAAACCTGAATCTAAACTATTGACCCCAAGACACAACACGACAGTTAGATGGAACCATTTACAGTCTGCCCCAGATCATGTCACTATTCTGCTCCCTGGGTTTTTGAGCACAATAGGCAAGTCTCCGCCATGCTCCCAGGCCCCCACTAAACCAGGTTCTCACTAACACTTGATCTTATTCTTTTACCATACCATGCAGGGCACTCAAGCCCCAGGACCTCTTGCTCTTTCTTGAACAGGCCAGAACATTCCTGCCTCAGGGCCTTTGCACTGACTATTCTCCTTGCCTAGGAACCTCTTCTCCAAGATATAAGCATGGCTCACTCTCTCACCTCCTTAAAATCTTTGCTAAAATATCACCTTCTCCATGAGACCTATACTCACCATCCCATGCCTTCCTCTGCTGCTGCCACATTCTGCTTACCATGCTCTATTTCTTTCCAAAGTACTCACCATCTATTAACACACTGTATAATTCAACTGTGTTATGTGTATTATTCATCAGCCCCCACCCTATTCTGCTAGAAGATAAGCTCATACAAGGGAGGTGTTTCCTATTTTGTTCATTAGTGTATTCCAAGCACTTATGGTGGTACCTGGTATACAGTATGTCTTTAATAAATAATATTGCACTAAAACTGAAGGAGTTGTATGCTGTATCACATTGAAAAGGCCAGAGAGGGGCACCTGGGTGGCTCAGTTGGTTAAGCAACTGCCTTCAGCTCTGGTCATGATCTCAGGGTCCTGGGATGGAGTCCTCCGTTGGGCTCTCTGCTCAGTGGAGAGTCTGCTTTTCCTTCTGCCTCTCCCACTGTTTATTATTTCTCTCTCTCTCTCTCAAATAAATACATAAAATCTTCTTTAAAACAGGCCAGAGAATTGTCTACATTTTGTTCACAGCTATGATTTTTATTTCTCAGAGAGCTTTGATGCTTCTGGGGCATCATTCTCTTAATAGAGCAGGTAAGACCATGGTGGACAGTCTCAGCCCATGGGCTAACATGGGCCCACTATTTCCCAAACAACACTTGGTCGCAACACAACCATGTTCACTAGTTTACACAGTTTAAACAACACTTGGTCGCAACACAACCATGTTCACTAGTTTACACAGTCTGTGGATCCTTCTGCACTGCAACGGCCCAGCTCAGTGTCTGTGCCAGAAATTGCGCAGATAGGGTATTTAGGGCATGGTCCCTTGTAGAAAGGGCTTGCCAAACTCTGGTTACACCGTCTCAATTCAGGTCTAAATCTGTCACTTATTAGCATACATCTTTGGCCAAGTTGTTTGACCTTTCTGCCTTCTGGAGTTCTCATCTGTAAAATGGGGATAAAAATAGTACTTACTCAGCAGTGGCCGTTAAGATGATAAGGGTTAATGTATGTGAAGTGTTTGGAGCGTGCCTGGCACAGGCAGGTGCTTCAATGTCAGCTGTAATCACCATCGTCATCATCGGTCACGTGGCCTGGGGAAATTTGCCTCATCTCTCCGATCTGATGACTCATCTCACCTCATTTGCGTCTCTCTGTAAAGAAAAGAGGAACAATCACCTCACTGGGTTGTCATGAGGATGGACGAGAAAGACGCAGTGAAGAGCAGGGTCAGCTCTTAGCACAAATCCACCGACACCTGCTTCCCATGTCCTGTTTCTCACCTCTCTGCCCCACCCCCCCAGGTGTATAGGGAGGACCCTGAGAACATGTCTACGCTGACCTAAATCTGAGTCTAGTTCCAGGTCAAACACGTCCTTACCGTTGTGCTAACATATCTTTCCTGACCCAGAAAGGGAGAAGGCCCCAACCCAGCCTGGCTGAATGACCACAGCACATGCTGTGGATTTGCTGCATGTTCACTGCGTCAAGCATCATCTCGAAAGCCGTACAGGCATTGTACTGCGAAGTGAGTGCAATTTCTATTCCCATGGGCCTGAGAAGACAAAGTCAGGCCTAGAGAGATGAAGTCACTAAGCCAAGGTCACTAACTAGTAAGACATGAACCTGGTATTAGTACTCTGGCAGTTCGATTTCATACTAGCTCCTATTCCCCACTGTGCACATATAAGCCACATAATGCTTACAGACTTGGATGGAGGGTAGAGCTGGAGGCCCGGGGGGCTCCCTGCCAGAGGTCTTTTATAGGAAGGACCAAGGAGCTTCTTCAGAAAAACAGAAACTTCAATAAAGACAGCAGAAACCAATAGAGTTGGTCCAGAGACAAAAGGTTCCAGCATGACAGAGTGTGGGACACAATAGGACAGAGGGGATTCCTCACTCCCTGGAGTGACTTGTGGTGGCCTAGAACACCCATGGAGGCCCTGCCTGGCCTAGGAGAGCCAGTGGGGATGCGCAGACACACAGCCTCAGGGAGCTGTGAACAGAAGGGTCCCTCCTGCTACAGCCCAGGACTCCCACCCCGACGACAGCCACATCCTACATTCACTGTGCAGAGCGACAGAAGGCAAGGTGCCACTTGGCTCATAGTACATTTGGGTAACACTGGAGTCCCTGTGAAATTACAGGGAAGTCTGTGGGTCAGAGCACCGCAGCCAAAGGCTGAGCCAGAAATCTGTGGCTTTGTTGTCCTTGCTCAATCCCATGGCATCTTCCAGGGTGGAGGGTCTGGGGAAGGGCCAGTTCTACAGGCTGGGACCGGGGAGTGTGTGGGCAACGACAGGGTGAGACTATGGTGCGTGTCACACCCACAGGCGGTTTCTCCTGACTGAGTCACCCAGGGCAGGACCAGAGTCACTAGCCACTTCCTTACCTCAGATCCAGGAGAGACCCTCCAGAGCAGGTCCAGTTGCTTTGCTCATCTGTACTTCAGAGGCCTCCAGAGTCTGAGGACTCACCTCCCACAGATGACCTGGTTTGGCCATTCTGGACCTCTGGCCACACAACAGCTAGGACTTAAACCAGACTCTGCGGCTGAAAATTGGAAATAAACCAAATGTGGAAGGAAAAAGTCAATAGGAAAGGAAGAGCACTGGTCTGATTCCATCTTCCCTGGTCCCTGGGCCTTGCGCTCCTTCTTCCCAGGCAGAGTACGGGCTCTGTGTGCATGGCTATGTACTCACAGAGAGGGTATTCTCAGCCAGGCTGGACTGGGCGGGCCACACTTGAATTATTTCTTCCAAACACCCACCTGACCGATCCATGCTGTCTTTCCTCTTGTTTTTTGTTTTGTTTTGTTTTTGTCTCTTTCCACAGAGGACTTGGAGCAGTGAGCACCTATAGCAGAATTAAAAAAGGCAAAGGGAACTGCATTGGAAATCCCCCAGAGGAGGTCCCAAGACATCCATGGCTCTGTCTGTGACACTTGGCACTGATGGAGTAGAATCATCTCCTGTTGCAAACTCAAGAACCAGGGACTACTTCTTTATATAAAATATATATATATTTGTTTATATATAATATACAATTTATATATAATATATAGTTATTGTATATTTTTATATATATTATAAATACAATTGTATATTTATATATAATGATTATTAGATAAGTGTTTGCACAACTGTCCTAATTTTTTGTCATATTTAATTGTAGTAAAATGCACATATATTTACCATCTTAAACATTTTAAGTGTACGGCAACGTATGTTTTTTACATCCTTTGTTAAATCTATTCCTGAGTATTTTATTGTAAATGGAATTGATTTTTTATTTCATTTTCTAACAGCTTACTACCCATATATTTTAAAAAAACACAATTAGTTCAAGGATAATAAAAATAAACAATAATATTTTTGCAATCATCATAGGTGTGACCAATTCAGGTAAAAATCATCCACAGAGGTTAAAGCCTTCGTGCGAATGATGACGAGTAAGATATGCATTGTCTTAAGGAATCTCCTCACTGATCGCTTACCAATTACAAAAGGAAAATTGGTAATTTTGCAGTGGAGAAACGTGGCCCACTTCACCTTAACCAAGTGGCCAAAATGTTGCTCTCCAGGACTGGCGGGAGACAACCCAAGGCGTGTCCATCAGGAGATAGCACGCGGAGAAGGACACGTTACATCTTCTGCAGCTTTCCTGCCAAAGTCTGTAGGCTGAATCTAATCAAGAGGAAAACCAGACAAAGCCAGCTTGAGGGATGGTCACAAAGCAACAACAGCCCCTTCTTCTTCAACAATGAATGAACAACAACAATGCGGATGGAGTAAAAGTAGGCTGACGCGGAAAATATTTAGAAAATGTATCTCTTCAAGAGTTCTCTTCTCTATGTGGTGTGTGCTACCATTTGTGTGGGGAAAGTACACATTCAGAGGCCTGCTGGTGCCCCAGATTCCTCCCCAAAGATAGCCTGCAGACGGGTAGCATTCGTTATCACTATGGGCCAGAGAAAACTGGATGGGGAGAAAGAACTAATTTTCACTTTTGTTTATTTAGATGTGCTATTCATTTAAAGTTTGCTTTTTTACTTAACTCTAAAAGGTGGTTCTCAAACATAGTCCTAAGTGAAAGAAACCAGGCACAAAAAAGAACGCACACTATATTATTTCATATACATAATTCAAAACTAAGCAAAACTAATGGTATTTGCCATCCGGCCAGGGGTTAACCTCACCCTGAGGTTGGAAGAGGTACTGGAAGGGGCACGGGGCTCTTTTTTTTTCTTTTTTCTTTTTTATAAACATATGATGTATTTTTATCCCCAGGGGTACAGGTCTGTGAATCGCCAGGTTTACACACTTCACAGCACTCACCATAGCACATACCCTCCCCAGTGTCCATAACCCCACCACCCTCTCCCAAACCCCCTCCCCTCAGCAACCCTCAGTTTGTTTTGTGAGATTAAGAGTCATTTATGGTTTGTCTCCCTCCCAATCCCATCTTGTTTCATTCATTCTTCTCCTACCCCCTTAACCCCCCATGTTGCATCTCCACTTCTTCATATCAGGGAGATCATATGATAGTTGTCTTTCTCCAATTGACTTATTTCGCTAAGCATGACACCCTCTAGTTCCATCCACGTCGTCACAAATGGCAAGATTTCATTTCTTTTGATGGCTGCATAGTATTCCATTGTGTATATATACCACATCTTCTTTATCCATTCACCTGTTGATGGACATCTAGGTTCTTTCTATAGTTTGGCTATTGTGGACATTGCTGCTATAAACATTCAGGTGCACGGGGGCACAGGGCTCTTTTGGGGCACTTTATGCATATCATCAGAGAATTCAGCAAACTATATCCTCATGAGCTGTGCAGTGTCCTCTATATGTGTTAGACTCTAATTATTTTTAAGGTTTAAGTTTTGTTTTTAAAAATACAATTAACTTTTCTATATTAACAGTATATCCCACCACCTTACACTTATTCTTACTTCTGGTAGTTATTCTCTAGATTGCTTAGGATTTTCTACATGAACGATCATATCATCTGCAAAGAGGGACAGTTTTCCTTATATTCTGGTCTTCATTCTTTGGATATTTTTTTAAAAGATTTATTTATTTATTTGACAGAGAGGGAACACAAGCAAGGGAAGTGGGAGAGAGAGAGAAGCAGACTTCCTGTGGAGCAGGCAGCCCGATGCGGGGCTCAATCCCAGGACCCTGGAATCATGACATGAGCCAGGCAGACGCTTAATGACTGAGCCACTCAGGTGCCCCCATTCTTTGGATATTTTTAATTGACTTTTGCAATGGCGATGACTTCCAGTAAAATAGAGAGAACAACCATCCTTAACTGGTTACCATTCTTAGGGGGAAAAAATCCCATCTTTCACCATTGGGAGCTGTAGATGTATCTGTTTTTGGTAGATGCCCTTTCAAAATACTGAAAATATCTTTTCTATTTGTAGTTGGCTGGGACTGTATATCATGAGTAGAGCTTAACTTCAACCTAATGCTTTCTCTGTACCCACTGAAATAATTGTCTGGTATTTCTCCTTTATTTTGTTAATACAGTTCCCTTTTCTAGTTCTTATCTCTTAATTCTGACATCTAGGGAATTTCAGGATTGGTCTTCATTGCCCTAATTCCTGACACAGGGCCACACATTCCTTCTTCCTCATGTGTTTGAATTACTCCCTAGATATTGTTAAATATTATATTACAGAGGCTATTTCATTCCTCTGAAGAAGTTTATGTTTCTGTTTTACCACACAACTGACCTCATTGGACACAAAATGCAAATCCTGTCTCTCAGGTGGTGGCAAATATCTCAGATCAGTTCCTTTACCTTCACGGGGGCTTCTGGGCATGGCTCAAGGGTCAGCCAGAGATTTGGGCAGTTTTTACACTGAATTTTGTGGCTCTCCCTCACTGCCTCTCCCCTTCTAAGATTAACCCCCTCACTTTGCAGTGGCAGTAGTTATCCCAAATCTGTCCCACTGCTTCTTCAAGGAGGACTATAGGGTTTTCGATCAGTTTTAGTTGTCATGCTGTGCAGCTTAAGCCTGCTCTCAGTGCAAAAACAGGACATATGGGAAACTGACCCATTCACATGATTTTTTTCCCAACTAGCTACTGTCCTGCAGAATCAGCCTGCATGTGTTTGCTTATGCTCGTTCACTGATGCATTCAGTTTCCCTCCCCATTTCCCACCAGATCTTATAGCTCTTTTTGTGCAACCTTGGTCCAGTCAGAGCCAACTGGGCACCAAAGGAAACTCATATCTTTCAGTTCCAAGTATGTCTCTTGTGATGAGCACATTGCCATATTTCTTTACTAATCTGCTAATCTTCTTTTAACTGGAAAATTGAGTTAATTTAAATTGACTGATTGCTGAAATATATCCATTTATTTCTATTATCCTTTTATTTTTTTCATTCCTTTCTTTTTTTTATTCCTTTCTTTGATGCACTTTTTTTTTTCTTTCTCTCCTTCCTTTAGTGCCTTCAGTGGGATTGAGTGAGATGGTTTTCCTTGTTTTCCCTTTGTTCCCTCTTCCCTCAAATTTGGAAGTTACATGCCCTCTATTAACTTGATAGTTACTCTAACTATTTTAATAATCTTTCATGATCCAACTAAATACGAGGTTAACCAGTATTTTCAGCTGAAGAACTGTGCTGTAGTTGAGGATGGCCGCAGGGGTAAGATGGTGACCAACTTTTGGGGTATCTGGTTTTCCCTCCTTGGGTGTTCACTGAGTTTGTGATGAGGGCACAGTGGCACTCTGCCCTTTGGCTGGTAATGATGAAGGCTTTAGTTTGACGTTGGTGCCTGCCTTATCCTACAAAGCACATGCTGATTACATTCTTGGACACCCAAGATGCCTGGAGTGAGTTTGGCATCCAGGGTCCGATCTGCACTAGTTGACATCCAAACTAGAAACAAGAGGCCAGATTCAGAAGTCCAAGACCACCCTAGCCTTCCATTCTCCTCAACCCTTAGACCAATGACTATTTGCTTTCAGTCTGGTAGTAAGGGGAGAAGATCTCAAGAGGACATGGTTTGTCCAGTCCTCAATGGGCAGTTTCCTCCTGACACACTCTTTGCTCCTTTCTCACCTGAAACACAAGAATAGATGGAGATTCAGCAGTTGAGAGCATGGGTTCTCTCCATCCTGTCCCTGAATCCATGGATTCCCTGAGGCTTAATCTTTTGTCTTCATTTCTGTCCCTCTGTCTCCCTCTCCTATCACTGGTCCTCAAAGTCATGATGCTTATCTCTTCTCCTCGCATTCTGGTATCATGCCTTCCTAAAATAACCAAACCCACAGCCTCTCATTTGAACCTTAGTCTTCACTCTCCAGTATCTTCCCCCATATCAACCAGGCTCCTCAGACTGGACTGACACACAAGGATATCACCCACTGTCATACATCTCACTCTGTATGAACTATCACAGGGATGCAACCAGAGGTCACAGCTGGGTTTGATATCTCCCATCAGGAAATTATCTTTCTTACAGGAACTGAACCTTCTAGAGAAGACACATGGAGCAGAGATTGCTGGGGGAAAAAAATGGGCATGCCCAGAATCATTTGACTTCCCAGTAAGAAAGCTCCTTTTTCTGCAAGGAAATAAAAGTACCTCAAAACAGGGTCTGGTCCAGGGGCACCTGGGGAGCTCAGTTATTAATTGTCTGCCTTCAGCTCAGGTCATGATCCCAGGGTCCTGGGATCGAGCCCCACATCAGACTTCCTGCTCAATGGAGAGCCTGCTTCTCCCTCTGCCCCTGCTTGTGTTCCCTCTTGTGCTGTGTCTCTCTCTGTCAAATAAATAAAATCTTAAAAAAGAAAAAAAAAGAAAAAAAATGGGTTCAGAATGAAAGCAATTTTTTTTGTTTTTATTTTGGGGTTTCTTGCAAGTGTCCCTATATACTTTATTCACACAAAGTATTGTCACATCTTGAGTCTCTGTGTTTAAGCAAAAGTGTGTGGCCAGGCCACCCGCACCACACCTCAAGACCACCCAACTGAGGACATTCTTCCAAGGGACACTCGGGCTTTGGCAGAGCTGGGCTTTTTGCTTTAATAAGTAAATAAGTAAATACTCAATAATAAGTAGTAAGTAAAAATGTATACTAAGTTTCACTATAAAACTTACGCCAATAAGTTTTATTTTTTTAAAAGATTTTATTTATTTATTTGACAGACAGAGATCACAACTAGGCAGAGAGGCAGGCAGAGGGAGAGAGGAGGAAGCAGGCTCCCCGCTGAGCAGAGAGCCCGAAGCAGGGCTCAATCCCAGGACCCTGAGATCATGACCGGAGCCGAAGGCAGAGGCTTTAACCCACTGAGCCACCCAGGCGCCCTTGCCAATAAGTTTTAAATAAACTTAATAATAAGTTTAAATTGTAAAATGGGTAAATAAGTAATATTTAATAAGTAAATACTTAGTAATAATAAGTAAAAACTCAATTCTAATAATAAGTTAGTAATAAGTAAAAATAAGTATAAGTAATAACTCAATTCTAATAAGTAAATAATAAGTAAAAACTCAATTCTAGGGGCACCTGGGTGGCTCAGTGAGTTAAGCCTCTGCCTTCGGCTCAGGTCATGATCTCAGGGTCCTGGAATCGAGCCCCGAGTCAGTCTCTCTTCTCAGCAGGGAGCCCGCTTCCTTCTCTCTCTGCCTGCCTCTCTGCCTACTTGTGATCTCTGTCTGTCAAATGAATAAATAAAATCTTTTTTAAAAAACCTCAATTCTAAAAATACATATACACTAACTGGGGAGAAACTAAGTTTTCCAGCAATGGAACTCAAAATTCCAAAATGGAAAATGTGCAAAGTGAGAGCCGAGATACACTGTACCCCCTAGCTATACCCCAACTCCAAGCTTTGGCATCAGAGAAGGGCTGTCCTGGGCACCTAGATTTCTCATCCCCTAGCTCTGGGCCCCTTCCCTCTCATCTGCTGCTGGTCCCACATGGGGTAGGGCAGAGTTTGGTTTTTGGTCAGAAGCCAAGAGCAGTTGAAGAAAAAGAATGAAGGAATGATATCAACTTGCTCTGCACAGAGGACTGGCAAGGACAGCTCAGAGATAAATAGCATTTGGGTTAAAACTATGTTATTTACCAATTTAGTTCTCATATCTTTCACTCTCTTGGGCAGATCCCTGAGCCCAGCCAGCAATGAGAAGCCCTTTGGGGCTGGGATTATCTGGTCTGGATACTCTGTTCTCCAAAGCCTCCTCTCCATCCTCTTGTAGCAAGAAGAAAAGCATCTTTACTGTTTGGGAAGTGCAAAGCTCAGATCACAAGCTGTTTCCTGGCGCAAGTTATCAATACAATCTGTCCTCTGGGGATATCTCAGCCACACATAGTGCTTTGTAGTAGAGGGGAGAGAGGTGCCTATCAAGCTGTCATTTACTCTGAGGAGGAACAATACCAATGAACTACAAATATCTGTATCAAAGGCACACCAAAAGTCCTATTATTCATTCTCTCAAGGAGGGAAATGCCCAGGGAAGTTCTCTCATTGCAGAACTGCCCTAATTATGGTGCAGAAATCAAACTGGACTAAGAAACACAAAATTATCCATGCAAATTTAATAGTTCCAAACATCCACTCCTTTAATAAAGCTGACCTACAGTCAAATCAGCACATAAAATTTAGCATACAATTTTGATGAAAATCTGCCTCTAAAGCATAATATCTGGTAGTTAATAAGGCCAGCTGCCTAAACAGTCCTTAAATATGTTCAAAACTAGATAAAATAAAAAGACAACTGTAAGGATCTAGAAGAATCCCGTCATTCATATAATGATTTGAAGAATGTACAAAAACAGATAGTATGGACCTATCAGATCTTCTACAGGAGCTGGGTAGGGATATTGAGAGAATCCACAAATGAGTCTCAAGAGAACTCCAAAACAACCAAGGGTCTTGACGGTGGCATATCCACAGAGGCCCATGACAGAAAGAACCTGGATATAGTGAATACATAGCCTCGTGGAGGTTGAGGACCACATCTCTATCTGTGGTCCCAGATGCCTATAGACACCCATGCTTATCATGGGGAGGGACACAGAGAGATGCCACTTGGTTCTCAAGCACTTATAAACATATCTAAGCGTCAGAAGGAGGCATCTAGAGCCAGGGCTCCTCCAACTCTATAGATTCAGGTTTAGTTTCAGCAATTATTTCGCTATAGTTATGGGGACTCAATTACATTCTCCACACTGGAGAAACTTAGGGAAGGGCAAATTGCCTGCAGGTGGAATGCAGGCAGGGCAGTACAGCCCTAGATTTTGTCTTGCCCAGACACAGTCTCCTCTGATTGACTGAATCATCAATGCTGGGCCTCCAACAGCATCCACCTTAATCTAAACCAGGAGAGGGACATCTCTGAGTTCCTGCCTTTGAGAAATCGGGATGAGGCACTCTGGGCAGGATCAAGTGCTTACTCATTTCATAGCTCATGGGCCACTGAAGGTCTGAGAATGACCTATCCAGGAATTGATAGGTCCTTTGGGCACCCACAGAAATGCACTCTTCCAAAGGGTCAGGAGATGGAAATTCTAATTCAACATTGACTTTATCACTAAGAAGAACAGGGATTGAGGCCAGAACTCTGGTACCTAGGTGAATGTGATTATGAAAAATGAGCTTGGTGCTCTCTCAAGTATATTCATCAGAGGTTTTTCTCTCCAGAAAAAAGAGGAAAGATACCATGTGTCATGATTTTGGATGAATCCTCCTGGATTTCCTATATTTATCTCCTTGAAAGGATCTAAGTCTTCACCCCAGTGAAAAAAGAAAAAGATATTTTCAGATGAGTAAAACAAGGGCACAGAATCATACTATTTTCACTCATTTTAATTTTTATCATAGTAATACATGCATATTGGTTTTAAAAGCCAGATAGAGTTTTTAGAATGCATAACTATAAATGACAGATTCCTACCCATACCATCTTCTTTCTCTTAGTCCAATCTTCAGATCCATTCAGGAAAGATATTCTCTATTTGCAGGAATCCCCATACCTCTCTCCTGGGCTAAGCCTTATCCTGTGACTCCTGGGTCTTCTTCTTCCTCTTGGTCTATTTCCTTTTCTAATCCACTTCTAAGGGGCCATCTAATCATCTAGGTATAAATGTCAAAATACTTCATGGTTTTCTTTTCCTTTGGTGCAATCACTTCTTTTAGAATTTGCAATATTCACTCCACTTTCCCACTTGGTATTGGGCCCCCTAACAACATCTTAGTCAAGGAAACTCAAGTCACTTTCTTGTCATTTTTTGCAGAATGTTTGGTGGGGGGAGGGTGGGGGCGGGGAAGTGATATTTTGGTTTTCAAAGTTGTTTCCTCTTTTTTACCAGACCTGGTGCCAAAATGTTGCAAGCAAAGAGCAAGAATAGGAAAGGCAGAGCCCCTCTCAGGACACCCACTTTGGGTCTGCAGGGAAGGTGTTCCCACACTCCTGGGTGTAGTCTCGTTTCATCAGATTTCAGTAGGTGGTGTGTGCGTGGCTGTTGGGGAGGGTGTAACGATCAGCATCACCTTGCCTCTACCTATTGTTAAGCACCCTCAGAGAGACCTGAGTAGTTCCCAGACTCTTTCCAGACCATATCTCTTTTCAGACCATATCATCACTTGACCTATTGCTCCCTTGGAGAAAAGTTCCATGGTTCTAAGCCTTCTGCCAACCCCAGGCTTCTTTACATGTGTCATGAGAGCTTCTGGAATTACCTTCTGCTCTCCTACGTATCTCAAAATTCTGAGTGGGAGTGGGAGTTTCCACCAACTGCTTCTGAAGAATATTATCCCACAGTCCCTTCAAGCTCTGCTGGTGTAGGGAATGCTAGAAGAGTCTTCTGTCTTTGTATATCTCTAGAAAAGCCCACACTTTCTAGGCACTGGGAATTGGGAAGAGGTTTTTGGGAAAAGCTATAAGCAGAGCCATAACCTTGGAGAAGATATCTCTGTATTCTGAATTCCTAATGGGATTTTGAGCCTATTTTAGGGACCAGGATGCTTACTTACTATGGTGAACCTCCCTGAGGTCTGAGAAGGGAAGGAGGTCAGTTCCTCAATCATTCATTTATTAATTTATTAATATGTATTTATTCAATACAGACACTGCACCAGGGACTGGGAATATAGTGGTAAACTAGACAAATACCTCTTCCCTGGAACTGAACTTTATAATATAAGGAGGGAAGTAGAGATAAATACAAACAAGTTCATTACAACTGTGTGAAGGAAACAGTAACAAATGGGAGAGAGAAAATTCAGGAGGTAGAAGAGGCTTACTATGGACATGGTGCTTAAGGGAGGCTTCTTTGAGGAGGTGACATATAAGAAAAGCAGAGAATGAGAGTAAACTAATATCTGTATAAGGATTTGCACAAGCACAGCATATGCAAAAGTCCTGAGGCTATAAAGAATTTGGCATATTCAAGGAACTGAAAATTGGCATGACTGAGAAGAGTGATGGGGAAAAGAACTACCTTGGAAGGTAGAGGAGTTGGAGGCAGGGGTCAGGACATCCAGGAAATCCTTAAAACTGTGGAAGGGAATTTATATTTTCTTCTAAGTGCAAATGGAAGCACTGAAGGAGTGAACATAGAAATGATATAGTTTAAATTCAAAGCAAAACCATAGTGAGATACCACATTATACCAGTCAGAATGGCTAAAATTAACTGGTCAGGAAACGACAGGTGTTGGTGAGGATGTGGAGAAAGGGGAACCCTCCTATGCTGTTTTTGGAAATGTGAGCTGGTGCAGCCACTCTGGAAAACAGTATGGAGGTTCCCCAAAAAGTTGAAAATAGAGCTACACCATGACCCAGCAATCCCACTACTGGGTATTCACCCTAAAGACACAAATGTAGGGATATGAAGGGGCACATGCACCTGAATGTTTATAGCAGCAATGTTCACAATAGCCAAACTATGGAAAGAACCTAAATGTCCATCAACAGATGAATGGATAAAGAAAATGTGGTGTATATATACAATGGAATACTATGAAGCCATCAAAAAACAAAATCTTGGGCATCTGGTGGCTCAGTGGGTTAAATTCTCTGCCTTCAGCTCAGGTCGTGATCTCAGGGTCCTGGGATCGAGTCCCACATGGGGATCTATGCTCGGTGGGGAGCCTGCTTCCCCCCCGCCACCGCCTGCCTCTCTACCTACTTGTGATCTCTGTCTGTCAAATAAATAAATAAAATCTTAAAAAACAACAACAACAACAACAAAATCTTACCATTTGCAACAATGTGGATGGAACTAGAGGGTATTATGTTTAGTGAAATAAGTCAATCATAGAAAGACAACTATCATATGATCTCTGATATGAGGAATTTGAGAGACAGGGCGGGGGGTTGTGGGGTGTAGGGAGGGGAAAAAATGAGACAAAAAGTGACCAGGGAGGGAGAAAACCATAAGAGACTCTTGATGTCAGGAAACAAACTGAGGGTCACTGCGGGGTGGGGAGGAGGGATAGGGTAGCTGGGTGATGGACATTGGGGAGGGTATGTGCTATGGTGAGTGCTGTGAATTGTGTAAGCCTGATGATTCACAGACCTGTACCCCTGAAGCAAATAATACATTTTATGTTATTTTTTTAAAAAAGAGAAATGACATAGTTTAGATTTACATTTATCCAGATTATCCTGACTGACTCATGGAGACCGGATTGAATGGGCAGACGGTGGAATAGATGGAAATCACCAGTCTGGAGTCTGATTTACAGCACCAGCCAGCTATGGTGGTTGCCTGGTTTGGATTGGAGAGTGGCAGAGAAGCTGAAGAGAGATGGGTGGATTGGAGATCTTTGAAGGTAGACTTCTTAGGAGATAGACTTCATGGATTAGAGGTAGGGCTTGAAGGAAAGGAAGAATTAAGGGTGACTCCTAAGTTTCTATCTTGAGTAACTGAGATGGAAATGATGGGGTGTGGGAATGGGTATGTCTGATTCCTTCAAAATTCATATGGTGAAATCCTCACATCCAATGGGATCAGATTAGGGGGTGGAGACTTTGGGAGGTAATTAGATCCTGAAGGCAGGGCCCTCATCAACAAAACCAACAGCCAAATGAGGGAGGCCTAGGAGACTTTCTCCCCTTCCACCATGTGAGGACACAATGAGACGTCTGCAACCCTCTGAGGGCCCTCACCTGACCATGTTGGCACCCTTATATCACACTCCCAGTCTTCAGAGCTGCAAGACATAATGTTTGTTCTTATTATGCCTACCAGTCTATGGAATTTTGTTGCAGTAGCCCAAACAGACTAAAACCTCCCCCAAACTAGGGGAGCCAATAAAATATCTGAGAATACCTCATGGGTCCTTCTATGGTTTCTCCTCCTCCTCCACCACCACTTCTTCACTTCCTCTGTTGGAGGGTGCAGTATTGGATGGGCCAGCCATCTACTTCCTGCTCACCTCCAGTGCTTGTGGGATTTCTGAGAAGTTAATATTTATAAGAGCAGCCTAGTGTTATGTTGTGGTTTTTATTTTATCACTGTCTACTATTTTTTCTACACATTCAGCTATTTACGGAACTCATATTCTTTGCAGCTTTTCTGAGAAAACGTGCTTACTCTGTGTCCATTTCATTGCCACTACAAGCCTCTCAAAGCCATCCTTGGGTTTATTTATGCTTAGTCCTGACCTTGTCAGAGAAAAAAACTGAAATACTGGATTCCCCTGTTATCCTTTTCGTGTGCCCCTAAGTGCTTTATGAGTATGCATGAATGTATGTTGGTGCAGACTTGGACAAAATCCAAGAGGGAGGTGCCGTCAATTCAGTGGACATTGGCTGGAGGTCTTCTGAGAAGCTCTGGGTTGTGCTTTGTTTCTGCAGTAATCCCCTCCTGGAAGGATATGCTAACATCATTGCAGTCTCCTAAGGTCAGATATTGGCATACGGGGAGGAGGAAGAAGAGTTGAGACAGGGAAATTCCTAGCGAACTTTTCTGTGCTTTCCTTCCCCACCTTCTCTGAGGAATTTGATGTCCCTTCTTGCAATTAGGGCTGGCTCTGTCACAATAAAGCAAACTCCACTCTGACACATTTCAGTATCACCATGCAACGTGAATTCATTTGTTTCAACAATATATTTTGAGCAGCTGTTATGTAGGAGACAAGATTTGGCACCTAAGGAGTATAGATATATCAAAGTCACAATCTCTGCAGTCTGTGTACCTAGGAATTGGTTGAGGAAAAAGGAACAAAGAGACTAAGACAAGGAGAAATAACTGTAGCACAAGTCTAACAAAAGAAATTTCTGTCGTATGAAAAGGCAAAGTGCCATAGACATCAAAGAAGATAAGATGTTGGATTTACTTGGGAGGATAAGGAACAGCCTCTAAACACTTTGGACAGATGCAGAGTGCTAGGAAGACATAGGCAGGGGTCATCACCCAGTGATGAAAGTGGTTGAAATGTTTGCAAATGCATGTGCAGAGGCACAGAGGGAAGAAACCCAATGGGTTGGGTGTAGTTGGTAGAGAAAAGAAGCTCATTTTGACTGAATCTGTCTTATCCTGGGTTTATACTGGAAAGCAGAACCTGAGACAAGGGTTTTCATTCAGATGGTGAGAAGTAACTCCAGGGAACAGGAATGGGGCATAGAGAAATGAAGCAGGGAAACGAGATAAGCCAGTGCAAGGGTATGTTCTTGAGCTCAGTGCTGCCATGGGTGGCTATGACTCCATTTTACTGGGACCCTCTGAGGAACCGTGTAGGTAGAATGCATTTCAGAATTGTGCACCTGAAGGACCCAAGAGAGTAGTAGGTTCCCACCCACTCCCACCCCCTATTGGTCAAGGGTTCTTCATGGGCAGGCCCATCTCATTTCCAGGTATGTACATGTGAGTGCCAAGCAAGTTTCTGCAAGTGTCTTTCCCCAAGATGTCCTAGGAGGCTCTGAGCAGAGAGATACAGCTGCTTGGTGCAGCTGAGATGACATGATGTTAGGTTAACCTTCTCAGAGCTGGTCACACAGCAATGACTAGAGTAAGAGGCAGGCGAACAGGAGGTAAGGGGGGATTCTGGGATTATCTCAGAACCATGGCCAGTGAGGCACCAGAAAGTAATGCCACAAGGGTAAGTTCTGGAAAAATTATGCCTGGCTAAGAAATTTGAACTTAGTTAGCAATGGGTATCCCTTGCAAAACCTGATACCCCTGCTTGTCATGTGCAGAAAAGGGCAAGATCTCCTGTGGGGAGAGAGCCCATCATGCTCACATTCATGTGCATGATATTATGGTAAATTGTAGCTCCTTGTGACTGGCTAAGTGAATTTGGAGATTTTATGATGGGCTTTAAATAAAGTAACCCTCACCAAATGGACAACTGGCCTAAAAGCATCCTAATAAAGGAACTGTTGATTAGAGATTTGACTAAAATCCCAGAAAACGTGAATAATAACAGGAAAATATCAAAGCTGGCACTTCTACTTTGTGCTAATTTATAAGTAAAAATAAAGGCAATACAATAAGTTCTGAAAAGTCACCTGAAAAAAATTTAAACCCATACAAGTGAGTCTCCAAAATATGGATTGATTGAAATTCACTAGCGTTAATAATTAATCTTAACCAAAGTACATATTATTGTCAAATTGTTCACTAATGATATTATGAATCCATTACGATGACCAAAAAATGTAAAATTTTTATTTCACATTTATAATATCCTTTAGATTCATCTTTGGTGGGGTACCTGGCTGGGTTAGTCGGAAGGGCCATGTGACTCTCGATCTCAGGGTCATGAGTTTGAGCCCCATGTGGGGTGTAGAGATTAAATAGATAAAAACTTTAGATTCATATTGGAACACACATCATAATATTTGTAATAAACATGCAGAATTAACAAATAATACTCTTTTATTGACAGTATTGTATGAACAAAAATGTTTGGAACTCACATCTCTAGGCCATAGGTTGTCAGAAAGAAAAAGAAGAGAGGTGTGTACAGGAGGCATTTTGGATGTTGACTTAACTGGATGTGGCAGCTAAGTGGATGGCGGGACAAGATCTGGAAAGAATTAAAAAGTGACCTGGGTTTTATACTAGAATAATGTTCAGAGGGGAGACATGGTGCAGAAAAGGATGTCTAAAGGAAGAGGTGGTTTTGGGTGTTGAGAGTGAGGTGGGCTATGGATGGGCATCAGTGCATGCTGGTCTCTCAAGATGACCTATGGTGTTTCAGAATGGAAGGTTCTCTGACTGCTTGATCCTCTGTTCTGGAATCAGCCTCTCACAGCCCAGGCTGATTATAGTCCTCAGGCTCTAAATAGAAGTTAGTGGTGTAATTTTTGCCCCTCTCCTTGGTGAGAATAACAGGCTGCCCTGCCATTGTGGAAGTGGCTATGAACCAGTCTGGGTAGGAAACAGACTGAAAGGTAGATGTGGAGCCCTCCCTACTATGGAAAAAGAGAAAGGGCTTCTGTGCTTTCTTCTCCTTGGACATATCCATGATCTTTTTCTCCTAGGATCAGGAAAAAAGCTTATTAGAGAGGATTACTTAGAGAAAGGTCTAAATCAACAAAGCCCTGAGAGTGACTGCTTTCCCCAAAGGGAGGAACAGAGGCAAGGGACACAGGCAGGTGAAGGGACACCAGGTGTCAAAACAGACAACCTGCTGGCTCCAATAGCTTGTCTCTACCTCAGCATCCCACAACACCAAGTGCTTCTGATTCTCTGAGAAGCACTATCTTCCATGAGAACAGAGACAGGCTTAAGCCCCTTTTGTGGGAGCTTCTAGTGGGCACCCATGTCCACACCATGCAGGTGTGGACATTTCACAAGATTCCCAGCCTCCAAGTGGGTTGACATTTTAGGGCATTCATCATAACCAGAAGGATTCATTTCATGACTACAAATGCTACCTTCAGTGCAGAAACCACAGGCATATAATCCACACAATTCAGACTAATAACTTTCCCTTGTCTCCTATGCCACTCGGTGGCCTTTGCTTAAGTGGGAGCAGCCCAGCATCTTGGAGGAGTTTTGGGAGGCAGTTAAAGAAAACTGAGGATGAAGAAACCATAATTCCTTGCCTTTTGAAACATTCTTATGGGTGTACCCTCTGGCTTTCAGAGAATGCTCTGATGATGTTCAAATTAATGTTACAACCATGCCCATTGACTTGGGGGTCAGTCAAGTCACATCTCCTTCCTTAAACTGAACAATCCGGATTGAAAAACTGTCATTTTTATTCAGTGATATGTTAAATGAAATAAAAAGTGTATCTCCCAGTGCTTCTCTCATGAGCTATACCACCACTCACCTTAAGCTGCAGAGTAGGCTGGCCCTGAATTTCTGCACAGAAGAGACAAAGATGGTTGCCCTTGATTCCCAAGTAAACCGGATTGCCTTTCCCCGCATCATGAAATTCTTTGTCTGTACATGTTATTAAATCAAGACTGACTGGAAACACAGGAAAAATGGAAAAAGGTATCAAGCCCCAAGCAGCAGAAAGTCCAGTCCATCTGGCCTGACATTACTCCTCCCAGCGAGGGGAGGGGATGCAGAGCCATCAGGACATTCCCAGAAGGCTCCTCCCATTCACCATGCAGCTGAGACCCTTCATCATTATCTGAAGCCCACTTTCATTCTCTTACTTAATATCAGAACCCCAGTTGTTACCAAGGCATATTGCAACCCAAAAATAAAAATAAAACTCCCCACCATATTTGCAGCTAAATTGGATCACATGCTGAAGTTGTAACCCATTAGATAAATGTGGATGTGTTGTGTGGGATTTCTAAGAATGTTTTTTAAAAGGAGTTGACTCAGCTAAGAGAAGCTCCTTTCTTATACCCTGTGTCTTTTTACTGCTGGCCTCAAATACTTGGATAATGGTTGAGGAGAACTTGGGCTTGGTAAGCAGAAAGCTAGAATTTTTGGACTATGGGGGTATCATAGAGCCACCACACTGGCCTCAGCCTGCCTGCTCAGGCTTCTTTTTCATGAGAAAGAAATAAACTTCTTATTTAAGCCCCAGTTATATGGGTTTTCTGTCACTATTAGCTAAATTTAATTCCCAACTAATTTGGCCCAGAGGCCTGGATGTTCTGCATCTATCCTTCTAGGCAGGGGCCAAGAAATCTCCCATCAACTCTCTTTATTGAATTCCCACTCAGGACAAGGCTGCATGTGTGCCCCAGAGATTTAGCTGAGGATAAGAGAGACATTGTCATTGCCCCCACAGAAAATGAGACCAAACATGTAAGTAGAGAAATGACCAGAATAAATTGCAATGCCTGTTTTGGGGGAAGAGACCAAAGCCTGGGACAGTAGGAGTCCAAATTTAGAAGAATCAAGAAAGATCTCTCTGAAGAGGTGAAGTTCAAGACAAGAACTTAAAGTTAAGAGGAAACTAGTATAGGAAAACATGGGGGCTAAAGGAGGTCTAAAAGGAGAGCATCACAGGGAAAGGATGGACAAAGGCCCCTATGTGGGTCTTTACTGGTGCCCCTGAAATCTCCATACTAGCTCCCACCTCCCACCCCCAAAATACAAACACATGGGAATGTTACTCTTCAATTAACATAGTTCAGAAGGTCACTCTTAATGCTTTGCAGAGAATGGATGAGACACTACACAAATGAAGGAGGAGCGAGGACAGTGAGGTGGCAATGGCAGTGGCCCAGGTAAGAGATATTATCTCATAAATAAAGCATATTTTGCACATAGACTCCTCCATCTTTGCTGATGGATTGGATAGAGATCAAATCAAGGATGTGTCCTGAACTTCTGGCTCGAGGAAACAAGTGATGGTAATGCCACTAATAGAGATGGAGAAGACTGGGCTCATCAGCAGTTTTGAGAAGTCAGACCCCTAGTTCTGCTTGGGATAGATGAAGCTGGAGATGTCTGAGGGGACATGGAGAGGACGCGGGTAAATCGTTCAGAGTGGACTTCTGGGTTGGAAGCACAAATGCCAGAGTGATAAATGTGATACATTAATCTAAGAGACCAGATCCCAATCCTTTCAGAGGGGTTACATAATGATTGCAGACTGAGATCTGAGGATCTGCAACATTTGGAGATTTTATAGAGAAAGTGGAGTTGGAAAGGAAAATGCCAAAGAGAAGTCAGGGAACCACAAGAGAATATTTCTACAGAAGAAGATGGGAAGTGTTCAAGAAGGAAAGAGTTACTGATTATGCTGACTGTAGCTGAGGAACCAAACATTGTGAGGATAGGGAAGCATATCTGGTGACCTTGGGAAGAGGAGAGTGAGAGAACAGTTCAGAAGTCAGGTTGTTTACTGAGGGTTGCTGGGGGGAGGGGGTTTGGGAGAAGGGGGTGGGATTATGGACATTGGGGAGGGTATGTGCTTTGGTGAGTGCTGTGAAGTGTGTAAACCTGGTGATTCACAGACCTGTACCCCTGGGGATAAAAATATATGTTTATAAAAAATTAAAAATTAAAAAAAAAAGAAGTCAGGTTGTTTGATGCAAGCATGAGCAGCAGAAGAAGTAGAAACAGGTTGTGTAGCCAGCTCTTCCATGAAGACTAGTATATAGCACTGTGTAGAGATTGGTATACAGGGGGAAAGCGTGGTTAGCAAGAATGGAATGTGGGAATCAAGAGAAGGAATTTAGCGTTAAGCTTAGAAATATTATATTAGAGCATGTCTGTCAGTGATAGAAAGGATCCACCAGACAGATGAAGGTAGAATATACAGGGAAGAGAAAAATTAAATCAAACATTGAAGTCCTAACAAAAGGGAAAGAAGGTGAGGCAGACGGACTTTTGCTGGGAGGAAGGAATATCCCCCATTATTAGAAGAGAGGACACCGAATTAGGAAAGTGTACAGGTTTGGTGGTGAAAAGATGATTAAGTTTGATTCTGGGGACATAAGTGGCGATGGTTGAAATTTAAAGAAGAGAAACTCCAAGGGGAAGCTCAACTGCTGCTCAACTGGGCAACCTCTTCTTATCTGAAGACATTATCTCTTGATAAAGAACTGTCAACCCCTCACACCCTCATCTCTAGGTACAGGGATTCTTCCGTGGAAGAGAACCTTCTTGTCCTTCCTGTGAACATTGGGCTGCCACCTAGAAGTAGGAAAGGCCCAAGGCCAGACTCAAGCAAGCTCAGTCCCATTCCCAGTGGAGCTGGTGTCCCTTTTACAGGCTTTGATTGTCACTCACCAGGTTTGACATTGCTGCTAAAAGGAGTTGCTATTAGTGAATTTTCTCTCAGGATCCACACCATTTGTTGAGAATCATGAACACCAAAGGTTCTGGGAAACTCTGCCACTGAGAGAAGACAGAAAAGCACAAAACACATATGAGGTTATTCTACACTTCAGGACTCTATCTGCATCATGGTAATAATGGTTTTTGAATCCTTGAGGGTAGGATTACTGCTCTGAAAAAGAGTAGCTATAAGGAAAAAGGAAGAAGAAATACGGCAGGAACTGATTTGTGGATCAAAGCATTTGTAAGATTCTACCTGCATTTATAGTTCCCAACAGATTTTCAAAATTTGTCTTTTTTTCTAGGGATGTCAATGACTTATTGTTTTCTGATTGATAGTCTCTGGGTAGTGGGAGAACCAAAAATATTCAAATTGTCATCAGTAGGTTTCTTTTTTTTTTCCTTTGCTCTCTTTACCAAAATAAATAATAATTCTGAACATACGTAATAAGAAAAGAGCTAAATGCTCTGAGATTTTCAAATGCAGGTTTTGTAATCTGCATGGTTTAGTAAGAAATAAATGCATCTATGGCTGAATTAAATGATAGGGGCCCTTGTACTCTATTGTCTTTGGGGAGGCAGGATGGAGAAATTTCCAAGCTGGTTTTAAATTCACCACTCACCTTGTGGGGTAGCCATGACGGCTTCAGATCTTCCTGGGATAGAGGAGGTAGATTAGATAATAGAGAAGAGGTTGTCCACAGCTGGTCTTGTGGGGGAAAGAAAGAAGAAAAACATGTCATCCATTTCTCACCACCCCTCTTCTACCCTAGAATTTTGTGTAAAAAATTTTTTGAGAAACCTGCCCCAAGATCCTGTCCCAGATGCACATTTGAAACTAAGGATGGAGTTTTCCAAGGCCAGAAAACCCCAAATGGAAACTCTCATCTCGTCATGACTAGGTAGTCCTCGTTCTCCAGACTCTGATGGCCTTGAGATGCCCTCCATCCATCACATCTGTGGTTGTGAGGAGGTTCCAGAGCATCACCTCAGGCACTGCTTAGAACAACAAGTCTCTGGATTTAAAGGAAGGAATGGAGGTGAGGGGACTGTGCACCTATCTCCAGTCTGGCCTCCCATATGGCTGCTGAGGCACCAATCATCTTGACTTCAAGCTTGAAAACCTCTGAATAACGGGCAGCAAATCTACCTCTCTGACCTGCATCTTCCCCCATTCTTCATCCAAAGAGGCTATTGCTAGGATATTGCACATGGACATCCACACAAGCTCTATTAGGTATTTTGACTGTCAGGGGCCATCTGTCCCTGGGCTCCTAATTAGAGAACCAGGACAGTTCCCCAAGAAGGCCACAAACTCCGCATATTGAAAGCCAGCTGATCCCATCCCAGGATCCTCACAGCCTGATTAAACAGTTATCACTGGACAGGAAGTAAGCAAATCACCACCTGCACTCTTAGAAGAAATCCTCACTCCTCCAGCACCCTGTGCTTCCGCCAAGGTTCCCCAAAGCCCCCCAAGGCTACACATAGAGCAGTGAAACAAGGCTTCCCACAAATGGCTTCTGAGCTGAAATTACCTTTGTCCAAGAGATCCTCTTATTCCTGGATCCAAAGTTAAGGTTCTATCTGCATCCAAGGGCGCTGGAAAGCTATCTAAGACTCTTAACTTTTACTGAAGGAGAGAACAGACACCCAGATGCAAGAGAAGATCACAGGTCACCAGGCTTCATGACTAAAGGCTGCACCTGTAATCTCTATTATGGACTATGGCTTTCTCAGGACTCAAGTGCTGTGACTGAATCGAACAGGTCCCGAGCATTTTATCCACACTGGGAAGGAAGGAGGTTTTGCCTCACTTGGGCTGGGACTGCCTAACCCTCAATATTTACTGGTTCCTGGTGCCAGAGGATTCATCGAGTATGTAAATGTCAACCAAGCATTATTATGACTTGTCTATTCACCCTGAAAAAGTAGGTCATGTCAAGCCCTTAAGAGCAACAACCAGGAAATATAGTCATCAACACTGACCTTGAGGAAAAGAAACATTATGGGACTGCCCCAGGGCTGATGACTGGATTCTTTTGCCACAAAATGACATACTGAGATGTTATTCCCAGGAGTGGAAGCCCCTAGTAGGTTTAAGAAAGACTAAAGAAGAGGTGGGTCCTCGAAGACCTGTGAAGCTTACTCCTGGACCACAGTCACCATACTCTCTGTCAATCCCAGACCAGTTAAAAATGCCCCAGTATATGCTTCTCCAGCTTTTCAGAGTTTATGTACATGCTGCTTCTCCATTCA
The DNA here is from genome assembly GCF_009829155.1 of Mustela erminea. Lineage (NCBI taxonomy): Eukaryota > Metazoa > Chordata > Mammalia > Carnivora > Mustelidae > Mustela > Mustela erminea. The sequence continues at coordinate 104,279,578 of NC_045620.1, forward strand.
AGGGAGCCTCCCCTGGACAAAGCCTGCTCCTGGGCACCTGCCTATCACTGACTCTGGATCACTGCCCTGGATTAATGGGAAAGGGAGCCTGGCTCCCAGTACTCCACAGCTCTGAGCTAGCAGACACATTAGGCCTTACATAAAGGAAAACTAAGGCTGTTGAACTCTGTGCCAGTCCCTTCAGGCCCATTGAGTTCACTGTCCCTGGGACATTTCCTTGCACCTATCAGCTTCACACTTCAAGGATATTCATCTCAAGGGAAACCTCAACCAATGGGGGAAAGGGCTTGTGGATAAATGTCAGTTTCCCCAGATTCTGGTGGGACAATGGTAGGGTTTCTCAGGTAGAATCCACACTAAGAGAGTAGTTAAGTGTTCAGAAGCCATAGATTTGAACTCGAAAGAAGTATGTTCACAATTAGGCTTTGCTACTTTCAGACTTGTGTCCTTGGCAGAGTCCTTTCACTTCTCTGATCCTCAAATAACTATTATATGAAATGCATTGTACCTTGCTGGATTATCATGTGGGTTAAAGAGTAATCAAAGCACTCAGCACATGACAGCTTCCTGTAGTAACTGATCTACTAAGTCTCCTATGTCTCTCACAAGACCACAGATCAGCCTACTTGTCTCTATCAGCCTTTTTGCTTTGACCACTAAATACATCATCCCAGCTCTTGACATTTGTGCTACCTCATTAACCTAACATCCTCATGTCTACACTGTATACACTTCCAAGGGATTCCCACTGCACAATGGGAAACAAAAGGTCATTAGGGTCTTCTCCTGGATAGCCCTATCACCATTCCCTCGGGAGCATGGAATCATGAAGCACTCACACCTAAATGTGCAGTAGGTGCCTCTGAGTCAAAACTATGATTCAGAATCAATCTGTGGCTATGATGAGGAGTTGCCCTCGGTATCCATTAACATGAGTTGATTTCTATGCTTTAAGAAGAAAGTTCAAAGCCTATGACATCACCCCCATGCTCCCTGTATAGGACCAGACCCACTTGGATATCTTGAGAAGAGAGATTCAATGTCCTGTCATAGGGTACAAAGAAGCAAATATTCAGGATACACTGGTATGGATGATGCATGCAAACACATTCAGAACCACACCCAATAAGACATGGATCCTTTCAGAGTCATTATTTCATCCTATAAATATATGGAGCTCCATGTAGCTGGTGCCATTAGTTGAGGTGATTGGGGTTTTGGTGATACCAAATAACCCAAGACCTCTACTTATGTCTCCCTAATATGGAGGTGCATTCTTTACTACCAAGGTAGTGAATGACCCTGAGAAGGGACACTGTGTCAAATATGTGAAGGAAATTTCTCTCTCTGTAAGAAAAGCACTCCATAGGAATAAAATCTAGAGATATAGCCTTCCTTCTCTCTTCAGGTAGCCAGAACTGGATCCAACTTGGGATTTCATTCCTTTGTCCACCCATATCTATCCTTCACTGCTTCACATCAATATAGAATATATATAATATAGTCACCTTAGTTCCATAAATCCTTCCCAATTTCTATAGCACAATTCCCATCATTCAGCTTGACCACTGTTCACATTTCACCAAGTTATTAGATGGAACCGTCCTTGTTCTATATATCTTCAATATTCAAAGCATGATCTGTGGACCAGTAGCATTCGCATCACCTGGTAGCTTGTCAGAAATGCAGAATCTTAGGGTTTATCCCAGACTTCTGGAATAAGGATCTGAAATAAAGGAACATTAAAACTACCATATTTTCTGTACTGATATAACACACACACACACACACACACACACACACACACACACACGTGCCATACTCTAGTCACAGCAGCACACACACACACACACACAAAAAAAAAAAAAGATGTCAAGACTCAGCGGCCATCTAGGACTGGAGAGGGGGCAAGAAAACCAGATGTAGACCTACCCTTACCTTCCTGCAATCCCTGAGACCCATGAAGTGGGCTGTCTTGGCACAAAGAGGGGAAGGGAAAGATATAAAGAAAGGAAGTAATTCCAGGAAGGCTGTGGCCATGGACAAGCCCTCTGGAGAACTTCTACTTTGAGTACTCACATCTTGTTTGAGCCAAGAACTCAAACTGTATTTGGTTTAATATAGATGAAACACTTTCCACCATAAACAAAGAGAAAGCCTCTCTAGAGAAGGGCAGAGCCACTTAAATAATTTTACAAAGGCAACAAGCCACAAGTAGTTGGAGATTACCAGGCATACAAGTAAACAAGATCACAAGAACAAGAGCAAAAAAAAATTAACAAAGCAAGATAGCAGAAATGTACACAAATAAGAGACTCTGTAATTATCATACACAGAGCTTAAAACAACTACCTTAACCATATTAAAAAAGCAAATAAGAAACATGGGTATATTTTTCTAAAACAGCGAACTATGAAATGTGGCAGATTTGAAAGAGTTAAATAGCATCTCTACAATTACATAACACAACAAATAAAATTATATAAACCAAAATTTGTATTTGGCAACAGACAACACACAGCAGAAAAATTAGAGAGTACTATTAGCTTATGGTATAGGAAATTCTAGCACTCACTGCCTTCCAGAAATGTCAATTTGAACAATTATCCATATATAAAAATACCTCTACAAGAGCTAAGAATTCCAGGTAAGGGATAACAGCATCTGGGTAGAATACATAAATAAGAAAAGATGCACTGAAAAGGGAGTAGGAAACATAGTTTCACATTACTCCCATTACCCAGCCCCCCTCAACAAAGTCAAGGTAGCTCAGCATGGAAAGAGATATCCAACTCATGGGAAGAGAGTGAATTAAGGAACTGACTTCATGTGTTCTCTACCACCAGTCCACACCAGCACCGGCAGCAGCACCATGCTGACTCCTGTGGCCTGAGGCTCTGGGCCTAGCCCAGCATCAGGCTGGTCTTCTGGTAGACGCCAACACCCAGACTATTAGTCCATCCCAGCACAGGGTACACCTCCCAAAACTCAGGCTCCAGGCAGCCTCCTGCTAATCCAGACTCCCGGGCCTCCCTAGCATCAGGCTGACTCTCATGGCCCTAGGCTACCAGCCTCCCCCAGCACCCAAGCCCAGCCTTCACAAACCTAGACTCCAGATAAGCTCCCATGGAATGAGGCTCCTTGCCTTCCCCAGTTCCAAGCTGGTACCATTGTCCCCAAGATTCAGGCAGTCTCCCATGGATTCAGGCCCCCAGGATGCCCTAGCACCAGGCCAGACCCCATGTCCTCAAGGATATAGACAGGTTACACCCATAAACCTAGGCTCCAGTTGGGCTCCCATGGATGTCAGCTACCAGCCCACTACAGCACCAGGATGGTCCCTAAAGCCCCAGTTTCCAGACCAACTCCCATGGCCCCAGCCTCCAGGCTAGCCCCTATGGATCCAAACTCCAGAGTGTCCCTCATGGCCCTTGCAGCTACAGGCTACAGGCTAACTCTCATGGACCTAGGCTTCAGGCTTGCCTAAGTGCTAGGGTGGCCTTCACGGTCCCAGCTTCTAGGTTCCCATGAAACCAGATTCCAGGGGTATCCCACCACCAGGCCAGCCCCTGTGGACCCAAACACGAGGCTCATCTTATACAGACCCCAGTCCCAGGCCTACCACCATAGACAGGCACTGAGCCTGTGAACCCAGTGAACCCAGATTATCAGACTGGCCTCTGTGGACCCAAGCACAGGCCTGCCCACTTGCTAACCCAGGCACCAGACCTGCCTACCTGCCAACCCAGGCACCAGACCTGTCTGAGAATTTCAATACCATGCCCACCCAGAATCTCTGGACCAAGCTGACTGGTAAAGGGCTTTCCCTTCCATAGCCAACCTACAAAAAAATGAAAAGAAATTCCTACCTCCTTAAATGCACAGACACCATTAAAGTTCACAAGGATCACAAATAATCAAGGAAACATGACACCACTAAAGAAAACTAATAAAACTCCAATGACTGACCCTAAAGAAATGGAGATAAATGAATGATCTATGAACCCTGAATAATCCTCTTAAAGAAATTCAGTGAACCACAAGAACACACAAGTAGACAACAAAAAAATATGTATATCAAATAACCACCTTACTTTGTATACCTTAAACTTACACAATACTATATGTCAATTATATCTCAACATATCTGGAAACAATAAAAGAAAAAGAGAATTAATAAATTGAAGATAAATGAGAAGAAATACAAATTATAGCACAGACACAGGAATGTTGGAAAATACAGAAAAGGGTGGAAAAGATGTGGGTAATAAATTGAGAAAGCTATGCCATTTATTGGAGTCAAAAAAGGAAAGATAAAGTAGGGCAGAGGAACTATTTGAAGAAAAAATTGCTGGCATTCCTCAAACTGATGAAGACACCAATTCACAGTTTTAAGAAACACAATAAATCCCAAGTAAGGTAAATAAAAAGAAATCAGTATCAGACTGAAATTGCATAGAATCCAAGACAAAGATAAGCAAGTAAGAGAAACAGATAATAAAAAGGCACCATCTTCAAGGAAGCAGAAGACTGACAACTAACTTCTCACTAACAACAATGGAAGTTAGAAGACAGTAGAATGATATCTCAAACATGGAAAGAAAAAACTTGTAATGGAATTCCACACTCTGGAGAATTTCTTTCCAGATTAAAGGCAAATCAAAAACAGTCTCAGATAACTTAAAGCTCAGGATGTGGAAAGGCTCACTTTAGGGAATAATAAAAAAGGGGCATCAAGCCAAGAATTCTCTATAGCAGAGAATTTTTTTTAAGATTTTATTTATTTGAGGGGCGCCTGGGTGGCTAAGTGGGTTAAAACCTCTGCCTTCGGCTTGAGGGGTCCTGGGATTGAGTCCCACATCAGGCTTTTTGCTCCTCAGGGAGCCTGCTTCCTCCTCACTCTCTGCCTGCCTCTCTGCCTACTTGTGATCTCTGTCTGTCAAATGGATAAATAAAATCTTTTTTAAAAGAGAAACTGAGTGAGAGAGAGAGCACAAGCAGGGAGAGCAGCAGAAGCAGACTTCCTGCTGAGCAGGGAGCTTGATTTGGGACTCAATCCCAGGACCCCGGGATCATGATCTGAGCCAAAGGCAGATACTTAACCAAATGAGCCACACCGGTGCCCTCGATAGTAGAGAATTCTAAGCTTTTTTTTTTTTTTTTTTTTTTTTTTTTTTTTTTTTTTTTTTTTTTCAGAAATAGCTCTTTGTGTGTTACTGAGCCCTCAGGGAGAAACAAACACATATATGAGGCACCTAGTAAACATTCATCCCAAACTGTCCATTTTGATTTTAATTATGTCAGACTATCAAGCAATAAAGTTAGACACATGCCCAGAAGCTCTTCACTCTCAATCCAGAATTGACCCCAAGCAGAACTAGAGGGTTCATGTAAGCTATATGCACATGTAATGAAGATCCCCATGTCACCAGCATAGTTGCCACAGTGCCCTTCCCCTAGCTTGCCTTTCCAGTCATATGGAGGGTCCCCTATAACCAGTTCAAAGAGGAGAAAAAAACCCAAGTATCGTTTACACTTTGGTCAGCTCAATATGAGCTATCAGGCAAAGGTGGATGAGAGCTGTTTTACAAACACACTTGGCAGTGTCCTTAAGGAACAGTAAAGAGAGGAAATAGTCAATGGGAATAGCTGGGAATAAGGCAACAGGTCATTCACTTACTATGAAAATAAGTGTCCCAAAGGAACAATACACACAGATTCCTTCCTAGACAGTAGTCAATGAGTGGCTTGCTGATCAGAAGACTGAAAGATAAGGAGATATGGAGTAAAGGCATGTGGATGGGTATACGGGAGTGGACACAAAATGTGAAGACGTTTGTATTATATGTTAATGCCCACCAGTGACCACAGAAGAGTCACTAGATACACAAGCAAATAAAACCACTCTGCTAGTTGACATTACCTACTACCCTAGAACAGACATGATGGGCATATGAACAGTGGGAGTGCATTCTATTTCATAAGTTCCTTAGTAAAACATTGATTCTTAGGCTGTGCTGTAAACCTACTAATTTGGAATTTTGAGAGAAATGGGGTTTTTTTTACACTAATTTTTTTTTATTTCTTTTCAGCATAACAGTATCCATTGTTTTTGCACCACACCCAGTGCTCCATGCAATACGTTACCCTCCCTAATACCCACCACCTTGTTCCCCCAACCTCCCACCCCCCGCCCCTTCAAGATCCTCAGGTTGTTTTTCAGAGTCCATAGTCTCTCATGGTTCACCTCTCCTTCCAATTTCCCTCAAGTCCCTTCTCTCCATCTCCCCTTGTCCTCCATGTTATTTGTTATGCTCCACAAATAAGTGAAGCCATATGATAATTGACTCTCTCTGCTTGACTTATTTCACTCAGCATAATCTCTTCTAGTCCCATTCATGTTGCTACAAAAGTTGGGTATTCATCCTTTCTGATGGAGGCATAATACTCCATAGTGTATATGGACCACACCTTTCTTATCCATTCGTCCATTGAAGGGCATCTTGGTTCTTTCCACAGTTTGGTGACTGTGGCCATTGCTGCTATAAACACTGTTGGTGGGAATGCAAGTTGGTGCAGCCACTTTGGAGAACAGTGTGGAGATTCCTCAAGAAATTAAAAATAGAGCTTCCCTACGACCCTGCAATTGCACTCCTGGGTATTTGCCCCAAAAATACAGATGTAGTGAAAAGAAGGGCCATCTGTACCCCAATGTTTATAGCAGCAATGAGAGAAATGGGTTTTGATTCACTAGATCCAGAGTGAGCCCAAACATCTGAGCTTTTATTTCAGACCCGGGATGATTCTGATATTACTTCAAGTTTGAGAAATACAGATACACAATATATTTCAGTACTGATGCCATTTATTTTATTTTTTTTCAGTGTTCCAAAATCCATTGTTTATGCATCACACTCAGTGCTCCATGCAATATGTGCCCTCCATAATATCCACCATCAGGCTCACCCAACCCCCCCACCCCTCCCTTCCAAAACCTCAGATTGTTTCTCAGAATACACAGTCTCTCATGGTTTCTCTCCCCCTCCAATTTCCCCCAATTCACTTCTCCTCTCCATCTCCCAGTGTTTTCTGTGTTATTCCTTATGCTCCACAAGTAAAACTATATGATAATTGACTCCCTGCTTGATTTATTTCACACAGCATAATCTCTTCCAGTCCTGTCCATGTTGACACAAAAGTTGGGTATTCATCCTTTCTGATGGAGACATAATACTCCATTGTATATATGAACCATATCTTCTTTATTCATTCGTCTGTTAAAGAGCACCTTGGTTCTTTCCACAGTTTGGCGACTGTGGCCATTGCTGCTATGAACACTGGGGTACAGATGGCTCTTCTTTTCACTACATCTGTATCTTTGGGGTAAATACCCAGTAGTGCAATTCCAGGGTCATAGGGTAGCTCTATTTTTAATTTCTTAAGGAATCCCCATACTGTTTTTCAAAGTGGCTGCCCAACTTGTAGTTCCACCAACAGTGTAAGAGGGTTCCCCTTTCTCCACATCCTTTCCAACACTTGTTGCTTACTGTCTTGTTAATTTTGGCCATTCTAACTGGTGTAAGGTAGTATCTCAATGTGGTTTTGATTTTAATCTCCCTGATGGCTAATGATGATGATGAACATTTTTTCATGTGTCTGTTAGCCCTTTGTATATCTTCTTTAGAGAAGTGTCTGTTCATGTCTTCTGCCCATTTTTTAAAAATTTTTTTAATTTTATTTTTTTATTAAATTAATTTATTTATTTTCAAAAAAACAGTATTCATTATTTTTTCACCACACCCAGTGCTCCATGCAATCCGTGCCCTCTATAATACCCACCACCTGGTACCCCTACCTCCCACCCCCCACCACTTCAAACCCCTAGGGTTGTTTTTCAGAGTCCATAGTCTCTCATGATTCACCTCCCCTTCCAATTTACCCCAACTCCCTTCTCCTCTCTAACACCCCTTGTCCTCCATGATATTTGTTATGCTCCACAAATAAGTGAAGCCATATGATAATTGACTCTCTCTGCTTGACTTATTTCACTCAGCATAATCTCTTCCAGTCCCGTCCATGTTGCTACAAAAGTTGGGTATTCATCCTTTCTGATGGAGGCATAATACTCCATAGTGTATATGGACCACATCTTCCTTATCCATTTGTCCGTTGAAGGGCATCTTGGTTCTTTCCATAGTTTGGTGACCGTGGCCATTGCTGCTATAAACATTGGGGTACAGATGGCCATCTGTACCACCCATTTTTTGACGTAATTATCTGTTTCGTGTGTGTTGAGTTTGAGGAGTTCTTTATAGATCTTAGATATCAGCCATAGCAACTTCTTTCAAAATATGTCTCCAAAGGCAAAAGAAACAAAAGCAAAAAATGAACTTTTGGGACTTCATCAAGATCAAAAGCTTCTGCACAGCAAAGGAAACAGTCAACAAAACAAAGAAGCAACCCACAGAATGGGAGAAGATACTCAAATGACACTACAGACAAAGCAATGATGCCATTACATTAAAATAATTAGGTGGCCAGAAGTGTTCCACCATAGGTGGGTCATCTGCTGACACCCTGCTAGATAAGGACAGACCCAATGATGGGAACGAGATGGCTCATACTTTGCTCTAGCTGTCTTGTTCTGTGTGATTGTTGTTGATTTCTCACACAGTGCTTCATAACATACCAAAACAAGGAGACAGAAATTGAAACACCAAAAATCAAGAATATCATATTTCCAGTCCTTCTACTAAATGTCAGTGTAGTCCTCAGCAAGTCATACCCACTTCCAGGTATCCCCCTTTCCTTACCCATAAAAAGAAAAAGCTGGAGGAAAATTATGTCATTCAGAAAAGTTATCCAAATCTTGAAAAAGCAAGGAGATTATGGTGTGCCTTTTCAATAGTAGAGCATTGTCTAACAGGCCTACCCAAAGGTCATCTGACTCTCTATAAAAATGATTTTTATTGACTTAATAATTAATACTTCTATTAAACAGATAAAGAGCATATGATTTTTGTACAGTAGAGATCCAAATGACATCTCTCTGGTAGAAAAGATAATGTCTAAAGTTGGTAATTCAAGAAGTAGAAGTAAAACATATCCCTAGACACATGGAGGAAAACTGAGAAAAGAGCCTCATAGAAAGAGGCTCAGGACAGAAGAATGTCACTTTTAATCATAGACATGTATGGTTCTGGAAGAATTTTCTTTTAAACATCTTTTTAAAGCCTGGGAAATAAAACGTCATGTTTTATTGACATGAATAATTGTTTATTACAGCCACTGTTCCCAGGTTCCCAAAGGCAGCACCTTCAGTCCCTTATGCCCGATCGTTCATGAGTTCAGGGATGGTATCATCAGGTCCAGCTTCAGGAAACATCCTTTGCCTTTCAGCAGTCCTGATGTCAGAAGATATGATCCCCAAAGGAGAAAAACATCCCACTCAACTGTTTTCACTGCAGTTGCAATTTTGGTGGCAAGGTTCTTAATTCCTTCCCTGAATCCCAAACCCCATCTCTCAGTATAACCTGTCAGATTACACTTCATCAGGAGCTTCCTGGCTATAATATGAAACTGCTCGTCATATGTGGGGGTCAGGATTGAGACCAAAAGGAAAGAGATGATTCGCCCCAGATTGGTAGGTGACAAATTTAATAAACAAGGAAACTCATATAAGACACTTGTCTTCGGGCAGCTGCAAGACAAGTAGATCTCCATACTTACCCACTAGAATATTAAAAATTTATATTGAAGTTTTAACTGGGTTCGGCCACATATTCCATCCAGATGTCTCAACAACACATCACTATCTCTGGGCTGTGTCCTTGGGAGAGCTTCTGGGAGCAGGGAAAGCAGGCAGAGCACACACATTGAAAGGACAGGGGAGGGGGTGAGGAGCCTCCAACTGCCAGAGACTGGGTCGTGGGTCAAGGGGTGGTCATATCCTCTCAATGACCTCCCCCAACATACTGTGTCAAGTCCTTTATACCACCCCATTGCTAAAGACTCAAAAGAACTGAATCCTTCAAGGAATATTGACCTGGAGCTCCTAGAACTCAAATGCCAGAGCACTGATACTCAAATGTGTGGAAACCAGGTGTTCACCAGGCCATAAATTTGAAAATAAGGATGTCACTACTCACAGGGGCCTTCCACGATTTCATATGCTGTGGTATTTCTCAAATGTGATGGATAAGCCAGGGGTCCCTGGAAGTCCGTTCTCCAGTTCCACAAACTATGAGATTACTACTATGTTTATACTCGATCACTCTCTAAATATGTTATCAGAATCTCTGATAGCCAGGATAGCCAGTGACATGACACCAAGACTCATATTTGAGCTTTTGTTTGGGCTCAGATCTATGCCAAGTGACAATCCAAAGTGTCACAGTGTCTGCACGAGCAATTTTTTTGGTAGAGAAAAGAGATGGGACAATGGAATTACCACACAGCCTGTAGTAGTCTGGAAATGCTATAACACTCGGACCATAATCATGTCACAATCAAATGTGTCTTTGGGATCCAACTGTCAAATTTAATAACCGACAATGTAACAATGTAAATTGGCAGATGTAAGACACTGCCACCATTTATTAGTAGGGAGCATAGTCATAAATATTTAATAACCAATTCTTCTATTTCATATCCCAGAACTAATTAGCTCAGTGCCCATTTTAATGTTATTTTTTATAAAACTACAGTGCTAAAACTATATGTAATGGAAGAAGAAAACTTTAAAGAATCAAGACACCTTGCATTAAATGGTTCTTACTGATTGTTTACTGGCCTGCCTAGCAGAGTATGTGGTCTGATTGTCCAAAAGTAGGAAAAAAAAATTTAATTTACTGGTGCTATTTTGGAAATTGTACTTAAGCAAACAGAATTTTCTGTGTTTGTAATAACAGTCAAAATAAGAAAAGTATTATATACAGAACCAGATCTGAGCTACATCTTTCTACAATTATACCCACAATCAATGTTTTAATTTCACCAGATTTCATTAGAATACATCATCCGTCAGGTCCTGGGCTCTTGTTTTTTGGGAGGTTTTTGATCACTGCCTCAATCTCATTACTAGATATCAGTCTATTCAGGTTGTCAATTTCTTCCTGGTTCAATTTTGGGAGTTTATAGTTTTCCAGGAATGCATCCATTTCACCTAGGTTGCTTAGCTTATTGGCATATAACTGTTGATAATAACTTCTGATGATTGCTTCTACTTCCTTGGTGTTAGTTGTGATCTCTCCCTTTTCATTCATAATTTTATAAATTTGGGCTTTCTCTCTTTTCTTTTGGATTAGTGTGGCCAATGGTTTATCGATCTTATTGATTCTTTCAAAAAACCAGCTTCTAGTTTCATTGATACGTTCTACTGAATCTCTGGTTTCTACCTCATTGATCTCAGCTCATCATCTGTAGCATGGCTACTGGAAAAGCTAGGCTCTCTGTTCCGAAGAAATGGACCTTTCCTGCAGTTTTTAAAGGATTATGTGGATGGTGAGTATGCCTAAAAAGAAAAGTCTAGAAGAGGCAAAGAAATCAGGGCTGTGAGGCTGTACAGAAAGTAGTGAAATAATAGTTCTCTTTTACATGCATCATCTCACCCCTAGTCTATCACCAGCAACAAGGGCTCTCCTCCCCCCAGTTAAGCCCCAGGCCCAGGCTCACCCACCCAGCTATCCTCATTCAATTATTCTTGCTAATTTCAGTTTACTATGTTTGCTATTTCATTTTATATCTTAAGTTTTAGCTTTCTTATTGTATAAACACATGAAGTTTATATTTGGCTTTATGTTTACATATTAAAATTGGGAAAATGTAATTTAATTATTATTAAAAATCTTTATCTTTAAAAGTTATTTAACCCTTAACAGCATACATAATACAACTTGAGATATACTAGCAATATACAAACTATATGGAAAATGTAATCCAAATAGGAAAGGAAACAAAACAAAACAAAAAACAATCAGTTCCGTGCTAGTTACCCAATTCTGGGTAAGATTCATGAGCTCCAACCTTCTCCATATCCACCCCCAGGGAATGCCCTAATGTCTTTGGGTCCAAACATCCTCATACTCACACTGTGGGATGGCTGTGGGATGAATAGCTTCAGCCTGAGAGGAGAACCTTTCATCACCCCTCCCTTCTATGTCTGAGCCCACATTCTATGCCTCAGTTGCCGTGAAGTCATTCATAAAGTACGGTGATAACAGGGTCCTGCCCACCTCTGAGCATTGATGTGAAATGACACGGAGACAGTATGGAGGAAAGCATGCTGGTAACTACAAAATTTAATACAAATATTTCTGACCAAGATATCCCCTCCAGCCTGAGTTCAAGCATTGATACTTAAATTGAAGTTAACATTATTTTCCCCCTGGTGTGAAGTGAGGAAGATGGGGTGGCCTTTGTCAGAGGAGGCAATGAACCAGCCAGGGAAGGCCACAGACTCAAAGGTAGAGGTACTGTAAATCTCTAAGCGGTAGAAGAGGAAGGGATCCACGGGCTCCACTTCATTGTACAGACGCAAGATCTTCTCCTCCTGAAATATGATAGAGAACACCCGGCAGAAGAAGCAGAGACAGTGTGAGTCATTCAAAGTTACTTGTACACAAACAGTAAATGTTCCAAATTATGAGAAAGCCTTAGCCCTCTTTTAAAACGGGTTGGGAACAGCAGAGGGAGCACACAATCTCACCTTCCCAGTCCCCAGCCTCAGATCCACAAACAGAGGAGAAAAGACATGAGGAACAGGTTAGTGAACAAGTGGCACACTCCAACAATGAGTTGGGACTCTCCTCACACAAGAGGCCAAGCAGAGGAAAAGGAAGGACATGCAGATTTGCAGCAGTAAACCAAGGACCTCTCCTACCAAAGCTGCAGCAATGAGGGCTGCCGCCCTACAGACACCACTGCGCTAACCCAAATTTGCATTCGTCTTTGACCAACTGCCAACATGTGAGAGAGGTCACTGCCATGAAATAGACACAAGAGTCTCTAAAAAACTAGAGGATTTGCATTAAAAACAACAACAACAACAAAGTAAATAGAGCAATCAGAAAATGCCTTCTATATCACATATAGAAGTTTATTTTGTATATTTATATACCATGTATTTAAGTAAAAGAAATATTTCTAACTAAACTACACATGCACAAATACCTCCAGAGAGCTACTACACAGAATGGTCTGTAATTCAGCCACATTCAAAGTCCCTCCCTATCTTATTTTCTTCATTAGTTCCAATTATCATTTGAACTTAGTATATTTAACTCTCAGGCATATCACCACTGCTAGACTAGTTCATCATTGCATTCCTCAATACAGAGAAATTCAAAAGAGATGTGTTCATTAAATAAAAAGACACTTTCTCATTTCAAACTCCAGTACATCGTCCTCCTCCCTTCCAACTTACAGCCTGGAAAGCACTGGGCTATAGGTCCCCTCTGCCCTCCCCAGTTTATGGCTGCTTCTCTAGCAAGTCATCATTTTGTCTTCCTGTCCATCATTCCCAGTAGCATATTTGCTGTCATTCCACCATCTTAAAAAATAACTGTTTTGAATGCCCACCACCCTCCCAGCTCCCCTTTGCAGAAACTTCGCTGTAATAGTTGTCTATATATGCTGTCCTGGATTTTTCCCTTCCTATCCCTCTCTGAGACCCCCTCCATCCAGGATTTCCACCTCCAGCACTGCAGAAACAGTGCTGTTACCAAGGTCCCTAAAGACCCATACATGGCAGAAGGTAGTGGTCAATTATTAATTTATCTGAAGACAAAACCACAATAGAAGGGCAGCTTACTAGACAAGACGTAGCTGAAAATGTGACTGTCAGTCCTCCTTCAGCACACTCCACATTCATTCTGTCAGTAAATGTTACTGGCTCAAATTAAATATTTTCAGAATCTAACTGGCTACCTACCTCCCACCTCCACTGCTATCCCCTAATTCATCAGATCTCACCTCGATCACCTAAAAGTCTCCCACAAGACTTTTACCTTTGCCCCCCACTGCTTTCAACTGGCAGCCAAAATAATTATTTTAAAACCTGTGTCCACTCATGTCACTCTCCTATTAAAAACATCCTAATAATTCCCCCATTTCACTCAGATTGAAAGGCAAAGTCCTTACAAATGCCAGCAAGGCCCTTTATGATCTACGTTTGTCTCTCCGAATTCGTCCTCCCTAATTCACTGCTCACACACTGTTTTCTCCACTAATCCTTGCTCTCCCCACATGCTGCTGGCTAACTCACTTGTTGCCTTCTATTGTCTGCTAAAATCTTAGCATGCCTGCTGCACTATTTTCTATGGCAACCCAACTCCACCTGGGTCTAGCACTACCAGCCTCTCTCTCCTGCTTTCCTAAGGGACATAACACCCTTAAAGACATCACCAACTTACCCATCATGATACTTATTGTCTACCATTTCTCTCCTCCTGCTAGAATCCACGCCCCGTGAGGGCAGGGCTCTCTGCCATTCTGGGCCTCCACGTGTGTCAGATGGCCACAACAGAGCTGGAGGCCACTAAGAACTCTTATATTTGCTGGACTGAATCATATGGGGTTAAACTAAATTGAACTGAATTAAATAAGCTATGGAACTGAAGTTTAAGGAACAAGAGTAAAGATTGAAATTTCAGAAAATGGCAAGGGGAGAATGACTTAGCAGACAGGATGAGCTTAAAATGGAATCATGACTTGGAAGATGGAACCAAGAAATTCTCCCAGGATGCAACAAGCAAAAAACAAAACAATGAAAGGATAGAAAGTATGGAAATTTAGACGAGATATTAAAGAGGATCTAGAAGTTCCAATGACTAAGGCATAGGAATTCCAAAAAGAAATAGAAGGCAGAATGCAGTTTACTTGACATAATGGTTGAGAATATCTCAAAATTCAAGAAGGACAAACACCCTCAACTAGCGAGGGGCAGGATAACTCAGTTGCATGCACAGGACTCAAAAATATCTAGGAATAGTAACTATGTTTAAGAATTGGAGAGTGTTTATTTTTTAATTCTAAAATTAGATTATCTACCAAATAAACATCTTTTAAAAGAAATTGGCCTTTTTTTAAAAAAAGTCATTTTTCATACTTACCTTCAGTTGCAATGTGGGCTGCCCTTCAATGTCCTCACAAGACAGACACATTTCTGGATTCTCTATTCCCAAGTAAATGGGAACGCCTCTGCCTTGCTCGAGCGATTCTGGATACTTGCATGGGACAACAGTGACAGTTACTAATAAAGATAAGAGCGGAGATGGTGTCAGTTTCCTCCGAAGTCATGACAAGGCCAGCATCTTTCAGGTGTGGCAGCAAAAAAACTTAGAAGTATCATCCCTGCTACCCCAGGCCCACCAAATAGCCAACTACTGTATTCATTCATTCATTCACTCACTCATTCATTCATTCATTCATTCATACCACGTACCAGTCACAGCCCTCGGAAATGCAGCAAGCACACAGAGTTAAGCAGATGGCAGACCCTGCCTTAGAGATTGTCACACCTCTGCTTAAACATCTGGAGGTGGGAAGTTCCAACTCCAAGCAAACCCTCTGATCCTTGAAGAGTTCCACTCATTAGCAAGTTTTGCCTAACGTGATGTTGAAATCTGCCTTCCTGTACCCACTCATTTAATCCTTTTAAGACACTTTGAAGTCAGGCAGGAGAAGATACTCCTCTTCCATGGGAGAGCCCGTCAGTCACTGAAAGCAAAGAGGCTGTTCTACCCTCTCTGCTTTCTATACCCTGGTCCAGACAAATTTGTCCCTGACACGGCTTCCCAGGCAGCTGCAAAATTCTCCTCCGTCCACGTGGGCCCTGTTGTCAGGCCACCCTTTCACAAAAGGCCAGGGCCAGCATCCCAGATGCACTGTGACCCTTCCCTTGCCTCCAAGGCAGCAGCCGTGGGATGACCACTCACCTGGGATCACACTGTTACTCCGTGGAACTGTCACAATGGTCTGACCCTGAAGGACCCACACCTGCTGATTCAAGTCGGATACCTCCCCAGTATGAGGTTGACTCACTGCAGTTTAAAGAGAGAAGAATAATGGAGAACCATTATAATTAGGCCGTTTGGCTAGATGCTAGGCCCTTCGGGAAGGAAGGTCCAGGGTTTACACACCAAAACTGACAGCATTCACATGACCCTCAGCTCAGCCTTTCTTTCTGGGAAAGCTATGGGTTGCGGTGAGGAGGGCCAGGACTGCAACTAGTCTAACAGGGTAAAATGTCCCATAGGACATGTGTGCTGAGTCCCAGCTACTCCCTCTGATGCCTCTTCTGTGCTCGGCTTGGTGCTGGGTCTGGAGCTAGAGCAGAGGATAAGCACTGCTCACTGTCCACAGGAAACTGGAGAGCACTGGGTGGTAAGAGCTATATACAAAGAGGGTCAGAAAATGCTGGCGTAGCCAGGAGATCCAGAAGAGACAGGAGTGAGTGCAGGTGTCCCAGGCCTCCAGAGCCCCAACTCAACATCACCTGCTGTAAAGGGTTCTCCAGAAATAGGGATTCCTCGAATGCATGTCATAGTGGGGTTGTCTCAACACCTGCGGGGACAGTGATAGTAGATATGAGCATCAGGAGATATTTCCAAGACCTTTCTAGGACACTATTTACTGAGATCCTCATTCTGTACAAGGAGTTGGGAAGCCTGGCCTGACGCAGAGCCCTACTCAGAAAATCTGAGCCACCTCCTGAGACAAAACTTCAAGGTAGCAACAGCGAGAAAACCTCGGGCAGAACTTCCTCCACCCAAAGATCCAGGCAGTGACCAGATCTTCCTAGAAGTTCTAAGGCATGACTTTTGACCTTAAGTTGTCTGCATGTATCTCCTCCTCCTTCCCCCATTGACATCTGCTTCTGCCCGGGGGCAGGGCAGCTCTGTTAGGATCCTAGCAACTCCCTGGGAAGTGAGAAAGTGAGAAGCAGCTAGACAGGCACTGGACAAGTCACAGGGCCTGGCATAGCCCCATCTCTTCCCTGAGCCCTAAAGCACAGAAGAGAGGGAAGGCTAAAAAGTTGGAGGACTTGCTGGACCTTTATCAATAGTTCAGGGGACTGAATCACCGCTCCAACAGCTCCCAAGAGCAGTAAAGGGCTCTGACAGAGACTGCCATTTATTTGGTAGAACAGAGGAGGTGCCACTATGTGGGGCGTGGCAATTGTATGTCAGAAAATCTTGGGTGTCTCAGATGGCAAAATCATAGCATCAGCATTGAGCTGCACCAATCCACGCCCCAATCCACGCCCATGGGGAAATAGAGCTGATGACAGTCCCCAGGTTTCTCAGCAAGGGGACACTGAGGGACTTCCCCAGAACCCAGTTATCCTACCTTGTCACTATAATTGGAAATGCCAGGCCCTTCACAAAAGAAGTCCATCTGCTGGGGCAGGCAAGCTTGCCCTCTACAGTTCCATTAAAGGAGCCCTGTGATTGCAAAATTAGCTGTGGGCTTCAGGCAGGGTCCACATGGCATTCTTGGCCATCCAACCATGCCTGAACCACCTCAGGCCACCCCTGAAAAGAGAGCTAGGCTGAAAGCTCCCCTATTGTACTCTTTTAGCACCTCTACCCGCCTTGAAAAGCCACAGACACTGAGCAGTGTACCCTTAACCGAGGTCCCTGGTACCTCCAAAATGCAGTGGACTCTAGAACTGCCTGAGGACTAAAATGGTCAGCAATGATCTCCCTAAAACCTGAGCCCCAGATCCCAACTTATCCTCTACCCTCTGGTCTAGTGATGCCATTTGCATTTGCATATGCATATGCATAATGCATTTGTAGGTTTACAATGAATGGTAACAGTTATTACTACTTTTGGGGCCGGGGGACCATGTTTATTATACTCCCACCCTCCATCCACTGAGGTCAAGCACAAAAATTTTCTGAGGCAGAAGCTAACTTGACTAAGGAGAATTTCAAAAGACTGGAAACAATTTTATATTTACCTGCCTAGCTGGGGGGGTGGGAGGCAAGGGCTAAGATAGAACCTTCTAGGCAAGCACCTCCATGAGCCCCTCTTCCCACCCCTGAAAGTCTCCTTGCTCATCCTCTCATACTTTTCACCCCCATCTCCTTGTTGACCTTGGAGGAACATGGTCCTTTCCTTTGAGCCCTCAATCCCATCACTTTTGCCCTCCAGTTCATCTGTTACTCCAGGAGAGAGTGTGATAATGAATTTGGACACACTGTGTTCAAAGCCAGGCTCAGCCAGTGTCACCTCTCTTAAGTCCCCCTCTGTCCAACCAAAGAGCTTCTCAATTATGTATCAGTCAACATACCTCCTTTCTTGGGAAGTTCACCAAAAAAAATGACATCTAAAGGGTCCTATCATCTGGCCCCCAAATTCCTTAGGCTTCTGTTTCAATCAGGATCTAGTGTGGGAAGAACCCACACAAGGAATTTCAAACAAAGGGCACTGGTTACAAAATATGTTAGAAGGCTAAAGAGTAACAAGAAGGTGCTGAAGTATCCCTGATATTAACAACTGCAGGAAAGAAACAAGAAGAAACAAAAGAAGCTAGGAGATCAAAGGAAGGACCCTGTAGGACTGATGCCCAGACCTCAGGAGGGGACTCTCTGCCAAACTGATGCTCAGACCTCTGAATAGAGAGTATAGTCTGTTCGGTGCATGAACACAAATGCAGAGAGGAGGCATCAGCCCAAGAGATGCTCAGAGGACCCAAGGGACACAACCCAGAGAGCTGTATTTTCACTGATGCCAAAGCCTTTGGGTATAGCTTGATTTCTCCATGCCCAGAAGAAGGTTGCAAAAACCTATGTCTTATGATGACATGTGTCCCTTTCAGCTTCAGCCTCTTATTCCACTTAATCCTGACCTTCCCCTCACTTCCCAATATTCAGAGCATCCAGTAATTTCCAGAATTGCCAGCAATCAGTATCCATTCTGAAGTCCCCAGTTTAAAGTTTACTGTGAATGAGTATCAGAGAAATTAGAATAGGGGTTATGGTGATGAGAGGGAAGAACTGAACCACTGGGGTGGGTAACTGAGGAGCAGAGACGCCATATCTAGTAAAGAAATGGACCAGAAGTTTAGTCTTAGTCAGATTCTTTCTATTAATGTTCTATTGTCACATACAAAGTGAAAATTGTGCACACCATTAAGTGTGGCTTGAATTGAGTTCAGGTAAGTACTCATAAACCCAAAAAGATCCTAGACATGAAAATAATTTTAAGAGATCATGAAGTCCAGATTCCAATTTTTAAGCTCTAAGATATTATCATCCATGCTTGTTTGGTATCAAGTCCTTCTATTTTGCTCATTTAACATGCTCATGATCTTGGTAAGTGGAGGGAACATCAATGGAAACCAAGAAGGGAGAGAGAGCTTGGTCATTCACCAGGACTAGAATCTCTAGAACCTGTTCATAGAGGCACAGTATCCATAACAATGTATTCATGTAGCCAAGCTGACATTCACAAGGAATGAAAGCAGAAGGAACCATGAAGTAGTAGATGTTGTCTGACCCCCACAGTTGAAAAATACACAGAATCAAATTCATAGTCAAGCTGGGTTTAGAATCTGTAACTCCTAATTCCCCAATCCAAGGCTCTCTGCTCTAGTGCTCACCAGTTCCAATGTGGCTCCTAAAAGGACCAAAGCCACTGCACCTTATATCCTATCAGGGGCTACCTACAACTAATCTAGCCTGGGCTTTGCTACTGGAAGAGAAATGCCATCACCTCGATTGAACTAATGGG
Organism: Mustela erminea; assembly: GCF_009829155.1. Taxonomy (NCBI): domain Eukaryota; kingdom Metazoa; phylum Chordata; class Mammalia; order Carnivora; family Mustelidae; genus Mustela; species Mustela erminea. The sequence continues at coordinate 104,299,318 of NC_045620.1, forward strand.
GCAACACAGTGTGCACCACAGACCACAGAAAACAGCCTGGGCCATTTGTACTCAAGTAGATTGGGGAAAGTGGGACAATGCCAAGGAAATTCCCAGTATGACCTCTACAGAACTGCCTCTACCAAATGTGGGTGTGATGATGTAGTTGAACTTGCCCAAACCTCAGCTCCTCTAAGCAGCTCAAGCTCATTGTCTAAAACCCCCTTCCCTGTGGGCTGACCCATCCTCATTTCTTTCCTGAAGCTGGGTCCCCCATGAAAACCCACACTTTGGGCTGTGGGCCAACATGCTATTTAATAGCTTCCTCCCCGTGTGAAAATGAAAGACAGCTTAACAAAAATAACCCCCCAAACTCCTCACCAAAATGGCAGAAATAAAAGAACCATTAAAGGCATTAAGACAAAAGAATTCAACTATACAGGACCAACATCAAGGTACCTTTCTGTAAATTTAAAACATCTGTTGACAAAATTGTACACTTGTGTGCAACCAAAAAATAAAAACAAACAGCTAAAGCCTCTATCGGACAGCTCGTAGTAAATATATAACAAGCTAATACCTAACATTCAAAGTTTTTAAGTAGTTCCCACTAGCTTAAAAAATGCAAGTAATTTTATAGAAAAATAAACAATAAATGTAAAAAGCATTTCTGAGAAGAAAATATAAATGTCCAACAAATAGAAGTAATTATAGTTAACCATACCAGTAATTAGCAAAATGCAAATCAAAGCAACAATGAAATTCCATTTCCACCCATCAGGAAGGCACAAATTAAGAAGGTGGTAGGCAATGGTGGTGAGGAAACAGATTCACTGACTATATGAATGGATGTGTGAATCAGCACAGTCTCTGTGGGAAGCAATTTTGCAGGAGCTATTATAAATCTAAATATATGTGCCCTTTGACTCATCAATCCTACTTACAAGAATCTATCAGTCAAGTTTAGCTTCAGAAGCTGGAAAACTCCCATTCAAAGTGATCAAAATATTCATTAGATCACATACTTGGAAGTCCAGAAGTGATATGTGATCAGAACCACTGATCTGGTAATTCCATAATGGCAGCAAGGATCTCTTCTGAACTGGCATTCAGTACATAAGGCCAGGTTGCCTCATGTCTGTAAGATAATTTTCTGTGAGAATCAGAACTACATGTTCAGACATTAACATCTTTGCAAGAAAGAGAATGTCTCTCCCACATCAAAGTCTTTCAAGTCTGCTTGGGTGAACTTGAGAGTCATGCTGTGCCCATCAGGTCCTAACAAGAAATATATGACACATTCAAAATTTGGCAGTTTGAGGCAAATGTAATAAAGGGGTTATTTATAAAGATGTGGGCAGAGTATAGGGAAATCCCAAGGCATAGATAATGCTGAATACTGGGGCTAGTAACAGTAGGATAATGAGCCTGAATGGACAAGAAGAGGAAACAGTTACCAGAACCCACACAGAGAGAGAGCTTGGTGGAGAGGGCAATGTAATAGAAGCCATGACCTACCTCAAGAAAAACAGCTTGGGGTGACGCCAGAGGGCAGGAACCAGAACTAAATACCCGGACTTCTCTCTCTTCCCACCTTCCAATTTCCTTCCAGGGAATTGTGAAGGCAATGGTGGTGGAAGTCATCCAGCATAGGCTAAGCCTTTTGCCCCTCAAGTCCATGCTCTTACTCCATGAGTCTGAAATCTGAGGTCCCTATCCCAAGTGAAATATAAAAAGACAGCAGCTTCTGAATCACCACAAGTTAGGTCTATGTGATCATACCCCCAACTGAAAGTTTTTAAAAGCCATTCCCACTGTTGCTCCTGTAAGGTGGTTAGAGGAAAATACAGGAGTGGGGAGGAAACAGTTAAGAAGTCAACTGATAGACTACTTGATTCTGTAGCTATTCACAGGGTCTAATTTAGTAATCATGGCTGCCTTCTCCCACCATCTATCCCATATTTCCCTTGCTTTCTACAAGTACCTTAGCAGGATGCTCTTCTTCACCTTGAGGGTAATTCAAGCCTTTGTGTCTATGGACTCTGAGTCCTCAGTGCTCTTTTTACGGTTTAGGGTGTTACAGTTTTTCATTGTCTGAAAGTACAAGGCAGGGGAGTAATAAGACCTTCTCCAGGGAACCCCCTGGGTTCCAGACACAGTCCTGTGTACCTCCATCAAGTAGCACCAACCTAGTTTTCCCTAAATAATCAGGATTAAACACCCCACCCAGTAAGTTGACTCCTTTCTGCCTGTTTATTCAATGACATGAAGGGCCAAATGGCTATAAGGCAATCTCAGCTTCCAATTCCTCCAATCCTTGACTGTATTCCCTAGTGGAAGCATTGCATTCCTGGGCACTAAAACCTCCTTTCCATGGAGCTTAGGGTCATGTAACAAGAAGAAAAATTTCCTACAGTATGCCATTTAGTTTAAGAGTAAGAGGGTCTCTTCCCCACTCCACCTTTTGGCTCTTGAACCTCTGCATTCCCATCGTGAGGAAGACAGTAATATTTATCAAGCAGTAGTTTAAAGAATATGCTGCTTTCATAAGACAGCCCTCTCTCAACGTGTTGTGTTCTACTTGGCACCACATGTGACTCTTCCAAAGACCATTCCACTAGTTTATCAAGACATCTGCACATGGTAAAGCCAACAATGGTTCAGGTAGAAAAGCCAATGAATTATTACATGCGTGTGAACTTGTAGCCACAATGCCTTTACTGAAAAATGGAATCCTTAGTTAAAAATGACGCCCTGTGGCATCATGCAGTAAGTCCGCCGCCTATGGTGTTGCTGGCAGAAGTACTATGAGTTGAGAAGATAAATCAATACAAAAATTTAGATGTATCTCTACAAGAAAAAAGCGTTGGCCTCTTCATAATGGAACAGTCCAATACAATCTGCTACCAGGGAGTTGGCTGGTTGCATTAGGAAATGTCAGGGTTTTCTGTTGATCTCTGCTGATGATGGTTTGTTTGAGCACTCTTCAGTGGCAATAACCAAATCGATTTGTTGAGGGGAAATCAAGCGGCTGAGTCCATGCATAATCTCCATATCTACAACCATGGTCACTTTGTACATGGATCCACTGAGTTGGCAAGGGACTGGAGAAGACTGGCATCCACAGGTTGGGACACTTCGACCTCTCATTTACTGAGAGCCTCCTCTGCAGTAGATGCCATTTGGTAGTCCCTTGTTTGGAAAGCAAATATCTTCACATTCCCCATTCTGTGCCCATTCTGTGAGGTTCACCTGCATACTACTCTCTACACATCCTTGTAGCCGATGTCCTAATCTTTCTCCTTCCAAGTTTCTGCCCAGCTAGCCAACTCATTGCCCCACAGATCAGTGTAGATCTGCCTCACAGATCTCCTCCAACATGAAATGAATAACCAAATATACTACCTCAAGTTCTGCCCAATGGGAGGATTTCCCTTCATCATTATTTTTCAAGGCAAGCTGAAGGGGCTATAGCGAAATGGCAGTAGCCATCTATTTCCAGCTGGGGCCAGCATACTATGCAGATCCATACATACATCCAGTCAGGCCTACGCTTTTCCTCCTCCATTCTGCATCGTCCCATGAGACTCTGGTATGAATTAAGAAATGGGTGGAAAAGCTATAAAGAAGCAGGTACCATTGGTGTCTGAGCTACCAATTTATGATGTTGACTTTTGCCTTTCAGATAAGCTTGGGCCTGGTCTCCTTTACATCATTATTTTTAAAATAGACTGTTCCTGTGCCTGTCCAATCTTATGGTTTGGTAGATCAGGACATTCCAAGCTCATGGTGGACAGTTTAAATCATTTCATATCTCATGGTTAGGAATTCAGACTCTATAATAAACAAATAGCAGTTCTGGAGCTGATTTTCAGCAGGGCTGAAGAGGACACGGCCTTATTCCAAAACCCCAGGGATTTTCCCCGTCATTTTTCACCTGGGGCTTGTAAGAGCTCTATTTGCAACAAACACTTCTAGAACCAGTGGGTCTGTTAATTCTTAAGGCTCATGGGGCAAATAAGCTTATATCCCAACCTGGATATTCAGCATAATCTTTTCTGGATCTAGGACCCATCAAAACTAGCAGCCTTATGGGTTATTTGGTACATGGACCACAACAGCATGCCCAGACAAAGAATGTGTTAACCCTAAAATCCAAAGAAGCTCATTAATCACTATGCCTTTTTCCCCCCTGCTGGGAGATCTAAGGTCCAACAATCTATCGCTTTTTTTTTTTTTTTTTAAGATTTTATTTATTTAGGGACGCCTGGGTGGCTCAGTTGGTTAAGCTGCTGCCTTCCACTCAGGTCATGATTCCAGGATCCTGGGATCAAATCCCACATCGGGCTCCTTGCTCAGCGTGAGCCAGCTTCTCTCTCTGCCTCTGCCTGCCACTCTGCCTGCTTGTGTTTTCTCTCTCTCTCTCTCTCTGACAAATAAATAAATTAAGTCTTTAAAAAATATATTTTATTTATTTATTTGACAGAGAGAGACACAGCGAGACAGGGAACACAAGCAGCGGGAGAGGGAGAAGCAGGCTTCCCACTGGGCAGGGATCCCGATGCGGGTCTTGATCCCAGGACCCTGGGATCTTGAACCAAGCCAAAGGCAGATGCTTAATGATCGAGCCACCCAGGCATCCTGGTCTATCACTTTTTAGGCAATTTCCTGAGATGCTTAGACTACTAGACCCCCAGAAATGTCATCAATATAGCAGACCCCTGAATGCATCTCACTAGCATTTCTCTTTCTAAGGCATCTAGTGTGTTTGCTACTTCTTGCTTACCAGATTCAATTAGCATAATGTCATCAATGTAATGGACCAGCACGTTGATCCTAAGACTTATGATGATGAGGAATTGGAGAGTTGATATAGACATGAAGCAACACAGTCTTGCATGTGAAGGCAAATTGCTTCTGGTCACCTTTGCTCATAGATATGGGGTTTAAAAAACATTTCCTAGGTGAATAGCTATATACTACGTCTTGGGCTGTGTTTATTTGCTCCAGTGAGGACAATATATGCAGATCTGCAGCCTCAACTGGCTTTACAAGTTGAAGTTTATGATGATTTCCTGGCACTCTCTGCAACCTATGCAGTATTTGTACCAACCAACAAGGCAAATTAAATGGGATGTGAAATTAATATCCTTGCATCTTTCAAGTCTTTGATGATGACACTAATTCTAGTCATCTCTCCAGGTATGTATTGCTTTTGGTTTGGGACTTATTATCTTGGCAGGGGTGAGGAAGACTTCTAGGGGCTTCACCTTTGCATTCTGTCCACAGTAACCCTAACTTAATAAGAAGGAACTGAAAATGGGGCATGTTGCCAATCACTAAATTTATTGATTTAAATTAGATAAATTCTAAACCTGAGAAAATAATCTAAGGCTGAGCCTTCAGGCAGATTCAACTCCAAAATCCATCTGTCTCCTGACTTTTATAACCTTCTACTTGGCTTGATGGACTACAGCAGCATTTGGCATCTCTGGGGATCAGCATCAGTGTGGAGCCAATATCTGAAGCCCTTGGAAAGTCTTTCTCGCTTTCCAGTACACGGTCCTCTGATAAATGGCAACACGTGTCTCTGGGTAAAGCTTGGGGGAAGAGTCCTACTATTTACCTGTCACTCTGTATTTGTCTGCTTGGGCTGCCATGACAAAATACCACACACACGGTGGCTTAAAGAAGAAAAACTTGTTCCCACATTTCTGGAGGCTGGCGGTCCAAGATCAAGATTTTGGCAGCATTGGTTTCTCCTGGGGCTTCTCTCCTTGCTGTGCCCTCTTGTGGCCTTTCCTCTCTGCACACACACATCCCTGCTGTCTCTTTCTCTTCTTATAGGGACAACAGTCATATTTAGATTAGGACCTCACTATCATGACCTCATTTAGCCTCAATCACTCCTTTAAAGGCCCATCTCCAGACACAGTCACGTTGGGAGTTAGAGATTCAACATGTGAAGCAGTGGGGGCAGGTGGGGAGACACAATTCAGTCTGTAACACACCACTGTGCAAAATTCTTCTTTAAAGGGACCTGGCCTTTGGCTCAAAGGGCTTCAGGTCTGTGATCTCCCTTCAGCCTGGAAATCAGGTAAAAAGCCATAAATCCTCCACTATACCAATTCAAGTTAGGTGCTCTGCCTACCACACCTAGGGCTTTTTTCCCATACGTGTTAAGCAGCACCTTAGAAGCATCTCCATCTATTCCACTTCTAGAAATCTACCCTACAATGAATTAGTCATTGCCACAGAGTGCTGACATTGTAAATACACAAGTAGCTCACTTTGAGCTGTTGCTCAGGGAGATGGAGAGAATGTTGGGACACACCTGTGACTCAGCTGCCCATTAATCACCCACCCCGGGATGACCCAAGGGACCACGAGCAAATGTGTTGGTGAGGGGCATCCAGTCTCCCGAAGAACTCATGGTAACCATCCTCTCTGGGCTAGAGATGATGGTTATTTAAGTTTCTAACATTAGAGGAAGCTAAATGAATACATATTTTTTTATTTGACACACAGAGAGAGAGATCATAAGTAGGCAGAGAGGCAGGCAGAGAAAGGGGAGAAGCAGGCTCCCTCCTGAGCAGAAAGTCCGATGCGGGGCTCGATCCCAGGACCCTGGGAACATGACCTGAGCCCAAGGCAGAGGCTTTAACCCACTGAGCCACCCAGGCACCCCTAGATAAATGATATTTATAAATGCCTGTACTTTTTTTTTTTACTTTTCCTGTATCATTATTTCTAACAAAAAGTTTAAAAGAAAAATGAAATGAATGTATTATGGTAAACTGCTAGAGTAGTTCGTTTGGTACTGCTGATTCTCTGATTATTTTTCCATACAAACAAGGTGTTTAGACTAATGGAAAGAATTATCAGTTGGGCAAATCCAAACTGAGGAATTCTCTGGTATACTGCCTAAATTATGATTTAAACCTAGTTTCTCAAAAAAATTTAATAATATAAACTTAGTTTCTTATTTTTCCCCAAACAAAACAAACATTTGTCTTGTCAATCTGAGACTTTTGTCAAAAATCAAAAAGCTTTGGTCACCCTAGCTTGGAGCTGAGAGGTCAGCTGTGCTCCCTGGGACCAGCAGAGGGCGCTGCGGCACCAAATTACATCAAAAGGCCGAGCCTCCGCAGGCCACATCCCACCCATCTGGGGTGGGAGCTCTGAACTTAGCGCAGTGGCACCTGAAGGCAGGACCTTTGTTGCAAGCCTAGAATCGTGCTTTCAAACTTTACGCATCCCAGTTTGAAATTACCTTGCAACCGAGTTCACGCATACGTGTAAATCTATAATCAGCTTGTAATGTTAACCTACCAAATCTGACTGATGGAATATCAATAAAATAAATTTCCAAAAAATACAAGATAGTTGAACAAAATTAAATTTAGCTAGCTAAAGTGGACTTTTGGTCTTTGTAACTTCAGCAAATTATTGTTTTAAATAATTTGCATCTTAATGAACCCTTTTTTGGTGAAATATTACGATTTTTAGTTACTGAATACAAGAAACGTACTATATCCGTATATCTTATTTTTCTTGTTGCAGGATTAATTTTTTGGAATTTTGAAACATTCTTTAAAATGTAGGTAATATAAAAAAATTATGAAAATTTGACTGGGTAAAGTCATAAAGGCCTATGGCCTCCTTAAGATGAAACATTTGTTTTTCGTAAGTTGTTTGCTTTATGGGGAACAGGGTGTATAGAATTCAAATAAAACTAGAAAGGTATCTAATTCACAAGTCACTCACAGCTACGAGGACAAAACTCTATCATCAACATGTTAAAATTTTCGGAATTGGGATGCCTGGATGGCTCAGTCATTTGAGCCCCTGCCTTCGACTCAGGTCAGGATACCAGGGTCTTGGGATGGAGTCCCGCACCGGGCTCCTTGCTCAGTGGGCAGCCTGCTTCTTCTCTCTGCCTCTGCCTGCCACTCTGCCTCTCCCCCTGCTTGTGCTCTCTCTTGCTCTCTGATAAATAAGGAAAGAAAAGAAAAGAGAAAAGAAAAGAAAGAAAGAAAGAAAAAATCTTTTTAAAAAAATTTTAAGAATTTATTTGAGCAGAAATAAATTTCAATCAAGCAGCATCCAATCTAGCAGATAGGAGCTAGATTAGGAGCATCCAATCTAGCAGAAAGGAGCTCTGAGGAGCTGTGCAGAATGAAAGACTTTAGTAGGCAGAAGGGAGCAGAAATAAGGATTTTGTTTATAATGTTTGTAAAGATTAATGTAAATGTTTGTTTATAATGTTTGTAGAGAACAAAATAAGAATTTTGTTCAACTTGGCAAAAAATCAGGTTGATTATTGCTTATTGCAAGGTTACTTCCCTTAGGTGATGGCAGAGGTGTCTCAAGTAGATCAGGTGACTCCTGAATGACTTGCCCTTTTTTAACCTCTGGTTTCCGGATTCCATTTCAGGGACAGCTGATACTGTAATTGAGCCTCGGTTCCGTGACATGGGGCTTAGCATGAATGACTCCATTTTGGGACTGGTGTCTTGTTTTGTAGCCGACATAATAACAATTATCTTAAATTTGATTCATGCTCCAAATAATTCTCTTCCTTCGTTTAAATGTCTTGTTTGCATGGAAGAGTTATCACCAGGAGCAGGAAACAAACCGTGAGGACACCTTGTAAGGTGAATGGCGATTCCCGGAGTGTCTACAAATGCAAAATAAGAACAATGATTTTGTGAGCTTGGTTACAACAGGAGTTAGTCACAGAATGATGCAGTTAACTGTTAAAGGCAAATGCCTCACAGAGTGGCAGAATCAGTCCCTTATCTAGCCTGTGTGAAAGTGTTATACTGTTTGAGACTGAGGGAGCAAAAAAAAAAAAAAAAAAGGTTCCACTCTCAAATAATAACTATTAATAGAATATTAAGTTAAAATTTTCATTTCAGATTGGTAAAAATGCATAAGTAACTATGCCCAGTTACTACAGCAGTTGAGATCCATCCCTAAAGAGAAATTCTTCAAAACAAGCTACTGGAGATGAATATTCATGAACCAATAAATGCTTTAAAATAAATAAGATATTCTAGAAGCACTGCAGGAGTTTGTGTCCTGGTAATGGGGCTGCAGAAATAGAAAGGTGTCATGGCTTTATGTCAAGTTCTTTCTGAAAGCACTGAGATTCAGTTACTTTGGGCGATTATCGAATTCACAGGGAAGATCTAGGGTGTAAAATCTTGCCAGGACATCTGAATTCCACACCACATGATGCTAAAACATCGATGTGTCTTAAAAAACCCAACGGCTCTCATCCAATCCATTTTCAGCTCCTTAAAACACAGAAGCAGAATATTCCTGAGTAGTAAAAAAAAAAAAAAAAAAAAAGAAAGCTTTACTAAGAATGTGCTAGCTAAAGGTAGAATAGACATTTCATAATATATTATTCCCCCTCACTATGTTTAATGGACTCTGATATATGTCTTATTTCTTTTTTTTTTTTCAACTCATTTTTATGCGTTACTGTGGTTATCAGCCCACAGTTGATAAGGCATTGTCCTAGCATTACAGCTAGGAGAAAACAGATCATTGTCAGTTGGCTCCGGAGGGCACAAGGGCCTTCTGGTCTTCTCCAACGCCTAGCCCCACAGAGAGAAACAAGCTTGGGACTAGCAGAAATTAGTCCTTTTGGCCCATCCTGACCCTAATCATGCTTGAACGCCACAAGCACTTCCTCTACAATTCCTTCAAAAATACTCTGCATTCTATTTCTGTTGTTGCTATGTGAATTAACTAGTAAATTAAAGAAAGATTTTGTGGGGCCAGTGGGGGGGGCACGCAACTCTGTGGAGGTGTATCATGAGAATCGCTCAGCAAGGACCTCCTGTGTCCCCAGTCCTGTTCCTGGCACCACCTCTGTGCCTCATGGCCCAGAGCTACAACTACTCATTGGGCCCAGCTAAAAGGCACACATAAAGCCAGAGTTAGGAACAGACTGTGTCCCACAGGTCTGTTCCTAAGTCAGTTCAGAGCCACAAATGCTCACATAACCCACACTGTGGCTGCTTAGGCCTCTTTACAGAATGGTCTCTGTATTCAAGAACAAGTATCCCAGCCTCCCAAAGAACAGAAGAATAGTCTGCTAATCTTTCAAGGCCTGGACCCAGAAACTGGCAATACTGCATTTCTGTCATAATTCTCTTGATCTATCGCAGAACCTGCACTGATTCAAGAGGGTTGCACATAAATGCCATCTCTTGATGAGAAAAATGTCAAAGAATTTGCCTTTATTTTTCATCTGTCATAGTCTGCCTTATTTCTAGTCCTCCCTTATGCAAAATACACTTATGCCCACCCAAGGGCTCCCAAAGTCTCATCCAGTTAAGGCATCAGCTTGATGTCCAGAACCTCATCAGCTCAATCAGGTAAACTATAGCTAAAGGCCCGATCTGGTCTGCCTACACATTTACACACTGTGAAGACTCCCTTTGTGCTCCAATGGCACCGTTGGGTAGTCAGGACAGAGACTAGATGGCCTGTTAAACAAAAAAGATGTACTATCTGGTCCTTTACAGAAGAAGTTTCCCATCCCTAGTCTAAATCAGGTCCAGTTATAGATAGGGCTCATTGGATGAAGTTTCTCCCGATCTAAAGACCTGTGAACCAAAAAGAGAAGTGATCTGCCCACATGTACCAAACCTGCGGTGGTGAATAGGTAGAGAGCAACCGCAAGACATTTTCCTGTTCAGGAGGGACTCCAGACAATACACAGCAGTCCCTGGTTCACAGCAGTGCGCAGGACCAGCTGGGACCACATGGCCACCTCCTTCATTAGGGGCAAGGCCGGCTCACCGAGAGCAGGCTCCACCCTGAGCCATCAGCCTCACCCTCCGAGGCTGTTTCCGAGCCTCCCTTTCTTTTCCACAGGGAGTAGCCTGCAGCCCCTCTCTGCCGCAGGGGACTTTTCTCAGCATGCTTCTGGCCCGTGGAAAACTGGAAGTCTGTGTTCATTTTCTAGCACAAACTTCACAAAGCAAACGGCTCAAACGTAGCCCTCCAGTTCCAGAAGTCAGAGGCTGGAAATGGGTCTCACTGGGCCAAAATCAAGATGTCGGCAGGCTCTTTCTGGAGGCTCTAGGGGAGAACTGTTTCCTTGTCTTTTCCAGCTTCTAGGAGGCATCTCCCCTCCATCTTCAAAGACAGCAGTGGCTAGCTGAATCCTTTTAAACACTGCCTCCCTCTGACTCTGACCTTCCTGAGACATCCTCTTCTACTTAGAAAGACCCTTGTGATTACCTGGGCCCACCTGGGTAATCCAGAATCATCACCTGACCTCAAGATCCTTAACCAAATCACATCTGCAAGGCCCTCCTGTCATGTAAGGTAACATATTCACAAGTTCTGGGGTTAGGATGTACACATCTCTGGGGCCATCATTTTTTTTGTATATAATATGTAATATATATTGTTATATATAGTAATATTATATATGGTAATAATATAATATATAGTTGAATCACACATAAATATATTTTAATATATTATATATAAGTGATATATAATATCTATAACTATAAATAATATTTAATGTATATCTTTATTTATATATTAAAATATAATTATATTTTATATCATATCATACTGTATATCATATATAATATATATTTTATTATTTTGTATATTATATATTGTATATACTAAAATATATTTTTATAGACAATGTATTTTATACTTATATAATAATAATATTTCCTATAGAAATATGCTTATATAATATTTTATGTTATATATATTTTTGTATTTTTATATATGTTATATATAGTTATATAATATTTTATATATTAAGGCCTCTCTTTATATTTTACTTCTCTGTCCCTTTCAGTCCAACCTACTACGATGCCTTTAAAAATGTTTTGCATTAAAGGGGTGCCTGGGTGGCTCAGTGGGTTAAGCCTCTGCCTTCGGCTCAGGTCATGGTCTCAGGGTCCTGGGATTGAGCCCCACGCCAGGCTCTCTGTTCAGCAGGGAACCTGCTTCCCCCTCTCTCTGCCTGTCTCTCTGCCTACTTGTGATCTCTCTCAGTCAAATAAATAAAATCTTAAAAAAAAAGTTTTGCATTCTCAATATATAATCAATTCTATTAGGGAAAGAAACACACCTACGTTCTTTTCAAGACAGACCGCTCTACTTTGTGTCACCTGTGAGGCTTCTGGTTTTTTCAAGGACGTACGAGGCATGCCCTAAATTCCTCTGAAGTCTCCCAGTTTACCACATTACTTCAGGCAACACTTTTTCTAAACTTCTCACCCCTACAAAACACACGTCATTTAGTCAGTAGCACTTTCCTCACTGTCCTGGCCCTCACTAACAGTCTCCCCAGAGCCTTTCAGCTTCCACCTGTCATCAAACGCAAAGCAATGGCACCCATTGTATGCTTTAGTCACTGGAGCACCTCACTGCTGGTCCTAAATTCTGTTCCATTGATCTATTACTGCTTCACAAATCACTCTAAAACTTAGTGGCTTATTTTACTCAGAATCCTATGCTGTGGGCAGGGCTCAGCTGCAATGGCTGATTCTGTTTCACATGGCTGCAGGATGCATTGCCAGGAGGCCACTCACTTGGCTGCCATGTTGGTGCTGGCCATCAGCTAGGAACTCAGCTGTCCGGACTGTCAGTGGGGCCCTAATTCCTTTTCACGCAGACCTCTTCACAAGGCTGCTTAGAACTTCTCACAATGTGATGACTGGTGTGCAAGAATACATATTTCAGGAGACATGACATAAAAGCCACCAGTCCACTTTTATCAAAAAAGACAAGAGATAACAAATGTTGATGTGAATGTGGAGAAAAGGAAACCCTTTTACACTGCTGCTGGGAAAGTAAAATGGCACAGCCATATGGAAAACAGTATGGAGGTTCCTCAAAAACTAAAAATGGAATTACCATATGATCCAGCAATCCCACTCCTGGGTACTGAAATCAGTATCTTGAAGAGAGATCTGCACACCCATGTTCATTGCAGCATTATTCACAATAGCCAATGTATGGAAACAACCTTAGTGTCTGTCAATAGATGAATGAATTAAGGAGATACATATACAACTGAATATTACTTGGCCATGGGAAAGAAGGAAAACCTGCCATTTCCAACAATATGGGTGGACATTGAGGGCATTATGCTATCTAAGTCAGAGAAAGACAAATACTGGATGATATCTCTTATATGCAGAATCTAAAAAACTGAACTTGCAAAAACAGAGAGTAGAATGCTTCCCAGGGGTCGGGGGTGGGGGAACAGAGGAGATGTTATTTAAGGGTACAAATTTGCAAATAACGGATAAATTCTAGAGATCTAATGTACAAAATAGTGATTCTAATCAACAATACTATATTATAAATTTTAAAGTTGCTAACAGACCAGATCCAACACAAAAAAAGAAATTATAAGTGTGCGATATGAGAAAGATATGTAAGTCAAATACCATAGTAGTCATATTACAATATATACATGTATCAAACCAATACATTGTATATTTCCACAATGTTATATGTCAATTATATCTCAATTTTTTTTAAGTTGCCAGTCCTTAAGACGTGGACCTGTCTGGAAATGGCACAATTCTACCACATTCTGTTAAATACTGGGTAAGCAATCACAAAGCCCAGCCAGAGTCAAGAGGAGGGAACATTGACCACCCTTGTCAAGAAGAATGTCAAAGAATTTGCATGTATTTATTCTGCCCTACCAATGAGTTATTAACAAACCATTTGTTGTTTTCATTGTTTCACATCAATCCACTCCCATTTTTTTTCCAATGAGGCTATAGTCTCAGTGTTATATAAGACACAACATATGGGGCACCTGGGTAGCTCAGTGGATTAAGCAGCTGCCTTCAACTCAGGTCATGACCCCAGGGTCCTGGGATCGAGCCTTGCATCAGGCACCCTGCTCAGTGGGGACCCTTCTTCTCCCTCTCCCTCTGCCTCTCCCTGTGCCCTCTCTTCCACTCTGCTCTCTATCTCTCCAATAAATAAATAAAATCTTTAAAAAAAAAAAACACACACAACATAGCTCCAGACATCCATTCAGAGCTGCACGCATGGTACATCCCGAGCCCACGTATGTGGTTCTCACCCCCAGCTGCAGAACACCCTCCTGGGCTGTGGACACCATAGACTTTGGCCCTTCTCAACCCTCTGGCCCAACCTAAAACTGACTTCCTTGGCAGTGGACCTCCATGGATGGGGAGATGGAATAGCACTCACTGGCTTGTCCAGGCTGTTGTCTCACTAGGAGGACCTCCTCCCTAAGGCTTTTCTAACTTTTCCAAATTCTATCCCTAAGACCTACTCTGAGCAACCTGCCCCAAGGTACAAGAACAGCCATTTCTCCCAGGAGGGATTTCCCTAGAAATCAATGTGTTTTCAGTGATCTGGGGGGAAGAAGAGAATGGAGCTTAAGAAAATACAAACCTTGATATGCTGTGGTAGGGTACCACTGATATGTCACTCATTCCCTCTAGTCCAGGGTCCGGACTGACTAATTTTGCAGGCAAATAAAGAATTTTTAGGAAGGTGCTTTTGGAACCCCCTCTCTTGAGCCTTCTTTGCTTGACAAATACAGATCCCAGAAGGCTGAATGTAACATTTTTTTTAAGGTGGCTCTGTGGATAACCTGAGTGGATACCCTCTGAAGTTCTACTGTGAATTTTATTAGCTTTCTGAGCCAATTCTTTTTTTTCTAATTTTTAAGATTTTATTTATTTATTCGAGGGAGAGAGACAGAGAGAGAGAATGCATGGAGAGGGGGAGAACAGTCTCCCTGCTGAGAAGAAAGCCTGACATGGGTCTCAATCCCAGGATCCTGAGATCATGACCTGAGCCAAAGGCAGATGCCTAACTGACTGAGCCACCCAGGTGCCCCCTCATGAGCCAATTCTGTCTGTAATTGGATATCAGTCACCTACATGTCTCTAACCCCTCCAGGCTATTGGAGTCATCCTTTTTGCAATGTTTAAGTAGGAATTTGCTTAATTCCCTATCCAACATAGAGTAGAAACTCAATTTCCCATATAACCTATCCCCTAATGCTTCAGGAATACCTCTTGTAGTCCCTGCTTTGTTATATCTGTTGATCTCTCTCATGGCTCACATATTTTAGTTTTTTCCTTTGTTTGTCGCAAACTGACACAGAACTTTGGTTTCCCCCACAAAGCCTGACTCTACCAAAAACAAAACACTTAATCTTACAAAGCAGTTGTTACCAGCCAGTAGTTCTCAAACTTGGCTTTAGAAACACCTAGAAGGCTTTTAAATATCCTGATGCCAAGTCTACTCCCTAGATCAATTAAATAAAAGTTTCAGTTTTGTTTTTTTTTAACTCCCTTGGATGTTTCAATGTCAGCAGTGCTTGAGAATCTCTCAGCTAGCACACATTCCTCAATACCTGTGAAAGGGTCATCTGGAGATCTTGTTATAATGCAGAGTCTGGTTCTGGGTCTGGCATGGGATCCCAGATTCATTTTTCACAAGCTTTCAAATGACGCTGCCGATTCCCAGATTGCATCTTGACTACCAAGGAGCCCGCAGACATGGGGGATGATGACGGCCCAGCAAACAATTTATGCCCTTCATGGTTCACACTGGTCAGTGATGCTGCTCTCAGAACTTCTCAGAGACCACCTTACTCTTCTAGTCCCACCTCCCAGGCCTTCCTTTCCTTGCATTTCCTTCAGCTTCTCTCTATTCTCAGACCCCATGCCTTATCCTTCCCTGGCTGCTTGTGGAAGCATCAGAGTGTTCCTTCCTTTGTTTTTGTTTTGTTTCATTTTGTTTACAATTTATTTATTTATTTATTTATTTATTTATTTATTTGGGGTGGGGGGACTGCATGGTGGGGAAGGGCAGAGGGAGAGGGAGAAAGAATCTCAAGCAGACTCCACTCTAGGTGGAGCCCCAGGTGGGGTTGACCTCGGGACCCTGAGATCAAGACCGGAGCTGAAACCAAGAGTGGGACACTTAGCCAGCTGTGCTACCCAAGTACCCCCAGAGTGTTCCTTCTTTATCAGGCAAATAGATATGGTAGGGTTTCCTAGCACATCTCAGTCCCATTCGATGTGATTTCATCCCACAACTAAGTACACTGTCAAAAGGATATACTAGGGGCGCCTGGGTGGCTCAGTGGGTTAAGCCGCTGCCTTTGGCTCAGGTCATGATCTCAGGATCCTGGGATTGAGTCCCACATCAGGCTCCCTGCTCAAGCAGCAGGGAGCCTGCTTCCTCCTCTCTCTCTCTCTCTGCCTGCCTGTCTGCCTACATGTGATCTCTCTCTTTCAAATAAATAAATAAAATCTTTAAAAGAAAAATTTAAAAAAGGATATACTAATCCCAAGGCGGTACTCTGCCCAGGACATGTCACCTTCAACTTGTAAGTCACAGGTTCCCAAACTTTCTCAACTCACTGTGCCCTTAGTGTCTCGGGAATTTCTTCACAGAGCCTCTAAGATAGGAGTGCCTGTCAGGTCTGTTTATTAAGTAGCCAGGTTGAAACAACTTAATGATAGTGGCTTTTATGGGTCTGACAGATGTCTGTGTTTTCCTTAAAAATTTAAAAATAACCCATGGCACCTCTATGAGTATGGTGAGGCACCGGGGGACCCCTTGACTCACACTTTGGGAACCATGGTTCTAAACTAACAATTGGGATAAGTGTGACCTCCAAATGCCCTAGATATGTAAGAAAACCTTGTAGCAAGGACTCTATCTGGGGGCTGAAGTTGATGGGATAGAAAAGGATTTCTGGGTACTGTTTTCCTACCAGTCCCAACTAGATCTGGCACAAATGCCAACACTTAACTCTCTACAGTAGCTAAGAGATTAAATTTCTAGATTCATCACCCAATGGGATTTCCAATGGACTCTGGAGTTAGAAGAGTAGAAGAAAAAACACAAGAACAAGAAAGTAGTTCTTCTCCTGATACAAACCTGTAAACATGACTCATCTTGTATCAGAAAATCTAGGCAGGGAGCTTAACTGTTATCAAACTGTATTGCTTCATGGTGCAAACTGTTTCCAATTAGGAGCCCAACACTATAGCACAATGACTCTTCACCCAGGCCATACATTAAAATCACTTGGGAGCTTTCAAAAAATACCAATGTCTGGGTACCACCCCACATCAGTTAAGTCAGTCACTGGGGATGGGACCCAAATCTATAATTTTAAATTTCCTCAGGTGATCCTATGATCAGTGGGTAACACAGAAGAGGGTACAAACCGTAGATTCCCTCTAAAGGTATCATGTTTATGGAGTCAGAAACAAAACTGTTGCATTTGTTTATGTTTGTACATAGTTATATAATATAAATGCTAATCTATCGCATCAATCACATTTTATATCTGTTGTTCTACATAGACTCAGTCATCAGTCCTGTATGTGGGCTCATACCCTCCCCCATCCAAAACCTGAATTCAGTCACAAATGTTTGGTCATCCCTATGAAAGATGGCATAGGGACAAGTTCCCTGTCTAGAATTGTCCCATACCCTTAACCCCCATAAGCAGGGCTGACCAACTGAATCCCCTACACCCCACCCCACCCCTGCCCATGCTCATCCAGATCCCTAGCCACTGATGCAGCTGGCCCTGCCCACTCAGACAGGCTCCACAAGGGCAAGTACAACCCCTCTGCACTCTTCTTAAGACTCCTGCCATCTCCATCCCCTTCTGACACAGCGCTGCTGCTCCTGGTGCTTCCTCCCTCCCCTGTCATCCTCACCCCTCACTGTCCTCACTATCGGCCCAGCTGGTGCCCAATACTTCAGAGATCTGTGCACCTGGGCACTGCTGATGTCATGGGCCCACCAGTAAGGGGGTGAAGAAGAAAGTGTTATCAATACTACTACCATTACTACTACTACTATTACTACTACTACTACTACTACTAATAATAATAATGACAAACTTCCATTGGATATTATCAACACAACTACCACTAATAACAATGTTGAACTTCCATTGGATGTTATCAATACTACTAATAATAATTAACTTTCATTGAATCCCCACATACCAATTCTACGTAAGCTAGTTTTCATTATCCTCATTTTACTGATGAGCAAAATGAAATTGGTGAAGCTTAGTAACTTGTTCAGACTGTAAATGACTGACAGGGTTTTGGCCCCAACTTGGTCTGATTCCGGAGTGGTTAGTTACCAAAGTTCCTCTATGAATGGATGGATTAATGGGTTGGAGTGAAAAACTAATGAGAGGAGCACATATTGCCTGAGTTCAGTGGGCAAAGTAGGAACCCAAGGCTGGTGAACTGAGGCATGTTCGTTGTTCATAATCTCTGGTACCATTTTTCAGGAGTAAAAACCAATCCATAATCTTAGATACATACACTATTCCAGACCCAAAACCCAGCAAGTTCTGGTTCTAGAAGGCAAGGTTCTCAAAGAATTTCCAGACAAAAGCACCACAACCCCAGGTGACTCTCCCCCTTGCTTTATTTATGATTTATGATGTATTAATTTATGAATGATTTATTTATGAATTTATGATTCTCGTTCTCTCACTTCCCACCCGGCCTGTATAAAAGCTCCTCTCCCGATGGGGCCTTCAGCCCCTCTTTTCTCTGGAATGGGCAAAGGGCTGCCTCTTGGGGAGCAGCCTCAAAGAATGGGGGTGGTGGGTAGCAGTGAAAGGAGATGGGCCCAAGGAGGTCCTGGATCTGAAAGAAGTTTATCTGAAAGCGTTGGGAGAAGGAGCTAGAGGCACAGGGAGAGGGAAATTCCAAGAATCGAGATGTTCTCAGCCCTAGGCCAACTCACTTATGAGAATTTGATGACAAAAGAGGGTGTTGTACCAGAAATGTCAAAATTAAAAAAGATTATTTTTCACTACAAGAGCTGACCCTGTTTTCTGACTTTTTCCAGACACCTTTTATGTATCGACTTCACACTACAGAAAAGCTAATATCAAGAAAAATCTTACTTTTTGGCTGTCTCTAAAGGAGAACTCTGTCCCTTCTATGATAGAGTCAAAGAGCCAAAACATCTCTCACGGCAGCTGAAAGTAAGAGATTGGGAAAGAAACGTTCCCTGTCCTGATGCCTGGGTGGCTCAGTCGGCTCAGCATCTGCCTTCGACTTGGGTCTTAGTCCCAGGGTCCTGGGATGGAGCCTCACATCAGGCTCCCTGGTCAGTGGGGAGCCTACTTCCCCCTCCGTTTGCCTCTCCCCTTGCTTGTGCTTGTGTGCTCTCTCACTCTGACAAATAAATAAATAAAATCTTTAAAAAGAAAAAAAGAAAAGAAATGTTCCCTGTCTTCCCACTTCAGGGAAATGGGAAGCCTGAATGCTAAGGCTGAAAACCCAAACTTCGGCAAAGACTGCCTGATCTTTCCTTCTTCCCTTCACAAAGTAGCCCGACTACCTGATAAATTCTCTTTCGCATTTCCGAACAAGAACATCCAAGAACCGAACTCACTGCACAATGAGGATCCATGCATCTCCCTCAAGGAATAGGTTGGTTCCTGTTTCACTTTGGAGTCAGCTGCAAATTCCAGGTACTTCCTCTATACCTCTCAATACACAGAAAAACTATGGGAGTAAGGAAAGATCAAGGAAAAGAAAAAAAAAGTTCAATTCAGATTTCAACACACCAGTGTGACTCTCAATACACTAGGAGACAATATGCAAATGGGAGTGGACAGACCCTCTTTGACAACAGAACTCTAACCCTCAGCTCTACAGCAATTGGCCCGGA
The DNA here is from genome assembly GCF_009829155.1 of Mustela erminea. Lineage (NCBI taxonomy): Eukaryota > Metazoa > Chordata > Mammalia > Carnivora > Mustelidae > Mustela > Mustela erminea. The sequence continues at coordinate 104,319,037 of NC_045620.1, forward strand.
ATCAGGATGTGTTCAGTGACTGCCAGCTTTTCTATTTTTGTCTCCACTTCCAACTCAGGACCAACCAGAGAAAGCCAACTATGCCCTTCAAACCAAGCTCACGGGATGACCCACCTCCAGCTTCCCACACCAACTCTGGTCAGTCACACTCGAAGCCCTTTCCTCTTCTTCACCATCAGCTTACCCACTCCTCTGCCCGCCTTTGAATCACCGCCAAATGCAAGTGATGGTGGCTGACTCCTTTGCTAGAGCAAACTCTGAATAAATAGCTCCTGTTTGTTCTTATCTGAGTGGTCTTCATGATTGAGGTCTTCTCTAAAAGCCATTTTAGATTTCTTTCTGTATGACCGTACATAAACTTTGTTTAAACAAAAAGCCTGATTTATGGCTCACTGAGCACACATTGTATACCTTTGTGAATGGGTAGCCTGAAGGAAACCATCTTGTCCTTAAGATCTCAATCAATGCTCTTACTCCCTGCATTCCTTGACATTAAAATCAGTGATTCCTGCTTAAATCATAATCTATTGTCTTTTGAGCACTTACAAGTTGTAAAAAGGTATATAACCATAAAAACTTTCTCTGGAGCACTTTCTTCCCTGTGAAGAGCATGTTTCCCAGACATCTATCTTGGGCTCAAATAAAATTCTTTCTTTCTTTTTGAGATTCTTTTTGGTTTTTTTAAGGTTTTATTTATTTATTTGACAGAGAGAGATCACAAGTAGGCAGAGAGGCAGGCAGAGAGAGAGGAAGGGAAGCAGGCCCCCTGCTGAGCAGAGAGCCCAATGCGGGACTCGATCCCAGGACCCTGAGATCATGACCTGACCTGAGCCGAAGGCAGCGGCCTAACCCACTGAGCCACCCAGGCGCCCTCTTTTTGAGATTCTAAAAGGTTTATTCATTTCGTATCCACATTTGTGTGTTTCTTTTTGCTTTTTAAAAATATTTTATTTATTTATTTATTTGAGGGGCGGGGAGAGAGCACAAGCAGGGGGAACAGCAGAGGGAGAGAGAGAAGCAGGTTCCTAGCAATCCCGATGAGATGCGGGACTCTGTCCCAGGACCCTGGGATCATGACATGAGCTGAAGGCAGACGCTTAACCAAATGAGCCAACTGGGTGCCCAACATTTGTGTATTTCAATAAAGAATAGCAAATAAGAACCTATCTTCTCCCTGTACCGTGCTGTCTTCACCCTACAAGCATATGGGCTTTGTTTTCAGTGTCATCTGTCCGTTTAAAGTGTATGTTATTTGGGCTATAAGAAATAGCATGTTGGGGAGCCTGGGTGGCTCCGTCAGTTTAGTGTCTGCCTTGAGCTCAGGTCATGATCCCAGGATCCTGGGATCGGGCCCTGCATTAGGACCCCTGCTCTGAGGGAACTTGCTTCTCCCTCTCCCTCTGCTTTCCCCTCTCCCTCTGCTGCTCCCTCTGCTTGTGCGCGCGCGCTCTCGCGCTTGCTCTCTCACTCTCTCTCTCTCGCTCTCTCTCTCAAATAAAATATTTTTTAAAAAAAGGTAGAGTGTGGTTAATTATAAGGTTCTAGGGAAATAAATTTCTGGGAAGTGATGATCTCAGGGCCTGTGGGTTTGTTGCTTTCCTAAACATGCCCAGCCTCACCCGGGTGCTTCTGTTTCTCAAGATACAGCCAGGCTATACTGGTTATTGTGCCTCCAGGAGGAGGATGCAAAAGCTCTATAGTAAGGGATGCATGTGCATGGTGAATTCTGGGGACACTGATCCAGCTGTGGGTACACTGAGAGAGGTTCAATGGGGCCTGCGGTCCAAGAGGTACAGCAAATCCCTGTCCATGAGTCCCCAGCGGAGGAGGAGGGGGCAGCAGCTGTGAACAGGTGGGAGGAACCAGTAACAAAGAATCAGGAGAAGCTGCTTCTTCTAGGAAGCCTGAAGGCAGAGAGCAGGGCACTCATGAAGTATCTGCGTTTAGGTCCAAAGCAAAGCAAGTTCCTGATACTAAAGTGCTGTGTCGGTGGTGGCCATGCAGGCAATAAGAATAGGGACCAGGAGTCAGGTACAAATTTAGGGGCAAGGGATGTTGGAGGTGAGTATCAGTTTTATTTCTAGGTTGCATATATAACAGATTCAACGCTTAAAGTCTAGGGGATCCTCACCCACTCAGAAATTGTCATCTGTACTGGGAAAGCCTGGTAAAAATGTGGGGTCTAGAAGTTGGTGCCTCCTTTTGTTCCGTTGTTGGTCTTTACCCTTGTACCCTTTAGAAAGGCGAGCCCAGGTTTGCCAGGTGCCCAAAGGCATATCAAGGGTGTGTCAGGGTACCACAGCTTGGAGTGTGGTAAACCGTTCCTGCTGGATAAGGAGATGCAGGTGGCTCCATCCTGTGCATGTCTCTCCCTTTTCTCCACCTTTGCTTTCTTTTGTATCTATAAAGGAAACTCATTAGGACCACTCACAGACAGACAGCAGAGCCTAGACTAACCTTGTCCAGAACCTAAACAGACCTTGAGCCAACTAATACCTACTCTTACTTGTGACCTTGCTCAAGTGTCTCTTCCCCAAAGAAGCCCTTCTGAGGGGTGCCTGCATGGCTTAGTGGGTTAAGCCTCTGCCTTCGGCTCAGGTCATGGTCTCAGGGTCCTGGGATCATGCCCCAATCAGGCTCTTTGCTCAGCAAGGAGCCTGCTTCACCCTCTCTCTCTGCCTGCCTCTCTGCCTACTTGTGATTTTTCTCTCTGTCAAATAAATACATAAAATCTTTAAAAAAAAAAAAAGCCCTTTTGATTTCCTGATTGGGTTACAACCCATGCCCATCATGCACTGGGTACCACTTCTCCATTCATACTTGCTGTTGGTGTGATTAATGTCTATCTCCCCACCAGACCATGAGCTACTCGAGGAAAGAGTCTGCATCTGAGTCTGCTCAGCCTTTCCTCCTCGTCACCTAACACAGAGCCTGGCACAAACCTTTCTGTAATGAGTGAATCAGCTAGCAGGGGGCTCAGCAGGCCAACCCACACTATGCAAGCTCTGTGCAAGTAAGCATCTCTCAGTCACTGTCTTCTACTGGGCACATTGCTGCTGGGAACTGTGCACAGTCACCAGATGAGCCATGCAGTGGATTTTCTCCATGGTTCAGGCTCATGTCCCCTGAAGTGGGACAATCCCTAGGGACGCATGTTTCAGCCCAGATTGAATGCTAGTGCAGTTGACTGCTGGCACCCACTCACTCGGAAATGGTTCTCAATCACAAAAGCCCATTACTATTTTCTAATGAAATATATGGAAGGAAGCAGTGTTTCTCAAAGTGTGGACCAGAAAGAAATACTTGAATCAGAATTACTTAAGGCTTTTTAACAAGGGAGCTAGATTCCTGAGTTATATCTCAGAATGCCTAGATCGGAATCTCAGGAGTGAACCCTGAGAATCTGTATTTTTTTCCAGCTTTATTGAGATATGATTGACATATAAATAAGCTTCAGGCATACAATCTGTTGGTTTGATGCATTTATATACCCCACAATGATTATCACATAGCATTAGCTAATGCCTCCATACCATCACATAATTATTTTGTGTGGTGAGAACATTTAAAATACACTCTTTTAGCAACTTCCAAGTATACAGAACAGTATTATCAGCTAGAATCACCATGCCGTGCATCAGATCCCCAGAATTTGTTAATCTTATAACTGGAAGTTTGTATCTTTTGACAAGTATCTCCCCATTTCCCCTGCCCCCAGCCCCTGGTAACCACCAGTCTACATTGTCTCTCTGAGTTTAGCTTTTTTAGATTCAACATAAAAAAAGATAACATACAGTATTTCTCTTTCTCTGTCTGACTTTTTTTTCACATAGCCCAATACCCTAAAGATTCATCAGAAGCTTCCCAGGTGACTCTTTTTTCTTTTTTTTTTTTTTTTTTAGAGATTATATTTTATTTATTGATTTGTCAGAGAGAGAGATAGCACAAGCAGGGGGAGCGGCAGGCAGAGGGAGAAGCAGGCTCCCCGCTGAGCAGGGAGCCCAATGCAGGACTCGGTCCCATGACCCTGGGATCATGACCTGAGCTAAAGGCAGACATCCAACCAACTGAGCCACCCAGGTGTCCCTTCCCAGCTGATTCCTAAGCAGAGTCACTTTTTAGCCCTCAGGGACAGGGCAAATCGCTCTGTACTAGGAGTCAGAACATCTGGAAGTCTGCCACTTACAATCTGGGTGACTGGTCAAGTTACTGGTCTCTGAGTCTGTTTACTCATCTATAAAATGAGCATAATAATCCTCACCCTGCCCTCCTCACAGCATTATGTTGATTACTGATGTGACAATCACCCAATGCATTATGACAATTACCTCAAACACCAGAAATCACCATGAGGGACTGCCAAACGGTCCCTCCCGCACACTCTGCAAAGATAGCCTAGCCTGTCTTGCTGCCTTGGGCCAACTGACCTCTGATCCTTCCTTGAGCTTCTGTGTGGAACCACCCTGACAAACCTCCTTCTGCAAGAGGGCTGTGGGGAAGTAACACTGGGTGTCTCGGTTAGGAGGAATCCAGAATGCATTTTCCTACTGAAAATTGCCAAAACAAACTAAGCTAAGTAAAAACAAACAAACGAAACCACTAAAACAGCTAAGGTTACTTTTGTGGAGTAAAATAGTGTAGACTTTTGTGACCATTATGCATTGTAGCCGTTTAATGGAAATTGTACTTCAAGTACCAGACTGACTCAAGGGTGAATGTCTAGAGGCTGCCAAGAGTCTCTGGTCTCCTACCCTCTACAGCAGGAGTTGGCAAACTTTCTGTTAAGGGATGTGTTGTAAATATTCCAGGCTTTGCGGATCAAGAAACCACATGCTCTATGGTTATAGTTTGAAGGCAGCCATAGATGACCAATGAGCACGACTATGTTAGCAAACTACATGAAACAGGCTGTGAGCTGGATTTTTGCCCACAGGCTACAGTTTGTCAACCAGTTCTTGCTCTAAAATTAAGATCTGAAAAGTGGCTTCAGTGGTGTGCTGGAACAAGCTTTTATCAGCTTGCAAGAGCCAACGGCTAGCATCTCTTCCCAAATCCATGCTCAGTGACTTCATGTTGGCAGTCTAAAGTCAGCCATGCTGGGAATCATCACACCATGAAAACTGGCAAGAGCTACATATCAGAGCTCCCTCCCACTCCCCCATTTCCAGAGAACTGGTTGTCAAACATTTGCCAGCACATCGCTAGGTGCGTGTCTGTGGGGACGGGGGTGGAGCATGGTGGTTGGGTGAACCAGACAGTCCACTGGAATGTGGGAAGGAACCACTAAATGTCGGTTCTATTTTATTTAGTCCTTCTGAATTTTCTAATTTTGTGCAAGTTTCATAATGTATAACGCCCACATTTCAAAGATGTAGATCCTCAGTTTTGTTTAATTGGTTGGGGTAACTGGGATCCAAAATGCTTAGAGTATACCACTCCTAAAGCTGTCATCTCTGTACAGGTAACTCAATGCCAAGCAGAGTACAAGATGGATAGAGGTCTTCTTCTATCCCCAAGATAGCCTAACTCTTGCCTTCATCTGCCTCACCCTGCCCCAGGATCTTGAATGGGAGCAGGAGTGGCCAACTGTGAAATGAATCTCTGTTTGGGGTGCTCCTGTTCTTGCTACAGATTAAATTCCCTGAGACTGCCCTTTTATAAGCAATCCTTTCTAGCCCACAGGTGAGAGTCCCAGCCCCAAGCCTCCACCTGCCTATGACCTCAAACATCACAGCCCACTGAAGATTTCTCCCACCCAGATTTTCTGCCTTGCTCTGAACAAGCAATTTAACATGGATTATCCATTTTCAAAGATAGGTTCAATCCAAAGTCCCATCACTTACTGATTTAGGACCTAGGAAATGCTACTAAATCTCTCTAAATCTTCTTATCGGTGAAAAGGGGCTAATAATAGCACCTACCTGGCAGGCGTGTTGGGAAGATCAAAATGCTTACTCAAATGAGTAACATTTAGCCAGGTATCTGAGCCATAGAAAAGACCCAGAACATGTTATTCTTTAGTCTTCTTAACCCTCTTTCCTGTAGCCTATCACTGGGGGCAACATGCCATCAGCAATGCCTGGGGCGGGACAGCTCCTTGCACTGCAGGGCCAGTGGAAGAGAAATAAGGAAGGGGTGAGAAATAAGGCAGGAAGGACCTAGGAGCAAAGCACCATACACTGGAAATCCCCTAATGGGTGACAGTTTAGGTCCACGGATGCCTGGGCCCCACAGCCCTGAGATTCTGATTGGTCTGGGGAGACACCTACACATGCTCTGTAAGTTGCATTTCCATCACTGCATTGGGTCATTGGCCTCTTGAATATTTCTGGAACCTGTCCTTCTTTTACTTTGGTTTCCCTCCTGTCACGCTGACTTGGGCCTCCCATCATGGTGCCCTGAGGCTCCCGTGGTATCCTCTTAGTGGGATCAGTTCACATCACATCATTCCTGACCTCATATGTGTTCTTCAGAGTTTCTTCCCAAAGCCACAGCAGAGGTGTAAGTGGCTTTCACATGCTGGTAATTATTTTCTCTAGGGAGTCCACACCCAAACAACAGTGGGAGCCGCAACGGCAGCAGCCATAGTGCCTGACGCGACCTCCCTCACAGAGCACCGCAGTGTGTAACTGCCGGTTTACGAGGGAGGAAGGAAGCCTGCTGTAGACCTGGGACTCAGGCTGAGGTCTCCAGACTCTGCCTTTGCAGGGGTGGTGACAGGGAGCCTTAAACCTGACTTGGGCAGACAGATGTTACAGTGCTTTTCTACCTGTGTCACTTGGGGCAGGTGCCCTCATTTGCTGCACTTGAATTTTCTTAAGATCATCAGGAGATTATCTAGTAACCTGTGAGAAACTTCTAGATCTGTGAGGGCTGCCAAGGCACTAGCTGTGTGAGCTTCCTGTGCGCCCTCTGCTGGCCAAGTTCCTGTTTTTCATAAATTATGTGAGGAGGTCAGCATTGCCAGCTAGCGGCATGGCAAAGGTCAGAAGAAGGACATGGAAGGTTCCCAGGCTCATAACCTTTCTTCTCCTGTGCCATTTGGCAGATATGTGTTACCTCGCCTCTCTGGAAAGGCAGAGGCCCACCCAGGGTTCATCTTTCTTACTGACCCTCCTGAGATTCACTTCCACAAAGGAAAAGCCTTAGCCTCATCACAGTACCCTTAAGTATCCCCCCGTCTCTGATCCTCTGACTCCCCAAAGAGAACATAGTGGTGTCACCCTCATCCCCACTCTCACAAATCTCCACCCTTATCAGTTCAACCTGGGGCCTTACGTGAATAGGGAGAACTCATTGTGGGGAGGTTCATGTTTGGCTCCGAGAGGCTTCTGGTGAAGTCTGGAATCAGAGACAGTGAGGTTAGCACATACAATTGAGATTTTCCAGGGATTTAGGAATATCAGGGGCCATTTAATGTTTTACTTCTTTTTTGTATGTTTTGAGAAACACTAAAACAGAGAGGCAGTAATGACATAACAAATACCTTTCCTGGGGGTGCCTGGCTGACTCAGTCAGTTAAGCCTGATTTCAGCTCAGGTCATGAACTCAAGGTTGTGAGATGGAGCCCCATGTCAGGCTCTGCGCTGACCATGAAACCTGCCTAGGACCTCTCTTTCCCTCTCTTTCCCTCTTCCACTGGCCCTTCCTCCAACCTCTGTCTCTCTCTCTCTCTAAAAAAAATAAATAAATAAAACAAAACTTTACTGGTCAAAAATGGTGGAAATGGAAATGCAATAGAGCTAACTTGGTTTCTGAATGCAGAACTTCCTTACTTGCAACAAATACATGCATTGCATTAATTCAGGGGTATAGTATACATTGCCCACATTAATCTGAGACTTATCTGGAGGCTTCTACCTGATAAAACATTAAGTTTGATAATTGCCTGCATGAAATCCCTGGCCATAATCCAAACAAACATTGCACATTGAGAGCACATAGCGCCTAGGGAATAAGAAAACTCAAAACTTGTGCTCTTTTCATATCTTCACTTCTTCAATGAAGATAAACAAATGGCTATCAGACACATGAAAAAATGTTCATCATCACTAGCCATCAGGGAGATTCAAATTAAAACCACATTGAGATACCACCTTACACCAGTTAGAATGGTCAAAATTAGCAAGACAGGAAACAACATGTGTTGGAGACGATGTGGAGAAAGGGGAAGCCTCTTACACTGTTGGTGGGAAGGCAATTTGGTGCAGCCTCTTTGGAAAACAGTGTGGAGATTCCTCAAGAAATTAAAAATAGAGTTTCCCTATGACCCTGCCATTGCACTCCTGGGTATTTACCCCAAAGATACAGATGTAGTGAACAGAAGGGCCATCTGTACCCCAATGTTCATAGCAGCAATGGCCACGGTCGCCAAACTGTGGAAAGAACAAAGATGCCCTTCAACGGACAAATGGATAAGGAAGATGTGGTCCATACACACTATGGAGTATTATGCCTCCATCAGAAAGGATGAATACCCAACTTTTGTAGCAACATGGACAGGACTGGAAGAGATTATGCTGAGTGAAATAAGTCAAGCAGAGAGAGTCAATTATCATATGGTTTCACTTATTTGTGGAGCATAACAAATCGCATGGAGGACAAGGGGTGTTAGGAGAAGGGAGTTGAGAGAAATTGGAAGGGGAGGTGAACCATGAGAGACTATGGACTCTGAAAAACAATCTGAGGGTTTTGAAGGGGCGGCGGGTGGGAGGTTGGGGGAACCAGGTGGTGGGTATTAGAAAGGGCACGGATTGCATGGAGCACTGGGTGCGCTGCAAAAACAATGAATACTGTTATGCTGAAAAGAAATAAAAAATTTAAAAAAAAAAAACTTGTGCTCTGGTATGAAGGTTCTACCCAGTCTTAGCCTTGCTAACTACATGGCTGATCAAGGCAATTCTGCCTCTCACCACTCTGAGCCTCGTTTTCCCTGTCTGTCCCTCCAGCTCTGACCATCTATGCTTCTAAGAAGCAGGAGGACTGGACCTGGTGAGTAGGAATGGAGAAAGTTGGAGCTGCCCCCAGCCAGGTTCAGACAGAGCTTCTCAAGAACTGTGTTGGAATCAGAGGAAGACTCTTCCCTTTCTACACATGCTACCTACAAAGAGGCAGAATTAGGACATGGCCTCAGTGTCACCATTTGGAGTTCCCCAGGGTTGGGAAATTATAATGTCTAGTGCTTATGCCTTCCTGGTGTGCACTCCCTGATGTCTAAGGGACAGAATGTGTGCGGTGGCCATCATATGACCCATGTTCCAGGAGCAGGACTAGTTCTAAATCTGTCTGTTGGCAGATCCACATTTGCCAGACAAATGTCCTATTTTTAGTTTGGGAACACTGTCACGTATGAGTTGAAGGCTCAGGGGTTGGGCCTCCGTCATGTTATAGGCCGCCCCATTCACACTCCATGCATTAGACAGTCATTTGAGTTAAAAGCCTCTTCTTTTCATTCCCCTTGAGCCAACACCCAAGTGCCTTCCTCCGTGGGCCCTCAGAAGCCCTAAGCTGGTGTCATTTTCCCACCCCAGACTCAGACAACCCCTTCTGCTGCAGGGCGTTCACCTCTGCTTGAGCAGGCTGGGAGGACAGAAATGCATTTGGATGATCCAGAACCATCCAGTTGGTCAGTCAGGACTTCAAAGCCCCAGATCTGTGGGTGAAGGTGATCTGTTTACCTATTACCTAACATACCTAGGCACCCATAGCAAAGCTTCATTTTCCCTTCAAGGATTTCTCTCGTCTAATTCATTTACCAGGGAAGTTCTCAAAGGTCATTTACCATGCAAGTCAACAGGAAGAAACAGATCTGCACGCAAACTTGCAAGGTCCTTCTTTAGGCGTTATTTTTGGCCCTGGTATGCATGTTTGCAAAAATCTTACCTTCTGAGCAGCACTGGGGCTCATCTCTTCCCAGGTCTTCAGACTCCGTTTTCACACCGAAGTCCTTCAAAAATGACATTTTTAACACAATGAAATGACTCAGCAAGGGCCTGGGATGAAAGGCAGGACCTGAGTAGACAAGAAGGTGATCAGTTATGGCACTTCTGACCCCAGGAAACCTTGCTGGACTTCCCTAGTGCTGATTATCCACCAGCCTTGTTCTCTGCTAAGAAATGTTTGCTGTGTCCAGGAAGTCCTTGTACGACTTGACCATGCTTCTTCTATCACTCTTTCTTTGATTTTTGCCCTTCAAAGCAATGTTTCCAAACTGTGGGTCATGATATGATTTTTATGGATCTTGACAACATTTGATAAAAAATGTAATCAAGAGTTCAAAGTGTATTATTGCTCTAGTTCTGGGGCTATCAAACTACAGCCCACAGGTCAAATCTGTCCCACTGCCTATTTTTTTAAATAAAGTTTTATTGGAACACAACCATGTCCTTTTTTATACATTGTTTATGGCTGCTTTCTGGCTTTAACAGCAGAGATGAGTATTTGAAAGATCATCTGGTCAGCAAAGCATAAAATGCTGACCGTCCTTAATACCCATCACCAGATAGGTATTAAGGAGGGCACGGATTGTATGGAGCACTGGGTGTTACACTCAAACAATGAATCATGGAACACGACATCAAAAACTAATGATGTACTGTATGGTGACTAACATAACACACACACACACACACACACACACAATACTGACTGTCCCAACATTTATAGGAAAAGTTTGCTGACCCTCTGCTATAGTCTAATCTTTGCAAAGAAAGTCAGTTTCTTTGAAGCCTCTTGTCATGGCAAACTAAGCCTCCAAAGGTCTCAGAAGGCTCAACTCTTAATGTCTTGGGGAAGGATAACACAGGAGCTCTTCACTGCGAGGGCTTAGACAAAAGAGATTTCCAAACACCCCTCAATTCTGCAGGGCACATCTCACTCAGTTCACAAAGAACTTTCCCCAACATTATTTCAGGACATCAGAGTAAGTAAAGTGAGGGAAGAATTGCTATTCTCATTTAACAGATGAAAAACCCGAAGGTAAGTGAATTCTCAAGGATCACACCACTTTTAGTTTGCAGAGATGGGCAGTCTGGGTGGAAACCCAATCCTTTGAGAAGGGCTTAGGAGTGAGACAAAGGGAACTAGATGCTTTTGCAAAAATTAAAAATGACATGAGCGGGCTCCAGGACTCGGCAGCAAAGACAATGAAAGACAGGGGAGTGGCTCTCGGAGGCAGGGACACCTGATAGATCTTTAAGGGCATGGATAGCCACTATCAGAGTTTCACTTATTATTTAGTTCTCCCACGAATCTACAAAGTGCAACTACTTTTGCAGTTTGGGCATACATCAAGGGACACAGGGAACTGGTGGCATCTGAGAAGGCAGAGAATTTTGCAGCCACATGGTATCAGAATAAGAAAATGTGGCAGAAATAAATGTAGGTACCCAGATACATGAAGACAATGGTGGTCCTGACGGAGGACAGAATGATACCTACAGACTGAGGTACTTGGGATGTCCCTGTGAGCCGCTATGGAATTTGCCACCAGCATCAAAATAAACGCAGGTGGCTTCCAGAGAGTTCTCTAGAGAAGTAGTGCACTCAACTGTCTGAGGCGGATCGCTTTTCACCTAAGAACACTCAAAATACAGAGGCTTCCAAAATCTCTTTTCTGAAGACCAGTACTTTCTAGATTCTGAAATCAGTCTTCTCTAGAATCTGGAAATTAGAGATAGCGTTTCCAGGTTTCCAGGTCTCCAAAGCTCAGTGTCTGCCTAGCCCTCCAGCAATGCTTTGCCCCTCAGCAGAAGTGCTCCTGGCAGACAACAGGCTGCTCTTGGGGCTGAGAGCAGGCAGTCTGGGCAGGAATCAGAGACAATATTTAGAGATTCAGGAAATCCACAGGAGTCATGCTTCTGGGAAAAAAAAGCAAGGCAGGGCCAGACCTTGCTCCGCTTCCCTATCTATGTCAGTTGGCCTCTTCAGCGCGAGTCAGTACCCCTTACCTGAGCCAGGGATCCCCACGCGCTGTGGTTCCTGGAGCTCAGCTTGTCTTCTCCCTTTGGGATCTCTGATGTGGAGGGGCCAGGCCTGGTCCTTACTTTGAAGAATCGGTTTGGGAGTGTGCATGCAAATGTAACAGCAGCATTCCTTTACCCAGTAATAAATAGCGTCTTGGGTTATTAGGGGTTACATCATCATCCATTGCCTGCCATTTTCCATACTGGGGGAACAAACAAATTCCTGGGGAGTAGTGTCACTCTGCCAAGAACTGTGCCACATCCACTGAACACATTTCAAGGCACCTGAAACAGGCTGTGTGGCTGCCAGTCCAGTCCAACAGTGAAGGTATAGGAAAGACACATGAATAGAAGGAAAGGGGAGACACAGGGTGTAGGCCAGACACTGAGCCTGGGAGGTGCAGCCAAGTCTCTGTTCTCCTGCTGGTTCTTTACTCCAGTCCCAGAGTTCAGCCAGGTGGGGTCCCACATCCCAGAGAAAAATATCCTTTCCACTCTCCTTAAGGAGCATGCCAGCATATCACTGACACTCCTGTCCACCTCATCTCTGTTCACTCTTCTTTGGTGGTGACATGCAACACATCCCCAAGGGACCTTCCTTGTTCAAGACCACCAAGAACCAGCTTCTCCCTACAGCCTGTTGACAATTTACTTGCTTTTTTATTATTTTGTATTGCATTTGCTCTTGTCAGTTAACAGTATGGTTGTGCTTCACAAATCCAGTAACAGCTGGTTCATTCAGAGGAAAATCCACATGACCAGGTAAGATCATGGCAGCAAGGCCAACAGCAATGGCACAAGAGCCAGGGCAACGGCCACAGCAATCCACTGTATGCTCTCAGCATGCCAGGCCTAGGCTAGCCCACTGCATTCCTTAGCTCCCCTAATCCTGTGCTGATCCGGAGCTGGCTGCTGGCCTCCCAGCTGCCACTGTAAAAGGCAGTGTCAAGCAGAGAGAGTCAATTATCACATGGTTTCACTTACTTGTGGAGCATAAGGAATAACACGGAGGACATCGGGTGAAGGAAAGGAAATGTGAGTTGGGGGAAATCGGAGGGGGAGATGAACCTTCAGAGACTGTGGACTCTGAGAAACAAACTGAGGGTTTTGGAGGGGAGGGAGTGGGGAGGTTGGGTGAGCCTGGTGGTGGGTATTAAGAAGGGCATGTATTGCGTGGAGCACTGGGTCTGGGGCATAAACAATGAATCTTGGAACACTGCAAAAATAAAATAAAATGAAAAAAAAAAAAAAAAAAAAAAACAATGATCCACAAAACTCAACTGATGACCAAAAAAACCCTCTAACTCTGACATGTTAGCACAACCTGGTAGGACTCACGCGATGCCGCAATCCATCATACACCTCCCAATTCCAGAAATGTAAAAATATGAGTAAATGTATGTATTAAAATCATGACACAGAGCATTTGGTCTTGAAAACCGACCACTGTTACAGAGCTTCCTATTCCTTACTCCTATTCTGTTTCTTCTCCCCTTTCTTGCTTTCTTTTGGTTTTGCATTATTTGGTATTCCATTTATCTCCCTACTAGTTTGAAATTTATATGCTTTTACACTTATTTTCTATCCTTTTAGTCTTTATCCTAGAAATACCCCCATGTATCCTTAAATTATAAAGACTTATGTTAATGAATAACATTATCCTCTTCCCAGACAATCCAGAATGACAGAACTCCTCCATTTACCTCAACTTCACCCTATTTATATGCCTTCTACTGTCATATATTTTAATTTCGTATACTCTCAAAACTTTAAGATACTATTATTATTATTTCATAACATGAGTGTTAATTGACTTTTGGCTATATATTTAGTAACTTCTTTACTCTTCGTTTCTTCTTATATCTATACCTTTCATCTGGGATCATTTTCCTTTTATGTGAATTATGTATTTTTAGGCTGCACTGTCTAATAGGGAAGCTACCAGCCACATGTGGCTATTTAAGCATAAAGTAAGTAAAATAGAACAAAATTTAAAATTCAGTTCCTTGGTCTCATTAGAGACTCATTTCAAGTGCTCACTAGCCACAAGTAGCTAAAGGCTCCTACATGGCAAATATAGAGAACATTGCCATCATCTTCAAAAGTTCTATCTATAAGCACTATCTTATCTAAAGTTTCCTTTCCTGGGACACCTGGGTGGCTCAGTGGGTTAAATCCTCTGCCTTTGGCTCAGGTCATGATCTCAGGGTCCTGGGATCGAGTCCCGCATCGGGCTCTCTGCTCAGCGGGGAACCTGCTTTCTTCCCTCTCTCTCTGCCTGCCTCTCTGCCTACTTGTGATCCCTGTCTGTCAAATAAATAAATAAAATATTTAAAAAATAAAAATAAAAAATAAAGTTTCCTTTTCTGCTGATCTTATGGTAGTGAACACCCTCTGTTTTTGTTTAGCTGAAAATAACCTCATTTCACCTTCATTCCTGAATTGCCAAGTTCATCATTACCAGAAGAGAAGCTCCAGGGTGTACTCTGCCTGTATCAAGATACTTCTGCAGGTCATATTGTCCTACAATTTGCCTCAAAAAACTTCAGTCTCTGTCAAGAGACAATCTTAAGAACTCACGTGGAACTTGGATTTTCTTTTTTTCCAGATAACAGTCTTATCCATGGGGTCAGATAAATAAAATGCCACTATTACGGCTGGAAATAAATAAGTAACTGAATGGGATTTTGTGGGTGAGACTGGGAAGCCAGTCATTACTTATTACATTTCTTCCTGTCAGAAAATGCGTCTTACATTACAAACACACACATATGAGCTTTTGGAAACTTCAGGGAACGTATGGCCCTTGTCCTCTAAAAGGGCCGCCCCCACCCCCGCAAACTGCAGGTAAACAGATAGAAACTGTTAATATTTCTAATTATATAACAGTAGGAAAGCACAGATATAAACCACTTTTTTAAAAAGCAAATATTAAAAATGTGTGCTCAAAAGTTTTAATTGCTTGGGTGTCCCTGATTGAAAAACCATATATGTGCGTGTGTGTGTGTGTGTGTGTGTGTGTGCTCAAAAGTTTTAATTGCTTGGGTGTCCCTGATTGAAAAACCAGGGACTGGTTTCTCACTGTTACAGGGAGAGTTCACAAACAAGCATGGGGAAAAGGCTGAAGTGAACCATGCAGAAACGGATTAGAGACATCCGTATGAACTTGGGTTTGGCTTGATATAGAACAGACAGTTACATACAAAAATATTATCAATCTGTGCATATACCTGGGTTGGTATACACATGTATAGTTCCCTGATTGGTCAGCTGGAAGAGCCTAGAAGCAATGATACCCAGTACAACAAGCATACCTAGTGCCCAGTTCATAGTTTTTAATACTATTCTCTAATAAAAAGAATCAAAGGGGTGGGAGGTTGGGGGAACCAGGTGGTGGGTATTGGAGAGGACACGGATTGCACAGAGCACTGGGTGTGGTGCAAAAACAATGAATACTGTTATGATGAAAATAAATTTAAAAATAAATAAATAAATAAAATTTTAAAAAGAAAAAAGAAAAAAAAAAGCCACCCCAAAAAAAAAAAAAAAAAAGAATCAAAGCTCCTTAGGAAAATGCCTGAAATTCTAGGGCTGGGTCAAGAAATGCACAAGGTGAAGTCCCAAAAGTTCATTTTTGCTTTTGTTTCCTTTGCCTTTGGAGACATACCTTGAAAGAAGTTGCTGTGGCTGATATTGAAGAGGTTACTGCCTATGTTCTCCTCTAGGGTTCTGATGGATTCCTGTCTCACGTTGAGGTCTTTTATCCATTTCGAGTTTATCTTTGTGTACAATGTAAGAGAATGGTCGAGTTTCATTCTTCTACATATAGCTGTCCAGTTTTCCCAGCACCATTTATTGAAGAGACTGTCTTTTTTCCACTGTATATTTTTTCGTTTGGTCGAAGATTATTTGACCATAGAGTTGAGGGTCCATATCTGGACTCTCTACTCTGTTCCACGGGTCTATGTGTCTGTTTTTAGGCCAGTACCATGCTGTCTTGGTGATCACAGCTTTGTAGTAAAGCTTGAAATCAGGTAACGTGATGCCCCCAGTTTTGTTTTTGTTTTTCAACATTTCCTTAGCGATTCGGGACCTCTTCTGATTCCATATAAATTTTAGGATTATTTGCTCCAGCTCTTTGAAAAATATCAGTGGAATTTTGATCGGAATGGCATTAGAAGTATAGATTGCTCTAGGCAGTAGAGAAATTTTAACAATGTTTATTCTTCCAATCCAAGAGCATGGAATGGGCTTCCATCTTTTTGTGTCTTCTTCAATTTCTTTCATGAGTGTTCTGTAGTTCCTCGAGTACAGATCCTTTACCTCTTTGGTTAGGCTTATTCCCAGGTATCTTATGGGTCTTGGTGCTATAGTAAATGGAATCGATTCTCTAATTTCCCTTTCTGTATTTTCATTGTTAGTGTATAAGAAAGCCACTGATTTCCGTACATTGACTTTGTATCCTGCGACGTTGCTGAATTGCTGTATGAGTTCTAGTAGTTTGGGGGTGGAGTCTTTTGGGTTTTCCATATAAAGAATCTTGTCATCTGCGAAGAGAGAGTGTTTGACTTCCTCATTGCCAATTTGGATAACTTTTATTTCTCTTTGTAGTCTGATTGCTTCTGTACAGCAAAGGAAACAGTCAACAAAACAAAGAGGCAACCCACAGAAAGGGAGAAGATATTTGCAAATGACAGTACAGACAAAAGGTTGATATCCAGGATCTATAAAGAACTCCTCAAACTCAACACACACAAAACAGACAATCATATCAAAAAATGGGCAGAAGATATGAACAGACACTTCTCCAATGAAGACATACAAATGGCTATCAGACACATGAAAAAATGTTCATCATCACTAGCCCTCAGGGAGATTCAAATTAAAACCACATTGAGATACCACCTTACACCAGTTAGAATGGTCAAAATTAGCAAGACAGGAAACAACATGTGTTGGAGGGGATGTGGAGAAAGGGGAAGCCTCTTACACTGTTGGTGGGAAGGCAATTTGGTGCAGCCTCTTTGGAAAACAATTTCCTCAAGAAATTAAAAATAGAGCTTCCCTACAACCCTGCAATTGCACTACTGGGTATTTACCCCAAAGATACAGATGTAGTGAAAAGAAGGGCCATCTGTACCCCCAATGTTCATAGCAGCAATGGCCATGGCCGCCAAACTGTGGAAAGCAAGATGCCCTTCAACGGACAAATGAGGAAGATGTAGTCCATATACACTGTGGAGTATTACGCTGTCGCTCTCGACCCGCAAGAACGACCCGTAGGCGAGGTGAGTGGCAAACTTCTTTATTCACAATCTTCAGCCGGGGACCCCCGACCCAGTCTAAGACCCCCAAGTATATATCCACCAAGTGCGAACTATATCCAATCAGAGTATACCACGACTAACAAAACTACCAATCAGAAGGACTATCTATGTGCATGCATCGTGCTCGTGAGCACGTACGTGACTCCATAGGTTTTCTTTGTTCTACAGATCATGCGCCTTTCCCTTGACTCCTGGTATCTATCAAACGTCACCCGCGAATGCACTCACAGTCCTTGGGTTAATCTCTCACTCCTCCCACTCCTCAGGCCTCGCTTAGTACGTGACTCCCTGCATCTGCTCGCATTCCTTAGGCAAACTATCTACAGCCCTGGCCCCTCATGCCTTGCTTAGTACGTGACTCCTTGCTCCTGCTGCATGGCTCTCCACATTACGCCTCCATCAGAAAGGATGAATACCCAACTCTTGTGGCAACATGGACGGGACTAGAAGAGATTTTGCAGAGTGAAATAAGTCAAGCAGAGAGAGTCAATTATCATATAGCTTCACTTATTTTGGAGCATAACAAATAACATGGAGGACAAGGGGAGATGGAGAGAAGGGATTTGAGGGAAATTGGAAGAGGAGGTGAACCATGAAAGACTATATGGACTCTGATAAACAATCTTAGGGTTTTGAAGGGGCGGGGGGGTGGGAGGTTGGGGGAACCAGGTGATGGGTATTAGGGAGGGCACGTATTGCATGGACCACTGGGTGTGGTGCAAAAACAATGAATACTGTTACGCTGAAAAGAAATAAAAAATTTTAAAAAAAAAAAAGAAAAAAATGCACAACGTGGGGTGCCTGGGTGGCTCAGTGGGTTAAGCCTCTGCCTTCAGCTCAAGTCATGATTCCAGGGTCCTGAGATCAAGCCCCGCATCGGGCTCTCTGCTCAGGGGGATCCTGCTTCTCTCTATCTGCCTGCCTCTCTGCCTGCCTCTCTGCCTACTTGTGATCACTCTCTGTCAAATAAATAAATTAAAATCTTTAAAAAGAAAGAAGGAAAGAAAGAAATAGAGAGAAAAAGAAAGAAAGGAAGGAAGGAAGGAAGAAATGCACTACATAGGTCTAGAATACCTTGTAGTACCGGAAAGTAAAAAAACAGGGGAGAGGGGCGCCTGGATGGCTCAGTCATTAAGCGTCTGCCTTCAGCTCAAGTCATGATCCCAGGGTCCTGGGGATCCAGCCCCGCATCTGGCTCCATGCTCCACGGGAAGCCTGCTTCTCCCTCTCCACTCCCCCTGCTTGTATTCCCTCTCTTGCTGTCTCTCTCTCTCTCTCTCTCTCTGTCAAATATATAAAATCTT
This sequence comes from Mustela erminea, assembly GCF_009829155.1. Classification (NCBI taxonomy): domain Eukaryota; kingdom Metazoa; phylum Chordata; class Mammalia; order Carnivora; family Mustelidae; genus Mustela; species Mustela erminea. The sequence continues at coordinate 104,337,631 of NC_045620.1, forward strand.
AAAACAAACAAACAAACAAACGGGGAGGCAGTAATTAGGTACATCACAGGGACCCCAGAGCAACTGAAAGCGTTCCCAGAGGCCAAAGTTGGAGCAATTTGAGCAACAAAACATAACGTAGCATTGGATTGTAAAGCATAAAATAAATATCCATGAGTCCATACTGATATAAATAAATGATTGAATAAATTAATGGGGGAGAACAGATTTCCTCTGCAGAGGAATTTATGTATATACGTCCTCCTTCAAAGAGGCGGAGCATAACTCCCTTCACCTTAGGTGTGGGCTGACCCATATTGTCTCCCTTCCAAAGAGCACAGTGTAAATAGGAGAGGGAGGAGAGGTAATATAACATGTAATATAACAGTGAAGAAATCTGGCAGACACTTCCCCAGTCAGCTGATCAAGGCTAGCACCAACATTGATAAGTCATATTGATAACATGTAATTTTGATATGATGTCATGAGACTGGTAATTTACATCAATGGTCTTCCTCCCAAAAGCCTGTAACTCTAGTTTAATCATAAGCTTAAGTTAAGCATCTGTCTTACTTCAGATTTTATTAGTTTTATTTAAATTAATTTAAATTTTATTTATTTTTTAAAAAACTAATAAAATCTGAACAGGTCTTGATCCTGGGTCCCAGGATCCAGCTCCACATGGGGTTCCCACTCAGTGGGGAGTTCGCATTTCCCTCTGCCCCTCACCCTGCTCTCATGCTCTCTCTCACTTTCTCTCAAATAAATAAATAAAATCTTTAAAATAATAATAATGAAAAAAAATGACGATATATTAATATTACTAGTTCATTCATCATGATAAATGTGTCCTAACAACGTAAGAGGTCAACAACAGAGGAAATTAGGTGTGGGGTATATGGGTATTCTCTGTATTATCTTCACAGGTTTTCTATAAACCTAAAAATATTCTAAAATAAAATAGACATTAATTTTTTAAACATTTAAATTTTTTATTAAAGTCCATATGTCTTTTTATACTTTGTGGTTTTGGATCATGTGGCACGTATTCATTTTTTAAGATAACAACAATAAATGCAAATTCTCATGCTCTTATACCCTGAGCTTCTTGTTTAGCAGGCCCACGGTTAAGCCCAGAAATAGGCTTTTTCACAAAGTTCCCCCATGTGATTCTGGTACAGGTGGTTCAGATCATATTTGAAGAATTACCACCTCTTCCTGATATGTTTTATTTAAAAGTCCAATAAAATGTATGACACAGCTGAGAGCTTGGGGTGATTGGGACCTAGCAATCTGCACTAATAGTGTTTGGTCTAGCCTCAAATACAGATAATGATCAGCATCCTACCACAATAAAGAAAAAAAAGGAACATAAGCCTGAACATGGAGAACAACAGCATCGAAGAGGAATCCAATACTTAAACAAACAAAAACAAACAAACAAACAAAAAGTAGTTGCTTTCTCAGCACTGCTAACCCATTCATTCACACAGTTATTCATTTCATTTTAAAACTTATTTGCACAAGGCACAGTGCTAAGTGCTGGAAATAAAAATGATGAGCAAGGGGTGCCGGGGTGGCTCAGTCATTAAGCATCACCTTCGGCTCAGGTCATGATCCTAGGGTTCTGAGATCCACTCTGTGTAGGAGTGGGAAGCCTAGCTGGTGGGAAGCCTATTCTACCTCTCCCACTCCATCCTGCTTATGCTCCCTCTCTTGCTGTCTGTCTGTCTGTCTCTCTCTCTCTCTCTCTGTCAGATAAATAAAATCTTAAAAAAAAATGGTGAGCAAATGCAGACACCATCCCTACTGTTGAGGGAACTGTAGCCTCCTGGGATATACGGATGTCAACCCAAGTTCCACCTAAGCAAATGTCAAACAACTCCCAGCACAGGCGCTGTGAAGGAGAAGGGGCCAGCTTATCACAGGGACTTTAGTCAAGGGGAGAGGGAAGGCTTCTCTGAGCAAGTGACTTTTGAACTGAGATCTAAAAAGGACATAGGGTTTAACTAGCCCAAGAGGGGAGGTAGTAACTCTTTGGGGTCAGACTATTTCTGTTATTAAAGTTAGAATAAGCAAAAGCAGAGCAAGGCCAGAACAATGAGGACTCCATGAGAACTGCTGCATCTCACTATCTGGCAGGTTGACACATCTCTCAGATACCTCATGTGTGTGCCTTTAATCTTCATGCCTTACTTCCTCATCCAAGGAAAAGGATCAACGTCCCAGAAATGGAGAGCTTATGGCACCAACCTTTGTTCCTCCCCTACTCCACCCACTCCGTCCTCTGTTATCCATAAAGCCAGCTCCCTGACAAAAATTAATAAATTATTCATGAAGATCTATTTATAAGAAAAGACTTTGTGTACACCCAGGGCATTCTACTGCTCAGAATTCAGCAAAAAATGGAAAGTTTCTTTTTCCTTCCCTCATCTCCCATGAGTTGTGCTCACCTTGAGATCCACCAAGGTAAGAGTGGGGGGGGGGGTGTCATGTACTCTTCTTAATATTTCAAAGTGTCAGGAAAAAAAAAATACATTTAACCACATGTAGGCCTTCCAAGTGAACCCAGAGATCAGATCTCTTTGCTTTTAGATGGAACTACCTCAACTCTATACTGTGATCTAATGATCTTGTACTAAGCAGAAGTCACGATTGACCATTGCGTGGGGTTTTTGTTTGTTTGTTTGTTTTTAATTTAATTTTAATTTATTTTTTAAATTTCTTTTCAGTGTTCCAGAATTCATTGTTGATGCACCACACCCAGTGCTCCATGCAATATGTGCCCTCCATAATACCCACCACCAGGCTTACCCAATCTCCCACCCCCCACCCCTCCAAAACCCTCAGATTGTTTTTCAGAGTCCACAGTCTGTCATGGTTCATCTCCCCCTCCAATTTCCCCCAAATCCCTTCTCTCCATCTCCCCTTGTCCTCCGTGTTATTTCTTATGCTCCACAAATAAGCAAAACCCTATGATAATTGACTATCTCTGCTTGACTTATTTCACTCAGCATAATCTCTTCCAGTCCTGTCCCTGTTGATACAAAAGTTGAGTATTCTTCCTTTCTGATGGAGGCATAATACTCCATAGTGTATATGAACCACATCTTCCTTATCCATTCGTCCATTGAAGGGCATCTTGGTTCTTTCCACAGTTTGGCGACGGTGGCCATTGCTGCTATGAACATTGGGGAACAGATGGCCCTTCTGTTCACTACATCTGTATCTTTGGGGTAAATACCCAGTAGTGCAATTGCAAGGTCATAGGGAAGCTCTATTTTTAATTTCTTGAGGAATCTCCACACTGTTTTCCAAAGGAGCTGCACCAACTTGCATTCCCACCAACAGTGTAAGAGGGTTCCCCTTTCTCCACATCCGCTCCAAAACACGTTGTTTACTGTCTTATTAATTTTGGCCATTCTAACATTGCATGATTTTAACACACAGTTTAAACCATAAATTAATTCTTGCTTAGGAGTGCAGTTTGTTTATAAAAATCTGTCAAAGTATACTGCAGAGTTGGAGGGATAAAAGCACAATTCAATAAGTTTCAGTTAGTGCAAAGCCTGGGAACATTGATACAGCAGGAAGAACTGGTTTTTGAAAGATGCTGGCTCCATCCGCTTGGGCTCTGTGAACTCACTCACCTCAGCTTTTCTGACCCACCTGCTCCTGTAGTAAAGTAAGATCATGTCAGCTTCTCTGGACGGTTGTTAGAATCAGAGTTATAGCACACAGCACGGGGCCTGAGCAAGGGTAGATAGTTCATAGGTGGAGTTCTGATGAAAAAGATGATGATGATGATGATGATGATGATGATGATGGTGATTACGATGATAGTGATGAAGACGATGACGATGGTGGGAATGATAATAGGACGAGGATGATGGGGATGGTAACAGTAATGATGATAATGATGGGGATGGCAATAATGATAACTTCCCATCTACAGAGATTCTGGATCAATTGGTTTGGGATGAGGGTCAGGCAACAGTATTAATGGAAAGCTCCCCAGATGGCTAATACAGCCAGGATGGACCGCCCCTGTCCTAAACCAGCAGTCCTTAAACTTTTTAATGTCAGGACTTCTTTATACTCTTAAATATTATTAGGACCCCAGAGAAGTTTGCTTCAAAACAAAATTTTAAAATATAAAAACATACATACAAATCTTTTATTAGCCATTAGAGCAATGACATCATCATCTGTCATATAGCTTCTGTAACACTCCCCTGGACACACATTAAAAAATGAGAAGGAAAAAGGTAAATGATGCCTTGTATTGTTATAGAAACAGCTCTGACTTCATTGACCTTCTGATACTGCCTTAGACTAAACTTTGTACACCTAGCTATTGCCCTCTGCACCCCCAACATTGCGTGCGTGTGCGCACGCGCACGCACACACACACACTATCAGCTTCCATCCCTGGCATCTCCACCACACCTAGAAGAGGAATCACACCCACTGACTCTCAGTCAATACAGGAAATTCATATTCTACATAGTCTGATCAATGGAGCATTAGAAAAAGGCTGGGATGAAGCTTTACTCAGCTCTGGCTGCTTAAAACAAATGATGAAAGATTTGCAAAGTAAATGTGCAGTGTAAACAAAACTGTGAGTTCTGCATAAGCAAATAAACTGTTTTTATGTACTCTCAGACTCTATGGAAACAGACTAGACACAGCACATACTTGCTTCACCAATCACACATTACCTTCCTGACTGGCAATAACAAACCAGGCCCAGTCAGCTGACCCAGATGAGTAGCAGAGGTTGCAAACTGGCCACCCTGGGAAAGATTAGAGTCACAGACAAGTTCATCTGGCCCACAAGGTGTTATTTTAAAATACTGATTGATTCCCAACATTAAAAGCCAAGAGAGTTCACATTAAAAAAAAAAATCTGGATTTGGGCTTTTATTTTATTTTTTATTTAAATCTGGCATTACTAAGGCTTTGTTCCCACAGAGGGTTGGAGCAGGTGGTAAATGCATCTTCAGATAGTGGTTGGGTTTCTTTCTTACTGCAATCCACTTCTTTCAATTCTATCACCTGCCATGCCCACCAGGTACAGTATTTGGTGTTATATATTCTTGGAACTAATACAGCAGCCTTTGTTTTGAAATTTCATGGATCTTGAAGACCTCTCCTTTCGTATAAGCTATTTTAATAAGGTGAGACTCGCTCTATTTACACACAGGTCAGGATTACTACAATCTCTACCATCCAGAAGCTCCTCTGAGATCTGACGGGCATGAAGAAGGCCTCTGAAAAGCCAGGAGAATGAGCATTAAGTCCATTGCAACCTTCACCAGGTAAAGGCATCACACTTAACCAATTTACTTCTATTTCACACAAAATTCTTTAAGCTTCTTCCAATCAGATTTTCTAGTGCAAAGATGAAAATAATTAGGAGAAAAAATGTTCAGGTTGTGAACATAAGAAGGAATCTTTTCCCCTCCAGTGCTACTCTTCTGAAAAAAAACACAGTCCAAGGAATTTTTTCATCAAAATTAATGGTGGATATAGGAGGAAATACTCTTCCCAACTATAATGCTAAAATAATTAAGACAGCGTGATACTGGTAGAGGAATAGACACATAGATAAGTAGAACAGAATAAAGAACTCAGGGGAGCCTGGGTGGCTCAGTTGGTTAAAGCCTCTGCCTTCAGCTCAGGTCATGATCTCAGGGTCCTGGGATTGAGCCCCGCATCGGGCTCTCTGCTCAGTGGGGAGCCTGCTTCCTCCTCTCTCTCTGCCTGCCTCTCTGCCTACTTGTGATCTGTCTGTCAAATAAATAAATAAAATCTTTAGAAAAAAAAAAGAATAAAGAACTCAGAAATAGACCCACACAAATTTGTCTAATTAATTTTTGACAAATGAGTAAAGTAACTCAATGGAAGAAATATAGAGAACACTCATGAAAGAAATTGAAGAAGACACAAAAAGATGGAAGACCATTCCATGCTCTTGGATCAGAAGAATAAACGTTGTTAAAATGTCTATACTGCCTAGAGCAATCTATACTTTTAATGCCATTCCGATCAAAACTCCACTGGTATTCTTCAAAGAGCTGGAGCAAATAATCCTAAAATTTGTATGGAATCAGAAGAGACCCCGAATCGCTAAGGAAATGTTGAAAAACAAAAACAAAACTGGGGGCATCACATTACCCAATTTTAAGCTTTATTACAAAGCTGTGATCACCAAGACAGCATGGTACTGGCCTAAAAACAGACACATAGACCAGTGGAACAGAGTAGAGAGCCCAGATATGGACCCTCAACTCCATGTTCAATTAATCTTCAACAAAACAGGAAAAAATATACAGTGGAAAAAAGATAGTCTCTTCAATAAATGGTGCTGGGAAAACTGGGCAGCTATATGTAGAAGAATGAAACTCGACCATTCTCTTACACTGTACACAAAGATAAACTCAAAGTGGATAAAAGACCTCAACGTGAGACAGGAATCCATCAGAATCCTAGAGGAGAACATAGGCAGTAATCTCTTCGATATCAGCCACAGCAACTTCTTTCAAGATATGTCTCCAAAGGCAAAGGAAACAAAAGCAAAAATAAACTTTTGGGACTTTATCAAAATCAAAAGCTTCTGCACAGCAAAGGGAACAGTCAAAAAAACAAAGAGGCAACCCACAGAATGGGAGAAGATATTTGCAAATGACAGTACAGACAAAAGGTTGATATCCAGGATCTATAATGAACTCCTCAACTCAACACACACAAAACAGGCAATCATATCAAAAAATGGGCAGAAGATATGAACAGAAACTTCTCCAATGAAGACATACAAATGGCTATCAGACACATAAAAAAATGTTCATCATCACTAGCCCTCAGGGAGATTCAAATTAAAACCACATTGAGATATCACCTTACACCAGTTAGAATGGCCAAAATTAACAAGACAGGAAACAACATGTGTTGGAGGGGATGTGGAGAAAGGGGAACCCTCTTACACTGTTGATGGTAATGCAAGTTGGTGCAGCCTCTTTGGAGAGCAGTGTGGAGATTCCTCAAGAAATTAAAAATAGAACTTCCCTATGACCCTGCAATTGCACTACTGAGTATTTACCCCAAAGATACAGATGCTGTGAAAAGAAGGGCCATCTGTACCCCAATGTTCATAGCAGCAATGGCCACGGTCGCCAAACTATGGAAAGAGCCAAGATGTTCTTCAATGGACGAATGGATAAGGAAAATGTGGTCCATATACACTATGGAGTATTATGCCTCCATCAGAAAGGATGAATACCCAACTTTTGTAGCAACATGGACGGGACTGGAAGAGATTATGCTCAGTGAAATAAGTCAAGCAGAAAGAGTCAATTATCATATGGTTTCACTTATTTGTGGAGCATAACAAATATCATGGAGGACAAGGGGTGTTAGAGAGGAGAAGGGAGTTGGGGTAAATTGGAAGGGGAGGTGAATCATGAGAGACTATGGACTCTGAAAAACAACCTGAGGGGTTTGAAGTGGCGGGAGGGTGGGAGGTTGGGGTACCAGGTGGTGGGTATTATAGAGGGCAGGGATTGCATGGAGCACTGGGTGTGGTGAAAAAATAATGAATACTGTTATGCTGAAAATAAATAAATTTTAAAAATATATATATATATACCCTTTTCTTTTTTTTAGGTTATTTATTTATTTATTTGACAGTCAGAGATCACAAGCAGGCAGAGAGGCAGGCAGAGAGAGGGGGGAAGCAAAGAGCTCACTGCAGGCCTCGATCCAAGGACCCTGAGATCATGACCTGAGCTGAAGGCAGAGGCTTAACCCACTGAGCCACCCAGGTGCTCCTAAATATACCCTTTTCAATAAATGGTGCTAGACAACTATGTATCTACAGGCAAAAAATTAATCTCAACTTAAACTTCAACGATATATAAAAATTAATTCAACAATGGGCATCATATAAGACTGATAAATCACAGATCTGTACCCCTAAAACAAATAATACATTATATGTTAATTAAAAATACTTTAATGTAAAAAAATTAACACAAAATGGATCATGGACTTAAACAGAAAAAATGAAACTATAAAACTTCCAGAAAAAAAAATGGAGAAAATCTTTGGTACCTAGGACTACACAAAGAGTTCTTAGACTTGACACCAAAAACGTGATTCATAAAAGGGAAAATTGAAAGTTTAGAATCATCAAAATTAAAATGCTCAGTAAATGATCGTGTTAAAAGGATAAAAAAACAAATTACAGACTGGGAGAAGATATTTGCAAATCACATATCTGACAAAGAACTTGTATCCAGAATATACAAAGAACTCTCAAAGCTCAACATTTAAAAAACAAACCATGCAATTAGTAAATGGGCAAAAGGGGATGCCTGGGTGCCTTAGTCAGTTACTGTTGGGTTCTTGATCTCAGTTCAGGTCTTGATCTCAGGGTCATGAGTTCAAGCCCAACATTGGGCTCCACACTGGGCATGGAGACTACTAAAGAAGGAAGGGAGGAAGGAAGGAAGGAGAGGAAAAAAGAGAGGAAGGAATGAAGAAAAAAGGGCAAAAGACATGGACAGACATTTCACCATAGATAATAAGCAAGAGGCACCTGGTTGTCTCAGTCATTAGGCGTCTGCCTTCAGCTCAGGTCTTGATCCCAGGGTCCTGGAATTGAGCCCCACATCGGGCTCCCTGCTCAGTGGAGAGGCTGCTTCTCCCTCTCCTCTCGCTGCTCCCCCTGCGTGTGCTCTCTTTCCTCTCGCTGTCTCTCTCTGTCAAATATATAAATAGATAAAATCTTTTTTTAAAAGAGATAATAAGCAAATGACAAGTAAACACATGAAAATATATTCAACATCATTAGCCATTAGAAAAATGCACATTAAAGCCCCACTGAGATATCACTCCATACCTATCATGATGGCAAGAATGAAAAAATAATGATAACATCAAATTCTAGCAAAGATGTGGAGAAAATGGATCACGCATACATTGTGACAGAAATATAAAATGGCACAGCCACTCTGAAAAATTGTTTGATGAGTCCTTTTAAAACTAAAAATGAACCTATCATTTGACCCAGCAATTGCACTCTTGGCATATATCCCAGAAAAATGAAGATTTAAGTTCATACAAAAACCCATACACTGATGTTTTATGTTTGCTTTATTCATAATAGCCCCAAACTGGAAACTATCCCCATGTCCAAGAGGTAACTGGTTAAACAAACTGTAGTACATCCAGACCAGGGAATACTACTCAGCAATAAAAAGGAAAGAACTATTGATAAACCCAACAACTTTAAGGAACCTCAAGGAAATTATGCTGAGTGAAGAAAAGCCAATTTCAAAAGAGTACTTACTTCATGGTTCCATTTATATAACATCCATTAAATAGCATAATTATAGAGATGGAGAACAGATGCATAGTAGACAGGGGTGAGGGATGAGGGGAACAAGGTGGGTGTGTCCATGAAGAGGGAGATGTGTGGGGTGGCATAGCTCAGCAGCTCGATTGCGATGCTTATGTGGAGCTACCAGGCAACAAAATTACATGGAGCTGCAGATACACAAACGAGTGTGTGTGTAACTGGGGCAATCTAATAAACTCTGGGGATTGTACCAAGGGCAGTTTCCGGGTTTTGTCATCGCACTGTAAGAATGCAAAATGGTAACACTGGGAGAAGCTACCTGAAGGGCACTCAGAACCTCCCTGTATATTCCTTTGCACCTTCCTGCCAATCTGCAATTATTTCTAAATAAAATGTTTTCTTACAAGGCTACGTCATTTAATTTTAGAAGACCCCTTTTACTCCTGGAACTCATATTTCTCTATAATGGTCAAGATACAGCACCAGCGGTCCCTGGCCTCCAGGAGCTCACGGTTCCTACTGATGTGTTCTGTTACCCTGGCCAAGCCACTTCCTTTCTCTGGCCCTCGATTTCCCATCTCCAAAATGAAAACTGAATGACTATTAAAAACTCAAGCAGTTCTTGAGATGAAGGGCCTCAGATCGCCTGAAGAGGGTGCCATATATATGGGCTTTTTACTCAGTCAACCATAGGAGACAGAGGGCAAAAACCAGGGCATGACAAATAAAGAGACATGTAAACAAGGACCATTAGACATCTGCTCTGGGCCCTGGGGCCTGACTGGGTGTCACCTGCTGGCAGAGTATGAAGACAATAGGGGATTCTAGAAAACATGTGAGTGGAGCTACAGGGGGGAGAAATGAGAAAGATGTGGGAGCAGTGCCAGTCCCCAAATGATTCAGCCACATGTCTGTGTGGGTATGAAAGACTCAGCCTGTGAGCCAGACTGCACCCTGGCCTCTCCAGTCCCCACCAGGTGGCAGGATTTGGTCATGGTCTTCCTGCCTAAGCCGGTGCCCAGACACCAGCATAGGAAAGGCATTTCATCCAGTCTTGTGGCTTCAAATACCATCTCTTAGCCAATGACGTCCATGTTTACAATCTTAGCTCTCACCTCTCCCATGGAATAGAGACTTGTCTAACTGCCAATCTCACATTGATATTTGGCATCTTGAACTGCAAATGGCCCAAACCAAACTCTTGCCTCCCCGTCATCCAAACCTGCTTCCTTCCCAATCTCCTCCCTCAGGAATCAGCACCCCCGACCTGCCATTCCTCTACAGCCTATAAACGAGTCCTGGTGATTCCACCTTCCAGGATGTATCCCAACTCTGTCCACTAACCTCTGATGCCACTACTACTGCCCAACCCCAAGGGTGGGGCTCTTCTTTCCTCCTCTGGACCTGAGTCCCTGCTTTACCCCTGCCCCAATAAGATGATCCTTTTACAATGTACATTAGGTCCTGTCACTCCCCAGCTTAAAACCCTCCAGTGTTTTCCTGTCTCACTTAAAATAAAATCCAAACTCTTCACCTCCCTTACCCTCTGTGCTGCACTGGCCTCCTTCGGTTCTTCCAATATGGTGGGGCTTTGGTACTCACTGTTGCCTGGGCCCAAAGTGGAGGCTCCTCCCCAGATGTTCTAGTGCTGGGCTCCTTCTCATGGGCACCCTGAAGAGACCTTCCCTAACCAAACCTCTCTCAGGTTACATACCGGCTGCCCTCCCCAACATGTTTCATTTTCATCATAAAGTATATCACTATCTGAACATTTACTTAATTTATTATTCATAATTGGTCCCTTGCCTGTCCACCGTGGGAACATAACCTATATATGAACATGGACCTCATCCACCTCGTCACTCCAGTGGCTATAACATATCCTGTTACACAGCTGAGGTTCAGTAATATTTGTTAAGTGAATGACTTACTAGAGGCCCACGGTGCAGCCCTGGCTGTGTAAGTGTGCTTGTCCTGGTTTCCTGACATACAGCAGTTCTCCCACTGTGACCGCAGGCCTGCCTTGATTTATTGGACTGAACCCTAACACCCAGCTCTCTGTTATCATTCAGGAGGCAGCTTACATGTGGTTTTCGAGGAATGCTGTCCTCAATATGCCCCTACAGGGTCCCTCCCTGAAGACAGAGAGAATATGCTCAGCACCAACCCCTGGGCGAAGTTGCTAATCAGATGTTGATATTGCACTGCGGTGCCCTTGACCAGAGAGTGGGCTAATATCCCATGGCTATGCCCATGTCCACTCACTCCCTTCACAGGCAGAATGGGCCCCCTTGTCATTGTGGAGTACTCTGAGGAAGGCCATTGTTCCTAAGACAGATTCTGACCATACTCTCCCTCAAGACAGAAGATCCAGCCATCCTCCTTTCTTCTTTCTGTTTCCTCCCCAGGTAGTAAATATACCTGGTCAGAGCCTTCTGGAAAGAAGCCCAGCAGTGCATCACACATTTTCCATAACAACTTTCTCTGTGTGGTTAACTTGTATTATTTCACACGCTTAGCCATCCAGATTCTGAGGGGAGGAAACTTGAGTGAGGCCCTTCTTTAGCCTTGAGCCAATCCATGGACCCTCCCAACACAGATACCACAAGAGCCCTATATCGAGTGCCATCGGATGCTTGTCCAGTTGTTTACAGAAGTAGTCCTCTGTTCTCTGTCAAACACACATACAGATTCCTTTATAGGGAACACAACAGGGAAGGAGAGATATGGAGTAAGATTCACCACCAAATCTTACCCCCAAAACTTCATTAAATAAGGTGCACAGCACATGGTAGGTACTCAACATACCCACTGAATGATTGAGTTCAAGTAGAAAGGACAACATAACCTAAGATCCTAGGGGTAGGAAGATGGCAGTCTTAGCTGGAGAGACCAGAATTGGGCTGCATGGTTGAGGAAGTCCCACCCAGCACCTTAGTGATGAAGAAAGTCACCCCACGAAATCTAGAGGTTTCTAGAGGTTGCTATTTCACCATGCCCTTCTGAAGGCTGACCCTTCCTCCTCCACTTGCTAGTATGAAAAGTTTTTTCTCCTCCCGGGCCTGTGTGTGAGAATCCCTGCAGCAAACAGTAAGCAGGAGTTTTACTGTCACCTCTACCCAACAGTACAGGTGTGTGGCCAGTCTGAGGACACCTGAAGTTGGCTTATCTACTAACTCACTCTTCGGTTTGGGAAACCTAACCACATCTCTGGCCTTTTTCCAAGCATTAGCTTCCTCGTTTCCTTCATCCCTAATGAGTTACAGCACCTCTTCTCAGTAATTTGCCCTAAGGCCCAAATCCAGTGTTAATAAAAATTATTCTTTTGGGGGCACCTGGGTGGTTCAGCTGGTTGGCTGTCCAGCTCTTGATTTTGGCTCAGGTCATGATCACAAGGTCATGGGATGGAGCCTCACATGGGGCTCCGTGCTCAGCACTGGGTCTGCTGCTCACTTTTCCTCTGCTCCTCCCCCTGCTCTCACTTTCTCTCAAATAAATAAATAAATAAAATCTTTAAAAAATTACTCTTTTGTAAATTTTCAATCTTATTTTTAAGTTCTTATTTTACAATTCTTTTTAGTAAGAGCACCTAAGTGAAGATTATTTTCACCTAAGAAAGGTTAAAACTCAAAGATATGACTATGGCCTGAAGATTCCTGTTAAAATGGCTAGAAGAAAAAAGTAATATGACAGTCTAGAAATACATTTAGCAGTGGTTGCTTTTAAAGACAGGATTAGGATGATTTCCTTCCATTTTTCCATACTTTCCAATTCTCTGAAAAAACCTTATATTATTAAAATAATATATATTCATATATATTATGTATTATTTATATATTATTTATATAATATATATTGGATAACATATATTATCTAAATATATAATATTTGGACCAAATCTAAATACTTAAAAAGACTAACACTCACAAACATGGAAACCAGGGCAGAAAAGAAACCACTAAAAGGCCAGAAATGATACTTAATGTGAGAAGAAAATGGGGATTTGAGGGGATGGAAATATTTTTCCTCTATGCTATATTTCCAAAGTTTCTCAACTCGCCTTATTGCTTTTAAGAATAAAGTATCAAATAAACACTATACTTATGAGAAACCACATTCATGAAGATGGGGAGATGGTCTTCAAGTTATCTTGCCAGATGGTCCACTTCCATGAATTCATGTTAACAGAATATGGTGTAATAAGACGAGCAAAGCACACAATTGTTGCAAAATTAGGGAAAACCACTTCACATCATCCCTTGGCTTCCCAGGCCAGTGTCATAACCGAAAACACATGTCATGGTTGATTGCGTGTCACAAATTAGAATGACGTGGCAAGAAAAGACAAACAAAAACCCTCTGACTAACTAATGGGAGCCAACACGGATGGCCTGGCTAGCTCCACATGCCGGTCTACAAAATCAAGGAAGAAGCAGCTTCCGTGATCACAACAGGAAGCATCTTATGGCCTTAATGAACAACATTTGAATTATGCTCCCCCATTTGCATGCCATTTTCCTGCTCATTATCTTATCTGACCAGTCCTAGGAGGTGACAAGACAGATATTACTGTAGCTGAAAAAAGACTTGTATACAAGATAGATAAAGAATAAAAAAGAAATATGGAACTCTTTTGTAATGATTTTAAGACCCAATTACATTGGAGGCTGGGAGGTTCACACACGTATCCACCAAGCAATTCTCTGCAACACAAGCTGAGTGTCCTATAATTCAGTTCAATTCTCACACATCTCCCTGGAGATAGTGTCAGAAGCCACCAGTTAAGGGCTAAGTCCCACAAGACTGCTCCCCACTTAAGATGCCTGTCACATATAGTAGGTCCCCAGGTTACCCACAACTTCTGTCTGACTTGGTTACAAATCAGGGATTCCCATGACACATTCTTGGGTTTGATTAATTTGCAAGAATGGCTCACAGAACTCAGGGAAACACTTATTTACGTTTACTAATTTATTAAAGGGTATGATAAAAGATACAGATGAACAGTCAGATGGAGAGATTGATAGGGTGAGGTCTTGGAAGGTCCTGAGTGCAAGAGCTTCTGTCTCCATGGAATTGAGATGCATCACCCTCCCAGTACAGACATGTTCACCCACCTGGAAGCTCTCTGAACCCTGCACCATTGTGCTTTTATAGAGGCTTCCTCACATAGGCATGATCAGCTATTATCTTCATTTCTAGCCCCTCTCCCCTCTCTCATAACAAGTCTTTCTAGTAACCAGTCCTCATTAGGAGGCCCTCAGAGTAGCCTAATTAGAACAAAAGATGCTCCTACTGCTTTTATAACTTTTTAAGGGTTTTAGGAGCTCTGTACCAGGAATCAGGGGCAGAAACCAATGTAAATATTTTCTATTATCTCATATTTTCTGACACAAGGAGACAAACCACCAAATTTTCTAAATGGGCAAAAGAGTTGAACAGAATCTTCACCAAAAAGATATGGGAATAGTCAATAAGCACATGAAAAGATGCTCAACATTGTTAGTCATCAGGAAAAACAAAAAATAGAACCATAATGCAATGTCTCTCTATATTCACTAAGGTATCTATGTTAAATAGAACAAAAGTGTTTGCAAAGATATGAAACAATAGGAACTCTCACACATTGCTGGAGAGAATACAAAATCATAGAGCTGTTACAAAGAACTCTTTGGTAGTTATCACAAAGTTAAACATATACTTACCATAAGACCCAGCAATTCTGATCCTAGCTACAACCGAGAGAAATGAAAACTCCAGTCCGCAAGAAGACTTGTACATGAATGTTCATAATAGCTCTACTCATAATTGTTAAAAGCTGGAAACAGATCAAATGTCCATCAACAGTTGAGTGAAGAGCAAATTATGGTACAACTATAAAACAAAAAACTATTCAGTAATAGAAAGGAATTAACTATTGATCCAAAAAAAGCCACATTTCAGAAATAAGTTGAGCTAAAGAAGCCAGACACAAAAGACTACACAGTATATGATCTCGTTTATATGAAATTATAGAAGAGACCAACTGAAACTCAGTGGCAGAAAGTAGCTGAGTGGCTGCTGGGGGGATGGGGTGGGAGGGTTGACTGCAAAGGGGAATAAGGGAACTTTAGGGGGTGTTGGACACGTTCTATTACTTGACTAAGGTAGTAGTTTCACAAGGTTTTTGTTTGTCAAAACTCACCAAGCCGTACATTTAAAAATGGCTGTTTTGTTGTACATAAACTATACCTCAATAAAGTCAATCTTTTAGGAAAAATAATACAGCTACATGTGACCTCATTTAGGCCAGTAAATAAATAAACAGTGTATATGTACTATGTATACATGCAAAGGAAAGGATTTAACCTTACAAGTATGCCAATCAGCTAATACATGGTTATCCAGGCACCAGGGAGTTCATCTGGGAATGAGGAGGTATAAAAGGGGACTCGAAGATTCTCTTCTGCAAATTCTGTGTTTTGTTTGAATTTTGTGAGGAAAAAAATAAAACCAACTTAGAAGGAGGAGGAGGTGAGGTTGAAACTTAAGTGATTTGTACAAGGAACACCAGAGGCAGATGGGATTCAAGTCTAAACTTTCTAATTGCATGTGTGGGAATAACCCAAATCCCCAGAGGGGGCTCCAAAGAAAGATGTTCTCCATCATCTGTTGTTCGTTCTAACAATATGCAAAACCACGTCCAAATGCCACTTAGAAAACTCCCGAACATGAAAAACATTGCCAAAGTTTAGTGAGAACACTTTAATGCAGTGGTTTCTGATTTCGATTATTAAATAAATATTTCTATCATTTTTTCCCATTAACTTCTTCTCAGAATGTGGAGTCTTTCAGCCTTCTCACCACCAGCTGTCGCTTTGGCAGGGACAGTGTTCACAGATTCATCTGTCTTAATATTCTCCATGAAGGTCTGAGCTGAGGCAGCCATTCAACTTTCCTAGCCCCACCAGAAATGGTTCTTTGAGCATTCTAGAACGCTACAGCCTAGACTTAAAAAAAATCCTACACCTTACTGCAAAAATATGAATCATAGCAAATTTTATATCAACTATCTTTTAATGCCCATAGACTGGGAACACCTAAAAATGTATTTTCAGTTTTAGAATATTGTCTGGCACCTATAAGCACTATTTATAATGGCAGTAAATTGACATAAAGCTGAAACACACAAATGCCAATTTTCTCTTAAAATACTTGTGGGGTGTGTGTGTGTGTGTGTGTGTCTGTCTGTCTGTCTGTCTGTCCCATTTCTTTACAGAGTTTTAGCTTATCTTTACTAAGGTCTGTAACACCCTGGACAAGAGCACCTCACGGAGGTGCTTCCTGGGTGGCACATAGAATGTGGGCACATGGCCTAGTGGTGGCGAGAGAAAGTCCCTTGCCGGGTTGGGGGTGTTGGCGGGGGAGTGAACCCCAGTTCTGCCCATGAGTGGGGTGAACCAGAGCTTTCCAGTAAACGTAGGTTCTGCTCATTAAAGTCTCAGAACATGCCTATTTAGTGATGAGAAGGCCATACTTCAGAAGAAAACTTTTATGGCCGATTCACTTTTTTAATTATTTTTACTAACATATAATGTATTATTTGCCCCAGGGGTACAGGTCTGTGAATCATCAGGCTTACACATTTCACAGCACTCACCAGAGCACATACCCTCCCCAAGTTCCATAACCCAAACATACTCTCCATACCCTCCCCCGCCCCTAGCAACCCTCATGGCCAATTCATTTTTTTTTAATATTTTATTTATTTATTTGACAGAGAGAGATCACAAGTAGGCAGAGAGGCAGGCAGAGAGAGAGGAGGAAGCTGGCTACCCGCTGAGCAGAGAGCCCGATATGGGGCTTGATCCCAGGACACTGGGATCATGACTGGAGCTGAAGGCAGAGGCTTTGACCCACTGAGCCACCCAGGTGCCCCTGGCCAATTCATTTTTATTTATTTTTTTTTAAGATTTTTTTATTTATTTATTTGTCAGTGATAGAGGGAGAGAAAGCGAGCAAGCACAGGCAGACAGAGAGGCAGGCAGAGGCAGAGGGAGAAGCAGGCTCCCTGCCGAGCAAGGAGCCCGATGTGGGACTCGATCCCAGGACGTTGGGATCATGACCTGAGCCGAAGGCAGCCGCTTAACCAACTGAGCCACCCAGGCGTCCCAGCCAATTCATTTTTAAAGACGTTCCCAACTTAAGGTTCTGAAGGCAGACACTTTCCAGCAAAGTAGTCATTTACCAGCACCAGGGACCTGGCACTGCTCTGCTTGCACGTCCACTTTTCCTAAAGCAGACTAGAACAAAGACAACATCTAGCTCACCTTTTAACCACTATCTCAATATGAAGGATTTGTTTCTGTCACTGCTTCCTTTCATTTCTCTTTCTCTAGAGAGAAATTGCTGATACAATAGCAATTAGCCCAAATCTGGGAATGGGGATAAGGAAATCCTTGGTGCCAGGGTTAAACTAAGAATGAAACTGAGGATTGTCTCTACATGCATCTGCTTATTTTCTTTTGCCCTTCTTCAATCGCTCTCTGCAAACCCTCTCCACACCCTAGCCTCCCAAACTGCCCCAGGAAAAACTGGTTTGTGGACTTAAGGAAAGGCAGGTGACAGTGTCAGAATGATGGCTATCTCAAGGATTTCCAAGGGCAACTCTGATTCCATATGAGATCTGCCTTACCCTCAAACTATACCCTTCAAAGCCCCAAACCTATGTGCAAGAGCCAGACAACCCTGCCCACTAAGCTAAAATAGGCTGCCCAGGTGTGGAGAGAAGAGGTTCTGGGAGGAAAAGGGGCCAGGAGAGCCGGTCCTCCAACCCTCTCCTTCTCCAAGCAGAGCCCTATAATGGGTGGATGACAAAAAACCAGATCCATTTCAACATCTAAGGGAGTCCAAGGAAGCTGCAAGCCTTCCAGAAACTACAAATAACAAAAACAGTAGCAAGAAAGGTCTGGACAGAAGCAGAGACACATGCAGCTTCCTGTGGCCCCAGGAAAGTTTGGGAAAACTTCCAGAAGCTGCCCTTATTCCGTATCTCAGCAGTGAGAGAGGCCTGTGGGCCTGAAATCTGGTGGTTGGGAACAAGAAGGACGCAAAGTATCCTGTGATGGGAACCAAGGGGAACAAGGTCAATGAACAGAGGTCAGACAGGGTCAGTCAGAGCTCAGCAGTTCCCAAGAACCACCACAGACCTGTTGCCACACCCCACCAACAGGTCTATGTTGCAAAGACCCCTCCACACCTTAGGTGCCCTCATAGGAGAAAGGGAGGAGGGGCAGAACTCTGCCCTGGCTGAGTTTACACTAAAATGACTGCAAAATTGTTGAACTGCCTAAAAGAAACAAAAACCAAGGGCTTCAATCAGAGATGAAAGGGAATTATAGAAAAATGAGGGAAGGTCCACTTGTGCTCTCTGGAATAAGTGGCCTATCCAAGAGATGACCAGCATCTGAGTTCTGGCCAAAGGGACAAAGGCTGACTTCTGTTTCTGGACCTTGAACAAAGGGCAGGGAAATCAGTTTCAGGGCATGGGCTGCAGAACTTAGAAAGAAGGAAGTGAGCCCCAGAAGCTTGATGAAATAACATTTTCTAAGTTGACATCTCTGTGAAGCAGACAGTGGGATCCCCATTTTGCAAATGAGGAAACAGGCTGAGAGCCATAGAATGACCTCCCCACAGTTGCTTGGCTAGTGGGGGTAATTGAGTTCAAACAGGAACCCGTCAGTTCTACACCTCTACATGTCTTTTCATCACATCTTCACAATATGTGAAATGTTTGACTTTCTGAAATCAAAAAATAATAATAGTAATAATTTAGGCATAACAACCATGATCTCACCATATTTCTTGCTGCTATTTTCAATGTCCGATGGCAGAGTAAATCTCAACTCCGTAAGAGTTAGCCATGACATTGACACTCAACAACGATCCTTCCTGGGATATTTTTCCTTTTCCCTATTTGTACACCTGCACTATCCAATACAGCAGTCACTTGCTACATGTGGCTATTGAGTACCTGAAATGCAAAGTATAATACACACACCAAACCTCAAAGATGCAGTACAAAATAAAGAATTATATCTCATGGATAATTTTTACATTGATTATGTGTTCAAATGATAATATTTGGGATGTACTGTGTTAAAAATGTATCAAAATTGCAGGGTCATAGGGAAGCTCTATTTTTAATTTCTTGAGGAATCTCCACACTGTTTTCCAAAGTGGCTGGACCAACTTGCATTCCCACCAACAGTGTAAGAGGGTTCCCCTTTCTCCACATCCCCTCCAACACATGTTGTTTCCCATCTTGCTAATTCTGGCCATTCTAAGTGGTGTAAGGTGGTATCTCAATGTGGTTTTAATTTGAATCTCCCTGATGGCTAGTGATGATGAACATTTTTTCATGTGTCTGGTAGCCATTTGATGTCTTCATTGGAGAAGTGTCTGTTCGTATCTTCTGCCCATTTTTTGATATGATTATCTGTTTTGTGTGTGTTGAGTTTGAGGAATTCTTTATAGATCCTGGATATCAACCTTCTGTCAGTACTGTCATTTGCAAATATCTTCTCCGTTTCCGTGGGTTGCCTCTTTGTTTTTTTGACTGTTTCCTTTGCTGTGCAGAAGCTTTTGATTGAGAACAGTGTGGCGATTCCTCAAGAAATTAAAAATAGAGCTTCCCTATGACCCTGCCATTGCACTACTGGGTATTTACCCCAAAGATACAGATGTAGTGAAAAGAAGGGCCATCTGTACCCCAATGTTTATAGCAGCAGTGGCCACTGTCGCCAAACTGTGGAAAGAACAAAGATGCCCTTCAACAGACAAATGGATAAGGAAGATGTAGTCCATAAACATTAGGGAGTATTATGCCTCCATCAGAAAGGATGAATACCCAACTTTTGTAGCAACATGGACAGGACTGGAAGAGATTATGCTGAGTGAAATAAGTCAAGCAGAGAGAGTCAATTATCATATAGCTTCACTTATTTGTAGAGCATAACAAATAGCATGGAGGACAAGGGGAGTTAGAGAGGAGAAGGGAGTTGAGGGAAATTGGAAGGGGAGGTGAACCATGAGAGACTATGGACTCTGAAAAACAATCTGAGGGTTTTGAAGTGGCGGGGGGTGGGAGGTTGGGGGAACCAGGTGGTGGGTGTTAGAGAGGGCACAGACTGCATGAAGCACTGGGTGTGGTGCAAAAATAACGAATACTGTTATGCTGAAAATAAATTTTTAAAAAAACTATATGTAATAAGAAAAAAATGTATCAAAATTAATTTTACCTATTTCTTTTTACTTTTTTAACATGGACACTACAAACTTTTGAATTACATGTCTGGCTAATTGCAGCTTACAATTAAATTTCTATCAGACCATGCCACTCTACAAAATTAACTTGATGTCTATTTTTATGTGAGCCTTCATTGATTATTTCCCAAGGTCAGTGATTCAACAGAAAGACAAAAGGTGGGGTGCCTGGGTGGCTCAGTGGGTTAAGCCTCTGCCTTCAGCTCAGGTCATGATCTCAGGGTCCTGGGATCGAGTGCCGCATCGGGCTCTCTGCTCGGTGGGGAGCCTACTTCCTCATCCCTCTTTCTCTGCCTGCCTCTCTGCCTACTTGTGATCTCTCTCTGTCAAATAAATTTTTTTTAAAAAAAGACAAAAGGTATTTTTTCTGAGCAGGACTCAATCTCATGACCTGAGCTGAAATTCGAGAGCTGCTACTCAACCAACTGAGCCACCCAGCTGACTCCTTAAAACTGTATTTAAAATCCACTTGCAAAGGCAGTCAATGTATGTGGAGAAATGTGACATGCAATAAAGCTATCAAAAAGTACAAAATTGTGGCTACAGAAGGGAACTCTACCTGGTTTGGGAAAGCACAGTAATTTGTTTTGGATGCCTCGGTTTCACTATGTGTAAAAGAGGGAGAAGGTTATGTGGCAATAACATTTGGAGGCCCTAGGCATGGGCCCAGAAGTAGGCATGGAGGAGATCTACAGGGTTATACTGCCTGATCCACTGTAGACCCAGTGGAGGGACATCACTGGGCTCTGATGGGGACTGAGTCCACGATGTGGTGGTCACTTCAACTTGGGTTTCTCCCATTGCTTTTCTTTCCTTTCCATTTTCTGCAAGGACAGTCTCCAGCCCTTGGGCCCCCAGTGTGCAATCTACTGGCATGTCCTCTTGTCACATAGAAGATGTTCAATCCATGGTCACTACTATTGTCTCGTTCTCTTCAGAAGCAACAGTTCAGAAAGATGCTCACTGTGTATGGTATATCATACTGGAGAGAGCTGTGTGTTAGTTACAGGCTAAGTGAAAGGACTCATTGGAATAGAGTAGAATATTTATAACATTTTAAGGAGGACTTAATGACAAGTTCCTGCAAGCTATAAAATAATGCACACATCAAGAAAGATAATGCATGTGTAAGGTTGTACTTGGTGTAGTGTAGGCATTATGATGGATGGTGGCAGCTGCCTTCAGGCCTGGCTGAGTAGCTCCAGGCAAATCACTCCATCCCTCAAATACCCTTCCTCATCCTTAGGGATTGGACACCCTGAGGTGTCTTCTAATATTGAAATCCTTTATTCTTGTCACTTCAGAAATACCTACTTTTTTGTGATTAAAACAATCAAGTAATTCTTCTGTTTCCTAATGTTCAAAGCCAGCTACAAAACTAGCCCACAAAATACCTAAATGAATCAAATCAATAAAATATTATTTGTATAACTGTTGAAACTCTTGTCTTAGAAACTTACAAAAACAGCAAGCCACAAGTCTCAGATTGGATAAAGCCAGCCTTCCTGTCTAGCAAGGTAAATCATCATGGAGACGCTTTTCATCTTGCCAGTCCCAGCTGTTCAGGTGGGCCACACTTACACTGCAGTCGCCCTTCTGATTTATGGTTTCTTGGATGTGTGGCATATTACCACTGTAGCTCAGGCACGGGAGCAAAACCAAAAGAGCCTCTGACCTCAAGAAACCATTGGAGGCAAAGGCTTCAGGCCCAAGAATCTCAGACTGGGGCAATGAAAGAGCCCAGCCCTAACTTCTTCTCCAATAAACAAACAAGAGGTTCTGGGCCTGGCTTTGTTCTGGATATAAAGACTAGTGGTTTTTATTAAATCTTCCTTCAGTCAGTGCTGCCCCTTCATGGTACCCCAACATCCATGGCCCCTACCTGGTAAATATTTGGGTCCCCACTTCTGTTATTCTTGCATTTCTGACTTGGAAATGTCACTGGTCTTTGTTAAGCGGCCTGTGTTAGGCAATTCTCGGTTTGCAAGTGGGTGAGTGTGTCCGCTTTCCTTCAGCAGGACACAAGGTCCCTGGGGTCAGATGGTGTGCCTGCACTCCCCTCTAGCCATGCCTTCCAGGCCACGCTGCACCTGGTGAGCCTGGCCTATCTGCACATGAACTCCCTGGAGGGACCTCCCTGGAGGCGCCCCTGGAAAGCGCTCCCTGCTTCGCCCTAGGCTGCAGGAATAAGCCCCAGCCCTGGGATTGGGCTCATATTTCTAGAGCAGACAAGATGCCGAACAGGATGGAGCTTCTCCCTTCAGCTGGGTGGCAGGATCCAGTCCCAACTGTGGTGGTGCCCCAGGCATTTCCTCCTGTGCCATCAGCCAGACTCCTCACCCCTCTTGTTTGATTGGCAGAGGCTGAAAGTAACAAGCCCAGGCTCCTGCTGTCATAGGAAGGGGGTTTCTCTAAGATTAAACAGAGATGCATCAACACAAGTATCTACAACATAAGCCATGAGTGAAGCCAGGAGTTTCTTTGGTAAGTCCAGGTGCTAGGGCCCCTTGGCTGGGCTCCTTCTTAAATGTCCACACGAAGCTCCTCATCTGTGGCATGTCCAGCTTTGGGAACAAGGTTTGAAAATGGGGATGGAAGTCAGATGCCATGAAGGCCCCTCCCCATCACAAGGGAAATGCCATTTGGATAATTTTTCTTTGGTTCACCTTCTCTATTAGTTATTCAAATAGCTACTACTCCTTGCCTGAGCCTAGGGCCTCCACTTGCTATAGGCAGAGAGAGGGCACAGAGTCTTTCATTAGCTAGAAGATATCACAGAAGGGTAAAAGACCAAAAGCCTGCCCTGAAACCCAGCTGGACATGTGGGCTGGACACAGGGTCTCCGGATAGATGGGCTCCCCAAAAGTCCTTTATCTTTATGTACTAAGTCCAATCAGTTTTCCCACATGAAAGAGCCAACTCAGCCTAGACATAGCCATGGTGGTGAAAGGGGAAGTGACAGCATGCCTGCCAGTACATGTCTGTGTGCCTACATTCCTGTAAGAGTGTGTAGTAGTTTGGCAACACGGCTCTCTGACCAGTTCGCCTTTTACCAACTGGGCTCAGATCCAGCAGCAAAGAAGATTCAGGCACTGGATGGGGCACTGCCTGAGACTCTTAGCATCTGTGGTGGCCTGACTCACAGGTGTCCTCCATTCCTCGCTCATTTGACCAGTCACCAAGGGCTCTCGGGCTGGGAGTCCTCGAAAAAACAAATCTAACAGAGTAGCCACCTGTGTGTCACTCTGTCAGCCAATCTGCCTGCTGTTGCCGATGTCAGGTTTCCTCTTGTCTTGTCCCATAGGGCAGTTGCAAAGACTTTGCACCATGGAGATGGCTGAGACCCAAGCTTCCCAGTCATCTGCTGTTAGAGAGCCCAAAATGCATCAAGAAATCAGAGAAGCATGATAAGAGTACCATCACCCATGAGTTTGTGGGTTTATAGTATGCCATTTTCCCCTACATCAGCCCCCAACACCTGGATGACCACTCCCATCTTTGTTACCCAGCCTGTCCGATGGGATTTCCTACACCCCATCAGCTTCTGGGCCTCCAGTTCCTGCCTTGCTCTCCTCCCCAGGACCCAGCCCAACAGCTCAAAGGTGCATCCCATCCAGCTTGGCAAAGGGGCACGTGGCCTCAAGCTAAACCATTCCTCCCTAAACTCTGGATCTAGAAAACCCTAAATGGACAAGCATCCTTCCTTCCTAAGAGCCTCAGAGGTCCCGGATTCCTTGGCAGACACTTCCAGGTAGTCCAAGATGACATTACGTGGGCTCTGATGACTCCATACCAGGATGCCCCTCACAGCTGACTACCACTGCAGGCTATTCTGAGCCCAGTGTGGGCACAGAAGCCAAAGGGACAAGTGGCTAATGAGCCCCATGGGAAATATCCCCACTATGTGTCTATCTTTGTGAGACTGCCAATGATTTTCTGTGGCCTACGCTAATGTCAAGCCTCCTAAGCTATATACCCCAAAAACCACCAAACTAGAAAAAAAATCTCTATTGATGGCAATAATATCTGGGCCACAGTATCTGTCATCAAGCAGAGACAGAACATAGTACTTTCTACAATTAATTCTTCTGCACTCTTTGATTACTCACCCTAAGTTCACATACTTTTTTAAAACTAATGAAAACTTCTAGGGGGACGCCTGGGTGGCTCAGTTAAACACCTGCCTCCGGCTCAGGTTGTGATCTCAAGCTCCTGGGATCAAGTCCCTCATTTGGCTCCTTGCTCAGCGGAGAGCCGGCTTCACCCTCTGCCTGCTGCTCTCCTTGCTTGTGCTCTCTCTCTCTTCCTCTCTCTCTCTCTCTCTCTCTGACAAATAAATAAATTAAATCTTTTTTTTTTAAAGCCTTCTAGGAATTTCAATATTATAGTATCCAACTTATATATCCTGAAATCTCAGTAGCAGTAGAAAAATCCTGGATCAACTATGCTTTTATATATACATACATATGATATGTATCATGATATATCTGTCATATATATGTGTATGTTTATACATGTTTGTCTATATATATATATTTTATATATATATCATATCATATAGCCATGATACACTAGACAATATGAACCTGTGGGCATTTTCTTACTCACTCACCATGCACTCAGCTCTGTGCCGTAGGGGTACTAAAGCAGCATTAGGGCCCAGGGTGTGTCTCTAAAGAGTTCCCTGAGCACATGGGGATGAAAACATGCACATACACCACCACTGCCTGCCCGCTAGTATGCCGCAATTCCACCTCGGTCTCTAACACGGGCACTTCCTTTTCTATCAGCTACCCCTCAGGTCTCTCCTCTTCCCACTCACTGCCAATTCTATGGCCATTCATCCCACAGTTCCAACACCAAGTGCTACATCGCTCATTCCTCATCTCTTTCCACAGCCTTTATCCATCCCACTTGGATTCATCTGTAATCCACCCAGGATCTTACTAGTTCTGATACGTGATGAAGATGAAGTAGGGTGTTTTGCTTTCAGAAGGCCAGTCCAGACAAAGTGTCCATGTCCTGATTCCAAGGCCAAGAAGCAAAAGTGGAAAGAGTAGAGACCCCAGATGGGCCAATGTATTATCATCATGAAAGGACCCCAGTTGAAAATACCCCAGACACACTGAGAGCAGCCCTGTCCATCAACACCACCTATCTGTTTATACCTGAGTTTAATTATGCCAGAACATTCTAAAACAATAAATTAAATTCTTAGGTTTAGAACCAACTGCTTTTTTACCTCAGAGTCCCACTGCACCCCTAGGTCAAACACACCACCACCCCATTACCCACAAATACTTGGAGGTTTACTAGCAAGAGATCCTTAATATCATACAGGATTGCTGTGGGAATGAAAGGAGTTGCGTGACCTAGAAATTCCTAGGCTTCCACAGGTATGACTACCCTACTAGTCCAAGGTTTCCTGGATGACTCAAGGTTCAAAGATCAGGTAACTTCTCTGAGAATATCCTCCCAGTTTGCCTCAGAGAAAAATTTAACATATGCTCCATCACCTTATCATTTCCACCTCCACCTGGGAGATCCTTGGACAGGCTGAACCAGCTACCTTGTCTAGCTGTTTAAATTCTTCAAGTATAGCTGTTTCAAGGTAAGTAAAACTTTAAGAATCTAAGAAGCTTTTTAAAAGTGTTTTAAAAGCTACAAGGCAACCTCCATATGCTCAGGGCAGGCATCAAGCAGGTGCCAGTGGTATCTCCCATGATTCTATTTTGTAGTCCCCCAGCTGGTCCTCAGAATGAGACCCAATAAGCTAGAGCCATTTTATAGGGATTTGAGGGAGAAGCCACAGTTGGAAACCCAGACCCAGTGTGGGGTGCTAATGTCATCTTTTTATATAAATCTGGAATTGTGGAAATGCCAGTCTTTTCACAGAATTTCTCTCCAGGCTGGGAGAATTTTAAATGTTTCCAAAGCATGCTGTCACTAGGGCCTCACTCACACTCCCATACATCAGGCCCCTTTGTCACTTAGAACTGTTGGAAAAGTCCAGGACTGGAATAACTCAGTGGCCCACTCTGAACCTCAAAGACTATCAGATGAGATGAAGCCCCAGAAAGACAAATATAGAAGAGCAAGAGCTGGGGGAATGAAGAAATTGCCATAATCCTGGGTACCTATGAGCACTCTCTTCCTCAAATCAGGCTTGGGATAAGATAGTAATATCTTGCCAAGCAACATGATTTTTTTAAATTTTTTTGAAAGATTTTATTTATTTGATAGAGACATCACGCACATGCACAAGCAGGGGCAGGGGGAGCAAGTTTGTAAAATGGGCTAACAGAGATGGCCTCCCTCAACTCTCTCCACCCTGCTTTCCTTCATTAATGAAGCTCTTGTTGTAATTCCCAGGACCATCCCTAACGCCACTTGGGGAGGGTATGTGCTTTGGTGAGTGCTGTGAAGTGTGTAAACCTGGCAATTCACAGACCTGTACCCCTGGGGATAAAAATATATTATATGTTTATAAAAAATTAAAAATTAAAAAAAAAGAACTGAGAAATATAAATTCTAAACTAAAAAAAAATTACAATCTAATAAAAAAAAAGAAAACTAAATAAATAAAATTATAGTCTGAGTCCTGATGGATCCTTATGACTGCATGTCTAACACCACCTCCAATCTCATTATTACGCCCTCTTTGATCTTTCCTCCTCCTGCCCCAGGCCATACTGGTGCTCCCAGCCCCCAAGGCCTTTAATTATCTCTCAGTGGTCTTCATTCAGAACTGCCCTCTGGTGTTCTATCTGTCACAGTCTCTTAAAGGGGACAGGGCTTGTCGGTTTGTTTTTAATTTGGGAACAAATTACAAATACTTATCAAGCACTTATCAAGGGCTTAATACATGCTAGGCCCTGTACAAGTTATCTTAAGTAGTTTATCACATTTACTTCTGACAGCTTACTCTATTTGGCTGAACTTCTTATCTACATTTCACAGAAAGACTTGTACCAGTTGTGGGGTACCATATTCCAAGTATATCCATTCAACCAAGCTTGTTATTTCCTTACTGATGTGGGTCCACAATGTCTATCAATTACTAAGAAATGTGTATTAAAATTTCCCACTGTATTAGTGGCTTTGTCAGTGGCTCCTTGTGTATCTTTCATTTTTTTAATTTAATTTTTATTTTTTTATAAACATATAATATATTTTTCCCCCAGGGGTACAGGTCTGTGAATCGCCAGGTTTACATACTTCACAGCACTCACCATAGCACATACCCTCCCCAATGTCCATAACCCCACCCCCTTCTCCCAACCCCCTTCCCCCAACACCCTCAGTTTGTTTTGAGATCTGTCATTTTTTACTTTAATATGTTTATATATTATTGGTGCACACATTTTTAAATTTTATATCTTTGTGGGGTTTTTTAATCAATATGAATGAACCTACTTATCTCTAGCAATGTTATTTGTCTTAATGTTTATTTCTTTTGTTATGAATCAATAGCTTTATCTTGTTTAAAACTAGTCTAACACATATTCTTTTCACCATTTTGTTTTCAGAATCTTTGTACTTTATTTTATATATGTATATTACTATGTATATTCATGTGTGTTTGTAGTAAAACATAGCTTTATTTTTTTTAATCCAGCCTGATAATCTTTGCCTTTTATCTAGTAAGTTTAGCTCACTTACTTTGATGGTGATTTGTCATGTATTTTAATTCTTTCTACCATCTTATTTTGTGCAGTTTCTCTACTTTTTCTGTTTCTTGTTTTTTTCTTCTCTTAGATGGTTTGATTTGCTTCATTTTGTTTTCATTATGCCATTTGTGTTTTGTTTACTGGGTTGGGCATTATATATTTTGGTGCTTACCTCCAAGAACGTTTTTTCCCCAGATTTTATTTATTTATTTATTTATTTATTTATTTATTTATTTGAGAAAGAGAGGACAGGGGGAGGGGAAGAAGGAGAGGGAAAGAGAGAGCTCAAGCAGGCCCCACACTGAGCACATAGCCCATTCTGGGACTTGATTCCATGATTCCAGGATCATGACCTGAACCAAAATTAAGAGTCAGACATTTAACCGACTGAACCACCCAGGCACCCCTCACCTCCAAGAACTTTCAACATCACATCTAATTTAACCAAATCAAAGATTTGTCAGTATTTTTCCTCTCTTCTGGGGAAAAAAAAAAAAAAAGAAGAACCACAGAGTGCTTTAACCCTAATCTCTCCCCTCTCCAAACCTACTGTTGCCCAGAATTATAGTTCCCTCACAAATTAGACATTATTATCATTTTGAACAGTTAATATTTGCTTAGCTTTATCTAAACCTTGACCATTTTCATGGCCCACCATCCCTTCTTACATCTCAGGCCTTCCTAGCTGGGTCATTTTCCCCAACCTATAGTACTGCCCTTGGAAGCTGCTTTAATAAGGTTCTCTTGGTATGAATCCTCGCATCACCAACATCTTTGCATGGGTTCTTATTCTTGGAAGATAGTTTTACTGGGTACACTACCTTAAGTTGACAGCATTTATTCACAATACAATGAAAATACTATGGCACTGTTTTCTGGCTTTACTGTCACTGTTGAAGAGTCTGCCATCATTCCGATTATTGCTCCTCTGTAACAAACCAACTCTTTGCCAACTCTAGTTTTTACCCTCAGCTGCACAATAAGTTTCCCATTGCAACTGACATCAAATTGTTTCTCTTATCAGCTCAGTCATGCTTTTTTTTTTTTAAGATTTATCTATTTATTTGAGAGAGAGAGAGAGAGCATGAGAGGACAGGGATCAGAGGGAGAAACAGACTGCCTGCCAAGCAGGGAGCCCCATGTGGGACTCAATCCAGGGACTCCAGGATCATGATCTGAGCTGAAGGCAGCTATTTAACCAACTAAGTCACCATAGTTATATGGAGAACTAGTCATCCATATTGCTAGAAATGAAAATCCTTTTTATTCCTTAATCCACCTTAACTGGCTGACTCTTGGTTCCACCACCCCATTAAAACTACTTTTATGAAGGTCTCCTAATTGTCAAATCCAATGGATTCAACCTTTGTTTTGCCTGACTTCCTTTTCCCTTTGGCTTCTGAGTCGTCTGGTTTTTCTTCTGGCCTCTGTCCCCTCAGTGTCCTTTACTGACAATTCTTTTTTTTTTTTTTAAGATTTTATTTATTTATCTGAGAGGCAGGCAGAGAGAGAGAGAGAGGGAAGCAGGCTCCCCGCTGAGCAGAGAGCCTGATTCAGGACTCGATCCCAGGACCCCGAGATCATGACCTGAGCCGAAGGCAGCAGCTTAACCCACTGAGCCACCCAGGTGCCCCACTGACAATTCTTATATAACCTGCCTTCAGATGGTGGTCGTCCCAGATACTCCTTTTGAACCCCAGATCTTCCATCATCCTTTTCCATCTGGCTTTGGTCCCTAGGAGGCTGACCTATATGGAACTATATCCACTGGGCTCCCCTGCTGTCAGGTTTAGCCAACAGGAGAAACTGAGAGGAAGTCACGAGCAGAGAGGTGAGAGATGAGAGAATTTACTCCCCTACCTCCTCACCTAGCTCCTTCAGAATGGCCCTCTCCATTCAGTTACTCTAAGTTCTGAGATATACAATGACCACTTCCAACTGTGCATCACCAGCCAAACTGTTCTTATTTCCTCATCTAGACAGACATATCCAACCACCATCTGGAGAAATTTACCTATAAATTCCAAAGGCATACCAAATTCACATATCCAAACTTTAATGCAATAATTCCTCCTACATCACTTTGCCCAAAGCAAACAAAGTTGATCATTCCCCTGGCTTCCAGGTAGTGTTAGATAATTCCACTTTAGTAGGTCAACCTAGAAATCTCAGAGTTATCCTCAACTTTTGTTTCCTGAATCCCTACTCCTATCCAACTGGCCACTAAGTCCATTCTGATTTTACTGTGGAAAAATCTCAACTCTGTCTCTTCCACTCTCTACTTACCACTGCTGTCTTATTTCAGGGCATCATAACTTCCCCCAGACTTTCTGTCTCCCTGCTTTGAGCCTGGCCCAGCTCCAGCCCTTTCTGTGCTACAGTGAGAAAATGAACTTGCTGAAATGCAAAACTGACTGTGTCACTCAGATCTTCTTTGCCTAAGGAGGCCCTTCTTAATCTTGTTCTTGCCTACTTCTTAGTCTCATCTCTCATCACTGCCTCCAGAGACCCTACCTCAAGTCCTTTTGCTGGCACTCCCCACACCTCTCATGTACTATTCCTCCTTTAAGACTCAGTACCAGTAGCAGCTGCTCAGGAATGTTCTCTCCCATGTTCCCAGACTCAATCAACCAATCTTCCTCTTGATCTCTTGAACATAACTCCATCAGAGCATTTATAACCTTAAATGTTTTTATTAAATATTTTTGTCTGTCATCCTCAAAACCTGTTAACCTCTTAAGATCAGAGGCCAATTCTTACTCAGCTTATCATTTTGCCCTTCATGTTGTGGGATCAATAAATGCACACCCCTTTTCCTTGAGGTCCATTGGCACAGTCTTCTGTGTTGTAGATCAAACAGATCATGCATAGCTCAGCACTTACTTTTGAATCCTTACTCCTCTCAATATTTTGTCTGTATCTGAACAGTCAGTTAAGACAGAGGTAGATGTCCGTAGTGCCCATCTATAAACCAGTTCAAATTATTTCTCAGACCTACTCTTTCAGATGAGTGGCTCAGTACTTCTCAGCATTATACAAGCCAACATTTTTTTGAGAATCCAGACTGTTTCACAACAAAACTACATGTAACTGAAATAAGTCAAACCACTAAGGGCAAGAGACAGCTCTCCCCCAAATTATAAATCTTCAGGCTATCCAACCAACAATCCATCTAAAACAAGCTAAAGATTCTCTCTTTTTTAAGATTTTGTTTATTTATTTGACAGAGAGAGAGAGATAGTGAGAGAGGGAACACAAGCACGTGGAGTGGGAGAGGGAGAAGCAAGCTTCCTGCAAAGCAGGGAGCCCAATGTGGGACATGGTCCCAGATCCCAGGGACAGCCAGCCACTTAACGACTGAGTTGCCCAGGTGCCCCCAAGCTAAAGATTCTTTTAAAATGTAAGTTGATGTTGTTAATTCTTGTTTTAGTCTGTTCACAGTCACAGTCAGAAGTCTCCTGATGGATATGTGATATCCAACAAAGTAAATAAAACAGATTGTTTTACCCCAAACATTTTCTTAGTAAACTACACTTTACTAACCTGATTTAGTTCTGGGGACAAGCTAAGGTTATATCCTGCTACAGGGGCCAAAAAGATAAGCATTTATCTACACAGGGATGATATAATTTTACTTCACAACCTAAGATAGGCCTTAAGAAACAAATGACCATGTTGCTTAAGTATTACCAGAAATAATGACTTACAAATAACTTTTCTAAAAACCAAAGCCAGCATTATGAGTATATCCTAAACATTTGATCAGACTTCACAACTAAGTTAAACCACCAATTTAAGTAAATGTTAAAGAAATGCAAAACAATTCAAAAACTGCATTATAGGGCGCCTGGGTGGCTCAGTGGGTTAAGCTGCTGCCTTCGGCTCAGGTCATGATCTCAGGGTCCTGGGATCGAGTCCCGCATCGGGCTCTCTGCTCAGCAGGGAGCCTGCTTCCTCCTCTCTCTCTGCCTGCCTCTCTGCCTACTTGTGTTCTCTGTCAAATAAATAAATAAAATCTTAACAAAAAAAAAACTGCATTATAGAAATTCTCTGAATACTGGCCTCCTTATCAAGAATCTGTATCAACAACATTTCTGTCCTCAGCTCCTGATACAGGAGGATAAATCCATATTTGGGTAAACAATGCAGTCATAAGACACCAACAATAACTTCATGGTAAAATACACCTAAGTGTGATAAGTGTCACATTTTTACATTTCCAAAAGTGGAAGTTTTGTTTTTGCACCTTTCCATGCTCTTTTTCAGCTGTCAGGGAGAGGGTTTCATGCATTTCTACAAGGCATAGTCCTGCCTTTGATATGGTTCCCCATCTCTGGTTATGCTAGAAAGAAATGCAATGATCCAGGAGCCAATTAGATGTGAAACATAACCATTTAAACAAGATTTGATTCAAATCAATAACCATTTATTAAGCACTCATTGTGCTCTGGAGGACAAGAAAATAACAAGGAAATGATCTAAACCTCCAGGAACAGCTGGAATCTAGAAAAGAGGAAAGGCAGACAGGACATGAAATACTGTGCTAGAGGACAAATATGATAAATAACAGAATAGAGATGGAAAACAAAGATAATCTAGGCATATGGGAGAGGGAAAGAGAATAATCTCCACTGGGCATTGCCCTAGACTAGATTGCCTTAATAGACACTAAAGTAAGAACTCAATAAGAGAACAAGCAGAGCATTCTTTTTTCCTGATCCTCACCGTGACCCTGTCTTAACTTTCCTCCTAAAAGCCAGTCACTGCTCTATTCTAGGGAATGAAGGGAGAAACAAAGAGAGAGAGAATCCAGAATCCTTGTTCACTTAT
The DNA here is from genome assembly GCF_009829155.1 of Mustela erminea. Classification (NCBI taxonomy): domain Eukaryota; kingdom Metazoa; phylum Chordata; class Mammalia; order Carnivora; family Mustelidae; genus Mustela; species Mustela erminea. Next base: position 104,370,775 of record NC_045620.1, read on the forward strand.
GGCTAGGCTGGAGATTTGGGAAGACAACAGTGCCCATAGGAACCCCTGAAAAGCTGTACCCTTGGCACCTGTTCACTACCTGTCTCCCCTTGCAGATTCCCCACTCTTCTCTTTATTGCACTTTCTGCAGATGCTAACTGGCCTGCTAACTCCTCCTGAACATGTCTTCCCTCTGCCACCCCCTTGAATCTTCCACCTGACTTGACCTTCTCTCTCAAATCACCACATATTTGTGTCTCACCCAGGCATCAAGGTCTGGCTCAAATGTCATCGCCTCTGTGAAAAACATAAACAAACAAACAAACAAATGCAACAGATCTTTAAGAACACACTTGGTTCTGGGAACACATTTATCTCCTCTAACTCTCACAACCACCCTGGCACATAGGTGTTACTACATCCATTTTGTAGGTAAAGAAGCAGGTTCAAACAGTATAAGAGCACACAGCTAGTCAGTGACAAGGCTAAATTCAAGCCCAGGTGTGCTGAGCCCAGATCCTCTTCCCTTGACTACAATATTATTTTACCTCCAAATCCAACGGCCCTCAGCCCTGACCCCTCACTAGGATCACTTGATGCCCGGGCCATGGCTCAGACCAATCACAAAGAGTTTCTGGGGTGGAGCCCTCTACATTTTAATGGTCTCCAGGGAACCCCAGTGTAGACCCAGGATTAAGAACCACTATCTTACTTGATCTCCTTCACCTTTCAACAGTACCTCTTGCTCCCTCTGAATTCCCACACCACTCTGTTTCTACCTTCCGTCATTCAATCATTCATTCAGTCACTGATCCCTTACTGGGTACCAGTCACTACACAGAGCTCTGGTGATCAGCATGAAATCAGACCATACCTCTTGCCCTTTTGCAGCTATTCTTAAATGTAATAAAGGCACAAATGTGAAAAGACAAAACTTTTAAACTTACAGAACAAAATATAGTAGAATATCTTTGTGATTTGGGGCAGGGAGAAATTTCTTAAACAAGACACCAAAGGCATAAACCATAAATGGGAAACTGATCAATTTGACCTCATTTTAAATGTAAAAATTTTTCTTTAAAGGTATTATGCTTAGCGAAATAAGTCAATCAGAGAAAGACAACTATCATATGATCTCCCTGATATGAGGAAGTGGAGATACAACATGAGGGGGCCTGGGGGATAATAAAAGAATCAATGAAACAAGATGGGATTGGGAGGGAGACAAACCATAGGAGACTCTTAATCTCACAAAACAAACTGAGGGTTGCTGGGAGGGGGTGGTAGGGAGAGGGTGGTGGGGTTATAGACACTGGGGAGGGTATGTGTTATGGTGAGTGCTGTGAAGTCTGTAAACCTGGTGATTCACAGACCTGTACCCCTGGGGCTAATAATACATTATATGTTTACAAAAGAAATAAAACTTTTTCATTTAAAATATGCCATTAAAAAGTGGAAAAACAGGGGCACCTGGGTGGCTCAGTGGGTTGGGCCGCTGCCTTCGGCTCGGGTCATGATCTCGGGGTCCTGGGATCGAGTCCCGCATCGGGCTGTTTGTTCAGCAGGGAGCCTGCTTCCCTCTCTCTCTCTGCCTGCCTCTCTGTCTACTGTGATTTCTCTCTGTCAAATAGGTAAATGAAATCTTAAAAAAAAAAAAAAAGTGGAAAAACAAGCCACAAACTGGGATATAAAATTTATAACATAAAATTTGTCACAAAAGATTGGTATTTAGAATATATAAAGAACTCCTACAAATAAATAAGAAAAAATCCAGCAGGAAAACATATATGCATTTCATAGAAGAGTAAATACAAATGGCTAAGAAACATTTGAAAAGATGCTCTACCTCATTAAAAATTAGAGAAATAGAAATTAAAGTGTAGTAAGATACCATTTTACACCAAATGGATTGTCAAAATTTTTAAAAGTTTGGCTACATTAAGTGTTGCCAAGAATGTAGAGTGATGGGGATGTTGAGATACTGCTAGTGGGTATGTAAATCAGCACTGCAAACAATTGCAATACAATGTAATAAGTATATAATAGGTGGAGCAGGAAGTGACTAGGACCTATGGCAGGTGGGGCAGGAAAGAGCCCATGAAGGCTGAGATGTAAGGGATGAATAACAGTTACTGGCCAAAGGAAGGGAAGGGTGTTGCAGGTAGAGGGAGGGTGAGCATGATACATTCAAGGCAAGAAAAGGGGTGTGTGCAAGGGCCAGGTCAAGAGGGCTACAAACTGTGCCCAGGAGATTGGACTCTAAGAGCCATGGGAAACTACTGAAGGGTCTTCAGCAAGGACATAATAGTCATTCAACAAAAAGTCATGGCATTTGCCATTGGGCAGGTTCCACATAGGCTCTGGCTCTACATAATTGTGTCTGTTCTAGAAATTTTACTCTAGCTATACGGTGGAGAATGGGTTGGACAGTCACACAACTAGAAGCATGGAGTCTAAAGAGGAAGTGAACCAGAGGTTTTCATGTGGACTGGGGAGCAATAGAAACAGAGGGTGTAAATGCACGGAGACATGAGGTACTTGAAAAGTAAAAGGAAACCAAGCATGATAGTTCATTAGACATGAGGTTAGAGTGGTGAAGGGGTCAAGATGATGCTCTAGGTCTCTGGGTGGAGGGTGAGACTTTCATAGACTAGAAATCAAAAAAGAGGGTGAGAAGTGGAACAGTTTGGCGTAGTTAAGAGACAGACAGAAGAAGACTAGATAGATGACTGGGAAAGGAATGACAGAAGGAAAAGCTGGGTAATATTGAAGAACTGAGGCAATAGGGGATTGTAGTTTGAGGAAAAAAAAGATCAATTGTGTGAAATACCACCGAGAAGTCAAGTTTTTTTGTTTGTTTGTTTTTTGTTTTCTGTTTTTTGTTTTTAAAGGCTGAAAATGATCACTGACTCTAGGGACAAGGATGGCCTTCATGAGAGAAGTTACAATCAAACGGAGGGAGGAAGCAAAAGCGTTGAGGCCTAAGGAGTGGGAGGGGAAACAAGTGAAGGTACTTTTTTAAGAGAAACAAAGCAGTTTTGTTTTATTTTGTTTCGTTTTAATTCATATAAGCAAGGCACAAGAGGGTTTGGTAAAAAGGAGCCAGTAGAGAGTAAAGGGTCAAAAATGAGGGAGAAAGATACTAACAGCAAGGTCCTTGAGAAGATGAGTATTCCATTTCAACTCTAACTGGGTATACTTCAATTCAATTCTAGCAATAACCATCCAGAGTTAGTGCAGAACCCACAAGTTAAAGGTCATAGTCCCCAATAAGACTGTCCTGACCAGCGACCACCCACATTTCTGATTAACTGGTTATAAATTCAGAAGTTCCCAAGACCCTCTCAGGTTTTTTAATTAGTTAGAAAGATTCACAGAATTCAGGAAAGTGCTGATATTATTATTATTTTATTAAATAGGATACAAATCAGGAGAACCAGCCAAATGCCAAGATATAGAGGAGGAGGTCTGGGAGGGAACGGAGTTTCCGTACCCTCTCCATGTGGAATCAGGACACATCACTCTCCCAGTACATCACTGTGTTCAACAAAAAGGAAACCTATCCAAGCTCCAGTGTCCAGAGTTTTTCTGGGATCTCATCATGTAGGTATAATTGATTAAATCTTTGCCCATGCGAGTGAACTCAACCTCCAGTCCCCCTCCTCTTCACTCTCAGGAGGCTGGGAGGAAGAGTTGACTAATACCATCATGTGACTCAAAGCCCCAATCTTCTAATTACATGGTTGGTCTTTCTGGAGACTAGCCTCCCACCTAAAGTTATCTAAGGGCACTGCCAAGAATCAAAAATTCCAAGAGTTTCAAGAAGTTCCCTGATAGGAATCTGGGGCAAAAAACAGATACACTCTTTATTATACAACAGTGGGTCAAGAGGTTGCAGGCCTGGGTAGAAGAAAGAGCCCATGTAGGATAAAAAGCCTCCACTATTCCAACAACTGGGTGGCTCAGTCAGTTAAGCATCTGCCTCTGGCTCAGGTCATGATCCCAGGGTCCTGGGATACAGCCACAGGTCAGGCTCCTCAATCAGCAGTGAGTCTGCTTCTCCCTTCCCCTCTGCTTCACCCCAGCCCCTGCTCATGCTGTCTCTCTCTAATAAATAAAATCTTTAAAAAAAAAAAAAAAAAAGGAAATGCTGTGGGAGCTCTCATATGATGGTGTCGATTTTTCAAGGACTAAGTATGAGGGACAGAGGTAGGGTCAGGATTTGAGGTCAGTGGTGAGTATTTGAAATGACTTCTCTGCACAGCACACTAGGAGATCTTCATAGGACTGCCAAACAATGTCAGAGCCCAGTGGGTAGTGGTGCCCATGCATCCAGGAGGCAGTCATCTGTAAGCCAGACAGTTTTCTCCAACAGTCCCCAGTAGCCTCAAGAGAGATGCGGAAAAAGCAGACCATCAATATAAGCAGGACTGGGGTTTTGCCTAGGAAATGCTAGGGGAGAAAAAGGGAAAGGCTGCTGAGAAGATCAGCAAGAAAATGGTTGAGAAGATGGAGCATATTAACTAAAATGGCTAAAAAGGAAGCAAAAGTAGAAGGACAGATAGAGAAGGGGGGATGTTTGTGGGCTAGTTGTCCTGATAAGGGTGAATAATTGATGCTTTGAGAGTATGGGGGTGAGAAAGCAGGAAGGCTGTGGTCAGAAAGAAGGATGTCTGTGTGCATGATTGCCTAAATGGAGTCTTTCCAAGAGGTAAGCAGCCTTGAGGGTGGCAAAAAGGAGTGCCTCTTCTCAGCACCTACTATTAATTTTTTGTATTCAAGATAAGTGCCCTGAAGAGAAGCACCCATGTTTAATCCATCTTTGTATTCCTAGCAATACTGGAAATACTGTATGGAAAGCAATTACACTTTTAGGGAATAGATGATGCTAAATTGTTAAGGGTGCTGGGAAACTCAGGACATCTGTATCTGGTGAGCCCACTGAGGGGCTCCATTTGGACAAATGCTCCAAGGAACCAATGAAACAAAGGGACAACGATGCATACTGGGGAACAATATTCTCCATCCCCACTGCAGCCCCAGGCCAAGTGAGTTCTTTATGAAAGAAAGTTGCCAGTTGACACTTTCCAGTCCTAATGCACACATACTCACACATAACCAGTGAGCCCTGTTGGATTACCACTATTATCAGAGATTCTGTGGCAAAGGTGAAAAGGAGGCTACTCTCAGTAGAAAGGGAAGAAAGGAGGAGGAAGGGAGGCAAACTAGTATTTCCTGTGTGTCAGCCATGGTCCACCTCTGTGATAGACACTTTCACATAAGGGACTTTGTTTATCTGTGTTACAACCTTGAGAGCTAGGTTTTGTTGTCGTCATTTTAACTTAAGGACATCTGGTCAGGAAGATGAGTGACCTTCAGAGATTAGGCTAGGAGGGTAGAGCTTCATCTGATTCCCTCTTTGGTCTTTCTGACTCACCTACTGAATGCCTCCTGGAATCCCTCATTCCAGTGATAATTCCCTCTCCCTCTCCTGAGGGCTCAACATAAGCAAAGTGTCATAGGAGAAGAAGTGGCTGATTTTGTCATGGTCCTCTAGGAACTTTAAGACTGGAGGGGAAGGTCAGATGTGTTCCCAAACAGTCACACTCAAAGCAGCTCCCTACTAAGCAACAAGGAGGCTTATTACTTGGGGAAAACTAAATTGAAAAGTTCTGTTCTGGGTACTGACATGAGTTTGTTTGCTTATTTGTAGGATTGCTTTCCATATGACTAGTACTTAAAAGAAGAGCAAATTTCCTTGTCCAATGAACAAAGTGAGACTAAGGTGAATCCTACTGTATCCTTGATACTTTAAAATGGGGTCTCCTGAGGAATCAATCTCAGTAAAGAGAGAGTCAAGGAACTTGCCAGAATTCACAAACTCTGACTCCTGAGATCTGGTTGTCCATAGGATAATGTAAGAGCTAAGTGCTGACAGTTAAACAATCTGTGTTAAAGCCAACAAGGCTGCTGTGGGTTCAGAGAAAATATTGTGGGCTTATTCCCTTTTCCCCACATCTCCACTAATACCAGTCTAGTCCCCTTGTCCATTAAGCCATTTGCAATAGGACAATCAGGCAGGGGCCAACTCCCAGTGTCAGGACTGGCTGAGCCACTTCCTCTAAATAATGTGGCCCTTGGCTGAGATTTCAGTCCAGTGCTTCCTCAGGAGCACAAAGCAATACCTTGCCCTCTCTCCACCTGAACACCCAGTGTAGGGGGGAACTCACACCAGAAACTGAGCACCTGTACAAGAGTCTGCAACCTGCCTGATCTGCGGTTTGACCCCAGGGTAGTCTCATTCCTCACCTATAAACTGACTTCAGGAGCTCAGTAGGAGAGATCCAAGCAAGAGTTCTCGGTTTTCTTAAGCCCGTGTGGAGCAGAATCCTGTTGGGCAAGGTCACGCTCTACACTGAACAAGCAATTTCAGAAGGAACTGCCAAGAGGAAGTGAGAAGAAAGAGAGGGCAAGGGCACCTATGCAGCCGGTCAGAGCAGCACACTCTACCAGGCAGGAGCCAGGGGCACAAACCACACACCCAAAGGCACTGAACCAAATGACTCTAATTTTGGGGGGCCTGCATTCTTTGGAAAGCATGGAGTGAAACCTGAGACAGGAGCTAGATGGCTCATTTGCTCAACTGCCACTCAAAAATCAAAATCACCCACCCTGGCCTGGGGACACAATAGTAGTAAGACTACAGGAGCTGCATGCTCCTCATGCCCACAGGCTAGTGGAGCAATCTGTCAGCAAACAACAGATAAGCAAGAAGAAAATACACAGGAGTAAAATGCTAATGAGCGGCCAGAACTTTTTATTTTGGTGCAGTCCCATTGTTTATCTTTGTTTTCGTCTTCCTGACCTGAGGAGATATATCCATAAATATGCTTTTAGTAATCTAAAAGATTACTGCCTTTTCATTTATAGTTTTATGGCTTCAGGTCCCACATTTAGGTCTTTAATCCATGTTGAGTTTATTTTTGTGTGTGGTATAATACAATGGTCCAGTTTCATTCTTCTTCATGTAGCTGTCCAGTTTTATTAAAAATGTGATATATATATATTATATATGTGTGTATACATATTATATATGAATATATGTGACAGAATAGTGCTCAGTCATAAAAAAAGGATGAGATCTTGCCATTTACAACAACATGGATGAACCTAGAGGGCATTATGCTAAGCATAGCCAGACAGAGAAAGATAAATACAATATGACATCACTTACATTTCCATATGTAGAATCTAAAAAACAAAATAAACAAAAAAAGGGAAACAGACTTGTAAATACAGAGAACTAACTGGTTGCCAGGAAGGGAGAGAGTTGATGGGATAAGTGAAATAGCTGGAGGGGATTAAGAGGTCTAAACTTTCAGTTATAAAATTTAAAAAGTGAACACCCAAAGAACAAATAATCCAATCGAGAAATGGGCAAAGGACATGAACAGACATTTCTGCAAAGAAGACATCCAGATGGCCAACAGACACATGAAAAAGTGCTCAACATCACTCTGCATCAGGGAAATACAAATCAAAACCACACTGAGATACCTCACACCAATCAGAATGGCTAAAATTAACAAGTCAGGAAATGACAGATGCTGGCAAGGATGCAGGGAAAGGGGAACCCTCCTAAACTGTTGATAGAAATGCAAGCTGGTGCAACCACTCTGGAAAACAGTGTGGAGGTTCCTCAAACTGTCGAAAATACAGCTACCCTACGACCCAGCAATCGCACTACTGGGTATTTACCCTAAAGATACAAATGGAGTGATCTGAAGGTGCACATGCACCCGAATGTTCATAAAAGCAATATCCACAATAGCCAAACTATGGAAAGAGCCTAGGTGTCCATCAATAGATGATGGATAAAGAAGATGTGGTATACATATATATAATGGAATACTATGCAGCCATCAAAAGAAATGAAATCTTACCATTTGCAATGATGTGGATGGAACTAAAGGGTATAATGCTGAGCGAAATAAGTCAGAGAAAGACAATCATCATATGATCTCCTTGATATGAGGAATTTGAGAGGCAGTGGGGGATTTGGAGGGTAGAGAAGGGAAAAATGAAACAAGATGGAATCAGGAGGGAGATAAACCATAAGAGACTCTTAATCTCACAAAACAAACTGAGGGTTGCTGAAGGGAGTGGGGTAGGGAGAGGGTGGTTGGGTTATGGACATTGAGGAGGGTATGTGCTATGGTGAGTGCCGTGAAGTGTGTAAGCCTAACAATTCATAGACCTGTACGCCTGGGGCTAATAATACGTTATATGTTAATAAAATAAAAATAAATTAAAATAAAATTTAAAAAGTCACAAGGATGGGAAATACAACATAAGGAACATAGTCAATAAAATTATAGGACATTGTAAGTTGACAGATGGTAACTACACTTATCATGGTAAGTATTACATAATGTATAGAATTGCCAAATCACTATGTTATACACTTGGAACTAATATAACATTGCATTCTGCCTATACTTGAATAATAAATTTTAAAAGAGAGAGAGAGTGGCTAGAGCTGGAGACAGAATGAGAGCTGGGGGCCGAGGGAGACCCTGATGAGAGAAAGATAAACCAACTTGCCCCCAAATTAGGGGCAAGACTGCCAAGCCAAGGATCAGACAGAAGGCCTGGTACTCTAGATGTAGTGAGCAAGAGGAAGAGGGCTGAGAGATGAAGAAAGTACCAGCAAGGCCTGGGCTGCACGAGCCTTGGAAAGGCCTCAACAAAGGAGACCCCACCTAACCAACCAATAACTTCATACTAAGGCATGCAGAGGTCACATGGATTTTTACCCCAAATAGAAATAGGAGACATAGGGGGACATATAGGGACATGGGGGGAGCCTTTGCCCTAAAGAGGGGCATGTAGAGTCCATCACAAGTACAGCTATAAACCCCACACTCCCCAGTTCACAAGCATCCAGAAATCACAGACATGGACAGGCCCCAGCTGAAGGCAAACAATGTCAGCCACCTGGAGAGCCACCTGGGCACTCAGAGCCCTATCATTATTCCCCAGTGCAGATAGTCAGTCCCCTACATATCACGTCTTGAAACAGGGGCCCCCACACCCATTTCTTTATGCTTCCCTTTGCATAGTACAAACCTTCCAGATGCCCTGCTGAAGCAGACTTCTGGGGAGAGGGAAAGTGGAGTTGGGCTTCTGGACATGGTCAGGTCAGTGGTGAGGATTCTGTACGGACAGACAAAATTTCCCTTCTTCTCTTCTAGGTTTGTTGGCTGTTCTACTAATTAAATTGACATAAGACAGACTAATAGGAGAAAAGCAAATTTAATTTCCTTTGTATAGGCACCCCATAAAAATATGAGACTCAAAGCAGGCAGGCAGTTGAGGTTTATGTATCCCATTCTGACCTAGGGAAAGCGGTCGGGGCCTGGGGCTTCAGAGGAAGGAGGACAATTCGTAGGCAGATAAGAAGAGCAGGAGTTTGGTAATCAGATATTTGCCCTACCACACAGAAAAGTCTTTCAGATAACAGTTCTCTCTGCTAACAGCCCTCTCTCTGGTATAGGCCACTTATCTAAATTATTTTAGGTAGTTACGAGAGAGGTTAAGCTGAGTTTTGAATCTCACTGCGTTCAGCTCAAAATAACCCATATGCCAGGTTAGTACATTCTGAATGACACATACTACTCCCTTTCAGTTCATTCACCACACACGACATGCCTGGGTTTCCGTAGGGGTCAAATTTGCCTTACGCCTAATTATGAGGACAGAAATGTATCCCCCTCAATGTGTCCCCAGTGATCAACTTCTGAGCGTCCCTAAGACACTGTCTCAGAATCTTCCCTCTGACTTCCACCTCAGGCTGCCACGCTCAGACTGCTGTTGGTGACATTCATTCATTCATGTCAGTGAAACTGCACTGCTCTAGGGTCTGGGGATACTGCAGTGAGCAAAGGCACCGAGGGCCCTGCTCTCGGGGACCATTCTAGAGGTGGCTGCTTTGCTGGGCACACAATACCTCCTAACTCTTCCTGTCACATCTGTCCTAGAGGGGATGTCCCTTAAATCTCTGAGACCACCTTCCTGCCTTCAGTGACATGAGGTTTGAGGATGAAAGAAGGGAAATAAAATTGCCTCGGGCAGAGTGGCTACCCCCAGGCCTCCTTCCCTGCCTCACTCCTGGAGTTTCTCAGTGTGTGAGCAACCAGCTCAATCCCACTTCCCGTGCTCATACTCCGCAGGGTGAGTTCCAGGCAGGTCCAAGTCCCAGAGTCCTGGCCCTAGCTGCCATGTGGCCTAATAGAGAAAGCTTTACCCCACACCCACTAGGGCCCTCCTCCTGCCCCAGCATGCCCTCTCCCTAGGATGTCTGACAGTAGATATCCATTCCTTTCAGGGTTCCAAGTCAGACAGCAACAATGACCACATGGAGATACGAGTCTGCAACCTCGTTTGCCAAGGCCAATCCAGTTCTTTCTTATAGTCCCTTGTCCAGAGTGAGGAGGTACTCACCTCCATGCCTTTCCTGGTACTCTCAGGCCTTCACTCTGCTCTGAAGTAAACAACTCTCCCAACATGAATCCACAATTTCACAAACAGGATATCAGAAGGTAGCCCAGAGCACTCTCAGTTCACAATGAGCCAAATCATGTTTCTCTCCCTCCTTTGACCTGGCCAAGTCCCTGAACACATGTAGAGGAAAGAGCAGATGACCCCTCCATGGCAGTTTATACACCTCATAACACTTGCCATATTCTCTTAAATTGTAGGCATTTGCAAAAGTTCCTTGAGGACAAGTACCGTGTCTTGTATAGTTTTGTTCTCCTTCCTCTGTGCGCGCGCGCACACACACACACACACACACACAGCTTACATGGTGCCTGGTGTGAGGTATAGTTTTCCTCTCCTTCCTCTGTATACACACACACAAATGGACACACACACACACACGTGCACATGCTCACACACCTCCCATTTTGGAATGATGGAAGTCATTCCAAAAGCTACTTACTCTACCATGTCATCACCTCTGATTTCATCTTTCTGGAACACCCAAACTCTCAGAGGAGTTTGGAAAAGTCCTTAAGAAACATTTCAAAACTGCCTTTTGGGACAAATGGGAGTGTCTCTCCAGAAATTTACCTCCCAGGCATCTGGTGAAACACTGAGCAGGAGAACACTATCACTTCCTGATGATAGTGACAACTCCTGTCACCTCCTTATCCCAGAGGACTTCATAAAGAGCTCAGGATGCTCTAGAGGAGCAGTTGAACACCACTCTGACTCAAGCTGGGCAGCAAGGTGTTCACTGTGCCTTTGTGGCAGGAACTGCACTTCTCCAAGAGGACAACACCCCCAGTCAGGCCCAGAAGTCTCTAGGAGTCTTTGGGGCCTACCTGCTGCTTCCATTATCAACAAGGCTGCTTACTGAGGAGTTCATTGTGAGTTGAAAATTGCGCTTCTGGTAAGTCTCTATTTTTAATCCAAGATACTCTTTTCTAAGGAAACAGAGGAAGGTTGCTCAAGATGGAACCCATGAGAGTGGCAGCATGATCATGCCTGGCTTTCATTCATTTGGTCAGCCAACACTCATGGACCACCATCATGTGCCAGGCATGGAGATAAGAGCTATAACAAGTGTGTTAATAGTAAGGGAGATAAGCAAATAAAGCACAGTGAGGGAGGTTTGCAGAGGGTGTTAGAGGCACATGGTACAGAGGATTAGGCAGGAGCACCTGGATGGCTCAGTTGGTTAGCGTCTGCCTTCGGTTCAGGTCATGATCTCAGGGTCCTAGGATCGAGCCCCACATCAGGCTCCATGCTCAGCAGTGATTCTGCTTCTCCCTATCCCTCTGTGATTTCTCTCACTCTCACTCTCTCTCAAATAAATAAATAAAAATCTTTAAAAAAGAAAAAAGGGATTAAGCAGTGGACAAACAACAAGGAGGATAAGGAGTTTCCAGGCAAAAAGAAAACATTGTGCAACAGCATGGAAGCTAGAAAGAATATTATTGCATTCAAGGACTGCAAATAGTTTGGGAGGACTTAAGTGTGTGGCAGGAGAGAAGAAGAGAGGATTCCATGGTGGATCTTGCTTGCCATGCTCAGGAGCTTGGACTCATCCACAGAGGAGACAGCAATGAGATGTGAGCAAGGACTTGATGTCTCCAGATTTGCTTTGTGGAGACATCCCTTGGCTAATGTGTTGGGAATGGATGAATGGAGTTTCCAGGTCAGCAAACAAACTAATTAGGAAATGATTTAAATGACCGAGGTAAGAAGGGAGAGGGCTTGAATTACTTACAATGAAGTATGAGGATGGAGAGAAATCTATAGATCCAAGGCAGTCAGGAAGTGCTCAAAAAAAGACCTATTCAAAGAACTGATGGTGGTTAATGAATGAACGGTGAGTCCCTGGATGGCAGTGACTGGGACAATTTCTGGTAAAATGACTTACCCAGTGAGAGAGGCAGTCAGGTAGGGGCAGTGAAAGTTTTCTCCCTTTTTTTTTTTTTAAGATTTTATTTATTTGACAGACAGAGATCACAAGTAGGCAGAGAGGCAGGCAAAGAGAGAAAGCAGGAAGCATGCTCCCTGCTGAGCAGAGAGCCCAATGCAGGGCTCGATCCCAGGACCCTGATTTTTTAAATCACTACCAATTCTAAAATATAACCTGCGGCTTGCACATGCCACCGGTTAACTTTGATCGATCACTTTGGAACCATCATATCAAACATCCTCCCTTGTGAAAACCGACTTTGAAAAATGGGTCACATGTGGCAGCCTCATAGATCCATTAGTACATACGGAAAGAGGTTGCAACCTCTAATGCCAGGGAGAGAAAGGAATCCCAAGTTGCTGAATTCTGGAATATCTATGCATTGTATAGGAGTATGGGTAGAATTTGTATAATACCTTTACACAATCAGACTTCCTCATTCAACATTGCTCAGTAATTAGGGGAGATTAACCATCTAGAGTCTGGGTTCTAGACTTGACCATTGCACCCAACAAGTCCTGAGTTGCTTTGCTAAGAACTTTGTATTCCCAGAAGATAGAAAACTCGGTTCCAGCCAACAAGGAGGAAGTAATTGGAGAAGTGAAATTAACTAAGTCCTGGAAGGAAATGACCAAATCACCTTCAATTATGTAATAACCAGCAAGTAGAATACATACACTGCAGACAGATTAGGAGAGAAGTATTTCATCAGAGATTTTAGGAGCAAAGTATTTTTAAGCATTACTTTTTAAAAAACCATATGATTCCAGGGATAATAATCCTAAAGTGGTCTTTTTTTATAGTGCTAGAACAGTCTTAAAGAAAAAGGAAAGGACAAAGGAAACCAAACAACAGAGCTACCAGTAGCAGGTGAGAAAATGAAAATGAATAAGGAAGAAACTCAGAAAAGGGAAGAGAGAGAACTAAATACCCAGTTTGGAAAGTCCCAGTGCTACCCTGAGAGAAGGAGAAAGAAGAGAATTCACACATGTCACAGCCAGGTGGGAAGAGGAAGAAGGACAGGGGCACAGAGTTTACCCTAATCCTAAGAGGACAGTGTGGAAACATTTATGGGCACAGTTTCTAAGATATACGAGTCTGCCAAACTAATGTCATTTAGAATATAGTTGAATCATTGAGAAAAAATTCTGCAGATGGGCACTGTGGACAGCACAAGATGGGAGCAAAAAAATGTTTATAACAGTTAAAAGTAATTTTTTTAAAAAAAGGAAAAAAGGATCTGGTTTAGATTCAACTAAACCATGTTTGAGTCATGGTTCCAGCATTTACTAGTAATTAGTTAACTCTGTCAGTCTCAGTTTTCACATCTGTGAAATGGGTCAATACTATCTACCTTAAAGTTTATTGCAAAGACTAAATAAGACAAGGGAAAAGTGCCTGGTACTCAATAAAGGGCAGGGTTTTTTTAAAGTATTGTTTCTAAATTTATGTCCAAGAAATATGATTTAATACAATGGTGTAAGACAGGGGCCGACATCCTATGACCTGCAGGATAAATCCAGTTAAGCCCATTCATTTACATATTATCTATGGCTGCTTTCACACAACAATGACAGGGTTGAGTAGTTGCAACATAGACCCTGTGACTCATAAAGATTAAAATATTTACTATCTGGTCCTTTATAATGTTTCTAGATCCCTATATAAGCAGCACCAGAGCCCTGTGTTTATGGCAGACTATCTTATATCTATTCGTGCAAGAAAGATACAGAGTAGAAACGTCCTGGCATCTACTCACCTACCAAAGGGCTTTTACTATTGAACCCAAAGGAAGGACAAGTTTCATTGGACTTTCAGAGGTGGAATAATGACTCAGCCAGTAGGGAGAAGCCTCTGCAGACCATATACCTCACCAAACCTAGCAGCTTCCTCGTATATTTGAGTCCTCCTTGTTCTAGACCAGGGAGGAGAATGGAGCATTCCTGAAATCCGCCTGTCTGCTCTAAGTACCTGGATCCAAGAGGGGGGCAGACTCGATGGAGATGATGCTATAAGAAGAAAAGCAAAGGTCTCAAAACTAAAATCAGACTCTCCAATCTGAAATAATCTCTGAAACAAAGAAAAGGAAAGAAGTAGCCATGGAGACAGGCATGGCTACACAGGACATTTTAAACACTTTTGGGTACCAGAAAGGTCTATGGGAATGATGGAAAGAAATGATAAGATTCTGAAGAAGAATATTAGGAAGTCCATGCCAAGGATGAGATGGGACTTGGAAAATGGTAGGGACAGTCATGGCTTTACATTTTTCTGTACAAGAGAGTCAACAAGAACAAAATGGCCCATGACAGAGAGTAGATATTACTATAACTACGCATGATAATATAAGAAATGACCCATGATCATTTGTCTTCTTGACTGAAGACCATTTGGGGGAGGTCAATCTTGCTAAGAGAAGCCAGAAGTTCAAGATCAGACAGATTAGGAGAGAATATAGGATATTATATTAAGATATTACCAAGGCACTTGCTGCTCTGAATAACTGCCATTCTCCTGTCTTGGAGAAATGACCTGCCAGTGTAGAGGACAACTTGACTTGGAGGTGAGAAGGGCTTGAGTGACTCAAGAGGGAAGAGTCCTCCCCAAATGGAGTTTCCCACTACATCCTGGCATTGTCAACTCCCCACTTCTGCTTGTTCCATTTTTTATGGGTCTGCATGGCCATTTACATCATTGTCACTCTTCCAGGCCCTCCCCCAGTGCAACTATTTCTGTAGTGAGAAGTCTTCTGTTGATTAGGGACTGGAAGGAAGTGCTATGGCCTGAGTAGTCTCTTTGAGGAGAAGGGGTTGGATACATGCATTGTGCAACATACTTGCCTGACACAATGAGAAGTTTCACTTCCTGAGATGGACAGGATGCTGCCAGGTTTGGGGTCCAGGCTCTGGGCCTGGGATGAGACACAGCAGAACTAGGAACTACTACGTCAAGGGGCATTGCCCCATGGCTCCAAAATTTCCCTTGAGCAAAAAGAATGGGAACTTGTGCATCCTGGATACAAAAAGATGGAGAAGTAGATTCGAGATTCCGACCTCAAGCTCGTAGTCCTTAGAAACAGAAAGGATTAACTCAGAAATGACGCTTGAGTCTCTTGCATACCTCCCTCTCTGTCACTGGCTTTCATCCTCCTCCACTCAGCTTCTCAACACATCAACAGGCTGAGAGCATCTCTGTGTTCTCTGGGCAGGAGAGCCCACAGAGCTATCAGACCTCCAGGTCTTGCTGACCCCAGCATAAGGACTCTGAGGAAGATGGTAGTTCCTTCAATGAAGTTTGGCAGCCACTGCTTACTTGAGAGAGTGAAGCCCATGGAGGCAAAACAGAAAAGTCCATTAAGCTCCTTGGGGCCTCTAAAGTGTCTGCAGAACTAGACACCCGATTTTATAAGGGTTCAGAGTTGGGAACCGACTATTGCTTACCAAACTCACAAGGAATTGATGCATTGAACAGGATGCGGCTTTTTTTTTTAAAGAATTTATTTATTTATTTGAGAGAGTGAGAGAATACACATGTGTGTGCACACCCACAACTTGAGGGGGCAGGGGCAGGGGCAGAGGGAGAGAGAGCAGCAGGCTCCCCACTGAGCAGAGAGCCAGATGCAGGGCTAGATCCCAGGATCCTGGGATCATGACCTATATGAAAGGCAGATGCCTAACCGACCGAGCCACACAAGAGCCCCCAGTATGCAACTTTTAGATTGCCTGTGGAACATAAAACTTACCAATGATAGCATTCTTGTGCCTGTCTTCCTGATACTGGGCCACCCAGGTGCCCCAATAAACCAGCAAGATTTCAATTCAGTGCTCTAAATTCTGTAATATAGATGTGCCAAAAGGGGTGGGGAAGGCCCCATTTCTAGGCTTTATGCACAGTTTATGACCTAGTCATTCAATCATTCTACAAATG
This sequence comes from Mustela erminea, assembly GCF_009829155.1. NCBI lineage: Eukaryota > Metazoa > Chordata > Mammalia > Carnivora > Mustelidae > Mustela > Mustela erminea. The sequence goes on from NC_045620.1 coordinate 104,387,171, forward strand.
GGAAGGTTACCCTTGGCCAGTATGCTGGGCAAGTACTTTGCTGGTCTCTGAGTTCAACAAAGTCTGGTGTATTTTGATACACTAACAACAAAGTATCTAAAAGAAAGGGGCACCTGGGTGGCTCAGTGGGTTAAGCCTCTGCCTTCAGCTCAGGTCATGATCTCAGGGTCCTGTGATCGAGCCCCATGTTGGGTTCTCTGCTCAGCAGGGAACCTGATTCCCCCTTTCTCTCTGCCTGCTTCTCTCCTTACTTGTGATCTCCCTCTCTGTCAAAGAAATAAACAAAAGCTTTAAAAATATATATCTAAAAGAAAAATAAAGAAAATAATCCCATTTATAATAGTATCAAAAACAATAAAATAAATAGAAATAATTTAACCAAGAAGGTGAAAGATCTGTACACTAAAACTATGAGACATTAATGAAAGAAATTAAGGAAAACACAAATAAATGGAAAGATATCTCAAGTTCATGGACTGGAATAATAATAATAACACTATTAAAATGTCCATACTATTTAAAGACATCTATAGATTCAAGACAACAGTTATTTAAATTATGGTAGCATATTTTACAGAAATAAAAAAATCCTGGGGCACCGGGGCAGTTCAGTCACTTGAGCATCCAACTCTTGATTTGGTTTGTATCATAATCTCAAGTCGTGAGATTGAGCCCCACCTGTGCACAGCAGGCAGCCTCCTTGGGATTCTGTCTCTCCCTCTCCCTCCGCCCCTCCCCCGCCTGCTTATCCTCTTCTGGAAGGAAGGAAGGAAGGAAGGAAGGGAGGAAGGAAGGAAGGATCCTAAAATTTTTATGGCGCCAAAGACCCCGAATAGCCAAAGCAATCTTGAGAAAGAAACACAAAGCTGAGGTATCACATTTCCTAATTTCAAACTAAACTATAAAATTGTAATAATCAAAACAGTATAGTAGTGGCATAAAAACAGACACATAGACCAAAGGAACAGAATTGAGAGCCCAGAAATAAGCCCATGCATATATGGTCAGCTAATATTTAACAAGGGAGTCAAGAATACTCAATGGAGAAAAGACAGTCCTTCTAACACATGGTGTTGGGAAAACTGGATATTCACATGCAAAGGAATGAAACCGGAGACCCCTATCTTACATCACTTACAAAAATTAACTCAAAATGTATTAAAGACTTAAAAGTAAGACCTGAAACTGTAAAGCTCCTGTAAGAAAATATAGGGGGAAATCTCCTTGACACTAGTCTTGGCGATGGCTTTTTTTTAATATGACACCAAAAGCACAAGCAGCAAAAGCAAAAATAAACAAGGGGACTGTCACACTGAGCAACTTCTGCACAGCAAAAGAAACAATCAATGAAACAAAAAGGTAACTTCAGAATAGAAGGTATTTGTAAAACACAGGTAAGGGGTTAATATCCAAAATATATAAGAAACTCCTATAACTCAATAGCAAAAAAAATCTAATTTTAAAAGGGCAGAGGACCTCAATAGACATTTTTCCAGAAAAGACATTCAGATGGCCAGCAGCTACATGAAAAGATGCCTAACATCACTAATCATCAGGGAAATTCAAAACGAAAGGACAAGAGCTAATTGCTTCACACTTGTTAGAATGGATATCATCAAAAAGATAGGAGATAACGAGTTTTGGTGAGGATGTGGAGAAAAGGCAAACCTAGAGCACTGCTGGCAGGAATGTAAATTGGTAGCACGTCTATGGAAAGCAAACGATATAGAGGTTACTCAAAAAATTAAAACTATAAGTACCGTAGGATCCAGGATTTCCCCTTCTAGGTATATATCCGAAGGAAATGAAGTCACTGTCTCAGGCATCTCCACTCCCACATTCATTGCAGCTTTATTCACAACAGTCAAGACATGGAAACAACCTCAAGGTCCATCAACAGATGAATGGGTCAAAATGTGATATATAAAGGAATATCATTCAGTCATAAAAAAGAAAGAAATCCTGCCAATTGTGACCATATGATGGACCTTGAGGGCATTACACTAAGTAAAATCAGTCAGAGAGAAAAAGACAAATGCTTTATTATTTCACCTATATGTAGAATATTTTTTTTTTTAAAAAGGCAAACTCAAAGAAACAGAAAAGAATAGGAAGAGGTTGGTCAAACTTCAAGTTATACGATGAGTAAGTTCTGGGAATCCAATATACATACAACATGATGACTATTGTTAACCATACCATATCATATACTTGAAAGTGGCTAAGGTGTAGATTTTAAATGTTCTCACCATAAAAAGATAAATATGTATGTTTTTGTAAATATGTATATGTTTATATGTAAATATAAAATATGTAAATATGTATAATTATGTGAGGTGATGGATGTGCTGATTAACCTTATTGTGATAATCTTTTTGTGATATGTATGTATAGCAAACCATTGTGTTGTACACCTTAAACTTACACAATGTTTCTTTTTTTAATTACATCTCAACAGAGCTAGGGAGAAAAAACCAGTCAGATCACTCTTGGAGATATTAAGAGATACAGTAGCAGCTGGATATTCTTATAAAAAACAATATTCCAGTTTTCAAAGTTAAGAGAAAAATGATTTTAGGCAGAAAACATATTACTTGCATCTTTTTAAAAGATTTTCTTTTTTTTAAGATTTTATTTATTTATTTGAGAGAGAGAGAATGAGAGAGAGAGAGAGCTTGAGAAGCAGGGAGCCTGATGCTGGACTTGATCCCAGGACTCAAGGATCATGACCTGAGCCAAAGGCAGTCACTTAACCAACTGAGCCACCCAGGTGCACCAAAGATTTTTTATTTATTTATTTGACAGAGAGAGAGAGAGAGATCACAAGTAGGCAAAGAGGCAGGCAGGTGGGGGGGAAGCAGGCTCCCCACTGAGCAGACAGCCCGATGCAGGGCTTGATCCCAGGACCCTGAGATCATGACCTGAGCCAAAGGCAGAGGCCCAACCCACTGAGCCACTCAGGTGCCCCATCTTGTTTGCATTTTAAAAAGGGATCGTGACCCTGAAAGCTTGACTTACTTGATGTGGGAAACAAAGGCAGAAGAGACAATATTAAGTTTCCTTACTACCTACAGCCCATTTACCAGTCCTTGAAACAGACAAAGTAACATTCCTCTAGGGACTCAACTGCCTCAAAGTCAATACTTTGCTAAGGGCCAGACCTACCACCCTCCTCTCCCCAGGATCCTGTAAGTCTACTTTAACATAAAAAATTTCCTTTAAAATTTTCCTTTATCTTGAAACCCCTGGAGATATGTTTTGACAATCACCCCCCCCAAGCATATGGCCCACTGATATACATTTGAAGGGTCTTGAGTATGATTTTGTTAGATAGTAATTAATGACTTTTCCGAACAGTAACTAGCCCCCTCAAGGTCCTGGAAACCTTGTTTCCAAATTCCTTAGAGATTTACTCTTTCCCTAACCCCCTCCCAACTTGAAAGTATATAATGGGCCACTCGTCATAACTCCTTTGCAGCTCTTCCTGCCCATGGGTCCCATCCCTGTGCTTTAATAAAACAACCTTTTTTCACCAAAGACATCTCAAGAATTCTTTCCTGGCCATCAGCTTCAAACCCTAATGTTCTTTCCTACCTCATTATTCACAATCTTTTCAAATACATTCCCAATCCGGGCTTATTCATTCTTCATCAAGTATTGTTAGAGACTGCATGTGTAACTGGCTAGGGTACCAGCACCTGGTCTGAAAGGGTTGAACGAGCTTATCTGCAAGGTTCTCCCAGCCCCATCAGGAGCTGAATCCCTGAACAACTATATATTTTCTGCCCTACCTGTCTCCCCAGAGGTTTCTGTAATTAAGCCTGAGCTTCCAAAGTAGAGAACAGCAACCTCAGTTCAGACTGAAAGGGTTGCTGTCACTTTTTAGACCCCTTAATCCATCTCCAAGTGAGAAGTCTCCTAAATTTAAGTGCAATGCATGAGTGAGGGAGCCTGTTCATGCAGGTATCTGTGTGTCCTCCATTTTGTTCCAGAGACCCTAAATTAAAATAGTACTCTAACCTAGGAAAATCCTATATTTTAATACTGACATCATTTGTGTAACAGTTGTTACACAAATGAAAAACAATATATATTTGCATAATGACACATCTGCAAAAATGTGTCATCATTCACTACCCGTTGCCTTTCCATGGGCTAGACAATTATTTCAGTACACCCCTTCCCCAGATTACCACTGCTCCTCCTTTGTTTTTTAATTTGGTTGTGAAATCAGTTAGCCAAAGGGGAAATTCTTAAGTTCTCCCACTTCTGCTTTTTAAAGAATATAAAAGTGAGGTAGAAATTGGCAGATGGCATAGCTCTTTGAGGCACAGCGGTCCACTCCAGGATTCTATTCACTCCAGCCAGTCTTCATCACTCAGGTACAACTTGAATTACCTCTTCTTTATGACTAGGTTCCAGTCGAATCTCTCTGTCTCTCTGTCTCTGTCTCTCATCCTCCCTCCCTCACCCTTCCTCTCTGCCTGAGAGCTGGGCTTTTCACAAACCTGCCACATATATTATAGCTATGGTTTGTGAAATGCTGTGGGAATGTGTGTTGCTTATGTAGCAGCTGACATCTGAGAGCTCAGGGTCAAAGTCTCTGCTCCAGATCTAACAAAAATATGGGTTTGGGTTTGGTTTCCTCCGGACCCAAAGGAATGCTCTTTCATGCATTCACTCGTTCACTTAAAGATTGTTCCTTTACGTGCCTGCCATGTGCCAGGTGCTGAGAGGAGCTCACATATGAAGGCAGCCCCCATGGAGACTGGCATGGCAGGAGTCACTCATTTTCTCCTCTTTACACAGGTTTCTGAAGCAGCCATGGCAAGAGTACCTGAACCCACCAGTGAAGTGATGTCTTATGGCTACAGGTCAGTGGGGAGACCAAGACCAGCAGTGTGAGCAGAGCTCCTCTTTTGAGAGTGGAGTGTTATCTGTGCTTGGAGACCAGATTTGTCCTCCAAAATGCCTCTTCTGGTGGCAAGCATGGCTCTAAGTTAACCTGGTGTGAAGACTGATGTCCCACTGCAAGTTCAGCCTTTGGACCCATAGACCTTCCAGATGTTGCTGCTGCAGGGGCTTCTTGCAAATGGCAAATAGGAAGAACAGATTCCAAGTGCACAATACAGGGCACATCCTGGCAAAGTTTGGCTTGAGAGAGAGGAAAAGCTCAGCGGGGAAGTGGGTGGAAGTCCGGTCTCAGGATCCAACAGAGAGTACCCAGGATACCCGCCCTGCCTCCTATGGCATTCCATGCATATTACCACAAAACCTGCCGGCAGCTTTCAGCAACTCTAAGGGACATACTATTTGCAGTTTCCTATTAATAATGAAGACTGTTTTCGGGGAATTTAAAAGAAAAGAAAACTTGTCTGGGAGACATACATGAGCAATCTCTCTGTTTTCATTACAGTGACAATGAGAATGACCTTTTCTTTGAGGCTGATGGTCCTGGAAAGATGAAGGTGAGACCATGGGCTTAGCTCACAACTCCTAGAGAGACTCTGACATGGGAGAGGCTCCAGGAAAAGGCTCTGGGATACTTTGTTTCCATGGTATTTTGTGATGGAAGGACTTTTACCTCTTCTACTGAGACAGACAAAGATGGAACTGGATGCTGACTTGGTCACTATACCACTGCCACGTCACTCATTAAGGCTTGGTGATGATGACCATGCTTGCAGAGGGCAAGGTGGAAAGGCAGTGGTCATAAAGTTTGCTGCATCTTGTTAGGAAGGCAGACAAGGCTCCACACAAATTTGATTTTCTTTTTTGGAGAGGGTTCCACCTATGTACATCAATTAAGTCCTTGGGAACTAATGTATGCCTGCCCCCTTTAAAGGTAGGATAGTTTTTCCTCCCTGGGGTAAAGCTTATGACAATAAGATGTAGATTATGTAAACAAAAAGATGATCTTAAGCAAGCCATTTCATCCTCTGGGCCTCTGAAAAATAAGGGGAATGAACCAGATGATCTTTGAGATCCTGGCATCCTGTAACATTCAATTCTGAAATATTGTCAATGGTGGCTAACTTTATCCCTGGAAATGGGTGTTTTTCTGACTCTCAACCTTATTTGGTGCCATTTTAATGTTTGAGCTGTCTCCTCTTCTGTATGAGGCCTGATTACTTTCCAAGGTGGTACAACCATCAACCTAGCTGGTCATTTGGACAGATTAGCAAGCAGCTACCTTTCTCTGATTTTTTTTATTTCCAATTCTTGGTAGCCTCCCCTAACCTAATAATCCAGTCCCTACCCTTGTAAAAAGTACATTTCTTTAAATGTTTTTAAAGCAGTCACTGGTTTACTCCAGCCCTGGGTGGGGTGTGGCTTCTCTGTCTGGCCCTTACCCCCACTGCTCCTTCCAGCAACTGGGCTCTCTCTCATTGGGAGCCTCAGCTCTGGTCAGGAACTTACAGTCACGCTCAGCTTTCCTCTGTGCACTTAGAGGCCTCTTTAACTGTCCTTTGAGAGTTCAAACCATTATCAACCTCACTTAAGGCTTCATCCAGTTATATCCCCCTGAATAATGGGAAAGTGGGAACATATTTCACAAATAGTAACCACTTTTAAAGTATTTGCAGAATGTAGACCTTGTAGAGAATAATCAAAAACTTGTTAAATGAACATAGATGAATGGAAACTCTTGTGCTCATCACTGCCATGAAGAATTAAATACACAGTGTTAGAGCATAAAGGATACAAAAAGACACAGAGGGTAAGAAGGTATACATTTATGGCTAGGTGGAGCAGTGTATAAAAAAGATAAATGAGGTAGACGGTTTTATTCTAAAAGAATACCATATATGCCAGCAGAAAGCCCACAGTTCTGGTTTTCGGTCTGCCTCTAACTTGCCACAGGCCCTTGGACAAACCACTAAACCTCTCTGGGCTTCAGAGAGGGGAGAGTTTAGCATTAGAAGCTCAGTTATCCCCAAGGCCCCTTTGGCCTCTCTGATGGGAAAGCAGTTCTCTGGCCCAACCACCTTAACACACTCTTCCTTGGTCTCTCCATAGTGCTGCTTCCAAGACCTGAACAACAGCTATCTGGAAGAGGAGGGCATCCAGCTTCACATCTCCCACCAGCTCCATAACAAGAGTCTGAGCCATTTCGTGTCAGTCATTGTGGCTTTGGAGAAGCTGAAGAAGATATCTGTACCCTGCTCACTGCCCCTCCAGGATGATGACCTGATGAATGTTTTTCACTGCATCTTTGAAGAAGGTATTTACTGAGAACCTCGGGTAGACAGGAGACCTCGGGTCATTTGTTTCTCAGAGTCCATAACTCAGCAGTCAACTATTCTGCCCTGAAGCTGAAGCCTTTTAAAAGGAGAAGGCCCAGTAATGAGAGAAAAACAGAGAAGCCTAGACACTAAATGGATTATCTCTTTAGTTGAAACTATTCTCTTTTTTTTAAGATTTTATTTATTTATTTGACAGAGAGAGATCACAAGTAGGCAGAGAGGCAGGCAGAGAGAGAGGAGGAAGCAGGCTCCCTGCTAAGCAGAGAGCCCGATATGGGGCTCCATCCCAGGACCCTGGGATCATGACCTGAGCTGAAGGCAGAGGCTTTAACCCACTGAGCCACCCAGGCACCCCAGTTGAAACTATTCTTAAAGTCAGACCTTGATAACTACTCAACATTTGCCAGTCACTCCACCAGTCTTAGGCTCTCGTTTGCATTACCTCCCACAAGTCTCACGATGTCCCCATTGGGCTAGTGTTACTGCCATTGCCACCTATGTGAGTAGCTCTATTGCTAGTCCACAGCAAGCCCGAACCCACATCTCATGGTGTCAGGTCCAGTGTTCTCACATACCCCAGCTTCTCCCCACCAATGTTATAATCAAATTCTGGCTGTGCATGCTCGGATAGCCTCCAAAAAAAACAAATTCTGCTGCCTTCTATCATCTGGACTGCCCTTCCAATTTTCTTCCTAACAACTTATATGCTCCACATTTCAGAACCCATCATCTTGGAAAAGTGTGATGATAACGCTTTTGTTCATGATGCACCCCCACGATCCCTGGACTGCAAATTCCAGGACATAAACCAAAAATCCCTTGTGCTGTATAACTCGTATGAGCTTCGGGCGCTCCACCTCAACGGAACTAGTGTGAACCAACAAGGTAACTGGGCACATCTGGATTCCTTTCTTGGCCTCCTGGCTGCTTGCTAATTCTCCACATTTTTAACAAAGTAGAACAATAAGGCGAATTATGAACATCAATGAAAAAACATTTAATAATGAACATGTAAGCTTTTTGTTTTGGTCCTAGCAATAACACCAGGTTGATTCCCTTAGAATGTTCATTTTTCAGCAAGAGATGAGACTCAGAGAAATTAGAATGCTCGTCACGCCCAGAACCATTGTCCAGCCAAGTCTTTGAATAATAGCACAATGTCAGTGCTTCCATTAGAAAGGAGTCATTTGATGAACATGACCTAACGCCTGTGGGTTCCTTTTTCCTGTTGTTGAAGTTGAAACTAGAGTGTCAACCAGATAATGTGTCCATCCTCATTCCCAACCCTGCCCCTTTAACCCTAACATCCTTCCCGCCCAATACCAGATGGCTCCTTGTAGGGAAGTTTTACTGACAAGCAGGAACTTATCTCTCTCTGTTGTAACGAGCAGATGTTTCAAGTAGAGAGCCCATCACTTGTGGAAATCTGCCTGGCACCTTGCCACTGTGGCTGAACACTGTATGCAGGAGCACAGCCACAGGAGCAGCTGAAAGGAGCAGCCTGTTCTCTCCCCCAAGGCTGCTGACCTTGGGGAGAGGCATCTCAGCCAGGCCAGGACAAACCTGTTTCTTTCTAACTGGGTTGTGAGCATGACCTAAAGGCCCCCAAATGAGATGGCCATGACTAAGGAAAATTAAAATGCGTGTCTATTTGGAGCCACTTTTCCCAGTGAAGCCTCCCCTCTCCAAGTTCCTCCCACTGGTTATTCCATGTTCCTGACACAGATTCGTGCCTGTTTTCTTTCAGGAGCCCTGATCTACCTCTTTTCTTGCCTTTCACGTTAATCAAATTGTTCTGCTCATTTGGATGGGCACACCACTGGCCTAAAATGGCTTCCTTCCATTTCCAAAACTTAGATCCCCTAATTCTTCACTGCCACGGTGATGAGGCTCTAAGAAACCCCCAGACCTTCTTTAGAGAAAAGAAACAACCAACTAAGCCTGCTATTTTCTGTGGGAAGCCAAGTTATCCTATCTGTTAGGCCACGGGAACCTCAGTGCAGCTCCCACAGCAGGTGTTAATTGTATGAGTCCTGGGCTGGGAGTCCAGTGGTTGGGCCAGCCCTGCACTGCTGTGTGTTCCTGACCACAAGGCCCCCTTCCTTTCTCTAGCGGTGTTCCGCATGACCTTCGTGCAAGAGGATGAAGATAATACCAAGATACCTGTGGCCTTGTGCATCAAGGAAAAGAATCTGTACCTGTCCTGTGTGATGAAAGATGGGAAGCCCACCTTGCAGCTGGAGGTGAGTACCAGGGGCTGAAGGCTCCCCGGGGCTCTTCTCAAACACTCTTAGGCCTCACTCACTTCCAAGACAACGACCCTTTCTCTGCCCAGGAAATTTGGGAGTAAAATACTTGATAATTTTGCATAAATGTAAATAAGTTTAATTGTTAGATGCATATAACTTTTACTCCCACCACAAAAAATTAAGTCATTTTGCTGATATTATTACATCCTGCCATTGCTACCACCCAATAGATGATACAATGTTAGGGTTAGAAGGATTATAACATTGTTAAGGTTATTCCAATTGATAAATGACACTTTGGGAAGTTAATCCATTCAAGGGAGCTGTCACCTATCATCTCCTCCACTCCCCAAGTCACCCTCCACCCCACTCCACCCCCAAACAGCTTTCCCAACAAAAGTTTCATTTCTAAATTGAAGTCATTCTAGCCAGGGCCATAAGGAAAAATAGAGCAAAAGTCCTTAGAAACTAGCGACTCCTAAAGTTTTAATCCAATTTTCACTTTTTAATAAAATCTCCACCTATATTATGCTCCCTGCCATTTGATATTAAGTTTCAGAAAAGAGTAAGAGTTCTTTCAGTCACTACACAGAAATTTGGGGTCACCAAGGTAAATCAGGAATCTGGATCCTGGTCCTATGCCACATCAGTTTCCTCTCACTGAACTAGAGAATAACTTCACTAGAGTGTCTTTGTCTCTTCCCTCATAAAAATTCTTATTTATGTTTTGTTTTTGTTTTTGTTTTTGTTTTTGCAGATGTTAGACCCCAAAGTTTACCCAAGGAAGAGGATGGAAAAGCGATTTGTCTTCAACAAGACAGAAATCAAGAAAAAGGTGGAATTTGAGTCTTCCCAGTTTCCCAACTGGTACATCAGCACCTCTCAGGCAGAAGCAATGCCTGTCTTCCTGGGAAATAGCAGAGGTGGTCACGACATAACTGACTTCACCATGGAACTCTCTTCCTAGAGACCTGTACCCAGAGAGTCCACAAGTGCTGAGTAACTCTTAGTGCTGGTGGAAAGGGAATAGAAGGGTTTAAACGTGACCTCAAGCTGAATTTCACTCTCTAATCAGTGCACAGCTGCCTTCCCTGAATCACTGCTAATAAGATCTCCTGCCTACCAACCAGGTGGAATAGCCCGCTCTTCTCAGGGCCAATCCTCAGCCCCCCTCTGCTGAGTCAGGTCCCTCTCATCATTTCTGCTCACTCGAAGCCAGCCTGGCAGAGGCCGTTATGTGTTAGGTGCCAAGAAATCCTCTGTCCTTTAAGCCCAGCTTCTGATGAAAAACCACTTAACTATTTATTTATTTATTTATTTATTGTTGGATTATTCTATTTAAGTCAAGAGGGACAAGAAGCATCAGTGTCTGTGAAAGAGCCCACTCTTCAAGAGCTATGAAATGAATTTAATTTGCACTAATGTGCCATCTTTCTATCAAGTCCTTTCACCAAAACTGAAAAACATATAAGCTCAGATTGTTTGAACAGGAATATTTATGAATGATTAAGTATAATCACACTGCTTCAATGATTCTGAAATAAACTTCACTGAAAAAAAAACTCTTTTTGCCCATGTGGTAATTGCCTTTTCTTGAATCTGACACAGAAGAGTAAAGATAAATGGGGCCATGAGAATTCGCCTTGGGAAACTGGAAGCCCACTCCTCATCACTGAGCATGGCAAAATATCTAGGAACATCACTAACCAGCAAAGACAAACCTACCTATCCCACCCATTCATTTCTGTTTCTCCTCAAAAGGATATTTGGTCCACAAGTTTCATCTGAAAAATGGGATCAGCTGAAGTAAGGCAGGAAGTGTTGGGAGTAACCACTGTCAACAATTTCTCTACTCATTTATTCAACAAACGTTTATTAAGTAAATCCTATGTACTAGGAGCTGGGAGTACAGAAACAAGATAGGTAAGGCATTCCTAGTTAGATAGGAGAGGCAGATAAATAGAAGTAAAAATAAGGCAACGTGACAAACAGAGGTAAGTTAAAGCATGAAAGAAGCAGCCAGGAGGACAACATCTACTGTGAAGGACAGATGGTCAAGGAGGACAGCATGAGTCAGACCGGAAAGAATGAGCAGGAGTGGGGCACCTGGGTGGCTCAGTGGGTTAAAGCCTCTGCCTTCAGCTCAGGTCATGATCCCAGGGTCCTGAGATCGAGCCCCGCATGGGGCTCTCTGCTCAGCGGGGAACCTCCTTCCTCCTATCTCTCTGCCTGCTTCTCTGCCTACTTGCGATCTCTGTCTGTCAAATAAATAAATAAAATCTTTAAAAGAAAAAAAAAAAAGAATGAGCAGGAGTTCCGCACAAAGAAGGGAAAGGGTTCTCTTAGTACTGGGACCAGTGTGATCAAAAGTATGGAGCAAAAAAATGAATAATAAGGGGCACCTGGATCATTCAGTTGGTTAAACAACTGCCTTTGGCACAGGCCATGATCCTGGAGTACTGGGATCAAGTCCCGTTTTGGGCTCCTTGCTCAGCAGGGAGTCTGCTTCTGCTACTGACTTCTCCCCTCTCATGCTTTCTCTCTCTCTCTCTCTCTCTCTCTCAAATAAATTAAAAATCTTTTAAAATTTTTAAATAAAAAGTGAATAATAAATGATGTAAGGAGTAAACTTTCCAAAATTGCAGAAGTCACCAGAAGCAAAGTCAAAACACAAAAACAATCTAGGGAAGACATATTTGTAACCTCCAGTAGGAAACATACCATATCATCACAGCTCCTACCAGCTTTCAAGGAGATCCCATATACCTGGAGAGTAGGAGGCAAGTGCACATAAATTTGAGTCCATAGGGTTAGGATACGGCTTATCCTATATGCTTGGGCTGGAGTAAGCCAGTATCTGCTGGGGGAAAAGCAAATGATGCAACGATATGTGGGAGCACATCTAGTCTGAAAGACAGGTTGGGGTGGGTTGCTGCTCCGTCATGGTCAATGACGGAAGCATAAGTCAGAGTGTCTTCTGTACAGATTTCCTCTCTGCCCCATTCCTATCCCCCTGTGCAGCCTTGCTGAATTATCCACAAACATCCGATTCAACTGGAAGCCAGGGTGACAATGACCTAGAGAACTGGTGTGAAGCCCACCCAGGGGTATGGGACCATAGTCAGAGTCTCCTCCCAGTTCCATCACATCTTAACCACATTCTGGCTCCTAAATTGACATTTGGACACAAGACAAGTGATTAGGTTCCCCCCCACCCCGGGAAGTCCTGAAGCAATGTTTTTCTTTTTCTTTTTTTTTAAATTTTTTTTATTTATTTTCAGCATAACAGTATTCATTGTTTTTGTACCACACCCAGTGCTCCATGCAATCCGTGCCCTCTATAATACCCATCACCTGGTTCCCCCAACCTCCCACCCCTTGCCCCTTCAAACCCCTCAGATTGTTTTTCAGAGTCCATAGTCTCTCATGGTTCACCTCCCCTTCCAGTTTCCCCAAACTCCCTTCTCCTCTCTATCTCCCCATGTCCTCCATGCTATTTGTTATGCTCCACAAATAAGTGAAACCATATGATAATTGACTCTTTCTGCTTGACTTATGTCACTCAGCATAATGTCCCCCAGTCCCATCCATGTTGCTACAGAAGTTGGGTATTCGTCCTTTCTGATGGAGGCATAATACTCCATAGTGTATATGGACCACATCTTCCTTATCCATTCGTCCGTTGAAGGGCATCTTGGTTCTTTCCACAGTTTGGCGACCATGGCCATTGCTGCTATAAACATTGGGGTACAGATGGCCCTTCTTTTCACTACATCTGTATCTTTGGGGTAAATACCCAGTAGTACAATTGCAGGGTCATAGGGAAGTTCTATTTTTAATTTCTTGAGGAATCTCCACACTGTTCTCCAAAGAGGCTGTACCAACTTGCATTCCCACCAACAGTGGAAGAAGGTTCCCCTTTCTCCACATCCCCTCCAACACATGTTGTTTCCTGTCTTGCTAATTTTAGCCATTCTAACTGGTGTAAGGTGATTCTTATTTGTATGATTGTTTGCTTACACAAAAAATCATGAAAATTAAAATCCCTCTTGGAAAGCAAGTCATAAAACCATAAAATGAAGTACATGACCAGGAAAGGAAGGTCTGGGAGGAGCAAGGATGGTTCCAGGGCTCTAGGCAGCTCTCTCAAAACAGGGACCTCCTTTCTTCTGAGAACATCGCACTTTCTGGCAAATAGGGCAGCTGGAGATAGATGGGTCCAAGTAAAGCCTATCTTTGGGTAAGAGGGGCCCTCTGGGGACCAAGGTGTTCCTGGTATTCAGACACTCCCTTTCTTTTTTTTTAATTTTTAATTTTTTATAAACATATAATATATTTTTATCCCCAGGGGTATAGGTCTGTGAATCGCCAGGTTTACACACTTCACAGCACTCACCATAGCACATACCCTCCCCAATGTCCATAACCACACCCCCCTTCTCCCAAACCCTCTCCCCCCAGCAACCCTCAGTTTGTTTTGTGAGATTAAGAGTCACTTATGGTTTGTCTACCTCCCAATCCCATCTTGTTTCATTCATTCTTCTCCTACCCCCTTAACCCCCCATGTTGCATCTCCACTTCCTTATATCAGGGAGATCATATGATAGTTGTCTTTCTCCGTTTGACTTATTTCGCTAAGCATGATACCCTCCAGTTCCATCCACGTCGTCGCAAATGGCAAGATTTCATTTCTTTTGAAAATCCGTGAGGAGAACACAGGCAGCAACCTCTTCGACCTCAGCCACAGCAACATCTTCCTAGGAACATTGCCAAAGGCAAGGGAAGCAAGGGCAAAAATGTACTATTGGGATTTTATCAAGATCAAAAGCTTTTGCACAGCAAAGGAAACAGTTAACAAAACCAAAAGACAACTGACAGAATGGGAGAAGATATTTGCAAATGACATATCAGATAAAGGGCTAGTGTCCAAAATCTATAAAGAACTTAGCAAACTCAACACCCAAAGACCAAATAATCCAATCAAGAAATGGGCAGAAGACATGAACAGACATTTCTGCAAAGAAGACATCCAGATGGCCAACAGACACATGAAAAAGTGCTCCATATCAGTTGGCATCAGGGAAATCCAAATCAAAACCACAATGAGATATCACCTCACACCAATCAGAATGGCTAAAATTAACAAGTCAGGAAATGACAGATGCTGGCGAGGATGCGGAGAAAGGGGAACCCTCCTCCACTGTTGGTGGGAATGCAAGCTGGTGCAACCACTCTGGAAAACAGCATGGACGTTCCTCAAAATGTTGAAAATAGAACTACCCTATGACCCAGCAATTGCACTACTGGGTATTTACCCTAAAGATACAAACGTAGTGATCCGAAGGGGCACATGCACCCAAATGTTTATATCAGCAATGTCTACAATAGCCAAACTATGGAAAGAACCTAGATTTCCATCAACAGATGAATGGATAAAGAAGATGTGGTATATATGCACAATGGAATACTAGGCAGCCAGCCACTCCCTTTCTTGATGAGAGCTTCCACATAGGCTGTTTGAAAGAATCAATGCTTCTCTTTCTGTCTAGCCCCTCCCTGCACCCAAACCCATCAGCTCTCAGAGCCAACAAAAGGTATGACATCCTTCATCTGTCAGGGATGAGAAGTGTGAGCCAAGGGAGTCCTCACAGCCACCACCTGAGCATCCTGACACTGCCATTCAACCTGAAGAAGCATGTAGCCAAAAGGGTCCACATGATTTGTATGTGAAGGCTGGGTTTGGATGAGTCCTTGGGGCAGAGGGATATGTGGAATCCAGATACATATAGGAACATCTACACACACTGTGATTTGGCTTTAAAATATAACATCAGGAACACCTAGAAGAGAAGTCAAGTGTGGGGGCTGAGCCTCAGTGCCCTCCTAGCCACAGGGATAAGACTTTGGTCCCAAGTATGTAATGTCCTATTGATGCACCAACCATCATGAACCTAACTTCTAGGGCATCAAGTCCAATTCCCTCCCCAAAGACCCTTCCAGGGCCCAATACTTGTAGAATGTTGGTCTTCCAATGTTTTAGTTTATAAACCACCTAGGAGAGTTTTGAAAAACTGACCTCACCCCTTTGACAACATACATGTTTAAGGTTAAAATCTAAATTTTTTTGTGATTTTTTAAAAAGATTTTATTTATTTATTTCACAGACCGAGAGATCACAAGTAGACAGAGAGGCAGGCAGAGAGAGGGGGAGAAGCAGGCTCCCCACTGAGCAGAGCGTCCGATGCAGGGCTTGATCTCAGGACCCCAAGATCATGACCTGAGCTGAAGGCAGAGGCTTAACCCACTGAGCCACCCAGGTGCCCTTGTAATTTTAAATAGTTAATTGCAAATGTTATCATTTCTGGAATATTGTAAATTTAACATTTAAAAAAAAACTGTTACATCACTTGTAAACATATCCAACAAAATCCTAATACCATAGTAACTGTTTCTTACTGTCAGCCATCTAAAAATTACATGAACAAATTCCTCTTCAACAGGTGAAAATTAACAACATTCCTTTTTTTCTTGAACTGATATTTTCATCCAATTCCCCTATGAAATTTTATCATAATGTAACACATATTATGCTTAAAAGCATTTTACTGATCATTCCATGATACTTCTTTGCAACAATAAAAACATGTTCAATCAAAACTTAATCTTTAAAAATATTTATTTTGGGGCACCTGGGTGGCTCAGTGGGTTAAAGCCTCTGCCTTCGGCTCAGGTCATGATCCCAGGGTCCTGGGATCGAGCCCCGCATCAGACTCTCTGCTCAGCAGGAGGCCTGCTTCCCTTCCTCTCTCTCTGCCTACTTGTGATCTCTCTCCCTCTGTCAAATAAATTAATAAAATCTTTTTTTAAAAAATTTTTTATGTAATCACAGAATGTTAAATTTTTTTCAAAATTCCTCTAGATTGAGTCATCATTACAATTATTGTTACTACACAACCAATCAAAATAACGAATAAATTAAACATAATATATTATGAATATTAATTATTAACAATATACCTTGATGAGACCAAGCTTTTTTGCGGGGGGAGAAGGGCAGAGAGGGAGAGGAAGAGAGAGAAACTTAAGCAGACTTCACGCCCAGTGCTGCACCGGGTGTAGGGCTTGATCTCACAACCCTGAGATCATGACCTGAGCTGAAATCAAGAGTCAGATGCTTAACCAACTGAGCCACCCAGGCTCAGAGACCAAGCTTTTAAAAACATTATTTCATATACTTATATGTTACTCAAAATTAGAGTGATCCTGTTCAACATTGATCCTATTCTTATTTTGTTTTTGGTTTGTTTCTTTTTTTTTTTTTTTTTTTTTGAAGGGTAAGTAGTGGGAAAACATGTACATATAAGTAATACATAAGAATGAAAGGAATTTTACTGCAGAAATGTCATACAATTCTTTGAAATCCTTCTAAGCTACTTGCCAAAATTACATAGTCATCTATCATCAAAAATTATGTTTAATGACTTATTAATCTACAACTTACTAAGGTTATTCTACAGTTTTGTTGGAAGTTACGAAATGGAAATCATGGAGTGCTGGGTGTCTCAGTCAGCTGGGTGTCTGCCTTTGGCTCAGGTGGTGGTCCCAGGGTCCTGGGATGGAGTCCCTTATTGGACTCCTTGCCCAGCAGGGAGTCTGCTTCTCCCTATGCCTGCCACTCCCCCTCTTTGTTCTCTCTCTGTCTCTCTCTCTTTGACAAGTAAATAAATAAAATCTTTTTAAAAAAAAAAAAAAAAGAAAGAAAGAAAGAAGGGAAGAAAAGAAAAATGTAAAGAAATGGAAATCATCGGAGCTGCAAAAGCCCTTAGAGTCCCTCACTGAACACTGATATTCCCTTTGTTTGGTGTCCCAGGGGCTCTGATACCCTAGGGCAATCTAACTTCCTAAGGTTAGGAAAGTGTGGGAAGACTGGTATTCTCATCTTTCTTGATGAGTAGGTAAAGGGCAAATGTACAA
This sequence comes from Mustela erminea, assembly GCF_009829155.1. Classification (NCBI taxonomy): domain Eukaryota; kingdom Metazoa; phylum Chordata; class Mammalia; order Carnivora; family Mustelidae; genus Mustela; species Mustela erminea. The sequence continues at coordinate 104,404,641 of NC_045620.1, forward strand.
TGGGAAGTGAAGGTCAGTCTGGCCTTCTTTCTGTTACTCATGTGGCTGTCTGCCCTGGTGCTATTTATTGGACTGGATGAAAGCCAAGAATGACCAAAGCTAATGTCAGGATGCCAGGTGACTAGAGTGACAAGACCTAATGGAGCTCTGTTGCATTGTGAGGGGGAGAAGATTGGAGTGGGAGGCTTGGCCCCACTCTTCCTTCTGACCTTTTTTCTTCCTCTGTAATAATGCCAGGTAGGGGCAAGTTTAGGTAATCAGCTCTAGTAGATGTGATTCAAGGCAAGGGTCTGGTCTCTATAAGGAGTTGGGACTTAGTGTGTCATACAAAACCAACAGAGTTCTTAAACATGGGAGGGATGATGTCCTGATATTTTTTTTTATCACTCTTGCTGTTGTGTGAAGAATGGACCCAGGGGACAGGAAGAGAGGATGACAAAAGTGGAAGCAAACAGGCTAGTTAGGAGGCTGTAGCAATGGACTACACAGGAAATAGCACTATCTTGAACAAGGGTAATAGGTGGTGGGGGATATATTCTGGGCATAGAGACAACAGAACTAGCTGATGGAATAAATGTAGGAGAGGAGGAAAAGAGAAGTCAAGGAGGACTCACAGGTTTGAAAGCTGAGTAAGTGGGTAAATGGGGGGTATTTAAGGAATAGGAAAGCCTTGGGAAGCAGCAGGTATCCTGTTTGTGGGGGATTGGGTGAACCAGAAGTTCTGTTTTAGCCAAGTTGTATTTGAGATACCTATTAGCCATGAGAATAGAAAATCCAAATCTCCCTTGAGATTCAGTTTCAGGAGTAACTGGGATTAGAAAGCATATGCTGCCATAGGTCACCTGACGCTACCTAACAAGAGTGAGTTGCTAGAAAAGAGAACAGCCAAAGACTGTGTCCTGAGTATAACAATGTAGAGGGGTTGAAAGGAAGAAATAGAGCCATCAAAGGAGATTGAGGAGTAACCAGTGAGGTGAGGGAAGATATAATGGAGGGGAAAGGACAACAGGAGAGAGAGGGTAAAGCAGAAGGAGGTCCACCAGGTCCAACAATACCAAAAGGTCAAGGACCTGAGAGCCTGGACTTCAGATTTGGTGAGAAAGAGACTGTGAAGGCAAAAACAAAAGTGAGGACAGAGCTTAAGGACAAAACCCTTCTCAGACCTGATTCAGGAGAGAATGAAAGGCAACAAGTGGAACCAGTGAGTAGGCAAGACTCCTTTGAACAGTTTTGCTATAAAAGAAAAGGGGAAGCAAGAGGGGCAGAGAAATGCAGTGATAGCTGGAGGGGGCCATGGGCTCAAAAGAGGATGTTTACATTTAAGTTGGGAGTTGTTATAATACATTGGTAGGTTCATATAATCAATCAGTGAGAAGGAAAGAGATAAATGACAAAGGAGAGAGAAAAATGATGTAAGAGTGAAAAAGAAGGATAACAGGAGCCAAAGCCTATAGTAGGCCATAGGGAAGAAGATAAAGGGAGGTGATGTACATGGATACAGATGCAAGTTGGTCAGTAATATCTGGGGTAAAAACACAAAGCAACTCCTTCCTAACTACACCTCTCTTCTGAATAAGATGGTACAGAGTATGCTCAGTCATGCTATCTACTCAGGGGCTTGTGGCTGTTATTCCTACCCAGACTGGGTTCTCCTCCCCTAGCGCCCTAAGCAGGACCATTTTCACTGCCCAGCTCTTACTCTCAGACCAAACAGGTTGAGCTTCCCTAGCCACTGGCACATTCTCTTGGAGTCATCCTCTGTCAAACCCCAAATGTTGTGCCTTAGCTTCAACTCCTTTAAGGTCCTACTGGATTCGAGAAGAGTCTGAGAGGCATCTCCCTCCTACTCATTATCACATGGCACCTGTGAGCAGTGGCTATTACAGGTATTAAATGCATAAGAATTTAGGCCATCTCAGGCAATAAATGCATAAGAATGCTGAGATTTTAAAGCACCCATTAATCATAATGAGTACAGAATTGTAGTCATCAGCAAACATTCAGGAAAAAGTCAGGTACTAAAGAAATTAGAAATTAGCTGATAAAGCAATAAAAGATATTAATTAGGATCCAGATAAGGGGCAAGATTTAATCTATCTATATGAGGTGGGGAAAGCTGAAAGCAGTTAAGATAAAAATTGGGCATGAAGACATTTGAAAGATGTCCATGGAGCTTAGTTGTGAAACTAATTCCCACTGATTTATCAGTCTGGCCCCAACTCAAAGAAGTGACCCTAAGAATTGACTGTGGTTAAGAAATGGGAAAATGTTCCCTGGTCATGGATTGGAAGAACAAATATTGTGAAAATGTCTATGCCACCTAAAGCAATCTACACATTTAATGCCATCCCTATCAAAATACCATCAATTTTTTCAAAGAAATGGAATAAATAATGCTAAAATTTATATGGAATCAGGAAAGACCCCCAAATAGCCAGAAGAATGTTGAGAAAGAAAACCAATTGTGGCGGCATTGATGGCGGCATCACAATTTCAGACTACAAGCCCTATCACAAAGCTGTAATCATCAAGACAGTATGGTACTGGCACAAAAACAGACACATAGATCAATGGAACAGAACAGAGGGCCCAGAAATGGACCTCAACTCTATGGTTAACTAATCTTCAACAAAGCAGGAAAGACTGTCCAATGGAAAAAAGACGGTCTCTTCAACTCAATGGTGTTAGGAAAATTGGACAGCCACATGCAGAAAAATGAAATTGGACCTTACACTACACATAAAAATAGGCTCAAAGTGGATGAAAGATCTCAATGTGAGATAGGAATCCATCAAAATCCTTGAGGAGAACACAGGTAGCAACCTCTTCAACCTCAGCCACAGCAACTTCTTCCTAGAAACTTCACCAAAGGCAAGGGAAGCAAGGGCAAAAATGAACTATTGGGACTTCATCAAGATCAAAAGCTTTTGCTCAGCAAAGGAAACAGTCAACAAAACCAAAAGACAACTGTCATAATGGGAGAAGATATTTGCAAATGACATATCAGATAAAGGTATCCAAAATCTATAAAGAACTTACAAACTCAACACCTAAAGAGCAAATAATCCAATCAAGAAATGGGCAGAAGACATGAACAGACATTTCTGCAAAGACATCCAGATGGCCAACAGACACATGAAAAAGTGCTCAACATCACTCAGCATCAGGGAAATACAAATCAAAACCACAGTGAGATACCACCTCACACCAGTCAGAATGGCTAAAATTAACCAGTCAGGAAATGACAGGTGTTGGCGAGGATGGGGAAAAAGGGGAACCCTCCTACACTGTCGGTAAACACATGGATGTTCCTCAAAAAGTTGAAAATAGAGCTACCTTATGCAATCTCACTACTTGGTATTTACACTAAAGATATAAATGTAGTGATCCGAAGGAGAACGTGCACCCCAGTGTTTATAGCAGTCTTGTCCACAACAGCCAAATTTTGGAAAGAACCTAGATATCCATCAACAGATGAATGGATAAACATTCAAAACATTAAAGATGTGGCATATATATACAATGGAATACTATGCAGCCAATCAAAAAAAAAGAGAAATCTTGCATTTGCAACAAATGTGGATGAAACCAGAGGTTATTATGCTAAGCAAAATAAGTCAATTAGAGAAAGACAATTATCATAGGATCTCTCTGATATGAGGAATTTGAGAGGTAAAGCAGTGGGAAAAAATGAAACAAGAAGGGACTGGGGAGGGAGACAAACCATAAAAGACTCTTAATCTCAGGAAACAAACTGAGGGTTGCTGGGGGGTGGGGAGGTAGTGATAGGGTGACTGGGTTATGGACATTGGGGAGGGTATGTGCTATGGTGAGTGCTGTGAATTGTGTATGCCTGATGATTCACAGACCTGTACCCCTAAAGCAAATAATACATTATAAATTAATAAAAAAAAATTGACTGTGGTTTGCATCAAGTTACCCAAGAAGAGACCAATGACAGTCTCACATTCTCAAGCCAATGGCTCACACCAGGTTCCTGAATCTTTGACCCAGGAAACTCAGGGTCAGAATCTTTGGCCTAGGAACTATGTCGGATGATTAATCTGTGATCTGTGCCCCTGTATTAAGTGGTTTTACAACTCCAGGAAAATATTTAAGAAAAAAAAAAGCATGGAGTTGATGATGTAAATGAGCCCACAGCTTCAACAATTTTGTGTTTACAGAAATGTTTTAAGATTATCCTGGTAATCAGTCTTCATTATTTAAGGAGTTTTAAACAATTAAAGAAACTGAAACATTAAAGAATCTGAGATATTATCTTTATAATTTCAATTTGCAATGTGTAATTGATATTAGATTTCTGATTTTAATTCGAAGGGTGGAAAACAATTTGCTTATGTTTCTAAAATTTATTTCACTTTTAATAGCCTGATTAACTACATTTTTTTTCCATCTGCTCTTTTTGGAGTTACAGGAAATTACTTACATACTTGGAAAGATTTTGCTTACTAGATTTTTAAGTCTGCCTTGGCAGACAATTGAAATGTTTGAAAGAAATATATATTAAATTTGTAGATATATTAAATTTTAACTTATAATAATTAAGGGAACTCAATTAAATGTGGTAGATAAGAGAGTCAAATATTTAGGGAGAATTCATAGGTTAAGCAATAAAATAACTGAGCATAAACTTAAAAAGTGAAGTGGCTCTTCTCATTGTTAAACCCAAAACTAGCTTTATAAACAGAACAGCAAGATTTGTAAATTGAACTTAAAATGTTAAGGAAGTTTTGGGTTTTTTGAAATGCATAATTGTAGTAAAATTAATCAGCTCAGTTTAGGGCTCCAATAACTATAAATGTCTTTCCTATGCACACAAGCAACTCTTAAATGACCCCCCCCCCCAAAATTAATTGACTTAAGGAAGTTAGTCTGCCATCAGGGCTCTCAACTCAGAAGACCATGGAGAGAGGTTCCTCCCAAGTAGTCTTTATGAAGCTGGCCATCCTTACTCCTATCCAGCACATTAACAGTCCATTTGAAACCTTGTTGATGGGCAACTATGTTGCTAAGTCTCAGCACTGAGAAGGGAAGCGACCACCACACACCCCCACACACATCCATACACTTTAGCAACAGAAAAGCAATTCTAAAATGATTCTGATTCTCTGCTTATTCCCACGAACCCCATGAAAAGTACACACAGTCCACACCACATTTTTTAAGGTTCTCTGTTTTCTCTCCTCCAGGGCCCGTACCTGCATAGCTATTTCCACACCTGGACATGGGGCCGGTGAAAGAGAAGTAAAGAAAATAAAGAGAGGGGGAAATGCAGGGGACAGAGTCAGATGTGAGCAGAGGGGCCCTCTTTATTTTCTTTACTTCTGCTTCACCTGCCCCATGTCCATTAATAGAAATGCTCATTTTTCAGGGTCTAGCTTAAATTCCACTTCTTTTAGGAAAACTTTCCTGAACCTCATCGCTGTTCTCCTCCCTGCCCCCCTCACTCCCAACCTCACTCCCAACCCCCAGCCAGAGTCTGCTTGTTTCCTTTTGTGGTCAAGGAACAGGATTTATACATCTCTCAGGGTACCGAATGTTGGAAACAAGTATTCCAAGACCTCGTCAGCCAGAGAGATAAACAGCTATTGTGTGTGGGCTCCCTCCTGGACTTGCTGACGTAGGGCCTCTGGTGTGGAGACAGCTGTGCGGGTACGGGCTCTGGAGGAGAAAAAAGAGAGAACCAGATGCGGGACATGATCCCAGGATCCTGGGATCATGACCCAAGCCAAAGGTAGACACTTAACGGACTGAGCCACCCAGGCGTCCCAATACCATTTGTTTTCATAACTAGCAAGGACCTTAGATGCCATCTGGTTCAAAGGAGTTCATTTTTATAAGTGGGAAGAGATACTGGAGAAGTTTAAATAGTTGATTACAAGTATGACTAAACCCCAAGAATCCCAGCCTAGGGTTCTTACCTCTGTGCCTGATGGTTAACACTGGCCATTTTGGGGGGTAGGGGAGGTGGGGGGGAAGCTGAAACTCTTTTTTTTTCACATGAAGGCAGCTGAAGCCCTTATAATGGTGAATAGTATCAACCTCAAGACAGTCCACAGTGGGCTAAAGTAGATGTGTTCGCAATGAAGGGAGTAAGTCAGCATGCTTGGGTATGAGGTTTGGTCCTTGTTTTGTGCCAAATCATGGTGCTATTGGAACAAGTCATTGCCCTTCTCTGTGCCTCAGTCTTCTTTTTCTTCTTAAGAGGGAAGGAATGGTGGCAGACATTCCACAAACCCGTTATCTTCCAGCCAGGTCATAGGGAGGGGGGATAACCAGGGCCTTCCTGCCCCCAGAATTAAATCCAAACTGTACTGTGGCATTCTGTTTCTTCCAAACACCAGTCTCACCTCCCTCACTAGCCATGGCTCCCTCATCTGGCTCCCTGCTCAGTGGGGAACCCTGCTTCTCCCTCTGCCTGCTGCCTCCCCTGCTTGTGATTCCTCTACCTCTCTGTGTGTGATAAATAAATAAATAAAATCTTTTTAAAAGTAAAATAAAATAGAGGCACCTGGGAGTTCAGTCGATTAAGTGGCTGCCTTTGGCTCAGGTCAAGATCCTGGGATTGAGCCCCACATCGGGCTCCCTGCTCAGTGGAGAACCTGCCTCTCCCTCTCCCTCTGCCTGCCATTCTGCCTACTTGTGCGTGCTCTCTCTCTCTCTCTCTCTCTGTCAAATAGAATAATAATAATAATAAACAAAATAAAATAAAAACAAATGGCACTAATGCCCTATTTTTTATCGAACTTTGCTATTTTATAAAAAGCAAATTCATCTTTGCCCATTCCCTTCTTATTTCTGCTTCCTCCAGGCCCTTTTCCTAGAAGAAACCAGTACTAATCTTTATTCCTCTCTTAAGCGCTTTATATCCTTAGTTATTGAGATGATGAGTGTTCAGATGGCGGTCCTGGAATGGCCTGGAGGCAATGAAAAAACAGGTGAAATAGGCCAGTTATAATGAGAATTTTAAAAATGACAACAACAACCGGGGCACCTGGGTGGCTCAGTGGGTTAAAGCCTCTGCCTTCGGCTCAGGTCATGATCCCAGGGTCCTGGGATCAAGCCTGGAATCGGAATTGGGATCTCTGCTCAGCAGAGCCTGCTTCCTCCTTTCTCTGCCTGCTTCTCTGCCTACTTGTGATCTCCGTCTGTCAAATAAATAAATAAAATCTTAAAAAAAAAAAAACAGCAAATTATCTGAGAATAACACATCAATCCAAAAAAAAAAAAAAAAAGAAAGAAAGAAAAGAAAAGTCTCTAATGGAAGCATCTCAGATTGGTATGGGAATTTTGTTCCCCTAGAGATGGTAGGAAGCCCTTAACTTCAGACCTGATACCACAGTTCCCATGAACAAAAAAAGATGAATGACATATGAGTTCCTGGCATGTAACTCTCTGGAGTTTTCAGCACGGCTGCATCACCCACATTTGACCACTGACCCTCCATCCATAGAAAGTAAGCTTTGGATCATCTGCCCCAAAGAGGGGAAGGACAGCCCAAAACAATTTACATTCCTTGCCAACTCATCGGAAGTGGCAGGATGAGACTGAGTACAGTCTGCAGAATGTCAACACACTTGACATTCGTCTCTGTCTCCTGTTGCAAGTGGATGGAACTCAAGTGTACATACCCACACATTTCTCTCTCCCAACATCAGGGACCTTTGCATCTGCCACCTAAGAGAAAAGTAAGACAGGCCTCTAAGCAAACATTGAGTGGAGGCCTGTCTGAAAAATGAATTCTTTCATCCACAGATATTTTCTTTTCTGTCAGTAGAAATACTTAGAGATTGAGGTGGCAGATGAGAGCCGGAGACACGTGTGGGGAAATTCTGGTCCCTGCTGCTGCTGGTGCTACCACTGAGTAATCACTCTGAATTCACTGCCTCAGAACTCTGCCTCCCCCTCCTTGGGAATTCCCCCAGAACAGGGAGTATGCAATCATCTTGATGTATTGCTATTTCTAACACTGGAAATGGAATATTTGTGGAACTTACTTTGCAAGAGGAAATGGTGACCTCTAAACTTCATCAAAAGAGAAGGAAGTGAATGCTAATAATAAGGTTCCCTCAGTTAATACCACACACCAAGGCTGAGAATCTCTTGTCTTCATAGTGACCTCAGCAGAGTCTCTGAGAGACAGCGAAGCAGTGACTCCACAGCTCTCGCACACGTAAGCCCCAGTTATCCTTCTTCCTACCATCCTCCTCCACTCTCAGGTGACCTTGGATTCTATTCTCTAAGATTAAGCATGAAAATGACTCCTCAATAATAACTTTGCAGTCCCTATCTGAACCTATTTTCCAAACCTCTCCCAGGGATGTCTCTCCATGCGCCCCCGTCACTCATCTGCCATGTGGCCTCCCCGTGTGAGGAAGGAACTTTCTACCTAGTCACAGAAAAAAGTCCTCCTTTGGACTTCAGGCTGCTTATCAGCTGAGGCCCTACAGGCTCAGGCCTCCTTAGAGTCTCTTCCTGACTGCAGACCCTGAAATCCCAATTCTCAGAGGTTCCTCCTTAACTCTCTTCCCATCCTGCCTCCCTTCAATGGCAGAAATCCATTCCCTAACTAGCTGATGCCTGAGATATCTTCAGTGACCTTCACACTATCCTAAATTGAGCTGCAGCCTCTCTCTCTCTCTCTCTCTTTTTTAAAAAAGATTTTATTTATTTATTTGACATACAGAGATCACAAGTAGGCAGAGAGACAGGCAGAGAGAGAGAGAGAGGAGGAAGCAGGTTCCCCGCTGAGCAGAGAACCCGACGCAGGGCTCGATCCCAGGACTCTGGGATCATGACCTGAGCCGAAGGCAGAGGCTTTAACCCACTGAGCCACCCAGATGCCCCTGCAGCCTCTCTTTTATCCTTGCAAGATTCTTCCCTTACTGCTGGCCCATTCTCCTCCTGATAAGAGAAACTTCCTGGGAAATTTCCCCAAAGCAGCTGCTGAAGTAGGAGGAGGAAAAGAGAAAAGAAGGGAGAGGAGGGAGGACAGGAGAGAAGGACATCAGGACAGAAGGAGGAAAAACTACTTTTTACTGACTATCAAATGTAACCAATATATTGGGCAGTCTGAATGTAGTGAATTACAAACAAGAAATGACCTTATTTTCTTCCAGCAACTGCTTCACACATGCTCTGACATCTCTAGCCAGAGAAGAACTTTCTAGTAAACCAAGCTTCATATATGAACAGTCTCAGCCTCCAGGTAAAGATGGCAATATGGACTCTTTCCACCTAATTCTGTTTCTTTCCCCAAACCCCATTAAAATAACATTAAAGTGATTTTTAAAGGTACAAACCCACTAGCACAGAGAAAATGACACACCAACAATGGTGTGGAAATGCATCGTTTTGATCAGTCTGGCCATTTCCTGGGCATGCACTTCACCGAGTTTACATTCACAACAAAAATTGAAGAGCTCCCAGTCTCACGCAGGAGTTTTTTAGGGAAAAAAATTGAAAGCTGGAAAGCAGTTGGACAAGTGGAAGCTGATCCTGAGTGAGCAGTGGAAGAACTGGAACCAGCCAACGTCTAGGACCTCTGAGATTGGAGCAGAGGGTAAAACAAGGAAGACTGGAAGCTAGTTTAAAAGGTGGTTACAAATCAAAGAAAAAATACATTTGTAAGTACATATTGTATGATTCTACTTACACAGAAGTCTAGAAAATGTCAACTACAGTGACAGAAAATAGGTCAGTGTTTGCTTGGGAATGAAGAAGAGGAGAAGAAGGAATTGCAAAGAGGCCTGATAAAACAGGTAGTGAATATGTTCCCTATCTTGACAGCAGTGATGGTTTCAAAGGGCATGTGTCAAAACAGAAGCTGCGCCATTTAAATATATGCAGTTTTACATCAATATTATATATGTCAGTTTTACATCAATAACACTGTCTTTTAAAAGTGCTGGCAGAGTTGTGAGGAAACTCATTTGTTGCTGACTGGTTCAGTCTTTTAAAGAACAGCATGAGCTTTGCGCAGTGGCAGTATCGTAGCCAATGAGGTTTATCCGAGGCGCGATTATTGCTAATTAAAGAACAGCATGATAATTATTTTACTAATAGTTATATCCACAGATTACCTTTCCCATATTAGTAGAAGACAACAAGTTTATTCTGTAGAAAATGTAAGATAAAGGGGGTGTGGGGACACCAGGCACATTTGAAGGTGGGAGAAAAATATTGAAAACAGCATGATTAATGAAAGCACGCAGCATGATCTTGAGAATCCCAGGCCTTCTTCCCACAAGGATGGTTGCCAGGCTTTTACCCTTTAGGCAGGAAACTAAAAGAAAATTCCCTGGGGAAGAAAGTCAATACTAATATTAAGGTTTCTCCAAAGCAATGGCCCTCCCAGGTTATCAAATAACAGCACTTAACAGCCAACAGACCTCACAGATACTCAGTGCTTCCAGTCTGCTTTCAAATTATGTACTCTTGGGGCACCTGGCTCAGTGGGTTAAAGCCTCTTCCTTCGGCTCAGGTCATGATCCCAGGGTCCTGGGATCGGGCCCCGAATCGGGCTCTCTGCTCAGCAGGGAGCCTGCTTCCCTTCCTCTTTCTCTGCCTGCCTCTCTGCCTACTTGTGATCACTGTCAAATAAATAAATAAAATCTTTTTTTTTAATTACATACTCTTGAATATAAGCAGAAAAGCTATTAAACTTCTGCAGAAAGTTTTTGTAAGATGGATATCAAAACAAACCAATCAAACTCTGAAAACTATAAAACACTGCTAAAAGAAATTGAAGATGACACAAATGGAAAGATAATCCATGCTTATGGACTGGGAGAACAAATATTGTTAAATTATCAATTGCCACCTGAAACAATCTACAAATTTAATGAAATCCCTATCAAAATACCAACAGCATATTTCACAGAACTAGGACAAACAATCCTAAAATTTGTATGGAACCACAAAAGACCCTAAATAGCCAAAGAAATCTTGAAAAAGAAAAAAAAACTGGAGGTATCACAATCCCAGACTTCAAGATATACTACAAAGTTATAGTAATCAAAACAGTATGGCCCTGGCACAAAAAATAGACACATAGATCACTAGAACAGAATGAGTAACTCAGAAATAAACCCAGATTATATGGTCAATTAATCTTTAAAAAAAGAGGCAAGACTATACAATGGAAGGAAGACAGTCCCTTCAACAAATGGTGCTGGGAACACTGGACAGCTACACACAAAAGAAACTAGATCACTTCCTTAAACCATACATAAAAATAAGCTAAAAATGGGTTAAAGACACAAAGGTAAGACATGAAACCATAAAAATCATAGAAAAGAACACAGGCAGTAATTTCTGACATTGTCCATAGCAACATTTCTCTAGACATGTCTCCTGAGGCAAGAAAAATAAAAGCAAATAAACTATTGGGATTATATTAAAATAAAAAACTTCTGTACAACAAAGGAAACAATCAACAAAACTAAATGACAACCTACCAAATGGGAGAAGATATTTGCAAATGACATATCTGATAAAGGTTTAGTATCTAAAATATATAAATAACTTACACAACTCAACAGCAAAAACCAAATAATCCAATTAAAAATTGGGCAAAAGACATGAACAGACACTTCTCCAAAGAAAACATACAGATGTTCAACAGACATCACTCATCATCAGGGAAATGCAAATCAGAACTACAAATCATATTTGTCAAAACAGCTAAAATCAAAAGCACAAAAAAGAACAAGTGTTGGCAAGGATAAAGAGATAGAGTAATCCTCTCTTACTGATAGTGAGAAAGCAAACTGGTACAGCTGGTGTGGAAAACAGCATGGAGGTTCCTCAAAAATTAAAAATAGAATTACCATATGATCCAGTAATTCCCCTATTGGGTATTTACTCAAAGAATATAAAAACACTAATTTGAAAAGATATATACACCCTATGTTTATTACAGCAATATTTACAATAACCCAATTATGGAAGCAACCTAAATGTCTATCAATAAAGAGGATGTGAGATACATACACACACACACATACACACTAGAATATTATTCAGCCATTTAAAAAGATGAGATCTTGCCATTTGCAACAATATTGATGGATCTTAGCATTGATAATGCTAAGTGAAATATGCCAGAGAAAAACAAATACCTTATGATTTCACTCATATGAAGAATTTAAGAAACAAAACAACTGAATAAAGGGAAAAAAGAGAGAGATAAACCAAAAACCAGACTCTTCACTATAGAGAACAAAGAAGTGTTACCAGAAGGGAAGTTGGAGAAGGGATGGGTGAAATGGATGAAGGGAATTAAGAATACACTTATTGTGATGAGCACTGAAAAAATATAGAATTGTTGAATCACAATATTGTATACCTGAAACTAATATAATATGGTATGTTAATTACACCAGAATTTTTTTTTTAAAGCAGGGAAGAAACCTGAAATAACTGTTATGAATATCCTCAAAGTAATAATAGAATGAAGAAACAAGAACAAAATACTACCAGGGAGATGGGAGAGAAAAATATTCAAAGAACAAGAAAATATGAAAACTTAATTTTAAAAAATGGAGAAAATGTTAAGGAAATCTCGATGGAGAGGTAAGATGGCAGAAGAGTAGCAGACTGAGATGACATCAGATTGCAGTTCAGCTAGTTACCAAACCATTCCAAACACCTACAAACTCAACAGGAGATAGAAGAGAAGAGCAGCAATTCTAGGAACAGAAAATCTACCACTTTCTGAAAGGTAGGACACAGAGAGTGAATCCAAAGTGACAGGAAGATAGACTGTGGGGTGGGGTGGAGTTGGGGGGGGGTGGCTCCTGGAAAGCCGCAGAGCAGGGGAGCACAAAATCAGAACATTCAGAAGTCTGCTCCACTGAGGGACATCACTCCAGGTCTAAGCAGGGGTGGAGCCCTTGCAGGGACAGTGTGGTCTCAGGTCCTGTGGGGTCACAAAAAGATTGGGGGTATCTGAGTGTGGCAGAGCTCCCAGGTATTGGAGTGGGGAAGCTGACTACAGAGACAGAGCCGAGGAGTGAGCTCTCCAATCGGGGTTACCTTAAACAATGATCCATGACACAGTTGGACCACTGCTCTTTGAGTAGGGACCACAAGTGGCAGATCCGGGGAGACTCACCTTCCTCCTCCTCTGGAGCAGCATGGCAGGAATCTGCTGGGTTTGGAGACTCCAAATGGGACTATGCGCCAGAGAGAGAAACACTCAGTCACAGGCTGGGTGAGCTCAGAGCGTGGCCAGAGACCAGGGAGATGGGAGTGATTAACTGCTTTTCTCTGAGGGTGCACTGAGGAGTGGGGCCCCGAGCTCTCGGCTCCTCCTACCGGAGATTGGAGTCCGCCATTTTCATTCCCATCCTCCAGAGCTCTACAGGAAGCATTCAGGGAACAAAAGCTCCAAAGAGTGAAGCCAAGCAGATTACTTAGCCCGGCCCCTGGCAAGGGCACCGCAAATCCGCCTTGGGCAAAGACACTTGAGAATCATTACAACAGGCCCCTCCCAGAGAAGATCAGCAAGAACATCCAGCCAAGACCAAGCTCACCAATCAAGGAGAACAGCAGAACTCTAGAGCTAGGGGAAAGCAATGCATGGAATTCATGGCTTTCTCCCCATGATTCTTCAGTCTTGCAAAGTTAAATTAAATTTTTTTAATTTTATTTTTTTCTTATTCTAATTTTTTAACTTTTCCTTTTTCCTCTTTTAACATTTTTTAACTAGTTTATCTAAACAATATCTTTCTTTAAAAAAATCTTTTTAAACCTTCATTATTATAGTCATATTTTATCCTTCATATTATTTAACATTATTTTTTGTATACATATAGGGTTTTTTTTTTCTAAAAAATTTTAGGATACAATTTCTTCTAATAGATCAGAATATACCCTAAATCTAGCACAGGGCTTTGTTCTAGTCTCCAGCCTGAGCACAGTCTCTCCACTTTTTTTTTCTTTCTTTTCCCAAAAAACTTACCTTATCAATTCCTTTTTTTAGAATTTTTTTAAAATTTTCATCTTTACAGTCATATTCCATCCCCCCATCTTGTTTACCCTTATTTTTTAATATATATAAGTTTTTCTTTTTTTTTTTTTATTTTGGGAGGTAGTTTCTTCTAAGAGACCAAAATATACCCAAAATCAAGTGGGTAGCTCTGTTTTATTCACCAGTCCAATATATATATATAGTATATATATGTATATATACATATATATTAAAATTTATTTATATTAAAATTTATTTATATATATATATTTATAAAAAAATTTTTTCCTTTCTTTTTACCCCCCTTCGTCTCCCCCTGATTTGAGATCTCTTCTGACTTGGTTAGTGTAAATTTTTCTGGGGTCTTTGCCACCCTTTTAGTATTTTATTCTCTCGTTCATATATTTTTATTTGGATAAAATGATAAGGCAGAAAAACTCACCACAAAAAAAAAAAAAAGAAAAAGAAAAGAAAAAGAAAAAGAGGCAGTACCAAAGGCTAGGGACATAATCAATACAGACATTGGTAATATGTCAGATCTAGAGTTCAGAATGATGATTCTCAAGCTGATAGCTGGGCTCGAAAAAGACATGGAAGATATTAGAGAAACACTGCCTAGAGAAATAAAAGCCCTTTCTGGAGAAATAAAAAAACTAAAATCTAACCAAGTTGAAATCAAAAAAGCTATTAATGAGGTGTAATAAAAAATGGAGGCTCTTACTGCTAGGATTAATGAGGCAGAAGAGAGAATTAGTGATATAGAAGACCAAATGATGGAGTAAAAAGAAGCTGAGCAAAAGAGAGACAACTACTGGACCATGAGGGGAGAATTCAAGAGATAAGCAATACCATAAGACAAAACAATATTAGAAAAATTGGGATCCCAAGAAGAAAGAGAGAGAAGGCAAAAGGTATACTGGAGCGAAATATAGTAGAGAATTTCCCTAATATGGCAATGAGAACAAGCATCAAAGTCCAGGAGCCACAGAGAACTCTTCTCAAAATCAATAAAAATAGGTCCACACCCCATCATCTAATAGTAAAACTTACAAGTCTTATTGACAAAGAGAAAATCCTGAAAGCAGCTCAGGACAAGAAGTCTGTAACATACAATGGTAAAAATATTAGATTGGCAGCAGACTTATCCACAGACACCTAGCAGGCCAGAAAAAACTGGTATGATATATTCAGAGCACTAAATGAGAAAAATATACAGCCAAGAATACTATATCCAGCTAGGCTATCACTGAAAATAGAAGGAGAGATAAAAAGCTTCCAGGACAAACAAAAACTAAATAATTTGCAAACACCAAACCAGCCCTACAAGAAATATTGAAAGGGGTCCTCTAAGCAAAGAGAGAGCCTAAAAGTAGTAGACCAGAAAGGAACAGAGACAATATACAGTAACATTAACCTTATAAACAATACAATGGCACTAAATTCATATCTCTCAATAGTTACACTGAATTAAATGGGCTAAATGCCCCAATCAAAAGACACAGGGTATCAGAATGGATAAAAAAACAAAACCGATCAATATGCTGTCTACAAGAAACTCATTTTAGACCCAAAGACACCTCCAGATTTAAAGTGAGGGTGTGGAAACATGGAAAACAATTTACCATGCTAATGGACATGAAAAGAAAGCTGGGGTGGCAATCCTTAAATCAGATAAATTAGATTTTAAGCCAAAGACTATAATAAGAGTTGAGGAAAGGCATTATATCATACTCAAAGGGTCTGTCCAACAAGAAGATCTAACAATTTTAAATATCTATGCCCCTAACATGGGAGCAGCCAATTACATAAACCAATTAATAGCAAAATCAAAGAAACACATTGACAATAATACAATAATAATAGGAGATTTTATACCTCCCTCACTGAAATGGACAGATCAACCAAGCAAAAGATCAACAAGGAAATAAAGGCCTTAAATAACACACTGGACCAGATGGACATCACAGATATCTTCAGAACATTCCATCCCAAAGCAACAGAATACACATTGTTCTCTAGCGCACATTGAACATTCTCCAGAATAGATCACATCCTGGGTCACAAATCAGCTTTACCAAAAGATTGGGATCATTCCCTGCATATTTTCAGACCGGAATGCTCTGAAGCTAGAACTCAATCACAAGAGGAAAGTCATAAAGAACTCAAATACATGGAGGCTAAAGAGTATCCTACTAAAGAATGAATAGATCAACCAGGAAATTAAAGAAGAATTGAAAAAATTCATGAAAATAAATGATAATGAAAACACAACTGCTCAAAATATGTGGGACACAGCAAAGGTGGTCCTGAGAGGAAAGTATATAGCCATACAAGCCTTTCTCAAGAAACAAGAAAGCTATGCAACTTAACCCTACACCTAAAGGAGCTGGAGAAAGAACAGCAAAGAAAGCCTAAACCCAGAAGGAGAGGAGAAATAATAAATATCAGAGCAGAAATCAATGAAAGAAAAACCAAAAGAGAACAGTAGAACAAATCAATGAAACTAAGAGCTTGTTCTTTGAAAGAATTAATAAGATTGATAAATCCCTGGCCAGACTTAACAAAAAGAAAAGAGAAAGGACCCAAATAAATAAAATCATGAGTGAGAGAGGAGAGATCACAACCAACACCAAAGAAATATAAACAATTATAAGAACATATGAGCAACTATATGCCAGCAAATTTGACTATCTGGAAAAAAAGGATGCATTCCTAGAGACATGTAAACTATCAAAACTGAACCAGGAAGAACTAGAAAACCTGAACAGACCCTAACCAGTAAGGAGATGGAAGCAGTCATCAAAAATCTCCCAACAAAAAAGAGCCCAGGGCCAGATAGCTTCCCAGGGGAATTCTACCAAACATTAAAGAAGAACTAATACCTATTCTCCTGAAACTGTTCCCAAAAAATAGAAATGAAAGGAAAACTTCCAAACTCATTTTATGAGGCCAGCATTACCTTGATCCCAAAACCATCAAAGACCCATCAAAAAAGAGAATTACAGACCAATATCCTTGATGAACATAGAAGTGAAAATTCTCACCAAAATATTAGCCAATAGGACCCAACAGTACATTAAAAGGATTATTCACCACGATCAAGTGGGATTTATTCCTGGGCTGCAAGGTTGGTTCAACATCCACAAATCAATCAATGTGATACAATACATTAATAAAAGAAAGAATAAGAACCATTTGATACTCTCAATAGATGCCAAAAAAACATTTGACAAAGTACAGCATCCTTTCTTGATCAAAACTCTTCAAAGTGTAGGTATAGAGGGTACATACCTCAATCTCATCAAAGCCATCTATGAAAAACCACAGCAAATATCATTCTCAATGGGGAAAAACTGAGAGCTTTTCCCCTAAGGTCAGGAACATGGCAGGGATGTCCATTATCACCACTGCTATTCAACATAGTACTAGAAGTCCTAGCCTCAGCAATCAGACAACAAAAAGAAATTAAAGGGATCTGAATCAGCAAAGAAGTCAAACTATCACTCTTTGCAGATGATATGATACTTTATGTGGAAAACCCAAAAGACTCCACTCCAAAACTGCTAGAACTTGTACAGGAATTTAGTGAAGTGTCAGAATATAAAATTAATGCACAGAAATCAGTTGCATTTCTATACACCAACAAGAAGACAGAAGAAAAGGAAATTAAGGAGTTGATCCCATTTACAATTGCACTCAAAACCATAAGATACCTAGGAATAAACCTAACTAAAGAGGCAAAGAATCTGTACTTAGAAAACTATAAAGTACTCATGAAGGAAATTGAGGAAGACACAAAGAAATAGAAAAACGTTCCATGCTCATGGATTGGAAGAACAAATATTGTGAAAATGTCTATGCTACCTAAAGCAAGCTGGTGCAACCACTCTGGAAAACAGCATAGAGGTTCCTCAAAAAGTTGAAAATAGAGCTACCCTATGACCCAGCAATCACACTACTGGGTATTTACCCTAAAGATACAAATGTAGTAATCCAAAGGGGCACGTGCACCCGAATGTTTATAGCAGCAATGTCCACAATAGCCAAACTACGGAAAGAGCCTAGATGTCCATCAACAGATGAATGGAAAAAAAAAAAAAAAAATATATATATATATATATATATATATATATATATATATATACACACACACACACATACATACACAATGGAATACTATGCAGCCATCAAAAGAAATGAAATCTTGCCATTTGCAATGATGTGGATAGAACTAGAGGGTATTATGCTGAGCAAAATAAGTCAGTCAGAGAAAGGCGGTTATCATATGATCTCCCTGATATGAGGAATTTGAGAGGCAGAATGGGGAGTTTTGGGGGTAGGTTTGGGGGGTAGGGAAGGAAAAAAATGAAACAAGATGGGATCAGGAGAGAGACAAACCATAAGAGACTCTTAATCTCACAAAACAAACTGAGGGTTGCTGGGGGAAGCGGGGTATGGGGAGGGTGATTGGGTTATGGACATTGGGGAGGGTATGTGATATGGAGAGTGCTGTGAACTGTGTAAGTCTGACAATTCACAGACCTGCACCCCCTGGAGCAAATGCATTATATATTAATAAAAATAATTTTTAAAAAATGTTAAGCAAATCTCTCAGAAAGTAATGCAAAAGGATAAAGACAGAATTGAATCAGTAAGAATATTAGAGGACAGGTCCAGGAAACCCTGAAGTCAAAAACAAGAGATTCCAGAGAAAAGGAAAGATAGAAAAAACTGAGAGAAAAGGCACTTGATCAAATAATTCATAAAATTTTCAGAACTTGAAAAACAAGTGTTTCCAGATGGTAATGTTCCCATTGAGTATCTAGCATAATGAATGAAAAAACACCCACCCAATGAGATTTCAGAACACTGGAGATAAAGAGATAATCCTACAATATTCCAGATAGAAAGCAACAGTCACGTGGAAATAACTGAGCATTTGAATGGCATAAGACTTATCAGAAGCAATATTGAAGACTAGAAGAAAATTGAGCAATGCCTTCAAAATCCTAAAGGAAAACTAATTTCAGCCTAGAATTATTATCCAACCAAACATTAGCCTGTCTCTGTGTGGGTGTGTATGCACACATATGTGCCCATGCACACACATATGAAGCAAATATGACAAAACACTGAGTTTGGGAAGATGGCTATGCAGATGTTCATTGTGCCATTCTTTAGAACTATCTGTATGTTTGAAAATTTTCATGACAAGAATGGATGAGGAATGGACAGAAGGGAGAAGAACACAATTTCATACCTAATTCAGAGTTTCTTGCCTTCCCCTGTTCAGCCTAATCTATAGCTCTGGGAAGGGAAAAATAACTATTTCTTTACTCTTTCCTCCTTCCCCTCTATTGTCTGCCCTTTCTCCCCTGACTTGGAACCTAGGAAGAGGCAGTGGGAACGGGGGAAAGTCTTCCATCCCTGGTGTTTGCCAGAGAAACCAAACCTCTCCACAGAGTGGGAGTACCCTAGGTGGTACTGGTGCTTGCATACGATTTGTCCAAGCAGGTCCTATGAGAGGGTGGGGCAAGCATCAGGAAGTCATTCACTGACATGAACTGATCTGTATGCAGGGATGGGAGAACCTGCAGAGGAATCAGCCCTGAGAAAACAGCATGGCATCCTTCTTTAGTTGATGCTTTTGCTCAGGCAGAGGAAATCATGGAGGAAGGGGCTTATAGGAGTTATTTCACCAGATTCTGTGAGCTACGGATGTAAAAGCACCCTGGACACAGAGGGAAGCAGTGAATGTGATCAACAGCTGTGATCAACAGCCTTCTCTGTTGATCCCAGCACCAAGCCAGTGCTGTGCTCTCTCAGCATCTCAGGCTGCTCTCACCAAGAGCAGGGGTGGTACCATGTGGGAACTGGAGCTGCCAGACTGATTTATATGTGAGATATCATCAAAGGACTCTAAGATAAGCAAGGTAAGATTTGCAGGGTGAGCCTCCAAGTTCCTGGTCAAAAGGGAACAGGAGCTAAGGAAGCTTGAATGAACTATTATTACAATTCCTTTATACCTAGATAGTTGTGAGGCCTAGAGAGTCTTTGTTTTTCTACAAATAGTCTGGTAACAAAACAAAACAAAACAAAACAAAACAAAACTGCACAAATTGAAGGTATACAATTTGATCATTGTGACACAGGCATACACCAGTGAAACTATCATCACACTCATGATAATGAACGTACACATTACCCCCAAAAGTTTCCTCAAAAAATAAGTTTCTTCCTACCCCTGTATAACCTTCCCTCCTCCTCCCAGCACCCTAACACAAGACAGCTACCGAAGCTTTCTGTCCCACAAATGAGTTTGCATTTTCTAGAACTTTATGAAATCATAGAACGTAGTTTTTCATGCCTGGCTTCTTTGAGCATAATTATTTTGAGATTCATCCATATTGTTGTATGTATCATTAGTTCATTGCTGAATAATATTCCATTGTATGAATGTACCATACATTGTTTATTCATTCACTTGTTGATGACATTGCATTGTTTCCATTTTTAGTAATGACAAATAATGTTGCTATGAATATTCCTGTAGGAATACTGGTAGAAACCCATGCTTTTATTCCATGAGGGTAGATAAAAACCTGGTAGTGGAAGGGCTAGATCATATGGTAGTTACATGTTTGGCTTTTTATGAACCTGTCAAATTGTTCCCCAAAGTGTTTGTACCATTTTGCATTCCCATCAGCAGTGTATAAAAATCCTATTTCTCCTCCATCACCATCAATGCTTGGTAGGGTCAGTCTTTTTCTTTTTAGACATTCTTATAGGTGATAATGAGGCCCAGAGAGTCTAGGGTTACATTGGTATCTTCTTCAGCACCCAGAACAATGCCGGTCATAGAGAAAATACTTGTTGCTTGATTGATGAGTCTTTTTACAGTAAATAGAATTAGTTACAAGCTGGTTTGGCCTGGTCTTGCCTCTGGAGACAAGGTTGTGACAAAGTTGCTGAGGATTTAAAAAAAGAAAAATCTGGTTCACCGCTGCTCCACTGGAGATCAACTAAGACCCAATCCACAAGAAGTAGAAAGGCCAAACCACACTGCCTTTACACCAAAGTATTTGAAAGTCTACCATATTTCAGAAGGGCCCTGGATACATGGACCCTGCACTGCTCAGAGTAACTAGCTCAATGAGGGGTCTAAGAAGCAAGCAATGGGAGGAACATTTAGAGAAGGCTTAGGGGAGCATATAACAGATGTCATCACATTCCTGAGATGCTCTCCTGCAGTATCAGAACATCTATGCATCTTTGAGAGCATATTTTGGATAAACAGAAGGGACTCAGTGTAGCTCATCGCTTTTGGTCCACCAGAGGAAGAACATTCTAATGACAAAGATTTTCAGCTGTAGAGTGGGCTGCTTCACAAAGATACACATGTCTCATTTCTCAAATCACCCTCATCTTTGCAGGAACACAACAGAAGTCACTCCTACCCTGACGAAGAGAAAGGACTAGGAAAATAGCACCCAAATTCTAAAAGGTAGAAGATCAGGCACATATTAGGAGTTTTCTAAAGACTTTGATTGATGAAAAATGAATGAGCGAGGACGGAAAATGCTAGATTAGACGTAAGGAAGAAAGCACCAAAGCAATCCCAGTGGATGGTGATAAAGTAATGAGTCCCAGAGTCTGGCTCAATTAGAGTGGTGAGAGTTGGGTTGGAAGATTTCCCAGAATATTAAGTAACACTTTGCATGAGGCCAGTTCAGCTGGGGAAAGATAAACTTCGGAAGAACTTTATATAAGGGTCTGCTACCCAAAAAGCCACTAAGTTATCCAATATAAAGAGAAGCTCACCTCCCATTCTGCCAACTTCAGAAGTCCAGAAGAAGTCTGAAGTCCAATTCCTAAGAACTGAAGGCCAGAGGAAGATCACTTTATAAAATTTCCTTTTTTTTTTAAGATTTTATTTATTTGTCAGAGAGAGAGAGAGGACAAGCAGGAGGAGCAGCAGGCAGAGAGAAAAGCAGACTGAGTGGGGACCGAGCAGGGAACCCAATGCTGGACTCGATCCCAGAATCCTGGGATCATGACCTGAGGCAAAGGCAGACACTTAACTGACGGAGCCACCCAGGCGTCCCTCTTTATAAAATTTTCATAGAAAATTGGGAAAGACATTTTTTAATGTTTTAAATGTTTTTTAATGTTTTGCAACATGAGGAAGAGGTGGAACTAGGAAAACAGCACCCAAATTCTAAATAGTCTATGGTCAGACACATACTAGGAGTTTTCTAAAGACTTCATTTAATGAAACTGAAGAGTGAGGACAGAAAATGCTAAATTAGACTTTAATGGAGAATGACAAAAGTAGTATGTGTTTGTTGTAGAAATTTTTAAAAATAAAATTACAAATAAGAAAATTAAAAACATCTGTGACCCCACTACCAAAATATTTCTATCATTTACATACTGGTAGATACAGAGTCAGTCTTTTTTGTTTTTATAAAATGGAATCATAATACAGATAGTCCTCAGTAACCGAAATGCAGACCAAAATGGAAAAATACATATTTACTTCATTTGTGTCTATCAGTTTACATTATTATTTTATGAAGAGCTCTTAAAAGCTAACAATAAAAGCTGAACTCCTTCAATAAAAAAGGTAAAAGTCATTAACAGAAAATTAATGAAATGTTTTTAAAGCGAAAATAGCCAGCACTGGTCAAAGTGTTTGAAAGTGGGCACTTCCATACAAGGCTGGTAGGAGCATAAAGGGCCACAGCCTTCCTGGAGGGCAATTTGGCAATAGAGTGCCATAAACCGTTGGACCCTGAATTCCACTTTTAGAAATTCATCCTAAGGAAATTTCTCTCCAGGATTAGATAAATTAGCCTCTATTTTCTTTTGTTCATTTTATGATGTCACTTTTCTTTATGTTTAAGCCTTTTATTTATTTGGAATTTAATTTTGTATGAAGTAGAGAATGTAACTTTTTAATTTTTTCTTTTTCTAAATGGCTTATTGGTTCCCAAACACTACTTACTAATCAATCCACACTTGCCCCTTCTGATTTTAAATACTGGAGTTTGACTTTAAAATGTAATCTGCTACCTCTCAGACAACATTTGAGGAAATCCTGTTCCCTCCCTCAAATCTATGAGAGGATGAATACGTCACTTCCCTCTTTTTACTTTGTTTCTAAGAATTTCTTCTTTCCAAACTCTGCAAGGCCACTATAAAAATTTCCAGGGCCTGAGGAGAAAGCAGAACTAACTAATATGGGGAAATGTAGGAAATACTTACCTATTCAGTTCAGTCTATCCTATATGATGACTCAAACTCTCTACAGCCTAAATCATCATTTTCCTCCCCAAACTATTTCCTCCTCCCGAGTTCTTTATCATCTTGATGTCATCCTAGCGTCCCTCTTTCTACTCTGCTGCACACCCAGGACATATTGCATTAGTTCTTCCTTCCCTGCATGGGCCTTTCATGTCCATTTCCACTGTAGCATCCCATGTCTGTTTCCCTCAGCCCTGGCTCTCCCGCCTTTCACCAGGAGGAGCAGACCAATCTCGTGGTTTCACTCACTTCCTGGCCTAATCCATTAAACTCACCACAGTGAGACTCCTACATCATATCATTGCTCTGCTTGAAACACTCCAGGTGTTCCTCATTGCTCATAAATGAAAGTTCAGACATTACACAAGGCAAGGCCCAGTACAATTTGGTCCTACCCCACCTACCTCTCCAATCTTTTCTCCTTATTCTGACACAGCACTCTGTCTCTTAAATACTCTGCCAAATGTTTCTTTCCTCTTCTATCCCTAGTCTGAACTGGATTTAAGGTGTTTATTCAAGGGGCACAGGGTGGCATAGTCAAGTAAGCATCTGACTCTTGGTTTCAGCTCAAGTCATGATCTCAGGATCATGGGATCAAGAGCCCTGGCAGGCTCTGCGCTCAGCATGGAGTCTGTTTGAGACTCTTTCTCCCTCTCCCTCTGCCCCTCCTCCTCCAAAATAAATAAATATATTTTTTAAAGGATATTTATTCAAGTATTGAATAAAGTGTTATACTGCCCAGTCTTAATTTTTTTAATTTTAAATTTCATTGCAGCTTAATGCCCATGCATTTGCTTTTCTCCATGGACCAGAAGCCCAGGCCCAAAGTAAAGCCCTGCTTTTTCCAAGCTCTTCTTTTAAAAGACATAAATATGTGGGGCGCCTGGGTGGCTCAGTGCTTAAGCCTCTGCCTTCGGCTCAGGTCATGATCTCAGGATCCTGGGATTTAGCCCCACATCCTGTTCTCTGCTCAGCAGGGAGCCTGCTTCCTCCTCCCTCCCTCTCTCTCTCTCTGCCTAACTCTCTGCCTACTTGTGATCTCGGTCTGTCAAATAAATTTTAAAAAATTTTTTAAATAAAATAAAAGATATAAATATGTCTGTAAGTTGCACCATATTAGGTCCTGGAAATTTTACATCAAATAGTTTACCAGATCACTTTCCTCCAAGTCAAGAAAGATCTGGGAACAGAACAGGACACTGGTGACTGAAAAGAAAGTGCTGAAACAAGGTCAGAAGAAGCTAGAAGGAGCCACAAGTCATGCCACATGAGAGCCCACCATGATGCGGCTGCACTGGAAAGGGTGTGACACACCAACTGCATCTCCATGCGGATGGACGAGGCAGTCAGCTCTCCACTCCCAGGACACCACATTCTACATTTCCTCCTGACAAGCAGGTCTTCTGCTTCCCAGTTGCCCTGACTGCCATCCCTGGATGCACAGCTCTGACTGGTGGGGGTGCCTCACCTCCACACCCTCTCCTGGGCCTCGTGCCCACTGCCAAGACTCCATGCCTTAGCCTGTTGACTCTTCCAAGCTTCAAATCCATGCATGCAACTCCCATGGGATTTGCTTCATGGGATCCTCAGAGTCCACTCCACTTTCTCCGATTCTGCCAGCATTTCTCTCAGAATATGGTACTTCGGTATTCCTGACTGCTGCTTCCAGAATATGTACAACTCAAATATCTCATCTGTCTAAGGGACTGCACTTTTTGTTGAGTTGTCTATCTTCCTCATGCCCTATCTAACCAATCACCAAATCCTGATGATTTGACCCTTCTAATAATTCAAATGCATCCACTTCTCTCCATCTCCACAGCCACCACACAAGTCCAAAGCCATCATCATTTCTCACCCAGACAATTCATTAACCTTCTTCCCACTGTCTCTCCTCTTTAGAATCCAGACAGATCTTTTAAAAACACAAAACTAATTTTGCCAATCGCTTGCTTAACACACTTCAAAACTGCCTTCAGGATATATCCAGTGTCCTTAACCCATTTGCAGGGTTGCCCATGACCTGGCCATGTCCACCTCTTCAGCCGTATTTCCTGCCACTTTGCTCTTCAGTCCCTGGGCTTCTGCCACCCTGGCCCTTTTAAGTTTCAGAAGGACACCAAAGTCCTTCTAGCTTTCAGGCCTATGCACCTGCTGTTCCCATTGCTTTTCTCACATCTACCCATACCTTCATCTGGATAAATCTTACCCTTCCCATCCATGATGCTGCCTTCTCAGAGAGACTTTCCATGACCTTTCAGACTAGATTAGGTTTTCCTCCCTCCCCCCTCCCACTTCCTTGCATATATCTCCAGAGCATCTCACACTACCACTTTCTTCAAAATTGCAACTATGATCATGCGTGCCTCTCCACCAGCAGAGATACAACTTGCATTCTACTTAGAATTCCTTTAACTATAACCTGATTTTTGGTTAGCCACATTGGAAATTCCCTGCAGCTAATCTATGTTTTCCATTCTGTGCCAAGGAAGGGCCTGGACTAGAGGAGTAAAGAAAGCTCTAATTCCATGGATGGGGGATTACGGGATAAATCCCAAAGGGGTTACAGCCTGAGCAAAGGTATAGAATCAGGAGAACATTGGACACTTGGAGAGAAAAGAAAGGAAACTAACACTGAACTAAACACTCTCACAAACACAATCTCATTTAATCCTTCCAAAACCCTACGAAGTAAGAATCACCAGCCGAGTTTTATAGATGAAGCAACCAAAGCCTTCTTTTATTCTGTTTGCACTGTAGTCGTCTGTGCAGATCTTCCCCACAAGTTAAAAGCTTATTAAGGGCAAGTGGAATTCTCTGCCACCTCTTTTCCCCCATGGCCTCTGATACAATGCCTCACTATGAAGCAGACTGCCAAGCTGGCTTCAGGAAGGTTTCATGCGACTCTGCTCTGTGGTAACTCCTGCTCTCCTCTGCCTCCAAGTCCTGCTCCTGAGTCTAGACTCTCTCAGTCTCTTCTCTCCCCGGGGAGCTAGAGTGCCTTTGAGCAACCTTGAAGGGGATATAATGACCTCCTTAGAACTGCACTAAGATCCCATGGACAGCAGAGTGCAGAAATGAGAAAGTAAGATCACATTTCTTCCTTGGATATTCATCTTTTTAAAGCAAAATACTGCAAAACTTGTCTAGACTTTCTGATTCAGACACATATACTCCCTTTTCTTAAGGGTGATCAAGGCTCCAGATGATCTTCATCTGTATCAAGCCTGAGTCATCATCCATGGAGTAAAATTTTCATTTCCTTCCAATTTATCAGCAACTATTACATATTTCTATACTAGAAATGGAACTTGTTTCTATTTATACCCAAGAGTGTAGAGGTGCCACGAAGACAATGTGATTATGTTCAGAATAGTCATAAAGTGTGGAATGAACAGCCATGGCTGCAAAAATCCCTGTAGTCATCCAGTCCAACCTCTTGCCTTTGTAAAGAAGGAAAACTCTTAAATGTGTAGAAATGTAGGTCACACAGCAACTGGTTAGGGTCAAAGCCAGATCCAAGTCTCACCTTTCCAACCACACTGTGTGCCACACCTGCCATTCCCTGCCCTGTGCCACACTTGCCCTAATCAGGGGCCCATCCTCCCCAGCAGCCAGGAATCTATACCAAAAGGAGGGAGAAGAAAACCATGCACTGGGCATAAGACCCTTGCTATTAATTCTTTTCATGCATAAGTCAGTTTCACATCAGAACGGATGCTTCTATTGATATTTATTTTTAAAATGTTTTGAAAAACTATAAAGTACCATATAAATGTTAGATGTTTAATATAATTACTATATGATTTCTATCTGGGATGTTAACTCAACAGTTTATTACTGCCCTTTTAATTTCAGAACTGTTATATCTTTATGTCTGGACCCAGAATTTGGTCAAAATGAAAGCATCTGATTGGGCTCTTGATTCACGTTACTTGAAAATCCACCTCCCAGAGAGTGGAGAATGCGGAAAGAGGAATACTAATCTAGACACAATTCTGTCCAAGAAGGAATTGATTACATGAAAGAGGAATTTTGAGATAAAGTGATGTGACCCTGGAGTTTGTGATAGAGAAGGGAAAGATACTTATACATAGTAATAGTCAGAATAGGTTAGGTTATATATATATTATATATAATATTACTATATATATTACTATATATAGTAACAAACTCTGAAATCTCAGTGACTTCACACAATTAAAGATTTGTTTCTCACTCATGCAAAGTCAAACGAGGTTGTTCTAGTCTCATACATTTGCAACCACACCTCATCCATTTGCAGCCACACCACCTGGAAGATGACTTCCAAAGTTGCTGCACCAGTCGAAATTAAAGATGATGGAAGTACACATGGGCCCTTGATTGCATAAGCCTAGAAGTCTAACAAATCACGTCTCATTTCCTGCTCACAATGCTTTGGCCAGAAAAAAACCATGGGTCCTTAATCCAACTCTGCAAGGGAGACTAGGAAATGAAGACAGACATTTATCAAGTAATCCCACAAATGCATATTTGGTAAGGAGAGTCCACCAGATATACATTCCCCAGATTTCAGGAAAGTAAATATTGAAATGTTCAGAGTATCCCATTTGTATAAAAACAATTCTATATATGCCTTGGAAAAGGAAAGAATGAAAGAAAATACACCAAAATAGTAATAATGAATACCTCTAGTTATTTAATTGTTTGTAGGCTTTATTTTCTTTTTATATTTTTTATATTTCCCTAGCACTACTTAATAATCATGGTTTAGAATCCAGAAAAGTAATCCAAGTTTTTTTTTTAATTGTGAAACAAGTTCAGACCAGAGACAACTCTGACTCCATAAAGAAAATGAGTCAAAAGAAAAGGGAATTTCTTTAAAATGCACTTCTGATTAGGTAATCACAATTAGACAGCAAGAAGAAAAGTGAGAGACAGGCCCAGACATGACTGCGGTCACACGGAAGCTCTCTGACGAACTCTGATTTTTAAGTGCATCTGTGAAAGACAGTGTGCCAAGGGAGAAGGCAATGAGAGGGCACAGCCCTATGAACGACCATCCCAAAGGAGAGAGAAAGGAAACTTAGAGACAAAAAAAGCACATAAATTAGGGCAGAAATAAGCTAAGGCAAAGAGAGGGAATCACAGCTAACCGGGGATTTGGTGGCTCAACATGAAGGTGTCCCTTCCCACTACAGGTTTCTGCCAACTTGAATTTCTCTATCTACTCCAAGCCACAGCCATCCCTCTGCTGAGTTCCCAGAGCATTTGCCTAAAGTTTACCTAAAGCTGAATGGGTAAAGACCTTAGTGAGCTCTACACAGGGTCTTCACTGTCTAGCACTTGCCTCCCTCATCATCCTCACCTGCCACTCCACTGGCCCTGCCTCTCTGACTCTAGCTTCCAATGCCCTACTTTTACGTATTTGATCCCCACAGCCTTTGCTCATCCTGGAATGTTCCCTCCTCCCTCCCCATTGAACTACCCACTCCCAGTCTAAGACTAGCTTCTTTGTTCATGCCTTTACTAAACTTATCTTCATTTGTTTATCTGCTTATTTCAGGGTATTATCGGATTATCGTTGAATGTCTTCACTGTCAGCCTCCACAAAAGCAAGAACAATGGCTGGTTGTGCTCCCTGAATGGGGTTTCATTCTTTTTAGCCCCCTTTTAATTTATAAATGAGAATTCATGGGAGACATTGTTTTTCCACCTTATCCCTCTTTGCTAAGGAGCCAGTGTCATTGGGTAGTATGGTATTTTGAACCAGAAATCATGAAATGGGAGTTTTCATTTTTGCTCCCACTCTCACACAAACTCTACATGTGACCTTGCAACCTGGACATTTCCCCTCTCTGAAACTGCTTCCTCTTTTATAAAATGAAAGTTTAACCTAGATAGTGTCTGAGGTACATCTTCCAATGTATCATTCTAGATCCTTCAACAGACTAACAAGACAAAGCAGAAAAAGTTAGAAATTAAAAAGAGCAAAGAAAAGGAAGAATTCACACACTAAGTAAAAGAGACAGCCCAGTAGTTGCTTGAGCCTAAGCTCTGGTGTCTGAATTCCATTTCAGCAATTTGGTAAACTCAAAATCTTAGATTGGTTAATCTCCCCGAACTCTGACTTCCTCATCTATAAAATGTGACAAGAATACCTACCTCACAGGTTTAAGGCAAAGATTAAATGAGATAATGTATTAGAACACCTGGAAGACTATGTTAGGTCGTTTCCTCCTTCCCAACCCACTGCCACAGAATTTAATACCAGGTTATAATTAAATAGGGCATGAATTGAGACAAAAGGCTCAATCGTCTCTGTATGTAACAATGGTTTATGCATACTTCATTCCTCTGAAGAGGCCTTCTACAACTTAAAAACAAATAATTGCATCCCCTGAAAAATTCACAGGGAAGAGCTGTATTTTTTCATTCAAGCAATGGCTGTCAGATCCAACTACATGCAATGATTTTAAAGTTGCTTCCAAAGATGTTTACGTGGTAAACATCTTCATGGCACAATGGCAAGAACACAGCTTTAAGTCCATATCCAGGGGTGCCTGAGTGGCTCAGTGGGTTAAAGCCTCTGCCTTCAGCTCAGGTCATGATCCCGGGGTGCTAGGATCGAGCCCATCATTGGGCTCTCTGCTCAGCAGGGAGCCTGCTTCCCTCCCTCCTTTTGCCTTTCTGCCTACTTGTAATCTCTGTCTGTCAAATAAATAAATACAATCTTCAAAAAAAAAAAAAAAAGTCCATATCCAGACTCCATCACTGACCATGCACTCAGCTACGTTGACCGCCTTCACCCTTTTCTTCTACATCACAGAATAAAATGAGATTTCACTGGAGGAGGAGGGGAGGGGAAAGGGGGATATTTCAAACCATTTTTTTCTTCATCTTTTCTTTTAAACAAAAAAAACTGAATCAATAAACGACAGGGTGTTCGAGGCTGAAAAGACCTGCAAGAATGATCTCTTTCAGCCCGTCACTTGGCATTCAGTGGAGGTAAGAGACTTGAGCAGCTAAATGCAGTGAAAAGAGAAGATTGGACTTGGACGAGAAACCTGAGGTTAGAGAGCTGGCTCTGCCAGTTTTGTGACTGCAGGTTGGCCACCTTAATGTCTTCAAGGGCCCTCCTCTGTGAAAAGAGATAGTAATCACTACCTCCGTGGGTTAAGTGTGGAGCCAGTGAAACAAAGCAAGGGAGAGCTCTTTGTGAGGTAAAAGCAGTTTTCAAATGAAAAGCGCCACTATGATGCTTTGGACCTGCAACCTCCGGGCTTATAGGGTGTAGCCACTCACCCACTAAAGTATATCATTTCACCTTGCATATCTAATTTTGTAAATCCTGAGAGAAAAACGCTTATGTCTAACAAGCACTCTGGCACAGAATAAGTACACAATAATTTTTTTTTTTTTTTCTGTATGATCTAGGTGGAAAAGGACTAAAGTTTTTGAAGTCTCCTCGGAGTCAAGAGGTGGGTATTTGAAGTACCGAAAATTTCTGTCACAGGACAGCCCCCAAAGACCCCCTGAGCTCCAGTAGAGCTCTACCTAGCACGTTTCTCTCTCTATTCCCCAGGAGGAGTTGGTCCGATGATGGGGCTTACTTACAAGTCAGTCTTGGTACACACATACAGAAAAGTAGGTTCCCCAAAACAAAAGGAGGACTTTTGTTTTGGGGAACAAAACAAAAGGTTCTAAACCTCACCCATGTTGTTCTTCCCTTAAAAGCCAGTTTCCAAAATGGTCAGATGAAGGAAAAGTTAAGTGAAACCTCAACCTGAGTTGTCTGTCTAAAAAATTCCAACTGTCCTTGAGAAACTCAACAACCACATTCAGGGAATTCTAATTCTCTACAACAGAGGAGGAGCATAGGCCAGAACGGGTGTTACCACTAATGGTAAAACCAAGGATGTTTTTCCTGGATTACCAAACAGATGCTCTACATTCCTCCCAGAAACTAAATATCTTCAGGGTTTCAAGGGAGGCCTTCACCTGAAAATGTCCTCCCTGTTGAAGTTTTCAAACCCATATCTTCATAAGAACTATATTTTCTTTGGTGAATTAAGGTGTTACAATGATGACTATACAGGTTCCCAAGTGACAGAAGCCATTATTAGCTTTGTTTTTATTTTTGCTCAGTTGCATCTCCATAGCAGCCCACATTCACAGTGTGCTTTGCAATTGTTTCTTGGTAATAGCCTCACAAGATGTGTGGGAGGCAGAAAGAATAACCAGGATTAATATCTGTGTTGCCAGAAGGAGAGCCACATAGAGAATTGGCTACCGTCACCATTCAAACAGGATCCATCCTGAGACATCCAAGATCTGCCCCAATCTTGTCCTAAATTTACATTGTCTACATCTAGGATACAATACTTCTTTGGCTCTTGTTTATGACGATTGTGACCAGGTCTGAGACCAGGAGGATCTTGACCGGCAATAGAACCAGAATCAGAGATTTTGTACTTAGGATAGACCTTAATGATCATCTCACCAACCCCATTACTTACTGTTAAATGAGACCAGAGAAAATACTTTACCCAATTCACACAAGCCACTTCACTCCCAGTTCTGAGTGGTCTTGCCTTTTTATACCATATTCCATTGCAGTGCCTACCTTTCTCTCTTTACCTTCTTGTTCCCCCCCCCCACCCTCTTTTTCCATCTGTTTTCTCAATTTAAAAATTTACATTGCTTAAACTCCAAACAGGAGACCTTCAGCATTTATCTGCCAAGAGTCTGATGTTCTACCACCTGAACTGGGCCAGCCTTAGGATACCAAAAAAAGACTTTGATAATAACAACCAGGCAACACTGATGTAGTGTGTATATAACAGTCCCTCTCCTGCACTCAAACTCTATCCTCAAATGCAGCTACCAGCTTGCCCATATTTCCCTGAGTCTACAGCTATCCTCACACACCTTAGGTTTATTCTAGAAAAGACCAGACTTCCCTTTGGGCCCTGACAGATGGCCACTTTGCTATAATATGGCCAGGGCAGAGAGTACTGTAGGAAATGGGTCAACAGTATTCAGAAGAGTAATGGTTATCACTTCTATCTCCCCTACCGGGCCCTAACAGCAGGCTGTCTCCCCATACTCAGAGTGATTTATGCCTATTCTGCAAATGTCCCTCTTCAGAAAAGATGGATCATTTTCCCTCACAGCCAATCCTTATCTGCCAGGGACTTCCAAGCATTCCATCAATTTATAGTTAGCCCTGGGGTGCAAAAAACAAATTAAGCTAAAACACAAAATACAGTTCCTAAGCTCCTCTCCAACTCTGGCCATCTAGAATTCTGATTTTAGGAGTTCTCTCTTCCTCCCAACCATATATTTTTAGAAAGTTAACATTTCTGGGGCACGTGGGTGGCTCGGTGCGTTAAAGTTCTCTGCCTTTGGCTCAGGTCATGATCCCAGGGTCCTGGGATCAAGCCCCGCATTGGGCTCTCTGATTAGCAGGAAGCCTGCTTCCCCCTTTCTCTCTCTGCCTACCTCTCTGCCTACTTGTGATCTCTGTCTGTGAAATAAATAAATAAAATATCTAAAAAAAAAAAAAAGTTAACTTCCTGCCCTTCTTCTCTTTTTCTAAGACTACTTTATTATAATTGTTTAGAGCAAAGCCATAAATAAATGAGCCAAGTTAGAAATTCCTGGAATCTCTGCAAACAACACTAGTATCAAGCATGTAATCTGTCATTATTTGGTCAGTTTCCGGGTGAAGTAACAAAAAAAAATACAATTCTTCCCTGTAAATTCCCCCATGACGCACACAGGCCACGCCTACTCCAGAAGACAAAAAGGCGAAGTAACCCGACTAGGGCTCCAGACAGAGAGGGAGTCATTTCATTGGCGCCTGAGTCAGCAAAGGTATTGTCCTTATCACATCTTTGACTTTTAAAATATATTTTGCTTTTCTCCTTGGCCATTGTCTCTCAAACTGCCTTCTCTGAAGCACAAGCTTCTTCCTTCCTTTCTTGTCTGTCCCTGGTTTGGTGTGTGAGTTAGATCACAGTCAGATTTCAGAAAATAATTCTTTCTATTGATGGGGAGCTGAGGGACAGAAGAACTGGTTTCACATTAAGGCATTGGTCAGCGCAGCCGAGCCTTCCCTTGGAGGGAGTCTCTACTACTAAAACTATTAGGGGAAAACTAGAAATTTCCAAATCTGTCCCTTTCTTGCATCTATATAAGGCAAAGACCTTATTCTTGTGGGCTTTTTCTTTAATTTATCCAAGCTTTCATTGAATGTCTACTGTATACAATGCATTGGGTGGGGCACAAAAAGAACACAGAAGTTCTAAAAGAAGTTTATAGTCTAAGAAAGGAGACAGATACATATGAAAATAACTCAAGGGAGCGAAAAGAATGGGGAAAATGCTGAGTATAGGCTAAGTCATTCATTAAGCTTCTCAAGAAGCACAAAGCAGAGATGATTCCCCTTGCGGGTGTTTGGGTGGTAGCTGACTAGGCTGACAACCACTGGTGTTCTCTGTTGCAGAAGTCAAGATGGCCAAAGTTCCTGACCTTTTTGAAGACCTTCAGATTTTCAAAAAGGACAAGAACTGTTACAGGTAGGAAATCAATTCTATCTCTTGTAATTTAATGAGGGGATCAAGGTATATTAGAATCTATCTAGCAGTTACAGTAACTAGCATGGAGCCAGACTGGCAGAGGTCTAGAGATGCATCCTACCTCTGAAGTCAGGGCAGGTTCAGCAAAGATCCGGAAAAAGTAAGCATCTTGCATGTTACACTGAGATGACACTGACAGGGAGACAGCCATTGTAGGGAAATTATTTTTACAGTCTCCTAGTCACTAGTCTCCTAGTGAATTTCAACATCTACTTAGACACAGCCTCAGTCAGGTTCACATGACATGATACCGTAATGGGTTTTAATGGACTGCCAGAGAGAGAAACCAACTTCTGATCTGGATCTCAATCTGGAAGAGGTAATGGCTCCACAGCAATTTGAGCCTGTGAATGTACATACACAGCCAAACCTCATTCAGACATAAGGGAAAGATAAATGAATAAAATTAAAATTTATAGGATATGTTAAACAAACACGGTATTCCCATTACTAATACAAACTACGTTATCAAAATGTTGCTGGATAGTTCCCAAGTATAAATTATTAAATCTGTTTTAGTGAATACATGAAAGCAATGTGTAACACATGACTTATTTGGTTAAAATTAAATTAAATTAATTAAAATGAAGTGCTTCAAAAAGCATTTCTCTCTTGAGGAGGTTAACATTTTTCCCTGAAATTCAACTCCAGCTCTTCAATTTTTTAGCCAACCCCCATTTTTGAAGTTAAAGCACAGGTAAAGTTCAAGAACAGTCCTGATGATTACTAATTCCAAATTAGCGAGGCACAAATTACTGCATATATGTATGTATGTTTAGAAGTCCTTAATTTTCAAAGAGGACAATAATGACTATGTGTGTGTTACCCAAAGTTAATGTGGTCATTAAAATACATTGTCCAGTGACAGCAGAGATATAGCAAACAGAATTACATTCTCATTGTCTTGTTTGACAGTGAAAATGAAGAATACAGTTCTGAAATTGACCATCTCTCTCTGAGTCAGGTAAGCAAATGACTGTAATTCTGATGGGACTGCTGTTCTTTTTATTATTAATATATAATGTATTATTAGTTTCAGGGGTACATTTCTGTGATTCATCAGTCTTATATAATACTCAGTGCTCATTACAACACATACCTTCCCGAGTGTCCATCACCCAGCCACACCGTTCCCCCCCACCCCCGCCCCTCCAGCAACCCTCAGTTTGTTTCCTAAGATTAAGAGTCTCTTATGGTTTGCCTCCCTCTCTGGTTTTGTCTTGTTTCATTTTTTCCTCTCTTCCCCTATGATCCTCTGCCTTGTTTCTTAAATTCCACATATAGGATTGCAATCTTATGCAGTATTTTCTCTAACAGGAAAAAACAGCAATAGCTTGAATCTTAGAAAGTTTTACTTCGCCCTCACTAGAAGTTCAGATACATACATTTCTTCATCATAAGTGAGACCAACTGCCTCTCTACACTAATAGTTGATGACATTCTCCATGCTCAACAGATTTTCTAAGGGAAAGGTGGGAGAGAAATGGAGGGAAAGACAAGAGGGTTGGGGGTGGGGGAAGAAGAGAGGGAATGGGGAAAAGATTGATGAAATAGAGAGCCTTCTCACTAAATCTATTGGATAAAACTTCTACTGAAAGGGATCTCATTCAACAACCGTATGTAGCCCCTCAGTTTCCATTTTCCTTCCTCATAGAAATCCTTCTATGATGTGAACTATGACCCACTTCATGAGGACTGCATGTCTCTAAGAACCTCTGAAACCTCAAAGACATCTCAGCTTACCTTCAAGGAGGATGTGGTGATGGTGGCAGCCAGCGGGAAGATTCTGAAGAAGAGACGGTTGAGTTTAAATCAATTCATCACTGATGATGACCGGGAAGTTATTACCAATGATACAGAAGAAGGTAAGAGGTCAAGTGCAAATAATATCTTTGTTTTCCATTGTTAAGCAAATGGAGACAACAGAACACAGGAGAAAATAAAACCGAGATTCGAGTAACAAGAGGGCAGCCAGGCATCGGTTTGGTGACTATAAGGAAGGAAAATTAATGTTTATCCTTCTGCAGTGGGGAGAGAGGACCAGTGACCTGAGTCTACAGAATACTTCCTCATGGGCTCATATTGTGGCCATATTTTAAAGGTCATGTGACTTTTATCCTTACGGCAGAAAGCAGTTATAAACTGTTAGTGGGTGACCACTTAAAAGCTATATTCCTCCAGATACAACTACGCCCCTTTGGGTAAGCTATTTAACCTTCTTGCGCTTTAGTCTCCTCTACTGTAAAATGGAGATAATCAGAGTCCCTACTTGTTGTGAAGATTGAATGTGTCAATACTTGTAAGCTCCTGGACTAGAATAATGCTTAGTACCTAAATACCCAGTAAACGTTAGGTATTGTCATTCCTCCTCCTCCTCCTTACTACTACTACTACCTTTGTTAATACTACCAACACTGCTGCTTTATGAATGGTTGCATTATCTCTACATTTCACAACAATCTTACATTCTCATTTTACATTGGAGGAAACTAAGCTCAGTTACGTAAGTCACATAGTATGTAAGCAGGAGAGCTTTACACCAAATTTAGTTCTGATTTTAACAGGTTTATTTTCCCATGCCTCTACTGTTATAAGCCTCTACATGAAACATAAACCAAACATTTTTTAAATAAGAGCTTTTTAAGGTAACAGGTACACACTAATACACATTCACCTAGAAAATAGGAAGATACAAGAAAATGTAAAAAAGAGAATAAAAACACTAAGAGTTTTGTCACTGCCAAGACTAGAGAAAATACTGAAGTATTTGATTAAGGGTCCATCGGCAAATTAAGGTCTTTTTCATGTACCTACACACATATAAACAAACATTAATAGGATTATATGCAATTTTATATTCAGCTTCTTTCACTTAGCAATATATCAAGGGCATTCTTGGGTACCAGGTTTTCAAATTATAAGTAATAGATAATGAACATCCATCCAATAACATCCATATCATATCTTCATTTTTATCACCAGTTCCTTAGAATAGATTCCTAGACATAAAATTACTCAGAACAATGTGGATTTATGAAGCTGTTGTTATACACCACTGTCCAGAAAGGGGAGTAGACATTTAGACCTGTATCCTCAGGAACATACAATTCATTTTTTTCTCAGTGTATTCATTTGAAAAATGTAATAGTGAATGCTAGCAGTCTCCCTATTTCCTTAGAAACCTCCAAACAACCAAAATGAAAATATTTAATAAATAATCTATTTTTTAAAAATTACCCCCTGAGGAACTGAAGTTTAAAAAGAAGTAAGTAACCATGAGGATAATCCTAGAAACCACTTCTGCTGACAGGGTGACTTTTCTCTCTCAGTTTCTTCACCTGGATTAAAATATTCCTAATGTCCCTTCCATAGCTACTTCTGATGCTTGCATTAGAGCAGATATATCATCTGTGTTTATACAAAGACATTAATCTGAGCTTGTGTAATGGCTTTAGAAATCATGAAGCCCAGATCTGCAGCATACAACTTCCGTAGCAATGAAAAATACAACTACATGAGGATCATCAAATCGCAATTCATTCTGAATGACAACCTCAATCAAAGTATAATTCAACAAACTGGGGGAAACTACCTCATGGCTGCCGCATTACAGAATCTGGATGATGCAGGTAAGTGGAGAGCGGTCATTCTCCCCTCCTCTTAGTTTTGCATTTCTTTCAAACTTTCTTTCAAAATATATAAACCTCTCTAGATTCCTAGCTTTGTACAATTCTGCTAGAATAGGATGAAGCACAACAACCCCCAGTAAAATGCTGGGCAAGGACAGGAGCTTCAGCCAAATCAGGAAGCTCCACAAGAGAGAAGTTTCCAGTCTTTGAGAGCACTGAGTATAAAGCTTTCTGAGGAAGTATCTCCTTCAGTTCTCTCAGCTGTTATTATCCTTGGTTTTAAAGATGAGGAAATGGACTCTCAGAAATATTAAATGACTTACCCAGATTTGCCCAGAAGCCAATAAGGAGCAATCACTCTCCATTAGAAAGCCTGTTGCTCAAACTTACAAATAACAACAAACTAGAAAGAATCATCATCTTTGAGAACATAGTTGTGAAACAAAACACGCAATAAGCTGAGAATATGTTCTGGAGGATGAAATTTAGTGTCCAAGAAATTTCGTCACACAAATCCAGTTTCCATGGTGTACATATTTTAGCTTCAGGACATGTCCTCAGTATACAAAACTGGTTTCAGAATTTCAAAGAGGCTACTTTTTAATAAACAAACAGGGCTTTCTGGTTGGGCATACTTCAGATAACATGCTTTCCACTCTATGACATTTACAAATTATTTTGTGCTGTATTTTCCTACTTAATACTATTTCACATAATTTCCCCCACATATTGAAATAGCATATATATTTGCCATGTTTAATGACACTAGAATATTCAATCATGATACTATGCTGGTCTCTTGGGTTTGCTCTAAGTAACTCTATTGCAAATATTGTTGTGTATATAATTTTTTCCCTATGAGGTTATTTCTTTGGATCATACCCCAAAAATGGAACTCCTGGATTCCTAGGGATAAATAATTATACAGCTCTTATTAAGTATTCTTCTCTAAGGAAAACAACTACTTTTCAGGAGTGTATCAGCTTCCCTAAACCCCTCCATTTTAGGTTATTATGAACTCATGAGCTCAAAAGTTGAGGGGTCTTATCCCATTAATGTAATTACAAGAGAGTCAACAAATAGCCCCCAAGGATTTATTCAACATAGAAAATTCCAGAGACACTAACCAAGTATTTACCTGCCTAGTAAATATGGCAGACATTATAAAGGATAAAAGATGTTTGGAATTCCATTCTGGTATTTACACCATAGTTGGAGACTTAAATACAGATACACACAGACATGCACACACAATTTACGTAACACTTGATTTCATTCATATACAATGGATTTACTTTCTTTTTTGCTTTTCTCTTTGACAGCGAAATTTGACATGGGGGCTTACACTTCAGAAGATTCTAAATTTCCTGTGACTCTAAGAATCTCAAAAACTCGGCTGTTTGTGAGTGCCCAAAATGAAGGTGAACCTGTATTGCTAAAGGTCAGTCATTCTCGGTCCCCAATTTACTTTCATTTATATCCCATATCTTTGTGAATGATCCCAAATAGGCAGATACCCCTAGCAGAGTAGCACAATCCTCTTCTCTTCCTATCACAGTTTCCACCTGTCCACCCGCTCCACATGCTACTTCTCACCTATCCCCAGAGGCACTTCTAGGCAGGATCTATGAGAAAGTAAAATGGAGGTGGCCAGAGTAAATAAAAGGTAAATTCCCTTCTTCCTTCTTTTTCCTTACCCTGCCTGACCCTAGTCACCTCCCATCCCAGGGCATCCATTTATTCCACCCATCTTGAACCTTACTAACAATTTCCATCTGATCTATATAATGGTAGGTATTAGGACAATAGGACCTGATTGCAAGATACTCAAGTCAACTAGGAGCAGAGAGGGTTAATCACCTGCCAGTGGGTGCAAAACAAAAAACAGGGAGCCAAGACTCAAACCCTGGCCTTTTGACTCCATTGCCTCTCTCTCTTCACCGGTGTCAGCAATACCC
This sequence comes from Mustela erminea, assembly GCF_009829155.1. NCBI lineage: Eukaryota > Metazoa > Chordata > Mammalia > Carnivora > Mustelidae > Mustela > Mustela erminea. The sequence goes on from NC_045620.1 coordinate 104,444,155, forward strand.
CTCCTCCCAGACCCATCTCCACTACCACCTCTCCCTCAAACATAGACACACACATGCCCACTACAGCCTTAGATGTTTACTCCTAAGTTACTGGTAAGTAGGTGACTCTTATTTAGTAAATGTATAATGCAGACCCCCAACTCTACCCGGAATTTTTGTAGGTGCCATGTATTTCTCTAACTGGATGAAGTGAGGTAAAAGTGATATCTGCAGACTAGGGCAGTAGCTTCATTCATGAATTCATTCAACAGGCATTATTTATTGAGAGGCTTCGATTATTCAAACATAGTGTCAACAGCTGTGTAGACCATGGTGAGCCAAAGTCCCCAGCCTCATAGAACTTGGTCTTCTTGGGGACACAGACAGTAGATAAGCCAAACACCAGCAAGAAGTACAAGATGCTGTAAAGCAAATAAATAGGGTGGTGAGATAGAGAAAAATTGGAGAGTGCTTTTTACATAGAGTTCCCTGTGGGAATGGGATCTGCTGGTAGGAAGGAGCATGGTGCAAGAGGGCAGGTGAGGGTAAGCATTCCAAAGAGAGGGATCTGAGTGCATCTAGGACCTAGAGCTTCAAGAGTTTAAAATGCCAGGTTCAGAAATCAATGGGAACACTCTAAAACTGGGGCACAAAAGAAGGAGGAAAGATAAGCAGAGGCTAGTGCTTGCAGAGCCTTGCATTTGGGTTTCATTTGAGGTAAAATGAAAAGGCATTAAAGGGTTTCAAATAGGGAAATTTCCTAACTTCACTTATATTTTCTAAAATGGAGACTAGATCAGCCTGAAGACAATGGAGAAAGCAAAGAGCCTAACTAGGTGGTAATGATAATAGTCATGGGAGTGGAAGTAGTGAGGCAGGTAGAAATTAGACAGAACCGGTTAGATTTCAGAGATAGAACCAACAGGAGCGGGGGAGAAAATATATTTACTAAGATTGGAAAAAACTAGGAGAGGAAGGGGTTTGGGAAATAAATTCCTTGTTGCCATTGAAAACCCTTGTTGACAAGAAAAGCTCAAATGGATAATTAGTTGCTTCAGATTAAAAAGAACACAAAAGAATCATCTCAAGTTGAAAGGTGAATTTCACTTTTCCATGAAAGTATTGTTATTCTATTCATACTCAAAAGTATAGTACAGCCTAAAAAGATACAATTGTCAAAAACTATATTGTAAGGAGTCAGCTCCTAACATACTTGGAAGTGGCGGGGAGGGTAAATTTTTAATCGTTGGCTTAAATACGGAGAAAAACATCTCTAATGATAAATTATTTTCCCTAAGATTTTCCCACTTAGTGGTCAAATGTTTAGAGATCTCAATTGCTAGTGTTCATGTTTTATGCAAAGTGCTTTCTGCTTATGAAGGAAGGACAAGAACAATGTTTTTACTCTACCTGCCACGATATAGTGAGACACTACTGTCATTGGCAATCCTTGACTAATTTGGATTTCTTTCCAGTTAAGTAAGGAAATTAACTATTATGTGTAGACTGGGCCATACTCTAATAGGCATGTAATAAATGCTTGCTGCATGAACAAATGAAAGAAGAATCTATATCATCATATTACAGAGTCAGTGTCCTAAAGTGCTATATTTCTCACAAAGGCCAAATGTCCAGGGAGTGCACTCCAGTTTTTTGTCTGGAATCTTGTTCTCTAACATATCTCTGTTCTTCTTATCATAGGAGATGCCTGAGACACCCAAAACCATCAAAGATGAGACCAACCTTCTCTTCTTCTGGGAACGTCATGGCACGAAGAACTACTTCACATCAGTCGCCCAGCCAAAGTTGTTCATTGCCACACAGGAGCGAAAACTGGTGCACATGGCAAAAGGGCAACCCTCTATCACTGACTTTCAGATACTGGAAACCTAAACTTGACTCTGGGGTCTACTTACTTGTGAAGTGTTGACAGTCCATATGTACTATGTACATGGAGGAGTCAAATCCTTTACTCTTAGTCACTTGCTGAGCATGTGCTGAGCCTTTGTAATTCCAAATGAATATTTACTCTCTTTGTAACAGAGTGAGCAAGGTCTAATGCAAACAACACTAATATATAAAGTTATTTGTTATTTAAGAACACCCTATACTTTGCAAACTAGCAATCCGTTTAATTATTATTCTTCATAACAATCTTGGGAGGACCGGGGCTACTGACTATGGCTACCAAAAAGATTCTACCCATATTACAGATTGGTTAAGTAACTGAGGCAGAAGAAAACTAAATACCCACAATAGCAGTTGGAATGAGAAGCCATATGCCTAGAATCTCATTCCAACTGTTTGCCTTTAAGTTGCTGATGGACCCTTAATCAAATACTGTAAGTTTCTGGGACCTCAGTTTGATCATCTTTAAAACGGAGGAGATGATACTTACATCCTTCTTGCCTCAACAGTATTTTATGCTAATCAATGAGATCAGTTTAATAAAATACTTCTTGAATGAAACTACTGAGCCTTAAGAAAGCAAAGCTTATATATTTATTATCATTTATGTATACATATATTTATAAATATATTTTATGATAAAATGATATTATATTTATGGCAATTCCTTAACAGTCATCCTTAACAATAATAAAGTATTTTTTAGGCTAAATGAGTTTGACTTAGTTAAACAAGGCACTTTGGTCTGAGTCCTGCTTTTTGTAATATGTGGAAACACTGTAATTATGATAATAAATTTATATTAATACTTTATGCTGATAATTAACCTCCCTTTCATTCCTCTGCTTCTAAATTTGCTTCAGCTTTTTTGTATCATTCAATTTCACCTGCTATCAAGTCTTACTAGCTAAAATGGGATAAACTTAACTTTGGTAACCATGACACAACTGTAAATCTTTCTTTTCTGGAATGTAAGCAACATTCTTTCTAGGTTCTAAAAGTTGTGATCAAACTACAGCAATTTCTTTCATGAGTACTTTATAGTTTTCTGAGTACAGATTCTTTGCCTCTTTGGTTAGGTTTATTCCTAGGTATCTTATGGTTTTGGATGCAATTGTAAATGGGATTGACTCCTTAATTTCTCTTTTCCTCTGTCTTGTTGTTGATGTATAGAAATGCAACTGATTTCTGTGCATTGATTTTATATCCTGATACTTTACTGAATTCCTGTACAAGTTCTAGCAGATTTGGAGTGGAGTCTTTTGGGTTTTCCACATAAAGTATCATATCATCTGCAAAGAGTGATAGTTTGACTTCTTCCTTGCCGATCTGGATGCCTTTAATTTATTTTTGTTGTCTGATTGATGAAAGAATGATTGATGAAAGAAATTGAGGAAGACACAAAGAAATGGAAAAATGTTCCATGCTCATGGATTGGGAGAACAAATATTGTGAACATGTCTATGCTACCTAAAGCAATCTACACATTTAATGCATTCCCTATCAAAATACCATCCTTTTTTTTTTCAAAGAAATGGAATAAAGAATCCTAAAATTTATATGGAACCAGAAAAGACCTCAAATAGCCAGAGGAATATTGAAAAAGAAAGCCAAAGTTGGTGGCATCACAATTCCAGACTTCAAGCTCTATTACAAAGCTGTCATCATCAAGACAGTATGGTACTGGCACAAAAACAGACACATAGATCAATGGAACACAATAGAAAGCCCAGAAATAGACCCTCAACTCTATGGTCAATTAATCTTTGACAAAGCAGGATAGAATGTCCAATGGAAAAAAGATAGTCTCTTCAACAAATGGTGTTGGGAAAATTGGACAGCTGCATGCAGAAAAATGAAACTGGAGCATTTCCTTACACCACACACAAAAATAGACTCAAAATGGATGAAAGATCTCAATGTGAGACAGGAATCCATCAAAATCCTTGAGGAGAACACAGGCAGCAACCTCTTCGACCTCAGCCGCAGTAACCTTCCTAGGAACATCGCCAAAAGCAAAAGAAGCAAGGGCAAAAATGAACTATTGGGACTTCATCAGGATCAAAAGCTTTTGCACAGCAAAGGAAACAGTCAACAAAATCAAAAGACAACCAACAAAATGGAAGAAGATATTTGCAAATGACATATCAGATAAAGGGCTAGTATCCAAATCTATAAAGAACTTATCAAACTCAACACCCAAAGAACAAATAATCCAATCAAGAAATAGGCAGAGGACATGAACAGACATTTCTGCAAAGAAGATATCCAGATGGCCAACAAACATATGAAAAAGTGCTCAACATCACTCAGCATCTGGGAAATACAAATCAAAACCACAGTGATATACCACCTCACACCAGTCAGAATGGCTAAAATTAACAAATCAGGAAATGACAGGTGCTGATGGGGGTGCAGAGAAAAGGGAACCCTCCTACACCGTTGGTGGGAATGCAAGCTGGTGCAGCCACTCTGAAAAACAGTATAGAGGTTCCTCAAAAATTTGAAAATAGATCTACCCTTATGACCCAGCAATCATACTACTGGGTATTTACCACAAAGATAAAATGTAGTGATCTGAAGGAGCACACGTACCCCAAGGTTTATAGCAGCATGTCCACAGTAGCCGAACTATGGAAAGAGCCTAGATGTCCATCAATAGATGAATGGATAAAGATGTGGAACATATATACAATGGAATATTTTGCAGCCATCAAAAAAAAATGAAATCTTGCCATTTGCAAGGAGATGGATGAAACTAGAGTGTATTATGCTAAGCAAAATAAGCCAATCAGAGAAAGACAATTACCATATGATCTCACTAATATGAGGAATTTGAGAAACAAGACAGAGGATCATAGGGGGAAGGGAGAGAAAAATGAAACAAGATGAAACCAGAGAGGGAGACAAACCATAAGAGACTCTTAATCTCAGGAAAAAAACTGAGGGTTGCTGGAATGGAGGGGATTGGGAGGAATGAGGTGGTTGAGTGATGGACACTGGGGAGGGTATATGCTATGGTGAGTGCTGTGAATTGTGTAAGACTGATGAATTACAGACCTGCACCCCTGAAACAAATAATACATTATGTGTTAATTTAAAAAAATAAAAATGACAAGCTGAATACTTTAAAAAAAAAAAAAAACCTATCTAGCTTTCTTTCCACACTTTGTGTCCCACAAAATAGTCCCTCAACTATCCAAAGAATGTAGAAAGGGGTGTGGAACTGGCCTATGTTACTCAAAGTGGGACCAATTAGCAAGAGGCTTATTTGAGCTCATTTCAAAGAAAGTTTCATAATAATCAGGGCTTTCTAATAAGGTAAGGCAATTCCTTGACACCAGCAATATTCCTGCAAAGACGAAATACCTAATGGGATCTATAGAATCCTCTTGCACTGGGTGGGAGATCAGGCAAGATAATTTGAAATCCATTCAATTACTAAAATTCCATAAAGACCAACAGAACTCCCTCTGCTTTTCTGAAACTGTCTGTAAACAAGCCTCTTTCTTACTCATTAACCAAAAAGGCTCTTGCCCAGCTGCTATTGTTAACCATTAGGAAGGATCGCGGTCCTCGACAAAGAGTCCAAAATTTTCATTAAAATAATTGTCAGTTGTTGTATTTGAAGCATATTTGTATATAATTAATGTAAATATGAAGATGCATAAATCCAGAAACCTCTGCATGGCTCCCCGCTAAACTCCCCACTGGAGGCCAAAGTGAAAAGCCGCTATGATAGCTTCATGCCCAGCTGAGTGCCCAACTGGTGAAGCAAATGTGGCAAACAAGGACCCAGACATGACCCCCTCTCTACCCAACTTCTCAGCATCCAGGAGAGAGGTACCCTGACATGCAGAATACCGGAAACATTCCCCAGACCTCTTCATGAAACAAGCGAATAGGCAAAACAGGGGGCAAGCTTTTTTTTTTTTTTTTTAATTTATTTATTAGTCAGACAGAGATCACAAGTAGGTGGAGAGGCAGGCAGAGAGAGGAAGGGAAGCAGGCTCCTTGCTGAGCAGAGAGCCCGATGCAGGGCTTGATCCCAGGACCCTGGGATCATGACCTGAGCCAAAGGCAGAGGCTTTAACCCACTGAGCCACCCAGGTGCCCCAGGGGGCAAGCTTTGAAGGAAAACTTTCAGGCTGAAATAAGAGGAGTGGGGTGTGTCTAATGACTCAGGAAGACTTAAAAAGGAACCACTCTGAAAGCAGCATGGCACTTCCTCTAAAAATTGAAAATCGAAATACCATATAATCCAACAAAACTCCTTCTCTATAAACACCCCCAAAGAAGATGCCAATAGGTAGCTGTGCACCCATGTTTATAGTAGGGTTACTCACAGCAGCTAAAAGGTGGAAACAACCCAAGTGTCCATCCACAGATGAACGGATAAAGGTGGTACAAGCATACAAGGGAATATGATTCCGCCTTAGAAAGGGAGGAGATCCCGCCATATGATGCGACATGGATGAACCTTGAGGGCTTACTGCTTAGGGAAATAAGCCGACAATACCACCTAAATGGGAGTCGCTGAGTAATCAAAATCACACATAGAAAGTGAAGTGATGCTTCCCCTCCCCCGTCCAAAGGGAGGGGTGGATTTCCACTTTAATGGGGATAGAGTTTCTATTTAGGACCATAAACAAGTTCGGGATTTGGATGGTGGTGAGAGTTGTACAACATAGTGAATGTACTTAATGCCATTGGACTGTGCACTTAAATCTGGTTAAAATGGCAATTTCCGTTACGTGTATGTTGCCTCGGTTAAAAAGAAAAAAAAAATTAGAAAAGAGCAGCCACCCTGCCGTACTAAGAACTTAGAGCTTTTAGATTCATGAGAACGTTCACAAGTAAAGCTAATATGCTGGTGACGCGCTCCGAATTCATCAGATTTGGGGTTTACCTTATTGTTTTCAGAGCTCCTGTGACTCTGAGGGTGTGAGAGGAGTAAGGCGGCCCTGCCTATGCTGCCGAGCGGGTTTTCGTAACCGACTCCACCCAACTCCACGACCGGCAGTGCACGGTCCCTCAGAAGAAACCAGCCCGACTCTCCCGCGAACGCGGTCGCAAGTTCCCGCAGCCGCCTTTAATGTCCGGGAGCTGCACGTTCTTCCAATCAAAGGGCTCCCGGGGAGGGCTCGAAGGGTAGAGCCAACCGGAAGGCCCCTATTCCTTTTGTCCCGCCCTCTCCTGCTTCCTATTGGAGGGTTTCAAACCCACAGGAGCCAATGAGAGCGAGAGGACGCGTTGGGCCCGGTCCGTAGCTTCAGGCGCGGGCTTTGAAGAAAAACTGTCGCGGAGGTGTCATGGTGCCACCGGGGCCGTCCGCAGCCGCGGGTGAGTAAGATCGTGAGGCCCTGCGTCTTGCAGACGCTCCAGCAGGGGCGGGGAAGAAGGGAGGCCACCGAGTCAGTTATTTTAGCGGGAAGTGTCGGTCCGCTCCCGTGCCTCAGTCTCCCCCTTGGGCGTTTCCAGTCCAGAAAGCGCTGATGCGAGCCCAGGCCCTGGCCCTGGGTAGGGAGAGTAGATGCGGAGCCAGATGCCTTATAGGCATCTTCCCCGTAATTCCTGCAGCAGCTCTGCAAAGAGACGTCATTGTCATCTCGTTTAGATGGAGACCCTGAGACCCCTTCCCCGGGTCGCACACCCCAAAGGAAGCCAAGCGCTCCCTAACCCAGATTGGGCTCCAGGCAGAGCCTGGGCGTGGTCCTCTGTGCTGCCGCCTGATCTTTGACAGCTGCCAGGAGGCGGTGTCTGACCCTAAAGGGGGGCGGTGGACGCGGTTGGGGGCGAAAGGGGGGCGTGGGCACTGGAAGTTGGTTAAATCTGCACCGAGAACTGAGGGTCCTGGGTTCCCTGATCTCTTAAACGTACCTGGAGCCCTTAGCTGCCTTTCAAAATATGGCTCAGAGGCCACCAACTCCCAAAATGCACACAGTGTTTTGATAGTTTCAGTAATACTACCTGTTGACTATCTGCTAGGTCATGGGCACTGTCCTAGGCACTTTACATAACAGCCCTTAAAGATAGGCATTTCTGTCTCTATTTTATAGGTTCAGCAGCAGTGAGGTTTGCTAACTTGCTAGAAGCCACAGCGCTGGGATTTTGACCCGGTCTCTCAGCCAGTGCTCTCTACACTGCCTGGCACAGTAAAATGCATAATCCTCAAAGTTGTCTCCTAGGGATGCATCAGAGCTGGATATCAAAACACACAGCAACTCAGTTTAATGAAATTAAGAATTGTTTTGCACCCCATTGTCTTTTTTTTTTTTTTTTGGTCATTATTGAATTTTAGCCTTCTCCAACCACCTATTACTCCTCTCACTCATTCCCTGCTTCTGAACTCTCATAATTCTTTCTTTGACCCTTTCTTAGGATACCTAGATTTTTCCCTATATTGTAATTATTGTTGTTTATTTTATTTTCACTCCTAGATTGAAACTTCCTGAAGACAGAAATACTGAATTTTCATACCCTCACAAATGCCTTGCTTAGAAAGTCACCATGTAGGGGCTCCTGGGTGGTTCAGTGGGTTAAGCCTCTGCCTTAGGCTCAGGTTATGATCTCGGGGTCCTGGGATTGAGCCCCACATCGGGCTCTCTGCTCAGCAGGGATCCTGCTTCCCCCTTTCTCTCTGCCTGCTGCTCTCCATACTTGCAATCTCTGTCAAAAAAATAAATAAAATCTTTTTTAAAAAAAAAGAAAGTCACCATGTAATAGATGTTTGCCATGAACCCCCTAACCTATTTTGTCCTCAGGCTCAAAGAAAACCATGTAAGGGTTTGTGGCAAAAATCTTCATCCCTGTCGAAAAACCAAAAAACAGTAAGACCAGACCAAGTGGCTCCTGGGTGATTCAGTTGGTTAGGCATTCAACTCTTGATTTCAGCTCAGGTCTTGATCTCAGGGTCATGAGTTCAAACCTCACATTGAGATCCATGCTGGGCGTGGAGCCTACTTAAAAAAATAAAATATTAAAAAAAAAAAAAAAAAAAAAAGACCAGGACTGGTTAACCAGCTCTGATAAGCCAATAACAGATTTCTTCATGTAAAACATAATACGTTATAGCTGAGAACAGTGACTGTGAGCAAGGACTCTGGAGTTGGATAAACCTGGTTTCAAATCCTGGTTTTGCTACATATTAGCTAGGTGATTTGGGCATATCATTTACCCTCTTTAGATTTCAGCCTGTAAAATACCACATAGGATTGTTGTGTGGATTAAAGAAAGTAATGTAAGTATGAAGAGTTTAGTATAGGACATGGCATACTGATAATATTTTTAATATAGACATTAACTTGGAGGCAAATTTGTGGGTTTAGGAACTTTGTAACATATGGACAGTCTAAAGCCAAAATTATTACAGAAGAGTGCCATCTTTTAGAATATTAGTTAAAATCTCCAACTAGGGGCACCTGGGTGGCTCAGTGGGTTGAGCCTCTGCCTTCAGCTCAGGTCCTGGGATGGAGTCCCTCATCGGGCTCTCTGCTCAGCGGGGAGCCTGCTTCCCCCCTCCAATCTGCCCCTGTGCCTACTTGCGATCTCTCTCCTTCAAATAAATAAATAAAATATTAAAAAAGAAATCTACAACTAAAGTTCTGCTGTTTGTTTTCCTGCCTATTTTGCAGAAGAGCGGCAGAGAAAGCTCCAGGAGTACCTAGCAGCCAAGGGAAAACTGAAGTGCCAAAACACCAAGTGAGTTTGTCTCACACAATTATGCAAGTTTTGTTGCCCTCGTTGCTACTAGCAACTTAAAGCCTTTCAAAACATAGTCCTTTGGGGGTGCCTAGGGGGCTCAGTTGGTTAAGTGTCTTCCTCCGGCTCAGGTCATGATCCCAGGGTCCTGGGATGGAGCCCCATGTTGGGCTCCCTGCCCAGTGGGGAGCCTACTTCTCCTTCTCTCCCTGTTTGTACTCTCTTTCTCTCTCTCTATCAAATAAACATTTTTTTTAAAAGAAAGGACATACTCTTTAAAAAAAAAAAAATAGCCCCTTTTGGGGCGCCTGGGTGGCTCAGTGGGTTAAAGCCTCTGCCTTCAGCTCGGGTCATGATCCCAGGGTTCTGGGATTGAGCCCCGCCTAGGGCTCTCTGTGCGGCAGGGAGCCTGCTTCCTCCATTCTCTCTGCCTGCCTCTCTGCCTACTTGTGATCTCTGTCTGTCAAATAAATAAATAAAATCTTTAAAAAAAAAATAGCCCTTTTGTTTGCAGTCTACTCAAACTGCATTGAGAGCCTATGATAACTCAGAAAAGAGTACATTGGTCCAAACATAACAAAAAAAAAAAAAAACCTGAGCAGGTTAAGCACTAATATTATGACAGTCTCTAAAGTGGGGGAAGTGGGGAGATCTACAGTATTACCTACAATGCTGGAATTTTTCCTATCCCTGCGTTTATTCCTGGGGAAGTGATTCTTGTGAAGGCTAGAAAAGGTCAAGGAGTTGAATGACCCTGGTTTTGTTGTTCCTTGCTAAGGCAGGAGAGCCAGTTACAGTCAGTCCTCCATAGCTGCACACCAACATCCTCCAGCCCAACAATGGTCTTTGGCCATTCTCTCAGCACTTACTCTTGAGTTGGACAGAATATGACTGTTTCACTTTTATCTTCCATCAACATCTTGCCATTGTAGTGGTGTTATTAGTCCTCTTGCTTAACATTGATATATTTTCTCCTCAAAGAAGAGGAAGTGAATTTTTACAAAGTTAGCTTTGACCTTTTATTTTAGTTTCCTTTAACTTTGGAGTTTTACTCAACTCTATTTCCTTGATTAAATAAATTTAATTCATTTATTCAACAAATATTTATTTAATACATATAATATATCAGTCACTCTTGGTTCTGGAGATGTGGTACTTAACAAGACAGAGAGGTCCCTCCCCCTCCAGGGTTTATGTTCAAGATGTGGGAAACTAACAGCAAATCATGATCAAAGTCCCTTTTAGTCTGGGAATTGTTTTTGATCCATGCAGACTGAACCCTTCTAAACTCCTCTACTTTCCTATCCACTGTTACATTTTCTGCTCACTGGCTAGATTTCATATGTGCTCCTGTTCTTTTAATTCTATCTCTTTTTTCACCTCTGAATATTCATTATCTGAAGTTACTTAAAACTTGAAAATGGAAGTTTTTCAAAGAAGCTGTTAATTACCTTCTTGACATCATATCTCTACAATATTGCATACTGCAGTATTCAAGAAATGATGTTTCAATGAACAACAGTATGTGAATATGAAGAAGACATGTATTTCATTAATCTTGTTAGAATGCTGCATTTATGCATAGGACATTTCTGAAAGGATCACAAAAAAATGGGTAAGAGTGGTGTGGTTGCTGAGGAGTAGAATAACAGGACTAAGAAAGGGGTAATAAGGAGACTTTATTGCATATAATTTTGAATTATTTTACAATATACAGAAATTCCAATGATTTAAAATTCTAATCTTAATAAATCTTAATCATCATACTTCCCAGGCCTTGCTGATCCTTCTGTAGTAAGAATTAATCTTATTTTGTCTTTTATAGGCCTTATCTAAAAGCCAAGAGCAATTGTCTGAATCCTCCACCTTCTAAATCTGTAAGTAGAAATTAGTCTTTCAAAAAATAATCATTTTTCTGATGGAGGCATAATACTCCATAGTGTATATGGACCACATCTTCCTTATCCATTCGTCTGTTGAAGGGCATCTTGGTTCTTTCCATAGTTTGGCGACCGTGGCCATTGCTGCTATAAACATTGGGGTACAGATGGCCCTTCTTTTCACTACATCTGTATCTTTGGGGTAAATACCCAGGAGTGCAATGGCAGGGTCATAGGGAAGTTCTATTTTTAATTTCTTGAGGAATCTCCACACTGTTCTCCAAAGAGGCTGCACCAACTTGCATTCCCACCAACAGTGTAAGAGGGTTCCCCTTTCTCCACATCCCCTCCAACACATGTTGTTTCCTGTTTTGTTAATTTTGGCCATTCTAACTGGTAAATTGGAAGGGGAGGTGAATCATGAGAGACTATGGACGCTGAAAAACAATCTGAGGGGTTTGAAGTGGCGGGGGCGGGTGGGAGGTTGGGGTACCAGGTGGTGGGTATTATAGAGGGCACGGATTGCATGGAGCACTGGGTGTGGTGAAAAAATAATGAATACTGTTTTTCTGAAAATAAATAAATTAATTAAAATAAATAAATAAATAAAAATAATCATGTTGTGGGTGTCTGGGTGACTCAGCCCATTAAGTGGCTGATTCTCGATTTCAGCTCAGGTCATGATCTCAGGGTCATGAGATCGAGCCCCACATCTCAGCACGGAGTCTGCTTGAGATCCTCTCCCTCTGCCCCTCCCCCTGCTCATGGACTCACTCTTTCTCTCTCTCTCTCTCTCTCTCTCTCTCAAACAAATAAATTAAATACATCTTTAAAATATAGTCATGATCATTTGGGGGGCACCTGGGTAACTCAGGCAGTTGAGTGACTGACTCTGGATTTTGGCTCAAGTCATGAGAGTGAGAACCTGTGGTCTTAACCACTTGGGTATGCTGCCATGAAGTTAAATGGCTCATTTAAAGGGAACACCTATATTAGATCTTCCAAGCTACTAACAAGCTATGCTTCCTAAACAGTTCAGCTATATTATGGATAGAGTGGTAGAGGATCCTCACATTTTCAAGGTTTAAATGGAAGAAATTAGCCTTCTGAAAGGCTACATATAACATCATTAGACACTGAATGATAGAAAATATATATAAGAACACTGGCAGATCATGATGTGATCACTGGGTTAGACTTCTACTTCATGTAGATTGAATTAGTGTAGCACACAAGTATTAAACGAAAAATCTGCTGGGAAAAAAGCGTCCTCAATCAGAGTTCCCAGAGGCTTCTCTGGGAAGCTGACAATACTGATTACCCAGTTGTGAAGATAAAAATTAAGTGGGAAAGGCAAGTATGGAACAGGATGAACTAAGAAGCCTAGGCAAATAATAGTCATCATTACAATTGTATAATGCCTTATAATTTATAAAAAATTTATAAAACATTTTCATACCTAATTATAATAGCTAACATTTGAGTACTTATCATTCTGATACTGGGTGAGACACTTAAATATAATATCTCAATTAATATTCAAAAGAACCCTGTAAGAAAAGTGGCCTTATGATTTAATGTCCAGATACCTTCATGAATAAAAGGAGGTACTGTTATGTTGGGCTAATGATCATAAATAAAAACTATCTTGTGAAAAATAGGATGTTATGACACACTTCCTAGAAGATATATATCATTATTGTTATTTTACAAATGAGAGGACTAAGGCTCAAGGAAATTGAATACTTTGCCAAAATTATACAGCCAGTAATTATACAGACTCAAGACTTGAACAAAGCTCTTCTGGCATACTCTTACTGCAGTGTTGCTACTCAAAGGAACACAAAGTTTTTCATTTTCTGTTCCTATCTGGCAGTTTAATATATTGAACCAATATCTGAAAGGATTCCTTGGAGCCATACCCTTAAATTTATTGAGAAACTATGATATATAATTGTTAAAAACTGACTAGGTCCAAATCCTAACTTCTTCATTTTCTAGCTAAATGATCTTGGGCAAGTTATTATATGTGCTGCCAAAGCGAACATGACCCTGGGCAAGTTATATAACTTTATCTGTAAAATGAAAATAATAGGAGATTTCTCATGGAGTTATTCAGAGGAAATACACACATACACACACACACACACACACAATACATATATATATACATATAAACATATATATATGTTGAGAAGTATGATAGGGTAATGAACTATAAGCTTCTAAGCACAGAAATCTAGGTTAAAATTTTTGTGGTTAACTGAAACAAAAAGAGACCCAAGGAAAAAGGGAAAGGTGTTATGTTTTCCTTTTTTTTTTTTAAGATTTATTTATTTGACAGACAGAGATCACAAATAGGCAGAAAGGCAGGCAGAGAGAGGAGAAAGCTGGCTCCCCGCTGAGCAGGGAGCCCAATGTGGGGCTCTATCCCAGGACCCTGAGATCGTGACCCAAGCCAAAGACAGAGGCTTTAACCCACTGAGCCACCCAGGCACCCCTTCATTTTTTTTTTTTTAACATTTTGTTCATTTGAGAGAGAGAGAGAGCATGCACATAAGAAAGAGAGAGAGAGAGCAAGAAGAAAGGGGAAAGGGAGAAACAGACTCCCCAATGAGCAAGGAGCCCAACATGGGGCTCCCTCCCAGGACCCTGAGATCAAGACCTGAGCTGAAAGCAGACACTGAACCAACTGAGCCACCCAGGCACCCCATGTTTTCAATTTTTAAAGAAGAATATATTTGTATGGTTTTCTAAATGAATTATAGTGAGTGTCAAATTTCATTTATCTTAAAATGCCAATATTTACACTGTGCCTGAAATTACATCCTTTACAACTAATTTAAACTAACAATGAAAAACTTTACTTTAAATGTTAACTTTAAAAAGTATGAAAAGGCACAGGGTTTGTCAAAGTTATTTTGGACATATATGAACAAAAGTGCTTGAAAAACACTGATAAGATGAGTTTTTGCAATCTCTTTCAGCCTTACTACAGCCCTTATTTCATCATATCATAATTTTTTTGTGCATATATCTTTTCTATTAGTGCTCCTCAGGGGTAAGTATCTTCCCTTCTCATCTTGCATGCCCTTAGAGTCTAGCACAGTGCCTAGCATATATTCAGTAAACCTGCTGTAATACAAACCCTCGTCATATCCTTTGTGCATTTTCTCTCTCCCCTGGCTTCATATGTCCAAAATAAAGTGACCAAATTCAGTTTAGATCAATTGTTCCCTCTTCTACAGTCTTTGATTTTTTTTGTTTTAATCAGTTTGATCCATCAATTCTGCAGTGAGTCATCAGAGACCAAGAGTTAGAGACTGAATTTCCACCTTCAACCCTGCCCCTAATACCCTGCCTGACCTTCGGCAGCTCACTTTCCCTCTCAAATGAAGGGGCTCAATTCCAGTCTTGGGGGCACCTAGATATGGCTCAGGGGCAACCTTGATCTCAGGGTTGTAGGTTCGAGCCCCATGTTGGGTGCAGAGATTACCTAAAAATAAAATCTTAAAATAATAACAATAATAATAAAATTTCAGCCTTAATTCTCTGTATTTGCATATTGATTGCAGGCTATTCTATTAGCCTGATGTCTCTTCTAAGTCTAGATTTTCTCTCAATGTAATACTTAAAACTGCAGAACCAGTTCTACCACTTACCATAAATTAGCAAGGTCAGGCTGATCGCAAATAAAGATATAAAAACTGAACAAAAGAGAAAATATTTGCAAGTCATATATGATAAGGACCTACTATCCAGGATATATAAAGAGCTCTTGCAGGTCAGCAATTAAAAAGACAAATAATTAAAATGGACAAAAGACAATAATAATAATAATAATAAAATGGACAAAAGATCTATATAGACCTTTCTCCAAAGGAGATATACAAATGGCCAATAAGAGATGAAAAGATGTTCCATATCATTACCCATCAGAGAAATGCAAATAAAAACCACAATGAAATACTACTTCATACCCACTAGGATGGTTATAATAAAAAAAAGACAGATAACAAGGATTGGGGAGGATATGGAGAAATTAGAACTTTTATACAATGTTGGTGGGAAAGTAAAATGCGGCAGCCACTTTGGGAAACAGTTTAGCAGTTCCTCAGAATTTAAACAGAGTTACCATATGACCTAGCAATTCTACTCCTATGTATATATCCAAGAGAACTGAAAACATGCTCACACAAAAGCTGATAACAAATGTTCACAGCAACATTATTCGTAATAACTAAAAAGTGTAAACAACCTAAATGTCCATCAGTCAATGAGGGAATAACGAAAATGTGGTATATCCATGAAATAAAATATTTATTCAGCCATTAAAAGTAATGCAGTGCATGTGTGCAAACAAGGAGTATAGGAGAATTCTCTGCACTTATCACTCAAGTTTGTTTTGAACCTAAAACTGTTCTTAAAAATAAAGTTTTTTATTGAAAATTAGTGGTGAAGACTGACACATGCTACAATATGGGTGAACCTCAAGAACATTCTGCTAAGTGAAAGAAGCCAGACACAGAGGGCCACATATTGTATGATGCCATTTACACAAAATGTCCAGACTAGGCAAATCGGTAGAGGCAGAAAGTAGATTAGTGGTTGCCACTGTTTGTGGGGACAGGGAAATGAGGAATGCCTTCTAACAGGTATGGGATTTCTTTCTGGGGTGATGAAAATATTCTGGAACGAGAGAGTGGCAATGGTTATACAACCCTATGAATATACTAAAACCCACTGAATTACAAACTTTAAAATGGGGAATTCTTTGTGATACAAGTTATATTTCAATTTTTTAAAAAAGGAGAAGAAGAAGAACGCCTAAGGATGCCTGGGTGGCTCAGTGAGTTAAATGTCTGCCTTCAGCTCAGGTCATGATCCTTGAGTCCTGGGATTGAGTCCCACATGGGGCTCCTTAATCAGGGGGGAGCCTACTTTTCCCTCTGCCTGCTGCTCCCCCTGCTTGTGCACTCTCTGTCTGACAAATAAATAAATAAAATCTTTAAACAACAACAACAACTAAGGAATAGCACGTTAGACATGTTTGGAAACTTTGATACCATCATCCCTGCCTCTTCAGTAAGCAATAATAGAGTGGTGAGAGGTTGATGTAAACACTGGGACTCAAGCAATAACCCCCTATAGCCATGTGGTTATCCATCCATCTCCCTGCCTCCCACTTCCAACCCTCCCCTATACCACGACCAGCAACACCACCATTCGCATACCATTCTAGAGCGGACATCTCTTTGCCCTTAATGCCAAGTGGTTTTGGTTACAGACTTTCTTTAAACATTCACAAAATTTACATAGTAATTCTCAACAATATTACCAAATCAAAAGTAAAGAGTGGTAACTCTAGCACTCCCATATCTTCCCCTGGAGACATATAATCTACAAATCTGCCAAATTCTCCTTTCTGAAACTTGTTTTTAGTGCAAATGCTCTGGAATCCACAATTGCTCCAATTATTTACTGTATCAATTCTAATCTCCCATCCCCTGGCACCTGGGTGGCTCAGTGGGTTAAGCCTCTGTGTTAAGTTCAGGTCATGATCTCAGGGTCCCGGGATCGAACCCCTCTCTCTCTGCCTGCCTACTTGTGATCTCTCCATCAAATAAATAAATAAAATCTTAAAAAAAATAAAGAACTGCTTAAAAATTTTTTAAAAACTAAATAAACTCCTATCCCTAGTGTTTTTTTAATTTTCTATAACCTAGTCCTACCTTTCTTATCCAAGATTAAATCACATGAATGAAACATTTACTTGTTGATAATGTAGAATCTAACCGTAAAACCCTGTCCTGACTTTACAAGTATAACTAACTTTCTACTGAAATGTAAAACTTCATTGAAAACGATTCCAGAGTATCTCAGGTCTCCCAGCACCTACCATCTATCCTTGCCACTGATCTCCAGGGATGAGACAAAGGTTCTTGAGTGACCCTGTGACCTTTACAAAAGCAGTGTTGTTTAAAAAAAAAAACAGTGTAGCAATACACAGTACTACTAGGAAGAACTTGGGAGGTACCCTAACATTAGTTTATTATGTATATATCTTTCCAGAGTCCCTAGAAGGACACTTCATTTGGGACATAATGGGCATTCAGCAAATACTTGTTCAACTGAGGCAAATTTTATTTTTAAATGTAATTTTTGTGTGTTCACTGCATCTCTGCTTAATTCTATCAAGTTAAAATATTCTGGTATATTTCTAGTGAAAGCTCAAATTATAAAGACCTTATAGGGACACGACATCAAATGGCTCCATTGGTTGAGCTTCTTGACTCTTGGTTTCAGCTTAGGTCTTGATCTCAGGGTCATGAGATCGAGTCCCTTATAAAGCTGCAGTTCGAACCCCTCATTGGTCTCTATGCTCTGCACTCAGTGGAGAGTCTGCTTAAGATTTTCTCCCTCTCCCTCTGCCCCTCCCCCAACTCGTGCCTTTATTTTCTCAGATTTAGCTGTCTTAAATGAAATTCTGAATAACTAATTTTTTAGTTTTTTTACTAATTTTTTTGTTTTTAAAACTGAGTTATTGTTATGAATTTATTTTTTTGATGTGTCTCTTTGTCTTTTTTAGCATATTATACCCAAAAAAGATGTTACCAATCGTGTTGCTTTGCCTACCAAAGGTACAAGACCCATCAGCATTAAACTCCAACCCAGACCTGCCAATAATACAGGACCCCAGAACCCAAAGTTGGAGGCACCAAAACTTCTGGGTAAAAGGCTGACTTCAGGATGTGTTTCTTCTAATTCAAACTGCAAGCCTTCCAGCAGTTATCAACCACAGCATAAAGCTGGGCCATCCACTACTGGAGAATTATCTAGAAAAACTATAGTTTCACTTAATGTGCAAGAATTGAAAACTGCAAAGCAGCAGGTAGCAGATCAAGGAACTACTAAATATTCAGACTCTGTGGACAATAACCATATTGAACATGAACACTTGGATAGCTGTCTAAAAGAGATAAACAAAGAGAACTTGCCCCAAACCTTACCAGACTCTGAAAGGAAGTCAAATCCTGAATTATGGACAATAAGTAAACCAAAGACTAACTCTTATAATCAAATCAAGAGCAGTTTGGCTCCCAAACAAGCCTTGGGCAAAAGTTCCGGGAATAGTGCTGTTCTGAAAGACAGAGTTAATAAACAATTTGTTGGAAAAACACAAATTAGGATACCACCAGTAAAATCACAGCAACTCTCTAGAGGAACAAATCTTGCCAGACCAGGAGAAAAACTCCCAAAGACAGTTCCCTCTCACAATGTTCAGATCCTTAGTAGAACTCAGGCACCAAATAAACCAGTGGTCAAGGATATAAAGGTTAATAGAGATAAATATGAAAGACCAAATGAAACTAAGTTTAAATCACACATTGTTACTGAACAGAAAATAAAACAAACCAAATCCTGGACATGCCCTACTGTGCTTCAGGGAGGCTTTAATAACAGACATCCAAACATTAAGCAAGATCAGAAATCCACCCGACCTTGTTTTAGAACTCAGACATCATGTGCACTGCAAAATTCAAGAGCCATAAGCCAAAGGCCTAATTTGGCAGTTGGCAGTTTTAATTCGGTCATCCCAAGTACCCCTAACATAACAACAAATGGAACCAATAGGAATAAATGCAGCAACAGCTATCAACAAAAAGCACAGACTTTGGACTCCAAGTTGAAAAAGACTCTTCCCCAGAACCATTTTCTCAATAAAACAGCTCCCAAAACTCAAGCTGGTAACAAAACCATAAGTGGAGGAAGAGTCCCAAATGAGACCCAGACTAATCCAAATATTAAGAAGAAGATCACAGCAGAGGATCGAAGGTACTTTGCTTAATTCCATAATTTTGCAATCTAAGATTAGGCAATTGACCATCAGGAATATTCAGGCCATAAATAAGGGCTTCTGAGTGATTTTTAGCCACAACCCTGAAAGAAAGAAGATTGGAAGCAAGTATAACAAATATTGACTTGACAGACTAGGTGGGACATATGTGTGTTATAAATTATTCCCTGTAATTTTCTGTATGCTTGAAATTATTTTTTAAAACAAAATTGAAACAGAATGTTTGATTAAGACATAGGGGTTGTAGAAGCAGGCTACTCGTTCAAGAAGTACCTTGCAGGAACTGAACAACAGTGTAAGAGGGCGGAGTGGGAAGAGCCAGAGTAGTGGTTTTGTATAGCTAGGAAGTGGGGAGTTGGTAGTCCCTTGTTAAGCAGACCAGTGGCTACATCCAGGAGCGTTATCAGGGAAGAAAGAACAGGAAACCTCCATGAGTGTGAGCAGGCCAAGTTTTGAAAGGTAAGCTAAGACAAAGAGGAGCAGCGAGTTCACACCCAGAGTTCAGACAGTAGAAATGGGGATCTCAGGGTGCTGGAGGTTCACATTAACATACATGTAGCTGGAAACCAAGCCAAAAGTCTTCACACTTTCTTCACTGGACTAGATAGAGTCATAGTGTGGTGAACCTCCCAGGAGAAGCACCTTTATACACTTGGGTGGGCTAGAAAATAAGGAGATTCCTGACAAGGGCTAAAGGAACATGTAAAATTAGATGGTAGGTAGAAGGTATACAAGGTATAACAGGATGAAGAGAGGGCAGGGTTTATTCTCTGAATATAGCCCTGAATACTACCACCAAGTTCTCTGCCCTCCCAAAGAAACAGAAAACAAACAGCTTAATTTAGGGTGATGTGATTGAGAGAGAAAGGCTGAACTGACTTTTTTTTTTTTTTTTTTTTTTGAGCTGACTTCTTTAGATAGAAGGATCAAGGAGGTACTTTCAACAGTGACATGTGATCTAGGAAAAGGATAGTGACAAAAAGAAGGATGAGCCTTCTGAGCAAAAAGAAAACTGAGTATAAAGACTCCAAGCTGGTGAATGAGGAAATCAGAGTCCCTCCCCCTGGAGCCCACTGTCTAGACCAGATAACAGATGTTGGGTCTTTAAGACAGTGTGGGGTGTGCGGTCTGTGTTTGATTACACAAGATGAGTCTGGAGCAGGACAGACCACTCACTCATTGCTTGAGTGTTCCTTCAGCACCTACAGAGTGTTGGGCTCCTGGGAGATACAGTGGTGAGAGCACACAGTCACACTCTAACTTCATGGAGCTTTTTTTCTGGTGTCTATGTGGAAAGTACTAGAATAATAAAATCACAGCACTGAGGTCCTGGGAATAAGTTGGCTTAGAAAAAGTTAAGTTTCCCCTTCATTTATGATTGGAAGGAAGTCTGAGAGAGGAAGAATGTCAGGAACATAGAGGAAACACATGCCAGACATCTCAACTTCTGTCATTAAGCAGGTGGTTACCATGAGGGTGAAGGAGTTGGGGCACTTGGGGCTGAAATAAGCACTATGGATTATGCTCTGGAGTCAAGGAGAGAAACGAGGGTTAATTAGTTATTGACATTCTGGAAGGAGCAAAACCATAAGGTCAGAAAACAGATCGGTGATCACCGGCAGCTGAGGATGAGAAGGGTTGACTACCAAGAAGCATGAAGGAATTTTTGAAGGGATTATATTATAGTTCGGGTGACATGATTTTGTGAATTTGTCAAATCTCCCAGAACCATACACTTCCCAAAAAAGGTGAATTTTGCTATATTTTACTGAACCCTTGTGGGTTCTAGACACTGAGCTAGGCACTGGGACATCCAAGGTGTCTGCCTTCATAGAACTTGCATTCTAGTAGAGAAGACAGAAAATCAACACATTGATGAAATAAAATAATACACATAATTATCTCTTCTAAGAGGTGTCATTTGAGCAGAGGACTGAATGAAGATGATAATTCAAGACCTTGAGACAGGAATGAGGGTGGATCAAGTAACTGAAAGAACATCAAAGCTCCTGGTGGGGATAGAGTAAGAGGGAAAGGGGTATGAGCAGTGACATGGTCTGTCTACACTTTAAAAACTACTTTGGCTACTGGGCACATGATGAATTTGTTGAGAGTGAGCGTGGAAGCGAGGACATGAGTTAGGAAGGAAGTTGCTACAGCATTTCAGGAAGAAGGTGACAGTGATACAGACTCGGGTCATGGTAGTAGAGATAAGCCTACTGGCTGTACAATGTTGTGTCAGATGTGAGAGAAAGAAAGAACTATGTAAAGACAATCCCTCATTCTAGGTCCCAGCAACTGGGTAGATTGGGGTACTATATACCAATATAGGCTATTTGGGAACAGGTTTGGAGATGAACATCAAGACCTTTATTTTAGAGAGCATTAAATTTGAAGTGACTGTCAAACATCAAATTAAAAAACACCAACTAGGCAGTGAGTTTTATAAAGTTTGGGGCTCTGGGGGAAAATCTGGCTTGAAATGTACATCTGTGAGTTATAAACATGTAGTAATTTAAAGAAGCTGAAGAGCCTACACTCACATGCTTGAGTCTATGGGTCTTGGTACCTCTTCCAACAGTAACCTGTTGACTGCTTAGAAGCAGGAGCGGGTGGAGGAGAGTGAGGATTAAGATTTGGCCACCATCAGAGACTAGCTACTTACGATTCCTGAAGTTATTGATCTTGTTTAGGAAGAAAGGTGGTCATGTGTGGCCAGGAGAGTGCTAATGAACCGGGAAAAGTGGGTGACTCTGGCCAAGACCCTATTAAGGGCAGAATGCAGGTTTGGGGGGTCTGGTTGAGTGGCAGATAGAGAGCTTATGGTAAGAGAAATGGAGTGCTGAGTTTGTGATCTCAGAGGTGGAGGGATATTTTAGGAAAGCAAATGCCAGAAGTAATATACAGGTGAAATAAAAATTTTTAGAGAAAAATAATGAAGAATAATCATGAAGTCAAGGAATTTGAAGAGTGACATCCTAGTAATCCCTCTGCAATCTGCCTTCTGAAGGATAGGAGCAATTGTGCTCTTGAATTTTGCAGTGCACATGATGTCTGAGTTCTAAAACAAGGTCGGGTGGATTTCTGATCTTGCTTAATGTTTGGATGTCTGTTATTAAAGCCTCCCTGAAGCACAGTAGGGCATGTCCAGGATTTGGTTTGTTTTATTTTCTGTTCAGTAACAATGTGTGATTTAAACTTAGTTTCATTTGGTCTTTCATATTTATCTCTATTAACCTTTATATCCTTGACCACTGGTTTATTTGGTGCCTGAGTTCTACTAAGGATCTGAACATTGTGAGAGGGAACTGTCTTTGGGAGTTTTTCTCCTGGTCTGGCAAGATTTGTTCCTCTAGAGAGTTGCTGTGATTTTACTGGTGGTATCCTAATTTGTGTTTTTCCAACAAATTGTTTATTAACTCTGTCTTTGTGGCGATTACCCATTTGTAAATTGTTTTTAACTCCATTCTCCTGACTTTGTGTGTAGTTGAAGGTATTTAGTGGTACTCAATCTATGCATATCTTATACTTTGAAAGTGTGACTTACATACAAAAAGAAACCTAAAGCATTTTCCCATCCCCCAACTCTTAATTTTATAACAGGAAACAACTGGAAGAATGGCAGAAATCTAAGGGGAAAATCTATAAGCGGCCTCCTATGGAACTTAAAACAAAAAGAAAAATAATAGAGGAAATGAATATTTCATTCTGGAAGAGTATGGAAGAAGAAGAAGAAGAAAAGAAAGCACAACTTGAACTGTCCAACAAAATTAACAGCACTCTAACACAATGTCTGCAACTCATTGAGGAGGTGAGTAAGGAGGATAAGTTCCCAAAGCTTTGGCCTAGAACTTTATAGTTTTGTTTTGTTTTTAAGTTTTCTTTTTTTTTTTTTTTTTTAAGATTTTATTTATTTATTTGAGAGAGAGATCACAAGTAGGCAGAGAGGCAGGCAGAGAGAGAGAGGGAAGCAGGCTCCCCGCTGAGCTGAGAGCCCGATGCAGGGCTCGATCCCAGGACCCCGAGACCACGACCTGAGCCGAATGCAGAGGCCCAACCCACTGAGCCACCCAGGCACCCCGAACTTTACAGTTTTTAAATATTTTTCTTAAATATAGTGTAAGAGAGATAACCTTGATCTTGGCAGAAATTCATCTGCTTTTTTAAATATAGAATAGCAATAATAATGATGGCATGCACTTAAATAAAGGTTCTTATATGCCAGGCACTGTTCTAACACTTTATTTATATGATCTCGTACAATTATCAATAACAACTATTACCATGCCCACTTTACAAATGAAACTGAGGCACAAAGAAGTTGGAAAACTAATCCAAGCAGTCTGCCTCTTAAGGGATCCAAAAGGAATTTTGCCTTCTTTAGGCATCAAGGTCAAGGAGTGATATGAAGCTGAAGTCAAAGGCAAGATCATGTATAAAATTTGGTTATCCTGATGACTTTGGGTAGCTATAATTGGCAGCTAAATTGTATCTTGGATTCTGCAGATAAGGATAAAGGAGATGGTAAGCAAAGTCTATGATCCCTAGGAGATGCCTTGAAGGAAAAATATATTAATTAAAAACAATTGGGTAGACATCTATACTAAGTTCCTTGCCTGAAGCAAACCAAATTCTGTCCTTTGGCTGATGGCATTGGACAGCAACAGAAAAAGGAAACCTTCAATGTAGCTCTATTCCAGGCAATTTTTTCACAAAATTCAGTTAAACATTAATTATTTCCCCTTGATAGAACTAAAGTTCAGTTCTTTTTTTGTTGTTGCTCTTTCTTTTATTTTCATTGTATTAAAGAAAATGCATGAATACACTCTTTAACAATTTTTGTTTTAGATTTTATTTATTTATTTGGCACAGAGAGAGAAGCAGAGGGAGCTACAGAAGGAGAAGGAGAAGCAGACTCCCCACTGGCCAGGGAACCCAATGTGGGACCCAATCCCAGAAACCTGGGATCATGACCTGAGCCGAAGGCAAACGCTTAATGGACTGAGCCACCCAGGCACCCCCATGAATACATTCTTATTATTAAAAACATTTCAGGGACAATTGGGTGGCTCAGTTGGTTAACCATCAGGACTCTCGATTTCAGTTCAGGTCATGATCTCGGGGTCATGAGACTGAGTCCCATGCCTGGCTTTGCACAATGCCTGCACACAGAGCCTGCTTAAAATTCTCTGGCTCCCTCTGCCCCTCCCTCCCTCTAATAATAATAATAATAATAATAATAAAATTTAAAACATTTCAAAGAGAAAATGACTAGACCTCCCCACCAAGCACATCTGTGCATGCATGCACACACACCAATTATGCATCCCAGACTTCTCCCTAGACCTGACCACTATTGCCAATTATCCATCCAGACAGCTTTTATGCATGTACAAACCACTTGGGTAGGCACAGAGAAAAATGAAGTATATATTTTTGTGAGTTGCAATTATTTTATTTCAGATTTTTATATATGCTCTTTTGTTGTCTTTTCTTGTATTTCCCTAATATTCGTATTAAGCTGGCCCTGATAGTTAAGTTGGGCATTTTCCTCTTCCCTTGTACTCTGAAAATAGTTTATACAACATGAAATTATTTTTTCTCTGAAGCTTTAATAAGAACTTGCTCATAAAGT
Source organism: Mustela erminea (assembly GCF_009829155.1). NCBI lineage: Eukaryota > Metazoa > Chordata > Mammalia > Carnivora > Mustelidae > Mustela > Mustela erminea. The sequence goes on from NC_045620.1 coordinate 104,469,116, forward strand.
CATCTAGACTATGAACCATAGTTTTGGGTATATCTTTTCAATTTTTTCTGTGACCATTGGTCTATTGGGGTTTTGTATTTCCTGAGCTAATTTTAGTGATTCTGTGCCTTTTATTTAAAGATTTCTCTATCAATCTTTTTAAACAGCCATCTCTGCGGTTTTAATGATTTTTTTCCTCTTGCATCAATGTCTGAATCTGTTTTTATGTTTATTGTTTTTAATTAGACTTTTTAGTTGAAAGCTTAAATCATTTACGTCAATCTTATTTTCTTAAAAATACATTTTAACGCTATAAATTTGCGTCTGAATTTAGCTTTGGTCATATCCTTTATGTTTGATTAGGTAAGGTTCTATATTGGTCAGTCAACTCAGAAAAACAGAAACTGCATCAGGTATTCTAATAGAATGAATGTAATGTAAAGGGTGTTTCACAATGTTTTATGTAAGTTCCCTAGAAGCAAACCCAAAGAGGAGAATTTGTGTGAAGGTAATTTATTAGGAAGAGGGTCCCAGGGAAAACAGAGAGGATTGGGGATGTGGGCCCAGAAGGGAAGGAGAACAAGAAGGATGTGGTATCAAACAAAATCCATGGAATATAACTGCGGCACAATCCCACGGGGGAACTCTGGAGACTGGATCAGAGCTCTCAGAATCATCCTGATCAGGGCAAGGAACCAATAGTATTAATACCTCCATGATCATTGATTAATGGCTGCCCTTGGGGAGATAAAAATTCCCAGGCACCCTGACTCTCTGGTACATACAAAGAGAAGCAGATGCTGACTGTTGGACATTAAAGAACCTTGTAAGCCTCAGTGCACAAAAATGGTACAGGGACCATCAGAGGAAATGTGGGTACTACACACAGGGCTGACAGCAAAAGGGAACCTGAGGTAACAAAGATGCTAACTTCAGAAAGCAGCTATCACCCAGTGGGCTTAGGGGAATGAAGAGAGATTGAGGGTATTCGAATCTAGAAACTAGGAGGGGCGCCTGGGTGGCTCAGTGGGTTAAAGCCTCTGCCTTCGGCTCAGGCCCTGATCTCAGGGTCCTGGGATCGAGCCCCGCATCGGGCTCTCTGCTTGGCAGGGAGCCTGCTTCCTCCTCTCTCTGCCTGCCTCTCTGCCTACTTGTGATCTCTATCTGTCAAATAAATAAATAAAATCTTAAAAAAAAAAAAAAAAGAATCTAGAAACTAGGAGAAATAAACTCCAACTCTAAGGAAGCAATACTATCTAGCAGATGCTGTACCAAAAACTGGTGGAGGGACCCAGCAGGGCTGGGACTCAGACCTTGAGGAAAGGATGCCACCCACTGGGTGCTTTTGCCTCTGAGAGAGCACAGTGAGACAGGATCTGTAAGCGCCAGGATAAAAGGTAGAGGCTAGAATCTACTGTTGCTGCCAGAGTGAAGGACCATTGCTGGGGTGGCGAAAGAGGAAATCCCTCTCTTCTCCATGCCCACAGTCTCCCTCTATTTCCCCATACTGGCAGAACCCTGTGCTGTGAAAACAGTGGGTGACTTACAGAATTTCAGCCCCAGTGCCCCAAAACAGGATAAAAGGTGGGTTTGGAGCTAGGAGGCCATAGGTTAATAATTAACAAGCACGCTCATTATTGTTCATCTCTAAATAGTTGGAGATTTCCATTTTGAGTTCTTTAACCTGAAAGTTATCTTAGAAGAATATCCTTTAACTCCCAGCTAGAGTTCTGTTTTGTTTTGTTTTTCCTGACTATCTTTTTTTCCAGATTCTAATTATACTACATTGTAAATGTAGCCTGTTATGTGTTCTGCTTGATTGAATTTGTTGAAATGCATGTCTGATCAGTTATGGTGAATGTTCCATCTCTTATTTGGGTGTTGGAATTCCTGATTAATAGATATTCCCTCCAGAACTCTCAACTTCTCTTTCATGCCCTTCATTTCTCTGTTGACACACTGAGTTGTGGGAGAATCCCACAGCCAAATTTTCAGCTCATTGATTTCTTCTTCAATTCTGTTGAGATTTATGCCTCTTTCATGCAGTGTTGGTTTTCTCAGACATTGAGGATTCTTGACTGTGAGCTTACCTTTGGGGCCTCCCCCTCTCAGGAGGAGTAGGAGGCACTGCTTAGCTGAGTGTGCCAGTATCTGGGTTTCTGGTCATGGTAACTCCCCATATTCCTCCTGGTCCATGTCACTCTCTGCTCTGGATACAAGCCAGAAGGGGACCAAATTAGTGAGGATATCTTAAAGTTACTTTTTGTGAGAATTAGTCCTTTTTATATATGCTGCATGGATCTTCAACACACACAAATATACACACCCCATGACCCTTGCTTACCTGTGCCATCCTTCATACTTCTGCTAGAAACATATGGAAATTCTATTCACTATTCAGTGTTCACATTATTATGAATATGTAAGAAATATATGAATGTTGATTCCTGTAGGGTTGGGTTTGGTTTGGTTTGGGGTTTGGTTTTGCATAAAAATGTAAACATATTCCTTACCTTCAGCTGTGAAAAAACATTTTACAATTTGGTCTCGTGTAACTCTTAAAGTTGAATGACCAGTGTCAAAACTTATTGAAATACACTGTTTAAATGGATGCATTTTATTATATGTAAACTGTACCTCAGTAAATTTGAATTTTTTAGAAATTAAGCAAAAGCAATCAGACTGATTTCTGCATAACTGCTCTGATGAACATTAGATGTGAGAATAACAGCAAAATGGTAATAATTACCTCTGGGTATTTTTTTTTTTTTTTTACAGGGTGTACCTTCTAATGCAGTATTTACCATATTGTCCAGTATTCCTGAGGTTGAAAAATTTGCTAAATTCTGGATCTGTAAAGCAAAGTTGTTGGCAAGTAAAGGTCCCTTTGATGTTATTGGGCTGTACGAAGAGGCCATTAGAAATGGGGCAACAGTGAGTATCTGTCTTGGGTGGGTAACTTCCAGAAAATTCTCTCATGTTAGTTGTCTGTTGTTTGCAGTATGGCAGTCATACAATGTAATTGTAAACTTCTAATTTACTTCATCAATTATACATAGATTATGAAGCACAAGTCCTTTATTATGTACATTTAATTAAAAATTTATTTGCTAAATGACAGTGCAGACAAAAGGTTGATATCCAGGATCTATAAAGAATTCCTCAAACTCAACACACACAAAACAGATAATCATATCAAAAAATGGGCAGAAGATATGAACAGACACTTCTCCAATGAAGACATACAAATGGCTATCAGACACATGAAAAAATGTTCATCATCACTAGCCATCAGGGAGATTCAGGGAGCCAGGTGGTGGGTATTATAGAGGGCACTTATGGCATGGAGCACTGGGTGTGGTGCATAAACAATGAATTCTGTTATGCTGAAAAGAAATTAATTTTTAAAAAACCTATTTTATTCAGTAGAAATAGTGTTTCATGTAATAGAATTACTGTTCTTATTAAATGAATGTGTCTCACTTTACACTCATCGTAGAAATATGCACTTGTAGAAAGTAATAGCATGGAAACTTACATCAATATGCAGTACTTTAAAAATTATACCTCATCATAAAAAAACTAAAGATACATTAAGCCCAACATATCAATATTCACACAGCAATAATTCAGAGCCAGTACATGAAAAAAATTTAATTCTAAAACTTACTGAAACCACTGTCTCCATATGACTTTTTTTAACAAAGACTGCATCCAAGTTTCATAACTCTTTTCACCTAAATGTCACTTTCCATGTCATTTTCTATTCTACCATACCTCTTCCCATTGTTCAAAATCAGAGTTGTAGATGTACATAGTTTAAAGAGTCAAAACCATCCAGTAAGTTTCCTTCCATAAGGGCTCCCATTTCCCACTTCCCAGAGCAAACAGATTATTTTCATATTTACCTGGATAGTTTCAGATAGTATGCTTAGATTGCTATTTCTTGATTTTTCAGTTTTAGAGATGATTTGTAGATTTCCAACTATGCAGGATAAGAATTTAACCCTCTTTCTGACACGTACCCTGCAAATTTTGCCATCTTCCATATTTCCATTAGAGTCATATGGAAATCCTGGTCACTGTTGTTATAAATAATACTGTGTTCGTATTGTTATGAATATGTAAGAAATACATGAATACATTGAACCATGTAATACATACTAAGGTTATTTTACCTTTCAAGCATGATCTTCTAATTTTCCTGAAGTTAATTATTGTCTTGTTTTCCCTTTGCTTAGTTTTCTGAGTATTTATTAGTATATAATTGATTCCAAACTTTTCTCTATCTAAATTTCTCAATATTTCTTTTTTTTTTCATTCAAGTTAGTTAACATATAGTGTAGTATTGGTTTCAGCAGTAGAACTTAGTGATTCATCACTTACACGTAACACAAAGTGCTCACCACAAGTGCCCTCTTTAATGCCCATCACCCATTTAACCCATCCCTCCACCCACCACCCCTCCAGCAGCCCTCAGTTTATTCTTTATAGTTAAGAGTCACTTATGGTTTGTCTCCCTCTCTGTTTTCATCTTATTTTATTTTTTCATCTGTTCCCCTATGTTCATCTGTTTAGTTTTTTAAATCCTACATATGACTAAAATCATTGATACTTGTCTTTCTCTGGCTGACTTATTTCGCTTAGCATAATACACTCTAGTTCCATCCACGTTGTTTCAAATGGCAAGACTTCATTCTTTTTGATGGCTGAGTAATAGTCCATTGTGTATATATACACCACATTTTCTTTATCCATTCATAAGTTGATGGACGTTTGGGTTCTTTCCGTAATTTGGCTATTGCAAATAGGGCTACTATAAACATTGGGGTCCATGTGCCCCTTTGAATCCAAATTTTTGTATCCTTTGGATAAATACCCAGTAGTATAATTTCTGGGTCTTTAACTTTTTGAGGACTCTCCATACTATTTCCCAGAGTGGCTTTACCGCTTGCATTTCCACCAATAATGCAAAAGTGTTCCCCTTTCTTACATCTTCGCCAACAACTACTGTTTCCTTAGTTGTTAATTTTAGCTATTTTTACAGGTGGGCAGTGGTATCTCCTTGTGGTTTTGGTTGGTATTTCCCTGATGCCAAGTAATGCTGAGCATTTTTTCATGTGCCTCTTAGCCATTTATATGTCTTCTTTGGAGAAATGTCTGTCCGTTCATGTCTTCTGCCCATTTCTTAATTGGATGATTTATTTTGGGCGTATTGATTTTGATGAGTTCTTTTTTTTTTTAAGATTTTATTTATTTATGTGACAGAGATCACAAGCAGGCAGAGAGGCAGGCAGAGAGAGAGAGAGGAGGAAGCAGGCTCCCCACGGAGGAAAGAGCCTGATTTGGGGCTGGATCCCAGAACCCTAGGATCATGACCTGAGCCGAAGGCAGAGGCTTTAACCCACTGAGCCACCCAAGCGCCCCTTGATGAGTTCTTTCTAGATTCTGGAGACTAACCCTTTATCAGATATGTCATTTGCAAATATCTTCTCACGTTCCATTGGTTGCCTTTTAGTTTTGTTGATTGTTTCCTTTGTTGCGCAGGAGTTTTTGTCTTGATGAGGTCCAAAATTTCTCAATACTTTTAAAACATCAGATAGCTTATCGATTTCTTTTTCTTATTGACCCTTCTCCCAGAACTTTCTGACAAGTTTCAATCTCTACAGGTTGCTCTTTACCACTGTCTTTACCTATTATTCTGGGACCTTTCACCATTACCCTCACATTCCCATTTCTATCAGCATTGCCTGTTTTTCTTCTCCAGTGCTTTTCTTCTCTCTCTGTTTTGTGTTATTGCTGTTGGTAGTGATGGTTTTTTCTTTTTTTTCTTTTCTTTTCTTTTCTTTCCTATTGTTCATGAAAAGCTTTACTCAGATGCCAGTAAAAACTGAGCTGTATACAAAGAGGTGGATTGAAAAAGCTCTGGACACACAGATGAGGTTTTACCACAGGGGGATCTGGCTGATCCAACTAGTTGAAGAACCTTCAATATCTGATCTTTCCTCTAAAATTGCCCATATTCTCTAAAGAAGGATCTGGAAATCAGGTTACCAGTGTTGTGGGGGAGAAGAGAGTTGGGAATCTCAACCTTCAGCATGGAAACGTTCATTTATCCCTTTTTTTCAGTGGGCATCCCCACCTTCAATAGTGCTTGATATTACCCAGAGACTTGGAAAATACATCTTCAGTTTTCTGTTAAGATAAAGACTTGGAGGGGCACCTGGGTGGCTCAGTCGGTTAAGCTTCTGACTTTGGCTTGAGTCACAATCTCAGGACACTGGGATTCTGCCTGGCGTTGAGCTTCCCACTCAGCAGGAAGTCTGCTTCTCCCTCTCCCTCTGCCTCTAGCTCTTTCCCAGCTTGTGTCTGTCTCTCTCTCAATTAATAACATCTTTTTTTTTAAGATTTTATTTATTTAATGAGAGAGATCACAAGTAGGCAGAGAGGCAGGCAGAGAGAGAGAGAGAGGAGGAAGCAGCCTCCTCACTGAGCAGAGAGCCTGACGTGGGGCTCAATCCCAGGACCCTGGGATCATGACCTGAGCCAAAGGCAGAGGCTTTAACCCACTGAGCCACCCAGGTGCCCCAATAACATCTTTAAAAAAAAAAAAAAAAAAGACTTGGGGGCCTGAGTGCTGAACAGATGCTCAAGTCCTCCTGATTTTGACCCCCCACTCATTTTTGAGCCTTTCAGAAAGGCCCTGGGGTTGAATCATGTTGTTTCTCAGCCACACTGCCAGCTTAGGATTCAGCTCTTTCCTGTCGGTTAAGTTGGTTATCTCTTCCTTCTACATTCTAGCTTCCAAATCTTGTTGCTATTTCCTCTATTCTTTGTAGTTATTGCCTCCTTTAATCCCATTATCATTTCACTAGAGTTTCCATAGGGATTAGAAATAAATGTATATTCAATCCATCGTCTTTAACTAGAAACCTTTAAAAATGTAAAATATGTTTGATAAATGTTTTATATAATTCAGACTTTTCGCAATGTACTCTGTGCATTTATTCCCATTCCCTTAAGCTTGAAGTACATTAGACTTTGTGAAAATGTATGAACAGCTTTGCTTTTATGTTCTGTTGTCAGTTTACATCTATCATTTATTTGATAGAGAATCCCAAATCAGAAAGACCAAGCTCCTTCAGGAATCTGCTTCTCCCTCTGCCTGCTGCTCTCCCTGCTTGTGCTCTCTCTCTCTCTCTCTCTCTCTCTGAAAAATAAATAAATGAGTGAAATATTTAAAAGAGAGAGAGAGAGAGAGAGACACCTGGGTGGCTCAGTTAGTTAAATGTCTGCCTTCAGCTCAGGTCATGATGCCAGGACCCTGGTATCAAGTCCCACATCAGGCTCCCTGCTCAGCCAGGAGTCTGCTTCTCCATCTGCCAGCTGCTCTCCTTGCTTTGCTTGTGCTCTCTCTCTGTGACAAATAAATGAATGAAATCTTTAAAAGAGAGAGAAAGGCCAAGCTCCAAATATAATATTCCTATGAGATATTACAGTTCATTTATAGTGTCCTACTTCATGGAATGCTTTAGATACTTTGAAAAAGGAAGTCTATCTCAGATAATTTTACCAGAAAAGTAATTTTTTTAAAGATTTTTTTTATTTTTTTGACAGAGAGAGAACGATCTCAAGTAGGCAGAGAGGCAGGCAGAGAAAGAGAGAGGGGAAGCAGGCTCCCCACTGAGCACAAAGCCCAAAGCGGGGCTTGATCCCAGGACCCTGAGATCATGACCTGAGCCGAAGGCAGAGGCTTAACCCACTGAGCCACCCAGATACCCCAGAAAAGTACTTTTTACTATTACCAGGAAAGTACTTTTAATAATAATGGCTTTTTTCTAATGTTTTGTTTTTTATGTTATGTTTAATATTGTATTTTATATGTTATGTCTAATGTTATGTTTTTGTGTTACTAAATAAAAGAAGAAAGAACAGAAAGACTAGGGAAATTATCCAAAATGCTAGCTAAAGGCTCTATTTGGGGGAATGCCTCGGGGGCTCAGTCGTTAAGCATCTGCCTTCAGCTCAGGTCATGATCCCAGGGTCCTGGGATTGAGCCCCGCATCAGGCTCCCGGCTCAGCAGGAAGCCTGCTTCTCCCTCTCCCACTCCCCCTGCTTCTGTGCTTCTCTCGCTATGTCTCTCTGTGTCAAATAAATAAATAAAATCTTTTTAAAAAATAAATAAAGGCTGTATCCGGGTGATTGAATTACGGGTGATTTCTCTTTTTAAGTTTCACTATTGTTCAGTTTTTCTGTAATGAGGTATATGACTTTTATGATAAAAACAAAAATCCAGTAAAGACAACACTAAAAACGTATGCTGCATTTTTGTATAACTAACTTTACATCTTTGGGCCAGAATCTTTATGTGGGGATACATCTTCAGTGGGATCATGTAAGTCAATAAGAAAATTAACTGATTTAAAGAAATGTCACTACAGACAGCTTTCCATAAGCACATTTCTTCATTAAAGCATGCCAGCATTCAACCAACATTTTCTTTGTTCCTTCATTTTTTACATAAAGCTATAAATCTGAAACTTTTTAAATGTTATTTGTAGTCAGATAAGAGATTTTTAAAAAGGAAACATTTTTCTGAAAAAAAAAAAAGAAGCTTATTTGATGTTAAGCAAAGTTCCTTAGATCATTTCCTCCATGAATGTTTTTAATACTGTTTATGTATTTTCTTTCTTCCAGCCAATACAAGAGTTACGGGAAGTTGTTCTTAATATTTTGCAAGACCAGAACAGAACCACAGAAGGTACTGCTATTTTTGTACTTAAATTTCACTCCCTTTAGGGGCGCCTGGGTGACTCAGTGGGTTAAGCCTCTGCCTCCGGCTTGGGTCATGATCTCAGGGTCCTGGGATCAAGCCCTGCTTCCTATGGGGGAGATTGCTTCTCCCTCTGCTGCTTCCCCCTGCTTCTGTTCTCTTTCTCTCTCTGTCTCTCTCTCTCTCTCATAAAAATAAATAAAATCTTGGGGCACCTGGGTGGCTCAGTTAGTTAAGCAGCTGCCTTCAGCTCAGGTCATGATCCCAGGGTTCTGGGATCGAGCCCCGCATCAGCCTCCCAGCTCAGCAGAGAGCCTTCTTCTCCCTCTCCCTCTGCTTGCTGCTTCATCTCCTTGTGTTTCTCTGTATCTCTATGTCAAATAAATAAATAAAATATTTTTTTTTAATCAGCTGGCACAGGAACGTTTTCATTTAGCTAACCATTGCTATCATTGGTTAGAACCTTTAGAAATCTCTTCTATGAAAATTACTGTGCCAAATACAGTGACGGGCCCACTCTAATTGCTTATATTTGTCATATGAATGGAAAGAAAAAACAAGCTCCACTGAGAAAAGAAAAATTATTATTTTTCTGATCTTAGAAGGTGACAAATGTTCCTCCTTTAAGACAGATTGAACTGGGGCACCTGGGTGGTTCAGTGGGTTAAAGCCTCTACCTTCAGCTTGGGTCATGATCCCAGGGTCCTGGGATCGAGCCCCACATTGAGCTTTCTGCTCAGCGGGGAGCTTCTTCCTCCTCTCTCTCTGCCTGCCTCTCTGCCTACTTGTGATCTCCGTCTTTCAAATAAATAAATAAAATATTAAAAAAAAAAAAAAGACAGACTGAACTTTGGGGAACAACCAAGTCATGTGGAATGATAGCTAACTAACCTATTACTTTTGGGAATAAGGTCACAGAGGAGATATGCCCAATGGTGCTCTTATACTGGGAATGATGCTACTATTCAGATATTTGTTTATAATTCATGGCATTATTCTTCAAAGGGGTAAGAAAAAAACAGGAATCTGTACCTTTTCCACTTCTTGGCCAACCTCTTTTAGGGTCTTAGCCTCCAGCCACAATATCTGCCTATCTCAATCCAATTTTCTTCCCTTCCTTTTGGTTGTTGTGATTGAGCTATCATGTATATTGTGTTCAAACAAGACATTTTTTTCACTCATTGCCCAAGGTAATAATCATATAGTCATCTCTGGGTAGGAAGGCATTGGAAGGTCAACTGAGTTAACCTTAGTGAGTCAGAGAAATTGACCCAAGGTATGGTATAAGGTTAAAAAAAACAATGATTGGTCCCTAAGGGAACCTCTAATAAGAGGTGGGAATGTGTTCAGAATGTGGAAAAACTATCAAGGATCCATCTAAAGGGACAAGGAGGCCCAAAGGATTCTGGAGGGCTGGTTAGAAGGATGGCCTCATACAGCAAAGCATTGTTAGAGGGCTGGGTGGGAAAAACTACACGTCTCACTTCAAATCTGTTACTCTTTTTTAAACTGGGAAATCACTGTGTATGTTGACTTTTTATCTTATTGCATTTAGTTTCAGTGTTAAAACCTATTGCTACACCTTACTTTCCTTCTTGACCTTGCATACACAGGCGTTACCTCTGACTCTCCAGTTGCTGAGACGAATGTAACAGCAACAGAAGAACTGGCCGACAAGACGGAATCTGAAGAGTCTTGCCTGTCTCTGAAAGAGGGAGAACAGGTTACAGCAACACCCCAAATAACCAAGGCAGAACAGGATAATCATCCTGGTATCAAATTACAGATCGCCCCGATCCCTAGGTAAGCAAACTCTAAGTAGGCTTTGTGTCCACGGGTCTAACTCAAGCCCCGTTCTCAGTTTCACTTCCACAGACGCAGAGTACCAGCAGTTTACGGAGACCCCTGCGTCGTGTGAGGACAGGTGGTCTAATGTCAAACCCATCTTTGACATTAAGGAAAGGAGCAGAGGGTGAGGGGAGGGGTGGAACCACTGACAGGAAGACCTGTGCCCTTTCTGTGCACACACACCATCACCTTCACAGCACTCTGAGGAGACCTGACCCACCGTGACGAAGGTGGTGCTGGAGTGTGGAGACAGGTTGGAATGAGTTTCCCCTTGCTCCTGGACTGGGTGCTGCACTTACAGATCCCACCAGCCTATCCGCCCAGGCCCCGGGGCGGGGACACAGAATGCCAAGCAGGGGCAACCTCTGCAGCCGTAGGAGGGAAGGGACGGCGAATAGCCCTTGAGAACAAGCTGCGCCGTCGGATACGTGCTAGGTAGAAGCTGCGCCTTTTATTGAAAGTGTTTGATGTTTGAATAAGTAAAAGTTTAAGGCAGAATTCATAGGAACTGTGTCCAGGTATCAGTGCCATTTCCTAAAACGTTAACAACAGTCTCTATCCATGATCTTAAAAAAGGCTTCCGAACAAAAGCAGCGCGACCACACCGTTCTGTATTTTAGTTCCCTGAAAGCAAAGCTGGGCCTCCTCCAGCCCTAAACCCCCCTCTCGGTCCTGCCATTACAGCCGACTCACAGAAGGACGAAGGCAAGCAGGGGGTCTGAAAACCACCTCTTGCTGACTCTGGAATTTATTATGAGAGTTCTTAGCCGACCGGCCTGCCAGTTTTCTTAGACTAATGTCATCAGAGGGTTTATGAGATGTAAAACAGATTCACTACTTGAAAGTTCTCCGCAAACTATCCTCAGGGCTACTTTTATTGGAACACATTAAAGTTTACAAGGAAGATGCCCAGCTGGCCCAGTTTCAGTTTGTGGTTTGGTCCACCGTCTTAAAAGAAGTTTTTTGAATAATTTTCTGTCAGAGCCAGAAAGAATCTTAGAATTCATTTGTCCCACCCCATTTGGTGTTAGGCCCCATTTCCCTAAAACCTATCGACTCTTTGAAGGTTCATGGAATAAACAAACACCCACTGCCAAGTATCAAAGGCAAACCACACTTAACACTTCGGGAGATTCTGAATGGCTCCTTCTGTCTCGCAGAATAAGCGGCTTGCCGGAAGTACAAGACGTGAAGCTCATCACCCCCGTGCGGCGCTCGGCCAGGATTGAGCGCGCGGTGTCCCGCTACCCGGAAATGCTGCAGGAGCATGATGTGGTGGTGGCCTCTCTCAAGGAGCTGTTAGAAGTGGAAGAAACAGAGTGTTTCATATTTCGTAAAAATGAGGCCTTGCCTGTAACATTAGGGTTTAAAATCCTCGAGTCCTAATTTCTTAATGCCTTTTTGTTGTTGTTGTTAAAGGTGCTTTCAGAGCCTCGTCCAGGTGACCTGGACAAAACTTTATAATGGACAGGCAGACTGCGGGCTCTCAGGAGTTAGAAGCCCCTGGGCTTACTCTCAAATTTAATATCCCCACGGGATTGCCTTTTGTTTATTTAAGACTACAGTTTGCCACGGTTTTATAGTACATAAATTTTAAACTATTGACTATTCATTTACCCCACAAGTATGGTAAACATTTTCACCTTATTGACCAAATTTACTCTCAGCATAGTTCTTTCTTACATGAGGAGGCTGGTGCCACAGGATGATAGACTTCTCTTCCTGCAGCCAACTTCCCAGAGGGGGCGAGTCCTCCCTGCCCCAGTGAGGGGAGCTTAGAAGCTAGCTTTCCAGACCAGATGCCATGCGACAGACTGATCAAATTCCCTCATTTTATGGAGCCGATGCTAGCTATGCTTTTGCTCAGATGTCCCAGATGACTCTCATATGTGACTCTGACTTCCGTCACAGTGTCCCTATAGATGAGGGGCAATTCCCGTCCTGTCTGTGCCAGAGCTTCTCCAGTGAAACACAGCGCATCAGTTGTCTAGCTTTTATATCCAAATCTAATTGTGCATTTGTTATTCAGAAATGCTTCAAAGAAAAACAATAGGGAGCAGGGGAGAGGGGTGGGGAGGGCCACTTACTTCTTCAATTCTTTGCTATGGGGACACTTGGTCTGAGAAGACAGTACAAGCCCCAGAGACTATCATAGGTTGCCTTTCCTTCCTCCTGGGCAACTCTTCTTGGAAGGGGAAAATTAGAATCATTATGTAAATATAATGTATAGAAAAATCTAGCCAACATATTGTGAATTTTTAAATTTTAGCTTTCTTAATATTTAAGTATTATCTAAAACAAAAAAATAAATTTTGTTCATTCCTGCTTATTCATGCATTTTATTTATTATTTAAAAAAAAAAAAAAAAAACAGTGATGATGGCTTGGCCTAGTGAAATAGGGTTTTGTCCAGGGAAACACTGTTAGGCAATCTCAAGAGACCTCACAGTGAACATTCATTACCATGAAGAACTCACCTTGACCAGGGTCTGACCATCATCCCCACCCAGGAACTAGATTTTATCACAACAAGGGAAATACCATCTCTCTAAGTCAGGTTTATAATGACAAGGTTCATAAAACCGAGCTATAAAGCCATAAAGTTAAAATACTAACTTTCAATAAGAATAAATGGTCACCATGACCAAAATACAGGAATCCACACAGCCAGCCTTTCCTTCCTTTGGACAGACTCCCTTCATCTGCAAAGCCAAATAATGCCCAGGGAATTGCCGAGAGATCACAAAATCTGAAAGCCTGTGTCAGGTTTCTGTCGGTTACTAGGGGAAAAGTCCTACACACACAAACAATAGTGTAAGACACTGTTATTTAGTGCTTCTTCTAGCTGGGTTCTGTACCCCTTATCTCACTCCATCTTCACAGTAGCCTTATGACATAGGTATGGAGAAGCTAGTTAGACAATCAGTGATAGGGCTGAAATTTCAGGCTCAAGGTTGTCTGGAGCCAAGTCCAGAGCTTTCAGTCCCCACCTCTACTCCAAGTAAGGAAATGAGGAGTGAGAAGGTGATAAGTTGGAGAACTTCTTGAACCATTCCCATTTACCAAACAGAAATTGCTATGAGAGCCAGAGTACTGTGGTTTATTCTACAAATGAGGTGACCTGATCACACTTTTTACCAGGCCACTAACTCAGGGATGATACTTCCATTCCCTTTCTTTCTGACTGCCCAGGGCTGGATGTCAGAATGAGGGTATCCATTCAGCTGTAACTAGTCCCAAAGGGAAACTTGTCTCTCTTACATCAGCAGTTCAAGTGAAACTGTCCATTGTTTGGTGCCAGGCCCAGGCCACGACTGTACAAGGGTACAGCCTCATTCATGTGGCCAAGGATGGCTCCCAACCAAGGTCACATTCCAGAGGCATTGGGGAAGAGAGGAGGTAGAAGACAAGTCCCTCTCCTTTTAAGGCTACGACTTGGAAGTTGGACACATTATTTCTACTCAGGATTGTGGGATTGTACCTTTGGGCACATGCACTTATCTCCAAAGAACGCTGGGAAATATACTCTGCCCAACTAAAAATTCTTCCAGAGGTGGGACTATCAGTTTCTACTATAGTTTTTGGAATAATGAAGTACATTTCCAACTAAAGTATAGATAAATGGGTACAGAGGTAACATTAGGTTTAAAAGGGGCGGGGGGGCCTGGGTGGCTGAGTGGGTTAAGCCTCTGCCTTTGGCTCAGGTCATGATCTCAGGGTCCTGAGATCAAGCCCATGTTGGGCTTTCTGCTCAGCGGAAAGGGGGAGCCTGCTTCCCCCTCTCTCTCTGCCTCTCTGCCTACTTGTGATCTCTCCCTCTCTCTGTGTCAAATAAATAAATACAATCTTTTTTTTTAATTAAAAAAATAAATAAAAATAATTTTTTTAAAAACCTGCATTAAATGAATAGCCCCCAAAGAAGTATTTTCACCCTATGCTGCCCCAGCTGACTTCCTACAAGCTTAGCAGAGTTCTAACCCAAAGCCTTCTAGTCTTCCCCACTTCCTCTTGTCTTACAATCCATCTTTTGCCCCACCTTTTCCCCTGCGATATAATAATAAACCAGGTGACTGACGTAATGCACTCAGTAAAACATACAGGACGCCGTAGATGCCCGAGATGCAACAATGAGCCATGTGACCTGGCCCCATGAAGCCAAGAGTTTTAAGGGGGGACACAAATGTGTGAAAATGGAATAATCACCAGCAAGAGAGGTCCCTAGGATGGGACCAACAGAAGGATCTGATCCAGTCAGGAAGGCGGAAAAGCCCCTCCAGGAGCAGGTTTAACACGAGAAGAGGTAGGGGACACTTCAGGTAGAAGAAGAAAAGCATGCAAAAGGCCCTTTGGCCACCGTTTCCCCCTCCCTCTCCCTCTTCCTCAGCCCCAAAGAGCCCTTCTGGTTGGTTTCTGTAGTATTAGTTACTAGACGGCACCATATTTCAGCCATCTTTCCAGAAAAGCATGGGCCCTAGGGGCCGAGCAATTTCCCTGATAAAATTCTGCCCTCTAGCCCTTGAACAAGAATGTAGTGTTTGAAGACACAAGGTCAGGGAAAGCTGGTCTCTGCCTAGAGAAGCTGCTTTACAGACTCAGGCCCAAAAGTCAATCCAGGAAGAAGAGCAAAAGGCTTTAGCAGTACCAGACCTGGAAGTTTCTGAAACTCTCTCAGGACATGGCCCATCGTCCCTTAATTATCCTCAGGTATTTTAAAGGTTTCCCTTGATTATCCACATAAAGCAAATCTAGTGAACTGTGTCACAGCCCTGTTCCTTTGAGCGTCTGTCATTTTGGTTACGTGGGTGTGTTCATTCTAAGCCTCTAGATGATGCCAAGTGATGCTACCAGCAGATGAAACAGGAACTACAGAAGTGAACTCAGGTCAATGACATCAGAACAGAGAAGGGCCCAGGCTTAGTGTCACAGAGCGGCTCCTGCCAAAATAAAGCACCAAGCCTTTAAGTCATGAGTATGACTTTGGACATGTTTTAATGCATGCACACAGCAAGCTCAAAGATGTTTGGGCTGACTCTTTCACTGTTTTTCGTAATGACCTGGAGAGAAAGAGCAGTCAATGAAGTCCTCTACGGCCAATAGAGTATTACTATTATTACTAGTAACAGAATCAAAATGCACAAAAATACTCTTTTATTTTTTTTAAAGATTTTATTTATTTATTTATTTGACAGATAGAGATCACAAGTAGGCAGAGAGAAAGGGGGAAGCAGACTCCCCGCTGAGCAGAGAGCCCAATGCAGGGCTCAATCCCAGGACCCTGAGATCATGACCTGAGCCGAAGGCAGAGGCTTTAACCCACTGAACCACCCAGATGCCCACCCAAAATACTCTTTTAACTTAAAAAATGTGTAGGGTGCCTGGGTGGCTCAGTTGGTTGGGCAACTGCCTTCAGCTCAGGTCATGATCCTGGAGTCCCGGGATTGAGTTCCGCATCGGGATCCCAGCTCCACAGGAGTCTGCTTCTCCCCCTGACCTTCTGCTCTCTCATGCGCTCTCTCACTGTCTCTGTCTCAAATAAATAAATAAAACATTTAAAAAGAATATGTAGAAATAAAACTGGATGTGACCGATCATGCAGCTCAGGAGAACTGGGTAAAATAATTCCACCTTGTTATGCCCATTTTCAAATGGTTCGAAGTCCACAGGGGGTGTCTTCTAGGATGACGACAGTACTCCCTCCTCCCTAAAAGAGGTGTTCTTAGACTCCAAATCTGTTCCATTTAGATTTCAGTATGGTTACTTTCTCTCTCTTCTGTACTTTTCTATTTACCTGACAAAAAGTATCTCAGGTAGAAGACAACCATGGATTGACGAGGATTCAGTCAACCTCAGTGTGGTCTTCCCAGTCCTCTTCCCTCTCTTTGCCCTCAGCCTTCTAAGAAACAGAAAAAGCTGGTTATGGAATCCGTCTTCCCGAACTTACACAATGGCTCCCAACCCTGGGGTAGAGAATGTGCCAGAATGCCCCAGCTTGGTCTGGGATGGAGATGAGGGGTACAGAAATCAAACCATACACATTCCCCAGAGGCCTCGCAGGTCCTGATGGGGGTGTGTCCAGCCCTCTGGGGGGCTGAGATGGAAACAGAGTTGCACACCACTGATAAAGGACTGTTAATATTCTTGAATTGTGAGCTTCTCCTAGGCAGGTGTAAAGTAGCTTAAGATTCCGTTTCTAAATTTCTGGGCATGCAGGAGGCACTCAGTAAACAGTAGCTGAAAACACGCACACTGAGCCTGGCACCTTCCAGCCAAAGGAAACCTACGAGGTGGATGTTTTAAAAATCAAGCTCAGGAGACAGAACCAGACTAGGAGCCAAGGCTGGCACTCGTGAAAACTGGAGTGTCCACTCACAGGGGGACCGGGCAGCACGATGTGACAAAGGAGTTGAAGCAGGGCCCCTCCTCATTGTGTTTACAAAAGCTGCCTGGAGAGGAATCCTAGCTTGGAAGAGCACGGGTTCTACAGCCTATTCCAGAGTGGGAATGGATTTGTCAGATAAATCGGACAAAAGCGGGCTGGAGAGGTAGAAGGCACCAGCTAACCTCTAAAGAACAAAACCTGTGAATCTGGGCTCAGAGCCGGTGCTTCCTGGCCCTGAGGGACCCAATGCCCCATTTTGAAAACAAACATTTTAATTTCTTCTTTTCTCCCCTGAATCGAAATTCATAGATAATGTGGTTAGTGTCTCCACAATTTTAAAAATCAATGTAATACTATAACATAGGAGAAATTCAGAGCAAAGCAATTTATGATAAAATAGTAAACTTCCAACATAAATACTCGGGAATTTTTAACTACGCTTGAAGACAAGATGCCTCCTCGGTTGAGTACCATTCCATTGGGGACCCCTACTCTAGCCCAGTGTAGCCCCCCAGGTGGCTGAGCTCCCCCGGGACAGCCAGCTGGCTCCTCCCAGCTCCACTGTGGATAGAAGCCACCTGCCTTCTCCCAGCAACTCACACTCCGGCAGTAGAAGCAGGGGCAGGAGAAGGGACCCAGGTTAGCTCATTCTGGCTCCACAACTGACTCATGGGGCATATGCAGAGACACGTGCCAGTGGTGATGGAGCAGCTCCTTCCATGGCAAGATTTTCTGGAAGTCCTCGGTTATGCATAGACAACGACAACCCACCACTTCACTCACAGCTCACAGCTGCTGGCTTCCTGCTCAATGATGCTGCAGAAGAGGAAGCCTGGGGCAGGGGGCGGGGTGGGGGAAGTCAGCTGGAGAAGGAAGTTTCTAGTAAATGGACATCACTTAATCCTAGGCCAGCATGGATGAGCAAAGGCCAAGTTTCTTTACATGTTTCACTTTGGTGCTCAGGTTGCTTTTTCTTCACCTTCCTGGTCACTACCTTAGCAATGACATCTAACTATATTTCAGACCCCCAGCCCTGCTCATCTAAAAACCTGGCAGTGAGATGAGGCTGCATCCTGAGAGCTCACTCCCCCCTTGCCACTGTGTGGCAGTGGGGTGGAGGGGACAGAGCATGTCAAATTCTGACCCTGCAGTCTACTAGCAGCGTGACAGCAAAGTACTCAGGTTCTCTGCACTTCCACTTCACATGGAATGAGGACTTAAAGACCGACTCTGGGGGTGCCTGAATGGAGGCGTTAAGCATCTGCCTTGGGCTCAGGTCATGATCCCAGGGTCCTGAGATTGAGTCCCACATCAGTCTCCCTGCTCCGTGGGAAGCCTGCTTCTCCCTCTCCCACTCGCCCTGCTTGTGCTCCCTCTTTCACTGTGTCTCTGTCAAATAAATAATAAAATCTCCCAAAAAAAAAAAAAAAAAAGACCTTCTCTGGTGGGTTACACTGAGCATTAAGCAAAATTACTACTTTAAAAAAATAAAAAGGCACCTAGCCAATGCAGGAAACCCAGGAGACACTCAGAAAAATGGTTTTCCCCTCTCAAGCACCTGAAAGGTAGCTGAGAATGGCAAGGAAAGCAGGGGGCTAGGAACCCCAGAAAATCCTTTCAAGTCTAGATCTTCAACATGAGACTCCGTGTCACAAGATGAAAATATTGACACTTTTTTGAGAGAATTGACACACGTGCTCAGTGACACGCTGCCTGGGTTTGTCTCACGGCTCCCCACTAATCCCAGTGATGTCATCCCACCTCCACCTCCCTGCCCTTGACCCAGGAGCATGCGCAGGTGTTCCACAGGAAAGCCAGCTGAGGCGTTTATTGTGCCATCTGCTGCTTCGTCCATTTCTCCTGAAGTCACCCTGTGTTAGTGAAGGGAGAGGGACTACCGCCTTCCTCCTAGCATCTGGTATCCTCTCTACTAAGGAAATACTGAGTTAAGCTGGTCTCAGTTTAAAGCAGTTGGGAAGGCTGGGCAGAAGGGAAAGGTCCCTACAGCAGCATCTTATCTCTATCACTGTAACTCCTCCCGAGCCTTTTTTATGTCCCACAATTCCCTGTAAGGCTTGGACCCACTTGTCCCTGGAAGTGGGAGATTGGGTCTAGCGACCTTGAAAGCTCTTGGCAGGGCTGGGGACCAGCAAGTCCTTCTGGGGCAGAAGGTTAGGGATGCCGGGGAAGCTCTTCAGGGATCAGCCAGCTCCAGGGCCACCCAATACAGCGAGTTGAGCAGGTAGGGAAGCGAGCTGAGGCAGGTGGCAGCACAGAGGTCTGCAGAGCCCATCAGTTGGTTGGAGAAGATCAGCTGGCAGAAGCCGCAGCAGACGGGCTGCCCATCATGCTGTAGCACAGGTCCAGCTCCGGGGTGACTCTCCGGCAGAAGAGAGATCCCACCCTACCCAGACCGGTGTCACCCACAGCCAATCCTACCCTGCTGGGGCCAGGCTGCGCTGCGCCCGCCCTGGGTCTATCACCCATAGAACTTGAGGCCTCTGCCCCTGGGTAGGGAAGGAGCTAGGTTCTCTAAACCCAGAGGCAGCAGCTACTGGTGCTTCGGGTTGTGGGGCAGCTCTCCGCTTTGCCCGGGCCTCCCTTCCCTGCTTTCCTCACAGTTACCTGCCTGAACCTGGAGAGTGACCACCAGACTAAACCCTCAGCTTAATGTAGCTTCTGATGCCCCAACAGAGCACGTGCAGAGGCCCATCCTCCCAGCCCCAGACCTGCCCCCTCTGCAAGCCCACCACCCCGTCATTGGGCCTTGCTTTCAGTGTCTAGAGAACTGGTCTGGACCTTTACTCCCAGAGAGACCAAATGCATGCTACTATCCCTCATAGAGACTCCATTTTCTCATCTGTAAAATAACGGTAACTATCCCTGCCTAGCCCACTTCGCAGGGCTAGGGAAGGATCACACAGTAGAAAAGAGCTTTATACCGGGCAAAGGCCCTGCAGAGATCCTTCATTATTCAGCCCTACTGGCTCTGTGAATGCTAAGTGGCCTGAATCCCCCTGATGTGGCCTACAGGACTCTCCCAGCTTTGGGATCTGGTTAGTAGTGCCTCGGAGCATCTTCCTTCCTCCTCTTCCCAGGACCCATCAGCTCACTGGCCCTCAAACCCATCTCCTGGGGCAGCTCATCAGGCTGTCCCTATTTGCTGATCACAGCTGGCTATCAGTCAATGGACAGGCCTGCACATCTCAAGGTAGGTTAAAGGAGATGGAGAGACGTACCACCCATCACCCCACAGGCTGAACTCGGCTCTTCTGGGGCAGCCCGCGGCTGTCGTTTGGAACATGGGCCAGCAGAGGGAGCCAGCAGACAAGGACAGCTGTGGCCCTGCAGCGGTTGGGGAAAAACCCGGAACTGGGCTCAGGAACCTGGGACTGAGCCCCTCAGCACGCTCACCTGAATCTCCTTCTTGGTGGGATTGATGACTTGCAGCCCATAACTGCTCCCGTCCATGTGCCTGCTGCAAAAATGGCTATGTGACCCAGGAGACCTCCGAGATGCAGGTCCAACCTCTCTTGATCCCTGTGGAGGTCGGAGGGCACTCTGCGGCCACCCAGGGAGGGTGCTGGGCTGGGGTTGTCACGTGTGTGAGAGGACAGGCCTCCTGAGTCCGCGCTGAGTGGGTAAGGAGGAGGGGCCTAGAGGTCACAATATGACCCAAGGGGCCAGAGGGATCCCCAAACCCAGTGTAGCAAGGAAGGCCAGCCTGGAACAGATCGTGATTTCCTGACCACAGCACAGGACCCTCCAGCCCTCTCCCCTCTGCGGGCTGGGCTCTCACTGGTGCAGCTCCGCCAGGCACACGTTCAGCCTCTTCAGCTCCTTCCTCCGCTCTGAAAAGTGGACAGGGGACAGTGGGGGGGGGGGGCGGTGAGTGACAGCCCTAACTACCTTTGTCTTTCCCAGGCCCAGTTCAACCTGTGGCGAGGTCACCAGGGGTCAACATACCAAGCTGTGTGCATAACATCCTTCACTTCTTCCTTTCATTGAGTGAAACTCCACCCAGAGCAAAGCAAAGACAGCAGAAGTCCTGTGGGGACCTGTGAGGAAGCCGGTCAGGGCGGCAGGTGACCCACCCAAGGTCACATGGTCATGACTCAAACCCAAATCTTAGAACAAACCCGAATTGTTTGGGCTCGCAGCCGCTCCTGACCCCAAAGATATTAGTCATTCCCAGGAGGGGGAGTGGACTGTCCACTCTCTGAGAGTCCCCAGCTGATGGGGACGGTAGAGTCAGGTGGGGAAGGAAGCCTCAGACTACGGAAACACCACAGCACTCTGGTGTCAGGACATAGGAATTTGAGTCAGCCTTGCCCTTTCTGGCTGTGTGACTTTGGGTAAGCTGCTTAACCTCTCTGGATCTCTGTTTCCTCAGGGATAAAGGAGTTCCGCTCTGGTGAAGCACAGAGTGGACAATATTATTAAGGTCACTACCAACCCCCAACAGGAAAGAAGACGAGGTGGTGAAGGGCAGGCCTCTGCACTAGCCACCCGTGCCCCCCTTCCAGGCCCCTTCTGCCAGCCCTGACACTTCTTAGACTTGAGGAGGTCCCCAAGGATGCGGTCCCCAACATACAGGATATCCTTCCCCCACACCGCAAGCAGCTCACGCACCACGTCCAAAGAGCCTGCCCCATGACGGAAGGCTGGCTTGCTCACAGCCCCTCTTGCCTGGTGGGCAGGCTGGGGACATGGGGACATGGGTTCTTAGTAGGGTGCCTGTGGAGGCAGGAGAGGAGGGGCAAGGTGGGAGCTGGTACCTCCAGAGTGAACCACCCAGGGCTGGTGTAGGTGCCCATGTGGAGCTTGCCTGAGCCCTGGAGGGGCAGAGGGGCACCCTGGTCAGACAGTGCAGGGCGATGGGACTGGCTGGGGTAACCGTGGGGGTGAGGGAGGAAGGAGGTGAGAGCCCCGAAGAGTCCCCTTGTTCCCTGTCTCCAGGGACCGACAGAGCAGCCAAGAGGCAGGTGCCAAGGGCAGATCCAGCCTCAGAGGCAGGCGCCCTCCCCACAATGTGGCCCACTGGTCAAGGTTCATGGGGCCTCAACAGCTCCCTACCCGCCATCACTGTGCTGACCCATTTCAGCACCGTTCCCTCAGCAAACAAGCAGGGCTATTGTGTGTCTACCACAATCAGGTCGAAGTCAGACCTCCAGGGCCTGGCTGAGGCCTCAGCCTATGGGGCAGGCTTGGGAGAGCATGTGCGGACACATGGAAGCAGTCTGGGACTCCTGACCCTGACACGTGTCACAGCTGCACCCCGGTCACCCATCCCCTGGCCTGCCTTTCTTGGTGGGAGCACCTGCCCAGGTTCAGCCACGTTCTGCACTGGTGAAAGCTTGCCCGCACTGAGGTCACAAGCCATCCGTGTGCTGGGGTCCTGACCCCCAGCCCTGCGGCACCCCTGGCTCCCCAGCACCCATGACCAGGACCATCCCGGCACAAGGAAGTGCTCAAAAGGTATTGGTGGAGGCACCAGCACAAGGAAATGCTCAAAAGGTATTGGTGGAGGCAGGTGTTGGCTCTTGTGCGAGTTCTCACAGTTCTTGCTCACAGCACTGGGGCAGAGACTCAGGGACACAGGACCTGAGCACGGTGGCAGCTGAGTGCGAGCCCTGCTCACCCGTTTGCCTGCCAGGGACTCTGGGGCTCACACACCCCGCCCCCCAGACGTCTGATTGCCTCTTCATGGCTCCTCCAGGGCCATAAGTGGTCTTCCTCACCCCTCAGGGGCCCTTCCTTGGCCTGGCTGAGGTCACCGGCCTCTCTGACTCCCTCCAGCCAGGCCCATACATGGGAAACGCCCCTCCCACACTTAGTTCTCTCCAAAGGGGAGGACCAGACATGGGCGAGGCCCTCAGCACTGTGGGCTGGCCTGGCCCTCCTTGCCTTTGGCACAGGCTCTCCAGCCAGGCACGTGGCACTCACCTCACAGAGGCCAAACAGGCAGGTCCAGATGGCCTGGCAAAGACAGGGCAAGGGTCGGCGCACCGAACTGGGCGGGGCTGGGGGGCCACTGCCTGCCTCTGCCCTCACCCTGCAGGACACACTGGGGACTACAGGAACAACATCGTGAGAAATTGTTCAATCCACTGAGACCTTGAAAGACCAAGAAATGGAAAGCAAAATGCCAACCAGACCCAGAGGGTAGCAGGATCTTGGCTCCTCCTGACCCCTTCCTGCTCCTGCAGGGCCTCAGTTTCCTCCAGCAGCCAGAAAGGAGGCTGTTCTCTGGGCTCCGATGGCTGAGGGCCATCCCCCCACCCCACCCACACACTCACATCCGTGTAGTTGTAGCTGCTGGTGGTGGCCAGAAGCCCTTTCCCATCCACCTTCCTCTTGTCCAGCAGGGTGGGGATTCGCACCTGGAGCAGAGGTAGACAGACGTCACTTCCGGGCGTGGGGCCGCTCCCAGCTGCCCGCAGGATCCCTTTCTCGGCTCTCAGCCTCCCAGGCACGGGGCTCCAGTTAGCCTACAGAGGTCTGGCCACATCTCGAGGAGGGAGTTAGGGACACAGCCCCACTGCCCTAGGGAGGAAAGGGACAAAGGGACAGGCCTGGTCATGACCCACTCATGTCCTTCTCCACATATTTGTCTAAGTCCTGCAGGGTGTTCTCCTTCAGACAGCCCTACAGGTGGAGCAGAGGGGAGTGTGTGTGTGTGTGTGTGTGTGTGTGTGTGTGTGTGTGTGTGTCCCTGACCTGCCTGCAGGCCTGGATCCGCAGTCCTCAGCAGGCAGAGGAGTGGAAACTCTAAGGGGGTGGAAGCCCTCAGGGTTGGCCCAGCAGAGCCGAGGGCAGAGAGGACAGGGGTCCTGGGGTCCTGGGCCCTCACCTTTGGGTGGACATTATCCATGGCCTCACGCATGTCCTGGAAGAGGCTTCGGAACGACTTGAAGAGGTTCCCATGCTGATACCCAGTGTCACCGCTGGGGCAGGCTGTGAGGCCAGGGGAAGATGAAATGGAGGCCTGAGGTGACCAGGAAACCTGGACCCTGCATCAGAGTCATCCCTTGAACCAAACTGAGTTGTGTCCCAGCTCTGCTGGAAGGGGCATCACCCTAGGCTGTGGGTCATCCCTTGGAGGGGGAGCCTGTTACAAGGTCGGGCACCCGCCTTCAGTGAAAGCCTTCCCACTGAGCTCCTAGACCTCCTCAGGAGGGCTCTGTGCTCCTTGGCAGGGACCCCAGATCAGCGCATGGGCCCGGGGCAGTGGCAATGGCAGCGTCCTGCTGGTCACCCAGGGCTGGACAGGGCATGGGACGTACTTGGTGTAGCGGGAGCAGCCAGCAAAGAAGTCCCCCAGGTAGGCATACAGGGAGGGAGCGTTGGGCATTTTTTACTCCTTGGGTGAGTCTAATGTACAACAAAGCTTCAGAACCTCACTTTTAAAAAGACATTTAACAGGGGCGCCTGGTGGCTCAGTCGGTTCAGCGTTAGGCTTCAGCTCAGGTCATGATCCCGGGGTCCTGGGATCCAGTCCCATGAGGGAGTCGGCTTCTCCCTCTGCCTCTGCTCCTCCCCCCACTCATGCTCTCTCTCTCTCTCAGTCTCCCTAATAAATAAAATCTTTTTTAAAAACTGTCAAACCCTATAAATATAATAATAAAATACATAAAAAGACATTTAACAAAGCAAGCCAACGTTAGACACGGTGCGTACACCTGGAGACTGAAGTCACCCCATTCTTGGGCCTTGGGAATCTCATCCCTCACGGAAACACCCAGCATTTCTCGACAACTATGTCTTCATTTTCTCATTTGACGTTCACCTCCGCCCTGTGCTGTGGATGTCACTACTATTATTGCCATCCTTTTCTCTTTCTAGAGGAGGAAGTTAAGGGCTTGCTCTAGAAACCTCTGCCACCACAAACAGTGCCACCCCCGGCTCTCTGGGAAGGTTCTGGAGGAAACATCCCTTTGCTGCCGCTTTCCCTGCAGTCTGCCCCAAGTCTCTCAGTCATGGCCCCATCCCAGTTAGTGGGGGCGGAAGAGGGAGACAGTCACTCCCTTTTGGGGTCATTGATCCCTCTTCCACTTGGCCTACTAGCCAGAGGGAGAGCAGGGATAAGAACAGAAATCCCTGGGGCGCCTGCAGGGCTCACAGAGTTGAGCGTCTGACCCTTGACTTCGGCTCAGGTCAGCATCTGAGTCCTGGGATCGAGCCCCACACCTGGCTCCATGCTCAGTGGGGAGTTTGCTTCTCCCTCTCCCGCTGCCCCTCCCCCTGCTCGCTCTCTCTCTCTCTCTCTCTCTAATAAATAGATCTTTTTTATTTCTTTTTTTTTTTAATTTGACAGAGATCACAAGTAGGCAGAGAGGCAGGCAGAGAGAGGAGGAAGCAGGCTCCCCGCTGAGCAGAGAGCCCGATGTGAGGCTCGATCCCAGGACCCTGAGATCACGACCCGAGCCGAAAGCAGAGGCTCCAACCCACTGAGCCACCCAGGCGCCCCATAAATAGATCTTTTTTTTAAAAAAAATTTTTTAAAGGGGCGCCTGGGTGGCTAAGTGGGTTAAAGCCTCTGCCTTCGGCTCAGGTCATGATCCCAGGGTCCTGGGATCCAGCACCGCATCAGGCTCTCTGCTGGGCGGAGAGCTGCTTCCCCCCCTCTCTCTGCCTGTTTCTCTGCCTACTGTTTGTCAAATAAATAAATAAAATCTTTTAAAAAAATTTTTTTTTAATTTTTTTTAAAGACTAGAAATCTCTACAGTTTCACTGGGCCAGGAGCTCTGCTCCAGTTAGAAAGGAGTGGAGGGCAACAGGGGAGGGGTGAGTGGCCAGATGTTTTTGTTGGGCCGGTAAGTCCTCTGCAAGTCTGGCCACTATCTCCTGTTGAATCAGGCAGGACGTGGCAAGAGCATGGGACCCAGGCTGTCCACATTCCGGGGATGACAACCCCCTCCGCACAGTGTCTGTGGTCAGCAGTCACTCCCCCGGAGGAAAACCCAGCTTCATGCATATCCAGTCACACGGACAACTTCCATTTTCTTCGAATCCTCTAATCCTGAGAATCCATCCTTTACGAAGTCAGCTGGAAAAGAGACAAAGCTAGATGCAAGAAGACGACTCATGAGAAACCATCGGCCCCCTCAGTGTCCAGCCGCAGAGCACATCTGTATCATCAAACAGCTGGACAAATCTGACTAACTCTGGTTAAGAAGATGAACCCCAGGGGTGCCTGAGTGGCTCAGTTGTTAAGCATCTGCCTTCAGCTCAGGTCATGATCCAGGGTCCTGGGATCAAGCCCCGCATCAGGCTCCTGGCTCAGCAGGAAGCCTGCTTCTCCCTCTCCCACTCCCCACTTGTATTCCCTCTCTAGATGTCTCTTCTTCTCTGTCAAATAAAATTTAAAAAAAAAAAAGTAAAATAAAATAAAAATCAATTAAAAAAAAAAAAAAGAAGATGAACCCCAAAACCACTTAAGACAGACTGCCACACAAGAAAAAGAGGCAGAAAGCACCGGCTTGATCACCATTTACAAAATGCAAACACAAAAGGACTGGAGAAAATAACTCAAAATAAAAAACAGCTTAATGTGTGTGAGGCACCCAGGGGCCTGGTCAAAACACCGGGTCATATTTAATTTCTTGTCTTTAGTATCTCAATTTTCTGATAGATGGCTTGGTAATGGGGGAAAAAAAAAACCTACATGAAGTGACATAGAAACTATGTTATGCCAAATGAAAATAGCAGAATATGAAATGCTATGGAATTAATATTTATTGTTTTAAGTAAAACTTCTGTTTTGTTTTGTTTCTGCATTTCATGAACACCTGCCCCTGAACACTGAAGACTAAACCCCCTGATGGTACCACCCGCCATGTAAGCCAATACCTAGCACCCTGGTCCTGAGCATGTGATGCTGCCCATGAGGTCCAGGGGCAGCCAGCCAGAGGGACAGGGGACCTCCTCTGTTAGGGATGAGGGCAGTTTCCTGAAGAAGGTGATGCCTGCCCGATTTTGAAAAGAATAGGAACTCCCTGGACAGACCGCAAGAAGAATTCCTATAATTCTTGGAAGGGGAGGGGTGCAGTGAGCCCACACCTCTTTCTAGGAGACCCAGAGAGGTAGGCGAGAGGAGCAAAGCTGGATTGGGAAAGGTACTATGTCCCACTAAAAAGCTTGGCCTTGACCTTGAAGGTGGTGGGAAACCCTGGGAGCATTTTAAGCAGGGTAAGAATACGATCCCCTGTGGTTTAAAGCTGCACCTTGTGACAGTGCCAATGACTGGGTAGCTAGGAGCCGGACTGGCTACTGAGAGGGTCCCACAGCAGCCAGGCAGGCGCTGGGCCGTGCCTGAATTTACAAGGAGTGGAGGGGGGAGGCTGGCCAGAGAGTCAGTAAGTTAGTTAGGACCTGGGGACGGATTAACTGGAGATGATCCTGAGGAAGGAAGAAGTTAAGATCCTACAGAACCACAGGAGTAGGAGACACCAACCCAGGATGGCAGCAGGAAATGAAGGGACTTGTTGGGAGGGTATGAGGTGGGGAGTGAGTTCTAGGTCTACAAATCCTCACCTGAAGCCCAGGCATCCAGATATGTTTCAGAATTCAAGGGGTGCCTGGGTGGCTCAGTCAGTTAAGCATCTGCTTTGGCTCAGGTCATGATCCCAGGGTCCTGAGATCAAGCCCCACATCGGGCTCCCTGCTTGGTGGGAAGCCTGCTTCTCCCCCTCCCACCCCCAATGCTTGCGTTCCCTCTCCCACTGTCTCTCTCTGTCAAATAAATAAATAAAATCTTTAAAAAAAAGAATTCTAAATTTTCTGAATTTCAGAAAGTAATACATCATTTACTGTATATATGCATGATCATTCCCTTGGTAAGGTCTGGAACAACGGCCCATAATCAAACACATTGACATTCCGGCAGCCAACACATGAATATTCATTCCCACGAAGTGGTTATATAAAGACAATAAACAAGTTCATGTCAGGGCCTGATCAAGGCTTGCCACCAAATGAGTTAGGGACTGTGGAGGAAGGAAGTTATATTAGTATCTGTGGTAGCTAAGGACCCAAGAGGGCCCTTCAGGAGAGAGGAGAGCTGAGGACAAAGGCCTAGGAGCAACCACGTGAGGACGGAGACAGGAGTGGAGACAGCAAAGGAGGCTAAGAGGGGGCAGCCGGATTTGTAGGAGAGAAGGAGAACGGGAGGGGGTAACATGGGGGGAGCCACGAGCAGGGACAGTGCCACAGAGAAGCTCCAAATGTCCCCTACATATGGCAAAGGTAGGTCACAGGAGACCCGAACTGGTGGGATGTCCCTGGCAAGATGGCGGCAGCTGAGTAGGGGCAGAGGGTAGGGAAGCAGGAGCAGCACGAGAGAGGGTTCCCTTGCAGGAGTCTTGGCCTCAAAAGAAATGAGATGGGGCACAGTAGCCAGACTGATGGGCAAGAAAATACGGTGGAGCTGCCAGGTTGGGGCGTCAATGGGCAATAAAGAGGGTGAAGGAAGAAAAGTGGGTTACAGAGATGATGTGTGTCCGCCAAAAGAATGGATAAATAAATGGTGGTGTGTTCTTCCAGTGGAATTAGCAGACGAGAATAAACTATGCTGGGGCGCCTGGGGGTTCAGTGGGTTAAGCTGCTGCCTTCGGCTCAGGTCATGATCTCAGGGTCCTGGGATCGAGCCCCGCATCGGGGCCTCTGCTCAGTGGGGAGCCTGCTTCCCTTCCTTTCTCTGCCTGCCTCTGCCCACTTGTGATCTCTGTCTGTCAAATAAATAAATAAAATCTTAAAAAAAAAAAGTTGAGGATGATGGAATTTAAGGTCGCAGATGTGGACAGTCAGGGAGATGACAAGGCCCAAGGGTTGCCTTCCCAGGCAGAGCTGAAGCAGGTCCAAGGGAGCCTGATGGAGTCTGGGAGGGGAGAGGACACAGAAATCACTCAACAGGTGGCACGGATTGTGAGACAGCTCCCACAACTCCTCTTGCCCATGGATCACACTTCAGGAGTTAACTGACGGGCTCTGCTCTCATGAGGCTGCTGGTCCCAGCTGTCCCTTCTGACTTCCAACTCCACCGCAGTTCCCACTGGGCAGGACCGCGGACACCGCACCCGCCACCACTCCCTCACAAGGGACATGCCTGGATAAAGACGTTAGCAAAACCATACGCAGGGACTGGCCCTTGCTGACCCTATTTATAATCAGGCTGGGTGCAGGCTCCTTTTTCCCTTGGATGGAGTTCCCAAACTGGGAGACTTTGGGCTCTCATGCAAATGAGATTTCTGAGATTTCTCCCTCCTCCATCAGGCCCCCCGCCAGCCCCTGGGCCCCGCACCGTCTGACCCAGAGCTTACCGAGAAGGCCCCTGGGGAGCGAGGAACAGAAGCTGCCAGGCTGACCAGCTTTTCTCATCCCAGATTGCTGTCAACCTCCAATGGTCAGAACGTTTACTTCAGGAGTCTTACTATTCTCTTCTGTAAAATAGAAAATAAAATCTCCTCCATAAAAAAGAGGTCTACAGTTACTTTTTAAAGGAGACGTGCTGAAGGGACGTGAAGGGAGCTGGGGCAGGGTGACAGGTCACAGATGTCTCAAATCCAGACGAAGCTAAAGGCAGGCAGAGGCACAGCACAGCCCAGGAGGCTCAGAGCTGCGTCTCTGGGGTTCTGGGCCCGGCAAGCTGAGCTCAGTGCGAAGATTCTAGGGCGGCAGGAGACTGACCTAGTTAAACACCCGGCCTTATTCTTAGACAAGGAGCCCCAGTTAAGGTCCCTGGGCAGCCACAGAGCAAAGGCACAGCCCTCGAGGTGACCGGAATAATTCTTATTTTAAATAGCAGTTACTTTGGATTATGAAAGCAGTCCATACTCATCGTAGAATATGCGGAAAATACCGAAAGCACAGAAAAGAAAAGGCGAGCCAGAGAGAACCACTATTTTTGCTTACTTCCTCACAGTCTCTTTCTATACATATCTACATGTTTGACACTTGGCGGAAATGCTTATTCGCATGATGTAAGTGAAAAAAATCTACAAAGTTATGGAGAGCATCAACCCGTATTTGTTATATAAATGAAGATAGTCCTATGGATAGAGTTCTGCGTCGTGTTTCTCTAGGTCAGTATTAAAATGTAAACATCTCCCCCATTCATTAAATATGCAGCTACTCGATTCTCGTGGCTACATACTATCCATCATATAGAATAAACGATTACCTTGTGACGGGGCATTTAGGTTGTCTCCAATTTTTCAGATAACTCTATTATGGACTTCCCTGCATATCTCCGTTTATTTTCTTGACCTAGATTTCTAGAAGTAAAAATTATCTTAGGACTCATTATACAATGCCAAATGGCTTTCTGAACATTCGAGGCAACCGGTCCTGCTGCTAGAAAGTATGGGATTCCGTAGTGCCCGTGGCATATCTTGGTTCCTGTAATAATAATCAGACTTCTTTATCAATTGGTGGTAAATCCAGGTCAAACCCAGAGGCTGCTCTTAGTAGGGAAGCAGTTCCCCAGAACCCTCTTGGACCCAAGGACTGTGCCCAGCACTGTTGCCCAACATAAATCAGTTTTCATGAGTTGAGGCCTGCTGGAACAAACAATCTCGAGCTTTCAGGGCTGACGACAAGCAAGGTTTATTTCTCACCCACATTACTCATGACATATGGATCAACTGTGGCTTTTTTTCCCAAATGTCTTCTGGTTCGGGTACCCAGGCTGACAGAACAATCCCTTCCCCCACCCCGTCTCCATTCCCTTGTCCAAAGACAAAGACACAGAGCAAACGCCCACCCTGGCTCAGGAGACTCCGACCTGGACATGGTATTGCTGCCCCCACACCCCCCGCTCACTTCCATTTGGCCCAGGGAGATAATGTGGCCAAACCTGATGCCAACGAGGGGACATATCCACTCCTCCCATGGGGACATGCTGAAGGTCACCTTCAAGGAGCACAAAATCCCCTACGGCGTAGACAGAAAATACCTGGAAACAAAATTACAATTGACCACAGCCATGAGCCCTCAGAAACAAGGCTGGGTATTCGTCATCACCTCAGGGTACTGAATCTGACATCAGGAATGTTCCAGCAACCAGAATCCCTCCTCATGCTGGAAATCCCCATGCTCTAGAAACCTTTCCCCAGGGGCTGATGAAGAGGGTCATCTAGGATTGCCTTTTGCGCAAGTACAAGAAAAAATACATAAGTGTGTGTGTGTGTGTGTGTGTGTGTGTGTATTTAGGTGTATATATTTATAGGTAGCTCCATTAAAAATAATAAAGCTATATGGTTAAATTTTTAAAAGGCAAAAGAAGGGGTGCCTGTCTCGTTCAGTCAGAAGAGCATGTGCTTCTTGATCTCAGGGTCATGAGTTCGAGCCCCACATGGGGAATAGAGATTACTAAAATAAATAAATAGATAAATGGCAAAAAAAAAAAAAAAAAAAGCTATAGCAGGCTACCATTTATTTTTAAAAGAGAAAATACATATACATAATACAGATAATTTATGCCTATATATGCATAAAATATCTCCAAAAAAATCAATAAGAAGCCGGTAACACTGGTTATTTTAGGAAAGCAAACTATGGGACTGATGGTGGAGGAGACAGTCTTGCTTGTCACTCTATATTCGGTTTTCTACAGTTTGAATTGTTTTTCTTGTGCCTATATCACCTTTAATTGTCCTTTCCCTTTTTTTTTTTAAGATTTTATTTATTTATTTGACAGAGAGAGAGATCACAAGTAGGCAGAGAGACAGACAGAGGGTGGGGGGGAAGCAGTCTCCCTGCCGAGCAGGGAGCCCGATGCGGGGCTCCATCCCAGGACCCTGGGATCATGATCTGAGCTGAAGGCAGAGGCTTAACCCACTGAGCCACCCAGGTGCCCCTAACTGTCCTTTCCCAATCCTTTCTCCCAGTGTCCCTCCTCTTCCTCCATTACTCCCTCATTAGGATGCCCTGACTCCCCTACCCAGAGCCCCAGAAAGCAGAATTTCCAGGAAGCACAGGAAACCCCCCCAAGAAAAACAAACAGCAAGAGTTACAAAGAAAAAAAAAAAAAAATCATGCTCCAGCAGGCCAGACCACCTCACATGGCTGTGCGGGTCATACTCGTGACTGCCTGTCACAGCAACCCCTTCCAGGAAGGTGAGATCAAAAGATAGAGCCGACCGTTCCTGCCTGAGTCAGGAGTCTTGCTCCTGGGAGGAAGGTAGGCAGACGGCGAGAAAAGGAGACAGAGAGAAAGCAGCAACATTTGCAGAGGAAGCCAGCAGTGCCTCCAAGATGGGGCACTTTAAAGATGGGGCTGCCACTGTGCCGTCTTCACATCGCCACGTGTGCTCCAAATCTTCAGAAACGCCTCCCATGCCCCACATGCTTGGTGTGAGCCGGTCTCTCTGTAGAAATAGAAAGGGCTGACATTTACCATCTGGATGAGCAGAACGGAGACATCACCCGTGGGGGCGGGAGCTGAAGTCAGAGATAACATGAGAACACAATCCTCAGGGTATTGGTGAGGACGCTGAGGAGTGCTTTGGATTTCTAGAGGGCATGGAATATGGACTTCAAACCAAGCTGGTGTCTAGACACGCCTGGAGCCCACAGCAATGGCTGGGTTACGCAAGCATGGGTGCTGGTTATAGAAGGTCCCGCATATGGGGCGCCTGGGTGGTTCAGTGGGTTAAAGCCTCTGCCTTGGGCTCAGGTCATGATCCCAGGTCCTGGGATTGAGCCCCCCATCAGGCTCTCTGCTCAGCCGGAAGCCTGCTTCCTCCTCTCTCTCTCTGCCTGCCTCTCTGCCCTCTTGTGACCTCTGTCAAATAAATAAATAAAATCTTTAAAAAAAAAAATTTTTTTTAAAGAAGGTCCCGCATAACTGGGTGTGGTGCGTGGTGAGGGTGGTCTACACCATCAGGAACCTGCTGCTGGAATTGTCAGGGGAGGCTCACATTCTCAGAGGCCTCTTCCAGACCCTGGCAGAACCTGAAAGGCCCTGGGGAAGCGTGGTGTTCACAGGACGGACTGGGACACTCTGCTTGATCACCTGGACAAGCTCCTGGTGGAGGAGCCACATCCGGGTGGACTAGCAAAAGCTCCTGGGCTCCCCGGAGTGTCCCACAGAACCAGAGGCCAAAAGGGTGTAACTACAGTTCCACGAAGCAAAGGAGGTATAATTCAGTAAATTTAGAAAACAATGGAATAAACAGGATTTGTAATTGCAGGACCTGGAGGGCAGTCCCCTTATGAGATAAGTCAGAGAAAGACAAATACTGTATGATTTCACTTATATGTGAAATCTAAAAAGTACGTATATTTAAAAAAAAAAAAAAAAAAGAGGGATACCTGGGTAGCTTAGTCGGTTAAGCAACTGACTCTTGATTTTTGCTCAGGTCATGCATAATCTCAGGGTCCTGAGATCGAGCCCTGTGTCAGGCCCCATGCTCAGTGGGGAGGCTGAGGATTCTCTCTCTCCCCCTCTACTTCTACCCATCCCCCCTCTCTGCTCTTGCTCTCTCTCTAAAATAAACAAACAGGGGTGCCTGGGTGGCTCAGTAGTTGAGTGTCTGCCTTCAGCTCAGATCATGATCTCAGGGTCCTGGGATGGAGCCCCACGTTGGGCTCCCTGCTCAGCGGAAAGCCTGCTTCTCCCTCTCCCACTCCTCCTGCTTCTGTTCCCTCTCTCACTGTCTTTCTCTGTCTCTATGTCAAATAAGTAAATAAAATCTTTAAAAAATAAATAAATAAAATAAATCTTTTTTAAAAAATAAGAAAGGAAGGAAGGAAGGAAGGAAGGAAGGAAGGAACTAAACTCACAGATACAGAAAATAAATTGGTGGTTGCCAGAGGTGATGGTTAGGGGAGGGAGAACAGGGTAAACTGTTTCTGTTGTTTTATTTTAAACAAATCACATTTCTTAAGAAGTAGGCAAGAACTGCAGAAGAATATATTATAAAAAGTAAAAGTTCCCTTACTAAGACCTTTCCCTAGTCTCACGACCCAGGAGTCACCACTGTTACGTTCTCTCTATCCTTCCAGATTTATTTCTGTGTACAGCTACATAGACACGTCTATGCACATTATATGTGTAGAATTATGGTATGCATATCATTATCCAGTAACTTAAATCATTTGTTAACTTGGACATTCTTCCGTGTAAGAGCATAGAAATCTACCTCAATTTCCTTAGGCCCATGATTTTTAAAGTTTCTTTTTTTTTTTAATTTTATTTGACAGAGAGACAGAGAGATAAACAAGTAGGCAGAGAGGCAGGCAGAGACAGAGAGGGGAGGAAGCAGGCTCCCTGCGGAGCAGAGAACCCAATGCGGGGCTCCATCCCAGGACCCTGGGACCATGACCTGAGCCAAAGGCAGAGGCTTTAACCCACTGAGCCACCCAGGCGCCCTAGGCCCGTGATTTTTAAAACTACTAGAAATGCTTATCATTTGTTATGAAATTAATATATGCAGGGACGCCTGTGTGGCTCAGTGGTTTAAGCCTCTGCCTTTGACTCAAGTCAGGATCTCGGGATCCTGGGATGGAGCCCCGCATTGGGCTTTCTGCTCAGCAGGGAGCCTTCTTCCTCCTCTTTCTCTCTGTCTACTTATGATCTCTTGTCTGTCAAATAAATAAATAAAATCTTTTTAAAAAAGTAAAATAACTTTTAAAAAATTAATAAATGCATACAGTAATAAAAAACATTCTAGGGTCACCTGGGTGGCTCAGTGGGTTAAGCCTCTGCCTTTGGTCCAGGTCTCAGGGGTCCTGGGACCAAGCCCCATGTCCGTCTCCCTGCCCACCTCCCACTCATGCGCTCTCAAATAAATAAATGTATAAATTAATTAATTTAAATGTTTCAAATAAAACTGAAGATACCAGTTATCATCTGAATTCAATTTTGTCAGATTGGCAAAAATCCAAGGAGTTGATGAGGCTGTGGAAAAAGGAAATTTTACACATTCTTTGTGATAGGGTGAAATTGCCTTGAGAAGGCAATTTGGCAGTATCAGTCAAAATTAAGAGAAACCCTTTGACCCAGCAGCTCCACTGTTACACTTAAGACCGACTTATACATATCCATGTGTAGAAGTTGCAACAGTGTTTGTAATAGTGACATAAATAGTATATACTCATCAGTAGAGGTCTGGTTAAGCAAGTAAGCTCCCTCCATTATGGAGTACCTCATACATGGAACTATGGAAAGAATAAAGAAGCTCTCTATCTACTGATAAGGAAGATTGGCAAGGTGTACTGAAAACTGGGGAGGAAGAAGAGGTTGCAGAACAAATATGACATTCTATGTTTTAAAAGGGGGGGGTAAGAATCTATATTTGTATTTGCTTGTACTTTATAAAGAAACTCTTTATAATTTATAAGAAACTAAAAATAGGATTTTAGAGGCTAGAAAAGGTGGGAGGAATTAGAGATGGGGAATGAGGGGGGGAACTTCATAGTACATTAGCTTGTATTTTTGGATTATGAGCCATGTAAATTTCTTACTCAAAGGATGAAATAAAAACTACAAGAAATGATCATACAAAGAAAGTGCGAATACAACCAGATACAAAATTATATCCTGAACACAAGTCATTATTAGAATTATTTTTTTACTTAGTAGGGACAAAAGAAATGCTAAGACCCAAACTTTGTAAAAATAATTTAAGCCATATAAACACGCCAAATGCTAATGGAATGTGGTGATGTGACAAAGCAAAATGATGAATATACCCAGTATTTAGATGCCAGAGAACCAGCTGAACCACCAAACTATGAGAAATAAAAAATATACATATATAAATTTTTTTAAAGATTGTATTTATTTATTTGAAGACACAGCGAGAGAGGAAATACAAGCAGGGGAGTGGGAGAGGGAGAAGCAGGCTGCCCACAGAGCAGGGAGCCGGATGCTGGGCTCAATCCTAGGACCCTGACAAGCCAAAGGTAGATGCTTAATGACTGAGCCAAACAGGTGCCCCAAGATTTTATTTATTTTAGAGAGAGAGAGAGAGACAGCAAGGGGGGGCCAGAGGAGGAAGGAGAGAGAGAATCTCAAGCAGACGGCCCACTGAGCATTGAGCCCAATGTGGGGCTCAATCCCATCACCCTGAGATCATGACCTGAGCCAAAATTAAGACCAGACACTCAACCAATTGGGCCCCCGCGTTAGCCATTCAGCAGTGTACGGTTTATAGCATTAAGTACATTCACACTGTGGTGAGATCGTCCTCACCACCCATCTCCAGAATGTTCCGTCTTCCCAAACAGAAACTCTGTCCCCATTAAACACTAATCCTCATTTCCTCCATCCCCCAGACCCTGGGAACTTGTCGTTTCTGTCTCTATCAAGTTGCCTATTCTAGGTACCGCATGTAAGTACAATCATTCAGTACTTGTTCTTTGGTAAGATATACACAACTCTTGCTTCACGAAGAGGTTTTCCAAGGTTCGTGCATGCCGAATGCATGGACAAATCTCATTCCTTTTACGGCTGGTCGGTATCAACTCCTTGGGTGGCTCTGTCTCATGTCCTCTCTTCATCCGCTCGAGGACATGTGGCTGTGTCTGCATTTTGGCCCTTGCGAACAATGCTGCTGTCATCCTGTGCGGACGCCGATCTATCCGAGCCCCGCCTTCCGTTTTTTGAACTAGACCCTTACAAGCATTCGCGCAGGACTAAGTCCCCACTCACGGGCCCTTTTGGAGGAGCCTCTGCCATGCCGTCCGCCGCCGCAGCTGGACCCCCTTACGCTCACCCCAGCGAGAGACTTCCATTGCATGTGCTACTTTTATAATAAAACGTATTGATTTTTTTTAAATCTCACTGTATTTTAAGAAGAAAGTCTCATATTTTTCTCTCCTTAGTACTATTGCTAGATTACACTTTCTGGGAGGGCAGGGATCGATTTTTGTGGTTGTTAAGATTTTATTTATTTACTTATTTGAGACAGAGAGAGGGAGAGAGGGAGCCCAAGGGGAGGGAGGGGCAGAGGGACAGGGAGGAGCAGGCTCCCTGCTGAGCAGGGAGTCCCGACTGGGGACCAACAGAGCCACCCAGGCACCCCAAGGATTGATTTTTTTTTTTTAACGTGTTAGACACTCGTTTAAAAAAAATAACTTTGTGTTCGGCGGAGGCCTTCCTGGGAAAGGAGAGAAAGTCACGAGAATTGGGAAGCATGAATTCCTCCTGGCCAAACATCTGGACAGCCACTGCCCCCTCCCTAAACACGGTCAACACCCCAGACACTCCTCAGGCCCCGGGCCCAAGACTCTACCTGGCTTGCCAACTGCGGGGGCCCAAGGCCCAGCTGGCTGCCGGCCCGGCCTGGGGGCTGCCTCAGTCGCTCAGAGGGATCTCTGCTGGGGCCCACCAGCTGCGCAGTGGATTTCCAAAGCTGGCGGCTGGATTTCTTGTTAAATAGGACATCTTCTCGGCCCACTTTGGTCACATGCGTGTCCTAGAGGACCGGCAAGTCTCTGCAGAGGCTACCTCATTTCACCAGTTCACCTGCTACCTACTTTACCACCAGCTCAGTTCCAGAGATGATGGCTCCTGACAAATTTACTGGGTCTTGACTCTGTCTAAACAATAACCACAAACGCCCGGAAATGAAAACCCCAAGGGCCAATGTGCAGGCCCAACGCCTCATTTCCATGGAGACACAAGTCGGGGCTTGGAGGAGGGACTCTTTGGGAATGGGGAGGTGAGGGAGGGGCTGCCTCTTCTCCCAGCTCCTGTCCAGGTCACCCGCATAGCCACTGCTCCCTTTACCAACTTCGACCCATTCTCCCAACAGAGTTGGGGAGACCTCAAAACCCAAAGAAGAGTTGGAAGCTGCCAGAGTGTATCCAAGCCTCACCCCCAAACTGACTTCAAGTTCTTCAGCCCCGGACCTCTGCTGGCCTCTCCCACCTCATCATCCCTCCTCCCCTGGACCACGTGTCTCCAGCCACACCAGCATTGTGCTCCTGGAAACCACCACGTCTTTCCTATTTCTGGCCCTGGATCTCCCTGAGCCCTCCCAGATCTTGCACAGGCATTCTGCCACCATCTTGTCCCATCTTGTCCGAGATGGGATCCGGAGGGAGACAAAACATAAGAGACTCTTAATCTCACAAAATAAACTGAGGGTTGCCCAGGGGAGGGGGGTAGGCAGAGGGTAGTGGGGTTATGGACATTGGGGAGGGTATGTGCTATGGTGAGTGCTGTGAAGTGTGTAAACCTAACAATTCACAGACCTAAACCCTAGGGTAATAATACATTATGTGTTAATTTAAATTTTTCTAAAAAGGGACAGAGGCTTCCTCTCAGACAGCAGGCAGGCAAAGGTTCATCAGAGGTGCAGATAAAATGGGAATAGAGAGGGTCCTTCTAGATGCTTCTAATCTGATCATGGGGGGCCTTCCCCTTTTGAACCTCAGGGTTCATTCACAGCTTTTCAGCTTCAGAATGAACTTAAACTTGGAAACTGAGAAAACCGGAGAGTATCTGGGAAGCATCGGACAGAACTCCACAGAGCGCTGCTTCCTATGTCTCTGATCCTGGGGTCTCGTCACAGGCTCCCAGTCTGAATCCAAACCCCGGTTCTTCTTTCTCGACCGTCTGAACAAGCTCACCCAGAAAAACCCTCCTGCCGGGTGACAGAGAGCCTGTGTCTCCTCCCAGGAGGAAAGTAGCAGCAATGACTAACCTCAGCTTGGAGCTCCTAACGCATTTGATTCCCTGCCCCCTCCCCTGAAGCATCCAGAAAGATCAAATGCGCTGTGTAGATTGCTCAGTCATAAGTGCGGAGCTGGATCTCAAATCCAGATGTTCGGATTTGTTTTTCTTTCTTCTTAAAACGCCTGCATCTAATCCTCTTGTGCTTGCTCTTTGCTAGGACTTAATGAGAAACAAGCCCAAATGTCCAGATTTTCATGGGTTCACGATTTCACTATTTTCATTTCACAAGGAATCCAAAGGTCCTGTATTAACCCAAACTAATAAAAGAGTTCGTGCTAAGGAGGGAGAAATTTCCAGGACCCTCAAATCACAAAAGCTCAGAATTCGGCAGTTGAACCTTCAGGCCCACATTCGTGACTCCTTTCCTTCTTCAGGGGCTCCCGCTCTCTCTCCCAGTGGCTCAGCCTCCCTCTGCTTTCCCACTTAGCTGTGCCCATCCACTCCCCACCCAGGCCTCCCCGCACCAGGACCCGCCTACCTGCCCACAGGGTGATCAGAAGACAGCCACAGGATTGGGGAGAAATTGAGCCCAATCTCTTGGGGTCAGAGGGTTCTACCTAATGTAGGTCAGGCACTGAGGCTCTGGAGGGAGAGCAAAGTAGGGTTCAAGGCTGGAGAAGACACAGCAGAAAGGCCGAGCCGGGCTCTGGCCGCAGCTCCCAGGCTGCGTGCTAGAATGAGGGCAGTAGAGGGGGTTCCTGTGATGACTGTCACAGGCTCACTGCTGAAGCTGGAGGTCAAGTCCAGGCTTTTTCTGGCAATACAGCCAACAGTGACGAACAAAAGCAAATGATAAGAAGGTGGGATCACAGAATGGAACAGCAGAAACCGAAGTCAGAACGGCAGGAGAGGGGCGCCTGTCAAATAAATAAATTAAATATTTTAAAAGATTAATTTAAAAAATGAAGATTTGAGTTGCTCCCTGTCCAGAAGATACTGGGCCAAGTTGCCAAACAAGTCCCAAGCATTTCATCTAATAGAACAAGCATTTCTGGGGCTTTCATCCAAGGCTTCCCTGCTTCCTGCATTACTGGTTGCTGTAGCCATTCTAGACAAGTATTGAACAGCAGCATTAGGTCAGTTTAAATATTTGTTTATACCTGGGCATATATCCCAAAGAAATGCTTATGCTGTTCTTTGGGGGATGTGTGCCTATATATTAGCCACTGCTTTATTTTGGAGGGATGGAATGTTGGAAGTAACATAATGTCTATTATCAGGGATGCATATTAGTAAATTGTGGTAGATGCATACTACAGAAGATAATGAAACAAAGAACCACGAGCTCCAGACAATGGGGCTGGTCATGGGCGAACAAGAAATATAGCACTCTGCGGGTCCAGCTACTGTCTGAGTTGTGACATTTCTTACTGTGGATTTCCTTCCAAGCCTCACTCGGGTGCCTACACCCTCCCATAGGCAAATGGAGACCTCACTGGCAGCAGCCAAGCCGGGGTCCACCTGGCCCCCTGTAACTTCATGCCCCAGCAGTACAAAGGGCTAGCATTCCTCCCCAGCTGGACCCAACCATGTCCTGCTTACATAGAGGGATAATAAAGAACGCAGCACTGTTTGAATTCCTAAAGACAGACGACTTGATGTTCATCAAGACTGAAATATTATTAAAGGATGCCTGGATGGCTCAGTCGGTTGGGCATCTGCCTCCGGCTCAGGGTCCTGGGATGGAGTCCTACGTCTGGCTCCTTGCTCAGTGGGGAATCTGCTTCTCCCTCTGGACCTCCTCCAACTTGTGTTCTCTCTCTCTCTCTCTGACAAATAAATAAATAAATAACATCTTTTTTAAAAAAAGAGTGAGGGGCGCCTGGGTGGCTCAGTGGGTTAAAGCCTCTGCTTTCGGCTCGGGTCATGATCTCAGGGTCCTGGGATCAAGCCCCGCATCAGGCTCTCTGCTCGGCGGGGAGCCTGCTTCCTCCTCTCTCTCTGCCTGCCTCTCTGCCTACTTGTGATCTCTCTCTGTCGAATAAATAAAATCTTTAAAAAATAAAAAAAAATTAAAAAATTTAAAAAAAGAGTGATATATTAAGTAAATCATAGTCTATTGACATGTCATTCAGCAAAACGCAGACAGCAGCTTTCTATATCTATTACATGAAACGATCCCTGATCTATGCTTTAGAAAGTCAGGTGCCAAACATTGTGCAGAGAATGACATCACTTGTATAATAAATGCACATATTTTGGTCCCTCTCATAGGTATATGTGGCCGGAATAAAATTATAAGTATAAATAAATAAATAAATAAATAAATAAATAAATAAATAAATATAAATAAAATAAAATTATAAGTATAAGCGTGCAGAGTTTCCCATTGCCCCCTAAGGAAGAAGGGAGTTCTTAAGATGGATGAGCAGGCTGGAGTTAAGAAGACAGTCTGGAAGAAAGAAAGAGACTTTGGGGCACAGATAAAAGAAGACATTTTTAGGGAGTTGGAAAGGGAGGTATTGTAGAAGCAGTTCTCCTTCCTTTGGGTCATCAGGATGTGAACCTCTATGTTAACGGAACCCCCCTCTTTGGAAAGTAGAATCCCCTTCACAATGGAAGCTGCCAGTGCCAGAGGCTCCCTTTCCCAGTTTGTTTTGCAGACCGAGGATGGACACACGGCTCTGCCGATCAGAAGCTCTCCCCCAGCGTTTGGATCCCAAAGCAGTGACATGAAGCACTCTGGAAACCCCACTCAGGAAGGAGCCAGGCGGTCTCCAGGGCAGCCCATTATTCCCTCTCCAGAGTGGCCAGGGCTGTGGCCCAGGTGGCTAGCAAGCTGGAGCCAGAAGGGGCGCCACCAGCATCGGTGACGGAGCTCAGGATATTTTAACCAGACTAGCTCCATGAAGTGATTCTGGGGCTTGGTCTCACCTGCAGAGGCTCCCAGTTGTGAGCGCTCCAGAGATTCTGTGAACCCCTAATATTGTCTAACAGAAAACAGTGGTTTCTCTTGCTTACCACCAAGAGCCCTGGCCAACACGTGTATATACCATGTACCTCTCTCCCCAGGGCTCTCAAAAGACCTTCAGTAAAGACCAATGCAATTTCCAAATGCAAAGCCGCATCTGTGCTTCTCACAGACAGATCACTGCAGTAAGGCATAAACATGGAGGCCTGGTTTTTTATTTGGATGCATTTCAGACATTGTGAATGTCGGGGGAGATTCACCCCAGCCCTCCCAGGGGTTGCCCTAAGAAATGAGGACAACCTAGGGAGAAAGATTTCTTCTCAACTGACATTTCTTCTCTACTTTTGAATCTGGTTTTGCCATAGTCATATATTATTTTTAAATGTTTTTACAGTTTAAAATAAGTACCTAAAAAAGAAATGTGATACATCCACAAATATATCAGAGTGTCTACATAAGAAAAGAAATAAAGTAAAATATGCATTCTGGCAAAAAGGGTAGCCTTTTGAGAAGCATGTGGTGAAGAATTGGTAGTCTGCTAAAATCAGGTGAAAATCTTA
The DNA here is from genome assembly GCF_009829155.1 of Mustela erminea. NCBI lineage: Eukaryota > Metazoa > Chordata > Mammalia > Carnivora > Mustelidae > Mustela > Mustela erminea. The sequence goes on from NC_045620.1 coordinate 104,511,254, forward strand.
ATTTGGTGGGCTGTCAGGAGTACACATTTTTTTTAGTTTTTTAGTTGGCATCTCTTACTGTTACTTTATATTACTTGTGCAATAAATGATTATTTTTAACATCACCTTAAACAACCAGAAGAATGGTTTGCTCTGCAGCAGACATAAGGCAAAGGAGGGGGCCGGGGAAGGAGAAAGGTCTCAGGTCAGCAGGAAGAGGAGGGAGAGAAAGATCCAGCACATAGACAGGCCTCCAGCAGCCCTGAGGCAGTAGCTGAAAAAGCCATCCCTTGCAAAGTCAAAAATAAGAGAGCAATTCTAAAACTTGTTGAATGGAATATTATTCAGCAACAAAAAGAAGAATAGTACTGACACAGAAGAAGCTCCCAAACATATTGAGTGAGAGACACAAGAGCATATACACTGCTTGATGTAACTTTTTAAAATTTAAAGTACTTTATTGGAATCCTTTTGATAAACCAAGGATGTATTTATAATAAAGAAGTCAAAGTATCTCAAAATTTCTAAGCAGTTTTTTTCCTCCAGGAGGTTGACAGCGGCTCACAGAGGTTAACGCAGGAAAGACAGATGGAAAGTTCCTAGGATCTGGCAGGAGACACCCTCTGTGTTCGCAGACACACGATAGCTGAGGAGGAGGGACCCAGCTCTTCACTTCTCCTCGCCGGCTGTCGATGAGAGCGGTGGGAGCCATTCAGACGTGGCCATCCTCTCACCAGCACTTCTCTGAGAGGGTAATTCCAAACCTTGGCCCTTCGGTCACCAGATTCATGCCTCTTCTGCGCAAGGGCACTGCCCCAGCTGGGCTTTGAGAATAATCATGCTTCACTCAAGGGTAACACCTTGGCACAAGTGTAAAAACACCATCGTGGCACACAGGCCAGCCTGCGAGAACCAGGGGCCTCCCGCAGGAAGCTGAGCAGACTGCACCTGGCCAGCCTCCCCCCGCTGCAGGGGTGCACAGCAGCGCTCCCACATCTGCCAGCAACCAGCTCCTTGCACAAAATGCCGCTTGGTGCAATTTATGTGAAATTCTAGGAAAGACAAAACGATGGTGACAGAAAGCAGGACTGAGAGAGACTGACCACAAAGGCGGAAGAAGGAATTATTTGGTGTGTTGGGAATTTGCTCTGATGCTTACACTGGCATTTACATTTGTCAACACTTATCATACTATGTACTTAAAATGGGCACCTGGGTGGCTCAGTCGGTTAAGTATCTGATTCCTGATCTCAGCTCAGGCCTTGATCTCAGGGTCATGAGTTTGAACCTCACATTGGGCTCCACACGCAGAGTGGAGACTATTTTTTAAAAAGTGGGTGCATGTTATTGTATGCAAAATATACTTCAATAAACTTGATTTTTAAAGATAGGGGAGGGGGTTTTGAGTGAGAACCTGACACGCCAGAGTACATTTCCACCAGTGTATATGCTTGGTGGTATTTGTGAATGAATGATGAAGGGTACAGCTCCCATGGTTGCCCATTTGGATTCAGGGTAGGAGCAGAGGAGGCAAGGTTTTCAAGCCTGGGAGAGAAGAGCAAACAGAGCCTCTGTCCATCTCTCCACAGCCTCGGCCCATGCACCAGGAGACTCCAGGCTCTCCTTAGTCTCTCAAGAAAGGAAGTGAGACGTTCTCTTGATTACTGATCTTTGCAGGGCCCACTGTCAGGCCCTGAGTTCAGGACATGTTCATCAGGAAAACATCAGGTGTGTGGGCTGGCCAGAGCGTCCATTTTATTTTCAAGAGTTGGTGTTCCTCCCTACTGGGAAATAAGCCAGCAACATCATGAAAAGCAGACTGAAGAAAGGAGTAACTGTGACCACCACTGTCAGCACCACATTCCGCCTCCCTGGGCAACCCACCAAGTGAGCGCCTCAGCCCACCACAGCGAGCACCCTGATCCTACTCTTGCGGCAGGGAGAGACACCAAGGAGGCCGCAGGCCCTTGCCCTCAACTCTCTCACTTGCTCCCTCTTCACTCAAAGCCCAGAGGCCTGCGCCAGGCCCTGCCCTCTTTGATGTCCAGATTCTGGGACAAGAGGCAGGGCAGTTCAGCAGGAACTGCCTTCAACACCTGATTGCAAAAGGGGTGGGGGGCGCTCACTCGGACAGCGCGTCTAGACGGTGGAAAGCAGTACGCAAAAGATAGGTAGAGACTTCAAGTTATGAAAGAAATCAAGCATGGCGTTGAAAAGGACTACATAGGGAACATAGTTGGTAAGACTGTAACAACTTCAGATGGTGACTATGGTAATCGTGGTGAGCACAGCAGAATGGGTACTATGATCACATCACCCTGTTATCCACCTAACGCTAATATGTCATCTGTACTTCAGTTTAAATAAAGTCTTTAAAAGAATGTGAGCAGCACCTTTCTCACCGGATTGTGAAAAGAGGAGTGATCAAAGGGGGAGAGGTTCCACCTTCCCTCCCCCAGCAAGGAGGATGAAGACACTGAAACCTGAGGCAAATTAAGTGATATCCCCTGATGATCCACCGGCAAGATCAGATAATCCTCGCTCTAGGAGTTTCTGGACTTTTCTGTTCCAGCGGCCCTCCTGAATGTCTTTTCTCCATTACCTTTTAAAATAACACTGTTTTTGATCTGTCAGCTCACAGATTTCTTCTTCCCAGCTTTCCTTAGTGCCTTAATAATAATGGAGCTCTGCACTCCCTGGATGTACAAGGCCCTGAGGTTAGCAGAGTCCAGGTAATGTTCCTGGACAGGAAAACATCAAACCTAAGTGATCTCCCTCTTTCTGGACTTCAGTTTGCTTAGCTTTAAATGGGCCCTGTCACTTCTCTACCTTGTATCTAGCCAAAATCACAGTGATGGAAGAAATATATTTGTAAGTCTTTTGTAGATAAACTATCTGGCATAAACTTATAAGGCCTACACTACTAACTCTTCCTTTTTTTTTTTAAGATTTTTATTATTTTTTAAAGATTTTATTTATTTATTTGACAGAGAGATACAGTGAGAGAGGGAACACAAGCAGGGGGAGCGGGAGATGAAGAAGCAGGCTTCCTGCTGAGCAGGGAGCCCAATGCGGGGCTCCATCACAGGACCCTGGGATCATGACTTAAGCCAAAAACAGTTGCTTAATGACTGAGCCACCCAGGTGCCCCAAGATTTTTATTATTTTTAAGTAATCTCTACATCCAGCCTGAGGCTGGAACTCACAACCTGAGATCAAGAGTCAGACATTCTACCAACTGAGCCACGTGGGCTCCCCTTTCTTAATTATTTCTAATAGTTCCATATATGTTAAGATTAATACCAAAACCAGACAAGCTATTACAAGAAAAGAAAATGAGAAACCAATATCCAGTATTAGTCAGCCAAGAAAAAGAGTGAAATCTTCCCATTTGCAACAACATGGATGGACCTTGAGGATATTATGCTAAGTAAATAAGTCAGACAGAGAAAGACAAATAATGTATGATCTCATTTTTACGTTGCGTCTTTAAAAAAAATTTTATTTAAAAAGCCATGCTCATACATATAGGGAACAAATGAGGGAGAAGGGAGTCGTGAAGAGAGTTGAAATGTACAGACCTCTAGTTATAGAAAAATTCATGGGGATATAATGAACATGGTGACTACAGTCAGTAATATTGTAGTGCATATTTGAAAGTTGCTAAGAGAGTAAATATTGGAAGTTCTTAACACGAGGAAAAAAATACTAACAAACCAAATTCCACAGAGTATATTAAAAAGATCATTCATGGGGCGCCTGGGTGGCTCAGTGAGTTAAGCCTCTGCCTTGGGCTCAGGTCATGATCTCAGGATCCTGGGATTGAGCCCCACATCGGGCTCTCTGCTCAGCCTCTCTGCTCAGCAGGGTGCCTGCTTCCTCCTCTCTCTGCCTGCCTCTCTGCCTACTTGTGATCTCTCTGTCAAATGAATGGATAGGATCTTTTAAAAAAAAAATTGTAATTGTAATTGACATACATGTCAATTACATCTCAATAAAGCTGGGGGAAGGGGAGATTGTACACCATGATCAAGTGGGATTTAGCCCTGGGATGCAAAAATGGTTCAACATATACAAATCAATATACATGATACACCACATTAACAGAATGAAGGATAGAAAAGCAATCATCTCAGTAGATGCAGGAAAAAGCACTTGGCAAAACCGAAAGCATTATCATGATAAAAGCTCTCCAACTGGGTAAAGAAGGAATGTACCCCAACACAATAAAGGCCCTATATGATAAGCCATAGCTAAGATCATACTCCACAGTGAAAAGCTGAAAACTTTTCCTTAAGATCAGGAACAAGACAAGGATGCTCAGTTGATTTCAACATAGTACTGAAAATCCTAGCCAGCAATTAGGTAAGGAAAGAAAAGAAAAGCATCCAAATCAGAAAGGAAGAAGTAAAATTGTCTGTTTGTAGATGACATGATATTATATATACAAACCATATATCTGATAAGGGGTTAATATCCAAAATATATAAAGAAGTCATACGACTCAATATAATAATATTAATAACAGCCCAATTAAAAATTGGCCAAAGGCATTGAATAGGCATACAAATGGCCAATAAGTAGATGAAAATGCACTTAATATTACTAACCATTAGAGATATGCAAATCAAAACCAAACCATGATGAGATATCACCTGACTCCTGTTAGGATGGCTATTATCAAAAGCCAAGAGATACTGAGTGCTGTCAAGGTTATGGAGAAAAGGGAACACTCGTACATGGAATGGAATGTAAACATTAGGAATGTAAACAGGTACAGCCATTATAGAAAACAGTATGGAGGTTCCTCAAAAAATTAAAAATTCAACTCCCATATGATCCAGCAATCCCACTTCTGGGTATATATTCAAAGGAAATGAAATCAGGGGTGTCTGGCTGGTTCAGCCCATGGAGTATTGCAACTCTTGATCTCAGGATTGTGAATTCAAGCCCCATGTTGGGTGTAGAGATAACTTGAAAATAAAATCTTAAAGGGGTGCCTGGGTGGCTCAGTTGGTTAAGCTCAGACTCTTGATTTCTGCTCAGGTCATAATCTCAGGGGTTGTGGGAATCCGCGCTCAGCAGGGAGTCTCCTTTAGATTCTCTCTCTCCCCCCTCTCTTTCCCCTCCCCGACCCTCTCTCTCTAAAACAAGTAAATCTTTTTTTTTAATTTTATTTATTTATTTGACAGAGAGAGAGATCACAAATAGGCAGAGAGGCAGGCAGAGAGAGAGGAAGGGAAGCAGGCTCCCCGCTGAGCAGACAGCCCGATGCAGGGCTTGATCCCAGGACCCTGGGATCATGACCTGAGCTGAAGGCAGAGGCTTTAACCCACTGAGCCACCCAGGTGCCCCACAAATAAATCTTTTTAAACTATACAAAAATTCAAAAAGTAAAATCTTAAAAAAAAAAAAAAAAAAAAAGGAAAGGAAATCAACATATCAAAGAGATATCTGCACTGCCAAGTTCATTACAGTACTTGTCAGGATAGCCACGATATGGAAACTACGAGAGCCAGTTGATGGATGACTAAATAAAGAATTGTGACATAGGGGCACCTGGGTGGCTCTCTGCTCAGCAGGGAGCCTGCTTCCCTTCCTTTCTCTCTGCCTGCCTCTCTGCCTACTTGTGATCTCCATCTGTCAAATAAATAAATAAAATCTTTTAAAAAAAAAAGAATTGTGACATATATCTTATGATATATATATATTATTCCATTATATGTAATTATGTAATTATATGTAACATAATGGAATATTACTTAGCCTTTAAAAAGGAAGGAATTCCTGACATTTGCAATAACATGAATGAACTTGGAGAATGTTGTGATAAGTGAAATTAGCCAGTCACGGGAAGACAAATATTGAATGACATCACTTATATGTAGAATCTAAAATAATCAAATTTAGAAAAAAATCACTTAAGAAATGCTGCTTTCAAAAAAACCCAATTTAAAAAGGAGCAAAAGACATATATAGACATTTCTCCAAAGAAGACATACTGATGCCCAACAGACAGATGTTCATCATCACTGACTATCAGGGGAATGTAAATCAAAACTACAATGAGATATCAACCCACACCCGTCAGAATGGCTAGAGTCAACAACACAAGAAACAGCAGGTCTTGGTGAAGATGTGGAGAAAGGGGAATGTTGTATACTGTTGGTGTGTATACACACACACACACACACACACACACACACAATGGAATATATATGTAATATGTATATATATATACATATCCATGTATAGATTGTGTATATACACATAATGGACTATATAGAGAGAAATATATGTAATGGAATATTATTTAGCCATAAAAAATAGTGAAACATTGCCATTTGCAGCCTGGATAGAGCTAGAGAGTATAATGCTGAGCAAAATAAGTCAGTCAGAGAAAGACAAATTCCATATGATTTCACTCATGTGGAATTTAAGAAACAGAACAATGTCTTCCAAATTTTATCAAAGGTCTTATTAAAGGGACACCTGGGTGGCTCAGAGGGTTAAAGCCTCTGCCTTCAGCTCAGGTCATGATCCCAGGGTCCTGGGATCGAGCCCTGCATCAGGCTCTCTGCTCAGCAGGGAGCCTGCTTCCTCCTCTCTCTGCCTGCCTCTCTGCCTAGTTGTGATCTCTCTGTCAAATAAATAAATAAAATCTTTAAAAATAAAAAGGTCTTGGGATGCCTGAGTGGCTCAGTTGGTTAAGCAGCTGCCTTCGGCTCAGGTCATGATCCCAGCGTCCTGGGATCCAGTCCCACATCGGGCTCCTTGCTCGGCAGGGAGCCTGCTTCTCCCTCTGCCTCTGCCTGCTATTCTGTCTGCCTGTGCTCGCTCTCTCCCCCTCTCTCTCTCTGATAAATAAATAAAAAAATATAAAAATAAAAAAAAAAAAAATAAAAATAAAAAGGTCTTATTAAAGATTCTACTTATTAAAATGTTTTCTTATCTAGCTTGAAATTATTTCTACTGTGATATGATTCAGAATCTAACTCTGTTTTCCTTTTCTTGAACAGTTGGCCAACAGTTGGTTATTTCATTTACCCCAAGATTTCTTAAAAGTGGCACTCTTGGTATTTGGAGCCACAGCTTCTCTAATGCAGGGGTCTCCTGCACACTGTAAAATATTTAGCAGCATCCCTGACCTCTACTGAATTCCAGGATCATTTCTCCAGGTATGACAACCAAAAATGTCTCCAAACACTGCCAAATGTCCCCTGGGAGACAAAGTCACCCCCCCCCACCCTAGTTAAAAACCATTGATTTATTGGTTCCCCGGTGATTTGAAACACTCCTTTTATCACATAGTAAATTCTTTTTTTTTTTTAAGATTTTATTTATTTATTTGACAGACAGAGATCACAAGGAGGCAGAGAAACAGGCAGAGAGAGAGGAGGAAGCAGGCTCCCTGCTGAGCAGAGAGCCTGATGCAGGGCTCGATCCCAGGACCCTGGGATCATGACCTGAGCCGAAAGCAGAGGCTTTAACCCACTGAGCCACCCAGGCGCCCCATCACATAGTAAATTCTTATATATCAGATACACTTGCGTCTATTTCAGGACTTTCCAATGATTTGATGTCTATTCTTGGACCATACAGAAAATAGCAGTAAACTGTTTCCATGACTGTGGCTTTGTATTAATTTTTCATCAGTTATTCTCTCTCTCTCTCTTTAAATCCTTCCTAGAGGATAAACTTATTGATCAACTGGGTGGGAAAAGAACAAGAGACCCAAGCAGAATCTGGGACAAATGAGGCCCTCCCTTCCTGTCAAGGAGTACCAGACTAAGTGGGGCAGCAAGCACTGGGCTGCCTAGTCTGATAGGAGAAAAGGCATATGATAGCGCCTGAAAGCCACATCCCCAGGGTCATCTGGTGAGACCAAAAGCAAGCAGTGACGAAACAAAAAGAGAAGTGTTTTGAGCTGTCGGTAATTTTTATTCTTCTTCTTTTTACATAGGCTCCAGGCCCAGCGTGGAGCTCAACACAGGACTTGAACTCATGGTCCTGAGATCAAAACTTGAGCTAAGAACAAGTCAAACAGTTGGGGCGCCTGGGTGGCTTAGTTGCATGTCCAACTCTTGATTTCATCTGATGTCATGGTCTCAGGGTTGTGAGATGGAGCCCCCCATGTTGGACTCTGCACTCAGTGGGCAGTCTGCATAAGGCTCTCTCTCCTTCTCCTACTGCCCCTTCCCACCATGTGTGCTGTCACAAATAAATGGATAGATAGATAAATAAATATATAAATCTTTTTTAAAAAAATAGACACTTAACCAACTGAACCCCCCAGGCCCTCAAGCTGCTGGTATTATTAAGTGAGGATAGGGGAAGGACGGAGAATGTGATTATTTATAGAGTGGCTAAACTTCCCTTGTTCCAGAGAAACTGAATATAGCCCTATAGGGAATTAGTTCTTCAAGCCCATGGGCAAACCATACTCACATGGGCATGAATGCTTGATGGTAAACTCCCTCAGGACCAGACACTTAGGTCCTCCTCACATCTGGGAAGGAGGGCTCCACCTCTGCTAGGAATATTGGGATGAACAAGTCAAGGCTGCCTTCCCCCATGAGCCTACAGCCCTGGGGTTCTAGAATTCTCAGAAAGGCCTAGGCCACGATCTCTAAGTTTTCCCTCCTCCACATCAGAGATAACAGCTCAGATCAAAGGAGTAACTGGCATCCCACAGGTACCAGCTAGGAGGGTTTCAGCTGCAAGAAGCAGAAAACCTGGATTAAACAATACTAGAAATGTACAGATGCAGAGGGTGGAAGGGTCCACGGGGAGGCTTCCTCCAGTAGTTCAGGAATGTTACAAGGATCTGTTTCTGTCCTTGGCTCTGCACGTCCTCGTTGCCAGCAGCATCTTTGGGGGTACTACCAGGAGCTGCTGCGTGCTTCCCTTTGAATTCTGGTGATAATTGCACTGCAGAAATTCCCAGCAGTCCAGAGATTCACTCTGATTAGACCATATTTGTTCCCATGTCCCTCCCAGAGGAAGAGAGAATTGGCTTGTCTTGATTGGCTTAGGGCTGGAACCACTTTCCTCCTCCACCAGGAATCTGGAGCTGCTGGGAAGGGGGAAAGGGAGGAGGGAGTGAGTGGCTGCTGAGATGTTCATGAGTATCCAGGGCACCTGCTTCCTGAAAGAGCTAGAAGGAAAGCAGCCTGGAGCCTAGATCTTGAAATCTGGAGATACTTGTGTCTTTGGAGGAAATTTGTTTCCTAAATCTTAGATAGACCTATAACATCACTTATCTTTATAACATCCTTCTAATTTCTTCCAAAGCTCAGGATTCAAAAGCCCTATTAGCCCCATTGTAAGGCTAATGAAACAAAGGCCCAGGAAATACATGGGACCTCAATCAGGAACTAGAACCCCAACAGCAGGCAAAGCCAGCCCCTCAATAAAGGGTATACACAAGCTCTAAGTGGTGGGGCCTGAGTAAGAGTGCTTTGTGTGGGAAAGAAGTTGCAACTATTATAGCAAAACGAGCCCTGGGGATCCAAGCTTGTCTGCCACTGCCACCATCCATCCTGAGATACCAGGCTATTCCCTCGTGCCAAGAGGGCTGCTCAGGAGGAAGCAAGCAAGGAAGCCAGTCCCAGTCTGGTGTTAGCCCAGCAGCTTTACAAAGGCAATTCCAGGAACAGCCTCTTTCCAAAGCAGGTTTCTCATCTGCTTCGCCCAGGAGTTTGGGGTCATCAAGTAGATGAGTGGCTCCTAGCTATGAACTCTGCCGTGTGACAGAAGGTACTACAAGGTGAGGGTGGGGACAAACAAGGCTTAGCCCGTTAGGACACCATCATGCCTCAAGGTTCCTCCCCCTGTGGTCAGGGTAGACCACGATGCTGCCGGCCACAGGTTTGCACTGGGAACGCCAGCGCTGCTGGCCAGCATGCAGAAAATGGCTGTGTTATCAGCATCATGGTAATTATGCTTACAAATCACTGTTTTGAATCCAACACTCCACCTTGGCTTACAGACACGGTAGACCTCACCAAGAGTACAAGATACCAACACCAAAACCCCAGAGGTGGGGAATAGAGGCATCTCTACCATCTACTAAGCCAACCACCTCACTGTTTCCTTCCTTTTTAAGATTTATATATTTGAGAGAGTGCGCACATGCACACAGGGTGGGAGGGACAGAGAGATGGAGAGAATCTCAAGCAGACTCCCCGCTGAGCAGAGCCCAACCTGGGGTTCAACCCCGAGATCATGACCTGAGCCAAAATCAAGAGTCGGAGGCTTAAGTGATTGAACCACCCAGGCACCCCTAGTTTCCTTCTTTTGACCACCCAGTTGTTTTTATGGGCTTTAAGGACCCGAAAAGCACAGGTCATGTTTCTTGGTAAGGGCTCCAAGTGCAGGCACAAGTCTCAGTGGGTCACCTTTATGGTATCTAGCTCTCTGCTGGCTGCTGTTTCTGAAGTTACTATTGCCAAAGCATACAGCCAACGTTGTTTCCATGCTCTTAAATTCATCTTCCTAGCACTCAGTCACTGCAGGAGGAGCAGTCGAGCTGGCATCTAGCAGTCCATTTATCTCCGATCTGGAAATGCTCCTGCCTCACATGATGTGTTCTCTCTGTATGGGCCCCAGATAAACCATCCCCTGTACTTTAATTTTCTCCATTACTGTAATGTCACATTCCCTAGTGTGCTGGTTATGTGATCTTGCATTGTTTCCTAACCCTTAGATGGCCTCGGTCTTCTCATCTATAGTATGTAACTTCCTGAGTTATTGTATTAAATGAGTTAAAGCAAAATGAGTGCTAAATTAATGTGAACTAGGACTAATTTTTTAGCACCCGAAGAGTGATTTCCCTTGACCAAATCCATCTAAGAATTAGAACACAGGAAATCTAAACGACATCTATTTTATAATTGCATATTTAATTAGATATTAAATGTTTCATTAGAGCGAAGACTAGAACAGAACATGGAAAAGTGGAAAAAGCAGATTGGGAGTCATCGTGCTATTTGTAGAATATGGGAAAAATAAACCCAAAATAGTCATATTGGGTGGATTTCAAATTTTGACATGCGTTAAATACACTTATTTTTCCATATCCATAAAGGAGAAGAAATGTCTTCCCTTCAGTTTCTATCGTGGCTGTAGCTCTGGTTACCTATTATTACATAACAAATAATGAACACAAACAGTTAGCGGCCCTAAATGGAACAAAGGGAAAACAATCCAGGGCCTGGAATCTTAAGCTACATTTGGGTATACGAGTGTTCGTGATTTTATTCTTTATATAACCTTTTCCATGTCATAAATAATTCACAGCAAATTTTAAAAGTATATTTTAAAGACCAACTTTATATTAAGTATGTAGCACAATGCTGGGGACACAGCAAGGGCTTCATATACAGTAACAATGTCTGTCCTTTTCACTCAGACATTCCACCCCTTATGTTCACTCACCTTCAGGATTCTCTCCTTCCCTCCATGCACAAGGTACAAAAAGTTGCTTCCATTTTTACAGAAGCTCCAATAAATTTATGACTAAAGTTATGAGACGCATTCTAAACCTGATTGCCTGGATTTGGACTAGCTGGTCAGACTGGATTTTGAGAAATTTTTTTTTTTTAAGGGAAGAAGTCAAATTTACAAATATGCCATGTAGTCAAGGTCAAACACCAACAGTGGGCAGATTTTTGGAAGTGCAGATTTGAAAGCAAGACATGCCAATAACCTAGTTCAGTTCCTTCATTCCCATCCAATGGAATGGAACAGAGAATACCCCATGTGGTTTTTTTACCCCATGTGACCAATTTAGGCTGCCTGTTCCAGAGCCCTCAACTCCAGAAGCATATTGGAATCTATGGGAAGGCTTTTAAAAATCCTGACACCCAGGTCACACCTACACCTATGAAATCCCAATGGGCCAGGCTGGAACCCAGGCCTCATCTCTCCAGGTGAATGCAGGATGCTGCCATGGTGGAGAACCACTGGCCCTCCACCCTGTAAGTCCTCTCAGGAGAATGAGGGCCTGAAACGCCGGACACCACCTGCGAATTCCAGCTCTTTGCTCTCATCCTTCCATATGTGAAGCACGAAGTAGTAATTCCTTCTTATTCTTTCTGATGTTTTTACAATTCGAGTCAGTTACAGATCCAACCGCAGTAATAAGACTGCTTAGGCCAGGACGTGTAACAGCTAGCTACCTACACCAGCATCTGTTCCATCCCAGCTCTTAGTACAACTCCAACTCTAAGCTGGCTATGTGGCCACCAGAGTGAAACCACATTTCCCAGGGCAAGGGATGAGGGAGAAGAGAAAGCTCTCCTTTACCAAAGAATGCCAACTAATAAACATGCAAGGAATGAGAAAAATAGAAAAATAACTGTTCTTTTATTTTTTTAAGTAAGTGGAGTTGCCAATTGGGGCTTGAACTCATAACCCTAAGATCAAGACCTGAACTGAGATCAAGAGTTGGACATTTAACTGACTGAGCCTCCCAGGTGGCCCCAAAATCACCATTTTACAACCATCTTAGTGATAACTGATTCCAGCTAGATTTCCCAGTGGATACTAAGGCAATTGGGTCAAAGACTGCTAAAGCATAGGATACTCACACATTCTCATTTTCACTCCACTGATCAGGTATTAATTCCAAAGATCCTCTTGAAATGGAGAAACCTGGGGCACCTGGCTGGCTCAGTTGGTAGAGCACACAACTCTTGATCTTGGGGTTGGGTATAGAGATTACTTAAAAATAAAATCTGGGGAAAAAAGTTTTTTAAATAAAATAAAATGCAGACATCTGGCAGGTAGCCGTCCCGTGTTGGTTAAGCTCTCATATCTCAGCCCTTAAGCTTCGTGGTGACACAGGGACTAGGGACTGGGGACTGACTTCCCTACTACAGTCTGACATTGGAGGGCGGGGGGATGGGGCGGGCTATGAGGAGATTGCCAGGGGAAAGAACTCACCCCTTGCTTGCTTGCTTCCTGTTCCTGTGAAGGTCACCCTCACATTTCTTCACTAGGACAGCAGTGGTCCCCTCCTATACAGCAGCCCTCACAGAATCCACCTCTTCACAGACCTTAGTCACTAGCCACCAGCATGTCCTCCTCAATGGCTGGGGACCCACAGCAGCCAACAGCAACCCTTCCTCAGAGGTCTGAGTGTCAGCTTCAGCGGGGCTCTTCTGTTTCTAAAGTTTAAATATTTCCAACATCTTCTCTTGGTTTCCCAGCCTCGTTAGCTGCGACATCTAGGACACAGCTGTGTCTGCTTTTTGCCATTTCACTCTATACCTCATTAGCTCTTTTATTAAATTCTGTTGAGATAGAAATCTCATAGAAATCTACAATTTCTGTCAGATCTGTGAAATTTGATTTCTGGCAGAAATCAGTACCAAGAGCATTGTGTATATCCCACCCCCCAGCACATACACACCTTACTAAGGCCATCTAAACCACTTGCATTTCCTGCTCATCAGAACTGAGTGATCAATAAGAAAACTGGCATAGTTTGGGTCTTTAAGCCTTGAGGGAGTTAAGTCTTGAGGGAGTTATCACATGCTGAAGATGGAATATGACAGAAAGTCTTTCTACCCTGAGGACCATGATGCCACTATAACAGCCCTTGGGCCTCTTTCACTTGGCAAAAAAAGAAACTTTCTTCTTCGTTCTTGCGATTTCCTGCCACTCAGGTGTTTTTTTGTTTTGCTCATAGATTTAAAGATTTTATTTATTTATTTGAGAGAGAGAGAGAGAATGAATAGGGAAAGAGGCAGAGGGAGAGGGAAAAGCAGACTCCCCACTTAGCAGGGAGCCTGATATGGGGCTTGATCCCAGGACCCAAGATCACGACCTGAGCCAAAGGCAGATGCTTAACCAACTGAGCCACCCAGGTGCCCCTCCTGTCACTCAGTTTAACCTAATCCCAATTTATACAGAGTCCTATATACTTTTCTTCAAAGACATTCCACCAAAGTTATGTCCTTTATTTCAGATGTAAGAAATAAAGGTTTAATTAAGGAAAATTATTTGTCCCATCAGCCAAGGAAAGGTATCAATGTCAAGTTGAACATTACCATACCAAGAAAATTACATATATTTATTTGGAGAATGAGATCAGTTAATAAACACTATTTTTACAAAGTGCTTACGAAGTGTCAGGCATTACACACTTCACATGCACTATTCACATAAACCTCATGAAAATTCTGTGACATAAGTACCATTATTATCACCCATCTTTAGACAAAGGAACTGAGGCCTAGAAATATTAAACAGCCTCCAAGATACACAACTAGCAAGTGCTAAAGCTGGAATTAGAACCCAGATAAATGTCGCTCCAGATCTCATGTTCCTAACCCACTATATTATACCGTTACACATGAGGTAATCAACTGTCTTTAAGACCTGAATCCAATGGAAATTGTGAATTTAAAGCCTTTCTTTTAAAAAAAAAAAAAAAAAAAAAAGCCATTCTATATACTAGATAGTGATTCTGTGGGGAAGTCCGAGAAAAACCAAAGATTCTAAACAGAAGTGTCACATCAACTCTATATGCACAGGCTGGCAGTATTCCCAAAAAGCTGGCAAGACCAACCATATTTGATGTGGATGGAGAGCTTGCCAGAAGCCAAGGTCTTAGGTAAAAGAAAATTATCTCCCTTCCAAATCAGTAAGGTACACACGAGGCCCCTCACAGGACTATTCAACTAATGGGAAATATTGACTAACATTCCCAGAACCTGCCCCCCCAAAAAATTTTTAATTGAAATTAAATTTAATAATGACTCCTAGGAAAAGATATCAAATCAACAGGCACTGGGTTACTATGGGCTGAAGCTTGATCTCTAATGATCCTTGTACACAGAATAAGCTCTCCCTGGAATTTCCAAAGGTTCCAAGTGGTCCAAAAGCACCACTTCACTTTAGGAACCAAACTGGCAACTCAGCTGCCAACTATTATTTTGCAAAGCAGGACAGAGTTAGTTGAGAATTATATTTTTCCAATTAGCACAGTGGGAAACACTGTTGAGGCATTCAGCCCAAGCCTGCAATTAGAGAACATTTGCTTGCTTCTAGAAATAGAATGAATGGGAAGTAGAAACCTGCTATCTAGGTCTTTAGCAATAATACTCTGGGAGGAAAGACCTTGCTCTATCAGCAGTCTCCAGAAAATAACCATCCTGTCCTTTTAATAAGTAGCATTCTGCACTGCACCACGGTATGTTTGATGAGAGAAATCCAGTATCACCTCTGAATGTAACAAAAAGGGTTTATGCTAAAGCCCAATCATTAGAAAGGCAAGGACTACTGCCAATGAGCAGCTCCAGTGTTTTTAGTAGTTATTTTAAAAAATCTATTCATAAACTCTCAGAAGTCTCCATCTGTCACAAAAGAAATCATTTGGTATAAACACCTCAGGAATCTACAGCCACCAGACCCCTCTCAGCTTATCAAATATGTGTCTCAGGTGAAACAAAGGATGGGATTCGATTTCTCAAATAGAGGTGAAAAGAAAGGCAGAAAACAATATTACAGAGAACCAAGCTCTCTCTGGGTTAATAACCTTACCAAAATTTGGAGCCCTGAACAAAAGTTTGGCATGAGGCAAGAGAAAACATTTATCAGCCATCAAGATACATGAAAATCAGCGCGCCTGGGTAGTTCAGTTGGTTTAAGTGTCTCACTCTTGGTCTCAGGGTCATGAGTTCTAGCGCTGCATTGGGCTCCATGCTGGGTGTGGAGCCCACTTTAAAAAAAAAAAAAAAAAAAAAGACCGACTCCTGGGTGGCGCAGTTGGGTTAAAGCCTCTGCCTTCAGCTCAGGTCATGATCCCAGGGTCCTGGGATCGAGCCCCATATCGGGCTCTCTGCTCAGCAGGGAGCCTGCCTCTCCCTCTCTTTCTGCCTGCCTCACTGCCTACTTATGATTTCTGTCAAATAAATAAAATCTTTTAAAAAAATTTTAATTTTTAAAAAAAGATATGAAAATCTTACACACTGCACACAGTGGAGAAAGGGTTTTAATAGACCAGGCATCCTCATATCACTAGATTTTATACAGAACACAACCCAGCTTTTAATGAGCAACGATCTTAACTTTGTCAACTTTCATCTGTAAGCAGCTTTATATTGCCTGAAGGGAAAGGAGTGGAGGGTGAGAACAAATCCTTTTATTTCACGCCAGGCAGGAAATGCACGGTTGAAAGCACTAGCTTTGCCTAAAGCTCAGTCCAGCTTGCAAAGGACCTAGCAACTTGCAAGTAAACACAAGTAAGCACAATTGTGTAACATCTATCTAGTTCTTGGTACAACTGTAGGTTAACGGGTGTCTCAACATTGACTTGTTTATTCTTTGAAATGACACCATTTAACTTCTAGATACCAAGGAGGCTTTACAGGAGTGAACAGCTTCATCTCTCAAAAAGATTCTTCAAGTGTGTGTGTGCATGCACACATGTGCACACATGCAAGGGCAAAGTGCCTAAGAAATGTAAGCTTTTGACAGAAATCACAAATTACTCTCAGGCAAGCTACTGACAGCTACCTTTGGGTACTGGAGCTGGGAAAGGGGAAAGCTAAGTGAGGTTCTTTTCATTCTCTACCTTAATTGTTCAAACTTTCTCAATGTAAACATTCCAATAAATTTTTTGCTTTAAAAAAACCATTAAGGGGCACCTGGTGGCTCAGTGGGTTAAAGCCTCTGCCTTCAGCTCGGGTCATGATCCCAGGGTCCTGGGATTGAGCCCCGCATCAGCTCTCTGCTAGGCAGGGAGCCCGCTTCCTCCTCTCTCTGTGCCTGCCTCTCTGCCTACTTATGATTTCTGTCAAATAAGTAAATAAATAAAAATCTTTTTTTTTTTTAAATCATTAAAATATTAGTCAAGAATTCTTAAGTAGGGTGCCTGGGTGGCTCAGTGGGTTAAGCCTCTGCCCTGGGCTCAGGTCATGATCTCAGGGTCCTGGGATCAAGACCAGCTTCAGGTTCTCTGCTCAGCAGGGAGCCTGCTTCCCTTCTTCTCTCTCTGCCTGCCTCTGCCTACTTGTGATCTCTGTCAAATAAATAATTTTTTTAAATATTTTATTTATTTGACAGAGAGTTAGAGAGAGAGCACAAGTAAGCAGAGTGTCACGGAGAAGGGGAGAGAGAGAAGCAGGCTCTCTGTTGAGCAGGGAGCCCGATGCGGAGCTCGATCCCAGGACCCTGGAATCATGACCTGAGCTGAAGTCAGCTGCTTAACCAACTGAGCCACCTGGGCGCCCCAAATAAAATATTTAAAAAAAAAAATACTCCACTGAACAATTTCGAGAAAGAAGTGAAATAATAGCAGGATACTGAGTGTTCTTGGGAGCTGGATGACGGGTAGAAAGTACACCAAGTTCATTATACTCTTCTGTGTTCACGTTCATTTAAAGATCTCCGTAATTAAACTTTTTTTCTTTCAATATCAACAGTTAAGCCCCCAGATCCTTTATCCCACACTGTGGTCAGGCATCTGTCTCCCCAGGTGGCATTAGACAGGAAGTTTACTTTATAAAGGGTACCAGAGAGTCCATGGATTGGGAAATAGCAGTTTTAGGCACAAGAAATATACAGGCAGGGGCGCCTGGGTGACTCAGTTGTTGAGGGTCTGCCTTTGGTTCAAGTCATGATGCCAGGGTCCTGGGATCGAGCCCCACATTGGGTGCCCTGCTTGGCAGAAGCCTGTTTCTCCCTCTCCCTCTGCTGCTCCCCTGCTTGTGTTACCTCCCTTGCTGTGTCTCTGTCAAATAAATAAAATCTTTAAAAAAAAAAAAAAGAAAGAAATATACAGGCAGGCCTCACTATGCACCGTAGGTACGGGTCCGTAAAACTGACAATGCAAGCTGAAACCATGCAAAACAAACTAATAATCAACAGGAAAAAAGATGGCTGCCCTGTGAAGTCTAAAAATTTGTCAAAACATTAAACAGAGGAATAAGTGAATACAGAAATGGAAAAAATTAGTTATCCCACTAATTTAAAACATTAGAAATACTGGGATTCAACATTTTGGGATCAGCTTCCAACACTTCACCTTTATTGAATGTTGTAAAATATCTCCAAGAATTTCCTTACTGTGAAGTGATGGCCATCACCTCTTCTGGGACATCCGTACACTTTTTATCACAATCACTTACGCATTTATGCTGAAAAGATCACCTTCATCAAGCTCCCGTAGCTGCCTGTCTAGAATCCCTCAAACAGCAGCAGCAACCTTCCCATGGACAGATACAACTCATTTTCAGTCTGAATCCCATGACTATCTGCAGTGTCGTACATTTCTGTCACACTGCATATTACTACTTTCTGCCTTAATGCTTCCCATGTCTTCCAAACCTCAGCTATAGATACTGCAAGATCTCCGGTTGTAGCATCCATGACCATCCAAAAGCCCATTAAAAGCTGAAATAAACCTGTCCACCGGCTGATCAATGAAGTTGTATTTGATGGTAAAAACACAAAGTTTTCACGTTTTCATTCAAAAGCCCGAGGAGAATGTGGGGCATAACCCGACAGGAGTGCTACAAGCTTACAATGTCTCTCTACCACCAGGAGGTATAGAGCTGACACCATCAAAAGCTCTGTCCTCAGTGAGTAAACTGCCCAACAGATGATTGGCAAGCAGCCACCAGCAGACTTAGAAAGGAGTGATCTGAGAAGCCACTGATGGTGCTGCACTCTGTTCTTTTGCAAATGTGCTTTGCGGACTGAAGAACCAGCATTCAAGTTTGTACTTTATGCAGTTGCTCAGTGAAAAGACCACAGCAACTGAAAGTTGAACCGTGTTGTTGGGGGAAGGCTATTATTTGCCTAAACTGCAGTAACCGATAGTGCATATTGGAGTCACACAAAGCAAGGACTGCCTGTAATGGACACAGGGAGATTAAAATACATAGTGACCTCTTCCCCCACTGAGTGCCAGAAATTTGAGCAGTCCGATGCTTCTCTGGGATTCTCCCAAGAAAATCTAACCAAAACCTCCCTAATCCCAGGTTTCTCCGCCTCAGACTTTTGACATTTTAAATCAGGTAATTCTGTGCTGCCAGGGGTTTCCCCGTGTACTGCACAATGTTTTTACAATTGTACAATATATAGAAATCCCCCTACTGTGACAACAAAGAATGTCTCAAAACAAGTATTGCCATATATTCTGGAGGGGGTGGCAGTGGTGGGAAAACTGCTACCCAAGACAAAAGCCCCACAGTCCTACCCACACACTCAGAGCTTCCCACCACCATTTTAGTGCTTTCCTCTCATACAAAGGAGATGACCAGGAAAGTCACTGGCATTAGAGACGAAAGTGAAAAACAGGAAGACAAACATTTTAATTTTCATTAATATCCTGACGAAGAGATACTGATTGCATCCCTTAATAGGATGCTATTTTTTTTTTAATTTATTTATTGGACAGACAGAGATCACAAGTAAGCAGAGAGAGATGAGGAAGCAGGCTTTCCGAAGAGCAGAGAGCCCGATGTGGGGCTCGATCCCAGGACCCTGGGATCATGACGTGAGCCGAAGGCAGAGGCTTTAACCCACTGAGCCACCCAGGTAGGTGCCCCAGGATGCTATTTTTTTAAGGTTTTGGAAATCAAAAAGAAGCAGGAATTTTTACAGGATTAGAAAGAATTGAGGGCATCTCTCAAAAAAATAAAAAGGACAAGGTCAGAGAAACAGAAAAAGGTACTGGCAAAATACTCAGAAATTAGGACCAGTTGGGTAGCTTAAAAAGCTCAAGAAAAAAAAAAGGATATCAAATTCAGAAAGTTGCTGGAATTGAAAAACGTTATTTTCTAGACTCAAAGAAGTACTTAAGTCAACTGAAAAGTAAACCAACTCTTCACTGTCAGGTTTCCAACAGTAAGGACTAAAAATCCTAACAAGTTTCCCGAAAGATGCGTCATTTACAAATCAAAAAGATTTCAGACTTCTTCCATAGCAGCCCTGAAAGCAATGCCTTCAAATATTCAAGGCAAAGTATTTCAAACATAGATCATATACTCAAATTTTCAACTAAATGTGAAAATGTAATGAAAGCATGTCTAGATGTGCAAGGTCCCCCCAAAAAATCCTCTCCAATACTCGTCCCAGGAAACTGCTTACAAGGTGTTCTCCATTAAAACAACCCAATAATGCTTACAAGGTGTTCTCCATTAAAACAAGCCAATAAGAGTGTCTAGGTGACTCAGTTGGTTAAGCATCTGCCTTTGACTCAGGTCATGATCTCAGGGTCCTGGGATCAAGCCCCACGTTGGGCTCTCTGCTCAACAGGGAGCCTGCTTCCCCCCTCTCTGCCTGCCTGTCTACTTGTGATCTTTCTCTCTGTGTCAAACAAATAAATAAAAAATCTTTTAAAAAATTTAAAAAAAAAAAAAACAAGGGAACAAACCAAGTAAAACAAACACAGGACTACAGTAAATAATAGGAACCCTAACAAAGGAGATAAAGAAACTCCCAGAGGGGCACCTGGGTGGGTGCCAACTCTTGATTTCAGCTCACATCATGATCTCAGCGTTTTAAGATCAAGCCCTGTGTCAGGCTCCCCACTGGGCGTGGAGGCTGCTTAAGATTCCCTCTCTCCAGGGACACCTGGGTAGCTCAGTTAGTTAAGCATCTACCTTCAGCTAAGGTCATGATCCCAGGGTCCCAGGATGGAGTCCCACATGTGCCTCCTTGCTCAGTGGTGAGCCTGCCTCTCCCTCTGCCGCTCCCCCTCCTGCTTGCTCAGCCTCTAATAAGTAAAATCATTTAAAAAAAAAAAAAAAAGATTCACTACCTTTCCCTCTGTCACTCCTTTCCCCCAACCTAAGAAAGAAAAGAAAGAAACTCCCAGGACATGGAGTAAAATTTTAGGATGCAGATGTGGAACTGGTCTAGACTGGAGCAGATAAGCCGTGAGGGAGGTTCCCCAACACTCCTGCTGTTTACAACAGTCCTAAAAGGAAATTAAGACAACTGGTACAGGGGGGCACCTGGATGGCTGTCAGTTAAGCATTCGCCTTCACCTCAGGTCAAAATCCTGGAGTCCTAGGATCAAGCCTGGTGTTGGGCTCCCTGCTCAGCGGGGAATGTGCTTCTCTCTCTCCCTCCCGCTGCTCATTCTCTCTCAGATAAACAAAATCTTTACAAAAACAAAAACAAAAACAAAACTGGTACGGGGTCCTAAAAAAGACTACTCCAGGGAAAACAAGAAGTTGTGTTAAGAAAAGTGACTACATAGATTACTATTAAGACTCAACAACTCAGTAACAGCTTTTAAATACTATGAGTATTATCTTAACAAAATTAAGACCCAACTATACAGTGAAAGTGGGAGATTAGGGTCTGTATATGATAAAAGTTGAAGATGATGAAAACTACACATCATTTTCCACTATAGGAAGTCAAGAGCCAAAAGCTGGAAAGGCCAAGTAGTTACACAAAACTATAGCACTCAGCAACACCGAGATAAATACCAAAAGGACTGAGTGTCACATCATGAGAGGGAGACATGGTGGTGGGAGACCCATTTCTGTTGTAAGCCTTGCTGAATCACATAACTCCTTCACATGCCCACATATAACCTTCATTTTTAAAAACTCGTTTAAAAAAAAAAAAGGCAACCTCTATACCCAAAAAGCATAGACAAAGGCTCTCTGGAGCATGTATTCCCGGCCCAAGGTAGGTATTACTATATATGGAAATACAAACTCCCCCTGGTCTCTTCCCAGCTCTTGGGGTTCCTCTTTCCCACATCTAGCTACTCTTCCTAGAGAAACAAATTCTTTTTTTTTTTTTTTAAGATTTTATTTATTTATTTGACAGAGATCACAAGTAGGCAGGGAAGCAGACAGAGAGAGAGGGGGAAGCAGGCTCCCTGCTGAGCAAAGAGCCCAACGTGGGGCTCGATCCCAGTACCCTGAGATCATGACCTGAGCCAAAGGCAGAGGCTCAACCCACTGAGCCACCCAGGCGCCCCGAGAAACACATTCTTGATTGAAGTATTTTCTCAGCTGTTTTCTCCCAAGCCAAGGGGAAATGTTGAGGCTGGTCACTATTCATTTAATCACAGGGAAGACACGATGGAGAACTTGTGAGGTCACACAGCATCAGGAAAGGAAACCAATACCAAAACTCAAGAGCATCTCCTCCAAAACCTTCAGTTCAGGGATTAATGCTAAATTCTTCTTTACCATAATGAGCTCCTTCCTTCCTTCCTCAAATAAAAAAATCACAAGGCTACTTTCAGCCAGCCCCAAAGGCTACAACTGATGACAATTCTCTGCTACCATGTAATACTGGGAAAGATAAAGCTCCCAGGCCAGTTCTGTCACCTGTAAGAGAGGGGTAAAAACCTATTTGAAGAGGTCTTAAGGATTAAATGTATATAAAAAGTTTAGCACAGTGCCTGACCTTAAATGGTGAACATCGAGGAGTTCATGGAATGTACCCAACCAGTGATCTAATCTCTCTCAGGCATAGGTCAGGCAGGCTTATCTTTATGAGGTATAGTGTGGCTTCTCAAAAGCATCTTCCTAAAACACAACTCTCAGGACAGGAATCATCAACATACTTTGCAAAGCAACGTACTTTTCATTAACTGTTCTGATCAAGGGTAAAAGAGGTAATGGGTCCAGACTGAAGAACCCAACACTGAGCATTTTTAAGTTGAGCTACCCACACACACATATACACACCCCACCTGTCTTAATATCCTTCATAATAGCAAAGCTAAGGACATTCTAAATAAGGATCTGGTAACAGTCCATCCAAACAGGAAAACTTTGCGGCTGTCAAACAATGAGTACATTTATACATGCTAACGTGAAAGTGTCTAGGCTGTGCTATTATAAGGAAAAATGCCAAACAGCTACAACAGTACCTATGGAGTTAAGTCACGTACATTCTGGGATCACAAGAAACTTACCAGGGAGGAGTGGGAAAGTTTAAGTAGGTCGGTAGTTCTCATTTAAGATGAGAACACTCTCCTAAGAATGGCATAGGGCTAACTGATCTATAGCCCAGATGCTTCAAACATGAACAAAAACCATGAGAACAAAATTTTCTAAAAACTGTAGGCTTTTTTATTCAGTTAAGAGGTAGACAGATGAACATGGAAGGCTGTCCCATTTAACTTGCCCAAAGTTCATATTCCACTCCATTCATCCATCCCACACTGCCAGAAATTGTAAAGAAATAACCAAGACAGCCAGAAGGCTTTTTCTTCCTACTTCTTTTCAGCAGTAATTGTCAATGAATTGCTTGCCAAGAAGTTTCTACTAACTTAAAAATTTTCACTGTGTCCAAAGAACCTCGTCCCTATAAGAAGTTCCCACATATGCCAACGGAACCTGCCACTACCGACAGGAGGGCAGAGTACAAATGGCTCTATTTCTCTAAGAGACTACAAGGGAAGCTTCAGTTATGTTTGTTGTTAGGTCCCTGTCTGTGCATGTTAGGGCAGAAGCTGGTGAAACCACCAAAGCAGAGCACACTGCGTCAAAAGGCTCTGAATGGTTGTTTTTAAAAAAAAAAAAAAAAAAGGAATCACAAGTTATCTTCAGAGACAACATTAAAACATAATGGAATTGAAGCCTCATACAAAAAGTAGAGAATTATGTACAGGAATTCACAGCCCAGAAGGAAAAGGGACCTCAATAGGAACCAGTGGAAACCCAGCTATTTTACATAGCTAATTTTGAGACAAGTTGTATTTAGCACAAAAGCAATTATAGCACAAGTAACACTTCCCTCCCACAGCTCCCAAACTTTAAAAAAACTCTTGTCGGTCTTCTGTAACACTGTGATCCTTCTTGAAAGGAGCAGGAATGTGTAAGGTGGCCCCAAACATCGACACGAATTGTAATCTCAAACAGTTTCACACTGTGAGGATGACATATTTGAGGACTGCCATAATAGCAGCACTAATAACGCCAGAAATGGGGACGGTAACAAACCAGGCCATAAAAATGTTGCGGAAGAGTCGCCAGTCAACAGCCTTTTTGGATCGGAGCCATCCGACAGATACAACAGAGCCCACCTAGCAGAGAGGGATGGAGGACACTGGTTAGGAGAGGCCAATGGTATTCTGGTAACAGACTCATAATCGTACATAGGTAAGCAGCCCCAAACTGCTGATGAGACGGATTCCATGCAAGATGGTTTGTAACAGGGTAAGAAGCAGATTACTCATGGGAAGACGAAGGCAATACAAAAACCCAATCATTACTTCTGTGGTACCTGGCGTAAATAGACGAGAACGAGAACACTTCCTTTCTCTCTCCTGAGCTACCAGCATTTTAATCAACTGCTTTAATAAAGTCTTAAATAAATCAAGTTTTAATAAATTATTTTAAGTTTCAGATTTTCCGAGCATCATTTTAGAGGAGGACAGATATCAGACCTCATAGCGAATCAACTGGAGATACCCTAGAAGAGGAAGTATGACTCACAGGCTCCAGGATGAACCAACTTAAATTGCCTTAAGGAAGCTAGTTTCTTCCTTTTTCTAGTTATTACATGGCCATCGAGCAACTTCAGAATTCAACAAGATTCTCAGTATTTCAATTCTGAGGCTATGAATATACGCCTTCTATAATTAACGCTGCCCTTCAACAGCCCAACATGCCTCACAGATGGGTTAACTATCTGTAAAAGGACTTTCGCCATTGTTTGGGGAGAACATACATTATCGGCTTAAATAAGAACACTCGACCCAAGGAATTATAAACTGTAAGCCTTTACATTATTACAGTCCTTTGTCCTAAATTTGTGAACTCTTCAAGACTCCAACTGCATAAAAGTTTCTAAACCACAGTTACTACATTAAAAAAAAAAACCTCTTTGTATTACTAGAACCATTCAATAGACACAGTTCATATACCTTACAACTATACTTACTTTACAGTGTGTTGTACTGATGGGAAGACCAATATTTGATGCAATTACCACCGTGAGGGCAGATGCCAGTTCAATACTGAAGCCACTGTAGACATAAAAAGATTACTTGTCAAGAATGGAAGGTGATCTTTTTTATAAGCTAACATTACCTCAAAGTTAACCCAATTTTACTGTGATCCACTCAGTGACAAAACCTAACACTGACCTAACATCTTTCATTTGCTGTAGCTCCTGAAATCTGCTTTATTTTTACGATTTTATTTATTCCTTATTCATTTGAGAGAGAGAGAGCACAAGCAGAGGGGTAGGAAGAGGCAATCTTAAAGGGAAGAGCAGACTCCCCACCGAGTAGGGAGCCCAATGGAGGGTGGGATCCCAGGACCTGGAAATCATGACCTAAGCCAAAGGCAGACGCTTAACTACCTGAGCCACCCAGGTGCACCTGAAATCTACTTTAAATTGGGCTCTCTTCCCTCTTTTCTAACATTTTTAAGGTTCTAAGGGTTCCTAAGAGCCCATTATTAAAGTCTGCACTTCTATTTTGAAGAATGTAATTAATCTCAGCTCTCAAGTAGAGACAAATAAAGGACAAGTATACAAGACTATTTGCTCCACACACAGCCTTTCTCAGAAAAGTTATGTTATTAAGAGACCACTGGAGATGAATATTTGACCAAAATTTTGTTTAAGGGCCAGACAGTATGTGAAATCGAAAAAGTTCACAACAATGAGAGGAACACCAGGAAATAATTCAAGCTTGGGTTACATTAGCTGAAGATTCGTGTGGTAACACTACACATATTATGCATCCTAAGAAAATGAGCATTAGCCTAAGACCTGTTTTACCAACTTACCTAGAAGGTGTGATTGGTGTTAGATCTTTCCCCATGGTCTGGATAACTCTCCTTCCCCAAACCCACAGACCAATACAAATACCAACTCCACCATAGAGCAGAAGCCATATTGGTGTTGCCACTTTTGAAGAAACATCTCTTGTGTCATAAACCAGATACAAAGCAACCAGAGGACCGATGGCATTGCTGAAAGAAAAAAGAGGACAAAGATGATTTTTCAGGCAGAACTAGAATTTGGCAAGATCCAGTTTGCTAAATGACCTACTAGATTATTTAAAGCAAAGCTGTCAAGCTCATTTAGCAAACAGTCCTTTCAACAGAAATAAATAGAACCCCAACATACAAAGCAGAAGAAAATAAAAGCTGCTCTTAAGAGAAGAATCCCATGCATTTGGTGGCCTCTCATCCAAGAGGTAGCCTAGAACAACTCAGGTTCCAATGACCAGTTTACAAACCACAGAAATAAGGCCAACAACATCCAAATTCATTCCCTAGGGCAGTGATTTTTTAGCTTTTCATCTCAGTATTCATAGAATTTACTATCACAGAACTGGCCCCTATCTTGACAGAGAAGACCTCTCCCTGAAGAATATCTGTGTTTATCATCTACAGAAACATTCTTTGTAATCTCTCTAAAGGGGAGGAGGGGGACACACAATATTTTTTAAGATTTTAAGTAGTCACGGGGTGCCTGGGTGGCTCAGTGGGTTAAGCCTCTGCCTTCAGCTCAGGTCACGATCCCAGGGTCCTGGGATCGAGCCCCACACTGGGCTCCCTGCTCAGTGGGAAGCCTGCTTTCCTCTCTCTGTCTCTGCCTGCCTCTCTGCCTACTTGTGATCTCTGTCAAATAAATAAGTAAAATCTCTTAAAAAAAAAAAAAGGTTTTAAGTAATCTCTATACCCAACATGGGCCACAAACTTAGATGCTCTACTGACTGAGCCAGTCAAGTACCCTTCTAAAAAAAATTTTGCTGCCTGTTTAATTAAGTCAATAACAGCTAAACAGCTATTACCTCATCCTCTCTAGATTATTCATGTCCCACAGGGTGCTATGGTACCAAAGCCACAACCACAGCCTTATAAAAGGGATAAGGTGATACAAAACTAGAAAGCATGACACTGAGACTCCAAGTCAACTGACCTGACATCATTTCCACCATGGGCGAATGACCCAAAGCAAGCTGTAAGGATCTGCAGGAACTGGAAAAGGAGAGACACCTCTGGCTTATCCTGGTCATACCATTCTTCCAGAGAGCTGCTACTTCCTTTTCTCTCCCCCAGACCCATCTCTGCCTTGACACTCATGTCCATCTCGGATGCCGAGTGAATATCAGACACAGCATTGCAGTAACTGGTGTAACTGTCCATTCGAATTCGCTTCTTGCTGTCTGCGTTAGGCCAGGTCAGCTTCTCCATTTCTTCACCTTTCTGTTCACCTTCTTTGGCACGGAATGAATCCAGAGGCATGCCACAAATTGCCATGGTATATGAAGTATAGCTATTATTGCGCCTCAAGGGTTTGTCGCCAGAGTCTCCCATGCAGTCTCCCACCTTGGCAAGATGTAATTTATGGAGCAGCTCTTTGTATAAGCCAGAATCTTTATGCACAGTGTGATACTGATAGTGCCCACTGGAGTTTATCTGGTTACTGACGGCTTGATTGAACTGAACAAGGTTCCCATTAGGCAACTGCACTGCCCCTAGCCAAGACCAAAACAGTAACGTTAAAAACAAACATCATGGGGTCCAAACAATAAGCCTCCTCCCCAGTACAGGTAACAAAGTAAAATTCTTCTCACTCCACTCACCATTCATAGTGCCGTCTATGCTGGTTTCCTCTTTCAGATCCACGCTGGGAAGCCGCTCTTGCTCTGGAGCTTCCTCCAAGTCTCCGAGTTTGAACGAAACTGTTCTCTCCTCCACCACAGCCCGGAGGGGCACCGTGGCAGATCCTACCTCAGCAATTGGATTCCTGGTTTCAATATCACTGAGAGACAACTTTGTTTCTTCATGGTCTTCTTTCAAGCTATTCTTTTTTTCCATTAAGGGGCTTTCAGAAGGACTAGACTTTATTTCTCCTAGAAAAAAGGCGGGGGGGGGGGGGGTTGGTTTGGTTTTGACCAAACTCATTCCACACCTTCCCTCCCCCTACCTCAAAAATATTCATCTCAGCGTAATGTATTTCAGTGAAAATTTGGGATAGGTTTCCTTGTTTGCTTCACTTGCCATATCTCCTATCTTTCCTTTGGGAAGAAATCAACAGTGCTTCAGCAGTCACAAACTTTTTCAGTAAAGGGCCAGACAGTAAAATATTTTAGGCACTTTAGGCTCTGTTGTATATTCTTCTCCTTTACAAAACAAAGGTTTCGGTTTTATAAGGATAAAAACTATTCCTAGCTCCCTGCTAACCCATTCTGAGGTGAAACGTACCTCAAGCATGAGGTAGACAGATTGAAAATTTACACTGCATCTAATTCACATTCTTTTTAAAAAAGGAATGCCCCCAAATTTCAGTCTAGGAGTTTAAGCAAAGGAACAGCTCAATGCAGACAACTACAGAGGAAAACTCGAATTCCCACCTCTGTAAAACAGAGACGTGCTTTAATGTTCCACACCTTATGGATCTAAATGCCCCAACTGAGCAGGAACATCCTCTGCCCAGTCTACAATGCCCAGTACATTTACACGTTCATTCAGGCAGCACAACCATGCTATAGACTAGGACCTAAAACATTAGCAAGACTGGTCTCTTTTCCCAAACTGGAGGAAAAACGAGAGCAGGAGGTCATGCAAGCCTCATTCCCACTGTGCGCAGGGCACAAGCACTTCGGTGCAGCTGCAATGACACAGCACTCTTCCTAGTGCCCCTGCAGTGTGTGCAGCCTTTCACTTCCCAAAGACAAAGGTGAAATCTCTAACCAATCATTTGCAGATGAAAAGGGCAGAAAGATTACTGTAACAAATCTCAGCCAGTAAGGAAATGAATACAAAGTTTAAATAAGACTAACACTAACAAAATTTATTCTGTATTTAATTATACTCTACTACCCTATGTAGTAATGGTCTAAACAATTCCTTCACATTAACAATGGAAAATATCTACCTCTCAAATCTGTGTGACAATTCTGAGAACTGACCACATCTAAAAGTCAGATACTAACAAGACACTTAAATTCACATGTCAAAATCTGTGAAGTTACACACAAAAGTAGTTAGAATAGTTTCCCCCTTAAAAATTTTATGCCTACCCTTATTAGACTTTAAGATATCCTCATACTTCGAAGTTAATGTTAAGCTACTTCTCTGTGTATTTGTCACCAGCAACTGATACAGTAAAAACTAGATTAAATGACCAGCTCATCCCCAACATATGCCAACTATTCCTTATAAGTAGGTCTCAGGTCATTTCAAATCAATAAAAACATAGTTTGGCCAATAAACCCATCTCCTGAAATCTCACTTAAATTTTTGACTTTGCCAATCTATCGGAATAATGTGTTTTTATTAACTGATCACACAAGAAACGAGCACATTCCTAGTTAAAATGTTCTGCCACAATTTGTTACTTACGTTCGATTTTTCTCTTCATCCTGGGACATACAAAGAACCAGACGATAAGGGCACAGAAAACTGCACATCCCACCGAGATGAGGATGGTGCCCCACAGAGGAAGTTTGTCAAAGCCCAGCACTAGGAGATAAAATGGTGCATCTTGAAAACCCCAGGGCAACAGCCCCCTGCAACAATGTGTAAACCCTCCTCTGGGGACTCTGGAGTTCCCCAAGCCAGCCCATCACCCTTTACAATTGCTGCCAGTCTTAAGTCCACAGGGTTTTCATTGTGTTCCTGACTACATAAATTCAGGAGGGGAGAAAAATCCCCCAGTCATCTGAAACCCACACCACCACCTCTGGCCCACTCTCCACACCTGCTAGATTAGGTTCAAGTCTCCCAAGCTCCTTCAAAAACTGGGTGTTTTTTTTTTCCTTTCTTTACTTAGAAGATAATAAGGTTCGCTATTCTCAGGATCTGCACTAGCTATGAAAAAATGGAAGCATTCTACTCCCTAGCCTCCAGATGGTAGCTGCCACACATTATGTTTGCATATACAGATTTTGATATTAAAAAGAAAAGGGCCCCAAGAGTCGTCTTTGTCATAGTGACAGAATTCTCTGTGGAAGTTACCACATCCACTATTATTATCCTCCAGTAAAATCCTTTAAAAAGATTATCTCTTAAGAGACATTATCAAACTAAGATACAGAAAAACCAGATTATCTATCAAAAGATAAGAATAGTTCAAAGGGCTATCTTTCACAAAAAGAAAATAGTTCAGTGGTAATTTCATTAACAAGCCTTATCTTAGGGACTTGCCTACTTTCCACCTAGCTTTAGGATCATCAGTATCAGTCCTCTTCTGCTTATCACTTATATGCCAACAGGTTCCAAGCCACTAGCCTAGACTACTGACTGAAGCAAAACACTACAGAATTCTATTTTAGCCTAAAAGATGTTATAATGATTATAGTTTATCCAAGAATAGCTTGGCTACCTACAGTTCTTTTGCTTTATTCTGATTAGGAATTAAATTACTTAGAAAATGGAAAATTTAGGGGAAGCTGGGTGGCTCTGTGGGTTAAAGCCTCTGCCTTCGGCTCAGGTCATGATCCCAGGGTTCTGGGATGGAGCCCCGCATTGGGCTCTCTGCTCAGCAAGGAGCCTGCTTCCCCTCCTTCTCTCTCTGCCTGCCTCTCTGCCTACTTGTGATCTCTGTCAAATAAATAAAAATCTTAAAAAAAAAAAATGGAAAATCTATTCTCCCCCAATTATTAATATTTAAAAATCAGATATAAATTGTGGTCCCTTCAAAACTAAAGTTCTATAATGACTATAAATCTTTCCATTTTAATTCCTATCAATTTTAACCATGTATTTAGTCACACAAACTAAAATATTCATGAAATTTAATCAATCTCTATCACAATTTAAATTTGCCTGTGTTCCAAGTTCCCCAAAGAGAGGAAACGAGAAGGGGAAATTTTTCTTGTAAATGATCCACAAAGAACAGAACAAAAACATCCCAAATTCCTTTTTCAAAAATGATTTCACTGAACTACAAGCTTTGCAGCTACCAGATAAAACTTCAGTGCTGAGAGCCTCACAGGAGACTTTTTTAGTTTAGCACAAAGACTTCAATTTAAAAAAGAACAAAAATGTAGCATGCAAGCTTTTCTTTGCCCATACCATTTGGTAAGGAGTCTGGTATCCCCTAAGTAAGATCAGTGTTCTCATTAAGTTGTCCATTTTCTTTCCTAATTATTCCAAAAATAAAGACAAGGTTAAAAAAAAATACTGAGCTAATTTCATTTTTGGTCAGTGACTTATTACTTCAGTGAAGTTTAAGAAACAAGTTATGATCTATTAGTCAGAAAAGTAATCAATTTAGTTGCCCCAAGGAGCATTAAAAAAAAAAAAGCTAGAGAGGGGTGCCTGGGTGGCTCAGTGGGTTAAGCCTCTGCCTTCAGCTCTGGTGGTGATCTCAGGGTCCTGGGATTAAGCCAGGCATCCTGCTCCCTGCTCAGCGGGGAGCGTGCTTCCCTCTCTCTCTGCTTGCCTCGCTGCTTACTTGTGATCTCTATCCATCAAATAAATAAAATCTTAAAAAAAAAAAAAAAAAAAGCTAGAGAATTATCTGAAAATACGGGTGCAGAGCACACAGTAAGAGCAAGCAGCTTCTCTACATGAGTGTCTTGGGCAGCAATGTACAATGTATTTTTTCCAGTGGGTCACGGTCAAAAGATCAAAAGCCACTGACCTGACCATCAAGTCAAATGACCCTAGACAGCAAAATGACTGATCAAAGCATGTAACGTCCTGTAAATTACAAGTGACTGATCTTTTTCAGTTCCCAAATTAAACATGTATCATAATTTAATCCATGCTTTGCCTTAGTCCCAAAATAAAAGCAATCATTTTAATCTTTATATCCTCACAAATTATTTTTCCTCTTAGCTGCATGAATTCTTCTTCCAAGTGTACTTAGACCAGTTGTTAAACATCCCAGCTCTTCTCATTCAAGCAGATTCAGGGAAGTAAATTTAGTGCTTAGAAACAAAGGTAGCTCCATTTGGGAGAGAAAAATGAGAATATCCAGCAAACCAGTTCTAAATGACTGATTATTGAAGACCAAATATAACTAATGACTCTTCAGTAGTCAGTAGGTGAGGTCATTATCACTTCCAGTATTTTCAACATAGATAGGAGAAAGGGAGGGAGAAGGTCATATTATCGTGGATCCTGTGAAGACTAAAGAGTAAAGGTCTGTAGTGATTTAGAATCTTAGCAGGTCTCTTTGGTTGAAAAACTATCTAGGTTAACTCAGCATACACTAGCCTGCAGCCTTCTGAAATGGGCGCAGGCCAGCCACCTTCTAGGAGATTTCAGTCCTGTAAAGCAAAAAGGGGTAAATTGGGCATTTAATGCAAGTTTTATAAACAACTTAAATTCACATTTAAATATTTTGTTATGTACTTACAAGGTGCTCCAGTATACATGATGGAAAAAAGGTTTATTCCAACTGTGCAGGCATAGAAAACTGGCAAAGCTCGCAAACCATTAGGAACTGGATCTGCCTGTAAAAGATTAAGATCAATACCTTAAAAGGTGTTACAGTTAATTCATTTCCAAAGAACCTTGTAAAGGGGGAGGTTCAGGAATTACAGTGCCGCTAATGGTCTCCACAGTAGTAGGAAAATCCCAGTTGGCCTTGTTCCTAGAAGTCTCCCTTACCAAGACTGATCTCATCTTATACATCTACCTGAACCTAAGTTTGTGTTTGGTTTTTTATTATTTGAGGGGGGAAGGGTGCTATTTCTAACAAGGCTACTTATACCAGTGACTGGTAATGTCCCAAATAATCAGTTTCATCACCCAGTATTTTTTTTTTAAAGATTTTATTTATTTGACAGAGAGAGAGATCACAAGTAGGCAGAGAGGCAGGCAGAGAGAGGGGGGAAATAGGTACCCTGCTGAGCAGAGAGCCCAATGTGGGGCTCGATCCCAGTACTCTTGAGATGATGACCTGAGCTGAAGGCAGAAGCCTAATCCACTGAGCCACCTAGGCACCCCCATCACCCAGTATTCTAAGGAACCTGATGGCCAGAAGTAAATCTGAGCAGACATCTGAGATGTACTATACATTTGTAAAAGACGTCAAAACATAGACAATTAGAGGGTGCCTGGGTGGCTCAGTGGGTTAAGCCTCTGCCTTCAGCTCAGGTCATGATCTCAGGGTCCTGGGATCGAGTCCCACGTCGGGCTCTCTGCCTACTTGTGATCTCTCTCTGTCTGTCAAATAAATAAATAAAATCTTGAAAAAGAAAAAAGAAATAGACAATGAGATGTGAGGACATTCCTCAGCATGTCTGCAAAGATTTGTTTTCTTTTCTTTTTTTTTTTTTTTTTTTTTACAGATTTTATTTATTTATTTGACAGAGATCACAAGCAGGCAGAGAGGCAGGCAGAGGGAGGAGGAAGCAGGCTCCATGCCGAGCAGAGAGCCTGATGCGGGGCTCGATCCCAGGATCCTGAGATCATGACCTGAGCCGAAGGCAGAGGCTTTAACCCACTGAGCCACCCAGGCACCCCTGCAAAGATTTCTTAAAACCAAAATATGCAGAATTTACCTGTGACAACCATTTTTTCTAGACATCAATAAATATGCCATTATTAATGATCTACCAGAGTGCTAAGATAAAAATGAATTGTACACTAAGTCACCTCCTCATTCAACAGACTATGCCAAACACTATTCTGAGCACTAAAATATGGCAATGAATTGAGACAAAGTTCCTGCCCTCAAAAAACTGGCATTTACATTCTAGTACAGAAAAAAATAGCAATAAATACTATAAAGAAAATAAAGAATAAGGGGCAGTGATGGAAGGAGGGGCACACTGGGGAGTATCAGTGGAACAAAGACACAAATGTGTTAAGTCAACAAGCCAGTACATATCTAAAGGTGGGAAAAAAAGCAAGGGGGGAGGGTATATTCCAGAGTACAAAAGCCCTCAGGCAAAAACTCCAACAAATGTTTAAGGAACTGCACTGCTAGTGTGACTGGAAATAAAAGTTGCATTAACAACAAATGTGTGTTAATTCTATAGGAAAACACCGAAGTCAAATCCTTAAAGAGAATACAGATCTGAATATATGGGGAAGACTAAACTTTGAAAGATATTACCCTAAAGGTTTAATGCTGTCTTAATCACAATCCAAAAAGAAAATCTTGGGAAGAAAGGGAAAGACCCATAGTGATTCTAAAACTTCTGACTAGGGATGCCTGGATGGGTCCTGGGATCTGAGCCCCATGGTGGTGGGGGGGGGGGGGGCGCGTCATCCCCTGTTTAGTGGGGAGTCTGCCTCTCCCTCTCCCCCAGCTCATATTCCCTCTCGAATAAATAAAATCTTTAAAAAATAAAGAAAAGAAAAAGAAATGAAATACAGACTCGTAGTCTAAAAGGCTAAATTCGGGGGCGCCTGGGTGGCTCAGTGGGTTAAAGCCTCTGCCTTCGGCTCAGGTCATGATTCCAGGGTCCTGGGATCGAGCACCACATCGGGCTCTCTGCTCAGCAGAGAGCCTGCTTCCTCCTCTCTCTCTGCCTGCTTCTTTGCCTACCTGTGATCTCTGTCTGTCAAATAAAATCTTAAAAAAGAAAAGGCTAAATTCATAAATCAGCCAGGAGGGTGGGGAGGGCAGGATAAAACAAACTGTGTTCTCCCTTTTACTCCCTCCAGACTCCGCTGGGTCACTCACAACAGGTAACCAAGGCTAACAACTTCACATAATTTGTATTACTCTATGACCCATCTAACACACACTTTAATCTTTACCTGGAAATAATGTAAATATCTCACCACACAATTACATAAGATGTGAAAAAGGGGTCTTCAGAATTCCCCATCTTCAACCAGAATAGTTCCACTGTTTACATACTGGATTTTCACATAAGCCTTTGTATAGAGAAAAAGGCTCCTCTGAGTTAGAAAAGATGTCCTAGATTTAATGTGATTCCTAACAAAAGGGAAAATGCTGAACAACCCGTTTTCTCTGACTAGCATTTAAATACTCGATAGGAAAATTTACCCTTTTCCCCTACTTCCTGTTTATTGCCCTCGGTCCTTATGAGGAAGTATGGCACCTCCATTCTGGTTTTTCCTAATAGACTACCCAATACCCTTGAAATAGACATTGAGAAAACAAATTTTTTTAAAAGCAATTTTAATGTTAATTCCCAAAACAGAATCTTAAGTTGGAAAGCATTTTAATGGTCAAATATTCAGACTTTAACTGCCAGGATGCCCAAAGGTTACCAGCATTAGGCTGTTTTCTTGAGATTTAAAACCTGAGATAACCAGAACTATTCATATTCATCACCTAAAGACTCACTGATAGACTGGACACAAGGGTACATATGTGCCATGGGGAGGAAAGGGAGGCCTGGAGGTCAAGAAGGTCCTCAAAGTCAATACTGTTTTAAACACTATTCCCGGGGCGCCTGGGTGGCTCAGTGGGTTAAGCTGCTGCCTTCGGCTCAGGTCATGATCTCAGGCTCCTGGGATGGAGCCCCACATCGGGCTCTCTGCTCAGCGGGGAGACTGCTTCCTCCTCTCTCTCTCTCTCTGCCTGCCTCTCTGTCTACTTGTGATCTCTCTGTCAAATAAATAAATAAAATCTTTTTTTAAAAAATTAAAAAATAAAAAAATAAACACTATTCCAATCATTCTTGATCATGTCCACCCTCATTCCCCCATAATGAATATATAGTTAAGAAGTTAATATACTTAACTTAAGCTACTGACTTTGGGTAAAAAATACCTGTCACACATTTCTCAAATCAGAGATTCGGGCCACTGAAAATCCCTCAGAGCACCACCACCATTCTCCCTCCAAGAAAGAAGACAAGTTTGTTTTGTCTGGAGACACACAAAGCCTCTCCAGAATCAGAACAGTCTGCTTCCCAATTATCAACAAAGACCCAATGTAAACTTTTATATAAAGCAGGAATCCCCTACAGAGGATCCTAATTAATTCTCCTGGTATCTGGTATAGAGCAAGCTATATGCCTCTAATAAGACTGAAGAATCTGAGCTGTGACTACTGGTATGCCTCAAATCTAAGCATCATGTTATCATATGCTACAGCAGTTCTGGGGATTGGGAGGGTAGGAGCTCTCCATACCTGTTTGCTAAATAGAACAGTAGCATATTTCAAGGCCAATAATAGTAACAATTAACTATTTACTCTCAAGTTATAACCAACCTACAAAAGTTTCAAATTTTCCAAATATTCAACTGCTATATTCTACCACACTCGGGTCACAGAAAAAGTGATTAATGAATCATGGTATTTCCACAAAGGTACAAATCCTTCTCTACAGAAGCTTACAACTAGACCAAACAAATGGCTCTGAATATATTCTTACCCTTTGGGATTAAGCTGCCTATCTTCCTTCACTCAGATTTCTAAGCTACCTATCTTCCTTCACTCAGATTTCTTCCATTTAGGAGCGTTTTTAAGAACTTACAATAGACAGTTAAGAGCCATTCACCTCAAAAAAAGAACAACTTTGTTTCCTGAGCAAAATGCATTTATTCTTACTCAGTAAATAACTCAGTCCAATGACAACATTCCTTGTTGTCTACATTTATTTTGGAGCCAGCACCAGAATTCTAGATAAAAGAAATGCTACTGGGTCACTCAAAAGGGATTTTCAAATAGGACAGGAAATTAAATGACTGTCTGGAAACTTTTTTTTGGCCAAGAAAGACAAAACAAAACTACCTTTATTGGCTCTTTTTACCCAGTCTAAGAAATTAGAGTCAAATCACTGTGAGAGATAGTCTCCACCTAGAAGCTTATAAACTGGTTATGAGGGGCGCCTTGGTGGCTCAGTGGGTTAAGCCTCTGCCTTCGACTTAGGTTGTGATCTCAGGGTCCTGGGATCGAGCCCCACATCAGGCTCTCTGCTCATCAAGGAGCCTGCTTCCCCCCTTCTCTGCCTGCCTCTCTGCCTACTTGTGATCTTTCTCTCTGTCAAATAAATAAAATCTTTAAAAAAAAATAAAATAAACTGGTTATGATAATCAGTACTACAAAATTAACTATGTGGAGACCCAAACTACTCAATTTAACTAACAGCTTTTAAAAAAAAAAAGCCTCAAGAGACACTGTGACTTCCTGAACCCCAAGCTCTTAAGTCAAATTGATCTGCATATGATAGTTTAGGTAAAGCAATAATCTGCAAACACTTCTACAAAGCCCCCCTGAATAAATTTCCTTATTTTCTCATTCCCAGTCTCTCCTATTTCTTGGGACACCACAGTACTCATTCAATTTTTCCTGCCTGAATGCATTCCTGGTTACCGCAAACTTGTTTCTTTCAGAAAACTTAGCGACATACAAGAAATATACCAAACATAAATTTTTTAACTTTCTAAGGCCACACCAATCACATCTGGAAGAATGCTAGCAGTCTGAATACCACTGAGTATGACCCATCAAAGGTCATAAAGGAGGAGAGAGAAGGATTACCTTACGGAGGATGAATGCACGAACAAGGAAGAATAAAATTCCAGACATAATACCAGAAAGCAGTGGAGAGATGAACCAAGACATCACTGGAACAGAACACAATAAAATTTTAAAAAAAAATGTCAACTAATGAAAATCAGAAACCAAAAACAAACCAACCAAAAAAAAAAACCACTTTACATTTTAATATTCTATCTTCAAAACCTTCTATTTTACACCATATATTTCATATAATGCCATGATAGCACATGACAAGAATAAAAATTTAAAAACCATTTAGAATTAAACATACCAATTTTTATCAGTTCAGACCACTTGACACCCTCCTGCCCCTTTGCCACAAGGGAGAAACCAATGGTTGCACCAACAATACAATGGGTTCCAGAAATGGGAAGCTTCAAAAACGAAGCCACTAGTTGCCACACAGCAGAACCTGAAACACAGGCAAGTTTTATTAAATGGCAAAATTCTTAGGAATGCGCTGCATTCTGCAGAAGAAAATCTGAAAGGGAAAGCACGGAAGGGAAATACCCATTTGTTCACCCGCCATTAAGGGACACACATAAAAAGAACTTACCAAACATCGCACTGACGGAGCCGGCCATCAACAGCTGTTGGGTCGCCTTGTACATCTCCACGTCGATCAAGCCCTTCCTGATTGTTTCGCTCACTTTGGCCCCCAGGAGGACGGAGCCCACGGTTTCAAAGATACTAGCTAGGATACAGGCTTGCTTGAGGGTCACTACACCTGAGCCCACAGCTGTACCAAACGAATTTGCTACATCATTGGCTCCCACGGAGAACGCCAAGACAAATGCAATAATGAAGCCCAGGATCAGCATCCATAGGTAGTCCACCAATGGACCAGAAGCAGCAGTAGCAGCAATAGTACTGGTAGTCAGCGTTGTCACGGTAGATGCCATTCTCTAGACTAGTGGTTGTTTTTTTTTTTTTAATTATAGGAGAATTACTGAGCGGCTTTCAAGATGTGTAAACAGAATATGAGGTATCAAAAATGCTATAATAAATAATATATATTATATAAAATTAAATACTGTAAACTACGGCACAGAAACCGAGCTGGGGAGTTACTGCTATACGCTGCGTATGGGCATCTGTTGTCTGGGGTTTCTTTGGCTCTGGAGGGCTAAAAGCAAGGAGAATTCCATGGCGGAGAAGAGAAAGGACGCAAGTTCATCCTGAGGGTGGGGGTGGGGGGAGAAAATAACAATAGCAGCGCGCCCTTGGGGAGCCGGTGCAGCACATCGCGCTGGCCCACGCGGCAGGGGGACTCGGCCTTGACCCCGGCCCGCAGCCCACCGGCCCCGGCCCCGGCCCCGAGCAGGGCTCGCGAGGCGGTGGGCACGTGGCGCCGGGGACCTCTTCGGCCGGCGCGCGCCCAGCCCGCATCCCCCCAACCCCCGCCTCCCGCCGCCGCCCGCCCGCGCGCGCCCTCCCCACGAAAACCGGAAAAGGGCCATTCCCGCGCGCGCCGCCCGGGGACCGCCAAAAAGGCCCGCGGGCGGGCAGGGTGGGGGAGGGAGGCGAACAGAAACGAAGCCAGAATCTCGCCGCACCGCCCGCACCGGCCCACGCGGCCGCCTCCCGCGCCACGGCATCGGCGCCTGGCCGCGGGGAGAAGAAAGCCTTATCCAAGGTGGCGCCACTACTCACCAGAGGAAACGAAGAGCCGAGCGGGAGACGAGAGGTGCAAGCCGCGGCGGTGGGCTGGAACCACAGACGCACGCACCTGGGGTCGACGAGGAGTCGGCCCGGGGCGGAGGCTCCGGGGATGGTTCGGCGGGGCCTGGCGACCCACCCTGGAAGCACCCGCGGGCGCCTCAGCGGCCGAGAAGAGCTAGCACGCAGCGCGCGCCGGCAGCCATCACTCTGGCGACACACGCCGCCGGCCCCTACTTATAGCCCGGCGCCGCGACCCGCGTGACCCGCCGCGCCGCGCCCCGTCTCCGGAGCCCCGCCCCCGGGATGGCGCAGCCCCACCGGCCGGCGTGCCCAACCGGGTGAGCCCGACGGCGGCGTTCATTGGCCGGCTTCGCGCCGGCGGCCACGCCCCCAGCGGGGAGCCTGTCCACGTGGGGAGGGCCAGCCCCCTCTCTGCAGCCTCGCCCTGGCGTCTGTGCAGGGTCTCGCCGCACGGGTGCGTTACTGGTGGAGGCCGTGGGGGACCCTAGCGCTGCCGTCGGAGGTCGCCATGCGGGGTTTTAGAGGCCGCGCGACCAAGGTCATTCCTAGTCCCTCCACCTCGCGGGTTCACAGTGCTGACCGCTTCGCCAGCCTCCCTTTGAGCGCACTAGTGACCTGTCGCGCGTCCAGAGGCCACACCGGGCCGAGTTCCCCTCCCGGCAGTCCAGTGACGCTGCGGGAGAGCTCGAGCCGTCGGGCTCCGGATCCAGTCCTGGCACGTTGTCGCACCTGTGACTTGCCCTTGGCCAGAGAAGCACTGGCCCTCGCCGGGGGAGGGAGAAGGCTCACGTGGTCGCTTTGCTCCCGCAGTCATGCACTTCGGTGAAAACAGAAAGACTGAAGAGTCACGAGAACCAGGTTGTCTCCCCGTTATGGCGCAGAGCCTTAGGAAGGCTGTGGGTCATTAATTTCCTGCAGACCTGTGTTTTCTGCGTCGTGGCGGTGGCAGGGGGTGGGGGCTGTCGGGGTGGAGAAGGACACTGCTTGTGATTCAAATCCTGACTCCTGTTTGCTGCAGTGTGTCACCTTGAGCAAATTCCAGATCTCTCAGACTGCACTGTCACGAATGTAAGATGTTAGCATTCAGTACTTACTTTGTAGCAGGACTTAAATGAGTTAAGGAGCGCGAATGCGACCAGCACTCAGTAGGCACAGAATGCTAATTTCCGGTTTGTTCTTAATGTAAAAACGCCTGTTTGGGGATGTAGGAAAGGGTGTAAGGGGACGTTCTCTGTGCATCCCAGAAGCTTTCCTATTCTCTTGATGTAAAAATTGATTTCTGGTCTCCTACAGGGCATATAATGTAGTTTTGACGTTAATAAGATTTACTCTGCACGTTTGGGGGCATTTATTCTATTATGCAGCTTAGGATCAAAACTAATCATGCCAGGAGATTAAAGTCGTGCTTCCTTGTCGGGGTGGTAGTGAGATTGAAGGATTTCAACCAGAAATACTTACCAGGCTTGGAATGTTCTGGAGCCCTCCCCACCTTTTTGTCATCTCTAGCAGCAGGACACAGAATAGCAGAAGCAAAGATGCTCTAAATCTTTGTCTGGGACATCTGTGGAGGCTTAAACCGCACATGAGTATTCTCTGACCTATCTAGAACAGCTGATGGAGTTCTGTGAATAACTCACAAAGCTCTAGGTCGCAAGATCATGTCTGAAACAGAAAGTGCGTGTCTGGGAGCAGTGACCCTAGAATGCAATTCTGATGTAATTCTCACCTTAAAATGTACTCCTCCCTCCATCTTTAATTCATTCCAAGGTTATGAAAAAATTAAATGAAAGGACTGATCCGTTCAAGGTCCTTAGTGTTCGGCCGTTTAAAACGATGATTTTGGGGTGCCTGGGTGGCTCAGTTGTTAAGTGTCTGCCTTAGGCTCAGGTCATGATCCCAGGGTCCTTGGAACAAGCCTGGTGTTGGGCTCCCTGCTCAGCAAGGAGTCTGCTTCTCCCTCTCCCTCTTGCCCTCCCCCTGCTCCCCTGCTCATATTCTCTGTCTCTCTCAAATAAATAAAATCCTAAAAAAAAAAAAAAAAAAACAATGATTTTGGCTTGGGGGAGGTGTGTAAAATATGTGAAGGGGATTAAGAATACACTCACCGGGGGTGCCTGGGTGACTCAGTGGGTTAAAGCCTCTGCCTTTGGCTCACGTCATGATCTCAGGGTGTCAGGATCAAGCCCCACATCCGGCTCTCTGCTTGGCAGGGAGCCTGCCTTTCCCACCCCCTCTGCCTGCCTCTCTGACTACTTGTGGTCTCCGTCAAATAAATAAATAAAATCTTTAAAAAAAAAAAATACACTTACTGTGATGAGCACTGAGTAACAAACTGTTGAGTTACTATATACCTAAAACTAATAGAACACTGTAGGTCAATTATACTTCAATTTTAAAAATAATAAAATTTTTAAAACAATAATTTTCAAAGCAGTTGTTTGTAAGGGAATTGCTTAGGACGTTTCACAGCATGTGCTTTTTTCATTTTGTCCATGGGCGTGTTTTTCCTGGTCTGTGTTATTAGCCCTTTAAGTTCGCAGATATTTGCAGGACAACCTCTGAGTGAGGAGGTCAGGCAGCCACAGGGAGTAACCATCAAGGTGAGAGAGCACAGTCCAGGCTTCTTGAGATGGGTTTGCAGAGAGTCGGGGGCCCTGGGGCAGAGAATCGAAGAAACTTCCCCTTGCGTTACAGGTGAATTCTGTCAACAACTTTAGGTTGGTCCTATCCTTCCTCCTTAGAACAACAGAGTGCCTTGATCAACCAGGCTATGAGGAGGGAGCATTTGGGACTGGGGTGGGTCCTGACCACCTCACCAGGGGTAAGAACATCAGTAGGGTATAGACTGCCCTTAGACACCTGAAGTTGCCTTAACACCTTGACACCTGACACCTTCATCCTCCCATAGGGGAGAAGAGGTAGGTCTCTGCCTATAAGAGAAGTTAAAGTGCTCTGAAAATGGGAAGAGATAGACAGACCTCCAAGTCATACACAAATTGTACTGGTTCTGACCTCCTCGCTGAACTTGGAAAGAGGGCAAAGACCCTAAGGATAATGTTTCTCTGTTCGAGTCAAGGTGTTGGTGCACACTCTAGGATCTGAGTGAGGCCATTTGGTCTAGTGGTAAAACACACAGATTGTAAAGCCAAACTGCCTATTCTGCTATTCGCTAGTCACGTGACCAAGGGCAGATAAATTCTTGCCTTATTTGCCTCATCTGTAAAGGGGAGATGTAGGGGAGTCCCTACACTATAGGGCCATCATGAGGACAAGGTATATAAAATTCTTCTGAAGTTCTCACCCATGGCTGGCACTACTTGAGCATTCATCTTCTCCTTAGTCAACTGCGGAAGGCCTACTATGTGTCAGAGCTGCCATCTGGGCCAAGCTCTTTCAGACTTCTCCCACTATTTATAGAAAATGAGGGGTCATTGGGACCTGCTGCCAGAGGGGGAGGCTGCAGTGTGTGGCGGAGGACACATGTGGGCTCACTGCCCTGGGAGTGGGAGGCCTGGGCCTGGCCCAGGCTCTGAATGCCCACAGGATCTTTGGTAGATCAGAGTCACTGGCCCTGAGCTCTCAAGCCCAAGGGTCCCTCACCCATCCACATCCTCAAAGTGGAGAGAGAAAAACAACCTACTACACACTGCTAAACACCAACCCAGGCACTATCGGTTTGGAGTTCTCTCCCTAACTTGATGGAATGAAGCTTCTGAGAGCTGGGAAGGCAGACCCACCAGCCCCTCCAGACCTGCCAAAGTGGAACAAAAGGAGGAGGCAACACCACTTCTGCACTTCCTGAGCCCGAGAGGCTTACAGTCAAGGAAATGCATCTGAGGTCACTGTTCGATGAGCAGGAAGTAAGCGTCCTGGAAATAATCTCCTTGGAGGGGCAGAGACTGCAGTGGGAGTGGGAACAGTGTGGAACCAGACTACGATCAAAGACTTCAGAGGCTGTCCATTAGGACTTGGATGGAGCACGGAAGAGAAGGTAGGAACCTTCGAATAAAAGAAAACCACCTCCCTTCTACCCACCACTCCCTTCCTCTTGGCTACAGTCACAAATGAATGAGGTAGTAATATTGTAATATTGTAAAAGTTTATAATGTGCCAAGCTTTGTTTCAGGTGATCTGTGTGTATCATCTCATGGGACCATAAAGCTCTAGCTGTTGTACCTTATTTTACAGACAAACTGAAGCACAAAGAATGAAGCAACAAGTAAACCAGTGAAGAATGTAACAAACTCCAAGTTTGTAGGTGCTCGGTCCCCCGCTGTCAGTAAGTACACAGGCAAACATGATGCTCTTAGGTGTTAACTCGTATTTGCACTTCAGTTAACACTTTTACTTCCATCTCCTTTCCTCCTTATTTTTATTAATTGTTTCTTTAATGCCTGCATTTTAAGCCTCTTTGAGTCCTGTTGGAATGGAAAGGGCATTTCCAGGAGATCTGACTCCAAGACTGTCCCCAGTTTCCCCATAGTAAGAAGAGGCAGGAAGCCAAGGGCACAGGTTCTCTGCAGAAATAAAGTCGATGCAGTGGCCTGACCATGTTTCAGAGTTACTGAAAAC
The DNA here is from genome assembly GCF_009829155.1 of Mustela erminea. NCBI lineage: Eukaryota > Metazoa > Chordata > Mammalia > Carnivora > Mustelidae > Mustela > Mustela erminea. The sequence continues at coordinate 104,554,838 of NC_045620.1, forward strand.
TCCAACCTCTTGAGACTTCTCAAGAAAGAAAATCTGTCTTGCACCCACCCGTAGTCAATGCTTACAGGCAATAGCTTCAGAATAAATAAATTAATAAGAATGAATGAATAACTAATAATAATAAAGTAAGGACCACGTATCACCATCACCACCAGCACTTTCCTACCTGCTGTCGACATGGCTGGCCTCTGCCTTCAAACACTTCCTCATTCCCCATCAAACAGGATTGGGAGCCCACTATCCATGGCTCGGATCCACGGAAAGTTCCAGACAGAGATGGAGAGTAGGGGAAGGGTACTTTTAAGCACAAGGACAGCCGAGCTCTGATGTGGAGACACTGGTTGAGACTGGTCTCAGGCCAGTGTCCCACAACAACAAGGAGCCAGATTTGGTTGCCTCAGGCAAATGAGTCGGTCCATTGCTCTGCCCACATAAGAAGTGGGGGGGACAGGACCTCCCACTCCAGACTTTATGTGCCTCCTCCTGAATGCTCACTGCCTGGTCTCTTTCCTTTGGTTTTCTTTTTTTTTTTATTTTAATTTTATTTATTTATTTGACAGAGATCACAAGTAAGCAGAGAGGCAGGCAGAGAGAGAGAGAGAGCAGGAAGCAGGCTCCCTGCAGAGCAGAGAGCCCGATGTGAGGCTCGATCCCAGGACCCTGGGATCATGACCTGAGCCGAAGGCAGAGGCTTTAACCCACTGAGCCACCCAGGCGCCCCTCTTTCCTTTGGTTTTGAATTCATACATCTGCGTGTGATATGGCCTAGGACCCAGACAGAGGGGACAGAAAGACAGCTCTTTTTTTTTTTTTTTAAGATTTTATTTATTTGACAGAGATCACAAGTAGTCAGAGAGGCAGAGGGTGGGGGGGAAGCAGGCTCCCTGCCAAGCAGAGAGCCCGATGAACGACTCGATCCCAGGACCCTGGGACCATGACCTGAGCCCAAGGCAGAGGCTTAACCCACTGAGCCACCCAGGCACCCCCAGAAGGACATTTCCTGGAGCTTGAAACGGCTTTGAAGTCTCTGGTTCTCCTTCGAGCCAGCTTGCAGGACAGCCCAGTGTTTTTGAACAATTCTTCAGAAACACCTCTCTCTGGAGACCTAAACTGGGACTCCATTTTCTCCAAGGCCCACATTTCTCAGCTCTTACCGGGAAAGCAGGGAGGAAAGGCAACTTGCAGGAAACTCAGGAACTGTGTGTCATGAAGATCCTGCGGCGGAAGGGGGGGAAGGGGTCAGCTCACTGCCACCACACCCCAGGACATGTGGTTTTAGGCTGAGAAAGTGAGTGGGCTGCAGGACGTGAGTCATCCCCCTAGCCATTCCAAGGACGAGGTAGAGGGGAAGGGCTCCAGGCACGGCCTCGCTTCCCCTAGCTCTTCATTTGTTCATTCACTCAACAAATAGTCTACTATGGATCAGGCAGAAAAAGCAAGCTTGACCAGCCCATGCCCTCACAAAACACAAACTCCTTCCATCTAGAGCTTCACGCTGAGGACCGGCCACAGAGGCAACAGCCAAAGAGCAAACCTTCTACCCAACCCCGCCAGACCTCCCACTCCTGTACCCAGCTCACACAGCTCCTTTCCCAGTACACCCTTATTACGTTCCCTCAGCGAACATTTCCAGGGCGCAAGAGAGTGCCAGGCCACACATCTCAGAGTCTACCCCCACACTGCCCCACCTCCTGCTCTCCACAGGCTCCCCCCCCCCTTGGCTGGCTCAGAGCCCCTCAGTTTTCCCTTCACCTCAGCAAGAGAAAGCTGGCCAAGAAGAACCCCACAGGGCCCCGTGGGCAAAGCTGAAGAAAAAGCTGTCTTGGGGGAGAGAACAGAGCCTAGGCAGGTCCAGAAATTCAGGTGTCTGGGAACTCAAAGAGGGGCTTCAGCGGCTGGAAGCTGCCTTGTGGGAGACAGAATCTGAGCGGAACCCAGTTTCCTCATTTTCATCAGGCAAATCTATTTCCAATGACGGGGACCTTCTTCCCCACTGCCCAGAACCTTGTTCCTTAATGTGGGGTCTGCAGACCCTCGGGAAGGCAGTTGGCAGTCTCAGGCCTCACCCAACCCTACTGCATCAGAATCTGCATTTTTAACAAGGTCACCATGTGATTCATATGTACATTACAGCTTGAGAAGCAATTAGAGGAAGAAGAAGGATTCTTGTTACCTGGTAAGTTTAGAAACATTATGTTAACACATTCTTTCTCAGCTGGATGTTGAAAAGCCATCCCTTGTTTTTCTATATTAAGTCCCAGTTTCCTGAGCAAGTGCTCCTACCCCCCCCCCCCTTTTTTTTTTTTTTTTGGCTGAGGAGTCGTTTCAGCACACAGGGATCAGGCGATCTGAAATCAGAATCCTGGCTCTCCCATTTCCCTGCCAGGACTTCGGGCAAATTTCCATGCCTCACACTCCTCTATAAAGTGGAGATAATAGGGTTGTTAGGAGGATGGAATAACTAAAGGGCTTGGCCTGTACCTGGCATTTAGCAAGTACGTAATACATTTGGATACTGATTGGATTTGGGTGTCCCCAAATTTCCTACTCACTACATTTACATCGTTTAGGCTGAATGCTTCTGTGGTTGATGGTCTCCTCTATTAGGCCCAGATTCCTCTTAGCTTTATTTTCCAAAGGTGACTTTATTTCCTGGGGGCGACTTTCTGTCACTCCAAGATACCTCCCTTTCAGGACTGTCCGTTTAATTTATTCCATACTTGCTCTCTGCAGGGAACTGGACTTTCCTTTCCATCTTTTTTTTTAATTTTTCATTCCAGTATGTTAACATACAGTGGTGTGTTAGTTTCAGTTGCACAGTATAGTGATTCAGCCATTTTATATATTACTCGATGCTCATCATGACAAGAGTGCTCTTAATTCTCCTTAGCCATTTCACTCATCTCTCTGGTAACCACCAGTTTGTTCTCTATAGTAAAGAGCCTGGTTTTAGGGGTGGGGGGTGGGAGGTCAAGATACCAGGTGGTGGGTATTATAGAGGGTACAGATTGCATGGAGCACTGGGTGTGGTGCAAAAATAATGAATACTGTTATGCTGAAAATAAATAAAAAATAAATTAAAAAAAAAAAAAGAGCCTGGTTTTGGGGGGCATCTGGGTAGCTCAGTCAGTTAAGTGTCTGCCTTTGGCTCACGTAGTGATCTCAGGGTCCTGGGATCGAACCCCTGAGTCCAGCTTCCTGCTCCATGGGAAGCCTGCTTCTCTCTCTCCTCCCCACTTGTGCTCTCTCTCACTCTCTCTCTCTCTCTGTTGCTCTCAAATAAATAAATAAAATCTTTTTTTAAAAAAGAGTCTGGGGACGCCTGGGTGTCTCAGTTGGTTAAGCGGCTGCCTTCGGCTCAGGTCATGGTCCCGGTGTCCTGGGAGTCCCAGATCGGGCTCCTTGCTCGGTGGGGAGCCTGCTCCCCCTCTGCCTTTGCCTGCCTATGCCTGCCTGTGCTCAGTCTCTCGATATCTCTCTCTTCGACAAATATACTCTTAAAAAAAAAAAAAGAGTCTGGGTTTTTTTGTTTTTGTTTTTGTTTAAGATTTTATTTATTTATTTGACAGAGATCACAAGTAGAAAGAGAGGCAGGCAGAGAAAGAGGGGGAACCAGGCTCCCCGCTGAGCCGAGAGCCCAATTTGGGTCTGATCCCAGGACCCTGAGATCATGACCTGAGCCGAAGGCAGAGGCTTTAACCCACTGAGCCACCCAGGCGCCCCGAGTCTGGGGTTTTTTTTTTGTTGTTTTTATCTAGGTTTTTTTCTTCGTTCATTTGTTTTGTTTCTTAAATTCTTCATATGCATGAAATCATGTGGTATTTGTTTTACTCCGATTTGATTTCACTCAGCATTATACGGTCTAGATCCGTCCATGTTATTGTAAATGGCAAGATTTTAGTCTTTTATGGCTGAGTAATATTCCATCGTGTGTGTGTGTGTGTGTGTGTGTGTGTGTGTATACCACATCTTCTTTATCCATTCAACTATGGAGGAACACTTATGTTGTTTGCATGTCTTGACTATTGTAAATAATTCTGCAATAAACATAGGGGTGCATATATCTTATCAAATTAGTGCTTTTATATTCTTTGTATAAATACCCACTGGTGGAATTACTGGATCAGATAGTAATTCTATTTTTATTTATTTACTTACTTATATTTTAATTCCAATATAGTTAACAAACAATGTGATGTTTCAGATATAGAATACGATGATTCAACAGTTCCATATATCACTCAGTGTCAAGATAAGTGTACTCTTAATCTCTTTCTCCTATTTGACCCATCACCCCACCCACCTCCATAATTCTATTTTTAATTTTTTGAGGAACCTCCATACTGTTTTCCAGAGTGACTGCACCAGTTTGCATTCCCCCCAACAGGGCATCCTCTGTTTTTCTCTGCATCACCACTGACACTTGTTTTCTGTGTTAGTGGTTTTAGCCATTCTGACAGGTATGAGGTGATAGCTCACCGTAGCTTTTTTTTTTTAAGATTTTATTTATTTATTTGACAGAGAGAGAACACAAGCAGGAGTAGCAGCAGGCAGAGGGAGCACCAGATACCCCACTGAGCAAGGAGCCTGATGTGGGACTTGATCCCGGGACCCTGGGATCATGACCTGAGCTGAAGGCAGAGGCTTAACCCACTGAGCCATCCAGGGGTCCCTCATTATACTTTGGATTTGCATTCCCCTGATCATTAGTGATGTTGACCATCTTCTTCATATTTTTCATCTTCATATGTTTGTTCATGTCTTCTGGCCATTTTGATTGGATTATCTGGTTTTTGTGTGTTGGAGTTGTGTAAGAATAGATTTTGGATACTAAAGCTGCTTCAGGGAATTGAAATTTTGGGTTTTTTTTTTAAGATTTTGTTTTTAGGGCACCTGGGTAGCTCAGTGGGTTAATCCTCTGTCTTCAGCTCTGGTCATGATCTCAGGGTCCTAGAATCGAGTCCCGCATCAGGCTCTCTGCTCAACGGGGAGCCTGCTTCCCCCTCTCTCTCCCTGCCTGACTCTCTGCCTACTTGTGATCTCTCTCTGTCAAATAAATAATTAAAAGCTTTAAAAAATATATGTATTTTGTTTTTAAGTATTCACTACCTGCAATGTGGGGCTCACACTCACAATCCTGAAATGAAGAGTTGCACACTCCCCCAACTGAGCGAGTTAGACACCCCAGGAATTAACTTTTTTAACTGTGACCTTGGATAATGCCTCCGAGGATGATTCATAAAAATCTCAAATCTGTAGATAGGGCTCTTATCCCCCTGGTTCTAGATACCTCCAAAAGCATTTTCATTTCATCTTCACATCTGTGTGATATAGATGTTGTTGAAAACCAGCTTCATGCTTTGAAGCCAAAATATAATCCAAAGATAGAGGTTGGGATAGAGAGGAATAATAGCTTCATTCCTTTGCCTGGCAGCAAGCTATGGCCTTCAAAGACTGCAACCCTCCCCAGGGGGAAAGGACTGGGGGGCGGGGGAGGTTATAGGGAAAATTTTTGTATATGCTGCCTGCCTCCTTAGTCATTAGTTATTTTCAGGATGCTACCAGGTTCCTGAAATGAAAAACTAAGAAGGGAAGAGGGGAGATTTGCAGAAGAGAGGGAAAAGGTTACTTTAAAATCAAACTTCGGGGGCACCTGGGTGGCTCAGTGGGTCAAGCCTCTGCCTTCAGCTCAGGTCATGATCTCAGGGTCCTGGCATTCAGCCCGGAATCAGGCTCTCTGCTCAGTGGGGAGCCTGCTTCCCCCTCCCCCTCTGTCTGCCTCTCTGCCTACTTGTGATCTCTGTCTGTCAAATAAATAAATAAAATCTTTTGAAAAAAATAAAATAAAATAAAAAATAAAAAAATAAAATCAAGCTTCACTGAAGCATTGGGGCAGCCATTTTGATTTTTGTTCAACTTTATGCTTTTAAGAGGTTTCATAAGCAGAACGAGTACTATTACCCCATCTTATAGGGATATGAAAGTCCAAGAGCCCACAGCCAGACAGTAAGTAGGGGACTAGGGCCTGGAACACTGGCACAGTGGGCCCTGGCAGGGAGTCAGCAAATGAATAACTCAAAGGCCAATGTTCTTCCCTCTGGAGTTAAACCAGAGAAGCTGCTTACTGAAGTGAAGCTTCAGGCCAGATAAAGCAGAAAGAAGGAAAGGAGAATGTACTTCATTTTCTAGGATGACCTCAACTGCAAATATTCTGTTCCATTTGCCCCATAAAAATTCATATTTATCAGCCCTTTGTTCTATCTCGTTCACAAAATGTGGTCACTGAAACTATCACACTAAATAGTGTTTTAAAAACCACACTGTGCCGATATTAAAAAGAAAATCCAGGGGCGCCTGGGTGGCTCAGTGGGTTAAGCCGCTGCCTTCGGCTCGGGTCATGATCTCGGGGTCCTGGGATCGAGTCCCGCATCGGGCTCTCTGCTCAGCAGGGAGCCTGCTTCCCTCTCTCCCTCTCTGCCTGCCTCTCCATCTACTTGTGATTTCTCTCTGTCAAATAAATAAATAAAATATTTAAAAAAAAAAAAAAAAAAAAAGAAAATCCAGACTCCAAATGGTGTCACTTATGCTAGGCCAAGTCACCCAATTGGGGCTTGGTCCTTAATCTAATGGCAGTTCAAACTTTCCCCAGAAATGTGGTCTTAACCAGTTAGCCAGGAATTTTCTGGTAAACACCAGTGAGGTCATCTGTCACAGAGGCCCTCTCCATCCCCCCCCCCAAAGGAAGATGAGGTCATCTACCCAATAAGACCTTTGTTCTTCCCCTTAAGGGAAGAAGACCTTGCCTGAAAATATCCTTTTTTTTTCTTTTGCTAATTATTCTACCCTCCCACCCTGCCATCAGCCTCTGTTTCTGCCTATAAAATCCTTCTATTTTGTGCAGCTCTTTGGAGCTCCTTTCTATTTGCTAGATGGGATTCTGCCTGATTCATGAATTATTGAATAAAGCCCATTTGATCTTGAATTTAAGTTGATTTACTTTTCTTTAGTAATCTCTATACCCAACATGGGGTTTGAACCCCCAGATCAAGAGTCTCACCTTCTTCTGACTGAGCCAGCCAGGCACCCCAGATTTGGCGGGGGGTTGTATGAATTTTTTTAAAGAGTTTATTTATTTATTGGACAGAGAGAGAGCACAAGTAGGCAGAGCAACAGGCAGAGGGAGAGAGAGAAGCAGGATCCCCACTGAGCAGGGAGCCTGATGGGTGGGGGCGGGGGGGCTCCATCCCAGGACCCTGAGCAGAAGGCCGACACTTAACCAACTGAACCACCCAGGCACCCCTGAATTTTGTTTTTTAACACAGAAGACCATACAGTTAAAATGCCCCTTCATAGAACCTTAATTTTCTAATCTAACCCCCATAATAACTATTAACAGTTCAAGTTGTATACACAAATACATGTCAGTCATATTTTAATAAAGTGGTTTTTAAAAATTCCTTGTGAGTGGCACCTGGGTGGCTCAGTGGGTTAAGCCTCTGCCTTCAGCTCAGGTCATGATCTCAGGGTCCTGGGATCAAGCCCTGCACCTGGCTCTCTGCTCAGCAGGGAGCCTGCTTCCTCCCTCTCTCTGCCTGCCTCTCTGCCTACTTGTGATCTCTGTCTGTCAAATGAATAAATAAAATCTTAAAAAAATAAAAAAATAGAAAAAATAAAAATTCCTTGTCATATACAAAAACATATTTTTCTATAATATATAATATACATTTTTCTTTTTTTAACCAAACGAAATACCACCATGCACAATTACACAACATGTTCTTTTCACTTAACATTGTCTTAGATAGGGCGCCTGGGTGGCTCAGTGGGTTAAGCCGCTGCCTTCGGCTCAGGTCATGATCTCAGGGTCCTGGGATCGAGTCCCGCATCAGGCTCTCTGCTCAGCAGGGAGCCTGCTTCCTCCTCTCTCTCTGCCTGCCTCTCTGCCTACTTGTGTTCTCTGTCAAATAAGTAAATAAAATCTTTAAAAAAAAAAAAATTGTCTTAGATAACTTTGCCTGTCATTGCAGACAGAGCTCTTTCTTTCCTTTTAAAATCTGCATAATAGTCCATTATAAAGTGTGTGTGTTTGTGTGTGTGTGTGTGCGCACGCGCGTGTGCCTGTGAATGTTTTCATCTTCTATAAGAACAACACCCACCCAGCAGATAAGGGGGAAATGCCAGTTTCGAGGCTCAGGATGTTTTAGATCTCCTTCCGATGATGGCCCACCCAGACCTCCATCCACACAAGCTACCTCTTCAGAGCGTCTTCACGCTCAGTCAGAATGAAAACTTCTGACTCAGCCTGAGCATTGGGCTTCCCCCCTTCCCCTTAGGTCCTCATCACCCCTGCCCCAGCATTTTTCCTTTCATACTGTCCCTCCCAGCTTAGATCTGTCTTCCCACCGGCTTCTCTCCAGAGCAGGCTCGCCCAGCCCAGCAGGGAGCAAGCTCCTCCTTCCCTTCCGGGGGTTGGGGGGTTACATTTGCTTTTCTGCTGAGGTCCACCTCACCGCCACCTCCTTGCTTGTTGATGCTCCTACCTCCGCCCTGGCCCGCTGGGGGCGGTGGCTGTTCTGTGCTCAGTGTCTGTGACTGGACCCTGAAGGGACACAGACTCTGCCGCCAAGAGTTCTCCATCTGTAGTTACTCACCGTCTCTGCAAAGGCTGGCTGGGAGCTTTTGGCTGCGAATTCAGATGATTAACTCAGTCCTTGCCCCCTCTTCCTTGTGGTTACCCCACTTTCATTTCCTCTCTGCCTGCTTGTGCCTGCATACCTAAAACACGGGCCAGAGGCTTCAATCTTGTGTACAGCCCTCTGGACGGTGTCAACCCACCAGAACTGACCAGAGCTGATGGAGGAAAGAGAAGGAATCTGTGGCAAAGGGGAAAAGGGATAATTGCTGGTGCTCTGGGTCCCAGTCCCCAGGGAAGGACCCCCCTCACCATTCGCAGACAGTGCCCTGTCTGGCCTCACCAACTTCCTTCTGCTGCCTAACCACAATAATGAGGACCAAAGACAGTGGGGGACCCAGGACCCAGCCCAACTCTGAGGGACAAGGAGATGCAAAAGTTGTGAAATCCAAGATAAGCATCTCCATCTACCTCCTCTGGGTCCTGTCTTCTTCATCTTATCCTTTCTCCTGAGCAGATTTCGTTTTCTTTTTTTTTTTTTAAAGATTTTATTTACTTGACAGACAGAGATCACAAGTAGGCAGAGAGGCAGAGAGAGAGGAGGAAGCAGGCTCCCCGCTGAGCAGAGAGCCCGATGTGGGGCTCAATCCCAGGACCCTGGGATCATGACCCGAGCCGAAAGCAGAGGCTTTAACCCACTGAGCCACCCAGGCGCCCCCAGATTTCGTTTTCTCTTCTCCGTAATCTTCCTTCTACCTTCAAACTTGCATGGGTTTCCCTTTGCTCCTACTGTGGCTTCTACCTGCTACGTGCTTCTTGACATAATGTCTTCTGTTACCTTCCCCTCCACCCGCTCTCCTTGACACTGAAATATGTTGTCCCCTTCTCCACACCAGCAGAAATCCCTGTCACCTCTTAGCTTTAAACCCCGGGCTTTTCTCTGCTCTGTTCTGGAAGCTCCTGTAGTAAATAATGCTGACAGACCTCTTTCTTTTCTGCTGACATCTGTTTATTCTCCACCTCTCCAGTTCCATATTAGTCTCCTTCCCTGGTTTCTCTTCCACCTTTCCCTTCCCGAGTCTCTCTCTCCCCATCTTGTCCTACCTCATCTCCCTTGGAAGTCCCATTTAATCCCCTGCAGTCCTCCATCCCCACCTCCGTCTCCGTCCTAAATGCCAACTGCATATTTCTTCCATCAAATGTAACACATGTAAATCAAAATTTCTCTCAACTTCTCACACTCCACCCCAAGCAGCTGCCTTCTTATGACTTCCCTTTCATGGTGACTAGAGCAGCATCTCCAAGATGTTCTGAAGCTTCCTTGGTACCCTTTGGATCCTTCGACTCCCACTCTGCACCACTTTTTACATCTTCAAAATTTCTGGGACAGCTGACTGGCTCAGTGGGTGGAGCATGTGACTCTTGATCTACCGGTTGCAGGTTCAAGTCCCATGTTAGGCATAGAGATTGCTTTTAAAAAATTAAATCTTGTAAAAAATAAATCCTCTTTTGCAACCCAGAACTCATGGCTCAGTATGAGTTTTGATACAGATAAGAAGGAACAAGATCCGGGGTGCCTGGGTGGCTCAGTGGCTTAAAGCTTCTGCCTTCAGCTCAGGTCATGATCTCAGGGTTCTGGGATCAAGCCCTGCATCGGGCTCTCTGATCAGGGAGCCTGCTTTCCCCTCTCTCTCTCCTTGTGATCTGTCAAGTAAACAAAATAAAAAATCTTCAAGAAAAAAAAAATTAAATCTTGGGGCACTTGGGTGGTTTGGTCAGTTAAGCATCTGCCTTTGGCTCAGGTCCCAATCTTGAGGTCCTGGAATAGAGTCCTGCATAGGTTCCCTGCTCAATGGGGTGTCTGCTTGTCCCTCTGCCTCTGCCTCCCCTGCCTACTTGTGTTCTCTTGTGTGCACTCTCTTTCAAATAAATGGATAAAAAATTTTTAAAAGATTTTGTTTATTTGACACAGAGAGAGCAACAGAGCATTAGCAGGGGGAGTAGGAGAGGAAGAAAGAAGCAGTCTCCTCCCTGAGCAGGGATACTGATGCAGGGCTCCACCCCAGACCCTGGCATCATTACCTAAGCTGAAGGCAGACCCTTAACCAACTGAGCCACCCAGGTGCCCCTTGGTAAAATATATTTTTTTTAATTTTTAAATAAAAATAAAATCTTTAAAAAAAACTTTCTCCCTAATTCAGCTCCCACCCACCCGCTATTTTCCCTGGATTGTTTTGTGCCTTTTATCATCACTGTCCTGTGCAAACACCCCAGAGGTCCCGTGCTGTGCGTGCACCTTCTCCAGGCTGACTCCCCCTGCTTGATCCCATCCAGCAGCATCCCTACCTCATCTCCACTGAGACTTGTCTCTTCCAGTGGGAGAAGATCTCCTATGTAAACTCAACTCAATATACAATGTCTGCCCCACACATTGGGTCTGGCTTTGCCTGTGTATTTGTTTTGTTTTTCTAGCAATGTTGGAAGTTCCTGGAACAACTTTGTATTCCTCTGTGCCTTCTAGGGTGGGACTGGTAAATTCATAAGCTCAGGGGTGAGACTAGGAAGGCAAATATATGAGGCAGAGAGGGAGCAAGGATGGTGCGGAACATAATAGAGGGTGCGAGGGCCTAAGCCGGCCAAACAAAATCCATCTGCAGGGTGAACAGACCTGTGGCCACCAGTTTGAAATCCTCACCCAGGTGCCACGTCCTGGTCACTCTTCCGTGAACATTTCTTTATGGTTGATTTTCCCGAGGCAACAGTCAGTCCCTCTGTGTCTGGCTAGTGAAATCAGGTGACCTGATTTCCTCGGCCTGGAGTAGAAGGAGCAACGGGCCTCAGCAGCCCAGAGCTGTCACCTCTCTTCTCACCCACCCGCTGCTTTGCACTCGATGTCAGGTGCTGTTGCTTGGCTCTAGCTTCCTGTGAGGTCTAATCTGCAGTAGCTTTTCTCACTCTGGTCTTAAAAGAAAACAGGGACCTACCTACCCTCCCCACTCATGACCCAATCAATGCCAGCCAGACCAGCTTTACCCAGGGAGGCCCACTGGGCAGCATCTTTATCATCTGAAGCATTTGCTGAGCTGCGTTTGCGTGCCTCCTTAGCTGGTAGAAGGACACGGGGCTGATAATAGGGGTGGGTGTAGGGGTGGAGACAGAAGGAAAGACAAGGAGCTGAAAAAGCAAAGACCTGGGTGGAGGAGGGGGAAGAAACAGTGGGGGAAACATACAGAACAATTGGACACCCAAATTGGACTCTTTCTGGGGTCTACCTCTCACACCAGCCCCCCCTCCTCCCTCAGCCTCCTAAGTCCAGTGCCTCATCCCTATTCCTAGCCTCGAGCCTCACTCCACTTCCAACCAGACTTTAGACCAGACTAATCTGCCAAACCACTACTTGCCTGAAGTCTCTCACAGTCTACCATTGTCTACAGGACCAAACGGGTCCATCTGACAGAGGTTTTCCGTGACGGGGTTCTCTGACCATCCAGCTTTACTTTCCACTGATTCACAACAGGAAAAGCCTACTCTGCCTAGTCTGGCTGGTCACCTCCATCTCCCTTCAAGCCAGTGGACTTGCGTGGTCACTGCAGAAAGTTAGTAGCTTCACGAATGTTAGCTGTTCCCGTGTATTTCCCCTCATGCCCCTCCTTTCAGGGGACTGGGGAACAGTGTCATTGTCCTCATTCTATAGATAAGAAACTGGGGGCAGGAGTCAGTCCCTTCCCAAGATCACAGGGCTTATGAGTGACAGAATCAAGGTCTCAGCTCAGACCTTTGTCCTCTGCAGGCCACGACCTGTTCACTTTACCTTAGTTACTTGGGAGAGGTGAGCTCAGGGGAACAAGGGCCAGGTTCTCGTTCCCATGTGACAAACAATGCTTACAGTGGGTTATAACTTGGGTGTGTAACAGAAAGCAGAACTAGGCAAACTCCTAAGAGGAATTCGGTTTTGTTTATTTTTAACCTAGAGTGGCTTGCTCAAATCCTTCCCCAAGCTAAATTTCCTCCCCTGTGGGAGACACCACAATGCTATCCTGCTAGAAGGCATTCAGTAAGGCTGAAAGAACAAAGACACAAAGGGAGCAGGGCCCAGAAGCAGGCAGAAACCAGCTGGAATGTTCTGGAATTTTGGGCCCTGTACAGAATGGAGCTGGTGATGTTTGTTGCTTTTTTTTTTTTTAATTATTTATTTATTTTTGAGAGAAAGAGCACACAAGAGTGCACACGAGCAGACTCCCCACTGAGCAGGGAGCCTGACCCAGGGCTTGATTCCAGGACCCTGAGATCATGACCTGGGCTGAAAGCAGATGCTTAACCGACTGAGCCACCCAGGTGCCCTGATTCTTGCTTTTTGAAAGTTTGGTTACTGCTGTCGTAGGACAAGCAGGGGCATAACTTACGTTTCCCGATGTAATGCGATTTATGTGCTACTGACATTTCGTGATCTGTGTCATTTCCGAGAGTTACAAGGAAATCTTCTACCGGACTATTAGCAAGTTGGGTTGCGGGGTTTGCTGCATGGGACTCTGGTGGGTCACTTTTGTGCTCTCCGTGCGGGGGGGTGGGTGGAGTGGGGGGGCTGAGGTGGCTGCCACCTGCCATTCTAATTAGTTCTTCAGCAACTCCAGTCCCAATGGCCTGCTTTTGAGTGTCAAAGTTTACCCTAAAGCTCAGGTTTATCATCTTCCTTTCTTAAATTGTGAGATTTCTACACAAAGGGAAGAGATAAGCGGGTTTTGTGGATTCCCTGTTGAATTCCAGCCACTGCTTCCTGCCTCAGGCAGCACCTGCCCATCCAACTCCAAAGCAGCTGCACCTGGCCTGCTTCTCCCCGCTCTCACCCTACAGAGCTCCTGGCAACCCCCCACCCTGGCCACATTCAGGAAGAGGTGGGCACCTGCAGCCCCCAAGTGTGCAGCCATTCGTCTCTCCTCAGCTACACACCAAACCCTTCTGGTCAGCCTTTCCCATGCCGGGCTCCCTCCAGGAGTTCCGCCGAGCACCCAGCCCATGAAAAAGACTTGCATCACAGTCTGACATGATAAGAGCGGTCATGGAAGGCTGCCCAAAATATAGCAGGGGTAGCAAGTGCAAAGGGAAGAACTCTTTTGGGAACGTGTGTGTGCATGCCTCTGTGTGTGTGTGTGTGTGTGTGTGTGTGTGTGTGTGTTAAGGAATGAAGGAAAGCTAGGAGGAACTGAACAGGAAAACTGCCAAGGGTGTCATTGTGCCCCAGGCTAAGGATCATCACGTGGTCGATAAAGCCCACCGAGCACTCAGCTTCATAATAAGGCCAAGACCCTTATGGTCTGCACATCTGAGCTGGTGGAGGCCCTCATTTGTTTACAGCTTAATCCTAATCTGATCCTGGTTTGGAAGGGAAGCTCTTCTCATTTTAGCTATGACAGCTTTTCTTTTAAAGATTTTTTATCTATTTATTTGACAGAGAGAGATGACAAGCAGGCAGAGAGGCAGGCAGATAGAGAGGAGGAAGCAGGTTCCCTGCTGAGCAGAGAGCCTGATGCGGGACTCGATCCCACGACCCTGCTTTCATGACCTGAGTCGAAGGCAGCGGCTTAACCCACTGAGCCACCCAGGCGCCCCATATGACAGCTTTTCTTTATACTTTAGAATTGTGGCTCTCCACCTGCAAGTCCTAATAAGGACTTAAAGAGAGAGAGAGAGAAATAAAAGAGAAAATCTCAGAGTGCACGCCACCTAGTAAGGATTATATCTTGAGAGTTTGTTTCCGTTAGGTGTGTGTGGAGGAGTCTGCGTGAACTGGGTTGTGGTGTAAAAAGTATTTTTTCTGTGGTTTAAAAAGTTTAGGAAACATTGTTTTAAGGGGAAATATCCATCCCTCAAATATTAAACAAATATCATCAAAAACTGTATCTTGGGACGCCTGGGTGGCTCAGTTGGTTAAGCAGCTGCCTTCGGCTCAGGTCATGATCGTAGTGTCCTGGGATCGAGTCCCACGTCGGGCTCCTTGCTCTGCAGGGAGCCTGCTTCTCCCTCTGACTCTGCCTGCCACTCTGTCTGCCTGTGCTCGCTCTCGCTCTCGCTCTCTCTGACAAATAAGTAAATAAAATCTTAAAAAAAAAAAAAACTGTATCTTGTTCTAGTACAGAAAAAAGCAAGGTTTGGCTCCTTAAGAGGCTCTGAGCCTGGGGGTGGGAAGACAAACTTGTCACCAGGACAGGATGTGAAAACCACAGTGACAGAGGGCCGTGCACCCCTCCCTCCCAGCTCAGAGGAGGAGGGAGCCACCGCCTCGCCCTGGAGTCCCATTGCCCCTCTAGGAGGTGGTGAGTGGCTGGTCCAGAAGAGCGGCTGCCAGGGGAGACGAAGGGAAGTGGTGTTCCCAAGGGGGGGTGTGGGCGGGAGGAGATCGCAGAGCTGTGGGGGGCGGTGTGGCTGGCCCAAGGCAAGGCTTGGGGTGGGCGCTGTGGAAGGGAACAGTGGCAGTGGTGTCAGACAGCACTGAAAAGATCAGGAGCGGCCAGATGCTGACTTGATCCTCTGAGCGATAGGAGATTAGTTCTACTGTTTCAAAGATTATGACACCACACCACACACCCAGGGCAGCAATTTGAAAGCCATTGTTGTGACCGTCCCTGGTTCAAGATAAACGTTTTAGGTTTATCTGAGTATGGGTGCTGATAAAAACCTAGGATACTGTTAACCGTGAGTCTGGTAAAGATGTCCGTATTTTGATTTTCGTCATGTTTCCGTTTTGCTGCTTAGCTAGGACCAGCCCTGGTGTCTGCCCACCAGGCTCGGCTGGCTTCCCTACCCTCCAGTCCACGTCAGCGGGCCTCCAGACTTTGTCTTCTCATTTCTTCTCATTATCCCTGCTGAGCACCAAACTTACAGCTGCCGGAGGAGATGAGAGGGGAAGTGCTTTCCCCTAACACCTCTGATTGCATAGCCTGGGGGCTGCCCGCAGGCTGGCTTTAGACAGGTACTAGGCTAACAAGTCTGCCTTTCAGCTCCAGGAACAAACTGGGAATGGCTTCTCTTTCTGCTCGTGAATCGCCGTGGAGAAAGCAGATCTGGAAGAGAAGAGCAAAAGCCACCGTAGGCTCTCACATTTTACTTCCCCTTTATGCAAAAAAAGAGTTTTTAACCTGTGAATTCAGAATATGGATCTTCATGGCCTACCTTTTCCTAGTAAGCTCGTTGAGCCCAGTAACTGGAAAGGGACTAGACAGATATCAAATAACAATATGCAGCTATGAAAGGGCTAATGTTTAGGGCCTGGGAATTCACTGACCTCAGCCCAGTCTCATTGGGGACACCTTCCTTCCATGATATTCACCTTGACCTTGAACTCCAAAGGATCTCCAAGAAGGTTATGTAGGTGCCCTTCTATGTTGTCCATCCTTCTGCAAAGGCTGGTCTTCTCCTTGGCTCCCCATGTACCAAGCCCCTTTCTGCACCTCTGCTCCCTAGTGGGTTCTGCTGCCTGGAATTTCTTCCTCCCTTCCCACACCTAACTGAATCCTACCTAGGTTTCAGTCTTGTGCATATCCTTCAGGAAGTAAGCCCTCAGGGAATGCTCAGAATTCCTGAAATTGTTATGGCCTTTAAATCTTTATGAATGATAAGGGACTCGCTCATTTCCCTATTTTTTATAGCCTCCTGGTGTTAAATGTTAATCACTAAGGTTATGGATTTTTGGAACCCAGGGGGTACTAACTCATACCTCTGTGCCTGGCACAGAGCTGAGTCTGTCACAGGATCTCAGAACTGAGACCTCATACAAATCTGATACAAAATCTGAGTTCAAGTCCTGGGACCTTGGCAGCTTCCTGAATCCCGCTGAGGCATGACTTCCTCTCTTGTAAAACTAGGATAGGAATAGTACCTAGCATTTAGAAATGTTACATAGATTAAGTGAACTACAAGGTAATGTTTAACGCATAGTAAGGAATCAACTATTTTTACTAGAATGTAAGATAGAAGTCAAAGGGCATTCTTTCTTACTTGCTTATTTCTAAGTATATGCCATTGTAGGGCTTTCCCCATCCTTGTGACTTTTATTTTATTTTAATTTATTTTTGAAACAAGAAACATTAAAATGGTTCCAAAAGCCAAGTCAGAACAAGAAGGTATCTCAGAGAAGTGCCACCCCCCCATCACGGTCCCTCTTGGCCTTTCCATCCTGTTCTCGTAGTGCCCTGCAGCTAACTCATCTCATTAGTCTGTTTTCCACTTTTTCTCTTTTCACTTGGATAAGTAGGTAAATGTCCTTATTTCTTGCCCCCAAATGATGTTCCTCAGAGATGGGATTTTCCGGACCCCAGTCATCTCTTGCACGGCTGCGTGTTCGATGCTGGGAGCAGGAGCCCCCTGACCCCATGACAGCGGAGATGGCTGTTGTTAATTCTCACCCAGGTTCCTCAAAGTGAGAACGACTGACGCTTCTCACAGGACTGGCTCTGTCGAATATTGTCCCAAGTCCCAGAGGTGTGCCGATGACCGGTCATGAGGCCAGAGCCCTCTCCCTGCCACTTAGGGGGCTGAGCCCTAACGAAGCATTCCCACCAAGCCTGCTGATTCTCCTGGACAGGGGGAGCACGTCAGCTTGTCCGAGCAGAGTAAACGATTATATAACACTGGATTTTTTAAAAACCGCAATCAGTCCTTGCAAAGCCATCACAAACACAAGCTGCCTCCCTATGACCTTCCCACAACACGGGCAAACAGCTCTTCCATGCCTCATGGTCATTACTTCTGGGGAGTCAAGGTTGAAAGGACGCCTGGGTCCTTCTCCACAGGACCTCATTTCAAGGAGGAAAAGACCTGAGTAAATAGAAGTTTCTATCCCTAGGGAGTTGGCCGGAGGAAGTGAAGCCCCATAGCTGGAGGTAGTCACTGGAAAAAAGCAGTGGGAGGGAAGGATGCTGTGTTGGGAGTCAAGCTGTCCGCAAGTCAGCTCAGAGGCTGTGACTCACTGCGAGGAAAAGCAGGGCCCCGTATCCTGGGGGAGGCTCCTTTCTCCAAACAGGGGATCGGTGGCCAAGGAAGGAAATGAAGTAATCCAAGACGAGGCAGCCTGCCGGGCGGGCAGAGCTGGACGTCCTAATCACCCCTGCTACTGAGTTTAATATTCAGCCCGCACGGAAAAAGATCCGCCTGGTGAGAAGGGGAATCGGGTCTGATCTCGGGCAAGTAGTTTTCCCTTCCCCGGACCTCAGTTTCTCACCGTAGGATGAAAGAAAGACCTGGCAGCTGGCCTCCCGGCTCAGCCCATGGCCTTGTTTTCTTTTCTGCTCAGTGAGAAGCTGGGGAACGTAGGTGCGTTGGCGCAGGCTCAGCTCCCACAGCCACTGTCACTCCCCACCATCTCACCCTGAGTCAGTGAGACAAATTTAGGGCTCCCTGCCTGCCTTTGAAGTTATTTGAAATGGCAACGGACAGACCAGCAGCTTCTGAGTCCCTTCCTGTTCTGGGACTCCAGGATTCCAGGCCTCAGAAAAAACAGATTCTGAACACTGAATAGAAACAGGGCAAGTAGCCTGCCCTGGGATGAGAAGGAATGGATCCCTCGTCCTGGGACCCGAGAGGGTAAATGTGGCAGAGGGCCAGAGCTGAGCATCTGCCAGGCAGAACTGCCACAGCTTAGACAGAATTCAAAACAGCCTTTTTTTTTTTTTTTTTAACAGCCTCCTGGTGCATCCTGTTTCTCTCAGGCTGCTGCCGCCAGCAAGTGGGCACCCTGCCCAAGCTTCAGTGGGCAGCGAGGGGGCTAGGTACCCATCTGTCCTGTTTCCTAAGCAGGTGGCTAGGAAGGTGGTACCCAGGCTCTGACTGCCCTCTGCTGGGCAAGCACAGATGCTGCTGTGGGGTCAGAGGCAATGGAAAGATCCAGAGAGGGGAAAGGGGCGCCCCCTCCTAGAGTGTCTGCATCCGTGAAGGGAGAGAAGGGCAAAAGGCACTAAGGAGGTCTTCCGCTGCTCTGCCGCCTTCCCGGGAAGCCCTGGTCTCCTGGGGGTATCAGAGGCTCTTAAAAGACCTCTGGTAAGACAGTCTCAACTCACAGAAGTCTTTGGTAGTTCATCAAATGGTATTTCTGACACAGGGTGTGGCACAATGATAAATGTTTGTTTTTTAAAAGTTTTATTTTTCGGGGTGCCTTGGTGGCTGGGTGGGTTACAGCCTCTGCCTTCAGCTCAGGTCATGGTCTCAGGGTCCTGGGATCAAGCCCCGCATCAGGCTCTCTGCTCGGCGGGGAGCCTGCTTCCTCCTCTCTCTCCCTGCCTGCCTCTCTGCCTACTTGTAATCTCTGTCTGTCAAATAAATAAATAAAATATTCTTTTTAAAAATGTTTTATTTTTTTCTTTGACAGAGAGAGACAGTGAGAGGGGAACACAAGCAAGGGGAGTGGGTGAGGGAGAAGCAGGCTTCTTACCGAGCAGGGAGCCTGATGCGGGTTTCGATCCCAAGACCAAGATCATGACCTGAGCCGAAGGCAGATGTTTAACCGACTGTGCCACCCAGGTCCCCGGAGCATTTACAGTTTATTGTCTTCTTTCTGAAATTCCTCTAACAGACCTCTTGTCTGGCTCTCCCAGTTCCAAGCTGCTAGTCTTGGTGATCCTACCAGGGCTTCTTCCTTTGGTCTCAGGGACCTCTAACTCCTTAACCCCACTCCCAGCAACGCCCCGCGCTGGAACTCTGAGATGCTCACTAATCACTTGAGATCTAATGCATTTCTTCTCCCCTTTCTCTCTTCATATGTTCTTCTGTCTCCCTTCTGGACCCCTGGATTCTCATTTGGCCTTTTATTTCATGGGACATAGAGATATTCTCTGCTTCCTGAAGCAGCTACAGGCAAGTGTCTCTTTCCTCCATTAACTACTGTTGTTACTTGATGCTTTTAACTAAGACGACTGGGTGGGAAGGGCTGGAAACTTCTGGTTTCCAGGAGGGACCTCTGGGAACCGCCCCGGGTTAGTCTGGGGCAAGGCGAGGCTTAGGGAGGGGTTGAGGTGAGGTGTCAGGTCTAGGCCACATGCCAGGATACTCTGCAAGCACTGAGCTTTCCCTCAAGCCTGTCTGGGGTGTTCTTAAACCACCCCATGGAACCATCTCACCATACTGTGTGTGTGGTCCTTGTGTTTTTCCCGTTAGGCTTATTTCTCTTACACCTTGTTTTTCCCTCATCGATAATAGGCATCTAGGGGAATCTGGCTGGCTCAGTTGGTAGAGCATGGGACACTTGATCTCGGGGTCATGAGTTCTAGCCCTACACTGGATGTAGAGCTTACTTAAAATAGTAATAAGACGACTAGGGATCTAACAGTTTTGATTAGCTAGGTATATTGTGCTAAAAGATAGGGGCGACTGGGTGGAGACTGGTTGAGCATCCAACTCTTGATTTCAGCTCAGGTCGTGGTCTCAGGTTCCTGGGATCGAGTCCCACATGAGGCTCCATACTCAGCAGGGAGTCTGCTTGAGGAATGCTCCTCCCCCTGCCCATGCACGTGTGCGCTCGCTCTCTCTCGCTCTCAAATAAATAAAATAAATCTTTAAAAAAGATAAACTTGGAGCACCTGGGTGGCTCAGTCATTGAGTGTCTGCCTTCGGCTCAGGTCATGATCCCATGGTCCTGGGACTAAGCCCCACATCAGCCTCCCTGCTCAGTGGGGGAGCTGACTTCTCCCTCTCCCACTCCCCCTGCCTGTGTTCCCTCTCTCTCTGTGTCTCTCTCTGTCAAATAAATAAACAGAATCTTAAAAAATAAAATAAATGAATAAATAAATAAACTGAAGCACATGAAAAATTAAGTGTTTATTTGAGCAAAAATCTATTTAGTCTGGGAGCATTCAGTCTAGCGCATAGAAAGGCGTTCAGAGGAGCTCTACCAGATGAAAGACTTTTCTAGCTAGAGCGGAGCAGGAACAAGGGAGAAAATCAAGCCAGGCAAAAAAAGTGCATAGGGTATTGCAAAGTTACTTTCCTTTAGGGGCTGGCAAGGGTCTCTCGGGCAGGTCGCCTAACTCCTGCTGATCAGGTGGCTCCTGATTGGATTGGCTTAGTACTCCCTTTCTGGGAGACCTGACAGTTAAGTAAGTCTTGGTTTGGTAATGTGGGGCTCAGCATGAAGGACTTTATTTGGGGCCTGTTGTCTTGTTTTTAACTGTTGGTAGGAAATCTTCAGAGGCTGAACAGAGTCAGTGAAAATTATGCTCACTCCCATTCTTTCTCCCATTCCTCTGACCCACAGGAGGTCTGCTGCTATTTCCTTGTGGAACCTTATAGAAATAGTATTACGAACATACAGACACATGTGGATAGTTGCTCATTCAATCCATACTTACGAGCAGCTGCTATGATCCATGCACTGTTCTTGCCCCAAACACAAAAATTCTGGCTCCAGAGAACTTAAACTCTGTAGAGGGAGGTGGTAAGTGAGATAAATCAGTCATATCTGTGATTGCTAGACGCTGATACTGGCAATGGAAAACACTTAAGTAGGGTGAGGGGCTAGGGCGTGGTCCTGAACGCCCTTCTTTCTGCTGACTCAGCCACACCTGGAGAACCTGGGGGGCTCTCCCTCACCCCCATGAGTCATGCCTCCTCTGTGCTTCCTACTGCAAGGGGGGCTTGCCTCATGAAACAAGGAGGGGGGCAGGTCTTGGGGGTTCAGTTGAGGAGCATCGAAAGTAGGTGTTGGGAGGCTGCTCATCTTCTTTTATCCTGGGTCAAACTTTATGAATATTTTTCTGGCTTTAATTCTTTTTTTTTTTTTAAGGTTTTATTTATTTACTTGAGAGAGCATGCTGGAGAGCACAAGTGGTATAGAGGGAGAAGCAGGCTGCCCACTGAGCAGGGGGGGCCGACGTGGGACTCGATCCCAGCACCCGAATCATGACCTGAGCCAAAGGCAGACACTTAACTACTGAGCCACCCAGGCACAGCTGGTTTTTATTTTTATTTTTTAAGATTTTATTTATTTGACAGACAGAGATCACAAGTAGGCAGAGAGGCAGGCAGAGAGAGAAGGGGAAGCAGGCTCCCATTGAGCAGAGAGTCCGATGAGGGGCTCGATCCCAGGACCCTGAGATCATGACCTGAGCCGAAGGCAGAGGCTTAAACCACTGAGTCACCCAGGCGCCCCACACAGCTGGTTTTTAAATGTTACCAGAATACAGGGCGCCTGGGTGGCTCAGTCAGTTACATGTCTGACTCTTGATTTCAGCTCAAATCATGATCTAAGGGTCATGATCTTGAGCCCCACGTTTGTGAGATCAACCTTCCAAGTCAGGCCCTCTCCTGGGGGTAGAGCCTGCTTAAGATTCACTCTCTTGGGGCACCTGGGTGGCTCAGTGGGTTAAAGCCTCTGCTTTCGGCTCAGGTCATGGTCCCAGGGTCCTGGGATCGAGCCCCACATCGGGCTCTCTGCTCAGCAGAGAGCCTGCTTCCCTTCCTCTCTCTGCCTGCCTCTCTGCCTACTTGTGATCTGTCAAATAAATAAATAAAATCTTAAAAAAAAAAAAAGAAGATTCGCTCTCTCCTTTGCCCTTGCTCCTCCCCAACTCCCTCTTTAAAAAAGAAAAAAAAATTTTACCAAAATACTCTAAATTCTATATATCAGTAGTTCTCAAAATGTGGTCTGTGGGCCAGCAGCATCAGGATCAGCATCATCTGGGAACTTGTCAGAAATGCAAATTCTTTGGCTTGAGTCCAGAAGTCGGTGTTTTAACTCATCTAGATATCCGCTCTACAGAAATGCCTTACCAGTTCATGTTGCTACAAGCTACAGTTAGAGCACACGTTTTCTACAGTCTTGTGAATTAAAAAAAAAAAGTCTTTCCCAAATTAAATCTAGACTGGCGGTGCAGATGAGATGTTAAGAAGTAAAAGATAAATCTTAGAGCTGCATTCTTTACAAATAAGGATCAAGTCATTTGATTCTCTGGGCCTTACTATCCAATCTGTCATATAAGAATATTCATTCAGTTGATGGCTGACCTTGACTTAAGTTCTTATCCCTTAATTCTATGTTAAGAAGCAACAAAAATCGGAAATACATGCAAAATAATTAAAAATGCATAAAGTGAGCTATTAAAACACTGATAGATAATAAATATATATATATTTCTATGCATCTTTACAATGTCCAGAAGAGGGGTGCCTGAGTGGCTCAGTCATTGGGCATCTGCCTTCGATTCAGGTCATGGTCCCAGGGCCCTGGGAATGTGCCCTGCATTGGGCTCATTCCCCGTGCTTGCGGGGAACCTGCTTCTTCCTTTTCAACTCCCCCTGCTTGTGTTCCCTCTCTCGCTGTGTCTCTCTCTGTCAAGTAAATAAATAAAATCTTTAAAAACAGAAAACAATGTCCAGAAGAAACAGCGGTGCTATCAATGGGTATTAGGCTGTATCCTAGGCAGTGTGTAAAGCACTCTGTGTGTCATCTTATCACATCAGCACAAACAAGAAACAATCAGAAGAATATTTTTGGCTTTAATTTACGAATGAGCAAACAGGCTTAGAGAGTTTAAGGATTTTGCCCGATAACACGCCTAGCAAAAGAGAGGATCGGGAATCAGGTGCCTTAATCTCAGTCTGTGCTCATTTTCCTGAAAGCCACATTTGTAGATACTGGTGCTTATCTGAGCCTAATCCCCGGGGTGCTGTGATTCATTGGAGAGAGGATTAGGGAGGTCGGGAGCAGGATAAGTGTTGGCCAGAGTCCATCTCGCAGAAGGTCAAGTAGGATCCCAGACACACCGCAGGGCTATTTCGCCAGCGTTGCTTCCCTTACCAGAAATAGGTCTATTACGGCAAGAATGACCCAATGAAGTCCTTGAATGGGCCTCCTACAGATAAGATAATACCCCAAAATTCTGTGCTTCCGGAACATTGCAGAAATTAGTTGCATAAAGATTTGAAAGGGCTAATTATTTTTACCACATCTGCACTTAGCTCCCCTGTGTGGTGGATGTGAACGGCTACCGGTGGTGGGGAATGAAGGCAAGTGAACACAAACATCTTCTGGGGATGAGTTTGCTTAGCTCTCCACGGCACTTCTGCCAACATCGCTGTCCATAGATTTACAAGTGCTTATACAGTTACAAGGGTGTCCCACAAATTATTTGACCATGAGACACTATTTTATGACAAAAAATGTGGCAGTGTGCCCAAATCATGGAATTCCCCGACGTTACCACATGTCATATCTCCTAGAAGCAGATAGCCTCCCAGAATGCTGTGACTGCCCGCTGGAGTCTCGGTTATGGGGGCAATGTGAAGACAATGACTTTGGGGTCTGTAGTTGACCTGAGGGCACTGCCCTGAATCCTCATCAAGACTCATTCCTCCAGCTGCTGGTGGCTCTGCCGAGTCCCCTTCCAAGAATGACCTTGACTCACAGGAACAATTGCACCCAAGGTCACGCACCCTCCACGATGTGGGGACACACAGCGGTTTCAAGTATGTGTTGAACTTCTCTTGATGGTTAAGAGACCCTGTTGGGCAGATACTACAACAGCGACAGTGCTGATGGGCTGAGTATCCATGTGGGATCCAGCGGGCACCCCAGCCCAGCCCGGTCGTATGGGGGAGACTGCAAGACAGCACAGGCTGTGGGGAAGAGCCTACCGCACTGATGGAAGAGCTGGTCCAGGCAGGCTTCCCGCAGGCTGTCCACACTGACCTCCCCCTCTGACCCACTGGTCCTAGTCAGCTTTTTCAGCTACAAAAGTCAGTGACTGGTAGGAGCCTCCAGGCATTCAAAAACGTGACCAGACATCCCCAGAGGCAGCAATCCCAGAGAAAAAGTTTGTGCCAGCGCCTCCGGTTTCTGGTGGGCATTAGTGCCCCAAGGTCTCCAAGGATCCCTGGTCCTGGTTCATAGACAGACCAGCCACGGGAAAGGCCAGTGGAATACGCTTGGGCCCTGCTACTGTGCAACCATGGAAAAAAAGTGTCCAAAACTTTGCACGAAGAGGAAAACTCTGCCCAGTGGACAGAGTGGGAGTTAGCTACGCTTGTCCTGAACATGCCCTCCAAAATGGACCTTTCTGTACTTTCAATGATCCATGGGCAGTAGCCAATGGATGGCAGAGACTACATATACCCATCACGTGACCATGAAAGGCGCGCAACCTCGCAGGCTCATGGTGAAGGAATACCCTAGACCTCTCTATCTCTGGCCCACACAGCACCTGGCTGGGCCTATCGTCTTGGAATACTTGGGTAACCTGCTCCTGCGCTGTCACCGCTGCCCTCAACTAACTACAGGACAACCATTTTAGTGGCGAGTTTAAATTAAGGACTTTAGGAGTAGAGAATCTTGATCCAACACGTCAAAAAAGTTAATTTTCAGGACACTTAGATTCTACTCAGCCTTATCTTATTATTGCTAATCTCCCCTTCCCCACATGAAATTCCCTTGGATTGCTGAATCTTGTCTTATGCTCTTGACCCTGCTGACAAACCCTTGAGAGTTCCTCCTTTGGATACTCTGAAAGAATTCCTCTAGAAGGTATTCTCCCTTATAGGTTCTTTCCGGTACTAAGAGTTCCTTTACATGGTTAATCCCAACTCCCCAGTCTTGCCAGCACTGAACCTTGACTTCACATCAACAAAATGTTGCTGAGGTGACTCAGACCAACTATTAGCAGGCTGTACGTTGTTTCAGGGAGGACACGGTGTTGAAGTTGGGCTGGGCTATGATAGTTGGGTATTAACACTCCGAACACACCTTTGCCCCAGATGAACCCTACTGCCTACAGTGAGGATCAGGTATATACTGCCTGCCAGGCATAAACAGGCTGAACTATGTAGTGTAATGGATGATCACATTGCCTGAATTTTCTGCTGACCAGTCAAGGGAGGGGATGTGTAATAACCAACACCTCTTCTGGCCCGCACTAAGTGAGACAGAACTGCCAGAATGGCTCTGGCAAATAGTGGGAGAAGGGATCAGGTGGGTGTGGTCCACAGGAGGACCTGAAGAACATTCTATTTTCCCCAGTGGTAAGGAATGTGTCGGTGAAGGTGGCCCACAGCATCGTGAAAAGTTCAGTGGCAGCTCCTTTGTAGGCCAGGCCTGATGGGAGATGCCATTACAGAAAGAAGTATGCTTCCAATTCTTTTTTATTTTTTTTTTAAGATTTTATTTATTTGTTTGACAGACAGAGATCACAAGTAGGCAGAGAGGCAGGCAGAGAGAGGGGGAAGCAGGCTTCCTTCTGAGCAGAGAGCCTGATGTGGGGCTTGATCCCAGGACCCTGGGATCATGACCTGAGTCGAAGGCAGAGGCTTTTTAACCCACTGAGCCCTTATGCTTCTAATTCTAATGAGGATGACAGAATGTCAGAATAACAGAGGCCAGGGCGCCTGGGTGGCTCGGTGGGTTGGGCCGCTGCCTTCGGCTCGGGTCATGATCTCAGGGTCCTGGGATCGAGTCCCGCATCGGGCTCTCTGCTCAGCAGGGAGCCTGCTTCCTCCTCTCTCTCTCTCTCTCTGCCTGCCTCTCTGCCTACTTGTGATCTCTCTCTGTCAAATGAATAAATAAAATCTTTAAAAAAAAAAAAAAAGAATAACAGAGGCCAGGTGATGGCACACCGCTGCCTGCAGGAAGGTGGGTGAGATTACTGTAGTACGTGACAAGTATGGTGCTAATTCATGGCAGCCAGCCAGAGGAGTCGTTCTCACAGAGAGTTACAGAAGGGGTATTATACCATAGTATTCCTAGGGGGCAAGATAGAGCTTAATTTATACAACTAAAGGGAATCAGGATGGATGATAAAGGCTCGAGGCAGCCATCTCAATAAACAATTATGATCCTGAGGCACCTGGGTGGCTCAGTCCATTAAGTGTCTGCCTTCAGCTCAGGTCATGATCCCAGGGTGCTGGGACTGAGCCCTGAATCGGGGGGTGGGGGTCCCTGATCAGTGGGGAGTCTGCTTCTCCCTCTCCCTCTCCTCTCCTCTCCTCTCCCTCATGCTCTCTGTCTCTCTCTTTCTCAAATAAGTAAATAAAATCTTTTTTTTTTTTTAATTATGATCCCTGGCCCATCAGATCTCTGTCTAAAAGGGAGGCCAGGCTGCATAAGGAAGGAGTCCCCCCATGTCATGGTAAATGTATATGGTAATGATGCCTCCAGTCCTTCTCCAAATGGACCTCTAAAAGGACCTCAGAAGAAAGGGGAGTAAGCAGATATTTCAAGGACAGTTGGACAAAGGACCTGAGTTAAAACTGAAAAGTAGAGATGAAGTATTACCATTACAGAAGGAAGGTCATACATGGAGTCCTGGACCAGGCCAAGTCCTAGTGGATCCGCCGTGTCCGTAGATCCACCTGAGGCTCATTTCCTTGATCCACACGTAGATCATTGGAATGGACATGCTTGCCCATCCGAAGGACTCCATGTGGTCCTTAGCCTGTGGGGAAGAAGCCCTGGAGTGGGGAAGCCTCTGCAGCTGCTTCCCCTGACCAAAATAATCTATCCAAAACAACACTCATCCCAGGGGGATAGGCTCAGAGTAGCACACCCATAAAGACGAAAGAACGAGCAGGTGGAGGTGCCTGTCAAAAGGTGCCTGTCCCTTTAAATTACAACGGTTGGTACCCTAACCGGATGTATCCTGGCAGAAAGCGAGTGGATAGCTGTGCACACAACCAAAGGGTGGCCCCAGGGGTCATCACTGCCTCACCTGAGAGGGTCTCCAGATGTCTTCTCAGGGGAGCTAAACAGGCTCTCAGGGCAGTAGTAGGGCAGTCAGGTGATCTGGCTAATGGCCCTTTTGTAGCCCTGTCAGCGACCACCTACAGTCTTGTCCCAGAGTATAACTCTCCCACCCTCTGGTTATGATCAAAGATGATTTGGGGTGGAATTGGGATCCCCCTGAGAACAAGTCTGGGTTAGGTTACAAGCAGGAGTAGACCAACTAAAAGTGTTCCCAGATAACTGCAGTCATAGGGAACATAATAAGCACAGAACTCCCCTTTGAACACAAACTCTGGGGATGTGTATTCACTTCTAGTACCTGCTCTCCTCCCCCAAGATGGACTGGAGAAAGAACATTGGAGGCAAGGAGATGAGTTACTTTTACAAGCCCTTTAACCTCTCTCCCAAGACCAGCTTCCCCACTGTCTCCTCTGCCCTGGGGCTTGACCTCATCCTGCAAATTCTGCATTTAACCGTTATATCTCCCCAAGCCGTTCCAAACAGGAGACCTGCTCCTTCTCACCTAAAATGTAGCAGGAACCTCCTGCTTCTTCTTGTCTTCCCATCTGTTGGCCCTTAAATTTCCCTCCTGCATCGCCAATATTTAAGAATCCTTGAACTTCAGCTTCTATGGCTCTCAGTCTGTGCCTCCTGCACCTGACCCATGAGTCCAGGAGTCTCAGACAGGTGCCTCAGAACTGCCCGAGTTCCTCTAAAAGAATATTTTAATATTTTATCCTGGAGACAGCTTCTTGTTCATTTCCAGGCCCGAGCCATTCTTCAGGCAGACCGGGTCACAACGTAGAATGAGCAGGAGAGCCTCTGGGCATTTAACGACCGAAGTCCCCTTCTTCCTACAGAATCCCTTTCTCCACCATTTTTGGGCAAGTATTTGAATTCCTACCATGTGACAATCACTGTGCTTGAGCTGAGAATATAAGGATAACATCTAGACTTGCATCTGACGTCTCGCCAACAAGCTTGGAAGCCAGAAAATGATGGAATCTATCCAGTGTTCTGAGATGAGATGACTGAGTGTCCAGACTCTTTCAGGTTCAAGATCAACAAGTCACCAGGAGGGCTGACAGGACTCGACATATAGTCAGACTCTTGCTATGATTTAGTACAGTAAAAAGATACAAGGGGAAAAAAGGAAATGGTGCATGGGGCACAGTCCAAAGGAAACCAGCTGCAAGCTTCCGAGAGCCCTCTCCCCCGATGAAGTCACACAGGACATGCTTAATTCTTCTAGCAGAGTTGTGACAACACGTGTGAAATGTTGTCCACCAGGGAAGCTCATTAGAGGCTCAGCACGTAAGACTTGTATTGGGAACTGGTAACATAGGCACCTCTGTCTAGCACATATCAAAATTCCAGACTCCCAGTTGGAGAGCAGATGTTCAGCATAGACCATATGCTACAGTTTCAACACAGGAAGCCATTCCTGTCAGTTAAGGAATGATGGGAACCCTGCTGAAAGCCAAGGGCTCAGATGCCAGCCAAGGGCCATCCTTCTAAGCAGTCCTTTCTAAAGATAGCAGTCTTGGGCCTGCTATGTTGCCTCCCCCCCTTTTCCCCCACCAACGGTCGACTTGGAATTTTGCTATCAGTAAATATACTCTTTTTTTTAAAAAAAGATTTTATTTATTTATTTGACAGAGAGAGATCACAGTAGACAGAGAGGCAGGCAGAGGGGGCGGGGGGAAGCAGGCTCCCTGCTGAGCAGGGAGCCCGATGCGGGACTCGATCCCAGGACCCTGAGATCATGACCTGAGCCGAAGGCAGCGGCTCAACCCACTGAGCCACCCAGGTGCCCAGTAAAAATACTCTTGAAGCATGATAGCAAAGTGAAGACATTTTCTAGCTAACAAAGTAGAGACAACAGAGCAGCAGGGAATTCTAAAGAATGTACTTTATTTTTTTTCTAAGGTTTTATTTATTTTTTAATTTATTTTAGAGAGAGAGAGAGAGCAAGCATTAGAGGGGATAGGGTCAGAGGGAGAAGCAGATTCCCCACTGAGCAGGGAGCCTGATGTAGGATTTGATCCAGGGACTCCACGATCATGACCTGAGCCAAAGGCAGTCACCCAACTGCCTGAGTCACCCAGGTGCCCCTAAAGGACGTACTTTAGTCAGAAAGAGGGCAATCCAGAAAAAAGACTGAAGGAAAGAAAGGGGAACATTTATGGTGCAAAGCATGATAAAAATGCCTGCCAGACATAAAATAACAAGATGAGAAACAAAATAAGGGACAGAGGATGGGAGGTTAATGTATTCAAATATCCTTGTATGATGTGAAAGATAGTAAAGCCATTCATTAATTTTAGACTTTAATAAGTTAATTGTGGGGGCGCCTGGGTGGCTCAGTGGGTTAAGCCGCTGCCTTCGGCTCGGGTCATGATCTCAGGGTCCTGGGATCGAGTCCCGCATCGGGCTCTCTGCTCCGCAGGGAGCCTGCTTCCCTCTCTCTCTCTCTGCCAGCCTCTCCATCTACTTGTGATTTCTCTCTGTCAAATAAATAAATAAAATCTTTAAAAAAAAATAAGTTAATTGTGAATGTCAAAATATCTAGGGTAAAAATTATTAGGCTAGAGATAGAAATCCCACACTTGTTCAAAGAAAAAAATAAAGGACTTATAGAAAAATACTTCATCAGTACAAAAGAAGCCAGAGACAAAGAGAATGAGAAAGGAAGGCAAATATGAAGCACAAAATAAGATGGCCAAGATATTCCAAACAGGTTGCTGATTATCATGTAAATTGTAATCGAATGTGTATCACACAAATAACTGAAAATTTTCACTTAAAAGATTTATAGTAAAGGAATGCAGAAGGATATATTTAGACAAACTGAGGAATAGAAAGCAGATGTGGCTGTGTTATTATCAGACCAAATAGAATTTAAGGCAAAAAGCATTACTAGAGATAAAGAGGATCACTCCATTATGATAAAAGGCTTAATTCACCGGAGCATGAAATAAATATAAACTTGTGCAAACTTAAATAGCATAAAATACTGTATATAAATAAAAGTGGGTGGAACTATAAGGAGAAATTCACAATGCTACTATCCATGGGATGTTTTACACAGCATTTCCTCTAATACTTTGACCAAGATGTTACTATATTGACTACACTTTGCAGTCAAAGGCACATCTTTTGGGCAGAAATGGAACAACAGCTGTGGGCCACAAGTTGTTTTGAGTCTCATTTTGAACTTTTATGAAAAAGGACCCTGCATCCCATTTTTCACTAAATCTCAAAGGATTGATGTCACTCCCTGACCACAATTCAATTATATTAGAAAGCATTAACCAAAAAAAAAAGAAAAAAAGAAAAACATCACATCTGGAAATTCATGAAATAAATTCTTTTTTTTTTTTAAGATTTTGTTTTTATTTGACAGATCACAAGTAGGCAGAGAGGCAAGCAGAGAGAGAGAAGGGAGGAAGCAGGCTCCCCGCTGAGCAGAGAGCCCCCAGGACCCTGAGATCTGGACCTGAGCGGAAGGCAGAGGCTTTAAACCACTGAGCCATCCAAGCGCCCCAACTTCTATTCTTTTTTTATTTATTCTTTTTAAGTAGGCTCTACACCCAACGCAGGGTTTGAACTTACTAGCCAAGATCAAGAGTCACACATTCTACCTTATGAGCCAGCCAGGCGCCCCCTCATGAAATAACTTCTAAATAATTCATGTGTCAAAGAAGAAACTGTAGTGAAAACCACTTAGGATGTAGAAATTAAAAACAGTGACAATACTACCATACCATAAATATTGTCTCGAGATTATAGCCTTAAATGCTCTAATGTTAGAGAAAATTAAAGATCCACGTAAGTAATTAAACTTAAGAAGTTGCAGAAAAGACAAAATAAATGAATTTCTAGGCAGTGGATTGCTGTCTTAAAATTATGGATATTTTTCTTGGTCTTACTAAATCTCTCAGACATGCTTCTCCAATTTATATTCCTATTAGCTATGGTTGGAACACAGTTCTTACACCCTCACCAACATTTAAAAAAAATTGCTAAATTAAGTTCTAAGATAGGGAGCACAAATGTGTTTTTAACCCACTGAGCCACTGAGGCACCCCCAGATGTGTTTTTTATTTAATTTTTTAAAAATATTTGATTTATTTATTTGACAGAGATCACAAGTAGGCAGAGAGGCAGGCAGAGAGAGGAGGAAGCAGGCTCCTTGCTGAGCAGAGAGCCTGATTCGAGGCTTAGGCCCAGGACCCAGGGATCATGACCTGAGCCGAAGGCAGAGGCCTAACCCACTGAGCCACCCAGGTGCCCCTTTTATTTAATTTTTAAAAAGATTTTATTTATTTCTTTGACACAGAGAGAGAGAACACAAGCAGGGGGAGTGGTGGAGGGAAAAGCAGACTTCCTGCTAAGCAAGGAGCCTGACACGGGACTTGATCTCAGGACCCTGAAATCATGATCTGAGCCAAAGGCAGATAATCAACTGACTGAGTCACCTAGGTGCCCCAAATGTATTTTTTTTTTAAAGATTTTATTTATTTACCTGACAGAGATCACAAGTAGGCAGAGAGGCAGGCGGAGTGAGAGGGGGGAAGCAGGCTCACCCTGCTCACCAGGCTCACCGAGCAGAGAGCCCGATGTGGGGCTGGATCCCAGGACCCTGGGATCATGACCTGAGTCGAAGACAGAGGCTTCAACCCACCAAGCCACCCAGGCGCCCCCCAAATGTATTTTTTAATGTAAGTTAAATTGGATAGCTCGTTATTTGCAAATAAGGGACAAATCATCTGTCTTCTTTAGGTCTCGGTATCTAAAATCTCAGGAGGGAATTTCTATCAGCTCAAGCTATTTTCAAGAAATATTATGAATGTGTAAATGATGTAAAGCATTTGGAATTTTAAAAATCAAAATGCTATGGAAAGTAAGTTATCAAAATATTGATGAAGGAATGATAGTGAGTCAGGTTTGTACTCTCGTTTTTACAGAAGTAAATGGTATTCGTGGTCATTAGACTGTATTCTAGGCAACACTTGAAACATCTGACTTCAATAGTCTTCCCATATCCTCACAACAATCAGATAAGTATATTTAGCTCCATCTCACTGATAAGCAAACAGGCTCAGAGAGCTTAGAACCCTTGCCTCTCCTCCTCCTTCCCCTGGAGGGAAAAAAAAACCTGGAATAAAGTGAGAACAAGAATCAGATTCTGGTCATTTTTAAAGCCTGTGCTCATTCGACTAGATGCCATATTGTGGATATTAGCTCGTATCTGAACCTAATCTCTGGAAAGCCGAAGTGCCCCATCATCCATTGGAGAGAGAAGAGCTTATGGAGGTGAATAGATACAGAGGTTTGGCAGTAGTTCATCTCATAGTGGGTCAGGTGAGACCCTGAACTGACCTTATGGTTATTTCCCCGATCACATCAGGTTACCTTCTCAACTGGCGAAATCCCCACATTTCTTTCCTGACTGAAGAATAGTATTATGATGGGACAGGTCAAGTGAAAGCTTCTAGAACTGCTCCCTCCCTACCTCCACCTTAGATACTCAACCAAAAATCAATGCCCTATCCCTGGGGGGGATCCCTAGCTCTTGCTAGCACCATCCAGAATTATCACCATCCAGAACTCAAAAGATGCAAAGGTGGTGATCCCCAACATATCTTCATTTAACTCACATGTTTGGACTGTACGAAATCCAGATGATAGGTTTTCACAACTTTAATCAGGTGATGTTGCCAATGCTCACTAGGTCCATGTACAAGTGGGAACAGTATACATGGAAGAGTTCCTTTATGACATTGTTTGGCCATAGTGAGTAATGGAGTCTAGGCATGGGTTCAACAGAACGGTTTTTTTCTGAAGAAGGTTGCTATGACTATGACATTGATGAATGTCCAATCTGGCTTTGGGGGCAGCCAACACCGAGCTATGGGAATTTGGAAATATGGTTCACTCTAGCCAAGGTGGCACACTACAAAGACATCACAGTGACCAAACTGCCTTACCCAGGCATTTGGACAAGGAGGAGATGAGAGAGTTGATTTTTGAGGAGGCTGTTGCAAAGCTCAACAATATCAGAAGCCTGTGGATGACAGAGAGCATATAGATTCATTGACTTCTTGGACTCTCGGTCCATTGTTGGGTGGCTTTGCAGGCTTTGCTACAAAAGGTGCAACACTGTCAAACCTAAATAATCCAGAAAGCCATATACATGATAGTTTGGTTTCAAAGGCCTCAACAGTAGACCCAGAGTCAGCTAATCAGACTGGAACAGAAACATCATAACCTTAAAAAGTGCCAACAATGGTGAAGCACTGTTGGAAGCCAAAAAAGGAGAGTCAAAGGTCCAATGTGGTCAATCCATCAAGATTGGGGAGGGCCAATGCCCTCTGTCCTATGGCTTCCTTCGCAGTGAGATAAGGGGGGCAGCTCTTGGCAGAAGTCACAAGTCTGGATGCAGTGAGGCTTCTGCATCAGAAACAGTGTCCTTGACTTTGTGTCCAGTGTATGATGGTGGATGGAGTGCCATGTTCAGGATGACGGTGGGTCTAGGAGGCAATCTGGACCACATAGGCTTGACCAACACCTTGACTTCAGTCAGCCTCCTCAGAGAAAGGGCCCTTACCACGAGCCCAGTGTGCTGAATCACCAACCACAACTTTTTTCCAGTTTTCAGTCCAAAGAGTGGTGTCTTTATCAGTCAGCAGTTTTGAGTAACAGAGCAGAAAGCTAGTCCATTGGGGAAGATCCAAGAGTCAGTAAAAATATGACTGGTTTGGGGGCGTCTGGGTGGTTCAGTGGGATAAGCCTTTGGCTCAGGTCATGATCTCAGGATCCTGGGAGTGAGCCCCACATTGGGCTTTCTGCTCAGCAGGACCCTGCTTCCCCCTCTTTCTCTGCCTGCCTCTCTGCCTACTTGTGAGCTCTCTCTGTCAAATAAATAAATAAAATCCTAAAAAAAAAATTATGACTGGTTCTGTAGAGTATCATCTAAAGCAATGGAACTTTTCTTTCGCACTGTGGGTGGGAATCTAAATTGGTGTTACCACTGTGGAAAACAGTGTGGAGCCTCATCAAATAGTTAGAAATACTATATGATTCAGTAATTCCACTATTGGGTATTTACCCAAGGAAAGTGAAAACACTAATTAGAGGAGATATATTCATCCTCTGTTTATTGCAGCATTATTTACAACAGCAAAGATATGGATGGAACCTAAGTGTTCACTGAGAGATGAATGAATAAAGAAGATGTGGTATATATACACAATGGAATTTTACTCAGCCATAAAAAATAACGTGATCTTACTATTTGTGACAACATGGATGCAGGTAGCGGGTATTATGTTAAGTGAAATAAGTCAAATAGAGAAAGACAAATACCATATGATTTCCCTTATATGTCTAAAAAACAAAACAAACAAAGCAGAAACAAACTCATAAATACAGAGAACAAACTGGTGGTTACCAGAGGTGAGGGGGATGGGAGATGGGCAAAATGGAGGAAGAGGAGTGGGAGGTATTGCAGTTATGGAATAAGTCAGTGGGATAGAAGGTACGGCGCAGGACACACAGTCAATGGTATTATTGTTTTTTTTTTTTTTTTAAAGATTTTATTTATTTATTTGACAGACAGAGATCACAAGTAGGCAGAGAGGCAGGCAGAGAGAGAGGAGGAAGCAGGCTCCCTGCTGAGCAGAGAGCCCGATGTGGGACTCAATCCCAGGACCCTGAGATCATGACCTGAGCCGAAGGCAGCGGCTTAACCCACTGAGCCACCCAGGCGCCCCCCACAGTCAATGGTATTGTAATGGTATTGCAGGGTGACAGATGGGAGCTACACTCGTGCTGAACAGAGCATAATGTATAAAAGTATTGACTCACTATGTCATACACCTGAAACTAATGTAACATTGTATGTCAACTACACTTCAATTAAAAAAATAATGAATTAATTTAAAAAATGAAGCAATGGTTCTGAACCAAGGCTGATTTTTTGTCCAGAGGACATAGAACAATGTCTAGAGACATTTTTTTTATTTCCGTGACAGGGTTGGGATGCCGCTGGTATCTGGGGGGTAGATGTCAGGGTGCTGCTAAGCATATTACAATGCCCAGGACCTCCCTCCACTCCCACAAGGAATTACCAAGCCTTAAATGTCAATAAAGGGGCACCTGGTTGGCTCAGTTGGTAGAGCATTGTGATTCTTGATATCAGGATCATGAGTTTGAGTCCCGTACTGGGCGTAGAACTCCCCAAGAAAATAATAACATAAACTAATTAATTAATCAATAAATTAATTAATCAATTAAAATGTCAGTAGTGATGAGAAACTCTGGTGTAGGGCGGTTCAGCCCACTGTGCTGACTGGTCCTTATTGTAGTTGATCTTCTAGAGTTGTCCTTGCGCTGCACAGGCATTCACCATTCTAGCCTATTTTTGCATTTATTTTAAATCCTGTGTAATGAGGGGTGCCTGGGTGGCTCAGTAGATTAAGCATCCAACTCTTGATTTTAGCTCAGGTCATGATCTCCAGGTTGTGAGGTCAAGGCCCACATCAGGCTTCACACTGGGCTTGGACAGAGCTTAAGATTCTCTCTCCCCCTCTCCCTCTCCTCCTCCCCTGTCTAAAAAAGTAAAATAAATTATCTGTAATGAAAAATGTAATTAAATGAAGAGATCTAGGGAACCAGAATTCTGTGTAATCTTTCTTTTCCTTTTTCTTTTTTTTTTGAAAGAGGGGAGGGGCAAAGCAAGAGAAGGGTAAGAGATAATCTTAAGCAGGCTCCACACCCAGCACAGGGCCAGACAAGCAGGGCTTGATCTCACAACGGTGAGATCAGGATCTGAGCCAAAGAACAAAATTCTGGGGCACCTGGGTGGCTCAGTCATTAAGTGCCTGCCTTTGGCTCAGTTCACAATCTCAGGGTCCTGGGATAGACCCCCATATTGGGCTCCCAGCTCAGTGGGGAGCCTGCTTCTCCCTCTCCCACTTTTCCTGCTTATGTTCTCTGTGTGTGTGTGTGTCTCTCTGTGTCAAATAAATAAATAAAATCTTAAAAAAAAAAAAGTTTCCAACGCTTAATCAACTGTGCCCCCAACCCCCACCTTTTAAAAAAGATTTTATTTATTTATTTGACAGACAGAGATCACAAGTAGACAGAGAGGCAAGCAAAGAGAGAGGAGGAAGCAGGCTCCCCGCTGAGCAGAGAGCCCGACTCGGGGCTCCATCCCAGGACCCTGAGATCATGATCTGAGCCGAAGGCAGAGGCTTTAACCCACTGAGTCACCCAGGCGCCCCACTCCCCCCATTTTTAAAGGAGTTAGAAGTTTATCAAATATACCACAAGGGAGTAGTGGGCAGGACAGCAGAGAGGCTGTCAGCCTAGATTTTTTTTTTGAGATAGTGTGTTTGTGTGCATGGGACGTGAAGTGCAGAGGGAGAGGGAGAAAGAATCCCAAACAGACTCCATGCCAAGCACAGAGCCTGCCTGACACAGGGCTCAATCTCACGACCTAAGCTGAAACCAAGAGTCGGACCGCTTAACCAATTAAGCCACCCAGGTGCCCTTTGACTAACTAGAACTTAAATAACAACTTGAAACGTTAAAAAACAAACTAATTAATTAATTTTAGAAAAAGAAAAAGCAGAAACAAAGGAAGAAACCCTGTGCTCATGAGCACTGACTCCCTGTTCCTCCCTCTCCCTAGTCCCTGACAACCCACAAATCCACTTTCTTGTCTCTGGATTTGTTAGTCCTGGCCATTTCATATAAAGGGAATCATAGAGCATATAGTCCTTTGTGACTATCTCTTTTTACTCAACATAATGTTTTAAAGGTTCATCCATGCTGTAGCATATACAGTACGTCACCCCTTCTTACGGCTGAATAATACTCCATTGTATGGAGTTAGTACATCCTGTTCATTCCTCAGTTGATAAATATGATTTCTGCTGTTGGGCTATTCTGAATAATGTTGCTATGAGCATTATTGCGAAATTTTTTGTGTGAATACGTGTTTTCAACTCTCTTGGGTGGAACACACCTCGGAGGGGAATTGCTGGGTCATATGGTAACTCCATGTTTAACTGGCACCATTTTACATTCCCACCAGAAATGTATGACATCATGAATACCACCGGTTCTTGCGTAATGACAAATTTCATATTTCACTGAGCACCCACTTTCTTGCTTCTTCTCAAATTAAATAAAAATCTTGATTTTTAATAAGTGATTTTGTGGAAATAAAGCAAAAAAATTTAATGTAATAAATATTTAGTAATTCTGAATTCTGCTTGTCTTTATTTTATTACTCACCCAACCATCACCAATTACCCAGACATGAGCAATAAATATTAAATGTAGTCACCTTTAAAATGTTTTCAACTGGGGCACCTGGGTGGATCAGTGGGTTAAAGCCTCTGCCTTCAACTCAGGTCATGATCCCAGGGTCCTAGGATTGAGACCCATATTAGGCTCTCTGCTCTGTGGGGAGCTTGCTTCCTCTTCTCTCTCTGCCTGCCTCTCTGCCTACTTGTGATCATTGTCTGTCAAATAAATAAATAAAATCTTTAAAAAATAAAAATAAAATGTTTTCAACCTTCAGGTGCCTGGGTGGATTAGTTGGTTAAGCATCTGCGTTAATGATCCCAGGGTCCTGGGATCGAGTCCCGCATCGTGCTCCCTGCTCAGCGGGGAGCCTGCTTCTCTCTCTGCCTATGCCCCTCCCCCCTGCTCAAGCACTCTTTTTCTCTCTCAATAAATAAATAAAATATTTTTTAAAATGTTGCCAAATTTTATCATCTCTAGCCATAGCTTTATACATTTTTTTGTTTTGTTAATGTAAATATATATGTTTATCATGGGAGGAAGATAGAATAATGAATAATTTAGCATTTTGTCAGTTTGACTTTTTTAAAAGAAATTAGTATATGAATATTCTTTCTGAGATAATATTATAATTTGCATTTTGTTAGACACATATGACAATATAAGGAGAAAGAGCTTCATTTTCAGATCATTGTATGCATGCCATTTTATAGACAAACCATTACTTCCAACTGTTCATTATTCTAAACTCTACGGCAGGGTGTTGCCTTTCGATTCCTGTCC
This sequence comes from Mustela erminea, assembly GCF_009829155.1. Classification (NCBI taxonomy): domain Eukaryota; kingdom Metazoa; phylum Chordata; class Mammalia; order Carnivora; family Mustelidae; genus Mustela; species Mustela erminea. The sequence continues at coordinate 104,593,264 of NC_045620.1, forward strand.
ATACATACGTTTCTGTAGCGTAAAAGCCAACAGAGGGAATGAGATTGTTCCACACTGCCTTCCGGAAAGGCTGTGCTAGGCCACACATCTCTACCCACAGCAGTGTTTGCCTGTTGCTCTGTGCATTTTACATTGGGTCTTCACCCCAAATTGTGCAGGATCTCTAGTGCGTCAGAGACGATGCCCTGCTCACTCACGTTTCCTCCGGAGCACACAGGTAGGACCACATTTCCCGGCACCCTTTGCGCTTAGGTAGGGCTGAGTTGTGGCTGTCGGCAGTAGTGCCAAATACATTTGAGGGATCTGGCTGTCTTCCGCAGTTGGCGGATACTTGTATTCCCCATGAACCTTCCTCCCCAGACAGTGGTGCCACCTTCATCAGCCTGGCTAGAGCCTCTTAGCGGGGGAGGTAAGAGGAAGCAGCAGCTGACCCCTGGGCCTCTGACCTCAGCCTCTCACCACTCACCATCATTCTGGGGACCCCGTACCTCAAGACAGCTACAGCCATACTTCCCAGGCTGTAACCTGAACGCGGCATGTGACCACCTCCGTCACTCCTTCTAAACTATTTACTGAGTACCTACTATGTACTAGACACTATTCTCAATGTATTGAATATATCAGGGAACAAATGAAACAAAAATCCTTGCCCCATTCTGGTGGGTGAGACAGATAATAAACAAAAAACCTGATAAATAAGTACCTTACATGAAAAGAAGAGATAGGGTAGGGAACAGGTCACCAGAAGTGAAAGGCAAGGAGTAGGTGGCTGTGCGAGGAAGGGCGGAAAGAAGGTGGCCTTTGAGAAAAGACCTACAGGTGACAGTCACATGTTTATCTGGGAGAAGAAGTTTTCTAGCAAAACAGTTATGCAAAGGCCCTGAGGCAGGGCCAAGCCTGGGGCATTCAAAGGGCAGGAAGAAGGCCGTGTAGCTGGAAACGTGGAAGGAAATGAGGTCAGAGAAGTAGCGATGAGGAGGGTGTCCAGATCACACAGGGCTTCGGAGGGGACTGTAAGGACTTTGACTCTTGCTCTGAGTGAGATGATGTGCCCGTGCACTGTTTTAGACAGAGAAGTGACATGTGTTCTGACTTATGTATTACAAGGGATCCCTTTGGCTGTTGTACTGAGAACCCACCCAGGGGTAGGAGGGAAGTGGAAACCGGGAGATTGGGGAGTGACAGTGGCTTGTGCTGGATTTGGTGATAGGAGGTATGGATCTATTTTGAAGATGGAGCCAAAAGGATCTCCCAGTGCGCCGGGTCCTGAGGAAACAGGGGTCTAGGAGGCTCCGAGGTCTTTGGGTGGAACAGTGGGAAGAATGGAACCATCTGAGTTAGGGAAGAGTGAGGGTGGAGGGCGTGGTTCTGGGAGCAGGATCAGGGGCTCAGGTCTGAGCCTGGGAAGACTGAGACGTTTCAAGACATCAAAATGGAGATGTTGGGTAGGCAGCTGATTGCAAGTCTGGAGTTTGGGAAAAAGGTCTGAGTGGAGATTAAACTTCCTGAAGTTGGGGCGCCTGGGTGGCTCAGTTGGTTAAGCGTCCGCCTTCTGCTCAGGTCATGATCCCAGAGTCCTGGCATTGAGCCCCGCAATGGGCTCCCTGCTCAGCAGGGAGTCTGCTTCTCCCTCTGTCCCTTCCCCCCATGCTTGGTCGGGTGCTCTCTCTCTGAAATAAATAGAATCTTAAAAAACAAAACAAAACCCTTCAGAAGTTGACTATCTTCTGTAGCTGATTTTGCTGTTCCGCTTCCCCACCCCTCCACCACCTGGGTCTACACTGTGTGATTCAGAATAATGAAACATGCCTGGCCACGTTATCCTGAATGATGTGACTTATGTGTGCTGCTTAAGAACATTGTAGTGTGTTAACAATCTGTCTTCGAATGTGGATTAACTGTTGTGCTCTGTAGGGAGACAATCCTAGTCTAATTTTTATAAAAGATTTATTTATTTGGGGGGTTGGGAAGGGGCAGGAGAGGGAGACAGAATCTGAAGCAGACTCTGAGCTGAGCATGGAGCCCATGGTGGGGCTTGATCCCACCACCCTGAGATGATTACCTGAGCAGAAATTAAGAGTCGGAGGCTTAACCAACTGCGGCACCCAGACCCTCCTCTAATTTTTAACATTGTATCATGACTATATTTTCTAGGCATCTGGATAACTCCAATGAGAATGGTTACAATGCCAGCATGACCCAGACTTCACTGGAAACACAGACTAAATGATCAACGTAGTTTCATCACATGGGAGGACGCATGTAACTGGAGTGGGGAAGTAACCGGAAGAGATCACACCGCACATTGCGCAGAAAGGAATGTCTGCTTGCACATGTGCAGAGAGGTACAGGCAAGCACACAGGGAGACGGAAGCTCACAAGTTCAAGATAAGACAGGCGAGTCCTTCAATACTTCTAAATCTACCAATAATGCAGGGGGTTTTGTCTCCCTGAAAGACACCGATGTTCAGTAGAAACTAGCAGCCACTGAACTGGCTTGGGCGCACCACTTCAACACGCAGACCTCATCGTATTGTATTGTTGCCTTAACTGCTCTGTGAAACCGAGCACCTTCCATTTCCCGGTTGAGATACTGCAACTCAAATGTCCAGCGGGCTAACCAAAGGGGAAATCCTGATTACAGAAGGGTTGGCCCCTTAAGGCACTAACCTGATTCTATCAGATCTTCCTATAGTTATTCGTGCTAGTGTTCTTCATCCTGTAGTCAACTGCAGCAAGGCTGCAATGCGAAATGTGTCCCCTAGCTCTTAGGTACTTTGGTTTGAAAAATGGAGTTTTAATCATCTTAATTTCTATGACTGTAATGAAATCACAGAAAACATAAAAGATTGCTGATCTTTTATCCAAAGACAAACTATGTTTTTCTTATTTATTTGCATATTTGGCAGGCAGTGCAAATGTAAATTTCTGCCCATCCCGCTCAGTCTGTTTCTTACCAAGAAAAACGAAAAGATGTTACTTGTTAGGTGTCCTGGACATCTAACGTACAACCCTGCTAATACGGAGTTGTGATTTACTTACCTATGATACTGAGGCATTCATAATGTGCATTTTAGTCACGTTTCCATTTCCTCAAAATGTACAGGAGCATTTAATGAGATATTTTACTTGCTCTCTTTTATTTAACTACATAAAATTTGCTTTGACTTTCAGCTCAGCAAGCCTACATCTGATTCCTGGAGTCAGTCTGATGTGACGCCATCAAGCTCACTACCCTCTTGACAAAGTCATGGACCGTGGAAGAAAGGATTTTCAGTTTTACCACCACCTAAGAGAAGAGAAGGGCATCCTCAAGAATGCGGGCAGTTTGGAGAATTATTACTGGAAAAGGAAATAGAAAAAGCAAAACTCAGAATGCCTGGGTGGCTCAGTTGGTTAAGTATCTGCCTTCATTCAGTTCAGGTCATGATCCCAGGGTCCTGGGATCAAGTCCCATGTCAGGTTCCTTGCTCACCAGGGAACCTGCTTTTCCTTCTGCCTGCTGCTCCCCCTGCTTGTGCTCTCTCTCTGACAAATAAATAAATAAAATCCTTAAAAAAAAAAAAAGAAAAAGAAAAACTCTTACTGTGTTAGAAAAAGTAAGAAGTAAGTAGTTGTTTTTATTCAAAAGAGGTAATTTGCTTTTTAATTAGTACTCCTGGGTTTACATTCTGCTTTTTAAAAGTCTTACACTTATGTAGCTTAATATACATGCTTGCCTGGACCCAGTTCCCTGGGGCTGGTGCCCTGCTGGGGCTGGATGCCTTGGGGTCGTTCTGCTTCTTCATTTTTCTGATCTGCATGACTCTCTTTTCTTCACCAGTCCCTTGTACTGCTGCACCACAGTCATGGTGTTATCCCCAGTGGCTTATCCTGGGAAGCATGAGATCTGCCCATCTGCCCACGCTCTGCAGCAAAGGCAGCTCCAGGGACAGTGTCCAGGCATCTGCCCTTGAGAACCTCGGGAGTGCAGGTCCCTTCGTTACACACACTTGTCTGTGTCCTTGGCAATTTTCCTGCTTCTTAATGCTTTTCAGAGAGACATTCTTTCCTCTGTTCAGCTGACCCAACACTCCATGCATCCCATAATTTCTCGACCATCAAAGAAGGAAAGGATTCGAATTATTTGGGTCTGACATTGTCTCAATGTCACCACCTCACTGGTAAATATTTATTGAGTTAAAAAAGAAATACTATTGTGACACACACCGACTCCCTGGACTCTGAAACCTCTGTTAACATCACGAGCTTCAAAGTAGTTTCCAAAACTTTCAAACCTTAATTCCAAGCGTGTTAATATTATAGAAGACAATCAAAATTGAGAAATTCCACTAGGACAGTGGTTCTCAGCCTTGTCTGCATACTGAAATAAATTTTTAAATCAGATATATATATATACATATACATATATATGTATATATATAGTTTTTCAGACTTTAGATTTTTTTTTTAAGATTTTATCTATTTATTTGACAGAGAGAGATCACAAGTAGGCAGAGAGGCAGGCAGAGAGAGAGGGAGAAACAGTCTCCCTGCTGAGCAGAGAGCCCGATGTGGGGCTCGATCCCAGGACCCTGAGATCATGACCCTAGCTGAAGGCAGTAGCTTAACCCACTGAACCACCCAGATGTCCTAGATTTTAGATTTTAAAGTAAGCTCTGTACCCAACATAGGGCTTGAACTCACAGCCATGAGATCAAGAGTCACATGCTCTACTCACTGAGCCATCCATGTGCCCTGCCAGCTTATTTCAGGATAATGAATTTCCTTAGAGAATCTGGTTTCTGTTTGTACAGATTCTGTCCAAAAGATTTTCATAGCATAAACCAGGTGCTTACATACTCAATGGAGCGCTGTCTGAAATATTTAGCATCCTTATTCTGATTATCTTTATCAACAAAATCAGTATATTCAATGGGAAGCACAAATTCTCAGTTCAAACACCACAGGTGAAATGGAGACTCTCGATGACATACTCTGCTTTCGGGTTAATATACCCTACCTCCTCACCTCTGCACTCCCTTGACAGGCATATTCTGCCTTCTCAGAATCCTGAGGGTCATCAGCTCACTCGATCACTTCAACATCTGCACACGTTCCCCCTACACTGACCCCTGTCCCCTCCCCATACTGTTCTCAATACTCCCTCAGCCTTCATGCCCACCACTTCCAGTTGACCACTTTGGTTGAAGGCAGCCATCCTTTGTGAACAGAGCCAAGCATTTTGAAAGCATTTGTGTTATTGTAAAACCTCCACCAATGGTAGTTGTGGTGTGATGCAGGCATGGGAGGCAGCAGTGACGGGCACCAAAGGGATTTGAGATGATGGGAGCTACTGTGAGGCCGCCATGACAGGCTGCGACAATGGTGGTGGTGGCCGTGGGTCACGTTGCAATGAATGGCCCCAGGGTGGCTACCACTGAGTGAACCACCCTGAAGCTGCTGTTCTTCTCTTTGCTGGAGTTTTCTCTCCACCAGAGCCCACTTTTGCCTGTGTGTCTGACACACAGGAAGGAGCAGGGAAAATGACTGGTGGGGGTTAGTTAGATCCCCCTTGAGTGGGAAGTATATGTTCTCCACTGTTTCCCAGAGTTCCCCAAAGAGTTAAGCTGTTGGCCAGTGGTAACTTGCTTGATAATGCAGCCTTGATGTGCTGCTTTCCCTTCCTGTCTCACTTCCCTCTGCCCTACCAGTGCTTTCTGGGGCCATCTTCCAAAGCGCTGCCTCAAAATCTGTTTCTGGGGGAACCCGACCTAAGATAGTGCATCATGAACCTAGGATTAGGATTCAAGCGCAGATGGCACATTAACAAAAGCCAACCCTATGCCAAGCTGTGAAAGTCTCAACATATTTCTAAAGACTGAAACCACAGAAAATGTGTTCCTAATCCAATTGCAATTAGGCAAGATAATGAGAAAAATCCCCATATGTTCAGAAATTTTAAAATACAGTTTTAAACTTCTAAATAATCTGGGGTCAATGAAAAATGCAAAATAGAAAGGCTTGCTTTGTGGGAAATTTAAGTGTGTACATTAGAAAAGAAAAAAGGCTAAGAATCATTGAGCTAAACATTCATTTCAAAAAGAAAAAAAAATAAATCCAAAAAAGGTAAAAAAGATAAATTAAAAACAAATATGCAAAGAACACTAGTAAAGCCAAAAGTAAATTCTGTGAAAAGAGGGGCACCTGGGTGCTCAGCTGGTTGGGCGACTGCCTTCAGCTCAAGTCATGATCCTGGAGTCCTGGGATCAAGTCCCGCGTTGGGCTCCCAGCTCCATGGAGTCTGCTTCTTTCACTGACCTCCTCCCCTCTCATGCTCTCTCTTACCCGCTCTCTCAAATAAATAGATAAAATGTTCCCCAAAAAATTCTGTGAAAAGATTAATCAACCTGTTTTGTTTGTTCTTATCACTTCTTTTCTTTTTTATTTAATTGAGAGAGAGAAGGGGGAAGGGCAGAGGGAGAGGGAGAATTTCAAGCAGAATCCCCACTGAACATTGAGCCTGGCATGGGGCTTGATCCCATGACCCAGATGATGATGACCTAAGCCAAACTCAAGGGTCTGGCGCTTAACCAACTGAGCCACCCAGGCGCCCCCTTGTTACCCTCCTTATAATTACATGGAGCAGAACCCCACTCAAGCAAAGTGGGTTTGGCTGAAAACATACAAAAAGTTCTGAGGACTCAATCCATAGCCCAAGGAAACTAAAGCTGGGGACAGAAAGCCATCAGGACCCAAGCAGCCCATTCAGGAACCACAAGAACGATCACATTCCCTTCTCTACCTGGGTTTTCTCTGGTTTGCACCACATGGCTTTTGGCAGCTCTGGCAACCCTGACTGCTCCCAAGCAAACTGATGACTTCGTCTTAAAGATCAAATCCCCAGGAGACACCCTGGCTCATTTTTCCAAGCCAGAGCACAAGCCTTGGGCTTCCAGTGGCCAATCTATCAGCACTGGCCAGTCACTTCTAATTTCTGGAAGTTTGGAGTCACCTCCAGGGGGAGGTGGCTTGTCTGAATGGTGAATCTGGGTGCAGGCACTGGGCACACTCAGCGGGGCACACCGGGCTCTCTCTCCCCCATCAGTCCTGTCTGCCCTCTGCCCTTTAGGACCTGCTCCCGCTGGGGAGCTCGTGCTCATCCAGCTGAGCTCAAAGAACATGTACTTCTGAGGAGAAACTGAGAAGCTGCAGCAGCCCCTGTTGGTCCCTGCCCAGATCCACTCAGCCCTCTTCTGGGCGCTGAACGCTGCTCACTTGATTCCTGGTTACTCTCCACTCAGGGCCTGTTTGATGGCAGGGCACAGGACCACACAGGGCAGGAAGGAGTGCAAGACCATCAGTGCCCATGACACCTGCCCCCAATGACAGACGGGCAGTTGGTGATCTATACCCCAATCCCCTTGCCCCTTAGGTTGAGTCCATTGTCCACTGTGGTAACTGGCTTGATAGCGCACCTTTTGTCGGCTGCCTTCTCTCCATCTCACCTCTCCACTCACCTCCAGATGTTTCTGGAATCACATTCTAAATATACTAACTGCACTCTAATTCTCAGGGTTGAATTCTGGAAGGACACAAACCAAGACAGAACAGAAGTCCAGGACAGCACACGCTAAGCCATACCCCTTGGTTTCACTGTTCTCAATAATAAAGCCAGTATTTTCATTCCCACTGTCTAGTGCCCCTGTCTATCACACGATTGCTTCAAAACACAGGAGGAAAAGAAGTGTGATATTATTGCCCCCTAAACTTCAAGGAAATGCTCCGTAAAGACTGGGTAAACACTGGAGTGGGTGGGAGAAAGAGCCTTTCCCACATCTGTGCAGCAGAAGACTGGAAGTGGCTGTTGGCAGAGTTAACGAGGGGAGAGGGGTCATCTTAACTCTGGTGAGCAGGCCCTTTCTTGGCACACGGTGCAAAGCTGGGGAACAGAGGAGCAGGGTTTCCCCCTCAGCTGCTGAAGGCAGAAGGCAAGCCTGGTATACAGAGTCTTTATTTATTGTGAGTCCTGCTGTCCAGAGAAGCCAGACTCAGGTCGAGGCCCCTCAGGACTCCACCTGGCCACTCTTCAGGGCTGGGGGCATCAAGGAGCCAGTCACTCATGTCCAGTTTTTCCATGGTTCAGAGTCCTCAGGAGGCAGGAAGTGGCTTTGCCTGTGGAAAAAAAACATGACCATCTACTAGCACCTCTTTTGTGCCTGGTCCTGGGGCCACCACTGGGGAGATTATGTAGACACAGCAGAGGCTGCCTTTGCCAAGTCCAGAGTCTGGAGGGAGAAGGTATCAGGTGATGACCTTGGCCATCTGTCATGTGAACACATCTGACACAGTGAACTGTCACTGGGAGCACAGAAGTCACCATTTGCTATATTTACTGAGCATCTGCTGTGTCCTGGCATTGTTACAGGGCAATAGAGGAAGCAGGTGTGGTAGTAATCACTCTGAGTGCACTCAGGAACCACAACAGGCTGTAAAGGAAGAGATATGATCTCATTTTCATTTTTACAAGGTCCTCTGGCTGCCAGAGGAGAGCTGATTTAGGGGCAGGATGGCCAGAGGAAGACCAGGGAGAGGCTGATTGCTTAACCAGGGCAGGAATGACGAACCATGCCTACTCTGCCTACTTGTGATCTCTCTCTCTCTCTGTGCCAAATAAATAAATAAAATATTTTTTTAAGGATTTTATTTATTTATTTGACAGAGAGGTAGAGAGAGATCACAAGAAGGTAGAGAGATAGGCAGAGAGAGAAGGGAAAACAGACTCCCTGCTGAGCAGAGAGCCCGATTCGGGGCTCAATCCCAGGACCCTGAGATCATGACCTGAGCCTAAGGAAGAGGCTTAACCCACTGAGCTAGCCAGGTACCCCAATAAATAAAATCTCAAAAAATAAATAACTGAAAGTCTTTCCTGCTGGTGTCCACTCCTAGGGCCTGAACCTTTCACTTATTACTGCCTTATTAAAACAAAACAAGGACTACAGGGCCCGGTAGAAGGGCATCTCCCCCATATTTAGCCAAGAACCCCTCTGAGACAGCCAATGGGAATGAAGCAGTTACAAGGCAGTGAGATACAAACCATGATAGGGAGCTCAGACACCCTGGGAGCCTGGAGATGGGGATGTGCCTGCTGGGGATGTTTTCAGAGGCAGCGTTATATAAGCCAGAATAGCAAGTAGCCAAGTGGCCCAGGAAGGACAGTCCAGGCAGAAGGAAATAGCTGGATAAAAGCCTGCCAACAGGAGAGACATGCACCTGAGTAACTGCAGGCTCACTTTGGCTGGAACAGAGTATGATGTAGAAAGTAGGGAGCGGGGTGGGTGGGGGGGCCCTATAGGCTGTGCTGGAATTCAGATTTGGCGGATGGAGGTGAGAAGCCACGGAAAGCTTTGTTTTTGTTTTTGTTTTAAAGATCTTACTTATTTATTTGACAGAGAGAGAGCACACAAGCAGGGGGAGCAGCAGGCAGAGGGAGAAGCAGGCTCCTCACCCAGCAGGGACACTGACCTGGGGCTCAATCCCAGGGTCCCGAGATTGGGCCCCTTGAGCTGAAGGCAGACACTTAACTGAAAGGTTTTCAAGTGAAACAGGACATGGGGTGTCTGGGTAGATCAGTTGATTAAGCATGCACCAACTCTTGATTTGGGCTCAGGTCATGATCTCAGGGTTTTGAGAACGAGCCCCGAGTCCATATGGAGCCTGCTTAGGATTCCCTCTCTTTCACTCTCTCTACCCCTCTCCCCACTCGCACTTTCTCTCTCAAAATAAATAAATAAATAAATAAAATATATAAGTGAAGCAGAATATGATCAGATTTCCTCTGGGACTGCTCTGGGACCATCACAGAGAATGGATTGAAAGCGGTAATACAGAACACAGAGGCTCAAATAAGAGAACGTTAAGAGGGAGGTGGTTCAAGATGTGACTTCTGCCTTAGGAGGGCACAGTCCAGTGAGGGGAGGTGGTTAACTTCTAAAGGGGCATTTCTCAATTTCATTTTTATTACAGCTCCCCAAGGGGTCTTTAATAACATCTTTTTTTTTTTTTTTTTTAAGATCTTATTTATTCATTCATGAGACACACACACACAGAGAGGCAGAGGGGGAAGCAGGCTCCCCACCGAGCAGGGAACCCAATGCGGGACTCGATCCCAGGACCTGGGGATCATGACCAGAGCTAAAGGCAGATGCCCAAACATCTGAGCCACCACCCAGGCAGCCTCCCCAAGCAATCTTTTAAGACAGCTTTTAAAAATTGCAGCCATCCATGAAATCTTAATACCATCGTTATACTGCATATCTGTTTATGTACGTACACATCATTAAAGAGAGTAAGACTCATTTGCTCGCTCCTCATCCCCTCACCGAGTACAGCAGAGGGGTAGTGAGGAAGGAAACAAGAGAGCAGGTAAGGAAGGAGGTGGATGAGGTCAGCCCGGGGAAGAACACAGAGAATCAGCAAGGACCTGGATTTTGTTCTCAGAGCGAATGGGAAGCTATTGAAGAAATCTAAGCAAATATGTACCAGGATGAGTTCAGTTTCTCAATGCTCTCTCTGGCCACTGTGGGGAGGGCAAGTGAGAGGGGATTCAGAGTCAGGGAAAAGGCTGGGGCAGGGATTCTGGAGGTGGAGAGGTCAAAGAGGGGTCTGAACTGAAGCAGGGGCTATGGGAAGGGGCAAGAGGTGATCACGTTCTGGATCCCAGATGCTCACACAGGCCTATGGCAGGGCGGCTGAGGATAACTCCCAGGTCTTTATTTTGATCAACTACCAGGACAAAGGGGGTAAGTAGTGACAAGTCCCTGCTCCTGCCTCACCTCCACAGTTGAGGGTGAGCGTGGTGGCTGCACCTGCTCAGCACACTGCAGGAAGCGGCGCATGTGCTCTGCACAGTTGCCCACAGCTGCCTCATTCTGTCGAAGGCACTCCTCAAAGGCCTCAAAAGGTTCAGCACAGGCCTGGCGGATCTGACGGATGATTGGGCTGTGGAGGAAGGACATTTCAAGCATTCACACTTCCACTCCACTGCCCGCCCCCGCCCCCATCCAGTCCCATTCCTCCCACACTTACTGGGAGGATGTGCATTGAGCAATACTCATCTTAAGGTGGTAACAGTCCCGTTGCCATGACTCAGGCTTGGCCGCCACACACTGGCCATATTGCTCCAGCTCCCGGCCACAGTAGCGAGCCGTGACCTCCAGGGCCGCCTGCCTGTGGGACATGGTGGGCTGAGGGTAATTTCAGGCAACAGACCAGAAAGGGAGTTCTGATCTCAGTAGGGGGATGGAGCGGGGAACAACACTAGGTATCCTGGGCAGATCTAGGAGTCTGAAGGTATCCTGGGATAGAGCCAGGGAGATGGACAGGGAGGGAAAGCATGAGCCCTGGGGATTGTGGAACAGGGTGGGGGCTTCTGGGAAGATGATGGAGAACTTTTCCAAAAAAAGTCTAATCATTCAAAGGCAAGCCTTGGGGTCCTTCAGGCATCCCTCCATAGGGCCTTAGAAGTAAGATCTTGAGTTCTAGGAGAAAATCTGGGAGCCATAAAGGGGTTCAGAAGTCCTAAAAAGAGGTTCAGAAGTCCAAGTGGTAAGGTCTTGGGTCCTGGGGAAGGGTCCATTGACCAGAGTCTTAACGATTAAGTCTGAGGACAGAGGTACTGGAGGGGAGACTTGAAGCCCTGGGGTGGGCCTCAGAGTTCTAGGGGCATGATGTGAAAGCACTGGGTGAGGCTGGAGCTCTGGGATAGACCTGGATGTTCCTACAAGCTCTTGAGAAAAAGATCTGGAAATCTAGAGCGGCACGGGTGGTCTGGGAACAAGTCTGTGGGCATTACAGTTGAGGTCTGCGATGATGCGCTGATCCGAAGGTTCAGAAGGTATAGTTTGGTGATCTAGGGGGATGAACCCGGAGCTCTAAGAACGGGTCTAAGAATCGCAGAGGTGCCGTGACAATTCTGCAGTCCTAGAGTTGCAAGGTGGTTGACCGTGCCTGGGGTCCTAGGGACACGACTGGGTGGGTGTTAAGGGTGGACCCGACAAGTTCCCAGTTACCAGAAGTAGAGGGGCGGAGTCTAAACGCTCAGGGGGCGGGGCCTAGACACGCGGAGGGACGAGACTTGTAATGAACTGCGCTGAATCCTAAGGGTCGGATCTTCGAGGAACAAAGACGCCAACCCTTCCTCCCGGAGTGCTGGCCCAGGTCCAGATCACGGAAGAGAGGGGGTGCGGCGGCAGATCCAGGGTAGGCGCTCCCGCTACTCACATCTCCAGGCCGGTGCGGGTAGGAAATCAGTCCGGGAGGAGAGCTCCGCCTTTTCCGGTCAGGTTGTCATGGCGGCGCCCAACTCGGCTGTCCTTGCCTCGTTTTTTCCGGTCGCAGAGCCGGCAAGTGGCCCATTCTGTTCCCTTTAGGCCCAACCTGTCATGGCGGCGCTCTGTCTCTCCTTCCGGCCCCGCCTGCATTGGCGGCGCCTGCGCAGCCGTCGCGGGCCGCTCTGGCGCTCGGTGGCTCTGCGCTTTCTACATCCGGCTGGCCGTGGCCGCGCCGGAAATACGGGAGAGGCCGAGTGCGCGTTTCTCTCCTAGCCACCCGCCGGAAGCTGGGCGCTAGCGGCTGCTCTGCCCACTCGATGTGGTGCTGTTGGTGGCCAGGTTGGGCTCCGTGGCTGCGGGCTCCTGGGCGCGGGGACCGGGACCCTGACGCCTACCGCCGCAGTGCCACCTTCCGTCTTGCGCGGGCGCTCCGGGTCCTCTCCGGATGCTGGTGCGCGCGCGGAGCCGCGGGAAGGGGCTCACCGCAAGAGTGGGACCAGCCGGCCTGGAGCTGCCATCGGCTCAGCCTGGGGGACTCAGACCAGGCCCCCTTCTTCTTGGCATAAGCCCTGGGTCCAGGCTGGACTTGAGTGTTAATATTGGCTCCATGCGATTATGGGCATGTGTAATTCTAATTCCTCCTGGAGGGGTATCATTTCCACCTATTGGTCTGTCCTCCAGTGTGAGACCCGGGGGTACGTTTTCCCACCTGTGAGGGTGGGTGCGAGTATCCCGAGATCAGAGGGAGACTAAGCATCAGCGCAGCCATCAAATATGTGGATGTCTTCCCCAGACTCCAGCCAAAATGAACATAAAATGCTCTTCATCATAGTGTCGAGGAGCAAGAGCTATTTGTGAGCAAGTGACAGCTACTTGGAGTATGGGTGTGCTCATCTGTAAATGGGGAGGATGACGGTGAGGTCCTTTACACAGGGCATAGTGCATGTGAACAGTTAGGGCAGAGCCTGGACCCTCAGAATTTCTGGAGAAGTGAGCGCTGTTACTGGAGACTGTTACTGTGAGCTGCCCTGGTTGGCCCTGGACACATGATTGTCCCACTGACCATCCGAACCTGCCTTGGATGATAAGAGTAGGTTTGGAGCTGTGTGCACCGCAGGAAAGCTTTTTACCCAAGGCCTCCTATCCTTTCTTGCAAAAACTTCCAAGTGCATTTTTGATGGGAGAAGGGGGGAAGGAACACCCTCAGTGGCAGAGAACACTTTGGATGCAAATGTGGACTGAATCCTCATATTTTTCTCTCCTGGGAAAGTGAAATCTTAACCTGTCCCTTGCCACTTCATGAGTCTTACCTCAAAGTCCCTGTAACGTGCTCCTTCAAGGGAAGGGGTTCAAACATGTGAGCTCATTAGTAGGTATGATGAAGACCCCAAGAGGAGACAGCACCCCCCCTCCCCTCGGGAAGTGTGACACTTGTGCTTCCAAGCTTCTAGGTTGTTTTTGGCCTGTAGCTCAAGAGTCTGACTAACTTCCTCTTAGGGATCAAATGCAAGGTAGGCTTATGGAGTGAAGCCTACCTGGGTTTGAATCCGGGATCTTGGACAGAATCTGCTCTCTGGGTTTCAGTTTCCTCCATAACGGCTGCTTAAGGATGCCCTTGTGAGCAGAGACTGAAATGACACCTGCTGAGCACATGGTGTTGAGCACTGTGTACTTTCCCTTTCTAGCCTTATCAGAATTTGTTACTGTATTTCTTTGCATATGTTCTGCCTACTTCAAGACCCACAAGGGAAGGGGCCTTGTATCTGTCTCATGTCACCACTGGATCCCCTCCATAGCATGGGGTCTGGCAGAGTAATAATGGAATGAATAAAACCATCTGCTTGCAGGATTGCATGAGGATAAAATGAGCCACTCGTTGACTTGTATGATACTTATTAAGTGCTGTCTGTGTGCCAGGAACTGTTTCCCCAGCAGGTAGTAAAAAACCGAAATTCATTCTGCTAAAAAAGGGTATACATAGCTACTGTGAAATGATTACCACAGTAATATCCTTCAGTTCGCATAGTTAACTTTTTTTTTTAAAGACTTTATTTATTTATTTGACAGAGAGAAATCACAAGTAGATGGAGAGGCAGGCAGAGAGAGAGGAAGGAAAGCAGGCTCCCTGCTGAGCAGAGAGCCCGATGCGGGCCTCCATCCCAGGACCCTGAGATCATGACCTGAGTGGGCTTAACCCACTGAGCCACCCAGGCGCCCTCACATAGTTAACATTTTTAATGTGTGATGAGGACATTTGAGATCCAGTCTCTTAGCAAATGTCAAGTATACAATATGTTAGTATTAACTAATGCTATACATTAGGTCTCCAGAACTTACTTGATAGAGTTTATACCCTTTGACCAACGTCTCCCCATTTCCCCCACACCCCAGGCCTGCCAACCACCATTCTGTTTCCACGAGTCCAGCTTAGATTCCACATATGTGAGGTCATGTGATATTTGTCCGTGTGCTTCATGGAGCATATAGTTTCCTCCAGGTGGGGCACGTCAGATCTGATGAAGGGCAGGGAGTGTGACGGGGCGGGGGGTTGGGTGGGAGGGTGCACTTGTAGAATGGGATCCGGAGGGAGTCGTCCAGTGCTTCAATCCCTGGCCAGACTGAGAGCTGCCACAAATGGCAACACAAACACAACTTTGACCAGATGATTTGTGAGGTACAACATGAGTCCTGACCCTTGATCCCCTGAAGGAGCCCTGTGGCAGGAAGGGATGGTGCCTGGGTGTGTCGGTGATTTCCTAATGGCATTATGAGAAGAGCATTATTGACGAGGACAGGGTCTCCTGGAGTCCTGAGGGCTCCTCTCCCCTCAGGTGGCTTCATTGCCACCTTCATCTCCTGGGTTTTTCTTTTCTAGAAGTGCTCCCTCTTGGTCTTAAGTTTATAGGATATGATGGGTGGGAGGCAAATCCTGACGAGCTCAATACATGTAAAATCTCCAAGCTGAGGACAGCAGTGAACATGCTTTTCCTGCCACATTCCATCTGTTGTCACTAGCCGGGGACTAGTGATCTAGAGCTTCAGGACCACCCCTCCTCTGGAAACAGTGGCACAGAAAATTGTTAAGAGGAAACCATATACTGTAACTTGGAGGGGGTCTCCCAGCTCTTATTTGTTTCTCCTTATTAAGCTCCTTAGTTTAAAAAAAAAAAAATGACTGAGTAAAATGAACACTTTGCTCATAGCTTAACTTCCATTTTCTCACTGGGGTCTCCTGGATCCTTTGCCTCCCAGATCTGTTCCCCAAGATCTCAAAGCCTTAGGATTCCTTGGGAACTGCAGTGCACCATCCCTGCCTCCTGCTTCTGGATTCCAGCCGTTTGTTAGTCTAGGCAGGGGTGAGTGAGGCTTGGCAAAGGATCCACATGTTGGTTCCTGCCATGCTATCCACACAGGCCTGGATTAAGTGTGCTGTCTTCCCTATGGTGCTGGGCGTGGGAGGGCTTGGGAGGTCAAGGCCATGGCTCTGTCCTAGAGAAACTGACAAACACCAGCTTCACAATCTTCCTACGTGATGATGGGTGTGAGGCAGCAGAACTGAGGGTGTGCCCTTGTGGTGAGGTCTGCTCAGCTCTGTTCTGCACCCTGGGAACGGGTCTTGGGCAAGACCTTGACCACTCACCCAGGGCAATTCCTTTCCTCCTCACTGGGCGGCTGCCTGGGGCTGGGGTTCCAGTGGGCCTGGCTACCTCCTCGGCACTGCACGTACCTTCCTCATCCACTCTAGGTTCACGGGATTTGAGGTGTAAGAGATGCAGATTCAGATGCTGCCGCTGATGAGCGGGTCCCAGTGCTGATCTCTTCCAGGTACTTGGAGGCTGCGGGCCACAGGCTGAAAGGGAGGTGTGCGGAAACTGGTCCCAGATAGAGGACAATGCCTCACTTCTTGGCTTTGCCTCCAAGAAGTGGTATTTGATGTTTCAGCTAGAACGCAGCTCTCCTTGAGAAGGAAAAGGAAGTGTGGGAAAGGTTAATTAAGTGGTTTGTTTCCCTTACAGCCAGTCTGGGCCTCCTCACCAATCTCAGTATTACCTTCTGTCCACACGGAGGCATCGCTTATTTAGAACCCACACAAGTATGTGTTCTGTAGGGAGCTGAGCCTCAGTGGGATTTGCTTCCTGAGGTTGCTGTAACAAACTGCCACAGGCTGGGTAGCTTAAAAGAACAGACATGCATTTTCACTGTTCAGGAAGCAGGAAGTCCAAAATCAAGGTGCTGGCAGCAGATTCCTGCTGGAGGCTCTGAAGGAGAATCCGTTCCATGCCTGTTCCCCAGCTTGCGGTGGTTACAGACAGTCCTTGGCATTCCTTGGCTGGTAGACACATTACTCCTATCTCTGCCTCCACTCACATCACCTTCTCTGTGTGCTCTCCTCTTACAAGGACACCAACGCCAAAACTCCAGGGGACGCTTCTGCCTACATCCCTTTGCCCCAGGCTGCACCATACACCATCGTAACGCCTGCAGTTGAAAAGGCTTACTGGGACTAGCAGGTCAGAGGGGGAGGGCAGTGTGGACAGCCTGTAGGAAGCCTGCTCAGACCAGCTCTTCCATCAGTGCTGTAGGCTCTTCCCCACAGCCTGTGCTGTCTCCCCTACATGGCAGTGCGGGGCTGGGGTGCCTGTTGGGTCTCACAGAGGTGCTCGGCCTGTTGGCACCATCCTCACTGTGGATCTGCCTCACTGTGGATCACTGTGGGAACACTTCTTCCCATCGAAAGAAGGACCACACATACTTGAAACATCTTTTCTTATAATACAGCTTGCAGTACCTGTTACAACCACTTGGGTGTATGGAGTGTCCATTAAATAAAACCGGTTCATTTCAAGGACCACAGTGGGGCAATTCATTTTCGTTGTATCAGCATTCTTAACAGAGACAACTTATTTATTCCATCTTGTGTATAGTTCTGTTCTTTCATTAGGAAACTCGCTTTTATAAATACAGAAGCTGACAGCCCTATTCTACTGCAGTTTTATATCTACCCATATGCTATTTGGATAATTAGCCCATCATTCAATTTTGTATTTATTTCCTTAAAATATTAATGTTATCCAATATTCCATTCATAGACATAAGTAACATTCAGTTTTACATACAGCTCCATCCTTTCCTTGGAGACATTTGTTTCACAACAACAATTCCATTTGTATAAATATGTATCTTGTCTACACCTGTATCCATTTACTGCATACACTAATTTGTGTTATACCAACACAGCAAAGAGATACATAATATATCCAGTCCTCTGGCAAAAAAACAAAACAAACAAAAAAAAACAAGAGGAATCTTGAGCTGAACCTCACACCTTATAGAAAAATTACTCAAGGGGCCCCTGGGTGGTTAAGTCAGTTGGGCATCCAACTCTTCATTTCGGCTCAGGTGGTGATCTCAGGGTTCTGCAACTGATTCCTGTGTTGTCGGGCTCCCCGCCAGCAAGATCTGCTCGAGATTCTGTCTGCCTGTCCCCACCCCCTCCACTCACACACTCTAATAAATGAGCAAATCTTAAAAAAAAACTCAAAAGGGATACATGGATCCTAGATTTAAGTGTACAGCATAAAATTATAAATGCTTAGAATATATAAAATCTTTGGGCCTGAAGAGTTTTTTTTTTTTTTTTAAGATTTATTTATTTATTTGACAGACAGAGATCCCGAGTAGGCAGAGAGGCAGGCAGAGAGAGAGATGGGGAGGCAGGCTCCCTGCTGAGCAGAGAGCCCGATGTGGGGCTCAATACCAGGACCCTGAGATCATGATCTGAGCTGAAGGCTTTAGCCCACTGAACCACACAGGCGCCCCGGGCTTGAGGAGTTCTTAAGACATGACACCAAAAGCATGATCTACCAAAAACCAAACCCAAATGATAAAGTAAAAACTGCACCCTCTCATGGAGTGCTGAGTGGCAGTAAGAAGGAATAAGTTACTGACACATGCAAGAACTTGAGTGAATCTCAGGGGAACTGCACAGTGGAAAAGGCCAATTTCAAAAGGTCACTACTATATGATTCCATTTATATAATATTCTTGAAATAACAAGATTATAGAGATGGAGAATAGATTAGTGGTTGCCAGGGGTTAAAGATGGGGGATAGGGTTGGGGACAGCTATGAAGGGAAAAAATCATGGCTGAGCCTTGTGGTGTGGAATAGTTGTGTGTCTTTTTTTTTTTTCCATATAAATTCAGTTAACATATGGTATATTATTACTTTCAGAGGCAGAGATCAGTGATTCATCAGTCTTATATAATACCTAGTGTTCATTGTATCACTTTTCCTCCTTAATGTCTATCACCCACTTACTCCATTCCCCTCCAGCAATCTCATGTTTGTTTCCTATGATAACATCACTTATGGTTTGTAGTCCTGTGTCTTGATTATGGTCGTTACATCAGTCTACACGTGGTATGACTGATCCGAACAATACACACACACACAAAGGAGTGCATGTAAAACCGGTGAAACAGGACTAAACTCTGGGAATTGTCCCAATGTCAATTTTGTGAATCTATAAATTTAAAAAAGATAAGCCAATAAGAGATAAGACATATGATGTCACTCTGTGGAATTTAAGAAATAAAACAGATCAACACAGCGAGGGACCGGACGAAGAGAGGCAAACCATCAAAGACTCTTAACTCTAGAGAACAAACAGGATTGCTGGAAGGGAGGCAGCCGGGGGGCGGGTAAGTGAGTGAAGGGGATTAAGGAGGGCACTGATGATGAGCACCGCATGGTATTCGGAAGTGATGAATCTCTAAATTCTACTCCTAAAACTAGTATTGCACTATATATTAACTGGAATTTAAATAAAAAACAAAAGATAAAACAAACTTTATTTGTTACCATTTTTAGTGCTCCTAAAAAAAATTGGGAGACTTGGAACCACAGACCTCAGCTATGGGCTTGTGAGAGAGACAGAGACTGGAATGGGGTGGTCAAGTTCATCCGGGAGTCTACTAACAGTAATGCAAGTATCAGCCAACAGATTTGAGGCATTTTTCCTTATTTCTTTTTCCCAACAGTTTAATGAAGCAAAGCCAGGATATTCTAGTTTTCTCAGTCTAGCTCCATCTGCCTTATCATTACTAAGAGACACCTAAAGCCAGACTCAAGAATTATCTTAGTAAAGTTTAACATCAAAGAGCATGTATTCACAAGTGAATACAAGGTCATCTACTACCAGCACCATTTATAGTGCCCAAAGAATGAAACTGCCCAAATACGCCCCAGCAGGGAACAATACATCCAAACAATGAAATATTGAACACAGAAAAACTGCCACTGGATTTTTTTAGAGGTTAGTATGGAAAAACAATGTAAACTATCTCCATAAATTATACTTATTACATGTGGAAATGGCATTTTGGCTGTATTACATTAAATAAAATATAGCATATGAACATTATTTCTAAGATATGGAAGCAACTTAAATCTCCATCAAGAGAGGAACAAAGAGGGGCGCCTGCGTGGCTGTCAGTTGAGTGTCTGCCTTCAGGTCAGGTCATGATCCCGAGGTCCAGAATCGAGTCCCATATTGGGCTCCCTGTTTGGCAGAGAGCCTGCTTCTCCCCCACCCCCAACTCCCCATTGCTGGTGCTTTCTCTCACTCTCTCAAATAAATAAATAAAATCTTAAAAAAAAAAAAAAAGATGAATAAAGAAAACGTGCTATACATACAATGGAATATTATTCGGCTCTAAAAAAGGAAATCCTGCCATGTGCAACATGGATAAACCTCAAGGCCATTACACTAAGTAAAATAAGCCTGTCACAGAACCACAAATACTGCATGATCTCACTTATATGAGGGATCTGAAAGAGTCAGACTAGAATGATGGCTACCAGGAGCTGGTGGGAGGGAAACAGGGAGTTGGTGTCGAGTGGGTGTATAGCTCGATCGCTCCAAAATGAGTGAGTTCTGCCTCTAGTTAACAATATTCTACTGTACACCTAAACATGTGTTAAGAGGGTAGATGTCAAATTCAGTGTTTTTTAACCAAACGCACACACACATACACACACACACACACCCAAAGGGCACAAGGAATCTTTTGGAGGTGGTGTTTCTTACCTCGATTGCGGTGATCATTTCACAGGTGTATGCATATGCTCAAACCCGTCTAATTGTACACGTTAAACATGCACAGTTTTGTTTAACAATTACACTTCAATAGAAGTACCTTTGGTTTTTACTTTAATGTGGATATAAGCAAATACAAAATGAAATATATGGCTTGCAATAGTATTTGTATTGGGTTCCTTTGTTCTAGATGGAGAAACGTTTGATGGTCACTGCCCAGAGAAAGTAGGGTACAGGGACTCTGGGGTTGGAAATACCTCCCTGTATATCCTTTGACTTATCCGTGTATCATTTTTTTTTCCGTTTATCATTTTTAAAGATGCTTGTGGAACTTTTGAACAAATATACTGCAAATCAGCTTCAGTAGTTATCCTGATGAGACTCAGAAATCCTGAATTCTTAGTTGCCCGGTCTTGGTGGAAAACCCGAACACCCCTGAGAAAAACTCCAGAGGAACGGAGTCATCTCTTCACTGAACCCAAGTTAGAGTTTGTTTTAATCCGATCGTTCTCCTAACCCGAAAGGTGCCATCAAGTTAAATGACATCCAGTTTCACCTTAATGTTCATGGCTGCCAGTTCAGCTACAAAATACCGGAACACGTAAGGCACAGAAACAGTGTCGATGGTGTCACTTCGATCACATAACGTACAGTTGTATTTTCTGTTGCGCGTGGCGGACCAGGAAGGGGGTGGCTTCTCCAGCAGCGGAGACAGTAAACTGCCACACTTAACGCACACGTGTGCTACCGAGCGATCCGAACAGTTGAAGAGGCGATCATGCAGGAGAAAAGATGTACCATGAGCTAAAAGAGCATCCCGCTCCATTTCCCCAAAACGGATTCCACCCTGGACATTCCTTCCCCCAATAGGCTGATTGGTGACTTTGTCTCTGGCTCCCGTGGTCCTAACCTGGAACTTGTCTGAGACCATGTGGCGCAAACGCTGGTAATAAACCACACCTATGAAAATGTCTGCTTCCAGTTCTAGTCCACTGATGCCGCTGTACAACCTCTCGGTGCCATAGAAGTTGTAGCCACCGGCTTTTAACAGCTCCCCGAAGTACTCCAAGGCCGAGTTCTCCTCTGAAAAGGTAAAGGGTGTCGCATCATGACAGAGACCGTGCAGGGCAGCGGACTTCCCTGCCATACTTTCAATTAACATCCCGATGGTCATGCGGGATGGAAAACCGTGAGGATTGAACAGAATGTCTGGAACCATCCCACTCTCGGTAAACGGCATGTCCTCTACTGGCCACAGCCTGCTCAGGATGCCCTTCTGCCCGTGGCGACTGGCGAATTTGTCTCCAATGGTCGGGTTCCGAGGGACTCTCATCGTGATGCAGATACACTTGAACTTCCCATTGCCGGTGTCATTACTACACACTTTGATGTTATCCACGATGCAATTTTCTTTACTCCTGGGAAAAAAAGCAGACAGAAGTCTAACTATTCTCTTTACGCTGACAAAGACACCTCTAAGGTTTTTTTTAAAGATTTTATTTATTTATTTGACAGAGATCACAAATAGACAGAGAGGCAGGCAGAGAGAGAGAAGGAAGCAGGCTCCCTGCTGAGCAGAGAGCTCAATGCAGGGCTCAATCCCAGGACCCTGGGATCATGACCTGAGCCGAAGGCAGAGGCTTTAACCCACTGAGCCACCCAGGCGCCACAAGACACCTCTAAGTTTTAACTGACATAATTAGTGCTTCATAAAGGATATCTGCACAACTTATTCTAACATCTCTTCTCCAGCACAAAGAGAGCTGGTATTCCTAAAAACACTTGTGAACAGGGCTGCTGATTCTGTTCGCTACGGAACTCTGCTCACACGAAAGAACAGCAACAGAGACCACCTACAAAGACCTACAGCTGAAACCATTTCACAGATGTAAAATAAGCTAAACATTTTTAATTTTAGCAAGAGGCATCATGAACTTGACATTTTTAGCTAGGAAAATCCCTAACTATATCCTGAGAGAGATGACTAAGTTTGAATAGCCTAGTTTTAAAAGAAGTCACAGCCAACTTGTCAAATCCTAACAGACAGACAAGAGAAGCAGAAAAACAAAGGCTGACTAGCACTCACCAAACTTTGTCTCATTTAAGAAATGCCAATTCAGGGATGCCTGGGTAGCTCAGTGGGTTAAAGCTTCTGCCTTTGGCTCAGGTCATGATTCCAGGGTCCTGGGATCGAGCCCGCAGAGGGCTCTCTGCTCAGCGGGGAGCCTGCCTCTCCCTCCCCCTCTGCCTACCTCTCTGCCTACTTGTGATCTCTGTCTCTGTCAAATAAATAAATAAATAAATCTTAAAAGAAAGAAAGAAAGAAAGAAAGAAAGAAAAGAAATGCCATTTCAGTTATGACTAAGTCAGTCAGGGAGCTATCGCTTGTATCTTCTCCAAAATTCACCTCTTACAAGGTAAATTTCACTGACCTCAGCAATTTCAGGGAGAAACAGCCTTTTAAAAATAGCACTGGGTACCCAAACTTACTTATAGTACATCACAAAGCTTTCTCCGGTGTTGAGGTTCAGGTAGCCATAATACGGGTCTCCATACTGTAGCTGGGCTCCGACGAACGGCAAGCCATCGTCGTCTAACTTTTGCAGAATCCGCGGGTCACCAGGTTTGACTCCAAACACCAGACTATCATCTCCTTGTTTAATTTTCTCAGATAGATCTATGAACTCAGACTTGTAGACACTTCCATGGGCAAAGCCTCGTTCCCAGGAGGCCTTATTCACAATCTATGAGGTCAAAGAATTGTTAATTTAAGAGACTGAAGCCAAATGGGGATTTTTACAAAAATGGTTAGAATGAAAATACATGGTTTAGGATAACTGGCATTCTATTTAAAAAACTGCAGGGATGTCTGGGTGGTTCAATCAGTTAAGCATCTGCTTTTGGCTCAGGTCATGATCCCAGGGTCCTGGGATCAAGTCCTGCATCAGGCTCCTTACTCAGTGGGGAGCCTTCTTCTCTCTCTGCCTCTGCCTGCTACTCTGCCTGCTTGTGTGCTCTCTCTTTCTCTCTGACAAATAAATAAATATTAAAAAATTAAAATAAAATAAAAACTCCAGATTTTCTGGAGCACCTATGTGGCTCAGTCAGTTAAGCATCTGCCTTTGGCTCAGGTTGTGATCCCAGGGTCCTGGGATCGAGCCCCACATCGGGCTCCCTGCCCAGCAGGGAGCCTGCTTCTCCCTCTCCCTTTGCCCCTCCCCCTACTTGTGTCCTCTCGCTCAAATAAATAAAATCTTAAACAAAACAAAACACATTTTCCAAGCCACCTACACTATGGCTTAAAACCTAATCATGCATAAATATAAAAGGTAGATATTCCCAAGACTATACTCATTCAACACCTTATACTATGTACTCAAATATGCACCATGCATGCATATCTGAATATTTAGTGAATATCCCTTAGGGCTTGCCACTTTCATGGAGACTAGCAATTCATCATTTAACAGAACACTCATGCACCAGGATGTAGAAACACAGTAAACAAAAAAGTTAAAAAGTAAAAGGAATGGAATGACATCTGGGAGAACTTACCATGGCATCTTCCATATCGTAGCCAGTGTAAGAAATAACAGCAACGATGGCATTTGTCCCAATTGGATAGTTATCCATGTCATAATAATCATACATGTATGGTCTCACTAAAGGGCTTTGTGGAGTCTGAAGACGATACAGTTTATTATCTGATCGAGCTTGGTAAGTGAGAAGTGGAAAGCCCATGGTTTGCTTCCCTACAAAGGGGGAAAAAAACTTTAGCATCTTTTTTCCCCCTGATTATAAAGGTCATATATAAAATTAGAGGGGTGCCTGGGTGGCTCAGTCAGTTAAGCATCTGCCTTCAGCTCAGGTCATGATCTCGGGAGTCCTGGGATCGAGCCCTGCATCAGACTCCCTGCTCAGTGGGGTGTCTCTGCTTCTCTCTCTGCCTCTCACTCCACTCTTGTGCTCTGCCTCACTCTCTCGCTCAAACAAATAAAATATTTTAAAAAATAAAATAAAACAGGAAACAACAAAACATTCATCATGGGGGAATGAATAAATTAATTGTGGTGGTTCTGCTCACTATAGACTAACACACAGCATCAAAATGAAGCAGAACCACATGTAGCTGCGTAACCAGACCATGAAGACAACGCTGAGGGGGAAAAAGCACAGAATGACAGTTAATATTATAGGATTTATGTATTTTTGTAACACATCCCAGACAATTTATACCTAGTTTATGAACACATGTATGATGAAGAAAAGCATAAAAAGGGATAATAAAGGATATATATAATATAAGGTATTACTAGTGGGGGAAGAGAAGGGGTGAAAACGGTATAGTAACTTATCTGCTTTCTTACACAGAGCAAAATGTCAGTATTTGTTAATTATTTCATAATTATATTTTTAATTATAATTATAATTATTTATAATTACATTATAAGTCAGTATTTGTTAATTCCCAGGTAGGAAAGTAAGACTTCTTTCTACTTTATATTATAGAGAATCAATTTGAAACAATAAGATTTTTAAGACTATATGACACTCTCTCTGTCTCTCTCTCTCTCTATGGAATTTTAAAATACAGAAAAGGAGACTTCTGGCTTCCCGTAATAGAAGGGTACTTCTACAAGACCACCCTCCACACATAAGATCCAGAACAATGCAAAACAAAAACACCATACGGGCACACAAACACACACACACACAACCTGAAAGCACTGGAGAGTAACCAGAAGCAGTGAGGAACTGGAAAAGAATATACACTCGGATGAAAGAAATGGGACTGAGTAAACTACTAACGTTTTTCAGGTTTTAATGTTTTTGTTTTGGCCTGGCTGTCCAGTCACCAAAGCGGCTATAACCCAAACAGAAACCTACCGTTTTACTGGCTTAAAGAGCCAAGGAATAGAGTTCAGAATACAATGGCAACTGGAAAGTCAGGGGGGAAGTTTTAGAAAGGGAAGAAACATAAAGGGAGGGCCTTAAACTCTATGTATAAACTGAGTCCAGATCTCAGTGGGCTGAGCTGTGCATGCATGGGACAGATCTAAGAAGCCCACCTAAGGCTAGAAGAACATACAACTGCTATGTTCAGCTATCTATCAGTTAAATCTAAAAACCAATCCTCTTCAAAGGAATGTAATAGAACCCAGTCTTTTTTTTTTCTTTTTTTAAAGATTTTAACTACCTATTTGACAGACAGTGATCACAAGTAGGCAGAGAGGCAGGCAGAGAGAGAGGAAGAAGCAGGGTCCCGGCTGAGCAGAGGGCCCAATGTGGGGCTCGATCCTAGGACCCTGAGATCATGACCCGAGCCAAAGGCAGAGGCCTTAACCACTGAGCCACCAAGGCGCCCCTAGAACCCAGAGTCTTAAAACCTATCATTTACAACATTCCTGATATGATCTGATAGTTCTAGAAATATAAAGAAACAGGAAAACAGAACCCATGGCTCAAGAAAAAAAAAAAATGTAATCAATGGAGAGTGATCCCGAGGTGACCCAATGTTGGAATTAGCGGGGCACCTGGGTGGCTCTGGTCATGATCCCGAGGTCCTGGGATTGAGCCTCAATCAGGCTCCCTGCAGCAGGGCGTCTGCTTCTCCCTCTCCCTAAAAAATACAATAATAAATCTTAAAAAGAAAAAAAAAAAAAAGGATCTTGTAGTTAGCAGATAACGGTTTTTAAAGACTTGTTACAACTATGCTCAAAAACAAAGGAAAACAATTCACAAAGAAAACAATCTCTGAGAAAACAGAAACTATAAAAAATAAATGGAAACAAAGGGCTGAAACATTAAATATCCGAAATAGAATAAAAAGTCAGTGAGGATAATGATAGATCAGTAAAAATGATCCAATCTGGGGGCGCCTGGGTGGCTCAGTTGGTTAAGCATCTGTCTTTGGCTCAGGTCATGATCCCAGGGTCCTGGGATCAAGCCCCGCTTCGGGCTCCTTGCTCAACAGGGAGCCTGCTTCTAGCTCTCCCTCTGTTGTTCTCCCTGCTTGTACTCTCTCTCTGTCAAATAAATAAATAAAATCTTTAAAAAAAAAAAAAATCCAGTCTGAAGATAAAGAAAAAAAAAAGACTGGGGGAAAAAAAAAGAAAAGAACATGGGGTGCCTGAGTGGCTCAGCGGGTTGAAGCCTCTGCTTTCGGCTCAGGTCATGATCCCAGGGTCCTGGGATCGAGCCTCACATCGGGCTCTCTGCTCAGCGGGGAGCCTGCTTCCTCCTCTCTCTCTGCCTGCCTTGCTGTCTACTTGTGATCTCTGTCTGTCAAATAAATAAATAAATAAACTCTTTAAAAAAAAGAAAAGAAAAGAACAGAGACCCCATGGCTTATAGGGCAATATCAAAAGGTTTAACATAGGGGCGCCTGGGTGGCTCAGTGGGTTAAGCCGCTGCCTTCAGCTCAGGTCATGATCTCGGGGTCCTGGGATCGAGTCCCGCATCGGGCTCTCTGTTCAGCAGGGAGCCTGCTTCCCTCTCTCTCTCTCTCTGCCTCTCCATCTACTTGTGATTTCTCTCTGTCAAATAAATAAATAAAATCTTTAAAAAAAAAAAAAAAAAAAAAGGTTTAACATAGATGACACATATACTGAAATCTCAGAGGAGGTGTGAGAGAATAGGGCAGAAGCAGGGTTTCTAGAAATAATGGCAGAAAAGTACAAATTTGATGACATCTTTTAAAACAGATTTTAGAAGACCAGTAAACCCCAAGCACAAAGACCATCATCATATGTGGGCATATCACAATCAGCTACCAATGAGATATGAAGAGAAAATCTTACAGACAGGAGAAAATAACACATTACATACAAGCAAACAATGACACGTACAACCACTGACTTCTAACACAAATGACAAAGACCAAGAAGAGACCCAGTAAAATCTCTTAAGTGCTGAAAAACTGTAACTGTTCAACCAGAATTGTACATCCAGTTCCAGGTAAAGATCAAATATAGACATTTCCAGAGGAATAAAAACTAAGAGGATTTGTAGCCAGCAACCTAACCTACAAAAATAAGCACTAAAGGAAGGCTTCCAGGCTCAAGGGATACGACACTCAGTGGAAACCGGAATCACTGGGTGGGCAGGCAGGGCGTTGGCAGTGGTGAGATATGGGAAAAACGACGGCTTGGGTTCTTCAAAAATCCAATCACAAGATCTCAGACAAATCCAAATCGACAAACATTCCACAAAATGACCTTTCTGTTCAAAAACATCAGTGTCAGAGATGACAAAGGCTAAGGATCTAATTTAAATGACTAAAGAGATTCAACAACTAGGGGGGTGCCTGGGTGGCTCAGTGGGTTAAAGCCCCTGCCTTCGGCTCAGGTCATGATCCCGGGGTCCTGGGATCGAACCCCACATCGGGCTCTCTGCTCAGCAGTAAGCCTGCTTCCTCCTCTCTCTCTGTGCCTGCCTCTCTACCTGCTTGTGATCTCTCTCTGTCAACTAAATAAATAAAATCTTTAAAAAAAATAAAAATAAAAATAAAAGAGATTCAACAACTAAATGCCACATGTGATTGAGGACTAAGTGCTACATAGAAAAAAATCTGCCATAAACCATGTTTTTGAGAAGATACGTCAAAATCTGAGTAAGGACTATAAAGCAGTATAATGACATCAATGGTACACTTCCTGATGTTAATCTTTGCCCCGTAATACGCAAGGGGACATCCTTACTGGTAGGAAATACACAATGAAATTCTTCAGGGTGAAGGGGCATCGGTCTGCAGCTTACCTCCAAATGGAAAACGGTACACATGGGACAACATGTTAACAGAATCTACATAAAGGGCTTATGGGAGTTCTTTGTGCCGTGCTCGCAACACTTCGCTGAGTTTGAAATTGTTTCACAATGAAAAAGTTACAAGCGCCTTTCTTTGTGAATACCACCACTCTCCACTCCATCTTACCCATCTGGCACTGGTACATGTTCCGGGGACTCTGGTTGTGATCGGAGAAAGGGATGAAGTTGGCGATCACACTCAGCAGGCTGTGGGGGAAGAGCTCCTGGTGAGTGGTAACACCCGCCAAAACCTCATCCTCAAAGATGGCAATGTTCATGAAGATCTGGAAAAGAGGAAGGACAAGGAAGTTCAAGGCAGAGTACCTGACGGCTAACATATTAACTCTCCCTCTCTCTCAGAGTGTGGGACTCAAAGACTGGAACGAAAACCTTCCCCACTGAGCATCACGAACACTGATGGGATCCACTGGGAAGCAGAGGGAAGCTTCGGGTCAGAAATACTGTTTGCCTGACACTTTTCATTCTAAATCCACCCTGGTCCAATTGTAAAGGAGGGGAACAAAGATACTTTGAAGCAGCACAAAGCTCACAGTTTTGCAACTGCAAAGGTGTAGGTAAATACTGTAAGTCTGATGGAATGTTCCCACCTCAGCACCTGAGGCAGAGCCAGGTGCCAAGGAGCGGGGCAGGATGGGCAGGCAGGTGATGTGACCACTAATCCTCTCTCGTGATGAGAGGTCACAAAGGAGGCAGAAGGTAAGTTCTGGTTTTCTTGCAAATGCCCAATCATTACTAAACAATGACAACACTTTATAAAAAGTTTTGTTTTTGTTGGTTTTTTTTTTGTTGTTTTGTTTTTGTTGCTGTTGTTATTTTGAGAGAGAGAGAGAGTGCACAAGCAGGGGGAGGGGCAGAGAGAGAGAGAGAGAGAATCTGAAGCTGACTTCCATTGAACATGGAAGCCTGACATAGGGGTCGGTCCCATGACCTGAACCAAAATCAAGAGTGGGACTGAGCCACCCAAGCTCCCTGATAACACTTTTAAAAAAATAGTGGTTAGGGGCGCCTGGGGGGCTCAGTGGCTTAAGCCTCTGCCTTCGGCTCAGGTCAGATCTCATGGTCTTGAGATTGAGCCCCATGTCGGGCTACCTGCTCAGTAGAAAGCCTGCTTCTCCCTCTCCCTCTGCTGCTCCCCATGCTTGTGTTCTGTCTCTCAAATAAATAAATAAAATCTTCATAAAAAATTAAAAAAAAAAACCACAGTGGTTATTATGTTTCCTGAAGTTGTACACTACATGAGCACATACAGGTACCAATCACAATGTTCTACGTACCTGCTCCATAGTTCCAATTAGTTCTTCTTTGCCTAATTCCAAGTTCTGCACGGGACGCACCAGTCTACAAGGAGTGGTAAATAGGAACAATCCTGGGTACAGACTTGGTTTTCCTGTCATGGGGATAAGGGCCACTTCCATCCAGGGAGGAATTCTTTTTTCTCTCAACACCTGTTTTCAACAAAAAGAAAGTTCAATTAAGGAGCGATGTGTTTTATATCTATCTCCTGCCACCCAGGAGGTGGGCAGAATGGGGAAGGAGGTCAAATATAAAAAGCAGTATGAGGAAATTAGTTATGCCAGTAACTTCCTAGTGCCCTGCCAGTCTCATCACCGCACAGAATGCCACTCACCCAGTATCCAGAGCTGGCAAAAGCCCTACTTTCTGGAGGGGGGAGGGCACAGCCCTACTATGTGACAAACTGGTAATGGGGAAGACTCAGGGAAAGGTAAACCAAGAAGGTGTGTGTGAACGAACACACTAAGCAAAAGTTTGTCCTCTGATGTCTAGAATATAGTACGTTACTGGTTTTATTTTAAACTTGTTATTCAATGGGGGTGCCTGGGCGGCTCAGTCGTTAAGCCTCTGCCTTCGGCTCAGGTCACGATCCCAGGGTCCTGGGATCAAGCCCTGCATCACGCTGCCTGCTCAGTGGGGAGCCTGCTTCTCCCTCTCCCACTCCCCTTGCTTGTGTTCCCTCTCTCGCTGTATCTCTTTCTGTCAAATAAATAAAACCTTTAAAACAAAACAAAACAAAACAAAAACCTATAAACTCAATGAAAAGGCCCTTCTACCTGGAATTTAAAAAACAACAAAACTTTCATTGATCAACTCCTGGCTAAATATGAATCCACATTACAGAAATGTGAAAAAATAATGAAACCTATATATCAGAACTTAAGGGCGGTCACAGCTAATTAAGTCATCAAAAAAAATAGATGGGTTAAAATCTTAATGCAAAAGCTAAAAAAAAAAAGCCAACAGAGACACACAAAAACACACAAACTCCCTACAAGTTAACAAAGATAGAACCTGCAATTAATGAGGTATAGCATGAAAAAGATTCAAAACAGCAAATCAAAATTCTTGGTTCTTAAAAAGAAAAAAAAAAACCCTCACTTAAACTAAACAAGAAGAAAAGGGGACACAAACACACAAATGTGCTGAGCAGGAAATAACAACAGGAAAAAAAACATTAAAACTAAATTTTAAAATCATGGGTATACTCTGCATACCTATAAGAAATCAAGATGAAATGGATAAAATGCAATTTACCAAAACAGACCTCAAGAGAGGCAGAAAACCTTTTAAAAGATGATCAATTTCCATATTAGAAATAAAGGTATCCAGAAACTACCCCCAAAGAAAGCACTTGCCAGACAGTTTCAGAGGGGAATTCTAGCAGACTTAGACCCAGATAACCCAATGCTCCACAAACTGTTCTAGGGCACTGAAAACAAAGGAAAACTTTTTTTTTTTTTTAAAGATTTTATTTATTGATTTGACAGACAGAGATCACAAGTAGGCAGAGAGGCAGGCAGAGAGAGAGAGGAGGAAGCAGGCTCCCTGCTGAGGAGAGAGCCCGATGTGGGGCTCGATCCCAGGATCCTGGGATCATGACCTGAGCTGAAGGCAGAGGCTTTAACCCATTGAGCCACCCAGGTGCCCCAAAGGAAAACTTTCTAATTCTTTTTATAAAGCAGATACTCATGTCAATGAAGAAAAAAATCCACCAAGACCAAGTGAGATTTATTCCAGGAATTTAGGATTCATTATTCATCACTATGACTAGAGAATGATGATTATTAGGGAATAAATTAATATAATACACCCAGTACACACCTAAGGGAAAATATTACAGATCTGTCCCCAAACAGACCCAAGAACGAAGCACGGAATTACCGTATGATTCAATGGTTCCGATGGGAGGCAGACACCCAAAAGTTCTAAAAGCAAGGATTTGAAAAGGTACTTGGACACCCGGGTTCATAGCGGCCGTATTCACAACAGCCAAACGGTGGAAGCAACCCAAGTGTCCACCAATGAATGAATGGCTCAACAAAATGTAGTATATACAACGGGACACTCTTCTGTTTAAAAAAGGAATGTGGCGGTGCCTGGGTGGCTCAGTCATTAAGCTTCTGCCTTCGGCTCAGGTCAAGATCCTAGGATCCTGGGATTGAGCCCCGCATCAGGCTCCCTGCTCATCGGGGAGCCTGCTTCTCCCTCTCCCACTCCCCTTGCTTGTGCTCCCTCTCTCACTGTGTCTTCTCTATCAAATAAATAAATAAAATCTTAAAAAAAAAAAGAAAAGAAAAAAAAGGCTTAGAGAAGCTTCTACTTTAAAAAAAAAAATTAAATAAAATAAAATAGGAATGCGATTCTGATCCATGCTACGACATGGATGAACTTGGAAAACATTATGCCGAGTGCAATAAGCCAGACACATAGGGACAAATACTGTATGATTCCACCGACATGAGGTGGAAGTCAAAGTTCACAAAGAAAAGTGGAAGAACGGTCCCAGGAATCAGGGAAGGGGGAAATGGCGAGTTCCTGTGGAACGGACAGGGTTTTAGTCTGGGATGACGAAAACCTTCCGGAGATGGACAGGGTGATGGTTGCACAACAGTATGAATGTGCTTAATGGCACAGAACTTAACATGGTTATAATGGTAAATTTTATTATGTAAATTTATAAACAAAACCAAAGGACAGGGACTTCTGGAGAGGGACAAACGGATCCAGTTTGAGCATCAAAATGAGCAGCAGCAATGGAATACTCATGAAATGAAACAAGCATCTTATAAATCAATGCTGATGTGAATAAATAAACAAATGGAGAAGGGAAAACTCTACTTACAGAACAGCAACTCATAAATGCCAAAGGAACAATAAAGTTAGGAAACCATCTGGCAGCCATCACAGTAGTAACAAACTCAACAAAGAATCCTCAATAGAAGAGCAGTTTTGTTTTTTTTTTTTTAAGATTTTATTCACTCACTTGACAGAGAGACAGCAAGAGAGGGAACACAAGCAGGTGGAGAGGGAGAGGAAGAAGCAGGACCCCGCGGAGCAGGGAGCCCGACCTGGGGCTCAATCCCAGGACCCAGGGATCATAACCCAAGCCGAAGGCAGGCACTTAATTGACTGAGCCACCCAGATGCCCCAGAATAGTAATAATTCTGCAAAGAAGTCACCAGTTCATGGGGGAAACTCTAATGAGGGCAAGGGCTTTCATGTAGCTTCCAAATCTCTCTCCACAAGTTACTAATTACACAGAAACTGGTAACGGTGCAGCGGGTCAACCTAGAGACAACCTGAGAGTGATCATAATTAACACAGCCAGCTTCGGGACAGGCCAGCCTCATGTGCCTCTTGAAAGCATATCCTGAATCACATCATCAGAAAGCTCCATGCCCACATAAATTAAAGAATATTGAATAACTGGCCTGTAGGTTTTGTTTTGTTTTGTTGTTTTTTTAAAGTTAAGACCTGAAAGGCTGAGGGACTGTTCCAGAGTAAAGGAGATGAAAGCAACATGGTAACTATATGTAATACATGCTGCCCAGGGCCCAGCCCAGGATGGCGAAAACAACACCATAAAGGACAATGCCATAAAGGACCTGACTGAGACAACTGGGATCATCTGAGTTTCAGGGGCACATTCCATTACCCTGATGCTAAAAAGAGTACAGTGGGGCGCCCGGGCGGCTCAGTGGGCTTAGTGTCTGCCTTTGGCTCAGGTCATGATCTCAGGGTCCTGGGATCGAGCCCCGCGTTGGGCTTCTGCTCAGTGCGGAGCCTGCTTCCCTCTCTCGGCCTGCCTCTCTCTGCCTCCTTGATCTCTCTGTCAAATAAATAAATAAAATCTAAAAAAAAAAAAAAAAAATGCATGCTATGATTACTAAGGAGAGAAACTCCTTGTTCTGAAAAAGAATGCTCTGCAATTTTTGTGGAAAAGGCGTCTTATCTGTCTACCACCCTCAAATGGTTCAGAAGAAAAAACTATGTACCTGTTTATAAAGAGCGTACAAATGGATAAACCACGTGGAACAAAACGTAACAACTGGTGGAACCAGGGAATGGGTACATGGGAGCTCTTAGTGCTGTTCAAACATCTTTACATTTACAATTATACCAAAGTAAAACAATTTTAAAAACTAAAAAACCAAAACTAAACCAAATAGACCAGAGCACGAACTACAACCCATCCTGTTGCCAAAGAACAATTCTTCAATGCTCATCATTTCGTAACAATACTCTCGTTAGGAACATTCCAAGTAAGTTAGTTAAAAGATGTCATTCTATTTGATTTTTTAAAAATATACTTTCAAGATCCAGAAGCCAACAGGACATGACTTGTATCTTGCCTATCTCTCATATTACTTGAAATACAAAGAAGCTATTTTGAGGCCCCCTATAGGCCACTAGTATTTATAAAACAAAAAAAGTTAAAATTTGTTAGAGTAGGGCCTCAAGGAAACTACCAAAAAAAAATGCTTTCAGGTCAAAGTATCTGTCACTGAACCCAACCTATGAGGTCAGCACAAGACAAGACTCTGTGACTACAGGGGATGTACGGGCACCTTTGTATCATTTTTTTTTTTAAGATTTTTATTTATTTGTTTGACACAGAGAGAGAGAGATCACAAGTAGGCAGAAAGAGAGGGGAAGCAGGCTCCCCGCCGAGCAGAGAGCCCGATGCAGGACTCGATCCCAGGACCCTGAGATCATGACCATGACTGGAGCCTAAGGCAAAGGCTTAACCCACTGGGCCACCCAGGCATTTTAGGAATTAGCTTCTGATCTCCAGACCCTCTGACCACTCTGGACAGTCCTGCGGCTACCTCAACAATGAGAAAAAGACTGACAATGAAGATCAAGACATAGAATAATTCACCAAGAGGCAAGATCACCTTATAATGTCGGAGCGAATTTGCAATGCTAGGAGCGAGTTCCTTATCCACCCAGCCGAGCACGACGCCATCCAGCAGGACAGGGTAGCACTCGCTGTACGGTCGGTGTGGAGTTCCGTCAACTGGAGTGACCCCTGGTGAAATAAACACACAGAATGCTCACGTTGGAATGCTTTTTTCCTACAGCCAGAAGTCCCTCCAGGTGGGCTCAGCAACCGCTTCGTCATTTTAGACAGCTAGTCATCTTGTCTCTAAACCACATATTTTTATTGCTTTAGTGTTTCTAAGTCACTGCAGCAAGGACACATGAGCAGCTAGTGACTCTGTCTGGGGGAAAGCAGCTGGGGGACAAGGGTGTATGTATACCTTCTATATTTTGAGCTGAACCATGGAAACAGATGAACTTTTCCCCCAAAGCCTAACTACATGTGACCCTCATTATTTGTGGATTCCACACTTGTGAATTTGCCTACTTGTTAAAATGTATTTGCTTTGTGGGCGTTCCAGGACATTCAGCCAAAGCAGAGAGAGCAGCCAGAAGATCCCCGGGAACAAAGACTATGTCTCTGATGGTACAGACTAGATTACTCCTTTTCAACTGTCTTCCTGAAAAATGACAGGGTTCCATACTTAGAGATGTAGTGGTCAAGAAATCAGATGCACAGAGAGTGACCCAAAACGTTATTTTTGATATTCAATCCTGAATGCTGCTTTATTTCAAATGCTTTGACATCTTTTTTTGGTTGGGAGTTGGGGAGGGGTGTGTGTGTGTGTGTGTGTGTGTGTGTGAGAGAGAGAGAACAAAACCATATTTAATTCCTCCTTCACTCATTTAAAACAAAAAAAATGTACCTGTCCTACAAAGAGCCAAGAGATCAGACCAACTCCAGCATAGAAGAAGAAACAATTCTTACAGGAATTCTCTGCTCAGCCTCCAAAGAAGCAAACCTTAATAGTTTGCACTTGTTAAAACCCACATACCCAAACGAGACGGCTTCTGGCCACACCCCACATACCCAAGCTGCACAGCAGAGCGGGAACAGATGCCGTGTACGCAAACTGTGTAACGACCTCGCACACAGCAGTCAAGTGGTTCATGAGGCCGCAGGGCTCCCCGTCTGGGGTGTGCACAGGACACAGGAAGCCCCAGGACTCCGGCAGCAGCCTGCGTACCGTGGTGGTCCTCATCTTGGCAAAATCGGCCCCTCTGTGCACACAGCGGAAATGGGAGAGATAGCGTACGAAGTTCAGCTTATCAGCCACAACACAAAGGCCAGAATCTTGCAGGAAGCCAAGACCTTCATAAAACAAAAATCATTCAGAAACAGGCTCAACTTAAAAACACAAGTCTCGGGGCACCTGGGTGGCTCAGTGGGTTAAAAAGCCTCTGCCTTCAGCTCAGGGTCCTGGGATCGAACCCCGCATCAGGCTCTCTGCTCAGTGGGGAGCCTGCTTCCTGCTTCCCTTCCTCTCTCTCTGCATGCCTCTCTGCCTACTTGTGATCTCTGTCTGTCAAATAAACAAAAAAAACTTAAAAAAAATTTAAATTAAATTAAAATAAAAATAAAAACACAAGTCTCTTTTGATTTGAGGCTCTGAGGACAAGCACCTCAGGGCACGCTATAAATTACACAGTGAGTTATTAGAAAGTTTATTAGCTCTCCTGAGTGGGAAGAGTTTACAAAAAAAGGCAGTAAAACCCCCCAGACTTCCAAATTATATCAGTCTCCTGGTTCTCTCTCTCCTCTATGACTACCTCCTTAGGGGGAAATGTTAAATGAATATGAAACAGCAAGTAACTAAATGGGACCCATCATTGAGGCGGGGAGAATGTGTAAGAAGTTGTTATCCTTAAGAACAATATGCACTGGGGGCACCTGGGTGGCTCAGCGGGTTAAAGCCTCTGCCTTCGGCTCAGGTCATGATCTCAGGGTCCTGGGATCGAGCCCCACATCAGGCTCTCTGCTCAGCGGGGACCCTGCTTCCCTCTTTCTCTCTGCCTGTCAAATAAATAAATAAAATCTTCAAAAAAAAAAAAAAAAAAACTGCATTAGTACCATCTGTTTGGGGGAAAAAAAAAAACCCACAAACAACAAAACCAGCATATTTCTGGGTTCTCAATGACCACCTAAGTCTTCCAGGCCTTTCTAAAGCACCTGATTTAGGGACAGGAACACATCTACAACCCTCCCAGACTATCTGTCCTGGTGACTGCTCCTCACAGAGCTACGCTGTCTTTAGTATTCTGGAAAGAGCCACAGAGATGCACGTGACAGCGAGAAGTAGATTTAAGCTCCACGGATGCCTTGTCTCAAGTCCTTCAGACCGAAACACATTTGTCAAATTTACAACACGAAATCGGTCTTTACTGAAAGGGACAAGATCACTTTCAAAAAGAACCTCTCTTAGCAATATATAAATCTACACTGAGCAAACGCAGTGCAACTAAAACAAAGCCAATCCGTTTAGTTTTACCTGTTTTAGAACGTAGATTTCCAGTAGCAAGAAGATACTCAAACGGCTTTGTAAGGTCTGTTCCCAGATTAAAAATCTTCATCAAATTTTCAGTGTTTATGGACACATTCGTCTTCTGAGCCCTCTTGTCTAGAGCTATTTTAATAGATACTAACCAAGATTCCATTTTTTCCTAAAATAAAATTTAAGCCATTACATTCAAATTATTCACGTTTTGTATTTACTCCCATGTAATCTGTACGTTTGCAACAAAGGCCCACTAATTTATACATTTGACATGGAAAATGTCTGGCCTATAAACCTGAAAACCATGCACTATTATAGGTCAGGCATTCTTGTTTTTTTTTTTTTTTTTTAAAGATTTTATGTATTTATTTGACAGAGAGAAAAATCACAAGTAGGCAGAGAGGCAGGCAGAGAGAGAGGAGAAAGAAGGCTCTCTGATGAGCAGAGAGCCTGATGCAGGGACTGATCAATCCCAGGACCCTGAGACCATGACCTGAGCTGAAGGCAGAGGCTTAACCCACTGAGCCACCCAGGCGCCCCAGGTCAGGCATTATTAAGATAGAATCTACAAACGCCTGTAGATGAGAGTTTCTCCACCTCAGCACTACTGACATTTTGGCTGGATAGTTCTTCATGGTGAGGGGCCCAGCATGCGTGTAGGATGTCCAGCAGTGTCCCTGGCCCTAACCCACTGGAGGCCTGTAGCATCCCCCAAGCCATGACTACCAGAACTGTCTCTGGGCACCGTAAAATGTCCCCTGGAGTGGGGCAAAACTGCCAGTCAACACTCTCGACACTAGTGGTTTGCTCTGGCGTTAGAGTGTTTTCATTAAGATGCTCTTATCGGGGGCGCCTGGGTGGCTCAGTCAAATAAATAAAGTTAAAAAAAAAAAAAAACTTTAAAAAAAAGAAAAAAAGATGCTCTTATCGGAGGCGCCTGCGTGACTCATTAAATGTCTGCCTTCAGCTCAGGTCATGATCCCAGGGTCCTGGGATCAAGCCCCACATCGGACTCCCTACTCAGCAGGAAGCTCCTTCTCTCCCACTCTGCTGTTTGTGTTCCCTCTCTCGCTGTGTCTCTGTCAAATAAGTAAATAAAATATTTAAACAACCAAAATAAAGGGCCTTTATCAAGCGGTCAGAACAGCTTCGACAGGGAGAATCGGGCAACAAAAACAAAGCTTTAAGACCAAGCAGCAGCCTGTTGTCCTACCAATTAAAACGACTAAAAGGAGGTCAAAGTCTCCAAATGACACCCAAAATACAAGATGGCTGACAAACTAGTAGGAAAGACTGACTCTTCTTTTTTTTTTTTTTTTTTTTAAAAGATTTTATTTATTTATTTGACAGAGAGAAATTACAAGTACACTGAGAGGCAGGCAGAGAGAGAGAGAGAAGGAAGCAGGCTCCCTGCTGAGCAGAGAGCCCGATGTGGGACTCGATCCCAGGACCCTGAGATCATGACCCGAGCCGAAGGCAGCGGCTTAACCCACTGAGCCACCCAGGCGCCCCAAGACTGACTCTTCTCCCAGAAATCTGAAACACAATGGAAAATAGAAAAGAAAGAAAAGAGAAGAGAAAGTCAGGCAAGCGAGGATCAAGAGACATGGGGAGCAGCTCTGCAACCCAAGACAGGAGGAGACTGGGGGAATGAGGAGCTAACCTCACTCCCTAGTCACACGTTTGCCTCCTGTCACTTTGTCGTTAACTTGCTAAGAGAGCAAGCAGCATTTCTTGGGCACGTACTGTATGCTGGCCCTTGGCATATTTACTTAAGCCTCACAACAAACTTTTCCTCAAGAAGCAGTGCATCACAAGACCACTTGGGCCAAACGTATTTCAGTATTAAGAATTTTCCAGACTCTAGGGCACCTGGGTGGCTCAGTGGGTTAAGCCTCTGCCTTCGGCTCAGGTCATGATCTCAGGGTCCTGGGATCAAGCCCTGCATTGGGCTCTCTGCTCAGCAGGGAGCCTGCTTCCCTCTCTCTGTGCCTGCCTCTCTGCCCACTTGTGATCTCTGTCAAACAAATAAATAAAATCTTAAAAAAAAAAAAAAAAAGAATTTTCCAGACTCTAGAAAGGTAGCAGGCGCACAAACCTAACACCTCTGATAAAGACTGAGGCACTGAATTGTAATCAAACACAGTTCTACAGTGAAACATACAAACTGTCATACTTAGTAGAATCAGTAAAAATTATAAATAGCTCCCTGCACTGCAGGTCAGTTTTTCCTGCCAAATTGCGTTCTTTTAGGTTCTCGCACTTTTTGGGACTAGGTGTGAGTCCCCAGCTGACTGGGGACTTATATGTAAAGGCTGCACACAACAGAGCAAGAGAAGCCAGAGAGGCCTCTTGGGAGCCTTCCTGAGAGGTCCACCAGCCTTCCCGCTAAAAGGTTGAGGCGTATGAGGCTGAGCAGACGGTGCTAAGGGCAGGGAAGGGAGACGTCACAGAAGGCGAGGCATGGCGCCCACCTGATCTGTTCTCAAGTTCAGCAAGGGCAGCCCGGCACTCGCTCTTGCTCCCTCACGGTTGAGAAGCCCTAGCCCTCAGAACCAAGCACAGAAATGACAGACACTTCAATCTCTGCAGCAACACTCAGTGGGATGGCCAATGCAAGGCTGTGATTCAGATTAGGTCACTGTCGTGTACCTTCCTGAAGATTCTTATTGTGTCCCACGTTCAGAGGTTTAGAAGCTTAAAACAAAAATGATGCAAAAGGAAATGACACATGGTTAGGCCAGTCACTCGGGGTCATTAATGTTACAACCAAGATCTGCTATTGTCTTCACTCAGCCACTAAGAAACATGAAGGACTTTTTTTTTTTTTAAATTTTATTTATTTATTTGACACAGAGAGAGAGAGAGATCACAAGTAGGCAGAGGCAGGCATAAAAGGCAGAGAGAGAGCAAGGAAGCAGGCTCCCCGCCGAGCAGAGAGCCTGATGGGAGACTCGATCCCAGGACCCTGAGACCATGACCTGAGCCGAAGGCAGAGGACTAACCCACTGAACCACCCAGGCACCCCATGAAGGACATTTCTGAATTTGGTATAAACTAAGATCTTTGATCAAGTCCCTTACTGCTCAGTAAACACACATAAAGAAAAGGCGGACTATGTAACACACCCAAACTACAAATCATAACCACGCAGGAAACAATACTGCCAGAAACTGCCACAGTATTCCACGAGAAGGGCAGCTGGCCGGGGCGAGAGCAGCAGGCACTTACCTTCAGAAACATGAGGAAGAGCTGACCGGGTGTCAGGACTTCCTGATTCACTAAACTATCCGGACTGTCCTCCATGCACTCTCCTTTGGCTAATGCAAAGAGCTTCCGGGTCATGAGACAAAGCATATAAAACTTTTCCGTATTGGATTTCAGGTGGATACAGACGCACTGGCTGTCAAAAGAGAAAGCAAAGCTTTTTAAAAAACCATTTTGTTACTACTCGTCCTTGATGATCTACTGACCAAGGGGCCTGATTCCTCTTTACCTAGAAGAGCTTACTCGTTTTCAAAAAATTGCTTTTCATCTTCACTGGCAACATAAGCAAAAGGACAGCACATCGTCACAAGGTCCAGAGCTGTGCTGGACAACACAGTGTGTAAAATGGTGGCCATTTACATTTAAATTAATTAAAATTATTTTTTAAACGATTTTATTTATTTATTTGACAGAGATCACAAGTAGGCAGAGAGGCAGGAAGTGGGGGGGAAGCAGACTCCCTGCTGAGCAGAGAGCCCAATGTGGGGCTCAATCCCAGGACCCTGAGATCATGACCTGAGCTGAAGGTAGAGGCTTTAACCCACTGAGCCACCCCGGTGCCCCAAATTAATTAAAATTATTAAATAAACTTAAGAATTCAGTTTCTCAGTTGTACTGACCATTCAAGGGCTCCTGATGGGTCTTATGGCTACATACTGGATGGTGCTAAGAGCTAGACAGTGGTTATAGAACCCAGAGTCCTTGCCTTGGGGAAACAAAGGGACGTCCTGCCTACAACTTTCCAATGTTGCACAAAGAAACATGTTTGTCACATGCAGAGAAATTACGAAAGCAAATGTTGTCAAAATGATACCGAATAGCGAATGGAAGTGTCCACCATACTATTTTTGCAGCGATTCCAGAAATCCTAAGTTGTTTCAAAGTAAAAGTGTAAAAGTACAATAAAATAAAATGAAACTACCATAAAAGGAAAAGGTGAGAATGGCCATGGAAACACAGGGCTAGCCCCTACTTCCTTAGACCAGAATCCTACCCACAGGTACATTCTGAGTCCCAGATGACGCACCAGCACTAACTACAACCAATAAAAAGAACCACTGACACCTTCCGTCCCACGAAAAAAAAAAACGCAGTTTAAGCAAAACCACACATACTTAAACAGAAACTCTGCAGCTTGTTCGTTTGGACACCAGTCAGGAAGACTGAGCTTGACTCTGAAGCGTTCACCTAGATAGTTAAGAACCTGCTTCTGTGTGGAACAACCCTCTTCCATGACGATCCTTAACATCTGAGAAACGGAGTTCCTAAAGAAAGAGTCCTCCTCTTTGCCTTTCATGAGCTCCTGAAAAATCTGGTAATCGGAAAAGCTGACAAGCGCCTAGAAAAAAAAAAAAGAAAAAAAAGAAAGGTTTTCTTTTGAATTACTCATAATAACTAAACCATTTTACCCATTTAGTAACAATTCTCTATTTTTCTAATATCCAAGAAAAATTAACACTCCACTATGGGTGAATGGAAATGAACTCTCCGAGATAAGATTTTAAGTTGTTTCGGCGTTAAACAGAGATTGATAAGACATTCTGCATCAGTGACGCAAAAGAATAAATGCCTAGACACTGTGACTTGCTGAGATGCTGTTATTCTAGATACGGTAGGTAGGGCTCTCATTAGAGGCTATATGATAAGATGGCAAGAGGGCCCCAGTGAGCCTCGCCTTCTGGCATTCACAGCCTTATGCAGCCTCCTCCCAAACTAAGTCAGCACTGGCCCGTGGGACCAAGACAATACAGTGGAAAGGTGGATGTGTGACTCTCAAGGATAGGTCATAGAAGGGACTGCAGGTATAGCCTTGCTAACTCAGCCAGTCCAAAGGCCCATGCGGAGGAACTGGGACCTCCCACCAATAGCCCATAATGATGGGCCAGCTGTGAGCGACCACCCTGGATGTGGACCCTTTGCCCCTCGTCAAGCCTTTTAAATGACCACAGCCCCTACATCTCACTGCAACCTCCTGACATCCCAAGGCAGACGTGTCCCCCAGTCCCAGCCACTTCCAAGCTCCCGGCCACAGAAATAGTAAGAGGGAAATATTTACAGATGGTTTAAGCCACCAAATTTTGGAGAACTTGTTATGGAGCAGTGCACAGCTGGTACAGCATGAACACCGCTAAGGAGACCCTATCCATCCATTCTGCACAGAACGTGACCCCCCAGTGAAGGTCTTCATAGCAAAAGAAATATATTCATGAAGTCACACCTTAAGTGCAAATCCCAAAGGAAGAAAAAATAGTTCTTTCCGATAAATAAAGTTCAACATAACCGTGCCATTTTCCAAGTAGTGAAGGTTCATATTGACTGCAGAATGTTCCTCCCTCACACAGTGCATTGAGACTCCTATTGAAACAAAGCAAGAAGTCAAAAACTCAGTAATATTGTAACTGCTTCTGTCGTTTTTTCTTCTGAATAATGTTTACCCTCTTAAATAAAATTTTTTAAAGATTTTATTTATTTATTTGACAGAGAGAAAGAGACCACAAGTAGGCAGAGCAGCAGGCAGAGAGAGGAGGGGAAGCAGGTTCCCCACTGAGCAGAGAGCCCGATGCGGGGATCAATCCCAGGACCCTGAGATCATGATCTGAGCCAAAGGCAGAGGCTTAACCCACTGAGCCACCCAGGCGCCCCTATCTACCCTCTTAAAAATAGAGCCAAATCACGAAGGTTAGCAAAGACTGGCAACCAAAAACGTCTCCATTGCCGAATGTCCACTAGGGTGCAAAACCTCCCTGGTTGAAAACCTCTTAGTAACCGAAGCTACAGAAATTTAATCCAACTCCAAAGTTTCCTTCCAGAGCAGGGTCCGTGTCTTATAACACGCTGTATCACTGGCACCCTGTGAAGCCTGATCACATAGCACTTTATATCCCTCATACCCTGTGGAATCCAGTCAAGAGATGATGGCTTGATCAAAGAGTTCAAATGGAGAAAAGCAGAATTTTAGATTTTAAGTTTGTTTGCATTAAGCAAAGATCATTGAGACACTCTGCATCAGTGATGCAAAAGGATAAATGACTAGACATTGTGACTTGCAGAGTTGCTGTTATTCTAGACCCAGTACGTCGGGCTATCATTAGAGGCTGATTTTTAGCTCAATTATTTAACTGCAGGGCTGCCCAAGAATGTAAAATGTTGTCTTAGAAGCCAGGCCTGGTCACAGAGAGTGCTCAGAGTCCAGGTGGCTGTCTGCCAGGGACCCCAAGAGGAATGCCATGGCAGCCTGCTCCAGGAGACTTCTGAGACCCATACTAACCTCTGGTAAAGTCAGGCCAACCTCCATCTTTGTAAGCAATACCATAAATACATGTGCTCTTTCAATGTGAAAAAAAGAACACATAATAGAAAGTAGGGTTTTTCACTATAAATTCTTAGCACAGAAATGCATACTAGAAAAACAAAACTTTTTTTTTTTGTTTTTAAGATTTTATTTATTTAACAGAGAGAGAGATCACAAGTAGGCAGAGAGGCAGGTAGAGAGAGGAGGAAGCAGGCTCCCCGCCAAGCAGAGAGCCTGATGTGGGGCTTGATCCCAGGACCCCAAGATCATGACCTGAGCCAACCAGAGGCCCAACCCACTGAGCCACCCAGGCGCCCCAGAAAAACAAAACTTTTCTAAAAGAACATTCCAAAAGTCACTACAACTTACCATACTGAGTATAGCCAGGTCCTCTGGTTTTCCATTTTGGTCTGATCATTGCAATGGGGAAATTCCTCCGAGGCATAATCAACATTCGGATGACTTTTTCAATGCCATTTATTATAAAATAGCCTCCCATTTCCTGCCGAAGAGATGAAGTATAATTTGTTAAACAAAGACACATTAATCGTAATGGACACTGGGAAGGGTATGCACTATAGTGAGAGCTGTGAGTTGTGTAAAACTGATGATTCACAGACCTGTATCCCTGAAGCAAGTAATACATTTTATGTTAATTTAAAAAAAT
Source organism: Mustela erminea (assembly GCF_009829155.1). Lineage (NCBI taxonomy): Eukaryota > Metazoa > Chordata > Mammalia > Carnivora > Mustelidae > Mustela > Mustela erminea. Next base: position 104,637,403 of record NC_045620.1, read on the forward strand.
TAGATACATTAGTTATAAACATGAAACTACCTGCCAGATATAGTGCCAGGTACACACGGAGGCGAAAAGGTCTACAGATCCCTTGGAAACTGTATGGAATCTGTTAGTGTGTGAACCAACAGTCTTCTCAAGTACATTAAAAAGGTTCTGGGGACCTGGGAGAAAAGTACGGAAGAAAATCAGGGTACTTTCTTCCACTGGACAGGCTCGACCTAACTTGTCCTTTTGTCCCCTAAAATGATTTGTCTTCATATGATGTTTAAAAAACAAAACAAAAACAAAAAAACCTTACTGTAAAGAGATGAAAACAATAGCCATTTGCTTCCAGGCAAATAAGGTTTCCCAAATAAGTTAAAAAAAAAACTTTGTACAAAAACTCTGGATGGGGCACCTGGGTGGCTCAGTGGGTTAAGCCTCTGCCTTCGGCTCGGGTCATGATCCCAGGGTCCTGGGATCGAGCCCCGCATTGGGCTCTCTGCTCAGCAGGGAGCCTGCTTCCTCCTCTCTCTCTGCCTGCCTCTCTGCCTACTTGTGATCTCTGTCTGTTAAATAAATAAATAAAATCTTAAAAAAAACAAAACAAAACCCTCTGGAAACCAGAAATTCAGATTAGCTAAAGAGGAAACTATTTTTTCACAGTTCTAATATCTCATTTCTATAAAAAAAAAAATAAAACAAAAAAACCCAAAAACTACTACAGTGGCAGCCCCACTCTGAAGCAGGTGTAAGCATGCTAGGAATTCTATGTTACCATCCCATTTAATCCTCGTAATAACAAGAGGCACAGTTGTTATGCCCAGCAGAGGGAATGGAGGCTCAGAAAGATGGAATGTGCCCAAACCCACGTAAGTGGTTAAGTGGAGCATCTGTATGTCAAACCCAGATCTGACACCATCACGCTCATCCCAGCACGTTACATGTTACAGTCTCCCCGCTCCAGGCAGAGTCTGTGCTCCTGATCACTCCAACTCAATACTGCAAAGCCACCTACCGTGGCTGAAAGAGACGCCGAAGGGAAGGTAGGGGAAGCGTTTAATATGCTCACACAGTCTTACTGCTGGTAAAACAGAACATCTCTAAATGTGTATCCTCTGGAAAATTCGGGAAGAGCCTGTCAATTCTTCCCCCACAATAATAATGTTCTCTAACCGTACGGCCACTTCTCATACACTGTCTCTGAGCCTCATTCTGAGCCCAGCACAAGATGCACACAAGGGAGCCAGCCCCGTTTAACCTAACCAGAAACGGAAGCAGAGAAGGAAAACCTGATTCCCACTGATGAGTGTCGGATCTTCTCGCCCCCACCTCGGGCCTTCTCTAGCATCGCCCGGCCCTGCAGCATACCGGGCGCCCGCAGTTACCTCTGCTTCCTCATGGTGCTCAATGAGGGCTTTGGGAGGAAGGCCGTGTAAGTTGCAAAGCTTAGACTTCACCATGATGGGAACGTAGCCAAGAAACTGTTTAATGATTCCTCTTGAGATTCCATTCACTGCCCAGCTGATATCAGCCTAAAGGAAAAGGAGAGAAAAAAAAATACTTAAGAAAAAGAAACTGTGTGCATCTACAAGAACAAGTATTTTAAGAGAGTAAGGAGGAAGGCCGGAAAGTAAATGAGCATATGCTTTCAATTTAGAAGATGGAATCTCTTGGACGACCATGCTAAGAAAGCAGAATTCTGGTATACGCTTTATGAGGCGTCAGCTGTAGTCTCGCAGACGCACCGTGTGAGGGTCGCATGCTGTCACTTGTACTGACCGTCAGCTTGCCCCGGTAGGTGCTCCTCCGGCCCCGGCATTCGGCTGGATAAATGTTGAGCTCTTTGCAGATGTTGCCTTTCGGAACCATGGGCGGGCTGATGACAGCGTCCACAATAGTAAGGGAGATGCGCTCATCTTTGAAAGCGAATTCAAAGGGAGGGATAGCCTGAAATACAATCCATACTATTAACTGCTTGCATTTCTCCAAGACCCTCTTTCTCTAGGGTTCTTCCAAACCCCGCACGTTCTACACGCACTGATGCCTACCATGCTGCAGGTGACCTATCTAGGAAGAGGGTTAAAGCTACATCTACTGTACTCACACCCCAAGTCCCTAAAACGATGATGTACTACTTCAGATGACGGTCTACTACAACTCACATTCGTAGCAGGCTCGAGGGACAGTTATGTACAGAACAAAGCTGTTCTCTGAACCAAGTGTCTGCCTTCTCTGTTATACTTGGTGTCTGCTAAGTATGTAGCCATACAAATGGGACTGCGCCTAACAGGCAAGGAATGGAAACACCTGCTGATTTAGGACCGGACACTCTAATGCCCTTCTTTGATATCTGTACATTTCATTCCATGGTGGCCTCGTTCTGAAGCCAGAGCCACAGGTGGGGGTCGTGGTTCTTCCTCTGCCACAACAGCTGCTTCTTTGCACTGCTCCCTGGGGGAAGCTCTGCTCTTCTGAGGAAAGGGCATCACTGAGCTCCCCTACAACCAATTATGAACCCCTAAGCCTTAGCGTTAGAACAAGAATGCCGAAAGTGGAGCCAAGAAAATATTCTCCTCCTCATGTCAGTTCAGTTGACCTTTTCTAAATTTTACAATTTTATCTAAAGCTGGCATTGCTTTAGAATTTAGTATTTTATTCTAAAACAAAATTTTAATCTGTCCTGTTTAAGGATTAAAATTAAGCATTAATTTTTAAAAGGGAGAAGATTCACTTTTTCAAGCCATAGCTGCACTATCTATATCTCAATACGATCTCATTACTTGAGATAGCTCTGGTCTATAAAGTTGACACAAACACTGGATTAGTGAATACTGAACCACCGTTCTGAGGGGAAAGACAAAATTAGGTTCCTGTGGGTCCCTGACTACATTTCGTCAACTGATCAATACATAACCTTGTTTTAAGGATACCTTATTCAATATATATGTTGATTCATGAACACTGAACCCACAGCCAACAGCACTAACTCATGACTGAACAAAGGTTATCTAACACAGATTTTCTAAGGGATACGTCATAGCCTTTCTGCACTTGGAACACTAGATAGCACTGTGCTTGAGGGCCATCTTAAACAGTGAAATCACTAATAAAAAGCACCAGAATGAGAAAAACTGGACAGACTTCTAGAAGGATACTTATTTATAGTACAAGAGCTTGAAACAAGAAAGTGGAGCATCACCTTCTTGGACCTCAGTTGGGATGATGGCCGTTGGGCAATTCAAATTTTTCACCACTCTGCATGTGGTGAATATTTTAAGAGTTTATTTATTTATTTGACAAAGAGAGATCCCAAGGAGACAGAGAGGGGGAAGCAGGCTCCCTGCTGAGCAGAGAGCCCAAAGTGGGGCTTCATCCCAGGACCCTGAGATTATGACCTGAGCCAAAGGCAGAGGCTTAACCTAAACTGGGTCACTCAGGTGCCCCTGCACATGGTGAATATTGACTTGGGGGTTACAAATAAATTTTAGTGAGTAGGCAATTAATAAATACGAATTCCTGAAAAATGAGAATCGACTGTATTCTGAAAAGATGACTGTGATGTATTAATTTGGACTCACAGAATGAAGGAATCCATCCCCCCCATCCCCAAATTGGGCAAAACTCTAAACAAACAAAAATATGACAAAGGTTATTCTTCCCTGGACTCTGTTAGTCACTTACTTTACTGTGTTATTTCCAACAACATTTTCTCCTAGTCTCACGGTACCAGCTACGGTGCAGCATCATTATCTGGGCAGGTTACATTTTCTACATGTACTTTTAATTAAAACAACATATTGCAAGACATTGAATACAGAAGCAGAAATGGGAATCCAGCTGTCTTCTAATAAGCCAGACATTTTAAAAATGTGCAAAAATATCATTTACCTTTAATTTTTTCTGCTTTAGAAAAAAAATTTTTTTAAACCATAGCACTAAGTTTTATCAGGGATTTCATTAAAGTTAAATCTCTAGAAATAGGGGAGTCGCTTAGGGGGAACAAAGCTGATGGAGTCTCCTCAGATCTCATAAAGAACCACAAGCTTGGGCCCTTCAGTGGGATCACTGCCTCGTTCCAGGTACAGATTATTATAAGGACACCGCTTTGGCCCCATGGGCTGGTAGGTGGCATAAGTTTCCCCACCCCGAAACATGAACACCATGAAGGCCACAAAGCCCAAGAGGTGCTTACACATGAGAGTTCAGGAAACAGGCAAAGGAGATGTGTCCACAAGGCTCCCAATGGACATGTCAAGGTTCCAGTACATCTGTTCATCCCAGTTCAACCTCAGGCCTGGGCGGTCCCAGTCATACCATGGATCCCTCTCCTGCCAAGAGTGGTCAGGGAGCTTCTGGTAGTCGCTGCACCCCATGTTGTCTGTCATCTGAGTATGGCTGGTAGTCTTCCACCCCCGTATTATACTTCTTTGGCAGCAGTGGCCAGTTCTTCTGGGGTCTTGGGATAGGGTTCCTGGGATACAGCCCCAAGAGCAAGTCCTTGGTAATGTGGGAGGCTGTCTGTGTACCCAACAGCACCATGGTCCCAGCTGCCCTTTGCAGCCATCAGACTTCCAGGACCTACACCCTGGCAACCACCACCTTGATCCTTCCCCAAAATATTTTTATTAAAAATGTTAGTATCTAATTGGTTTATCTTTTAAATGAATTAGTGTTGTAAAAACTTCTCAACCTCAATTTCTAATAGAGTAAATACTGATAAAAGCTCTTTACGCTCCCTCAAGAATTTTTTTTTATTTCAAAGATTTTTATTCATTCATTCATTTATTTATTTAATTTATTATTCATTTATTTATTTATTTATTTATTTATTTATTTTATTATTTGACAGACGGAGATCACAAGCAGGCAGAGAAGCAGGCAGAGAGTGGAGGAAACAGGGGCACCCAGGTGCCCCTCCCTCAAGAGTTTTTGAGCAGGAGATTGTTCTGGGACCAAAAAGTTTGAGAACCGCCAGTCTATCTATGACTCCTCCTAAAAAGTCTTGTGTATACGTGCATTTTTATTTTAGAGCAAGTCTTCCTTGATCATCTGAATCCCGGGCTCTTTTTTCACTGTTTCAATAAACCCCAATGCTCATTAACCTTTAATTAGATATGGTTTTTCTCAGAGATACGACACAAATATTTTTCATCAGCCTTATCTGTTGCCAAAAGGTAAAGGAGTATTAATTAATCTTCAAAGAAACTTCAATGCTCTTGCATTATTTGGAGAGTTCAAGTATCAGAAACTGGCAAATCTACTACCCCTACTTCTCAGGACACAAATCCTACCCAATAAACCCACACGGTGGTGTCCCCTGAGTTGTGCTCTTCCGCTTCCCCTGGAGGGAGTGCACTCTCCTCCCCCCTTCAATTCACCTGACCCTGCCTTGTCTCAAGCACCTGGATTAGCCTTGCCTCCTATGTGCTCCTCAAATACCCTACCATAGTGCTTGGCAGAGTTCTCCAGAGTACAGGCACTGACTGCTTCCATGTGTCCCTCTCCTCCACTCCACTCGCAAAACGTGATACCAAGGCCTCAAAAGCAAGAACTGTGTCTCACACAGGACTGCCTCCTCCTGGCCCTCAGAGCCTAGCACCTGGAGACGGTGGCTGTGCTGACTAAAGGAGACTCGACCTCCCACCACCACCTTCACTTGATCTCTCCTACCTTATCCTTTAGATCAATCACTTAACGCTGAGCAAGTATTACGGCTACCCAATCTCGCTTCTATGCCTCATCTGTATCTTCCTCAACACCCACCTAATTCAGAAACTGTCCAGCAGTTTCTCCCTTTAAAGCTGTGAGCGAAGAAAACCGTGGAAGGACGACCTCCCCCAGTACGGTCTTTGGGTGAATGGGCTCAGAACCTTTTCAGGGAAGTTTCTCGGAGAAGTGAAAACTCCCAGTGATATGAAAGCGCGTGCGTTGTGCATGGCTGTCACCGCACGCTGGACCTGTCCCACAAAACACTACGGGTTCCAGTCACAGAGAAATCCAGCAGTGACAAACGCATCTAGTATTCCCCTAGTCAAGTCGACTACAGATGCCAGGCCCCGCGCGGGGTGTGGCGCGACCGAGGGGTACAACTACTTGGAATTATATCGGGACCTCCAAGCCATCTATCTAGGACCCCTACCCGAGGCCAGTGCCCCACTCCACGCAGGCTCCACTCCCCTTCCCTCTCCCCCCCTACCCGGATGTCCCACTCCCCCAGAGCCACACACGCACCCTGCCACCCGCCTCCCTCCTCCAGCCCCGCGGGGCCCCTCTCCTCTGCCCGCCTCGAAGCTTCGCCCCGTCGCAGGACGCACAGGGGCAAGCGGCGCCAGGCAACGCAGAGCGGACAGGAGCCGGGGAGGACACCGGGCTCACCTGCACCGCGTGGCTGAGCCCCTCGCGCACAGCGTAGTTGAAGGACTCCACATGCGCCCGCGTCAGTTCCTGCAACGCCGGCTTTTGCTGCTCCCGCGGGATCCCATAAGACGGGTCAGTTAAGTGCTTTAGGCTAGGCCCGCTGGGCAGATTCTGCCACCGGCCGGCTGGTTCCATGCATCCGCCTGGATCCATGCGTCCGCCAGGATCCATGCGTCCGCCAGGATCCATGCGTCCGCCAGTACACCCACAACCAGAGACCGCTCTGCACGCGCCGGGAAGAAGGGCAGGCACGCCGGCGCCCACGGCCTGCTGGGAAATGTAGTTCCTCCGATTCCGCCGGACTTTGGCCCTTCGATTTTACAGGGTCGACCTGAAACCTACACCACAGAGTGAATGGGCCGGTCTGGAACTATACGGAGCCAGAGCGCGGCGGTCCCACCTATTTCCCGTTCCGCGGGGAATCCCATCACGCCAGCTCTGCGCCCGGTTCGTCGAGTGATCCGTTTAGCGTTTATTCGCGCAGTGAATTAGGCCCGGAGGAGAGTGGTCTTCAGAGATTCCTTCCCCTCCTGTTTCCCATGATCACCTTCCGAAGCTGATGCGTGATGCTGACCCTGACTTGTGGAAAAAAGCAGAAGTTGGGAACCAGACCGACTGCTGTCACCACCCAGCTCTGAAGTCGTGAAAGCTGCCCTGCGATGGTGAAGAAGTGGTCTGTCTTCGCTAGCCGCCGCCCGCTCCCCCCCCCCATCTAGACCGGATTCCTGAGGCTCCAGGAGGAGGAGACTTCCAGCCTTAAGATCCTTGGAGTTTGTGCGAGTCCTATGAATCGCTTCTCCCCCCGGGATATGGGTTTATCCAGGAATGTCGGCACAGGTTTTTCAACTTCATCCTTTGGGTGTGTATTTAACGGTTGTATTCTGTATTGTGGCATAATTGGCTTGAAGTAAACCACACGTTTAGAGTGTGCACGTGGATAGCTTCTGACCCATGTATACACCGGTGGAGCCATCACCATAATTAAGGTAATGAATTAATCCACCACTCCTAAAAGTGTCCTCCTGCCCCTTGGGAATCCATCCCTTCTGTCAGTCTTAGTCTACCTAGGTCAGCTGGTAGTTCTTACCCCTGTATCACTTTTACAAGTTACCTTCTGTTTCTATTCAATGCTGACACCGTTAAACCTAACGAGATGGGCGCGCCTGCACCCTAAATTTTTCCTCCTCCTGTTTTATCACGTCTCTGCTCCTTCGAAGGAAAATTCTTCCTTCGTCCTCCACCCCCCAAGTCAGGAACTCTTTGAAGGCAAGAGAATGAGGGGGTTATTGTTGGAACAACCATTTCCATCAGCCTACAAATTTGCTGGAAAAGCTGTTAAACAGAACAATACAAAAACAACTCACTGATTCCTTGTCCCTCTTCAACTACCAAGAATCCTCTTCAGAGCACACGTTCTGAACGGATCATCCTATCTCTCCACTGCTTTCAAGGTTCATCCATGCTACAGCAAGTTTCAGTACTTCTTTTCTTTCATGGCTGAAGAAAAATGCATTGTCTGGCTACATTACATTTTTAACATTTGATAGAATTTAGCAGTGAAGCTATTAGATGCTGGGCTTTTCCCTATGAAAAGATTTTTTGGTCTTTACTTCAATCCACTTTTTATGTCTGTTCAGATTTTCTGTATCTTCTTGAGTCAGGTTCATCAATTTTGTGTCGTTCTAGGAATGTGCCCTTTGGGGCAGGTTACCTAATTTGTTGGCATAAAATTGTTCATAGGATTCCCTTATAATCCTTTTTTAAAAAATATTTTGAAAATTTATTTGACAGAGACCACAAGTAGGCAGAGAGAGAGGAAGAAGCAGGCTCCCCGCTGAGCAGAGAGCCTGATGCGGGGCTCGATCCCAGGATTCTGGGATCATGACCCTGGGATCATGACCCAAGCCGAAGGCAGAGGCTTTAACCCACTGAGCCACCCAGGCACCCCGCCAAAATATTTTACTTTTTTGACAGAGAGAGAAAGAGAGATGGCACAAGTAGGGGGAGTGGCAGAGGGAGAAGCAGGCTCTAGGCTAAGCACAGAGCCCCAACAACTTGCAGGGCTCAATCCCAGGACTCTGGGATCATGACCTGAGCCGAAGGCAGACTCTTAACTAACTGAGCCACCTACACGCCCTCTACTGAATTTTTCATTTGCATTACTGTACTTTTAAAAGCCAAAATTCTTACTTGGTTCTATTTTTATAGACATAGATATATAAATTATATAAACAATTTATATCTCTTTAATGATATTCTCTCTGGTGACACTGTTCTCATCATTCTTTTAGTTCTTTAAACATTTAAATAGCTGAATTAAAGTTTTTGTGCAATAAGACCAGTGCCTGGGCTTCCTCAGGGATGGTTTCTTCTGATTGCCTTTTCCCTCCAAAGGCCATACTTTCTTTTTTCTTTGCATGTCCCATAATTTATGCTGAAAACTGGAAAAATGTAATACTATGTTGGGGCAACTTTGGAAACCAGATACTCTATCCTCTCCAAGGTTTATTGTTGTCATTGATTAGACTTTCCTGAAATAATTCTGTAAAGTTTATATTCTTTGATGTGTGTGGCCACTGAAGTCTCTGCTCTTAGCTTAGTGGTCAACTAATGACAGAACAGATTTCCTTAAACACTTGGACCAGTAAGTCTCCCTGTCTTTGCCAAGGGGGTGTGTGTGTGTGTCCGCGCATGCACCTTGGGCATGCCAGGGAGGCTTGTGTAGATCCTCCTGGTCATATAGAGGTAAAAACTGAGGGAATTCAGGGTGCTGGGGTGGCTCAGTCTATTAAGTATCTGACTCTTGTTCTTAGTTCAGGTCTTGATCTCAGGGTTGTGAGTTCAAGCCCTGTGCTGGGCTCCTACTTAAAAAGGGGGGAAAAAAAAAAGCTGCGGGAATTCAGGTCTCCCCAGGCTTGCACACAGCCCTATACATATGTGCGGCCTTTTTTGTTCTTTAGAAACTTTTTAAAACTTCTGATGGATATCTCATTCCCCATCTTTTCCTGAGTTTTTTTGGTCAGCTTGTTGTTCCTTCCAACTTTTACAGCCATCCCAGGAAGCTGATAAACAACTGCTGATTATTTTTAACAAACTCACGTAGGGAAAAGGTTGTTCACACCAGGCCCACTTTGAGAAGTGCTGAGACAAGCCCTGAGATGAGGACCTACATGAACAGCCAGACAGGTCAAATAATGACAATTCACTGGCAATGGGGCTTTTTGGAGGAGCTTCAACGCCTCTGTATCCTCCAATTGTTGCAAGACTCCGGGGTTTTACCATGATCGTGGGGCTTTTCATTTCCAAGGCTACTACGGAGCTAAGAAAAGGGGAATGAAAGTAGAGTGAATTAAAACATTCCAGAACTTGCTATTCTTATCAAGGTAGAATGGTTTTTCTTTAATAAATGTTTCTGGATTGTTGCAAGCCTTTGGTTAATTTCTAGACAGTTTTTGCCAGTGTTCCCATCCCTTTCAAGGAGAGAGGATTTTCAGAGGTTTTTCCCTGCTATTCTTACTGATGTCCTCTCATGTGAATTTTGAAAAGGAATCTTGGCTTGCAGCAATCAACCTATGCAAAGGATTCCCTGGGACAGGAGCTCATTTCCCTTTGCCCTTAGGGATGTTTTGGGGGAGACATATTTAAATTATCACTGAACCTCTGGGGCCATGGGTAACTTCAGGTTCTTTAAGGAGAAAGGGCAGCTCCAGACAGCAAGCAGGACCAGCCCATGAAGAAAGGTCCTCCAAAGGCTTTGAACCTGTCCACTCTCAGGATCCTAAGTAGTTTCCTGCTTGGGTTCCTGTCTGCTTGTCCCTGCACCCTGCCCATGCAATCTACACCGAGTCTGGTAGGTGTGTATCCTATCAAATCAGAGACGTGTCTGGAGTGCTTAAGCCAGGGTTTCCATTTGTGGAAGGCCACAAATCTTTGTGCCAGAAGATGTTTATGGAGTAAAAGCGGCCATACATGGGAAAGAAGTCCAAAGCATCCAGTCTCATCCCACAGGAAGTTACAAGTTAACTACAATTTATATAAATGACACTAAATGCCTGAGGCGGTGCCCACTTACAGATATTCCTATACGTGGCCTTAGTGAACTCTTAGAACTTCACGGTCTTCCCGCTGATTGTAGAATCATTTTATGAAGCCCCTCTACCTCCTCCCATGTCTGAAGCACACATAATGCTTTCTCACAACCAGGGGGCTCACCTGACCATCTGTAGCATGATTCAGACAACACACAAGGTAGGGAAGAGATGGACCGGATTTTGGCAGCAGAAATTATTTCAATGCTTCACCTTGGAGGAGCACATTACAGTTTCAAAGGACAGTCTCTTGGCTTATGTATTGGGTAACATGCTGTGTCAGCAAGCAATGGCCACATCTGGCCTGTGTTTGTACCACCTGTCAACCAAGTTTGTTTGTTTGTTTGTTTGTTTTTAAGAGTTGGTTAAAAAGAAGAAGAATATGCAATAAAGAACCTGTTTGGTTTGCAAAGCCTAGAATATTTACGACTCTGACCCTTTCTGGAAAAAGTCTGCCTACCTGAGCAACAGAACTGTGGATTCATATAACCAGTGATATCCTAGGACAGTCAACCACCATGATGAGATGATAGAACCAAAGGGCACAAAGACGCTTGAAATATTACTTTAATGCTCTGGGCATTTTAAACATTCATAAAATCACCTTATTTCAGAAGTCATTTCCTCTTAGGTACAGATTCTGCATCTAGGATCAGAGACAAGTGTATCACTGAATTTTCTCCACAGCACCCACATGCCGTAGGGGACTCACTCTGGCCCCTTGTCTTCCCCAGCAGAGTCCCCCACCCCCACAACAGGGCTGGATCCACACCTGCTTGACACAACCGTGGCTGTCAACAAAAACACACTCTAGCTTTGCTGCTGTTTGCATATCCTGTGGATCCCATACATTTCTGACACTACCAGATATCCCGAGTCTGGGATAATTATCCTGAGGTGCTAGTGAAAGGGCGAGTGCGCAGGTAAGCATGCCAGCACCCGCTGCACTGAATCATACAGACACTGAGGCACTTCAATGTTCTGGGTAAAATCGAGTTTATGATTACCACAGGAGTTAATGAGGGAAGGGGCTTTTCTCTCAGTAACGAATACCCTTAACACATATTTAGCAGATGTATGAATTCCTGGCTGTTTACATTTGTTGTCAAGGCTTCACAAACTGTTTAAGGAAATGAAAGCATGTTTGAGTTTACAAATGCTGGACAAGAAGCAAAACGAGAACATGCTTAGACAACAGTTGCTTATATCATGAATACGTAGGTCGACATGTTGACCAACATGGTCATTCCTCAAGAAATGCCTGTCCTTCCTAAAGGAACTTTTTCAAAAAGTCCTAGGTCTTATTTGATTATTCTAAGGTAGCAGTGTGTTTGTCCTTCCTTCTTAAGCAGTGGTTCAAGGCATCTCAAAGCACACTGATGCCTCAGGTTCTGATTTCATTGGTCAGAGGTGGGAGAGAAAGGCAGGGTGTAGAAACCAACATTCTAAAAATGCTCCCCAAGTGATTCCAGCATATAGTCAGCACTGAGAACCTTGGTACCACAGGTTCTTGAGTCTTCCTAACCTCACCTGTCCTCACTAGAAGTCCCTGAGGTAGTCTCTAGGTCAGGCAACAATCCCTTCCATGAGATAAGAAACTAAGGCACAGAGAAGTTAATGGGTTCATCTCACACTGTGCGGTCAAATGACAGTGCGAAGACTGGAATTAACATCTCCAAATAAAGAACACTCCTCCCCTAGCAACTGGCGACACATACGCACTCTGCATGTAGGAAGACTGAGGGGCGAGGCATTACCATCTGTGCCAAAGGTATCATGGAAGGGTATGGAACAATTCTGAGCCAACCCGATCAAAACTGATCCCACCCGATCAAAAACTAATGCATGAAATAGATATTTATTTGAAACATTGTGAGGAATGAAGCATAGTTTTCTTTTTAAAGCTTTACGTCCCTCACATATATGCCAGTGATTGAGGTTTCCTAGTAATTATGTCAAGATCCATGGACTTGCACCATCTAAATTCTTAGCTCTGTCACTGTGAGAGTTAGGACTCTCAAATGGTCCTTTAATTTAGGTCCAAAAGATCATTACAGATCTACACTCACGTATGATAACACAACAAAAGCCTCCATGCTTCCCCCGTCACCAGTCCACAGAGACTTCCCAAGGACTGAGTAGCTCACACTTTCTAGAAGGGTGTGCACCTTGTCATGATCTGCTCAAAGTCCCCAAACACTCATCGAACAGTGCTGGCCTTCCAAGACTGACTTTCCCTGCTGACTGTTTAATTTCACTCTGGATGCAAACCCTATTGTCTGTATTCTGGGTAACCAGAGTATTTTGTAATTCCAATTTGCAGAAGAGCCGAACCAGTTGGCCTTTCTGCTTCACCCCGACATAATGCTACCACGTCCTACACCCACTGCTGCATCTACGAAATACTCCTTATCCTTTCTTCACCATGAGCTCTCACATCTCATCGTGTTTCAGGAGGCATTGCTCTTTTCCCTTTTTAGGAAAGTCTCCCTGACGGTAGAACTGTTGTCTGGTACCACACAGAAAGAATAATGGGGCACACATATACACAAAGGAAGAACACAGCACGTACTGGACAGGAGGCCTGCTGTGGTTCCCAGTACATTCTAAGAAGGACCTGCTCATTCAGCTCACGTTGGAACACAAGTAGCATCTTGTTCTTCCCACTGCTAGGGATCTAGTTTCCTGAAAAGTCTACAGAATATTTGATCCAGTGAGTGGAAACTACACCTAACAGGACACATTTGTTGACTTACAAGATGCTGTGTAGAGCTCTGAAACCACGTCTTTCCCATTTTAGGAGATTCCCCCATTCAGGCCAGACAAACACTCAGTTAGACCCTCGCCTGGCATGCAGAGGCACAAGCAGGCAGAGAATCTTCCCTGGAACCAAACGTGCCCTTCTAGTTCCTGCAGAAGGTGCTTTGAGGGCAAGAAAATGGGGGAGAGCTACCTGTGTCTAGGGCAGTGTCACTTGGTAGGGGGTGTGTGTGTGTGTGTATTTATGTGTGTAACTCTACTCCTACCCTCTAGAGGGATTTTTACAGAAGTTAAAACAAACAAAAAAAAAAAAGCGAGCCAAAGGGAACTTTGCAAAAGTGCATGGAGAATTCTGGTTAAAACAAAGATAAGTGAGGATCATCATATTTCCAAAACCTACCACACCCAACTATTAAGTAAAGCAAGACATTGTGTTTTGTTTTGTTTTGTTTTCTCTCTCATGCTTATTTGATGCTTATGGGTTTGTGGCAAACTTGCTGCTTGGTTTCTAAAACATGCACAGAGCAGATCGAGAGCAGCACTTGCTGTTTTGGTGCCTAGCCCACACCGGCCCTGACAGGTGACTGACCAAATGCCGTCAGGAACATGACGAGGAAAGCCCCCTTCGCTCGCTGTGAGGTGGCGCCCAGCACGAACCCGAGTGCTGTTGATGCATGCTTGTCCAGACTTCCACGGGCAGGTGCTGTGGAGAGAGATGGGCAGGGGACACACTGGCAACCTCCTAGACACTATAATATCCAATCCGTGTCCCAGACAGAAGGGTTGCAGCTGGGCATGGAGCTAAGGCACTAAGGCTGCAGCAGGTGGAAAGACACCAACGAAAGGTCCAACAGTCTCAACCCCCAGGGAGGAGAGGCGCTGCTCACAATGCTGCCTTAGGATAAAAACTGGATTTTTTTAAAGGATGAGAACATAAAATAATCAAATCCCTGTCTTTTCCCCTTAGAAGAGTATTTGGCTCCCCGCCTCTCAGCAACTGGCTTCCATTCTCACATCTCAACAGCAGCGCTGAGAGTGCCACCTGGGAACCCCTGAGCCACCGCTCTTTGGGGAAGCTGCCTTTTCTTCTGGTGTTCTCCCTTCTGTCGTGGCTTTGCCGGTTGCCTCTCTTTCTCCAGTCCTGGCTTGGTAGTGAGCCACCCTGACAGTCCACCTTCCCCTGGAGCAGGAGCTCATGCTTCTTCTGAGGCAGCTCTGAGCGCCTCCCTCGGTCACAGCTTGATGAACGCCGCTGGCTGGACGTGCTGCGGCTCCACATCCGGGGGTGGGAAGACACTGGAAATGGCTATGTCCACGATGCCCTGGCACAGTTCTGCATAAAGCTTCCTGAAATGTGTTTTAAAAAATATCATTGTAGACGGTCATCAAAGTGCAAGTGGAAAGTCAACAGATATTTTTTCACCGGGACCTGCCCTAAGTGTTCCATCTCATGACCAAGTTCCTAAAACTGGTTTCCATGGTACATACACATGCTGCACGAGCATCAAGCAGCCCCTTAACAAGTACTTCGGGAAGATCTCGGGTGAAGAGACCAGTAACTCCTGCTCTCACTGGCAGGGAAGATGGGCAATCTCCATAGAGTCTAAGAGCCATCTTGCCTGCCTGTGGTGGGTATACTTGGAGGGAAAGCACCTTCTCAGTGTGGCTGAGGAGACCCTCGGAGAGACTCCCCAGGGGTGACAAATAGGTGACACCTGGGGAACGAGTGAGGTCAGACAGAGGATGACGGGGTAGAAAAGAGGAGGGAAAGGACAGATAGACCCAGAGAGACAGAAAGGAGTGGGGAAGAAAAAAGAGAGGAGGAGAGAAAGAGTGTGTTTGTGAGGGGGAGAAGGAACAGTGCGCACTGAGAGTGGATTTTATTGGGGCAAGAGCAGAAGAGGAGATCCCCGTTGGAAGGCTCTCTGCAAAAGCGTCCACAGTGATGGAAGAGGGCCTGTGGGAGAGCTAGGACAGTAGGGATGGAGAGCAGAGGACTGTCAAGGCTGGAGGCTGAGCTGACCAGTTCTGGAACCCTGGGCTGTGATGTAATCTGGTGGCTTTAAAATTATGAAGTTGAGGGCGCCTGGGTGGCTCAGTGGGTTAAGCCGCTGCCTTCGGCTCAGGTCATGATCTCAGGGTCCTGGGATCGAGTCCCGTATCGGGCTCTCTGCTCAGCAGGGAGCCTGCTTCCTCCTCTCTCTCTCTGCCTGCCTCTCTGCCTACTTGTAATCTCTCTCTGTCAAATAAATAAATAAATCTTTAAAAAAAAAATTATGAAGTTGAATAAGATCACGTTCAGGGAAAGCATAGTGGAGAGAGAAGACAAACACCCAGGCGCTGACAGGGGTCCACTGCTGAGGAGCAAGAGGCCAATCCCGCCCACATCTCCTCAGCCAAAGCTTCCCACTACAGAGTGTGTCTGAAGCCACAAGAGAAGCGTATCTCAGCATGGTGTCAGCAGCTCCCTCAGATGCTGCTGGGAGGTCCAGGATGTCCACACGGAAAGGGGCCGCTGGACTTGGCAATATGGACTTAGCTGGGGACCTTCAAAGAACATTTCTGTGGGGTGGAGGGGATGACATCCAGCCCAGGATGGACCACAGCACGGATGAGGGCAGAGAAAGAGCAGACACTGCGTTCCAGAAGTCTGGCTACACAGGAGCAGGAAGGAGGAGTCGCCAGAGCAGGACATGGCCTCAAGGGAGGGCTCTTTATAACTGCTGAGGAAATCTGCTGCATATGCACGTGCTGATGGGAACCATACCCCGAAGCGGGGGGGTGGGGTGGGGGGAGGCTGACACTGAATGAGGAAGGCAAAGGGACAGGGGACAGGAAGCGGGGTAGAGAGGGCACAGGACACATGAGATGACTGAACCTTTACTGGAAGGAAAGGGGAACAGAGGCATGCTGCTGTTTTCCAGCAGTCCTGCTCACCTCTCCTTCCGACTCAGTGCCAAGCACCACCTCTCAATGGCAGCCCTCTGCTCAATGATACTACTTTAACATCCTTGATCAAGGATAAAGCATGTCCCAGTTTGTAATCTGTATTTGTCTGGTCCTTTGTCATGCCCAGTCTTTCCAAGGACAGGGCCTGTGTCTCAGCTCATGATGGGACCCCCATACTGGGGCCTGGGAGGTTGGGGTACTAACGAGTACGGGTTAGCTGAAGGGACTGCCGAACGAGATGAATCACACATGCCATGTCACAGCCACTGAACAAGTGGCGAAGGCCTGGCTCCTAATGAAAGAGTGGCTTGTGTGTCAACGATGCCCCTTGTAGGTCCAGAACTTTCTCCTGAACATGTGGACGATCACCTCAATTCCTCTAAGATGTGGACGTGGGGAACCATGAAGGGTCCTGACCTGATGAAAGTGAATCTTCAGAAGAACCAGCAGCCTTCGAGGATCATGTCCAGCTTCCCCTAACTTCTAAGGCCTCCGTGAGGCTTTCGCAGGCAGGTTCTGCTCATCTGTGCATCCCCCACAGAGCCGGGCACGGGGCGTGGTCCCACTGGATGCTATGTCCTCCTTCTGAAAGCTCTCCCCTCCACTCCATGGTACATGCAACCCTCTTCTCTTACATCCCCATTCCAGCTCCACTGCGTCTACAGTGCCTTCTCAAAGTACTTCCTGCCTGGAGAACCCCCTCAATTTCTTGGCTATCAGCACCCCCCCCCGCCCCGCCAACTCACAGGACCCCATTCCCTGAACTGGTCACACAAGAGGGTCTCCTCTGACAGTTACTAGCTTTGTTTGAAACTCTCACAGCAACTACCAGCCACCTAAGCACAGACTCCCTCTTAACACAAGGGAGAATTGGGAAGTAGTGTGACTCAGCAGAGCCCCCTGCTGGCCAGGGTCCTGCCAGAGGCCATCCTCCCTCAGAGCAGTTAAAACAGCCTCTGCTTGGACACAGGTGAAGAGAGACTCACCACCTTGCCAAGACTGGCTATTCCAACTGTGGAACCAACTTCCCATTTGTTAAAACACAGTGGTGTTCAGGCTTACTGAGCACAAGCCGGGGCGCCGTTGACCTCAATGAGCCACACCTTCAGGTCCTCGTCCACCATGAAGTCGAAGCCAAAGAGCTGGAAGCTCTGGTAAGGGAGGTGCCTGGTGCTAATGGCAGGCTCCACGCTCATGAGGCAGCTTCTGCAGGGCAAAGGGGGAGAGCTCACTGAGAATGGGTTGGTTGAGGGAGAAGGAACACGGAAGATGTCCTTAGATGATTTTGAATCAAAAGTGATGGTAAAATATCCACTTGGACTTAATTCTCTCTTTTACTTATTTTATTTTATTTTTTAAAGATATTATTTTGAAGTAAGCTCTACACCTAATGCAGGGCTCAAACTCATAGCCCAGATGTCAAGAGTTGCCCGCTCCACCAATTGAACCAGCCAGGTGCTCCAATTCTCTTTTAATTACCAATGATTATTCAAGACAAAGCTACTTATCAAGCTACTTGTTAGAGAACTCTGCAAATACTCATGTTCTTACAGGTAGGGGCTGCTTTCCCAGCACAGTGCTAAGTCACCACAGCCCCTGGAAAGGTGGCTTCCCCCAACAGGAGACTGCTGCCATGTTTGTTTGTAATAAATAAAACACTCCCATGCGTTGTGGCCGTGTAGAAGAAATGGACTACCATTTGGTGAAGAGCAGAACTGGCGGTGAAGGTGGCCTCATTCATTACTTTCATTAGCTTCAGTTCTAATGCCAAATTATTACTAATCAAAAGATTTAAATATTAAAATACAAAATCAAAAGACTTAAATATTAAAATACAAAATAGAATTACTATTAACATCAACTACTGTTCAAAAAAAATTGGGAAAAAAAAAACACAGACAAACTGAAAACAGGAAAAAGTTGAACATGAACTTCAAAAATGTACTGAGTTAATACGTGAGATCTAAGGTCAGGGGCCTAAGGCCAGAATCTTAGGCAAGTTTTTAACCTCTCTTAGCCAAGCTTTGATTTCTTTATCCATAAAGGAAGGGGTAAAAATAATACTTAGTCCTAGCACTGGGATGGTTCAATGAGATAATTACATAAAGAATTTTTGAGGGCACCCGGGTGGCTCCACTCAGGTTGTGATCCTAGGGTCCTGGAATCAAGCCCCGTGTCAGGCTCTCTGCTCATTGGGGAGTCAGCTTTTCCCTCTGCCCTCACTGCCCCACCCCTCCTTGTGCTCTCTTCCTGTCAAACAAATAAATAAAATCTCTCTCTAAAAAAAAAAAATAAATAAAAACCTTACTACTAATAAATCACTATTTTGTATAACCATCCAGAAAACCTATGTCATTTCTGTTTTATGCAGATCTTCCCTGACTTCTTCCCTCAACTGAATGTTGGGGTAAATTATCTATTTTAGTAATAAAGTATGTTATGATGACTCTAAGATTACCAGAAATAGCTTTCCTCCTACATAACTGTATGTTTAGAAGGAAAAATGAAGGAGCTGGCTTTCATGTGACTAAGTCCAAGATGTATCCATACAAGTACGTTTTGACTCATGACTTTCAAGAACTGAGACTTCCCTGAACATGGAGCTGGAATTTTGCTTCCCAAACCTCCTTCCACCACCACATCCCCCCCACCCCAGCCCAAGCATCAGCTTACTTCCCCCCCACCCAAAAAAAGGAAAGTATTTCAATACATATGTTTAAACCTTTAAAAGTAATTTTGGGCAGTTAGCCATTTAAGAATCAACTGGAATGAAAATTTCTTCTCTCATTCATCTTTAACCTACACTGGTAAGCCACCTATCACTTTTTTTTTTTCTATAGCTTTATCTGTACTCTTTAAGGGAATACCTTTATCTTTTCTTTTAATTAAAAGACCCTTTCCAATATTATAATTAAGAAAATTTTTACATTTAATAGAGGCTCATGATTAAAAAAAGAAGAAGGAACCTCCCCAAAATTAAAGAAACACTATGCTCAAACACATAAAGGAAAAACTAAGAGTCAGAAGTAAATGAAAATTAAATATTACTTTTTTTAATATGCTAGAAGCTCAAGATTAATAATTCACTTTAAATAATTTTTTTTCATCATCAGAGACTTTAGACAGTACATCTTTTTCCAGCAGGAGTGGGAAGGGAGGGGGAGGCTAGCTGGGGGGCGTGGGGGGAAGAAAAATCATGAGAGTTGTTAGGGACATGTATAGCATCAAAGTAGCAACACTCTCTGAACTATACAGGGCAATGGTGGGGGTAATAAATATCCAATAAATTTTTGCCTAAAATAGGAAATCTTTATTCAGCATACTTGATTTATCTGGTATCAGAATTCTAAGCACCTACAATCCCTGAAGAAACAGGACTCTAGTTATTCTGCCAGACTTGATGTAAGACTACGTGAAGGAAGAGGCCTCGGTCATTGTGATAAGGTGCTAATGACATGACAGATAATAGACCAACAGAAGAGAATGGAGATCCCTAACACAAATGGCCACCTGATTTACAACAAAAGCTCACCAAAATGCAGTGGGGAAAGGCCAGTCTTACGCACAAATGGTCCTGGGTCAACGGGATACCCCGTAGAAAAAACGTGAAACTTGACATATAAGAATTCAGGTAGATTAGAGATCTACAATGTAAAAGATAAAGACCAAGATGCCCATCAACTATAGAAGGGATAAACCACGTGATACTCACACCATGAAATATTACACAGCAGTATAAAAGGTAAATCACTGCTATATGCAACAATATAGATGAAACCCATGCCTACAATTGTGAAAGAAAGTTGAACATGAAACAGGAAATACAGTACAATTCCATTTACATAAAACATAGAGTAAACAAAAGGAATGGATGATGATAAAAGTCAGAAGAGTGGATATCTGTGGCATGAAGTATATATTTTGAGGGAGTCCAAGGGAGTATTGGGGGTGCTATAAAGGTTTTATATCCTCATTCATGGATGATTAGCTGAGTGTGTGCCTAATTAAAAGTTCACTACACTGTACACTTAACGATTTGTGGACTTTACCATATGCATGTTACACCTTAAAAACAACTATTGGATTTAGTAAACTATAATAAATGAATAACACTAAAAAATTATTTTCAGGCATATTAAGAATCAGGACCAAAAGGAAAAAAAAAAACAAACAGACAATAGAAACAAGATCTATAAAAGTCAAGGGTTGGCAAACTTTTTCTTTTCTTTTTTTTTTTTTCTTTTTTTCTTTTTTCTTTTTTCTTTTTTTTAAGATTTTATTTATTTATTTGACAGAGAGAGATCACAAGTAGATGGAAAGGCAGGCAGAGAGAGAGAGAGAGAGAGAGAGAGAGAGAAGCAGGCCCCCTGCTGAGCAGAGAGCCCGATGCAGGACTCGGTCCCAGGACCCTGAGATCATGACCTGAGCCGAAGGCAGCGGCTTAACCCACTGAGCCACCCAGGCGCCCCTGGCAAACTTTTTCTATAAAGAACCAGACAATAACTATTTTAGGTTTTGAAGACTACATATGGTCTCTGTTACATATTCTTTAATTTCTAAAAAAACATATTAAAAATGTAGAAACTTTTTAGCTCATGGCCTATTTGAAAACAAGTTTTAGGTTGGATTTGGCCCATAGAACAGAGTTTGCTAACCTTTACTACAGGTAATTCAGATTTCAGACTAATCAAATAAAGATGTTAAAGAATTACCATTAACATGTTCAAGATATAATTATTAGACAAGTTGGGGATCTCACAAAAGAATTATAACCTAAAAAGAGTCAAATGGAAATTCTAGAACTGAAAAATATAATACCTAAAATCAAGAACTCAACAGATGAGTTTAACAACAAATTTTAATGGCTTTTTCCTTTTTTTTCTTTTTTTTTTTAAGATTTTATTTATTTATTTGACACAGAGAGAGAGAGAGACAGTGAGAGAGGGAAGACAAGCAGGGGGAGTGGGAAAGGGAGAAGCGGGCCTCCTGCCGAGCAGAGAGCCGGATGTGGGGATCGATGTAGGAATCGATCCCAGGACACTGGGATCATGACCTGAGCCAAAGGCAGATGCTTAACAACTGAGCCACCCAGGAATCCCAGGTTTTTTCCTTTTTAAGCAGGTTTAATTGCTGAAGAGAGAGATCAAATGATACACATGGGAGAAACAGAAGACAGTGAAAAAGACTGGCATCCATGTAATTAGAATCCCAGAGGAGAGAAGAATGGGACGAAAGCCCTCACTGAAAAGATAGTGGCCATGACTATCCCAAAACAAATAAAAGACTTGAAGCCACAGATTGGAGAAGCACTATGACACCTATGTAATAGAAGCCAGAAGACAATGGTAAGTCATCTTCAAAGTGCTTTAAAAAAAGGGTGGGGGGGTCTGCTGATCTAGAAATCTGTTTCCAAAGCAAATGTCTTTTTTTTAATTTTTAAAATTTTATTTATTTGAGAGAGAGAGGGAGAGAGACAATATCAAGCAGACTCCCCACTGAGCAGAGAGCTTGATTTCACAACCCTGAGATCATGACATGAGCCAAAGACAGACACATAACCCACTGAGCTGCCCAGGTGCCCCCTTCTTTTTTTTTTTTTTTTTCCAGACACTTGCTTTGGGGGCACGTGGGTAGCTCAGGTCAGATCTCAGGGTCGTGAGATTGAGCCCTGCATCAGGCTCTGCACTCAGTGGGGAGACTGCTTGGAATTCTTTCTCCCTCCTCCCACCCCCCCGCCAGCCCCTAAACAAGCTCTCTCTCTCAAAAAACAAAAAAAGGGAAACTGATCCTAGACAAAATTAAGAAAATACATGAAAGAAAAACAAACAACATAAATGGTAAAAATGTATGGGGAAATATAAATAATGTTAACTATACAATACTAATGATAATAATGTCTTGTGAGTTTACAATATAGGTAGCATTAATGACCACCCATGTACCCACACCACGATTCCTTTAAGCCTCTTTCTTGGATCCCTCCTGCTTCCATTTCAGAGATAACCACTATCTTGAATGTTGTGTTTTTCATACCTTTAGTTCTCTGTTTTTACCATACATGAATATTCTTCTAAATAACTTGTTTTACTTCTGCTTGTTTTTCAATTTATATGAACAGAATCAATCTGCATATATCTTGTAAATAGCTTATATATTTTGCAATTTTTGCTTGATATTATGTTTATGTAACACCAGTGAAAATATCCTTCAGGAATAAGGTGAGATAAAGACATTCTCAGATGACAGAAATTAAAAGGATTGATTATCTAAAGAACTACCCTAAAAGAAATGCTAATGTCTGAAGGGAAATAATGCCTGAGAGAAACTTGGAACTTTAGGACTAAAGGAAGAAAATAAAAAAGGGCAATTATTTGGGTAAATAAAAAATAATATTTTTCTCTTTTTTAATTTAAGGTGGGTTTTCTTGTACACAGCATACCATTTGGTCTTGTATTTTGGTTAAAAAAATCCAACCTGTCAATCTAACATACAAATAAAAATATATATGACAATTTACAGCAAGAATTATAATATTATGCAGTAGAGATTTCAGTGTATGTAAATATAAACCACACCACAACTGGGGGAGAGTTAAAGGAACTATAAAGCTATAAGTTTTCTGTACTTTATTTGAAGTGGTAAATTATTAATTCTAAGAAGTCTGTAAAATAAAAATCAGGTATAATAATCATAATTCCTAGAGTAAGCACTAAAAAGAGAGAGAGAGCCAAATACTCAACAGAAAAATTAAAATGAAACTCTAAGTAAATTTAAATAATTTTTAAAAGGTAGGTAATGGGGAGGTCTGGGTGGCTCAGTCAGTTAAGTGCCTGCCTTTGGCTCAGGTCATGATTCCATGGTCGTGGGATCAAGTCCCACACTGGGCTCCTTGGTCAGTGAGGAGTATGCTTCTCCTTCTGCCTGCTGCTCCCTGCTTGTGTGCATGAGCACACATGCTATCTCTCATTCTCTCTGATCAAAAAAAAAAATCTTTAAAAATAAAAAAATAAAAAATAAAAAGTAGGAAATGGGAAAATGAAAAACCAAAAGGGGACCAATAGCAAATAATAAAATAGTACATGTAAATCCAACCAAACCAATAATCACATTAAATTTAAATGTTAAAAACACACCAATTAGAAAGGCAGAGATTACCATGTTGAATGATTTGTTAAACAAAATGAAAACAAAACCTAACTATATACTGCCTGCCAGAAGCCCACTTTATTATTTTTTTTACTATTTTATTTATTTATTTGAGAGAGAGACAGTGAGAGAGAGCATGAGCGAGGAGAAGGTCAGAGGAAGAAGCAGACTCCCTGTGGAGCTGGGAGCCCGATGCGGGACTCGATCCGGGACTCCAGGATCATGACCTGAGCTGAAGGCAGTTGCCTAATCAACTGAGCCACCCAGGCACCCCAGAAGCCCATTTTAAATATAGAATGGAATAGGATAGGATAGAATTAAAGGGATGGAGACATAGCTCTAATCAAAAAAAGCTGGAGTGGCTATATTAATATCAGGCAAAATTGACTTTCAAAATAAGAAACATTACCAGATAGAAAGACAGACAAGACGTTACATAAGGTTAAAGTGGTCAGTTGCCAAAAAGAGGTAGTAATTCTAAATGCATATGCACCTAAAAACAGATCTCCAAATATATGAAGCAAAATGGGTAAATCTAAAGGAGAGACAGACAAATCCATAATTATACTTGGAGACTTCAATGTTTTTCCTCTCAATCATGGACAGAACAAGTAGAACAGAAATGCGGCAAAGATATAAAAGACTTTAACAATGCTACTAACCACCTTCACCTAATTCACATTTATAGAACACTCAGCCCAACTACAGGGGAATAAACATTATTTTTAGTATACATGGAACAGTCACTAAAACTGGACCACATTCTGGGCGATGACACAACTTTTTTTTTTTTTAAAGATTTTATTTATTTATTTGACAGAGAGAGAAATCACAAGCAGGCAGAGAGGCAGGGAGAAAGAGAGAGGGGGAAGCAGGCTCCCTGCTAAGCAGGGAGCCTGATATGGGGCTTGATCTCAGGACCCTCAGATCATGACCTGAGCCGAAGGCAGAGGCTTAACACACTGAGCCACCCAGGCACCCCCATGACACAATCTTTAACAAATTTTAAAGTGTTCTCTGACCAAAATGGAATTAAAATAAAAATCAGTAATAGAAAAATATCTGGAAAATTCCCAAATATTTGGAAATTAAGCAAAAACTTCTATATAACACAAGTCAAAGATGAAGTAACAAGGTAAATTAGAAAATATTTTAATAAAATGAAAATGAAAACATAACATAGGAAAGCCTGTGGGATGCAGCTAATGAGTACTTAGAGGGAAACGGACAGACAGCATTAAATGCATTTAAAAAATGAATTCTTTCAAATCAATGATCTAAATTTTTGCCTTAAGGAAACTACAAAACAAATCCCTCAAAAAGGCAGAAGGAAGGGGTGTCTGGGTGGCTCAGAGGGTTAAGCCTCTGCCTTCAGCTCAGGTCATGGTCTCAGTGTCCTAGGATTGAGGCCGGCATAGGGCTCTCTGCTCAGCGGGGAGCCTGCTTCTCCCTCTCTCTCTGCCCGCCTCTCTGCCTACTTGTGATCTCTCTCTCTGTCAAATAAATAAAATCTTTAAAAAAAAGGCAGAAGGAAGAAAATAATAAGAAACATAAGTCAAAGAAATAAAAACAACAGAGAAAATCAATAAAACCAAAAAGTAATCTTTTGAAAGGATTAATAATACTGATATATCTCTAGCCATTCTGTCCAGGTAAAATAGAAGAAATAAGTTACCAATATATGGAATGCAAGTAGTGACATCATTACAGACCCTATAGATATTGAAAGGATAATGAAGGAATATTACAAATAATTTTTGTCCTTAAATTAGACAGCTTAAATAGAATAATTCCTTGAAAGGCACAAACTCCCAAAGCTTCTCCAAGACACATAACTAAAAAAGATACAATTAAGTTACCTTATTATATGTTTAATTTGTAGTAAGATACTACTTTCCAGGGTAATGTTCAAAGCACTTATTAGGTACTGATTGAACTCCTCAAAGAACATTTCGTTCCCTTCTTCATACTTTCCATAATTCTTTGAGTACTCCTTTTGAATGCAGTGATTGGTCAAATGGCAGGTTTTGTCTTGGAAATTATCAACATGATATGGTTCTGAAGCAGTCCGAAGCACACCCTCCTTATAGAGGTAGATATTATACTGATGATCCACCAAGACCCAGCTTCTGCAAATCAATAAAAACAGTTTCACTCAAGTCATCCAAAGTTTCTCCATAGCTTATACATCATCACCACACCTTAACAGTTTTGGAGGGAAGCAGAGGAAGGAGACAGGTTCTAAAATTCTATGAGGCAAGCCATGACAATTAGCCAAGATACTGGATTATCACTGTAATGAGGCAATTAAAACACTTTATCAAAAATGGCAAGGAGCCTTTGATCTTCAAAAGACAACATTTTGAAGAGATCTGGATAGGTTGGGTCCTAAGATTTATCCATGAAATTTCCATTTGCCATGTTTGCTCTATAGTAATCTTAAAAGGGAGAGTGTTCATCCTGAAGGTGATCTGACATAGGACTGGTTTTCAAGAAGCAGCAAGTTATTATGAAGACAACAAGAAGACCGAATCCTCATAGAGGAGATGTCAGCAAGACCACAGGAAAGTGGGGGAGAAGGCTGTTTAGCTTTAGAAGGCACAATACAACCTCTTATTCTATGCCAGAACTTTGCTCAGAAAGTCAGAATCCAAAAAGGTAAGTGAGGTGTGTTTATGAAATCCTTAAAAAATAGAGGACACAAATAATAAAGCAAGGACGTATTATGTCCTATTTCTGAATTATGTGTTCTAGGTTTATCTCTCAGTTGCTTCCATAAGCAAGCCCCATACACTTAAACTCTCCTCTATGGAGACACAAGTCATTCTGAGTAAAGAGAACATACCAAAAAAAGGAACACCCATAGTTTTAGTAATGTTTTCTAGAAAGAAAAGAGAAATACTGAAGGAAAAATAGAAAATTAGGTACAGAAGCTTGGTTCTATTCAGCTGTGCTCAATTTTGGCTATATGTTAAACATGGTCAACTACTTCCTCACATTCTGTGTTACCCTTATCACCCACTACCGCCATTTTCCTCAAGATTAGTAACAAAAACTCTGGACACCGATGCATTACCGAATGTCAAACTTGCGGTGACCTGGCTCCAGAAGCAGAGGGTGCTCAAGGTATTTCTGGATCACGTGCACCTGACCCTGGTTGTCAATGAAATCCAGAAGCTCTGTAGCCTCCGAGGAGATGAGGATGCCTTCACCTAACAGGGCAAAATTGTAAGAGAAATGAGTCCAGTTGATCCCAAGAGGAAAAGATCTCTACAAAGCCAAAAGGGGAATATCGATAGCAGGAGAAAACCGAGAGGAGGCTTCTATGGCCTGCTCACTTTCTTCCTCCATCCCATCACTTCCCCAATCTCTCACATTCTCCCCTCTGCCCACAAGAGCACCAGAGCCATCTAACTCTTTTCCCACATAGGACTTTAACACTACCTTGACAGGCTTCAAACATGAAATTTCATTTTCACAGACATCCAAAATATCCAAACATCCTAAATAAATGTCACTTTACTGTTGGCCACAAGGCTACCCTGATAAAGACCTTAATAAACCTAATTCTCATACTATAGCTTATAGAAATATCCAGAAAGTTAGGGTATAAAGATAATCATACAGATCAATTCTCTACAGTACTGTAATAGGAAAAATTGCATACATGTAAAGTGTCCATCAACTTTAAATGATACAATGTCCTTTTCAACAGCTTTATTAAGATATGTTACATATCATAAGATTTTCCCCTTTAAAGTATACAATTCATTATATGTTTATAAAAAAATTTAAAAAAAAGTATACAATTCAATGGTTTTTCATATATCCAAGAGATTTGCAACAACCACTAACAATTTTAAAACATTTTCATCACCACCCTGCAAAAACCCGTATCATTAGCAGTAAACTCCCCATTCCTTCCTTATCCTATTCTGACAACCACTAATCTACTTTCTGGTTTGCTCAGTCTAAATGATTCATATAAATGGAATCACATAGTATGTGGCCTTTGTTTCTGGCTTCTTCATTTAGTATAATGTTCTCAAGGTTCATTCATGTTGTAGCATGTACCACTACATCATTCTCCCTTTCCATGACTAGATAATATTCCATTGTGTGGATATACCATTTTTGTTCATTCATTTATCAACCGATGGACATTTGAGTTTTTTCCACTATTGCTTGGCTCTTATGAATAATGCTGCTATGAAGACCTGCACAGAAGTTTTTGTGTGGACATATTTTCAATTCTTTTGTGAATATACCTAGGAGTGTAATAGTTGGGTCATATGGTAACTCTATGTTTAACTTTTTGAGAAAATGTCAAACTAATCTCCAAAATGTTCACGCCATTTTACACCCTCAACAGCAATATTTGAGTGTTCCAATTCTGCCACATTCTTGCCAACACTTACTATCTTCTTGATTATAGCCATCCTAGTGGGTGTGACTTGGTATCTCGTTGTGGTTTTGATTTGCATTTCCCTAGTAACTAACAATGCGGAGCATGTTTTCATGTGCTTACTGGCTATTTGTATATTTTCTTTGGAGAAATAGCCACTTCCGTTCTTTGTTCTTTTCTTATTAGGTTGTCCTTTTTTTTTTTTTTTTTTAAGATTTTATTTATTTATTTGTCAGAGTGAGCACAGGCAGACAGAGTGGCAGGCAGAAGCAGACGGAGAAGCAGGCTCCCGCCGAGCAAGGAGCCCAATGCGGGACTCGATCCCAGGATGCTGGAATCATGACCTGAGCCCAAGGCAGCGGCTCAACCAACTGAGCCACCCAGGCGTCCCAGGTTGTCCTTTTATTACTGAGTTATCAGACTTCTTTTTTTTATCTTTTTAAAAAAGATTTTATTTATTTATTTGAGAGAGAATAAGAGAGAACGAACATGAGAGGGGGACAGTCAGAGGGAGAAGCAGACCCCCTGCCGAGCAGGGAGCCCAAAGTGGGACTCAATCCCAGAACTCCAGAATCATGACCCAAGCTGAAGGCAGTTGCTCAACTAACTGAGCCACCCAGGTCCCCGAGTTATCAGAGTTCTTTACACGTTCTGGATACAGTGTCTCATAAGATACATGACTTGCAAATATATTCTCCTGTTTTGAACAGTTCCATTACCATGGATCCATCACAGTGTTGCTCTTTTAAAGCCACAACTACCTCCCTCCCCATAACACCCTCCTGACAACTGCTAATCTGTTCTCCATTTCCATAATTTTGTCCAAAATTTCAGGAATTTTATACAGATAGAATTATATAGTATGTGATCTTTGGGGCTTGGGTTCTTTCACTCAGCATGACTCTCTGGAGATGCATCTAAGTTGCCGTATGGATCAATACTTCATTCCCTTTCATTGCTGAGGAGCTGAGGACTGTTCCATGTTATCAATTCTCCACAGTTGGCTTAATCATTCAGCTTCTGAAGCAATCTGAGTTGTTTCCAGTTTGGTTCCAGCTATTACAAATAAAGCTGCTATGAACAATCACATGCAGGTTTTTGCACGGACATAAGTTTTCATTTTTCTGGGACAAAAGCCCTACTGTGTGCAATTACTAGGTTATATGGTAGTTATAGGTTTAGTGTTACAAAAAATTACTACACTTTGTTCCAGAGTGGCTGTAGCATTTTACATCCCAACCAACACTGTGTGAATGATCTAGTTTCTCCTGACCCTTGCGGCACTTGCTGTCATTACCATTTCGTATTTTAGCCATGTTAATAGAAGTACTATGGTTTTAATCTGCATTTCCCTAATGGTTAATGATACTGAAAATCTTCTCATTTGCTTATTTTTTATCTGTAGAGCCCCCCCCCCCGCTTTTTAAAAAGATTTTACTTATTTATTTGAGAGAGATAGTGAGTGAGAGAGAACACAAGCAGGGGCAGAAGGAGAGTGAGAAAGAGATTCCTCACTGAGCAGGGAGCCTGAAGTGGGACTCAATCCCAAGGCCCTGGGATCATGACCTGAGTCAAAGGCAGATGCTAAACTGACTGAGTCACCCAGGCATCCCTCTGTAGAGCCTTTCAATGGAATACATTCCTATGCCTTTGCTTATCTTCTAAATGGACTTTATCTCTTTTCTTTTTTTAACTGTTGAGTTTTGAAAGTTGTTTATTCTAGATATAGAGTCTTTTGTCAGATAGGTGGTTTGAAGTTATTTTCTCCAAGTCTATAGCTTGGATATTCAACCTCTTCAATAGAGTCTTTCATAGAGCAAAAAACCCCAAAAAACAAAAAAACCCACCTCATTTATTGAGATTTTGGCTTATGAGCTTTTATTTACTCTTATGGTCATATATGTGACATTAAGTTTAAGAATTCTTTGCCTTGGGGCAAAGAATTATCCTAAGGGCCACCTGGGCGGCTCAGTTTAAGTGTCTGCCTTCAGCTCAGATCATGATCACAGGGTTCTGGGAGGAAGACCCACATAAGACTTCCTGCTTCTCCCTCTCCCTCAGCCTGCCCCTCTCCCTGCCTGTGCTCTCTCTTGGCCAAATGAATAAATAAAATCTTTTAAAAAAATAAATAGTTATCCTAAAATATCCCTTCCTACTAATGCTCTGGAACTGTACCACTTTTAATGCCTTGCTCTCCATATCTGCTCACATTCCCTCCTATTTGCTCCAACTTTGTTTCCCTTATGCTATTTCTTTCTATATACTATTTCTTATTGAAAATAAACCTAATGCTGATAGATGGGAAAAATAAACGGAAGAAGGTAGAAAGTTACATTTTGATAACTTTAAAAAACTATTATTATTGAAAAAGAACATGGCATTCAAGTGAAATAGAAAATTTACCTGTAGTCTTATTTCCTAATATAGTTATTTTTATCTTTTAATATCACTTTCCTTTCCATAAGGAAAGATTGGCTCAGTCATAGTGAACTCACCTTATATCGTCAATTTTTTTCACTTTATATTGTTAGTATTTTGACTGTTTCTACATTAACATTACAATTATGTTAGCAGCTGAAGAAAATTACACGTTTACTGATTGCTGGACAGTGGGGTTGTTTCTAAATAAAATGTTGCTGTTACAGGTCACATGGTAGTAAATGTCTTTGCTATAGATCACTCTTGTTTCTTTTAAAATATTTCCCTGGAGTTACGTTTTCAGGAACAAGATTTGTAGGCCAAGGCCTATGTACTCTCTATGGCTCTTCCTTTGTATTATCCTATTGATTTTTCAAAAGGCAGTGCATCAACTAAGAGGAAGCAGTTCATTACAAACCTTCAGCAACAGTATCACTGAAGGTCTCTCTTATTTTGTAGGTATAAAAAGATACATAAAATCTATATATATTTTGTAAATTTTGAATACCAGTGTACCATGTTTCCATGGATTCGTTAACTGTATTTCTAATATTGCTTCTTTATATCCTCACTAACTAAGCCTGGAGAAATAATGAGGAAACTCTGGAATTCTTTAAGGAGCTTCCAGGTGACAGTCTTTTCTTTTTGTTATTTGTGCCCATCTCAACTATTTATCTGGAAATATATGTATCCCTAGCGTCCATAAGAGCAAGAGATCATATCTATTTTATTTATGTCTGTATCTCCAAACACCCATTACTTCATCTATTCATTCACTCATCACTCAATATATATACCGAACTTTGGCTGGGTTCTGTGTGCTGCCCCAGCACCAGGGAGACAGCAGTGCACACAGATGTGACAGGGTCTGACTGTGCTTTAACATGATCTCTGACTGCTGTACTGCATGTGTATTCTGGAGAACGGCCAAGGGCAGGAGGACAAGGAACAACGCTCCAGGTGAGAGGTGAAGGTAGCTGAGGTCCAAGATCGGTGGTGGGGATGGTGAAGAGGGGGTCTTTACACCAGATATAGTGTGGAGGTTGAGCTAACTATTCCCAGCATGTGGCAGGTACTAGAGACTTCTTTAACAAGAATAAAAGCCATTATACATCCTATTGGTTTCATTTTGTAGTTCCCAAACAAAACAAATGCATACCACTTATCTCAACTCCCTAAGGCAAAATTTCCCCCTTGTTTGGCATTTTATTCTCTCTTTACCTCGTCCTGATGCTGACCACCAATCTACGACGTGTCTGGGTGAGGGTTCAGACACCACCCAGGTGGGATCACTGGCTCGACTTGACAAGGGCCTTGCCTCGCTCCTGATTCTCACTCAGGCTAAGACTCCATGATACAAGATGTCCTTACAATGGCCATCCTGACTCAAGCCCAAATCCACAGAAGGAATATGGAATTCTGTAAATGTCTATTTCCTCTTCTAATTCCCCCATTTATCATTATAACAAAACTAGGGGACATTACTTGAGAAGAGGTCACAAGAGGGGAGAGAGAAGTAGGTGAGGTACCTGGCTTGTGGCAAGAGTCCAACTCTCCCCCTTTCAGGAGATTCCAGGTGATGCCCTCCTGTCTCATGGTTGGTGGAAAAGAAGGTGAGGTCCACTGGACCGGGGACAGAAATGAGTACCAATGGCCAGATGGTCTTCCAAGGCAATAAAAGAAGAAGTAAGTTCAAAATAGAATGATTTTAAAAGGAGCATATGATGGTAGCTATAGAGATAGACCGTGTTTATGTGTTCATTACATTGGGGACTGCCTATATTTTGAGCTTGAGTCAACATTATAAACCGCATTCCTTCTATGCATTCATCACACATTTACTGAGTGTCTCTGGGGAGGGTAGAGATGAACAAGACAGAAATTCTGTGTTTACAAGGAGCTTATGGTGTAAGAGAGGAGACGGGCGGATAAACAGATATGTAATAGACGTGCTGGAAGAGGTTAGTGCGGGGAGGGAAAACAAAGCAGGGCAAAGGACAGAGAGCAATGGGCATCAAGGCTATTTTAGAAAGGAAAAGGATTCTCTGACAAGGCATCATCTGAGCTGAAAGAAACAGAAAATAATCCATAGGGACATCTGAGATATGCAGACGGATTTAGGATATTTTTAGGACTCTAGGCAGGCATGGCTATAGAACAGTGAGCAAGGTCAAGAACAGGAGATGTGATGATAGGAGCAAATGTTAAATAGTGTAGGCTCCATCAGCAACCTGAAGGTTATCTGACTGCACTGGGAAGCCAGCTGGTAAGTCTTGAACAGGGAGTAACCTGATCAGGCTTACGTTTTTAGACATCGCTCTGTCTTAAGAGACCTGGCCGTGAGCAGGCATAGCAATTACACAGACTAGAGAGAATTGTAGTTTTGACTTCAAGTGATAGCAGCAGAAATGGCAAGAAAAAGAATAATTCAGAATATATTTTGAAGGTAGAGCTAGCAAGACTTGCTGATGCATTAGGTATGGACTGTAAAGACAAGAGGAATCAAGGATGAAGCCTAGATTTTGGGCTTCGGAGACTGAGTGGAGAGTGGGATCACATACTGTGAGATCACGTACTATGAAGACTGAAAGAGGGGTAGGCTAGGGTGGGTTAAACTGGGCAGGAAATGAAAAGATCCATATCAGATATATTACATTTGAAATGCCTGCCAAACTGAATCTGGAGCTTAAAAGGAAATACTTTGGCTGGAGATATATATTTATAAGTCTTCAGTACCTAGATAAATACTTAAAACTATGTAACTAGACATGGTCTCTACCCTTGAGCATTCAGATTATAATAGTCACTCATCTAAAGACATCATTGAATCTAACGCACAACTGAACAAACCATATGAGAACCTACAGCAGAGGCAGAAGGGGACAGCAATGCCAACTCACCTTTGGCACCAGCTGATGACTTTGCAATCCAAACATTGCCCTCTCCATCTTCTTTCTTTCTGTTATAAGAAGCCAGGAAGAATTCCCTTTCATCTGTCCTTGAGTTATGGATCGGTGGGTGAATTCCATTCTGTGCTGGAGCAACTGGGGTCTTGAGATTAGTTGGATAAATCACATAGGACTCTGGAAACCATGTGCAGGATTCAGCCAGGTCTGGGCTTGTCTTGATTAGCCTGACAGATGACAGAAGGTCAGTTTCCCTTCTTAGTACACCCTGCCATTCCATTCAGAAAAGCCAGTGCTTTCCCCCAGAGCTTGTCAAGGAGGCAAGGCAATACCAGGGCCGGGAGCTGCTTTTGTTTTGTTTTGCTTTATTTTAAAGATTTTATTTATTTAGGAGCTGGTCTTTTTATCCCACTCTTCATTCTTGGCCTCTTTGAGCTGACCTATAACACACTACTGGGCAGCACCCAGCTATGACATGCAACCCTAAAGGCATGCTCCAAGTAGTTAAAAAGGAGCTTACTATCCAGGACTTTAGCTCTTTTAAAAATGCACCTCTAAGGAAAATTAACTTGAAGTAATTCTGAGACAATACTTTTTCAACATACATGTTGTGGTTGAGCTAGACCCATGCTAAAGAAAAACAAAGTAGAGAACCTGGGAAACTATTTGGCTTACTTGAAAAAAAACTATCTTGGCCCAACTCTCTGGAGAGCAAAGACTACTGCTTAGTAGTCTTTGAAGAATTATCTGAAGACTTGTTTTAGTTCTTCATTTCTTGCTTTTAGCCCAGCCTGGATTCAATGACACATAAAGGAGGAATGTTTCTAATAGGGCACACGACTACAGTGGTCATAACTAAACATAACTCCGGCCCCCAAAATAACATAACGCAACAGAGGATGAAGTCAGGCCATGGGCAAGGCACTTAATAAACAGAAGGGCTTATGAAGGGCTTCCCGGTGCATTTACTCTCAAATCAGA
Source organism: Mustela erminea (assembly GCF_009829155.1). Lineage (NCBI taxonomy): Eukaryota > Metazoa > Chordata > Mammalia > Carnivora > Mustelidae > Mustela > Mustela erminea. The sequence goes on from NC_045620.1 coordinate 104,671,449, forward strand.
CCCCCGGTGGGGGTACACTAGGATCTCATCTCACAGATTAGCCACTGGGTCCCAGAGAAGTAAATTTCCCAAGATCATAAAGGTAGTAAGAAACAGCCATTACACAAGCCCCAAACTCCTGGTCCTCACTCAAAACTTACTCTTACTCCCCAAGAATTGGAGGCAGGAGGGAACTCACCCAAAGACATCTACAGGCCTTCCCTAAGCTGTGCTCCCTCCTCTACCTAGAAAAGAACTATTAATGTTAAGCCTGTGTTAAGATCTACTTGCAAAAACCACTCTATGAGCAAATGGCAGAAATTTAAAAAAAAAAAAAAAAGGTTAAAGATTTTATTTATTTATTTGACAGAGAGAGAGAAAGGAGAGAAAGAGCACAAGCAGGGGGAGTGGCAGGCAGAGGGAGAAGCAGGCTCCCCTCTGCGCAAGGAGCCCGAAGTAGAACTCAATCCTAGGACCCTGGAATCATGACCTGAGCCAAAGGCAGATGCTTAACCAACTAAGCCACCAGCGGTCCTGAAAGGAAATTTTTAACTTAGATTTAAAATAAAGTTATTTTTAAGCCAAAGGCAATAGAATGCGACAATTACTTGAATTCAAAGGAACAAAACCAATAAATTTCTAACTCACCAAATATTCAACTCTATCTACATTGGCCAACTCTATCTACACAAGGCACACACACTAGCCACACGTGGCTTCTGAGAATTTCAAATATGGCCAATGTGACACAGAAACTGAATTTTAAACTTTGTTTAGTTTTAATGTAAAAGCTGAAGTATTGCAAAATATCCTTCCATTATTCACAATTGTACTCTTTTGGTAGGAAGACATTAACCACGGCATGACCTAAGATATTTTTGTGGTACTGCAGCGAGCACGTCAGGCGCATGTGTTTCTAGTAGCATGCATAAACACATCACTGTTCTACTCAGGGACAATAGGTTCATTCAGTTCAAGTGACTTTATCTTCCATGCACTGCTGATGAAACACTGTATCGTGTTTATTATGCAGACAGCAGGAGTTACAAGGATAGCTATGCATATCATAATTGGTAACTAACGTGAAATGTCACTACATATCTAGTTAAAAAATAAGCATGGACAAATTTTTAAATTTAAAGCAATGGAATACTATTGTTGCCAGATTTTTTTTTGGTCAAGTTAATGTGATAGCTTTATTCCCTTTGAGTTTGTATATTATCCTCAACTTCATTGCTAGAATTCCCTTACCAGCTCTGAAGCTAACAAAAGTTCATGAACACATTTCTAGTATAGAGCAGACATGCATTTAGCATGGCTTTGTTAGTGTCAGATATTTCTTCTTCTCTCAGGTTTTGATTCTTCTTCTTCTTCTTCTTCTTTTTTTTTTACGATTTTATTTATTTGACAGAGAGAATGAGAAAGAAAGAGAGTATGAAAGGGGAGAGGGTCAGAGGAACAGCAGGCTACCCCCCTGAGCAGGGAGCCTGATTCAGGACTTGATCTCAGGACTCCAGGATCATGACCTGAGCTGAAGGCAGTTGCTTAACAGAGCTACCTCTTCTTTTTCTTTCTTTCTTTCTTTTTTTTTTTTAAAGATTTTATTTATTTATTTGACAGAGAGAGAGAGATAGCGAGAAAGGGATCACAACCAGGAGGAGTGGGAGAGGGAGAAGTAGGCTCCCTGCCAAGCAGGGAGCCCAAAACAGGGCTTGATCTCAGGACCCTGGGATCATGATCTGAGCTGAAGGGAGACACTTATCGACTGAGCCACCCAGGCGCCCCTCCTTCTTATTTTTTAAATCAAAGATTGATCCAGAATTGAGTGAAGATGCCAAAGGTAGAGCTATGACCAGAACTATAAAGGAGAAATAACAACAACAACAAAAAAGAACTGGTGGAAGGTATGTCAGAAACTTCATAATGAATGGCAACTGCAACTTGCTATCGCAGAGTAAAATGGAAAAAGTGTGTTTGCTGTACAAAGGAGGCATTTTCAGCAAATACACAGTAAATTTCATAAGCTGTTTCCTCTCAACAACCAAACCAAACCAAACCAAACCAAGCCAAACAAAAACAAAAAACAAAAAGATGAGAGAGGCAAACCAAGAGACAGACTCTTAATAAAGAGAACAAACTGATGGTTACCAGAGGAGAGTAGCGTGGCAGGAACAGATGACACAGGTGATGACTGAAGGAGTGCACTGCTGTGCTAAGCACCATGGGTTGGATGTAAGTGCTGAATCACTAACTCTACACCTTGAAACTAATATTACATCCTATGTTAACCAACTGGAATTTAAATAAAAACTAAAAAAACAATCAGTGAAATCTGTGGCTGAAACCAGAATTAACCTGAGCCAAAACTAAGATTCAGACACTCAACTGCCTGAGCCACTCAGGTGCTCCAAAAAAAAAAACCATTTTAGCGGCTCCTGGGTGGCTCAGTTGGTTAAAGGTCTGCCTTCAGCTCAAGTCATGATCTCAGGGTCCTGGGGTTGAGCCCTGCATAAGGCTTCCTGCTCAGTGGGGAGTCTGCTTCTCCCTCTCCCTCTGCCCCCCATCCCTGCTCATGCTCTCCGTCTCAAATAAGTAAGTAAAACCTTAAAGAAAAAAAAAAGCAAACCATTTTAGATAGAAATACAGTTAGAAGAAATATTCTGAGGAAAAGAGCAAAAAAGGTATTTTACAAAAAGTGAACAATCTTTAACTAAATCATGAACATTGCCCAAGGAGCACTAAACCTTTCTAACAATATCAAAAACTGATTCAAAAGTAAAAAAATCTTAAATATTTTTCTTTAGTTTTAGTTGAGTTCTGTGACACGAGATGTTGCCCAATTTAATACTTTGGGTATGTTCTGTCTCAAAGAATTTTCAAATACATGAAAAAGTATTTGTAGCCTCAAAACTATGAACCTCGGGGTGCCTGGGTGGCTCTGTGGGTTAAGCCTCTGCCTTCGGCTCAAGTCATGATCTTGGGGTCCTGGGATCGAGCCCCGAATTGGGCTCTCTGATCAGCAGGGAGCCTGCTTCCCCCTCTCTCTCTCTGCCTGCCTCTCTGCCTACTTGTGATCTCTCTCTCTCTCTGTCAAATAAATAAATTTTTTTTTAAGATTTTATTTATTTATTTGGCAGACAGAGATCACAAGTAGACAGAGCAGCAGGCAGAGAGAGGGAGAAGCAGGCTCCCCGCTGAGCAGAGAGCCTGATGCGGGGCTCAATCCCAGGACCCTGGGATCATGACCTGAGCCGAAGGCAGACGCTTAACCCACTGAGCCACCCAGGCGCCCCTAAAATCTTTAAAAAATGAAAACAAAAAACTATGAACCTTGTGACGTAGGTATTTTTTTAATCTTTTATATCTGTCAAAGAAGAATTTCACCTGTATGTGAAAACTTCTATGGTGACAGTACTTCAGCTAGGTTGGGTTGACATCTGACTTACTGGGATTTTAAGACTGATGCTTCTTTTATTGCTTCATTGTACTGTATGTTACATATCGGAAACACTTGCACTCAATTTTCTGAAGCCGGCTCTGTGAAAACTATCATGGATACAGTTGTTGAAATGCTTTAGTATATACTTGTAAATGCTACAATGATTCCCCAGTATGGAACTGTTGAAAGAAACAGAAGACAATGGATTTAATGATTCTGTGTTTTCTGCCAGTGTTCACTGATTGAGATATAAAGGAGTCCTACAATTCACTGTATTGTCAACTCGAAATCAGAATTCCTTGCAATAAAAGAAAATGCTCCCCAAGTCAAGAAATAATTATTTCACTCAATAATCAAACATAAAAAATGGCAGTGGGATTGACATTTTCTCACTGATACCCACACCACATATGATCAAGCTAAATTTAAAGTTCCAAGGAAGGGAAAAGAAGATCATATTTATGACCTAGTCAGACGAGTGTGAAAATTTTTGTTTCAACTTCATAATATAAGTCAACAATAATGAATTTTACATATTTTTAGAAAATGACTCAACATGTAGATTTAAGTTGAAATAGCATTATGTAAATTGACTGCAAAAGTTAAAAAGTTTGAGGAACACTTTGTTGATATTGTTAAATTTAAATTTTCTTTTCAATTTATTTAATACTTCTTTTGAATTTATGTTAATGTTAATAATATGGTTTTGACATAAGAGTTAGAAAATTTACTTAACTTGGGCATGGTAAGTCAATTCTTCTAAAAATATGAACCAGTTTTGTCAATGTGCATGTGACTATTACGGGAAAATGATTTTTCATTTGGTTACTGAAAAAGTTGATGTGGGGATAATCTAAGTTTGTAAATCTACTTTTCCAACCATAAATTTTTATGAAATCTAACTAGAGGGAAAGGATTTCAGGTGAAAATTTAGTGTCTAAAGTAAGATGTTCCAAAAATGTAAAATGCACATCAGATTTTGAAGACTCAGAACGAAAATATAATACATAAAATATCTCATGAATTGTTTTTTCTATTAATAATACATCAAACTGATTATTTTAGATTTCTCTGGTCAAATAAAATATATTATTAAAGTAAACTGCACTTCTTTCTTGGCACTTAGTTTAACACGGCTATAAAAAAATTTAAAATTACACACGTGGCTAGCATTCTATTTCTGCTGGACAGCAACCTTTGCAATTGCTGCATTTCCTCATAAACTCATTTGGAAAGAAATCACAATAGAAGACTTACATATATACACAAGGGAGAAAAATTCACCATAGGAAAAGAAAGCTTCTACCCTGGGTCAAAAGAAAAGCCACTTGGGGCTCTGAGAATACAGCCTCAGGGCCTTGATGAATTTCTGAAATGCCCTGAAGTAACAAGAGGAAGGGACTTGCTGTAAAGGGTCCAGTGGAAAACCCTACTGCAGTTCTGGAAAGCCCTGTGAGGGATGCCCAGTCATACAGCCCACAGGTCCCATTTGTACAGATTAGAACCGTCTAAGCTCAACATGGGCAAGATATGGCCATGGGCAACCGAGTTGTCCTCCTGGAGCTGCCATTTTGTCCCACATTAAAATGAGAATATTATGTTTTTAACTCTCTGGAGCCCTTTCACACCATACAAAATTATGAGAGAGGGACAAAACAACAAAAGGACCATCAATTCCTGGAACTACTACAATCCCTTGAGGGACACCTGAGATAATGAAGAAAGCTTACACGGATGATGACAAGCCCCAGCCACCATTCACAAGGTGCCATCACAACAATGTCACATACCATAGAAGGACACAGAGCTAGGTATGATCACCACCATTCCATGTTTACAGATGGGTCACTTTTTTTTTTTTTAAGATGCTCAACATCACTCATCATCAGGGAAATGTGAATTATTATTATTTTTTAAAGATTTTATTTATTTGTTTGACACAGAGAGAGAATACAAGCAAGGGAAGCAGCAGGCAGAGTGAGAAGCAGACTCCCCACAGAGCAGGGAGCCCCATTCAGGACCTGATCCCAGTACACTGAGATCATGACCTGAGCTGAAGGCAGATTCTTAACCAACTGAGCATCCAAGATCCAGATACCTACTCAGACCCAATCAAGATTCCAGCCATGTACTGACTCCACTTCATTATAGCTGCTAACTATGCAAATATGTAGAATGTTATAGATATGTATTTTTTACAGCTTCCTCTGTACTTATACTCATAAAAGCTTACACTTAGGAGCACCTGGGTGGCCTAGTGGGTCGGGCCTTTGCCTTCAGCTCAGGTCATGGTCTCAAGGTTCTGGGATCGAGTCCTGTGTCGGGCTCTCTGCTCAGTGGGGGGCCTGCTTTCCCCTCTCTCTGCCTGCCTCTCTGCCTACTTGTGATCGTTCTCTCTGTCAGGTGAATGAATAAAATCTTAAAAAAAAAAAAAAAGCTTATACTTTTTATACTAAAAGCTAAATTCTACCTTTATCTTCAGATTAAAAAATCATAGCAGAAAAAAGATTGAATAAACCTTTTTAAAAATTTTCTAAACGAATAATCTGGATAAACAATCATGTCCCACTTTTACTCTTATTTTTGGTGAAATAATCTTTTGCATTCTAAATATGTGAATATGTACTAACAAGGGGCGCCTGGGTGGCTCAGTCAGTTAAGCATCTGCCTTCAGCTCAGGTCATGATCTCAGGATCCTGGGATTGAGCCCCGCACTGGGCTCTCTGCTCCGTGGGGAGTCTGCTTCTCCCTCACCCTCTGCCCCTCCCCTGCTTGCACACGTACTCTTCCTCTCTCCCTGACCAATAAACAAAATCTTTTAAAATAATGTAATAATAAGACTTCACAAAGCTTTGCTCACCTTTAGGGGTAGTGGTGAATCATGAAAATCCATCACAGAGAGAAGTGGATACATATATGACTGGGGCCAGTGAGTATAAACAAAAAGGGGAAAATAATGCCATGAACACCCAACCTAGATGGAGCCCCGAGAGAAATGCAAGTGGGGAAAAGAGCATTTAAACTGAGTCATACCTTCCAGTGTCTTCTTCCCTAAGTGGTTTGTTTGGCTACACACACATGTTCATTGGTCATCATGGAAAGAATACTGGAAACCTGTTACAGCCACAATTTTAAGGGCACTACCCAGTTTTTCCCTACTCAAATGAAAACAGTCATAGCAGTGACAGCCATAATAAGAGTAATAAAAGAGCCTATATTTATATAGTGTGAACTATGAGACAGACATGACTCAAAGCCAATACACAAATCAATTCAATTAATTCTTACAACAACCCTAAGGCAGTTGCTACTACTATCCTCATTTTATTTACATAAAAGGAAACTAATGCACAGAGTCTTACCATTGTGCTATATACTTTACATCGTCACCGTATTTAATCCTTGCAGCCACCTTATGAGGTAGATTCTAAGGCTCAGAGGGATGAGGAAATTTGCCCCAGCCAAGAAGAAGAAGACCTGGGATTAGAACCCAGGCTTCTCTGGAACTCTGAGATAAAAATAAAAAAAAAAAGAACCCAAGCTTCTGATCCTAGATCTTAATTACTGTATAATACTGCTCCCCTCCACCTTCCCGTACCATTCTTGTGACACCTTGCTATAACCGCACTGCTCAGAGATGGGCAGTGTAGCCAATAGTGTTATATCCTGCCCCGCTGTCCTTTCTGAGGAGACCCCTGGCTGCCGGGAGGTGGCTCCCAAGAGCTCATGCAAGCCTCTGCTCCAGGGTCTAGGCGCTGCTCAAAATTTGTGGGAGGAGCTACATTTCCCACTTCCCCCACAGCCAGTGGCTGCCTGATACTAGAGCACAGGTCCTCTTGTCTCAATGCTGAGGTACCATGAACTCCTGAAGCGTCAGGGCGTCAAGCTGAGGAGAGACTTCTGTTGAAACCACATCTTTGCTTGGCTTCTCCTCCTGCTGTTTGGCCCCCGCTTGCTTCCAAGTGAGTTTCTCCCAGGAGCCTCCACCTCTTCCCCCGACCCATCAATCACCCACACAAGAAACCTGGTTTCCCCTCTGCTTCTAGGGAGCCTCCTAGGAGACAGACAGGCTTTATCAAGCACAAAGAGCAAAGTTTAAAACTGCAATCAAAGTAGCACAGAGGATGCTCCAGAACTCATATTGCTGGCTTTTTAGATCAAAGTTATTTTTATCCTCTTAAAAAAAAAAAAAAAAAAACAACCTCACATTTTTGTTTAAGTGCTTCAGGATGAAAACGAAAAACATTTATGTATTGCATTGAAAGGATCTTAAACACTTACTTCACTAAAGAAGCTTTGCGACACAGTTTGTCAGCCCCTCTGTAGTAATTCACCAACTGCATCAGCCCAGGCTCGTGACCTATAAAGGAAAGAGGAGGTTCAGAAGGGAAAGAGGACAGGTGGGAAATGACCATGTCAGCACCAGCATGTAGGAGAGAGAACAGCTGTGTCATGCCCAGTTTTTCTTTCTTTCATTTCAGGACTGGTTGGTGGAAATGGAACTGTTCCATTGCCCTGCACATGTACTCCCCTTCCACAGCACGGTCCTGGAAACCCTCCCCGGCCCCACAGTGGGCATTAAGGTAACAACATCCTAGCTCTGCCAAAGACAGCTGCTGCTTTTGTTTTCTCTCCTTAGGGTAGAAGGGCATTTTCCATTTCACCACTCTTTGATCCCTACCACACCCTACTCTTGGCTTAACACAGAAGGATTTAATAATCTTTGTACAATGCAACTCTAACAGTCATGCTCTGACACCCCAACCTTGCTTTTCTACAGACATCAAGGCGGGCACTAGAACTATGCTGTTGCTTTTCTCAAGCACGTCTACCTCTGCGACCTTCTAGAAGAGCCACAAGAGGCGAACGAAGGTAGTGGAGAAGCCAGGTCTATAAAATCAGAAGCCCTGAGAACCTTCTTCTGAGTATCTCCACAGAGAAACTCATCTTTAGTAAATCTTATTGGATTGTCCCCTCCTCTATAAAATAGAGCAGAAAGGACACAAACAAACACAAAGGCCTCCATTTTTGTTTAAAATCCTAACAAAATGCATTGAATTTCCAGCAACAACAAAAAAAGTAAAACCAAACAAAGGGAGAGTAGAAGATGCCAGAGGTAAGAAGAATACATCTGAGAACAGCATACAATTTAAATTAAAAGACTTAGGCACTAACTAGCTCTCACTGTCTCCCTGGGGCAGATGAACCTGCCTTATACCTCAGCTGTCTACTTTCTTATCTCCATGGTACCAACCTTCCTGAGACTTTACCTGGCTCTATAAGCCACCTCCTTGGGTTTCACACTTTAAGCAAAAACTAAATATCCCTAACAGTGAAGACATATAACCAGATGGCTGACGGATGCTGTTTTCTTTTCCATAAAAAACCAAATATTTATCCTCTGTCGACTCTGTGGTACTTGGTTTATGATTTGGGCCCTGTGAGTTTCTGCTCCTTCCTCCCTAGTCCTCCCTAGTCCACCATAGCAATGCCAACCACGTCCCTGCTTTGGCCCCGGCAGAGACTTTCCACAGAGGAAAGTCAGTCGGTCAGGCAGGGAAATGCAAGAGCAAGAAGGAAATATATGTTCTCAAGTGTCAGTAGTTCTTCTTTCAGGGAAGGTATTCTATTTGCTAAGGGCTTCCTGGAGAGACAGGTTAACCAAAGGGAATCTGCAGGCACATTCCCTGTGGTCCCAAATTTCTGGGGGTTGAAATTAGCCCCTCCATGGAGTCCCCCTATGGAGTCCCCCTCATACATACATCTTACATTTCTAGAACAATAAAAAGTTGTCCATGGTACCATTCCAAAGGAAAAATGTCCATAAGGCTATGCTAAACACCCTTCATTCCCGAAATCACTACCACTGTACAAGCCACCCCCCCCCACCCAAAGGCTCTATGGAGGTTCACCAGTGGCCAGCTTTCAATCTGCCCATTCAACCTCTCCACCCTCTGACCACACCTATTTCTAAAAACTGTATCCTCGGCTGGACATCGAACACGGCTCTCTCTGGGCTGCCCTCCAAGGCAGAGATGACTTTTCCTCGTTACTGACTGGTCCCCACCCCAGGAGAATTTTGGCAAGGAACATGGATGGCTACTGTGGGAGAGGCTGCATCTCCGGGATGACTGCGCAGTGAGGAGAAGCCACGAGACCGTTCAGGTCAATGGGATGTAAGTTGAAGTGATCTGCACAACTTCTGGATTACGTCATCTAGAAAGGAGCTGCTGGTCCTCCCCTCCTCTCCTGTCCCCGGCCCCTCCCTACACGCGAGGATGCGGATATGGATGTAGATATGATGCCAAGCCAGCATCAACCATGTAAGTTACTCCCGAAGGTTACTCCCTCGGGATGAGCAGGTCAGAGAAGTAGGACGCAGGGGGAAGCCCGCGTCCTGTAAAATCTGCATTCAACACACAGCTGTGGAAACACTAAGGAAAGGCCGAAGTCAGACACCCTCCGGCCATTCCCTGGCTTGGCTCATCTCTGCAGCTCCTGCTTTTGGAATCCAGAGGTCTTTTCCAAATCCCCGGTTCACCTGAGCCTTCGGGGAGCTGAGTCCTCAGGGTTTTCCACACATAAGGATCCCTCCCGCGCCAGCATCAGGCAGGGTGGAATCCTGAGTGCAGAAAAGAGGACTCGAGCCCGAGGTCTTGCGGCTGCTCAGCCGGGCCTGGCCCCGCCCCAGCTCAGCCCGGTACGATTTGGGGGCGTCTGGCCGGGGCAGTGCGGAGCGCGCTGCCGACGCCCGCCGGGTTGCAGGGACCTGCCATTGTCCGGCAGCGGCAGCGGCAGCGGAATCCGATTTACGGGACGAGAAGGCATGCAAAGCGGAGCGTTTAGACCTTTACGGATCCATTTTCTCTCCGCCCGAGGAACGACGGAGAGGAAGATTGATGACCTTAAGACAAAAGCGCGGGTGCTAACGGGTCGTGGGAGGAGGGGGAGGGCGGGCACGGGGAAGGGCTCACCCAGTCTCCCGAAGGGCAGCCGGTTCCTCTCGCCCAGCATCAGGTTGAACCTGGGGTTGTCGCGCCTCAGCCTCTTCCAGTGGCCGGTGGCGAGCAGCAGCCGCGAGACCTCGGCGTAGACGCTGCTGTTCTCGTCGCGCACCACGAAGGTGTACATGGCGAAGGGCCGTGCCCTCGGGCCGCCCGGGCGCCGCCGCAGGGACCAGCCGGCCGAGGTGGCGGCTCAGCGCGGAACCCGCCCGGGCGCCCGTCGCCGCGCCGGCTCCCGGAATCACTAGGGTCCCGGTGGCGCCGCGCCCCGGCGCCCGCGCGTCAGCCCGGAGGCCGCGCCCCCTCCCCCTCCTTCAACTCCCGGCGCGGCCCCGCCTCCGCCCCGTGATGCCGCGCGGCCGCCCCCGCCCGGCCCGGGCTGGGTTGTGGGGGGCTCTTCGCTGTGGCTCCGCAGCGCGTCCTGGGCCCTGGCGGGGGTCCCCGGTGGCTGGAGGGCGGCCGGGACGAACGCGGCTTTGACGCAGCGTTGGCACTGTGCGACCGAGGGAGACTGGGCGCGTCCCCCTGCGTCCCGGGTCCCAGTCAGGGGGCGGTGCTGGCGGAGGATCCCCCTCCCCGGCGCTTCTGCGCGGCACGCTGCGGCTCTTCCACCCCCGCTGTTCCAAAGGGACGATTTGTGGATAAAAATGAAACGTTCCAACGTTCCGACGCACGTCCCACGTCCGCGGAATGGAAATGGACAAGGCAATTCTAAAATTTATGCAGAAATGCGAAGGTCGAAGAATAACAAAAGCAATCTTGAAGAAGAAAGTTGGAAGACAACACTACCAGAAATCAAGACCTATAAAAGTTATAGTATTCAAATACAAAGCTACAGTAATTAAGAAAGTATGGTTTGGGCACAGGAGAGACAAGTAGACCAAAGGAAAGATACCTATCGATTGATATAGTCACTTGGTTCATAACAAAGGTGACGTTGCAGATCAGTGGGAAAAAGGACGGACTTTTCAATAAATGAAGTTGGCTCAGTAGATGGACATTTGGAAAACAAAAGTTATTTTGACCTCTATCACACACAAAATCAGTTGCAGATTCATTGTGAGCTGATGCATCCAAATATGAAAGGAAAGCAATAAGACTTTTAACAGAAAACACGAGAGAAAATCTTTATGATCTTACACTAGGTGAAGATCTTAAAGAGGGCACAAAAGTCTTCAGGAATAGAGGGGAAAAACTGGTAAATTAGTAACCTAAAAAATAAGAACTCTTACTTATCAAAAGACACCATCCAGAGAAGGAAAAAGAAAGCCAAAGAATGGGATATGATGTCTGGTGTGTGTGTGTGTGTGTGTGTGTGTACATACATATCTGACAGAGGACCCATATTTAGGACACATGAAGAATTATAAATGAATAATTCAAAAAATTGACAAGCCAATTAACAAAAGAAGTGAGCTGGATATTTTAAGGGACAATCCAATAGGTAAGCTCTCAGCACAAGAGAAGATTGGGAGAAGAGTCATAGGAAGACACTAAATAAGGAATATGTTGAGCCAAAAAGCAAGGCCACATCTAATAGTTGCAGGACAGGAGTACAAATGGAAACCATATGTCTAAATGTCTACCGTATGCCTAAATATTTTAAAGTTATAAACCATGCCCATAAGCTGCTAGATAAAGTGTCTGTTTCCCGCCTTGCAAATATATAATGATAAGGATGACCTCGAAGGCCAGAATTTTTAGAATTCTCATATTCATAGACGTTCAATGCCAGAAACTGGAAATACTGGAGGAGATGGCCCTGGCCTCTACCCCTGGCCGGCCCCTGTTTCTTCCCTTCCTTGACTCCATCCTGCAGCATGAGGGGCCATGCATATGTGCATGGGGACAATACAGCCAGGAAATTCAAGCTCCATCTGCTCACCCGGCACTTCCCACAAACAGCTGCAGTTTGGTCACTGCCCAGACCTAGGGGTGTGCACACCACCAATGTCATTGTGTGTGGGAGAATAGACCCTGGGAAGACACTAGAGCAGGCTCAGGAAAAAGAGCTGGGCTATTTGGATGGTGAATTCTGGTTCTCAGGTACCTAGCATAGTCTAAAAGGGGGGCGGGCATATCCCTTTGCCCTCCCAAACATCTTATCCATAAGGAAGGACATGGCTAGAGTGGGTCAGACTGGGAGCCTCTAAAGCAAGGCTCTTTCTTACATGGGGCTAAGGGTCATACTCCTCAGAAACAAGCTTCAGAATCCTCTACTACCCTTTCCCCTCTGTCTGCTCTTTGTGTCCTATACTTGGACACAAAAACAACTCAAAATTCTTTTTCTCTCATCATCTCTAATGTTACCACAAGCACTTCATGCTTTGGGTTTCGCACCTGTCTTCTAGCTGCTCTTCTTACTTTAGTCCCTTTACCTCTCCCGTCTTCCCTGAACATCATTACCAAATTAATCTTCCTAAAACACAGCATTCCTCACATCTACCCATGTATCAAAGATTGCAATGGCTCATTGAAGCCAGCATCCTCAGTTTCAAAGTCATAGCCTTTTGTTAAGTCTTTCCATTGTAACTTTCTTGCCACATTTACCACACTACTTCAGCCAGAGTCTTTGAAGTGCCCTGATTATCATCAAGGTCAAACGGAAGTGTGTTAGATGGAGTTTTAATGTTGAGTGTGTATTAACCCTTCCAAAACTGATGAACCATGTACCAGATGGATCATAAAGTCCCTATTAATCAAAACCTTTAATTAGCTAGCATTTTCTGTCTCACAATTGTGCTGAATAAAATAAGACTGGCCATTTCTTTGGACCAAGGTCTTGGTTGCTCATATCACGTGGGGGGTAAGACTGTGTTCCCCTTCCACAGAGCCTTTTGACACCCCTCTCTGAAGAAGATGCCACTCACATGCTTCTACCCCCAGAAAACCTGCATTTAACAAGTCCTCGTTGCAGACCGTGTTCAAGGCATAGAGGACACAAGACGAAGAAGTCCCTGTCCTCACAGAGCTCTGTTCCTGAGGAAGCTTACATTTTTCTGGATGCTACCTAGAGGAATTTAACTGGAGGAGCAAATATCCCTACAGTTTCTGCTGCTACTGGAATTCTGGGTTGGAGTGACAGTTGTGAGGACAGGAATACCTTCCAGAGACACTCACATCTGAACATGTAGGATGAAGCTGCTCAAGTCCATATGGCACCCGAGTCATTTTCTCCCCCTATTTCCTGTTCTTCTGAGATGCAATAACTCCCACACAGAGATGAAGGAAAGTAGAAAAAATAGAAAAATAATTCAGTGAGTGGCACTCGAAGGACACTGTGAAACCTAGAGTTAAAAGGTGTCAGCGACTGCAAGGTGATGCCCACACCTCCTATCCAGAGACCAGCAATGGAGCCCATACTCTCTTTCTCTCTGGGCCATGTTGCTACAGCGTGGTGCGTGCTGAGAGTTTGCACACAGGATAACAGGTCTGGGAATGACCAACTTAATTAGATATTGGTGGCATCTTTTTTTTTTTTTTTAACGGTGTTAATTACTTGAGAGAGAGTGAACACGGGCTGGCACATGGGTTGGTGGGGGATGGGCAGAGGGAAAGGGGAAAGCAGACTCCCCACTGATCAGGGAGCACTGAGATCAGGATACAACCTGAAGGAAGATGCTTAACTGACTGAGCCACCTGGGTGCCCGGGTGACATCTTTTCAAATGAATAAAAATATTAATAAATATAAGATAGTTTTCCGCATCCCATAAATAACTAGTGGTGCTAAGGAGACAGGAATAGAAGAGGCATTTGAGAGGGGAGAATCATCAGGGAAAATTTCTTAGAAGAAACCAGTTTTGAAGCCAGTCTAGAACGGAAGGAAACTGAGTCCCATCTGTTTTGGCCAAAGGAAAGGCTGAAGGCCACATCTTCCTCTACCCCCTTTATCCCTAAGGCTCATCTGGCTTTGGGTATCCCGAAGGATACATCAACAATTTAACATCAAGGTTTTACATAACTCCTGAGATTCTCTTCTCCTCAGATATTTCTGGGAGGCTGCTTCTCGGGCCAAGCCTCAGCAAGCCTGCTCTGGGGCTCACCAGCCCGCAGGGCTCCTCAGGGTGAATTCTACCCTTCTCTGGGCCATGCTGCCTGGTGTTCTCCCAAAGCTGGAAGGGCCACATGAGTGTCCCCAGTGTCTCTACTGAAAGGGGAAGACTGCCTCTTCATAGAGCTCCCAGTCTTAGAGTAGAGCGAAGGAGTGACTCTTCTACTGTCTTCTCAGTGATCCTACTGAAATTCTCATTTTAGCTCCAAGCCTCCACTCCAAAAACCAGCCCCCCGCTCCTCGAGGCAGATCGCCTCTCAGTCTGTCTGGACTACTGGTTGCAGCCTCGCCTGCTCCATCTTGGGTAGATTCCTAAGAAGTGAATTGCTGCATCCTATGGTATATTTGTGTCTAATTTTTTAGGACGCTACCAAACCTTTTGCCAAAGTGGGTCTAGCATTTTACATTCCCACCAGCAATGCAAAAGAGTCTTAATTTATCTGCATCCTTGATAATACTTGGTATTGTCTTCTAAATTTTTATTTATTGTAAAAAATATTTTATTTATTTAGTTAGTTAGTTAGTTACTTACCTAGAGAGCAAATGAGCAGGGGGAGGGGCAGAGAGGGAGGGAGAGAATCTCAAGCAGACTTCCCGCTGAGCAGGAAGCTTGGCTCCCAGGCTCAAAGGCATGATCCTGAGGTCATGACCTGAGCTGAAACCATGAGTAGGTCACTGAACTGACTGAGCCACCCAGGTGCCCCAAGAATTCTTTATATACTTTGGATACAAGCCTTTTATCATATATATGATCGGTAAATATTTTTCCCAGTTTGTGGCTTATCTTTTCATTTTTAATGATGTCTTTTGTAGTGCAAATTTTAAAATTTCAATGAATTCTAATTTACTGATTTTTTTCCTTTTTATGGATTGAAAGCTATAAATTTCCCACTATAGCCTTAGCTATCTCCGATATATTTTGATCTGTTGTGCTTTCATGGTCACATGATTCAAAAAATTTTCTAAGTTCCCTTGTGATTTCTTCTTTGATCTATAGGCTATTTATTAATGTGTTGTTCAATTCTTAAATATTCAAGGACTGCTCAAATTTCTTTCTGTTGTGACTTTATTTATTTATTTGACAGAGAGAGAGATCACAAGCAGGGGGAGCAGCAGGCAGAAGAAGAGGAAGAAGCAGGCTTCCCGCCCAGCAGGGAGCCCAGTGCGGGGGTCCATACCAGGCCCCTGGGATCATGACCCAAGACGAAGGCATACGCTTAACCAACTGAGCCACCCAGCTGCCCCTCTGTTGCTGATTTCTAATTTAAGTCTACAGTGGTCAGAGAATATACTTTACATAATTCTAATCCTTTTTATTTATTGAGACTTTTATAGCATAGAATGTGTTCTATCTTGGAACTATTCCATGAGTGCTTGAAAAGAATGTGTCTTCTCCAGTCATTGTGTGGAGTGTTCTGTATATGTTAATTAGGGTGCCTTGGTTGAGAGTACTGTTAAAGTTTTCCTAATTTTAACTATTTAAAATTGGATTTTGTATTTTTTAAGTAAACTCTACCCCTATTGTGGGGCTTGAACTCATACCCCAAGATTAAGAGTTGCATGTTCTACTGACTGAGCCATCCAGGAACCCCAAAACTGGGTTTTGAAATCTACAACTATACGTGTATATTTCTCCTTTTAATTCTTTTGGTTTTATTTTCATGTATTTTGTAAGGTCCACTTACACTTACAGTTGTTACATTTTATGACATAGATGTAAGGGCCTGGTTGGCCAGAGGGAGTCATTTTGTGTTTATGCAGTAAACTTAGATTGACCCTATGCAGTAAACTTAGATTGACCCTGCCCCTCCCAGAGGAACTTACTTGCAAAGCCTAGATACAAGGGTGGGTCAGGCCAGGTGAAGACATCCAATCAGTGGAGCGCGCATATATCTACTAGGGTAAGTTGAAATTCAATTGGCCACCCGTATATTACCTAGCAGTTTTTTCTGTGTGTGGCAGACCTAGCATGACTGTGCAGTTTTCTCTGTGTATTGCAATCTCATTGGCCACCTGTGTATAGCCCGGCTAAACTATCTCTATAAAAGTATGTCTGTGAGGCTGGGAGGGGTCGCCTCTTTGAAAGAGACAGCCCTGACCGGTCAGTTTCATTCTCGATGCTTGGCGGGAAATAAAGCTTTGCTTGACCTTTGCTTTGTATCAGTCTCTCTCCTTTGATTATGGACCCTAACAATAGAGACCCTTTTTATCATTTGAAATGTCTCTTTTCGTCTAACAATATTTTTGTCTTAAAGACTACTTTAAGACAGTAACAGAGGTGTGTATATTCAAATTTTTTTAAGGCTGCTAACAAAATGGGTGGCTTAAAACAACAGAAACTGATTCTCTCACAGTTCTAAAGCTGGAAGTCTGAAATTAAAGTATCATCAGGCCATGCTTTCTCTCAAGGCTCTAGGAAGGAATCCTTCCCTGTCTCATCCTAGCATCTGGTAATCGTTAGCAGTCCCTGGTGCTTTCGGCTTATCTCTTTCCAATTTCTGCCTCCACCATCCCATGGCATTCTGTCTCTCTGTCCTAATTTCTCTCCTCTTCTAAGGACATCAGTTATTGAATTAGGGCCTACTCTAATCTAGGATGACCTTATCTTAACTTGATTACATTTTTCAAAGATCTTGTTTTTAAATAAAGATGCTTTTGTAGATTCTGGGTAGAGATGAATTTTGGAAGGACACTGTTCAAACCAGTAAAGCACTTACTCTCTTTTGGTTCCTGTCTGTGAGGCATAGCTTAAACCCATCACTTTACTTCCCACCCATTTGTGTTTTTGAATCAAGTCTGTGTCTCTTGTAGATAGAATTGGGTCTTGCCTTTTTTTTTTTAAGGTTTATTTATTTATTTCAGAGAGAGAGAGAGCACAAGTGTGAGTGGCAGAGAGAGGACGAGAGACTCTCAAGCTGATTCCCCTCTGAGCGTGGAGCCCAAGGTGGGGCTGGATCTCACAACCCTGAGGTGATGACCTGAGCTGAAATCAAGAGTCAGTTACTTAACTGACTGAGCCACCCAGGTGCCCCTGGATGTTGCTTTTTTATGCTGTCAATCTCTGTGTTTAGATCAGGGTATGTAGAGAATTCAGATTTAATATAATTATTGATATTAGCTATACATTTGTCATTTTTCTATTTGTTTTCTATCTTCTCCTTGATTGCCTTCTTTTATGTAAAATAAATGTTTTTAGTATGCTATTTTATTTTACTTTTTAAATTAAGCTCTCTACCCAACATAAGGCTTGAACTCATGACCGTGAGTAGACATGCTCCTCTGCCTGAGCTAGTCAGGTGCCCCTAGTGTGCAATTTTAATTAATTTTTGGTTAACTTTACTGTTTTTAAAAATATTTTATTTTGTGGGGAGTGCCTGGGCGGCTCAGTCAGTTAAGTGTCCAACTCTTGGTTCTGGCTCGTGTCTTGATCTCAGGGTTGTGAGATCAAGCCCCGTTTCAGGCTCTTACTCTCTACACTCAAGGTGGGGCTTGAACCTACAACTCCAAGATCAAGAGTTACATGCTCCACCACCTGAGCTAGCCAGGTGCCCCTTTTATTGTTTTTTCAGTTATCTTCTTGGTGTTTGCAATTGGAATTATAATGTGCATGTTAACTTTGAAAAAAAAATCTGCTGCAAGTTAATACTATTTTAATTCTGGTAAAATAATGAAAATTTGCTTTAATGTAATTCTATTCTCTCTCTCTCCTCCTTCATGCTCTTTTTCTTGTAAATCCAACAATACAGTGTTATAGTTATTTTACATAATCTTATATTTTTAAATCTGTTAAGAGAAAAGAGAAAAATGTGTGTATGGTTTTGATAATAACTTATGTAAGTAACTTTATAGGACTTCTTCATTGCTTTCTGTTGGTTTGAGTTAACATCCAGTGCCATTGCCCTATAGGCTGCAGGATAGTTTGACTTGTGATAAACATAGACTCTCCTGCCTCGGGGAAGTCGCTTTCAATGGTAGTGATCCTGGGTGTCATCATCCACCGCTCCAAACTGAGGGAATCCCTTTCAATGGCAAGAGAGAAACTACTGGTTCTTCTGGACCTCCGTCTCTAGCTGAACCCCTTGTTGATGGCTTAGATGGAATCAGCCCCAGACTGGAATGCCATAGAGCTCCACAACGTCCAGCAAATGCTCATGCATAACCACTCCTCAGATTGTTTTTTTGCCTTTGGTCAACTTCCAGAGTGCTGAAATGGTTGTTTTAGGGCCATTTCGTCCATCTTTGGAGTTGCTTCTGGGGAAGAGGATTTGACCGTCTCCTCACTCAGCTGTTACCAGAAGTCCTGCCTCAGTCACCATCCTTCCCAGCGCTGTTGTCATTAATTCCTTGAACCAAATTCCCTCTATTTTAAATACCTAAAGTGGTCTCTGTTTTCCTGACCAGACACAACTCAAACATAGTAATTTCTAGGAACTTACTAAAAGTCCAGTAATTTGAATAGGAAATAATTCTCAGAAACTTGGTACTATTCATATGCCCCAGTCTTTAGTTTCTTCACTCATAAAGTGAACTTAATAATACTTACCTAATTAAATTATTCTATGGAATAAGTGAACTGATATGTGGAAAACACCTGGGACACAATACAAATTAATATAAATTAAAGTCTATTTTTCCTCTAGTTTAAGCCCCAATTCCTTTTTTGTTCCAAGAAATAGCCAGAATATTCCCTCAGCAAATTCTTGTGAAAATCCACACGAAGGAACTAGAAAGAAGCCAAGTTAATTCAACTGCTCAGTGATTCATCATCTGCCTTTTATTAGCCCTAGTGCCAAATTTCCTTTTTGTTGCCCACAACAAAACTGTCCAAAGACTCATAGTTGAGTTTTATTTTTATGACTGGATTGACTAAAACAAGTTAGCTTTTTTCTCATACTTGAACCTCGTTCTTATTCTTGTGGATAAGCAGGACTTTTAATACTGCAGAAACAGCAGACCCTCTCTAGCTGCATGCATAAATTATGATGTTTGCTTCTTAGCAATTCTGCCTGTGACGTCAGTGGCAGAGTCAGCTAACAGTTGCTGGGCAATGCCACAGTCTTGAACTGTACTGTGGATGTAAATAGATTCCTGTTGCTGAATTAAATAAAAAAAAAAAAAAGACTCAAACTGGGTTTCTTACATTTAGAGTGAATTCGGGGGTCTTCTCTTTGGCTTAGAGAGTGGAAAGTATCTTCTTATCAAGGTAAGCAAAAATGTCCATGTTTTTCTCCCTTGTTGGCTCCCTATGCGTGGCTACACTCTTGTAATTATTGATCAAAAACATTTCAGTACTGGAATTTGTCCATTTGCCCACACGATGCTTGAAATTTCTATATACTATCCTCAAGTTGTCATTCAGCCTTGTGTACTGCCAGGGAAAGGAAGTTTATTTACCTCCAAGTAATAGGACTCGTAGGGTCTTTGAGAATTTTTATTTGAGATGTCCATTCAATCTAAGTGAGAACTTTCTCTTGCCATATGACTTTCATCCCTTGTTCTGAGAAGCTCCATAGAATAAAAGTCAGGCAAAATTTCTTTCTTTGAGGGATCCCTGGGTGGCTTAATCAGTTGGGTGTCTGTCTTTGGCTTGGGTTGTGATCCCAAGATCCTGGGATTGAGTCCTGAGTTGGGCACTTTGCTCAGTGGGGAGGCTGCTTCTCCCTCTGCCTGCAACTCCCTCTGCTTGTGCTCTCTTTCTCAAATAAGTAAATAAAAATCTTGAAAAAATTTCTTTCTTCTATTGTATGTAGTTCTCCAAATAATGAAGACCTCGGTCATGTCTTCTTAATCAGATTAACCACTGCTTAAACTGGTCTTTTTGTCATACAGTTTGCATGAGTGACTCCGTTTTCCTTCCTATTTGCTCTGAACCTGTCTCAGGTGTCCTTCTTTTACTTTTTTTTAGCATGTTGTTGCTAAGCTACAATATATTCTATACTTGTAGGGTCCTGAAAATTACCTCCACTTAGCCCTTTAATACTTTGTAGATTTCTTTCCCACTGTAGAGGTAAAATTAGATGAACATCAAGTCGGAGAAATATTTATACATGTCAGTCAGCATGGGCTCAGATCACGTCATACTTCTGTTCACAGACTGGAAGAGATGGAATCTTTCCTCTTGGAAGACATTGGATCCATGATACAGAACAGGGCCATTGAGAGAATCATCTCCCCAATGACTGTCCAACTTTGCCATCTGATCATTTCGATGGAGAGGAAAGATATGGAAAATGAAGTATTCGCCTCTTTGGAGAAGATGGCAGAGGAATTGGCTCAAGCTAGTGAAGACTTTGTGCAAGTTGCCAAAAGGTAATAATTTCAAGGAACTCCAGCCTTTTTCCCTGACAGGATTGCCAAAGAAGAGGAGTGTTAACTAGAGCCTGTTATAGTCTCCTTAAATGCTTTGGAAAGAAGTCAGTTGGGAAAATAAATCAGTATAACATAAAGCAAACCTAGTTAATATATTGTTACTTATTAGTTGGGGTATACTTTTTTAAAAAAAATTATTTATTTGAGAGAGAGAAGGGAGGGACAGAGGAAGAGGGAGAGAGAGAACCTCAGGATGGAGCCTGATGCGGGGCCCAATCACATGACCCTGAGGTCATGACCTGAGCCAAAACCAAGAGTCAGACACTTAACTGACTGAGCCACCCACGCATTCTGGGGGATACTTTCAATATACAGTCATTTCAGGATTAGTTCCGTTTTGCACTAAGAAGCCATTTAATGTTCTATCAAGAGGTTTCTTGATTCTTTCTTTTTTACAGGTTATTCTGTATGGTAGAGATAAGAATTTTCAGAGTTGTCTCAACAGGATTTTCATTATCTATTGTTTATTATCTGCCTGATATTAGCAAACCTGAATGCAAATTATTTCCATATTAAATTTAGTTCCAGGGTCCACATAAAAAGAGCCAGTTATAACAGCAAAACTAAATTCTATAAATGAAACAGAGGTAAATACTGCAACAAAAGATTTACATTTCACTGTCCCAATCAACATACGCACAGCAGCTAGACTGCCTGTGTTTGAATGCCAGCCCCAACCTCTTGCTGCTTGTCTAGCCGTGGTTAACATCTGAAATCTCTGGGTGCCTCATCTGGGTAGGTAGAGGAAATAACCAAATCTCCCTCACAGGACCGTCATCAGTGTACGAGAGTGGACTGCCCAAGTCACTGAGCACAGTTCCCAACATACGGTGGCTGATGACCAATTGCTTCATATAGATCTTTACAATAAAAAGAGGCATCATAAATATTTCTCGCTCTCTCTCTCTTTTAAGATTTTATTTATTTATTTAAAAGAGAGACAGAGTGGGTAAGAGAGGGAGACAAAGGGAGAGAATCCCAAGCAGGCTCCCAGGCATGGGGCTGGACGCCACAACCCTGAGATCATGACCTGAGCAGAAACCAAGAGTCGGTCACTTAACTGACTAAGCCACTCGGGTGTCCCAGTATTCTTCTCCCTCATCCAGTAAGTATTTATTCACCACGTGGGAAGGGGGCAGGTCCTATCCTAAGTGCTGAAATGAGTAAGTGAATAGGACGTTCACAGTTCCTGCCTTCAGGAGCAGGGGAGCAAACAGAAAAGAAAAACATACAAACACGTAACTAGGGGTGCCTGGGTAGCTCAGTCAGTTAAGCATCTGCCTTCGGCTCAGGTCATGATCCTGAGGTCCTGGGATCAGGCCCTGCCTCGGGCTTCCAGCTTGGCGAGAAGCCTGCTTCTCCCTCTCCCCCCTACCCCCCCGCTTGTGTTCCCTCTCTTGCTATCTCTCTCTCTGTCAAATAAATAAATAAAATCTTTTACTTTACTTTTTTTCTTTGAAAGATTTTATTTATTTATTTGACAGAGATCACAAGTAGGCAGAGAGAAGGAAGCAGGCTCCTTGCTGAGCAGAGAGCCCAATGCAGGGCTCAATCCCAGGACCCTGGGATCATGACCTGAGCCGAAGGCAGAGGCTTTAACCCACTGAGCCACCCAGGCACCCCAAATAAAATCTTTTTAAAAAAGCACATAACTACATCAAGAAGGAAAGAACAAATATATAAATAGAAAAATGGGAAAAAGGTATTTCACTGAAGAAGAAATTAAAATGAATTTTTTAAATGAAAAATATATTCAATCTTAGACTCAGTAATTCTATTTATTTATTTATTTATTTATTTTGAAAGAAAAAGAGAGAGATAGAAAGAGAATCTTAAGCAGGCTCCATGCCCAGCACAGAACCCAACATGGAGCTCGATCTCCTGACCCTGAGATCATGACCTGGGCTGAAACCAAGAGTCAGACTCTTAACCAGCTGAGCCACACATGCGCCCCAGACTCAGTAATTCTTTTACCAAACAGTTTAGCAAACAACAAAATGCAAATTACAATGGTAAGATACTATTTCTCTGACCCCACATAATTAAAAACTGTGACCAAGCAGAAACAAGCTAAATGCCCTTGTCCAGTTAAGCATGATACAGCTTTATGATGAAACCTAAAACACAAAACAGATGCTAAAATTGTTGATGAACATTAGCTAATTAGGGGCAATCCGTAGCATTGCTTTATGTGGAGAAGCTGGCTACCAAAGAAAAATGTTAAGCTAATAGAACTAGAATTGATACTGACAGAGCGTGCAACTGTCATAACAACTCTTCCAGGCAAGGGTCACCTGCGGATGTTGAATTGGTGGGCAAAGGTTTAAGAGGAGCAAGATATGTTTATTGTCTCAAGATGTCTTCTGGCAAAGGTTTTTATTAACTACAAAGGGGACAGTAGTGGTTTTAAGGAAGAGAAGCCTGGCAGGTGTAATCAAAGTTAACATCACTATATTGGGAGAAAAACACAATGTACCTGCTGATGTGGTGCCCGGCACCATTGTTTGGAATCAATTCCCAAATTGTATAACGAGAATCTATTCGTGAAACGGACAATAACTACGAATAACTGGCTTGTACTCGTCATAAAATGTCAGGAGTCAAGACAAAAAGCCTCAGGAACTGTTCCAGAGTAAAGGAGACTGAGGGGACCTGAATTAGTTTCCTGCAGGGTTCTCACAAGGGACCACCAGCTTAGGGACCTAAAACAACACCAATGTGTTGTCTCACAGTTTTGCAGGTTGGAAATCGGTGGGCTTGGCTGGTTCCTCTGTTTGGGGTCTCACAAGCCAAAATTGAGGACTCTTATGTAGAGGATCTGGGAAGAATCCACCTCCAGGCTATTCAGGGCATTGGCCAAAGCCAGTTGCTTGTGGTGATGAGAGTGAGGAATCCATTTCCTTGCTGGCTGTCAGCCCGAAGCTGACAGTCTTTGCCCTTCAAGTCTGCCTACATTCCATGTGTCCCCTCCAGTGATGGCAGGTCAAGTTCCTCTCATACTTCAAACTTCTCTGACTTCTCCATCTGCCTTCTTCTATTTTTAAGGGCTCATGCGAGTACACTGGACCCACCTGGGTAGTTCAGGATACTCTCCCTGTTTTGAGTTCAGGTGGTTATTAACATTAGTTACTTTCCCAAAGCCTCTTCACCGCAGTACCAGATTAACACATGATTGACTAGCTGGGGGATGGGAATTTGGGGGTGGGGGAGTGCATTTAGAATTGCCCACCACAGGGGGCGCATGGGGGGCTCACTGGGTGGTTCGGCTCAGCAGGGAGCCTGCTTCCTCCTCTCTGCCTGCCTCTCTGCCTACTTGTGATCTCTGTCAAATAAATAAATAAAATCTTAAAAAAAAAAAAAAAAAAAAGAATTGCCCACCGCAGGACTTGACGGTTAAATTTCATGCATGTTCTCAGACTGGGGACAACTAGCAAAATTTGAATATTGATTTTGGATTAGATAAGAACATTGTACCAATGTTTAATTTCCTGATTTTGATGATAGTTTTGAAAGTTAATGTCCTTGTTCTTAGGGAACACGCATTGAATCATTTTGGGCTAAAGGAGCATGGTATCTGGAACTTTCTCTACACACACGCACACATGCACACAGACACAAAGAGAAGAGAGAATGATAAATGTGGCAAAATGAGAACAGTGAGTGAATCTGGTTGAAGGAAATATTAGAGTTCGTCATATAATTTTTGCAACTTTTTTGGAAGTTTGAAACTATACAAAAATTAAAAATTACAAAAATATTGTTGAAAAATGTCCATGCTCAAAAGTCAACTGAATTAGAAACAAAGAGGATTCAAAGTGGTACATGAGCCCTCAATAAATTAAAAAGGGAATTACCATGTGGTCTAGCAACTCCACTTCAGGGTATATATGCAAAAGAATTGAAATAGCTAACAGATATTTGTACACCTGTGTACAAATATCTTTTTTTTTTTTAAGATTTTATTTATTTATTACACAGAGAGAAAGAGTATGAGAGGGTCAGGAGGAGAAGCAGACTCCCCGCTGAGCAGGGAGCCTGATGTGGGACTCGATCCCAGGACCCTATGATTGTGACCTGAGCTGAAGGCAGACACTTAACCAACTGAGCCACCCAGGCGCCCTAGCATGATTTTCAATAGCCAACAGGTGGAAGCAACCCACGTGTCCATCAACAGATGAAAGCATAAACAAAATGTGGTGTACATATCCAGCGGAATATTATTCATCTTACAAAGGAAGGAAATTCTGACAGCTGGGATGAACCTTGAGGACTTTATGATAAGTGACATAAGCCGTTCACAAAAAGACAAATACTGTGTGATTCCACTAAGATGAGCCACCCACAGTAGTCACATTCACTGAGACAGAAAGAATGATGGTTGCCAGGGAAATAAGCAAGAATAGGGGGGATGGGGAGTTAGTGTTGAATGGGTACAGAGTTTCAGTTTGGGAAGATGAAAAAAGTTCTGGAGAAGGTTGGTGGGGATGTTTGCACAGCAATGTGAATGTACTTAATGTCACTCTAATGGTACACTTAAAAATGGGTAAGCTGGCGAATTTTGTTAAATTTGTTATATATTTATATACATTTGTCATACGTATTTCAAATAGATACATATATTATATATATTTTAACACACATATACAAAAAATACAGAGCCGAAGACTGCATATATGGGATTGGACTCCAAATACGTAAAAAGAGAAACATTCACAGAAAGAAACTTGCTGGAATATTTATAATAATGTACCTAAGTGTTTTATAGTAATTTAGTACTCTTTGGTACATTTCAAGTTTTTTTTTTTAATGCAATGCATTTATAACTCCCCCAAAAAAGCACACAAAATTTTGGGAGTAGGTAAGCTTTTTTGTCTGTTTCAGTATGAATGTCTTTGTTGTATGCTCTGTTTTGAGCAAATAAATTATTTATAAAGAGAATTATCCATGCTCATGACCATGGGAAATGGTCCAGCTCACCCATCAGGACAGTACTGCAAATAATTCATATTCTGACTTGGGTTTGGCTCCATTGGCTTTCAGGGCAGCTCCTTAAGCACTGCTCAAGATAGGCCAAAAGGAGACAGTCAGCACAAAACGTGGTTAAGTGTTTGGCTGGCAAGTTCCTCTGTCTCTGTCTGCCAGGTAAGCTCTCAGGAAGCCAAAAGAACTTGCCACATCAGTGGACTGGTGTTGGCAGGAAGCTAGGGCTTCAGAGAAGACCCCACAAGAAGAGGTCAATACAAGTATATGTTTCCTTTTGCTTAAAAATGTATTTTATGAGGAATATTTAGAAAATATGAGTGCAATGAGGAAAAAAGTAATTGCCCATAAGCCTCCTACCCAAAGATAACCACTGAGAACATCTTGGTACATATTGTTTGCAGGGAGTTTCCCTTTCTCTCTCTCCTTTGCACTTCCTCTTCCCATCCTGTTTTCTTTCCCCATCTCTCCCTCATCCTGTGTAAGTCAGTCTGTCTGTCTGACTATCTATCTCATACTCATATGAGATATAAGACAGATATGAATCCTGACTCCCTGTCTCCACAATATGTCCACTTACCTGTTCAACCCAGGAGTACTCCTATGTAACCGTAGGAGAAATAAACTGACTAACTAGAGAGCAGTATTCCTGTGTAGTTCTTACTGTCTTTAACCTGCCCCTAGCCAGGAAAAATACTGTTCTCCAAAGTTACTTAGGTTAGTTCTTCCCCATCCCTCTTGGAGTTGTTATGTTACCCATCTGTATTCATATTAGTTTTGTACTGTTGCATTACAAATTGCCACAGTCCAGGGGTGCCTGGGTGGCTCGGTGGGTTAAAGCCTCTGCCTTCGGCTCAGGTCATGATCTCAGGGTCCTGGGATCAAGCCCCGAATCAGGCTCTCTGCTCAGCGGGGAGCCTGCTTCCCCCTCTCTCTCTGCCTGCCTCTCTGCCTGCTTGTGAGCTCTCTGTCAAATAAATAAAATCTTTTTTAAAAAAATTGCCACAGTCTAAAATAACACATATCTATTATCTCCCAGTGTCTGTGGGTCAGGATTTGGTCCACTGCTTTGAGTCTCAGCAGACGGGGTGAGCTGTGTGATGGAGGTGGTGGCTGGGGCTGCAGTATCTGGGGCTTGGATCCCTTTTCTAAGCTCACTGGTTGTTGATAGAATTGTTCCTTAGGGCTGCAAAACGGAGGCCCTGACATATGGTCCTCTCCACAATGTGGCAGCTTGTTTCTTCAAGGCCAACCGGAGAGTGTTCTTGCTGCCTCAAATCTGTCTCTTCAAGAAGGACCCGCACACCCTCTTTTGAATGCTCACCTGATTTTGTCAGGCCCACCTAAGATATTCCCCTTTTGATTAACCAAAGCGAACTGATTAGAGACCCTAATTACACCCCCCCAAAATTCTCCTTTTCCATATAGCATAACTTGATCATAGAATAACATCCCATCCTATTTTTAAGTCCCACCCACATGTAAGGGGAGGCCATTATACAGGTGTGCGCACCATGGAATTAGAATTTTGGGGCCATCTTAGAATTCTGACAACTTTATTAATAGTTAGATTCCTTTTCATATTTCATTTTGGGGTTTCCCCCCACATGCCAGTTAATTTTAACACGTGTATTTTCTCAGGGGCTCATGGGTGGCTCATTCAGTCATCAAACTTTTGTTCTCAGCTCAGGTCTTGATCTCAGGGTTGTGAGTTCAAGCCCCATGTTGGGCTCCACACTGGGAACAAAAGGTAGCATACTGTAGACATTGTTTGCACTCTAATTATTTTTTTTAAGATTTTATTTATTTATTTGACAGACAGAGATCAGAAGTAGGCAGAGAGGCAGGCAGAGAGGATGGGAAACAGGATCCCTGCTGAGCAGAGAGCCCGACGCGGGGCTCGATCCCAATCACGACCCAAGCCAAAGGCAGTGGCTTTAACCCACTGAGCCACCCAGGCACCCCTCTAATTATTTTACTTAAGAATATATCGTGGAGATCACACATATCACTTCATAGAAATTTTCTTTGCTTTTTTATATAATAGCATACCACTCCGTTGTGTGTATGAGTATACCATAATTTATTTAACCACTTTCCTATGAATGGGCATTTAGGTTCCCAATATTTGAAGTTACAAACAATGTGGCAACAAATAACTTTGTGCACATTTACTTTCATATTGTTGGAGGTGGTAGTTTCCTGGTAGTGACATTGCTGGATTAAAATATATCACATATTATATATTGAATATATTGAAATCTATAATATGGGTTTTAAAAAATTATTTATTTATTTGCCAGAGAGAGAGAGAGAGAGAGCACAAGCAGGGAGAGCAACAGGCAGAGGGAGAAGCAAGGAACTGAGCAAGGAACCAGATGTGGGACTTGATCCCAGGACCCTGGGATCATGACCTGAGCCAAAGGCAGACACTTAACCAACTGACTGTCCAGGCATCCCTATATAATAGGTTTTTGTAACATATTTTGGGACTGTATTATTAACCCAATACTCACATACAGTATTAAGTGGTAAAAGCAAAGTGTACAATGCAAAGCTATATTACCAGGTTTATAAACATTGGTTATATTATATAATCTAAAGTTATTACTGTCATATATACTGAAAATATCTTTTCCCGGCTTGCCATGTCATTTGACTTAAAAAAATTATTTTGCTATGCAAATTAAAAAAAATTTATGTAGTTAAATTTATCAACCAATTTTTATTGCCTTTGAATTTTTGAATCATAGTAACAAAGGTGCCCTATACCAAGATTAAAGAGGCATTCATTGGTGTTTTCTTCTAGTACTTGTATGGTTTTGACTTTACATTAGATTCCTTAATCCACTCAGAGTTCAATCTTGAATGTATATTTTTTAAAAAAGATTTTATTTATTTATTTGACAAAGATCACAAGTAGGCAGAGAGGCAGGCAGAGAGAGAGGAGGAAGCAGGCTCCCTGCCTAGCAGAGAGCTCGATGTGGGGCTCTATCCCAGGACCCTGGGATCATGACCTGAGCTGAAGGCAGAGGCTTTAACCCACTGAGCCACCCATGCGCTCCTTGAATTATCTTAAAATAATAATCTGACTATGTTTTTCTGATGGCTATTCAGTTTTCCCACTATTTATTATAAATTTATTTGCCCACTATTTATTATAAAGTCTATGTTCACCCAAATAACTTGAGCCACCTTTATTTTTTGATGTGGGGGATAATTTTGAAAAATTAGCTACAGTACATTATGAATGAAAAATTTTAGCTCTTCTATGAAGTATTGTCTCCTTCTAGAGAAAGTTCAATTTATTCTGGTGGGCAATTAACATAGGGAAATGTCACACCCAATCAAAGCCTTGAGACGATTCAGGACTAATTTCACTCTTTGTACGAAGATAATTATTTCTGACTTGTTCTTATTCCCAAGGTGTAGCCTTTTGGGGTCTCAGCTAAAATCCTGGGGGTGTTCATCAGGTTCCCTTCACAACAAGACCCAAACTCAAATTTTTGTTTTCTCAGAATTGTGTTACAGCTGCCATTTTGTAATGGCTTTTCTGTCTTTTGGCCTGTGTTACTCAGGGATAAGTCCTGGTTATCTTGGCTGTTCTCTGGGTTTAGTATACTGTTTTATTCATCTTTTATAACTGTTCTTGATGAGCAGGTTACTCTGATACTCTCATGACTTGACACAAAAGCTTGAGAATGTTTATAGTTATCCCTTCAATCATGATCTGAAGGATTGCCAATAATACAATTCAAACCAGAGAGCAAAAGCAGAAAGATAGAAGTCATGCATGAAGAAACAGTAGAACTGGAGGACAGATCCAGGAGACCCAGCTTGCAAATAATGGAGCTTCTAGAAAGAGAAAAATGAAGACATTGAGGAGAAGCAAAACTTCAATAATAGAAGAAAATTTCTCTGAGCCTGTTAATGACCCAAATCTGTCCACAGAAACTGCTCCCTCGGTTCTCGGTGAGACTGTGGAGAAAAGATATATCTAAAGCATAGGTGGTAAAATTCCTGAACTCTAAGTACATTCAGACACAGGAAACAAGAATTACTCACAAAGGAGAATCAACTAGACTGGTATCATATAGACTGGCCTCAGATTTCTGACCTGTACCTCTAGAGGCCAGAAGGTGCTGGAATCGAGTCTATGGGCTACTTGGAGGAAAGGATCACCACAAAGAATGGTCACTTACCATTATATTTCCTGCACCCCCCACCCCCAATGCAAGAAGGACATAAACAGTGCAGATGTGCAAAGACGTGGTGACTATTACCACCATGTACTCCAATTCCAGAAACCATGAAAATCAAGAAAAATAATGATTAACAACACTACACAGAAACCCACAAACAGAAACCACAAACAGAGACTTCAAGGTAAGGGAAGATGAAAAAGCCAAGAACTTTGTACAGGACAGTAGGATCGTATCTTGGAATGCCTTGATGATCAAAATTCTTGGAAGAGAAAATGCAATGCTAAGCGAAATTCCAACTGTAGCTTCAAATGAATAACATTAAACTATCTCAGCCGAATCTGAAAGTAGGGATAGGAGTTCGGGCTGAGGGGAAGAGAGGAGCATGTTCCCCAGGTCTCAAGGAAAAGGGAGGCGCGCAGGGAAATCTGACAGGTCATGACAGGTGTCTACTGACCTCTGTGTGAAGCACTTTGGACTCAAGCTTATATTGGGATATAGCCATTGAAATTTCCTTAACACAGTGCTCCACAGCCTCAATTAACATTGACAGGCCTGATGTTCGATAGCTTTGTTTCTCTCCTCTCCTTTTGACATTGGGAAGTGAGAAAGGCCAGGAGGCCAGGCTGCATTGGGGAAGGTCCCAGCTCTGCAACTGAACAGCTGACAGGATGTGGCGAGTCCTATTTACGGGCTGAGCGGACTGCATGTCAAGTGCAGCTGAGGAGTATGTTCTCCAAAAGGAGTGAAAAGTAAAATAAGGGAAGGAGACGGCTGTCACACATTCCTCGCCCTTAACGTTTCAGCATTTCGACATGCTGGGTTGTTTGGCTTATCCTAGTCTGCACGAGGGGAACTCAAGGGTTGCTGGGATGTTTGGAACAGGCTGGGATGAAGGGGCTTTGAAATCAGCTGCCACTATGTAAGGGACCAAAAGCAGAGAGGAGATTCTCAGTGACTACCCCAGCTGGCACTCCTGTGTTCTCTCAGCCTACATTTCCAAAGGCACAGAGCTCAGCTTCATTTACAAAGAATAATCACAAGGGGGCCAGAAGACTTGTTCTGCTCTGTGTAATCAGGGATTACTGTTGAAAGGGAAATGTTTGCATCACATGAAAACAGTTGCTGTGGACATCTGTGTTCATGGAAATTGATTTTTGTTATGTAAAACCTTTCCTCTTGATAACATGGATTGAAATGAGATTCTAGAGATTCTTTCTTACAAAAAGAGGCTTTGGGTTTTTGTGTAATTATACATGTTCAGTGCAGAGAAAATGAGGACAATTCAAAAAGGAATGAAGCATATTTTTATTTTAAAGATTTTATTAATTTATTTGTCAGATAGAGAGAGAGAGAGAGGGCACAAGCCGGGGAAGAGGCAGGCAGAGGGAGAAGCAGGCTCCCAGCTGAGCAGGGAGCTTGATGCGAGACTGGATCTCAGAACCCTGGGATCATGACCTGAGCCAAAGGCAGATGCTCAACTGGCTGAGACACCCAGGCATCCCAATGAATGCCTGGCTATAATGCCAAGCTATAACCACAGTTTGATGATTATCCATCTAGATAGATAGTTCTTTATGTAGATATGTACATAGCTGAAAACTCATGAGATCTTGCCATACATGCTATTTTATAATTTGCTTTTATTTACTTAACAATATGTCTTGGAGAGGCTTTTATCACCATTAATATACACCTACCTTACCATTTTAAGAGCTCCATAGTACTCTGTAAATTCTATGTATCATAATCTGCTTATGGGTATGTTTCTTTTTTGTATCATTCCATTCATGGACATGTCTGTATTGCTGCCTGAAAACATGTCTGTCCAGGCTGGCAGAAGACCCTGCAGAGGAGTGGCTCTGGGAGGAAATGGGGCCTACTGCTGAGTCTCTGAACCTGTCTGGGAGGACCATCATGCTGGTAGCTCAGAAGCTCCATCTTCAGCCTGAATGTCACAGCCACCAGGAGGAGCTAGTGACTACAGCTCAGCAGATCTTGGTGGATACTACCAAGGTGAGGCTCATATCAGACCTGGTTAGCTGGTTAGTGGGACATAGCTCATTGCAATGAACCATGGGATGCGCACTTCATTCCCACAGTGGATGACCTTTGCAGAGAAATCCCCTACCCAAGCTTCCAGTAAGATCACAGCACGACTTCATTACCAATTTAATAAATGCTAAATGTGGAAGATGCCATAGAGAGCCAGTAGACCTACTAAATTAGGGTCTATGGTCTTTTTTTTTTTTTTTTTAAAGATTTACTTATTTATTTGACAGAGAGAGACACAGTGAGAGAGGGAATACAAGCAGGGGGAGTGGGAGAGGGAGGTGCAGGCTTCCCACTGAGCAGGGAGCCCAATATGGGGCTTGATCCCAGAACGCTGGGATAATGACCTGAGCTGAAGGCAGACAGTTAACAACTGAGCCACCCAGGAACCCTGGGGTCTATGGTCTTAAACACATATGTACCTCCTTACCCCCCACACTTGGTTTATCAACCTCTAATAAAAAGGTGTCACTGAGGGGTTCATTTTTCACCTGGCTCATGGCCAGGAGCTCTGCGGGGAGAGCCTGCTGAAACCTCTGTGAGTCTTAACCTATTTGGCAAATGTGGCTCCAAAATGAAAGCTTTCCTGGAAGGATCTTGGGGGCGGAGGGCAGGATAACCTCTTGGCTTCCAAATACTCCCCATTTTCCTGACATTCCACTGTATGGCACAACTCTTGTAAGGTGGGGC
Organism: Mustela erminea; assembly: GCF_009829155.1. Classification (NCBI taxonomy): domain Eukaryota; kingdom Metazoa; phylum Chordata; class Mammalia; order Carnivora; family Mustelidae; genus Mustela; species Mustela erminea. Next base: position 104,704,216 of record NC_045620.1, read on the forward strand.
ATTGTTCCTGAGTAGGATCTCTATGTCTTAAACATTACAATATTAACATTCATCGTTAAACCTTTAATGATGGGGGTAATTCCTTGGGGACGGCATTGGCAACTTAACAGACCCTCATTAAAGTGAGACTGGAAATGGGGCGATGTGAGAGGCAAAGCCATAAGGCTTTTGGGCGCCTGCTGATGGGAGGAGCATAGGGGAAGAAGGGCCGTCTGTTGGAAGTGTTTGGGTACCTGCTCTGTCACTTCCTAGACAGGCCATTTCTCCAGCCCCCATCATCCTCATCCAAATAGTAAGTCTCTCCTATAGTCCCTCTTATAGTCCTCCCAACAGTAGGTCCCTCCTAAACACTTGCCCCTTAGTTAGGTGTCAGTTACCACATAGACAGTTGACTGCTCCTCTTCTAACCTAGAGATGCCCACTCCAAACCCAAGTTTGACCTCCCATTAAATGGAGCTCAAATTTAGGAAGCCTCACATTTTCAGCCAAGCCAAGTATTTACTTTAAAGGTCACTCCTAGATACCTCGCGTTGTTTTGTTTTGGCCCTGAGATTCTATACTCTGCAGCCTTGGGATGTTGGGGGGAACGTCTATTCGTAAAACTGGGGCGGGGTGGGGGTAGGGAAGCAGCTGCCGCTGTCTGCTGTCGCTCCTGGAACGTGCCAGCGTTTTTAAGCACACCACCCCCACCATCTGTCCGAACAGGTCCTGCTCCTTGAAGACGCGGTGATGGCGAGGAAGATGGTGCAGGCGGCGGGGTGGTGCCTGACCTGCCTGGATGCGCTGGAGTACGGGGAGGACGCGGCCTCGCTGCGCGGCCCCTTCGCGGACCTGGCCTCGGCGCTGCTCCGCCTGGGCGGCCTGACAGCGCGCCGGCTTGGGGAGCACCTGGGCCGCGCTGGCCACCTGCTGCGAGGCTGTGTCCTCGCGCTGCTTGAGGCCGCCCGCGGCCACTTGCAGCGTCCGCGCGACCCGCAGCTGGCCGCTTCCCAGCGCCACACTTTGGCCCAGACCAGGAAGATCCTCGGCGAGCTCCTGGCGCAGCTGGAGCCCCGAGCAGCGGCCCCAGCGGCCGGTGCGCTCACCTGGCGCCTGCGGCGACTGCGCGAGCTCTTGGCGGCGCCCGCGCCGGAGCGCATGCGCGGCGGCCCAGAGGACGCGCTGCTGGCCGCAGTGTTGTGGCACTGCATGCGCCTGGCCGCCTGCTCAGCGCCACCCGAGAGGCTGCGCCTGGTGGCCCCCTGCGGCCAGCTGCTGGAGCTGCTGGGCGCCCGGCGCCTGGGTCGGATCCAGGGGCCTCCCGGGAACCCGGAGCCAGGGCGGGAGTGCGCGGCGCTGCAGGCCGCGACCGAGGCCCTTGCCCAGGGAGTCCGGGCTGGGCTGCTGCACCAGATCCTGGACACGTTCACTGACACGCGAAGTGCCCTTCAAAGACTAGTCCAGACCGCCTTGGCTGCTCGTCCATTCGGATCCCCGTTCCATGCTGAGGCCTTGTCGAAGAAACTCCAGCTTTTCCATGTTGCTTTCCATGACCAGGCCAAGCAGATGCTCAGAGTGGCTCACTTGGTTTTGGTTTGCTGCCCCCGACAACAAACCGGCAAAGACATGGAGGTCGCCATGGCAGGACTTTGGGGGCTTGTGGTCAGAGCACAACAACTTTTTTCACAAAGCCCCCAAGGGTCTGGTCTGGACTGGAGCCCTGCTGCCTTGCAGGCCCTGCTTCATGCATGGACCAAGGCCTCGGAAGGCCTGTTGGCATGTTTCGATGACGTTCTCCGTATTCCTGAGTTCCTGAGTGTGTCCATTCAGGAAATGACCAACCACTTGGACTTGTTTACATGGGCTTTGAGGAGTGGAGATTCCAAAGAGTTTCCCGGCCTTGTGGCATATTTACAGGGTCGAGCCACACACATAGTGCAGGTGATGAGCAGGTATGTGGACCAACATCGAGATCCCATTTTCCGGAATGGCCTGAGAGTCCTGATCCAGCAGCTGGAGCAGTCTTCCCTGTTCTTGAGTGCAGCTGCTGAGTGCTGTTCAGGTGCGCACAACGCTCAGAGCACAGATGCGTTTCTAACCATGGCAAAACATCTGATCTCTTCAGCCCAGAGCATCCAAGAGGGGCTGGATGGGACTAACCACCCAGATATCCTCAGCCCTCTCCGGAACCAGGTCCAAAGGTTTGACCCCACTAAGAAACGACCTTACTTTTTTCTCCCCAGCCTTCAGGACTCTACAGATCCTGCACCCAAACACCAGGAGGAACCTCAGTTGGAGAAAAGCAACTCAGGCACTTCCTATCCACCGAGGGACAATCTTTCTTGCTCCCTGATTCCTGACACCCATCCACAGAGGAGGGAATCTCTGTTACCAGCCATCAGCAAACTCATCCTTGATGTAGAGAGCCAGGGCCACCAGGCAGTGACCTCAGCTAGCACCAGCTTGCAGGAGCAGGAGGCAGCTGTGGATGTACCTCAAGAGGCCCTGGCTGGGGAGGGACCAGTGGGGTCAGAGACGATGCTTGGATTCCAAGAAACCCCAACACTAGCACCTTCTGTTACTGACCTAGCAAAGGAGCTAGCACACTGCACAACTGCTAGAAGTGATGGGCTTCTGGAGAGACCCAGGGAAACTGGGCAGGATTTGGTGGCCAGGGCTGGTGACTGGTACCTTTTGTGTCAACAGCTACTTTGTCGCAACCCAGCAGCTGATCTTCCAGGGAACATGGCAGTGTTCATGGAGCTTCAGCAGAATTTAGCCTCAATGGTTCAACTAGCAGCCAAAAGTGGGCCTGTGGGCTTGAGGAAGAAGGACCATGCCTCGACTGGGCATCCAGAAACACTTTTACAAATGCAAGGCAGATTCGAGGAGGTAGAGACCCAAGCTAAACAGCTGTTGGACAAGATTCTGGCTTCTGATGGTCTTCAGACCCCTAAGTCATACAAGGAGAGCATGGACGATGGGTGCCTTCTATGGTCAGTGGCTGTCCAAGACCTACTCCAGTGCATGGAGAGACTCAGCAGGAGACAAGGCCTGTTCTTATTGCCCCTGCGACAGGCCGTGAAGGACCAGCAGGGACTGCAGGAAGGGTTGGCCCAGGCAGCAGATGGTTCTCAGAGGCTACAAGAGGCTGCCAGGCTGTCTAGCCTCCTGTGTGGGGATGTGCATGTAAAAGGTGAGGTCTCCTTTTTGCTCAGGGAAATTCACGTGCTCACAGATGCTGTGCTGGATGTGGCCAAGATCCTGGTCTCCTCCCCCAAACCATCTCCCAGCCTGTCAACACGCTTTGAACTTCTCTGCTTGGAGCTATCCTTTCAAGCCAAGGCCCTGACAGGCCACCTCAGCATCATCAATGCCAACTATGAACATGCCTTCCAAGATGCTGTCTGTCCAAGCCTCCCTATCTGTGAAGAACCTCAGACCAGACCAGAAAGCTCCCTGGAAAGAATGGTGTCTGCTATCCAAGCTGCACAGGGAATCGTGGCAGGAAGTCAGGAGTCTGGGCCCGGCCAGGAAGATCTTTTTATGGCTCTGGAGAGCATTCTCATCCTTACCAAGGAGGTGGCCCAGAGGGTCCCAGTACTCCAAGAACTCCCAGAAGAGTGGAGAATGCACACCCTGGACTGGCTTCAATGGGAGTGGGCAGCCAAGGCCCATTGTGCTGTAGCCCAGCTCCAGGCCTGGAAGGGTGGTCACACGGAGGCCTGGAGACTCCTGGCCCAGTGCCTGAAGCCCATTGAGGAGACAACAGTGATGAAACCCAGGGAAGAACAGGACGCTGCCCAGCCCCAGCTCCGCTGTGACGAGGGTGCATCAGGAGCTTTTGCAGTGGGTAGTGTGGATTCTCAGGGTGCTGCCCCCCAAAATACCCCAGGGATATCAGCAGGGACCTGGGCTGCCGATCCAGCCATCCCTGGGACAATCGCGGCAGAGCCGGAAAAGGTAGGGTAGCCAGCATCTTTCTTTCTCCCCCACCACAGCCCTCCTTCTAGTAACCACAGGCCACTGCCAGGTTCCAGAAAAAGCTGTCTTGGTGCCCACTTGTGTAATTCACATCTGGCAGGCAGTAGAGAGTAGCGCAGCCTTTGGAATCTGAGATCAGGAGTCTCACTGCCCGGGGCTCTGCCTGCCTCCAGCATTTCATAGCTCTGAGACCTCACCGAAGCTTCTGAGCTGGGTTGGGAACATTGATGTTCTTCTGGCAGAGGGTTAACGAAAGCTTCCATGTAAAATCCTCACACTTGCCTGGAGGGACATAGAAAGTGTCCTTCCTCTACAAAGTGGCTGTGATTGTGGACCTCTGTGAAGCTTTTCCCCATTGCCCCGACTGGAAGTGGTTCCCCTCGCTGTGACCGATAGCACCCCTCCTGTGGGTCAGACTGCCTTGTGCCGCCTTGGCCTCTGAGATCTTACCTCCCCGCCCCAGTCGAGGTTCTTCTGTTGGCAAATGGTAGGGACCCAACTTGATGCAGCCTAGGCAGAAAGTTTGTCGGAAGGGTGCTGGGTCTGTTGGACACCTTCCACACGGAGACATTTCCAGACAGGACATTCTAGGGCACCAGACAGAACATTCAGCCACTGGGGAGCCCAGATGTTTGATTTACTTAGACCTGCTGTGACCAAAGTCAGTGGTAGGTACAGTAGGTTGGTGATGGCCAAAAAATCCCCTAGCAGGTGTGCTCAGCCCGGCGTTTTATGCACAACTCGATCCATACCCTTCATGACCTTATGCTTAGCTGCGTGGGGCCTTCCAAGCCCTTCCCAGGGCCTTCTCCCAAGGAAAAGCTGACCAGACCATGTGCCTCCACCCCCTTTCTCTTTAATTCCTTTCTCTCCCTGAAGGGTCATTACCATGAGAGGGGACCCTCTTCCCAAAGTAGCTGGGAGGAGAGCAGGCACAGTGCCTTTTCCTCTACAGCCTAAGGCCTCTCGCCTCGGATTCCAGCTGTCTTTTAGGCCTACCTTGCTCCATAGCTGTTTGTCTCATGAAATCAGTAGCCTGCAGTCTCCTCCTTATCTGTTTCTGCATGACGCTTACTTGTTGCCACTGGCTTCAAGAACATTCTATTTCTCTCCATTCCCCTGATGCATCCCCTTTTGGTCAAAACCTCCTGTCAGGAGCCTTTCGCACAATTGCAGCAGGGCAGGTGAGGCCTGCCACCCAGGTCTGACACCCCGGTGAAGAGAACCCTTCAGCCTTCATCACCACTCCTGTCCACGAAGGGGCGTCATCTTTCCTGTTGGAGGCTGGTTTCCCCCGTGCAAGGAGCAAGGCCTCATGTTCCAAGGTTCCTATCCCAGAGGAAGCACGGTCCTATACACATCACTCCAATAGGGACAGTGGCTCTGCCTTTAGCGCCCTCCCCTCCCGCCCCACCATGCGAGAGCCTGCAGAAAAGGGAGAATCACCATGCATAGTATCTGTCTGGGCCACTGTCCCACCCCTGGGGGGCAGAGACACACCCGCTGTCTAGCCCAGATCAACACCTCAAACAGTGAGCCCGAGAGAACCTGCTGAGGAAGGACGTGGGTTTGGGAAGCGGTTCTGTGTCTTCTGGGCACTTGGAAGTCACAAGTGGAAATTCTTCATTCCAGGTAAGGGGATCTTACACACAGTGCTAGGCCTTTTCCCTTATTGCAGAGCCTGGAGACTCTTCAAAGCCAGATATCTGGCTTTGGGTGCTTAAAGTCCCTGGCAGTTGAATATGAGACACGAGTTGAAAAGAATTATTTTCTGCTTTCTTAACCTTTGACTCAAGGACCACAGATCGCACATTTGCCATTTTTGCCCTTGTTTGCAGTCACTGTGGTTGAGTCTTGGTCTAGGGTGGATTCTCTCCCTTTCTCTCTCTTCTTCTCACCTACTCCAGGGCCCCATCTGGGTAAGCTGAGGACCTCAGTGTAATTTGGTCCTTCTCCAGAAAAGCTCACACCTCCCAGCATTCAGGGGACATCCCAGTCTGTCTAAAAGAAGGCTGACAAACAGTTTTCAGAAGGCAGGGGACTATTTAACTGAAGAAGCGGCATGAAACAATAACGAACCAGATGATTCCTCCATGTGCACAGACACAGAAGACCTCAGATAGATCTGTTACTAGCGTTCAGGCCTCAGTCTTACTCCTTCAGATCCTTCAAAGCAAGCACAGATGCTGCTGCTTTGCAGGGCCCACTAAGTGATTTTACCTCTTTGTAAGGATGCTAAAGACAGACTACAAGTGTGGAAGGGGCTCAAGTTCAGGGCAAAGTGGTCGTGGAAGGAATGAAACAGGAGTTCTAGAGGTCTCCTAAGAGGAAGGCAGTCTCCAGTTGAGTTTTAGAGGAAGCAGGGGATCTGTCTTGTCCGCAAGTGTGGCGAGGACTCTCCAAGCAATAAAAGCTCTAAGGAGAGCTCGTAGCCGGAGGGCCTCCCAGTGCCTGTGCTGAGATGTGCTCCTGGTGTGAAAGGGAATACTTGATGGCTGGAGAGAAAAGCAGCTTGAACATAAGTCTTCACTACGGAACTCTGTACCACCTTCAGCCACGCGGCTGGCTGGTTGCTGTTTTCCTCACCTGGACAGCTTCTGAGTCGAGCCTGAGTCGAGACATTAGGATGCTTCCCACAGCCTTAACAGCTGTTACCTCTGCTTCCTCCTGGGCCAAGCTTGGCACCAAATGCACGGCTTTGGAACACCCAGATCCCAGGGTGGGTCCTCTGGATCTTGTCCGCTGCCGTCTCCTGGCCGCAGACTCATGCCCCCTCGTCTGTCGCAAGGCAACTTCTGTACCCGCCTGAGCTCTGTAGCAGCAGCCAAATGGACACAGTTCACCCCATGCCTTCCTGGGATGGCTGGTCTCCTGGTTCCACACCATTAGCTGTAGACCCCTTCCTGTGTGCTTAGCAGTGGGGGAGCATGACAAAGACAGAACGTAGCCACCTACCAAGGCGGGAGTGGAAGGGACACGGGGAGGTCTCTCCACAGGACTGGAACGCTTAACCTTTGATTTCTATTCCTCTTTTGCCCAATCATTTGTTACGTTAACAGCCTGCGACCAAACAGAATCAGGAACTTCTATCTCCCAATTTAGATAGAATTTATCATGCTCAGGACCTCATACTTTTCCAAAAGCGACATCTAATAGTTCTATCCCTTCTGAGGCATTAGGATGCTACTCCGGGGTATTGGGGAAGAACAGGTATTGGGGGCAGGCCTGGAGGTCCCTCCCACCCTGTTCCCTGCCCACCTATACCCTTGCCCTCAGTAGCTCAGGATCTGGTGGGTGGGGTGGAGAGACATCAAGGCCAGTCCTGATCCTCTGCTCTTGGATTTGGCTCGAAGCCAGAACAACTTGTCTCAATTCCAGAGTCTGGAAAAGGCTAAGGAGAGGCTCCACGAAGTATCCAATAAAAAAAATTACCTGGCCTAGCTATGCATGTCTGCTCACTTCTGGGTGCCAGTGGTAACTCTTTTTCTCACTTGAAAAAATAACACGTCCATAGGAGAATATTCCTAATTATTCATATCAGAACTTCAAAGTCCTTTCACGTGGAGTGATTGGTGAGAAAGTGTCTGGGTCCCCAAAGAATACTCAAGGCTTCCCAAATTTCCTCTAGGAGCTATAGAGTCTCTCTTCTCCCATGTAAGGCCTGACACTTCACAGAAGGAAGGAAAAGGGGATATTGGAACCATACTGGGATCTGAGTATACCAGGTTCCGGTTTATGAAAGTTCTGGATGAATGGAGCATCTAGTAATAGGGATTCATGGTTTTCCTATGTACTTAGAGAAAACCACCTCGAGCTGCTGGCATGCGGAGAATCAGGAAGCCGTCTTGACTCCCATTCTTCCTTAAAAAGTGGTGAGAGGGCGATCCACCCGGTAGTTGAAGGCCTGGGCATCTGGAGTCTCATTAGGTGTACCTGTCCTCTTGCAGGAGCAGCCCGGCAGCCCCACATCCAGCTCCCTGAGTGCCCTGGCCTGGCTGAACCCTGAGCTGGACCAGCCCCTCCTGGAGGATGGCGGCGCAGACGGGGGGAGCAGAATCATCCAGATTACCCGCGAGATGGCTGCAGAGGTCCTCCTGATGGCTGAGAGTCTGAGGAGGAGAGGACCCATCTTGGTACTTGGCCTTTTGCCGAGGTGGAGGGGCTGGGCACCATGGGGGCAGTGCACCCCCAATGGCTGATGTGGGAGCTGGGACAGACCAGGCCGGGCAGCTCCCAGAAAAGAAAGGCCAGGCTCTGGGCTGATGGGCACATAATGCTCTACCGTGCTCTCTTCTTTCTCTATCTGGGTGTGTCCTAGAGTTCACTGCTCTCTGCCCCTCATCTTTTGGGCTCAATCATGAAGTCTAGGTTTTACTGCACCAGGAAAAGATCATTTGTCAGAAACTGCAACTTACTAAAATCAAGGACTCGTTCGTATCCCCAAAGGATGAACTGAAGGGGGCTATTTACATCTTTAAAAAATTCCCCCAAATAGGGGCGACTGAGTGGCTCAGTGGATTAAAGCGTCTGCTTTCAGCTCAGGTCATGATTCCAGGGTCCTGGGAATGAACCCCGCGTTGGGCTTCCTGCTCAGCGGAGAGCTTGTTTCTCCCTCTCCCTCTGCTGCTCCCCCTGTTTGTTCTTTCCTGCTTTCTTTCTCTCAAATAAATACATAAAATCTTAAACGAAATTCTCTCAGAAGTAACAGAGCTGTCACCTTCCGACGGATAGCCATTCGGGGCCAGCACAGCCTGAAGAGGAAGGGGCTGCTTTCCACTGGCGTTTGGAGGCCAAGTTCAATCACGTGCGGCTGTTCTAGTTCTCTTTATCCCTCGTCTTGCAATCCCAGCAGCCCCACACCACACCCAAGACTCAGACTTTTCATTGCCCTGCTCAGTTCAACCAGCTTCTTTCTCACTGACTACCCAGGGGTCATTCCCTCAGAAGGGGAAGTGGTTACTTTTCACTGACTCCCATTTTCTTTCCAAACATCTCAGACAGTCTCATTTATATAGGACTTGGGTGCTGGCCATGCCGTGTGGCTGAGGGACCAGGAATATGCTTGACCTTCCACCTCGTGGAGTTCCCTGGGGAAATGTACACATAAGGGGAAATGACAGAACAGTCAAATGATGGTCTTTACGGGCGCCTGGGTGGCTCAGTTGGTTGGACGACTGCCTTCGGCTCAGGTCATGATTCTGGAGTCCCAGGATCGAGTCCCACATCAGGCTCCCAGCTCCACGGGGAGTCTGCTTCTCCCTCTGACCTTCTCCTCGCTCATGTTCTCTCTCACTGTCTCTCTCTCAAATAAATAAAAAAAAATCTTTAAAAAAAAAAAAATGATGGTCTTTACTAGTGAGCCCAGTGCCTGGGAAGATGGAGTCCCTCTGCAGAATTCTCCCACAAACCTCCCAAATCTGTGTTAATACCTTCCAGATTTTAACCACCAAACTCAGTAAGAGAAAACAGTTTAAAATAGCTGGTGAGGGGGATACCGGCAGCCCCAGAGTGGGGGACCTAGGGTTTCCTGAAGCAGAATGTTAGACCCGTGACACTAACCTAGAACCAGCCATGTCAGCCACGCTTCAGCCCAGAGGCTGGGGTGGAGGTAGAGGGAACAAGGAGGAAGATGGGGTCCACTGGAAAGACAGAAAAAGGACGCACCTCCTTTCATGGTGGGGGTCTACACAAGGTTATTCTCATGCGGTTCGTGGTTGCTTCAGCATTCACTGTGATGTCTAAGATTTTATTTGCATTAAAGGTTCTGTTTTCTGTCTCTAGCCCATTAGTGATTGTTTCCCAGCTCGGAAGCTCTACACGGGACTGTAGTCCTTTGCACCTTTGCTCCAGCCGAGATCCCCTTCAGCCTGGATGTTCCCCATACCTGACTGACCCTTCTTAGCGGCCTCATCTCTGCCCTGGGTCTGCTGAAAGTACCCCGAGCCAGTGCAGGCCATGGCTCCTGTGGGAAAAGGGCTGCCTTCCCTACAGCGGTTTCCCCCCAGGAGCCTGGGTGCGGACTGCTTCATTCCGGGGCTTTCAGGAGAGTGAGCTTCTGCATGGCTGGTCCTGAAGCCTTTGGAGGAGGTTCTGGAGATCATGGATTTAGACCAAGCTAAAATGTGTTCATTCTGGGGCTGACGTACCTTGCGGACAAACAAGTTTTGGATGCTATATAGGCTATATAAAAAAATAAAATATTTTTATTTGTTTTCATTTAGAGAGAGAACGTGCAAGTGAGTGTGGACAGGGGAAAGGGCAGAGGGAGAGGGAGAGAGAATCCCAAGTAGACCCTGTGCTAAGCGTGGAGCTTGACTCAGGGCTTGATCTCATGACCCTGAGGTCCTGGCCTGAGCCGAAACCAAGAGTTAGTCGCTTAACTGACTGAGACACTCAGGCGCCCTGCTGGATGCTTTCTAATTCGCCACCGATTTCTTAGGGAAAACCTTCGAGGGCGCTGTTGATCGACTTCTAACCCTCCCATTCCTTTGATATAGACCAAAGATCAGCTCATTACCTCTGCCAGGAAAATTGCAACTTCTGGAGAAAACTTCGCCAGACTTATCCGCATCATTGCTAAGAACTGCATCGATCAAAGATGTTCGCAGGAGCTTTTGTGTGTGGTAGAGCAGATTCAGATGATGAGCAACCAGCTCCGCATCATCTCCAGGTAGGAAATGGTTTTGGGGGCCACGGCTGTGCTCTGCCTTCTCGAGAACCAGAAGAAGAGCTTAGGAAGGGGGGAGATTTTCTTTTGCTTTTGGGGTTTTTTTGTATACTTTTAAAAATGTTTCCTCCAAGAGTCTACATTTATGATGAAAATGCTAAACAGAAGTTGAAAATACAGAGAATTATTACAGAGGACCAAAAAATATATTTTAAGTCACGGTCATTTCTCCTTTTATCCCCAAAATAGTATATCTGGCAATATACTTAAGAAAAAAAAAGAAGAAGATTTAACATGCCAAGCTAGATCCCGAGGAGGTGTGAACATAAAGTAGCTAAAAGGAATGTTTAAAAATCAGACACATCAGAACATCTGCTCCCCTGCAAGGATCCCCCTCCGGTCACGGCACCGTGCACCTGCTCCAGCCGTCCGCCCTTGCTCACATGGCGTCAGAGTTCCTCCAGAAACAGAAATGACTCATCTCTACTTTGTAATCATGTTTACGTTTTGAGCATTCGTTCTCTATTTGTTTTTATACCAATCATATCTAATAAAAAAACCGGTTGTCTAAAAATGCCTTAATTACAAAGTGAAAGCACTGTGGATGTCATCAGCCTAAGGAAAACTGTAGCAGTACAACACTTACGTTAAGATCTATTCATTAGTCAGCATAATCTCTTCCACTCCCGTCCATGTTGCTACAAAAGTTGGGTATTCATCCTTTCTGATGGAGGCATAATACTCTATCCCCAGGGGTAGAGGTCTGTGAATCACCAGGTTTACACACTTCACAGCACTCACCAAAGCACATACCCTCCCCAATGTCCATAATCCCACCTCCTTCTCCCAAACCCCCTCCCCCCAGCAACCCGAATACTGTTATGCTGGAAAAAAAAAAAAAAAAAAAAAAAAAAAAAAAAAAAAAAAAAGAAACGGTAAGATAACAAATGCTTATTGTCTTAGGCAAGTAAGTTTTGAAGTAATTTTTATGCAGAAATATATATGATATAGCAAGTCCCAGTAAGATATAAATTATATATCATGACTCAATATACACATATATATGTATGTAAAAATACAATAAATTTTATGAAACTGAAAAAAAAAAAAAAAGATCTATTCATTAGGGCACGAGGGTGGCTCCGTCTATTGAGCATCTGCCTTTGGCGCAGGTCATGATCCCAGGGCCCTGGGATCGAGCCTGCTGCTCTCCCTGCTTGTGCTCTTTCTCTCTCTCTCTGACAAGTAAATAAATAAAATCTTAAAAAAAAAAAAAAAACCCAAACATCCTAATGTAAGCATGGGACGGTTTCCTTCCAGCCCAAGTCTTCCAACACCCGCATTGGCATATTTGTCAGTACCAGACCCATACTCGTAATATTCTTATATTATGGGAAAGCTTGATAGTTAAAATTATTATCAGTCGCTAGGAAGCATAAAAATAACATTGCCAAGAACAGGGTATGTGAATTTTTTTAGACAATTCTTTAAAAATAAAACGTGGCTCCTGTTCTCTGGGAAATACTATTTCAGGTACACAGTCATTTCAAGGATAGCTACCCAACCCTTTGTACTTAGGGTACAGGAACTGCAGTTAATTTCAGCATTTCAGTTATGGGTACTGTTACAAGGGTACTTGGGATTTGTTTCTATCAGGTACGGTAAGATGTGGAAATGTGGAAAAGACTGGCTTGGAAGAAGAAGGTCCCTAGAAACAGGAGGCATGGCACACCAGGCAGGGCCGCACAGGGAAGCACCATGGTTGGTCAGAAAGCAGCGGGAGCCAGGGAGAAACAGGATGAAAGCCTGTACTGGGGTTTTCGTGGGAAGAAATAGGCAAGGCAGGGAAAGGAAGCAAACAGGTTTAAGACAGGTTAGATTGAGTATTTTCAAGGGGTCCCAGGAATGTAGAGATGATCTCTAATCGGTACCTGGCCCTGGGGTGATAGGGGCTGCAGCCTCCAGGGAGAGAGCGCCAAAAAGGCGGTGTTAAGGGCATGGGCTGGTTTGCCTGTGTCCGGGTCAATGGGTCGTTTACTCTCTCTGGCCAGTGGCAAACCCTGGGAGGGGCGGTCGTTCCAACGTCAGCAGGGCTCTAAGAGTCAATGCATCTGAAATACGGAAAGTCCACAGGCATGATGAATACAGATGTATTTATCAAGCTCCCAGTCTTCCAAAGCACGTAGGTCTCGAGATTTTACCAAAGTTAAATGAACGTCCATTTCACATCTGTATTTGCCTTTGTGGAAAGCCAGCTTGTCTAACTCAACCCAGTTACACGCAATTTAAACAAAAGTCATCGAGGTGTGTAATGGAATTCGTGTGATCTTGGAGAACATTGAAGTCCTGAATGCAATCCAGTGCGAAATCTCTTGTTCTGCTCAGCATCTAGAGATGTTGCCACGCACTCTGCTGCTTTTCTTCCATTATTTTCTAGAAAAACACGCTTATTGAACTGTAGGTACTATACGGTTCATGCTTTTTAGTGTTAACATATAAATTTTATTGTAACACGTGAAATTTTGCCTTTGGGGTATTTTCTTCTCAGAGTCCCAATAAAAAGGCATCCCAGCTTTCCAGAAGAGGCTCCCATGGTAGAACCTTCTGGTATGGGTGTATTTGAGATCGCTCCTCTTACCTGGTGTAACGTTGTCTGCTTCCCTCCCCTAAACGCTCCAGCGTGAAGGCCTCGCTGGCGAGAAGCAGGTCCTCTGAAGAGCTCCTGCTGGAAAACGCAGAGCAGCTCCTGCGGGCTGTCTCCAAGACCGTGAGGACCACGGAAGCTGCGAGTCTCCGGGTAGGTGCTGACCCCAAAAGCTGGCATTGGCAGAGACTGCACGCGCACGGCACCGGGGCTTAGGCTCACCGGTTGAAGGGAACATTTATTAAAATGTAAACTGCATGTGTCCTTGTGATGAGCCCTGGAGATGGATGGAAGTGTTGGATCACTCTACTGTCCCCCTGCAACTGAAATTTTTTAAAAAGTTGACTCCATGAAGCCACTGACCTAGAATTGTGGGCTGCTGCATGGAGGCTAACTAAATCGAAGGAGAATGTTCATGTCAAGTTGAAGGAAACCTAGTACCCGTTAAGCACAAAGAGCACGTAGGATATGCACACCCAATGAAAAACATTTGAAAAATGTGCCTATTTTAGCTATAGGCTCCAGTCTCTTGGATATAAAGAATGCTGGCAGAAAAGCTCAGGCCTGGCCCCTCGGGGAGCAGTGTCTGTCCCTCCCTGCTGGGTTGGCCACAGTCCCAGCCCCACAACAGCACCCCACAGCCCAGCCCTCAGGCTGCTTGAGTGCTGGAGAACTTGAGAGTGGGACTGGGTCCTGGCAGCGTGCGCCTGTGTCCCAGTTCCGCTTAGGCCACGGGCCCAAGACCCACGGATAATTCGCATAAAGCAAAATGAATAAAGCAAAATCCCAAAGGAGGCAGAATTTGGGGTAGAGAGAGAAATCTTTAATTGGCTACGTTCTCAGAACCTTTGATGGTGACCAACATAGGATCCTTTGCTCTGTTGTACTTCTTTCCCGAGTGAGAGAACAAGTGGGCTCTAATTCAGAAGACCTCTTCAAACACAGTTCCTTGACCTTTAAAAAAATTTTTTTTTAAATTTTATTTAGTTACTTGACAGAGAGAGAGAGAGTGTGTGTGTGAGCACAAGCTGGGGGAGTAGCAGGCAGAGGGAGAGGGAGAAACAGGCTGCCCACTGAGCAGGGAGCCCGACATGGGGCTTGATCCCAGGACACTGGGATCATGGTCTGAGTCGAAGGCAGTCGCTTAACCAGCTGGGCCACCCGGGTGACCCAACCTTGATCTCTTTTAAATTAGGGCCAGTGGTGCCTGGCCTGGCTCAGTTGAAGAACATGTGACTTTTGATCTTGGGGCCATGAGTTTGAGCCCCATGTTGGGTGTAAAGTTTAATAAATAAATTAATTAATTAACTGGAAAAAAAATTAGGGTTAGAATGTCAGAAAATCAGCTCCACCCTCTCTCAGCGGAGTCCTGTAACCAAGCCAGAGCTCCAGTGAGTGTGCACGGTGCCCCCTAGTACCCAAAGTTACCTCTCTCTCCTCCAGGGCTTGAGACCACCTTCCTCAGACCCAGAAGAATTGGAAGTTGCCGCCTTCTGCGTGCAGTGGAGAAGAAAACTGCTGAGGCACTGACTTCGAGAAACTTCAAAGCTGGACTGTGATGAGCTAGGCCTGTGGAAAACTGGTGCGCGAGGGCCCCTGTCACTGGCAGCCCTGGCTCAGGAAGGCTTATAAAGGCTGAGAAGTATTCCCTGAGTCAGACCCTCTGTAGATGTGGACCTCAACCCTGAGATGAGGCGCCCACAGTGGGGAGTGCCTTTTAGGCGGAATCAGCCTGCGGGGTCACAGGGTGACATGGTGGGTTGGGCAAGGGCCAGGTGACGGGGGCCGGGCTTCGCAGAGAGTTGCCCTGGCTGCGTTCCTGGTTCAGGGGGACTGTCCCTGGGCCTTTCGTGAGGCCGATCGCCTCCTGGGCAGAATGCTGTTTCTGGGCTTAGAGGGAACATCATGTATAGACTGTGGAAAGAGGGGGAAAACATCCAGGCCGCATCAGCTTGAGCCCTTATTAAGGCATTGCAGAGTGAGAAGAGTCCCAGTTATACGGAAGCGGGGTACGGGAAGATACATAGGCTAGATTGGGGAGGTCGGTCGAGTTCAAGGTACGGGAAAGCTGAGGTGGTCTTAGCCTGGGATGGGGTCCCTACAAGGGCTGCTGGCATTGTTGTGTGAAGATCAGTTAGCATTCTCTAGGATTTTTTTTTTTTTAACAGATTATTTATTTATTTATTTGACAGAGAGAGATCACAAGTAGGCAGAGAGGCAGGCGGTGGGAGGGAGGGCGGGGGGAGCAGGGAGCCCAATGCAGGGCTGGATCCCAGAACCCTGGGATCATGACCCAAGCCGAAGGCAGAGGCTTGACCCACTGAGCCACCCAGGTGCCCCACATTCTCTAGTAGTAACATTCTTTCTTTCCCCTCTGGCTTCTTTCCTTCAGCATGATGACTGTGATGTAACTCTTTCCAGCTCCCAAGGGCTCTTTGCAGCACCTAGGTCATAAGATTTCCTCTGATGTTTTCTTCTGAAAGATTGATGTAGAGATTTCTCCATTTTATGTGCGTTTTTAAATATCCAATTTTTAGTTTTAATGACTTTCTCTCTTAGATTTCTGTTTTCTACTTCATGGATTCCTTCTGTTTAATATTTCTTTTCTTATCATGACTTTGGGCTTAACCTGTTCTCCTTTTCAAGTTTCTGAATGTGGAAGGGGGGATTGTGGTTCTGTAGTGTTCTTTTCTTTTTTGAAGATTTTATTTATTTGAGAGAGAGAGAGAGAGCAGGAGCTGAGGGAGGGGCAGTAGGAGAGGGATAAGCAGATTGCCTGCTGGCGCCGAGCCTGATGCACGGCTCTATCCCACAGCCCTGAGATCATGACCTGAGCAGAAATCAAGAGTTGGACTCCTAACCGACTGCCCCACCCAGGCGCCTCTGTTCTTTTCTAACATAAGCTTTTAGTGCTCTAATTTCTAAGCATGACTTTAGGATTATCCTCCAACTTTTATTGTTTTCTTTTTCATTATGCATTCTAATTTCCCTTCTGAATTCTTTGTGGATTATTTGCAATTGTGTTGTTTAGTTTCAAAGTATTTGACGGGGGGTGGGATTCCAATATTTTTGTTTTGACTTCTGATTTGATTCCTTCGTGGTCAGAAAACATTCTTTCTTTATTTCTTTTAAAGATTTTTTAATTTATTTATTGGACAGAGAGAGATCACAAGTGGGCAGAGAGGCAGGCAGAGAGAGAGAGAGAGCAGGAAGCAGGCTCCCTGCTGAGCAGAGAGCCAGATGCAGGACTCGATCCCAGGACCCTGGGACCATGACCTGAGCCAAAGACAGAGGATTTAACCCACTGAGCCACCCAGGCACCCCGGTCAGAAACATTCTTTGTGTTATTCGAATCCTTTTAAGTTTTTTTTTAAACTTTGTTTTGTGGCCTGGCTTAGAATCTATCTTGATAAACGTTCCATGTGTTCTAGGTAAGAATGTCCTCCCTGATGTTCCCTCTACTTTTTCCATTGATTTTGGGAGGGGGTTGTTGAAACTGGCAACCAGGAGTGTGAATTTGCCTGTTGGGTTTGTTTCTTAGGGACCACTGTTCTGTGCTGCCTGGGGTCCAAGGCTGAGGCTACTGGTTTTGTACATTTTCATCTGGTGGTTTTGTGCCTCCAGATGGGGTGTGTGTGCACAGACTTGGTCTCTGATACTCCATCTCGGCCAGCAGAAGTACTCACTTCTCTTTCTGAACTACCTTTTCTCTGGCTCATGTTCACGTCTCCTTTTTTTTCAGAAACATTCCCTGGATGTTCTCCTGCTATTCAGAACCAAGTTCCTATAAATATTAGTCTCCCTCCTGTTTTGTTTCTGTACCATCCACTAATTCTTCAAAAATCTGGCTTCGTTTTTCATTGTTTTTCCGATGTGCCAGATGCAGTGGGCTCTTCCCAGAACTCAGTCTCCCGGAGTTGTTGACTTCACACTCTCTCCTCTGTGGGCCTCCTCTCTGTAGTTTTCCCCTTGGTTGGCTGGGCCTTTTTATGACTTTTGTCCCACCCCACCTCCCCCTATTCTCTACCCCGCACTGTTGCCATTTTATTTTATTTTATTATTTTAAGTAGCTGTGTGGAGCTCCACACAGGGCTTGAACGCATAACCCTGAGATCAAGGCCTGAGCTGAGATCAAGCACTCCTGGCACCAGGCCACTCCAGGCTCCCCCTTGTTGCCATTTCACCTCTCTGATTTGCAGCGTCAAATCTCTTTCTGAGGACAGGACAGAGCAAGAAGGAGTCGTCAGCCTGCAGCCCGCCCTTTAGTCCCTGCTGAAGAAGCAGCAGCCCTGGGAGGCCAGGCTTGTCTCCTCCGGGAAACCCCTCAGGGTCACAGTGAGGAGGCAGAGGGCCCTTCCCCGGGGGCCTCCAGACACTCGGGAAGGAGTGGCTTTTGGAAAGGCGTGTGAGGGAGTTACCAACTTGGGGGTGGGGTGAAGCCGGGGTGAATCTTGCCGCAGGCTGGGATCTGTCTGGTGTGGGTCTAATCAGTTCACCCCTAAGACCAAGCCCAGAGCCCAGAGCCTTCCCTGTTGCGGAAGACGGGGGAGGGGATGGATTTGGTACTGGCTCCGTGAGCCGTTACTCGGCATGGCCTCCAGATGGCGGGCAGACTCAGCTGTCCGGCCCTGAAGGGGCTGAAACAAGTGCAGGCCAAGTTCCTCCCGGGAAGAGAAGGAGGCTAGCCGCTGTGTCCTTCCCCCAGCACCCTTGGGCGCAGCAGCCCTGAGAGATGGCACTCAGAGCCCTGGAACTCCATGCTTACTGCGCGTCAGGCTCCTCCGTTCCTCTGTGAACTCCAGGCCCATCTGCCCCATTTCAGTCTGACTCCCCAGGGCCCACTGCTGAGCCTGACAAACAAGGCGCTTCCTATTCGCTGCATGAATACATAAAGCATGTGTAGTTCTTTACAACGAGCTAAAATATCTTACTGTTCAATAGGCTATGCACAAAGCACAGAAAGCTGTGCAGATAGACGCACCATTTTTCTTGCTGATGCAGATATATAATTAACCCTAGTGAAGATCCAGGTTTATAGAATAAGCCCAGTTTCCTCCCTTCCAGGATATTCCTTGGTTTTCAATTCTGGATTGGAAGCAGGGCCCCATGTTGACCTCTAAGTACTCTCATTTCTTAAGAACTCACTCTAGCGTCATCAGAGCACCCATCTTCCTTCCACACTGTGTGTGTGCGTACATACATTTATGGATGTGCTTATACGTATGTGTAAAATAGATACTTGTATAATTATTCATTATAAACATGAAAATATTTGATAACTTTGCTTTCAAAATTAAACATTTCACTTTTACAGTTTCTTACAGCATTTTGAAACTGAAATTCTTTTTCAAGTCTCAAACATTTCTGTAGACTTGTGAAAACGCTGTGTGACCTGGGAGTGTGCCACCTATATGGATAAAGGCCTCTGATTTGGAATCCTGGTCTGTTTTGTTCCCAGCGATTACTGACGGAGCTCCTCCTGGGGAACAGAGCCTGTGTGTCATCCCTTGTCCCAGGGAGACAGAGGCAAATAGAAAAAGAGCTCACGGTGCAACAGAGGACAAACTTCCAGCTCATTCACGGAGAGGACAATTCGTCCTCTGCTGACCCAGCGTTGTGACAACGAGAGGAGGGAAGGCATCAGGAAAAGAGCCTGGACTGCCAAGCCACCGAGTTTGGACTTTTTGGGGCAGATGAGGGAAATCCTGGAGGGTTTTTAAGGCAGTGAGTGGCAACGTGATAGCTAAATTTTACAATGAGAAGGTTGCCATTGTGGGGGGAGGGATTTAGATGAGGGCTCTCACAGGCGTTCCTGTTCCTTTGAGGTGATGTGCATGTTGGATCCAGCATGCCACCCCAACTTCAGCCAGAATGTCTCCACTTGTATTCATTTTGCAGACTGGGTTTCCATTACATTTTTCTCTGGGGAAATGTAGGCTATAAAAGCAGTCCATCCTACCCATATCTGTAACCCAACACCTAATAGCATATGCTACGTGTTCAAACAGTCTTTCTTCAATGAGTGATGGATCCCGATTTTGTCGATGAGGAAAGTGAAGCTCAGGGAAGTCCTCACTTGCCCAGGGTTCGACGCTCAGGGTAGTGTGTGCCAGGACCAGACGGCCAGCTCTCAAAAAAGACCTTTCCATGGAGTTGCTCAATAACTAAATCCGGGAATCTGCTAGGCCTCCTTATTCGAGATAATGTTTCCTTGACCATCGAATGTTCTAGAACAGAAACTAGAAAACCTCTTTTGATGAGGCTTCCAGACCTTTGAGGGATGCAAGATCAGTGAGTTCTTTGTTGCTCCTGATCTGGAAGGGAAGGGCAAACCCCATTCCTTCCTCTGCAATGAGATTTGTTCTACTCTGGTCCCGAAGAGCTCCTGCTCTGCTCTAAGCAGACCATTTGCCAGCAACCTCTCGGAGGTTTATTTTCCTTTAGCTGAAAATTAATGTAAGCTAACGTACGAGCTGCTTACATATCAGAATGAAGGCAGCATCAGGAAATAGGACTTTAGATATTATTAATCTGTGTGGCTAAGTGAAGCATAATCTTTGTGTACTAACGGTACGTTGAAGGACTGCCATCCCGTTTTTAGGAAGGCCTGCAATAGGCCCCATTTCTAGGTTCTTATATGAGTACATGCTCCCCTGTATTCTGTATCTTTTATTATTTTTTAAAGATTTTATTTGAGAGAGAGAGAGAGAGAGAGAGAGAGAGAAAGAGCACAAGTGGGAGGGGAGAGGAAGAGGGAGAAGCAGACTCCCTACTAAGCAGGGAGCCTGATGCGGGGCTCAATCCCAGGACCTCAGGATCCTGACGTGAGCTGAAGGCATATGCTTAACCAACTGAGCCACCCAGGTTCCCTGAGATTTATTTATTTTAGAGAGCGAGAGACAGCAAGAGCATGCATGAGCTGGAGGGGAGGGGGGATTCTCAAGCAGACTCCTGGCTGAGCACAGAGCTGACATGGGGTTTGATCTCAGGACCCTGAGATCATGACCTGAGCCAAAGTCAAGAATCAAACGCTCATTCAGCTGAGCCACCCAGGTGCCCCTGTATTCTGTCTTTAAATGATAAAGATTTGTTAAAGAAAAGCAACACAGTGCCAGACAGATATTATCAGAAACATTTTTATTTAAAGTCAGACGATAGAAAGGTGTCACAGAAAAAAATTACAGAAACTTGCAACAACAGAACGTAACTTGGAAAGTTATTAGTAAATGAAAAGAAATAATATTCCTGATTTTACCAAATGATTTCTTAGTTCTTAAGTAGAATAATTTATCAATTCAGCAAAATATACCCTGCTGGTATCTTTTGAACAGGGAGGAGATTGACAGTTCAGTTAATTTACTAAATTGGTATCTACTAAAACCTTGCAAAGTGAAACAGTCAAGGCAGCATTTCCCCAACATTTGAGATACAACTTGGGGAATTGAAATAATACCACTAAAAATTTTTGCTTTGTTTTAAAATCCCACCTCATTCTCAATAGGTTTAACCTGCATTTTAGCCCACAGATGGTGCTTGTGGGTCTGACAGAAAATGGATGGTCCTAAGCCTGGACATAGAACATCCTCCCCCCGCCCCCTGGCACACACTGCATCCTAGGACACAAGTGCCACCCATGCCTTTGCCAAGTGCAGGCATAGAAGCCCTGGACTAAAACCAAAATTACCTGGGCCCTGGAAACCTGGATCTATGCTGAGCCCTTTCTGAATACTGGGTGGGGGAGCAGGGGATTTAGGGTCAGGAATGTAAAAACCTTTTTAAAACTTTGGCAAGTAAGTATACAAATGACTACTACTTGATTGTCACTTTTATAAGGAAATATCATTCCACCTCTTGAAAAGATATTCTCCTCTCTTATTTGACTTCCTCTCAAACAACTGGAGGGCAAACGTCTGTAAAACAGAGGTGGACAAAAACCTCTTGTAATAATGATTAGTTTATAATTTTTCACTTTCTCTATTTAAAAAGCATATAAAATGTATAGTCTATCACTGACAACTAACACTAAAATATTGCTCATAATGGAGGTTTGGGAACATGGCTAGATTTTTTTATTTGGGTCTCTATATATTTAATTCTTTTACAATAAACTATGTATTAGACCTCTGACAAAATAATAATAGCTAATGCAAATTCTACTGCTCCTCTTAACCTTAATACCCTCACAGAGGTATTAAAATCAGTAATGAACCAGGAAGTATGGGGCCTGGTAATTCACAGAGCTAATATTTTTCTAAAATGCTCTAGTTAGCTATATATTAACTCTTTCCTAACAAATTCAAAGTCTTAAAAACAAGAGATTCAAGGATAAACAAGACTATAAAATACTAGTCTAAGAACTCACAATCTTGTTTGAAGAAATAGATTTTTCTCTGTGCCCACAATGATTTTGCCCACTGTAACACGTGACAGTTCTATTCCAAAGGCTAACGAATGGTATTAAGGAACACACAAGACCCAATGTAGAGTCCAAGTCATGACTTTAAAGGGTAAATTACCATTCAAGGTGTTGGGATTTTAAAAAAAATTAAATGCTATTGGAAATTCACTAGGGTAGGCATAACTTCATAATTGTGGCTGATATTTTGAGAATGGGAAGAGAGAAATTAGATAAATATATTTTAAAATAAAAATATGGCTCTGATTATGCAGTTCTTTCTGGCTGCAGAAAGAATCCTTCATAGATCTACAGGAAGAAATTACCAATCAATTCAAACTTCCACCATGAAGGAGTAAAGTTACCTTGTAAGTCTGGAGAATTCTTAGAGTTATGAATTATTGTAGAAACTTTTAACTCCTAATTAAAGCTGCCATAACCCTACCTTCTCATTGTTTGGTTGGGAGAGGGGAGGGGAGACAAAGAGAGAGAGAGAGAAGGTAGGTTCCTGTGTCTACTGCAAGAGGTATACTTTATGAATTGTACTCTTGGATACAATCATGGAATGGCTGTGCCACATCAAAATCTAAACTTCGGATGGATGTTGGGAAGCAGTTAACAAGCAATTAATAAAGCACCCACCCTGTGCCTAGAACCAGGCTTGTTGCTGTGGGGAAGCAGCAGAGCAAGGAGGCACATACTGTCCTGCCTCCAAAAGCATAAAATACCATTTAAAATGTGCTTTTTATTTCTTATTTAAAAATTAGAAATTCTAAATATTATGTTGATATTAACCTAAAGTCCCTTCTCAGGTCTGCATCCTTTCCAAGGAAAGCAGGTTAATTTGGGCTCTGCTACAGCTGGCAGATACTGCTGATAAAGAACATACTCAAAAACAAAACCCCAGCAACTTGGTGATCAGTAGCTACTGAGACTGGTTCTATAAATCACATTAAACTCCTTGGAGGAAAGGCATTACCCAAATGCCAAATCTCAACACAGATGTGAGGAAAACAGCTTTAAACCGTCAAGCCCTGTTCGGTTACATTTTGTTAAAGCTTACATTTCCTAACTAAGCCTTATTTAAACTAATTATTTACTAGTGACTTACATACCCTACTAGATTTAATTTTGACCATAAATATGATCAAGAGCTGCCAACCTACTTCTGAAAAGATAATTTACAACTCTTCATTTTAGATATCCACAAAAGCCCAGTTCCTGAAGTTTGCAGGGGCCCTATCAATGGACCACTTGCCTGCAGACCATGCCCAAGTCTGCGTCTTCCACACAGACCACCTCTCTGAGATGTAGCCCTCAAGCCCAGAAGGGTAAACTCAGGAAGAGCATCTCTACCTTGACTTTGTGTTGTGCAATTGGGAAGATTTTGACAAGACCTCACATCTAGGTCCCTAGGAACTTTCAGACTTTAAGTTGCCATGAACCAAAGGAAAACAATACCTTTATCAAAACAAGTAGTCACTCCAAAAGATCTCCATGTCATGTGCTAGCAGAAATGTACACTAAGAAGTGGGAGTAAACATCTCTAATGTTTCTAAGAGCTAATGGCTTTTATAATGAATACACTGGCCACTCTGCCTATACGATACATGCTATAATTGAAGCAAATACACCATGCAATATGGACTGTCATAGCATTTTTAACCCTCCATCAATATCCAACTTGAATAAAATGGGCAGTCAGATCTTGCACAGACGCTACAAGTCCATACAGCTATAAATTACGAAAGTCCTATGTCTTACTAACAACACACAAAATGTTAAAGGGAATTGCTAACTTGATGGGTTCGTATTCTCTAAAACAACTTCTCACGCAATCCTATTGTGTCTTCAATATATATCATCTGAAACAACATAAAATTGGCAAACCACACAAATTATGTTATTTGGAATTTGTACAGCTTAATGCACCCTAGTGGAAGTGTAATGTTTATGTCCATAAAAGTTATAAACCAATTTTACATTTAAAAACACTTTTATAATTCATTCACTCCTTACAGCAAGTCTGTGAGCAGTCAAAATTATACCCATTTCACAGATAAGGAACTGGACATTGAGAAAAAACACCTACAAATCACTTCAGAACAAGAATATGAATTTATTATGTTTAGGCCACCAGCCCTCCTGAGTTCTCCTCTTTTCCTCTATTTCTTCCAATTAATTGAGTGAAGTGGCTTATATGTACACTTATACAGGATTTCTTTACTAATCAACTGTTCTTCCACTCTAAAAATAAGCAGGACAAGCAAGGAAAACTAGTCCTTATGGTAGGGTAAAAGACACACAGAAACTGAAGCAAACATCATCCCATCATTAGGCTACTTCAGTTGCAACCTAATTCTGGGGTTTGGCACACGCAGCTGGGTAACACCAGGGTCCCTACAGAAGCAGACATAATTGCTGAAGCAGAATTTGAAATCACTCCAGTATTTGGTTTACTTTTAGGTTCAGAATGAGGTCCTAACTGGGAAAGCTCCAGAGACAGGAGTTTGGAGCAAAAACTAAATATAAAATGTGGGAAAGTAGTTGCCCAAACTAAATTGTGGTCACCTGGGTATCCAATTCAACACACTGATATATCCCACTCTACTTGACAGCACAGTAAACAGGTATAAACCTTATGTCATAAATCAGTATGAATAGTTAAGTTACACCTCAATCGATGAATCTCATCAAGACTCTTCTAGAGCACAAGTTATTTCTGTTACCTGTAAATGTTTGGCTTATAAAAACAGGGACACAAAGTATTTTCCAGTGTGCTAGTGTGAATCAACTTACATGGATTCTAACAAATACCGATTCATCTTAAAGAAGACCTCATTCATCAGGAAAAAGGGCTACTTATTAAATTTTGGTGAGAAAAAGAAAAAAAGAAGATTAAAATAATCGAAACTGACAGGATACAATAGATTACCTCCTAAGCTAAAGTTATCTCAATTAAAAAAGACCACAAATTAAAATCATTATTTTAAACATAAATAACACATTTTCATATAAAATATATTGTTAAATTTGAAACCATGCCTACACTTTCTTATAAAATAGCCTCTAGGACACTAGCTGACATAATAGAGACTCAAGAATATTGAACAAATGGACATGATAATTTGCATTCATTTTTAAACCTTATTTTTTAATAATCTTTCAACATCTCTCTTAAGTAAAAAGGATCTTCTGTTAAGGATTTGGATTCTATTTGGATCTTTAACAAGCCAAATTATCTTTTTGTATGATATTTAAAATATGAACATTATTACTTAATGTAATTATAAAATATACGGGGGAATTAAAGATTCGCTAAAAAATTTCAATTTAATTACTATAATTCAGCAATTTTACTGATTTTTTTCCTGATAAATATTATATATTTGTATGCATAGAAGTGTATGTGTGTATATACACACACACACAACTTTTTTCTGTCAGTTTTACCATTTATTTACTTTTCAATTAACAATAAAAGTTCATGTGGACAGTAAATCAGAAAATACTTTCTATGGTGGCTTTAAAGTACATTTTTTAAACCCAAAAATGTTATCCAGAGCCATTTTAGGCAACAATGTAACCAAAGTATAAAGTATAAATTCGCATCCCCTTGAACAACTGTCCTTCCACTTAGAACACAACGAACTCCTTAGTTCATTGTGAGCAGAGTTCCTGTTCACTTAGCTGCAACATCATTTAAGTATGGAATCAAAGCAAAAAAAAAAAAAAAAGGGAATAGAAAAATATGTATTAATATTAAATCATATGCTAGCTGAATGTTAGGTTCCCACAGAAATATTTTGCCGTAAATTTCTAAAATCACTTCTCAAGCATAGCTATTTTCATCCAAGGACCAATTTCCTTTACTTCCATTATCTTTTATAGTGAAATGCTCCATCTCAACTTACTTATCGGAGCCATTACCAGCAAACATGGTCACACACATCTAGTTCAAGATATGAATATGAGTGTAATACTTACTTTCCGTTATAAATTTGTATAAAACAAATAGGGCTGCCATTACTTATATACTGCACAAAAGACACAAGAATGAATACAAATTATTTTTCATAAAAATGAAATTTCTAATCAATTTAAGAGATTTCCAACTATGAGGACATTAAATACTTAAAATACCAGGCAGTCTCTTCTGTTACAGAATGCCAGTCAGGAGAGATCTGAAAGAGATTCTTTATTGGTAGCCATATACAGTTGATTATACCATCTCTGTGTTTTCTTGCTATTTAAAATATAGAACCTGGACATTTAAAACATTACCAATGCAATAATCACTACAGACTGTCACTGGATCTTTTAAAAGTTTGTTAAAAATTACCAAAGTCATGATGAATACAATTATCGCAGCTATATCATTTGAAAACGTAATATAAATTATGCTGCTAACGACAAAAACATTGAGACACATAAACATCACAATGTAACACAGCAAGAACTCATAACTATTTAATATGAAAATTAAATTTAAAAAGTTATGTTAGAGAACTTGGGGAATATTTCATTTTAGCAAAAACAATCTATGTATCTCCAACTTCTATGATACAGTATGCAGTAAAATACTTTTAAAAGATATGACATTCAAATGCTTCATTTACACAATATTGCCAATACTAATAAAAGTGATGCCCTTAAACACAAACTGCTCTGCTGATTGTGATTTTAAAAATGTTTTCTTTACTTCATTTTACATTTTAGTTAGCAGTTAGCATTACATATTAATCAGTTCTGTTGACAAACAGAGAAGATCCTAGTCAAAATACTGTTGCTCAAAAGTAATGTACATCATATTGCTTGAAACTAACAACCATATAAAAGTGGTAATCATTTATCTAAACATTGATTATGAAAGACGACTGGCATATATTTGGGCAGAGTGTCAAGTTCATGATGGGTTATTTACGATAAAAGTACTTTTACCGAAGCTAACATGATATATAGGTTTCTATGTCAATTACTACAGTCTCTTAAAGTTATAAAAATATTATATAAAATACCACAGGCTTTAGAGGATATAACTTCATGTGGTTCTGATACTAGCAGCTGAAAAGTATTTATAATTTAAAAATAAATAAACTATAGAGGTAAACCAGTTACAAAACAGCAGAGGACTGCAATAGTCACAGAGTGAAAAGAATTGCTTAATTACACTATAGCTAACAAAATGGTGAAGCAGTCGGATCAAAAGTTTTAAAAACCTCTTTCAGAGATTTGTCATCTGGTTCTCTACTGGGATCACTTTCCGGGGTGGGACTTGTATGCCCTGGCTGCCTGGACTGCCTTGGATCGCTGTACTGTGGTCTAATTAAGCCTGTTAATGCCTGAATAGGAAGACTGTGCACTGCTGGGACCTGAACTGTACCAGGACTCTTGAGGGTGTCTGCCTGTGGGTCAGCCGGCCCATCCACGGCGACTTCCACATTTGCACTGGTTTTCTGTGGCAGGACTGCTTCTCCAGGAGAAGGCTCATTTTTGTCACTACTTTTTAAACCACCACTTTTTTTTGGGTTCTCTGTATTTTCTGCTGCTAGCTCTGACGCAGATGATGAAGCATGCTCCCTAGGGTCATACAAACTAATGCCACTAAGAACTGAACTTGGGGTTCCCAGGGGAAGGCCAGCTGAAGAGGAGAGTTTAGGGGCATATGGAGGCAAGGCCCCCGGCCCGGAACTGCTAGTCACAGCCCCTGAGGGCTGCGACGAAGCAAGGTTAGATCTGGCTAAGTGAGGGGTGCCCTTTAATGTATGTGAGTCCTTCATAACCGCTGGGTGAGACTCTGTACTGTGCAGTCTATGAAGTCTAGGATCAAAATTTTTTTGCAGCCTAGGATCTCCTAATTTACTTCCTGAACTATGTAAGTCTCCAAATTGTTCTAGGTAGCCTTCTCTGTTTGCGGTGTTCACTTTGGCTTTGGCTGCTGATTTTGAATCAGTGGGCACTGTATTCTGATGAAGATCGCTTTTTGTATTCCACAACCTACTGAGCCTCTGGTCAGCTATAAGAGGGGGCAGAGGTAAATTGATTGAAGATACTGGGTCAGGTTTAGGTAAAGGGACTGGAAGTAAGTCTTCTGGAGCCCACACGATGTGTTTTGCGAAGTTGGGTTTGGTTAGGATAATATCCATTTTAATGTGACTGAACTGCCTCAGCTGTGACCTCGGATCCTGGAGCATTATGCCAGGGGAAGAATCCAAAGGTATTAAGAAAGCTTTTTCTCTCAATTCTCTTTCTGTATCTTCATCATCATCATCTCCTCTTTTGTGTTTGACAGAGCTGGGATTTGCATGATGCGAATCAAATTTTGTTCCACCAACAGACGATCCTATGTGACCACTTCCATTCCCCCTCAATTTCCTGGGATCCCATGCTAGTCTAAGATCCAGTGGGGCAGACTCAGAGGATTTTCTCACGTCTTGCCTTGGGATAGTCCTAAGTCTAGGGTCAACAACTTGGTTTCCTTTGCTTTTCTCTTTAGCGAGTCTTGGGTCAGTAGGAGTGCTGAGGTCTGTGGAAGGCTGTTGCTGATTCCTTAAAGTTTCTGTTTGTTTCTGTAATGTTTTCAGTATTGACTTCACACTGCTTCCTTCTTCCTCTTCACTACTGGAATACCAGTTAACAGTATCATCTAAATGCAGATAAAAACTTATTGTAAAGAATGAAGCATTCATATTTTACCTTAATTAAGATAATCGAAAAACATGCAATATTTCTAGAAAAAGTGTAGTCTAACTTCAAGAAAATGCATCAGAGAAATGCCAGAGTTTCAACACTGGAATAAAATTAGATGCGGAATGACAATAATCAATTCAGTCATCATACTCTATAGAGAAAGAGGTGTGATATTAGAATACGTGTAGCGTCCTTCTGGTCAGGGAGAAGTCAGGACCTTTTATTCGGATTGGCCAAAAGGGAACTTAGAGTATGTGTGGCATGACAGAGTTGGGGAAGGAGGGAAAATACTCTTGGAAAAGAATACTAAAATGTTTTGGATCTCTTTAATTTAAGTAATACTTAAGCTTCGTAGCTCTGCATTTATTGAGATAATAAGGATGCAATGTTTTTTAAAAATCTGCAAAGAAAACAAAACAATGAAGTACAGGTTAAGGGAGCATTGGGAAACAAGCAAATGAGAGATGAGGTAGAGATTTTTCATCTATAGCTTATTATATTTCTAGAAGTTTGACATATGTGAATATATTAGCTATTTAAACATTTTAAAGTAAAAATAACAAAACTAACAACCTGAAATTTATATACTTTAACTTTATGGGAACACTTTGGGCCGTATTCCTAAAGGCTTATATTTAACCCTAGTGTGTTAGACACCCTGTTAAGAAGCTTAACTGTCAGAGGTGTTCTTTCTAGTAGTACAGCAGGGATTATGAACTGATGCTACAGGAGACAGTCCTTCCTTTCCATTAAAACATACACATGTTAAAAAAAAATACATATGTTGACTCTGACTTGGTAACACACACACACACACACACACACACACACACACACGTATGTGTCCTAGAATGTCATGGATTAATAGAATTTTGGGCATATTCTCATTTAACTCATCTCACTGCTCACTAACACGTTTCTACTACACATAATTTCAGTGTTACACATATAGTTTGAACAGAGTTACAAAACAGGCATTGATATTTAGGGTGGAATTATGGCTTAAAATCATACAGACTATATACCACAGTGGAAAAAAGTTTTGGCTTGTTTTTAAAGTTTTCTTTTTAAGGAATCTCTCCATCCAAAGTGGGACTTGAACTCACAACCCCAAGCATCAAGAGTCTTACGCTCCACTGACTCAGGCAGCCAGGTACCCCAACCCAATGGAAAAAAGTTGCACTCATATTTCGATGTCAGTGTCAGAAAAAACTACTTCTAGACACTAGATCTCTTTTCTTCCTCTCTTTGACCTTGGGAAGACCAAAGCTGAACTAGTGATTCACTTTAACCTGCTGCCATTATTTTAAATATTTCTGCATAGCAATTCATTTCTCACAGAATTTGTTACTTGATCCAAATATGTAAGATGATCCAAATCTGACCTACAAAAGGAAGATGCTATTTTAGTTTGCCTTTCTTATCAATATATTTCCTAAGCCATCTTCAATCATTTCTGGAATGAGAAGGAAAGCAGACCAATGGGTAGGCCAATGAAAAGGAGATATTAGATAAGAAATGACAGTTAACAACTTTTTCAGCTTTTTATCAAAGGAGAGATTAAAATTATAAGGGCATTACAATTTATAAAAATGAACATGAACACACACACAAAAATCTAGCTGTTCACTACTAGGTATTTACCCAAAGATACAAATGTAGTGATCCAAAGGGGCACCTGCACCCCAATGTTTATAGCAGCATGTCCACAATAGCCAAGCTGTGGAAAGAGCCCAGATGTCCATTGACAGATGAATGGATAAAGAGGAAATGGCATGCGCACACGCGCACACGCGCGCGCACACACACACACACACACACACCATGGACTATTAGCCATCAAAAAGAATGAAATCTTACCATTTATAATGATGTGGACGGAACTACAGGGTATTATACTAAGTTAAATAAATCAATCAGCTAAAGACAATTATCATATAATCTCACTCATATGTGGAATTTAAGAAACAAAACAGAGGAGCACAGGAGAAGGGTGGGAAAAATAAAACAAGATGAAATCAGAGAGATAAACCGTAAGAGACTCTTAGTCAGGGTAACAGGCATTAAGGAGGGCACATGATATAATGAGCACTGGGTGTTATATACAACTGATGAATCACTGAACTCTACCTCTGAAACTAATAATACACTATATGTTAATTAACTGAATTTAAATTCTTAAAGAAACCTAGCCATTCAAGATTTTTTCTGGACACAGAGAAAAAACCTTCATAAAACATCACCAATTATATTACTATAGTACAAAATTTTATATCCAGAAAAACTGTAAATTTTCTTATTTATGAAAATGTAAATCTAAGACTTTATAGAAAGATAATCATCAAAATTTTTTTTTAAGTTTAAGCACTTTAAGAAGCAAACATAAATTGTATAGAAAACTAACTTATTAGGAATCCCTAATTTCCCTGTGATGTTAAATAAATGAAGTGTTAATGCTACCTTCTTTGAAAAGGTAACAGATGTTTATATAATAGCTTGTAGCTACCTAATGTTACCCAGTTTTACATATTTATAAATTTTATGCTTAAGAGTAGGTCAATGGGCACCTGGCTGGCTTAGCTGGAGGAGCATGAGACTCCTGGCCTTGGGTCGTGGGTTTGAGCCCCATGTCGGCCATGCAATTTGCTTAATTTAAAAAAAAATACACACACACCAGAAAGTGGGCAAACATATCAATTCTGTAATTCATAAGAAGAACTGGATGTGTTAAGCTTTCTCTCCTCAACTGAATTAAGTAACTGTTATATACTTATCAATATCAAAAATACTAAGGTAAACTTGAGGTTTCCACATAATCTTTTATGTTAAAAATAATATTCCTTCATAATATAGTAGAATACAACCTATGCCCATAAAAACTCTAATAACTGAATCATTTTAAACTTAGGCTAGAAGTCAAAATTTCTGCACTGGAAGATGTCTGGTTCCTGTTTTATTTCCTTCTTCCATAAAAGGCTTCAGCCAGGCCTCACACTATAGCTTCCGATCTACTCACTGCTTCAGGTAAAATTCTTTGCAATTATAAAGCATTAGTGACTCTGGAAACCATGACCAATTCCAAGCAGATAGAAGCTACAAGATAAGCTGGAAGTAGAATAGATAGTTCAAAGGAACTTATTTTTCAAATTTTAACCTATTCAAGGGCATTTCAGGAACTGGGTAATTCCAAAGTAAGATACTACCATAACAACTGACACACCTTCGTCCTTGCTTGGTGCCCTTTGAGGTTGGGTGCTGCTTGGTTCATCTTCTTCTTGGTACTTCTGAGTAAGTCTGACAAAAAGAGCTCTCTGCACTGCAGGGAGGAGGCCTGGAGCAGGCAGGGGGCCGTGGCCTGCCGTGTTGCTGCTGCCATCAGATCCACTCCCACGGTTAGGGGAGGCTTGAACAATGGGAGGCTGATGCTGGGCAAAGTCAACATGCCACATCCCATCTATACACATAACACAGAAAACACAGATACAGAGTGCCACGGTCAGTTACAAGAAATTGAAGCTTTAATAGTAACTACATTTGATTACCGTATTACTATGTGATTGTAAATGTTTTTTTAAAGATATTATTTTATTTATTTTAAAGATTTTATTTATTTATTTGACAGAGAGAGATCACAGGTAGAAGGAGAGGCAGGCAGAGAGAGAGAGAGGGAAGCAGGCTCCCTGCTGAGCAGAGAGCCCGATGTGGGACTCGATCCCAGGACCCTGAGATCATGACCTGAGCCGAAGGCAGCGGCTTAACCCACTGAGCCACCCAGGCGCCCAGGATATTATTTTATTTATTTTAGAGAAAGAGAGCATTGAGGGGAGAGGCAGGGGCAAGCAGACTCCATGTTGAGCGTGGAGCTGGATGCAGGGCTCGTTTCATGACCCGGAGCTTATGACCTGAGCTGAAATGAAAACTTGGGACTCTTAACTGACTGAGCCACGTGGGCACCCAATTGTAAATATTTTTTTTAAAGCTATCTAAAGTTCTGGTGTAGCAAATGTTTGGTTAAATTTAAAATATATTTTATGGCTTCAATTTCATTACATTTCACTTAGCTTTATTAAAAACACACATTCTTATCATGTTTTCAATGAAAAATAGAGAACGCCAAAGATTTTAAATTAAAAATGAGTTGGGGCGCCTTGGTGGCTCAGTCGCTAAGCGTATGCCTTCGGCTCAGGTCATGATCCCAGGGTCCTGGGATCAAGCCCCGCATCAGGCTCCCTGCTCAGCGGAAAGCCTGCTTCTCCCTCTCCCACTCCCCCTGCTTATGTTCCCTCTCTTGCTGTGTCTCTGTCAAATAAATAAATATAATCTTTAAAAAAAAAAAAAGAAAAGCTAAGCTTAAAAACAATTAAAAATGAGTTATTTGAAAAGGTAAACTCACCACCAGAGTTACTAGGTGGCTGAAAATTAGGTACAGCATGCTGTGAATAGTAATTATCATAAAATTCAGCTGGGTTTTGTAGGGACTCATAACTGGTGTTGAGCTGCATTTCACCAGGACTTTGCAGGTATGAGGATCCTGGAGAACAGTGATTCTCTCTGGGTACTTTCATCATGTGTTCTGGAAAGCCCGAGCAATGGTAAGCACCACTCATATTCTGTGGTGTCAAAGGTGCATCTGGTTGAACAAGTACTCCAGCTTGACTGTGAGGACCTAAAATCCCAGGCGGAGCAGGCGGCAAAGGTGGGCTGTGTGGCACTGCGGCGCATGGATGATGTCCGGGGGAGCCCGGGTGCATCACAGGACTACTGTGTCCCTGAGACATATTAGGTCCAGGACCCGGACTTGATCCAGAACTATAGATATGCTGAGGATGTGGGCTGCTTTCCTGAAACTGTGGTCCTGGTGGTGAGGCACTGTTATAAAATGCTGGTGGCCTGTAGACAGAAAGAAGAGTATTTCTTAGTTCAAAGAAAAGAGGCAAACAAGAATGTTATATTTTAAATATGTGTGGTTAAGTGTGTTTTTCTGTATCAGAATGTGTTTTTAAGAAGCAGTTTATTCTACATTATCTCCAAATAAAAATGCAAATAAATGCATCTTGCCTTCATTTTAGCCCACAGTCTTAATCAATTGACACTATTAGCTGTTCTAAAGCTTACAACTATTTTGAAAAATACAGAAAAGGGCAAAGATAAGTAAGAATCACCTCTAATCCTGCCACCCACAGAAATATTTTTTGGTTAGTTATTATTTTTTGGTTAGACTTTTTTCTAGGTATACATGGACCTTTCCTAAAATATAACAAAGTAGAATTTTACTATACAAACACACACCTTTTCAATTTCTAACGGATTACTGCCGGCATATAAAAAGACCTTTAGGTTTTGAGTGTTGTTCTTCTTTCTGGACATCTTACTAATTTAATTACTATTTCTAATAGTTTTGTCAGTTGATTCCTTCAGGTCTATTGAGGGAGACCACCCCAAAAATGAGCTCCCTCTCCATTTCTTTCTTTCTTTCTTTCTTTTTTTTTTTTTTTTTGCCTCTCCATTTCTATCTTTATATCTATTATGTCTTTCTCTTTTTGCATTGGCTCGCATCTGATCTACAGTATTAGAGTATTAGCCAAACAATCGACATACTTACATTCTTCTTGACCTTAAGAGAAATAATTTTAATGGTTCACATTTCCTGTCAATTTCTTGTTCCTCATTTACTGAGATCTCACTGATTTTCTGAGTGTTCAGGGTTAAAATAATCAACAGTGGGACTTGCAGCCCAGGTGCAAAGACTCTGGGAAAGGGCAGCAGGAATGGAATGGTGTTGTTAGAAAATGCAAATCTGGATCCAGCTTACCAAAGGTTTTCCTCTAATAGCCTAAGGAAATATTTCTCTAAAAGAATCAAATATTCTGGAGACATGCTAATGCCACTATCTGAAGATGTTATCAATGCTGAATGTAGCCTCCTAATGAATTGGGAGACATACCAATTCTAGCCACCGGGCAGTGTCTCTCAGGGTTACTCTGTGGAGAGATTTTTAAAGCTGTTAAGGATTCCACAGAGAGAAACACTGATGGCATGCAGCAGGGGACAGAGACAAAGGAAAGCAGGAAGAGCATTTGGGGTGAATGCCGGATATCTGCTATCTCTACCTAAGTTTAATTACATGATTAACATGGAATACAAGTTATTTTCTCAGTAGGAAATTTTAGAGGGAAAATGATGCCATTTTTGAAGATTTTAACTTACTTCTTCCCAATCTTATGTGCTAAATCCACAGTAGGTTTTACAACTATTTCAAAAAGAGATGGGATTTTCTTGAAATCATCAGAGAGATCTGTCTGAAAATCATCTTCAGGATCAGAAAAGGGAAAATGCTCTGGTGGAGTTGGCAGAAGCCCAACTCCTGGAGGTGGTTTGGGAAGAGGAGTTATGCCCCGTTTTCGAAGTTCTTCTAATTCTCGTTCATCTTCATTTGTGGCTTCTTCTTCAGTGTTCAACACCTAAAAATGATTGGCAAAGATTACTATTCCAAAACAATCTTTCTTCCTTACATTTAAAAACTGTGAAGACTTCAATAAACCAGTTTTGTTATGAGAAAAATATCATTCTGAAGTCAAAATGGGTCAGAGAGAGCTAACTCATTTTTGATAAAAAGGTTCAAAGTGGTAAAAGATATTTCTCAAAGTACATTAGCTTTTTAATGGCAAAACAAGGCTAAGAATGAAAGATTTTAATTCCTAGTCCAATACTTCTGCTTTTCTAACATACTACACTCATAGATTAAAACATAAAATAACAAATCCTTGATTTCTCAGGAGACTTTTCTGAAATATGATTTATAAAATATGATTCAAGACAAATGACTCTGGTGAGACCTAAGAAATAACTGAAGTACAAAAATATTACTTACTTTGTCCAAAAGTTTCCTTGTTTCTTTAGTCAGATCATCATGTGAAAATTTACAGTTGTCTCCTTGATAACATTTTGCTCCACTATGGTAGAACTTACACGGAAATTCATGTAAACAAAAATATTAAGGAACAGACCAAGTGACATCAAACTCTAATATTTTGAAATCCAAAAACATATCGGTGCTGAGTCAGTAAGACTGCATTACTATATATTGCACTGAATTTTTTACACACGTCATATTAGACAATTTTTAAGATGAAATATTTCAATTATGCAGCAAAACATCCAAAGATTTTAATCTTCCTTACTATATTAAGCTAGAAAATATTTTAAAGAAAAAATAATTGTTATAGCAAATACAACAGTATTTCAATTATGTAAGTTCTGTTACTTTCCACAATAAAAATTGTAGACAGAGCAAATAAATTTTGTAGCAAGAGCTTTTATCTATAAAGGAAACAAAGGGGCTTGATATGTCATATTAAAGTCAAATATCCCAACATGAAAACTATAAGCTAAGCTACCTCATGATTTGGGAAACAAATTTTAAACTTCTAAAGAAAATTTTAAATCCAGAAGTTTATTGAAAAATATGCCATTTTCAGGTGGCTTACATTCAGGGAATTTCTGAGGGGTTTTAGGAAATTTATTATTGTAATCAACACTTTGACAAGATCAAGAGGAAAAAGTCATATGACCATAGCAGATGCTATTTTAAATTTAAAACCAAAGTAGGTTTTCTAGGGATTTTGAAAAACTTCAGTAATGTTTTATAATCTCAATATTTTGGTTAACATCTTTTTAATAAAGGATATTATGCATATAAATGCAGTTCTCTCCTTTGGTACAATATCCTTGTAAATAAAACTTGCAGATCTCCTTTCTCTTCTCCAACTCTGCATCATGATCAAATTTACACTGATCTCCCTGTCACAAAAGAGAAAAAAAGAAACAATTGAATTTTCTCTATGGTGTTTCATGGTGGAACTACGGCCATATCTTCAGTGTTTAAATCATGATCTAATAATAATTCAAACAATCTCTTGGAAGTCTTGCCCAAGTCAGTGGGTGTGGCTATGCACAGAGGCAGAGGCAGCACGGAGAGCATGGCCTCAGAGCCTACTGCCCAGGTTCCACCAGCACTCACCGTTTCTAGCTGAGCCACTAGGGACACTTATTTAACCTCTTGGTTTGGCCATGTTTAAAATGGGGCTATTAACAGTACCTACTTCATAGGTTTGCTGTAAAGATTAAAACATTTAATATTAATAATCCACTTTAAACAGTACTTGCCACACAGTCAGCATTTTGTGTTTGTTAAATAAAATCTGGGTTCAACAAATTATATTACTGCCCCAGAACAGAATTAAGTATGCTCCGATGTACAGTATTTCCATAGACACACTTTGAAGATACACTTTGAAGAACCAGCTTTATAATTACAAGTATATGAGAAATCAAAAAAAAAAAAACCCTAACCACCCCCTAAAAAGACTTTACATGTTAATATTTACCTTAATACATCTCCCTTCCAGAAAGTATTTACAGATTTGTTTTCCTTTGTGTTCCACTGTGTGCTGATTAATGAATTCCTGAGTCATAACCTTCCATTTTTTCCCTGGTTTACTATACTGTAAGAAAGAAAAATTCATTTAAATACAACATATAAAATATTAAATATGTACTAAAATGGACAGTCAAATGGATTAGGAAAGCAGTACAAATGACTATTTAAAGTGGTCAAGAGTGGACATTCAGATACTATTCATTTACTTGCAGAGACAGGCTTCTAATACACTGTTCATTGCTACTAGTGGTTGCAAAGAACCTATTTCTATTTTAATGAGGAAGTACAACTACTTTTTAAAAATAAAATTATGAAAAGCCTGAAAATTAACAATAATACTCTGTTGGCAAAGATGTTAAATATGCTTTCTTGTGATTTGCTGATAGCTATGTTATAAAAGATTAATAATACCCATACTGTTTGACAAAATTTGTACTTTTCAGGAGTATTCTGAAGGAATTATCAGGGAGGCACATATACTTTATTCACGAAAATAATTACTGCAGAATTACTTTGCATGATAAAACAGACAGACAGACACCTAGAAATTACACATCCCAAATGATGAGACTAGTCAAATACATTAAGATATAGGTCAGTGATAGATTAGTATGTAATCATTACAAACCGAAGAGATGGAGTGACAATTTAGGAACATAAGAAAATGTTCACGATACTTTAAGTATCGTATTATCGTATCGTAAGTAAGTATCGTAAGTATTAAATGTTCACGATACTTAAGTGGAAAACTGATCTGATTTTATAATAATAAAGACAAAAGATAAAAGACTCAAAGAATATATCCCCACATTTAAGAGTGTATGTCTCTAGATGGATCTCCAAAAAATCAGAGATTTTTTGCATGTGTGGTTATTCTGTACTTCCTTTAGGAAAGAAAAAAAAAAAAGGAGGGAGGATGTATTTCCTTAAACTTTTAAAAAATAACAAAAAGAAGTATATGGTAGAAAATCTCACAGCCCTACCTGTTTTCCTTACTTCTCCTTAGACCCCTGTTCAACTTTTGCTGAGTACAAGAAAATTGAGTAACATGAGTATGATGCTTAGCCAGGCTAAGGACTTACATTCATGAGCTCTATAAAATAGCACTGTTTTTCAAACACCCGGTATGCATCATACTTTATATATAGCAGGAGTTCACAATAACTATTTGCTCTTCTAATCTGATTTGTTTCCCTTTCCTTCAGTTTGCTAGGAGATGGAGAACAAAACACAACCTACTGAAAATAGGAAACTGCCTCACAGCAACCACTTGAGGCAAAAGATGGCTAGACTTAAATCTGATCCTCAGTGCTCGCATTTGAAATATATGTTTTACTGTAAGAATTCTGGGGAAAAAGTACAAAAATACCAAGAACACAGATAATCCTATAGGTTTTTAAAAAATATATAAGTATACCGAAATTGCCCCAGGAAAAATACAATAAAATTGTTTATGCTATTCTCTAATCAGATCATTTAAAATGTCTTAAATTTATGTAAATTTGGCTCACAAACATTTTCTATTTCCAGGCTCATTTAGAGCAAGAAGATATAAGAAAATAGGAAATCCAGGAGAATGCATTATACAAAATCAACAGGCCAAATAGAATATAACAGAAATTAAAAAGTAAAATATTAGGTAATCACCAAAAAAATCCAAAACCACCCTGAAAAATGCACCAAGTTGTACCTATATTTCATCAATAATTCATTCTATGACTAATGATGTGCCTCACTGTTTTAATAGAGGGTTATGGGTTTTTCTGTTTTGTTTTTTAGTTTAGTTTAGTTCAAATGAGTAGAAAGTGTATCAGTATTTATAACCATGAGAAACCTAATTATAATGAAGATACTCTAAAAAAATCTAAAGAAACTTTAACAAAATTTTAGGAGAAAATAACATGCCTAGAAGATCTGATCTTTCAAGTCTAAGCCTATAGAAGCAACGTGAATGTCCTCTACCGTTAAGATCTCTTGTAATAAAGGAGTTGGAAGAACCACAGAAATCATTTAGTTCATCACCCTCACTAGACAAATGTGAAAAGTGAAGATTAGAGAAATTAGTGACTTGCTAAGGGTCATATGGCGAGTCAGCAGTCAGGGTAAATAGAACTCTTTGCACTGTATTATACTACCTCTAAGAAAACACAATTCAGGGCTCCTGGATGGCTCAGTTGGTTAAACAACTGCCTTGGCTCAGGTCATGATCCTGGAGTTCTGGGATCAAGTTCCACATCGGGCTCCCTGCTTGGCATGGAGTCTGCTTCTCCCTCTGACCCTGCCCCTTCTCATGTTCTCTCTCTCTCTCATTCTCTCTCTCCCTGCCTCTCAAATAAATAAATAAATAAAATAAATAAAAAGAAAATAAAATTCAAGAAAGAGGGAGGGGGGAGAAAAGAGGGAGAGAAAGGAAAGACGAAGATAGGGAAAACTAAATTATCTACTTGGTTATTTCAAAATGTACTTCCTCTAGAAGATGTATTATACTGGCATAAGAAACAAGAGCACAAAATTTTTTTTGAAATATATAAGGAAGAGGGAATGAAAAGATTTGCTGGCAAAATAATATGTATTTACAGAAAATGTAACAGGTGTTATAAATACAAAAAAAAAGTTAAGAGGTTTTATGGCCAAAAGACTAAATAAGTTCTTAAAACCTATCAAACATTTTCTTGTTCTGTGACCACCCTGGAGTTTTCAAGACAGTTCATGTGAACATGCAGATTATCTGCGAATTTATCTGGCTTTTAGAGGATCTCATACTCCCTGGAAAAGATGAAAATAGATGTATGTTGGCCACTCTAGCATGTTCACTGTACCCTCGACAGGTTTGCTCCAGACCACTCCTAAATATAAGCTACTTGCTTGGGCTCTGGCACTCTGTTTGAATCATAACAAGAAATCTCTCTTGACAGCCAATAAACTGACACAGTTGATAACATTTTAATCTTTTTTTTTTTTTAAGATTTTATTTAATTATTTGACAGAGAGATCACAAGTAGGCAGAGAGGCAGGCAGAGAGAGGAGAAAGCAGGCTCCTCGCTGAGCAGAGAGCCCGATGCGGGGCTTGATCCCAGGATCCTGAGACCATGACCTGAGCCGAAGGCAGAGGCTTTAACCCACTGAGCCACCCAGGCACGCCAGTAACATTTTAATCTTAATAAGCTAAAGGAAAAATATTCTAAATCTAATGAGTGCAAAAGAAATAATTTATTCTGATTTTCTATAACATGATAAAGAATTTTTTAGTTGCAACCCGGATTTTTAAACATGTTAGTGCTTGACAATCTCCTTAGAGTTAATTAAACACCATACTTTCATTTTATAGATTAAGCAAACTGAAACTCAGAGACAGGTAGTAACTTGTTCAAAGCTACACTTTGTTGGAAGCTAATTTTTTTTTCCAAGCATAGTATGTACCTATTGGCTATAGGAGAGAGCTTACTTTCAGACAGCATTCATACTAATATGGTCTAGGGAAAGCAATATACTCTAGAGGAATATAGGAAAATGGACAGGCAGGTTACAATCACTCAGAAATTCTAAATTTGTCTCCAAAGCTGCTATTCCATGGAACAGTGAGTGGCTCAATCAATGTTAATAGATTGGGCAGGGGTTGGGAGAAGTTCAGGGTCAAGTACAATATAAAAACAATTGAGGGGCGCCTGGGTGGCTCAGTGGGTTGACCCTCTGCTTTTGGCTCAGGTCAGGGTCTCAGGGTCCTGGGATCAAGCCCTGCATCAGGCTCTCTGCTCACCAGGGAGCCTGCTTCCCCCTCTCTCTGCCTGCCTCTCTTCCTACTTGTGATCTCTCTCTGTCAAATAAATAAATAAAATCTTTAAAAAAAAATACAACAACAACAAAAACAATGGATTGAACAAAGTAAAATAGGCTTTTTTATACCTAACTTGCAAGAAGCCTTTAATACATTAATGTCAACTTAGAATCCCCAAGAGTAGACTGGCATGTGCTGGGTTTCACAAATTTATTTGGACCTGAACTTCTTTTTTTAGGTCATACCTATTAACATCTCCTTAAATAGTATACTTAGAGTACATATTAAGAAATCTTTGCTCCTTGGGGCGCCTGGGTGGTGCAGTTGTGAAGCGTCTGCCTTCGGCTCAGGTCATGATCACAGGGTCCTAGATCTAACCCCACATTGGGCTCCCTGCTCAGTGGGGAGTCTGCCTCCCCCTCTCTGCCTGCCTCTCTGCCTATTTGTGATCTCTCTGTGTCAAATAAATAAATAAAATCTTAAAAAAAAATTTGTCCCTTATTTAAACCCAGACATCAGAAAATCAGGCATTTTCAAATTACAATATATAGCTATCCCTTTGCTTTCACTTAAGGTTGTAGCTTTTAATACCCTACTCTTGCTCTGCATAATTTAATCAGTCTTGCTGGAACAGTGTCAGAATACTAGATTTGGACTACTTTAATCCCAAGAGTCTGTACAACAAGGCTGAAATGTACATGTTCAGAATTCAATTCAATATATATTTATTCAATATTTACTATACATAAGGTACACAAATTCATCTTTCCAACCATTTATATTGCCTTTTCTTCTCTTTCAATGTTTTCGGTTCTAGTAAGCTAATTTACCACTATAGTATCTCCCTTCTTATTAGCCATGCTTCATATTGAGCTATTAGCATTTTATTGCCCTTTGCATCTGGGATGACTCCTAGCAAAGGAAAGTACAATGAAGAACTACTAGGGTCACATTTTTGCTTTCCAACATACCAGTTTTACTTGAGGTGCTTTCAAACACATTAATTTTATTTCGAGGTCACCTAAATTTGCATCTTTATACTAGTATCTTGACTAATTAAAACCATAATTCCTTTAATTCTTTTTTTTAGAATCTATCTACACTCATTTTATCTTAGCTGGAAATTTTTCATTTACTAGGAAAGTAGCATTAAAATCACAATGCTTTCTTTGCAGCCAAATAGGTTAAAAGATGGAAAAGCTCTCCTCATTATCTATAAATTCTCAGTACCTCTTGATAGTCATCCATTCCTGAAAAAATATTAGGCCCTTTATTGGTTCTTCCCCCACGGTCTTTGCGTTTGATTTTCTTCGGCAAACCACGTCCACGACCAACATTAAAACTTTTAACCCTCTGTTCAATACCTAAAAGAGTTAAAATGTACTTCAAATATTATAGAAAAACAACATACCTGTAATCTATTAGTTTATAGGGAACAGCATATTTTAAATAGTCTATAATATACAGTGCATTTTTTTTTCCTCTCTAGATTCAATGAAAAAAATTAATTAAATCTTTACATTTTACTTTCCAGGTAGTGCTTCTCATTCTTTTTTTTTTTTTTTTTTTATGGGAT
This sequence comes from Mustela erminea, assembly GCF_009829155.1. Taxonomy (NCBI): domain Eukaryota; kingdom Metazoa; phylum Chordata; class Mammalia; order Carnivora; family Mustelidae; genus Mustela; species Mustela erminea. The sequence continues at coordinate 104,746,366 of NC_045620.1, forward strand.
GTTAACAATAATAAGGAGGGCAAGGCACAAGAATACATATGGCTACAGAAGTCAAAGGTAGTTTTGTTCTTTCCAGTTTTCCTTAGAATAAGAAATAACAAGGCTTTCTGTTTTTAAGGGAATTAAATTTTATATTCATCCTTAAGGAAGACATTGTAGGTATTAGTGGTTAATTTGACCAAATTGAGTTTCTAGTGATAATTTTGAGTAGTACTATGTATATTTCTAAGTAAAATTTATACCTATCTTTTACTTTTTAAAACCTTGGCTTAAATTTAAAAGTATCTGAAATTGCAAAAATTATGTATTAGGTTATAAGTTACTATATAGAGTCATTTCTCATTTTACCAAATTCACATTGAACATTTTCTTACATATTAAGTGATCTTAAACCTACAAACAGCAAATAAATATATGAAAAAATGTTTACTTCATTAAAAGATATTAAAGAAGTTAAAAATTTTTAAATAACATACAAATTTTTACCTCAAAGAATAGCGTTGGTAGGGAGTTGAGTAATTGGTATTTTCACATACTGGCGGGGTGTTATAAATTGGCCTATCAACTTTTTGGAAATCAACTTGGTGAGTGGATCAAAAATCTTCAAATGTGTGGCTATAGTTTTTGATTCAATTCTGCATTTCAGAATTTATTCTTAAGGAAAAATATTCGTGAAGATGTTCTCTGAGACATGTATAAATATACAGGGTTAATCACAGAGTTAAGAAAAAACTTGGTGTCAAAAAAAAAAATCTGGGTGCAACTTAAATATCAAGTGATTATGATCACCCAAACCTAAGAATCTATTAGGCAAGCTACGGTATGTCTGTTTAATTGAACAGAATGTTGTTGGCATTAAAAGCTACTCATTAACGTAAGAATGACTGAGATTCAATTCACAGTTAAGGGAAAAAACAAGTTAAACAGTATGCATAGTTTTTTGTTAAAAATAATTGTCAGAAAAATTCTGGAAGAATGTACACCAAAAATATTAATAGTAATTATTTCTGAGTGTAGGGATTCAAATTATTTTTGTTTTATCTTTGATCTTGGTTAGGTTATTGTTTCCACACATAGAAAAAGTCTTCTCCATTTGGCCATATATTACTTTCATAACTGAGGGAGTAAAATGAATGTCAAAAATAAAAGAATACTCAGTTATTTAACAGAACAAACAGGAAAAGATGAAAGGGAAAACCCCAGGTGGGAATGGATGAGCAAAACCTCTCTATGTTCCCTTATTCCCCAAGTGGAATGATTCCTGACACCACTATGTCTAGACTTCAGGAACAAACTTACTAATTACAATAGCATATGTACAGACAAATTCCTTTCCATTTTAGGTCAGCAAAGCCTGGATTCATATTTTTCAAAGGAATTTTGCTAGGAAATCAATAAAAAATAAAGTCGTAAAAACAATCACATTTACGCATAACTGGTTCCTTTTTTCAACAATATAGAAAGTACAGTGACATTGGGTTTGGGGCTCACTCCTTCACCTCAGCCTCATCTTAGTCCAGTTTTCTTGAAGCAGACATTGAATGGACAATTCAAAAGGTTGATGTGACTTTTATGTGATCTATAGTTTCTATGGCAACTTGCCCTGGTCTCTCCAGGGATTACGTCCCTCAATACAGCGGATGAAGTGATGATCACTCCAGAAATTTCTTTAGTTTATGTTCTTATTTACAATCTTGAAGGATATCCATATTTCCAATCTTGAAGGATATCCATAATCCTAAGTATAAGTACATTTGCACAGCAAAGATGATCATCATCTTTTCAAGTCTAATAAAAGAAAAGCTACCCAGAATTCTGTCTGTATGGGTCTAAAATAGGCAATGTTTAGAGTAACAGAAACAACTGAAAAATGTAAGCCATTTTTTTCCAGTATACAGATATTATACAAGGAAAGGGAAAATATGTAATGGGAAAGTTGTTTTTTAAAAATTTTTATATACTCTAAAAATATTAGCATATCTTTCTAATTCAAATATTAAGTTATCATGCAGCCTGAAATATTTGTAGATGTTTGTCCTCAAAATCTATAAAATAAAGAAAAACAAATGCAGGAACCATGGGAATAAGCTGATCTTGAGAAGGGACTAAGAAATTTAAGTTGTTACTCCACAGTTAACTGCTCAAAAACACTGACAATTTCACACTTACCTTGCTGAACTTTCATTCTTTGTTTTTTCCCTGGTTCTTTAGAAAATGATGATCCTAAAGCAGTAGTTGAGGTTTCTTTAGCTTGTCTGTATTGTTTCAGCTGACTGGCAAAATCTTCCTCTGTTTCCTGACTGTAGGTACCGAAGTTGTCATCGCTGTACGTACTGTACTCATCATATTCTTTACTTTTAAATTTTTTGTTATGCTGACTCCTCTTTGATGTCATGTAGCTTCCTGATAAGTGTCCATGCTAAGTGAAAATGGACAATCATTATAAGAACTTTTCAGTTAAATAAATGAATTGACAGTAACACAGGATATCTTTTTTCCCTCAGAAATTTGGAGAAAGAAAGGGTAGATTGTTGTAGTTCTGAGTCTTGGTTAGTATCTGCCTATGATGGTATTTAAAATTAAGTTCAAAAAACTAACTGCTACTCTGGGGCACCTGGGTGGCTCAGTGGGTTGGGCCTCTGCCTTCGGCTCAGGTCATGATCTCAGGGTCCTGGGCTCGAGCTCCGCATCAGGCTCTCTGCTCAGCGGGGAGCCTGCTTCCCCCTCTTTCTATCTGCCAGCCTCTCTGCCTACTTGTGATCTCTCTCTCTCTGTCAAATAAATAAATAAAATCTTAAAAAAAAAAACAAAACTAACTGCTACTCTGGTATTATTAAATATTATAAAGTTCACAGATCTTGCTGGTGAGTGTGTTCTGTTCAATTTTTATTTTCCACCCGTGTCTCAATATTTGTACATAAAAGTATACTTAGAAATCCACACCATTATACATGAATTCCTTCTCCAAAATATCTAGTCTTTTTGAAAATATGGAAAATACAGTAAAATAGCTTGAAGTGGAAGAAAATATATATTCTCCTAATATTGTCCCAAATGAAAAATTTAAACATATTATACTTAATAAACAGAAATATGTGTGGAAATTTTAGAAAGAAGAAATATTTATATCAGAGGTCTAACAAGGACTTCCCTAAAAGTTAAAAACATCTAGTGGAAACATTGCTTGTTAGGAAATATTTATTATAATACACATTATTAATTTTATTAATAATTTATTTTACTAAGGCATATGAAAACTTAGAATATACTTTAGTCCTCCAATTTTTTGTAAAGTAGCATGGAACCTAATGTGGGGCTTGAACTCATAACCCTGAGATTAAGACCCAGATACTTAACCAACTGAGCCACCCAGGTACCCCTAGTCCTACAATTTTATTTAATGATAGTATTCAATTCTATCTGTACTCACTAAAATATTTGTATTAGTTCAGTCATATCTTCTGTCCAATGCTTTTAAAAGGAAGAAAAAATGTACCTAATTAAAGTTTGAAGATCTAGTAAAACCCAGACCATGACTCATCTTCAGCTTAGCACATTTAAAATATAATATAAAAAATACTGTCTGCACTGGCAGATTACCAACATGAAACTTTGATTTTAATAAAATGCAGGGAAATATTAAGATCATTTCAGTAATTATAAGATAGAGAAAAAAAAACTTAACTAAACATACCAAGAAAATCAATTAGCTCAACAATTTTAAATTTTAGAGATATTTTATTAGGTATCTGACTTATTTTAAGCAGTGTTTTCAAAATTTTTTTTGTTTGTTGTTTTTAAAAATCAACTGTTCTCATCTAGCACTTTCAAAATTCAGAAGGGGATTTATAATTGTAGCCAAAAGGCAATGTTTCTGAAATTTTTAATAAAAACACTATTAAAGTAAAATAAAAATAATTCTTAGATTAAGGTGAAGATTAATTAATTAGTTGAATGATGCCGACTTTTCTTTTTATTAAAAAATGTGATTCTATGACACACTAGATTTAACAGATACATTCAGAACATTCCACCCTAAAACAGAATACATATTCTTTTCAAGTGTACGTGGAACACTCTTCAGAGTAGATCATGTATTACATCACAAAACAAGTATCAAAAATTCAAAAGACCAGTTATACCATGCATCTTTTCCCACCATAATGTAAACTAGAAATCTAGAAATCAATCACAAGAAAAAAATCTAGGGACGCCTGGGTGGCTCAGTGGGTTAAGCTGCTGCCTTCGGCTCAGGTCAGGATCCCAGGGTCCTGGGATCGAGTCCCGCATCAGGCTCCTTGCTCAGCGGGGAGCCTGCCTCTCTCTCCACCTCTGCCTGCCTCTCTGCCTCCTTGTGTGCTTTCTCTCTCTCTCTTTCTGACAAATAAATAAATAAAATCTTTAAAAAAAAATCTAGAAAGAGCGCAAATAGGAAATTAAATAACATGCTACTAAACAATGAATGGGTCAACCAAGAAATCAAATTAGAAATCAAAAAATAAATGGAGACACTTGAAAATGAAAACACAATGGTCCAAAATCTTTGGGATGCAACAAGAGCAGTTTTAAGAGGGAACTTTATAGCAATACAAGTCTAACTCAAGAAGCAAAATCAATCATGAATCAATCAATCAATCAATCAATCTCAATAACCTCATCTTATACCTAAAGGAGTTAGAAAAATAACAAAACCAAAAATCAGCAGAATGAAAGAAATAATAAAGATTAGAGAAGAAATAAATGATATAGGGAACTAAAAATGCAACAGAACAGAACCAGGAATTGGTTCTGTGAAAAGACAACAAAACTGATTAAATCTCTAGTCAAACTCATTAAAAAAAAAACCAAAAACACAGGACTCAAATAAACAAAATAAGAAACAAAAGAGAAGAAATAACCAATACCACAGAAACACAAGAGACTGTAAGAGAATATTACGAAAAATATGCCAACTAACTGGACAACCTAGAAGAAATGGATAAATTCCTAGAAACACATAACGTACCAAAACTGATCAGGAAGAAATAGAAAATTTGAACAGACTGATTACCAGAAATTAAATTGATTCAGTAATCAAAAAACTCCGAATAAACAAAAGCACAGGACCCAGATGGTTTCACAGGTGAATTCTACCAAACATTTAAAGAAGAGTTAATACCTGTTCTTCTCAAACTTTTCCAAAAAATAGAAGAGGAAGAAAAACTTCCAAATTCATTCTATGAGGCCAGCATTATCCTGATTCCAAAATCAGATAAAAATACCACCAAAAAAGTGAACTACAGGCCAGTATCTCTCATGAACATTTTTGCAAAAATCCTCAACAAAATATTAGCAAACTGAATCTAACAATACATTAACAACGACATTCAAGTGGGATTTATTCTTGGGCTGCAAGCGTGATTCAATATTCATAAATCAATGTAATACATCATATCAATAAAAGAAAGGATAAAAGCCATATGATTATTTCAATAGAAGAAGAAAAGCATTTAACAAAGTACAACATCCATTTCATGATTAAAATCCTCAACAAAGTAGGTTTATAAAGAACATACCTCAACATAATAAAGGCCTTATATGAAAAACCCATAGCTAACATCATACTCAATGGGGGGAAAAAAAAACAGAGCTTTCCCCGTAAGGTCAGGAACAAGACAAGGATGTTGACTCTCACCTCTTTTATTCAACATAGTACCAGAAGTCCTAGACACAATAATCAGACAAGAGAAAAGAATAAAAGGCATCCAAATTGGTAAGGAAGAAGGAAAATTTTCACTATTTGCAGGTGACATAATACTATATACAGAAAACCTTAATGTTCTACCAAAAAACTACTAGAATTAATAAATGAACTCAATAAAGTCAGAGAGCCTACAAAATCAAAGTATAGAAAATATTTTCATTTCTATACACTAATAATGAATCAGTTGAAAGAGAAATTAAGAAAACAATCCTATTTTGGGTTATACCAAAAATAATAAAATACCTAGGAATAAACTTAACCATAGAGGTGAAAAACCTGTACTGAAAACTATAAAACACCGATGAAAGAAATTGGAAGATAAGGGGGGCCTGGGTGGCTCAGTCAGTTAAGGATCTTGTCTTAGGCTCAGGTCAGATCCCAGTGTACTGGGATCAAGCCCCACATTGGGCTCCCTGTTCGGCGTGGAATCTGCTTCCCCTCTCCCCTGACTCATGCTTGCACTTTCTCTCTCTCTCTCCCCCTCTCACCCATCTCTGAAATAAATAAACAAATAAATAAATAAATAAAATCTTAAAAAAAAAAAAAAGAAATTGAAGATGACATAAACAAATGGAAAGACATTCCATGCTCATGGATTGGAAGAACAAATATTACTAAAGTATCTATACTACCCAAAGCAATCTATAGATTTAATGCAATCCCTATCAAAACACCAACAGCATTTTTTACAGAACTATAATAAACAATCCTAAAATTTGTATGGAATCACAAAAGACTTTGAGTAGGCCCAAATAATCTGATGTGATTCTATTAATTCTTCAATGATATATTTCAATAGTCTATGACTAAAGAGTACTCTTTAAAGAGTATGAATTTTTCTTTGAAGATTAGATGCTTATTATCAAAACTTCTAATTCTTTTTTTTTTTTTTTTAAGCAAGCTCCATGCCCAGCATAGAGCCCAATGGAGGGCTTGAACTCACAACCCTGAGGATTGAGACCTGAGCTGAGATCAAGAGTTAGATGCTTAACCAACTGAGACACCCAGATACCCCCCACAAAACTTCTTTTTTTTAGCAGGCTCCATGCCCAGCATAGAGCCCAATGGGGGCTTAAACTCATAATCCTGAGGATTGAGACCTGAGTTGAGATCAAGAGTTGGATGCTTGACTGAACCACCCACAAGCCCCCAAAACTTTTTTTTTTTAAGATTTTATTTATTTATTTGATAGAGAGCACAAGTAGGTAGCAGTAGGCAGAAGGAGAGGGAGAAGCAGGCTCCCAGCCAAGCAGAGAGCCCGATGCGGAGCTCCATCCCAGGACCCTGAGATCAAAACTGAGCAAGAGGCTTAACCCACTGAGCCACCCAGGCGTTCCAAAACTTTTAATTCTTAGTTTTAATTTAATTCTCTGATTTTTCACAGCTTTTACAAAAATAATCTCCACATTCTTACTTTTCAAAATAGAATTATCCCTAAATGTTCTATTAATCCCCCTAGCCAGCTTTCCCAATTGCAAGTATTCCTAATAGCCCTCTAATGGTGTAAACCTCCCCACATCCCAGGGCTCCTTCTGCAGTGAGACTCTAATGTTTGGGTCTGGGCATCACCCATGCAGTGCTAGTGCTCCACAAAGCACTAAAACGATGACATTACAGGAGCAGCCCCAGGTCTCTAGGAGACTATCTCCTTATACTTCAAATGTTCATCATTTGGAATGAACAAAATACATCCATCACCAAGGATCTAGCAAGTATTTCTTAGTCTTCCTGCAAGACTTAGACTTCCTCTTAGACTTCCTGCAAGAAGATAACAAAAACGCAAAAGTCTGTTAAGTTCTTCCAAAGGATACAGTTTCCCCAATTACTTCACTGACTGACTACTGGGCTATACTCTTGGTTAGAATGTCTGCAGGGCAGACTGGCTTTCTGTAAAATGAAACTGGTCCCATGACAATAACTGTAAACATGAAATAAGGGAATGGGAGGCCTTGAACAAGGATGAGGAAAAGGGAAGATACACTGACTCAAGTTTAAAAGCTAGATGTTAATACGATATTCTATTTTTGGCCTAAACTATAGAATTTATACATCAGACATTTGTTAAGTAGGAAAACAGAATTTTTAGGATGTACTTAGGGTATTTTCTAATCTCAGTGAGTCAACTCTAAAACAGATGTGGAGGAAATGGTACTGAACTTTCTTTCTCCTAGCAGACTAAATAAATTCAGATCAGTTCTCCTCCTAAAAACTGCAGTAAAGATAGACACCATATTTTTTAGATCCACTATAAACATCAGAGAGCTATCAAATGTGTGAGGGATTACTAGACCATTAATATTTGTGGAGTAGATGAAAATCGTGAGAAATGAACAGCATCTGGAGTAGTTTTTGTTCTCAAAGCATTAGTCTGACATGAAAAATCAGCTGAAAGGTTCAAGAGAGCACTCGTAACTACCCCTTTAATCTATGGGAACAAAAGAAGAAATTCAGAGTCCAGAAAAAGTAGAAGCCTTTGTAATCCCCATTTTGGGTCAATCTCAAAATGTGGATTGGAGGCTACAGTCCAACCTGTCATCTGGGTGGCCAAGAAGAGTTTCAAACACTCGAGTTAGAGTTAAGTTTGTAAGGGTCACTAAAAATTTGTCACAGCAAGTAAGAATCTTCTCTGGAGGAAATGAATATCATCCCAGGCTTCAAATTATTTCTACAAAATGCACCATATTTTGCAAACACAATGCTCAGTACACAATACAAAAGCAAACAAAAAATGCAGTCGTATGAGGAGACAAGATCAGCAACAAGAACAGTGAAAAGCAACCAGTAAAAGAAACAGACTCCAGGGGTGCCTGGGTGGCTCACTCAGTTAAGCGTCTGCCTTTGGCTCAGGTCATGATCCCAGGGTTCTAGAATCGAGCCCTGCGTTGGGCTCCCTGCTCAGCACAGGGAGTCTGCTTCTCTCTCTCCCTCTATCTGCTACTCAGCCTACTTGTGCTTTCTCTCTCTCTGTCTCTCTGTCTCTCTGTCAAATAAATAAATAAAATCTTAGAAAAACAAACAAACAAATAGGCTCCAGATACTGAAATTCATGTGACACCGATGTTAAAATATCTGTGCTTGTTATTTTCAAGTAAACGACATGAGAATTTTAGCAGCAAACTGGGAACTATGAAATTACCCTGATGATTTGAAAAAAAAAAAAATCAAATTTCTAGATTTGAAAATACAAACACTGGAATTAAGAACTTAATGGATGGGCTTAAGGGCAAATTAGAGCCTCTAATGAGAAGAGAAAAGAAGAGAAGAAAGGTAAAGGATAAAACAAAGCATATGCAGTAAAATGTTAATATTCTGGAAATCTGGGTGAAAGATACACAGGAGTTCTTTGCACCATTCTTGGAACTTTTTTACAAGTCATTATGACAAAATTAAAAGTTATTAAAAATAACAGTAAAACAATTTCCCCACATATAAGAGCTAAGAGATTTTATTGATAGTGAAACTGCTCCACAAACAATGCTAAATAAAGACTAAGTTTTTACATTTAAAAAAATTGATACCAGATTGAAATTCAGATCTACACAAAGGAACAAAGAGCACTGGAAGTGAAATGTGGGTAAATATAAAATACCATCCTTTTTCTTTTCTTGATTTCTTTAGCTGAATTTTTGAAACAAAAATAATCACACTATATTTGTAGGGATATATAATAATATAATGACAATAAGTAACTATAACGTTTGAGGAAATACGAGTCAGTTAAAACAAATGTAATGTTGTTTATACATACAAATTGATTTTATCCTCCAGAGTAGCCCCCATAGAAGGCTATATATTTATTAAAATACTTGTGCCACTGTTTTAAAATATTCTATACTTCCTTTTCCGGAATAATTTTTAGTGACAGCTTATGAATCAAGAACTTATACATCTCACTATTTGATACTTTCAAATGCTTTGCTATCTGAAACAGTAACAATCATTCTGAGCATTTTTTCATTGTTTGGAATAGTCTCTAAACAAGTTTTGATTATTTCTAAAAAAATAAGTCTACCTGCAAATGATGAAATTTAGGTATCAAATCAGTGTTTGATACACTTAAAAATTTTGTCATTAGCGATAAAAATAATTCTAATGACTGTTACACTGTTCTGAGAAATGGAAGCTCCATTTACTCCAGAATCAGCAGACACTGAATATACAGATACATTCACCTAACTTGATAAAATTATTAACTAGAGTAGAATTCTTTTCAAATTTTAAAAGATATTAAAATAATCATTTATTCAATAAATACTTACTGAGCAACTTCAACTATAAAGAAGGGAATAGAGAAACAGAAGGCAATGAAAGAACTCTAACACACACAGTATTTTGTTTTCTAAGCTCATAAGAGATTAGGAACATCAAATTAGGAAAAAGAGGGGCGCGTGGGTGGCTCAGTGGGTTAAGCCGCTGCCTTCGGCTCAGGTCATGATCTCAGAGTCCTGGGATCGAGTCCCACATCGGGCTCTCTGCTCAGCAGGGAGCCTGCTTCCTCCTCTCTCTCTGCCTGCCTCTCTGCCTACTTGTGATCTCTCTCTGTCAAATAAATAAATAAAATCTTAAAAAAAAAATTAGGAAAAAGAATAGAACTCTGTAGACAAGCATATTGACAGATTGGCAGAAATCAGAACTCAGAAAATCTGTGCTTTTCAAATAAGTGCACATTGATCTGAATATTCCCCAGTGTTCCTGAGAGCATCCTGATTTTTCTAGCACAAAATACTATTTATATTGAAGACTGTTCATACAGGACAACATGCCTGACAAAGATATAAAGTATATCATGTTCTTTTCTATTTAAAACACTTCAAATAATTTTTGCACTTAAAGAGATAGATGTCACAAAATTCATGTGAAAGCCCTAACCCCTCCATACCTCAGAATGGATTTGGAGGTAGGGCCTTTAAAGAGGTGATTAAGTTAAAATGAGGTTGCTAGAGTGGGCCCTGATCTAATCTGACTCATGTCCTTATAAGAGGAAATTTGACACACAAAGACCCTAAGGGTGTGCATGCACAGCAGAATGACCATTTAAGGACAAAGGAGAAAGATAGTTGCCATCTACAAGCCAGGGAGAAAGGACTAACAGATCTTTCCCTTGTGGTCCTCAGAGGACACTATCCCTGCTAGAGTCTTGATCTGGCACTTCCATCCTCCAGAGTACTAGAAAATAAACTTTGTTGTTTAAACCACTAGTCTGTAGATTTTGTTATGATAGACCTAGCAATCTAATATATTATGAATGATTTCCAAAGATTTAAAATTTATAGCATCCATCTGCATGTTTCTTTTTCTATATTGAAAAATATAAAACATTTTTTCAAAATATCAGAAGGCAAAGAATAAAACTGAAAATTTTATTTTTCCCCTTAAAAGGCAATACCTCAGGGGTGCATGGGTTGCTCAGTTGGTTAAGTGTTTGCCTTCAGCTCAGGTCATGATCCCAGGGTCTTGGGATCAGTGCTGAGTTGGGCTCCCTGCTCAGTGGGGAGTCTGTTTCTCCTTCTACCTTTCACCCCTGCTCATGCTCTCTCTCTCTAAAATAAATAAATAAATAAAATCTTTTTAAAAAAAGGCAATACCTCAAAATCACAACGAGAGGTCATTTCACACACATTAGGAAGACCATTATAAAAAAAATTAAAATAAAATAAAATAAAACCAAAGCAACACAAAGCAAAAATAAAAACAAAAACAATCACCACCCAGAAAATAACAAGTTTGGCAAGGATGTGGAGAAACTGGAAAACCTCATGTATTCTGGTGGTAGGAATGAAAATGGTGCAGTTGTTATGAGAAACATTTTGGTGGTTCCTCAGAAAATTAAACACAGAATTACTATATGATCCAGCAATTCCACTCTTAGGTGTTTGTTCCAAGGCACTGAAAGCAGGGTCTCGAAGAAATATCATCCACCCATGTTCATAAAGCAGCATTATTCACAACAGCCAAAGGGTGGAAGCCATCCATCTGTCCAACAATAGAGGAACACACAAAATATGGCATATACATACAATGGAATATTATCTGGCCTTAAAAAAGGAATGAAATTCTGATACATGTTAGACAAACCTTCAAAAAGTCATGCTAAATGAAATAGGCCAGACAGAAAAAGACAAATACAGTATTATCCCACCTATATGACTATAGAGTAGACAAATTCATAGAGACAAAGTAGAATAGTGGTAACCAGGGGCTGGTCGGGAGGGGGAAGTGAGGTGTTATCGTTTCATGGGTACACAGCTTCTATAGAGGATGATGAAATGGAGAGTGGTTACAGTTACACAACAATGTGAATACACTTAGTGAACTGTATGTTAAAAAATGGTTAAAATGGTATGTATATTTGATCACAATTTTTAAAAAAAGGCAATACCTGAGAAAATGGAATGTCATAATCCCTGTAGAAACCAGCTCTTTTTTTGTGGGAACTTTCTGTATGTTCAACATCTGAATCAAGGCTGTAGTCTGAACTATCATCACTAGATGGAGAATTATGCTAAAAGAAAGGAAAAAACAAATAGTTATATTTGCAAAAGGAAAAAAATTTAACTAGTAACTAGATAGGCTTGTTTCAGCCCGAAATGCCAACCATAGATTATATTATCCTCTAGTAGGTTCTAAAGTATTAACCCAAAAATCCTTGTTCCGGGGGCACCAGGGTGGCTCAGTCAGTTAAGCGGCTGCCTTCAGCTCAGGTCATGATCCTTCTCCCTCTCCTCTCTGTTCCTGTTCCCTCATTGTCTCTGTCTCTCTCAACTGAATTAAAAATATATATATTTTTTTTAAAGTAGAGTAATTATTAACCTGAAATTAGCAGTTGGACTATATTAAAAATAGCTAGTAAATAGAATAGGTATAGATATGGTATATCACTTCTGAGATTAGGTTATAAAAGAGCCTAGAGCTTTCATCTTGGGTGCTTTCTCTTGTTCTCTTTCACTCACGGTTCACCTGCTTTGGGGGAAGCCAGATAACATAATGAGGACATTGACGCAGTCTGTAGAGAGGTCCACACGGTGAGGAGCTGACACCTGCCAAGAGCCACGTGAGTGAGCATGGAAAAGGACCCTGCCTTAGTCAAGCCTTGAGATGACTGCAACCCCATGAGAAAAGCTGAGCCAGAAGCACCTGGTTAAAGCTGCACCCAGATTCCTGACCCACAGAAACTGGGAAATAAATTTCTGTTCTTTTAAGATTCTAAGTTTGGGGGGCGCCTGGGTGGCTCAGTGGGTTAGGCCGCTGCCTTCGGCTCGGGTCATGATCTCAGGGTCCTGGGATCGAGTCCCACATCGGGCTCTCTGCTTGGCAGGGGGCCTGCTTCCCTCTCTCTCTCTCTATGCCTGCCTCTCTGACTACTTGTGATTTCTCTCTGTCAAATAAATAAATAAAATCTTTAAAAAAAAAAAAAAAAAAAAGATTCTAAGTTTGGGGTAATGCTGTGCAGCAACAGTTAACTAATAAGATTTTGGTGTCTGGAAATGCTGTTTTTCCATAAGAAATATCTAAAAAGTAGGAGGGATCTTGGAAACAGGCAGTGGATAGAAACTGGAAGGACTTTCAGGACAGTATTAGTGAAAGTCTAAACTGCCTCTAGTGAGAGCACCTGGTTAGCTCAGTTGGTGGAGTATGCAACTCTTAATCTCCAGATCATGAGTTCAAGCCTCACACTGGGTCTAGAGATACAAAAAACAGTAATAATAATTTTAAAAAATGGGTTGGGCAACCAACTCTTGGTTTCCTCTTGGATTATAATTTCTTAGGTCATGAGACTGAGCCCTGCGTCAGGCTCCATGCTTAGCAGTGAGTCGGCTTGGGATTCTCTCTCTCCCTCTGCCCCTCCCACAACTCGTGCACATGTGTGCGCTCTCTTTCTCTCAAATACACAAATCTCTAAATAGATAAATAAATTGCCTTGAATGATTGTTAGTAAAATTCTGAACTTTAGGGCAACTTGAAGTGGGATATCTTATTGAAATCAGAAGAATAGGGGCGCCTGGGTGGCTCAGTGGGTTAAAGCCTCTGCCTTTGGCTCGGGTCATGGTCTCAGAGTCCTGGGATCGAGCCCCGCATCATGGGGCTCTCTGCACAGCGGGGGGCCTGCTTCCTCCTCTCTCTCTGCCTGACTCTCTGCTTACTTGTGATCTCTGTCTGTCAAATAGATAAATAAATCTTTTAAAAAATTTAAAAAAATAAAAATAAATTTAAAAAAAAGGATTCAAAGTAGATTCTAACTAACCTTATGTTTTTCACGTTTTCTCCTTTTGGATTTTTTCTTCTCTCTTTCTTTCTTGTGTTTTTTCCTTGATTTTCTATAGGCTTTTTCATTTTTCTGTTTTTCATCCTCTTTTGCTTCCTGTTCTTGTGTTTCTTCAAGTCCTGCATCATCTATTTCACCATCTTCTAATTCGCCATCTTCTCTGTAGAAAACAATGACATTTTTATTTTTAAATGTTATTCAAAAACGAATCTTATAGGAACATTTCCAAAAGAAAAAAAAAGCAGATGTCAAGAATTTAAGTTACATTCATTTAGATCAGGAATGGCAAACTTTTCCTGTAAAGGGGCCCAATAGTATATTTATAGGTCAAATACTATTTCTGTTGCACATTCTTCCCCCTTTCTGGGGAGCAATCCTTCAAAAATGTTAGAACCAGTCTTAGCGGCAAAAATTTGCCAACCTCTGATTTGGATTAAGATCACGGACTCTTACCAAATGAATGAATGCATGCATAAATGCGGTGGTATTCCATTGTATTACAGTAGTTATCATCTATTAAACATTACCTTTTAAAAAAAGGCTGAACTAAAACATTTCAGTAAGTAAACATTCTTACTACAGGAAGGGGTTTTTAACTTAGCGTCACATAAACAACTATAATTAGCTTTAAAATAAAATAATCTGTATTAATTCTCACCATCAAACGTCAATAAGAAAATAAATTTCAATAAGTAGATAAGGAACAAAATCTGAGCTACAGAAGAATCATAAATTAAACTTGAAAAAAAATTAAACTTGAATCTGCAAAAAATAATGGTAGTAAAATCATGAACGGAATTCCACTTCCCAAATACTAATATGTTTGCTATAATGGAGACCAAACTAGAAACAAACTTTTATATTGCTTATGACCTTTTTATACTTATAGAAGCCAAAATATTAATAGTATTTTAAAGACAAATTAAACAATGACCTATCTACATAAGTATATAAAATAAGTTTAGCATTTAAAGTTTCCATACAGTTTGAAAAAATGCAAACTTCTATAAATAGTACAGAAAAACAAATGTCTGTATGACTGGAAAAAAATGAGACGCAACTAAACGATGGTGTGTGCATTGTAAAGATACTTTTAAGTTGCTAGGGTGATTGCCTGGGTGGCTCAGTTGTTAAGTGCCTGCCTTTGGCTCAGGTCATGATTGCAGGGTCCTGGGATCAGCCCTGCATTGGGCTCCCTGCTCCGCAGGAAGCCTGCTTCTCTCTCCCTCATTCCCACTGCTTGTGTTCCCTCTCTCTCGTTGTGTCTCTGTCAAGCAAATAAATAAAATCTTTAAGAAAAATAGTTACTAGAGATACGTGATTTCTAAAATGCAAAACTGATGATGTCATTCTCCTGCTCAAAATCCTCAATGATGATGTGATGTCTCAAATTTGCTTCAGAACTATCCACTGGGGGAGAAAGGAAGTGGTATCAACAAGATTGGTCATGAGTTGGTAATTGCTCAGATTGTGGGATGTGTAGGTGTTTGGTTTTCCATAATAAAAGGACGATACCAGTGATTCCCTTCTGACCTGAGGATGACATCAGAACTCCATGATATTACCAAAAGGCACTTTATAATTGAGTCCCTGTTTGAGTCCCTATTCCCCAGCTACTTTCAATTTCTCATGGCTGTAAGCTTTAAACATCACCTTAAAAACTCTTATTGCCCTGCTCCTCTCAACACCTATCCTCCACTTCCTTTATCTGGCTAACTCCAGCTCATTCTACTGGACCCAGTTCAGCTGTCATTTCCTCTGAGATGCTTCCACTGATGACCCAGGTTTAGGTGAAGTTTTACCCGAAGAACACTCCTAAGAATTCTCATTTCTTTATCACTACACTCTATGCATTATGTTCAAATAATGTGAACATATTGGTTGAGGAAAGTAGGACGCAATTGAGTCTTTCATAGCTGTATCTCTAATCCCTAGGATGGTTCCCTGCGGTTCACTGAATGAATGAATGTATACTATCCATAACTCCTACTTTGAAGAATAGGCACATGATACCACCCAAAACTGGTTGTGAAGTCAATGTTGTTTTCCCCCAGTTTCTATTACAAAATCAAAGAGGTATATATATCCATTCAGGCAGACTAGAAAATTTCTTGTGAGGCCGGGTTGGCATTCTGGCTGTTTTAACAAAAAACATTCTGAACTTTTATAACACTATAAAACCTGAAGTTCCAAGAAAAATGAGTACATATATTCATCAAAAGATAAGCACAAGAATGTTCTCTGCAGCTTTAGTCATAATAGTAAAAAACTGTTAACAACCCAAATCATCATCAACAGGTGAATGGATAAATTTGCTTTATTTATATAATGAAATGCTATAAGGCAAAAAATAATTAGCCACTGTTACACGCAATATGGACAAATCTTATAGACACAATTATGAGTAAAAGAAGTTAGACATGAGGGTATTGTTTGATTCCATTTATATGCATTTCAGGAAAAGGCAAAACTAACCTATTGTGACAGAAGTCAAAATACTAATTACCTCTTGGAGGGTTGTAACTGACAATAAAGGGGTACTAAGGAATATTCCGGGGTGTTGAAATATTCTGCACATTGATCTGTGTGGTGATCATTATATATACATACATATTTATGTGTAAAAATTCATCAAGTTGCATATTTTCAAACAGCGTACTTTCAAACTGCGTACTTTACTGCCTATACTCACACCATAACAAAATTTAAACAGCACCAAAAAAACCTATGGACATTCACCCTTTATTTTACCACCCTTCTCCTCCAACATGAGCTCCTTAAAGCATAAATCTTTTTATATCTTAAAATCACTAATTCATACTTATCACTTTGACTGGAGCTATTTAAATACCTAAGTATTCAAGCTAAAAATGCCGCATATGAATTTATGTCCTACTTTACATAAATTCTTTAACTGTGAAATATGGGGTGTTTATATTTGTCATTCGACAAAAAGCAATGAAAGATATTTTACATTTCTTTCTTCCCCCTTAGCCTATTAACCATTTCAGCATTCACACAATAACAAATTTAAACTTGGGAATTTATGTTTGGTTACAAATAAGAAGATAGAAAAAGCAAATAAAGAACACTGATCCCCATTTCCATGAACTGTTTATAAATGCTTTACAAAAATCAGCTTTGGGGGCACCTGGGTGGCTCAGTTGGTTAAGCAATTGCCTTCAGCTCAGGTCATGATCATGGAGTCCAGGAATCAAGTCCCGCATCGGGCTCCCTGCTCCAGGGAGAGTCTGCTTCTTCCTCTGAAGCTCCCCCTTCTCATGCTCTCTCTCCCTCTCTCTCTCTCTCTCTCCCTCACTCATTCTCTCTCAAATAAATAAATAAAATCTTTTTTTAAAAACCCCAAAACCAAAAATCAGCTTTGGGCACAAATGGAAAGCATGTATGGCATGCTGGAAGAGGAGACTTCCAGGGAGGATAGCTGGCTTCTAATTCCAATTCCGCCACCAAAACAAAATAAAGCTATCTTGATTGAGCACCTACAAATGTATCACACTCTAATCTAGGTCTGTGAAAAATAAAAAACAGAAGAGATAATATAAGTAAGAGTGTTTAGCATTCTCTAGATTCTGAATTAGTTCAACACCATTATGAAAGCTGTTTTGTTTACTAAACCCAAGAAACTTGTTTAAATTTAATAAATCAAAAAGAGAAGTTCCCAGTTCAATTCCATATGGAGACTTTTCATTAGTGTAGAATAATAGAGTGATTATGTCTTTTTTAGAAAGAGGCCTATTCATGTTTATGAACATGTAAATAACTGTTCAGTTAACCAACAAAATTATTCTTAAAAGAATTTATCTCTTAGGCAAATTCATAGAGACGGAAAGTAGATTAGGGATTGACAAATAGATCAGAGGGAGGAATGTGGAGTGACTGTCAATGGCCAAAGAGGGTTTTCTTCTTGGAGTGATGAAAATGTTCTAAAATTTAAAAAAAAAAAAAAAAAGGTTCTAAAATGAGATAGTGGTAATGATGGCACAACTCTGAATTTCCTAAAAACCAGTGAGTTGTACAATGCCCTCACTGATCAGGACATGTTCTTATTCTGAGGTAAATTTCACTAGACCCTTATAAACTGATTTGTTTCATAAAGGACGCTACTTTTTCCCCCATTCTGATATTGTTGCTATTAAAACAATTTAACCTGAACCATTCAGTCTTACCTCCACAAGTAGTTTCTGCTTTTTCTTTATGCTTGCCTAAACGCTCCTGCTACAAGCTACAGATCAGAAACTGAGTCTTCTGGAAGAAACACAAAAGCCTCAATAAAAGACTATACAAGTACTCCTAATAGTTGATATTACAAAGATGTTACTCATAAATACAAGCATCCTGGGAAAAGCTGACATGATCACCAGAAAAAAGACATTGCTCAGAAGGTATCAAGTGAAGGTCAAAGATGTCTTCACATCCCAGAAGCAGATGACTTCATAGAAGTAGACTGCTTATCCTAAGACCAACAGAACACAAATTTCCTAGATACTTGAAACTACTGCTTGTAACACTTTTCTTTTCATGCTTTTGTTCTAAATCACCCTGTCATTTCTCCTGTACTGTGGATAATGGAGAAGAACTACTCTGAACTGATGCGCTGGTAACCAGCTCATCATCCACCTAGCTCACCACCGGCAAGGCTCAACCGCAGGCTGGCCTCAGACCTGGCAGAATGCCTCATGAGCCTCCAGAATACGGAAATAGAGGCAGTCTTGGGAGGTGCTGCTACATAGCTATTTTTAACCTACCTCTATATATCTCCTTGTATGGTCGCTGTTCCTCAGTCACAGGGTACCCTACCACTCATGCTGCCTGTGACTATTTGGCCTCTTTGGTTTCAGTGTTACCCAGTAAGACGATGGACACGAGGAGCTGACACCATGGTGATCCTACATTTGTTGTCAATATAAATAATAAACTGAATTTTACTGGCTGAATTTGTCAGCATGCACTTGCTTGGGTCTAGGCTTGCCCATGCCTACTCTGATCTTTTCCCTCACCATATATAGCTTATGTATGATCCTCTTGATAAAGCCTTGACCTAACTCCCTACATTATACCTCCCAAACTCGTTATTTCTTCTCAAGGAAAATGCTGTCCAGTCATGGAAGAGCTACCTGACATGAGTTTTTGTGATTTTATGTTTATCCCCAAACTGAACCTTGCGCTAGATGGCTTGCTAGGTGGCTCATCTTACCTGTTTCAGCAAACGTTTCTTTTACAAACTACCAGTGGTAAAATCTGACAGATATCTACAACTCTCAAAGTGTTTTTCTCTTTATCCTTTATCCAACACATTCTTACACCCTCTGGAATGTATTTGGTTTGCAAAAATTAGGGTTATCCCTTTTTGACTATCTACAGCTATAGCAAGTTTCACTCTCAAGCCAATCTCAGAATTTGCAAAAGCCTCAACTCAAAACAATTCCTTCAAGAATGAGACTTGGGGGCGCCTGGGTGGCTCAATGGGTTAAGCCGCTGCCTTTGGCTCAGGTCATGATCTCGGGGTCCTGGGATCGAGTCCCGCATCGGGCTCTCTGCTCAGCAGGGATCCTGCTTCCCTCTCTCTCTCTCTCTCTCTGCCTGCCTCTCCATCTACTTGTGATTTCTCTCTGTCAATAAATAAATTTAAAAAAAAATCTTTTAAAAAAAAAAAAAAAGAATGAGACTTGGTACAAATTCATGGGCAAAATTATAAATTTTAATTAGCCTAACATCCTCCATAGTTTTATGACAACACTTCCAAATTTTCCTTAACTCTATGTAAGTTATCAGGATCCCAGAGATAACAAAGAATCCCTTTCTCACTTTTTTTTTTAACAAGTAATTCTACTTCTGTTTTTACATATGTAACCCTTCGAATCTACATTTCCTGAATCAACATGTTTATTCATGTTTGTCTAATCAAAACCTAACTTGCATATGCACATAACTATATATAAAAATATAATAATGAGTCAATTTGAGATTATTTCCTTCCCATGTCCTTCAGGAGACTATGCTTCTGTGGGAGTGTCTGAAGGGACACTGATCTCCCCAGAGCAAAAAACAGATATTCTTTTTACTAGAATCATTTGGGATCTATTTTCAACTAAACAGGTCACATAACTTGAAAACGTTATCCAAAATATGTTATTAACATTGACTGAAAAGATAAATAATACCGCAAAGCCCCAGAGTTACAACAAACCAAAGTCATTGATCTAAGTGGTTGTAGATAATAGCATAAGCCCTAGATTTCTCGCTGGCAAGCCAAGAAAAATTATGAATTACTGCTAATACTTCCTTCTACCCATGAAGTAATATCACAGGGAAAGTTGACCAATCTATATTCAAATAAAAGACAAGACAACTTGGCTATCAAAAGTGGACACAGGGGCACCTGGGTGGCTCAGTGCGTTTAAAGCCTCTGCCTTCAGCTCAGGTCGTGGTCCCAGGGTCCTGGGATCGAGTTCCACATCAGGCTCTCTGCTCAGCAGGGAACCTGCTTCCCTCTAACTCTGCCTGTCTCTTTGCCTACTTGTGATCTGCCTGTCAAATAAATAAGTAAAATCTTAAAAAAAAAAAAAAAAGTGGATGCAGGAGGCACCTGGGAGGCTCTGTCAGTTAAGCTTCTGCCTTTGGCTCAAGTCATGAATCCAGGGTCCTTGCTTGTCTCTCTCCCTCTGCCTCTCCCTCTCACGCACTCTCTCCTCACTCAAATAATTAAAATCTTAAAAAAAAAAAAAAAAAAAAGCAGACTCAGAAGTAAGTAAGATTCCCTTACTTTGGTCATCCCTCTAAAGAGCCTTCTAGTCTCTTCTTATAATTCAGTCATGGCTATTCTTGTCTCACAGTTTTTCAGTGCCTGGTCTCCAGAGTCATATATGCTTCTGCACAGCTCTTATTTCATCAGATGGTACAAATACTCATTTGGTAACAGAAGGAAAACAAAAGGACTCTGATATTCAGTCAGGCTAAATACTAAGGCCTTTGATCATAATTCCTACAAAGATCATAACCCATACAGCAGTGAATACATAGCACGCTGTTCTATAAGGGTAGGACTAAGGCGGTACTGTTAAAATAAAACTCTACCAAGTTCTCAGCATGTGCATATAAAAGTGCTGATCTAAAAAGAAAAAAACAAAAGTGCTGACCTTATATCTCTGAATCTAACAGACACTTTCATATCCCACCTCAGAACTCTTTATAAAGCAATCTCTATGCTTTTTGTGACAGAACAAAATCAAAAGGAAGAATTTCTGGTTCCCAAATGATCCAATCAGAACATAAAACCTAGAATTTCTAATATATAATAAACCTTCTATTTTCCTCTTTATCTTTCCCACTTTCAGCATGGAGAGAGAGAGTGAACTCATTTCTTACCCAGCAAGCAGATTAACTAAGCTTCAAAAAAAAAAAAAAAAAAATCTTGAGTGAATTATATTATTCCTTGAATGCTATTTATAGAGCCTTTTGTTGATCAATATATAAACTATGTTAAAATTCTTAAGATTGAGGTGAAGCTAGGACCAAGATTAATTTACACAGGGGTGTGCCAGAAATCCTTTACTAATTTTTATGTGTGAGCTGCAAATTTGGCTCTGAGCTTCAGGGAACAAGGATTAGGTTTAAGACAATAGTGCTTCCAAGACAAAAACAGACCAGTTGCTCAAGAGAGATTTAGTTTTTTCTAGTAGTGAGATGAGAAAGAAATTTCTCTTGAGTCCTCACAGAGACAATATTATCTGATAAAATTGTCAGTTCTTGACACAATGGACACGACTTTCAATAGTGTCCATACAACAAATGCAATAGTTTATCACCTACAGCATGCCCCAATTTGAACCAGGGCTTGCTGCCAAAATCCAATTGTGAAAAAGCAATTATATAAGAAAAAAATAATATTGTCCAAGTATGCAATTATCTGATGTTCTGACTTTTTTTAAGATTCTATTAATCTCTTTACCCAGCTTGGGGCTTGAACTCACAACCCCAAGACCAAGGGTTACAAGCTCAACCAACTGAGCCAGCCAGCCAGCCACTCCTCTGATATCCTGATTTAATCTAGGGATAAAATCTACAACATCAAGAGCAGAGAGCCTGGGCGGCTCAGTGGGTTAAAGCCTCTGCCTTTGGCTCAGGTCATGATCCCAGTATCCTGGGATCGAGCCCCTCATTGGTCTCTCTGCTCAGAGGGGAGCCTGCCTCCCTTCCTCTCTCTCTGCCTGCTTGTGATCTCTATCAAATAAATAAATAAAATCTTAAAAAAAAAAAAAGAGCAGAGATTCTCAAAAACTATACATATATTAGAATTTTCTGTCCTCCTAACAAAAAAAGGGGAGGCATTCATTCACTTAACATGTATTTATTCACCACCTTCTCAGTGGGCATACAATGACAAACAAGACATGGTCTCTTCTTTCAAGAAGTTTTGAATCTAGTGATGAGGGAGATAGACATCAATGAAAAAAACATATAAATAAAGTAACAACCATACAAGTAGTGCTATGAGAGCACCCAATAGGAGAAAGTCATCTGTCAGAGGCACCTGGAAGGCTTTCCCTGAGGAAGTCATGAAGTGACTAGTTCTAGTGAGGAGTTCTAGCCTAAGAGATAAAGGGTTGCAGAGGGATCTGTGGCAGGCAGAGATAATAGGATAAGCAAAATTTCTGTGTAGAAGAACTGAGACAGAAACTGAGACAATGCCAAGGTCACTGGATTATAAATAAAATGGGAAAGCTGGTTTAAAATTATGCTGGAGTGACGGGTGGTTCTAGATCATGCAGAGCTTTGACCATGTCTGGGGTTTATTTAATATAAATGAGAAAGCACTGAAGTGTTTCCAGGTGAGGAGCTGATGTAATTAGATCTCCATTCTGAAAGATAACTTTGAGAGTAAAAAAACAAGACCTAAAGGGGAAATAAAACAGATAGCAGGAAAGCAGTTAGGATGCCACTGCAATAAACAAGCAAGAATCTAGGGGCACCTGGGTGGCTCAATGGGTTAAGCCTCTGCTTTCAGCTCAGCTCATGGTCTCAGGGTCCTAGGATCAAGCCCCGCATTGGGTTCTCTGCTTGGCGGGGAGCCTGCTTCCCCTCTCTCTCTGCCTGCCTCTCTGCCTACTTGCGATCTCTCTCTCTCTCTCTCTGTCAAATAAATGAATAAAACCTTAAAAAAAAAAAAAAGCAAGAGTCTAGAAGAAGAATGGAACATATTTGGAGAACCTAATAACTTGACATTGCTCCCTCAAATACACACAGTATGAATGGGAATGTTTTTTCTACAACAGCGTTGAAGCAAAAAAAAAAAGGCTGAAAACTATCAATTCAAGAAATTAGTAATTATTATCATTCAGGCGACCCTCCATGAATATTATAAACATTCTCATGATTGATATGTTTTTTTAAAAGATTTTATTTATTTATTTGACAGAGAGAAAGAGAGAGATCACAAGTTGGCAGACAGGCAGGCAAAGAGAGAAGAGGAAGCAGTCTCCTTGCTAAGCAGAGAGCCCCATGTGGGGCTTAATCCCAGGACCCTGAGATCATGACCTGAGCCAAAGGCAGAGGCTTAACCCACTAAGCCACCCAGTCGCCCCAGATTTGTATGTTTTAAATGTCACCTCCTTATTCCTTAGGTCGTTCCTTTGAACAGGATCAACATTTTTCTTAAAAGTAGTAAGGATATGAATGAATAATGTGTAAATATTCTATATCACAGGAGCACACAATCCCCATCATTTCAGCCTCAAAATGTTCAGAGCAGGCATTATAATGATCTGATGCAGGTAATGAATATATCAGTAACATAATAATGGAACATATAAATTCAAGCAATTTAACTTCCTGGTGAACCTCCCAGTAACATAATAATGGAACATATAAATTCAAGCAATTTAACTTCCTGGTGAACCTCCCAGTATAAATTTAGTAGAGAATACACCATGAAGTTATTAATTAAAAGACTTAAACAAAGAAAAGGAGTCCTTAGAAGGAGATCTATGTGGGACGCCTGGGTGGCTCAGTTGGTTAAGCAGCTGCCTTCGGCCCAGGTCATGATCCCAGAGTCCTGGGATCTAGTCCCACATCGGGCTCCTTGCTTGGCAGGGAGCCTGCTTCTCCCTCTGCCTCTACCTGCCACTCTGTCTGCCTGTGCTCACTCTCGCTCCTCTCTCTCTCTCTGACAAATAAATAAATAAATAAATAAAATCTTAAAAAAAAAGAAGGAGATCTATGCTTTTATTTAAACACGTTTTTTCAGGAAATAAAAGGTTAGAAATAAGTGAGCTATACATTCAACTAAAGAACTCAGAAATGGGTAAACCCAGGAGAAGAATGAAAATAATAAATATAAGGGAAGAAATCAACAAAATACAGAAAACAAAAGAGAACATAAATAAAATTAAAGGCTCTTCTTTAAGGAAAGCATTAATATTTAAGGAAAGCACTATAATATTCATTATAGTGCCAGTTTGTCTTCATAGTCCTGCAATCAATCTCTCACATCTAGATATTAACAAATAAAAAAGGCAAATAATTCCATTTTAGCTGTTCCTTTTCTAAAAAAGGGTAAACTAACTTTGTTATTTTCCCCAGAAAGGCCATAATACTGCCTAGAACAGAACCTTTAAAAAACTGGGGGTCATCAGAGGATTACGGATATGTGACTTTAACAAATACTTTGAAATATAATTCTCAGCACTTTTTTGTCTATACTTTTTATTATCTAATTCTTTTACTATTTAAGGTTATCTTCAATTCTAGCAAATGTGTTTATGATCAAGTAACAGTAACTCTGAAGTAAAATAACATCTTAAATCAAATTTACAGTAAAAAAAACCCAACATGATAGTTAACAATTACCAAATAATTACTATGCTACAGAGATGTTCAATCAGTTCACTTCATTTTCATGTTAACTATGAAATATGTTGTTATCCTCATTAAACAGGTGAAGAAAAGGGACAAAGTGCTTAACTGATTCTGCTAGTAGATGACAGAGCTAGAGCCCAAACTCTGTCTGATTCCCAGATCCATAATTCTTTACCATGTTGCTATAACAGCTACACACATTTGGTGTTAGGAGGAAACTGCAAATAGCCAAACCACTTAATAGCCACTAATGTAAAGAAGATTATTTAAGAAGCTCACCTACTGGTGGGTAGGATATCGGGGTGTTTACTGTAAACTTTTTTCAACATCTTTGCATATTTGAACCTTTTTGTAATAAATGTTGAAAAAAAGAAACTTCATCAACACACATTTAAGTGATATTTTAAGAGATGACAGAGAAACTGTTAACGTCTAAGAGTTGCATTTCTCACATGCAAAAGTAAATATGAATTACTTCAATTCCACAGAAGCTATTTTATGTTATTTTTTTTAAGATTTTACTTATTTGACAGAGAAAGAGAGAGAAGGAGAGCACAAGGAAGCAGAGCGGCAGGCAGAGGGAGAGGGAGAAGCGGGCTCCCCACCTAGCATGGCGCGCAATGGGGGACTCCATCCCAGGACCCCAGGATCATGACCCGAGCTGAAGGCAACATGTAACCGACTAAGCCACCAAGATGCCCCCCACTGAAGTTCTTTTAATGTTTATAAGGAAATGGCAGCCACCAGGCTAGATCAGTTGGACTGATAATATGGGACTTAGAGTTATAAGGTACTATGGGGCTTTCTTTTTACTGAACAGTATTTTTTTAGGGGCTCAAAGGAAATTGGTCAAAAATTTTAATTGTATAGATATTTTAAAAAGTAAAAATAATCAAATCACATAGAGGTGGAAAATGGATTTCCTGTTCATTTCAGGGTCCCAGACAAGCAGATAAAGTAGTGGTCCAGTTTAGTTGGAATGTAGATCGGTGCATCCACTGTGCAAAACAGTATGTAGGGTCCTCAAAAAACTGAATATAGAAATACAATCCACTAATTCCACTACTGGGTATCTATTCAAAGAAAATGAAAACAGTAATTTGAAAAGATATATGCACCCCAGTGTTTACTGCAGCATAATTTAAAAAAGACAAGATAGGGAAGCAACCTAAATGTCTATTACTAGATAAATGGATAAAGAAGATGTGATGTATAACACACACACACAGGAATATCACATATATGTGATACATATATATATGTGTGTATATACACGTACATATACACATACATACAGAGTAGAATATTATGTGATACACACACACATGCACACACACGCACGGTGGAATATTATTCAGCCCTAAAAAGAGAAAAAGATCTTGCCATTTGTGACAACAGGGATGGGCACAGAGGGTATTATGCTAAGTGAAATAAGACAGACAAAAACAAATGTCATATGATTTCATGTAAACATGAAGAATCTAAAAAATAAAACAAGCAAGCAAGCAAACAAAAAAACAGAAATAGATTCATTCAGAGAACAAACCAGTGGGTGCTAGGGTGGAGGGCATTAAAGGAGAGGTCAAAATAGGTGAAGGGAATAAAAGGTATAAATTTCCAGATATAAAATAAATAAGTCATGGGGATGAAAAGTACAGCATAAAGAATATAGTCAATAATATTGTGTAATAACATTCTATGGTGACTACACTTACTGTGATGACCAATGAGTAATGTACAGAATTGTTGAATCACTATGTTGTACACTAATCTAACATAGTATGTCAACTGTATTTTAATAAAAATTTTTTTTTAAATATATATTATCAGGGCACCTGGGTGGCTCAGTGGGTTAAAGCCTCTGCCTTCGGCTTGGGTCATGATCCCAGGGTCCTGGGATCAAGCACTGCATCAGGCTCTCTGCTCAGCGGGGAGCCTGCTTCCCGTCCCCTCTCTCTGCCTGCTTCTCTGCTGACTTGTCATCTCTGTCTGTCAAATAAATAAATAAAATCTTAAAAAAAATAATATATATATATATATATATATATATATATATATATATATATATACATATATACACACACACATGTATTATCCCACTGTTTTCTGGCTTCCAGGGTTTCTGATGAGAAGTACTGTTTAATTCTATTTAAAAGTCACTTATATGACTTGGAAAAAAAGAAAGTGGTGCAGTTTAGATTAACAGCTCTCATAAGATGAAAGCCTCCACATCAAAGTCAGAAGAAGGGAAAAAAAAAAGAGAGGAATGCTGGAAGTAATGGAAACTGCTATGTTATCACTAAAGGTTCACCATTTAATAAAAACAAAAAGGAGCTAAGCACCAATATCCAGAAAAGAGAGTCAAATACTAATGAGGTAGTTGGCTGCCAGAAGAGTAATTTTCACCTAAATCTAAAGAAGACCCAAACCAAAATCAAACAAACAAACACCTTATTTAATGAGGACCCAGGATTCTGGCAAAGTGAGCTCACCTGAACCTGGAAATTAGAGCAGGAATGTTAAATAACCAAGTTTGTGACTGACATGTTAAAACCAATTACTTAAAAAGGCATTGTGTAGGGGGCGCCTGGGTGGCTCAGTGGGTTAAAGCCTCTGCCTTTGGCTCTGGTCATGATTTCAGGGTCCTGGAATCAAGCCCTGCATGGGGCTCTCTGCTCAGCAGGAAGCATGCCTCCCCCGCACCCCCTGACTGCCTCTCTGCCTACTTGTGACCTCTCTCTGTGTCAAATAAATAAAATCTTAAAAAAAAAAAAAAAGCATCATGTAAGGTAGAAGAACAAAAGCTCTAGAGCCAGAAAGATATGCACTCAGATTCTGCTTCCCAGTCATGTATTACCAATACTGACTTGAACCAATTATCCTTCACCTT
This sequence comes from Mustela erminea, assembly GCF_009829155.1. Taxonomy (NCBI): domain Eukaryota; kingdom Metazoa; phylum Chordata; class Mammalia; order Carnivora; family Mustelidae; genus Mustela; species Mustela erminea. The sequence goes on from NC_045620.1 coordinate 104,774,137, forward strand.
AACACTCAGTTTCCTTATCTGCAGATAGGATCAATCAATCTACCATCACAAAGTTGTTTAATGATTAAGTGAGATAAAGTTAGTTAATTACGTAGCACTGTTCACAATAGATAGCCCCCAACTGAAGTTTCCTCTTCTCTTGTGATTTACCTGAAATATGTGCGTTTTAATAGAATGGGTATGGAAGATGACAGATACTTTCACAGAACCTGGGCAACGTTACAAATCCCAAAAGCATGGACTTCAAAGGGGAAATTTCTTTTATTCTTCCTTCAGAGAATAACAATGAAAAATTATTTCAAATAAGTAAATGCAGAAAAGAAACTGTGGTGGACCAAATCTGGAGTCTGTTCCTGAGGCTTTTCTCCTTTATCCTATCACTAAGCAATACTCAGCAAAAGTCTGTGTGAAAGCCTCCTATATTTCCGAAGTCTCCTGGACCCAACAAGAAAACACAAGATGGAACATAATACCTAGGGTTCATAGTAATTATAGTGACAATAGATATTCATGATGATCCAAAGTAATTAAGGAAAAAAATAACATTAATTAGTAAGAGAGGAAGGTATGCCACAAATTTTATTTACAAAGCGATCCTTTGGAAATATTTATAATAAAATTATAGTTTCTGATAATAAAATATCTATTGATGCTAAATTTCCTACCCAGTGCCAGATAGAAGAGACATTGCTGTATATTAATCTCGGGAAATGAAGAGTTGTTGTTGTTTTTTAAGATCTTATCTATTTGACAGAGAGAGACAGTGAGATCAGGAACACAAGCAGTGGGAGTGGGAGAGGGAGAAGCAGGCTTCCCGCCGAGCAGGGAGCCCCATGTGGGACTCGATCCCAGGACTCCAGGATCATGACCCAAGTCAAAAACAGATGTTTAAAGATTGAGACACCAAGGCGCCCCTTGGGAAATGAAGAATTTTTCAAATATATCCTTGAGCTTGTATGGTTGACATCATGAAAGAAAACTGTATTACTCCTCAAACATTCTTTATGCCATAAACTGAGATAGATTATTACGGGAATAAAACAATATTGTGTGTTAGGTTGCCATATGCTTTTTTGAGATTACATTTTTAAAAATTATTTTTTATATTTCATTTGCTATCTTGTTAACTCACTAAGCTAAAATTCATTTACCTTCATTTCCTTTCAATTTATCCTCTTGACTTAGGCTCTCCAGTATAAGCTGGGGAAACTAGAAACTCAATAGAAACCAATCTCAGCAAATAAAATACACAGAATTTGAAAGCTAGAAAGTAATCTTCTAGGGGTCATGACATCATAACAAAAGTTGAAAAAGTTGGGGCGCCTGGGTGGTTCAGTGGGTTAAGCCTCTGCCTTCGGCTCAGGTCATGATCTCAGGGTCCTGGGATCGAGCCCCATATGGGGCTCTCTGCTCATCAGGGAGCCTGCTTCCCCCCTCTCTCTCTGCCTGCTGCTCCGCCTACTTGTGATCTCTCTCTGTCAAATAAATAAATAAAATCTTAAAAAAAAGTTGGAAAAGTTTTGTTGGATGAATCTAGAGTAAACTGGGTAAAATTACCTACAACCCAATAATATTCAAAAAAATCCCACTTGGTCGGTTAAAGTTCCCAATATGCCAAATTACTTGCTATCATATTACCTATGATATGAGGTATCAGGGCTCTAGGTTTTGGGGAGTGTTCCTGGAGTTATTTTTTTTTTTTTTAACATGTCAAAATTAGGCTTTGGTCTAAGTATCCAGCTAAAGCATGTTTCTCCATTCTGCCTTGGTCTGCTTCAAGTCATTTCTGGATCCCTGAATATGACAAGACTAGAAATTACATGACCCTTAGGTTAGTTACTATTATATCTAATCAGCGTAATAGGTCATATATACTAAAAAAACTACGTCATCTGGATTTACTATTATTATCTGAATATCCATTTTCCAGGTTAAGACAGTATTTTAGGTATAGCTTACAAGAATCTCCTTGTGTGCTTTATATGCTGAAATTTTATCAATTCGATGAAGTACAAATGAACATTAAGGTAAGAGAAAAATGTGCAATTAATGATTACGAAAACCATTTTATGTACAAAAGAAACTAACAATCTTCAAATAGCCAAGTAGAAAATAGGAGTAATAATATTGAGAGAGTAATCAAACCCCACGCACAAGAACCAGCGATCTAGTACTTTATAGTCAAGTGCCAGTCATCAAGAAAATCCAAGCAAAAGAGGTGTTGGTTCTTCTGATCTCTATGCATTTTTAATAAATTCTCTTAATAGGTTAAAACCTGTACACAATAGAATTCTTGTTTTCTATAGCTAAAAATGTGCAGACGTAGGTAGATTTAACTGATCTCATACTCTTTTAAAAATGTGATAATATTCTTTATACACTCAATTTTTAATGTTTTAGGATTTAGAAAAACTGTCATATAAGATGAATTTGTAACAAAGTAGGTCGAAATTGCCTGGGATCAAGTAACAGCTAAAAGGAAAAAAAACCCAAACCCCTTTATGGATCCAATATCCCAATCCAGCATCTGGTGTAAGATTTTTTTTTTTCTTTTAAATCCTAGTTTCTTTATTATGGAAAATCATCAACTGGGTGTTGGGACTGGTGTTAGATTTAGTACCATCAAGAGGCAACAGTGGCAAGTATGAAATCAAATGCTACAAGACACAAACTGTCATAGTTATTTACTCTCTAAATCAGTTTCCTGAACTATAAAATGAAGATATTGCTATCTGTTCTGTCTACATGAATCATATGGATTAAAGTATATGAATTATAGGGGTACCTGGGTGGCTGAGTCAATTAGGCATCTGCCTTTGGCTCAGGTCATGGTCTCAGGGTCCTGGGATCCAGTCCCGCATATGGCTCCCTGCTTCTCCCTCTGCCCCTCCCCCGACTCGTGCTTTCTCTCTCTCTCTCTCTCTCTCAAATAAATAAAATCTTAAAAAAATAAAGTGTGTGAATTGTAAATAACAATATATGTAAAATATTGAGTATCACAAGTTCTAAACCTAGAACAAGTTCTAAACCTAGTTTTCTATCACTTTTGTAAATAGATTGTTAATAATTATTACATGGTTTTATAATTTTAATGATAATTAACTTAGGATTCCCTTTAAACACTCCTTGGGACTTGCTTTGGCTATTTGCCACTCAAAAATGTGGGTATGATTTATAAAAGCTGATATATTATAAGAGTTCATTTGAAGTAGTAATATTAAGACATTAACTCACATTAAAAACAAAGCAAAGCATGGGGTGCCTGGGTGGCTTAGTCAGTAAGTGTTATGACCCCATCTCAGCTCGGGTCTTGGTCTCAGGGTTGTGAGTTCAAGCCCTGAACTGGGCTCTGAGCCTACTAAAAAAAAAAAAGAAAGAAAGAGAGACAGAAAAGAAAAGAAATATAAAGCTATTTTACACTAGAGAAAGGTTGTTCTTTGCCAAGAGTAATAATAATCTGCTGAAACTGCTTTTGCAAAGGTCATCCAATGACTGCTATTTAGGTTGGTAAATGGGATCAGCAGTTAAGCAATACCTCCCAGGACCCAAACACCTCAAAAAAGACACTAGAAATAGTATTTCCTCAGAATAGTATCATCTCAGAAAGTTCAACCATAAAATCAAGATAAGGTGAACCAAAACAGAGATGAGGAAGTCAGATACACAGGACCAAGTAAAAGATGACTAACTAAATTTAAGATATGAACATGCAATGAAAAGAAATGTACCTATCAGAAAGGTGGGCTGGTTAGCAACAGAAATGATGAAAAAGGAAACACAGAGAGAGAGACAAATGTGGCCAGTGCTGACGTAAAGAGTGCCCAGGGGAGAAGATATTTTATAAGGGTGATAAATGCAAGTAAGTGCTTGGTAGATACATTACAAAGATGGAAAGATCACTCTATCTGAGCACGAAGCCATTTAAACTTCTAGTCATTTACAATCAACTCCCTCATTCTAATCCCATCCTCTTATTCATTAGGCAATATTTGGTAATTTGGTTTTCCATATAGCATTCTACATGGAAAGAATACCCTCCCTGATGCAAATATCTAATTCTCATTTTACATTACTGAATTGGTATTCTGATACACACACACAAATACACATATTCTCTTGTGATAGGGATTTCTATCCTTGAATAAAAATGCAGGTTCTAGAATCAGATTACTTGAGTTCCCACTGATGTACTCTGCAACCTTGGGAAATTCATCAATCCCTTAGTGTCTATTTCCTCATTTGTAAAATGAGGGCTCCTGTGTAGGGCTGTCATGAAGATTAAATGCAATAATTCATTGTAAAGCACTTAAAACAGAACCTGGCATATAGCAAGCACCATGTAAGTGTTAGCCACGTTTACTACTTTTTAGGATGAATTAACATCTCCAAGTCTGATCAGCTGAGACCTATGTGTTTCTGAATCTGAAAAACTGAAACAAGGCCACTGGGGGCATCGATGCACAAAAGAATACTGGGATAGCCCTAGACTGACTTGAGGCTTGATGTGATAAATTCAAAGCCACCCATTTCTGTGAGATTTTTTTGGAAACAAGATCACCCGTCTGTCCAGGTGAAAACTTCACTCATAAAACAAAGGGTCACAAACTCAACTGCCTACATGATCGGGCAAGTCACCTAATGAGCAGACCTTGGGTGCTGAGTTTGCAAAGAAAAGTATCCCTGAAAAGACAGTGGAGGATGAAGAACACAAATCACATCTAATAGCATTCAAACACAAACATTTTTAAACATCCTGTTAGGCAAACTACAATGTAGACAGATTTTAGGTGTGAAGGCCAGATGCTTGCAAGCCCTGAAGCACTCTTTCATTCATCCTTTTAAAGGTCCTAACTTAGGATATCCTGTGGCCAATTTCTAACCCTTACCTTTATCTGCTCTGTGATCATCCCTTCTTTGAAACTTTCTCCTCCCTTGGCTTCCAGAAAACTTGTCTTCTTTTTTTTTTTTTTTTTAAATTTTATTTATTTATTGGACAGAGAGAAATTACAAGTACACTGAGAGGCAGGCAGAGAGAGAGAGAGAAGGAAGCAGGCTCCCTGCTGAGCAGAGAGCCCGATGCGGGACTCGATCCCAGGACCCTGAGATCATGACCTGAGCCGAAGGCAGCGGCTTAACCCACTGAGCCACCCAGGCGCCCCAAAACTTGTCTTCTTTATTGTCTACCACATAGCTCGTCATTTTGACTGACATCTTTGCTAAAAACTCTTCGACTTTATCTCCAGTTTTATCAACTCTAAGAAATATCTCATGAATGTTGCCTTTTGTCTGCTTTCTCATTGACAATGCTTTTGATCAGGTCCTTGTTACCCAATTTCTAGACTTTTACAGTAGCTTTGACTCATTCCTTTCTTTCATATACCGCATCCATTGGCAAATCTTGTTGGTTCTATCTCTGAACCATATCCAAAATCCAACCATCTTCTCCTCAGTGGCCTAAAACCATTATTACTCCTCACTTAACATTACCATAAGCAACTTATTTTTTACCATTCCTTTACCACAGCCTGACTCTGTTCCTCCTCTGTTCAAATCCTCCTGTGGCTCCTTTACCACTCAGAGTGAAACCCAAGTTCTTTATAGATTTTATTTATTTTTATTTATTTGACAGAGAGAGATCACAAGTAGGGGGGGGGGGGGGAGAAGGCTCCCCGCTGAGCAGAGAGCCTGACTCAGGGCTTGATCCTAGAACTCTGGGATCGTGACCTGAGCAGAAGGCAGAGGCTTTAACCCACTGAGCCACCCAGGTGCCCCGAAACCCAAGTTCTTTAAAGTGGCTTTACAAGGCCCTACACAATTGCCCCTGTTGCCCATCTTATTTCATCTCTTACTTCTCTCCCCCTTGCTCACTGTTTTCTCTAACCACACTCCTCCCTTGTTCTTTCTTTAATTACACTAGGCTCATTCCAGGTTCTGGGCTTTTTTCACCTTCTGTTCCCTTTATCTAAAGTGCTTTTCCCCCAGACATACTAGGCCTGGATTCCTCTCTTATTCCAGGGCTTTACTCAAATGTTACCTTTTCAGCTGAATGTTTCTCTAAACACCTATTTAAAATGGGAATGCCCTTCCTACACCCAAAGGGTACCCCACCTCCCTTTCTACCTTATCAGCATTGACATTTGTTTTTCATATTTATCGCCTCTTTCTCCAAATAACATGTAAGCTCCATTAGGCAAAGGATTTTTTCTTTACTGATGTCTTCCCCAAGTCCAAAACAATATATACTGAATATTAGGTACTTAAGATTCAATGGAAAGTATTGAAAAGTTCCCTAAATTGTCTTCCTTCTACTAATCTTCCCTTTCTATAATCTGCCTCCTCCTAGCCCTGAGGTATCATGCCAGAATGGCATGATCATGTGAGTTTGAGCCCCGTTGGGTATAGAGATTACTTAAGTAAATAAATAAATAAACTTTAAAACAAACTTTGAGGAGATCTTTACACCACTCAGGGTCAGATCCCTAATTCACTGAAGACTTTTCCTCATTCCTGAAAATGTTGTACACGCTTCACATACTAACATTTTATCATCTCTGAACCTACCATGCCAGTTCACTTCTTCACGCTTTTGACTCTGCGTGGCCAAATTTTACTCATCTTCCAGATGTAGCTACTTCCATGATGCCTCCCTGAAGCCCCCACCTATGCCCCCACGGCACTCAATTTATATCATCTTCCCCTCATTGGCCTAAAACTATCATCACCCGTCACTTAGATTACCATAAGTAACTTCTTTTTTACCACTCCTTTACCACAGCATGACCCTGCTCCTCTTCTGTTCAAATCCTCCTGTGGCTCCTTTACTATTACAGGACTTTACTGTAATAGGACTAGTGCTATAACTATGTATTTACCAATCTGTTTCCCCTACTACATTGTAAGATCCCAGAGAGCAAGTCTGGTGATACTGTATTGAGATTTGCTTCCCCAGTGCTTAACACTATATACTTGGCATAGCAATCTGTTGAATGAAAATTTAAAAGTAAATGAAATAGTTTATGAAGGGCTAGGAAAGGAAAAATAGAATCTAAGAGTCGAAGTGCTTTCCAAAGTCAAACCGTTTGAGTTTTTTACATTTGCTAAAGAAAAGCTCATTTTGATAGTTTTAACAATAAATTAGTAGACTCAGGAGTAAATGATAAACTAATGATAGAATTTAAGTTTTGCAAGATGAAACAGTTCTGAAGCTTGGTTGTACAACAATGTGAAGGTACTTAACACTACTGAACTATCCACTTACAAATGGTTAAGATGTAAAGTTTACATGTGTATTTTACCATTAAAAATAAATTAATTAGTAGCCCAGTGAAGGGGGGCATTTGCTCAAGTACACATAGGTATTTTACAGAACATTAAGTGAACTCTCACGTGAAATAAGGCTTTGCAATTTTTTGATTAAAATTACTGACTTATTAAAGTAGGAAGGAAGATTCAATATCACCTAGTTCAACTACCTTATTTCACAAATAAGAAAAATAATCATGGAAAATAGAAAAATATTAACTAAGAAAAAAAAAAACGGAATCAAAATCCAGGTTTTACTGAGAATGGAGGGCTCTTAATTGTACACATTACAATCCCCGACAATTTAGAAAATAAAGTCTATGGGCACCTGGGTGGCTCACTTGGTTAGGCAACTGCCTTTGGCTCAGGTCATGATCCTGGAGTCCTGGGATCAAGTCCCACATCAGGTTCTCTGCCCAGCAGGGAGTCTGCTTCTCCCTCTGACCCTCCCCTTCTTGTGTTCTCTCTCTCTTTCAAATAATAAAATAAAATATTAAAAAAAGAAAGAAAGGCTAGAACTTCTTTTATTCCATCCCCATGCAAAGATAATGAAGAGTGAAAATAATACTGCAGGCAGGAGTTTGCATACCTAGGCTCTATCTAGCCCCTATCTGTGGGATCTCGTAGATAGGTTACTGAGCATTGTAATACTATACTGCCTCATAGGACTAATCTGAGAATCAAATGAAAACCCTGTAACACATGGAAAGTATAATCATCAGCTCTATCACCAATCCCTTCAGATTCTCCAGTGTAGTCTCTTAGCAATGTTTTAATCATTATGTGTCAGGGGAGACAGAGCAGGGAGAAAATATAACCTACTACAATTCTGACTAGTTGGGAGTTTGGTTCTTGTTTTACATGAGGAAGGAAAATGGGGGAGAGGAGGGAAAGAAGGTAGGAAGGTTGTTCATAATGGGCAAAGAATAACCTCTTCCCAAAGGAAGGTTACACAAAGTCTTATTAATTAAAGACTCTCAAAAGCATAAGCTCTATTACTCATGCTGAAATTAACATTCTTCACAGTTCAGATCCTGTAAAACTTTTTACTTTTAGCATATTTCAGAAAATTATGTAATAGTTTTATAGGTATATATTTATCTTTCCTACTCTACTGTACATGTGTCCAAACAGGCACTCATAGTATTTAGCCTTTAAAAGTTATTTGTGGGGGCGCCTGGGTGGCTCAGTGGGTTAGGCCACTGCCTTCAGCTCGGGTCATGATCTCGGGGTCCTGGGATCGAGTCCTGCATCGGGCTCTCTGCTCAGCGGGGAGCCTGCTTCCCTCTCTCTCTCTGCCTGCCTCTCCATCTACTTGTGATTTCTCTGTCAAATAAATAAATAAAATCTTAAAAAAAAATCTTTTAAAAGTTATTTGTGTTTTATTTTAACTGGGTCAACATCCAGTGAAATATAAAGCTAGATGGCTGAAGTTGTGCCTAGAGAACTGGAAGAAAGGGAAGAACTGAATGAAAAGACAAGAATTTGATCTCCCTTTGGCTTCCCCCAACTCCACCTCTATTCTTGATTTCTCAGATCCTATGCAGAAGTTCTCTCTACTAATATTCTATATATCCACAAATTTATTTATGCATATTGTTACATTAGTGACACATATAAATATATTGAGTTTCACTCACTATAGTGAAATACCAAATTGGTATTTTTTAAATAAGCAACCTCATTTGGCAAACAAATCTTGTGCAAAACGTTCACCATATAAACCATGTCCAAGAAAATTACCATTTCTCAAAAGAAAAAAAATTGCACCTTCTGTGAAATTCCATTTCCATTTAAAGTCTCATTCTCATGAAAATTATAGTAGCAATATTTTAATTTATATAAAGCAGTTGTAAGTAAAAGTCATATATTCAACTTTCATCCTTGTACTCACAATAAGCCTTAACTTTCAAAAACGTTAGAAAAAGGATATCCTTGAAACAATGCCTAGCACCAAATACCAGAATTCATATATCTTCTCCAATAATTCACAGAAACTTGTATTACAGTATAGAATAGCTATCATATGGAAGCACCGAATATTTCGGAATTTCACAGACTAGTCCATTTTCCCCCACATTTCTTAAGAATCACCTGGGCAGGCTATTAAAAACAGATTACCACAGTCCTCCCTAGAGATTCTGATTCAGTTGCTCGGGCAAGACAAAAATCTTCATTCCTTAAAGTGATTTTGAGGTTCAGCTAAGATTGTAAAACATTAATCCAGTAGAGTCGTTCTCAATTTGGCACATAATAGAATTACCTGAGGAGCTTTAAAAAATTTTCAAACCCAGGCTGAAGCTCAGACCAATAGAAATGAAAGAAATACTTTTTAAAAAGCTTCCCACAGGAGGCTGAAAAACACTGACCTTGTAAGAACTTGAAAAATTCTTGTAGAACCCTCTTATCAATAAAGAAAGTAGGCTTGCTCAAGTTCCCAAAACTCAGGGGTAGCATACTGGAGTTAGACCATTTCCTGACTCACAATTCACTTTGTTTTTTGATGTAATTGTTTGTTTTCCACACAGGTTGACAGAAGAAAATGTGAAAAAGTTAAACTGTCTCTTCTTGCCTCAAGATAATACTGTCATTTAATAACTGAGTAAGTTAAAATGAAGCTTACCTTTTTATTTCAGTAATCACTAGAACACATTATTTTTAGTCCTAATATAAAACAAAAAAAGACTAAATATCACTATTATTTAATCTTCAGTTCTTAGTACTAAGCTGTTAATAAATCTTACAAAAACTTCTTCAAACTCTTTTTAACTTCTAATTCGATATTTCAAAATTCCAAATTCTTTTTAAAGCCTGGCATGACAGTTCCTTACTGGCAAAGTTATTTCAATACTTGAATTTGGTGACAAGGTTTCTTCATTATATAGAATACATACTTCTACATATTGAAGCTGCTTTATGAACAAAGAACACATTTCCTTCCTCCATACAAAAATAATGAACTTTAGGGTTTGTTCACAGATATTCTGAGTGGGAAATTCAGAATGGAAAATTTCTCAAAATATTAGTTAACCCATTCCAAGAATTCTATCATTTTAATGACAAAATAATGTAACATAATCATGAAAAATATACCAAGTGCAAGCTTACATTGCCATAATTTTTAAGTGTTTTTTACTTTCTAAACATTACTGTTTGTTTAATTGACCTGTCTTCTGGAGCTCCACTTTCATCACTAGGATATCAAAGTTTTTGAAATATTTTTACCACTCTAAAGGGTGCCAAACGTTTAGATATTTCAAATTTCAGTGATTGTTATTTCTGCTTGTGGGGTTTAAAAAAAAAAAAAAAAGCGTGTGGACTGCTTCACAAAAAGCTTATCACATTACTTCACAGGTAAAACTTAGGCAATCTGCATCTAGTTTAGACTAGAGTACAATGTATAATTTTGATTACTTCTATTGACAAAGGAGTAATTGCCAGGTTTCATATTTTTAAATATTCTAAATAAGAATTAGATGCAACAGATTTTATTGCAGTAATTTAATAAATTAAACTCTTTGTTTTTACAAGGTAGGTAGCATAGTAAATTAAAAACCTAACCCAAACCTAAGTATGCTATTTGCGCTTTTTAAAATATGAAAATACCCCCAAAGCACTAAAAGGAACCAAGAACGAGCCCTTAAAGCAAAAATAAAATATCAGAATCTCCATTAAATGTTCAAATTATACACAGTACTTAGAAAATGCAGTTAGAGGGGATAATCCGGGGAGTTTTTACTTTAGGAGAAAGCTGTGCTACACTAAGGTCTGAGAAGCCTCCGTACTTTGTGTTAGCATTTTTAACTTGAAACTCAAATTCTGAGGAGTAAGACTATAAATACATGGCCTTTGGGGGTTGTTTAAAATTTTCCTTAAAAAAAAAAAAAAAAAAAAGTTTATTTTTAGGAGTGTGCTAGGGCAGCAAAGAGAACACCCGCTATTACAGATTCCTGGCTGGTCCCATCTGGAAGCGCACAGCGGACCCTGGGCTCGGAGAGGCTTCGTTTCAGCCCAGGCTGGACCGCAGCACCGAGCCAGCACGCGGGAGGCGCCGGGCGCAGACCGAGCGGCAGACGGAGCCGCCCGGGGGCGGGGGGCTCGCACGTGCCGGCCGGGGGCGGGGCCGGCCGGAAAGGACCCCGGCGCGGGGAGGCGGGCGCGGCCGGGCCGACCTCCCCCGCGGCCGCCAGCCTGGGCTTTACATAAGGGCGCACGTCATGGAACTGATGGAGCCACACAGAGACGTCTAAGTCATGCAGGAGGCGCGCGGCCCCGGCCCGCTCCCGCCGCCCCAGACCCCTCCTCTCATCCGACAGAAAGACAGACAAGAAGGGTTCCCGACCTGTCGTGCCCTGCATGTTCAGAGTCTGTCATGTTTGGTCAAGAACGGGGCGGGGCTGGAGGACAGGTCTGCGAGGCCGGCGGCGGCGGGGCGCGGGGAGGACCCCTGCGCCGCCTGCGGGTACCTGCTCCCGGCCGCCGCCGAGAGGTGACGAAGTGGTAAAAACTCACGGTTACTAGTGAGCGACACAGACACAGACTTTCCAGTCTATTAACAACCACGCCAGAGAGATGGGGCTCTAACTGCAAACACTGGGCAACGGCCCCGCGCTGCCGGCGCTGCCGCTTTAGTCTCTATTCGCCGCCGGTGGCTGAGGCTTGGGAGCGGGCGGGCGGGCGGCGTGCAGCGACGCGGGGATTTGGACACTGGCCGTAACGGTGATTTCTCCTCACCAACATGGCGGCACCCGAGACAGGCGGCTCGATAAAATGGCGCCTGCCGCAACACCTAGCCCGGGACTAAAGGGCAGGAGAGATTCCTCCGCGTGCCGCGGCCCTTGCCCGGCCCGTCGGGGCCGAGCGCGTTGGCCATTGGAGGAGGAAGCCCGTCAATCACTCCCAGGGGCGGGTTCCCATCCTTCTCTGTGAAGCGGCGGAGGCGGCAGTCTGCTGGTGAGGCCAGGCGGCGCCTTGGGTAGCACTGGGCGGGGGAGGAGGCCTGCGAGCCCCGTGCTGTTGATCCGCGCCTCTGGGCCCAGCTCGTGCTGGCCCCCTGGGAAACGGGCGCGGGGGCTCAAGACGCGCCCTAAAAAAGGGCCCCTAAAGCCATGCTGCCGCGTGGTTTGGGATGGGTTGATGAAGCAGAGGCGGGTGTTGAGTCATTTTAAAAAATCACTTCTTTCGCTTAAATAATGGGAAAATGTGCTTGCTCTACAAGTTAGCGCCTTTTTTTGGTAATGTCTGGTGCTGATAATTGCGTTTTGAAGAAAATAGCATGGCATGTGACTTTTTCTGATACTAAATTTACTTACTTAATTATTGAATAATAATATTAATAAGAGTAAAAGGAAAATCAGATTTGTTTAGTTGAAACAATATTTCATATGTGAAATATACACGAATATTTTGTAAATAAAAACTAGCCATCAGATGTCTTTATACTTGTGAACCTGACCTTTGGCGATAATTTTTTAACGACAAGTCAATGTTTTGGCCTATTTAGTAAATAAACTTCTGAAGCAAAGTTCCTTGTTTTGTAATGGAATGATGAACTAAATGGTAAATTCTGTCAGATATCTTTGTGGTGAATGCATTTGACTAACGTAATAAATGCAGTCCATTCAGAAGCAATCGCAATTAGTAAATTAAATTTAAAAATAAAAAATTTGGATATGTACATGGAAAAAGAAAAGAAATCAAGCTTTTTTTCTTTTTTTTGCTGTTAAATTGAATGCAGCCATTGACAAGACCTGCACACTGATAGATACTGCACACTGATAGATAATTCTGCAGGCGTTTGCCACATTTTGACATAATACATTACTAGGAAACTTCCAGAAAGCAGATCTATTTTGTCTGGAATAACAATAATTAGCATTTGGAGTTAAGATTAGAATCTCTAGGTCTTTGTCTATTGTAACTTTTACTTAATTTAGGTCTTAGGTTAGCTAATTCAGATACCCCGCTTCTTATTCTCCCACACTCAAGGACTGAGCCATCCTGGTGCTCCCTCCCTTTATATATATATTTTTAAATAGCTCTATTGATAGAAAAGCATGTACCTGAAAATTTACCCATTTTAAGCGTACAGTTTAATGACTTTTAGTAGATTTTCCAAGTAATGCAGCTATCACCAACATTCAGTTTCAGAACATTCCATCCCCCAAGTGTCTTGCCACCCCTGCCTCAAGCAACGGATAATCTACTTTTGTTTCTATAGATTTGCCTTTTGAACATTTCCTGTAAATCGAATTATATGTTATTTGATTCTCCCTTTAAAAGACCCAGTCATGGGGCGCCTGGGAGGCTTTAAGCCTCTGCCTTCGCTCAGGTCATGATTTCAGGGTCCTGGGATGGAGCCCCGTGGCAGGCTCTCTGTTCAGCAGGGAGCCTGGTTCCTCCTCTCTCTCTGCCTGCCTCTCTGCCTACTTGTGATCTCTCTCTCTTTCTGTCGAATAAATAAATAAAATCTTAAAAAAAAAAAGAAGAAGACCCAGTCATCTCTACGTAATTTGAATGGAGCTCAGCCTTTTACCCTCAGTCAATAGTTTCTGAATAAAATGAGTCTTTGCTACTTTAATGTCTGGCTTTGTTTATCTTTGACAGTCATCCCACCCTTAATGCACACAAAAATTGTAATCACTATAAGGGTGCCAACGGGGGAAGGAGTGCTACTGGCATCTAGTGGGGAGAGGCCAGGGATGCTGCTAAACATCCTTTTACACACATGACTGTCAATTACTCAGCCCCAAATGTCAAAATGCTGACGTTGAAAAACGCTGGTCTTGACAAGCAGAACTCAAAGTTTTGAAGATTAGAAGCAAGAATTTAAAAAAAATAAAAAAGCAAAACTTCTACTAGGGTGTCACAGGGATAATAAAGGAAGGGTCGACTCTTATTTCCATGGTTTGATTCCCATGCCCATGAATCCTGACTATGGGAGAAACAGCACCATTTTTTTTTTTTTGAAGATTTTATTTACTTATTTGAGAGAGCGAGAGAATGAGATAGAGAGAGGATGAGTGGAGAAAGGTCAGCGGGAGAAGCAGACTCCCTGCTGAGCAGGGAGCCCTGTGTGGGACTCCTCAATCCGGGGACTCCAAGATCATGACCTGACCCAAAGGCAGTCACTCAACCAACTGAGCCACCACGTGCCCCACAGCACCATATTATTGGTGGCTGATTTATAGCATATGTTCACAAAACATGTGCTTTGGATCTAGCTAGTACAGAAACTGGTACTCAAGAGACCATTCCACCCTCTTATTATGCCAGTTGCTTTTTTGTGCGGTAAATTATATATAATATAAAATTTGCCAATTTAACCATTTTGATGTGACAATTCAGTGGCATTAACTACAGTCACACTGCTGTGCAACTATCACGGTCTACTTCCAAAATTTTTCATTGCCCGTAACAGAAACTGTAACCATCAGGCAATAACTCCCTCCCATCTCCCAGTCTCCCAGCACTTTTGAAAGCCTCTAATCTATTATCTGTCTCTCTGATTTGCCCATTCCAAATACCTCATATAAGCGGAAATGCAGTATTTATGTTTTTGAGCCCAGCTTATTTCACTTAGCATACTGTGTTCAAGGTTCATCATGTTGTAGCATGTGTCTGAATTTCATTCCTGTCTATGACTGAATAATATTCTATTGTATGTATCTACTACATTTGATTTATCCAATACTTGGGATGTTTCCACGTACTGGCTCTTGTGACTAATGCTGCAATGAATAGGAGTATGCACATATCTGTCTCAATTCCAGTTTTCAATTCTCTAGGGTATATACCCAGGAGTAGAATTGCTGGGTCATGTGATAATTCTATGCTTAGGCCAGCTGCTTTATAATGATAGGGGCATCACTTATCTATTGCATAGCAAATTATCCCTAAACTTTGTGGTTTAAAACATAAATGAGGGGTACCTGGGTGGTTTCAGGCAGTTGAGCGTTTGCCTTTGACTCAGGTCATGATCTCAGGGTCTTGGGATCAAGCCCCACGTTGGGCTCCCTGCCCAGCAAGGAGTCTGCTTCTCCCTATCTCTCTCTCCTGTGTGTGCGCTTTCTCTCTCTCTCTCTCTCTCTCTCTCTCTATCTCTATCTCATAAATAAATAAAATCTTAAAAAACAAAACAAAACAAAACAGTAAATGAGACGACCTTGAGAAGAAGCCCCTAGGTACCTGGGACTCTCCTGGGTGGCTGTTAGTACTTCTCTTGCAGACCAACCTGTAGGATGTTACTGCTTTTTCCTGCAGAACAAAGGACCGTTAAAAGAAACAAGCCTAAACCAGCTTCAGACTAGCCTGAGATAAAATTGGCAGTGAACTTTCCTTTCACTGATTTTTTTCCCTTATTATTATGCTAAAACACACACCCAGAGGTGGAGAAAACATGCAAATGAAACATAGGATAGAGGAAGAAGCACAGTTTTGTCAACTGGGCCCCTGTCCCCAATTCTCTGGAATTCCCTGTCCCTACGTGCTTAAACATCACTCCTTTCCCGCCTTAGCCCCTTTAAAAGTTTCCCTGGTTATTATTCAGAGAGCAAGAGACCATTTTATTTGACCCCTTTGTCATGACTGTGTCTCCCTTCAGCTGCAGCTGTTGCCCTTATAGTAAAGCCTTGCCTGTGTTTTTCAATTTTGGGTCCAGCCTCATTTCTACCGTTGCTGGGTCCAAAGAACCGAGTCCAGTAACATAAACATTTATCTTCTTATTTATTTATTATGGATCAGGAATCCCGGAGCTACTTATCTGAGTGGTTCTGTCCCAGAGTCTCTTATGAGGCTGGAGTGGTGCTGGCGCATCAGCTTCCAAGGTGGCCCACTCAAACGGTCGAATTTTCCCAGGCTGCAGGAGTGTTTTCTGAGATGGAACTGACTTCTCTTCGGGTAGGCGATTCAAGAGAGGAAGGCAGAAACTGCAGTGCTTTTTACCACCTAGTCTCAGAAGTTGGACACCATCTAACACTGTGTATTTTGGAAGTCACCGGATCTAATTCACATTTAAGGAGAGGGGAATACGCTCCATCTTTTGATGGGGTAAAGAATTTGTTAAAGAATTGTGAATACATTTTAAGAGTACCATACCATCTATTGAATTTTTAATGTCATATCATATTTTTAACTTCTGAAAGCTCTACTTGGCTCTTTTCCACTCCTTTTTATTTTTTTTTTCTTTTAAAGATTTTATTTATTTATTTGACAGACAAGAGATCACAAGTCGGCAGAGAGGCAGGCAGAAAGAGAGGGGAAGCAGGGTCCCTGCTGAGCAGAGAGCCCAAGGTGGGGCTCGATTCCAGAACCCTGAGATCATGACCTGAGCCAAGGGCAGAGGCTTAACCCACTGAACCACCTAGGCGCCCGTCTTTTCCACTCCTTAATGTCACTTTTTATAGTTCCTCTTTTATCAGGTTTTGGTGTATAATAAGCTTCTTTTAAAACATGGTAGCTTAAAACAACTATTTAGCTTACAATGTTGGTCACCAGTTTGGACTGGGATCATCTGGGAGGTTCTTCAGTTCTTCACTGGTCTCCATTGTGTATCTGTGGTCAGCTGCGGGTTGACTTGGCAGCTTTGCTTTTAGGGCTTTGCTAGCTGTAGACTGGGTGCTGCTGTACTCCTCCGTTTGTCTTATCCTCCACATGTCTCTCCCTTCTGTTCAGCAAGGTGGCCTGGGCTTGTTGTTCTGGAGAAGGCAGGAGTTCAAGAGAGAGCAGACACACACACGGCCTCTTAGGGCCCCAGCTTGGCATTGGCAAGGCTTTTCTGCTCCATTCTATTAGCAAAAGTAGGTTATGAATTCAACTCGGATGAAAGAGGTGGTGAAATAGATCCCACCACTTGTTGGGAAGAGCTACAAAGTCATATTGCAAAGGATGTGAGTATAGGAAAAGGTAGAGAATTGGGCCCATTTTTTGAGATTTTATTTATTTATTTATTTTTAACACAGAGAGACACACAGAGAGAGAGAACAGAAGCAGGGGGACTGGGAGAGGGAGAAACAGGCTTCCTGTTGAGCAGGGAGCCCAATTCAGGGCTCTATCCCAGGAGCCTGGGGTCATGACCTGAGCTGAAGGCAGCCGCTTAACGACTGAGCCACCCAGGCACCCAGGGACCATTTTTTAGAATCTATCTGTAAAAGCACTGTAATGGTCTTAAGCGTACCTTGCTTCAAGCCTATCCACTCCTTGCTTGCTGATTTAAGTCCCTTGGTCTATAGCAGAACCAGCCTTTCCTTGAGATTTGCAGATGGTTGACAGATGTTTCAAAGACCATCTTCCCTGTCCAGGTGAAGCTGGAGGGCTTTAATGGGGAAGGCATGGCAAAGAGAGAGGAGCACCTGCAGAAGCAGGTGCCCAGGTGCTTAGTCATATGTTGAAATGACCCTGAATAGAACTGGGGGCATCAGCGGCACCTGGGTGGCTCAGTGGGTTAAAGCCTCTGCCTTCAGCTCGGGTCATGATCCCAGGGTCCTGGGATTGAGCCCTATATCGGGCTCTCTGCTCTGCGGGGAGCCTGCTTCCTCCTCTCTCTCTCTCTGCCTGCCTCTCTGCCTACTTGTGATCTCTGTCAAATAAATAAATAAAATTAAAAAAAAAAAAAAAAGAACTGGGGGCATCAGCAGCAGCTATTTTCAAATATAGTAGGCCTTATCTTCTAGGAAAGTTTGGAAGACCAGTGATCTGTCCTGTAAAAAATCTATCACAAACATACTTTGCCTTTTATAGTCTTTATCTAAAAAGGATAGTATCTGATGCCTTTGCAGGTCAGTTTTTCTTGCTACATTTGCTGCTTTTTACCTACCATTTTAATTTTTCCCCACAGACTGGTTATCTTTTGCTGTATACTGGACTTTTAAAAAATGAAAACGTATGTATGATAATAATCTGAGTTCTGTAGTATAGTACTTTCCTCCAAATGAGGTAATACCTTAATTCATTTCAATTTTCAGTAATGACTGATGTACAAGAAAGGATTGCCTATAATATAAACAACAGTAGAAAGTACAACTTCTCTTCGCTTGTCTGGGAAGTGGACCCTGATTCGTGCCGGGAATCAAACAGTCGTTCACTAGTAGAAGCCCGTCGGGTTCGATGTCTAGCGTTTGAGGCTTTCATGATTCCCACAACTTCCACTCTTCCACAGGCCTTAGAATAAGCAAAACTCAACGCTTCCTTTTCCCAAATGCGTGCTCTGTTTTCCGGCCTTGATACTATTCTCTCCACATGGAATGCCCACTTACCCCTAATGAAAGTGAAAGAACTCCCAAGGACTGACTCCCAAGGATTCAGGTTAAAAATTCCAACTAGTATGTTAGCTAACATCAAAATGCACACCAAAAAAACACAAACAATCAACAAAAACCCCAATTACCCTGGCGCCTGCGCAGAGCCACGGGGAAGGAGAGAGCAGACGTGCGCGGGGGCGGGGCGGCGCATGCGCGAGGCGACCTGCCGCCGGGGTCCGGAGCTGGGTCCCTCCTCCTCATGCGGTGGTTGTTACTCTAGCTGCGGGGCCCTCGCGAGGGTGATGGATTTTGAGAATCTTTTCTCCAAACCCCCCAACCCGGCCCTGGGTAAAAAACCGACCACGGACTTTGATGAAAGGTGATTCCCCCCATCTTTTCATGCTTTGATCGCAGGGGCCCCAGTCGGATTCCGCCTTTTGGTTCCATTCGGAGGCAGCCCGGGCCGCGTGTGGGCCACGCCGCTGGGTCGTGCGGGGAGTGCGTGGGCGAGCGTGTGGGGTCAGCCTGGCTGGCGCGGGGGTCGGACGTGGAGAGGTCGCTCTGGAGCCGCGGGAACGGTAGCCGGCAATGGGGCTCGGTTCGTAAGACGCCAAGGCCAGAGGTGCCGGGACCCTGCTTCAGGGGACCAGCGGGGTCCAGGGAGCGATCGCAGGAGGCTGCCCTTTCCCTGCGCTCCTGACCCTGGAGACTCGGTTGGAAACCTCCATGTGTTCCCACATTACTCTTCCTTCCACCGGACCGTCAGCTCGTAGGGGACAGATCATTTGTCATTTCTCACTGACACATGTTAAACACCTTTGTTTGTTTGTTCAAGAAAAACCCGAAACCCTAAGTTTATTAAGCAATGAGGGTAAATAGTAAATAATTTGCCTTTAGTTCATTTTGCATCAGAAGACCCCTAAAGACCACAGTAAAGCAGCAAACATCGTTTGGATGTAACGTTTCCTTTAGGTTGAGAAAGGGACTGACTCTACTAGCCAAATGGTGCTAATTTATTAATCTCATTTAGAGAGGTGTATAGTGTAATTTATTTACACCCAGATATTCATTTATTTTTTTTCTGTTTGAAGTGCTAAAAACCAACTTCTAAACCTGTGTGTTTTCCCCAGTTTCCTTAAGCTGAAACGGAGACACACAGCCTTTTGTTCCTTTATTTCATTTATTCTCTTAATCTGGTTGATTTTTACTTCCTGATATCGCTCAGATTTGTTCACTTATACCTTAATTGAAACTGTTACCTTAATTCAGGCTGCCATCAAAAGTTTTACTAAGTGCTTTACGTGAAATATGTCATTTAATCTTAACCTTGAAGTAAAGGTACTGTCCTTGTTTTTGCAGATGAGAAAATTGAGGCACAGAGAGGAACATAACTTGCCAAGATCGCACAATTTAAGTGGCAAAGCTAGGACCAAGTTACCCATGATTTGATTTCTTTGTTTCTAAAGCAAGATAACTAACATAAAATAAGATCTATAAATACTAAAAAGAGAGAAAGACATTAATAACTTACAGATGATATGATCCACCTACAAAGGACAACAAGAGGAACGTTAATAAACTATTAAAATCCATAGGAGAATTCAGCAAGGTGAATGAATCATCACAAGACAATAGCCGCATGTTAGAAAACAATAGCATCTATCAATTTGAAAATGGGTGGGACAGAACATTCTATTCATAAAAACTGTACTAAACTACATAAAAGACACTTCTGAATTTTTGCCCAAATGTTAGATGTGGAATGGTATTGAAGTATGAAGAGCATCTGTGAACAGTTCCTTGTTCATATCCTTTTGCTGTTTTTCTCTCCATTGGTCCTTCTCTTTAAAATTTTAGGAACTCTTATCAGCAGATATTTTACTTCGTATTTGTTATTTGCCTTTTGACTGTGTTTATGGCATTATTTTCATTGCATAAAGGATTTTTTTGTTTGTTTTAAATAAGGTTACAGGAATCAATCTTTTATGGTTTTGAGTTTTTTCTTAGTAATTTTATGAGGGGATTACTTATTTTTTTTTTTTAAAGATTTTATTTATTTATTTGACAGACAGAGATCACAAGTAGGCAGAGAAGCAGGCAGAGGGAGAAGAGGAAGCAGGCTCCCTGCTGAGCAGAGAGCCCGTCGTGGGGCTCAAACCCAGGACCCTGGGATCATGACCTGAGCCGAAGGCAGAGGCTTTAACCCACTGAGCCACCCAGGCGCCCCGGGGATTACTTATTTCTTGAGCACCTGCCATTATCCTAGGCCCTGGGGCTATAGCAATAAATAAACAAAAGAGATAAAAATCTCCATATTCATGAGATTTTATACCCCCCTCCCTCAGACAATGCATAAATAGATAGTATTTTGGGTGATAATAAATACCATGGAGAAAATGAAAGCTGGGTAGCAGGGAAGGAAGAGAGGATGGGATGGCAGGGAGAATGTAGATATTTTATTTTTTAAAAGATTTTATTTCTTTGACAGAGAAAGACTTCACAAGTAGGCAGAGCAGCAGGCAGAGAGAGGGGGAAGCAGACTCTCTGCTGAGCAGAGAGCCCAGTGCGGAGCTTGATCCCAGGACCCTGAGATCATGACCTGAGCCCAAGGCAGAGGCTTAGCCCACTGCCATTGGCACTTATACCTACATTCAGGATACCTGGGTGGTATCCTGAATGTAGGTATTTTAAAGAAGGTAGTTAAAGCCTTTGTAATATCACTGGTAAGTAATACTTGAGTAGGGGAGTGAGGCAGGTTGGTTTCTAGCAGAGAGAATATAAAGGTCCATATAAAGGTCTTGAGGTGGAGTGAGTGTGGGTGTGATTGGGTGATGGGAACAAAGTGGCCAGAGTGACAGCTGGAGTGGAGTTCAAGGAGCAGGACTTGAAGAGAAGTAGGACTTAAGAGGTACTGGGGGATATGGTCAGGGAGGCAGATCATGTAGGGACTTGTAGGTGCCGTCAGGACTTCCGCTTTTACCCTGAATGAGATGAAAGGCTGTTAGAAGGTTTGCAACAAGAGTGACATTTTAGCAGGGTCATTGTGGTTGTGTTGAGAGTAGAATGTAACAGGGCAAGAGTAGTTTGGATCATAGTATTAGTAATAAGAAGTGGTCAAATAAGGATATATATATATATATATTTTTTAAAGATTTTATTTATTTATTTGACAAGAGATCACAAGTAGGCAGAGAGGCAGGCAGAGAGAGAGAGGAGGAAGCAGACTCCCTGCTGAGCAGAGAGCCCGATGTGGGACTCGATCCCAGGACCCTGAGATCATGACCTGAGCCGAAGGCAGCGGCTTAACCCACTGAGCCACCCAGGCACCCAAATAAGGATATATTTTGAAGGTAAACTGGACTTTTCACAGATTGGATGGGGATATGGAAGGAGTAGACATTACTACAAGGCTTGGGGTCAGTATCATTAGAAGGACGATTTGCTATTTAAAATAACAGGAGAGGGGCACCCGGGTGGCTCAGTTGGTTGAGCGTCTGCCTTTGACTCAGGTCATGATCCCAGGATGAGTCCCGGGTCCTGAGTCCCGTGTCCAGAGTCTGATGTCAGGCTCCCTGCTCAGCAGGGACTCTGCTTCTCCCTCTCCCTCTGCCATTCCCCCCACTCATGCATGTATATATATACACATATACATATATACACACGTGCACACACACACACACACACATATATATATATATATATATTTTTTTTTTGGCAGGGTAGGAGGCTTTCTTTTTTCCTTTTTCTTACATATATTTAAAGGTTAGAAGATCCTTGACCAGTTTAGTGTTCCTCATGTATGTACCTATGCTTAACATACTATATTAAAATCGCTTTATTTTTTTTCTCCCAAGCACATAGAAAGTTCTCAGAAGGCAGGGACCAGGTCTTTTTCATTGTTGTATCCCAGGATTTAAGGCCTACAGCCTGGTATATGGTGGATACTCAGTATCTGTTGAATGAATGCAGTGATGAATGAATGGTGGTTTATGTAGCTCCTGTTACTAGACCATGAAGGTTATGTAATCTAAAATTTCAGCTTTCTGATTTACTTAGAAGCACATGTTGACATGTACTGCTCATCCTAAATTTGTATATTATTCCTTGGAGTATTTAGAGTAGAATTTGAGTTTGGAATTTCTTTGAGGGCAAGTAAAAGATAAGCCAAAGCCATTCATTTTAATGCTATGGTATGAACCATTTTCAGATTGAAAAAACTTCTTATGTTTATTTGATATTTTTGCTGCAGAATCGATGATGGAATAGATGATGCAGAAGTTGAGGAAACACAAGAAGAGAAAAGAAAAACACAAGAAGAGAAGATAAAATGGGAAGTAAAACTGGAATGTGAGCAAATACCCAAAAAAGTAAGATTAAGTTAGCATATTGAAAAAAATGGAGAGGAGTAGGTGTGAGAAATTTGTTAGGGGTCCTGTTTGTCCCAGTTTAGTCAGTATTGGAGACCTAGTTGGCTTATATCAAGGAAACCTGATAACACTTCAGAAAATTTATCATTCAGTCATTTAACATGAACTGTTTCAGTGTATTGCTTTTATTTTGATTTCCCCTGTTTCTGAAATGGGTTGTAAATGGTTTCAATAACGTCTCTTTGCAAATTAGGTTGTAATTTTTAAGGATTTTGATTTGGTAATAACTTAACTAACCTTACTGATTTATAGCTTAAAGCTTATGTTACTTTGTTAGGACTGCTCTAACAAAGGACTGCAAATTGGTGACTTATACAACAGAAGTTGTCTTGCGTTTCTGGAGACTGGAAGCCTAAGATCAAAGTGTTGGCAGAGTTGGCTTCTTCTGAGGGCTGTGAGGGAGAATCTGTTTCATGCTCCTCCGGGAGTTTCTGGTGGTTTGCTGGCAATCTTTGGTGTTCCTTGGCATGGCTTCCAGAAGCATCACCTTGATCTTTACCTTCATATTTGAATTGTGTTCTCTCTATGTTCATATGTCTGTGTCTAAATATACCTTTTTTATAAGGACACCGGTCATAATGGATTACAGCTTACCCTAATGACCTCATCTTAACCAACTACACATGTAATGGCCCTATTTCCAGATAAGGCCACATAGTAAGGTAATGACTGTTATGAGTTCATCAGGAGAATTTGGGGAGGACACAGTCAACCCATAACAGCCAATATCTGCTCCTCTCTTGCCTCTCTTTGAACTTTTTTTTAATTGTGAAAAAAAAATTTTTTTAAGATTTTATTTATTTGTCAGAGAGAGAGAGCGCGCGCACAAGTGTGGGGGAGCAGCAGGCAGAGGGAGAAGCAGACTTCCTCCTGAGCAAGGAGCCCCGATGCGGAACTCGATCCCAGGACTCTGGGATCGTGATCTGAGCCAGAGGCAGCCACTTAACCAAGTGAGCCACCCAGGCGCCCCTTTTATTGTGGATTTTAACACACCACAAAATGATGGGTTTGAATTGGCAGTGAGACTCAAAAGACACAAATAGGCTTTAATGTGATCCTCTTACACTTAGCTTCATAAAAGTGTACAGGACAGAAAGTACAGGAGATATGGCATCCTCATCTCCTCAGCAAGCCTCTCAGCTACCCAAGTATATCACTTCTTTCACCCTTTGGGGCATGTATGGCTGTTGTGGATCAGAGCCAGGGTCTCAACCCTGAAAATCTGTGGCCTGGATTTTCCTCCATTTTTTTTTAAAGATTTATTTATTTGTGAGAAAGAGCACATACATGTGTGAGAGAGCATATGAGTGGGGAAAGGGGCAGAGAGAGAAAACTCAAACAGGCTCTACGTTCAGCACAGAGCCCTACTCGGAGCTTGATCTCACGACCCCGAGATCATGACCCAAGCCGAAAACAAGAGCCTGATACTCAACCGACTAAGCCACCCATGCGTATTTTTTTTTATACTGTTTTAGTCTCATAGACCCCAGTCCTTCATGCCCAGTTAAAGGTCCCTAATCCATGTATATCCGAATATAGGAGATAGGTAGGCGGAACACGCTACGGTTACTTAAAATAGATTCCAATAAACAGTTCTGTGACTAGGTGGACACCTGCATTATTCCTAAGTAGGCTTGCTTTGGCCCAGGCTCTTTACTCACAAGTTGTAAAACATCAATGTGCCGTATCACAGCTGACTAAAAAGAGAACACCCAGGGAGAGACTTCACTAATTCAAGAAAGAGCATTGCCCGCAAAGCCTCTAATGCCTTCTTTCTCAGTTATTATTCCTTTGTTTCCTCCTAGAAGTAACTAGAATCCTAACTTGCATGCTAATCACTTCCTTGCCCTTCTTTACAGTTTTAGTTTTACTACAAATCCTGTCAGCCTTAAAAATACAGTTCTTCCTTGCCAATTTTTACACTTTATAGAAATAGAATAGTATTGTATGTGTTCTTTCTGTTGACTTTTTCCCAACATTATAAGATTCATAGATGTATACTTGTATGTTTATTTTCTAAGCTGGATAGTATTCCATTATTGAATATACTAGATTTCGGTGTTGGTCGACATCTGGTCTGATTTCCATTTTTGGAGGTTATGGGTAGTGCTGCTGCGTTCTTTCGCTTGTATCCTGTTGCCCATGCACTCTATAGTTACCGAAGTGTAAAACTGCTGGGTCTTAGAGTATAAGCATCTTTACCTTTACCTTAATGCCAAACTGTCCTCCAATCCAAAGTGGTTCTACCAATTTTATTCCCAGAGTTGGTGTATGAGGGACTATATTTCTGCTGCTCCTCACTTGGTATTGTCATCCATCGTATTTTTCACCATCTGATGAAGTAGCTCATTGTAACTAAGTTTGCATTTTCTTGATTACTGTTGGGATGAAGCATCTTTTCATATGCTGGTCCATTTGGATTTCCCTTTTTTAAGTGCCTGTTCAGATGTTTTTGTCTTATAATTATTGGTTTGTCTGTGTTTTTTCTTTCCTCGATTTGTAGTTCTTTATTTTGGATCATAAGGGGTTTTTTTCCTTTTATTGTGGGTTATGTGTTGCAAATATCTGCTCATTTTGTGGCTTTACACAATGGTATATTTTTTCATTAAAAGTTCATAATGTTCTTATATTCAAATTTATTTATTTATTTATTTATTTATTAAAGATTTTATTTATTTATCAGAGAGAGAGGGGGAGAGAGCGAGCACAGGCAGACAGAATGGCAGGCAGAGGTAGAGGGAGAAGCAGGCTCCCTGCTGAGCAAGGAGCCCGATGTGGGACTCGATCCCAGGACGCTGGGATCATGACCTGAGCCGAAGGCAGCTGCTTAACCAACTGAGCCACCCAGGCGTCCCTGCAAATTTATTAATGTTCTTTATGGTTAGTGTTTTATTCAAATATCCCAAGGTAATAAAAATCTTTTACTATGATGTCTTCCAAAAGATTTATTGTTTTGCTTTTCACATTTAAGTTTGCAGCCATCTGTGATTGATTTTTCCATTTGTAACTGTGAAGTAGGGGTGACAAATTTTGTTTTATTTTATTCCATTTTTTTCATGTTATCATATCCAGTTGTTCCAGCACCATTCACTGGGGGAAAGAATTGTCTTTCCCCACACTGGTCTGCAGTGTCACCATTGTAAAATCAAGTGCTCACGTTTGATGGGTTTGTTTCTGGAATCAGTTTGCTTTTTTTTTTTTTTTTAATTAATTAATTAATTAATTAATTAGACAGAGATCACAAGTGGGCAGAGAGGTAGGCAGACAGAGAGGGGGAAGCAGGCTCCCTGCCAAGCAGAGAGCACAATTTGAGCAGAGAGCACCATGTGGGGCTTGATCCCAGGACCCTGGAATCATGACCTGAGCTGAAGGCAGAGGCTTTAACCCACTGAACCACCCAGGTACCCCAGGGACTCCATTTGCTTCTGCTGGTTTATCTGTTTAGCTCTCCCCCAAGACCTCACCATGTTAATTATTACAGCTTTATAATAAGTTTGGATGTCAGGCAACCAAATCCTCTCCCCTTGTTTTTCTTCCTTAAATGTCTTGGGTATTTTTTTAACCCTTTGTATTTCTTTTTTTTTTCCCCCCTCTTTTTATTTTTATTTGCATTTATTCCATGCAGAATTTTCTCCCTGGCCATAAGTTTTTGTTTCTTTAGTCTCTTCTGGAATATCTTTTTCTTCTGTGCAAACTTCTCTTCTGGTTTAGGAACAATGTGCTCTTTTTCAGTAAGGATCATCTCGATGAGGCAGGGAGAGCTCATTATACAGGTTAATCCGACTGTGAGCCCTCTACGCCACCGCGTCTTGGGGGCTTTGCTCACCTGGCTGTACTCAATGACCAGAGAGGGAATCGATATATAAACCCTTAAGTTCAGCATTACTCTCTGCATTTTTTTTTTTTAAGATTTTACTTATTTATTTGACAGACAGAGATCACAGGTAGGCAGAGAAGCAGGCAGAGAGGAGGAAGCAGGTTCCCTGCTGAGCAGAGAGCCCAATGCGGGGCTCAATCCCAGGACTTTGGGATCATGACCTGAGCTGAAGGCAGAGGCTTTAACCCACGGAGCCATCCATGCGCCCCAACTCTCTGAGTTTTTAAGCAGTAAAAATTCAGCACTCTTCTTGGGCTGTCGACCTTGTGTCCAGCCCCGCTGTTCGGCCTGAGTACACCTCCCAACTCCACCACTGTAGTGATGGAATGCTACACACTGCTTATGCAAAGTGATATCTTTTAGATAGTTGGTGACTTTTCAGATATGCATGCTCTGGATGGCCTGGGCAGTTTCATGTGCGTTCTTAAAGTGAACAGAAAGATATGAACCTCTTGATTTGCATGATTTTTTGGGGTTTTCTAGGTCAAACAAAGAGCGAACCATTTTCAGAGGTCACCTCAGGCCAGTTGGGGAAGAGAGGCCTTTAGCATTTTTTTTTTTTTAAAGATTTTATTTATTTATTTGACAGAGAGAGAGATCACAAGCAGACAGAGAGGCAGGCAGAGAGAGGAGGAAGCAGGCTCTCCGCAGAGCAGAGAGCCCAATGTGGGGCTCGATCCCATGATCCTGGGATCATGACCTGAGCCGAAGGCAGAGGCTTTAACCCACTGAGCCACCCAGGCGCCCCGGCCTTTTGCATTTCTATATGAATTTTATAATCAGTTTGTCAAGTTCCTTGGAAAATCCTGGTCAGATCTTCATTGGGAATACATTTAATCTACAGATCATTCGGAAGAGAATTGACATCTTTAGAATATTGAATTGTCTAATCTTTCTCTCAACAGTGTTTCGTAATTTTCTTTGTAGATATTTTACATCTTCTATACTTTTTGTTAGGCTTATTGCTAGGTGTTTGATGAGGTTATTATAAATTACATCTTTTTTTAAGCATCATTTTCTAATTGTGGGTTTCTCATAATTTAACTATTCAAGAGTTCTTTCTTGTTCTTTGTTTTAATGTTAGAGATTTCTGGCATCTTTTTCATATATAATGTCTTGAATGTCTTTATGGTCTGTTTTGCAGCTACTCCACTCTGCTTTCGTAATGTGAAAGCAGCTAGTACAGTATGTAAATGAATGAGTATGGCTGTGTTCCATTAAATTTTCTTTATGGATGCTGAAATTTGAATTTTGTATAACTTTCATTGTCATGAAATGTTATTCTCTTTGTGTTTTTTCCTCCAACCATTTAAAAAAATCTGAGGACCATTCTTAGCTTGCTGACCATTATAGAAACAGGTGGTAAGATGGATTTGGCCTTGGGATCATAGTTTAATGACACCTGCTCTAAAGTTTTGTGATGTGTTTTTGTGTTCCCTCATTGTCCCTTGATTTAAGAAAGGCTGGAAGAGTTGATGGATGGCCTTTGCTTATGTGTTAGTGGGTCTGTGTCTATAGGCTTTTCCTCCAGATGGGAAGCCTGATTGGGCATTCAGTACATGGGTGGGCTGTGTGGATAGGATAGGTAAGTTTCCTCCAGCATAGTAGTTCTTTTTTTTTTCCCCAGTATAATAGTTCTTAACCTTCATTGTGCTCTGTACTCCTTTTGGTAGCCTAGTGAAGCCCATGGATCCCTTCTGAAAATCATGTTTTTTTTACTGAATAAAATGAAATACATTGGATTACAAAGAAAATTTAATTTATTGAAATACAGTTATCAAAAAAAAAGTAGAAAGAATAATATGTTCTTCATTAATACTAAGTAATTAGAAGTTCCAGCAGTAGGTCTAATTGTAACATTGACATAGTGGTGAACATAAAAGATATTTTGAGATTTGCAACAACTGTCATGTGATATATGAAAGTACTAGTGACAGTGGCAGATACTGTTGATACTACCGTTTGTTCCCTATGTTCAGGACAGCAGAATGCTAAATGTCAACTTAGAGGTTGATGTAAATAATGTGTGGGTTTTACCCTCATTCATTGTTCATTGAATTTTGCCCAGAGACCCATGTGAGGAATTTCTTCTTCAAAGCAGGGTAGAACTTCTGTTGTACATTGAGGGGATAGAGTATATTTCTGGTAGGGGTTGCTCCCAAGTGCCGGAATGTGGAGGACTTCACGGTGGGGTCTTAGTACCCACACAAGAAGATCTGGCTTTATCAGACATTTTATTCAATTTCTTTATTTTCTTTTTTGCCTGGGATAAATTTCTCTTTGAATGTATTCTGGTGAGGGATGGGAAAGAATTTGTTATAATAGCTTTGTCTATTTTTATTGTAGCATCTTCATCCATCCTAGTTTGTAGGCCATTTCTCACACTCCAACTGAAGTCCAACATCCCAATTATAACTTGCTTTTTGTTTTTCAAAAACTTGCCAAGAATTTGTTAGACTTTTCTTAATTACTGATTAATGTACTTCATGTGCTCTCCCACCCCCACTAATATTATGGAACTATTTTTATATTTCTGTACTTTTATTTCTGTGGAGTCTCAGGAGGCCATACTATTCAATAAATTCTCCTGAATTAGAAATCTTTTCCTTAAAAAAGAACTTTATTTAGTCTCCTTCATTAAAGGGAAAAAAGTTTAGTAAATTTATATGTTTTCTAAATTTTATAGAGAACAACAAATATCAAAGTAATGAGTTTAGGGCTAGCTGCATGAAGAAAAGTATTAAAGCAGTCATTTGTATTTTGTGTCTTCATTGCCCTCTGAAAAGAATAATATCAATTTGTAATACTCATGTCTACTGTATAATAAAACAACATAGTTGATGATTGTCCTGGTTTTGTTTATGTTGCCATGTCATCTCATCTCTTCATTTATACAAATCAGACACGTTATCACCTCTCAAAGGGGTGTCTGCTTTGGTACGTATTTTGTGTGTAAGGGAGCACCTACTCATTTGGATCATTGTGATATTGTGATTCAGATGTACTGAATAGAATTTCATCTCTGTATTTTCCTAAGCCAAACTTTGTGGGAGCTGTTGCATAATTGAGTGATTCTCCCTGTGCCCACTAAATAAAATCAAAGGCCAGAAACAGGGTAAACATAATAATCATCACAGGAATTAGCCAACTTTTTCATAAAGGACCAGGTATCTTTCATAAAAGACCAGTGCATCTTGTTGACTTTGTGAGCTGTATTGACTCTGTCACGACTAAACAGGTATAGATAACAGGGACGTGAATGAGTGGGTGTGACTGTATTCCAGCAAAACTTTGATTAACAAAAACAGGAGGCCAGGCTGACATCTGCAGACCCCTGGCCAGATGTTATGTTTACAAGTTTGTTCTATGGTATTGGTTTTAAAAGGTGCCCTTTTGGGGTGCCTGGGTGGCTCAGTGGGTTAAGCTTCTGCCTTGAGCTCAGGTCATAGTCTCAGGATCCTGGGATTAAGCCCCACATCGGGCTCTTTGCTCAGTGGGGAGTCTGCTTCCCCCTTTCCCTCTGCCTGCCTCTCTGCCTACTTGAGCGCTCGCTCTCTCTCTCTCTCTCTCTCTGTCAAATAAATAATTAAAATCTTAAAAACAAAACAAAACAAAAAAACAGTGCTCTTTCTTGAAAACTTAATTAGACAGGGAACTTGGTGGCCTGGTATTTTTGGATTGGTTAAAAGTCTTGTCTGATATAATGAAGATGAGGTAGTATACATTGGGGCCCTTGTCAGGTTAGGAAACTATCTCCATTTATCTCAGACAGGGAGCAAATTCTTTTCATAGGTCTATGATCAGTCCTCTGGTGTACAACTCCTAGCTTTGAAGTTAACATCAAAAGTAAGCCATAAAATTGGACCACCTGGTATATTTTATAATAGTGATTCTTCTGGTTTGTTTTTTGTTTGTTTTGAGTCTACTGCCTTCATCAGTTAAGTGGAAGTAGATAAGAGTCCAGACCCCAGAGTACAGTCTGGAGCAGGATCATTGGCCAGTTTAATGGTAGACATGTTATCTCTTCCTGACATCAAAATAGGAGCCTTGTAGCACTTGGACGTTTCTTTATAAGCCTTTTAATAAGATGTGTCATACATACTAACTGTAATTATACAACTTGATACACTTGTGACACCAGGTGTAGACCTGTATACCAGTGTTTGGACGTTCTTGTACACAAAATACTTTGTCTGCTGTGATCATCTCAGGCAGACTCAGGGTCAGCCGCCATACCCAGCTTCCTGTTCCTGTGGGCACCTGTGCTCGCTTCTGTTGCCTTGGGGTTGCTGCACCAAAAGAGTTAGAAAACTCTTTCTGAAAGTAAAGTTAACTTGATTACAGAGAACTGGGCAGTTCTTTGTTCCTTGTCATCCGTGTGAGCCACCAATGCTGTGAGTTACAGGAAAAATAATGGGCTTTGCTATCAGTGATGTATTTTAGTATAGTGGATTTTCAGTTGGGCCATTAGAGTTTACTTACTCTTTTATGAAGTGTCGAGTTATTGAATTAAACCATTTGAAAGCATAGTTGATACAGAGGGAGAAATAAAACATGAAGTATAATACTGTAGTTCAGTCAAATATATTATATTAAATAATTAAGATTTGGGGGTTTACTCTTTTAATTCGGTAAAGCATTACTGAATTCAGAATCTTCCATCAAATTTTTTTCAAGGATGGATATGTTCTGTTGGTTTTTGTTTTGTTTTTAGTTCTCGAACATTTTAAAAATGTAAGAGTGGAAAGAATAGTATACGAACCCCTATATATCATCACCCAACCTCAGCAATGATCAGTTCATGGCCAGTCTTTATTTCTTCTTTATAACCAAATTGTTTTGAATCATGCCAGCTTTTTAAAATTGGAAATTTGATTTTTACTTAGTTTAGGCACTTTGGGAACTCCACAACATCTCCAAAGAATTTGCAATATAGAAAATCAAGAAGTAAGGACTATGATGTGTATAGTGATAATGAAACCTGCAGTCAGGAATCAGAAGATAATTTTGCTAAAGAACTTCAGCAGTATATACAAGCTAAAGAAATGGCAAATGCTGCTCAATCCTTACCATTTCCTGAAGAATCAATGAAGAAAGAGGGAGTGAAGGATACCCAGAAAGGTAAGGGTGAAACTATTTTGTCATTTGAAGTTTATATAGACAGTCAGTCACAGTTGTCCGTAAGTGGACTGGGGTTTGGGGAGGGGGAGAGTTTCTTCTGCATTTTATTTCAAAGTAAGATCATGCTTTCCTTAGGTATTTACGCCAGATATGAGCTTGCACGGCCTGAGATGCCCACTCCACCCCCCAAGCCTGGCCGTTCAGTGTACAAATGCAGAGTTTACAGGAGGGTTATCAAAGCCCATGACTGCTTTGAAAGGGAGAAGGCTAAATCCGTGGCCTCTGCATATATGAAGGACAAGATGTGCCTGTTTATATTGCTCTCAGTTTAGAGAGGAATTGACTTAATGTCTGATACTGTGGTGTGTCAGACTATATATTCTTTTAGATTACTAAAATAAAATATATTCTTTTAGATGACTAAAATGAAATTTAGTCGTAGGTATGAGGACAAATGACAGCTACGGAAGACATTAATCTCCGTTTTACTGCCTTTTTTTTTTTTTTTTTTTTTGGATTCTCTTATTTTATTTTCTAACGTAATCTGTGCACTCAGTGTGGGGCTTAAACTCACAATCCCTGGATCGAGAGTTGCACGCTCTACTGACTGAGCCAGCTGGGCTAAATCCGTGGCCTCTGCATATATGAGAACATTGTATGTAGAAGGTTTTCAGTGAAAACCCTGACAGTAGTATATAAGGTAATTTTAAACATTTGAAGCTTTTGCTGCTAGAGTGCTATGGCAATTCCTAGTTAGCTCCATAACACTCTGAACCCTTCAAAAGGATCTGGCTTATGGCAAGCAAGAGTCAGACGCTTAAGCAACTAAGCCACCCAGGCGCCCCTATAGAGTGTACCTTAGAGTAACCTGCTGTTGTGCCTTCATGTTCTCATAAATTAAAATTAAACTTTTAACACTTAGTGTCTAAGATTTAAACACATAAGATTAATTTTCTTGTTTTCAGCTGTTAAACAAAAAAATAAAAACCCAAAAGCTGCCCAGAAGAATGGTAAACAGAAGAAAATGAAGCGAAAACGGGCTGGCGCGGGCCAGAAAGGATCCAACGCTTCCTTGCGGAACAGAAGCTCACAGGAACAGGTCAGTACAAGAGTGCAGGCGTGCAGGAGGACACTTACTTGCTGCAGAATTTTTAATCTTACACCACCATGACGAGCCACAGAACAAGGGTTCTCTGATGGTGAAAAATCTCCTCACCGTCAGTGGGCTCTCCCATGTTCTTCGCTGTCACTGTCACAGCTGCCTTCCCTCTCGCTCACCCTGGGTTAAGCCTTGGTGTTGTCCCTGTTTACTTCAGTACGTGCATATGATTCCCTTGATTTTGGACTGTTGTACTGTCAATGACTGGAAAAACAGGGGAAGCAGGGAGAGGATAAAGAGCCCAAGGGAGCACTTCAAAAGTCACAGAGTCTTATAGAGTTTCTACTGTTGCGGTCCCTGTGGACATGAAAAAGGAGTATTTCTGAGCGTTGACCTTATAAAACACCCCAACCCTCCTGGTATTTTGATTTTGTTCTTTAGAACTTCCTCTTCCTTATGTGGTCCATATACACTATGGAGTATTATGCCTCCATCGGAAAGGATGAATACCCAGCTTTTGTAGCAACATGGAAGGGACTGGAAGAGATTATGCTGAGTGAAATAAGTCAAGCAGAGAGAGTCAATTATCATACGGTTTCACTTATTTGTGGAGCATAACAAATAACATCGAGGACAAGGGGAGATGGAGAGAAGGGAGTTGAGGGAAATTAGAAGGGGAGGTGAATCATGAGAGACTATGGACTCTGAAAAACAACCTGAGGGTCTTGAAGGGGCCGGGGGTGGGAGGTTGGGGGAACCAGGTGGTGGGTATTAGGGAGGGCACGGATTGCATGGAGCACTGGGTGTGGTGCAAAAACAATGAATACTGTTACGCTGAAAAGAAATAAAAAATTAAAAAAAAAAAAAAAGAACTTCCTCTATCTTGGTCTGCGGATGTTTTCAGGATAGGACAATAAGGACTCTGCTTTTCTGAGAGCTCCTAAACTAACCTTTTTTCTTAGGCTTGGTCCAGAAGACAAGAGTTAGGGGTGATAAAATATTAGATCAAATATAATAGAAAAACATATTTATGTAAAAATCTTGCCTTGCTTCCATATTTTACAAATGAGGAATCTGAAGTCCTAGGAGTTCAGGTAACTGCTCAGAGTCACACAGGGCCAGGCCACAGCTGGAACTTTATTTCCTGACCCCATCAGTATTCCCTGTGATTCTTTTGGTTTACATTGACTCAAATGATCATTCAGCAGACAGCTTTCCTACATGAGGAATGAATTATAAGCATGGTTAGAATTTAATAACATAGTCAGATAAAACCAAGGATTTACACTGACCTATCTTTATTAGACACAATTTTGATGGTGTTAAGTGGAAATTTGACTTTATTACAAAGCAGATCACATAAATGTAGTTGGGTTCCTTCTTTGCACATACTAAATTCGTAAAACCATTCAGAAATTTGGTATTGCAAGAGCTATAAGCTACACACAAGTTAACACACTAAAAATAGTTTATATTTCTGAAAAGCTAGAATGTATTATGAAATTCCCCTTTTTTTATATAAAAGTCACCTTTTGTTTTTATATCTCTTTTGCCATCTTTGAGGTTTTATTTTTAGTAATGTTTGTTAACTTGAGCTGGTTATTATTCCCTCCTCTCACTCAGAGATCATCTCATTGGAATTAAAGAGCACGCTGCTTTTGGTTCACCTTACAGTTTCCAGTTTTGTCTCCATTGTTAAGAGCCTTATTCCTAGACTTCGTTAAATTTTTTTATCTGATTTTTTAAAAAGATTTTATTTATTTATTTGAGAGAATGAGAGAGAGAAAAGAGAGAGGGTTAGGGGGAGAAGCAGACTCCCTGCTGAGCAGGGAGCCCAGTGGAGGACTCGATTCTGGGACTCCAGGATCATGACCTGAGCTGAAGGCAGTCCCTTTACCAACTGAGCCACCCAGGCGCCCTTTTTTTAATCTGATTTTTAAAAATGAGGGCGGGGCATCTGGGTGGCTCAGTGGGTTAAGCCTTTGCCTTCGGCTCAGGGCATGGTCTCAGGGTCCTGGGATTGAGCCCCACATCGGGGTCTGTGCTCAGGAGGGAGCCTGCTTCCCCCTTTCTCTCTGCCTGCCTCTCTGCCTTCTTGTGATCTCGCTCTCTCTTTCTGTCTGTCAAATAAATAAATAAAATCTTTAAAAAAAATAAGGGCAGAGTATAATAAAATATTTGAATTGCACACACACTAATATTCAGTGCTGGAATGCTGTTATAATTGGCAGAATATTTATTTTTCAACTGATGTGTAAAACTTCAAATCTTTCAAATAAAGGCCAATTTAGAAGAGTCACTTTGTAATGTTTTAAAGGTGGTTAAAATGATTTTGTGCAATGGAATAAAATATTTAAATTTCTATTTCTCACATTTAGTTGTTTGTTTTTGTTTTCAAAGGATGATAAACCTAAGGAGAAGCAGCCACGTGTGAGAATGAGTCAGGGATTCATCAACCAACATACAGTGGAACGGAAGGGGAAACAAATTTGTAAATATTTTCTTGAAAGAAAATGTATTAAGGTATAAAAAACTATGTAAGCAAAAATATACTAAAATGTGAAGTATAACAAAAATGTGCTAAAGCCAACTCCCATTTCCATTGGATAGTTTAAAAGCATACCTGTACATTTTTATAACTGTTTCCTTCTGGAAGATTCAACTAGAATACTTTATTGAAATATTCCTCTATGTTTTAGAAAGATACTTTTTAAAAAATGCTTTGGGTTAAAAATGTTTAGGTCTTAAGATTTTAAGCAGGTATGTGTGGTATGGTTATAAGATAGCTCTTTACGAATTAGACTGTAGTAAAAAAAACAGTTTTATACTTTAGTGTTTCTGAGACTTTCTGGAATCATTTGCTTATCTTAAGCTTAGTAATAATTGAATGACTTAACTTTGAGAATGTTAATGGCTTTTCCTTGTTCTGTTTTGGCTCAGGGAGACCAGTGTAAATTTGATCATGATGCCGAGATAGAGAAGAAAAAGGAAATGTGTAAATTTTATGTACAAGGATATTGTACCAGAGGTGAAAACTGCCTATATTTGCATAATATCCTTTATCACAAAATATAATAACTACTTTTTCTAAATATTTACATGAACATTTTAAATATATGTAATTTTCAATGAAACCCATGTTTTAGCTATGGTAAAATTATGTTATCCAAGCCCAACTCAGTATCAGGGTGGTTAATTGTGTAGGTTGTTTTTTTTTCCCCAAAGAAAAAAAAGATGGATTCTTTAGCAATTCTCTCAAATCAAGATCATTCACCTGGGTATAGGATAACAGTAGGTTCATGAGACCTATTCAGCCCCCAGAAAGACTGTCAGAATTTCTGCTGTGACATTAACTAATTGTATTTATATTCATGTAAGTTACCTTGTTGTTGTTGTTGTTCTTTAATGATTTTATTTTTAAGTAGTCTCTGCAACCAATGTGGTACTCAAATTTACAACTCTGCAATCAAGGGTTGCATGCTCTATGACTGAGCCTGCTAGGTGCCCTCATCTAAACTACTTCAAAAAAAGGAGGAGGAGGAATTACATAATTTGGGAGTACTTATTTTCTACATATTCTATACCAAATAGAGGTTAATTGTCTCTTAGTTTGGAAAATAACCCTAACTCTCAGTGCAAATGGTACAGACATGTTGTGAAAACATGGAACATAAACCTTTTAGGGTAATAGCACCCTTGGGCACCACAAAAGTTGTTTTCCGTCAGTCATTCAATAGAAGGAATCTCAATTCTAACTTGAGCGTTTTTTCCTAGAAAATAATATTGAAGTTGTTGAATTGATCCTATTTTAAACAAGCCTTATATCTGAAGGATTCAGATTTGTGAGACCTATCATTGTTATTGACTTTATTTTATTTTTTTTTTAAAGATTTTATTTATTTATTTGACAGAGAGAAATCACAAGTAGTCAGAGAGGCAGGCAGAGAGAGAGAGAGGGAAGCAGGCTCCCCGCTGAGCAGAGAGCCCGATGTGGGACTCGATCCCAGGACCCTGAGATCATGACCTGAGCCGAAGGCAGCGGCTTAACCCACTGAGCCACCCAGGCGCCCCTGTTATTGACTTTAATTTCCCCACCCCAAAAGAATGCTTTAAAGTATTTGAAATACACAGCCTTTTCTTAAATCAGTGAAATATGCTGGTAGTTTATTGTGAAAATGGATATGAAGGAAAAGCATCCTTTGATAGCCATTAAACTGAATTTATATAGTTATTCTAAAATTAGATGTTTCATGTAATTCAGTTAGTATTCTACTGTCTCATATTTTAAATAGAGATTTTAGTGTTTCTACTATTAGGAAAGACCTTTATAGAGGGCAAATAAAGTCAGTAAATTAATAACAAAATATTTTAATTGGATTAAACATGTTCTCTTCCTTAACATTTGGATTACATGAATATCCTTGCAAGTTTTACCATACAGGAACAAAGTGTTATCAGGGTGAATATTGCAAGTTTTCACATTCTCCACTGACTCCTGAAACACAAGAATTGTTGGCCAAAGTAAGTACAATTTTAATTTTTGTTTTTCTTTTTTAAAGAGAATGTTTGAACTAAAGACTAACTTTGAACTAAGAATTTTGAAAATACACTCTTCTTTAAGGTTACCATATGGGATGTATTAGGACTGACAGTCTTAGAATTTAATTCCATATAGAAAATTAATATTCATATATATATATTTTTTGTAGCTTAAAGGAAAATTTATACTTACTGCTGGTGAGAACATTCCAGTTTATACTAATACAAGCAAAAAGTATAAATTGAATGTTCTTAAAACCTTCAATGTAGTTAGCAACCTTGGTAGCCAAGCTAACCAAAGGAAAACAAAATAAATAGGAGAACTAGTACTCCTGTTACAATCTTAGAAAGAAAGCAAAGAATCACTGGATGGTAAATATTTCTAGAGTTACACATACTCAAGTAGTTATTTCAAAAGTTTTCTTTACCAGGCGCCTGGGTGGCTCAGTCGGTTTGGCATCTGCCTTCAGCTTGCCGTGATCCCACAGTCCTGGAATTGTTGGGCTCTGTGCTCAGTGTGGGAGCCTGCCACTTCTTTCTTTGCCCACCTCTCATGCTCGCTCTCTCTGTCTCTCTCTATCTCTCACTCATATACATAAAATCGTTAAAAATTTCTTTTTCTTGAAATACTCTTTCAGGGCACCTGGGTGTCTCAGTGGGTTAAGCCTCTGCCTTCGGCTCAGGTCATGATCTCAGGTTCCTGGGATTGAGTCCCTCATTGGGCTCTCTGCTCAGCAGGAAGCCTGCTTCCCCACCCCCTCTCTCTCTACCTGCCTCTCTGCCTACCTGTGATCTGTCTCTGTCAAATAAATAAATAAAATCTTTAAACAAACAAAAAAACCTTTTTCAATGAGGAAAGATAACTGAAAAATAAGTCATTTATATTCTTTCATTTGCTATGTGTTAATTGGAATTAGTGTCTTCAAAATTAAATTGAAATATAGGGGAAAATAAAAGATTCTCCTAGAACCGAGCCATACCATCTTGTCGCAGAAAGTTCTCTTGAGTAATACAAATATTAGAAAGTCAAATGTACTTATTTCTGGATATTTTTAGGTTGTAAAAATGAAGGCTTACCCTGGAATTAAAAGTCATACCAAATATTTTGTTGTTACTATGAAATATATATGAAAAAAAGATAGATATAAAAGTTGTCTTTCAGGCCTCATTGTGAACATTAAGTGATTACTAGGATAAATAGTGTTGGACTCACTAGACAGTTCTAAGAGCATTATGATGTACCTGAATTAGACATTGATGCATAAAAATGATTGTGTGATTTTTTTTTTCATATTAGGTTTTGGATACTGAAAAGAAGTCGTCATGAAATAAGAGGCATAAAAAAGGTAAAATTAGCTTTTAGCACATTTCCTTTTTGTTCTCTGAAACATCTGTAGAAATTGGCTTGGAAACATAGGACTTTTCAATTTTCTAAAATAGAAATCTTTTTCTTTATCTTCCCCTGCTAACAAATTATAAAATATTTGCTACCTATGCATGGATATATATGTCCATGTCCTTGGGCCTACTTCCCTCTCTTAGTTTGTCACTATCTTTTGTAGTTTTATCCTCCTCTTTTGTTTCTCTGTAGACTTAGCAAGTGTGTGTGATCCGTGAAATAGTGTATTTGGTTTTGTGTTTGGATTTTATTTAAATAGCTTGGATTTTATTTTAACAATAAATATTCTATGTACTCATTTATGTATTTATGTGACTTGCTATTTTCACTCATCATTACACTTCTTTTTTGGTGGGGGTGGAGAGAGAGAGAGGGAGGGCAAGCCAGGGAGCAGCGGAGAGGGGCAGAGGAAGAGGGAGAGAGAATCTCAAGCAGGCTCCATGCCCAACTTGGAGCCAGATACAGGGCTTGATCTCATGACCCTGAGATTATGACCTGAGGTGAAATCAAGAGTCAGATGGAACCAGCCGAGCCACCTAGGTGCCCCTCAACATTATGTTTCTAGATTCATACATGTGGATACACATAGCTCTTATTCATTAATTTATACTTTCATATAGCATTTCATTCTATGAATATGTTAAAATTTATTTGGTCATTCATCTACTGATGGACACTTAGGTTATTTTCAACTTTTTAAATATAAGGTATTATTTTGTTTTTTGTTTTTTGTTTTTTTTAAGATTTTATTTATTTATTTATTTGACAGACAGAGATCACTAGTAGGCAGAGAGGCAGGCAGAGAGAGAGAGGAAGGGAAACAGGCTCCCTGCTGAGTGGAGAGCCCGATGCGGGGCTCGATCTCAGTACCCTAGGATCATGACCTGAGCTGAAGGCAGAGGCTTTAACCCACTGAGCCACCCAGGTGCCCCAAATATAAGGTATTGTTAAAAATAATTATATGTATGTCTTTTGATGTAGTTGTATGTGCGTTATCCTGGATATAAACCAAGGAAAATGTAAAATTTAAGATAATACCAGTCTTTTCTAAAGTAGTTAGAACAGTTTATACTCCCACCAACTGTGTAAAAGAACTCCTGTGGCTCTATACTTGCTGATACTTTTATTGTCAAGACTTTAGTTTAGTGGACATAAAAGTGATGTCACATAGCTTATTTTCATGAAATTCAGCATCTTTTCTTAAGCTTACTAGCTTTTGAGTTTCATTTTTGGTGAAATTCCTGTTGTTTTTGCTTGTGTCTCAATTGGGCTGATTGTACTTTATAAATTGATTTTATATATTCCTGATATAATTCTTCATGGGATATGTATGGCAGGTCTTCTCCCATTTTGTGCATTGTCTTCAGTTTTTCTGAGAAGGCTCAATGAGCAGAACTACTTCCTTTGGCAATCTTTTAAGTTTTGTTTTTTATATTTCTTTTTTACTCCTTTGGAAAATGTATCAGTTAACAGTTGCTACCATAATGGTGTTAACAACCATAGAAGCCGCTCACTGGTATATAAAAATAAACATTTCTTTTTCCATACATCCGCATATTGGCTGGGAATAGGCTGATCTAGGCTGGCTTTGGCTGGGTTGGCTCTCCTTCATTAAGCAGGTTGACTGGGATGGTTCTGCTCCACGTACATCTCAGTCTCCTGCTACACCCAGTAGGCTAGCTGGGCTGTGTACCTCTCATGGTGTTGGCAGAAGCTCAGGGCTGTTTTCATCATGTTTACTCATAAGCCGTTGGCCTAAGTAAGTGACACAGCCAAGCCCAAAATCAAGAAGTAGGGAAGTACACTCTACTTAGACTTTCCACGTGGGAGGAGCTGCTAAATTACACGAAAAAAGAGGGTGGTTGTGGCTATAGGGAGAAAAGACTGAAAACTAATTGATTATTATTATTGTTATTTTTTTGAATGGTATGTAGTAGGGACCTGTTTTTCCCTTTCCTTATACTGACAAGCAGCCTCCCTGCACCATTCAACTGAAAAGACTGCCTTTTCCCCACTGGTCTGTAATGCCTGCCCCCTGTGCTATATATAAAGTTTCCTCCAAACAAAGATTGGTTTCTGGGGTTTCTTTTCTGCTTCATTTCTCTCGTTCTCACTCTGTCTTAGTTGGGAGCTTTTTTGGGTTTTACCTGTTTGATAGTTTATCTAATGCTGTTCTTCACAAATCCCTTGGATATTTTGGGCCCTTATTTTGAAAAATTCTTTGGTAACATTTTATTTGTTTGAGAGAGAGAGCACAGATTGGGGGAGAGGCAGAGGAAGAGGGAGGGGAACATGTAGACTCTCTGCTGAGTGGGGAGTCTGATGCGGGGCTCAATCCCAGGACTCCAGGATCATGACTTGAGTTGAACTCAGATGCTTACCCAACTGAGCCACCAGGTGCCCTTATTTTGGGCCGTTTTACTTTGAGATAGTTTTCACCTGCTTTCAGCGTAAAGCTTAATACTTTTTGGTAAATTTACAAAGTTGTGTGACATCACCATATCCAATTTTAGGATGTTTTTGACACCCACAAAAAGATTCCTTGTACCTCTTTTCATTCACTCTCGAATCTCACCTCCAGTTATAGGCAACCACTGATCTCCTTACTGTCTCTAGATTGCCTTTTCTGGGCATTTTGTATAAATTTCAATATGTGGTCTTCTACTTCTGGCTCTTCATGTAGTATGATATTTTTGAGATTTATTCATGCCTTATCATAGATCACTTGTTTTTAAAAAAATTTTATTTATTTATTTGACAGAAAGAGAGATCACAAGTAGGCAGAGAGGCAGGCAGAGAGTGAGAAGCAGGCTCCCTGCAGAGCAGAGAGCCCTATGCTGGGCTCGATCCCAGGACCCTGAGACCATGAACTGAGCCGAAGGCAGAGGCTTAACCTGCTGAGCCACCCAGGAGCCCTGTTCACTTTTTTTTAAAATAATTGCCCCATTGGGCGCCTGGGTGGCTCAGTGGGTTAAGCCGCTGCCTTCGGCTCAGGTCATGATCTCAGGGTCCTGGGATCGAGTCCCGCGTCGGGCTCTCTGCTCAGCAGGGAGCCTGCTTCCCCCTCTTTCTCTCTGCCTGCCTCTCTGCCTACTTGTGATCTTTGTCTGTCAAATAAACAAATAAAATCTTAAAAAAAAAAAAAATAATTGCCCCATTATACCATTGTATGATTAGGGATTTCTGGATACTATGGTAATTATATGTTCAACTTCTTAAGAACTGGAAAATTGTTTTCCAAAGTGATCGTATCATTTTGCATTCTAGACAGCAAAGTCAGAAGATTTTAGTTTCTCCACATCCTCACCCACACTCATTATTTTCGGTTGTTTTGATTATAGCTTTTCTAGTAGGGGTGAAGTGGTATCTCACTATAGCTGTAATTTGCATTTTTCAAATGATTAATGGTGTTAAGCATCTTTTCATGTGCCATTGGTCAGTTCAGATCTTTACCTATTCTGCAATTGGATTATCATCTTACTATTGAGTTGTAAGAGTTCTTTGCTGGGTATAAGTCCATTACACATATATGATTTAGAAGTATTTTGTCCCTATATATGGCTTTATCTTTTTGTCCTAATTTGTGCCTGTGTTTTTAAAACAGTGTCATTGGGAAGGGTATGTGTTGTGGTGAGTGCTGTGTGTTATGTAAGACTGATGAATCGCAGACCTCTAGCCCTGAAATAATACATTATATGTTAATATTGATATTAATATGATTCTTTTGAGTTAATTCTTGGGAAAAGTATGAGCTAAGGATCTAAATTTTTCTTTTTGCATGTAGATACCCAGTTGTCCCAGCACTATATTAAAAAAAGACTGCCCTTTATCCACTGAGTTACCTTGGCACCTTTGTCAGAAATCAATTGTCTATAAATATAAGAATTTCTTTCTAGACTTTCAGTTGTGTTCTGTTGCTTTGTATGGTTTTCCTTGTATGCTATCACACTGTCTTGTGATAGTGTCTTGTGATCACTCTAGCTTTATTCTAAGCTTTAAAATAAGAAAATATAAACTGTCCAGTTTTATTCACCTTTTCAAAGATTATTTTGGCTATTTGGTGTCTTTTGCTTTTTCATATAAATTTTAGGATCAGCTTGCAAATTTCTGCACAACACCTATGCTGGAATTTTGACAGTTTGCATTGACCTGTAGAGAATGGCGATATTCTAAGAGTATGGAATGTATCTCACTTTATTTAGATCTTTAATTTCTCTCAGTTTTGTAGTTTTCAGCATACAAGTGTGTTAATTTACACTTATTTTGTTAAATTTATTTACACACTTTTTTTCCTCTTTGATGCTGTTGATAAATGGAATATTTTTTAAACTTAATATTTGGATCATATATTCCTAGCATAAAGAAATAGAACTTACTTTTGCATTTTCATCTTTTTTTCCTGAGTCCTTTATGAACTCATTTATTACCTCTGTAGTTTTGTGTGTGTGTATGTGTGTGTTCCTTAGGAATTTCTACATATTATCTGAGAATAAAGACAGTTTTACTTCTTCCTTTCTAATCTGGATGCCTTTTATTTCTGTGATTTCACTGCCTCAAACCTCCCATGCAATGTTAAATAGAAGGGACAGCAGACATCATTGACTTTTTCCTAATGTTAGGAAAAAAGCATTCAGTCCTTTACCACTGTGTATGATTTCAGCTGTAGATTTTTCAAAGATATGCTTCATTGGTTTGAGAAAGTTCCCTTCTATTCATACTTTGTCAAGAGCTTTTATCATGGATGGATGTTGGATTTTGTCAAATGCGTTTTCTCTATCTGCTGAGATGCTCATATCATTTTTCCCTTTAATCCTATTAATATAATACACTACATTATTATGATATATTCAGATGTTAAACCAGTATTGCATTCTTTTTTTTTTTAAGATTTTATTTATTTATTTGACAGACAGAGGTCACAAGTAGGCAGAGAGGCAGGCAGAGAGAGGAGGAAGCAGGCTCCCTGCTGAGCAGAGAGCCTGAAGCGGGGCTCGATCCCAGGACCCTGGGATCATGACCTGAGCCGAAGGCAGAGGCCTTAAGCCACTCAGGTGCCCCAAACCAGTGTTGCATTCTTGAGATAAGTCCCACTTGGTCATGGTATATAACCTATTTTGAATATTTTTGGATTTGATTTGCTAATATTTTATGAAAGATTTTTATTCTATTCATATATAGCTTTCTTTTCTTATCATATCTTTTTCTAGCTTTGGTATTAGGGTAATACTGGTTTCCTTAAGTGAATTGACAGATGTTCCTTCTTCCTTTATTTTCTGGAAAAGTTTTTGAAGGATTGGTATTATTTCTTCTTTAAATATGTGGTAGCATTCACCACTGAGGACACCTGAGCCTGAGCTTTTCTTCAACAGAAGATTTTACATACTGATTCAATTTCTTTCCTTTTTATAGGTTTATTCAAGTTTTTTTCCTTGAATTCTGTTTTGGTAACTTGTATTTTCCTATTAATTTTGCCATTTCATCTAAGTTGTCTACTTTGTTGGCATAAGTTTGTCCAATAGTACTGTTTTATAACTCTTTTGATTTCTGTATCAAGACTTTTGTATCAAGAAGAGATTTCTGTGCCAACAGTTTTGAGTTCTGTATGATAGTGATATCCCCTCTTTTGTACCTCATTTTGGTACTTTTGAGTCTACTCTTTTTTTTTTCTTG
The DNA here is from genome assembly GCF_009829155.1 of Mustela erminea. Lineage (NCBI taxonomy): Eukaryota > Metazoa > Chordata > Mammalia > Carnivora > Mustelidae > Mustela > Mustela erminea. The sequence continues at coordinate 104,818,808 of NC_045620.1, forward strand.
GTTAGTGTAACTAAATGTTTTGTTGATCTTTCAAAGAACCAACTTGGTCTATTGATTATTCTCTCTCTTTTTTTTTTTTTTTAATTTCCACTCAATTTTTCTTATTTCCTTCCTTCTGCTTGCTTTGTGTTTCGTTTGCTCCTATGTAGATTTTAGAGTCAGTTTGCCAAACCCCTCCTCGCCAGCAAAACAAAACAGGAACAGTTTGGGGTTCTTTTAATTGGAATTTGTTTAGCTGTGTGCATTAGTTTGGAAACAGTTGACAGCTTTTTTGAGTGAGTTCTTCAGTCCATGAATATATTGCCTATAGTCTTTTTAAGTGTTTTTTTAATAAAGTTATCATTGTCCCCAGTGGGCCTACACATTCTTGTTAATTTTTTTAAGTACTTTATAATTTTGGATGTTATTCATATTTTTAAAGATACTTATTTATTTATTTGTCGGAGAGAGAGAGTGTGCACAAGCAGGCAGAGTGGCAGGCAGAGGTGGAGAGAGAAGCAGGCTTCCTGCCAAGCAAGAAGCCTGATACGGGACTTGAACCCAGGACCCTGGGATCATGACCTGAGCTGAAGGCAGTGGCCTAACCGACTGAGCCACCCAGGCGTCCCATCTCATTCATATTTTTAAACTTGATTTTTCTATATGAATAAAAAACTTTGCTAATTTCTCTTTTAAAGTTGATAATCTGAGTAAGGTTTTCTGGATTTTTTTGTAGACATACATCTGCATATAATGATTTTTATTCCTTCTGCGGTTCTTATTTATTTTTATTTTTCTTGTCTTGTTGACTAGGCCTTATAGTATAAGATTTAAGAACAGCTGTGTTGAAGTCTACATTATATATAATGCACTCATTTTAAGTGTACACCTCAGTTATGTTAAGTATATTCACACTGTTTTGCATCCAGTCTTCAGAACCTTTTCATCTTGCAAATGAAATTCTGAACCCATTTAACAGTAACTACCCATTCCCTCCCTCCCTCAAGCCCTTGGCAACCACCATTCTTCTTTATGTCTCTGATTTTGATGACACCAGATACGTCATGTAAGTGGGATCCTAGAATACTTGTCTTTTTGTGACTGGCTCATTTCACTTAACATAGTATCTTCAAGGTTCATTAATGCAGCATGTGTCAGGATGTCCATCCTTTTTCAGGCTGAGTAATATTCCATTACTCAGTAATATATTATTCCTATTACTCATATTGCATACTGAGTAATATTCCATATTTAAAATGTATCTCCACATTTTGCTGAACCATTCATCTGTTGATGGTTACTTGGAGTGCTTCCGTGTTTTAACTATTGTGAATAATGCTGTTATGAACATGATGTACAAATACCTTTTTGAAACTCTCCTTTCAATTTTGGGTATACGTGCGGAAGTAGAATTGTTGGGCCATGTGATAATTCTGTTCTTAATTTTTTTGAGGAACCACCATACTGTTTCCCGTAGTAGCTGTACCATTTACATTCCCACCACAAGTCCACAGGATTCCGATTTCCCCACGTTCTCACCAACACTTGTTACTTTCTTTTTCTTTTTTTATTTGATAGTAGCCATCCTAATGGGTATGAGGTAGTAGGCATCTCATTGTAGTTACAATTTGCATTTTCCTAATGATTAATGATGTTGAGCATCTTTTCATGTGCTTATTGGCCATTTGTGTATCATCTTTGGAGAAATTCAAAGACTGTTCAAGTCCTTTGCACAATTTTGAATAGGGTTTTTGTTGTTTTAGAGAGTTCTCTAAATATTCGGGATTTTAATCACTTACAATAATATGACTTGCAAATATTTTCTCCCATTTTGTAGGTTGCCTTTTCACTCTGTTGATAGTGTTTTTTGATGTACAAGATTTTAAAATTTTCATGAAATCCAGTTTGTCTTTTTTTCCCTTGTGCTGTTTCTGCCTTTGGTCTCATATTCAGGAAATCACTGCTGAACCCAATGTTGTCAAACTTTTATCCTGTCTCTTTTTCCTAAGAGTTTTATAGTTCTAGCTCTTAGTTTAAGTCTTTAATTTATTTTGAGTTATTGGATGAAGAGATATAGGAGATCGAAGAGAGAAAACTTTTTAAGTCTTTGATTTTTAAGTCTTTAATTCATTTTGGGTTTGGGAAGGGTTACAACTTCATTCTTTTGCATTTAGATATTCAGTTTTGCCAGTCTCATTTGTTGAAAAGACTGCCATTTCCCCATTGAATGACTTTGGCATCCTTGTCAAAAATTATTTGACTGTGTGTGGGAAGGTTTATTTCTGAGCTCTGTATTCTATTCCATTGGTTTTATATATGTTTGTCTTTATGCCAGTACCATATTATTTGATTATTGTAGATTTATAGTCAGTTTTGAAATTTAGAAGTGTGAACCTCAACTTTGTTCTTTTTCAAGATTATTTTTGGCTCTTTGAGGCCTGTTGAGATTCCATATGAATTTTAGGGTGGACTTTTGTTTCTGCCAAAAGTGTTACGATTTTGATAGTGAAGGCACTGACGCCATAGATCACTTTGGGCACTATTGACAACTATATTAAGTCTTTCCGATTCATGAACATGGGGTGCCTTTGCATTTATTTATGTTTTTATCTTCTTTCAGAAATGTTTTGTAGTTTTCATTGTACAAGCCTTTCACCATCTTGGTTAAATTTCCTAAGAATTTTATTCTCTTTGAGGTATAGTGAATGGAATTGTCTTCTTGACTTCCTTTTCAGATTGTGTGTAATTTGTGTACAGAAATAGAACTGATTCTTATGTGTTGACTTTATATCCTCCTGGTTTGTTGAATTTGTTTATTAGTTCCTTTTTTTTTTAAGATTTTATTTATTTATTTGACAGACAGATCACAAGTGGACAGAGAAAGAGGAGGAAGCAGGCTCCCTGCTGAGCAGAGAGCCTGATGTGGGACTCGATCCCAGAACCCTGGGATCCTGACCTGAGCCAAAGGCAGAGGCTTTTACCCACTGAGCTACCCAGGCACCTCTCGTTTATTAGTTCTAACAAAAAGTATTTTTGTGGAAGCTTTAAGGTTTACTACTTATAGATCATAGATTATACATGTAAATTATAGATATATAGATAAATGTTTTCTTAACATGATAAAATATATTACACCTTAATAAGAAAGTAAGCGTCATATTTAATGGGGAAACAATGGAGGCATTTCTACTAGAAGTGTTTATGTCCAGTGGGACTCTCTAGTTTCTGAAAGTTGAATAGAATTTCCCTCTGAAAACATCTATATGTGGTGCTCGTTTCATTTAAGAATGTCCTTGATGAAACAGTAAAGATTATTAATGTTAAACCTCAATTCTTGGTATGTCTTGTCGATATTATGTATAGTGAAATGGAAAGACGTATAAAGTATTTCTGCCTACTCAGTGGTATTCTCAAGGAAAAACATTTGTGTGCTTTTATCTTAATTGCAAGCTGAATTAGCTGTATTTTTTCATGAATACTCAAAATCAACTAAGGGGCAGACTTTTTTTTTTTTCAGACGTAGACGTTCAGCAGGTACTTTTTCACAAATGAATGCAGTTACCCCATTACTTCAAGGAAAGTAACTGAAAATATTCGTTATCAATCATAGAATTCTTGCTTTTGAGCAAAAATTATAATTTGGAACATTCGATCTGTCTCTCTGAGCGTGATTGCTTTCCTATACTTTTTGTCAGATTGGTTGGTAATATTAAAGACTATGATATTTTAAAATGTGGTGTTTTAAATAATGTATAATGAAACATTTGAAAGGTATGCATAAATTAGTAAGCTAATATTTCCAAATAAATAATGCACGGTGTTTCAAAATTATGCATGGGTTAAACATCCATCCAACCTACAATATAAATTAATTGTGTTTTAATAACAGTACAAAAATTTCCTTCTTGGGGCGCCTGGGTGGCTCAGTGGGTCAAAGCCTTTGCCTTCGGTTCAGGTCATGATCCCAGGGTCCTGGGATCGAGCCCTGCATCGGGCTCTCTGCTTGGCAAGGAGCCTGCTTTCTCCTCTCTCTCTGCTTGCCTCTCTACCTACTTGTGATCTCTGTCAAATAAATAAATAAAATCTTTAAAAAATAATAATAATAGAATACCACCTTTAAAAAAAATTTCCTTCTTGTGGTTTCAGATTTATATTGTAACTGGAAATTTGGTTGCATTTGCTTTTAGTAAGTGCTCACCACTTTATTTTTTAGCTTTTCTGAATAAGTTTTAGCTTTTCTCATGTGGAGTATATAATATGGTTGGGTTTTGTTCTGTGAGCCAAATGTAAAATCCTTTACTTCTTTTGATAAGTGAATAATTCACATTTATTGAAATGACTGAACGTTTGGGTTCGTATCTCACATTTTATAGTATAGTTGCTGTGTAAATTATGTTACATTTGTGTGTTTTCCCGCTATGATGCATTTTCTTGTTTTTCTCTTTTATATATTTTGCTTTTCTTCATCTCCTTTTTATCCTTTTGTTCTTTTTCCACTTTTATCCAATAAATCTTACTAAGTTTCCATTAAAATCTCTGCTGTCTTGTAATATAGTTTACATTTTTGATATGATCTCTTTTTTGTATCATTTCTGAGGTCAGTCAACTCTTGTTTCATTACTGGCATTTTTTTGTTCAATTTTTGTCTTAGTTTTTGAATTTTAATTCAGGATATTTAATTCAGTTTGGATTTTGTGTTACAGTTTACTGCTGCTGCATGGCTGCATGGGGAAGGGAGTAGGGGTGGATAAGTTGGCAATTTTCACTGGCTGATGTGTTTTGTTGTTGGTTTTTTTTTTTTTTTTTCCTGTAGTTTTGTATAGATGAAGAATACTTATGCCTACACCCGTTCAAGACTGTTGATTTGGAGTGGTTTACAAGAGTCCTCATTTAAAGCGCCCTCTTGTGTCGGTATGATGTTGTGCACCTTCTTTAATGGACGGTGTGGAGGGGACAGAATCTAGTGTACGAGTGAGGGAATTAGTCTTCACCAAGATACTCCAGCCGGTGGAACAAGAGGGGAGCATATATGGCAGAGATGCTGGCTGGTAGGTCAACTTTGTGGTACTGAATTGCAGAAGTCTTTTCTGATTGAGTTTTGTCAATAAAATAGAAGGAAAGGTTAACCTGAGTGAGGATGGATGAAGAGATACAGGAGATCGAAGAGAGAAAACTGTTAAGTTTCTCTAAGAAGACACTGGGATAATAGGTAGATGATGACTATAGTTAGATCTTTTCATGTCATTAAATACATTTGCAACATATTTTTAATGGTTGCTCATAATTTTGTTTTATGGCTTAAATTATGGTTTTGTGATTATTTTTTAAACCACTTTCCTGTTTTTTCCAGTATCTTACTATTGTAAATAAAATGGAACAATGCCTCTTGCTATGCCATTCCTATACTTGGAGTTCTTAACTTTTTTTTTGTTAAGGCATGAGAATGGTTATATTTTTCATTGGTTCATAAACTGTAGTGAAATTGTACACTTGTGTAAAATGTAAATTTTAGAAGTGTGATGATATGTTTAACGTGATAGTCAAAAGCAAAATTCTCCAAGCACAAATCACGAGATCCTAAATATGCACTTTTATATAGTGGTAGTGATTATTATTAGAACAATACTGGAAGACTGAAACTGTCATCATCATATTGTTTTATTGGTGGGAAGACTAATAGCGTCACTGACTTGCTGTAGATAGAGTATACCAAAGGTAGCAAATTTTTAGCAAAGATCTATTTGAAAATATGAGTCAGTTACTTTGCTTGTAACGTAATCCTGCTAAAGCAGGAAAGAGAATTGTGGGTACTTCCAGCAGAGGTTTATCAGACAAGGCCTAGGAAAGGAAGAAACCAGGATAGTTCTTGGGCCATTAGCATTGGCAGTCTATGAGCTAGGAGAGAGCCATCTCTTCATGCCCCAAGATTGCTTGGTTCACTCCCTGGCAGCGGCTAGGGAGAAGGTAAGATGATGCACTAGAAGCTGCCAGAGGAAGTGACAGAGGAGAGAGGCTGAGTTGATATTTCAGAAGGATCCGTTACAAAAGTCTTCAGTAATTTAATGAAATTGTGCAAAGGAGCGATTATATTACTTGTAGAATTGATACTTTCTAGTTTTTAAACATCACATACAATTCAGAGGATTTCCAGATCCTGTCATAGCTCACAATTTTAGAAGGGCAATTTTATAGCAAACCTGTATGTAAATTAACATTGGTCAGCAATAAGCTAGCACTTGTGCACACGTATCATCTGTGGGCACTGTGCTATTTTATTTAAACTGTTTAACTTTCTTATTTAAGCCATATTACTCTATGAGATAGATAATGGGATCAAAGGCATAGAAAAGAGAATAAATAGGAACATTTACCTTCTATTTTTTCTATTTCCATGAACCTTGAAAATACTTATGTTTGATCTTCTATGACAGTTTAACAATTTATTTCTGTTAGGGTCCGTAATCAAAGGAGCAAGACTGATACAAAGCAAAGGTCAAGCAAAGCTTTATTTTGTGCCAAGCATCGAGAATCTAACCAACTGGTCAGGGCCATCTCTTACATAGAGGCGACCCCTCCCAGCCTCACAGACTAACTTTTATAGAAGTGGTTGAGCCTGACTATACAGAGGTGGCTGTTAGGGTCCGTAATCAAAGGAGCGAGACTGATACAAAGTGAAGGTCAAGCAAAGCTTTATTTCGTGCCAAGCATCGAGAATCATACTGACCGGTCAGGGCTGTCTCTTGCAAAGAGGCGACCCCTCCCAGCCTCACAGACTAACTTTTCTAGAGGTAGTTTAGCCGGGCTATACACAGGTGGCCAATTGAATTTCAATTAACCCTAGTGGATATATGCGCCCCCACTGATTGGATGTCTTTATCCGGCCTGCCCCACCCACACACAGGTAGCCAATTGAGTTTCAATTCACCCTAGTGGATATATGCACGCCCCACTGATTGGATGTCTTTTATCCGGCCTGCCCTGCCCACACTCAGGTGGCCAATTGAGTTTCAATTCACCCTAGTGGATATACATGTACCCCACTGATTGGATGTCTTTTATCCCACCTGCCCCGCCCTTGTATCTAGGCTTTGCAAGCAAATTCCTCTGGGAGGGGCAGGGTCAGTACAAGTTCACCGCAACAAAATGGCTCCCTCTGGCCAACCAGGCCCTTACAGTGGCCAATGAGATTGAAATAGAGAAAACTGCACAGTCATGCTAGGTCAGCAACACACAGAGAAAAGTGCACAGTCATGCCAGGTCACACACGGGTGGCCAATTGAATTTCAATTTACCCTGGTAGATATATGCGTGCCTCCCTGATTGAATGTCTCCACCTGGCCTGACCCACCCTTGTATCTGGGCTTTGCAAGTAAGTTCCTCTCGGAGGGGCAGGGCCAATCTAAGTTCACTGCATAAACACAAAATGGCTCCCTCTGGCTAAGTAGGCCCGTACAATTTCCTTATAATGTTACCTCATGTACAGTTCAATACTGGTGAGGTATAAATGTTTACCTGTAAAGTTCATATATGAGAAAAAGATAATTTTATATTCCAAGTGACACTACCCATCTCACTTGTAAATTTAGGAGACCAAGCAGAGGTTTGAGGGATTGAGAAGTCAGAGAAGTTAAAAAAAGCTCTTATTTTACAACTCCTTGATGAGGCAAACATATTTGTGTCAGTGAAATCTCTTAACTTCGTTAAATCAAGTTGAGGAGAGACCTCAATGTGTTCTCCCCAGTGTGCCCTTCATAGCTAAGGCAGCCAATAGGCTGTGAGTGTCTTACATCTGGGTTATCATTGCATCCTAAGGCGCATTCTCCTGCCTCCATTTTCCACTTTTGGCTCTCCAGTTCACTCTCTTTTCCTCAGTGAGAGCCCATTTCCCAGTGTCCTGCTTCAACCATGTCCCCCCGCCCCGAGCAGTACCCAATCAAGATCCATTTGTCCACCAGTCTTCAGTGCCCTGCGGTATGTCCATCTCAGTCGTACCATGTTTAGTTCGTGCTACCTTGTGCTCCTCGCTGCTGCTCCTCTTGGTTTCTTTCTATGAGTGAAATGTCCCTGACCCTTGATGCAGCTCCAGGCGGTTACATGAGCACTAAAACCAGAATCACTAAAAAAAAAAAAAAAAAATCTGGACCAGAAGAAATATAAGACCATTGTGATAGGAAAATCTGTACATGGATTTCTGCATCATTTGGCCAGCGTGGTTATCTTGACTATATTAAATTTATCTCTGATCTTTTTTAGAGCCAAAACAAAAAGGATGACGTGGTTATCTCTTTAACTTCTCATTATCAGAAAGGAGGTGGGATATAAAACACCTCTCCTTAACAATTCATGTAAACAGTTCTTATGTGGGTCTATTTCATGAGTAGAATGAACACAATTTTCATTTCTAAGATTCTGGGTGGCAGGTTTCATATAACTTTTTTTTTGTGGTCAGTTGCTGAAAGCCACAAGACAGTAAAACTCAATTTTTTTCAGTTGGTAAGATAATAGAAGTCGAGTTTGTAGTCTTTTGGTGTTTTGATTTGATCTCATTGTAGAACTTAAGGAATTCAGACCCAGAGGTATTAAATGACTTGCTGGTTGTCTCAGTAGGCTTCCTGACTTCCAGCACAAGTGTCTCACTCCATTGACTGGTTTTGCTAAGCATAGCCACTGGAGGATTGCTTTCAAAGATTTCTTCTGAGCTCTTGCTTGTTGAGGTCAAAATACTATGACTTGGTGATCTGGCCTACGGAATATGGGGCTCATACTGACAATTAGAAGCGTAAATGCCACATTTGGGGTTTAAGGAGATCAGAATATCTCAGGTTAAACACCTGCTGAATGCTAGGATTATACATGTGAAATCTTTTTTAATAACTTATAATCCTGTACTGGGGATTATTATAGCAATAGTCATTGTTATTATTATTTACAGACAGGAAACCATATTTGTAATAAGGCATTATCTGCCTTGAGTCTCCATAGCTTATCTGCTTAGTTGCATACCATCACCTATGTTTTCTCCCTTTTCTAACAGAATTTCGGTTTTGAAATTTCTTCCATTTCCTTTCCTCCTCCATTTTATCATCTTGCTTTGTAGATGGAGGGCTCTGGCTTAAACCCTTAACGTTGTATCAACAAAGATCTAAAGTTGTGGTTCTCAACCTTGACTTAGCATTGGAATCTTTTTAAAGGGAAATTTAAAAAACACTTACACACACAAACACAAAACACAAAACAGTGATGCCTGGGGCCCACTCTCAGAAATTCTGATTTTCTTTTGGCAGTGGAGAGGGGCAGGGTATAGGGAGGACTGGGGTGCGGATATGAGATTTTTGGTAGCTCCTAGGTGATTCTAAAGCATAGCCAAGGTTGAAAACCACTGGTCTCAACAACTAATGGAAGTGCCCATTCTTGCCAGTAGCTGGTTTAGGCTTGAAATATGAATCCTTGTCCTTAGTGTACACTTACGGGAAAGTTAACCTCTCTTGAGACACACGAGGTTAGACATTGCCATGTCTAAATGTGACACCAGAACAGATGCAGCTATCTTACGACCTCAAGGGGAGCTAGCTTACCAGCTGAAGGTGACAGAGAAGGAAGCTGGGTCCTTAATAACAACTGACCCATGGAATTTCTCAGTCTTAGAAGATATCAACCTTCACATTTCGTGTTATACTACATGAGAAATACATTTTCTTTACTCTATAAGCCATTTTGATTTGAGTTCCCTGTTACCTGCAGCCAAAGGCAAGCTGATAAATGTGAGTCAAGAATCAAACCTCCATTCATCTGTCCAAAGTTCATGTTTCTCCCTGACAACCTTCTTCACTGGAGACAGTGTTCCTTCAGGCATGGAGCGGTAACTGGGAAGGAAGAGGTATATTTAAAGGAAAGGAGAAAATGTATATTTTGGGTCTGGAGGGATAAGATACCCAACTCAATTCAAAGTGGGGTTGATTCCCGTAAATTTGTAACACTCTCCCCATGATTTAAAAATAAAGTAAGAAAAAAAGGCGTATCTTTAGTTGCTATGTGTCATTCTGGGATATGTGTTTATTTTCATAGTTAATATCTCTGTATTTAGAATGTATTTTGCAGGGACGCCTGGGTGGCTCAGTTGGTTGGACGACTGCCTTCGGCTCAGGTCATGATCCCGGAGTCCCGGGATCGAGTCCCGCATCGGGCTCCCAGCTCCATGGGGAGTCTGCTTCTCCCTCTGACCTTCTCCTCGCTCATGCTCTCTCTCTCACTGTCTCTCTCTCAAATGAATAAATAAAATCTTTAAAAAAAAAAAAAAAAAAAAAAAGAATGTATTTTGCAGTTGATGGAATATCACATTTTACTCAGCAGGTTATTTTTTCTTACTGGTGCATAAAAAATGATGGATCTTACTGATAAGTTAGTGACATTTAGATTTGATTGAATGTAATTTTTAAATTGAATTTATGTATGTATATAGTCAAAAGTTTACTGTGAGATAAACTTATGAAATTTATTTTGGATTAATAAATTATGAAAAAAGTTTTTTTTATGAAAAAGAGTGGTTCCCTGTCTCTGAACTTCCCCTCCCCTCTTTGTGGTAGGCAGAATTCTAAGATGGCTCCCAAGATTCTTTGCTTCTGGTGTACATGACCTGTTTAACCGCTACCCTCTGGTCATTACCGTGTGACGGATTTCACTCTGATGGTTATCTTACATTATGGGTCAAAGATGAAGTGGTTTTACTTCTGAAATGATTGAAGTCTTAAATCAATTGGTTTGGAGTTTAATCAAAAGGGAGATATTCCCAGGTGAGCCTAAGCTATAATCATATGAACACTTAAAAGTGACTGGGTGCTTCCTGAAGCCAAAGATTAGAAGGGAGCTTCTCCTGGCCTCGAAGAAATTGGTTGCCATGTTGTGAGAGAGCCATGTGTCTAGAGCCGAGAACAACGCTTGAATGGTGCAGAAGAAACGAGAACTCAGTCTTTATAAAACCCCAAGTTACTGAAATCTGGCAACCAGAATGAATGAATTTGGAACAGGTTTTCCAGGCTCATTTTGTACATTTCCACCCCAGCCTTCAAATCCACCGTTTCCCTAAGGAGCTCCGATTCCTTCTAATGGAGACTAGTATTTATAATCCAGGATGTAGGCACTGGATATGATTCTTGCTATGGTGTCTGGTCAGATGAAGACAGGCCCTGAGAACACAGATCGAAAAGTGACAGTCTGGTGGGGAATGGGGCTTCTGAGGAGCCCAGAATCTGGCCTACCCACTCCGGGGACCACTAGGGTTAGGGCTCTGGTTTTTGCAGTGTTGTGGGGCCATTGGTCTTCAAGGCGACTGTGGGACTGGGGAGAGGAGAACAACATTGGGGCAAGTCACGGCCACAAGGCATTTTACCAAGATTCAGCTGTTTTTCTTGAGTAAATTCTCTCTCTCGTAAGCCTTTAATTTCCAGAATTCTGAAAAAATTGGTTTTGACTGTTTTTGCCATTTCTCTCATGCCTTTTATGGAGCGGTGGATTTTCAGAGATCCTTAGTCTGCCATTCCGGAAGTAGAAACTGTGGTTCACTTTTAAGTATTGTTTGACATCATCATACCTTCTGTCCCCCCACCCGCTCCTGTCTGCACTTTAGAGATATTTATTTGTGACTGGTATGAAGACTGAATGTATGCCAGCTTCTAGTCCTTTTATTTCAGAATTTCCCTTTCTGCCTTGCCATCCAGGGACAACTCTTTCTGGCAGGATGCTCCTTGTTCCTGAGTATCTGGGACCTTCTCTCCTGTTCCAGATTTGTAACTACCTTTTTTAAGAGTTCCACAGAAGTGGTCTTATTTACCAATTCACATAAGCCCTAGATAAATACAAGTTTTCTATCCCAGCTGTGTCCTATGCAAAAATACTTCAAATTTATTTGCCTGTGTGTGTTGCTTGGCAGGTATATTCGTTACATAATAATATAAACTAGACTTTAATCTTGGACTTCCTGAGCAAATCTGTGCTTCGGCCCTGTATCTGCTGACACACCAGCTCTTTTCAGCTTTCTGTAGGCCCATGGACTGCAAGCCAATTTAAACTTCCTCGCGTAGCTGGACTCTGTTAGGTGAACCCGGAATCAACAGAAATGCTCCTTATTTCAGCCAAACGCGCATAAAACAGTCATTTCAGTCCATGAAGAGGGAAAACCTGGTCCCTGTGAATTCCTGATTGTCTCAGAGGCTGAATGCCTGTCCTTGTGCAGCCATGAAGGGTTCTATGTTCCCCCCAAGCTGGGGAGATGATGTGCGTGGCCCCTCCGGAAACAGAAACCTGCCCAGCCTCCCTTGGCCCATGCCACTCCTGCCTGCCTAGCTGCAGGGCTATGTTCTTTGAGATGCTCTCCAGCTAAAACTGGACCAGGAAAGAGAAGAGAGTCACCCTAATTTTTGAAATGGGATGTGCAGCGACCCCTGCCCCAATCTGGGGGCCAAAAGGCAAGACAGAAGAGGGTGCCCTGTAACAAGTCGGGGGACGCTGCTGGTACCCATGGCTGCTATTTTGTTAAAGCTCAACAGGACACCAGAGCTGTGCCCAGCGTGGTGTGGGAGCTGCATAAAGGATTGTGACACAGGCCTCCTGGGCCCACCCTCCGAACAGCAAGCCTCCTTTCTTCAGCCCCCAGGTCCAATCCCAGGATTGGAAAATAGGGGCTTAGGACCTCAGTCATGCCTGCGGGTGTCATTCTCCTTGCTGACAAGGAGAGGCCTGGCCCACATCTCTGTGGTTAGGGGACAGCTTTAGTGAGCGCCGGGCACAGCGCCCTTCATCCTCGACTCTCTTCTGGGCTCAGCATCCTTGCACTCCTTTTTCCTGATATTCTGGAAGCAACACAAGGGCATCCAATATGTCTGTCTTGTTCAAGGCTGTGACTGCAAGGATCAGGCACATAGAAGTCCCTCACTCAGTATTCATTAAATCATTATCAAAATTTCTTTTTTTTTTTTTTTCTTTTTAAGAGAAAGCATGCAAGCAGGGGCTGAAAAGTCTGGGGCACATGTAAGGGAGGCTGGGCTAAGCTATGAGGTTCACTTGGTTAGGTGTAGTAGACGCATGTTCAACTCAGGAAATTTCCAACCTACAAGGGGTCAGAATATAGGGCCATGAGCCCATCATAATTCAGGGAAGATCTGTATGTGACATTCACATGCACATGTGAGGGGCCTTGGAGGCTTTGCAGCTCCTCCTGAGCTGCCTCCCTTCTTATTTCCAGACTCAGGACTCCTAACTAGCGCTGTCCCCAAATCCCTGCTACACCCAACCGAGTTCTGCACACCGGGGATCCTGGGGCCCTGGTAGAGAGCACTGGTTGCTCGAGTTGGGAGTTGATGCCCATCAGACACCACCCAGGACCCACTTAGAGTCAACAACGACATGCTTATTATTTGCTGTAGTGCGGGAGAGGTTGCAGTTCAGGGGGCTGGGGGCCATCTCAACAGAAGGGATTTAGAAAGATAATTCGAGTTCTTGAGACTAGAGTGAGTCAGGGGATGGTCTTGGCAGGCATGGGTCAGATTTTGTCAACTAGAGAGCTGCTGGCAGGGTCGGTGGTCTTGTCTGTGAGTGAACAAGTGTGAGGAGTTTACACCGTGACACTCTGTGACGTGCGTGCCCTGAAGGGAGGTGGGTTGTGGGGTGTGTGAGGCCTAGAGCTTTGCGTTTCGTCACATTGAGGTTTCTGTTTCAGTTCCCTGGTTCTGCTCCACAGCCTGGCTGACAGAGCAGTTTTTCACTCTTTCTCAAGGGGAGAGTGTGACAAATCCTATGAGAGGGCACACTAGGCAGGGACATGCCTATCTGACCACCATGTCCCCACCAGCCCTGAGAGGGACATCTGCATACAGCGGTGCTCGTGGAGACTGCCTGGGAGATGGCTCGGCTTCCAGGAAGGCCCTGCCTGGCCTCGGAGGAGTTTCTGTGGCATTCCCATCCATGTGTGTTTTGCCTCACTTTTGAGCTAGCTTATAAATTGTATCTTCTGTTTGTATAAGAAGAAACGGGGGGCACCTGGGTAGCTCAGTTGGTTAAGCATCCGACTCTTGATTTTGGCTCAGGCCATGATCTCAAGGTACTGGGATCGAGCCCCACTTTGGACTCCGTGCTCAGCGGGGCATCTGCTTGAGATTCTCTCTCTCCCTCTGCCCCTCCCTCTGTGCGCGCGCTCTCTCTCTGAATAAATAAAATATTTTAAAAAAGAAAAAGAGGAAAAGGAAATGGAGGCCATGTGTTCTGGGTCTTAGGGCACAAGTTGACTGTAATCAAGTCCCCCACCCCCGCATCCCCACCCTCCCGCCCTGCTCTCTAATGTCACTTCATGTTCGTGAAAGCAGAGACTCTCACAGAAGTGCTCGTTCACGGGCAGGCCACAGAGGGGGCTCCCATGGCTGTGCTGTGGGAGTAAGAGCTACACCCCTTCTGCTGTGGGAATCCTGCTGGAGAGGGGAGAAGGGAGGGAAAGGAGGGGCAGATCCTGAAGGGAGAAGGGCTTTGATTTTGTTTCCAGCCTCTAGGCTAATCTAGGGTTAGGATTAAGAGTCCAAATTCCTTCCTTATCCCTGGAGTCAATGACTCTCTTTATGAAATATGCTGATTGAGCCCTCTGTTTCGGCTGGTCCTGCGGAAAGAAGTAGAATTATATCATTACTAGTTACAATATGAGCCAATTTCTCTTTCAATAAAAGAAAGAAAGGGTACAATGTTTGAAAATCAGCCTCTGCCCTATCCCTGCTGTGACTTTGTACTCCTTGCAAATGGCCTTCTTCTGGGACTTTAGCAACAGTTGTTACTTTTTCGGAGATAAAATCTTTATCTAAAGTGTATCTTTCTCACTTTATCACTACTGTCATCTTTATCACTATGCAGTGAGCCAAGATTATTGACAAAGACAAGGATGACGGGGCCAGGATGTGCACTTCCAAAGAGAAGTCTGTGCCTGGCGGTTGGTGGCTGTCCATGATGCCCGGGATTGCCCGGGTTCGAGATGAGCCTCCCCCCAGCAGATGAGATGACTGACCCTCAGCAGCTGCTCCGGAGGGGAGACTGGAATCCTGGGTGTATTTGTTTCCTCAGGCTGCGGTACCAGAGCACCACAAACCGGGGGCCTTAAGACAACAGCAATGTATTTTCTCATCATTCTGGAAGCTGCAAGTCAGAAGCCAAGGTGGGGGCAGGACCACACTCCCTCTGAAGGCTTTATGGCCTGATCTTGCCCTGACTCTGTCTTCTGGTGGTCCCTGGTAATCCTTGGCATTTCTTAGCTGTGACAGTGTAAATCCAACCGCTGCCTCTGTCTTCTCTCCCTGTGTTTGTGCCTCGGTTTTCTCTTCTTATAAGGATACTTGTCATTGGATTAAGGCCCACCCTCATTTTCATTTGACTACTTGCATCTGTGGAAACCCTACTTAAAAGCAAGGGTCCCATTCACAGGTACCAGGTGTCAGGATTGAACATATCTTTTCAGGAGGACACAATTCAACCAACAACCCAAAGCCTACTCTGCTCCAAGGCAAGAGGTTGGGGTAAAGCTGGGTTTGGCTTTTCTGACCTCCTAATACTCTTCCATGGTGCTGGGAAGCCCACCTCAACCTTTGAGACCTACAATTCTAGCCCAGTTTTGCAATTATGATATTGGTCATGATATTAGTCATGTGTCTCTCTGTTCATTTGTTGTAAAGCAGGTAGAAGGAGTTGAATTTATTCCATTCCTCCCTCTACAGCATAATCTCAACATCAGTGATGGAGGGATTCTTTCACGTTTATTTTTTCCCCTTTCTGCACTGACCCAGTGAGGCTATGAACCAGTCAGTTATGCGGGGGTCAGAAACAATCCTAAAATCTCCACGATTTAAAACCACAAGGATGATATGATGCTCATGCTGTTCATGTCGTAGGTCGGCAGTTCGCTGTACTGCTCGGGCACCTGATCTGAAAGGACAGCCTCCACCTGAGTGGGGGCAGCCGCCATATTGGAGGCTAGAGGACTTGGCGGTTCCAACTGGCACAGCCCAGTCTTTGGCCCTGAAGAGACGTGCACCACCACTTGGCCAGGACTGGTCCCACCTCCAGCCACAGTGGAGCCACCCCCAACCCCCAGAGTTGGGAGAATAGGAAAGATCTCACCAAGTTCACCAGTGTCTGCCAGGAACGCGATTTCTCTTATTCTGTGGACTGTCCATCACGTTGTCCACAGGTTTCCATTAAGAATTTCCATTAGGAAGCCCTCACTCTTGTTCCCTTCCTGTTCCTCTAATAATTCCCTTCCCAATCTATTGTCTCAGGGCCCTGCCCTTTACATGCTGAATTAAAGCCGGTTTACGGCAGCAACAGGTGGTCCCTCAGGATTTAAGGTTCTGCAGTTATCAGCTGGTGGACAAGTATTGAGCACCTTCTGTGAGCAGGCAGATGCTGAGGCTGCGTCCTCGGGAGTGCAGAGGAGATGCCTGATCTCATGGAGCTGGGAGTCAGGCCAGTTAGATCCAGGCTGTACTGGGCTACAAACAATAAGAACTCCACCTCCAGCCCACTGACACCACAACCACATTATCTCATATAACAGGAAGTCCAGAGGTGGGAAAGGTTCAGGCGTATTTAAATGAAACTGGAACCCCAGCTCATTTCCCTTGGCTCTGCTTTTAGCCAGGAGGCTTCTTCCTTATACTCTCTTGTTGTCCAAAAAAAAAAAAAAAAAACCCCACAAAGCCTTCCAGCAGTAGCTGTGATGATGTATTTCCTCCCGTTCAGTGGAAAGGAGACCTTTCCAACCATACTGTAAGAAAGCCCTGCCCTTCACTCTGCCTGGGACAATCCCTGGATATAAAGCATGAGCTGGGGACTACCCATTGTCAGCCTAGGTCTCTGACAGTCTTCAGCCAAGGATGATGCTGTGTCGCCTTAGAGCCTGGAGGGTCGGGGGTGCGGTGGCCCCCTTCCCCTAAGACTCAGCCTGGAATAAGGAGTGTATTTGTTGGCTAGTGCTGCCAGAGCAGAGGACTGAACACTGGGTGATGTAACAACAAAACGATTTCCTCACAATTCTGGGGGCTACAAGTCTAAGATGAACCTGTCAACAAGGTTGATTTCTTCCAAGGCCTCACTCCTTGGCTTGTAGATGTGCGTCTTCTTCCTTTGTCCTCATATGGTCTTCCTTCTGTGTGTGTCTCTTCCCTAATCTCTTTTTATTTTTTAAAGAATATTTATTTTTGAGAGAGAGAGAGAGAGAAAGAGAACACGCGCGCGCGAGTGAGCACATGCGCGCGTGAGCTCACGGGCAGGGGGTGGAGCAAAGGAAGAGGGAGGCCCCCCTGCTGCGAATGGAGCCTGATGCAGGGCTCCCTCCCAAGACCCTGGGGTCATGACCTGAACTGAAGTTAGACGCTTAACCGACTGAGCCACCCAGGGGCCCCTAATGACCTCACTTTAACTAAATTACCTCTTTAAAGACCCTGTCTTTAAAAGTATTAGGGATTAGGACTTCAACATAGGAATCTGGGGGGAGGTGCGGACAGAGTTCAGCCCACAACAACAAGAGAAGGTCGTCTTTTTGGAAGGTAGAAAGGGAAAATGAATACTGGTTAGGCAACCAACAGGATCTGTGCTATGGAGAGAGGGAAAAAACCGGGTAACCAATACAGTGATGTCAGATAGTGAAAAATACTTGGAAAGAAAATGCAGCAGAGTCAGGCAATCGAGAGGGACTGCAGAGGGTGAGCAGCGTTGGCGAGGGTGGCTGGGATGGCGTTTCCGAAGACAGGATGTTGGAGTGATGCCAATTGGAAGGCTGAGCGAGGAGAACTGCAGGGAGGAAGCAGCAAATCCAAAGGCCCCCAGGCAGGAATGAACTTGGCAGAGTCAAGGGATAGGGAGGAGGCCAGTGCATTTAGAAGCATCATGAGCAGTGGTCCAGGAGGTCAGCAGGGACCAGACCACTCGGGACTCTGGGTATTTGGGGTTACATTCTACGATCCAGCTGCCTTTGGGGAGACATCTCGGTGAACATGGAGTATGTTGAATTTCCACATGGCCAAATAACCACGGAGATACATCTGTCCTGTGGGCAGACTCCAAACCACCTAAACCCAACACTGGAGTGAGAATGACACCCCCCACCCCCCACCCCACGCCCCAGGGCAGTGTTCTCATCTCCAGCATTCAAGGCCTGGCACGAGGCCAAGTCTGCCACCTCCTACTGGCCAAAGGCAGAAATGGAGAAATTTGTACCTGAATTTCTAACCTGGGATGGGGCAATGGGTGAGGAACAAACTCTTCCTGTGATGGCCCTTGGCACCTTTGGTGGTGAGGACAGATGCGCCCAAGAAGCAAAGATCTTGTCTTCAGAAGCATATCTGACAACTCGGAAAGGGAAGGGAGGCGAGCCATTGTACAGCGTCCCTGTGTGACTGTTGCATAAGCAAGATGGACATACCACAGGGCCGGTTTTCCCCCTAAAAAGTATATGTAAAGATATTCATGGAGATAAAGAACTAGATTGCTAAAATCTAGAGGGTGGTCTGATTCAGAAAATTCTTTTAGCTCAAACCCGCTTTCACCAAGTCATACACTCTCATTTCTAAGTTAGCAGACATTTCCGTGGCTTTGCCAGTGCTGGATTTTGTTGGGGATCCTCCTTTTGAGAGTGGGTATGGCGAGCTGTGGCTCACTTCCCACTTGAGTTCCATTAACAAGAAACATTTTAAGGGCCTCTTTTCCACCAACTGGTCCCAACCCTTCTAGTGGTCTCCTTACCCCCATCTCTGCCCTTGGCCAGCTTGTAGCACCACGCATGTTAGACTTTCTATCCCTTCTACCATCGTGAATGGTACCCCTTGTGAGAGTGAAGATCTGATCTCCCGAGCACCTGGGTGGCTCAGTCATTAAGCATCTGCCTTTGGCTCAGGTCATGATCCCGGGGTCCTGGGATCGAGCTCCCTGCTCAGTGGGAAGCCTGTTTCTCCCTCTCCCACTTCCCCTGCTTGTGTTCCTTCTCTCGCTGTGTCGCTCTCTGTTAAATAAATTAATAAAACCTTAAAAAAAAAAAAAAAGATCTGATCTCCCAACATAAGTCCTATCTCAGGCAGGGGTCACCTGTTGGAAAAGGACAGCCAAAAGAGGTTGAGCAAAGGAGGACAGGAAGGCCGCAGGGCTATCGGATAAAACCCACAGGCCGGAAGCCAGATTTCATGAGGCACCGGAACCTGAAACAGGAAATTAGAAATGGCCCTAAGATCCTTAAAACTTCTCAATTCAACTCAACCCGATTCTGACACTGAGGACTCAGTGGTCCATCTCCATTTCCCTTAACTCAGTGCCTGCCTGTGACTACTTCAACAAACAGTGTGGCTGAGGTGACCCCATGTGACTTCTGAGGCTGGATCACAAAGGTCATGCATACCTCGTTTTCTGGAACACACACCCTAGGAATCCCAAACCACTGTGTCAGAAGTCTGATTATCCTGAGGCCACCACGCTCTTGAGAAACCTGAGCCACGTGAGAAGCCCTGGAATGGCTGTTCTGGTCGTCAGTCCCCATCTTCACGTTTCCCGGCCAGGTCAGACATGCGAGGGAGTGAGTGACCCTTAGGTCACCGCAGCCCTGGCCCTGGAGTCTTCCTAGCAGAGGGAGGTGCAGACTTCGTGGAGCGAACACAGACCATCCCCCTACACTCTATCTGAATTCCCGACCCACAGAATCCATGAGCATAGTTCTATAATGGGATATCTCATACTTCAGTGATAACGAGAACACAGAATTAGGCTCCAAGTCCCCACGGTCTCATTTCCTCTCTTTCCATGTCAGCATCATTGTTCTCTGTGTAGATGCCTTTCTTTTGTGCCCGTAAGCCAATGTGGTCATCCTAGGCCTTGCTTTACATCACTCCTTCATTCAGACACTCGAGATGCCGGGTCATAATTGCAAACACACAATTACAGTGACTGCAACATCTGGGCCCCCTGGGTGATCTGTGTGGGTTTGTGTGTGCATTTACTATATCCTGTCCCCCTCTCGGGGTGCTTTGGTTTTCAGAGCGCTCACCCCTCTTTGCAATTACGTACTTTCCTTGTTTTCGCGTGTATTATCTTCTCACTTGCTGAAACATAAGCCCCCAAAATCAGGATCTCTGTCAGTCTTGTCAACTCTTTTGTCCTAGGCAACTAAAACAGTGCCTGCAAAAGAGTAGACATTCAGGAATATTTTTGCAGCTTATAAACACCCATAGATTTTCACATGTATGAGATAAATTTCACATGGACAAGATGCCATCACGACGGTCCACCTCTCCATCCCTGCAGAGTGAGCGTGGTAAAAGCTGAGACAGCGGCTGGTGGCAGGTGACCCACTCTGGTCTGGCCTCTTCATGACTGACCTTGAGGCACACACTCGGATTCCCAGGAAACCCATCAAGTTTCCTATGACTCTGCAGTGATATTCCGTCCTCGGCTTATTTTCCTTTTTGTTTGCCAGTGTTGGAGATGCTACATTTTAAAAAACATGACTTTTGAACGTTATCCAAAAACTCAGCTAACTTTCCATCTCTCATGAGTCAGGGATCCACTTGGGCCAGTGCCTCATCTCTTTCTGGTGCCTCTTGATGGCTAGGAGCTCAGGTCAGGCAAGGGAACTAATTGTGGAATATCCCTCATTCAAGCCTCTCTGCCCTTCCAAAGGAGGGTCTGGTGGGTGTGCAGAAGTGAGAAATAGGGACACCACTGGGGCCGTCTTTGATTCAGGAGTAGGAACTCCTATACACTGTTGCAGATAGAAAGTAGCATAATCCTCACGGAGGATCATGGACCTCAGCAATACAAAGGCAAAAAGACAAATGTATATTGCCACAATACTTTTAATAGCAAAGGATTGGAAACAACCCCAATGACAGTCAGGGGTGACTGGTTGAATAAACAATGGTATGTATGACTTCAAAATGGAGCATTTAATAGAACATTCTATCTGGTTCTATGGAATGATATTCAACATACTGTTACAGGAAAAAAAGCAAGACCAAGGAAAGTATGAAATAGTGTGCTATCATTTATCGTGTGTGTGTATCTTTTTTTTATTTAATGGAAGGGTGAAACGGAAGAAAAATTATCTAAGGCAGAAGGAAGAATAGGTAGAGGGGACTGGGTCAGAATACAGATTTCTGGGCGCCTGGGTGGCTCAGTGGGTTAAGCCGCTGCCTTCGGCTCAGGTCATGATCTCAGGGTCCTGGGATCGAGTCCTGCATCGGGCTCTCTGCTCAGCAGGGAGCCTGCTTCCTCCTCTCTCTCTGCCTGCCTCTCTGCCTGCTTGTGATCTCTCTCTGTCAAATAAATAAATAAAATCTTTAAAAAAAAAAAAAAAAGAATACAGATTTCTCTGAATGTTGCTCATTTCGTGGATATGACTTTGGAGCCATGTAAATAGTTTACATGATTATAAAAAAATTAAAATGAAAAGAGCAAGGTCTAAAAATTTAAGCAAAATAAAGCGAATAACCATAACCCCGATTCAAGTTTGGCACATAACCACTATTCCAAGTTATTTTAAAATGGTAATCTGACTGAACATCTCTAATGGCAAAAACCCTAAGGACAAAAAGAACTGCAAAAGAAAATTTTAACTGTTCTCAGTAATTATTTTTTATGACAGTTTGGGCATCGTTACTCTGATGGTTTAAAACAATATGTAATTATTTTGGTGATTTTTGAGAAAGAGGTTTTTAGAATGAGTGAAAAAATAGCAGATGTAAAAATCAATAAGGTTACATTAAATATCCTGCAGTCCTGAGTCGAATTGGAAGTACCTTTATAAACTCATGTAGTTAAAAAAACAAACAAAACTCATAGTGCATTATTTCCTAGTTCTGTCCACTAACACCAAGAAACAGTGACCAAACCACTACCAATGAGCACTCCTACCACCCAGATTTTCCCCACTAAGAGGAACCAGGGATCCCTGGGAATCACTGGATGACTGGGTCATAAAACACCCAAGATGAGCTTGAAACATCCTGTCATACAAGATAACTACAAAATGTCAAAGACCAACTAGGGTCACATCAAAAGGAATCAGCCAATTAATGTGATTCCCAAGAGCCAAAGACGCGATAATTTGAGTAACAGTAAACAACTGCAGTGGATTAAAACACACATGAAATATTTTTAAATCAAGAGTGTACGGTGTACTCAAAGAAAAGAAAACAACTCTTGCTGGACAGTTTGGAAGGATGCCAGAAAACCATCTTGGAAACTGATGAAGGAGACAAAGTCAAGAATTTTTGCTGCCTTCCTCTACAAATCAAACTTCAGGGTGACCAAATGAATAATTGATAGAAGTTTGTTTCTCTTTATAAAGTATGCCAGCTAACAAAGAAGAGACATCAGCACTAGAATAGTGTTTGCAACCCCTAAAGAGGTTATGGGTCTATGATAATCACGAATGGCTGCTATCACCAGAAAAGAGAGGCAACTAGAGATTATGTGGCTCCCCGCAGAAGTACCTGTCACCACCAATAAAGTAGTTTTGTACAAATAAACACAACTGGACTCTGACTAAATCTCTCGATAAACTACTGATGTGTAAGAAATGGGACAGAGGAAGATGTTAAAAGACACTGCAGAGATGCACCCAGCAAGACCCAGGCTGTGAGAAATTCTCCAGGATACACCATCCAGTACTGATCTCTAACAAGCCTCCGGGTGATCCCAGTATGTGCTAACCGGTGAGAGCCGATGCTACATTTAAAGGAGACTCAAGAGGCATGACCACAAATTACAGAGCATGGACCTAACTCAGACAAAAACTCCTGAGCTACTCAGAAGTTTGAACAATGACTGAGTTGTTGGATGTATTAAGGAATTATTGCCAATTAAAAAAAAAAAGATTTTATTTATTTGAGAGAGAGAATGAGAGAGAGAGCATGAGAAGGGGGAGGGTCAGAGAGAGAAGCAGATTCCCCATGGAGTTGGGATCCTGATATGGGACTCGATCCCAGGACTCCGGGATCGTGACCTGAGCTGAAGGCCGCCGCTCAACCACCTGAGCCACCCAGGTGCCCCAAATCATTGCTAATTTTTAAAGCGTGATTGGTATGGAGGTGAAGCTTTTTCAGAAGTCCGTGTGGTTTAGAGATACACGTAGACATGTCTAGTGTTGAGATGATATGATGTCCAGGATCTGCTTCAGAATCATCACGGGCTGGGGTGAGAGAAGAGGTGGGGGAAGGTTGGCTGTGTGTTGGTTGTTGAAGCTGGTGGTTTGGACGTGGGAGTCACCATACTATCCTCTACTTCTGTACACGTTTGTAACTATGCCAGATTAACAAGTTTTACAAGCCCCCTGCCAATGATAGGAAGCTCTCTTCTTACCTGGAAAGGGGTACAACTCCTGGCTACTCTTTGTTAACTCCTCCCTCCTCTGGCCTAGTGCGCACCGCAGCTAGGAAAGGACAGGGGAGAAGGTGGTTTCCCCAGGGGAAAGTGAGTGGCGGAGAGAGAGCAGACACAGGGTACTGCCCATGGAGGAAGGGCCCAGGCATCATCCACAAGAGGGCGTCCCACACCACCAGGCATTGATATTTTGGTGCTGCAGGGACTGGGCTGGATGTCAGATTTCATCAACAGGAAGCAGCTTTGATGAAGGCAGGTCTTGGTGATGTAAACCACTGGTTTAGGCTGGGCCTGTCTGGCATCCCAGTTATCGTCAGACACCAGTCTAAGCGGGGAATGTGCTCTGTAGCTCCCCAAGTCACTCCTTGCCTGCTGGGAGGTGAGAGGCTTGCCCTTTGGAACCAGTCCCGCTCCTGGCAGGAAGAATGTACCACTGTAATACTGTACTTTCAGGGTCACAGCCATGCCCTTGGACTGCCCTCCCTGACATTCTGCACAGGGGACCGGATGGCACGCGGGCTTCTAACCTGAGTCACAGCACCGCTTGAAAATGCAAGGCTGTGGCTAGTAGTTTGAAGATAATCTTGTAACAACCCATTAAGGCAGATTTGCAGACCCTCATTCTGTTGTTGGGAGAGACTGCAGCCGAGCTACAGGAGAAGAAACATGTCAAAAGCAGCTCTTGACTGTGTCTCACTCTTTGAAAAAAATAAGACAAGGATAGGGGATAGGTTTTTCCCGGAAAACGTCTTGGTATATGGCTTGGTCACTAAACGGGTGACACACTTCCTCTGGCTCCATCTCATACCAAGACAAATACAGGGAATTTTAAAATAAAATGTCTGATGAAACGTTACCTAGATTAGCATGTATTTGGATACTGAAATCTCCTCTCGGTTTATCTGGCTCGTAAGCTTTTACGTGAACAGTCTCCTCCACCCACCCACCCCCAACCCCCTGTCCCAGCCAGTGCTTGCCTTCCTCAGTCAGCTGGAAGGCACTGCCCCTTGGCTCCTACATCAGGAGTAGGAGGCCCCAGAATCAATGTAAATTCCAGCCTTTTCTTAAGCTCATCACAGCCACGTGTGGCTTTACCAATCTCCCATTTGGCCCAGCCAAGTTTCTATTGTTGGCTCAATCCCAAGGTTGCCTCCGTGGTTTCTTTTTCGTGCATTTATCTCAGGGGGTCCTGCCTAGATCAGAAGAGAGCCAGGTATCCCTTCCTAGAAGGTCCTGAGCTAACTCATGTG
Source organism: Mustela erminea (assembly GCF_009829155.1). Classification (NCBI taxonomy): domain Eukaryota; kingdom Metazoa; phylum Chordata; class Mammalia; order Carnivora; family Mustelidae; genus Mustela; species Mustela erminea. The sequence continues at coordinate 104,843,425 of NC_045620.1, forward strand.
CTGGGACAGGCCAGGTGGGCATGGAGGAGCAACAGACTTTATTTCTTCAGTTGCGAGACCAGGCCACATTCTGAGATACGATTTCTCAAAGAGGAATTCATTCCAGCAGAACTTAGGCTTTAATGTTGTTTCCTTGGTCTAGAAGAATCAGTGTGGGCATTCCAGGCTCTGCCATGGCTTTCTGATGAAAAGGCTGGCCGGCGTGTCGCAGAAGGAATGCAGACAAGAACGTTGTGCTGGGCTGTGGCAGAAGACCCACTCCCCATGCCGCACGAGCAGGGCAGGACTGGTCCTCAGCACACCAGAACCGCTTCGTAACATGGCGTGACTCTAACCATACAGAGGACTGACAGGCCTCTCAGACACATACCGTAACACATAGTCCCTCCCCCACCGGTTCAAACTTCCAATGCCATTCAGCCAGCATTTTGAAAAACTGCCCACTTCTCTGTGAAGACTTGAGAAAGTTAGTGCATAATCTATGGGAAGAGCTTAAAGCAGAAAAATAAAAAACAAAAAACCATCACGGCAGCAGCGTGGTCCGGTAGCTGCCCTTCTCTGCCGCTCCCCAGAAGAGTGTGCGGCACTGCCCGAGAAGCCAGGGGGCACGGGCAGGGAGGCAGGTGGGCGAGGACAAGGCAGGACAAGGAGAGACAGCTGTCGCAGTCAGGGCCCACAGCCGGGTCTCTGAGGAAGTAAAAGGAGCCCAGGTCTCCGCACTGCAGTGACCCCCCCTTCCCTGCCCCAACTGCCTTAGAAGTCATAAGGGGACACAAAGATGGTCACCTTGGACACGTGGTTGGCTTGGAAGGAGCGGTCCAGGTATTCCGACATGTCAACATCCACCTCTAGCGTCTGGGGCCCCTCCAGGGTTTGGACCAGGATCAGCTCCCCTGTCTGCCGGTCTGAGCGCTGCATCACGAAGTGGCCCCGGCTGTTCCCGCCCACGATCCCAAAGCGTAGGCTGTTGGGTCCAGGTCGGCCAGGGGCCGAAGCCGTGGCCATGCGGAAGAGCGTGATGGGCGTCTTCAGGTTGGAGGGCAGAGAGAGGTAATGGAAGGAAATGGTCTTGGGCAAGTGGCGGCAGGGTCGGCTGTCCATGGGGCAGGGGTTTCGCTCACACTGGCTGGAACGGAGAGGCCAAAAGGGAGGGAGTCAGCCTTGGGGAGACACGGGAGGGCCTGCTCTGACCTGGCTTGTCTGCCCCACTGCCTTCCTGCAGAGGCCTCCAGGGTGACTTTCCCAGTCACAGTCCCTCAGCACAGAGGCTCAGAGGGTAGTGGGTGGCAGGTGTGGCCCGGCAAGAGGTGCTCCCCTGACCCACTTCTATACGTACACATGTACACATGTATTTATACATGCTGTTACTGGAGTTTTTACAGATAAGCAAAGCTGGGAAGATAAAGCAGGTGCCCCTTCTGCCCGTGCCAAGACCTCTGTCCGTAATGGCAGGAACCCAGCAGGTAGTGGCCAACACCTTCGAATGCAGTGCTCAGTGCAAGGTGAAATTTGCAAACACCCAGCGTTGATTCTTAAACAGGAAACCCTGTCTTTCCTAACCATTTGGAATCAGGATTTTGTGGAAGTGCTTCTGGTATTTCTCTACCTTATCCAACACACAGATAAAATTTAGCATATTTCATGACTCATATAATCACAGTTACGTAGATCAAATATCCCATCTGGCCGATAATCATGGATGTCCCCAGAGGCTATGACGTGGAGTCCCTTCACTGAGTGACTTCGGCCACTGACTTTTTTGATGCTTCTACTCTGCCATAGCTCAAAAAGCAATTGAGGTATCTGAGCTTGGGAAGTTAACTCATCCTAAAGACAATGCTAAGGCTCTTGTGATCTCTTTTTCCAAAGAAAATACATGTACTTTGTGATAGTTATCATTACTCTCCTGAAAGGCCTGTCTCCCACCTTTTGAAAACAACCACCACAAACCATCAGGTGCTGAGGTTACCAGAAATCAAACCTAAACCAGTGGAAAAGTCGATCAATATAATACAAAGTATACGGGGCGTGCGGTGTGACTAGAACTGACCAGTTAGTGGGCACGAGAGCCTGAGATGATCTTCTCCCGAACCTGTAATATGTACCTGCCTCCCGGTCACCACAGTGCTCTTGCAGCCAGTGTCGCCCCACCCCCACAGCGCTGTACCTGCGTGGCTGTAATCCCATCATCCTCCACGACAGCAGAGGAACACTTGGAACAGGAACTCCTAGCAGGGCAGACTGGGTTCCCACTACATAGAGCAGCAATGCATTAAATGCAATCACCAAAGGGGAATGGAAGCTCCCAGAAGCCAGACTCCCAGCTCCCTGCCTTCCTCTTTCCTTGGATCTGACTGTATCTGCTCCTAAGAACCTCCGAATCTGCCCCAGCCCTGCGGGAGGCCAGGGTGAGGGACGTCGGCAACCAGCCGTGAGCGGCCCCGGCTCTACTCACAACGGAGAGGTCTTCACGTAGCTCACGTTGCCACTGCCTTCGGGGCACTCCGGGCTGACGCACTGGAAGCCTCCACCGGTGTTGATGCACATGGTCCCCCGGGGACACACGAGCTGCGGGCTCACACACTCATCGACATCTGAAATAAGGGACAGCCAGGAAGAGTGAAGATCCCCTGGCATCCCTTTCTGTCACAGGACCACATGAAAAACCCAGACAGGCGCTGGAGTGTGGTGGGCTTTCTCAATACCCAGTACTTATTTTTCAAACGGGAAACCCTGTCATCATTCACTATCCGAAATCCAGATCTCGAGGAAGGGCTGCAAAACCATGCTGGGGAGCTCTCCTCCCCGGGATCCTGTGCTTCCACGGGGTAGACAGGTGACAGAGAAGCACAGGAGAGTGACCAGTCCCAGGTCACGAAGCTTCTCTCCGAGCTGCCTCCTCCTCAGCCTCAGGGCCCTGGAGTCTTCCCTCAATGTCTATTTTCAGGCCCTTTAAGAGTCAAGTCTTCTGGAAAGCCTTTCTCCTCAGCCTCACCCTACCCCAAATGCAGATATCCTCACTCTCCTTTGAATGAAGTCTGCTGCCACCTTCGCCCCAGCTGGAGGCTGTTTCTTCCCAGTCTGCAGAGTTCTACCTGGGCCTTCTTGAATACTTATGGATAGAGGGACGGATGGATGGAGGGATGGATGGTTGGGAAGGGGAGGGCGGGATGGATGGTTGGGAAGATGAATGGATGGACGGAGGGATAGAGGGAGGGCTGTGTGGACGGATGGAGGTGTCCTCTCCGGTCCCACGTTACCCATTCCTCTGACCTTCGCAGCAGAATCCCACCAGGATGTCACCAGGGAGCCACCTCTTCTCTCACATTCTACCTGGGCCCACGGAGGAGCCCTCTGCCTTCTCTTCTGCTCCTTCTCCCCGCTGTCTGGGACCAGCCAGGCTCTCTCTCGAGCCCTGCAGCCCCCTGCCTCCGCAGCAGCGTCACTCACCCTCACAGCTCTTCCCATCAGCCAGTGTCCGGTACCCGCTGGGGCAGGCACAGCGGTAGGAGCCCGGGGTATTCACGCAGGTGTGCATGCAGAGCCGGGGGCGTCCCTCCTGCCTGTAGAGTTCGCATTCATTCACATCTGGGGACAGAAGTGCCCAGTATGACCAGGAGCCCTGTGGTGGACATCCGCCAACCATGACCCAGGTTGGCTGTGCCACAGTTCCTGGAGGCGATGGCCACTGTGGCTAAGTGGCTGGGCCTGGGTGGCGGGGCTAGGCAAACCCTATTCCCAGCAGAATGCCCAGAAGAAGAACAAGCATGCTCCCCCTCCTCCGCAGCCAAGGGCCCAGAAAGCTGTGGGGAGGGCTGAGAGGTACATGGTAGATCCTAGCTGGGTTCCTCTGTCTGAGGCTGAAGACTAACAGGGGACCCTGTAGAGGCTGGCACATCAGGCGGACAGCCCAGACTACCAGCCTGCACCCAGCCCCACCTGAACTGGTCTCATCTCTGGGGTTAGAGGAAGAGGGTCTCATGTCTGCTGCTGTAAAATGAGGCAGTTCCACCAGCTGGGCAATTCTCCTGTCTGGGCCCACTTGGTTTGAGCTGTTGTTCTCAGAAGGCACTTTGGTGACCAGGAGAGGTTAGCTAAAGTTGGCTGGGTCCCTAAACCTAAGTGGAGGAGGGGGGCCAGGGAATGGAGTCCTGGAGCCCCGCACAGCGCAGGGGGCCGGCCTAGCCAGCCCTAAGACTCAAGCTCCTCTCTGCCACCGTCCCTGTGTCCCTGTGCCACTGCAGCCGGGATGGGGGGGGGGGGCTCCAGGCTCTTCTAGGTGGGTGTGCGTGGTTGGCACTGCACTGTGGCTGGGTTCCGAGATGGGGGCCAGCCTGGGCACCCCCGACTGCTTTCTCCACGATCTTGATTTCTTAGGATCGCCTCTGATGTCCATGTCTCAGCAACCGTGAGGGTGACGCTTCCCTAGAATGCAACGTGGGCCGGGCTTTCTGAGACTTTGCCCGCCACCCCCGCCCGCTCGCTGGGGCGCCGATAGCAGGAGGGAGGCGAGTGGGAGCCCTGTCCTCTCCTGGGTCCTCCCCTACCCCCCCCCCCCCCCCGGTAGAGCCCGGGGCCTACCCTGGCAGACGCTGTCGCCGGCCGCGGCGCCGCTCAGGTGGAACCCGGCCTCGCAGCTGCAGTGCTGCGTCCGCTCCACCTGCGCACAGCGCGGCGCGCGGCTGAAGGCGGAGTCGCCGGCTACGGTGTCGTCGGGGGCGGCTGCGGGGAGAAGACACCCTCAGTGCCCGGCCCTGGCGCCCGGCCGCGGGCCCGACCTCGGGCAGGGGCCCGGTGGAGAACAAGACGGGGGCGCAGGCCCCTTCTCAGAGCTTACTCTGGAGTAGGGAAGGAAAGACAAGTAAATCACCAGAAACCCGGGGTCGCTCAGGGCCGTCCAGAGGGGCAGGAGCAGGGGGAGCGCAGCCCCAGAGCACCTTGCAGGACCCCGCAGACCGCGCGACTGCCCCCAGCGGGGCCGCGGGCGTGTTCAGTCCACGTTTTCCCTTCAAAAGGCTTAAAAGTGATCCCTGGAACTTGAAACTATGGAATGAAGTGGGGGTGGAGGGTGGGGTGGGAAGGGGTATTTTTTGTTATTGTAATTTAAAAAAATATATTTATTTGAGAGAAAGAGCCCTACAGGAGGTGAGGGGCGTGGGAGAGTGAGAAGCCGACTCCCCTCTGAGCAAGTCGTCCCTTGCAGTGTTGGATCCCAGGACCCCGAGATCATGACTGAGTCAAAGTCAGACGCTTAACTGAGTGAGCCACCCAGGCGCCCCTATTGTAATTTTTATACTTTTCTAAAGTATCCAAGCCTTTTGTCTTTAAACCAGGAACATCAATTTTTTTTCAAAGATTTTATATATTTAGTTGAGAGAGAGAGCGAGCGAGCGTGTGCACACCAGTGAGGACAGGGGTCAAGGGACAAGCAGACTCCCTTCTGAACGCTGAGCTGGATGTGGGGCTTGAACCCAGGACCCTGAGATCATGACCTGAGCTAAAGTCAGAAGCGCAACTCACTGAGCCACCCAGGTGCCCTAGGAACATTAATTTTCTAATACGAAAAAGAAATTTCAAAGTTTTTAACGTATTTAGAGCTCTCATACGTTTAGGGGAGATGGTAAAGGAATTGGTGGCAAAAGTAATGATGCAGAAGAGGACACCCGAGGAGACACTGTGTGATTCCACCTAAGCAAGGTTCTCAGAGTAGCTAAATTCATAGAGCGGGAAAGCAGAATGGTTGTGGGGGCGGGAGGAGGCGGGGGAAGGAGGAAATGGGGAATTACTGTTTTAAGGGCAGAGTTTCAGTTTTGCAAGATGAAAAAGTGGAGGCGGACGGACGGTTGCACAACAGTGTAAATGTACTTAATGCCTCTGGCTTGTACCCTTAAAATGGTTAGAACGGTAAATTTTATGTTATGTATATTCCACTACAATGGCAGGGGTGATAAAGGTGAATGGATTTGAAAAAGGATTCCGAGAGAGGCTCCCCTTTCGAACTGGGCAGACCCGGGCAGAGCTGATGGGAAGGAAAGCTCCAGGCTGGGGGACCAGGACTTGGCCGGGTTGATCGTGGAGACCATGAGGACATCATCTGGCCTCACTGCACCTGCTCACTCCCTGTGCCCCTGGGGAGGTTTTTGTTGTGGGGATACTTGATATGTAAAGCGCCCCCTGGACCCGAGGAGCAGATGCCTAGGTCCTGACCCCAGAAACCCTGACACGGAGGGTTTGGAACGTTCAGGGTCCAGTACCAGCTCATTCGGGTTGAAGGAGGGCCCATGTCTTGTTCCTCTCTGCTTGTAGGTAGAAGGCGAGGCAGTGGAGCTGTCAAGAAGGCCACAGAGAGCAGCCCCCCTCACCAGGGGGTGGGGGGCGGCGGGGAGCTGCATTCTGAGAGAGCTCCCAGCAAGGCTGACTCAGCTGAACGGAACCAAGACAGTTCAGCAGCAGATCTCTGGGGGCAGCGGTGCAAACTGGCCTTGGGTTGGGGCTGGCGCAAGAAAGGCAAGTACTGACAGAGCCCCTATTCTCTGCATCCTGCTGTTAACCGCCCATCCCTCTTCCCACACGGAGATTACACAGAGAAATCCAGACAACCAGACAGGACACTCCAGGGTTTTCTGGCAAGGAAAGAGGACGCCTTTAGGATCTGACTTTTTTATATAGGAAGCACTAGTTACAGCATAGTGTGGGAACCTTCACAGATTACTTATCAGACTGTCTAGCCCTCTGCGAAACAGCCACTTTGTGCCCTCTAGACCTTCTGGCTAGGGCTGTATAGGGACTCAAGATGTAGATAATAAACTGACCACCAGGGGCGCCTGCGTGGCTCAGTCGGTTAACCATCAGTCCTTGGCCCAGGCCCTGATCTCAGGTTGGTAAGGTCGAGCCCTGCATCTCCCTCTGCCCGCTCATGCTCTCTCTCTCTCTCTCAAATAAATAACAATAAATAAATAAATAAATAAATAAATAAATAAATAAATAAAAATTAAAAAAAAATTTTTTTAAATAAGCTCACCACCAGTCAAGTGTCTAGTTGCACAGTTCTGCGGGTACTTGGGCTTGTATCAGTAACTACTGACTTTGCAGAGTGTGATGCGAGCGTTGGAAAGGAAGAGCCATTCTGCTGATCTGCAGAGAAGCTGCGGACCAAATGAAGGTGGAACAAGGAAGCCTCTCGGGCCGATTTACCAGTCTGGGGAGCTTCCACACTGGGAGGGGTCAGTCCCTCTACCTGCATTTTCTTCCATAAAAGCATCAAAACGCTGGTTACACAAAAGGGCCAAATTCCATCCCAGATAATCACCTCGGGGAACTGGAGGGATCAAGGGTCAAAAAGCCTTCTCTCCAGGTGCGGAACTGAGCTCCTGTCACATCTGCATTTGGTGACCCACGACCAGGGAGCTCCTCTCTCGGCAGCGGAACGTCCTCACCCAGCCCCACAGCAGCCACGTACCTGTCTGGGCCAGGTGCTGACAACGGCTCCCAGTCCTCCCTGGAGGACACATGCATTTGTACTGGTTGACTCCTTCTACACAGGTCCCCCCATTCTGACAAGGCTGGCTGGAGCATTCGCTGATGTCTAGGAAAAGAAATCATTTCCAGATACAAATAGGTGAGTTCTGATTCTAACCCAAACCGAAGCTGAGTTATCTTTCTTCACACGGCAGGATGACTTTGGTTTCTACTCACTTGCTTGGCCCTTGCCACTGCCCCAAGCCGCAAGAGCTGGGAGGGGGCTGAGGGCACTGAGCCGCCGTCCACCCACCACTCCGCAAGCCATGGAGCCTCTGGCACACACTGTGCTCTCTCCTGGAGCTCTGCCTGCAGGAGCTGGCCTGTCATCCAGCCATGCACCCCCGGAGGCCCCATTCCCTAATTTATAGGGTAGGCTGCCCCATGTGCCCACAATTTCTTTGAGTCAAACCAGACTGTCCCCCACAACTCTGCCCTTAGCAGCTGACACCCAGGAAGAGCACCTTTTTATTTTATTATTTTAAAGATTTTATTTATTTTTTTAGAGCACATCTGGGGGAGGGGCAGAGGGGGAGGAAGAGAGAGAATCCCCAAAAGACTCCACGCCCAGGGCAGAGCCCGATGTGGGGCTCGCTCCTAAGACCCTGAGGTCATGACTGGAGCTGAAATCAAGAGTTGGACCTGAACCAACTGAGCCACCCGGGCACTCCAGGAGGAACGCCTTTTGAATTAGAACCCAATTCAGGGGAGCTATAAGAAGGAGAGATGATGGTCCATCACAGTTTCCAGAGGAAGGGTAAACGAAGTCTCTCCAAGTTCCTACCCAGGAGCCCTCCCGTGCTCATTTCCTGTGTACCCAAGGAAGTCCTTCTTTGACTCTCGGACACTTCTTGAATGGTGGAAAAGGAAATAGTCCTTGCTCGTACACATGGCAGTCCTGTGGGAAAGCTATATATAGAAAGAGATTATATATTTTAAAAATTTAATAGGTTCCTCTCTGTGTGGTAGGATTCCAGGCAATTTTTCTTTATTTACACATTTTTGTACTCTTCTGTTTTTCTGCAACGGAGCTTTTCCACAATAAATTTTCTAATTAGAGAAAAAAATTTTTTTAAACCCTCAGGCCACATCTGCTTGTTATGAATCCTTAAGCTTTTTTTTTTTCCCCCCCCCAAGCCCAGCCTTAATGCACAGAGCACAGGCCCTTTCTTCCAAAGAGAGAATCCTGTTGGTTCACTGACTTGACCACAGCATCTCGGGAAAGGAAGCTGGAAACCTCTTCTTGCTGGCATAGGAGCATCCTTTCCTGCTGTATCTATCACGAGGAAGAAAGGTGCTTTGCTTCTGATGAGAACAGCAGCCTTGCTGTGGGTGGGTTGGCAGGGACTTCGGCGTCCTCAGCGCCGGGATGCTATATAGACTGTTGTATGGTTTCTGTTAGTCATGAAAGGACCCAGACCATCCAAATGCTGCTTATCCCTGGGGAAGGAGCCTTTTCAGCTTCTCAGTAACCTCAGCCTGGTTGTGCTCTCCCCATCTGTTCTGTTCTCAGATGACCGGTTTCCAGGAATGTGTCTGGAATGACACCGTACCCAAATGCCACAGAGCGTGGAATTTCTGTTTCTGCCCATTGTCCAGCCCCAGCATTGCTCACCTGCAGAGTCTGAGAGTGGGCAGACCACGAGGCCATGACATGGTGAGCCGAGAGCCAAAGAGGTTGAACACAAGTAGCTTTCAGTCTGGCCTCAGTGGGAGCCACACCATTGTCTCTCCCGTCTGGGCTTCCAGTGGAAGGGACTGGGCCTGGCTCTCTGGGGGCTGGGGGGTGGGTGGGAAGGGGGGTTTTGGGGGTAGTGTTACTTGCTCAACAGAGAAATGCACAGGTGCCCCAGGACCTTGGGCTCTGTCTCCCTGACTGGACCTTGTTGCCCAAGATTTTCATCTCTAGACAGGCTCCCCACAGACTCTTATCTCGGTGCGCTGTGAGAGGCAGCCGTTCCATGGCCTGACGTGCAGTCCTGGTGCCCCATCTGCGTCCTGACTGAAGTCCAGTTGTTACCCTCACATCTGTCCCAGGCTGTGCGATTTAGCTAAGTGCAGGGTAACTTCAGAGCTGTAAAGAGGGCGGAAGCTGAGGAGAGGCCGCCGAACTGAAATCCTGGCAAATGATTCTGTTTTAATCTGCTGTTCAGTGAGCGCTTACTGTCTCCCGGGAGCTGAGCTGCGTGTTTCACACGGACAATCTGCTTTTTTTCCCTTTTAGTTCTAATCCTTTCCTGCATTCTGTCATCTCGTTTCAGATTTTCCATTTCTCCAACCACCTCATCGCTGAGGCTTTCTAATTTTTATTTATGCTGTCCTTTCATAGTTTTTATCTTTTCCAAATTTCTTTCTGCTTGTTTGGAAATATTAAGTAATAGGTTTTCATCTGTTTCATGGTCATTTTCTGGCATTTCCTCATTGTCTGTAGACACTTTTTATTCTTTTTTTTTTTTTTCTTATAATTGTACGAGATTTGACAGAAGTCTGTTCCTCCCATTTAGGGGAAACAGGTTTTCCTCGATGGCCGGTCCAGCTTCCCAACGTGGTTGTTTTTAGTCTGGCTCAGGATTTCCCCGCATCAGCCCCCTTTGTGCTCCTCTTCTGCTTTCCCCTGGGCTGTCTCCTGCACTTGCACCAAATTTCTTCCCTGGGCTCCCTTTGGATCTTCCTCCCATTATAATCTCCTCAATACCGGACTTTGTCCTGGAAAGTCTCAAGAGATCCTATGGGCCAGGAGCACGCGCTCCAGCAACTGAGACTTCCTGTTGAAAAGCTGTGGCCTGTCCTTGAGAAAACTGGCCCAAGGAAAGCCAGAACTGGAGCAGATCCTATTAAGATGATTAGATTTCAAAGAAAAAGAAAAAAAAATCCTTTGGGCATCCAGGCAAAAAGACCGAGATCCTAATGATGACAACAGCAGGATCAGCCGTGACAGAAGACATGGAGACATATTTTACGTACTCAGGGAAAAAATATGTGAGCAGAGAGTTGGTGTCCAACCAAACTGGGGTCCGGTGGGGAGGTGGCCCATTTTCTGAAAGGGCAAGAACTCAGGTAATTGCTCCCAGTCCCTCTGGAGGAATAGGCTGGAGAGATGTCCATATGGGGACAGCAGTAGTCTCCCCGACGGCATCACAAGGAGGGCTTCCTGGCAGCGGTGTCTACCGCCATCTGACCAAACAAAACAAAAATCTCCCTTGGATCTGATCAAGGCTCTGGAGTTAGCTACCAGTTTATAAGAAATTCAGAGACCAGAAAGGTCTAAACTTGCAGTTATACAATAAGTAAGTACTGGGGACATGGTGTGCAGCATGGGGACTGTGGCTAACACTGATGTGTTGGTATCTAGGGAAGCTGTTAAGAGAGTAGATCCTCAGAGTTCTGGGGAAAATCCGTTTTCCTTCTTTTTCTTTTGGTACGTCTGTGTGAGAGGATGGACGTGAGCTAAACTTGGCCTAGTCATCATTTCACAATAAATGGAGGTTTGTGTCATTATGCTGCTCACTTTAAACTTAACACAGTGCTGGATGTCATTTACATGTCAGTGAAACTGGAGGAAAAAGAAAGAGATCAGAAGATCGCACTCAGTGACCCCTCAGGGATGTGGTTGGCAAAATCATGGCTGTGGGAAACAAACCATATTCTTCAATAAATAAAATGCAAAGGATTGAGGTGGGGTGGTGGGAGGAAGGAGGAGGAGGAGGAGACTGCATAGATTTTTATAAAAAAGGCATAAGAGACTGGCACTTGGATGGCTTAGTCCGTTAAGCCTCTGAGTCAATTTTGGCTCAGGTTGTGATTTCAGGGTTGTGGGATCAAGCCCTGAGTCTGGGTCTGTGTTGGGCATGGAACCTGCTTAAGAGTCTCTCTCTCCCTCTGCCCCTTCTCCCCTAATAGAAATAAAATAAAAAATTAAAAAAAAAAAAAAACACAAACTAGAGGCACATGGGTGACTCAGTTGGTTAAGTGTTTGCCTTCAGCTCAGGTCATAATCTCAGGGTCCTAGGATTGAAACCCAAATCGGGATCTCTGCTCAGTGGGAAGCCTGCTTCTTCCTCTCCTACTCCCCCTACTTGTGTTCCCTCTTCCGCCGTGTCTCTCTCTGTCAAACAAATAAATAAAATCTTTAAAAAAAAAAAACAAACCACAAACTTAAAAAAAATAAAATGGTGTAAAAGACATGTCAGCCAATTGTAAGTGTGACACTTGCTTGGATCCTGGTTTAATATTTTATTTATTTATTTGACACAGAAGAGAGAGAGATCACAAGTAGGCAGAGAGGCAGGCAGAGAGAGGAGGGAAGCAGGCTCCCCGTGAGCAGAGAGCCAGATGGGGGGCTCGATGCGGGGCTCGATCCCAGGACCCTGGGATCATGACCTGAGCCAAAGGCAGAGGCTTTAACCCACTGAGCCACCCAGGCACTGCCCTTGGATCCTGGTTTAACTGAAGTGTTAAAATCATGTGAGACAGTTGGAGGAATTTATACCCTGACTAGATATATAGATAATAAGGAATTTGCTATATTTGAGTATGTGAGGATCGTTATACTCCTCTACTTTTGTGCATTTGAAATTGTCCATAGTGAACAGTGTGTTAAGATTGCTTGTCTTGGGGGCGACTGGGTGGCTCAGTGGGTTAAGCCTCTGCCTTCGGCTTAGGTCATGTCTCAGGGGCCTGGGATCGAGCCCCGCATCAGGCTCTCTGCTCAGCAGGGAGTCTGCTTCCCTTCCTCCTCTCTCTGCCTGCCTCTCTGCCTGCTTGTGATCTCTGTCTGTCAAATAAATAAATAAAATCTTAAAAAAAAAAAAAAGATTGTTTGTCTTGGCATTATTTATGATTGCGAAAACCTGGACACAACAAAGGGATAGTTCAGTAAAATGTAGAATAGCCTTGGGGACACTCAGGTGGCTCAGTCAGTTAAGCATCTGTCTTCGGCTTAGGTCGTGAACTCAGGGTCCTGGGATCGAGTCCCAAATCGGGCTCCTTGTTCAGCAGGGAGCTTGCTTCTCTCTCTCTCTGTGCATTCTCTCCCTCTCTCTCTTCTCTCTCTCTAATAAATAAAATCTTTTTTTTTTAAGTGTAGAATAGCCCTTAGGAGCACGTGCTTCATAATCATTAAAGTTTATGCTTAAAAGAAAGCGTTAATGAAGATTTCCTTGTGGTAAGATCTATACACGGATGCCCAGAGAGAAGTCTGGAAGGAAATTCAATTTCTTAAACATAATCGCTCATGCATTCATTCGATCATTCAGCGAGTTAGCCAGCCAGTCGCGCAGTAACTACTAAGGGGCTAGCAGAGGAAGCTCTTTCTACTCAAATCCTTTTTTTCAAGTTCTCTGAGGAAGGACCTTGTAAGCAAAATGCCTTTTCGGAGCCCTCCATCCAGAGTCACAGCCCTGCTCTTCCAGTTTCCCGGGGTGCTCCTCCCGTCTCCCACGTCCTCCCTTCCCATCTGACTTCTCTGTGCCCTTCAGGTTGGGGCCACTTGTTTTCTATCTCTCCCCTCTCCTCACCGCTGCTCTTATGTGCATTTCAGTCCTGTCAGTAGGCCAGTAACTCCCAAGTGTGGGTGTCTCTCCTGTCCTCCCACTGTCCACCTGACTTCTCTGTTGGAAAAGGCAGTCTCAGGCCTGCAGTCTGAGGAGCCCCATTGGGCCGAAGAAGAATGAGCCTTGGGCCTGGACCGCTGCCTTGACATGGGGCCAAGAGCCCATGCCGCCTGTGCAGGGCTTACCCTCTCCTGGGGGAAGGGGCGGTCTCCTGTCCCTGATTCATGCTCTACGAGCTTTCTTCTGTTCTGCTCATGTGTGGATGTCAATAACCCTCAGCTTTCAATCTTTCAGCTCCATGAGAAGGGGCTGGAGTGTCCTTCCCTGCAGCACAAGGTGTCCCCCCACCCAGGAATTGCCCTGTGTCAGCTGCTGGCCTCCCTAACCGGCCCCCACTGCTGAGGGTGACCTTGCTCTGTCTCTTCCCTCCGTGAGCCGAGGGTTCCATCCAGTGTCTGACCATGCTGTGTTTTCCTGGGTAATGCCAGGACTAAGATGCCACGGGCAGAAGTGCCCAGAGTCCTCACTGGGACCAGTGACATGGTGTTCTGTTCGTTGCCCTCCATAGGTGGGATTAATGGGGCTCTGTTCCGATGTCCTACAGACGTTTTAACGTAACATGTCCAAAATGGAGTTCTGGTCAACCGCCCTCACACAGCTTGCTTGAAAACAAACCTACACTCATTGCTCAGTCTTCACGGGCTCTATAAATGACACCACGTACCCCAACATTCAAGCAGAGTCGGGGATCCCTGACTTCTCCTCCATGCATACGGCCCACGTGGGATGATGGTAAATTCCATCCGTTCTGTCTCTGGGTGTGCTTTCACTCTCCTCTGCCATCTCTCTCCGCTGGACTTCTGTAGCCCCTAAGTGGTTTCTCAGCTCCCTTCCTGTCCCCTCCAGCGCACTTTCCACACAGCAGCAACACACACGTCCAATTCCACACCTCTCTCCGTACACCTGTCTGTTGTGCTCCAGCTCCGATCCCGCCTCCCGCCCGGTCTCTGAGGCTGCATGAGCTGGCCTGTGTGTCTCCCCACCACTCCTTGGTCAGGCTCAGCTCGCACCTGCCCCAGCAGGAAGGCTCTATGCTTTCTCTTTTTGTTTCCGCAAGCATGCCAAATTCTCCCCTTCCTTAGGGCCTCTGCACATGTTACTCCCCTTCCTGGGACAGCGTCTTCCCCCTGTCATGCACCCCACCCCGCTCATCATGGGATGATGGACCCCGCAAGCCCTTCCACATCTCTGCATCCCATGACCGCCTCAGAGAGGCCCTCCCATGTTCCTGCCCCCACCATATACTTCTCAGCTCCTGCTTAGATCCCTTCAAGGCACGGATCCCAAACTCCTAATTTTTTACTTGCGCATTTGCCTGTCTGTTTTGCTTGTTTCCATCTTAGCAGGTGAGCCCCATGAGGTTGGGCGTGTCTCTTAGATTTGGCGTGAATCTCCAGCACCTGGCACAATCTTTTGTGCATAGCTGGTGCTCAATGAAAACTGGCTGAATGAATGAATAAAGGTCACAAAAAGAGGGGAGGAGGGGATGACTGCCAAAAACAAGTCTTTTTTCCCAGCATGGGAGTAAGGGAGAAAGTTATTTATTTCTCTCAAGTTTTTTCTTTGGTTACCAATGTTGTTAAAGGCCTGTGGCGATGGCTCTCCCAATGCAGAAAGCTTCAGCTCTTCAAAACATGCCCTTCAAAGAAAGAAAGGCGAAGAGGGAAATAATCCAGGGAGCCAAATGGCTGCTTTCCATTTTGGAGCTCTGGAGCCTACCTCTGCCCACAGGGCTTTCTAATGGCAGGATTATGTGAAACTTCCTTTTATGCCAAGTTGGGTTCATCACCTTCTTTCTGAGCAGCTGGCTGGGGATGGGGTGAGGGGCTGAATTGCTGCTAGAGCTTTCACTGGCACTGACATTTGGGGTCTTGAAACAAATCCCCTGTGATTAAGAAGATTCTTTTCCCTCTGTGGTCACGACACAATGACCACAAGACGGCGGATATGGAAAATGAAGCGGAGGCATGCATAGCTAAGATTCTAGGCCTCTCTGAGATGTGTATGCATGTGCGTGAGTGTGCGTGTGCATGTGTGTGTGTGTAGGTCACTGGATTGTTGAACCCCAGCTCATGTCCTGCCCACACTGCTAACACTGGAGGTCACCTTACAGGAGGTCACCCCGTAGCACATGGAAGCTCTCTTTCTCCCTCCTGACAGGTTTGGGTGGCATCCCTTTGAGGCTCTTACTGGAGATAGCATCCAGTAGTTGAGTAAATCCCTGCTGGGGACAGAGGTGTCCACACAGGCACCATCCACGAACCTGGGGAGAGGTCCTATGCTCGTATCTGTTTGAGCCCACCTCAGGGTGAACTCTCATGCTTTGTTTACACTTAAACAGATGACAAATACCTATCTGAGCTCTCCTTGTTCCCTGAGCCCATCTCTCCTGGAGTTTAGATAGTGAATCTGGTCCCAGTGAAAGTCCAGGGTGGGCTGCACCAAGCAGTCCTCAGGCAGGGGGGTCAGGGAAGAAGGACACAGGGCTAAGAAGGAGGCCGAGGGGGAGAGGAAAAAAGAACAAATGCAAATGTGGAAGGAGGTGGTAAGTTCAGGGGCGAGAGTCAGGAAGTGCACCACGTTGGACAATGAGGAAGGCTAGGAGACTTGCTGGTTGCACTTGGCCTTGGTCCTCCGGGAAAAGTCTGCTCTCCACATCTCAGGAAAGGAGACTGCCCAGTGGGGCTGGGTGTCCTGATCTTCAAGCTAAGCTGGCCCTCCCAAAATGTCCATGGGGGTGGAGGTGAGAGTGTGCAGGTCAGTGATCTGGCCGGGGTGGACACAGGCTCAGTCGGGCCACAGCCCTACTCTTGGCTTGCTGCAGGTTCGCATTCTGATTGGTGAGGGCCCAAAGTGCATCAGGGCTTCAAAATTTTCAATATCTTCTCCTTCTGGCAGTGCCAAGAACCAGCAGAGGGGTGTTTCTCCAGAATTAGTTAACGTCAGAATCGCATTGAAAATATAGATTGCCAAAGTCTCACCTACAGAGATCTCACCCAACACAATAGGTCTTTTGAGGCCTAAGTGCCTGCATTTTACAAGCTTTCTCGGTGACTCTGGAGGACCCAAAAATTGGAAAACCACGGCACACAAATCACGATGGGGTAGGACCCTCTTTTCCATGGAGGGGTCCTGCGGCGGGGAGACAAGGCGCCAACAGACACCTAATGCACGCATGAATAGACACCTAAGGCATGCCTGCTCCCGAGGGAGGCTGGCCCAGGATCCTCTGGGGGTGGGGGGCGTCCTAGTGAGCTGCTCAGATGGAGCTGGGCTGCGGGGAGCCTTTTGGGTTCCTAGCCTTATCAAGCCCCTATGCGTTCCTTTAATCAAGCCATTCCTTGTGACTACGTTCCCTAGCGTCTGATGTTTCTTACTCATTTACCTAAAAAGGCATTCTTTCAGCTCTCTCCTCTGATGAACTCATGTTTTCACTGAAACCACATCATGCTCACTGTAAATGCCTATCACGACTGAGGACAGACTACATGGACAATACCCGAGCAAGACAGAAAACAGCACACGGGCAACACGTGTTTGTGTGCACAGCACTGCTGGGGGAAGGGGCTGGGGCAGCCCGGCTGAAGAGCAGCGCGGCAGTGCTCGATTCAGAGGAAGTGAGCATGTGGCCAGCTGCCCTCAACTCCAAACCCAGAGAGACAGCCCCGGTGACAAAGAGGGGAGAGCAGAAGACCTTGCTGGCGCCGTTTATGGTGGTGGGAGTTGGCTGCCATCTGGGCAGCCGTGATCTGGGGCGTGGCCAAGTAGGCTGCAGGGGGCACCCCAGAAAGGATGATGCAGCCATCCGAGCACCTGAGAGCTGTGAGAAAGAAATCAACTGGGGTCCGTAACTCAATCTGTAATTTAAAAAATACAGACACCCAAAGCAATGACCATGAAATGCCATTGTGTTCCCACCTCGGCTGCCATAGCTTGTCCACCTGTAAGGTGATTAGCTTGGATGGAGGCTTTTCAGGGTCAAGGGTAAATCCAGATACTGGCATTTCCCCTGGCGTGCTTGCCAGCTACGCGGCTTCTATTTCTCTGCTGGTTCGCAGCTAGGTCTGAGAGCTGGTTATCGGCAATCAACCTTCAAACCTTTGTTTTTCCCAGGAGATGGGGAATGGAGGTCTAAATCCATGAATGTGGCTCTGGCTGCTGGGTCTCCACATGTCAAGCCACACAGTCTGTCTTTAGAGACGACAGGGGGCAGAAGGAGAGGGAGAGAGAGAATCTTAAGCAGGCCCCATGCTCAGTGTGGAGCCCAATGTAGGGCTTAATCTCACAACCCTGAATATCTTGACCTGAGCCAGAATCAAGAGTTGAACGCTTAACTGACTGAGCCACCCAGGCGCCCCAGATGATATATTTTCTAACGTTCCGTTATGTTTCCAAGTTCTTTATGCTCTCAAATCCTCTCTACGCCACTCTTGACAACATGCTTATTTACGTAACATTTGCATTTCCCTTTCAATTCTTGGGCTAAAATCATGAACATTCTGCCCCAGCAGGCCATCCTGTGAGCCCTGCTCTGAACATGACCGGCATCCATGACTTTCTGACCACAGACTTTTGACAAGCCTCTTTTGGTAGAGAATGCTAAGTCTGATTTTCCTCCACATCAAGAAAGCACAGTTGTTGAACCAAGCACAGACAGAAGAGAAACCTTTTCATGTCTACTCCCCATCCCCGAGGTCTCTCCTGGATCCTGTCTACACCAAGTTCCAGAGCAGACACAAAAGACACCCGGGAATGTCTTGAACCCTACAGGCCATCAGTGCTCTTGCAAACTACCGCCCCAGAACATCAGGAAGATCATATCACCAGTATCCGGAGGGAGGTGTGTAGGAGCACAGACTCTGGGGTCAGAATGTCTGGGAGTGAATCAGCTTAGCCTGCTCCCCCTGCTGGATGCTCCTCCACCTCTCCATGCCTCGATTTCCCCACATGCAAAACAAGACGAAATTGATGAGAGGGTTTGGCAGAGACCATGCAGGCCGGTCCAGGCCTGGCCCGGAGGTGAGTCAGCGGACATGTGGGCCACTATTCCGCAGTCGAGGAATGGCGGAGGAATCAAGCAGAACATGTCCTGTGGAATGACCCTTTTTATCCAGCAGAGAAGGAGGGTCTGTACCTCTACAGTGGGGCTGTTCCCCCCTCCAGGTGCCGTTGGGAAGACACACCATGCTGCTGGGCCCAACCAGCCGGAACCCAGGGTTGCAGGTAAAATGGACTTCATGATCCACCAAGTACTTGCTTCCAAACTTTCTGCCGTCTGGGGGGGCATTCAGAGCAGGGCAGGACACTGCAAGGACAAAACAAAGGACCATGGTCACTTAACATCTCTCTCAGTTCCAAGGCTTCTCATGTGTATGTGCTTCTGTGATGAGTGCCTTTTCCAGGCTGTGCACAGGGCTGGACACTTTTTTTTTTTTTTTAAGATTTCATTTATTTATTTGACACAGAGAGAGAGATTGAAAGAGAGGCAGTGAGAGCGGGAACACAAGCAAGGGGATGGGGAGAGGAAGAAGCAGGTTTCCCACAGAGCAGGGAGCCCAACCCGGGGTTGACCCCAGGACCCCAGGATCATGACCTGAGCCAAAGGCAGATGCTTAACAACTGAGCCACCCAGGAGCCCCAGGGCTGGACATTTTTAATGCTATGACTCACTGAATCCTCAAAGCACTCGTGGGCATGGGTGATACGTGCCCACTAGTGCAAGCAGAGCTGGCGTCTCAAGAGACACCGAGGGTTGGGTGCAGGGCCTGGCAGTGTGGAAGGGTCAGAGTTGGGACACCCGCCCCCCACCCCAGTTGCAGCTGGCCCACCCACTCTTGCCTCCCAGGAGCTCTAGCCCTCCTGGGTTTCTTAGGCCTTCTGAACAGGCCGGGGTCAGGCCCACCTCTAGGCCTTGGCTAATGCTCTTTTCTTGGCCTGGAATATTCTTTCCCCAGAACGTCCTCTCTCTGGCTCCTTCTCACTCTTCAGGTCTCAACTCGATTGCTACCACCTCCCAGAGTGTTCTCTGGCCCCCTCACTTATCTAAAACCTCCTCAGGCCGTCTCTATCCCCTTGAACCTTGCTTTCTTCTTAGCATATGTAATTATGGGAGTCGTCTTCTCGACGTATTTGTTTCCACACTTGTTGTCAGTGTTCTCCCTCCAAAGGCAGCGCAAGAAGGTAGGGACCTCACGTGGCTTTGCATCCCTGATGAGGCCCTAGCACCAGCCCTGAGCCTGACACACAGTGAGTGGCTGATAAATAATTCTTGAACAAATGAACGAATGAAACATTTCTTTATTGAGCAGCTTACCATGTGCCAGGCAGTAGATTAGGTGCTTGGGATAGTGAACAAAACAGCAAAACTCAGCTCTCAGGAAGCCCCCTTCTAACAGGGGTGCCCACCAATGACGAAGATTCTCCATAAGCAGATGGCAGAGTGTGCTAAGAGGTGGTAAGTGTCATACAGAAGATACGGTAGGGAGTAGTGTTGGGGACGCCAGGGGAGGGGGCCCATTTTGAATGTGGTGGTCAGGGTAGGCTTCATGGGGGCAGAGTTGAAGAAATGAAGGCATAAGCCTGCAGATATCTGGAAAGGGCAGAGGGAGCAAGCTGGTGCAAAGGCCCTGTGGTAGGAGTGTGCTGGCAGGTCTGAGGAATATCAAGGGCAACACAATGGCTGCAGTAGAGACTAGCTGGAAAGCAGTTGGGGATGAAGTCAGAGAGGCATCAGGGAGCCCGCAAGGGTGTGAGCCAGGGCAGGAAATGGCCAACTTCCATGGGAACGGCAGCAGCGGGCTGCAGCCTGAGCGTGAAGTGTCAGGTGTAAGGCAGGAAGAAGAGGAGGCAGAAGCCGGAGATGAAGGTAGTGTGGACCAGGGCGGGAGCTGGGAACAGAGATGGGGTGAGGGGGAGGCTGAAACACTGGCTGTGCCACAAAGGCAGAAACGAGTGGATTTCCTGAAGGCATGCCGCTGGCTGCGGGGAGACAGAGGGCCTCCCCACTCCTCCTCTCCCTGCGGCGGGCTGCCTCCCACAACCAGCATTCGTTGTGTCAAAGTCCCAAAGGTGGGACAGCTTGGATTTGGATCTTGTTTAGTTGGCAATTCAGAGCCACTTCTAAAATGCCTTTTTGGTTTTTTTGTTTAAGATTTTATTTATTTATTTATTTGAGAAAGAGAGAGAGCACAAGTGAGAGAGAGCCCACGAATGGGTGGTCAGGAGTGAGGGGAGTTGGGGTGAGAGGAGCGGCAGAGGCAGAGGGAGAAGAAGGCTCTCCCCTGAGCAGGGAGCCTGATGCGGGGCTCGATCCCAGGACCCTGAGATCATGACCTGAGCCAAAGGCAGACGCTTAACCGACTGAGCCACCCAGGTGCCCCTACAATGCTTTAAGGTTAAGTTCCAAGTGTCATTTTGAAAATGCTCTTGGGTTTTAGACTGCTGGGAAAGAGGTGACGGTTGCAGCGAGCTGCAGTGAGTGACGGGAGAATCACTCACCGTCGACCATGAGGGGACCGTCTGATCACCAGACGGTGATCAGGAGGCACCCTGGACCCTGACGGGCTACCCCTGTCCCAGGCAGGCTGGCCTGTGCGGATGGGCATGAGCTGGCCCCTCCGAGGACTCGCAGTGCCCTCTGGTTACCAGGGGACCACTGCCACACCCCTTTCCTTTAGTAAACCTGCAACAGGGCACGCAGTGATAAACACTCTGTGAGATGGAAGCGACTGAGCTCACGTCCCCGTGCGGGCCTTCTCCCAGGCTGCGGCCTCAGTCCCTGCAAATAGCTTCATAGCTCTTTTCCAATAGCAACTACTTTATTGTGCAGAAAGGGATTTCGGATGCTCAGGGTGGCGGGGGTGGGGGAGGCGCTACAGGGAGGGGGTAGTGTCTCTCTGGGGAATGAAAAATCTTTAAAATCTTCCAAAAAGAAATTCTACCTGCTGGAGCAACTCACAGGTGAATCATAACCTGAGTAAAGGCAACAGCACTGGGCACACAGTAGGTGCTCAGTATATGTTAGTGGAGTTAACAAATGGGTACAGACTGATGAAAAATCAGTTTGCAGTCACTTCTCAGGTGGGAGCAATGGGCCTCTGTCCAGTGAAAGGATGTGTCCTTTGGCTGGTTCACAAGGAGCAGGACGTGGTGAGGCTCCAGGGTAGAAGCTCCCTCACCTTCTGGAATGAGGTTACTGTGTAAGGCACGAGCTCAGCAGTGAAGCGATCCTAGAGATTCGGGAACATGGAGGGAATGAGACTGCCGGGGTAAAGCCCTGACGCTGATCGGGTGTGATTTTCCCTAGAGAGAAAGGCTGGGAAAATAGGAGGGCGATTCCCAGAAGCCAGAAAGAGGAAGGCCAAGAATTCTCCAGAACTAGAAAGTATTCTTTCTGGCTCCCTGCATATGCCCTTTAAAAAAAAAAAAGAAAAAAAAAAAGTGAAAGATCATTTGCCTACAACCTGCAAGCTTCTGGCTACTCTGGGTATAGGCCCAGCACCCCCAGCCCCGAACCTGCAGTGGAAACCCTGACAGCTGCTCGCCTCCATGTCCAGCCCAGGGGAGAGGCAGCAGCACTGTGGCAATATCTAAAAAGAGAATTGGCCATTAAAAAAAATCTCATATGGTTCAGGGAAGAAAGACCCTGAATCTGACACTGAGAGGATCAGTAATGTCACAACAGCTACCTGTCTGTCTGTTCCAGCAGACAGAGGTCTCTAACACAGGAGGGGCGGTTTTATGAAGGATCTCTTGCAAGTTCTTCTTGGAAGCTTCCAGGGACCCTAGGAGCTGTGATCCTGAAAAAGCAGAAAGGCTCCATGCATTTGAGCCTCTAGCAGGAACAAAAAAAAAATGCAAATCTAATACCTGGTGCTGCTAACTCAACTTCTCTTGGCCTCAGTTTCTGCATCTGTAGCATAAAGGAAGGATATCCTGCCTGCCTCTTGGAATCTGGCTGCCATGAACCGCCCTGCAGGCCAGGGCCTCAGGTTGCCTTGGAAAGTGTGAGGACACTGGTGGGTCAGCCTAGCTCTGCACCGGGGGAGCCAAGGAAAACAGCAGCCGCCAGCTTAGTGCTGGTGAGACTCCAGATCTGCTACCAGATCCCGAAGGGGTAGGAAATCCACTGTCTTCTCCAGAAAACTTCATCTCACACCACAAACACCACAAGGAGGGCCCTTGATAGATGTGTCTGAAGTGAGTATAGGACATCAGATATTCCCTAGGTTGTCCCCCTGACCCCTGTGACCCTGAGGAGAAGCCACCTGGAGGCCAGGTGGAAGAATCTAGTCACCCGTGCAATGGCCCCATGGTGAAAGCTGTGACTGGGACCACCAGGGAAATGCCCTCTGTCTCTCAGAGTCCTACCCTCTGGGAGGGAGTCTAGGGACCCACAGGAACCTCAACGAATGGGAACTGGCCTGAGCAGCAACCAGTCTACCCACCACCACCACCAGTCGGGGGGCTCACGTCAGAGGACTGTCATGCCTGAGAAACTGACGCCAATGTTGTTTCATGGGCTGTGGCAGGCGTGCCCCACTGGTGCGGGACGTTGGTGGAGGGCAGGTCATGTGTGTGTTTGGGGAGGGAACTCTCTGTGCTTTCCATTCAGTTCTGCTGGGAATTTTAAAATGCTGAAAAAAATAGTCTATGAACTTTAAAAAAAAAAAAAAAAAAGGATGCCTGGGTGGCTCAGTCGGTTAAGCGTCTGCCTTTGGCTCTCAGGTCATGATCTCAGGGTCGTGGGATCAAGTCCCGCATCAGGCTCCCTGCTCAGTGGGGAGCCTGCTTCTCCCTCTGCCTCTGCCTCTTCCCCTGCTTGTGCTCTCACTCTGACAAATCAATAAAATCTTTAAAAAAAAAAAAAAAAGGAACCAACCCAAGTCCACCTGGGTGGGGACAGGGAAGGGGAAAGCCGCTCAGGCTCCAGGAACCGTGGCTCTCGACAGTTCTGTAAGGACATGTGGAGGAATGTTATCAAGCCTAGAACAAACAGGTCTGAGAGGAACTGGGTGACAGTCAGATGGGGGAGAGGAGAACCAGCAGATGCTCTTTACGTCCTCCCCCCATGCTCCTGACCAGCCGGGATGGACAAGTGTCTCCGCCCACCACCACGGGAGGCCAGGCAGGGGAAGGCCTGGGGGTCTACTCCGGGACAGGGGCAGGTGTGGGCGGGGGTGGAGGGGTTGGGGAGAGAACCCACAGGGAAAGGACCTGCATGCCCAGCAGCCCCAGCAGCATCAATGCAGGGACCCACCTGGGGGGGAGTCCGGGCCCGCTCTGGCCACCGAGTGGTGCAGCGCCGCCAGCTGGCTCTTCATGCTGCGGAAGCCCTCGGCGAAGCGGGTCTCCTGCCCCTTCAGCACCTGCTGCAGCTGGCGGATGGCCGTGAGGAGCTGCTGTTTGTTGAGACAGTTCTGGGGAGAGAAAGGGTCAGCACCGCCACCGTTGTGGCTGCTCTCAGCTCCCGGCAGCCACCCAGGCCCCTGGGCCCCCGATGGCCCCCGCAGCCTCACCAGGCACCCCGACACCCGGGGCTGAGTCAGGTCACCGGAACAACGCTCCCCCGGAGCCCACAGATCACGGCGCCAGCTCGCCTCCCAACAAAAACAAAACTCCTGCTTTTCAGAGTCAAGGGCAGAACCCACGATTCTGAGCCACTGGGTGATTCAGCAGTTCATTCCACCCACAGTGACTTATCATCAGTCTGTTCCTTCAAAAGACTCCCTCATTCTTCGCTGGGAATCTGTGCTCTGAGATCTGGGCTTGGTGACCTCGTTCCTTCTTTTTCTCTTGGACATTGTTAAAAACAGCTGGATGATAAAGCATATAAAACGGAGAAACAGGAAGGCTCCATGCTTCCTGTACTTTTAAAAATGGAACAAGGCAAAGATGCAAGAACCTCGGTAAAGGTAAAGAAGCGTTCGGTGACAGTCAACGCCCCGTTCCGACCGTCTGGAAAAAGCTTTAAAACCAGAACAAGGTGGGGCACCTGAGTGTCTCAGTGGGTTGAGTGTCTGCCTTCGGCTCAGGTCATGATCCCAGCGTCCTGGGATGAGCCCCGCATCGGGCTCCCTGCTGGGCGGGAAGCCTGCTTCCCCCTCTCCCTCTGCCTGCCGCTCCCCCTGCTTATGCTCTCTCTCTCACTCTCTCTCTCTCTCTGTGTCAAATAAATAAATGAAGTCTTTGGGGGGAAAAAAGAAAAAATTAAATTATCATGCTTATCATGATAAAGACTACCTCACTTAAAGGAACACCCAGCATCACACTTAGTGATAAATATCTCCAGCTTTCCGGTCTCAATTACCTTTAGGAGCCAGGACTTGAAAAGGAGTAAAGAACGGGGTGAACACAGTAGGCCCTTGGCCTTGGTTGGGGAGGGGGAGTCCCCTGGGGCCCGTGCATTACCTCGGCAGAGCCTTGCCTAACCTGACGCCCATCACCTGCACAGAACGAAGGAGAACATCAAGAAGTTAATGAGGGCAGTCTGCGACAGGCTTATGGATCATTTTTAATTTTCTTTTTTATACCCCATTTTTTTTTCTATGAGTCCTGGTTTTTATCGTGTGTTTTTTTTTTTTTAAGATTTTATTTATTTATTTCAAAGACAAAGATCACAAGTCAGACAGAGATCACAAGTAGGCAGAGAGGCAGGCAGAGAGAGAGGAGGAAGCAGGCTTTCCGCAGAGCAGAGAGCCCGATGCGGGGCTCAATCCCAGGACCCCAAGATCATGACCCCAGCTGAAGGCAGAGACCTTAACCCACTGAGCCATCCAGGCGCCCCAGTTTTTATCATTTTAAAAAATTTTTCTAAAAGGCAGCAGGGTGGCTGGGAGTCACATGGCCGCCGCAGCCTCTGGAGGCTTCCAGGCTCGCCAGTGGGGCACTGCCGCCGCGGTCTCCCAGGGAGGCTGCCAGGCCGCTGCTGCACCTTGGGGATTTCACCAAACGGATGACTCACTGCCCTGATTCAATGGATGCTTTTGACACAGCTGAATCCCCAGTTGCCCCTGGACTCGTTAATCCATGGGGACTCCTTGGCCTCCACCCTACCAGGGCCTGACTGGGCCTAGCCCCAAATGTAACTGCTGGGAAGAGAAGTTTTCTTTGTTTTCCTTCTTTCTCCCCCATTGTGGTCCTTCCCATGCAGGTTTGGGGGTGCCGGGGCAGCGACCTCCTGCCATCTATCCTCTACCGGCCCACCCAGACCTGATTCCCCACATCCACATCCCCTCCCTTAAAGAGGAAAAAAGAAGAAGCTGCTTATACACTTGATCTTAGCCAAAAGGCTGAGATGTGATGAGAAGTGTTTTTTCATAGATGGTTTTGTGACTTGTGTGTAATTTACATTTGTGAGTTCATCACAGTTTACAAAGCTAAGTCTGCTTCAAAGACTACTGCTGGCTGGGAGCAACCCTGTGAGGGCCTGGGGCGGTCTCTCTTTCACAGATGAAAATGTACAGGCTGAAAGTCGAGCGACATTCCCTACCTCACGCCACTTAAGAGTGATAGAGCCGAAATGGGAACCCTAGTGACTTCCATCCCAGAGTCACCAACCCAACCCCCAAACCCCAGTGGGGCTGTAGGGGCCCCAGTGGACTGTCTTAAGCCCTGTCTCATTTGTTCTTCACACATCCCTCTGTGGTGAATGCTCTCACTGATTAATTTGTACTAGCAATTGATAACGGTATGACCCAAGCAAAATATCCCTCAGGCTCAGACTTCGGACTCTTGTGCAAGTGGCAGGTGAGGGAGCATGGCAGTGGGGGCAGGCTGTGGGGAGGGAGTGGAGGACACATCTCTGACCACATTCAGCCAGTCCAGCAGCTGCCTCCCTTTCGTATAAGGTGGCCAGGGCTCTGACAGCTGGGAGTGGGTTCCCTGGGCCACAGTTGCCCTGGGGGACACAGAAGGGCTACATTTTGAAGTGCGGGCTAGGAGACCAGTGCCAAGACCTCTGCTAGGAGCCCAGGGGTGGTGCCATGGGGCTCCAGTAAGTAGAGAAAGAAGGTCAGAGTATGTAGAGGGAAAGAGGCCTAGGTTCCACTTGGCCGCTGAGCAGCCAAGTGTGTCCAACTAGCTCCTAGGCCCAGGCACAGCCATCCTCTGCTTCTAGTGACCCTTTCCCGAGCCCTTCCCAGCCCCCACAGTGGACAATAGGCGCCAACCTCCCAGGGCTCATTACAGGTGAGTTGTGCTTACCCGGCCGGCCACAATGGAAAAACCTTCAAGACCAAGCACAGTAGGGCAGCATCCCAGCTAGGGAGGGCAAAGGCAGGGTTTCAGGCAGACTTGCTGAGGCAAGATCTCAAAAGCCTGGCCCATCCCTGCCTGTAATCTCACAGGGGTGAGGCTCACAGGATTCAGTAGGTGTAAGAAAGAACTTTGTGAGCCCAGAAATAAACCCATGCACTTGTGGTCAATTAATTTTATGATAAAGAAGGTAAGAACACACAATGGGGAAACAACAGCATCTTCAATAAGTGGTGTCTGGAGAACGGGACAGCCACGTGTGAAAGGACGGAACTAGACCTCTATCTTATAGCAAACACAAACACTAACTGAAACTGGATGAAAGACTTGAACATAAGACCTGAAACCCCCAAACTCTTAGAAGTCAACATAGGGGATAAGCTTCTTGACATCATTCCTGGCAATGATTTTTTGAACTTAACGCCCAAAGCAAAGGCAAAAAAAAGGCAAAAATAAACAAGCAGGACTACATCAAACTAAAAAACGTTAGCATAGCAAAGAAACCCATCAACAAGATGAAAAGGTAACCTAGAGAATGGGAGAAAAAAAATTTTCACATCATCTATCTGATGAGAGGTTAATATCCAAAATATGTAAAGAACTCATTTAATTCGATAGCAAAAAAAATCTAATTAAAAAATGGACAGAGGAACTGAATAGACATTTTTCCAAAGAAGACATCTGGATGGCCAAGAGGTACATGAAAAGATGCTCAACATCACTCATCTTCAGGGACACGCAAATCAAAACCACAGTAAGATATCACCTCACACCTGCCGAAGGGCTAGTATCAAAAGGACAAGAAAGAACAAGTATTGGCGAGGATGTGGAGAAAAGGGAACCCTCGTGCACTGTTGGTGGGAATGCAAATTGGTGCAGCCACTGTGGAAAACAGTATGGAGGGTCTTCAAGAAATTAAAAATGGAACTACCACATCACGCAGCGATTCTATGTCTGGGGATATATTCAAAGGAAACAAAATCACTCTCTTGGAAAGACATCTGGAGCCCCGTGTTTGTTGTAGCATTATTCACACTAGTCAAGATATGGAAGCAACCTCAGTGCACACCAATGGATGAAAGGATTAAAAAAAAAAGTGGTATATATAAACAATGGAATATTATTCAGCGATAGAAAAGAAGAAAATCTTACTATCTGAGACTAGCTACGGCTAGACCTTGAGGGCATGATACTAAGTGAAATAAGTCAGACAAAGACAAATGCTATATGCACTCACTTATATGTGAAATCTAAAATACCAAACTCACAGATCACAGCAAACGGACAGGTGGTTGCCTGAGTTGAGGGGTTCGGGGGTGGAGGAAATGCATGGAGGGGGTCAGAAGGAATAAACCTCCGGTTATAAGGTAAATCAGTTCTGGAATGTAATGTACAACATAGTGACTATAGTTAGCTGTACTGTATTGTATTTTTGAAAGTTGCTGAGAGAGTAGATCTTCAAAGATCTCCTCACAAGAGAAAAACAACCTGTAACAATGTAAGGTGATGTTAATGTACTGTGGTGATTATTTCACAGCACAGATACATAAATCAATATATGTCAATATATCGTCGATTGATATAGATGTCAATCATAGCTCAATAAAACTAGAAAAAAATAAAAGAAATAAAGTTCCCAAGAATTAAAAGAGAGAGAGAAAAAGAGATCCTTCTGCTCTTGGCAAGCCAGGGTGCCAGAGTCAGGGCGAGGGAGGGTGCCAAGGAACAGAGAGAATTCTGGCCTTTTGATATGAGGTTTGCTGGGTCTGTGTGGTGGTTGCTACTAACATGGGAGTTCCTTATTCCCAAAGTGCTAGAAATGGATACTTTGAGACCCACGCTCAGGATCCGTCACCTGGAGTGGGACTTGGGCACAGGCTATAACTGGGTTCATCTGCAGAGTGGGGTGCAGTACAGAACCCTCACAGACCGAGTCCTCGAGAGGTCTGCATTGTGGGAACAAAAGAGGTCATTGGAAGGGACTGAGAAGCTACGTGCTTCCCCTTTCCAAACCGAGAAACCTTTATCCTTTTGCTCGATCATAAAAATAAGACACGCTCCCTGCCACACGGTTCAAATCCTGAAAACACACCAAAACAAAGAACAAGTCCCATACTCAAATTGCTAACTTTTGGGTTTTTTTTAAAACTGTTGGATCAAACACGCACATACACATACCAGCCTCATCTCATGAACCCTGGACCACAGAACGAGGGTTCTAGATCAGCTCTTCCTTCTCCCCACCAGGGCGTGGCCTTGTTTCCATGCCAACAAGCACAGTAACTCATAGGACCCAGGGCCTCCATTCCACTTCTGACCCCTGTGCTCTTCCCAGTCTGGGGGAAGGGACTCCATTTGTCACCCCTACCCCATCCTGCTCTGGGCCACCAGAAGCAGCGGCATGGGAAACAAGTCATTTCCTCTTTGTCCATGTAGCCCTTGGTAAGGCTGATCCGAGAGGACCCACAAGGGCCTCCGGGGCTGGGGGGGACAGGAAGCAGGCCCCACCTTCCATATCACCCACCTGTACTGAAGCCTGGTCCTCCCACCGCAACGGCTGGCTTGGGGCAGCCCCTGCCCGTCTCAAGGTCTCAGACCCCAACCGTAACAACCACCACAGGCTCCGTGTGCCCTTTCACAGCCAACCTCCCATTCGGTGGGAAAGCTCACCAAAGCCACGCCTGGGCAAAGGTCAAATCCAGATGGGGCTAGTGAGGTCGCCATGCTAGGAAGGAAGGGTGAAACCCAGAGGCTGACAAAGTTGCCACATCACGGCCCCAACTTTCAAAGGCCTCTTCCAGGGCCCCTCGGGGTGGGGGGCCTCATTTTTAATATTTTTCTTGAAGAGATCCCCTCAACTGGCGTTAAGTTTCCATCCCTTCAAAATCTGGCTCCACGCCTGGCTTATGCCTTTGACAATAAATAACAAAAAATAGTTTCCATTTCTTTGGGTTAATAACCTTCTTTGAAATGGAACCAAGAAGAGACATGCAGTGAAACTCTTCAACCTTTGAGAAGAAAAGACCAGGATTTACGGCGTGTGAGATCAAACCCTTCGAAGGGGCGGGCACTTCACATCACTCAAGGCCCATGGCAATATTTGCAGAGAAGGTGTGAGCCAGTGAAGGAGGTACCAACTGAAGTCACCCCACCTAGACCTTCCCAAGCTGGGGTGGAGGTGGCATAGATGATTCTGAAGCACACGGGCCAGTGCTGAGAGCTGGGAGGGTGGAGGCATTGGTCCAAAGGCTCTTGGAAGTAACACAGTCACAAAATTATGCTCCACACATCCTGCCGCCCCAGGGAAATCTTGCCCACCTTCCCCCCAACCCATTCTCTCATAATATTGACTCCAGAGGATCTAATGGACACTCCTCAGAGCTCACGACTCTCCCTTTCTCGGAGACTACCTAATGCCCTGGTAGAGGTTGCCTTCAGAGCCATTGTAGACCTCAGGACCTTACCTGCCAGGATAGACACAGATGAAGACATTATGCACCCCTTGCCCCAGCTCACTCTGTCACCATGACGGAACCCAGTAGGCCTGACCCCTGCCACTGCACGCAGGCCTTCCAGCTACATGGGTTCAATTTATAAATGAAAGTGAAGACCCAGATTTGGCTCTCAAGGCACCTGAGGGCACGGGCGAAACTCCAGAGTGTGCATGGTGGGGGAGTGGAGGTCCTTGAGGCTTTTGTTCTCATGTGGACCTGGCTTGGTGGTCTTCCTTACAGTGGCAGTACTGACACAGTGACAATTCCCAAGTGCCCCTCAGTGACAGTAGCTTCTGAGACCCCTCCAGGCGACCGCGGATGACCCCTCAGACCTCAGAGGGGCTGTCTCTTGAGCTGGTTTCTTCTAAGCCACAGCTATGTGTCCTGTCAGCATTTTGTTAATGGAAACACAGATGTTTTGATGCCTTTTAGGTCTAGGAAAGGACGGAGCACCCTTGCCAAATGTGTGCCTGCTGGCCAAGGCTCGAAGCCCTCCATGTCTGAGTCATGTCGGGTTCGTGCATGCTTGTTCTCCAGAAGTTATTTTAATTTTCAGCCAAGTCAAAAGCGCCTTATAACTCCTTCAGCCTCTCTCGCCTCCGTGACCTTGACCCAGCACTCAAGAAGAGGAGAAAAAGTGGTTACTTCTGGAGGAAGTGAGAGAATTTTGCCCGAGGACCTGCTCGAGGCCCTTGTATTCGTCAGGGTTCTCTAGAGAAACAGAACCAATGGGATGCGTGTTGTGTATGTGCCCATCCTATTGAGAGGGACGGAGGATAAGAGGCAGATTTATTTTAAGGAACTGTCTCATGAAGTCATGGGGCTGAGAAGTCAAAATCTGCAAGGCATGTGGCAGGCCGGAGACCCAGGGAAGAGCTGATGCAGCCTGCATCCAAAGGCAGTCTGGAGGCAGAACTCCTTCCAGCTTGGGGAGGATGGGTCTTTTGGCTGTGGCCCACCCACCTTGTGGAAGGCAATCTGCTTTACTCAAGAGGGGTTGAGGCTGATCACACCTAAAAAAATACCTTCACGGCAACATCTAGATTCTAGGTGTTTGACCAAATATTTGGGTGCCACGCCCTAGCCAAGTCAGACCTATAAAATTAGCCACCACAGTCCACCAGCTGGAACCTCCTTTGGAGACTCTGGACCCCTGGGGTGCTTAGGGCATTTGGGAATTTTAGGCTGGCTGTCCCGCACTCTCTATTTATACCCCAACTCCCCTTCTTGTGGATCTTTTATAATGACCACGGGAGAGATGCCGACAGAGGGAGCGCGGAGCCTGGACTGTAACCATACCTCATGCCGGTAACTCATTAGATGCTCACGACAAAGTCAGGATGTGGACAAATTATCATACCCACTTTACAGGCCACAGTGACGGTGACACGTCCAGGATCCAAACCCCAGCATGCTTTCCCCAGACCCTGATGGGATGGGGTGGCTGCGTCTGCCTTAGAGAGGGGTCCACGCAGAGCCACCTCTGTCCATCTCCTGACGCCTCTCAGCTTACAGCGCCCCCTGCTGGCCCTGATGGCAGCCTTCTGCACGCACTCCCAGCCCACCTCATCCCTGGCCAACTGGCCCCCCCCTCAAAGCGTAAAACAACCTAGAGATAACTGGTAATCCCTGTTACTGAGCCTAGGATCTGAGTTCACGCTAGATGACCCAGCAAATGAATGGACGAACTGAGGGAGTGAAGGCGTGAACTGAGTGTGAGCCCGGGACAGTCGTGTGCATCTCACCACCCAGACCCACCTTATTCTTCCACCGGTTTGCTGCCCAGCTAAGTTTTGTCCAGTCGCCAACCTTCACCTGCAGACCTGGTTGAACCTTACCAGCATCGGCATTATCTTTAGCAGACACGACGCCCAGGCCAGCGAGGAGCTCAGTTCACACACACACACACACACACACACACACATATCCACAGGACCGTGCGTGACCACAAGTACACACACACACACACACACACACACAGAGCTGTGTTGCACAACCAGCCATGGTCTCCTGCTGGAGCCCACCTGGTATACAGGCCCTCCCCTCACCTCTTGCCACAAGGTGGGGACTTCAGAGCCTAAGAAATGGGGCATGTTGTGCCAAATTTAATATAGTGCACATTTCATTCATTCCATAGTCACGATTCCACAGGTATTTACCTCATCCCCTACGTCATGTCAGGCACTGCTGTAGGAGACAGAACCCTCTTTATTTCCGTTAGTCCGCCTTGCAGCCTCAGCAAGCGGGTGCCATTATCTCCATTTTACAGATAGAGAAAGTGAGGCTAAGGGACACCCGGGGTGGATGGCGCGGCTGCCTTGGGTGCCACGCTGCCTCTGGAGGCCATTCAGAAAGCATGTTCTGCCTCTTTCTTCAGCCTCTGGGAACCAGGATTAGGGGCTCAGAGAAGGCCCCCTGCTGGTCTGCTGGTGGCCACTCTCAGCCCCACAGGCTGTCCCCCGGCACACACACAGACCCTTCCAGGAACGTTCACACAGGCTTAGTTGGCTGCTTCCGTGTGTGGCACACATGGGTGTGCATGTTCCCACATGACCCAAGATTTATGAAAATTGCATCTGGGTTTTACTGGAAAACCGTGTCTCCTGTGGTTGACTGTGAAGAGGGGGAGGAGAGAGGGCAGAGCTGAGGGAGGGCCTGAAGCCAGCAGGCAGCCTGGGCAAAGCTAATGGCATGGATAAAATGGCTGCTTTGAACTTGGGCATGGTGGGAGGTTCGGAATCTTGGGAGTCATCACTCTTGGAATGATAACTAGCCGGGATGGAGGGTGAAGGCTCAATAAAAGATGTGCTATGCTTCTGGATCTTTCTACACCCTCCAGTGAACAGTTCCAGGGGTTTCTGGGTGGGTAGGCACCGGCGACACTGAAATGATCCTGCACTGGCCCACGGCATGTGTCCCACCTGTTCTCCCTGTGTCCTCACCCTCCCCCCTATGATCCATGCTTCCCAAGGTCAGAGATCAGAGCCAGATTGCATCACTTCCTTGCTTAAACCCCGCCAATGGCTCCCCACCTACGGGAATGAGGCCAACTCCTGACCATGGAGCTGACAAGACTGTATTCCTTCCCTACCTGCTGTAACAAGTCAGCATAAACTTGACAACTTATTGCACAGCAAAGAAAACAGTCAACAAACCAAAAGACAACTGACAGAATGGGAGAAGATATTTGCAAATGACATATCAGATAAAGGGCTAGTGTCCAAAATCTAGACCATATGAAACTCAATATCCAAAGAACAAATAATCCAATCAAGAAATGGGCAGAGGACATGAACAGATATTTCTGCAGAGAAGACATCCAGATGGCCAACAGACACATGAAAAAGTGCCCAACATCACTCGGCATCAAGGAAATACAAATCAAAACCACAATAAGATACCACCTCACACCAGTCAGAATGGCTAAAATTAATAGGTCAGGAAACGACAGGTGTTGGCGAGAATGTGGAGAAAGGGGAACCCTCCTACACTGTTGGTGGGAATGCAAGCCGGTGCAGCCACTCTGGAAAACAGCATGGAGGTTCCTCAAAAAGTTGAAAATAGAGCTACCCTATGACCTAGAGATCGCACGACTGGGTATTTACCCTAAAGATACAAATGTAGTGATCTGAAGGGGCATGTGCACCCGAGTATTTATAGCAGCAATTGTCCCCAACAGCCAAACTGTGGAAAAAACCTAGATGTCCATCAACAGAGGAATGCATAAAGAAGATGTGATGCACACACACACACACACACACACACACACACACACACACAATGGAATGTTATGCAGCCATCAAAAATTGAAATCTTGCCATTTGCAACGATGTGGATGGAACTAGAGGTTATTATGCTGAGTGAAATAAATCAGTCAGAGAAAGACAATTATCCTACGATCTCAGTGATTTGAGAAATTTGAGAAACAAGACCGAGGATCATAGGGGAAGGGAGGGGAAAATGAAACAAGACGAAACCAGAGAGGGAGACAAACCATAAGAGACTCTTAATCTCAGGAAACAAACTGAGGGTTGCTGGAGTGGAGGGGGGAGGGAGGAATGGGGGTGGCTGGGTGATGGACGTTGGGGAAGGTATATGTTATGGTGAGCGCTGTGAATTGTGTAAGACTGATGAATCACAGACCCGTAACCCTGAAGCAGATAATACATTATA
Organism: Mustela erminea; assembly: GCF_009829155.1. Classification (NCBI taxonomy): domain Eukaryota; kingdom Metazoa; phylum Chordata; class Mammalia; order Carnivora; family Mustelidae; genus Mustela; species Mustela erminea. The sequence goes on from NC_045620.1 coordinate 104,877,476, forward strand.
TGTTAATAATAATAAAAAACAACAGCTTAAAACAACATGAATTTATTTTCTTATAGTTCTGTAGGTCAGAAATCGGACATGGATCTCACTGGGCTAAAATCAAGGTCAGGGGGCACCTGGGTGGCTCAGTGGGTTAAAGCCTCTGCCTTCGGCTCGGGTCATGATCCCGGGTTCCTGGGATCGAGCCCCGTGTCGGGCTCTCTGCTCAGCGGGGAGCCTGCTTCCCCCATCTCTCTGCCTGTCTCTCTGCCTACTTGTGATCTCTGTCAAATAAATAAATAAAATCTTAAAAAAATAAAATAAAATAAAATCAAGGTCAGGTTTACTGGTTTCAGGGATGAGAATATAGACCTCTTTGGGGACTATGACTCTGCTTACAGACCTGATCAAGCCCAGCCACTGCCAGCTGTGCCGAGATTGAGCACCCCACTCTGTCCACTGAACTCCGGTATTTGGACCTCCTCTGAATCTCTCCACATGCCTCAGGAAGCTCGTTTCTACCTCAGGGCATCTGCATTGCTCTGCTCAGAACATCTGCCCCTGGTCCTCAGAAGTCAGGTCCTGTGCTTCCACTTTCCCTGAGAAGTCCCCTCTCGGAGAGCACCTGCCTGCTCAGTGTTCAGTAGCCTCCTGACCTTCCTTCAAAAGAGCACCCCAATTCAGTTGTCTGCCTTTGGATACTTTTTCAGTTTTATCTTGTTTTCCTCTCCCTGCTTGGTAAGCTCCATGACAGCAGGGCCTGTGTCCTCCTCAGCTTTCCCTCCCCTACCACATACTGAGCACTTACAGTGAACACGTTCTCTGAATGGCGTTTCCTCATTACTACAGTCCTCGAGATGTGTGTGTGTCTCTTACCCTCAGTGTTCATAGGAGGAAACGGATTCTTTAAAGGCAGAAACTTGCCCCAGGGCACTCAGCCAGGAAGAGTGGGAGCCAAGACACCGATCAGGTACTGTGAGTCTTTTCCACTTGCTATAGTGCCTGGGACCCTGCAGCCTCCCCAGGCCGGAACAACACTGGGCCCGGCAGCAGAATGGGTTCTCAGGACATAGTTGTGGAATGAGCACAGTATCTTATGTGTTAGCGTCCTTCTGGGAGGGTAAAATCTTGAATCAGGCAATCAGACAAAAGGCCCAAATCACAGGAGCCCCTGAGGTGATACCAACATACTCCGAGGATTCTCACTTGCTTTTATGTTTTCTCACTACAGTGTAAATGACTGCTACTTCTCTGGAAGCAGCTTCTCTTTGTTTCTTTTTTTTCTCTGATACTACAGACACCCCTCCCTTCCCTGAACTCTGCGGTGCTTTCCCTTTCTTCAGAGAAGCTGGGAAGCATCGATGCCCTCGGCTCCCTGGGCCATGTGCCCAGTTACAGCTGATGCTCTCTGACTCCAGCCCCTCCTGCGGAGATGGGGGACACAGCCCAGGTGTGCAGAGGGAAGAGTTCCTTTGGGGCTTGCAGGGTGCCTCCTCTTCTGTTGAGGTTCTAGAGGTACATTAATCTCCAGAGTAAAGAGAAATGTCTGAGTCACTGGCCGAACCAAAAGGCCGCAGGGGGCCCACACACAGCTTGGGGGCTTTGGAGTTGCCTGGAGTTGCCGCTAGCCTTTCCCCAGCTCTCCCCAGGATTTGATGTGTATACCTGTCGTGTCTCCATCTTACGTGGAAACCCAACCCCAGGATGAGTGGCTTGGGCCTTGCTTCCCATTTAGCCTCCCCCCAAGGGAGATTCAGGTGCCCAGACTGCCAGAGGGGCCCACATCTTCCCACACACAAGGAAAAAAAAATGATTACTTCCTTGAGGTATAGCTTTTATTTACTGGAGTGGGTAGATGTGGATTCTGTCAAAGTATAGGGACTTATTTTTTCTTTCATGAAAATGTAATGGCCTAATTTTAGGACCTAGGCAGTTACCGAAAAGCATGGAAGACTCTGGTTGGGGGTTTGAAAGAATGTAGAAAGTTCTACCTGCCCCAATGTTCCCATGTCCCTTCAGGCTGCACGAGCCTTGAGAAGGTTGGCAGCTGTCCAGCAGTCCCGTCACTGTCCCGGCGGATCAAGGGAGTGACTAGCACACTCAGGCTTCTGTCAACAGTCTGGAGACTTCGGGAGCACGGGCAGCTGGCTGGGAGGCAGGGCTGGTGGCCATGGAGGGAGGGCTGGTGTCCAGACGGTGCGGGGAGCAGCTGCGCAGACCAAGATGGTCTGGTCTGCCTGGAATTCGGTGTGGTGTCAAACACGACTGCTCCTCTGGTGTGAATGGGCCTGTCCCATTCTGTCCACACTGTCCCCGCTGTCCCCACTGTCAATACCTACTACCCAATACCCACTTCCCACTACCCTTGGGGAGCGAAGGGGCCTCCATTCTTCTTTGTAATCAGGACTATCCTGGATAGGACTTGAGGCCCATTCCTGAAGGTGCCAGAGAGAGGATGAAATTGCTGGAGAAGGCCCAAGGTGCCAGGAAGGCCTCTCTGTCCCCTGTCCTCACTGCACACCTTTGCCTGGAGTACATCTCTGGGTGACTCTGTGGGAAGGTTGACAGAAACAGCTACAGTCCACCCCCCACTCCCGCTCCAGCCATCCCCATCATCCGCAAGGAGACTGTGTGGCTGGCCCCATAAAGATGGAAATCTGGGCACCTTGGTGACTCAGTGGTCATTTAAACATCTGCCTTCAGAGTGGGTCACGATCCCGGGGTCTTGAGATGGAGCCCCATGTAAGGCCCCCTGCTCATCGGGGAGCCTGCCTCTCCCTTGGTCCCTCTGTCCTGCTTGTGCTCTCTCTCACTCTCTTGCTCATGTTCTCCCTCTCATAAATAAATAAAAAAATCTTAAAAAAAAAAAAAAAAAGGTGGAAATCTGTTTTCTCGCCTCCTGGATCTACGCTGGCCTTGTGACTTGCTTGTGACTTGCCTTGGCGAACAGAATTAGTGGGAGCGAAAGACCAGCTCCAAGGCTGGATCTGGATTAGCCGTATTGTCTAGTTTCTGTATCTGATGTTTTGACATCTGGGGCCTTGCCGACTTGGCTCGGACTGCCCCTCTCAGGGCTAGCACACTCCTAGAGGCAGCAAACCCCCAACACCCTGCCCCCACCCCCAGCACAGCCAACGAGTCCAGAATCATTCCCCTGCTTTCTCTGGCTCTTGCCTGTGTGAGGCACTAACACCCCCTCAGCCTCCCCATCTCTCGCACTGCCCCCCTCTAAAATTAGTCAAACTAGCCAATCCCAACTTGGCTAGCCTCTTTACCCTGTTTCACCCCTTCCTTCACCATACCTGGACAACTCCCAAATCTCAGGTTCTTTTTTTTTTTTTTTAAGATTTTATTTATTTATTTATTTATTTAGAGACAGGGAAAGACAGCACAAGGAAGGGCAGAGGGAGAAGGAGACACCCCGCTGAGCATGGAGCCGGAGGTAGGGCTCCATCCCAGGACCCTGAGATCATGACCTGACACTTAAAGGACTGAGCCACCCAGGGGACCCAGGCCAGATTCATTTTAGAACATGATCTCTAGAAGTCTCGTGCATTGTGCGCAGCTTCAGCCCTCTACCACCACACCATGGGAAAAGGCCAGGCTAGCCTGCTGGAGAAAGAGAGTCTGTGTGGGCAGAGCTGAGAGATGCATCCCACAAGCCACCCGAGACCAACCCGCCCTAGCTAATGTGGCAACTGCCCACAGATGGAGGAGGGTGTCAGCCCCGAGGGGCCGGATCTGGAGCAGAGCAGCAGAACAGCCCAGCTGAGCCCAGCTCCACTTACCTCACTGGACTGACGAATTCAGATCCAGGACAGCTCTTTCAAAACCAAAAGCAGGGTCCCTGTCTGTTTTAATCCTGGCACCTGGGCTTCTGGAGGCACCGAATACTTGTTTTGTGAAATCTGGGTCCGTTCACCCCCAACCCCTCCACACCCTGTATCTGAAAGTGGAGCGTTCCTCGGAAACCTTTTTGTAAGCCAAAGTGGGGTAAAGCAAAGATGCAACTACCATTAATTTATATGGAAGTTTATTTGAATTTCCCCAGACAAAGCACAGATGCTCCCAGACCCCATTTGGCGGCCGGAGGCTGAGATGCTGAGTGCAGTTTCCGGGGGAGGCGCTGGGTGGCGCCACTCTCGCCGCTCGCTGTGCGGCCGCGGCTTTACCCGCTCGCGGCAAAACTAACGCGGATCGCTGTTTTTGCTTTGCGCCTTTTTTCATAAAAGCGAAAATCCTCTTGGGATTTCCTTCGGAGAGCGGGAACGGGTCCTCATGTAGGTCCTCCTTAAAAGTGAAGTGACCCCATGCAAACTCTCAAAAAGTGGGGAATCTGGATGGCTTCCCGTGTGCCTGTCGCTTCAGCCCATCCCCATGCATCCCTGCAGACACCCCTCGTCAGTCGTGGTGTCCTTCCACTCTGAGCTCTGAAGTGACCAACGAGCCCTGTCAGCCTAGACGCGGGGCAGGGCCCGGCGATGGACCCGAAGCAGCAGCGCCGCTGACCGGGCTGAGCTGCCCCCCGCTCTGCTGGGGACAGACAAGCTCCTCGGGTTTTCCGCCTTTGACCCTTCATGCCATTCATCGCAGACCAAGGACTCCGCCTCGGATCCCCCCTTCCTGGACTCAGTCAGGAGGGGACAGTGGTGGGGCAGCGGTCCTCCCCTAACTTCTTACTGCCCGTGGCCGTGCTCCCCACGAGAGGATTCCGCGGCCACTTTCCGGGGCGCCTCAAGACCCCCATGGACAGCCTGGGGATAGCGGTGCTACTGCTGACTGCTTTAAAGGGTCGGTGTGGAAAAATGGTAATAGCTACAGTAGGAAAGTGGTCTGGGAATGCCTAACGATTGCAAATTAAAACATCATTTTCCTGGGGATGCGTTCAAAAAAACAAGGGAGGAAGCCAAGAAAGAGGAAGAGGTATGATCTATAAAACATAGACTCCAGCTCAGAAGAGCAGGCAGCCAAAGTCAGGGTCAGCGGGACTGGGGAATACAGGCTCCAAGGGAAAGCAGCCCGGACAGAGCGTGGAATAGTTAAGAGCTAGAAACCACTGTGCTTATGTATTCAACTGAAGGCAAAGAGGGAGAAACTTCAAGACAACCACAGAGTTGCACAAGAAAGAGCGTTAATCCTAGTAGACTATTTGGCTCTGTGTGAACAATGGAACAGAGTATCTATCTGTCATCACAGGAGACTGGCTGTTCAGAATGTGGAGTAAACTCCAGGGCATTCAGAAGCAGTTGTCTCAAGAGAGAGAGAACTACAGATCAATGTTTTGAAAGCCACAAACTACCAAAACTTACCCAAAGAAGAAAGCTAACCCAAACAGTTCTGTATCTGTCAAAGAAATTGAATTCATAGCGCAAAACCTTCCAGAAAAGAAGTCTCCAGGCCCACATGATTTCATTGGTAAATTCTACCAAACATTTCAAGAACTGACAAATCGTACACAATCTCTTCCAGAAAACAGAAGACAAAGAACACTTCGCTCATTTTATGAAGCCAGCACTACCCGGGTAACAGGACCCTGCAAAGACGGGACCAGGGGTCAGCAAACATTATCTGCAGAGGGCCAAGAAGTACATATTTCCTTTTTTGAAGCCCATATGGCTTCTGGTGCAACCTCTCAAGTCTGCAATTGTAGGGCAAAAAGCAGCTGCACAAATATATAAATATATGGGTGTGGCCAGATTTGACCATGGGGGCAGGGGTGGGGGTGGGGGTGGGGTGGGTGCTGGATGTGGCCACAGGGCCACAATGTGCAGACCCTATACCGATGTCCCTCAGGAAAACAGGCAAAAATTCTCACAAAATATTAGCAAATGCAATCCATAAATACAGAGAAATATATATATAAATAGAGAAATAAAGCCACAACCAGTTAGGATTATCTGGGACTGCAAGGCTGGTTTCAAAATAGAAAATCAACCAAGGTCGGGGCACCTGGGTGGCTCAGTGAGTTAAGCCTCTGCTTTGGGCTCAGGTCATGATCTCAGGGTTCTGGGATCAAGTCCTGCATCTGGCTCTCTGCTCAGCAGGGAGCCTGCTTCTCTCCCCCCCCGCCCCCCACCCCCGCCTTCCTCTCTGTCTACTTGTGATCTCTGTCTGTCAAATAAATAAATAAAATCTTAAAAGAAAGAAAGAAAGAAAGAAAATCAATTGGTCATCCATCTTTTTAACAGACTGAAGAAAAACCACTGGATCATATCAATTCAAGCAGAAAAAAAGCACATGACAAAATTCAACATTCATTCATAATACTCTCCCAAATTATGTTTTGAAAGAAATCTTAACTTGCCAAGTGACATCTATAAAAAACCTACACTTAACGTAACCCTCCCCAAAACTGAATGTTTTCTCCCTAAGTTCTAGAACAAGGCAAGGATGTTCACTTCCCTATTCAACATAGTACTGGAGGTTTCGGTCAGTGTAATAGGGCTAAATAAATAAACCAATGGCACATAAATTAGCATGGAAGAGATTAAACTGCCCATATTCACAGATGACACAATTGTTTATGTAAAAAACCTAGAGAGAATCTACAAAATAAAAAATAAAAACAAAACTCCATAATAAGTGAGTTCCACAATGTCACAGGATACAGGGTCAACAAAGAAAAATCCATTAGATGTCCATATACAAGGAATATACCACTGGAAATGAAAATTTAATAAAACAATACCATTTAAAGGAGCTCCAAAAATGAAACACTTAGGTATAAATCTAACAAAGCATATTTATTTTTAAAAATTTTAAATGTTGATGAAAGAAATCAAAGGTCTAGATAAATGGACAGATGTATTATGTCCACAGACTGGAAGACCCAATATTGTTAAGATGCCAATTCACCTCTAATTGATCAATAGCATTAATGTAATCCCAATCAAAATTCCAAAAGAATTTCTTGTCTAGAAGAAATAGACAAGCTAATTCTAAGATTTTAATGGAAAGGAAAAGAAACTAGAATAGTCAAAACAATTTTGGAAAAGAATAACAACATCTTAAAACCTACCTGATTTGAAATCTTACTAAGGAATTACAGTAATCAAGATAGTGGGTTACTGGCAGAAATAGTCCTGTACCTGCATGACGAATTGATTTTTGTCAAAGTTGTGGTGATAATTCAATGGCAACTCAACCATCTTCTCAACAATGTTGGCACAGTTGGAAATCTATATGCAAAAAGCAATCCCCAACAGAAAATTCACACTTTGTGCAAACATTAACTCCAAATAGATCACAGATCTAAATGTCAGAATGCAAAACTATACAAAAAATTGGAATAAAATACAGAAGAGAAATTTCAGGACCTGGAGCGGGGCAAAGAGTTCTCAGACTTGACATCAAAGGCATGATCCATAAAAATTAAAAAAAAAAATGATCAGTTTAGATTCACCAAAATTTAAAATGTTTGCTCTGGAGTGGACAAGCTACCGACTGAGAGAAAATATTTCCAGTTCACATACCTGAAAAAGACTAGTAATGAGACTATATAAAGAACACCCACAACTGAACAGTAAGAAATTAATCCATTTCTTAAAGGGGCAGACACTTTACCCAATAGACCACTCATGGCAAATAAGATTCTCAATATTAGGCAAAAAAGATTCTCAATTTTAGTAGTCCTTAGGGAAATGGAGATGAAAACCATAATAAGATACCACTACATACCTATCAGAATGGCTTGGAAACAAACCAACCAACCTGACATTATTAAGTGGTGAGCATGTAGAGTGACAGAGTCTTTTTATCCATTGCTGGTGGGAACGTAAAACGATGCAACTAATATGGAGGACTGTTTGGCAGTTTCTTACCAAGTGAAGTTTACATTTACTGTATGACCCTGCAGTCTCACTCCTAGATATTTGCCTGAGAGAAATGAATATTCGTATTTACTCACACACATAAAAGCTGCATGAGAATGTTTATAGCAGCTTCATTCGTGATCACCAAAAAAGAGAAATGACACTAGAGGTGTCCACTCCGTTCAGTGGGTGAACCAATGCACAGACTGTGGTACACCTAGCCCACAGAATCTGATTCCGTCACACTATGAGTAAAATGACTGTGCAGACCTGGAACAACACAGAAGACTCTTCTCTTCTGCATTATGCTAAATTTTAAAAAGCCAGACTCAAAAGGCTATGAGTTTGTAGATTCCATTTGTATGATATTGTGGAGAAGACAAAACTATGGCAATGAAGGACAGATCAGTTCTGGGCAGCGGTGCAGTCTCCTGACTGTGGGGGCGGTTACCACATATGGAACATAGTTCTATGCTACAAATCATGGCAATGTGTTCCAAAAACTGGAGGTTTTCTTCATTCAACTGTAAAAAGCCAATGGGAGAAGCCCACCAAAAGAATGAACCTCTAATGGTAGAATTTGAAACCCTGTGACATCTGTTCACAAGGAGAAGTTTTGGGGAAGGGAAAGCCTTCTGAACCACCCCCCAGGCAAGGAGGAAGCTGAGACCCTGCCTTCCTTGCCCGCCTAGAGCTGTTGTGGGGAGGAGAAGGGGGGGTTGTTGCATTTCCCTTTCTCGTCTCCCCAACAGGGCTGTTTCTCTTCCAGTGGGAAGGCCACAGAGTGGGCAGTACTTTTAAGAAAGGGCCCCCATTTGTGGGATCCCCACGCTGCTCAACCTGCCCTCCTTCCTCAACACCACCTGCTCCCATCCAGCTAATCACAAAACCACTGCAAAGTGACTCAGGACACTGGCGCTGACAAGAGGGACAGAAGTGGAACGCCACGGAGGACGATGGCAGGAGAGGGGATGATACTGTCCATTCCCATGAGACTACTGCTCCAGACTCTTCCAGAAAGCAGCCTCCCCCTATCCTGTAACACACACACACACACACACACACAGATATGCACGCACATACACACCCCGTAGCAAACACAACCACCCATTCATGCAGACACAGTTATACTCACAGGCCCTGGCACACAGACACATGCACACACTCACAGACACACACCTATCATGCTTCCTTGGACTTACACCTAATGGAACAAAGTGAGCACATTTCCTGGTTAACAGAGGACCCCCAGTGGGGGCTACTATGAGGAAATCCCACTGCCTAGAGCTAGAGGTCCTTGGACGGCCATGGACTTTGCCCATCTCCCTGAGGCAGCCGATGGTCCCATGAGTGCCATTTACTCTCCAAACACCGGCTGCGTCTCCACCAGCCAGCAAGCCTAATTGTTGGGTTCAAGAGCCCCAGGCTCATCATGTGTTCAGATCAGGTCAACTCCAGCTATGCCACAGCCCCTCAGGTCCTTGTGATCCCAATTCTTTGTCCACTCTGAACCACGCCCCCTTGGCCCTTTCCTAGGTCTGCAGCTGTCTCATGCACCTGTCTGATTCAAATGACTAGGGACACTTAAAAAAAAAAAAACAAAACACTGATGCCTGAGCCCCAACCCAGACCAGCTGAATCAGATTCTCTGGGATAAGGCTGGCATCAAGATTTCTAGAAGATTCCCAGGTGACATGATGTGCAGCCAAGGTTTACCCTGAGACCGCCCAGCTCTGTCCTGCTCAGAGAAGCACCAGCATGACCACACTCCCTTCATTCTGCTGAACTCCAGCTATGTGGGGTCCCTGGGTAAAAATCCCAGATATGGTCCCTGGCCCTGGGGCCCTGTAGTGGAGCAGACAGACAGTAAATTCAAATTCTACCAGAAGAAACTATTACAAATGTGATCCTATTCCAGAGCCTTTCATGGAACCAAAATAGGAAACACAAGGGCAGGGAGGAGACCCATTTAGCATGGGGTTGGGAAGGCCTCTGCAAAGAGGTGCTTATTAGAGCAAGGACCGGAGACATGAGAAGCAGCCCAGTAAAGAGTGTTCCTGGGGCCTTCTTTATGGTTTACCTATCAGGCTCCCCCAGGTAGGGCCTGGGTGGGGGTGGCCCAGAGACTTTGGATGAAGGACGCCTTCACAAGAACTTTTTAAACCAACTTCTACAGACAATCCCTTTTGTTCCCTTGCCCCCTCACAAAGCCCAAGGAGGCAGGGACTGGGGACCAGAGCCTGAGAGCGCTCATTTTCTGCCTCTGCAGCAGCCATAGACATCTGAGAGCTGCCAGGGTCCCTGCTGTTGTCTGGGCAATCTGGAGATGCAGTGGCAGAGCCAGGGACCCAGAATCTGCTGGTACGTCCTGTCCATTCTCCCACTCTGAGGGCTCCAGCTAGATGTGCCCACCCTATGCTTCTGGCCTTTGCCTCTGGGCCTGGTGTTTTGTTTTGTTTTGTCTTCTGCAAAGTGGGTGGGAGATCCCTTGCTCTGTTGGTGGTATCGCGTGGCCTCAGACTAGCCCCTGCTGCCTGGTGGCTGAATGGCTTCCTGCTGACAACTTTTTTTTTTTTTTTAATTTTTGTAGAAGATTTATTTATTTATTTATTTATTTATTTATTTATTTATTTGAGAGAGAGGGAGAAAGCGCATGCATGCAAGTGGGAAAGGGCAGAGGGAGAGCCACTTAAGCAGTTTTGCGCTGAGCACGGTGCCCCACCCAAGGACGATCTCATCACTCCGAGATCAGGACCCTGAGATCACTACCTGAACCCAAATCAAGAGTGGGGCCCTTAACTAACTGCGCCTCCCAGGCGCCCCCACTCCCAACTTCTGCACTCACACCACCCACCTCCGGTCTCAACTGCGTTCTCCCTGCCTGGAATTCCTTCCTGCACCCCGGGGGCTTCTAGGTGGCTGTGAGTGTGCCCGCCTGCTTCAGGAATTTAGACGATAAACCAGTGTCGGCGGGGAAGGGGGAAATGTTTGAAATCCAAGGAGAGGGACTGAATTTTCTCTACTCCTTGGCCATGTGACCTTAAGTAAGTCACAATCCCCTTGGGCCTTCCTTCTCTCCTTTGCAAAATGGGGATGACAGTGCTCCCCACCTCATAGGGCTGCTCTGAGATTTAAGGGTGTGGATGACGCTTAGCCAAGACCCGGGCACTCATGGGGCTTTCAGTGAGTCAATGCAGGCTTTCCTTCTGCCTCCGCCACTGGTACCGCTTAGGCTGGTGATGCTGGGCCGCGGGCCACGCCAGCCACAGGGGAGGGGTCTCCCGCCGCCAGGGCCAGTCTGGCGGTTGCTGGCTCAGAGTTCAGCAATTCCAGTTCCACCTTCCACCTATGGGAAGATGTATTTATATCTGCATTCTTATCTCAGTTTTAACCATCGGTTCTTACTGGTGAGTATAAAAAGTGAATCTGGTCCAATAAATAAACCCAGTGAGACTCCAACAAACACAAACGGCAGGGAGAGAAAAACGAAACGGCAAGCTGTCTGTCGGGGTGGGCAAGAAAATGCAATCCCAAATCTAAGGCCCCCTAAGCGCGCGATGCGACGGCTTCAGAGACCTCCCGGCCCGCGTCTGCCTGCGCAGCGCAAACGCAGCTCGCCGACTCCGCGCGCGCTTAAAGTCGGCGGCGGTGGGAAAGAGGTTTCAGTTAGAAATTTGAATGTTGGGAGCTGGAGGGCGGGGACAGTCTCCACCCTCACGGGGTGACCAGGAGCTCCAGGGGGGAGCCCCACCAAAGCCCGGCGTCTCATACATCCCAGGGACACCTTCCTCCGACCCACGGTCGTCACGCGGAGCCCTGTCCCCCGCGGACCGAGGCTGTCGCCCAGACGGCGCCGCTGGACCAGCCCGGGTCTTCCCAGGCGCCCGGATCGCGATGCGGCTCAGGTGACAGGCTGGGGGGGGGGGGTCCCAGGAGCCGCTCCGCTCTCCCTGCCCAAGCCTCCAAGCGCCGAGCCACGAGCCCAAGTCCTTGGCGTTGCCTACCCGGCGAACCGGACGGGCGAGAGGCGGGAGGGCACTGACCTGGGAAGCCCGCGACGCGGGGCAGGCGAGGAGCAGCAGCAGCGGCAGCAGGAGCGCGCGGGGACAGCTGGGCACCATCTTGCCGGTGGGAACCGCGCGGCTGGGGAAGGGGAGACCCCGCCTCGGGCCGGCCCACGCCGCGGCCCGGCAGCGGCTGGCGCAGGGAGGGCGGCGGGAGCCCCGGAGCGCGGCGGGCGCCGTCTCGGGTCCAGGTGCGCCGCGCGCGGGCCACGAGCGTCCGCAGCCGCCCGCACGAGACAGCCCCGGCGAGGCGGGGAGGCGCCAGCCCCCGGGCCGAGGCCGAGGAGGAGGGGCTGCCCGGCCAGGAATGCGCCTGGGAGCGCGCCCAACCCGCGCGGCTCCCCGAGGAGGCCGGGCGCGACGCCGAGGACGAGCGCGGGCATCCGGAGGGCCTCGCGGGCCAGGGAGGCCGAGGCCGCGTGGCCGGTGCCCCGCACGCGCGCCCGGCCGCCAGCCCACCCCGGACGGGCCGCCCCCGGCCCTTGGCCGTCCCCTGGCCCCGCTGGGGAGCCCGAGACGCGCGTCGCCGGCCGGGGGTGGCGGAGTGGCGATCCCGCTCCAGCTCGGCGTTCAGAGAGCAGCACCGGCCCGGCCGGGAGACGGGCTTCCTAGGCTAGACCAAGTTCTCCATCGAGTGGACAGTGCCCTTCTCAGTCATGCTAGTGGGGAATGAGAACACACATGACGGGGACCAAGAATCTCCTCTCCTCATTGATAATTCTCCCTTCCCCAACCTGAAGGAGGAACTCCATTTAAAACGAAGGCCAAGGCCGGGTTATCAGATGCCTTGGATGCTTTGCTGAAGTCGGTGGGAAATCCCGCTGGGAAGGACAGACACGAGTGGTCTGAAGTCCCCTGCATCCTGGGGCTGTGGAAGGAATCAGATGACTTCAGCCCCAACCTCTTGGAAAACATTATTTAAGTCCTTACTGGAGAATGTTTTCAGAAGGCAACACTGCAGATGTCATGGTGCACACCAAGTCTGGCCAAGCCTCAAATCTATTTTTCCTTTCCGCATTTCATTTAGCAGAGCCCACTCAGAGCTCCAGGAAGGGAGCTCAGAAGACTGTCGTCTCAGACCAAGAGTTCCACTGGAAGGCAGAAAGGAAAGTTGGAGTCCCCTGGAGAGCGAGGGTGTGGTGAAGGCTGGCCACCTGAGCATTCATTATCCAGGAAGTCCTACTGTGCTTCTCCCTCCGCTTTCCTGTCACAGGAAGTAGAGCGGGGCCATGTAATCTCAGTTTGCACTCCTGGAGACTGGGCAAAACCTTGCTTTTCCCAGTCCAAGTGGAGGGACCAGGCAGCGGTGGTCCCAACCCAGGAAGCCTGCGGAAATTATGCTTTTCTGCCTCAATCTATCATGTGTTTGCCCTTGATGCCAAAGCCAGTGCTCCCTCAGCCTCCGTCACTTACCCTTCTCTCTCCCTCCCACTAATGAAAGATTGGGTTCTGGCTGGTGTGGCTGTGTTTCGTGTGTATTTTATCCCACCTCCTGTTTACATGGTGACCTCCCCTGGAGGCCAAGACTTCGCAGCCTGCTTCTGGCTGTGAACTGGGAGCCAGACTTTGGCGCATGGAAGGAAGCGTTCTTTTTTTCCTCTCTTGCCCTCTCTGTGGATTCCTAAGGCTGAATCTGGGCATGGTTGAGTGAGTTGCCCACGGTATGTAAACCCCAGACTCAGGCCTTTCCCAGAGCTGTGCTGTCTCCAGCATAGGCTACCTTCCTAGCACCTTTCACTTAAATACACATGTCCAGGATTTCAGGAATTTAGTTAGAGTTACAGAATTTTTTTCTTCTGTGTTGTCTTTTTCCTCTCCTCTCCTCCACTCCCTCCCCTCCCCTCTCTTCTCCTGTCTCTCTCTCCCTCCCTTCCTCTTTCTTTTTCTATTTTTTAAGCATTTCTGAATTTCAACAGGGATTTTTTTTACCCCCTATCTACTAATTTGTTTGTTGCTCTTGTCCTATGGCCATCTTCCATTTAGTGCTTGGTGTCTGCTCTGAATTAGCTTTCTAAGGTTCCACTGCCCCAGCAGTACTGCCCCTTTTCTCTCTGTCTCCAACTGCCCTTGACCCAAAGGGGTCAAGGCAGCCCAGAACCCATCAGGGCTGTCTGAAAGCAAACTGTGAAAATAAGCTCAATGTGCTATATATTTGGGTCTCCAAAAACCAACCTTTGACTTATACAAAGTGGGTCCATCCTCTATATGACTTCTTCTGTTTCCTCTATGTTTAGTTTTCAAGAGAACATTCCTGAATGTCAGGGATTGCCTGGGCTGGGGGGTTGGGTATCCACACATCTAAAGAAAATATTTTTAAAGTTTTTTGACAGAATCAATGATCATCTTCTGGGATCAGTGTTTTTGCTGATACACTTGTGTTCCCTGTGTAATGTTGGGGTGGAAACAAGAAAGGAAGATTTGCTGCAGAAATCTGTTTAAAGCCCAATCAGAAGTAGCACTCAGCCTGAAACAACCATTCCAAAGCTGTCCTGTAGGGTTCTCTGTCCCCTGTAGTGTCCCACACCATGTTGCTTGCCCTGTGGGGTTCATATGCTTATTTTTTGCCTGTTGGCTCATTTGGGGTTGCTTCTCTCCCTTTCCCACCTTCACCCCTTATCTGTGATTCTAAATGTCATCAGCCTCCCCCCACCCCCAAACACCAACAAAGGGTCCTGGGAACAAAGCCCAGCATGTTAGCCTGACCCAGCATAACCAGGTAGAAACAGGGGTGGGGGGTGATCTAGAAGGAGTGCAGTGATGGTCCAATTCACTCATTACACAAAATTTTTTTTGAGTGCCACCTTGGGGCACAGCCCTGCCAATTTGGGGCACTACAGCATGCTTTCACACTACATCAAGAAAGTGAACGAGAAGCTTGTTCTTTGAAATGATTAACCGGGGTTATAAACCAAAAATATATTGTCTTTTGTAATTATCTACATAATTACCTTTACTGGTATCACTTATGGCTTCATTCCAGTTGCCGTTTAGTGTTATTTCATTTCAGCCTAAAGCACTCTCTTTAGCATTTCTTGTAGGGCAGGACTGTTAGCAAAGAACTCTGGTTTTGTTTCTCTGGGAGTATCTTTATTTTTCCTTCATTTTTGATGGATAGTTCTCCTGGATATTAAATTCTTGATTGATGGGTTCCCCCCCCTTTCACTACTTTGGATATGTCATCCCCTTGCCTTCTTGCCCCCATGTTTTCTGATGAAAAGAGAACTTTTAATCTTATTGAGTATGCCTGGTATGTGATGAGTCACTTTTCCCTTGTTGCTTTTAGAATTCTGTCTTTGACTTTTGCCAGTTTGATTATGATGTATTTCAGTATGGATCTGTATAAGTTTATACCACTTGGAGTTTGCTGATCTTCCTGGATGTATAAATTAATGTTTTTTTTTCACCAAGGTGGGGGGTTTTCAGCTGTTATTTCTTCAAATATTCTTTCTGCCTCTTTCCTACTCTCCGCTCTTTCAGATTTTCCCATTATGCGTATATTGATGTGTTTGATGATGATCCACATGCCTCAGAGGCTCTGTTCGTTTTTCTTTTCTCGATTTATTTGCTATCCCCCAGACTGACTAATCTCAATTTACCTATATTCAAGTTCACTGATTCTTTATTCTGCCTAATTCAGACTGCTGTTGGGCTTCTAGTAAATTTTTCATTTCAGTTACTGTACTCCTCAACAGAAAACTATTTCTATTTACTATTTGGCTCATTTTTATTCTTTAAAAAAAAATTTATGCATTTATTTGACAGAGAGAGAGATCACAAGTAGGCAGAGAGGCAGGCAGAGGGGGAGGGGGAAGCAGGCTCCCCACTGAGCAGAGAGCCTGAGGTGGGGCTTGATCCCAGGACCCCGAGATCATGACCTGAGCTGAAGGCAGAGGCTCAACCCACTGATTTAAAAGATTTAAAAAACGATTCTTAAAAATTTTTTTTAAAAGATTTTATTTATTTGACAGACAGAGATCACAACTAGGCAGAGAGGCAAGCAGAGAGAGAGGGGAAGCAGGCTCCCCGCTGAGCAGAGAGCCCGATGCAGGGCTCAATCCCAGGACCCTGGAATCATGAACTGAGCCGAAAGCAGACGCTTAACAACTGAGTCACCCAAGTGTGTGTCATAATTTTTCTTTGTGTGTGTCATAATTTTTTGGTGAAAACTGGATAAAAAATGTGGCAACTCTTGAATTCAGTTTTTTCCCTCTTCCCAGGGTTTTTGTTGTTGCCGCTTGTTGTGATGTTTATTTAGTGACATCTCTGAACTAATTCTGTTAACAACTCTATCTTCTAATACGTGGCCATTGAAGTCTCTATTCAGTTATCTGGTGGTCAGCTAACTACTGGACAGGATTTTCCTTAAATTCTTGGAACCAACAAATCTCCTGGTGTTTATCATGGTGCTTGTGTGTAGGGTAGGACACATGTTCAGCTCTCATACAGCCAGTTTACAAGTCTAACTTAAACTTCACTTCCTGCTTATACTCTGCTGTGCAAAGCCGTACATAAGCATGTGGCCTTTTAGATTCCCAGAACTACACTGGAGCTTTTCTTTTTAGTTTTACCTTTTGAGGCTTTTGGTTAGTCTATTGTTTGCTTCCATTGTTATTTATTGCCTCGGGCAGCAACATTGGAACACTTCACCGAGAATATTTTTTAACAAACTTCCCCAAGGAAGAGGTTTTTAACACTGGGCAAGCTCTGGCCCAGGTCAAATAAAGATAAGGCTTTCTAGTTGTGAATTCCAAGGAATGAATGCCCCCTGCAGAACTGGGAATGTGGGCCCTTAATTTAGAAGGCCACTCTTATGCTGGGCAACAGGGTAGGGGAGTAGGACAGATGGAAGGGAAACTTGGTGTTCTTACTGAAATTCAGGCATTTTATTCTTGAGTAAATTTTCCTTAGGTTGCTGCAAGACTGGTTCATTTCCAGAGTTCTGAAAGTTAATTCTGAAAGTTTTTATGAGATTTTCAGTTATTGTTATTGTTATGAAGGGACAAACTTCCAGAGGTCCTTAGTCCCTCATTATCTCTGACGTCACCCCCACATCATTTTTGTAAGCAGGCGGTTTACTGGGTTGGACTCAAGTCAAACTTGGTCCCGTGTTAGCAGAAATCTCAGTTCTACTTTCTTGGCTTTGGAAGGGGTAGCGTGGCGTCTGTCCCACACACGCATCGTCCAGGTTGAGGATGTGATTTGGGAGGTTTCTCTTCTCTTTCTCTTCGCGGCTACTGCAGTTCAAATCTCTGCCTTCTTCCAATTCAGCAAGGAAAAGATCAGGGTTTATATCCAGGTTTAATCTTTATATTTGACAAGAACTATGGTCGGCTAGTGGTGAAAAGGCCCTAAAAAAATGGGGAAATCACCCAGTGTAGTCCCCTTCATCCAAGTGTTGTTGAGTCCCTTCCTATGCCCCCCTGCTTTGTGTCTGTTGCCAGTGTCTTCACGTAGTTGTCATTGAAATTTTGCCTAGAGTTGTTATTTGTAGGGAAGTTTGGTCCTATTCACAGATCTCGAAATCCACAAATGCATTTGATAATAATATAATTCATTGATTATTTTTTTCTGGGGATGGCAGTGCTCTTTGTGTCCACTTTCACAAAGCTTTTTTTGTTTGTTGGTTTTTGTTTTTAATTTCATCTCTAAATTTGTTTAATGGCATTTGGAAAGTAAATTAAAGAAAATTTTAAAGGCAAGATTTACAGACCAGAAGTCTTCAGAGGTATTACTTTGGCACCATCTGCTGGAGAGCTTTTAAAAGTTTTCTGGTACATCAACTTCCATGCAGTTTCTTACAACCTTTTCAGTGTTTTTCAGAGTGTTTTATATTGCCCAAATTATTTACATCTGAATTCAGTACCATACCAGCTTATATTAATAGGAATTTAGCAATGGTAGTAAATAGTAAAAAGTAGTTAAGTAGGGGCGCCTAGGTGGTTCTGTGGGTTAAAGCCTCTGCCTTTGGCTCAGGTCATGATCCCAGCATCCTGGGATCGAACCCCACATCTGGCTCTCTGCTAGGCGGGGAGCTTGCTTCCCCCTCTCTCTCTGCCTACTTGTGATTTCTGTCTGTCAAATAAATAAGTAAAATCTTAAAAAAAAAAAAAAAAGTAGTAAGTAGTAAATCCACTACCACTTAAGGGGCAATAGCTTGCCCTGGGAAGCTGCCATTGGAACACATGTAAATAAGTCTTGGAATGTGAGTTTCATATGGAGGACTTTAAGCCAGCTGGGTCTCTGTAGCCTCCATGACAATCGCCAATGCGTTTTTTGGTAACGTCGCTGTGTTGTGAAGGCCTGAGCACCAAGCACTTTAGATACATGACCTTAATCCTCTAACCAGCAACCACATACCTCCTCCCTGCCAGGATTTCATAGAAACCCTTTGAGCGTTAACACCAATATTATACCAGCTTTCCATTCACCAGGAGGGTGACTTTGGACAAGTCGTTTAGCCATGCTCAGTCTGTTTTCTCATCTATAAATTCACAGGCTACACCCACCTTACTGACTACAGACACTGTGATGGTTAACAGAGCCTGCCACTCTGTGAGCACTCCCAACCCTCCCTAAACTATCAGCACTATTACTACAACAGATGTCCTTTTCCTCCAGGGAACACCCATCTTGGTCACTGCCGAGGCTGGGAGAACGTCCAAGAATGTTCTCCATGTTCCATCTACTCACTTGGGGCAGGATGGATTTTTATTTTACAATGGATTAAGCTGTGTTCTGAGACCATGCGCATTTCTAGATTTTCTGATAATCATATAGTCTACTACGGACTATCACTTTTTAGATATTTCTCCATATGTTTACCTTAGAAAATAGAAAGGCGTAAGTTTTTGTCTTCCTTGTCCACTGCTCCCAAAGAATCTGTAGCAGGAGCCAGTAGCTGTCCCCCCCCCAAATCCATCCTCTCCTTCACAGAGTAGAATAGCAGGCAAGCGTATGGCTCTTATTTCCTAGATGCCTGGCAGTTTGTGTGGCCCTGTGAGTGCCCACGGAATATGCTCGGAAGTGATGAGCAGCACTTCCAGTTTCACCCCATAAAACTCCCTAGTCTGTCCTTTCTCTTCTGTCGGCTACATGGAGATGACTGGCCCTAGTTGCTGGAGGGCCCACCAGAGAGAAACTTTGGGTCCCTGAGCCATGTGTGGGGGAAGCTTGTCTTGCCCACCTCTATACCCACGCCAGAATTGTTGCATGACCAGGAAATGAACTTCTTTTTGTCTTAACCTTCTGAAATGTTGGATCACCTTGTGACCACTGCTTAGCTAATTCTAAACATTAACCATGAATGCCACTGTGGTCCATTTCCACTCAATCCTTTCTCTACTTTGTGGTCTCATGGATAGTTCACAACAGTGACTTTGTATCTTATTTCTTTTTTTTTTTTTTTTTTTAAGATTTTATTTATTCATTTGACACAGAGAGATCACAAGTAGGCAGAGAGGCAGGCAGAGAGAGAGAGAGGAGGAAGCAGGCTCCCCGCGGAGCAGAGAACCCGATGCGGGACTCGATCCCAGGACCCTGAGATCATGACCTGAGCCGAAGGCAGCGGCTCAACCCACTGAGCCACCCAGGCACCCTGTATCTTATTTCTTATAAATAATTTTCTGTTATTATAATGAATTCTTCATAATTTAATGGTTGCAGTATCCCATAAAGTAGCTGGCTAGACCTTAATTCACTTACTATTCTACTGTTGATATTTAGTTTGTTTCTAATTCTGTCTCCACTTTAAATAATCATCAAATAAACATTTTTTTTGCAGAAGCCTTCTATAGTTTGAATCATTTTAAAAAAGATCACCAGAACTGGCAGGAACCAAAGGTTATAAACACGTTGTTGATCTTCTTTTCTTGAAGCCTGAATCAAGTATATTACTATAATTGAGTGTGTTCATCAGACTTTGCAAGCAGATTTTACAAATGTTAGCATAAACCTGTTAATTTTTAAAATTCCCCATCTTGTATTTTGCATTAAAAAATGTATTTATTTATTTATCAAAGATTTTATTTATTTATTCAAGAGAGAGAGGTAGGCGCAGGGAGAGGGAGAAGCAGGTTCCCTGCTGAGCAGGGAACCCGAAGCAGGACACAACCCCAGACCCTGGGATCATGACCTGAGCTGAAGACAGATGCATAAGCAAGTGAGTCACCCAGCCACCCCTACTTATTTATTGGGGCAGAGAGAGTGCACAGAAGGAGAGGGAGAGCGACTCTCAAGCAGACTCCCTGCTGAGTGCAAAGCCCAACACGGGCTTGATCTCAGGACCCTGAGGTCATGACCTGAGCCGAAACCAAGAGCTGGACACTTACCCACTGAGACTACCCAGGCGCCCCATATTTTGCATTTCTTTGCTCACTACTGAGGATGAACACTTTTCCGTATTTGTTAATTAGTGTGTCTCCTGTCTTAAGACTTTTGTTTAAAGCCTGGCATCTATTTGGGCCTACATTTCCTGCAGCTTCACATAATCTAGCACTAACAGAATACTAGAATCAATCACCCAGAATTTCAGAAAGCATTTTATTAAAAGTCAGAACAAATATTAAGGCACAAAAATACATAAACTTTTCAAACAAAAATCTTTGAAACAGTTTTGTCCTACATTCAAAGCAACCTTTTCCAAATTATGCAATAATTTAACCCTTTTAAATAGAAAAATATAACTTCTCAAACCCCTAAATTTTCTCCTCAAACACAGGAATACTTTCCTAGTTCTAAAGAAGTTCCTTAATGCAGTACTGAGCTTCTCTATATACTGACATTTCCTTAAAATCCTACCTTTGTCACTTATGTACATTTGATATGTTTAGAACTTTACCAATATGTTAACTTTTTTTCTTGTAAGTATAAGGCTTGGTGTTTTGTATTGCTTATGGCATGCTGTTGATCATACAAAGACACATTAAGAAAACTAGTTATTTTTTTAAATCTAGCACAACATCTCTCCACTTTAAATTAGTCATGTAGAGCTTAGTGCAATAGATTCAACCCCTTTTATTTATTTTTAAAGTAAACTCTACCCCTAACGTGGGGCTTGAACTCATGATCCCAAGATCAAGAGTTGTATGTTTTACTGAATGAGCCAGGCAGGCACCTCAAACCCCTTTAAAAAAAAAGATATAAAAATTAATCTTATATGTACATTTTTTATACTTCCAGTCTTGACATTATTATAGTAGTGCAAACATAATGTACTATATCACAGAGGAAAAGTTGGCTTTCTCTACAGGATATGAAAGATTTAAAAATTATCTTCTTTACAGGAAAAGTAAAGGATCATCATCTCAGTCTTAAAAAATTCACACTGATTCCTCTATTTTTCCTTATTTTTGAAATAAATTAAGTATCCTTTAAAGCAGACAATTAAATGCTAATCTAACACAAATCATGAAAATTTCCTTGTAAGCAGATTTCACACATCATATAAATCTAACATGACTTGCATAAGAACACTTGAGCATTTTCTCTAGAAACACATAAAACTGGACTCTACTCAGATTCCTTCATTTATATTGAGACCCATCTCGATGGCAACCCAAGAACAAACTGATCTGATAAACTCAAAAGCTCTAAGGACCAGTTTCTGGACACTTCGTGCAACAGCTGGGATTGGTATTCCTTTTCCCCAGTGACCTTCAGAGGAAGCACAGCTACAGCCCGAGGACACCCCCTCTTATTTCTGTGAGGGGGCTAAGAGGACCTTCCACAGGCATACTCAGTTCAGGTCAAGAGACATCAACTGACGATACAATCATCACTGAAAGTGACAGATACCATACATGCCCTTTGAAAAACAACATTTCTGACAAGGTTATCAGAAGGGAATCCTGCTTACTCTGGAAGATGAGAAAAGTCTGCATTTCAGCCTGGAGGTGAGCTACACACATCACATCCTTTATCTTTCCCTGCCGAAAGAGATGTTTCCATAGGCTCACCATTGACCCTCCCCATGTCTGCCCCACTACATCTGTAGCTCCTACAGTCTAGAAGCCTGGGACCTTATATTTCAAACTTCAGCTGGAGCCATGACGAGTTGGGGGTCTGCCTCAAAATCCGGGTGGTAGTAGAGAAAAATGTTAGGAATGAGAAGGCAGGGTCACCTCCAGTTCTGCAACAACTGGGCCCAGGGTAAAATACACCAAAACCAGAATAGACCCCACCTTAACTGACATTCTTTTCCTAGGAAGGATGCCCCAAACCGCTCAATGTTCCCTACTGAAAATAAATTTGAAAGTATCTTTCAAGACACGTTATTGCTAGATTTATTATTTTTTTTTGCTAACTCCTATTACATGAGTAAATGAGAAATAAATCGAAAAGGCAGGTTTGAAAGAAAAACTTCTGTTTTGTAGCTTCACAATGAAAATAAATTAACAGTTATACTTAAATGTTTGTACTGGTTAAGACTTTAAATGCTTCTCAATCAAAATTCTCTGAAGTCATTCTCGATTCAAAAAAGAGCTACAAGATTCTAACTTTTATTCCTATTCTAAATGTCCACTAGCCCTGTATCTTTGGTCATGAAAGCAGCAAAACATTCACATTTCCAACATTCTACATTCAACTACTTTTCAAGTTTAGAATGTTCTGCACTTAAAAAAATATTAAAACAAAAAATTCTCAAATCATATATTACATACATAATGTAACAAAATGATGTATAAAACATGATTAAAGGTTAAGGAATTATTACAAGATTAATAGTGACATACTGTGCAGGTAAATACATGTTTCATTATGAAACCGAATAAACCAAGATTATGTAAAGAGTGTTCTAGCATCTACAAGGGTCACTGGTAGTGAGCCCCCCAGCTTGCCAGAGAGGAACTGCGATATGGCCACATGTCTAGCACCTGCCCAGACAGATTCCGCAGCAGCACGTGCACATATGGCCTGAGGAGACAATGACAGAGCAAATCCTTGGAAGTGATCATCAAGACCTCTTTCCTGTGTACTTGTGTTCCCCTGAGCTCAGAGAGGACCCAACTCTGATTTGGTGTGCATGGTGATATTCACAAACAAGGACTTTGTGTGGACCCGTATGTATACGTACACACACACACCAAAGCTAACCATATAAACATGCTCATGTTCTAAGGCTAACCAAATTGTACTTAATTTCAAATCACTCCAGTATAAAAGTCAAAGAAAATTATTATTGCATCTAGTAACTATACACCCAAGAGATGGAGACGCTGCTTTACTACAGAAGAATCACATCATCTACCTCAAAGGTTAATGAAGAACAGTAGGAGTGTTTATGTAAAAAATATTTTTAAGTCTGGAATCGTCATATTTTCCAGAGAAAAGAGAAAATCCACGTCCCTATTATCACTCAGCTAAGGGGATTTGGGCATATTTTTTTAATCATAATACTTTTCTTACATTATTTCCAAATCCAGGCAATTTGACGGACATGAAGCCGACATTCCAGAGCAGCTTAAAATGGTCGTAGAACCCTCATACCACCTGAATTCTTAGTTGTAATACACAGATTTCCAAGATAATGCAATGAAACCTTGTTGCACTCCATCAAAACAAAGCCTGCTTTCAGTCTTGAGGAAGGCCTTCACCGTTAACTATGTGTCACTTCTATGGGTTTCAATCACATTATCTTTTCTGACGAGAACATTTTTTCTGCCATTTCAGATCTGGTCATGATTTCCTTAAAAACAACAACAACAACAAAAGATGATATACTTTTGCAAATGTTGATGCTCCTTTCAGAACATAACAATTCTCTAATCTTTCAATGGTCACGATTTTGTGGGGGACTAAGTAGAGTCACTGGCACACACAAAAATATTAGATACAGAAAATAAACACCAGATAATACACACGTCTAGTGATGTATGCTCGATATCCGTTGGCAAGTTCAGAAAACCTGAACAGCCTGCCAGCTGGGAAACGTCTTGAGTTTAGAATTAGCAGGGAGACGTAGGGATGGGGCTAACATGGATCTCCGAGGCAGAGTTCCTCCGGGGATCTGCCTCACTTTACACAATTCATGTGTTTTGAAATTACAAAATTATTTATCATATGAATCCTCTAAGTGCCCTTTTAAAAGCAATTCTCCAGGGCGTGTCTTTCTGTAGAGTTCTAAATCCTCAAGTTCAACTCCTTTGTAGCCACGTGCGTGTCTACTGCAGCCTCCTCAAAACTTGCCGCCTACCGTCAGATCAGCCTGCTGCGGCTGGTCACCGCTCTTCCCTTCTGTCAACAAAGCCACGGGTTCTCTCCTGCTCCCCTGGCCACCACCTAAATCACGCCTAGGCTACCACTCCTGGTCCTCTACGATTCCTTCCTGTAAGCCCCTATTCCCCACATCCACCCTTTAATTCTTATAATTCAGACTTCTTCCCATTGTGGGCCACACTCCAATGTCCAGATGATCTGTAACTCATTTTTCTCCCCCAAACCTTGCCAAATCCACATCTTCTATTCAAATCTCCAGGTTAATAAATGAATATGAGACAGAAACTCTAATATCCCCCAAAATATGTTAAGTATAGATTAATTTAGACAAACTGCCATCTTAAAGTATTCTAAACTCTTAAAAACATACAAGAAGTTAGAAAATCATAGACTTGAAATCTTGTAATTCTCCTTTCCTTCATACCAACAAGCGCTTATCTTTCTCCTGTTTTAAATGAGGCTCGAGCTCCTTTACGCTTTACTGACAAATCAGTGCAGTCTGCCAACCTGCTGAATTTATCATTTTATAAAGTTCCAGAATTTCTTTCTGAAATACACTTCTACTTTGTGAAAATAACAGGACCAAGAAAATACGCAAAAAATGTTTTACCTCGTCTGAATCCACTAACACTGGAAGAGCTCTGAAACAAAACAAAAACAGACAACAATGTCGTTAAAAGGCCAGTGTACATACTAAAGCCGAATATAGGCATAGTCTGTGATCTACAAATCTGGAGGGACAGAGCCAATGGAAATAAACACCTCAGTTCACTAACAAACATGACACGAAACTGGTCATTCGGTAGTGGTGGGGGCTTATAAAAACATATAGAGGTATGATATTTGAAAAGCACATGACAAAGTATGAGAATTATCTCTTTATACGATATCCTAAAGTTTAGAGTCAAACTTTAACAGAGGATATTTACACATCTGTGAATGAGGAGGGAATATTTTCTTCTACCCACTTCAAATCTTCATCCTGTAGAAATAAATATTTATATATTAGCATTTGCTTAGAATCCCTGAAAGTAGAATTTTAAGGTATAATGTATATAAATTTAAGCATTTAAATTCAAATGCACAATCCTTTTCATTTCCACATCTCCTAAGAAGTTGGCATGCATGCCACACAGAAATTATGCCAGTATTTTCTTAAACAGGCAAAGAAACAAAAATTCTGGATTTCAGAATTTCATACTTCTTGGTTTTCATTAGATTCACAGGTTTTATTTCTTTGTCCTGAAAAACCATAGCAGAAACACAGTTTCAGCAGCAAGAATACTGATTTTTATTGATTTTTTTACTCCTAGCATTCATTATGCCTCCTAATTTGTTCAAGTTTTTATATCATGAGTTTATAATCTTTCGAAAGAAAAAGATGACAGTTTGGTTTGCAAAAGCAAACTGGAATTTTGTACTGTCTGGGGCAAATTTCAGTAAGTTGAATTATGAACCAACTCTCTGTAGTTTTCAGGGATGACTGAGTTCAAGAGCTCCCAACAGCCAAATGTGGTATTGTTACACCCGATCCAAGAGATGGTGCAACTGGAGTACGAAATGACAAGCACCTAGTAATGACTGCTCCTCTGAAGTCGTTGTTAAAAATCAAGTAGTTGCTTATTACTAAATTTACAAAAGCCTATTTATTTCTGTCACTTCTATTTATGCTCATCTCTCTGCAGGAGACAAGAAAAGAAAAGCAGGTCGGTCAGGGTATCTGTTTCTTTTTTTTTTTAAAGATTTTATTTATTTATTTGGCAGAGAGAGATCACAAGTAGGCAGAGAGGCAGGCAGAGAGAGAGAGGAGGAAGCAGGCTCCCTGCTGAGCAGAGAGCCGGATGCGGGACTCGATCCCAGGACCCTGAGATCATGACCTGAGCCGAAGGCAGCGGCTTAACCCACTGAGCCACCCAGGCGCCCCAGGGTATCTGTTTCTTAACAGAGACTTACTTATGGTTATCTCACAGGGAGAAAGAAAAACAAAAGGTATATTAAGTTTCTTTGTGATTTGGCTACATGGAATACTCTGGTTCTAGTATTAATCACATCTTGCTCACCTAGGAGAGAAACAAGGAAGCTGAGCCAGTATTAATAGGAACCCCAATTCTCTGAGTGAGTCTCAAGTAGAAATAAGTCTTGAGATAAGGCTTCTGATTAAGAGCTGACTGCCCTTAATTTAGTGAAATGAAAAAGTATTCCCTCGATGTGCTTGCAAGCATGGTAAAATAAAGTGAGACAGGGATGCCTGGGTGGCTCAGTCAGTTATGTCAGCCTTCATTCAGCTCCCGTCATGATCCCAGGGACCTGAGATCGAGTCCCACACTAGGCTCTCTGCTCAGTGGGGAATCTGTTTCTTCCTCTGCTCCTTCCCCTCCTTGCGATCCCTCTCTCTCTGTCAAATAAATTAATAAAATCTTTAAAAAATAAAATAAAATAAACTGATACATATCTCTAAAATAAAAGGAAAATACCTTTTTTTTTTTTAAGATTCTATTCATTTTGACAGAGAGAGACACAGTGAGAGAGGGAACACAAACAGAGGGAGTGGGAGAAGAAGGCTTCCTGCTGGGCAGGGAGCCCGAAGCGGGACCCAAACCCAGGACCCCGGGATCACAAACCCAAGCCAATGGCAGATGCCCAACAACTGAGCCACCCTGGCATCCCAAAAGGAAAATATCTTAATGAATTTAAACTTTAATAGCTCTAACACCAGATAATTAAAACTGCTGTAATTTTTTAAAAGTTTAAATCACGATAAAACTACTTAAAAAACACATTCAAAAAAATTATTATCAAAAATAAAAATGAAAAAATTTACCAAAACCAACAGATCAAACTGTACTCCTGGGTCATCTATACTGTCAGAATTTATAAGCATACATAAATTTCATAATCTGTTGATCACAACATATATAATTATAAGAAAGCAGAATATAAAACTATATGAAAGGCACTCCCACTGCCTAATTAATATGCATGAAATATTAAAAAAAACTTTACTCTCTATTTGACCATTTTCTGCAAGCTTCCACAGTTCTATAACAAATGCTAATTTTGTTAACTGCACAGGCAATACATAAAGTCCTTTCCTAACAGATAGCAGATGTTATCTGAAATGGCTTCAAAAATCACTTTAAAAATGTTGAAAAATTAACACAAGCTTCCACTATGTCAAAGCTTCTCCATCTTTAGTGTGCATGTGAATCATCTCTGGGATCCTGTGAAGAAGCAGATTCAGACTCAGTAGGTCTGCGGTGGGCCTAAGCCCACGAGTTGAACAGGCTCCCAGTGACGCCCATGCAGCTGGTCCGAGAATGGCCCCGGCAGCCGGTGTCTACCGGCAGTAAAGGCCAGCAGGCTTAACTAGTGTCGCTGCTCGGTAACACCGAATGTCACGCAAAAAATCTTAGTAGAAAAAGTTTTCCTGACAGTCAGAGAATGTGACACAGACTCTGTTAAAATATCTTATACTCACAAAATTATCAGAAGTAGCAGGTTTAGCTGTTCCGTTGGAAACCGTTTTTGAGACTCTTAATTTTATTCCTTCAGCTATAATGAGAAACATTATGGAGAGAAATATATAAATTGGAAAATGTTATTTTCTTTCATAATCTCACATTTAATAACCCAACAAAGATATGTTTTTATAGAGAGATTTATATATATATCTAATTATTCATATATGCATATATTTAAAGAAGAGTTAATACTGGAAGCTTCAGGCAGGGTGCTGACTTTAACATACAACTTGGAAATATAGAATGGCAAAAATTAATAGATTTCACAAATGTTTCAATAACAACGAGGTTTTCAAGATGCTAGTGTAGAATTCTGGTTTTAGAGGAATTTAAATATACAAGCAAACATAAATGCATATTTCCTTAGATAGTTCTGATACATTTTAAAATTTATGGATTTAAAAAATCTATAGATGAGGTGCCTGGGTGTCTCAGTCGGTTAAGCATCTGCCTTCAGGCTCAGGTTGCGATCCGGAGATCCTGGGATCAAGTCCTGTATCAGGCTCCCTGCTCTCTGGGGAGTCTGCTCCTCCCTCTGCCCCTGCCTCTCTCTCTCATGAATAAATAAAGAAAATCTTTTAAAAAATAAAATAAAAATAAAAACCTGTAGAATTTGCAGTATCATATTTAATAATAAAACATCTTTGGCTATGCCTTCACTTCTCTGATGTGTACATTTTGGAATGTACCTATGGTCAAAATAAAATAGGGAAGAGGATTTTCTTTCTTCCTGTATGACCCAGGCTCTCCTTTCTGCAGCAGTTTCAGAGCAGAGGTTAAGAGCATGAGTCCTGGAACTAGACTGCCCCACCTAGGATTCTGGCTCTCCCTATGCAACCCTGGGCAAAACAGTTAACTTTTTGTGGCTCAGTGTCCCCAGCAACACAATGGGATAATACTGATCTCTACCCATAGGGTTCTGATGAGCATTAAACAAGTTAGTGATACAAGGTGCCTGACATGTAATTTATGCCCCTTAAGTATTCATCTTAATTATTAAAATAATTTTCAAATTGTGTTTCTCCATAAACAAGGTCAATTGGTATATTATAATCATGAAGTGCTATAATGAATGAAAATGAGATTCCTCGATCAAAAAATGTTTCCATGGGGGCATTTTTTTTAAAAGATTTTATTTATTTGACAGAGAGAGATCACACGTAGACAGAGAGGCAGGCAGAGAGAGAGAGAGAGAGAGAGGGACACAGGCTCCCTGCTGAGCAGAGAGTCCAATGCGAGACTCGATCCCAGGACCCTAAGATCATTCATTACCTGAGCCGAAGGCAGCAGCTTAACCCACTGAGCCACCCAGGTGCCCCTCCAAGGGGGCATTTTTTAAAAAAATATTTTATTTGTTTGACAGAGAGACACAGCAAGAGAGGGAACACAAGCAGGGGGAGCGGGAGAGGGAGAAGCAGGCTTCCCGCCAAGCAGGGAGCCCGATGCGGGGTCCGTCCGATCCCAGGACCCTGGGATCATGACCCGAGCCGAAGGCAAACACTCAACGTCTGAGCCACCCAGGCGCCCCTCCATGGAGGGCATTTAAAATCCCAACATTTGAGATCTATTCTCTCAGTGGGGCAACACACCGATTTTTTAAATTAAGGTGCAATACAGATAATAAAATACACAAATTTTAAGTGTATAGTCTAAGAGATTTTACAAGTATATACACTTGTGCAACTACCATCTTGGGTGAGACCTTTAACATTCCAACATTACAGAAGGTTTTTAAATTCCTTTCTGGTCAATCCTAATCCTACCAGAAGCAATCATTGTTCTGATTTACATAATCACCATGGTTTTGTTCTGCCTGTTCTGGAACTTCACATATAGAACCATAATCCAGGGGCTCAGTATTCTTTTGGATTTGCCTACTTTCACTCAACATAAAGGTTTTGAGATTTATGTTGCAGTGTTGGTTACTTTTGAGATGGAACAGCAGCCCACTGTGTGGGCTACTTTATCTATTGTGTGGGCCACATTGTGTGGGTACACCACAAATACTTTAACTATTCAACTGTTGATGGACACTGGGCTATATCCAGTTTTGAACTATTAAGAATAAACCTGCTGGAAAATAATGGTGTACATCAGTATCTTTCTATGAATATTGCTTTCACTTCTATAATTTTTTCTAGGTAAAAAGCTTGGCGTAGAATGGCTGGGTTGGGGGCACGTGGGTGGCTCAGTTGGTTGGGCAACTGCCTTCAGCTCAGGTCATGATCCTGGAGTCCTGGGATAGAGTCCCACATCGGGCTCCCTGCTCAGCGGGGAGTCTGCTTCTCCGACTGACCTCTCTCCTCTCATGCTCTCTCTCTCGTTCTCTCTCTCTCTCAAATAAATAAATAAATAAAGTCTTAAAAAAAAAAAAGAATGACTGGTTTGTATGATAGACATAGGTTTAAGAACCAAATTGGTTCTTTTTAAGAACCAATTTTTTTTTCAAATTTTTAGAACCAAATTGTTTTTTAAAGAAGTCTTAGTACTTTACATTCCTTCCAGTAGTGTCTGAGTGATCTAGCTGTTCCACATCCTCTCCAACATTTCATGCTGTCAGTCTTTTAATCATTCTAGTGGGTATGTGGTGGTATCTCACTCTGGTTTTAATTTGTGTTTCCCTGATAACCAATTATACCGAGCACCTTTTCACATGCTTATTGGTCATTCCTCTGTCTTCTTTGGTGAAGTGTCAGGTATTTTTTTGTTTTTACAAATTGAGTTATATTTTATTGATTGATAGGAATTTTACTTATATTTTGGATACAAGTCTTTTCTCAGATATATGTACAGAGAATTTTTTATTTAAGTCTAAGTCTAATTTTTGATTTAAGTCTAAATTTTTTATTTAAGTCTAAGAATTTTTTATATAAGTCCCTTTGTTTTCTTGTTTCTCTGGATGAGTATTTTAATTTCTGTAAAGTCAATTTATTAGTTTTTAAAACTGTATGGTAACTCCTTATGTCCTAAGGTTATTAAGATACTTTGTTTTCTTTCAGAAGAGTTAAAAGTTTTTGGGGGGGGGAGGGGCAAAGGAGGAGAGAGAGAATCCTAAGCACGTTCCATACCCAGCGCAGAGCCCAACATGGGGCCCAATCTCACAACCCTGAGATCATGACCTGAGCTGAAATCAAGAGTCAGACATTTAACTGCCTGAGCCACCCAGGTGCCCGCAGAAGAGTTATAGTTTAAGTTCTCACATCTAGGTGTGTGGTCCATCCTGAATTAATTATTATGTGATATCTGTGTAAGGATTCTAGGTGAATTTTCCTCCATGTTTTCATCTAGTTGTTCCAACAACTAGATTTGCTGACAGTACTATTCTGTCCTCATAGAACATCCTGGTTCTCTTGTAAAGATTAGTTGGTGAATGAGGTTTCCAGTTTGGAGCTACTTTAATTATTAATTCATTTTATTATTAATATTTATTTATTTATTTATTTATTTATGGGGGGGGCAGAGAGGGAGGGAGGGAGGGAGAGAGAATCTCAAGCAGGGTCCACACCTAGCAGGAGCTTGATCTGGGGCTGGATCCCACAATCCTAAGATTATGACCTGAGCTAAAATCAAGACCAGGACTTTCAACCAACTGGGTCCCCCAGGTGCCTTTGTTGCATTCCTTTTAAAAAATAAAACCTTTAGAAACCTACTATGTGAAATCAATTGGGTACTTATAAAAGTATATTCTTCAGAATGTTATTAACAGAGTAATGACAACAGTATCAACTGACCATATACTTGTGGATTTATCTCTGGACTTTTTTATTTTTTTAAGATTTTATTTATTTATTTGACAGAGAGAGACACAGACAGAGAGGGAACACAAGCAGGGGGAGTGGGTGAGAGAGAGGCAGGCTCTCCACTGAACAGGAAGCCTGATGCAGGGCTCGATCCCAGGACCCTTGGATCATGACCTGAGCCAAAGGCAGAGGCTTAATGACTGAGCCACCCAGATGCCCCTGAACTCTATTTTGAAACACTACTGTGTTTCTCCATCCTTCTGCCAATATCACACTATCTTGATCAGTATAACTTGAAATTTTTATAAGTCTTGAAATTACTATAAGTCTATTAATTTTATTTATTTAGATAGAATTTCTACACTATAAAATGCACCACCTTGAAGTGTACAATTCGGTAGATTTCAGGACAACCATCACCACTAATTTCAGAAGATTTTCTGGATGCCTAGGTGGCTCAGTCAGTTATGCATCTGCCTTCTCCTCAGGTCATGCATGACCCCAGGGTCCTAGGATCGAGTCCCACATTGGGCTCCTTGCTCAGAGGGGAGCCTGC
This sequence comes from Mustela erminea, assembly GCF_009829155.1. Classification (NCBI taxonomy): domain Eukaryota; kingdom Metazoa; phylum Chordata; class Mammalia; order Carnivora; family Mustelidae; genus Mustela; species Mustela erminea. Next base: position 104,909,360 of record NC_045620.1, read on the forward strand.
TTCTCCCTTTGCCTCTCCCCTCACTCTTGCTCTCTCTTACTGACAAATAAACAATCTTTAAATGGTACCTTTTTAAAAAGATTTTTTCTTTATTTGACAGAGAATGAGAGAAAGCCCAAGAAGTGGGGAGAAGCAGGCAGAGGGAGAGGGAGAAGCAGGCTTCCTACTGAGTAGGGAGCCTGATGTGGGTCTCGATCCCATAATCCTTAGGTCATAATCTAAGCCAAAGGCAGACACTTGACCCACTGAGCCACCCAGGTGCCCCAATAAATAAAAGAAAGAAAGAAACAAAAAAAAAAGGATTTTCATTACCCTAAAAAGAAACCACATGTCTATTAATCTGTCTCTATGGATTTACCTTTTCTTTTTCTTTTTTTTAATAATGTTTCTTTTATTTTTTAAAACATTTTATTTATATATTTTACAGAAAGAGAGATCAAAAGCAGGCAGAGAGGCAGGCGCGAGGGAGGGGGGCGGTGGAGGGGGAGCAGGCTCCCCACCAAGCAGAGCCCAATGTGGGGCTTGACTCCAGGACCTTGAGACTATGATGTGAGCCGAAGGAGGAGGCTTAACCTACTGAGCCACCCAGGCACCCCTCTATGGATTTACCTTTTATGGACTTATCATTTAACTGTAATCATACAATTTGTGATCTGTAGGATTGGCTTCTTTCACTTAGTATAATGTTTTCAAGATCTGCCCATGTTGTAATTACAAGAATGTTCGGGCTCTTCTAGGTCCTCTTCTTTTTCATACATATTTTAAAATCAGATTAACTGGGGCACCTGGATGCCACAGTCAGTTGAGCGTCTGACTCTTGATTTTAGCTCAGGCCATGATCTCAGGGTCCTGGGATCAAGCCCCATGTCAGGCTCCATGCTCAGTGGGGTGCCTGCTTAACATTCTTTTCTCCCTCTGCCCTACCCCCATGCTCTCTCAGTCTTTCTCTCTAAAATAAATTTGAAAAAAAAGTTTCTCTAAAATAAATAAATAAAATCTTTAAAAAAATAATTAACCATTATTTTTGACATTAACTGTTTTTTAACATTAACCATAACACATTAACCGCTTTTTTTTTTTATGATTATGATTGGGATTAGAATTATGATTAGAATTATGATTGGGATTGCACTGATTCTACTCACCAGATTGTGGTACTGACTGCTTAATAATATTGAGAGTTACAATTCATAAACACATTATAGCTCTACACTTACTTATTCTCAGCAACTGAATTATGTATTGATGTTGCCTTAACAAATGTTTCAAGTACTATGGTAAAATTAATAAAATGAGGGGTGCCTGGGTGGCTTAGTAGGTTACAGCCTCTGCCTTCAGCTCAGGTCATGATCCCAGGGTCCCAGGATCGAGTCCCGCATCAGGCTCTCCTGCCTCCCCCCCACCCCACTTGCCTCTCTGCCTACTTGTGATTTCTTTCTGTCAAATAAATAAATAAAATTTTAATAAAATAAAATAATAAAGTGCTATGTAGAAATTAATTGAAAGATGAAAACAGCACTAAAACTGTAATTAGAAATGCTATGGGAATGAACAGATATCTATAATTCTGAAAAGCAAGAAGAGGTGATTCAAGAAAATTTAGCAATCCTCATTAAGAAGAAGATTATTAGGAGCTAAGCAAATATTTAATATTTAGACTTTAAAAGCAAACAGGTAACAAAAATTCAAACTACATTAATGATCATGAAAATTTTATTACTGACTTCCTTTTGTGGCTATCTACCATAAAAAGGGTTTGGGCAGATATAGTTTTAAGATTATTTTAATAGGAAAAAAAATGTATCTGACTTTGCATCATAAGTAAAGGTACAACATAACGGTCATTTAATAAGAAAACATGTCACTTACTTAAATTTTCAGATGGTACCATAAATTCTTCAATTTCATCATCAGAATCATCGATTAACGGCATGAAGGCATATCTACGTCAGAAACAAGGAGTAGTTTTACTAGTACATTTAAACCTGTTCAGTTCTTCAGTTGATATCTAAAAGCATCATTACATACAAAAATATTTACATTTTAAAAATTTCTTATAAACTCAAATAACGAATACTTAACTATTTTTACTCTCAAATTAGGAAAGATTATTAGCAATGCAACAGTCAAGCTGGAGCTCCAAGCCCTGCGGGTGAAAGCGTAACTGGTAAGATCTTTCTGGAAAGCAGTTCTTCAATGTTCAGGGAAGGGAACTTCATGCTCTACTTTTTTTCTCCCTGTCAGGTTTACCCTCCCTGCCCACTACTTCTAAACTTAACCCCTAACAAAAAGTAAATTGCTAATCTTACTGGTGAAAATAAAGTGTACTGACTGAGCCACATTTGCTAGGTCAAAAATATATTCAGAAAGCACTGCTGATAATAACAGTAATCCTAGAAGCAAAGTGCCTAATAAGCAGGGACTGCTTCTATAAATTAGACTACATTCATATCATGGAATGCTAAAGAGCCATTAAAAATAATGTGGGAGGGGCGCCTGGGTGGCTCAGTGGGTTAAGCCGCTGCCTTCGGCTCAGGTCATGATCTCAGGGTCCTGGGATCGAGTCCCACATCGGGCTCTCTGCTCAGCAGGGGGCCTGCTTCTCTCTCTCTCCCTCTGCCTGCCTCTCCGTCTACTTGTGATCTCTCTCTGTCAAATAAATAAATAAAATCTTTAAAAAAAATAAATAAATAAAAATAAAAATAATGTGGGAGATTGAGGGAGAGCTGGCTGGCTCCATCAGTAGAGCATGCCACTCTCAACTTCAGGGTCGTAAGCTGAAGCCCCACACTGGGCGTGGAGCCTACTTTAAAAAAAAAAAAAATGGGGTAGATCTATACAAGATGATATGGAAAGATGCATCTTAAACAAGAAGGTGAAGAGCAGTGTGTATGTGTGTATGTGTATGTATGTATTTCTGCATAATTATTATATACTTTTACAAAAAAGATGTATCTATTTATTAGAGAGAGTGAGTGTGTGTATGCGTGTGCACATACCCGCACAATGGGGTGGGGCAAAGCAGAGAGTAGACTTGGCACTGAGTTTGGAACCTGACTCAGGGTTTGATCTCATGACCCTGAGATCATGACCTGAGCCAAAACCAAGAGCTGGACGCCTAGGTGTGCCACCCAGGTGTCCCAATTACTATGTACTTTTAAAAAGAGAGGGAGAGTGGGGCACCAGGGTGGCTCAGTGGGTTAAAGCCCCTACCTTCGGCTCAGGTCATGATCCCCGAGTCCTGGGGTAGAGTTCCGCATTGGAACTCCCTCTCTGCTCAGTACAGAGCCTGCTTCCTCCTCTCTCTCTCTCTGCCTGCCTCTCTGCCTACTTGTGATCTCTGTCAAATAAATAAATAAAATCTTTAAAAAAAAAAGAGAGAGAGAGAGAGGGAGAGAGAGGGAGAAACACACACTCAGTACTTACTTTTCAGTTCCCTAGAAGGGCATTCAAGAAACTTCACAGCCCTTTCCCTGGGGAAGAGGAGTGAGGCGACGGCAGATGGGCTTTCCCATCACATGCAGCCAATGGAACAAACTGAACATACGACTCAAGCTCCTTCTGATATTGGCCCCACTTTTCCTTTTCAGCTTTACTTGCCTCCAACGTAAGCAGTATTAACCAAAATCAAATGTCTCAATGACCACCAAGGTATACCATGTTTTCTGCCACTACCTCAGAAAATGTACATTTTTTCTTAGCTCAGCTTTTCATGGTTCTATTTCTTTCCTTGAGGAAGATGCTGCCTTTCAAGGAGGCTTCCTCATCCCTCTTCGGTCTTCCCCCGGACTTCCTAGTTTATACAAATCTTATTTCCCTCTCTTGCATTATGTCCGTCTCCCTACTTGATTGTGTACTCCTTTAAAAGTGAGGACTACTTCCTCAGTTTCTATAAATGGGCTTTTATTTGAACACAGGAGCAGTGATCAACAAATGCTTGCCAAACTTCCATTTTACTATGTTAGGTACCTCTGATTGTTTGCTGATGGTCTCCACAAAAACATTATTACAATAAGGATAAGTGAAAAAAGGAAGCTCCAAAACGCATCATCAACCCAGCGTTCCATCCAATCCTATAAGGACAGTTCAAACATGAAATGTTTAATTTTTTGATAAACACAGATAGATTTCCCATTCAAATAGTGTACAATGACAAACATGAATGAAATCTTTCTAACCAGTCCATCTTCCAAATCAGTACATTTTTTTAAGAAAATAAAAACTAAGAAGAGCTCTTTATCAATGCCTACTTCAACCTTATAACTAATCAGATAAATAAAACCCTAACACAAATTATATACTAGAGCATCATAAAGAACTTCCCAAAATAGTATAATTAAAAATGAAAACTGTTTAAGTAGGAAGATTATACTTACTGATTGACATTTTGCAATTCTAAATGTCTTGGTCGTCCACACCATAAACACTATAGAAGCTGAAACACACCAAAGATGTCACCTTTGAAGGAACATATAATACTGAAATAATTTATTATAATAAGAAAATTAAATAGCTTACCCAGTACAGCAAAGATCAGAGTATTTGTAAAGTGCCTGTATAAAGAAAATTTCACTGTGTTCTTTCTTAGTCTTAGAGTCTTCATAGTTTGTGCCAAACTTATAAATATGTGCAAAAAGTTAAGGAAAGACATTTTAAATAGTAACAGTTTAAAAACAAAATAAGAATCTCCTACTACATTTCTAAAATTAGTACTGGTAAATATAGTTCCTGTAAAAACACAAAAAATATTACTTTAGCCAATATTTGTATGACCACGATACTGATTTTATCACGAATCTTGCTTTACATTTTACCAATGTCTGAACTAACTAAATTCTGGGGAATACAAAAGGCAAGAAACCCTATGATGTTCTCCTTCAATGCCCAGCTCCCAAAATACAGGACAGAGCAGTATATACACTAAACAACCAGCCCTCTTCCCCCTTAGGCCAGTGACTCTTACAGATCACATTATGACATGCCCTTAGGCTTGTGCCTTTGTCTCTGTTTCTTATTTTGTTCTTTCCAGTCTACTCTCTTTTTATCCTCTGAATGACCATAAGTAAGAAGGGAGGTCCTCTATCAATTCCACTGTATAAATTGAAAAATGAAATATGTTAAATAAAACAAATCTGGACTTGGGTCAGGAAAGAGATTACTGCAACAGGCAGAGGAGGTTTACTGCCATGGGGAGGATTTTCTAACTCTTAAGATCTGCAAAAGTCCCACAGGTCAGGCCAGATAGGGCTTTGTTTTTGTTGGGAGGGTAAACAAGACTGGAAAGCAGGTATGGGGAAGTGGGTGGCATGACTGGCCAGCTGCTCAGGGAGTCCCTTTCCCTGAGGTGTGCAGATTCTCAAGAGGGGCCACTGAGGAGGGCTGTGGTGGACAAAGGCTCAGGGACCTAGGGAGGGAGACCGCTTAGTCTGGTCCAGGGAAGGAGACTGCTTAGTTTGGCCCGATTGGTCAGTGGGGAAACAGGTCTGGCCTTGTCACTAATAACAAGGGGCATCTGGGCGTCTCATGTAAGTCCTATTGGACTTAAGTCTCCTGTATGTTCTTTGGAGTAAGCCTTTTCCTGGAACACAAAAGGGTGAGGGCTTTCTTAACCAGGGCTGTTTTCCAGGAGCACTGGGGTCAGGTAAAGCTCAAAACTGTCAAGTATGAAGAATCAAAAAGAGGCTTCTCCACTGATTCCTTGGCAATGAAGCCGGGATCCAAGCCAGGGCTCTCTTTGTAAATGGGAGTTGCTTCTTCTGGAGCACATCACCAGGTTTGTTCCTGAACCGTAGGCCAAAAACAACAGAGTGGAGCAAAAGAACAGAAGCGGCAAACTTTGTATTTATGCCTATTTTAAATTTCAAATACTTCATGAATCAGAAACTTCATGGTAGTACTCACAAAACTGCTATTTAGTCTTTCTAAATGACCAGTGAGTTACAAAAGAAGATCAATTTCTAAAATAACACAATATAACCAATTAAGGCTACTGTCAGAATTTACAAAAATGTAAATATGCTGTATTCATTTAACATTATCAAGAGAAATACCTTTTTTCAAAATTCTTGACTGAAATGAATTTTCTATGTTAAAAATAAGGTCACACTGAATAATTCAAAAGCATTTCTGAGAAGCCGAGGAATAAAAAGACCAGAAGCAAATTCAAAACTGCCTAAACCTCCCCTTACCAGGACACCATTAAATTTAAGTAAAGCTTAAATCATTTCTCCCCTTAAAGGAAAGTGGTGACAAAAGCAAACAGGCCTGGTTATCCTGAGGTGAGAAGCAACGGGAACGTGCTGTTGCAGTAGGAAAAGGATATCCACCAGCACAAGCCAGAGTCAAGGAGAGAGAGAGGGAGACTGGCCAGAAGCACAAGATCAGAGTCACTTGCCTGCAGCAAAACAGCACAAAATTAAAACAAGCAGGAAAAAAAGAGGAAGGGGGCTTCATGAGAAAAGCAATGGCTTTGATTTTTTCAGGTTATTTCTAGTTTTACTTCAGAACCGAACAGTTACAGGATAGCTATGTTAGATTCATCGAGCAAAGCAGAGTCGTCACGCAAGCGCTCAGTTCTGTATGTAGACCTGCTTCTTTTGCTTGCCATTTGTAATAATTTTAAAAATCTACTCTCTGTCAAATAGCCATCTCAAAGCAAACATAGAAAAATCAGGTGCCAGCTGAAATGGACAAAGTTTCTTCAATTCACCATGAAACATTAAACAAGATAATTTTAATTTCTAGATTTCTTTATAACTCTTATTTCAAACTGCTTTATTAAAAATATGGATCATTGGGCGCCTGGGTGGCTCCGCGGGTTAAGCCGCTGCCTTCGGCTCAGGTCATGATCTCAGGGTCCTGGGATCGAGTCCCATATCGGGCTCTCTGCTCAGCAGGGAGCCTGCTTCCCTCTCTCTCTCTCTCTCTCTGCCTGCCTCTCTCTCTGTCAAATAAATAAATAAAATCTTTAAAAAAAAAAAAAGGATCATTAAGCAAACTAAATTTTTTCCTTGTTTCTCTTATCTCCCCATTCCAATTTGGTGCATTATGTGTTGGAACAGTCCAAAGTTAACACTGTCCATAAAGGTGATAAATTACCCTCATTCAAATCTCGATGGAATTGGGCCTTTAGAGCTGCTTGTCTTTCGAAGTTCCTGCCAAGGTGCATTACTATTTTTTCCCAGTAAACTACCTTGTGGATGGTTAAGAACAAATCTTTGAAAAACGTATCAGTAAATTACCAGGAAAAAAGATAATACAGATTTTTTAAAATGCCAGGTCTATAGTTCAGTTAGTTGACTGAAAAACATACTCGCTAACTTCTTAAAGGTTCCAAACATATACTTTTGGAGACAATTCCAGATTAAGCAGATTATCTTAAGCTCACTTTCTAAATGCCCAATGACAGAAGGGAGGAAGTGAAGATCTGGAGCTTGCAATGCTGAAACTAGCAGCTAGGTTCATCTTCCACGATTTTGCCCATCCTGCTGGCACGTAAGTTCATCCTACCAGCCCCTTCTCCTCGGGTCAGCCAAGTATCCCTAACGAGTGATGCGGCTGCGGCAGAACAGGAACCACGGCCCCTGGGGATTAGCTCTCATGGCCAGAGCACAGTTATGGGCAGAACTGAGCAATGTAGTTCACCTTTTTTTAATAGCTCAATGTCTTTGAATGTGTTTTCATGTGGAAAATATAAAAATTACACTACTGTAAGCTTAGTATCATTCTTGGAAAGGATGTATTTAAGTATAATTTTTTTTCAACAAACATGGATTCTAAACTAGTAGCTCTGATTTTTAAGCAAGTTTGGTCAGAAACAACTCTTTAAATCAGGTATTATTTCTTAACTAGATACTCTTCAGACAGCAGGGAATCCACAGATATAATTTTGTGGACATTTTTAAATGCCCCACTGCAGGCAAAACTTTGGTAGGGTGTGTGTTTCTAATCTTGTGAAAAGAGGCTCCCCAGCTTTCATTCAACTTTCAAAGGCATCTTTGGTCCCAGTACCCAAACAAGACTAAGAACCACTGCTTTAGAGAGTAGGGATGGTAAATTAAATTAAAAGGCTTTTTTCTTTTGTTCTTAACTTGGAAGCATACTAAAAATTCACAAACAGGGAGTTTAAAGAGCAGACACACTGGGTTTGGAAGAAATCACCCACAGGGGACTCAAAAAGGCCATGTATGTTAGCATGCCTGCAGAAAGGAGAGCTTCCTTGCAGAGGAGGAACACAGGCAAACTCAAGCCCTCTGGCCTTCCTACAAGAGGTAAAGATGAAAAAATGGAAAGAAATTACAAGGAAACAAAAGAACAGTTAATATTAAAAGCAAAAAGACAAGTATCAAAGACAATGGAAACAAACAAAAAACTTGGTAAAAATAAAATCTATCTATAGGAAAGAGTTTCAAAGAGGATGTAAATGCAGAAGAAAGAGATAAAAATAATGTTCCGGGATATGCGTAACACTGCATTCTGCTCTGACCAGGTCACAGTTTCTTTAGAGTTCCTCCCATTTCCTCGAATGCGAATTAGAGGGCCCTGCCTCGGAGTTGAACAGACTCCACTGGAGTCACTGAAGCAGTGAGGAGGGTCCTCACGGTTACTTTGCATCTAAAACTTCTCCTGCAGTAACATGGTGTCTGCCTCACCAGCATCACTGAGGCTGCTCTCTTGCTGTCCCATTGTGACCTCCGGAATGACCAAAGCCACGTATACCCTGGCAGTTCATCTCTCTGTAGTACTGGCCACTGCTGACCACCCCTCTTTACCAAAGCTTCTCCTCAGAACAATTTCTAGGTTCTTCTACCTCCCTCCACCCAGGTGTTTCTTCCATGCATGTTTCTACCCACACTGGGCACCATCCTGGTCCTCTCCTCTCTCATTGGTCTATGTGTTCTTGGGTCACTTCCATGGGCTGCAACCTTCTTTCACATGAAGATGACCTCCAATATTCATCAGCCGTTCCAATTCCTCTTACAAACCCAGACAGGGATTTCCAACTCTCTGCTTAACACTAATGCCTTAGGCGGCTCACATTTCATCCATTATGGTCCCTTCCCTAAGTTCATTACCTTGGGGATGGCAACACTGTCCCCAGCCTCCCACTGAGACAGCAAGACCTCTCTGGAGCTCTCTCCCTTCTTTTCCCACCCACTTCTACTAAGTTTATCATCTGGAGTCTTTTTTCCATTCCCTCTGCCCTATTTTTAACCCTCACCATCTCTTTTTTGGACAACTGCAAATGACTCTTTATCAGACTTCCTATCTCTAGACTCCAGGATCTCCTTTTCCAGGTCATTTTTACATTTTTATTTATATAAGATTTTAAATTACTTCTATATCCAATGTGGGGTACGGACTTACAACCCTGAGATCCAGAGTTACATGTTCTTGGGGCACCAGGGTGGCTAAGTTGGTTAAGTATCTGCCTTTGGCTCAGGTCATGATCCTAGGGTCCTGGCATCAAGTCCTGCATCAGGCTCCCTGCTCAATGGAGAGCCTGTTTCTCCCTCTGCTCCTCTCCCTGCCTGTGCTCACTCCCTCTGTCAAATAAATAAAATCTTTAAAAAAAAAAAGTTGCGCACACTTCCAACTGAGCCTGCCAGGTGCCCCTTCCAGGTCATTTTTAAATGTCATTCTTGAGTTCTTTCTAACACAGATTTCATCATGCTGCTCACCTGGGCAGCTTTGATTTCCTTTTCTTTCTCCCCACAGAAAGAACATGAGACTCTTGAGCACGTCATTCTATCTTTCCCTTCTGGCCCCGCCTTCCATGGTTCTCCCACATACATCCACTTATAGGTAAGCTACTCTGGGACTTTCTATCACTGCCCCCATATTTTCATGCTTCCAACTATTTGTTCCCCTCTATTCTTCCCAGGATGCCTTTCCCCCAATTCTTTTCCCAGTTAACCCAATCTGTTCTCTTGGTCACAATTTAATGTCACCACCTCTGTGAAGTCTTCCCTGGTTTTTGCACTACAATTACTTTCTCTTTCCTCTTGTTTGCATAGCACCTCTTTAAAATGGCAACTACTATTGCTATACTGCTTTAAGTTATATGTTTGTCTTCCCTCCCAGAGTGTGAATTCCTTAAACATAGGGACAATAGCTTTTCCTTCTCTGCGTCCTCAGCACAGGGCACACAGTGAGTACTTAAGTTCGCTGAACTAACAGAAAAAATAAAAGATATTCTTTTTGGGGGGAATGATTGCTTTTTCACCTTTAACTAAATTCCTATACTGAGGTTAAAAATAATGTATACCTAAATTTCTATTATTATAAATACAAACTGAAAGTAACCTGATTTTAATGATACAGCAAACTACTTTAGGACATGGTAAAGGATATGAACCATACAAAAATGGAGTCAATAACTGCCAAAATAATGTCACCAAAAATAACAGCTAAATGGTTAGAACCCTGAAAGATAAAAATGGAGGAAAAACCTGAATGTAAACATTTCACTGTATCATAGAAATTATATGAAAAAGAAAAACCATTTAGTTCATCTCATCCCTTTACAAAAACCACATAAAAGTTTTATTCCTAGTAAAATCTGTGTCTAAGCATATGGAAATTTTTGTTTTGGCAGCAACATCTACCTAATCAATCACAATGTAAAACTGTATTATGAAATGGCAAGTAAAACATGTCATGTCCCCCGCCCCACTTAGGTCAATTTCAATCTCTCCCTTCTCCACACCAAACCTACAGCCACAGCCACTAATGAAGTGGGCTCCTGATTTTTCCTACTATCTGTGAAGGGACATGAAAAAAAGAAAGAAAAGGAAGTGTGGAATGGTAAAAACAAACCACAGGTGAGACACTTTGATCACAAGTTGACAGAAAATCATATTTAAAAATTATACTGAAGATGTTGGCTATGTAAAATTTTAAAGAAATACTCTGTGTGTGTGTGTGTGTGTGTGTATCTGTATGTGGGATATTTATCTTTTTTCTTTCTAGCAAAGACTAGCTCCTGTAAATTATATACACAAATGCGAAGCTTTCACTAGTCTGTACAAGTAAAAATAAATGTACCTTTCAAAGAGTCAAAGATGGAAAGCACAGGTGTATTTAATATAGAAGGCAGATGTATCAAAGATAACAGAAAGAAGGAGAACGAGGCTTTTAACAAATTGAACAAATGGCCTGCTTCAAGATCAAAATATGTGAAGTAAACAATCTGCAAGATAAGATTCATTCTTATGCAGTGATCTGATTCACACATCTAGTCCAAAAAACATTTTAGGTAAAAATTACTAGGTCCTTTGAATAAAGGAAAATATAATAAGCTGATTAATCACTCAGTTGTCAACCATACTATTAAGAAAAACGGAGAGCTAGAAATCTAGGGGTTTTCCCAGATATAAATGTTCTGCCTCCTCTTAGAGAGTAAAGCATTGTGGCCCACATAGCCTGAGTCATTTCCCCCTGGATGCTAACTTTTCGTGGTTCTTCCAAGAAGGGAGTCCACTGAATCCCCACACACTGAGTCCCCAAGAGCCGGAGAATACTTATAACCAAATGAGACTTCAGAGTGATGTGCTGTAATGTCTGCATGTGTGATGGGTACAGTTAATTCTATTCACTTCCACATTTTCAGACCAAGGGTTAAGGAAGAAATGAATGCGTTCAGACTTCATAGTGACAAAGACAAATGTTCTTTTTGAAGAGTAACTGTGAGCGTTTTTGAAATGGAAACAATTCCTGAGCTGACATCAAGTGGTGCCTTCATAATCAGTCAGACTTTAAGAAGTGCTCTGTCTGGACTTTCAGGAAGTATTTAAAAAGGGAAATATTCCTTAGAGGGAACAGAAAAACTCAAATTGGGCCTTTTTCATAAATGTCCTATCTTTAAAAGTTCAAATCAGGGGATAGAAAGTAAAACCATATTTCACAGCAATAACAAAAAGGGATGGAAATGGAATTACGCGGTTTTTACCCCAATAACTCGCATCACGCCTTCAATAGCTGCGAAGATAAAGTAAAGAATCCCCAGTCCGACCACCCGGTGCATGACTGTTCCTAAACGGGGCCTGGAATGAGAAAGAGAAAACAGGAAAAAAAGAAAAAGAAAAAGCACCAGTAAGTAAAATGCATCTGAATATAGTAACTGGTCCCATTTCCAACATAGAGAAGTCATCATCTAGTCAGATCAGTCTGCCCCCTGCATCCAGCCTATGCTTCCTCAATTAAAAAAAAAAAAAAGTCTATTTCCCAGGAACAGGGCACAAACAGGCTTAGGAGAAACAGGCCTCCTGCTCTAGGACTAGAAGCTGTTCTGATGCCCACAAAGCAACACGCTGAGGCCGCCCAGGTGCCAGAGGATTAGCATAACCAGGTACTCACTGCACCGTCTGGAAGAGGGGCTTGAGGAAACCTAGGAGGCTAAGAGCCAACTTGTAAGTGTCCCTGGCAGAAACAGTAACTTAATTCTTTCATGAACATTACTTAAAAACTGTTCTGGTATATGTTTTGTTAGATAATCCACTGTTTTTCTGACTTGGGCAGAAAAAGAAAAGGAGTATTAGGCGATTGAATTCTATTCCCTTTATTCTCTCAATCCCAAAACAAGAGGGCTAACACACTGTAGCTTCCATTCTTTACACTGAAAAAATTAAAATAACATTTTTGGTTCTTTAAAAATATCAATGATTTGGGGCACCTGGGTGGCTCAGTGGGTTAAGCCGCTGCCTTCGGCTCAGGTCATGATCTCAGGGTCCTGGGATCGAGTCCCGCATCGGGCTCTCTGCTCAGCAGGGAGCCTGCTTCCTCCTCTCTCTCTCTCTCTCTGCCTGCCTCTCTGCCTACTTGTGATCTCTCTGTCAAATAAATAATAAAATATTAAAAAATATATATCAATGATTTGGGAAGATGCAAAGACAGTGATTTTTGTGATGAGCAATTTGAAAACAGAACTGAAATTTCATGAAATATGCAAATTAGAACACAAACATTTCAGCTCAAAAACCCTCTGGCCAAAGTAATTCGAAGAAAAAACCAATTTTGGAAAAATACTTAATGTAGTCACTTTAAAACAAAATCCAACTAAAAATTCAACTAATAGCCACAGCTTAGATTTAAGACTCTGTATCTGATTTAGTTCACCTAAATTCTGACTCATTACAGTCCCCTAACTGGAACCTTCCACCTGCGAGAACCATGAGTGCTCTAAAGTTCATAACTAGAACTGTGGGTTGTATAAGATTCCACACGAAGACTCTGTGTTCTGTATACTGTATTAAGGTCAAAAACAAACAATCTCCCAAGACCCCAAAAAGCATTTGAGAAGGAATCTCAATAAATACCCAATGGAAAGGTTTCCTGGCCAAAATCTTCCTAACTACATCAATCTCAAGCTCACAAGTATATGTGTGTGCATTCAGTGCATATTTACGGAGGGCCTACTATGTGCCAGGAACTACAATGGGGCCTTAAGCATGACACAGACGGGCAAAGCTCCAACTCCGCAGAAGTCACACTGAAGTGGGGGGAAGAGACAACAAATCCTAATATATGCATCAAGCAGTGCTGTAAGAGGGGTGAGGGTCCGAGTGACTGAGGAGGGTGTGTACCCCACTGCAAATCCCAACAGTGCTAGCCTCCTTGGGAGAGGACGGTGAGCAGAGGCAAGGGTGAGGAAGCAAATCATGCCCAGGATCCAGGGGAAGACACTTACAGGCAGAGGCCTTTATCGCACTGTGGTGGAAGTGTCTGTTGTGTTTAAGGAACAGCAACAGCAATAAAGCCAGCAGGACAGGGCAGTGTTCAAAAAGGGAGAATGGCAGGAGGTGAAGTTAGCCATCTAAGAAACCACAGAAGGGAATTGGGTTTATTTAGCAAGATGGGTGTAAAAGTAATGAGATCTTCGTTATGTTTAAAAAGGATCATCTCGGCAGATGCTGTGTCTAAAAAGACTGACCGGAGACTAGGGCAGATGCAGGGAAACCAGTTAGGAGGGTACTCGAGTCATCTAGGGAGAGACGATGGTGTTTGGAACCAGGGTGGTGGCTGTAGAAAGGAGGGGTGGGTTCACTCTGGGTGTGCCCTGACATTAGAGCCAAGAAACTGGATGAGCGTGCCCCAGGGACGTGAGTCGCTGGAACAGAGGTCTGGGGCCTGAGCCTGGAGCACTTCAGTGCTGGAGTTCAGGAAGACAGAGTCCGGCAGGGAAGCTGGGGAAGAGGAGCCAGGGCTCCAAGACTCAAACTGCCACAGGGCCCTTGCACAAAGGCTAAGCAAGGCCATGTGGTTTGGCAACAGAGGTCCAGGTGACTGACAAGAGCAGTCTCGATGGAGGAGTGGAGGCAAAAACCTCATTAGGGTATATTCAGAAGAAAATGAGGGGAGTTGAAGTGGCAAGTACAGACAATGCATTTGAGAAACGATGCTGCACAAGGATGAATAGAAATGAAGGGGGAGGGCGCCTGGGTGGCTCAGTGGGTTAAAGCCTCTGCTTTCAGCTCAGGTCATGATCCCAGGGTCCTGGGATCAAGCCCCACATCAGGCTCTCTGCTCAGCGGGGAGCCTGCTTCCCCCTCTCTCTCTGCCTGCTTCTCTGCCTACTTGTGATCTCTCTCTGTCAAATAAATAAATAAAATCTTAAAAAAAAAAAAGAAATGAAGGGGAAGCAGAGGAAAGGGCCAGCTGGGATGGGGGGAGGTTTGCTTTGGAAGATGACCAAAATAACAACATGCTAATGGCAGTGATGCCCCTCAAGAAAACGGATGACCCCAGAGGAAACACAGCCGGCTACTGGAGCAGCCACTGAACACATGAGAGGTGACAGGATCCAGACACAAGGGCAGGGGCAGGACTTAACCACTGCCTTTCAAGAGGAGGAAAACACTAAACATGGTCCAGATGTTGGGGGACGGCACAGATCTGGTGGCAGGTATGCACTGAACTCCCTTCTGATGGCTTCCATTTCCTTGGGGAGTAAAGAACCAAGATCAGCTAAGATGGACATGGGTAGGGAGTCCGAGGCTAGAGGGGAAAGAAGGAGGTAAAACAGTCTTCTGTAGAGTGGGAAAGGGACTGCCAACTGGCAAGAGGATCTAGAAACTGCCAGGGGCACTAAGGGCACACTTAAGAGTTCTGGGTTATGAAGAAGGGAAATGAGCCCACAATGTGGTCAGGCAGATTCTGCTGCTCCGGTATGAGCCTGAGGCTCAAGGGAGACCAACAAGGAGAAAGGCAGAGGGCTTTGGGTGTACGTGGGCATTCAGCACCCTATAGGATTGATGAAGGATGGCAGGATCAACAGGCCAGAAGCCACACTAGGATCAAAGAATGAAGTGACCTGATCTGATAGGAAAAGTAAATGGGAAACAGAGAAGATGACAGCTGAAAAGAGGCTTAACATTTGCAACGATAAAGAGGGTACAGTTAAATATAATAATAAAGTCTAGAAAGTAGAGTGGGAATCATAATTGAGGTGAGGGGACAGGTGAGAGCAGCTGAGGTGGCGAGGTGAGATCGGGTTACTCACAGGAGCACCCACACGGATACGAAATCACAGGGAATTCTGGCACAGAGGGAAGCGCTGAGAAACAGAGAGAAGCAAGTACTCGGAGAGTTAAGGGATGAGGGCAGAAATCTGGAACTTGAAAGGCAACTGCAGTAGGAAGATAAAGCAGGTGCTCCAATTTGAAAGCTTGAGCTTCTGGGAATTGGAGAGTTTTAAAGAAGGAGAAGGGTCCAAACAAAAGGGCAGCGAGGAGAAACAGGACAAGCTCTTCCATGGTCACTCCCAGGGACTCATGGGCATGGGAGAGAAAAGATGGGGCCCAAGAGGGTCTGGAAGAAGCAGGGTCCTGCCTGGATGGCCAGGTTTTAGTCTGAATTCTGCTGACCTGTTTAGTCCTCTCTCCCTTACAATACTCAAATACAATTGCAAAAACATAATTTGGGGTGACTGGGTGGCTTAGCATCTGACTCTTGATCTCAGCTCAGGTCTTGATCTCGAGGTCATGAGTTCAAGCCCCACGTGGGGCTCCATGCACGGAGCTCCATGCTCCAAAAAAAGCGTAACCATGTGGCTAGGAAAGAGAAAATGGTTTGAACTTTAAGAATCATTTAAAATTTTCCTATCCTTGGGACGCCTGGGTGGCTCAGTTGGTTAAGCAGCTGCCTTCGGCTCAGGTCATGATCCCAGCGTCCTGGGATCGAGTCCCACATCGGGCTCCTTGCTCAGCAGGGAGCCTGCTTCTCCCTCTGCCTCTGCCTGCCATTCTGTCTGCCTGTGCTCGCTCTCTCCCCCTTCTCTCTCTGATAAATAAATAAAATCTTTAAAAAAAAAAAAAACAAAAACATGTTCTTGCAGGTGCTTCCCTACAGGGTTTGTAGAATGATACTGAGATGTGTCCAGTTTCACAGACTCATAATGTAGATGGCAGGAGTCACAAGACTGGAAGCTTGTATCTTTCCAAGATGCCAGTACTTACTTCACAATGCCGTAGCCCAGACTCACAATGATCACGAGGAGGCGAGCCAATGTCCTTTTAACTGCAGATATCAACTCTGCAAATATCAATAAACCTTGGGCTGTGGAGAGGAAAGAAAAGAATTCATTCTATATACATCTAGAGGCCTGCCACAAAAATTCTAAATATGTACTGTGTATAACTACATTCGGACCCCATATGAACTGGCCATATTTGCTTTAAAGATCAACTAATCCATCTGATGTTTGAAAGCCTCAGTGGAGGGGAATTTGTTACTCCTGGAGAATTCACTGACCCCGTATTTGCCAGCACTATCGGGCACTGCTTGCATACATCAATCTAAAAGCTGTCTCCCTCAATTTCCCTCTGTTCTTGTTCTTCCCATGAGGCTACGAAGAACTACATCACTCCTTCTGTCCTGTGTATATTTGAAAACCATAAGGTCCTCTAGCGCTTTCTTTTCTCCAAGTTGCCTTTATCATTTATTCACTTATGCTCCTACTGTGTGACTATAATAGGAAAAGAGACACCATGATCACTGCCCTCATGAGATTATATTCTGGTTAGGACAAGTAAACAGACACAACAAGACAACCCAGCGTGATGAGTGCTACAGGCAACACAGTATCTCCCAGGACTATGAAGAAGCCAACCTAATCCACACCTGAGGAGGGTACAAGTGGGTTCTCAGAAGAAGTAATATCTAAGTCAGGATTTCAAGGCCTAGTGAAAATTAACTATTTGGGGGAAATAAGGGGGAAAGCAAAATTAAAGGTACATGAAAAGGCACAGAGGAGAAAAGAGGAAGAGTAAAACATACTGCAAGAATTCAAAGTTCAAGATGTCTACAGCATAGTGCAATGAGGGACATCAAGAATAAAGGTGGTCAGAGAGGCAGGGATATTCACACAGGGTTTTCAGGCCATGTTATGAGTCTGGATTTTATGCTAAGAGCAGTGAGAAGTCATGACAATTAACAAGGGCATAAAACAGGAATTGGTAAACTATAGCCCATAGGCCAAATCTGGCCCTACATCTGCCTTTGTAAATAAAGTTTTATTGGGACATAGCCATGCCCACTTGTTTACATGTTGACTGTGGCTGTTTTTGTGCTACAATGGCAGCTGACTAGTTGAAACAGAGACTGATGGCCCATAAAGTCAAAAATACTTACTATATGGCCTTTGCAAAGGAAGTCTGCTGACTCTTGGAATAAAACTGACCACTGTGTTTTATCAAGATTGCACTACTTAATGGCTTGGAAAGGAACTGGGTGACAGACAAGGAAAATGCTAAGGAGGCTATTCCAGAAATCTAGGTAAGAGATGATAAGAGCACAGTGCTGGCAGGAAAGACAGAAAAA
The DNA here is from genome assembly GCF_009829155.1 of Mustela erminea. Lineage (NCBI taxonomy): Eukaryota > Metazoa > Chordata > Mammalia > Carnivora > Mustelidae > Mustela > Mustela erminea. The sequence continues at coordinate 104,927,177 of NC_045620.1, forward strand.
AGACAGACATTCAGAAACTAGTAGTAAATCTACCTACTTATTTTTGTTTTCAGCTCACAATTCTCCAACTTATCCACAAAGAATCATAAGAGACCTTATCAAATGCTTTGCAGACAGATGTGAAACTAGAGGGAAAGGAAGAGGGTGGCAAGAAAATGGCGCCAAGACTGACTGGCTCAGCCAGTCTAGGTTTGGACTACAGTGAGTCAAGGACAAGGGCAGAAAAGGTGCGTTCCTTTTCTGCCATAGAGAGACTGAGAAGTCTGTAAGGCATTCAGAAGAGTTAGCAGGTGACCAGCTACTAGGTCTGCAGCTCAGGACAGACATCGGGCCAGGAGATTAAACTTCAGGAGGAAAACAACGGCTGAGCCCTCCAAGACAGCATGTGGAATGTGAAGAGATCTAGGATGACAAATGGTTAACGGTGGTGTGTTTTCAAATTCCTTCACGAGCCGCTTAGTCTGGACTATTTCCCCCTTGGAGAAAAGCAATTATACAACCTTCCTGGTACAGCTAGACCTGCCAAACAGGAACCTCCAAGTCTTCACTGCTAGTCTTCTTGCTGTTACCAAGGTTGTAGGAGCTAGTGGGAGGCAACCATCCTATAATCGCCCGTGATGAGTTTACTCTTCATCAGCTTCACCCTTTAAATCCTTTAAAAGTTGCCCATTGGTTCTTCTGTGATTTGTACTTCAACCCCAAGATCAAGGTCTTGCCTATTAAGTTTCACCTTTCCATTAGGATACCAAAACTCTCTGATCCTTCAAATACTTCCAGGTGAGAAGGGTCCATCTAAAATTATTATCTATACCCCCAGTATTAACAACTCTGCCAACATCACACTGTCCACGGAATTTTAGCGTGTATTCTCTGCATATGCATAGGTCTGCAAGGAACATTAAGTGGATCATAAGGAGAAACCAGCAACGAGGTCTAAAACCTATGAGGCAGACATTATTCAAAACCTCCTTCTAACCCAGTGGTTCTCCAACCTGGATGTGCATACTACAATCACATGGGAAGCCTCTCAACAGAACCAATTCATAGGCCTAGGCCAACCACAGCCTCTGGCCCTAAGTATTGTCTTAAAGTTCTTCAGTGATGCTTACATGCACCTGGAGATGAGAACCATTGCTCCAGACCAGTGCTGTCCAACAGGAGTTTCTGGGATGATGGCAATGTTCTACATCTACGCTGTCCAATAAAGTAATCACTGGCCACGTGTGGCTCTGAGCATCTGAAATGCAGCTAGGACAACTGAGGAAGTGAGCTGCTATTTTAATTTCAAACACCCAGATGTGGTCTATAGCTACCATACTGGACAACACGGCTCTACACTGACAAAATGCTGACGGGTAGTTACATGCACGAACCCTTTACACATGGTCACACAGCCAGTTTTCAGCTCACATTTCTCCACCTTGTCCACAAGAAATCACAGCTGTCAAATACTTTGAAGAAGTCCAGCTATACTAAGTGTAGCAGCACAAAGCAAGTCAATGTGACATGACCTATCCTTAAGGTCTCCAAGTTGGGTCCAACAATCACTGTTTCCTGTCCCTGCAGTGCTTTTTCCAAAGTCTATCCTTCCAGGATCAGTGCTAAGCAAGACAGCCTGGGTTACAGGCTTCCTTCCCACTTGGGAAGAGGAGAAACAGCAGGAGCCCTGCGGTCTTCTGGCACCTCTCTTTTTCATAGGGCTCCTCAAAGACACCGACAGCAGCCTGTGATTTCTCTTCCAAGGCCTTGTATCATCTCAGAAAGAGAGCTTCAAGTCCCTGAGGATGGCAAGTGGCCTCTCATCCCTTCATGTATCTTAGGCTGCTGCTCCTCACTGTACCTTTCCTAGACAAGGCCACACTTTACCTTCCCTAGACAAGAGATGACAACCACTAAAAGCAAAGGAGCTCAACTGCCTTACTAAACGTTCAAAAATGCTCTCCCTGGAAACCATGAGCAGCAGCCTCACCTCTCCTAGTTTGGTTCAGAGCAAACACACACACGCAAACACACACACACACACACACACACGTGCGTGTGCACAAACAGCACTAAAACTTTTCATGGTATAATAAGACCTCTAATATGCCTCCCTGGATATTTGTCCCTTCTTTCTTCTCTTGTACACATCCTTTCATTTTGGGACATTATAAATATTCCCCAATATAAAGAAAGCAGTATAATCAACTCCTCTGTACCCAATACTCCGCTTCAATAACTATCCACATTATGCCAAATCCATTTCATCTATACTCCAACTCATTCTTCTTTTTTTCCTGGAGTATTACAAAAGTAAATAGCAGACATAACCACACCCTATGAAAGTCAGGACAAAGATTATTTTAATGGATCACTCAGAAGCACATTCCTGAGAGCTTTCAACCCTTTCGAGCTACCTCCTTTTCCAAAGTTTCGGTGATGCAACTGTACCTTTACTTCTCTGGCCTTTTCGCACGCTACCTTCTAGAAATCTGACGCACACATCTGAGATGCCCAACTCCCTGCCCTCCTTAAGTAAACTGTGCGGGGCCTCCAATGGTCACGTGAGGTTTTCTGTGACAGTGAGGAGACAGAGAACACTAGATGGCTGCAGGCACCATCCATCGCCGCACTACTGATTTTACTCCCTGGGGTCCAATTTTCCTTCTTTTCTTTTATGGAGGAGACAGGAGAAGAAAGAATATGGGAAAAACACAGAGAAATAATGTTAAAAGGATTAGTAGCACCTAAAGTGCCCCTGTCTGGAACGTTTCCTGTTTTAAGTCAATCACTGGAATAGGAGTTTTCTTCTCCCCAGGAGGAAAGTGAAGGAAAGCAGGGGAACAGGAAACGAGAACAGCTCATCCGCTAGCCTAGATCAGAGCCCCACTCCGACATTCCCTTCGTGGCTCTAGTCCTCTTCATCTCTAATGCAACTGTTTCCAAACCACTGGACGAAGGAGGCCTCCCACAGTTCTGCTCACAAATGCGAGGGGTTTCCTGGATCGTACTGCATTTACAAAGAGAGTCACAGCTTACTTGATAGCCCAGTGCTGCTGATGTTTTGATATTCAGAATAAAAAACTGCTTTTTCAAGCATTCCCAGGAAAATAACAGCTGCGATCCAGAACTGAATTCTTAATATATCTTTCCAATAACAGGCAGACCACATCAGCCAGAGTACGCCATATAAAATATAAACGATACACATCACCATGTAAAACTGTAGGAAGAAAAGCAATTTAGTCAATTAAAGCTTGTGATCATTTGAAAATGGACACTTCTGCATTCAAGTTATCTAATCTTTTATTTTCCTGTCACTCTGGAATCAGAAATAAAGTATATGCCAAAGCATTAGCTACTAAAGGATACCATCACGAGCTCTTTAAATTGTCAACATTACCAATTAGGATAAAAAAAATCATTTTTTAAAAAAGGAAAAAATGATAAGAAATACTCACAATCATCAGAGGCCAATCTGATGCAGAAATATATCCATGAGGCCCAATCATAGAAAGAGAAACTGGTGAAGATGGGGATAAAGAAAATAAAGAATTAAATGGCGCACACATCTTAACATTTTAAATGTAAGCTCATTTCCCAGAAGGCTCTAGGAGCACAAACTGAGCTAACAAATGCTGAATTTTTACTTAGCATACACAAAATGCCAGATAATTACTAGTCACCGGCATGTCAGCTCATCAAGATACCTTTACTTGTATACATGCTGGTATCAAACTGGGCCAAGTCTGATCTTAGGCAGACAGCAGAGCAGTACTGGCCTTTGACCGGCCCCATGCTCAGTCACTGACCTCACTGAGGACTTCATCTTCTTTAATGTAACTTGGGATAAAGTACCAGACTCAAGCATCTGGTTGGGGTTGTTGTACAAGACAACAATAATAAGCGGGGTGCCAAACACAGAACCAAACTGTCTCAGTAACTGCTCCAGTTACTAACTGGTGGGGTCTTCAAACTGCCTGCTGGTATCAGGGGAAGAGACACAATACCTAGGGAAGTGAGAGAACACACAGTCTAGGTGCAGAGTGGCCCCAATGTCCCTGGCTCTCTTCTCTGGCCGCTTATGTCATCTCTAGGAAAGGCCCAACTTCCCATTGTTCCAGAGCAGCTACCTCCACCGGCTTCCCCTGTCGTACACCAGTTTTCTGTCTCCTCTGAAGCAATACCTGTGTCCGCTCAGTACTTTCTGCCTCCCCACAGGACTGTGCAACTCTTAAAGACAAAGGCTATCTTCACCTCTGTGCTCCTAGTGGATGAACTTGAGCAGTTTGCAAATGCCCAGGACCTTCGCATGCTGTTGACTACTACTGGTCCAGCAGACACTCACTCTAGAAAATGACAGCCAAGGGATGCCTGAGTGGTTCAGCTGGTTAAGCATCTGCCTTCAGCTCAGGTCATGATCCCAGGGTCCTAGGATAAGTCCAACATAGGGCTCCCTGCTCAGCAGAGAGCCTGCTTCTTCCTCTACCTGCCTCTCCTCTTGCTTGTGCTTACGCTCTCTCTCTCTCTCTGATAAATAAATAAATAAATAAAATCTTAAAAATAATTTCATAGAAAATGACAGCCGAAGCAATTCTAAGATCTCTGAAAGCATTCATTCTCTTAAAAATTGCCTTTTGGGGCGCCTGGGTGGCTCAGTGGGTTAAGCCGCTGCCTTCGGCTCAGGTCAGGATCTCGGGATCCTGGGATCGAGTCCCATATCGGGCTCTCTGCTCAGCACAGAGCCTGCTTCTTCCTCTCTCTCTCTGCCTGCCTCTCTGCCTACTTGTGATCTCTCTCTCTGTCAAATAAATAAATAAAATCTTTAAAAAAAAAAAATTGCCTTTTGTGGGGCGCCTGGGTGGCTCAGTAGGTTAAGCCTCTGCCTTTGGCTCAGGTCATGATCTCAGGGTCCTGGGATAGCGCCCTGCATTGGGCTCTGCTCAGCAGGGAGCCTGCTTCCCCCTCTCTGCCTGCCTCTCTGCCTACTTGTGATCTCTTTCTGCCAAATGGATTAATAAAATCTTCTAAGAAAAAATTTGCCTTTTGTAAGCCCACTCTTGCATTGGGTACTAAGAGAGGAACCATACAGCTTAATGAGACACAGAGGGCCTACCTTGGGAGACAGGGGTGGGCAGGGACCTCACCGACCCACAGAAGCCACAATTGCCAGATAAGCTCCTTCTACTCCTAAGCTATGGAAAGATGCTTTAAAATAAAAATTTTAAACCTCCAATGATAGCCATTTTCATGAGACAGTATAATCTACCTTAAATACAACTAAAATGTTGCCTACCCATTTCTATATTAGAAAATTCTTTTTTAAATCTATAAGGATGAACAATTTTATATCCCACTATGGTTTGAAATTTTAAAAGTTTACCCTAATTTAAAATTTCCAATTCATTAAAAAATATTACAGTTAAGTATAAAGTTTTAAAGTTTTAAAATAAACAGATTATTTGTTATTAACAGAAATAATTTTTTAAAAAATTTTATTTATTCATTTGAGAGAGAGACAGAGACAAAGGCAGAAAAAGCACAAGCTGGGGGGAAAGGCAGTGGGAGAAGCAGGCTCCCTGCTGAGCAGAGAGCCCAATGCAGGGCTCGATCCCAGGACCCTGAGACCATGACCTGAGCTGAAAGAAGAGGCTTAACCCACTGAAACACCCACGCATCCCTTGAGCGACATTTTTAACAAAAAAATGTAGATTGGGGCCAACGACAAAAATATAGAATACAGTAAAAGCAGACAGCAAAAATGCATGCAGTTTAACTATACCATTCAAATTCCATCTTGCGTCTGTTTTTTCCGTTTTGATAGAAACAATAAAGATATGAAACCCATCTCTCTGTGTTCTCGCTACAACATCCTGAAACAGGGGGGAAAAAATCCTTCATGTTATTTTTAAAAAATTGCTATATAAGCTACAGTTAAGCAACTGCCCACCACATTTTAAAACAACTTTTAGTAATTCAGTTGGGTTACTTTTTACTGTTTTAAAACAACAGAAAGAAATGGTAGACAGTGGAAGGATAGCAGACTGTGGAAGGGTTGCCCCTATACCTGCCCCTCTCAGACCCAAAGCAATGGAGGAAGAAAAAATCTTTTCCTACTGTTCAGGTTTTCCCCTTTTAATATTTTTAAAGGATATCCTCCGAAAGCTATCATTCTAGGTTTTACTTATTAATACCATTCAAATATTTTTTCTAATATTACACTTCCCATATTTCATTCTAATATCAAGCATTCAGTTGTTAAATGTGGCTGTTTTTAAACTGAACCAGGGGAGTAAGAAGTCAGGTAACATTGTTAGAAAGGCTGTACAGATTCAGTACATAGGTTCAATTACTTAAATTCCCTAACATCTATGTTACTAGCCGTCCTGCCAGGAAATGAAATTGCCCCCTGTAATGCCTAGGAATGCTGCAATGTCCCACATAACTGGATCAAACTTCACATTTATCCTTCCAGAATATTCCCTATCCTTCCCTTTCACTTCCTACTCCTCCACCTGCAACAGAGTCTGTGCAGAGCAGAGTTCTGTCCCAGTCACTGCAGAGTGGAACATATTTCCACTCTGAAACCACTCTTTAAGATCACTGAGAAACTTAGAGGCACGGCATCAAAGCAAATGTTTAGCCCTCCCAAAGCCACCTTCAGTCCCTACACTCAACTGCTTCCAAGCCTCTTCACCTCTTGGTCTTTTGACTTTTAGGAATTCCTCCAAATACCAAATTCTCTTTCCCCTGGAGCTACATTCATGGTTTCTATTTCTTTACATCCTTAATGGTGATCAGGACCAGCCCACTGTTATGTTAGGCATTTGAAAGAAAGGTAGCAAAGAAGTTAACCTTAAATTACAACTTCAAAGGAATTTTTAAACAAAGTCAGAAATAAGTAAATACAAAATTCATACAGATACACATAAAAAATATACTATTTGAAATAATGCTTCTTTTTCTCCCCTTACTTCTAATCACCCTACTGTATATTGCTCTCCAAGTATCTATCCATCACAGATTCTTTTCAGGCTTACCAGAATTTGTAAACATTTGATTTAAAGACAAATAAAATGACTCACTGTTGATCTTTCCTGGTTTGAAACATTTCTGGTATTTGTAATTAGTTCCTTATTCTGGAAAAAAAGAATAAAACAATTCCATTTTATATTGCTGCATTTCTATGGGGAAAACTGCTTTAACAATTAAGAAAAATTGCTTTGAAAAAAGTAAAGAACCAGAAAAAATTAAAAGTAAAAAAGTTTATAGCCCAAACATGAGTAAAAAAAATCCTGCTTTTGAAAAATTACTGTTTAAATCAGGGTAGTGGTTACCTTTGGTGGAGAAGATATTGCAGGGGAGGTTTAGGGGCTAAAATATTCTCTACTTGATCTGGGTCTATACTATGTGCTCAGGTTCTGAAAATTCATCAAGCCATACACCTCTGCTATGCACACTTTATGTTTTTATTTATAATAAAATAAATTTAATTAAGTTATTTTTATAAAATAAAATAATAAATTTATTTTAAGTAAAATAAATTTAATTAAATAAATTTATTTAATAAAATAAAAACTTTGTTTTTAATTATCACAAATCTTAAAAACACCTTTATTATTTTCACTGAAGACTTGCTTTCAATTTTTCATTTCAGAATTTACAGAGTAAAAATATCAGTTACAATGACCCATAGCCTCACAACCCATGGATGACTGCTGTTAACATTTCAGAATCAAATCTTCCAGGCTGTGAGGAAGTAAGGGAGGAGAGAGTGTTCAAGTAGGTTTATTGCTGATAGCCAAGGGAGCTGGCAGAGCTTTAGCACTGGAAAGCTTGACTAGGTGTTCTGATGGAATGATGGGGGCAAAGGTCTCACTGGAGTAGATAGAGAGAGAGAATGATGGAGGAACTGACAGCAGACCAGGAAAAAATGACGAAAGGGTTCTTTTTCAAGAGTATTTCTGTAAAGGGTACAATGAAATGGAATAATGGTGCCAGGATCTTACTTGTTAACACCTAAAGTTAACAAAAGAAGCACCTTTATTTATCAAAATATTGATAAAATAGAATTTAAGTTAATACTTATATTCACTGGGAGTAAAGTACATTCTACTTTGACATGGCAAGACAGGTACTCACAGTCAGTGAGGGAAACACCTGCAAGTCACTGTTGCAGTCTAAGTTTTCATATTTTGTTGTCCAACATTCAATGTTCTTGAAATAATGGCCACAAAAGTCTTCATCAACACTAGGATCCTGTTTTTGTGATAGCTCCTCCTACCCAAGGAAAAATTCTATGTTATAATTTATTTCTACACTTCTTATTCAAGAAGATAAGTAAAACTTAGTATCTAAATGATAGCAAAGATTTATTCAGTTTGGAGCACTTGAAAACATACAGAATACTAAAAAGAAAAATGTTTTGGATATAATTTTAAGTATGACAAGGTAATCATAACATGTTAGCCATTCCAAGGCACTCAGATCCAGTAACACATAATATAAGCATAATCTCAGAGGAAGAAAAGTGACTAAGGTATTACCACAGGAAATGGTATATGAAGAAGTAAAAAATACTTTAACCTGAGGCTACTTTCATTTGATCCCATGTATAAAAGATTTTAGAGAGAAGGAAAACCAGCATTTAACTACTACAAGGAAGGTTAAATCAAAGACAGATGAATAAAACCAGGCTCCTAATGGCAGCTTCCAATCATCAAGAAAAGGTTAAGTTGGCTTCTACTGGCCAAATAGACAATTTGAGCAAAATAAATTTAAAATCATAATATATTATAACCCATGTAACAAAGCAAAAATCAATGAGTCCATGCTGATGATTGCTCAGTTAAATGACTGACAGGTAAAATAAAAGGAAAAGAGAGAGCTCATCCTGATGGCAGAATATTAACAAAACAAAAGAAAATATGGAATTAGAAAAATCACCATTCAGCAATCATCAGAGCAATAACTGATTGATCAGGCCAGAATCAAAGGATATTAAAACAAGGATTGATGAAAAATCAGGATATTCGGGATGCCTGGGTGGCTCAGTCGGTTAAATGGCTGCCCTCGGCTCAGGTCATGATCCCAGCATCCTGGGATCGAGTCCCACATTGGGCTCCTTGCTCTGCAGAGAGCCTGCTTCTCCCTTTGCCTCTGCCTGCCTCTCTGCCTGCCTGTACTCTCTCTCTCTCTGACAAATAAATAAATAAAATCTTTAAAAAAAAAAAAAAAACAGGATATTCACATACAAATACAAAAGTATTTCTTCACAAATTATTGTTAACAACAAAGAGAAAAGTAGTAACTTTATAGTGGAGAAACCTGGTAGAAACTTCCTTAACCAATTGATCAAAGTTAGCATTACCGAAAATGGGACAAGCCAGTACTAATCTAACCTAAACTAATCATGAGAAAATATCAGAAATATTGGAACCGAAGGATATTTTATAAAAATAAATGGTTGTACACCCCAAATATATCAATGTCAGGAAAAATGAAAAAAAACAAAAACAAAAAAAAAAAAACAAAGCTGCAGCAATGGCAGTGTGATCTTGGACTGGAACTTATATGAGGAAAACAACAAAAAACTGCTAAAAGGGATGTTTAGGGGACACTGCCAAAACTGTAGTAAGATCTGTTTATTAGGGAATTCTGAGTGGCTCAGTCGGTTAAGTGTCTACCTTCCGCTCAGGTCATGATCCCAGAGTCCTGGGATCAAGTTCTGTATTTGGCTTCAGGCTCGGCAAGGAGACTGCTCCTCCCTCTGCCTGGCACTCCCCCTGCTTGTTCTCATGTTCTCTCTCTCTGACAAATAAATAAATAAAATCATTAAAAAAAAAAAATCTATTAGATAACAGTTTTGTATCAATGTTAAATTTCCTTTATTTTTATCACTGTATTCTGTAATCTAAGTGAATATCTTTGTTCTTAGGAAACACATACTGAAGTATTTAGTATGAAGGGGTAAAATATTTGGGGATAAAGTCACAAAGGCACTATTTGAGGAAAATGGTAGCTTTCATCCCAAATGAAAAGATAACACAGATAAAAGTATGGAAACCTACGCATCATTTAAGGTAGGAGCTCACAAGGAAGTAGCGGTAAGCGACCATCAGCACTGTCAAAAGAAACACCTTGCTGAAGGACACAGGAGCCCAGTGGACATCCTCCTCTCACAGGCTCCTCCTCCCTTCCCTGGGGGTCTCCTTTTCTCTTCTCACCTCCCTGCGATCTGCTGCTACTCACTCAAGTTACTCAGCCCCCCTAAAGTTCTAGGTGCCCTATAACTAATTTTTTGGATGAAGTAAAAATTTTACATTACTTTCTTAAACTACATTGATTTTTATTTGTAGGGGACCCACAACCCCTTTATTAATGGTTCTTACATGTCTGGTTAAATATTTATTAACATTTTTCATAAGACAAAAGGCAACGAAAAGATGTTTCTTTCCTCAGAAAGCATATACTATGATACAATTAGCACATTTCTTGCCCAAGTCCAATAATAAATCTGTGGCACTTTCAAAACTACAATCTGTATTTCTGGCCTCCTCACCTGATGAGCTAATAAATCTTTATACTCATTTTTCCTTCATAGCTTTTTTTTTTTAAGAAGATTTTATTTATTTGACAGAAAGAGACACAGCACGATAGGGAACACAAGCAGGGGGAGGAAGAGAGGGAGAAGCAGGCTTCCTGCTGAGCAGGGAGCCCAATGCAGGAGCCCCCCTTCATAGTTTTATATACACAAAAATTTGCATTTTACTTACCTCCAGCTTAGAATATTCATTTTGGCAGGTATAATGCTTCAAATGCCACTCTATGGCAAACTTCACAGGCCCAGAACAACTGAATGACTTAACTGTTTAGAAAAAGAAAGTTTCATTTTACAGTAATCATATATATGCTCCAATATAAGCTTAAGGTTTCGAGAATGCAATTTAAAATAGGCTACTTTAATGAAATAGTAAAATATTACCTAATTTCTCCCAAAGTCACTGCAAAGTGAGATAAATTCATTAAATTAAATTATTTTAGTTAACCAAAAGTTGCTATAATATTATTCATTTAATCGCTATATTAAATCTATAGAGTTAAAAATCAACTGAGTAACAGAATATGCGGTCACTGCTTACTCTAAACTATTCTTGTCACTGACTTACTCAAAAAATACTGAGTGAGCATCCCTTGTGCGTCAGAAAGAGACATAACGGTAAACTAGAACAACTCTAGTCCTTGATGTTAGAGGTACTGGGGAGAGAAGGGTTAACAATTAAATAGGCACCTTTGATAGAATAAGGGTCTGAGAACAGGGGGTCAAGGGAGCCGTGGGCAGGGCACCTAACATAGTCTAGAAGAGCATGAAGAAGGGGTACCAACAGGCTTCCTGGAGGAGGAGGCCTTTAAAGTGAAGAGCAGGAATTAGCTAGGTGATGAGAAGAGGGGAACAGTATACAAATGTCCATGAACACCACAAAATAGTTGGCTATGGTCAGAACATAGACTGGGGAAAGGGGGCGGAGCTGAAGCCGGGTAAGAGTGCTGGAGAAGGGGTGCATGGGCGACTCAGTCGTGAAGCATTTGCTTTGGCTCAGGTCATGATCTCAGGGTCCTGGGGTCAAGCCCCACGTTGGGCTCCATGCTCAGCGGGAGGGCTGCTTCTCTCTCTTCCACTCCCCTTGCTTGTGTTCCCTCTCTGACAAATAAATAAAATCTTAAAAAAAATTTTAAAAAAGAGTGCTGGAGGAAAATTGTTAAGGGGTACTGTGCTCTGCTAAGGAGTTTTCCTTTATTTTGAATATTACAAAGCACTACTGTATGTTTCAGGTAGAAGGGTAACATGATTAGAAAGACTGAAAAGGATTAAGTCTAGAATTAGAAAAAGCTCTTTTGGGAGTGTTATCACAACACTCCCAAAGTGATAATCAGATAATCAGAGAAAGAGAAAGAGAAAAGAAGAAGCCACAGTATCTTTTATGGCCTAGTTTCAGAAGCAATATGCCATTACTTCTGCCATATTCTCTTGGTCAGACCAACCTTAATACAATATGGTAGAGGACTATATAAAGTCACAAAAACCAGGAGGCAGGGATCACTGTGAGCCATCTTGAAGACTGGTAACCAGAGGGAATCCAACCTGAGACTGAGACTGGTAAAACTACTGAGGCAGAACACCTAAGAGTTGGGAGCTGCCTAGAGAAAAAGTAAATGAAATCTGGACAAGGATACCATTGAGCCTGTCTGGTATAGTAGTCAGCCCCTGCATAGGAAGAAGTCCAGTGATTCTCAGAGGTCACGCAGGGCTGGGAACTAGTTGAGCTTCCACTAACCAGAGTGGAAATTAATATATATTAAATATACCAAGCATTTGGAGAAATGTAGCAGGGTCATACCTTAGAAGTGGTGCTAAGTTAGCCCTACAGTAAAGCTACTCCAGGTCCGCCCTAAAAGAAATTAAACATAAAATTGGAAAGAATCAAACTGACCCAGAAGAAACTTAGTTGTCTGCCAGAAAAAAAGTTGTTAAAGGAGTACAACACCTCAGCACTTAAGAATGTAACATTCAGGGGCGCCTGGGTGGCTCAGTGGGTTAAGCCTCTGCCTTTGGCTAGAGGCATAATCCCAGGGTCCTGGGATCGAGCCCCACATCGGGTTCTCTGCTCAGCAGGGAGCCTGCTTCCCTTCCTCTATCTTTGCCTGCCTCTCTGCCTACTTGTGATCTCTGTCTATCAAATAAATAAATAAAATCTTAAAAAAAAAAAAAGAATGTAACATTCATGGGTCGCCTGAATGGCTCAGACAGTTAAGCACCTGCCTTGGTCACAATCCAGATTCCTGGGATCAAGCCCCTCCTCAGGCTCCCTGCTCAGTGGGGGGTCTGCTTCTCTCTCTCTCCCGCTGCCCCTATCCCGATTGTACTCTCTCACTCTCTCAAAAAAAATCTAAAAAAAAAAGAAAAAAAAGAATGTAACATTCATGACATCCACCATCCAAACAAAAATCAGATATAAAAAGCAGAAAAATCTGATTCATAATCATGATAGATTAGTCATTATGATAAAGATGGAAATGACAAAGATGGTTAGCAGAGAAGAATATTAAAACAGCTGTTACAAATATTTTCCATATGCTCAACAACATAAAGGAAAATATGAAAAATACTGAGAGGGAAAGAAGATATTTGAAAAAAAGGAAGCAAACTTCTAGAAATTAAAAAAAATACAGTATTCAAGTAAAAAATTCACTGTATAAGATTAATAGAGATTAAATGAGATTAAATACTAGACAAGAAAAGATCACTGAACTTGAAGACAAAGCAATAGAAAAATCCAAAATGAAGCACAGAAAGAGACTAAAAAAAATTAACAAAGCCTCAGTGACCTATAAAACAATATCAAGCAGCCTAACATAAGGGTAAATGGAGTCCCAGAAGGGAAGGACAGAGAGGTGGAGACAGTGTCTAAATTCATGAAAGAGAAGAGATTTTTTTCAGTGCAGACACACAGTTGTTCCAGCATCATTTACTGAAAAGACTAACTTCTTTCTAAAGAATTAACCTTGGCACCTTTACTGAAAGTCAATTGAGTTTACATATGTGGGTGTATTTCTGGGCTCTCTGATCTGTTTCACTGTTCTATATGTTCTACCTTTATACTAATACCACACTGTTAGGATTACAGGATTATATACATTCTGCAATCAAATAGAAGTCTTTAAACTTTGTTCTTTTTTTTTAAATTTTTTATTTTTTATGAACATATATTTTTATCCCCAGGGGTACAGGTCTGTGAATCGCCAGGTTTACACACTTCACAGCACTCACCAAAACACATACCCTCCCCAATGTCCATAACCCCACCCCCCTTCTCCCAAGCCCCCTCTCCCCAGCAACCCTCAGTTTGTTTTGTGAGATTAAGAGTCACTTACGGTTTGTCTCCCTCCCAATCCCATCTTGTTTCATTTATTCTTCTAACTTTGTTCTTTTTTAAAATTGCCTTGACTATTCTAGGTTTTTTTGTATTTGCATATAAATTTTAGAAACCACTAGTTAATTTCTACATTAAAGTCAGCTTAGATTCTGATTGAGATTGATTGAATTTATAGAAAATCTGGGGAAAACTGACATTATGTTAGTTATAGATTTTTCATAGATGCCTTTACCAGCTTGAGGAAGTCTTTTATTTCTAGTTTTAGAATTCTAAGAGTTTTTGTTTGTTTGTTTGTTGTTTTTGTTTTGTTTTTTGTAGAATTCTAAGAGTTTTTATCATGAATGAGTGTTACCTTTTTTCAAATGCTTTTCTGTACATATTGAGATGATTATATAGCGTATTTCTTTTATTCTGTTTATATGGTGAATTACACTGAGAAATTTTCGGCAGTGACTCCACAAGACTGCATCCTGAATGGGGTAGCAAAAGAGGGGTCACCTAAGAGAAAGCCAGATACATATACAAGGAACTAATTCTTAGCTTTGCAAGCACTAAAATCTGGTTCTGTGAGAACACAGAGACTTGGCCTCACCCCTTCACCACACCATCAATGTAGATGTATAATCTAGAAAGCCCAAATACTCACTTAAAATGAATAGTAACTGTAAAGTGGTTGTATAATGATTTATTAACTCTCTCCCTTCAGCATACTTTCCTGCATATCGGAAGTTGCTGAAAGTTGATCGATGAGCAGAGCACCAGAACGAGGTGGCTCAGGATGCTGCACCTACACCTGCCAGTGACCTCTCATACCTACAGTCACAGTTCAAGAAGACTTCTCTCCCATTGGTGCTGCTAGACCTCTGTTTTAACCTGACTTAACACTTGTATTTCCTTATGCTTTTGCTTCTAACTCCCTTCTGCTGCCTCACTCTTTCTTTAGATATGTTAATACCACCAACTTGAGTGTGGTCTACTCTTAGCTGATCACAAACATTACCTATTGATTTTTTTGGGGGGGGGGGAGATTCCTTTTTTAAATTTAAATTCAATTAATTAACATATAGTGTAATATTAGTTTCAAAGGTAGAGTTCAGTGATTCATCAGTTGCATAGAACACCCAGTGCTCATTACATTACATGTCCTCTTTAATGCCCATCAGTAGCTACCCCATCCTCCCACCCACACCCCTTCAGCAATCCTCACTTTGTTTCCTATGCTTATGTGGGGTGCCTGGGTGGCTCAGTTGGTTAAGCCTCTGCCTTCTGCTCAGGTCATGATCCCACGGTCCTAGGATCAAGCCCTGCATCAGCTCCCTGCTCAGCAGGAAGCATGCTTCTCCCTCTACCACTCCCCAGCTGTGTTCCCTCTTTTGCTGTCGGTCAAATAAATAAATACAAATCTTAAAAAAAAAAGTCTCTCATGGTTTGTCTCCCTCTGATTTCATCTTGTTTTATTTTTTCCCAGGTTTCTTTCTTTTACTAACCAGAATCATGCTGTATGTATTGTTCTTTGATGTGCTTACTGCAGATGTTCTCAGCCTAGCACACTCCTTTTTTTAAGATTTTATTTATTTATTTGAGAGAGAGAGCATGAGAGCAGAGAAGGTCAGAAGGAGAAGCAGACTCCCCATGGAGCTGGGAGACCGATGCAGGCCTTGATCCTGGGATTCCAGGAATATGACCTAAGCTAAAGGCGTTGCTTAACCAACTGAGCTACCCACCCAGGTGCATTAGCACACTCCTTTTATCCATTACATAGTGTCAAAGTTTGGGTTGCTTCCTTATGCTGTTATAATTATGCCCACTTTTGTGGAATTTGAGGGGAAATTTGAGGGGAAAAGTGCCAGTTTGAGCCCTTGGCAATCTGAGGTGAAGCCATATTGACTTGGCATTGAGCTAGTGGCAGGCCGTGCATACTCACTTGGGCAGGGGAATGGCTGGACTGTGAATTTGGGGCCCACAAGCCGATGGGATGTGTGACAGGGGCATGGCTGGTTTCGCTTTTAACTTTTGTTTTTCCAGGAAACTCTATCTCTCCTTCTATCCTAAATGAATGTCTTGCTGGATAGAGTATTCTTGGCTTTAGATTTTTTTTCCTTTTAGCACTTGGAATTTATCAGGCCACTCCCTTCCGGCCTGCAAAGTTTCTGCTGAAAAACTCATTGATAGCTATATGAGGTTTCCCTTGCATGTCACCGCTTTCCTTTCTCTTGCTGCTTTTAAAATTCTCTCTTTATCACTACTTTTGGCCATCTTATTTACTTTGTATCTTGGTGGAGACCTCTTCAGGCTGGTTTTGTTGGGGGCTCTCTGTACCTCCTGGATCTGGATTTCTCTTTCCTTCCCCAGATTCTATAAGTTTTCAGCTATTATTTCTTCAGACAAATCTTTTGCCCCCTTTCCTCACTCTTCTTCTTCTGGAATCCCAATCATATGACTGTTATGCTTCACAGTGTCGCTGAGTTCCCTGGGTCTATTCTCATTTTTCATATGTTTCTCCCCTCTCATCGGCTCAGCCTGATTACTTTCCATTACTCTGACCTCCAGGTGGCTGATCCATTCTTCTAATTCCTCTTGTTTGCTATTTATTCCACATGGTCTATTTTTTATTTCCATTTAGTGAGTCCAGTAACTCTAATTAGTTCTTTTTATATCTCCTATCTCTTTGTAGAGGGTTTCATGGAGGTTCTGAACTTCTTTTTCAATTCTAGCAAGTATCTTTATGACCATTACTTTAAATTCACTGTCAGACATATTACTTATCTCCATTTTGTTCAGGTCTCTTGCTCTGATTTTGTTCTGCTCTTTCATTTGGGACACAGTCCTCTGTCTCATTTTGCCTACTGTTTTGTCTGTTTCTCTGTGTTGGAAAGTCATCTACAATCTCCCACATTTGAAAGTAGTGGCTTTATGAAAAAATGTCCTGCAGTGCAATGTCTCCTTTTTACCAGAAAACGGTGCTTCAGGGGTGGTGCCTCCTATGTGTGTTGCTACAGGGGTGTCCTACTGTTGTGGTGGAGCTGTTTTTGCCTTCAGTCCAGCCTGCAAAGGCTCTCTGCCTGTTGTGGGCAGAGTCTGGTGCCTATGTTGTTAGTTGGCCTTGGGCTTGAGTTGAGTCAGATCAGATGTTTATAGGAGATGAAGTAGGACTAACTTCGGGCACTTTCCCTGTGTTTCCCTGTATACCTGAGAAGCTTTTGTTGGTGGGTGGGGCCTGCAGTCAGACCGGCTTGCCTGCCCCCAGCCCACTGCTGGGGTTACAGTCAGACTGGTGTGTGGTTATCTTCCCCTCTCCCTGGAACAGAACTCACTTTGGAGTGATGCTGGCCCTTGTCTGGGCTGTGCGCATACTGCCAGGCTTGTGGCACTGCTTTGATGGGATCTTGCCAAAGGCGATCAGAGTGGGTGGATTTGCTTCGCTGTGGCCTCTTATCTATGTTAGAGTCTGTTCTGCTAGTTTTCCAATTGCTTTCTGGATTATTTATGCCGATGTGGGGGTTTTCTAGGTGGCCATGCAATAAGAGTTGAACCCAGCATCCTCCTACTCTGCCATCTCCCCAGCAGCCTCTATGTATTGATTTTTTAAATCAAATTATGTTTCATTGGTACATATCCTTCCCCCCACCATTTAACTTTTTTGTCTGCACCTTCTAGCAATAATTGCGCCTCAGATAAACCTTATTGACTACGATACTGCCACTGCGCAAAGCTTGTCTGTACCTTCTAAACCTTACTTGTCTAGGCACTGAGATTTAAATTCATTAAAGCAAATGGATGCCCCATTTTTTTCATCACCTACCTCTGACTTCAGTTTCCTCTTACTAAGTTAATATCACCACTGATGATCTATGATACCAATGAGCTGCTCTGAACTACTTCTGCTTTCTAGTTCATGGCTGGCCAACTTCCCTCAGCAAAGACCCACATATGACAGAATCACCCAACAAATGATCTGTAAATGCATGAATACGGTGTGACAGAAAAAAGGGGCATGGCTTTGGATTCCCAGGAAGCCAATTAACTCTACCCAACAAAAAACTACTCCTTATTCCAAAACTTTGACCCTAGCAACCGAATTACCTAGTCAAGTTACTGGAAACACTAAGAGAAGTTAGACTATAGTGAACAAGATTTGCTGTAAACCCCTTAAAAATATTAAAAACCTCAAAATCTATGACTTGATAGTTCTTTTTTTTTTCTTTTTTTTTTTTAAGATTTTATTTATTTATTTGGCATACAGAGATCACCAGCAGGCAGAGAGACAGGCAGAGAGAGAGGGGAAAGCAGGCTCCCCGCCGAGCAGAGAGCCCGATGCAGGGCTCGATCCCAGGACTCTGGGATCACGACCCAAGCCGAAAGCAGAGATTTCAACCCACTGAGCCACCCAGGCGCCCCTATGACTTGATAGTTCTTACACATCAGTACTTAAAATCCTAATTAAAATGTTAGTGTCTAGTAATTTTTATTATATTCTATGACCATGCATATATTTACAAAAGTTTCAGGGACAAAGGCTTTACCACAATCATAACACTTCATATATTCATAAAAGGAATTTATCTAGTTTTAAAAGTTGGGATTCACAGTAAAATCTCACAGAAGTGAAATACTTTTTTTTTGCTGAAGCCTACCTTATTATACTTTAATTTTAAATTTTAATTAATGATTCATATTACATTTTTTGAGACAGGCTCAGAAAAATCCATTCTTGAAAATAACCAAGACTTGATCGAAACAAAAGAAACCCTGAACATGTTAGAACCACCTAAAAACAAAACATCTGCATAGCTTAAAATATGTTATATTAGTTTTATTAATATATCAGCTTATATATTACATGATGTTATTCATTTATATACTATTGTTAGTATTATATTAGCTTATTGTACTTACCAGAAAACCTGATTTCAGTAGAGTTAAACATAGTTTTTCTAAATATCAAAGGTCCTGATTTCTAAAATGAAACACAAGAAAATACAGAAAGATTTAGTTAAAAAATTTTTTTCTCTATTTAGTAGTACTGTTTTACCTTTGAAAATATACACTTCTGATTCTAGCACTCCCGTGACCAGAGTGATTATTTTTTAAAAATGTAAATCTGGTCCCATCATCCACTTGCTTAAAGTCTTGTCCCACGGGTCTACTCTCTAAGAGGCTCTGGAATGCCCTTGTTTCAAGTGCCTCAGCTGGAGAAAGCCAACACACAGGAGGTAAGGGCTGCTGCCCTGTACCATTACTGCTGCTCAGGAAGGAGACCTATCTGTGCATCTTCAGTTGCTTTCTCGGTATCTATTCAAATGTACTTTCAGTAAAACAACCATTCCTGTTCCTAAATTGTTATGATTTCCCAATGTGTGCTTATAACAAACCAATTCTTAATGCTGCTCACGGATCCCTGCATGATCAAGGCCTGCCCACCTCTCAGCACCTTTCTCTCAGTGCTTTGAGAGCAGGATACTCCTTCTGGCTCTCAGGACCTTAGTAGTCAAGCTGAAAACTTACTTAAGAGCCCTTCCCTGTCACTCTTTGTCCACCTTTTTAAAGACTTCTGAAGTTTCTCAGGCCAGTTCAAGACCCCCTTCCTAAGAAGTCTTCCACCAGGCACCACATCAGGCCAGAACTCCCTTACACAGTCTCTAGGACCCATCCTTCAAGACCCTTGCCACAATTAAAATGAAATAATCCATAACTTAGTTATTTAATATCTACCCTAAGCAAGAATGAAAACACTGTGAGAAGGGATTGTGTTCAATGAACAAGTAGTTAGGAATGAAAACCCCAGATGATAGGCAGCTCTTTCTTGATAAACTTCCACCCCAACATTTTCAACAATAACAATCCCCTAGCCCAGACCCCCTCCTCTGAGCCCCAGATCCACATACCCAACTGCCTCAAGGTCATGTCCACCCTAGTGGAGACATTCCACACTAACCTGTCCTAAAGCAGACACATTCCTCTCTGTTCCTCTCTAACTCTTTCTACACTACCCATGTTGGTTGCAGGTGATGCCATCTTCAGTCACTCCAGCCTTGACTCCTTATAGCTGCTTAGCTCCATCACCCAATCCCCAAGGCATGTCTACTTTATCTTGCAAAAGTTCTTTTTCTCTATCCCTGCCACCACTGCACCAATTCAGGCTCTCACCATTGTCTGCCTCCTGCTCTGCAATAACCTAACTGGTAATTCTGCCACCAGATCTGAGTCTATAATTTATGCTTAGATAGCAGCCATAGTGATTGGTACTTATGCCTAAAATCCTCCAGTGGCTCTTCGTTCACACCCAAAATCTGTTATTGGTGGCCTAAGGAAACCTATAAATGGGGTCTGTTTGGCCCACATTGGAACTTTTAAAAATGTTTTGGATTAGCTGACATGATAAAAATATGGATTCTGGTTTTCCCTTAAAAAAAGAAAAAAGAAAAAAGAAAAAAAAGAGGAGCCTTGACAATTCTGTGTCTACATTGCCATATAAGATCCACTAGCTGAATGGCAGCTGACCTCTTCAGAAGGAGCACATAATCGACAGGCCACAGCTCTCCCAGCATCCCCTGACTCTAGTTCACTTTACTCAGTGACATCACTGGCCTCAGACCCTAGGAGTCCTGGAGTTTAGACCCGCGGCAATAGGTTTAGGGCTAAGCTGTGGGAGGCTTAGAGTAGCCTAAGTCCCCTTTAACACTCCAACCAGAACCTCATTCAGCAGAAACACTAAGAATTTCCTGCATTGCTACTTTTCTACTCCCTCCTTCTCCTTCTTCTAGGTAACACCCACTCATCTTTAAAGACACAACCAGACATCAAGTCTCGGAAGTGGAGTTAGGCAACACTCCCCCCAGTGCTCCACTAATATTCCAAGAATGCTGCCATGTATATAACTACTCATGAATCTGTTGTCTCTACTACTATAGGAGCTTCTTGAGAGAAGAGACTGTTGTTTAAATTCATCTTTGCAACAGCAATGGCCAGTCTAGTACACTGTGCACAGCAGATGATCAAACTATTTGTTGGCTTTACAATCGAAAGAAGCACTTCTTAATACATCTGCAATACAAATAAATGAGAGCCTCCCTCTCCTTTCTTATTCCTTTTTTTTTTTTAAAGATTTTATTTATTTATTTGACAGACAGAGATCACAAGTAGGCAGAGAGGCAGGCAGAAAGAAAGGAATGGAAGCAGGCTCCCTGCTGGGCAGAGAGCCCCATGTGGGACTCGATCCCAGGACCCTGGGATCATGACCTGAGCCAAAGGCAGAGGCTATAACCCACTGAGCCTTTCTTTTCTTAAGGACAAATTCTAACAGCTTGAAATGGGGTGGGGGGGAAATCAGTGTATTCTCCACAAAGAAGAGATTGATGGACTGCTACTGATCTGATAAAGGACCCAAGGAAAAATTTACCTTCCTAAAGCAGAAAGTAAAGTCATTTTTTCTTCAGGGCCATTGGAGTTTCACCACCCAAAGTATAGCTGGCAAAGAGTTTTGCAGATAATGATCAAGTAGTTTAAGAATCTGTGCACGGCTCGTTCACTCCCAGTATTGTTTACTCTAAGTTTATGATATTGTCATTCGCTAAAGCGCCATGAAACCACAAGTGTGGTTCTCTGAATTTTGCTTTTTACTGTTCAGATAAATTCAATAATAGAGATGTGCACGCTCTGTCACTGACACGTATAATGGGACGCCAACCCAGAATAATCCTCAAAGGAATGGTAGCACCTGGTACTAATTTTTTCTGTTTGAGTAAATAAAAATGTAAGTTTTGCCTTTAAGGCTCAAACAGCATTTCCAATGCATGTGGAAAATAGTCATCTTAAAACAGAGCTGGTTGAATCATCTGACTAGAAAAGCAAGGGATAAGGCCTCTTCCCGATTTCCTGTCCCTCTTCAGCAAGGCTTTCCAAAATTCTACTCCTGCGTCGTTCCTACATCATCTCATGTGACTCCTGGATATCAAGTTCTCAAATGGCCTGTCCTGGAAAGGAAGTTTCCATACGCTCATGCCTCCAGACTAGCCTTTCAAGCCCTCCTTAATCATCCATCCCTCCGCATCTCCACACACACATTCCCAGAACTATGATAGGAGCCCTAGAGAAATTCAGGAACCCTAGAAGAGCGAAAAAGGGGTGGGGTGGCTGCTCCATGTTTCCTCCTTGTTTAAAGAAACAAACAAACAAACAAAAAACAAAAGCGGCACACAGGCTTTTAAGTTTATGCCGAGTGAAGCCTGGGAAAGTCCTGTCTAGAGTGGCCTCACGGGTGTGTCTCTGCGGCTGCACCCGGGCCCGAGGTGGGGTCAAACGGAAAAGATGCGGGCCTGAGCGAGTGCCAAGGGATCTGGGGGCTCGGGTCTGAATAAACAAGAACCTGGACGAGCCAGAACGCGTCAGAGGCCAACAGGCGCCAGGACTTCGGGAAGGCGATCCTTAGGTACAGTTCCAGCGCTCAGAAGGGAGAGCCGTCCTCAGGCACAGGATTCCCCACAGCCTAGGTCGGGCCGGAGAAGGGGGCTCTCCCGGTCCATAACGGACGAAAAACTCAGGGGCCGTATCACCGAGCCGGAGCAGGCCGGGTAAAAACCAGATGAACAAGTCCCCGGCCCGGGGGCCCGGGCCCGGTGGTCGCAGCGAGCTCCGCAGGACCGGTAGGGCCCGAGACGCGCCACGCCTCGGTCTCCACGCTCCACTTACGTCGTTGACCGTCGCTGCCCAGAGCCCGGGCTCCGGGACGGCGCCCACAGCCGCCGGCGCCCAGCACAGGAGGTAGAGGGCGACGCGAAGCAGCGGGGCCCCGACAAGAAGGCGGCATCCGGGCTGCAGCCGGGCTCCGATGCGGCAGGCGGCGGCCATCTTGACACGGAAGCCGCACCTGGCGCTCCGAGACGCCCGCCACGCCCCGGGTCCGCACCTGGTGAGCTCCGCCCCCGGGAGGCGGGCTCGGGTCGGGTGGTGTGTCTCTAACTGGGAGGTGGACGAGGGGGTTTGGGCTTGGGCGAGGAGGCGCGGTTCGGGCCCGCGAAGCTGGGCTGAGGCCCGGGCGCAGGCGTGGAGCTAAAGAAACTAGAGCAAGGCTAGGAGGGGTGGGCGGGTCAGAGAGTGGAGGCGGGCCTCGGGGCGGAACCGGAGTGGGGAGGCGGGGCTAGATTTGGGGGTGGGGCCGGGATGGGAGGCGGGACTAAGGGGAGGGCCCGAGTGTGGAGGCGGGCTACGGGAATAGGCGGGGTGTGGGCGGGACCATACTGGGGTCGGAGCAGGCTGGGAGGCAGGGCCAGCCTGAAGTCGAAAATTCAGGTCCTAGATTTAACTGTGGTTGTGGTCCGAGCTTAGTGGAGAGTATGGGATGGTTTCATGTCAAACTTCTGCTCTTTGTGTCTCAGTTTCTTGCATCCTCTGCACGTGCTCCTACCCCAGTCCTCTCAGCTCAAGGGAAACAAACCGTTCTCTAAATTCATGGAAAGTGGTCCAGAAAGTACTTTGAGGTCAGGGTCCCTGAACCCAAGCGTAACGTCGGTAGCACAGTTAGTAATTTTCAGACAAATAAAGCCTCCTGGTTACTTAAAGCTGAAAGTGGCAGGGCTTACGTCTATCTTATTGTGTACTTCGCCCAGCGTTTTCGTCTTTGAAAGCTTGCTGTCAAAGAGAACTCCTTTATTGTCAAATGTAAGTAATGTCCAGAGGAAGAATACAATCCCGGATTAATATTGTTATAACTTAAAATAGAACTGATTTATAGTCAAGAGGCTCTCTCTGCCTTATCAGTCACTCTAGTCACTTACTCAGCCAGTAATTACTGAGGGTCTAGTCCAGTGTTCTGAGTTGAGATTCATGTACATATATAAATGTGAAGATTGAATTTGTGATAGCTCCTTTTCACAAGAAACTTGTAATTATATATAATTTTTTTATTGTGCCAGATTTTTATTGTTTACTAATGCTTCCTTGTTATACAACCATCAAAATTTGAGAGCACGGAGATAGATTTCTGGAACACTGGCCAATCCTGCCCAGTAGGTGGCACTAGCAGTTTGAAAGATATTTGCTATAAATTCGTGTACTGTAAATGTCTTTGTTATCCAGAAGTCTTTAACTTCCAACTTCAGTTGATGATGCTATGTATATATATGTATATGTATATGATTAAAATCATTAAAACCTTAATTCAGTCAACAAATATTGTGTGGCTTAGTGCTAAGTATTGCACATTTGTACAGATTGCTGGTAATAGACTCAACAAGGATTTTACATTATTAAAGTATAAGTACTGTTGTCATTTAGATTTTGTGGCTATTTTATTAAAACATAGCTTCCAAGGCAGACTAGAACTACTGTCACTGGGGCGCCTGGGTAGTTAAGTGGGTTAAGCCTCTGCCTTCAGCTCAGGTTATGATCTCAGGGTCCTGGGATCCAGCCCCAGCCTGCTTCTCCCTTTCCTCCCTGCTCATGCTCTCTCTTGCTATCTCTCTCAAATAAATAAATAAAATCTTTTTTAAAATTTATAAAAATTTGTAGGAGACTTCTGCTAGATGGAGCAGTGGGACCAAGTTACCCTCCTGCCTAAAACAACAACAATAAACAGACCAAATATGAAACAACAGTTTTCAAGACACTGGACAGCAGGTAATGGACAATTATCACATTCCATAAGAAATAGATAGATAGATAGATAGATAGATTAATTCAGGCCCTCTTATTGGTCCAGCTTACTAGCTTAAAAAAGTTTCCAGATCAAAATATGGGGAAGAGAAACCAAAGCAGACCTAGAAGATTCCCAGAGGCTGGAAGATGGAATCCAATGCTAGTTTGTAGGACTGAATTTGGAGAGGAAAGAGCTGTACAATGAGGGAATCTTGGGATCTCTAGATGGTTCTCCTCAAATCTTCAGCAAGAACTGATCAGTTTCTACATGTGAAGAAACTGCCTGATGCCAAGAAAAGATTTACCAAGAAGGAACAGTACCAGAAAGGCTGGGAATAGTGCCTGTTCTGATCAGCTAACCTAGGAAATTTCATAGATTTATAGGGCATTTTCTAGAGTTCTCAAAATTTTTTGGCCCCGATAATGGAGACTAACAAGCCTTAAATAAGGCTCTTAAACCCAATTAACAAATCTTAAAAGCAAGACCTAAAAGGTCAAATTGTTTCCAAGAAAGTGTGTCCAAGAACAGAGCTTAAGGATATTTATAGGCATTATAAAAAATCTCTAGCACCCTAGAAGATCAAAACACAATGTTTGTCATCCAATTAAAAGTTACCAGGTAGGGGTGCCTGAGTGACTCAGTGGGTTAAGCCTCTGCCTTCAGCTCAGGTCATGGTCTCAGGGTCTTGGGATCGAGCCCCACAACGGGCTCTCCGCTCAGCAGAGAACCTGCTTCCCCCTCTCTCTCTGCCTGCCTCTCTGCCTACTTGTGATCTCTGTCTGTCAAATAAATAAATAAAATCTAAAAAAAAAAAAAAAAGTTACCAGGTATGCAAAGAATCAGGAAAATATAAGATATAAGAAGAGGAAAAAAAATTGAAACTGATCTAGAATTGACATGTCAAAATGAGCAGAAAAGAATATTAAAAATTACTGTAACTTTTTGAAAAGATTTTATCCATTTATTTGAGAGAGAGTGTGAGAGAGAGAGCACACAGCATGGGCAGAGGAGAGGGAGAAGCGGACCTCCCTGCCAAGCGGGGAGCCCAATGCAGAACTCAATCCCAGGACGCTGGGACCATGACCTAAACCGGAGGCAGACAACCAACTGACTGAGCCACCCAGGCTCCCCAAAAGTTATTGTAACTTAATTCCATATGTTCAAAAGTTAAGTAGAGACATGGAAAGTAGAAAAAAGACCAAATTAAGTTTCTGGCAATGCAAAATACAATGCATGAGATAAAAAATATACTGGATGGGATTAATGACAGATTGGCTACTGTAGAAGGAAACATTAGTGAACTTCAAGACATAGGAATAAAAACTAATCAAAATCTTAGAAAAGAAAAAAGAATGAAAAACTATTAAACATCAGTGAGCAGCGAGGATCAAGTGGCCCAATATATGTGTAACTGGAATCCCAAAAGAGGGGAGGCTCAGAAAAAATTTTTGAATAAATAATGGTTGAAATTTTCTCAAACTTGATTAAAAACTATAAACTCACAGATCCAAGAAGATAATTAAAGGCAAACAGAAGAAATCCAAAGATTACACCAAAGCATATCATAAGCAAATGCATAAAATCAGTGATAAAGAAAAAAATTTTAAAAGCAAAGAAAAAGGGAGCACTTAGGTGGTTCCGTCAATTAAGTGGTGACTGTTGATTCTGGCTCAGCTCATGATCTCAGGTTCCTGGGATCAAGCCCCACATCAGGCTCCGTACTCACTGGGTAGTCTGTTTGGGGATTCTATCTCTCTCTCTCCCTCTGCCTCTCCTTCTGATTGCACTCTCTCTGTCATTCTCTAAAATTAGTAAGTGAATCTTTTTTTTAAAAAAAGGGGGAAAAAAAAGATGTGTTATATGCCCAAAAAAAAAACCCCAAAGAGATAAGAATGACATAAATTTCTTGTCAGAAACAATACAAATAAGAAGACAATGGAGAAACATTTTCAGAAGTATTGAGAGAAAATTTTTTTTTTCAATCTAGAAATCAATACTCAGCAGAAATATCTTTCAAAACAAATGAGAAGCAGTCATTTTCAGGGACACCTGAGTGTCTCATTTGGTTAAATGTCTGCCTTCAGCTTGGGTCATGATCTCAGGGTCCTGGGATCAAGTCCCCCATTGGGCTCCTTGCTCAGTGATGAGCTTGCTTCTCCCTCTGCCAGCTGCTCTCTCTGCTTGTGTTCTCTCTCTTTCTGACAAATAAATAAATAAAACCTTTAAAAAAAAGAATTGTTAAAAAAATAGTTATTTTCAGATTTATAAAAGCTGAAGGAATTAATCATGAGACGACCAGTCTTCAGTAGAAATGTCCAGAAGATGATTCCAGGTGGGAGACTGGATTCACACAAAGGAATAAAGAGCAGTGGAAATGGTAACAACATAACTATATAAGATCTTATTATTGAAAAATCTTTAACAGATATTTTACTACTTAAACAAACATAATAACACTATTTTGGGGTTTATCACATGTGTGAAACAAAATCCATGCCTCAATAGCATAATGCCCAGGAGTGAAGCAGTAGAAATATATTATTATATGGTTTTTATACTATACATGATATATCACTTGAACTGAGACTGAAAAAGTTCAGTATATAACTATAAATCTTAAGATAATCACTAGAAGAACAAAAACTGATGGAAGGTGAAATGGAATTATAGAAAATATTTTATTATTCCAAAAGAAGGCAGAAAAAAAATAGATAAAGGGAATAAAACACAGATAGGACAAATAAAACAAAAAGCAAGATGGTTGCTTGAAAACCAACCGTATCAATAATCATTTTACATGCCAGTGGTCTAATTAAGTAAAAGACAGTGATGTCAGATCAGTTGGAAAAAAAAGAAAAACCAACTATATGTTGCCTACATGGAAGGCACTTTAAATATAAAAATGCAAATAGGTTAAAATTGAAAAGCATGAGAAGTTGTATGATGTGCTAACCATATAAAGAGGAAAGCTAAAATGACTATAGTAACATCAGACAAAGTAGATTTCACAGCAGAGAATATTATGAGGGATATAGGGAAGGTAATGTTATAATGTTAAAGGGATCACTTCATCTGAAGGAAACAATAATCTTATATACTTATGCACCTAATAACAGAGTTTAAAATGAGTGAAGGAAGAACTCGATGGAAATCTATAAACACCCATAATTATAGTCAACCCCCAAAGAAACCTTGAATCCATTAGCAGTCACTTTTTGTTCTCTCCTCTGCCAGCCCCAGGCAAACATTAATCTACTTACTGTCTCTATGGATTTGCCTGTTGTGGATATTTCACATAAATGGAATCACACAGTATGTGGTCCTTTGTGATTAGCTTCTTTCACTCAACTTATTTTCAGAGTTAATCCACATTGCATCATGTATCAGTACATTATGGCTGAATAATCTTCCATGGTATAGATATCCCACATTTTGTTTATCCATTCGTCATCCACTGATGAGCATTGAAAAATCTTTAACAGATATTTTACTACTTAAACAAACCTTTGGTTTGTTCCACCTTTTGGTTATTATGAATAGCTCTGCTATGAATATTTGTGTATAAAGTTACTGTGTGAACCTCTTTTCAATTCTCTTGGATATACACCTAGGAATGCAACTGGTGGGTTGTAATGTAAATCTATATTTTAACTATTTGAGGAACTGCCAAACTGTTTTTTTTAAAGCTGCTGTAGTATTCTATAATCTCATCAGCAATGTATGAGGGTCCAATTTCTCCACATCCTTACCAACACTTTTCATTAACTGTCTTTTGGATTACAGCCATTCTAGTACCTGTGTGATGGTATTTTACCATTATTTCCTTTTTAAATATTTTATTTGTAAGTAATCTCTACACTCAGTGTGGGGCTTGAACTCACAACCCTGAGATCAAGAGTTGCATGCTCCACCAACAGAGCCAGCCAGGTGCCCCTCACTGTGGTTTTGATTTACATTTTCCTAATGACTAATGAGTTGAATATGTTTTCATGTGTTGGCTGTTATATGTTTTCTAGGAAAAGTATATATTCAAATCCTTTGCCCTTTTAAGAAGTGGGGTTTCTTCCCTTTTAAAAATTAGGTTGTCTTTGTATTGTTGAGTTGTAAAAATTATTTATATTTCTAGATATAAGTCCCTTTTTATCCAGCCTAATGATCTCTGTCTTTTTTTTTTTTTTAAGATTTTATTTATTTGACACAGAGAGAGAGAGAGATCACAAGTAGGAAGAGAGGCAGGCAGAGAGAGAGAGGAGGAAACAGGCTCCCTGCAGAGCAGAGAGCCCTACACAGGGCTTGATCCCAGGACCCTGGGATCACGACCGAGCTGAAGGCAGAGGCTTTAACCCACTGAGCCACCCAGGGGTACTGATCTCTGTCTTTTCAATTAGAATGTTTAATCCACTCACATTTAGTGAAGTACTTATCACTGGCTGAATAGAGAACACTGTGAAAGCAGGGCAGACTTGTAAATTTCCTGAATTTGGAATATATTCTCCAAGCTGTAGACAGATCTATAAACAAATATTGTTTTATATATTTATATACATATTTTATATATATAAACAAATACCTTTCTACAAAAGGTAGAGGCTTTATTGCCTCAAGATGTTTAAGTACAGCACTGTTTAGTAATCTAAACCATGCTGACCCAGGGATGACATCCCTAAAAGCCAGACTTAAAAAATGAAAACAAGAATAATTTTTAAAAATTAACTAAGCAGCTTTCTGCCCATGGATGCCGCCGAGTAAGCATCGTTAAAAGTCTCCCCTCCCACCGCCATCATGTCTAAGTCAGAGTCTCTCAAAGAGCCTGAACAGCTGCGGAAGCTCTTCCTCGGAGGTCTGAGCTTTGAAACAACCGATGAGAGTCTGAGGAGCCATTTTGAGCAATGGGGAACACTTACGGACTGTGTGGTAATGAGAGACCCAAACACCAAGTGCTCCAGAGGCTTTGGGTTTGTCATATATGCCACTGTGGAGGAGGTGGATGCAGCCATGAATGCAAGGCCTCACAAGGTGGGTGGAAGAGTTGTGGAACCAAAGAGGGCTGTCTCAAGAGAAGATTCTCAAAGACCTGGTGCCCACTTAACTATGAAAAAGATTTTTGTTGGTGGCATTAAAGAAGACACTGAAGAACATCATCTAAGAGATTATTTCGAACAGTATGGGAAAATCAAAGTGATTGAGATAATGACTGACCGAGGCAGTGGCAAAAAGAGGGGTTTTGCTTTTGTAACAATTGATGACCATGATTCTGTAGACAAGATTGTCATTCAAAAATACCATACTGTGAATGGCCACAACTGTGAAGTTAGGAAAACACTCTCTAAGCAAGAGATGGCTAGTGCTTCATCCAGCCAAAGAGCCAAAGAGGTCGAAGTGGTTCTGGAAACTTTGGTGGTGGTTGTGGAGGTGGTTTTGGTGGGAATGACAACTTTGGTCACGGAGGAAACTTCAGTGGTCAAGGTGGCTTTGGTGGCAGTCGAGGTGGTGGTGGATATGGTGGCAGTGGGGATGGCTATAATGCATTTGGTAATGATGGAAGCAACTTTGGAGGTGGCAGAAGCTATAATGATTTTGGCAATTACAACAATCAATCCTCAAATTTTGGACCCATGAAAGGAGGCAATTTTGGAGGCAGAAGCTCTGGCCCTTATGGTGGTGGAAGCCAATACTTCTCCAAACCACAAAACCAAGGTGGCTATGGTGGTTCCAGCAGCAGCAACAGCTATGGCAGTGGTAGAAGGTTTTAATTACTGCCAGGAAACAAAGCTTAGCAGGAGAGGAGAGCCAGAGAAGTGACAGGGAAGCTATAGGTTACAACAGATTTGTGAACTCAGCCAAGCACAGTGGTGGCAGGGCCTAGCTGCTACAAAGAAGACATGTTTTAGACAATACTCATGTGTATGGGCAAAAAAAACTCGAGGACTGTATTTGTGACTAATTGTATAACAGGTTATTTTAGTTTCTGTTCTGTGGAAAGTGTAAAGCATTCCAACAAAGGGTTTTAATGTAGATTTTTTTTTTTTTTTTGCACTCATGCTCTTGATTGCTAAATGTAATAGTCTGATCATGACTCTGAATAAATGTGTCTTAAAAAAAAATTAACTAAGCAGAGGCATCAGTAGTCAAGCATTGGAGGACAAACAGTCTATAGGATTAATTCAGGCAAGCCATTAAACAAATAAGAAAACACACAGTAATAACAACCACCTCTGGAAGGAGGAACAAATTAGAATCTATAGTTGTTGTTATATATAATCTGAAATATCCAGTTTCAATAAAAAATATGTGAAACATGCAAATGAACAAGTTAACTCATACACAGAAAAAAAAGTAGTCAGTAGAAATTGTCCCTGAAGAGGCCCAGATGACAGATTTGGTAGGCATTTTATTATTTTAAAAAGCATCTAGGGGCGCCTGGGTGGCTCAGTGGGTTAAAGCCTCTGCCTTCGGCTCAGGTCATGGTCTCAGGGTCCTGGGATCGAGCCCCGCTCGGGCTTTCTGCTCAGGGGGGAGCCTGCTTCCTCCTCTCTCTCTGCCTGCTTCTCTGCCTACTTGTGATCTCTGTCTGTAAAATGAATAAATAAAATCTTTTTTTTAAAAAAAGCATCTATTTATAAATATGTTCAAAGAACTAAAGAAAATTATGCTTAAAAATTTTTAACTAGAGGGGCACCTGGGTGGCTCAGTGGGTTAAAGCCTCTGCCTTCGGCTCAGGTCATGATCCCGGGGTCCTGGGATCGAGCCCCACATTGGGCTCTCTGCTTGGCAGGGAGCCTGCTTCCCTTCCTCTCTCTCTCTCTGCCTACTTGTGAATTCTGTCTGTCAAATGAATAAATAAAATCTTTAAAAAAATTTTTTTAACTAGAAATCAAATAGAGAATACAAAGAAATACAAGTTATTAAAAGAAAAAGTGGCACATTCAGAGTTAAAAATACAATTACTGAGGGACACCTGGCTGACCCAGCTGGTAGAGCATGCAGCTCTTGATCTTGGAGTTGTGAGTTCAAGCCCCACACTGGGGGCAGAGTTAACATAAAAAACAATTTTTTTTTAAAGGTACAATTACTGAGATGAAAAACTCTCCAGAAGGACTCAAGAGCAGATGTGAGCCAGCAGAAGAAAGAACAGGCAAATCTGAAGATAGATCAGTAGAGATACTATAACTTGAAGTATAGAAAGAAAAAGATTGGGTAAACTATGGATTTATGTAACAAGAAATTATTTTCTATCCTTGGAGACACTATGTTAAAAGAAGCCATCAGGACTCGTGGAGTTTAAGTGGCAGTCTACATTCCCTTGAACTGCCCAGACCATTGTGGTATAATGAAACTTTGGTTTTCAAACTCCTGCAAATGGCCCTTTAATTTTAAGTTTGACAGGGCAGGGCCTGAGGGCCTGCTTCCAGCGAAAGCACGTGTTCTCTAATTCTGAGGTTTGTTGGGATTCTAAACATCATCTGCAGGCTTGGCTTCAATAAAATGTGCAAGTCAGAGCATTCTGAAGAATATTTTTTAAAAGAAAGTATTCATCTAAAGCCCTGTTTTCCCTCCTCTAGACTGTTATTCAAGACAGCAAGGCTGTTCTTTGCAAATCCCAATGTCCAGAAAAAAGACTTCTTCTCAGGGAATATTAGTAAATGGATGAATGGATTATATGTGGCCTCACAGAACTGTTGTTTGAAAACACTGCTTGGTTAGAATTTATAACTGTGCAGTCTCAGTAAGTCCACAAATTAATTTCATATTCTCATGTCCTTGAGAGGTAGGAAGGGTTAATGTATAGAACAATCAAGTTGCTCTTTCAAGTATCTACACATGGAATCCTATTTCAGTAGAAGATGAGGTACATGAAAATATTCTGAGGTAGTGGTCTTTGGGTTACGGCATTTAGAAATAATCGTTACCTTTTTTAAAAAAGATTTTATTTATTTATTTGACAGAGAGGGACACAGCAAGACAGAGAACACATGCATGGGCAGGGGGCGGGGCGGGGGGGGGGAAGCAGGCTTCCCGCTGAGCAGGGAGCTGGATGCGGGGCTCAATCTCAGGACTCTGGGATCATGACCTGAGCCGAAGGAAGATGCTTAACGACTGAGCCACCCCGGTGCTCCTAAACATTATTTTTTTTAAAAAGTTTTTGTTTTAAAGATTTTATTTATTTACTGGGGTAGGTGGAAAGGAGCAGAGTGGATAGGGAGAGGGACAAATATGGTCTACACTGAGCGTGGAGCCCAACAGTCCGAGGACACTGAGATCCCCACCTGAGCCGAAACCAAGTCCCACGCTTAATCAACTAAGCCACTCAGGCACCCCTCATTACATTTAAATATAATTAATTTAGGTAATTTAGACAGGTTTACATTAAACAGAAGGGCAGTTTTACTTCTGTTCTGGGAGCTTTAAAAGAGAGGATAAAATCTACATGTAGAAACATCATGATTTACAGAAATGTTCATTAAAGAAAACAAAACTTCCCATTTTTTCATTTGTCACCTAAGGTAACTCAGTGTCTTCAGAGAAGTTAAGTTGCTGTCATAGCTGGTTTATTTTTGGGTCCATTATTTTCCCATTGACTCAGCAGAAGTTCTCACTTGTTTTTGCCATTGACTAGGAGAAGTCACAAAGGTCCTGACTTTCATGAGTCAGGATTAGTCTGGCTACAGTCCATCTGACTTGCAAGATAAGAGACTGTGGTTTGGCCTGTTTCCTGAGCTGAAACTTCTGCTGGGTCTGGGGTCATGGAGGCAGAGGGAGAGTCCTTCCATCCTGGGAGGGCACTCAGACCCAACTCTGGTCCCGCAATCTTGTCCAAAGGCCACTACTGCTTGCCATCACCCACATACGGGGATGGATGGGCACTGAGGCTCACAAGTAGTCTAATGCCAGGATGAGACGGATAAGAGAGGAATCTCTGGGCATCAGGGTATAAGAGTTGCCTGCCTCTGAGCCCCGGAGTAATCTGGGGTGAGGGATGACAGCAAGTCTCCTTCACTCTGCCAACTTCATCTATCTCTGTGCATCCCTGGCAATGGTGAAATTCTTTTATTTTTGAGTTAGTGTCATCTTGGAGGGAGTTGATAACACAATCAGGGAAAATATTTCTAATATGACAACTGGTGAGTTTGTACTGCATAAAAAACAAAATTGGGAGAAGCTTCCACTTGGGAAAAGCCTCTAATAAACATAAAGTTCTTTCAAAGACCTTGCTTCCTTCCCTTCCTACAGAACCACCCATGGGGTTGCAGAAGGGATTGCGATTTGTGCTGTACACTTATGAGAAAAAATTCAGGCTCCAGCAGGGCCAAGTGACCTGCCTACAGTCCAAGGAGCGTTCACATGACTGGTTCCTGTCCAGCGTATGCCCCTGCCTGTGTGGCCCAGCTCAGGAGGCTCTGATCTTCACTTCTGCTTTCTACTTAGGAAAGAAAAAGAAAGGAAAGGAAGGAGGTAGGGTGGGAGGAAACAAGAAAAACCCTCCCAAAGCAGAGCTAGTCCCAACCTGTAGGTCACGAGTATTTCTGGTATTTGTTTATTTCTCTTGCCCTCTTGCCCTCACAGAAGACAATGACCCAATTTGTTTCTGTTTTCTCTCCCCGCTTTTCACCCATAAGAGCCACTTTACAAAAGTAATTTGAGTTTTTACAAAAGGGAATTTAAAAGGCTATTTTCAATTCATGTGATGGAGTTTCCCAATGATGGTGTCCTCTGAAACTTACTTCTTCCAGAACTTTCAATCATTTCTCAGTGAGATTTGAAATGTCGCAATAATGGTCCTGCATCTTCATTTCCCTCTGGGGAAAAGGGAGTAGGGATGGGAAGGTGCTGCCCATCGCATCCCATTTAATCAAGGGCCTGGTACATTGCTGTGGGCTGCAGACGAAGTGAGTTTCTCTGCTGTGTTTGTTGATGTCTCAAGAAAAGCCAGAAGCCATAGCTTGCTCACCTCTCCACGCTCTTCTGGAGCAGAACTGGTCCAGGCTTCTTGGCCCTTCTCAGGCCACATGGTACAGACTGAGCAAATTGGAAAGGATTTGGGGGGCCATGGGCATTTGATGAGCTCTTTATTATCTGTGTTTACACTGTACAATTAGAGTCAGAAATATAAATCACAAAGTATATTAACTTAGGTATTTCATGTTAAATTTACATGAAACTTCCAAATAACAGTTTTTCAATTTGTTTATTTATCTTATGCATGTGAGCATACCTTACTACAATGGTTTTTTGCTTGAACTAGCCACTCAGTTCCCAATCCAGGATTTAATGATGAACTATTTTTTTTTTTTTTTCAGATTTTTATTTGTTTATTTAAAAGAGAGAGAGAGAGAGAGTCGATGAGAGAGGGAACATATGCACGGGGAGTAGGAGAGGGGGAAGCAGGCTTCCCACTGAGCAGGGAGCCCGATGCAGGGCTCGATCCCAGGACCCTGGGATCATGACCTGAGCTGAAGGCAGACGCTTATCGACTGAACCACCCAGGTGCCCTGAACTATTCATATTCTTGATAGTCACCATCAATAAAAAATTTTGCACAAGTAGGTGATATAAAATATTTTGTTGATTTTTTCAACAACCGTTCCAAAATTTCTAACAGCAGAAATTATCTATTATCTTTATAGGTTTTAAAAACCTTTTTTTTGTTTTTTGCTTGTTCACTGATAAAATGTAATGCTAGCTTTTTCTACAATGCAGATCCTTTTCAAGCCCTCAGAACTTTCTTGTATGGAGCATTTCACAGCAACAGTGAAACATGCTCCTGCTGGAGTCTGGGGCTTCTGGGTTGTCAGCCAAGACCAGGACCCAGGCTGTGGGGGCCACCCCTCTGGGCCCAGCACCCACACAGATCCTCACAGGCTGTGGCGACTTGGGTGAGGCTGCTCCCAAGTGGGCAGCAACAGGCCCGAGGGATCAATGCTCACACTGCCATCAGTCTATTGCCTTCACCAGGAGAGTAAGTTAGGGTCTCCCTGCCTCAGCCTGCCCATCTGTGAAGTGGAGAGAACAGTAGGTACCTGCTGGGAGTGTTATTACGATGAAATGAGTGCTTTGTGTGGCCACACAGTAAGTGCTACCTATGTGTTTATTAGATACAATTGAAAGGTCCCTAGATGTGGCCCACAGCACATTCAGTGTCTCCAGCCTCGGATTCCTGGCCCATTCGTGAAGATGGCATCGGTGGCCATGGTAGTGTAGTACAGATTAAATAGGGCAGTTCACGTAAAGTGCTTGAAACACAGCAAGTGCTCCAGGAACACTGGCTGCCAAGACACAGCGGAGCCTGGATGTGAACTCAAGAGGCGCCGAGTTCCAAGCCGGGGTGGACCCTGTCCATGGCCCACATCTACCTCCTGCAAATTGCGACTCTCCAACAGAAAAGCGCTCCACCTGTATGACTCTCTTCGAACAAGTTATTTTAAATCTTTCCATCCAGAGTGTTCTCTTCCATTCCATATTTATTGCTCTTCATCTTTGTGGACTCTGGAGTGGTTTTTCCATATCCTGAGAGAACAATGCCAAGATTGGTCAAAGGGACTGCATAGAGGGCCAGGCATTAAAGGGAATTCCTTTTGCAAAGACACAGAGGCTGCTGGTCAGTAACCGCTCTTTTTCCAAGTAAGTACGACACATCCTTCCTCGTTCATATTTTATTAAGAAGTCCTATCAAAGAATTAATCAGTTATAAAACTTTAAATATTAAATAAATCATTCTTAGCAAATAGGTGATTCGTGTAAGAATATCAGATTTTTCATAAGACCAGAAGCAAAGTCAAATATATCATTTCATTTTACCAATTATTTTTAACACTTAATGGTCATAAAAAAGAAAAGGACTTTAAAAAAATAACACTGACTCTGTGCTAATGTTAACACCAGGGAACAGCTGTAGAGATGAGGCTGTTAAAGTGTAAATTTTAGATCTGCAAGGGAAGCAACATGAAATAAGTCATCTTTTATTAAAATAGATCTTTTCTCTTTCCAGCATATACATATATATGTACCTTCTCTTTAAATAAATATATATTATATATTTTTCACGATGACTTACTTGACAACATTCACCCGGTGCTTTAGGACCAAGGCATTCAGTTGGGAAAGGAAGACAGATTCCAAAAACATGGAGTGTACAGGGATTCTCCCAAAGCAGAAGAAGAATTGCCTTGAGTTGGGAATGTCTCTCGGCTCTCCTCATATGAGGACTTCTGAGTCTTCTGAGGAGTTGTCGGCAAATAAAAGTCCATCTGGTGATGGGCTCCCCAAGGGCAGTGTGCTGGATTGGGACCAGGAGACTCCATTTTTCACAAGTCTGTCCCCTGGCAGAACACAGTTCTTTTCCGGGGCGGCAGAAGCCAGATCTCCCCATTCCTCATTGCCCCCGTTCAGGATGTACCTTTCCTCCTGAGGTCTGTTCTCATGAACTTCTGCCGTCACGATGCTGACAGCCGCACTGGGAGTACAAGAACCAATAATAGAGTCAAGATCAATATTCATGTCTAGCTGAGCAAGGGCGGGGCCCTCTCCAGGGTCCTCACAGTTCTCGGGAAACTGTGTGTTGATGTAAATGACATCAGCTTTGTCCTGAACTTCAGGCAAACTTTCCAAGAGCTTTTCTAACTGCAGCCTCAACATGGAAAAGGTAGGTCGGTCCAAGGGCTCAGCTCTCCAGCAAGAATGCATTATTTCATACCTACAAGCATACAGAAGCGTGAGTTATTTCCCGGTCCAGCACCCGGAGCCCCGAGTGCAGTCCACACCTTGTTTTCACCTATTCTTTGATTCCGTCACATTTTAATCCACACTAATTCTACTTCTGGTAAATTTCTGTGGTTTGCTCATGGCATAATATTTGTTCAGTTTTATAAATGTCCCATGGGTATGTAATAAGTGATTCTCTGGCCCCAGGAATACAGAACTTATGTGGCAATTATATCTAATGTCGTGAAACAGGATTATTTCAGGTCCTCCCTTCATGCTAGAGGTTGGCAAACCAGACAGCCCACAGGCCAAGTCCAGCCCATTGTCTGTTTTGTAAATAAAGTTTTATTGGAACACAGCTACATATTGTCTACAGCTGCTTCTGCTATCATGGCAGAGTCAAGTAGTTGTTACAGAACCACATGGGCTGCAAAACCAAAAATATGTATTATTTGGCACTTTATAGAGAAAGTATGCTGACCCCAGTTCTATACCATCAAAATGGGACTACAGCCAGGAGAGCTGTGTTAGCTGGGCCCTGGGGCAGGGGATAAAGTGGTGAAGGATGTCTACCTCACAGGGCTGGGCGTTTTGTGTGTGTCACCAAACTGCGACTTCTCAACAGCCCTGTCATTGATATACTGCAGTGAAAATGAGAGCAGACTCTGGGATGTTATAGATGCCACCACTGCTGTGTGGACGGTAGGGGAACCAGCCTCTGACTGGACAACTCCTACTCCCAGGAGCTCATGGCCCCTCTGTACAGACAGTTGGCTTCTTCATTCCCAGTGTCTGATAGAATTAAGAATTATGAGCACAACTGGGTGCCTGGGTGGCTCAGTGGGTTAAAGCCTCTGCCTTCAGCTCAGGTCATGATCTCAGGGTCCTGGGATCGAGCCCCGCATCGGGCTCTCTGTTCAGCAGGGAGCCTGCTTCCTCCTCTCTCTGTCTGCCTTTCTGCCTACTTGTGATCTCTGTCTATCAAATAAATAAATAAAATCTTAAAAAAAAAAAAAAGGAATTATGAGCACAATAAAACAGAGATGGCCAAATTAGGAACTACTGGCCAGAGATGAAGAGTGAGTTACACCATCATTTCATTTTGATTCTGTCCTGTTTTCAGAAATTGATATTCGTGCCCCTGGATATGAAAACAACCCAAATTAAAATCATCTGACACATGGAGTAGATGCGATCTTATGAACATAAATATGCAATTCTTGTATTTACACTGAACATGTGATGTAGATCCTTTGCCTTATTTTTATTTATTTATTTATTTAAAGATTTTATTTATTTATTTGACAGAGATCACAAGTAGGCAGAGAGGCAGGCAGAGGGAGAGGGGGAAGCAGGCTGCCCGATGAGCAGAGAGCCTAATGCGGGGCTCAATCCCAGGACCTTGAGATAATGACCTGAGCCGAAGGCAGAGGCTTAAACCACTGAGCCACCCAGTGGCTCCTTCTTTGGCTAAAGAATAAAGCCCCTGCTTTGGCTAATTCTACTACCATGTGGTCCTTCACACATGGGCAGATCTCATCTATGGAGGTATCTAACAATATCTTTTCACTTGTTTACTTTTGCAGCCTCTAACAATACTTGAGGATGCTTCTGGGAGGTGGAGATCTGCAAAGCACTATGCCTACAAAGGGGCCGGCCATGAAAACAGGACACTGAGGCATAGTCACCCGGCTAAGAACCCTGATTTTCACCTGGATATCAGGCTTCACCGTGCTTTGGCCTCTCTCTGTCTTTATAAAACTTCAGTAGATGGCTACTTAGACTTGACAAACAGTTTTTGTTTCCATTTTCAAGGTTTTTGTGGTATAAATCAATTTGCATGACTCCCCCCTCCCCCAACAAAGCCTTGACTGTTGGCATTCGGAGATGAGCTTTGAGGCATTCTGTCCTTAGAGACACATTCTCCTTTCCATTACTTCATCAAGGGGCTGTGTTATCTAACTTACTTTCTTGTTTCCTGATCTTAGGAGAAAGCATTTGAATAATCTATCACTTTTTTCATGTAGCAAAGTAGCAATATCATTTTGAAACTTATTAATTGTGAAGATTTTAATTATTTGAGAGATAGCTAGCAAGAGAGACAGCACAAGTGGGGTGAGGGGCAGAGGGAGAAGCAGACTTCCCACTGAGCAGGAAGCCCAATGTGGGGCTTGATCATGGGACCCTGGGATCATGACATAAGCCGAAGGCAGACACTTAACCGACTGAGCCATCCAGACACCCTGAAACTTACTTGTAGTGCTTTGTGAAGTACTTAAAAATAGAACATGGGGGCACCTCGGTGTCTCGGTCATTAAGCATCTGCCTTCAGCTCAGGTCAAGATCCCAAGGTCCTGGGATCAAGCCCGGCATCAGGCTCCCTGCTCAGTGAGGAGCCTGCCTCTCCCTCTCCTACTCTTCCTGCCTGTGTTCCCTCTCTCGCTGTGTCTCTCTCTGTCAAATAAATATAAAATTAAAAAAAAAAACAAAAACAGAAAAAAACACGGCTTTTACAGATGGGGGAGCATCTATATCATCTAAGCTGCTCCCCACAAAGGGCAATGCCACAGTAGTGGACCAAGGAGAGGAGCAAGAGGGCCTGGAAAGTAATGGGGGGCTGTGAGCTTTAGTAATTTCAGCTTATGGGTGGGAAAAAACCCAATAGGTTTGGTAGCTGCCTTTGTAAATGGTCATTTTTGTTTTTCTGTTAAGATTTTATAAAAGAGAGAATCCAATCTTATCAGCTGCCAGGGGCTGAAGGCAGGAGAGGGGGAGCATCTCATGGGTATAGATTTTCAGTTTCATAAGATGAATAGAGTCCTGGAGATGGAGGGTAGCGACTGTTGGGTAACAAAGTGAAAGCACTTAATGCTCCTGAACCTCACATTTACAAGCGGTTGCGTTACATCTCTTTTACCACTATCTTTTTTTTTTTTTTTTAAAGATTTTATTTATTTATTTGACAGACAGAGATCACAGGCAGGCAGAGAGAGAGAAGGAAGCAGGCTCCCTGCTGAGCAGAGAGCCTGATGTGGGGCTTGATCCCAGGACCCTGGGATCATGACCTGAGCCTAAGGCAGAGGCTTTAACCCACTGAGCCACCCAGGAGCCCCCTCTTTTACCACTATTTTAAAAAAGAATTTTAAAAGATGCTATCATACGCAAGTACAAAATTTATAAATGGATGAATTCACCCATATCTGTCAGGCACCTGCTTTGTCCCTGGCAAAGGAGAGTCTAACATCATGTTCTTAGCCCTTCAGCCCCTCTGCCTGCCATGGGTCAGATGCCAGTGGTTTTGGGTTTTGCCTTATGGGCAATCCGGAGTACGTTTGGGGCATCCATGATCAGACTAATTTCAGAAAGATCACTTTTGGTTGCCACCCAAAGGATGTGTTAGGAGCCTGGGGGTAAGGAGAAAAATGAGATGGGAGACAGAAGGGCCTGCATTATTCCATGGGAAACAACAGTGGCCTGACCCGTTCATCACTCACATACACTGTGAGGTCACTGTGCCACTGTTTCCATATATGTGATGAGGAAGCAGAAGTCAATGGAAGTCAATGGCCCCAGGCCCGTCCAGGCCTGGGATTCCATGGTTTGAGGGTCCCATGGGTGGGAATGGAGGGGAGGGGGACTCTGAAGGACATCTGCTGGCGGATAGGACTCAGCAGGATCAAGGAACAAGGTGGTTCCCTGGGGTCACACTGGACAATGAGGGCAATCAACACAAGTGCCGGGAACCATAGTGGCTGGGGTAGGTGGGGAGTCCTGAGGGCTGCAGCCAGGATGCCCTGAACTCAGCTAAGGAAACGTCCCACATAGGTGACAGAGGCATCACACAGTGTGGCCTCTTGGGCAATGGGGAGCAGGGCACAGAGCGTTCTCTGCTCTTTACATTGTCATAGTGCTTAGAGTTGAGTTTAAAGAGAGCAAGGGGCAACTCAATACAGGAATGAACTCATCTCGACTAAGTTTAGACAGCAGACACGGAGGGGGAAGCTCAGAAGTATCTGTCTCATTTTTTAAAAGAAAATGCACAGATATGTAAACAGAGGCCTCTTTGGGATACACTGTTCTCCAACATCCAGATTTGAGGAGAGATGTAGGAAGAGTGTCTGGTTCCCCAGAGCCCCTGTAAGCCTGTAATGTGGGGACCACAGACCCGTCTGCTTTGCCTGATTTCCGCAACACACAGCATCTATGTTGCTCTCACCTAAAACTTCTCACTGACTCAGCATTCCCTGCTTGGCTCTATGTGAAATGTCTCAAAACCAGCGTGTGACACAGCTCAGACCTCACTAAAACCCCAGATAATCGCCAAATGCCAACTTCTGGAGCACAAGAAAAGCCAAGAAAGAGACGGCAACAAAACTCTTCATTCAATATTGTTTGGCTGTAACAGCTTCCTCATTATCACACGCAAACATGTCATTGATGCGGTCCCTTTAAAAACGACCATAAAACCCCAAATTTAATCTAATTAGGATTTTACGATATTTTTAAGGACTTAGGTTTTCTGTGTCAGTTCTTCATGTTATGTATTTACAACCACAATAACCACCACCAAACAGGGTGAGGCTCTGGTCAATGAAGTTTTCCTTCTGCTTGGCTTGGACAGGATCTGTGAGGCCTGAATGCACACTGACCTAGGTCTTCTCACCCGTGTGCAGAAGCAGGGCCAGAGAGAGAGAGAGAGAGAGAGAGAGAGAGAGTGTGTGTGTGTGTGTGTGTGTGTGTGTGTAGAGGGGTGTCCCCACGTGTTTCCTCACACCACAGACCCATCTTGGGGTTCCATGACAGCCACGCAGTCCACGATCCTAAAACGTTCTTGTTAACTATGCTGAAAATGCCCTTTCCAAGCCCAAGTCTCCCGTGATTTCCATCAAGAA
The DNA here is from genome assembly GCF_009829155.1 of Mustela erminea. Lineage (NCBI taxonomy): Eukaryota > Metazoa > Chordata > Mammalia > Carnivora > Mustelidae > Mustela > Mustela erminea. Next base: position 104,969,314 of record NC_045620.1, read on the forward strand.
GATTCAAATCACCAAGCTAGAGGCCAGTGCCATGAGAAAATTATTTTTTTAACATCAGCAAGGTATTTGGACGACATCTATCTGGAAGGATGCTACTAAACCCTGGTACCATTGTGTGACGTTCCCGCGAGCTGAGCATTCTACCCGTTCTCTTTTTTAACTTTTCTTCCCAATCCCTTTCTGAATACATGACTCTACTTTTTTGTGTGTGCCTAATAATGAGGCACAGAGAGGTCCAGTCAGTCGTGATGGCCACACATGCGGCTGGCTGGGAGGCAGCGGCCTGTCTGATTGCAAGTCCTGGACCTCTTCCCGTAATGCCTGCCCCCAAGAGGGCCTGTGGCGACAGGTGTCCCTGTGGTCCAGCACACTTGGAGCTGGCGGCTCTCATGCCTGGCTGAACACCTGGTCGGTCTCCCAGGGAGGATTTTAACGCATACGTTTCTAGGCCCGCTTTGGACCAACAGAGTGACAGTCTCCACACAGGGCTGAGGAATCACGCTGTTAGAGTATCTCCCTAGCAATTCTGAGGACTGGGCTGACCTTAGTCACTGGCATAGACTTCCAGACTTCCTAACTGAGGATATCATAGTGATTGGTTTGTCTGAAGTGTTGTATAGAAAAGGAACCATAGGGGTAAGAGGACAGATATTCGTTCAAGACCCTCACGTGCAAGAGAGTCAACCTGTTTGTCTATAGGGTTAGTCCCTAGAGGGGCTTACAGAACATCAGGGCACGTGCCAGCTTGCTGGAGATGTGCACACACCAGCTCCCACACCAAGAAAGGCTCATGGCCTGGGACATCTACGTGCCACCCTCTGCACACACCCATCTGGCTAAGCGTGAGCCTTCCTGCTGAGCGGCCGCACCTCCCCAGGTCTGCGCAGCCGGCCCCATGCAGAGCGCCCGGCAACACGGAGAAGCTCACTCACAGTTCATCCAGGCAGTCCTCGGGCTGCTTCAGCCTGTGGCCGTGGAGAAGATAGTCGTACATTTCGTGGTTCTGGACTCCTGGGTAGGGAGTCATTCCTCGCGTTGCTATCTCCCACATGGTCACGCCAAATGCCCACTGAGAACAAAGCAACAGCAAGTTAGGACGCAAGGCTTTTCTGAAAGGCTGAATGGCCTTTTTCATGTAGAAAGGGCATTTCCTTAAAGCCCGAGGATGGTGCACAAAGCTGACAATTATGCCTGAGACATGCTGCTTTCCCAGCACTGCAGTAACGCGAGGGTCAGAGAGCCACACTTCCCTGGTTGTACCAAGGCTGCTCTGGGAAATCTGGCAAAGGCGGAGAGCCCTCTCTCCGCATGTCAGTGCTCTGTGTAATGCTCTGTTCCCCTGCTGTGGGTACGTGTCTTTGGCTCCCAATCTCTGGGTAAGGGTTTAATTACACAGAATCTTTGATACAGAGCTACTGGGCGAACTCATTTTTCATGTTAATATCTTAGGTGTGGGAAATAAGTCACTACATTGCAGGAAAAAAAAGATCGGAATAAATTAAAGGCCTATGCAAAACAGATCTTCTGAATGTCAAGCAACGTCATCAGAATATAGTTTTCTACCTGATTTAAGGAATCTAGCACTAAACAAAAGGTGTGCACATGCTCCCAATCCTCAGTTTATCAGAGAGTAACACGTCTTACGACACCAGCTCAAGTCAATTCCTCCTGCGCGCCGTCATCTCTGCAATGTGGGGCTCCGAATTAAAGCCCCGCACGTACCACGTCACTTTTACTCGTGTACACTCGGTCCGCAAGACTCTCTATGGCGATCCACTTCACAGGCATCTTAGCGATGCGGCCTTGGCGGTAGTAATCACCACTGTAAATCTTTTTAGAGAGGCCGAAGTCCGCGACACAGACGGTCATATCATCTCGTAACCTGCAGAGGACAAGTTCACGTCCTCAGTGACATTTAGAGGCAAAGCCTAAACCACGGGTCTGCATCAGATGCAGCTGAAACCATTCTTGGTAAGTGACCGAAAGAGATCCCAACGGCCTGTGAGGGTCCTGCTTTGGGACCGATGGCAGAGCAAATGACAGGGAGTTATAACCTTGCACCTTGTGGTCCGTGTGGGGACCTGGAGCAACAAGGGCACCTGTGCACAGAGAGGAGAGCCACCTGGAGTGAAGGGATGCTTCAAGGGAGGAGAAAGAGCAGCGGCCCAAATCCAGGGCCCTCCAGGGGACTCAGCGAATGCCCAGCAGCCTTCCTGCCTGGTGTCTGCAAGCAGCACTGGCTCCTGCCAGTTTGGGGGAGGTGAGGAAGTACAAGGTATGAGAGGGGGACCCTGGACTTCCCGTTACAATAGCCAGGGGGTACTTGAGGAATTAAGCGGAAAATGAAAGGGATACAATTGCATTTATAGCCCAGGCTGTTAAAGCAGATCCTAGACAAGAAGAAGGAGAGAGGAGGAGAAATGAGTGGTCTGGAGGTAGGATGACTGCTTTGTGCCTGTCTGCCACTGGCTTTTAAAACCACAAAGTCCCCCATCCTGGGAAATCCCTCAGTCCCAGGCGAAGTGGACAACTGGTCACCCTACCTGATGGGAAAAATACGAAGGAAAATATTCAGGGCAAAGAGAGGTGCCCTTTTCATGATTCTCCCTCCATGGTATAAAAATCACTTAAATAAACAAATAAGAGGTGCCTGGGTGGCTCAGTCGGCTAAGTGTCTGCCTTTGGCTCAGGTCATGATCCTGGGGTCTTGGGATCAGATCCACATCGGGTTCCCAGCTCAGGGGGAAGCCTGCTTCTCTTTCCCTCTCTGTCCCTCCCCCTGCTTATGCACTCTCTCTGTGTCAAATAAAATAGTAAAATCTTAAAAAAAAAAAACAAAACAAACCACCACCACCACCACCACAACAAAAAAAACCCACGAACAAGCAAACAAGACCCTTCTGGGTCTTAAAAATGTGGGACGAGTGGGAGGGGACTGGTGGGAGGCTAGGTAAGGAGTTGGGGGCCAGACGCTATGGTCACATCTCCAACCAAGAAAAACAGTAACAATAATACATTTAAAGAATACTCTGTCTTCCTGGAATAACTAAACTTAAAAATCGAGAAACAGTTATTGTTTTTGAAGACTTAGAGCAGATAATGATGGTCCTACCGGAGCGGAATGGAGAGAGGGGTAAGCCTGAGGTCAGAATTCTTGTGTAAGTCCTTGTCTCTCTGATGCAAGAGGAAAGCCTCCATGTAGTTTCACAGCACATGTTCACAAGGCAGGATCTCGAAGCCTGACAGACAAAACCCTTACGATTTTCCTTACTGCCTCCATGAGTAGCTGGCTTACATATAATTCTGGGTCCAAAGCGAGCCAATGGCAAAAGGGAAGGATCACAAAGGTCACAGTCCAAGCAGAGAGGGTGAAAAAGTCACAGGAGAACATTCTGGAAACCAACCAGACTTGCAGAGGCAGACGTTGTGAAAAGACCCAGTCATACATTAGAGCCAGAGAAATCCCATCTCCAGAGCTAGCCAAACCTGCCTCTCTCCCATGTTTTAATAGCAACAGGCCAGCCCCTCTTCCTACCCAGCCCCCCAATTATCTCACACGATGAGGTCTAGCCCTCCTGGGTTGGACCAGGACTCTTACATGCAATTTCGAGCAGCTAAATCCCGATGCAGAAAATTTCTGTTGCTCAGATACTCCATTCCCTGGGCGATGTCCACCATGAACTTCAGTAGTGTCTGCAGCGGAATATGCTGGGGAGAGGAGAAGCAAGAAGACAAAATATGTTTTAAAAGTTAAACTTGTGGAGAGTTATTGCCACCTGAGGAGAGAAAGAGAGTTTTTGTGTTTGTTTGTTTAGTGTTTGTATTTCTCAAAGCAAACAAGCCTTTCACTTCCATATCACTCACCTCACAAGTAAGTTTTTAAAAAAGGAATAAAAACAAAAACAAACCACAAAATTTTTGGCAAATTTCACATTCTCCCTGTCTTTAAAAAATATTGATGGTGAGTATTTCTTTTTCCAAGTTACGAGGTCAAATGGGATCCTTTGTGTCCTTCAGAGTGGCAGGGGGACACAACACCTGTGCCAGGAAAAGAGAGGCAGGCTGCCTTCAGTGGGGGACAGACAAAAAGCCTGCTCAGCCCACTCCAGTCATACAAGCGTATGCAATCATCTTACTTTGAGACACTTGCAAAGGTTAAGTTTCTTTCAGACAGAAATTAGGACCATCTTTGTCTCTTATCACAGGACCAAAGGACCACAAGGAGAGGTATTCAGGGATTTTGTTTTTGTTTCTCTAGAGTCCTCTGGGGAGTGTCAAGTCTACGCTGTACAGATCAATCCAGAAGGCTCGGTGAGAGAACCTGTCCTGTCAGGACTGAAGATGAAGGTGATGACTGAGGAAGACCTCTGTGTAGTAACTAAACATTTTAGCACAAGGGCCGCGAGGAAGAGGGTTTACCACAAGTTCCTGGCAGTCATGAATGGGTCCATCCATAACAAACTCTCTTCAGGGCATTGGATTTGTCATGGCTTATTCTGTATGGAACATGAGTTTTCAAAGTGGTGTTCACGAAGACGCTGAATTTTTGAAGATTTATATTTCCCACCCAAGATATGTTAATTACATCCTGTCTATATATAGCCAAATGCTTTAATTATCCTTTACCTTTATATACTAGAGTTGTTAAAAACAAGTAAAGAAAAAAATGTAAACAAATCAGGCAGGAAATTCTTATGCTTTTCTTCTGTATAATTGAGGCATTTGAGTTTCCAGATGATAGTTTCCAGGAAAGGATTTGGGTGCTTAAGAATATGAAGTCCTGCTGGCATCATGAGTGTAGCACATATTAGGTACTAATCATTTGTGTTATTTTTCCCTAGAACATTTATGTTATTCTTGCAGACTGGGACCAAAAGTAATTTAAAAAGTAACTGTATGGTAGAACTAAGCAATGAATTCAATAAGGTTCCAGGATATAAGATTGAGATACAAAAATTAGTTGTATTTGTATACAATAGCAATGATCGATCTGAAAATAAAATTAAGAAAATAATTTCATCCAAAAAGAATTCAAAATAAAATACTTAAGAATAAATTTAACAGAAGAGATACAAAACATACTCTGACAATGATGAAACATTGACATTAAAGTAGATGGAATAAATGGAAAGATATCCTATGTTCATGGATCAGAAGACTTAATATTTTTATGATAGCAACACTTCCCAAATTGATCTACAGATTAAATATAAGCCCTATCAGAATTCCAGCTGGCTTCATTGTAGAAATTGACAAACTGATCCTAAAATTCATATGAAAATTCAAGCACTCAGAATATCCAGAACAAGCTTGCGTAAGAAGACTAAAGTTGGAAGCCTCACATTTACTGATTTCAAAATAAGAAAGCAATGATATGGGGGGAGGGGGTTTGGGAGAAGGGGGTGGGATTATGGACATTGGGGAGGGTATGTGCTTTGGTGAGTGCTGTGAAGTGTGTAAACCTGATGATTCACAGACCTGTACCCCTGGGGATAAAAACATATGTTTATAAAAAATAAAAAATTTTTAAAAAAATGAAATAAATCTAACCACCATAAAAAAAAAAAAAAGCAATGATAATCAAGATAACATGGTACTAGCATAAGGACAGACTCACAGATTAATGAAACAGAATTAAGAGTATAGAAATAAACCCACAAATCAATGTCAAATGACTTCGAACAGAGTGCCAAGATCATTCAGTGGATGAAAGAACTGGACAAGAGTGGGATATGCAAGAGAATGAAACTGGACCCCAACCTGAACTCATACAAAATTAACTCAAAATGGATCAAAGACCTAATGTAAGAGCTCAAGTATAAAATTCTTAGAATTATTCATAAAAGCCAAAAAATGGAAACAACCCGAAGTCCATTAACAGATAAACAGACAAACGAAACATAATATAGCTAGACAATGGAGTATTATTTGGTCTCAAAAAGTACTGATAGAAGCTACAGCGTGGATGAACCCTGAAAACATGCTCTGGGAAGGAAGCCAGATATGAAAGACCACAGACTATGATTCCATTGACCTGAAATATCTGAAATAGGTAACTAGAGAGAGACGGAAAGCAGGTTGCTGCTTCACCTGAGGGTTTCTGGAGGGGAGGTGGGTGGGGGGATGGGGTAAGTGGGGGAGGGGCATTAAGGAGGGCGCATGATGTGATGAGTACTGGGTGTCACCTAAGACTGAGGAATCAATGACCTCTGAAACTAATAAAACACCATATGCTAACTAACTAAATTTAAATAAAATAAAATAAAAATTTTTTAAAAAGGTTGCTTAGAGCTGGGAACAAGGTGGGGAGGGGAGATAGGGATGTGATTGCAAAAGAGTATGGGACTCTGTTAGGTGATGAAAATGTCCTACAATTATGCTACACAACTTGAGCATACCAAACACCTCTGAGTTGTACACTTTAAATGGCAGAAATGTAGGGTGTTTGAATTCTATCTCAGTAAAGGTGTTATTCAAAAAAAAAAAAAAAAAAAAAAAAAAGAACTGTTCCAGGAGAAGAGAGGGAGAGGGAAGGGGAAAGAGCAGACTTCTCTTTTTGTCTCTGGAGGCTGGTGGGTGATGACGTCAGGCCTGGAGGAGCTGCCCCCATCAGACACGGGGAGGGGCAGTTACAGCTGAAAAAGCAGAAAGGTCGAACAGTTGTGGACACAAGGTGATGTTGTTGAGGCAGAGCTGTCCTACCTCTGGGCTTCACTGTGTGAGATCCCTCTGCTCCTGCTAGCGTGAACCAAGTTATGTAAATGTGCTCCCCCTGCAGCGCTGGGGTGCTGGGCCCTATGTGCCGCTCCATCTTCCATGGGAATAGTACATCTGGAGGTGTGCAGGGCAGACAGGAGACGGCAGGACAGGACAGGACCCCAGTTCTCATAGGGGTGGACACACCAAAGGGAGCAAGGGCATCAAGCAGAGATACAAGCAACCTGCTCTAGAACCTCAGCAAAGGGATGAACGCTCATGGAAAAATTTAAAAAATATTCTACACTGTCACTGTGACTATCCCCCAAAGAGGCGTAGGAGTAAAATGGCAAATTAAGAGGAAGTACACAGCCACGATCAGAATGAGCGAAGACCTAGTGATCTGAGAGCACACATGTGTTTTAGGAAAAGGAGGCTGTCTCATGTGTCAAAAGCAAAGAGGCAGAGAGAATGGGGGGTGATAAAGCAGGAAAGATAAGCTGGGATCTATAGCAGATCATATGGCTTCCTTTGTGTGTAATATAAAGCCCAACTCAAATGCTCCAATGAAGCTACAGTATTCAAGACCATGTGGGAGGGGCGAAGAATGGGCACACAATTTAACAGTACAGAATAGAGAACTCAGAAATAGACCCACACTAACACAGCCAATTCATTTCTGACAAAGATGCGAAAGCAATCAATTCCATAGATTAACGATAGTCTTTTCACAAATGATACTGGTCATCTATATGAAAAATAAAAGCAAACCTTAAGCTAAATGTCATACCTTAGATAAAAATTAATTTAAAAAGGATCATAGACTTAAATGTAATACATAAAATCACAAAGTTTTTAGAAGATAACATAGGAGAAAAATTTTTTATCTGGGTTTAGGCAAAGAGTTCTTAAACATGACAGCAAAAACATGATTCATCAGCAAAAGTTAAATATTTTTATTCACATTAAGAGAATACGAAGACACACACAAAAAAGAGATAATACAAAGATAAGATACCAACTAGGAGAATAATCTTTGCAAATTGCATATCCAAGAAAGGTACTGTATCTAGAATATATAAAGAGCTCTGAAAACTCAACAATAAGAAAAACAACAACCCAATCAAAAAATAAACAAAAGACATTAACAGACACCAAAGAGGATATAAAAATGGCATATAAACACAAGACAGGATGCTGAACATCCTTAATCATTACAAAAATGTAAATAAAAGCCACCACGAGATATCACTACCCATCTATCAGAGCAGCTAATAACCAAATTAAACCAAACCCCAAAACTACTGATAATACCAAGCGCTAACAAGAATGCAAAGCAAATGATCTCTCATACACTGCTGGTGGGAATGTAAAAGTATAGCCACTCTGGAAAATCTAGAAGTTTCTTTTAAAATTAAACATACCCTTTCCTAGTATGACCTAGTATCTCACCTTTGGACTTTTTACCCTAGAGAAAAAAGAAGTTATGTTCACTCAAAAACCTGTACATGATTTTTTTTTTAGCAACTTCGTTCATCCTTGCCCCCAACTGGGAACAACCCACGTGTGACTCAATAGGTGAATGGATAAGCAAACTGGTCTATGCACTAGGAGATACGCAGCAATCAAACAAGGAATGAACTACTGATCTCACTAACTTTAATGGATCTCGAAGGCATAATGCTGAGTGAAAGGAGCAAAAAATTACAAACTGTATGATTCCATTCTCAAAAACATTCTCAAAAAGACAAAACTATAGTCATGGAGAACAGATCAGTGGTTACCAGGAGTCCACCATGGGGGCAGAGCATGACTACCAAGATGTCACAGGAGGAGGTGTTTTTGGGTGATGAAACTGTTCTGGATCTCAACTGTGATGACAGACCCGTGAATCCATTTATGTGTTAACACTCAACAGAACTATATACCAGAAAGGGCGAAAGAGTAACACTGTATGATAATTTAAAAAGGATTTTTATAAAGATTATAAATGGTCCCTATCTCTTCCACAATGACTCAGGAAAAAAGTTCAGTAAGAGGCTACTCTATTTCCAAAGAGGCCATATGAGAGAGGAGGGCTGAATGTCACAAGTGAAAACAGACGACTGTTGGCCATCAAATAGCCCTGAATGTGAGCCTGGATATTTTTACTGTAGAATTTACTCTTATGCAACATGAAATTCCCATGCCTCCAACAATTATTAGAAAAATCCCACCACATACCAGAAAACTGAATGGGAGTAAAATTGCTCATCAATGTGAAACGAAATCCATTCAAGGGGATGGCGTGTAGCCATTCACAGCCAACTGTCTGGAGGCTGCTCTGCCAGGGAGGGGTGCACACTGGGATGGGGCCATCAGAGAAGAGCCGAAAGCAGGGGCTCTGCAACCCAGGCGCCAGTCCTGCCTCCATCATTGCCCGATCTGTGCGTCAGTTTCCTCACCTGAGACTCTATTACTAGTAAGGACCTCCTGTGGTTGCTAGGCCATTACTGCAACACTATACGCAAAACAAAGCCTCTGCAAAGCGCTGGAGAAGAGTCAGCCCCGTGGATGGCCTGCGGGGAGGCACGTACCTCCTGAGCACCAGCCTGTGAATCACGGAGGCATGGAATGAACAGCTGGGCTAGGAATGGCCGAAGATGCCAATGACTGGATAAGATGTTGCCGATTGTAGTTTTGTTTTGTTTTGTTTGTTTTTCCTTTTCCAGGCTTCTTATTATGTTACATCTTTCTTACGGTGGAAAAAAGGAAGAAAGGGTGCCTGGGTGGCTCAGTTGGTTAAGTGACTGCCTTCGGTGCAGGTCACCATTCTAGAGTCCCAGGATCGAGTCCCGCATCGGGCTCCCTGCTTGGCAGGGAGTCTGTTTTTCCCTCTGACCCTCTCTCCTCTCATGCTCTCTTTCTCTCATTCACTCTTTCAAATAAATAAATGAATAAAATCTTTAAAAACATAAAAACAGGGGCACCTGGGTGGCTCAGTGGACTAAGCCTCTGCCTTCGGCTCAGGTCATGATCTCAGGGTCCTGGGATCAAGCCCCGCGTCAGGCTCTCTGCTCAGGGGGGAGCCTGCTTCCTCCTCTCTCTCTGCCTGCTTCTCTGCCTACTTGTGATCTCTCTCTCTGTCAAATAAATAAATAAAATCTTTAATAAAATAAAATAAAATAAAAATAATAAAAAATAATAAAAACAAAAGAAAAAGAAAAAAAAGGGAAGAGAAATACTGTCATGCTGAGTCCCCTATTTTGGATTAGGCCCTTCACCACTTCGGAGAAGCCTCAGTGATTTTATAATAGTTCTGAGATGTGGCTATAATTTCCTAACTCTGGCTAGTGAGTGTGTGGGTGGAAGACTTAAAGAAGTCATGAGGAAGAGAACAAAAATCTGAGCATGAGACCAAGGGGAAGTGAAAGAAGAAAGATGACTTATACCTCCCTGGGAGTAATAAAACAAGTAAAAGAAAAAGAAAAGAAAAGCAAGGAATGACCTTTCACATCCATAACACACAGCGTCAGCAGGACATAGGAAAGAAAGTTCCAGAGTGTTTACCCTAAACTGGGTCTCAAGGTTTTGTGTTTGTTTTTCAAGTGCCTTGCCAAATTCAATAAATGGCTGTTCTTGCAGATTTGTCTATCTCCTGGGATAATGACTTTCCTCATTATGCCCTGCAGTTGGGATGAGGACTTTCTCTCCTTTCTCGGGGGCCCTGGTCGGTCACCTGTGTGGGACCTGTGGCCACATGCCGGTGGATATGGTGCCTCAGTCTAAGCTCCATATTCTGTCACGTTCCCCTGTGCTGGGGGATTCAGACAGTGTTTGCCTTGTGGAGTGACAGCCCCTCTTAGGGGGAGGGTTGAAGGAAAGCGTGCCAGTCTGCTGATTCATGACAGGCTTTCTGATCCGGAGGATGGAGGGGCTCTTGATAATCCAAAAGGTGGACGGGGTACATTCATGCTCAGTGTCCAGAAAAACAGCTCAGTGCAACTTCCTCTGGGAATGAAACGGATCCTGCTTCTAGTGATTTCAGAGTGAACGAGCTGGAAAGAGGAGACTTCAAAAGAAAGAGGCTGCTCTGTCAGCATGTGGGGCCCACCAGGCTCCACAGCGATAAGGCTGGAGCCATGAGAATGAGCGCCCAGCTGGCTTCATCCCCCCATAAAGTGGGAATTGTAAGACCTATGCGCAGGCCTGCTGTGAGGACAAAAACCACATTTCAGCCCCAGGATGCATAGTGAGCGCTGAACAGAGGCCACACGTCCTCTCTCTCGCTCCTTTATTTTCAGGGTTAGCTGCTGAGGTTTCCCAGGCCTTGTCACAGAAGCCTGGGGGCTGTTCAGAGGCAAGACGACTGGGTAATTACCTTGGGTCCTGTCTCCAGTCGGGAATAGAGTAAATATGTGTGCAGATCCCCATACTTCATGAAGGGTAAAATCACCATGGGCTTTGGGATGCCCTGAGAGCTCATTTCTATACATACACCTGAAATTAAAACCAGAGAAAGTTACAAAGAGCTCTTTGTTACCAGTAACCAGAAAAGCACTGCAGGAGCACAGGCCAAATTGAAACCATGTGCTCTCAAGGTAACAGTTAAAAATAAAATAAACATGAGGCGCCTCGGTGGCTCAGCCGGGTAAGCCTCTGACTCTTGATCTCGGTTCAGGTCTTGATCTCAGGGTCATAAGTTCAAGCCTGTGTTGGGGTCCATGCTGGGCATAGGGCCTCCTTAAAAAATTAACAAATGAACAAAATAAAATAAAGTAAAAACCCATAAATCACAAACAAGTTGTATTAGAATGTGGAACACATGCTGGGTCCACTTCTTGGTAATTTTTTTTTTCTTTCAGATTAGTAACAATCTTTGCATGAGAGGTCTCAAAAATTAATCAGTTAAGAAGCATAGTCATCTAGACACCTGTGGAGTTTTTGTTACACTGAGCCTAAGTGAGGGGTGACTGCGAAAGAATTCAAGGGCAAACTAGTTTCCTGGGATAGTTAATACCCGGTCAGGTGAAAAAGCCTGGGGCCATCAAATGCTCAAAACTATAAAAAGAATTTTGAGGGCCAGGAGGTAAAATTCACATGTCTAAGTTTTAACAGTTATACGCAGCAAACACCACTTATCCCTAAAAGTTGGAACTAGGGCCTGTCGCCTGCTGGCAGGCTGGTAAAGCTCTCCCACATCATGGCCCATCATCACAAAGCACGATGGTTCTCAGTCTGCAAAAACCAATAGCTACAAAGGAATAACAGTGGTTTCTTTGAAATGATTTGGTATCCAAGCATTATTTTTCATATCTCTCTGCAGCTTCGATCGTAATAAAACTTTGAAAGTTCCCCCAAAGAATTGAGCACGTATCCAGACACAGGAGAGAAAAAAAAAGAAGTCAGCGGAATATTCAATTATTTTTAGGTCGCTGTTCTGTCTCGGGATTGTAGCACTGATACAGCAAAGTCTTGATAGCTACAGGGCCACAAAACCAAATTCTATTAAATTGTGTCCCGTGACGCTGGCAGTATTAGATCCCAGCAAACCATACTTGAAAATACGTTAATAAATTGTTTCTCAAAGATTGATCGATGGAATTTGTCTACTTTGACAGCTTTATCCTACTGGTATTTGATTAATGGATAACTTTAAATCAATATAAATTATAACATAGTTTAACATAAGCTTTTGTCTTGCCTTGGAGTAAAGTGGGGGCCCCTGTTTTCACCCACAGTCACCTAGACCTCTGTGGACACTAAACGTTCCTGAGCCCTTGGGGTGTCCAAGACATACAAGCCCATTTTTGTCATCAGCCTCAGAAAATATAATTGTAAGAAGCCTTTGGGGTGAAAAACTCAATGTTATCAATTACTGTGGTGGTCATACAAAGTATAAACTTATCTGCCCCAGAGACTTTTCCTTTGGCATGGAGTGGATTAGCCAAGCCCCGCTGGCCCCTAGTCCCACATTTCTCTGAGGTACCTAGGAGTCGGATGACGTTGGGGTGGCTGAAGTCTTTCATGCACGCGGCCTCACTGAGGAACTCCTCAATCTCTCGCTGAGAAAAGTTGTCCACTAGGAGAGAGGATGGAAAATGGTAGACACCGATCATTTACTCAGTGAAGGGGAAGGAGGTAAGGGCAATTTTGTTCTATAAAACCAAAATCAGGAAAAGGCAAAACTACAGTAACGATAAACAGATGAGCGGTTGTCAGGCATGGATGGCTGGGCAGGCACAGACAGAGGGACACAGGAGAATGTAGGGCAGGGAAACTTCTGCATGATACTGTAATGGTGCACACAGGACACTGTGTTTGTCAAAACCCAGAATGTTCGATACAAGGTGAAAGCTAATATAACCTATGGACCTCAGTTAATAATGTATCACATGGGTTACAGATATTCAATTGTAAAAAATGCCCCACAGGGATGCAAGATGTTACTGTAGGGAAGATTGTGAAGGGAGAAGGGCAGATGGCAACTCTGTATTTTCTGCCCAATTTTTCTAGAAACCTAAAACTGCTCTAAAAATTAAAGTATATTTGTTAAGACAAAAACAAAACAAAACAAAACAAAAAACCCAACAGGGGACGCCTGGGTGGCTCGCTGGGTTAAGCGTCTGCCTTTAGCTCAGGTCATGATCTCAGGGTCCTGGGATTGAGTCCTGCATTGGGCTCCCAGCTTGGTAGGAAGCCTGCTTCCTGCTCTCTCTCTCTGCCTGCCTCTCTGCCTGCTTGTGATCTCTCTGTCAAATAAATAAATAAAATCTTAAAAAAAGCCAACAACCCTGAAAGTCAAATGCAACTGATCTGTTGCAATTATTTTTGCCGTAAAGAAAGCCAGAATACGCGTTTCTCTCTATCTTGCAAGGCTAATTGCTCAATCATGCCTTGGGAACTGGATATGCTGTCCTAACTTCCATGCCACACCATTTTGGGATTAAACCAACTCGAGAGAGACATCTTGAATTCTATATTATGTTAGGTGAAACAAGTCAGTCACAAGAGTGTAAGTACTGTGTGATTCCACTTTTATGAGGTAATTAGAGAGGTCAAATTCATAGAGACAGAAAGGGGGATGGTGGTAGCCCAGGGCAAGTAGGGGCAGAGGAGATGGGAAGTTGTCTGATGCCTATGGAGTTTCAGTTTTGCAAGATGAAAAAATTTGGGGGGTGGATGGGGGAGGGGATGGTTGCACAACAGTGTGAATGAACTCAATGCCACTGAATTACGCTCTTAAAAATGGTTAGGATTGGGGTGACTGGGTGGCTCAGTCATTGGGCGGCTCCCTTTGGTTCAGGTCATGATCCCAGGGTCCTGGGATCAAGCCCCGTACTGGACTCCCTGCTCACAGGGAGTCCGCTTCTCTCTTTCCTGATCCTCCTGCTGGTGTTCTCTCTCTCTCTCTCTCTTAAATAAATAAAATCTTTAAAAAAGAAAATGGTTAGGATGGTACATTTTATGTGATGTGTATTTTAAAAACAAAGAAATGAGAAAAACAAAGAAAAAACAAACATAAAGCCAGGCATACCTTAGGGAATTTGCTATAACACTAAGTCTAGACTAAAATCATACATGCGTTTCTCTAGCATAGGGTCTGGACATTCTATGGGCTTTGTATACATTAATCTTTTTCTTCTAAAATTAAGGCAAATTTAAGAAAAGAAAAAAAAATTATAGAGATCTGCAAAATGTCTGCTACCTTTGCCCTCACCTATTACCTTTGCTAAGACAATGAGGTGGGTGGAACAGAAAGCATAGGGTACACCTGCAAACGCCACCCATCCCACTCCTCCCCAAGGGACCAACATTCCCGGCAAACGTGGGAGCCTGGGACGCAGAGGCCAGAGACTGTTCTTTCCATCTTTGGTAATTAGCACAGATGTAATTCTTATGCAAGTAATTAAATCAGTCAAAGAGCATAGCCAAGGCCAGAGGAAACAGGTTCCAGGCCTAGCCCCTTTTACAAGGTCCCCTACACCTTCCACTGGTAAATGGGGACAATGGAGAGAGCCTTCACATGGATCAGGTTCAAATAAAAACGCAAGGGGCAGGAACGGAGCTGAATGTGGCTCAGCCCCCTGACTTGGCCCTGTGCTGGGTTCAGCTCCAAGGACCACTCTAACTTCAAGCGTCTGGGTTTTCAGAGGGTAACACTTGAATCTACTTCTGAGTTGTACTGATTTCTTCTTCCTGTCTTCCTGATGAAAGGTAAGAATGACTGCAACGTCCTTTGGCACTTATTCCATAAGTATTGGCCACTCTTCTAGACATAAAAGGTTTTGGAAAGCAGAAAGCACTAGTCCAGTGACTTACTGGTTATTAGCGTTCCTTTTTGTCCCTGAAATTAAAACTTCAGCCTCCAGTTCTGGTTAAAAAGTCAAGCTACATGCTTATAATCTAATTTGTGTTTTAAGGCCCAGGAGACAGTGAATTTAAATTTTAGGAAGGAACCGATTTTACTCCTTGATCCAAAATAATATTGAATGGATACAGGAGGTGAACGAGGAAGTAGTGTTAAAGACATTAACAAACGGAGCACCAAATAGTGTCTCTCCATCTGAGTCGTGAGGACAACTGTGGGCAAAATGCCCCAAAATCACAGTCTATTTTGTGGGTGCTCAGCTGGACACCTGAAGAATAAAACACAATCCTGCCTCCCCAGGCCCTAGAAATGCCCTTCTCGGGAAAGGGCACGAGGGCAATCTTCATATTCAGCCATTGCAGCCTGGTCAACGTGCGGTGATGAAAACGTCCAGCACAACCTTCTCCCCTTCAAGCCATCTGACTTCGACAAGTCACGACGTCTCTGAGCCTCGTTTCGAGATCGGCATCTGCACAAATTCTGGAGTGCCCTAACTAGCATCTGTCTTTCCTTTTGTCAATGCCGTAATTCATTCTCCTCCACACTGCCACCAAAGTGAACTTTCTAGAATGTGATCTGCTTTTGTTCATTTGCTTAAGATTCTTACTGGTGTTCTGGTACTCGTAGGATAAAAGCAGATTCTTTGTGACAAGTTACAGGGCCCTTTCTGCAGGCTGCAGGCTCTTGTCCCAGCTTGTTTGGACGTTCCAGCTTGGGATCACTGCTCTTCATATACCCTTGACCCATAAATATCTATCCTCCCTCTGGGAAATGTCCCTTCAAGGCAGCCCACAACTTCCTGAGGACTGTGCAACCATCCTCAAGTGAGGAAGTGGTCCCACCGAGCTGGCCGGATCAACCAGACCCACCCCTGGGGTCAGAGGCTGCCACCAGATCAGCTTTGTCTTGGAAATCCATGCTTTATTTTATTTATTTATTTATTTATTTAAAGATTTTATTTATTTATTTGACAGACAGAGATCACAAGTAGGCAGAGAGAGAGAGAGAGAGAGAGGAGGAAGTAGACTTCCTGCTGAGTAGAGAGCCCGATGCAGGGCTTGATCCCAGGACCCTGGGATCATGACCTGAGCCGAAGGCAGAAGCTTTAACCCACTGAGCCACCCAGGTGCCCTGAAATCCATGCTTTATTTTGGAGTCCTTCGCTCTACTAGGTGAGAGAGGGAGGAAGGGGGAGATAGAGAGAGAACAGGACAGAGAGGAAGGCGTGGTGTAAGTAACAAACATAATTTCTTTGAGTATAAAGTATATACCATGAAGATATGAAGAGCTCCTGACGGTCACTTTCTCTCTGTGACCACACAGTGTTCTGGATGGCCTCCGGACCCATCAGTGACTGAGAGCATGACACACGAACCCCCTCACTGGCCTTACAAAACACCAGGTTACTGCCCCAACTGCCTACACCGGCAGGAAGGTGTTTCATCAGCGGTAACTCACACTTCATGGTCTTCACAGCCACTTTCAGAGAGGTCCCATCTTGCTGCTTAAGATTTCCTTCCATCACAGACCCGAACTCTCCTGTGAAGTAAGACGACATCTATACAGATTGTGGAGAATCTTCCTGGACCACAGAAATGCTACAGTTCTCCCGCTGCTGTTTTTACGTGACCGGAGAGTGACCCATATGCGGTAGCCGGGCAGAGCCCAATGGGGTCACCCACACTCGCAAACCAGGGACACAGGCCATGCACAAGCTTGTCACAAGCTGCTTGTGACTCCTGCTTGTCACAAGCCTGCTTGGCTCAGGCTCGGCTCAGCCCGTCATTTTATTAAGCATTATAACTGATCCAATACACTTAGAGAACAACGTAGAAAACGTTACTGACATTTATAAAGTAGAAATTCTTAATACCATGATCATTCATCCTAGTATCAGTTTGACAAACAACGTATTTTCACTTTTGTTCCTATTTAACTAATTAGGAAAGTGCCCAAGACAGTAAACTTAAGAACCAGAGGTATTTAGAGTAAAGAGGAAACTGACCAATGAATTGCACGCTTTTTCAATGAAGGAAGGGAATTAATATTTTTCAAGGCCCTACTGTCTGTGCAAGGCACCATAGAGGTCCTTTTCATATGCCTAATCTGAGTTTCAAAAACCACTATTCACTTTTTCATTTTAATAAATTATAAAATAGAACTATCTGCATTATAAGTTAAAGTCACAAAATGGTGCTTTACATAATAAATATATATATATAAATACTGTAAATGGCTTATCCTCTTACCTCACATTTTAAAAAGAAATTAACTGCTTACCTTCGCCCAGGATTTTTCCCAGAATTAGCAGATTCCTGTCAATCACAACATCTTCTAGTTTATTTTGCAGTTCCTCGCTGACTCCCAAGCTATGCACTATAGAGGAGGGACAGAGTCTGTATTAAGAATTGTCAGTGTATTCCCTTTCATTTGAACATTATTAAAATGATACATACAGCCCTTTGAAGGAGTTAAACATGTTCTTCATTTTGTACGCATGGCTCTCCCCACAAAAAGCCTATAATAAAGCATCACCCTTAATTCTGTTATGATTAAAGTGAGGAAAATGAATTCTTCAGGGCAAGATTAATTCTGAAGGATTATAAAAATCAGAACCATGTTTCTCTTCCCACCATGCAGTATCAGCAGCCAGAAATCAGATTCGTGAGGGTATGGCGGGAGGGGGGGGTGTGCCCTTGATTTAAAGGAGAAAGGAAGATAGTAGGTACTTTCTAGTGGAGTATTTGCTATTTTATCCCTAACAACAGCATTCAAAAGAGCCATTGGCGTACCTCCCCTGTCCAATGCCAGGGAAAGAGGCCCAGCAGCCATAAGAAACACTGAGAGAACAAGCTACCGTTCTACCTATGGGATATGGAACCTCATTATAATGATGTAACAAGTACTAAACTGAGTACTTGCGGGAAAGTGGAGAGTAAGATCTTCTACGATAAGGTATCAACATGCAGCACTGACAATAGGTGTTACTAATAAGATGAATTAAACAATTCAATAACATTGGCAAATGACTCAGTGTGTGCCACAGTTAAGAAAAGTAAAAAAATAAAATAAATAAAATAAAAATTAAAAATATTCTTCCTTGAACAAGTTCCTATTTCAGAGCCCCTTTTTCTATCCTACTTATATATTTGTTTTATTGTTTTTGCTTTTGGCATGCATCCAGAAGCTCGAATTAGATAATATTTGCACCTACTTTCTACACTGTTTCTTAATTATTCAAGAACGCAGCTGTCCATTTATTCTCACTCTTCAAACTAGAAGGCTCCACTGCGATGCAGCAAAACTCAAACCATGATTGTTATGAAGTATGTTGGCAAAGGGCAGAGTAAAGGTAAATTAACTGCTTGGCAAATTCTTCTCTGAGTGGGTTGCCACAGAAAAGCGAGAAATAAGCTTAGATATCATGTCAATTGCTTTGCTGTTTTCTTTAAAGCCCTGACCTCTGACCACATCTTCTCCAATCACTGTAGTGAGTTCCTGTTTGTGGTGTTAGGAGTCTTTAAACCCGGCCACTTTACCACAGGGCCCACTCGAAAGTTCCAGTAAACTGGCCAACAGTGGCGCACATGGCGACGACGTCTGACTAGCTACTGCCGGTTTCTGGTTTCTGAAGACCTTTTGCATGTTAAAAATATCCATTCTTCGACTCCTTTGGCTTTTGTTAGAGATCTACTGATGAATTCATTGTTCTTTCTTTGCTCTCAACTACTTTAACTTTTGCCAGAAAAGGGAAATGGATGTTAACTTACAGGTGAGTTCGATGGCTCGCCGACAGAAGGATTTCTTTGCTATATAACTGACGACTAATTCTGAATCTTCCTCTGCAAAGGCGTTCCTGGGTGAACAGAAATGAAGACATCCCATATTGTAAGAAAAGGGCTCCCAGGACAGGGGCTGGTTTGACAAGGATGTCATCAAGCCACTGCCTGTTCAAAATGCCTCTATGACAAAGACATTTCCCACTGGGAGAAAGAGGTTTCTTCCCATAGCTCTATTTCAGGTCTGTTTAGCAAAATCAAAACAACTCTGTCCAAGTACCATCAACAACACAGAACAAGTGAGGAGCTCCCAATGGCCCAAGCTGTAACTGTCTGAGCAACAACATAAAGTAGTATTGGATTATAATTCAAAGTATAAAATGAATACCCCAAGTCCATGCTGGTATGTTTGTGACTGAATACATAAATGAGGTGTAGAGACAAACCTCTGCAGAAGAATTCCAAATATTTTACGGAGATACTCTGCCCTTTAGAGGTGGAGGAAGCGTAACTCCTCATCCTGGTAAGCGTGAGCTATGCACGTTGACTTATTTCCAAAGAATATAGTAAGGAAAGGAAGAAAAATAACCATGTTTCATTTAAGTGACAGAATTAATGTTAGAACACAAGCATCTTGTCTTCTAGGGCAGTGCCTTCCTCTCTCTATGCCAGGCTCCTTGTCACCATAGGGCTTTTGCATGTGCTGCTGTTTCTGGTTGTAACAATCCTTCCCTTTTCTTTCACCGAATAACTCCTGTTCTTTCTTCATATTTTAGTTCAGGGATCACCTCTGCAGGGAGGTCTTTTCTGACTTTCTTAATGCAGCCAAATTCTCCCATTATACACTCTTACATATCCCTTTATATGATTTAACACAGTTGTCATTTTATATTTACTTGTGTGATTACTGCTTGATTCTCCATCAGCTGTGAGCACCCATGAGGGCAGGAGCAGTGCCTGTTTTTGTTCATTCTTGAAAAGCCCAGGTTCTCACCTACAAGGCCTTCACATATTGCTGAGCTACTCTTAAAACTTCTGCAGAGGTTCTCTGCATCTGTTTCACAATGAGCTCACAAATAACACCTAGACTCTGGGATGCACATCAGTCAACTACATGTTCAGGATTTAGATCAGAGTTTTTCATTTCTTTAAAATAGTCACTCTTGGGATACCTGGGTGGCTCAGTGGGTTAAGCCTCTGCCTTTGGCTCAGGTCATGCTCTCAGGGTCCTGGGATCGAGTCCCGCATCGGGCTCTCTGCTCAGCAGGAAGCCTGCTTCCCTCTCTCTCTGCCTACTTGTGATCTCTCTCTGTTAAATAAATAAATAAAATCTTAAAAAAAAATACAATAGTCATTATTAGTGGGGCCTGGGTGGCTTAGTCAGTTAACCGTCTACCTTTGGGCTCAACTCATGACCTCAGGGTCCTGGGATCAAGCCCTGCTCAGTGGCGAGTCTGCTTCTCTCTCTTCCTGTGCCCCTCCCACCTGGCTTGTGCTCTCTTTCTCTCGCAAATAAAATTTAAAAAAAAATTTTTAAATAGTAATTCTTAGAATTCACATACTAAGATATAATAATTATAGGGACAGAATTAATAAGTACTGAAGGATAGTATCCTGACTAGGATGGATACAAATAAAGGGCAGTTGAGTCTCTAGTCTCAAGCCCCCTCTCTATGCCAATGGAAAGTTTTGGAGTGGAATGTTCTAGAAGGACTGTTACGATGCAGCAATGAACAAAGGTTGCTCAGCTCCCTTCAAAACAGTCACTCACCCTCCCTCCCTCTGTCCCATTCCAGGCTGTCAACAACCTGCCTCTTACAGAATACTTCCTCTGCTCTATGAGTGATAAACGGGTTTTCATGGAAATCCAAACTCATTACAGAGGGACTGGAGTAGAAAACAAAGTCAGAAACAAATCTGCACACCTAGCCTTCTTCTCATAGGTTGCCTTAACATGCCTGCCCATCTCTGTTGATACTTAACTACTGTTCTAAAAGTCAGATATATAGAAAATTAGAATAAGAGCCTCTTTTACACTTGAATGTGAAAATGTCAAGTTCTTCTCTCTTAGAAAAAATCACTGATCATTACAGAAAATGCATAAAATACAGCAAAAAAGGAAAACACAGAATCATCTACACTTATACCATCCAGAATAGCTAATGCTTTGGTGAATTTCCATCTGATGTTTTTGTCTATACACACATTTCATTTGTTTTTAAAAAAAAATAACTAGGATTATTTTTAAGACTTCTAACAAAAATCCTCATTTTACAGCAATCAAGTTTGAGTACTGAAGGCCTAGTGATGCTCTTCTCCGTAAATGAGCCTCTTTCAAGTCTGGCTTCCATTGCTGGCTGTCTCCAGCTTAAGCATGGAAGCTGCCTGCCCCCAGGATGTACATAAGACAGGACCCCCAGCTGAGTACAGGGGTGAGGAGCTGAGCCAGCAGGAGAAGCATTATCCGTTGGCAGAACAAGCATATGATACCATGGAGCAAAACATTTTAAACTGGGGAGACTTACCCAAACTTTGTCTCCTGGATTCTTTTTCTGATGATCAGAGAAATATATAAAACTGACCCGATAAAAACAAATCCGCAAAAGCAACCAAGGATGATGAGCACAGGATCTGTGTTGCCAGGTGCTGGGGTTGATGAGGGAGCAGAATCTATCCAACCTAGTAAAAAAATCAATAGGATCCATTGAAAACATCCCATTGGGATCCAAAATATGTAAGAAACACCGGCTCGTAAAAGGGAAAGAAGATAGTCAAAACCTCTAGAACTTAGTCCTTGCATATTCCGTGGTCTGCATACGTGGGCAGTCCTCACTCTGATGGTGAGAGAGGAGACCACGCACAGTGATCTTAATAATTAAAGGGGGGACTCTCTCCATGTCAGTTTTGAATGTATAAGGAATTGGAAACAATGATAAACCCTTATTTATCTGGTCTACTTTAATTTAAAACACCAGAAATGTTGAGAATTCAAAGACTACATTTCTTTGTAGAAAAGCTTATCATGAGTAGTTTGAATAGTATCTCTCTTCTTCTGGTCCCATAACTAAGATATGGCAAGAGTATATTTTCTGCGCCCTGAAGAATTTTCATACTCCCTTCTGGGTTTGGATTTGTTCCCCCCATTTTACCCTCAATGCTTTCAAAGCTGTGAACTATCTCTGAGCGTTCCTTTATGTGAAGACTGTGGCTTGCATAACTTCCTTGGGGTCATCTTCCTCTTTTGGGGGCGGCCACTCGGCTCATGTGATAAAGTCACCTTCGCTGTATTCCCTGGCCACAGAGCTAGTCAGTCACATGGCAGCCGTGTCTGCATTCCCACAGCCAGCTGTGTCTTCCACGCTCCGCATTCAATTCCAAGTTCACTTCACACCGATACCCTTCCTTTCTTTGCCGCGCTTTGTCTTTGTTCACCAACACCCTCTTTCAAGGACTTATTTTTATCAAGTGTCAAGTGTCTTCCTAGATGCGTGTGATTTGAATCATGGGAGTACAGTCTGCAACCGCTGAGAAACTTTGAGACAAGTGACAAGACTGGTTACAATCATGATGTGCATCTGTTACTTACGTAGGGGTTTGTGGACGGGACAGCTGGCGGCGAAGTGCAGGCTTCGTGCAATTACAGAGACTACATGATGGTAACTCAAGTTCAGACCATGTCATTGGGGAACTGGTGTGATTTAACCCAACTGTGGCAACTGAAATGCATGCATGTTGGAATTGTGCAAAGCAAGGACTATTGGAAGGGCACAGCTTTATAAGACGTTGGAGTGTTTCCCATGTATGAAGATGAGAGCTCTGTCCTCTTAAACTCTGATTTTTTTTTAACCTATGCCCTTAGAATCAGAATCTCATTGTCTCTGAATTTCTACCAGGGAAACACACCTTGCTTGTCATCACCAGTTACTAATGTTCCCTGGATGTAAGCCCATGGGCTGCAGAAACTGTAATATGGCTCCCTTTCAGCATGTTTGAGGGTCACCACAACACACATTCAGGAATTCAGTCGCCCACGCCCAAGTTCTGTCTGCTGCGGGTACAAAGACCCAATTTGTAAATGCAAAAATCATATTGAAAGAGATACCCATGCATGAGTGAGCATGATAGCAGTTTAATATCATGAGCTTACGATAGCAGTTTAATATCAAGTGACTCAGAGTAGTGAGAGTCAGAACAAAGGGGGCTCCCCTGGTCTAATGGAAACGTCTGGGGCCACACAGGGCCTCACAGGGGCAGCTTGCCCAAGGTTACTCCAACAACATGCAAAAGATGGCACACAGGCTGAGCATTCAGCTTGGTGAGCCCCATGCCGTGTAAGGACAGCTTCCGTAGGCAACGCTTCGTGTTCTGTACCGATCACGTCAGCAAGGCTTGGATGAGTAATAACCCGACTGCTTAAATAACGCAGAAAATGGACACTAGCCCATAAACAAACAGTACCCATTATAGAGAGTTAAGGACTGGCCACACTGCCTGTCCAACGACATCACTGAAACTAAACTCACCAGGGCAAGTCAAATTTGGTATTCCAAAAGGACTCCTCTCCTTCGTGACTTAGTACTACCATCAGCAGGGAGGACTCACAGGTAGCAGCACTCTGTGAAGTGTGTTAGCATATCTTTATACGATAAAACGATTTTTATCATTGACAACATTTCCTTCCATCTTTGTGTTTCATCCTTAAACCAGAGGCCCATCCCACAGGTCACTCTCGCCATCTGTGCATCGCCGGGGCTGACAGAGGCTATCAGCCGGCAAGGAACCTGGCTCTCACCGTGTGCAGGGATGAATATTTTCACTGGGTCACTGAAAGGCCCGACGCCCCCGCTGGTGACAGCGGCAATCCTCACTGTGCACATGGCGTTGTGGACTTGAACAGAAATCTCAGCATGGCTGCCATTCCAGCCAACTTCTTCAGACAGCTCTTTCTGGGGACAGAAAAGGAAGGAAGGGGAATAAAATACTGAGGCGCCAAGGGCACATTGCCAGCTTGCCCGCAGTTCCTCTCAGGGAAGTCGTCCCACCTGCATCCCGGAGAGCAGTGGCCGTGTTTCCACCATTTCCCTTCCTCATTCAGGCCACACTGACGGAACCAAAAGGTGGGCAAGAACCCAGAAGGGGCTGGCAGCAACCTCAGGGCTCAGGGCCTGTCTGAGTCAGCTAAGGCTGTGAGGGCATGGCACTTAGAATGGTCAGCAAAGAAGCCTCTGGACGGGAGGAGCATGTAGCAGAGGCAGCCGGATGCCTCCTCGAGACCCCTGCCCTCAGAACCACCACAGCCTAATGCCCAAGAGCCACACTGTACCTTGACACTGACCTCCTGCCAGCGTCCCTTGAGCCAGCATGAATGGGCTCCTGTTCCTTGCAATTATAAGCGTTCTGGCTAAAATCTACATTGAGGAGGCCACGGGCACTGTTTGCTTTTTTTTCCCCCCCTCCAGTGTAATATATGCACAATTTTCTCAATTTTCCAAAAATCTGGTTTCACTTCTACTTATTTTATTTTATAACCACTGCCATGCAACACGCGCCATGAAAACATAGGTAAAATGATTGGGGGGGGGGGGATAACCGGACCTCAGTGCCTCTGTGACACTATCCCCTTTGTTTCCAAACCTCGACGATGCTGTCCTCTGGTGTCAGAAACTAATTTTATGTTGGGGACTGGGCTGGTAAAGGCTGAAATGAGGCCCCAGGAACTGGTCTTTAATCTCTACATTATGGGAGACTTCTCTGATTTCACAGAGAGACCGAGAGAAAGGTCACACCACGTGGGTGGGGTACAGATACCATGGATCACAGAGAGCAGAGGCCTGGTTGGGGTGGCAGCTTTATTCCCTAGTCACCCTGTCTCACGCTAATCACTTTTTTTTTTTCCTTTTAAAGATTTTTATTTATTTATTTATTTGACAGAGACAGAAAGAGAGAGAGATATCACAAGTAAGCAGAGAGGCAGGCGGCGGGGCGGGGGAAGCAGGCTCCCTGCTGAGCAGAGAGCCTGATGCTTCGGGGCTCGATTCCAGGACCCTGAGATCTTTTTTTTTTTTTTTAAAGATTTATTTATTTACTTGACAAACAGAGATCACAAGTAGGCAGAGAGGCAGGCACAGAGAGAGGGGGAAGCAGGCTCCCCGCTGAGCAGAGAGCCTGACTCGGGGTTTGATCCCAGGACCCTGGGATCATGACCCGAGTCGAAGGCAGAGGCTCCAACCCACTGAACCACCTAGGTGTCCCTCATGCTAATCACTCTGACTGATGCCAGATGGGGACGGCTTAGCTCTTAGGGAGAGGGCAGTCCCAACACTGGCGACCAAGGGGGTAACTGAGTCAGCCACCCAGAGACTTTCTACATCTAAACAAGCAGTGTCCATCAGGACTCAGAAATACCCTCAGACAAGGGATGAAAGGGGAAATAGAGCTTTAAGATATTTTTGTTTTTTCTACCACCCCTACCCCCAAGACGGGGTGCCAAGGAGATTTGTCATTGATTTCTTTTTATTAACTAAGTAAACAAAATAATAAATTAACAATTTTTTTGGTATAATCAAGCAGTATCTTTTTTTTTTTTTAAAGAAACAGTATTTTATTTATGGTAAACTCAGTTTTGCTTATGAGTTTGTTGGCATTCTCTATTTAATTGGGGGATGGAGATCATCAAATAGAGCAACTCTATGGTCCAGACCCATAGTGATGGAGCCCTGTAGTGAGTCCATCTGGTAGCTGAGAAATAACATGTCTACTTCACAATTTACTCCCTAACACTCCTGAAAGTGCAAAAAATGTCATGTCCAATGAGGGCCATCAGGCCTGCTTCCAGCTTCATGCTTTTCCATGTCTAAGGACTCAAATATATCTATTTGTGAGAATTTTGAGAATTTTAATTCTCAAAATTAGGGGGCATGCATAACCGTGAAAGAATTAAATCCCCAGAATTTTATCAAGATCAAAAGCTTTTGCACAGCAAAGGAAATAGTTAACAAAACCAAAAGACAACTGACAGAATGGGAGAAGATATTTGCAACGACATATCAGATAAAATGCTAGTATCCAAAATCTGTAAAGAGCTTATCAAACTCAACACCCAAAGAACAAATAATCCAATCAAGAAATGGGCAGAAGACATGAACAGACATTTCTGCAAAGAAGACATACAGATGGCCAACAGACACATGAAAAAGTGCTCCACATCACTCGGCATCAGGGAAATACAAATCAAAACCACAATGAGATATCACCTCACACCAGTCAGAATGGCTAAAATTAACAAGTCAGGAAATGACAGATGCTGGCGAGGATGTGAAGAAAGGGGAACCCTCCTACACTGTTGGTGGGAATGTAAGCTGGTGCACCCACTCTGGAAAACAGCATGGAGGTTCCTCAAAATGTTGAAAATAGAACTACCCTATGACCCAGCAATTGCACTACTGGGTATTTACCCTAAAGATACAAATGTAGATCCGAAGGGGCATGTGCATCCGAATGTTTATAGCAGCAATGTCTACAATAGCCAAACTATGGAAAGAACCTAGATATCCATCAACAGATGAATGGATAAAGAAGATGTGGTATATATACACAATGGAATACTATGCAGCCATCAAAAGAAATGAAATCTTGCCATTTGCAACGACGTGGATGGAACTAGAGGGTATCATGTTTAGCGAAATAAGTCAATCGGAGAAAGACAACTATCATATGATCTCCCTGATATGAGAAAGTGGAAATGCAATATGGGATGTTAAGGGGGTAGGAGAAGAATAAATGAAACAAGATGGGATTGGGAGGGAGACAAACCGTAAGTGACTCTTAATCTCACAAAACAAACTGAGGGTTGCTGGGGGGAGGGGGTTGGGAGAGGGGGGTGGGGTTATGGACATTGGGGAGGGTATGTGCTATGGTGAATGCTGTGAAGTGTGTAAACCTGGCGATTCACAAAAGTGTGTGCGTGTGTGTGCTTGAGTGGGACTGGGGAAGGAAGGAGCAGATGGAGAGAGAGAATCTCAAGCAGGTTCCACACTCAGCATAAAGCCCACACTGGGTCTCAATCTCGTGACCCTGAGATCATGACCGGAGCTGGAATCAAGAGTCGGATGCTTAATAGACGGAGCCACCCAGGTGCCCCCAAAATGATCCCTGTTCTTAAAAATGCATGTAATTTATCCATATTCTATTGATGCCAAATATGTAAAGAGAGGTATGACTGTATCCATATCCCCAAGTATTTATTTTCATTTTGATTTTGAAATCTGACAAAGAAATCCATTTAAAATCACACATGTAGGAGGCACCCCTGTGGGGATTATCTCTCACGGTCAGGGTGCGGAGTGCAGAAGGGGTGGCCATTTCCGTGGCATGAGGTGTTCTTGTCCTAGGGCACACACCATGGGCTAACTGCCCATTTCTCATTCCGTGAGCCTTTATCCTCACCCACTGAGGCATGTATCCTTGACGACTTAAAATCTGTCTTTTCATGTGGACTGTGCCCACTGGGGAAAGTGACAGCGTATCTTAGGAGACAGTTTCTGTTTTTTCCTGTGAGGCCTACAGTCAGTGAGAGCTACTACCATAAGTATTCATTTCCAGTAATCCAAAGACTTTAATATCTCCCAAGTCTGTAAGAATCCACAGCCCTGGAGTTCATAACTGTAATTTAGAATAAGGCCCATCATGAGTGTCTGGGTGGCTCAGTCGGCTAAGCAGCTGCCTTCAGCTCAGGTCATGATCCCAGGGTCCTGGGATCGAGTCCCATGTTGGGCTCCCTGCTCAGCGGGGAGACTGCTTCTCCCTCTCCCTCCCCTGCTTCCCCTGCTTGTGCTGTCTGTCATAAATAAATAAAATCTTTATTTAAAAAAAAAAAAAAAAGAAGGCCCATCTTATTGCCTCAAAGAACAGTAACACTCAATGGGGGAGGAACCACTAGGTCAAAGCTTCTGTGCTGCTATGACAACAAAAGTGATCACAAAAGTGAACAGGCTTCCTGTTCACAGGTGTCCACGCAAAACTCAAATCTTACTCTTCAAACATGCTCTGTTCCTACTTCTTTTTGCTAAGAGGCAACGGAGTGGAATTTGAGCAAGACACACATGCAGAAAGCCAATGGCATGTGGGAAGGAGTAGCGGGCTCAGAAAAACACTGGCTCTGGAGTCAGTCCAGCCTGAGTTCTTACCGCAGTGCTGCCAATTTTAAGCTCTGTGACTGTGTGTAAGTTACTCCACATCTCTGAGCTTCAGTTTCCTCAAATGAACATTGAAAGTAAGAATATCTTTTTCACAGTGTTTTTGTAAGGAGTCAATGGATTCCTCTATGTGCCACAGTTAGCACACAGTCTGGCACACTGTAAGTAACCCATGGTGGTCATTATTACTCCTATATCACCTATGAGGTCCTATATGTGGATCATCTTTCTCTATAAATAGATGGTCCTCTTACAGAAGTGACTTTTGCAGTATATTTCAAGTCTTGGTACATCAGAGAAAATAATCAAGGCTAGCTAGTCCCCCAAAAGAAGAAGTTTATTTGTACAATTCATGGAATTTACCACCATTGTCAGTTTCTTGTCCAGGCCATATGTACCATCCTGGATCAACCCTTGGGTTTCGTAAGTATTCCAGACACCTGGCTGACCAATCCTACAAGAATCTCACCTATTCCTCATACTTTCACAGGACATCGACTCAAATGCTCTGCCCTCCTTTGACACTGAGTGACAGGAAGCGATGAGGAAAGGAAGAGGCAGGGGGCACACGCCAGAATCCAGCCTTGCGGACTGTCAGGAAGCAGTGCTCTCGGCCTGAGGAAGGAATCCTCAAATGCACTGTGGCTCTTTTAAGTCTTTAAAAAGAAGTTGCTTCTATATGTCCGGTTCTCTCTAGGCCCCTAATAATCTACTTTGAAACTTCCCTCTGATCTAGTATCTCTACCCTTTCCAAACACAATTAAGCCAGCATTAGAGCCACAATCCCATAATAATGAGCTTTGTAAGAATAACACATATAAAAATGAGCCTCTGTTTACCATATGGGCAATTCTGGGTCAAAGTTAAACATACTTATTTACCATAAAATATCAAAGAGCCTTAAACTTGCCAGTACACACTGTGGATCTTCCAGAAAGGGGTATACTATGCAATATTTTATAAGCTTATTTGCTCGCTGAATTCTTTTCTCATGGAAAAGAATGTTTTCTCGTGTTCTACTGACAATTTATAGGAGTGGGAATGGATGGGAAACACTAGTCCACACTCATCCAAAGGCTGTCCCATCAGAAAGAGAAACTCTCCAGCTGGTATAGGCGTCAGCCAGGTCTATGCATCGAGCCCAGTGTCATAAATGCTTAGAAAACAAGTTCAAAGTCCTCTGCTTAGATGGTACTAAGATGAGTGAGACGTGGCCCCACGTTCAAGGAGACTAGATTGTAATTGCTCCTGACTTTTAGATTTTGAGCTTAGATTTGGAATGCAAGGGATATAAAGAAAAACAGAACAAAAAAAGGCCAGAATCTTCATCCAGATCAAGTAACTGTGGTACACAGTAAATATCAGGAGTTTCTTAGTCTGAAAGTGACATAACAGGTGGGATAACAAAGGTATAAACAATAACCCACCCAAGGATCACATCTTTTTTTTTTTTTTTTTAACATTTTAAAAATAAGATTGTATTTATTTATTTGTCAGAGAGAGAGAGAGAGAATAAGCAGGGAGAGTGGCAAACAGAGGCAGAGGGAGAAGCAGGCTCCCCGCTGAGCAAGGAGTCCAATGCAGGACTCAGTCCCAGGACCCTGGGATCGTGACCCGAGCCGAAGGCAGCTGCGTAGCCGACTGAGCTACCCAGGTGCCCCCAAGGATCACTTCTAAGAAAGTTCTGAAACTGCATACAAAAAACCCACCCTTGTTAGAGTAAAACCTGGAAATACCTTCCAAAAATATCCAATTCCATTGTTTTGCATAGAGAAGATATACCTTTAGATAGAGTTTGCTAAAACTGGAAATGAAAGAACTGTTTTGAGAGAAGAAGTTGTGTCTGAGTCTTGCCCTCCTGAAATGAAGGGAGTTCAGGAGACAGAGGTGATGGGGACAGAGATCATTTCAAACTTCACTTCGGGCAGGGGTTTTTAGGATCCTCCCAGGGTTGGCTTTTCCCTCAGTGTTTTTCTTTGCTTCCAGTGGTGGCCCACAAGCTTGAAGCTGAGCTGCCATGGCTCAGTGGGGTAAGCCTCTGCCTTCGCCTCAGGTCATGACCTCAGGGTCCTGGGATCGGCCCCATATCGGGCTCTCTGCTCAGCAGGGAGCCTGCTTCTCCCTCACCCTCTGCCTGCTTCTCTGCCTACTTGTGATCTCTGTCTGTCAAATGAATAAATAAATAAAATCTTAAAAAAAGGAGAGAGAGAATGTGATCCTGAGGAAAGTGAGCCACTGAGTCTTTTGTATAGCTTGGGTACAATGCAAATGATGTTCTCACTGGGATGATCCAGCATCTCCAAGGAGGTAATGACTGGAAAGGTCACAGCCTTGACTGTGGCAGTATTGTTCTCACCACAGGGGGGACCGTTCTGAACAAAGGGCAACAAGCATGAGCAGTGCAGCGGGCTGTGGGTGGCATTTAGGGCACGAGGCTCTCCGCTGCGTCATCCGCGAGGCTTTCCTCACTCTCGCCCTTCAGCACACCTCAGCTCCAGACGTCCCCTCGAAACAAGCAGATTTCACTCACGCCAGAAGTCAAAAGGATGACCTGCAGCTCTTTAAACAAAACTGTGGGGTTTTTTTAGACCTCTCAAGTGTCTGCTGATAATGACTATCTTCTGCCAACCAGGGAAAAATAAAATCCTACTGAACCGAAATACAATGATTGGCCCTTCAGGGACTGTTCACAATTTAGCATTGTGAAAGGGGCTTGTCTCTGAGAGAGGCACTTGATTTCCCTGATTCAGCCACTCTGGAAATACTGTTAATCAAAGAAGCACCCTACACAGAGGCCTTAGGCCCAAAGACCAAGAGACAAGAGGCTTCTTTCGTGGCTGCAACACTCCTAAGCAGGGGTTTGACTTGTATAGACAACATTCTGTCGTCACTCTGAGGCACAAAAAGTCATGGACTTCAAGCCTTCTTTTTCCTATCTCCCATCACCTACTGCTTCCAAGAGTCTGCTTCCTGATAGGTAAACTGAGTCAGGAAAAGAAGGAGAAGAAGAAATTCCTACTGTGCTTTGGGGAAAGAGCAGTTTTGGGAAAAGTTGGATGACGCACGGGGTGCCTGGATGGCTCAGTGGGGGTGCCTTCGGCTCAGGTCATGGTCTCAGGGTCCTGAGATTGAGCCCCACTCAGGCTCTCTGCTCAGCAGGGAGCCTACTTCCTCTTCTCTCTCTGACTACTTGTGATCTCTCTCTCTCAAATAAATAAATAAAATCTTTTAAAAAAAATACTCTATAAAGCTGGATGACGTGAGGTGGAAAATGACTGAAACAAAGCTTGGATGTCATCTGTGGGGGCAGCTGTTGACTCTGTCCCTCTTCCTGCTAAGCAGCCACACTACTTTCATGAGATGCCCCCCACAAATGCCACAAGGATGCTAACATCTGCTCTATCTCCAGGACCAGGTTGATCAAGCAAAAGTCAGCTTTGCACGATGGTAATAAAGAGACGGTCCTGATGATGAAGTCAGTGCTTCTGCCTTTCCAAGGACACTGTGCCACAAAGAAGTCAGTGTCACCTCAATTCTCTTCATCTTCCCAGGTGGGAAGGGGGCCTGTCTGGGAGCTGCCTACCCAACCACATGCAGGCATCGTCCCTACTTCTGTGGAGCTGCATTAAGGCAGCCTGTTGCTGACTTAACCCTGTCCTCTGGAGTCCGGTTGCCCCTTGCCATTCTCTAGGAGGCTGGGGCTCTTCCTTGACAATCTTCTTCAAAAAAGCATCTTCTGGAGTTTCTAAGGGGCCATGAATGGCTGGACTGCTAAACCACACAGCTTTTCGACCCTGGGGTCGGTCGAAATCTATCTGGGTGGCTCTCAACTATCTTCCTACAAGAGCCCAAGTTCCCAGAAGGCATGAATCAACTGATACAGAGATATGTCCTACACTTATTTACTGAATACATAAATGAATGGATGAGTGAGTGAGCGAGAAAAGCCCCAAAGATTCCCTGGAATTTTATCTCTTCAGTGAAAGGTGGCCTTCTTCGATAATTCCTGGTCTTCTCACAACAGAAAGAAAGCTTCTACAAGAGGATTAAATGAGGAAATCTAAGGAGACAAGTGAACTCCTTCAGAGATCAGACTTACAGAAGTGTCTGCACTCTGCCACACGTGAGAGATCCAGTAGCCCAGCAGTTCCCCTTCTTGCCGCTTAATTGGAGGCTTGACCCATCTGATGTCCACCTTATGACTAGATTCATTCAGAAACATGGTGACGTTCGAAGGTGCTGCTGAAGGGGCTACAAAAGAAAGAGAGAATAATGAGGGACCACAGAGAAAAGTACACAGAGGTACATTTTCTTCTTAGTTTCCGAATGTTTGGTTTTCAAATATTCTATGGCAAGCATTCAAAATCTGAGATTAATAGCAGATTTTCACCCTCTTTTCACTTAAGGGGCATTGAATTACCACATAAGTTTTATTATTTTTTAAAGATCTATTTATTTATTATATACAGAGAGAGCACGGGAGAGTAAGTTGGGGGGAGGGCAGAGGGAGAGAGAGAATCCTACGGCAGATTCGGTGCTGAGTGTGGGGCCCAACACATGGCTGAATCCCAGGACCCCAAAATCATGACCTCAGCTGAAACCAACACTCAACCACTTAACCAACTGCACCACCCAGGTGCCCCTGAAATACCACAGAAGTTTTTAAAAAGTAAGCACTTTTCCAAACTAAAATCACAAAGACAAGGAAAGGCAAGGAAGGAGGTTGTGGTGCTCCTGGTCTCCTCCTGGGGAAGCAATTTAAACAGGGCTCTCCAGTTCTCCACCTGTGAGGTGGAAGGTCAACCAGATGGACTGGAGATCAGTTCTGTTTCATGTGAGATGTACAAGGCAGGGAGCTACCATTTTAAAGTCCAAAGGCAGGTTACTAATGGTCTGAGAACTGAGCTAATCGGTCAGAAAATTAAAAAAAAAGAAGTGTGTGTGTGTGTGTGTGTGTGTGTGTAAGACATCTCATTATTAAAGACCAGAAGATCAAATGGTAATGCCTGGATGTCAAAATATAAAATTTAACTCTGGTTTTCACTTTCTGGTTTATAGTACGTTCTGCTTAAGTCACATACCCACTTATCTGTTATTTCTCACGAGGATACAAGGATAAAAGTCATAGTGCTTAGGAAAAAAAGTATGCATGTATTATATATATGTACAAAATAATTTGGAAAACAGGTCAAGGTCATTACCAGATTACTTTTTGGGAACAAGGAACTTGACTATTCTCTATTAAAATTGAAAATAACATGGGGGCACCTGGGTGGCTCAGTGGGTGAAGTATCTGACTCTCTTGCTTTCCCTTCAGGTCATGATCTCAGGGGTGTGAGATCAAGCCCTGCATAGGGCTCTGTGCTCAGTGCAGAGTCTGCTTCTGATTCTCTCCTTCTCCCTCCCTCTTATTCTCCCCATCCTTATACTCGGCCTCTCTCTCTCTCAAATAAATAAATAATCTTTAAAAATAAATAATCTGCGACTCTTAATCTCACAAAACAAACTGAGGGTTGCTGGGGGGAGGGGGGCTTGGAGAGGGGGGTGGGGTTATGGACACTGGGGAGGGTATGTGCTATGGTGAGTGCTGTGAATTGTGTAAACCTGGCGATTCACAGGCCTGTACCCTTGGGGATAAAAATATATGTTTATAAAAAATAAAAAAATAAAAAATAAAAATAAATAATCTTAAAAAAAAAATCCAC
Organism: Mustela erminea; assembly: GCF_009829155.1. Classification (NCBI taxonomy): domain Eukaryota; kingdom Metazoa; phylum Chordata; class Mammalia; order Carnivora; family Mustelidae; genus Mustela; species Mustela erminea. The sequence goes on from NC_045620.1 coordinate 105,003,038, forward strand.
CTGAAAATAATATGCTCTTTGACCATGTATTTTATTTAAAGGAATTTAATCTAAAAAATTCTCCTGTATTACATTTACTGAAGCAAAATAATGAGAAAAAGGAATAAATGTAATGCTCAGTCAATAACTATGATGTAATAAATTTTGATACATTTTCCAATGGATTACTTGCTACCCAGCCACTGAAAAGAATTAGGTAGATCAGGTGTGTAGATATGAAAAAATATCTAATGGAGGGAAAAATCAAACTGAAAAAAGGTATGTAACAATCCACTTTAGAATTAAAAAAAGTTTTATATAAATACAGAAAGAATAAAAATAATTGTAATACATGCCAAACCACTGCCTATAGTTGTATTTAGGGGAGATTAAGTTATATATTTCTGATATGCCTAAAAAGAAAACAAAAGGGTACTCTAACCTTCATTTCTACTTAGGAAATGTCATGCAGCTAAAGCTGTGTTGTGAACTGAGTCATATAGTTTCAAATCAGCTGTAGAATTTCCGGATAAATGTGGCTAATTCAACATGTCATTTTTTCTTTTTTTAAGATTTTTTATTTGTTTATTTGATAGAGAGAAAGAGAGCACATGCAGGAGGAATAGCAGGGAGAAGGAAAAGGAGAGGGAGAGGCAGGCTTCCCTCATAGCAGGGGAAGCCTGATGCAGGACTTGATCCCAGGACTCTGGGATCACGACCGGAACCAAAAGCCGTTGCCTAACCAGCTGAGCCACCCAGGGGCCCCTCAACATGTCTTTATGTCTGCTCCTCATGAAACCCCTCTATGATAACACTAAGGAATTTAAAACAGTATAAACTCATAAGGTACAGTAGAGTCAACAGTGGAAAAGAAACATCAACATATACTTGAAAGCTGAAAAAGAGACACAGAAGGTGTAACTAATTCAGCAAGCCTGTACTCCCCAAAGGACATGGAGAGGCTCAGACGCTGTGGGCCCCGGTACCAGAAGATTGAAAGTTTGACTGGGAAGTAGCTAGTCCTCAAGATGCCTCTAACCTACTCCCACACACCTGCCAGGGACACCTTCCAAATCCCCCTGGAGACAGGAAGCCACCTTGGTCTCCGAACTGAAAAACCTTTGGCCTTCCAGCACTGGCAGAATGAAGGCACAATGAGAGGCCAGACAGACAACTGGGGAAATAAGTGGAAGTTTGTACACTGAACAAGGAGGACTCTGCCTCACTCTTCTTCCTCACCCGGCTCCTAGAGTATCGGCAGCCATATTTACATTCCTAAGGCGGGAAACAGGGGACTTCTTTGCTAGAGAAAGTGAGTGGTCCTAGAGGAAAGAAAACCAATATTGACACTTTGGGGTGTCCCAACCAAAACACTTGGATCACTCTGTGTTACACAGAAAGACACAAATAAATTAAAAATAAGGAGGAATCAAAGATATATCACATATTCAAAAGAAAGCTAAAATGGCTTACATTAATATCGAAGTAGATCTTACAGAAAATAATACTACCAAAGATAAAGGAAGCAATCTCATAATGAGAAGGTGGCCAATTATTAGGAGAGCATAGTAGTATTAAGCATCTATATGCATAAAATAACAGAGCTTCAGAATGTATGAAGCAAAACCGGGCAGAGCATCAAAAAGAAATGGATAAACCCAAAATTATAACTGTGGATTTCAATGTCTCTTTCTAAATAATTGATAGAAATAGGCAGAAAAGCAGTAAGAATGTAATCTGAAAAACGCTATCAACCAACTCAACCAAGCTGACATTTATAGACTACTCCATATAAGAAGAACAGAACACACGTTCTCTCCAAGAGCACACCATACACTTATCAGGAAAGATGTGTTCTGGGCCATAGAGAAAGAGTCTCAATATATTTCAAAGTAAGTGATACAGATTATGTTCTTAGGCACCAGCAGAGTGAAATCAGAAATCAGGAATACAAAGATTTCGGGCAAAACCCCGAAATATTTGGAAACTAAGTTACATAGCTGAATAACTAATGGGTCAAAGAAGAAGTGAGGAAAGTATTTTTGAACTGAATGAAAATGAAACACAGCCTATAAAAACTGTTCTCAAAGGCTTTTCTTTATCATTTGAGAGAAGAAGACATCTTATAATTTTGGCACCAGAGAGTCATTTTGTGCAAGGGTTAACCCTGAAGATTTCTGATCTTGACCTGTCTGCCCTCCTCCCCCATCTCTATTATGACTAGAGCACTGAGTAGGTGAGGCCCGAGTTAAGGGCAGGAAAGACGTTCTACAACCTAGAGCTCTAAATTGGGAAAGAACAGAAATTGTGGATCTGAATTTAACAGGAATATAATATTCATAGACGGTAACAAAAATCTCAGAAATCAAAAACAGCACAATGGAAAATTCTTTATTTTTTTAATTTTATTTTTTTAAAAAGATTTTTATTTACTTATTTGACAGACATAGATCACAAGTAGGCAGAGACGCAGGCAGAGAGAGAGGAAAGCAGGTTCCCTGCTGAGCAGAGAGCCCGATATGGGGCTCGATCCCAGGACCCTGGGATCATGACCTGAGCTGAAGGCAGAGGCTTTAACTCACTGAGCCACCCAGGCGCCCCTGGAAAATTCTTTAAAGTTTAAAGATATAAATAAAATTTGCTATGAGCAAGTCAGCATAGAGAGAACCTACTTCATTGGGCTTCTCTGAGGAGCGAATAAAATAATTCATGCATAGCACCTAATGTGGGGCCGGGCACGTGGTGTTTGGTAAACATGAACCATCTTCACGTTCATTATTTCTTTTTTAAAGATTTTATTTATTTATTTGACAGAGAGAGATCACAAGTAGGCAGAGAAGCAAGCGGGGTGGGGGCGGGGGGCGGGAAGCAAGCTCCCAGCCGAGCAGAGAACCCAATGAGGGACTCGATCCCAGGACCCAGAGATCATGACCTGAGCTGAAGGCACTTAACCCACTGAGCCATCCAGGTGCCCCACATTCATTTTTTCTTGACCTTGACGCTACGATGAATAATTTTTATATTATTATATTTTAACTTAAAATAATATATGCCATAAAGTGTGTTGTGATTATCTTCCTATGTAAAAGAACATATTATCTGTTCATAGTAAGTGTAAGTTTTGTCACTAAAAAGAAGGAAGTATCTTCTTCAGTGGCTACCGCAGTAAAATAAAATGGTCCAGAAACAAAGACCAAACAAAGCAAAGTTGAAACTCTAATTCAAGGCCACCGGGAAGGACTTGTTTAATCACATGCTATTAGGGGCAATATTTATTCTGAACTCCAGGAATTACCTCCTTCGGTCGTGCTGGCCAGAATCCAAGGGCTCACTGCAGACCAGCCAATTTCATTCATGCAGGATACACCAATGCTGTAATTGGCCAGAGCTCGCAGCTGCTCGATTTGATACAGATGTGGTGAAGCCGAGGTGTTAAAAATCATGACTGAGCCATTAGTCAGCGGATCAACTTCCTTGACCTAAGTGAGGAGTAAAAATGTGGACAGGCATTAGTAAGGTGGTGGGAATGCAAGACCTGGAGCACTGCTGCATTCAGTGCACGTGGCCCTTCCTCTCCACTGAGGGGAAGTACCTGCTTCCTTTCGGGCTACACACTAATTTCCCCACCAGCGTTACTGTGTGTTAGTCATGCTACTGGAGCACCCACCGAGGACACGTGTAACACGCCAAAAACAAGCATTCTCACTGTGACAGGTAACAGAGCAAATGGCGACCTTTATAATATTATAATGATGGTAATATATAAGAGGAAATAAGACGAAATAGCCCTTCTTCTTCCAGCTGTTTCAGAGAACACACTCCAAAGACAACTGACATCCTGTGTGGGACCAAAACCTAAAATATTTACTATCTGGTCCTTTACAGAGAACATTTCCCAAATCCTACTTTAGGGGCTGGGATACAAGATTTCTGTTTTTATTTTGTATTTTTTTTTAAGATTTTATTTATTTATTTGACAGACAGAGATATCACAAGTAGCCAGAGAGGCAGGCAGAGAGAGAGAGGGAAGCAGGCTCCCTGCTGAGCAGGGAGCCCAATGCGGGGCTTGATCCCAGGACCCTGGGATCATGACCTGAGCCAAAGGCAGAGGCTGTAACCCACTGAGCCACCCAGGCGCCCCATGTATTTCTTTTCATTATGCAACCTGATGAACTCTGCTCTTGCCTTGAGGTAAATTCTAGCATGTCCTCTTTTTTTTTTTTAACCCCTACTTCAACCCCAATATAAATTCAAGTCCAAAAGCATATGCAGAGAATGTGCATTTTCTGACATTATTTGGTGCATAGATACAGGGAAAGGTCATTTGCACCTCACCCAACAAACCTTTCTCCAAATCTCATTAAAGATTTAGCCCTTTCCGCTGAGTTCTTTCCCTTCATCTTTCTCTCTGTAAGCTCTACCAGTCTCCCCGCATCCGTCTCCAGATGTCTTCTGTGCAAAAAATCTAGGCCAAGCTTCTACATTTTTCCTTAAGCATATTTCCTTTCTAGAAATGGGAATAAGAGAGAATGCTTTTTTCCCCTCTACATGTTTTTCAAAATCTCTTCAATATATAAGTACTTATAAAATCAGAAAAGAGAAAGTGATACTGAATAAAACACAAGTAACCAAAACTAACCGGGGGGGAAAAAAATCCTAAACCCTGTACATATTCCTAATAATAATGGGCTTGCAGTCATGGGGCATGGATACACAAAGCTGTTATTTCAGGATATATGTGTTGAAATTTTGGCCAAGGGGCCATAAATAACATTTCGGAATTCTAAATCCCCTAGCGGATATCGCAAGGGTGGCGTGGGGGCCAAGTCTCACCTCTGACTCAGACCCGCAGACTCCACTGGGTGACAAAAGTACCATTTGGCCTGAGGAACCACCAGAGGAGAAACAAAGAGTTACGTGCTTATCTTGGTGGTGGCCGCTGGCAGAACTTACTTTTTGTTTCTTCACTTTACAGAGTATGCACCTACTTCCTGGTGACCAACCCCTGCAACTAAGGTGGAGGAAACCTTTGGCTCTCCACCCCTGCCCCATTTCCGGAGCAATGCGTGGAGCATTTCCAGGCACAGCGACGCTCTTCGAGAACGCACTGCTGGAAGAAGACGGGCTTTTTATAACACTCCTTCTCAGTGGGTCCTAGGGGAAAAGAGGGCACAAAATAGCAAGAAGTACGTGGGAGAGTTAAAAATAGAAATGGTGTATGCGGCCCAAAAATGGGTGAAGAAAGGAACTAACATCAGGACCAAAGGAAGTGAGAGGGTGTGTCTGCTAGTGCGTGGATCTGAATCTTGTCCAAAACATTCATTTGTTACCAAGTCAGAGTTTAAAATTGTAAGGGACTGGGGACATGCTACAAAACTATGCTTGGTTCCTTCAGAAGTGGGAATACATTGTTAACCTGCAGAATAAAGAAGTCTCACTTCTACAGCCACTCCTGACTAACCCTGCTAGGACCGGTCAGAGAAAACAGGATAGCCAATTATATTTGAATTTCAGATAAACAACAAATAATTATATATACAGGTATGTCACAATATTGCTCCTAGAATTTAACTTGTAAAATAACTGTATTCTTATGGGTGAAGGGAGATTGGTGGGAAAAAGACAGAATAACCATGTCTGGCACCACAGGATCCAAGGTGGGCAAGGAGGGCCTGTAATGACCGGACTGGATGATCATCCAGGGACTGGATGACTGTCGCTCATGCCGTGGCTGCCCAAAGCTGAGGCAAAAAGAGAGAGAGAAAACAGATGTGTGTGATCATCTTCTACCTTCAGGGGTGACCTGATGTTTTCAGACCTTCCTACCACCGTACTCTACCTCCTGTCCACTCTGAGACCTACTCACTCAAGGTGGTGGCAGAAGTCGCCTACAAAGTCTCCCCAAAGGCAACCATACTCATGTAAGCAGGAGCCTCGTGTCCTCTTGGACTCTTCATACAGCTCAGCAGCAGTTTTAAAAAGGGCTGGTCCATGCCTTGGTTATACATGTACAACTACAGATCTCTAGATCTCTAGATATGTAGATATAGTTATATCTATAGAGGGAAACTGGCCCTGGATGTTCCTAATAACAGAGCCCTGGAATACAAGAAGCGAAAACTGATGAGATTGAAGGGAGAAAGGCAACTCAAAAACAACAGTTGAGACCCTAATTCCGTTTCAATAACAGATAAAACCACTCGGCAGAGGATCAACAAGGAAATAGAAGAAGGAAACAAGACTATAAACTAACTATATCTACAAGACGTATAAAACATTCTACCCAAACACAGCCAAATATACCTTCCCCTACACACGGAACATTCTCCAGGGCAGAACAAATGCTAGGTCATAAAACAAACTGTAGTTAATGTAAAAGACTGAAAATCAGATTAAGTATAGCCTCTAAATGTGATGGAATAACATTAGAAATAAGCAAAAGACGACGACTTGAGAAATTCACAAGTATGTGAAAATTTAACACAGTTCTGAATAACCGATAGAAAAAGAAAGAAAGAAAGAAATCACAAGGAAAATAACCAAAAACTTGAGATGAATGGGAAAAAAAGGCCCAAATACCCAAACCTACGTGATGCAGCTAACACAGTGCTTAGAAGGAAATGTATGGTATAAATGCTTATATATATGTATATATATTTTTTTAAGTTTTTTTTATTATTTGGCAGAGAAAGACGCAGAGAGAGACACAGCGAGAGAGGAAACACAAGCAGGGGGAGAGGGAGAAGCAGGCTTCCCCCTGGGATCATGACCTGAGCCGAAGGCAGATGCTTAACAACTGAGCCACCCAGGTGCCCCTATAAATGCTTATATTAAAGAAGAAGAAATTTCAAATAAATTACCTAGCCTTCTACCTTAAGAAACTTAAAAAAAAAAAAAAAAAAAAAGAGAGCAAATTAACCCAATGCACATAGAAGAAAAGAAGGGAAAAGTTGTATTAAAATCAGGAATGAAAGGGGACATTACTACTAACCTCAAAGAAATAAAAAAGCTTATAATGGAATATTATAAGCAATTGTATACCAACAAATTAGATAACCCAGAGGAAATGGACACACTCCTAGAAACACATAAACTATCAAAACTGACTCAGGAAGAAATAGAAAATCTAAGTAGATGCATACCAAGTAAAAAGACTGAGTTAGTATTCCAAAAACCTCCACAAAGAAAACCTCAGGACCAGACAGCTTCACTGGTGATTTCAACCAAATATTTAAGGAATTCACATCAATCTTCCACAAACTCTTCCAAGAAACAGAAGTCGAGGGAACACCTCCCAACTGATTCTGTAAGACGAGTATCACCCTGACACCAAAACCAGAAAAAGCTAACACAAGAAAACTATAGAACAATAGCTTTTATAAATATAGCCACAATTAGACAATGGTGATGGCTGCACACCTCTGGGAACATAGCGAAGAACATTATACACTTTATTTTTTAAAGCGTATTTAAATAATCTCTACACCCAACATGGGGCTCAAACTCACGACCCCAAAATCAAGATTGCATGCTCTCCCGACTGAGCCGAACAGGGACCTCAACATTATACCCTTTAAATGGGTGAATATTATGGTCTGTGAAAGAGATCTCAGAAAAAGCTGCCCAGAAAAAACAGATATCCCTGGTGAGGACTTTGTAGACATAATAATCCCTAACACTTACCAGCCCTTAGGAGGTTTACACATAAAGTGGGGCAAGAATTAAGCAAAGCTAGAGCTGGTGAGGTGAGGGTGGAGGCTATTTCGGGGATAATAGAATGTTTTCACTTTCCAGAGAAGGAACAGCTGTTAGACAAGAGTGGGAGGCAGTAAAAACAGAGAAACTAATTCTGTTTGGTATTAAAAACATCTGGTTGTCAACGTATAAAATTCTTTAAAAGTCACTGCTTCAAGTTGAGCTTGCATGAATGGCAGGTGTCAGGTTAACATGTTTTCAGCTAGTAAGGCCAGACATTTATGAAACTAAGAACAATTTCTGACCCTACTGTGTGACAACATGCAGGGCAGAAGGCACTGATGTTCTCAGTGGACAATCCACACATGTTTGACTACCTGCTCCCAGAAATAATGTCTCTTCTAAGACATGGAAGAAGGGATGGTTTTGAGCACTGTTTTTGACATCAGAACTTTCTGGCTTTGAATCCTGGCTTTGCCACTCATAGGTTCTGTGAGCATTCGGAGCCTGCAGTGCTGGTGTGGGTTTTAAGTAAGATAACGTCTGCAAAGTCCCTGGTCATCGTGAGCACTCGGTAAATGGTAGTGTTACTGCTACCCTTTCCATTTTGATGAAATTAACACTCAAAGCAGGGCCTACATCATGGCATGGTACCATTTTAGGATGGCTGGCCTGTATTTCTTACAGCATTCTTTCACACCAGTTTTGGGTAGTGGTTAAAAAAAGGGAAAAGACTTTGCAAGGTCTGTAATGCCCAGGTTGTTCTAGGAGCCAGGGGCCAAGGTATTACACCTGACAGCAAAAATGACCCATCTCATGCTTGCCTGTCCTTCACAGTCACTGGCCCAGGAGGAGACAGGATGAGGAGTTCTTGGCTTCCCGGAACTCCTGATCACAAGCCGGTATTTATTTAGGGATGTGTTTTTATACCTTAAAAATTAATTCTCCCTGGTCTCATGTCGTTCTGCCCTGGAAACCTGTTTCCCTTCTGGTTGGGTCCTGAACCATGAGGAGAAAGGAAACAGCATCCTGGGGCAGAACACCACAGAATGGGGCGTGTGTGGCAGGCACTGAGCAGGGAAGGGGTCAAGAGACTTCTGAACAGAGGTGTTGGAGGCCTGGGCACTAAGAAAGGCCAAGGAGGAAGAAAAGTCAAGTAGACCCTCAGAGCACCAAACAGCCCGTTCTTTCTTCATCCTGCTGGTTTACCTGAATGCTGCAATTCCTGAATGGGGAGTATCCATCAAAACCTGGGACCCAGGAGATGAGCATGCTGTGTGCAGTGCTGTTGTAGACAATGACTTCAGTTGGTGGGGAGGGAATTGCTACACAGAAATAAAGACACACATACAAACACAGTTATAAACCACAGGTGGCCACAGCTACCAAACAAACAAAATATCATGCTTGTTTCCATTTCTTAAAATTAAGAAAATTTGACCCAAGTTTGAAAAAGAAACTGCATTAGGCCTGAGACTAAGCTATTAGCTTATAGACAGGTCTTCTGGTGATGAAAACACTGCTGCCTAGGCCAGAGGAGTGGAGCATAGACCTGCTTTCCGGCTGCCTGATGAAGTGAGACCTTAGCTGGAAAAGGATGAAGAGATGTCTATTTCCTTCACTGAGCTCGTGGTCACTGCCCTCCTGCATGCGGGCACGTTGCTGGGTGCTGGAGCTCTACATCTATCCCCCCCACTCCCCCAATCAGAGCCATAGCCCTATTCTTGTGCAGCTTTTGCTTGAGGAGTGGAGACTCACACTACCTGACGATGAGAGCCCTATGCCGGGACTAGAAGGGAGCATGAGTGTGGGTGTGTGGCAGAGCGGGGAGCAGCTATCCAGGCCAAGGAAACAGGTGAGAAATCAGTTCAAGCAAAAGATCCAACTGTAACTGCTGGGACTGGAGGCATAAAGTGTGCAATGACTTGGCCATGTGTGGGACGTGGCCATGTGTGGGACATGGTTACGTATCTTTTTTTTTTTTTAAAGATTTTATTTATTTATTTGACAGATAGGGACCACAAGCAGGCAGAGAGGCAGGCAGAGAGAGAGGAGGAAGCAGGCTCCCTGCCGAGCAGAGGGCCCGATGCGGGTCCCAAGACCCTGGGATCATGACCTGAGCTGAAAGCAGAGGCTTTAACCCACGGAGCCACCCAGGTGCCTCCATGGTATTCGAATCTAAGAAGGATCTGGAGTTTGGGGATCTTATTTGGGGCTAATTTTACATCTGAATTAAGAGTCATAATCACATTTATAAGCAAAAATGTTGTTTTCACACGCTTACAATGGGTCAGCCCGTTACGGACTTCGCTTTGTTTCGTCATCACTAAAACCCTGTCAGAGAGGCAGGCGGTCTCACGATCCTCATTTATGGATGAGGATACTGAGAATCAGAGAAGGTAAAAACATGCTGAAGATCACAGAGCTTGTAAGCAGCAGAACGGGGACTTGAACCCAAGTCTGTCTGAGCCTGGATCACGTGTCCCTCAGTAGGACACTGGAGGCTGGTGGCAGGCGGCAGCAAGCACATTAGTGTGAGCACCAGCAGGGACAGGGGAGTCTGGTTACTGCCAGGCTGGCTGTGTGGCCCGGGTCACGGTTAAATGACCTTTCTAAACTCCGTTCCTTCTTCTGTTAGTGGGGATGGTAACAGCCCTGCTCCACGGGGCTGCGGGGAAGATTAAGAAGGTTAACACATGGAGGAGGGTTGGGGGAGGTGTGCCGGAGGGGAAGCAATGACAGCGGGAACAGAAGATCAGGGGAAGGAGAGCTGAGACCATGAGAAGTACGCCAGGTACCATATTCAGGAGTTTCTGTTTACTTGCAGACACATAGCTTGGTGAGTGGCAAAGAATCAGCATTCTGTTTGACTCACTTCCCTAAATAGATTACTTGTAGAATTGTCCTAAAATGTATGGCTCTCCAGATCATAATTTGGCTGCATATATTATAGTTAGGAACAGATTAGAAGAAGGGAGTCTTGGTGGCATTGACATCAATGTTTAAATAATGAAAAGCAGACAGAAGTTTTCAAAAGAGAACTGATAAAAAGAAAAAAAGAAAAAAAGCTAAGTTCTGTGTGAAGCATAAAATTTTAAAAAGTGTCTCTCATTTTATAAATGTTTCAATTTTAAGGTGTTTACACTTCATGAAAATAGTCTTTATAAATTTACGCCTACCCATGAATTCCTGAAATTCCCAACATTGCTTTTGAAAACTGTAATAATGAGACTCATAATGAGGAAGGAAGTTATACAGTTCCTCCAGGAGTAAGTTTCAGTTTGCTCTTTTTTTTTCTTCCAATGAACTTTTAGAGAATGTCCCCTCATCGCCTTCATCTAGTTGATGTGCCAAAAAGACACATCAGCATCTTTTGATTTTTTTAAATTTTATTTATTTACTTTTAAAAAGTTGGCTCCATGCCCAGTGTGCAGCCCAATGTGGGGCCTGAATTCGCAACCCTGGGATCAAGACCTGAGCTGAGATCCAGTTAGGTGTTAACCAACTTGAGCTACCCAGGTGCCACCATAGCATCTTTTTAAAGTATAACTTCTTCTGTAATATTGAGTCCCCAGCTGTATATTACCTAACTTTTTAAAAAAAGATTTTATTTATTTATTTGACAGAGAGAGATCTCAAGTAGACAGAGAGGCAGGCAGAGAGAGAGGAGGAAGCAGGCTCCCCACCAAGCAGAGAGCCCAATGTGGGGCTTGATCCCAGGACCCTGAGATCATGACCTGAGCCGAAGGCAGAGGCTTGACCCACTGAGCCACCCAGGCACCCCAATATATTACCTAATTTTTAACTCATTATTAAACACATTCTGCTTTTCCCTTGTGTTATTCCCTCAAGATTAAAACCAAAAGAAATATGGAACCAGTATTTGCTTTTCAATATTTAAAATAAGAACAAATAGGCTCTGCTGGCCAAGCATCTGCCTTTGGCTCAGGTCATGATCTTGGGGTCCTGGGATCAAGGTGGGCTCTCTGTTCAGTGGGGAGTTTGCTTCTCCCACTCCTTCTGCCTTCCTCTTCCCCCACTCATGCTCTCTCACTCTCTCAAATAAATAAATAAATAAATATTTTAAAAACCACAAATACTAAAACATAAAATTCGCTTGAGTTTCTATGACAGAAAGTAAGAAAGATGATTTGAAAAGGGTTAAAATGACAGTATTTCGTTTCAAGTTTTGGGTTTAAATAACTCTGATCCCCGAGAGGCAGGAGGAAGAGGCAGACAGTTGGATTGGAATGTCTCCACTAGCATGGGGACCTTCTAAGACAGGTCTCCCATTATGTTATGGCCCAGCTCAGAGGCAACAAGGACATTTGGAGGAAGAGACATAGGAGCTCTGGGCTCTCCCCTCCTTTTTCTCCTCTTAGGGCAGCAGCTAGGGGAGACTTGTGTCAGCCCCAGCTGCCCAGAGCCCATTCCTTCGATCAATGCCCTAAGCTGCCCCCACCCGTGGGGGCTCTTCAAGGGGTAACAGGGACTAATTCAAGGTGGGAGAGGGCAAGGTGAAAACAGGAGCAAAGAAGATGGAGGGTAGACATCTCAGCCTATTTCCTTAGACTAAGCAGAACTAAATGAGCTAATATTTATCAAAGACTTAGGCACCAGGCACTGTTTTGGTTGCTTTTAACTTGCATTATCTCATGTAAGCCTCAAAAATATGTAGAAATATGTAATCATCCCTCTTTTATACTGAAGCCAGAGAGGTTAAGTGACTTGTCCAAGGTCACAAAGAAAGTCCCTGGGGAAGACAGGGTTCAAACTCAGATATCTGGCTGCAGAACTCCTGCTGCGTCCCCTGACCAGCTCCCAGAACATGTTCAAGGGACTTCGCCACAGTGCTTACCTTTGATGTTGATCTGCACACCCTTGGACACGGTCAGCCCTTTGTCGTTGTGAGCCTCACAACTGAAGACGGCTGTCTCCGTCAGACCTGGAATGGAAGGGGAGTCATGAGACCAGGCTCACAGAGAACAGGCTGCAGCTCACCAGATTCCGAGGGTTGTTTTAGCATTCTTTTACTTTTTGGTTCATGACTTCAGGCCATAAATGCAAAGTTAATTTTAAAACTATGCTGGTGGCTGAAACACAAACCAGGGATTGGACCCTAGCTACCAGGAGCAAGTCAACCATGGGCCTAAAGGCAGCTGTTCTTCATTTAAGTGTTTTATTTTTCCCGGGTGGTGAGACGTTAGATAACAAAAGCAGTAATTTTAGACTTAAATTTCGGCTAATCAGTGGCCCCAATGTCAAGAAGAGCGCTGCCTGAAGGTCATCTGGACGATCGTGTGCTGCTTAGCCACAAGTACATACGACATCACACACTAATGACATTTCAGAAGACCAGACATAGCAGGATGAAAGTCACAGTGCTTAATTTCAGGTGGTCCGTCGTAATGAATCCATTTTTAAAAGTGAATATTGGGGTGCCTGGATGGCTCAGTCAGTGAAGTGTCTGCCTTCGGCGTGGGTCATGATCTCTGGTCCTGGAATCAAGCCCTGCTTCGGGCTCCCAGCTCAGCAGGAAGCCTGCTTCTTCCTCTCCCTCTACCCCTTCCCCCTTCTCCTGTCCTCTCTCTCTCAAATAAATAAATAAAATACATTTTAAAAATTCTGAAAAAAAGTAACAATTCATAAAGAATTATTACATAAACACAAGACATTATTATTACCTGAAGAGAAGACACTAGTGCTGAATGAAGAAAAATTCTATCATTTCAGAGGTTTGAAAACATCTTAGAAATTAAAAAAAAAAAAAACCTAGTAGATTTATTAATTTTAAATAGAAAGGAGAGATAATTCAGATATTGGTTTCTAATACTATTTGCCAATAAAAGGAACCAGAACTCATTGGAGAAATGGCTGATTTCTCAGATTGGAGCAGGAAACAGATAAGATGAGCCTAGAACAAATTTAACACAAACGTCATGTGGTGTGCACACACACACACACACACGCGTGCATACAAGCACACACACACAGAGTGATGGGGGAATGACAGAGACATGAAACCAACGGAAAGAACTCCTCCTAGTATCCAAAGCTGGAACAGTTTGAGCAAGAAAATTAATGAAGTAGCCTCGGATTGTAAACCAAAGTATAAAATAAATATTCACAAGTGGCTTCTCAGTATTTATACTGAGATAAATAAATGATTAAACAATGGGAAGGAACAAACAAGTTTCCTATGAAGAAGAATTCCAAATAATTTATGTGGATTCTCTGCCCTCAAGGGGGAGGATCATAATTCCCAACCCCTTAGGCATAGGCTGCACAAAGTGACTTCCTTCCAAAGAGGACAGTATGAAAAGGAAATAAAAGCAAAACTTTATTTTTTTTTAAACTTTAGCGTGGAGAAAATGATAAACGCTACCTTGGCCACAGGACCAAGGTCAACACCACTAAGTCACATTGACAGAATGTGTCCTTGATATGATGTAATGAAAATGGCACTTCCCCTCTGCAATCTTCCTTCCAAAAACACACAACCCAAGTCTCATCAGGAGGGAAGTATCAGAGAGTTCAAACGGTGACGTGTTCTATAAGAAATCTGACCAGTATTCCTCAAAACTGTCAAGACAATTAAAAACAAGGAAAGTTTGGGCGCCTGGGTGGCTCAGTGGGTTAAGCCACTGCCTTCGGCTCAGGTCATGATCTCAGGGTCCTGGGATCGGGTCCCGCATCGGGCTCTCTGCTTGGCAGAGAGCCTGCTTCCCTCTCTCTCTCTCTGCCTGCCTCTCCATCTACTTGTGATTTCTCTCTGTCAAATAAATAAATAAAATCTTTAAAAAAAAAAAAACAAAAAAAAAAAAACAAGGAAAGTTTGAGAAACTGTCACAACCAAGAGGAGCTGAAGGAGACAAGACCACTAAATCCTGGATGAAATCATTGAACCATACAAGGGTATTAGGTAAAAACTAAGGAAATCTGAATATAGACTTGAGTTAATAATAATGTTCATTGGTTCACTGATTATAGCAAATACATCACACTAATGTAAGATGTTACTAATGGGAGAACGTGTAAGTGGGGTATATGGGAAAATCTGTATTATCTCCATGATTCCTAAAATCTAAGACTATTCTAAAATTAAAAATTCTGTTTTGTTTTTGTTTTTTTTAAAAGCACAGCCATATGTACCATCTAGTAGATTCTGGAAACTTCTCTGTCTCTGGCGCACAAAGGTGTCTTTGGCACAGAATTCACATCATGAACTAGAGAAAGAAAAACTTCTTGAAATTAGACCTCCATTCACTTCCTGCCTGAAAACCTTACTCTGTTTTCTTCTATCCACTATACAGGAAATTCTCCAACTGATAATTTTAAAATTCAAAGCTTGTCACTAACAGTAATTAAAAATTTGAAAAATCAGGGAGGAACAAGCTGCCAAGGGAAGGCCAGCCCAAGGCTGGTCCAAGTGGCCAGAGAACCGCATGGGAGAAGTTCTAAGAAATGCAAACATGATCCCTATTTTATGTTGGCTCTTCTCTTGAAGGTTAGAAGTGCACAGAAAAACCAGCGCTGTTGGGGCTCTGTTCTTTTCCATCCAGATGGAAGTTAGTCCAGGCGCCTGAATTCTGCTGACTAGACAGGGTCTCTCAAAAAAAAACAAAGCTGTGTGTCTCTGTCCTACAATTCTATGGTGACTTTTCACTTCTCTGAAATAATGTTCTGTCAGAATAGGATAGATACTTCAGGTATTTTCATTTTCTGAGGTGAGGAGTATTTCCCTCAGAATGGAGGAAAATCCTAACTAAATGGCTTCGATTTTGACAATTCCAAGAGCTAGGAAACTGAAATTTCAGATAGGAGCCATCACTTCACATTTTTGGTCCCTCCCTTTTGAGTGATGGATGAAACTGCTAACAGTTTGTGCGATGGCTTTTAAAAAAAATAGATTTGTTTCACTGAAGAGGAATACTTCTCTCAAATCCAGTATCCACATCTATAAAAGGACACCCTTGAATACCCTGCCTCAGGGGTCTTGTATGTTCTGCTTGTATTCCTCCCAAATAACTTTGAAAAATATATGTGGTCTCTCATAAAATTTTGAGGTTTGTACCTTAAATTTTTTATGATTTAAAGGGCTGCAAAGAATGTAATTTCAGGTTCTCTGACATTTTAAGTAAAACTCCTTTAAAGGCACTTCTATAGTGTACCCATGACTGGGATGGGAGACCCAGCATTATCCAATGAAACAATTTTCTCTCAGCTACCAGAAGTGTTCCATCATGATTTTCTACTTTCCCTGCAGAATTTTATCCAGATGGCATAATTATGTGGGTTTGGAAGTCATGATTCATCACCCTACAACACTTCTTGGCAACGAAAATACACATACATGCTGAAATTGGAAAAAAGATTTCTTCTAGATCAATTATCTTCACAACTATTATTAGGGCACAATCCAACAAGACAATATATATAATTCTTTTTTTTCTTTTTTTAAGTAGGCTCCATGCCCAGCATGGAGCTCAGTGTGGGGCTTGAACACATGGCCCTGAGATTAAGACCTAAGCCAAGATCAAGAGGTAGATGCTTAATTGACTGAGCCACTCAGATGCTCTGACAATGCATATAATTCTTAAACATACACAGTAAAATTTTACTAGGAGGGCAAGTCCTTGGCTGAACAAAATTTGGAATCTTTTAGGTAGTGATCTGGAAATTTCTTAACCTTGAACCAATACACTATAGAAGCCACTCTCAAACTGTGGTCTAGAGACTCCTAAAGAAAGGATCTCAGAGGCCCTCTTAGGAGCCCTAATTGACACTTAGGAGCCCTAATGACACTATTTTTGTCATAATAATAAAAATAATAACACTAACAATAATGATAAGAAAGTCCTTTTCACTTTCATGTTCTCAGGAACATGTGATGCAATGTTTCAGAATGTTCCAGAGGCTGTATGTTGTGTGATGATGCTAATAGTAGTTCTATCAGGTAACTGAGTACGTGCTTATGTATTTTTATGCTCTAAAAGTTTTGTTTTAGTTTCTAATTCAGTACTTATCAACAGATAGAACTCACATAAACAAATCTCTTTGGTCCACAATAATTTCTAAGTCTGTAAAGGGATCTTGAGACCAAAGCATTTGAGAACTGGTGCCCTGTAGTGACTCCAGATAAGTCAGGGCAAGGTCCTTCTTCTTTTGCAAGGTGGAGAGATTTGGATTCCTGGCACTTTGTCAGGCATTAACTTTACAAGGAAGACGGATACATTCCAGATGAGGATCAAGACCTCATCCCTCAAAGCCACTGCCTGGCATCCATGCTGGGGACCATTATTTCACAGTCCAACCTGTGACACTTTGGTTTTCATGCTGAAGAATCACCTTTAGCCTTCCAAGTCATAAGCTTTCAAATAAGACGCCCATTACACCAGTCTCCACGAATGTGCAAAATCTGGCTTATATTTAGAAAAACTGGCTTTGGCTCAATCAGAAAATACAGAGAGTTGTTATGCAACCTATATTTTTTATATAGTCAAGCCAGACACAGTTATTTGACTTCAATGACTCTTGTCAAAACTCTTGGGAAACACTTGAGTACAAGATACAGATCACATTCCAGGCCCTCCAGGAGCCCAAAAAAAAAAAAAAACCAAAAAAAAACCCAAGAGGACGGATTCATTTTGTGAGATCCGCTGACCAGCTATAGATCCCTAAGTAAGACAACTTGGGGCCCACTGTTCTTCAGAGCTGCAAGTTTGTCAATGCTGAAAGTGAAACTGCTTGTCAGGAACATGATGTTAAGTGGGAAGTCGCTTTTCCTTTTTGTGTTTCTTTTCAAAGTGGGCACAAAGTCAGGAAGACAATCTCTAGCAAATTCTCCGGCAGGAGACATAAGCATTAGTAAGAATTCCCCAGAAGTAGCTAAACCACCTATTCCAGCAGTTCTGTCCAAGCGCTGAAGTGATTCATGTCCCCAGGCCAAACAGTTGGCAGCAGCCAGAAGGGGAAACTGGTTCAAACCAAAGTTAACTTTCTCCCCAAGTGGATGGGCCAACACTGAAGGCAAAATGTAATCGTCTTTGCTTAATGTATTCAGTTATATATACTGCCTTGGTTTAATGGCACCTCTGGGCTACAGACTCATGGAAGAGCCTGGGTTGGATATAGCAACTAGCGTGTGTTGGGAAAGACTGTTGCCTCTCACTTTCCTTTCCACTTCTCTGTCTGGGTGAACAATACCCAGACTGGAATAGACCTTGAAGTTTTATAGCCCCAGCCCTTGTGGCTTTCCAGGGGAAAAAAGCCATCCACCCCCTTAAGTCCCCACCCTACTACCCACTCTCTCCGGAGTGACCCTGGTAACTGGAGCCTCCTGTCTTTCTGAGCCATGTCCTCCTCCAGTGGGCCACCCCCTCTGTGTACTCGGTCACATCCCACCCAACTCCTGACGTTCATGGCCCTCTTGCTTGGTCTGCTTGTTTAAAAAAAAAAAAAAGACAGCCTCTGAAACAGGGTCTGAAAGCTACTTTTAAAGAACATTCAGGAACAGGATGTTCCCTCGAGGGAAGGACAATCAGAATTGCTAAGAAAGCAACTTCTAAGAGCACCAGTTGGGCCAATTCTTAAGTTCTGGATAAGCAGCCCTTTCTCTTTCCTTTTTTTTTTACCCCCTAGAGCAAAAGAGGCAAAGCAAGGGAAGGACATTTTGCATAAAGGAAGTTGCCTATTAACTTGGAACACACTCTCTGCCCTGAATTCGTTCATTCAACACATATTTACTGAGTACTTACTAGGTGTCAGACATTTTCTCAGGCACTTGGGGTATATCCATGAATAAAAGAGCTCATATTCTCACAGGGGGTAGTGGGTAAGAAGGAATAACCTTGATAAATAAGTAAGCTTCATGCTCTATCAGAAGGTGATTAATGCCATGGAAAAACAGAAAAGGATCAGAGGGCCAGGGATGGGTTGGGAAGTGGGCTGTGATTTTAAATATTCAGGACAGAGGTGGCTCAGGATAATGTCCTCAGAGGAGTGACTGAGTGAACGGGCTAATGATGGGGGGAGGTGAACTTGGGGCAAAGGAAATGGCCTTTGCTTTGTTCTTTAAGCAGGATGGGAATCCCAGAGCGTTGAGCGGAAGACCAATCTAATCCAACTTGTGTTTTATCAGGATCCAGGATCATTGCAGGAGCCACATGGAGACTAAACCCTAAGCAAGCAGGTCCCATACCAGCTCCAAATTTTTTCCTGATCTGAAAATGGGTATTAAAAATGCCTTAACTGGGGCACCTGGGTGGCTTACTCTGTTAAGCATCCACCTTCGGCGTGGGTCATGATCCCAGAGTCCTGAAATGGAGCCCCTCATCGGGCTCTCTGCTCAGTGGGGAGCCTGCTTCTCCCTCTGCCTGCTGCTCCCCCTGCTTGTGCTCTCTCTGACAAAAATAAATAAATACAATCTTTTAAAAAAATAAGACAAGGGGTGCCTGGGTGGCTCAGTGGGATAAGCCTCTGCCTTCGGCTCAGGTCATAATCTCAGGGTCCAGGGATCGAGCCCTGCATCGGGCTCTCTGCTTAGTGCTTCCCCCCCCACCCCCCGCCTCTCTGCCTACTTGTGATCTTGGTCTGTCAAATAAACAAATAAAATCTTTAAAAAATAATAATAAAACAAAATTTTGTTTTTGGAATAATTTTCAATTTACAAGAAACTGCAGAACTAGTAGCGTTCTTGTACATCCTTCATCAGCTTCCCTTAATGATAAGATCTTACATAATCATACAGCTCTTACATAATCATACATAATCATACAGTGAACAAAACCAAAAGTCAGTACAATACTATTAACTCAAATACAGACCATATTCAGATTTTACCAATTTTTGTTCCCCCCCTTTTCTTTCTTTGGAGTATGTGGGGGGGGTACAGCTCTGTGAAACTTTATTTCAGGTAAGATTTGTACTACTTCAGCACCAAAAAAAAAAAAATCTCCCTCATATTTTAGGAACATCCTACCTAAGCTAAACCCTGATTAGTCATCTTCACTTTGTCATTTCTGAGAATGTGATATAAATTGAATCACACAGCATGCAATCTTTGAGATTGGCTTTGTTGACTCAGAACAGTGCCCTTTAGACAAAATATTGCTTTGCTTGTGTCTCTTAAAGACAGCTCTTATGTCACAGAGGGACAAAAAACCCAACTGGTATCAAGAGAAAAAAAAGCATACAGACTTCCTGTTCATAAATGTGCTTGCTCAAAGCATGTTTCAACAATCGGGACTCTTTAAACCATGGTCCTACTTAGCACTCTCTTGGTAAAAGTGATCTCAGAAAAGTTGACTTCTTGGTTAATTTCAACATAGTTAATTTCAAGATGGGATGGCCTCTCCCTGCAAACACTCCCAGGTTTGCAGCAGCAGGTGAAGCATAAACCCCACCCCGGGCATATCTGGTCAGAATGGCACCTAGTTCCTCAACTGTGAACTTCTGAGGTGGGCTCAGGTCTCACTACCGCATCCTCAAAATTAAACACAGATGTAAGTAAGAATAATGTAAATTCTTTAACAGTGTTACAAAATTCAGGTGCCTGGGAATAGTCCACAGATCCCTGAATTGCTCTAACTTGATGTGTCAGAAGTTTGCATGGTTGGCCCTTTCTCCACGGACCTCCTTAAGCCCTCTGTCTACAAAATGGGTGTGAAAAAACTGCTCTATTAATTTCATAGAACTGGTTAGAAATATAAATGAGAAGGAGTTTAAATGCAAAAGCAATTAAGCAAATACAAGTTACTTCACTCTCATTATGTTCCTTTGTCCCAGTCAAGGGACCTCTGACTCAGGTTCTGTTTATAATTCATTTGTTCATTAGTTCATTCATTCATTCCCACAGTTTTGATGTGCCAGGCACTGTGCTGGGTGACAGGGCTGAGTTAATGAATAACTAATATGTAATAATCACACGGATCAATAATTTAGGGTGGGGAGACAGTAGATGGTAGTGCTTCTACATGGGGAGGAGGTACAAACTTGATGGAAGAGGCAAGGTAGAAACACAGACAAGGACGGGGTGTCCAGAAAGGTTTTCAGAAAAGAAATAAATATGGATACAAAGATGTCCACATAAGTAACAACAACCACCAAAATAAAACCACCTATATGCTCATCAATAAGGGGGTGGTTAAATAAATTATGGTCCATTCATGCAATGAGGCAATTATCATACACAGTGAGAGGTCCGTGAGTACCTACATAGAAAGAGCTACATGTCTTGGTCATCCATGTGTATATGTACATATGTGAGTACATTTAAAGGAGAAGGGCCTAGAAGGAAGTGAACCAGTGGCTCACACTGTGTGTTGTCACACACACTGTCTGTGACAACTATGTGGGGAGTGAACACGTAGAGATTGCCCATTTTGCTTTGGTTTGAATGTTTTACAATGAAAATGTGTTCATGTATTACTTGAGTAATAAAAAGGCTGAAATAAGGGCGCCTGGGTGGCTCAGTTGGTTAAGGGACTGACTTTTGGTTTTGG
Organism: Mustela erminea; assembly: GCF_009829155.1. Lineage (NCBI taxonomy): Eukaryota > Metazoa > Chordata > Mammalia > Carnivora > Mustelidae > Mustela > Mustela erminea. Next base: position 105,024,214 of record NC_045620.1, read on the forward strand.
CTCAGGTCGTGATCCCAGGGTTGTGAGATGGAGCCCCACGTCAGGCTCTGCACTCAGCGTGGAGTCTGCCTGAGAGTCTCTTTCTCCCTCTCCCTCTGCCCCTCCCCTCAGTCACACTTGTTCACACACTTGCTCTCTCTCTCAAATAATCTTTTTTTTAAAAAAAAGATTTTATTTATTTATTGGACAGACAGAGATCACAAGTAGGCAGAGAGGCAAGCAGAGAGAGAGGAGGAAGCAGGCTCCCTGCTGAGCAGACAGCCTGATGCGGGGCTCAATCCCAGGACCCTGGGATCATGACCTTAGCTGAAGGCAGAGGCTTCAACCCACTGAGCCACCCAGGCACCCCAGTAAATAAATAAAATCTTTAAAAAATAAAATTAAAAAGGCTGAAATTAGTCTGCATGTGTATTATTCTAATTTGAAGGAAAATCATATATATATATATATACACACACCCCCAAATAAATACAGTTACAGGAAAAGTTTAAACAGAAACAAATCTGTGTTTTGTTGTAACTGTACATGTATAGTAAGATATAAAACTACATTTTCTGAGTTTTCTACATTTTAGATATAAAACCATTTAATAATTATGGGAAATAAAATTTTTTTAAAAACTGTTGTTTTGAGGGCATGTGCTTTGGTGAGTGCTGTGAAGTGTGTAAACCTGGTGATTCACAGACCTGTACCCCTGGGGATAAAAATATATGTTTATAAAAAATAAAAAATTAAAACAAAACAAAACAAAACAAAAAAACAAAAAAAAAAACCTGTTGTTTTGTTTTTTAAGAGAGTGGGGCAGAGGGAAAGGGAGACAGAATCTTAAGCAGGTTCCACACCCGGCCTCATGACCTGGATCCTCCCAAATCATTTTATTTTGAAATAATTATGGATTCACAGAAAGACGTAAAGAAACACACAAGGCAGTTCAGTGTATCCTTCACCCTACCTTTCCAATGTTAACGTCTTACATAACCACAGCACACTGTCAAAACCAGGAAATTGACATTGGTCCCCTCCACAAAGCTTACTCAGATTTCATCAATTATACACAGACTCGTGTGTGTGTGTGGATATGCGCACCCGTGCACACACACGTGCATGCCCATGCATGTACCTCTATGTAAGTTAACCACATGTGTAGCTTTGTGTAAATATCATCACAATAAAGGTTGTTTTAAAAAACACACGGTTGGGGGGCGCCTGGGTGCCGCAGTCAGTTAAGTGTCCAACTCTTGATTTCAGCTCAGGTCATAATCTCAGGTTCTCAGATCAAGCCCCCCATCCAGCTACACTCCGTGTGGAATCTCCTTGAGATTTTCTCTTTCCCTCTTCCTCTGCACCCCCATCTTACACGTGCTTGCACATGCTCTCTCTCTAATACATAAACACATAATTTAACAACAACAAAAAACACACTATTAGGATATACACTGCTCTATTTCTATTTTATTTCTATCTTCTCTATCAAAGAAAAAAACCTCAAATTTAAAAAAGTAAAATAAAAATTGTAATGAACTTGCAACCCAAAATAGGTTGTAGTTGTGAGAGTATATCACCATTTAGAAATACATCAGTTCTCCAAGCTGAGACAAATTATACATAGTCTTGGGTATTAAAAGAATTTGCAAATCTTATCAAAGAAACACACTTTTACCTTCCTTTTTTTTTTTTTTTTTTTTACTTTTTAACACTTTTACCTTCTAAGAAAACATGCAATAGAGGAAAAGCTCCAGACGAACAGAGATTGACAAATTGTCCCTATTTTATTTTCTTTGCTTTAAAAAAGATTTTATTGGGGTGCCTCGGTGGCTCAGTGGGTTAAGCCTTGCCTTCGGCTCAGGTTATGGTCTCAGGGTCCTTAGTTCGAGACTCTCGTGAGGCTCTCTGCTCAGCGGGGAGCCTGCTTTCCCCCCCTCTCTCTGCCTGCCTCTCCCTACTTGTGATCTCTCTCTCTGTGTCAAATAAATAAATAAAATCTTTTTTAAAAAATAAGATTTTATTTATTTATTGAGAGATAGAGTGAATGAGAGAAAGAATGAGCAAGAGGAGGGAGAGGGAGAAGCAGACTCCTTGCTGATGAGGGAGCTCAATGTGGGGCTTGATCCCAGGATGACCTGAGCTGAAGGCAGATGCTTAACTAAGGCACACAGGCACCTTGTCCCTATTTTCATAAAGAAAAAAGACACTGATCCTGGTAGTACAGAATCACTGAGAGACAAATCCACCACAAAATTTAAGTGCCCCTATCAAGGGGCACCTGGGTGGCTCAGCTGGTTAAGCATCTACCCTCGGCTCAAGTCACGATCCCTGGGTCCTGGGATGGAGCCCCGCGTTGGGCTCCCTGTTCAGTGGGGAGCTTGCTTCTCCATCTCCTCCCTACTCATGCTCTCTGTTGTTATCTCTGTCTCTCTCAAATAAATAAATAGATAGATAAAATCTTTTTTTTTTTAAAGATTTTATTTATTTGATGGAGAGAGAGAGAGAGAGAGAGATCACAAGTAGGCAGACAGGCAGGTAGAGAGAGAGGGGGAAGCAGAGTTCCTGCTGAGCAGAGAGCCCAATGTGGGGCTCGATCCCAGGACCCTGAGATCATGACCTGAGCTGAAGACAGAGGCTTAACCCACTGAGCCACCCAGGCGCCCCCTAAATAGATAAAATCTTAAAAAAAAAAAAAAGAGTGCTATCAAACTAGTGCATGTAAAAATGTGGGAAATTGTCACCTCTGAGCCACCCAGGCACCCCCTAAATAGATAAAATCTTTAAAAAAAAAAAAAAAAGAGTGCTATCAAACTAGTGCATGTAAAAATGTGGGAAATTGTCACCTCTAGTTATTTAGCTCACCCAGAAGTTAGGTCTGATTTTTTAATTGAATTCAAGCTATTTCCAGACTTTCTGTGATAGTTACCAGCCCAATGTAGTGATAACATCTCAGAAGATAAGAAAGAGAAATAAATGGAAGGAAAATGAAAGCAGGCAGATTTACAAGTGGTTGAACAGTAGCCAAGAAAGTTGATTTAATGAGCTGATGTCAACTCAGTCTGCCTTTATCAGCAGGTCACGGGACTCTGCCCTCGGTTAGGATGGAATCTAGATTTTCATCAACAACTTGGATGAGACACAAAAGGCAGCTGGCACAGAGCAGGAGGCTGATTTGTTAATTGAAGGAGAGGATGGAGGTTCCAACTGCCCTCCGTTGGCTGGGACAATGGTTTACATTTTTATAAGGAAAAATGGTAGGCTGAACTTCCAAAAATAATTAAAGATACAAGAAACAGGAGAGTTTGACTTTGCAGTAATTAAAGAGAAAAAAAGACCTGAGGATTTCAGTTAGCCTCAAAGTCAACATTAATCAAACATGTTAATCTTCATCAAAAAAAGTACTGCAAACTATACTACCAGGAATGTTGTGTCCCAAACATGATACTGGAGTGTCCACTGAAATTTATGCATGTCTTTTCAAAATAACACCAATGTTACTAAACTCTTTCAGAAAATAGAGGGGGTAGGGATATGTACTAACTAGTTTTATGAGGACAAAATACCCTGATACCAAAAGCTGACATTCCAAAAACAAAATTAGAGACCACTCCCCTCATGAGCACTGTTGTACAATAAAGAATTTAGCTTGTGTCCCTTATAACTGCCTGGTGACAGGAGTAGCTTTGTTACACTAAGAAGTGTAGAATAGCCCCTGGAAAACCTCAGGAGGAAGACAGATCACCAGAACCACCAGCCATGTGATAAGAGGGTTGAGGGGTCTGGAGACTGTTCAATCACATGGCCAATGATTTCTTTTCTTTTTTTTTTCTTTTCTTTTCCTTCTGTCTCTCTCTCTTTTTTTTTTTTTTTTAAGATTTTCCATTTATTTATTTGAGAGACAGAGAGAATGAGAGAGAGAGCACGAGAGGGGACAGGTCAGAGGGAGAAATAGGTTCCCCGCTGAGCAGAGAGCCCGATGTACGACTCACTCCCAGGACTCCAGGATCATGACTAGAGCTGAAGGCAGCTGCCCAACCAGCTGAGCCACCCAGGCGCTCACGGCCAATGATCTCATCAGTTATGCCCATGCTCGGAGATTTCAGTAAAAGAATCTGCACCCCAAAGCTCAGCAGAGTGTCCTTTTCCTGGATGTGCCAGGAGGGTGACACCCTCTGATTCAAAGAGGAGAGGGCATGGAAGCACTCTGCATGCAAGACCCTCCCAGACATCACCCTAGGCATACTCCTTATAGTAAAACTGTTATAGGTAAGCACAGCATTTTCCTGAGTTCTGTGAGTTGGTCTAGCAAATTATCAAACCAGAGGGGGTCATGGGAATCTCCAAATTTATAGCCAGTCAGTAGGAAGTGCAGGTGGTCTGGGGATCCTACCCCCGACCCTGACACTTGTAGTTGGCACCTGAAGTGAGCCTTGTGGCAGACTTTGGGAAGTCAGTATCAGAACTGAATTGCAGTACACCCAGTTGGTGTTACCCTAGTATGGCAGTGAAACAGAGTAAATGTAAATGGGAAAGTCTTTAACTAAATATTAGTAAACTGAATCCACCACAATACATCATGACCAAGTAGAGTTTGTCCCAGGAATGCACACTGGTTTAACATTTGAAAATAAAATCAGTGTAATTTGCTGCAGTAGGAGAATAATGGAGAAAAACCATGTAATCATATGATAAAAAAATAAAATTTTTTGCAAGCTGAGAATAGAAGAAAACTTCTTCAACCTGATGAATGGCACTGACCAAAATCCAATTTCTGTCATAGTTGGTGATTGGGACAGAGATATTAACTCTTCCCACTTTTATTCAGCACTGTGCTAGAGTCTTGGTTAGTAAAATAAGGAAGGGGACAGGGATAAAAGGGCAAGATTAGACAACTATTTGCAGGTAACACTGTTTACAAAAAAATCTAAGGAATCTACAAAACAACAACAACAATAAAATACTCTTAGAAACTAACACATTAACTTAACAAGCAAGGTTGTAGGATGTAAGATCAACATACAAAAATTAACTTATTTCCTACATACTTATAGTAAGCAATTGGGAAATGAATTCAAATGTGCTACTTACCAGCATCAACAACATAAAATATTTATAAATAACTTTAACAAGTGACATACAAGACCTCTGCATTAAGGACTATAAAAAATTGCTGAGAGAAATTAAAGAAGACCTAAATAAATGGACAGAGTGTGTTCTTGGATTGGAAGTCTCAATAATATTAAGATGCGATCCCCCCTAAACTGATCTATAAATTCAATACAACTGCAAACAAAATCACAACAGACTCTTGCAAAAGCTGTCAAGCTGATTTTAAGATTTTTATAAGACCCGAAGTGATACTTCCATGATAACAATATATGACTGGCTCACAAGCACAATTAAAAATGCTAAAATCTTGTTTTTATTTTTTTAAGACTTCATTCATTTATTTGAGAGACAGAGCACAAGCAGTGGGGAGGGGCAAAGGGAGAGGGAGAAACACTTTCCACTGAGCAGGGAGCCCAACACCGGGCTCGATGCCAGGACTCTGGGATCATGACCTGAACCGAAGTCAGACGCTGAACCGACTGAGCCACCCAGGCGCCCCACTCAAATCTTTCAAATCATTTCTAAATCTAATTTAAAATTTGAGAGTAGGGAAATGAAATGCAAATTTAAAATTTACTGTTGCATATTCACTAGAATGTCTAAAATGGAAAAAAAACTCTCATCATATCAAATGTTGGCAAGGACACAGATAGAACAACTGGAACACTCATCCACTGGGGCTAGGAATATAACTTGGCACAACTTAGAACATAGTTTGGTGGTTTTCTTAAAAGTTGAGCATATGCCCAGTATATGATCCAAAAGTTCTTCTCCCAGGTATTATCCAAGACAAAATAAAAACCTGTGTCTCCCCAAAGCCTTGCACACAAATATCTGTAGCTCCTTTATTTATCCATAAACATCTCAAATGTTTACCACACAAACAAAATGGCACACATCCATACCATAGAGCACTATTGGCAATAACAACATACTACTCACACGTCAACATGAGGAGTCCCAAAAACATCACACTGAGGGAAAGAAGCCAGACCCAAAAGAATATATATACTTTACGATTCCACTTATTCAATGTTCAAGACCTAGCAAACTGATCTTTGGTGACAGATATCCGAACACCAATGCCTATGAGAGGTGGAGGCTGATGGGAAGGGAGCATGAGGGCACATTCTGAGGTGATGGCAATGTTCTGGGTCTTGACTGAAGTGCTGGTTCCATGCGTGTCTACATTTTCAAAACTCACTGAGCTCTGCATTTAAGTTCCACACACCTAACTGTATATCAATTTTACCTCAATGAAAACAAGTCTTTATGGGACTTCAGAGCCACCATCCTAGAAAGGGTGGGGGTATAGTTTTCAAATGGACTTTGTTTGGGTTTTACAAATTACTTACTTATTTTTATTTAAACATTTTTTTAAATTTAAATTTTAGGTAGTTAACATAGAGTGCAATATTGGTTTCTGTAGTAGAATTCGGTGATTTTATCCCTTACACAGAACGCCTGGTGCTCATCATCACAAGTGCCCTCCTTAATGCCCACCACCCATCTAGCCCATTCCCCCCCTCATCTCCCTCCAACTCCTCAATTTGATCTCTATCGTTAAGAGTCTCTTATGGCTTGTTTCCCTCTCCTTTTTTTTCTCCTCCTCCTTCCCATGATGTTCACCTGTTTTCTTTCTTAAATTCCACGAGTGAGGTCATATGGTATTTATCATCCTCTGAATTATTTCACTTAGCATAATACATTCTAGCTCCATCCATGTCGTTGTAAATGGCAAGATTTCATTCTTTTTTTTAAAGATTTTATTTATTTATATGTGAGAGAGAGAGAGAGAGAGAGAGAGCCCAAGCAGGGGGAGGGGCAGAGGGAGAAGCAGACTCCTCACGGAGCTGAGAGCCCAACAAGGGGCTCGATCCTAGGACCCTGAGATCATGACCTGAGTAAGAGGCAGATGCTTAACTGACTGAGCCACCCAGGTCTCCCAGGATTTGTTCTTTTTGATGGCTGAGTAATATTCCTGTGTGTGAGTGTGTGTACACACATTTTATTTATCCATTCATCAGTTGATGGACATATGGGCTCTCTCCACAGTTGATAATGTGGGAAAAGATATTCGCAAATGACATATCTGATAAAGGGTTAGTATCCAAAATCTACAAAGAACTTATCAACCTTAACACCCAAAAGACAAATATCCCAGTTAAGAAAGGGACAGAAACATGAATAGACACTTTTCCAAAAAAGACATCCAAATGGCCAACAGACACATGAAACATGCTCAGCATCACTTGGTATCAAGGAAATACAAATCAAAACCATGATGAGACACCATCTCACATTAGTCAGGATGGCTAAAGTCAACAACACAAGAAGCAATAGATGTTAGTAAGGATGAAGAGAAAGGGGAACCCCTTCCACTGTTGGTAGGAATGCAAGCACTGGTACAGCCACTCTGAAGAACACTACGGAGGTTCCTCAAATTGACTTTGAACTAAGAAGGAGCCTGATTATCAACTCCTTGGGAGAAATTCGAAGACAATTCAGATGGAGGCAGAGAAAACCATAATATTCCTTATGCAGTGAGGAGTGAGGAAAGTGATCCAGAGTTAAAACCAAGGGGCTGGCATTCACTTGCTGGTCTGCTGTCACCATGAATATTCAGTGAGTGCTACTGTGAGTCAGGCACTGCCTTGGGACAGACAAAGTCCTTGTTCGGGCTGAGCATATAATTTCTGAGAAGACAGACAAGAAGCTAAACAAATAAGTGGGTGATGATAGACTGTGATGAGTGCAACGATGGAGTCCACAGGAACACATGACTGGGAGTCAACAAAGAGGTGGGGAGGACCTAAAATAGCTGAATGATCAGGGAAGGCTTCCTGGAAGAATTGCTACTGGAGTTGTGTCATGGGACAAAGGGCAAGTGGAAGAACACTGCAGGTAGACAGAAGAGAGAATGCAAAGGTCCTGAGGCAGGAAGGAGGGCCATGTGTGTGAGGAAATGACAGATAATCAGGATGACTGGTGCTTAATAAGCAGGGATGAGAAGGTGGGTTGGGTGGGGTTGGGTTGGAGAGTTGGGTGGTGGCCAGAGCACACAGGGCTGATGGCAAGGGCAGGAATAACTCAGAGTGACAGTCTAAGACAACAGGGAGCCATGGAGGATGGATTAGAGTGAGGCCAAGTCTGGAAGCAGAGACCCCTCAGGGAGCACCTGCACTGGTGTTGGCGAGAGCCGGCAGTGATGTGGATGGGGTGCTGCAGCATGGAGGGAGAAAAAACAGACTCGGGACATACAGTAGAAGCAGAATGGATAGAACTTGCTGATGCATACAACATGAAAAATGAGAAAGAGGAAGGACGGGCCGCTGGCGGTGTCATTTACTAAGATGGGGAATTCTGGGGCAAACCATCTGTGGAGGAGGTGGATCAAGAGTTTCATTTTAAGATGCATATGTACCAGCAAGGGAAACTGCCAGGGAGGGGGTTGAGTACATGAGACTGAAGGTCAGGAGACACAGAGCTCAAGGCCATTATCACACAGCCAGTATAGAAGCCGGGGTCAGAGAGGAACTCCCCCGCGGGGAGCATATCTCAGAGTGAAAAACTGTGGGTTCAGGAATGAGGCTGTGGAGGTTAGGGGAGGAGCCCTGGAGAGGGAAGGAAGCCAGGAAGACTGTTTCCAGAAGTTTGCCCCTGTGTTCCTAGTACCAAGAACAGCCTGCAGGGCTCCTGCTGCCAGGGCTCAGGGGTCTTGGCCACTCTGCTCACTTAAGCACGGACACCCTTCATGGTATTCACCCAGTTCCCACCCCAGCTCGTGAACTCTCTCTCCTGAGATTCCCTCCTCCCTCTCCCCATCCCCAGCCCCTAACCTCAGCGGCCACCCCTGTGCTATCTTTGTCTTCTACCGCGCCAGCCTTATACTGCGCCAGCCACGGGCACCAAACTTGATCCGTTCCACTGTTCAAGAGCAAACATTAAAGAAATCACATGACTTGGACTTACCAGGAACAGTCAGAACAGAGGGGGACTTTTCCGGCTGTTCGTGAACACGGCTGCTGTTCTGAACCCAGAAAATGTGGATGGGCTCAGGAGGGCCCACGGCCTGACAGGTAAGGTTGAAGGCCGTGTTCCTTGTGACATTCATGCTCTCAGGCTGTCTAGTAAAGTGAGGAAGTCCTGTGGAGAAAGAGTTCAGTGAAAGAACGTTTTAGATCCACAAGCAAATGCCGAGTCCCAAGGGGGAGGGACTGTTCTGGAACTTGGCAATAGATTTCTTCATATACCTGGAATGGCCAGTTTTCTTTTTTTAAGATTTTATTTATTTATTTGACAGAGAGAGAGAGAGAGATCATAAGTAGGCAGAGAAAGAGTGAGAAGCAGGCTCCCCGCTGAGCAGAGAGCCGAATGCGGGACTTGATCCTAGGACCCTGGGATCATGACCTGAGCCAAAGGCAGAGGCTTAACCCACTGAGCCACCCAGATGCCCCTGGCCAGTTTTCATCTTCTGAAAGTTGGCTCGGGAAGAATAGAAGCTAAGGCCTCCCCAACTAGCTGCAGCCAGCTTTCTAGGATACTTTCCCATACGGGTTGTGAAGGTGATTCAGAACTGGTTTTACCAGAGGGAGGCCTGCCCATGTTGAAACCAGGTGTTGCTCAGACTCCTGGCACAGGCTGGCACGTGTTCAGTATTCCTTCCCAAAATACACACACAGTAAAAACAAAGCCACGTAACAGGTCCGCCTGTTTTTGAGGACGATCTACTCTGTGTGACACTTTAAGAGGAGAGATAATGAATTTGAAAATCTGTCCACTGGTGCAGGGCTGGACGCTTCTCAAAGTACATTCTCACCAGAACAATATAGACACAGTCACATATTATAATCCCAAAGTCTTCGACTATAACTTAGAGAGACGGCAAGGAATGGAACTTTAGAAATACCTCAGAGAAAGTCAGTTCGTACTCATTTGGGGCATATGCCAAAAATTTAACAGGTCAAGCTAACTATTACTGGGGATTTAAACTGTGTTATTTTGGGATTGGGAACTGACATTCCGGGTCCCAGAAGGAATGATATGGGAATGGCAAAATGGGGTCCTTTTTGCCTGTTTCGAAGTTTTGCAGAACTCCATTTGGAACTAACGTGTTCCTGCCCTGGGCATTTTGCTGGGATTCTGACAAGTTAAATGTCCTCTCAACATTTTTCCAAGATTAACAGCAAACACAGGAACACTACCAACCCGTCTCCACCCGTGGGCTGATGTTGACATAATCCTGAGGAGGCTTAGCTGTCCAGCCTGGGATGGGCCTAGAACAAAGCTCTAAAGGAGACTCCTCTGAGGTGTCCCTCCCCCAGGCCTCCTGCAGCATTAGTGGATATGAGGTTTAGGTTTGCAAAAGAATGGGGAGCAGAGCAGCCTTTCAGTGGGAGATGGTTCTAGCTGAACTTCCCTGAATAGCCAATCACCTGCTCTAAAGCCTGTGGGAGATAAGGGTCAGGAGAAAGCAGAAAAGAAAGCTGTTTGGGTGCTTCTGCTGACAGAGTTTCTCAGAAAGCTGGGATGCAGGGCCCTGGAGGCAGCCTGTGGGCTGGTAAGGAATGAGCAGCTGTGGTGATACTAGAGGTGCCTCCTCCTTGAAGCCTTCCTTGATAGGCCCTGCCACTGCAGAAAGCAAGCATGCGTACCCAGAGACCCGGGGCCTTGGGACCTGGGCTCCCCTAGGCATCAGCTCACACTACCTACTGCAGTTCAAGTTCCTTGACGGCAGAGACCACCCTCTCCCAGTCCATATCTCACTTCGTGCTTCCACTGAGCCCGTCTCATGTCACATCATGGAACGGCACTGAACCATGTATCCAATAAATCCGAGGGCCCCAAATGAGTCCTGGATCCAGCTGCTGACCCAGTTCAGGAAAACCACTCACCCTCCAAGACAAATCACCCTTAGACGAGGTGAGCGGTCTCAGACACCAGCCTTGAGACCTGGTGATTGGAATGCATTTCACTTTGAAAAACAGTCTCCAGGTTTCTACATCGTAAATAATCTGAGGACAGGAAGGTCCATAATCTGTTTTTATCTCAGCCCTATTGCCGAGGATAGAGCTAAAACTCTGGGAATCGAATTCATGTCATTCATCCATTATTACCTAAAGTCTCAAAAGAGGATCCCCTTGTAAAATTTCAGCACTTACGCATTTGTAGAGTTTGCATTCAGAGTTCTAAATGGGTGTGCCTAACTCTAGAGTTTTACATGCAAAGCAATTAATATAGGCCACCCTGTGGCTTCTGGACTTACCTTGCACCTCGATGTAGATGGGGTCAGACACAATCTCTTCATTGTTTATTTTCATCTTACAAATATATGACCCGTTGTCTGAACGCTGCACACTGGTTATGCTACCAAGAAAACAAAGATATTTACAGTGACTACCCTTTGGGTTCCTGTTATAGGAATAGAACATTCTTCAACTTCCTTGTCATATGCTATATTAACCTTATACGTCAACATGGCTAAGTCATGGTACTTAGATATTTGGTCAAACATTACTCTAGATGTACTTTTCGGGTGTGATTAACATTTCTATCAGCAGGCTCTGAGTGAAGATTACCCTTCATAACATGGGTAGGTCTCACTGGTCAACTGAGGGCCTAATGAGCAAAGATCTAGGTCCTCCAAGGAAAAGGGAATTCTGCCTCCAAACTGCCTTCGGATCCAAGACTGTAATACCAACTCTTCCCTGGATCTCTAGCTGATGCCCTGCACATTTCAGATTTGCTAGCACCCACAATCACATTAGTCAGTTCCTTAAAATAACTTTCTCTCATTCCCTCTTTGGTTCTGTTTCTCTGAAGAACCACAACTAATGCGTGTTCTGTCACTTGTCCTGCCTTCAATGGTACGCTATATACCAGGGTTCTCTATACTGGGCAGTATTGCCCCCATCAAGGCATTCTGCAAAATTGTAGGGTGGGCACAGAAACTAGGGGGCACCATGGCTTTTAGGGGCCAAGGCAACTTTCAGGGGTCAGGGGCAAACTGTTCCATATCCTAGATGACTTTCTGAGTTTAGAACCCAGTTCCATTTACATACACACAAAGAATTTTGTCTGATTTTAACAGCCACCTAATTTCCCAGGGCTGCAATTACCTGAACATGGGGGCCACCATCCATTTGTGGTGTCTGGAACTTGGCCGTGACTCAGATCAGTGACAACACCTCTCCATCTGCAGCTGCCCCGTGTGTGCAGGAGTGCCAGGATGCCAGTCCTGGTGTACTCTATCCTCTCTCCTGGAGTGGCCATGCCTGGTATTTGTATGTTTGCATTCATATTTATTTTTTAATTTTTAAAAAATATTTTTTAAAAGATTTTATTTATTTATTAGAGAGATGGAGAGAGGGCACAAGTAGGCAGAGCAGCAGGTAGAGGGAGAGGAGAAGCAGGTTCTCCACTGAGCAGAGAGCCCAATGCGGGGCTCAATCCCACAACCCTGAGATCATAACCTGAGCCGAAGGCAGCCGCTTAACTGACTGAGCCACCCAGGTGCCCCGATTGCGTTCATATTATTTGATTACAGATCACCTTTATTTTGTTTCCTTATACTACAGTTTGAACATGACATGTTGTAAAGTATCTGCTATAAACAGGTGGCCTTGGCTCTACGCACTTGAGAATCCTGCTTTCCACCCTTCTAGCATGTTACAAGCAGGAAGTTACACCACAGCAGTCCTTAGCTAGAGGTGGGAAGGAGTGAGGGAATGAGGAACTCTTTGAAATGCTCGTAGACACCCTCCAAGGAACGACACCTTCCCTGGCCCAAAGACGCTGATTTCTTCTGTTGGGCTCACCAGACAGAGGAGAGGTCATGGCGAGAGAAGAAAAGTGAAAGAAGAAAACCATGGAGGGGTCCATCTTCCTTTCCAGCAGCTTGCTCCCTGATACAACTTATTTATCCCAAAGCAAAATAAAGTCCTTGTTGAGGACGAAGACGTAACGCTTAAAAGAGAGCAGGAAGCTGGCAAGGAGTGAGGAGACACCATCTTGGCCCATGGGTCCCATAGGCAACAGGCGGCAGTTGCCAGGATAAACACAGCACAGGGAGTCAGGAGCCAAGCTGCCACAGCGAGGCGCCTAGGCCTGTAGGTTGAACACACGTTTTTAGAATAAACAAGGAACATTAAAAAAAAAAAAAAAATTTATTTATTTATTTGACAGAGAGTGAAAGAGAGCACAGCTGGGGGAGCAGCAGGCAGAGGGAGGAACAGGTCCCCCACTGAGTGGAGAGCCTGATGTGGGGCTCAACCTGAGCAGAAGGCAGATGCTTCACTGACTGAGCCACCCAGGTGCCCCAGGAATTTTAAATTACAACTTCTCCCCAATAATGCCATTTTGCAGATCCCTTTTTGCTTCTGATCAGCAGAGTAACTAAAATATATGTCAAGAGTAGTGTCAATCAGGGGCACCTGGGTGGCTCGGTTGGTGAAGCATCTGCCTTCAGCTCAGGTCATGATCCCAGGGTCCCGGGATTGAGTCCCACATTGGGCTCTCTGCTCAGTGAAGAGTCTGCTTTTCCCCCTTCCTCTGCAGCTTCCCCTGCTTGTGCCCTCTTGCTCATGCTCTCTCTCCCTCTCTTTCTCTCAAATAAGTAAATAAAATCTTAAAACAACAACAACAATGGTGTCACTCAGAACCAGGGGAACCAGAGCTGCCTGGGTTAACAGTACCACCGTATTAGTTCCAAGACCGAATAACATGACTCTCACATGTTACCTGCATTTCCTGATGTGCCAACCTGAGCAGCACACCCACTGACTTAGAATACTATCTTCACCTTTCCCCTCATTCCCGTGTAGGAGTGGTATAATTTTGGAAATGCCCCTGATGAATGAATGTTGCACTTAGGAAAGACTCAAGGGCAAAGAAAGGCCAGGTCTCTCTCCATGCTTGACGGCAGGAACCAAGGTCACGATGTCTATAGGTCACCAGGAGAACATGGGAGGAGACCTCACAGCTCCAGATAAGGGTCTAGCCGACACTCTTCTGATAAACCTCCAGGAATGTCATGGTGACAGGAAGAGAAAAGAAGAGAAGCATGTGTCTAGGATGGGGCACTGTCCATCACGAGTATCACTTGGTAGCTTAATGGTGCCCCCTGCTCTTGGAAGCTCCTGAAGATCCTATGTGGCTGACCAGTCAAGTCTCCTCTGCGGTTCCAAAAAAATACCAAGGTCATGGCTACCGAAGAGGGGGGTCCTTTCCGCATATTTCACAAGTTTATTTATAAGAGGAATCCTTTTCTTGAGGCAAGACCCGGGGGCTGGACTGATGATGAGATCTGACAGGATGAGGACAACCGTGCCTTTGAGGACCTGGCTCTGGGCTGGGGTCTGGGACCCTGGTGTTGTAGCAGGTTTGCCACGTAACTGAGGAAGCCAGGGACCAGAGGGAGAGCGAAGGCCACAGAGGCATGCAGGGCAGAGCCCCAGGAAAGCAGCCCAAGGATGCAAAGTACATCTGTGCAGAGGCCCCAGAGAATTGAGAGAAAACATTAGGGGTAAGTTAATATTTTAACAGCCCAACCTGGGCTGCAGAAGTCAGACACAAAAGGCACAAAAAGTCTAGGAGTACCTTAAGCCAATCAGCAAAGAAGAAAAATCCAGGCCAGGAGTAGAAAAGGAGGGCAAAGAGAACATGATCAAAACTTGCGTCATTCATTATCAGGAAAAGGTGACCAGTCCTCTGGGGAGAAGGGCTATGTGCCTGCGTTAATTAGCAAGTCAGGAGCCATCTTACTTACAGTGCAGGAAAGACTTTCTAAGATAGCTCTAGTTTTTACCTCCTAGACAAGTAAGTAAAAGGCTGCTGAGCTGAAGGCAGGGAGGGGGGAGGCGGACACAGGAGCGGTTGTCCCGGAGCTCCTCCTTCTCCATAAAGGAAATAGCAGGCAGGCTCTAGAGGCTCCCTAGTGAAGGCTCTGAGCTCAGAATAGCAATCAAGGCGTTCCAACAACTGAGTAAGAGGAGTTCCAGAAAGAACACAGGAAGGGGAGCATAACTGAAGAAAATGCCCCAGGAACTGGATATCTGGGTCTTTCCTAATCAGGCCCCTAGGTGGGCAGCACAATGGGAGAGAAAAGACCCACTAAGGGGCTTCACCAGGGAATGTCACCGCTCCAAGATAAAGTGGAGATCCCAGAAGCTTCCAGAGAGAAGTAAAGCAGCACAACCCATTAATCAGAACAGCACCATACTTCTCAAGAACAAATCTGTGAGCGACAAGCAGGTAGATCAATGACTTCCAAACGACAACAGGAAATTATTTTCCTTTTGAATTCTGTATCCAGCCAAACTACCTCAAGGTGAAGGCATAAAAAACAATGACATTTTCAGACACGCAAAATCCACACTAGTAGAGGGTGGGCTCTGTGCCAAAGTTTGGGAGTCAAAGACAAGAAGTGGGGTTGGGGGCCAGGGTATGTGGAACCTGGAGCTCCTGGTGGAAACAGGAGCCACAAGGGCCTCCATGATGGTAGCATGACTGAGCTGTACCCCAGGGTTGGGGGGCAAGCTGGTCTGACTGGAGCAGGAGGAGGGACATTTCCAGGACAGGCAACTCCTAGGAAAAAAATCAAGCCTAGTAATTTCATCACTTTGCGAGAAGATGCTTTTAGAGTTTAGGGACAAAAGAGAGATTGAAACTTAGAAAATTAAGCAAACTAACCAACAAAGAAGCTCTTAAATTGAGGGAAATCAAAAAGCTATAAAGAAGTAAGATGTAATCAGAACCTACTATGTGACTCAGCTGAAAACAGTATTTACAGAGCCACAGAAAACACTGGCTCCTGGGTATTGATTTAACCAGAGCTGGAACATTTTAACAGATGAACTCTGGGGCCAGGCGCGTGCACACACACACACACACACACACACACACACACAACTCATATGGACTGAATATCTCTGAAAGATACCAAAGACGTGGATAACCACAGCTCCTCGCTGGGGAGCGGCTGGAGGCTGGAGTGGAAGAGAGGATTTTTGAACTGTTGGAATATTTTATTTACCATGTGTATGCATTGCTTCCAAGAAGGTATAAAAATCGTGTCAGATTTTGGTCAAATACAAACATCTGAATCAGGGAAAACCAAAGCCACCACACGGACTCAGCCACCGCGTCTAGACAGGAACCACCTGGACAGAGCCCCAGGGCCAGCTGCAAGGACACACAGAGCCTCCCTGTCCCGCACCGCAGACCTCTCAGAGCTAGACGGCCTTGCTCTGGAATGGCTCTTCAGGAGCAGCTAAGTGCTGCAGTGTTCTTAAAAGAAACACAGAGAAAGAGCAAATATTGCACGATTCCCCTTATATGAGGTACCTGGAGTAAGCTGCAGAGAAAGAAAATAGAAAAGAAAGGGCTGGGGGAAAAGAGGATGTGGATTAGGCTTTAACGGGCATGGAGTTTCCCTTTGAGAGGATGAGAAAGTTCTGGGCAGGGTTGGTGGTGAGGGCTGAGTAACAGAGTGAATGCACTTAGTGCTGCTGAACCGTAAGCTTAGAACGGGTTAAAACAGTACATTGTAGCTTATGTATATTTTACCACAAGAAAAAAATTAAAAATGGAAAAAAAATTTTAAAGAACCCCAACTTTTAGAAACCAATAAAGTCCTTCCAGCTTTAGCTCCTGACAACTAAGCTAGAATTTCATTCCCAGTGGGGAATCCTGAGGCTACATAGAAAACATATCAAATCCTTTCCCTTGGCCACAAATTACCCCAATAAACTAAATCTCCAGGCACTGGCTGCCTACAGGAACTGCGGCTTTTGGGTTTTTTTTTTTTTGTTTTTTTTTTGTTGTTGTTGTTGTTTTGTTTTTTTTAAAGATTTTTTTAATTTTTTCTTCAGAGAGAGAGGGAGAGAGAGCGAGCACAGGCAGACAGAATGGCAGGCAGAGGCTGAGGGAGAAGCAGGCTCCCTGCTGAGCAAGGAGCCCCATGTGGGACTCGATCCCAGGACGCTGGGATCATGACCTGAGCCGAAGGCAGCTGCTTAATCAACTGAGCCACCCAGGCGTCCCTTGTTTTTTTTTTTTTAATTTTTTTATTTTTTATAAACATATATTTTTATCCCCAGGGGTACAGGTCTGTGAATCATCAGGTTTACACACTTCACAGCACTCACCAAAGCACATACCTTCCCCAATGTCCATAATCCCACCCCCTTCTCCCAAACCCCCTCCCCCCAGCAACCCTCAGTTTGTTTGGTGAGATTAAGAGTCACTTTGTTTTTACTTGAGAGCTGGTCTCCCCAGTCTTCTGGTCTGATGGCTGGTGATGGCCTGGAACGCTTTACCTGACCATTGAGTGTTTCCGCCAAAGCCAGAGTGTACCCCCAACTTATACCCTCTTTGAGAGACTCCAGGGAAAGACCCTGGCTATGCAGCATCTTGGGATCTGCACAAATGGTTGAGCTACAGTTTCAAGTTGGTATCAAGTTGATATGCAAATGAGGTACTATATGGTCGGTCAGAGAGCCAAGGGGGTGGCCCAGCCCTGTGACTTAAAGTCCTGCAAAGGACCAAAGGAAGGAGTTCTGGAGAAAAGCAGCCTGAGCTGCACACCACTTAGGATGAGGTCAGGAACGTGGCGTATGCAGGGTGGGGGTGCAATTTTTAGGATTAATCCCCAAGCCATCAATGAGGAATACTGCAACCTGCTAGCAGACACCAAGCATTTCCTACACCTATAATAGACATTCAAGTGAAAGAGGAAAAAATGTAAATTGTTAGCACAGAATGGACCCAGCTCAAGAGGGCATCTAGACTTGAAATACCATATCAGTTATTTCTTTCCCTGTATGTGCCCGGGGTGTTGGCATTTTGAAAATAATCTTTAAGGTTTTCCCTTTACAATTTCATTTACATTCTTCTACATGTGTTTCCATTTTACCGCAGCAGGGCACAGTGCTGTATAGAACCACTGAAATATTCTGAAGACGTTTAATTATACAGGAAGACATTCGTAACGTTAGATGAGCGAAACGAGATACATAATCATCTGTGTCATGAAATGTCAATTTCATTTCAGGAATACTAAATTTATATGTGGTTGGAAAAGATTCCTCGGGGTTGTGGGCCAGTTTCTCTGTATGTGTACAGTATTTTCTAAGTATTTAACAAAGTACATTTATCATTATTAAAATAACTTGAGGGGCACCCGGGTGGCTCAGTGGGTTAAAGCCTCTGCCTTCAGCTCGGGTCATGATCCCAGGGTCCTGGGATCAAGCCCTACGTCGGGCTCCCTGCTCGGCAAGGAGCCTGCTTCCACCTCTCTCTCTGCCTGCCTCTCTGCCTACTTGTGATCTCTATCTGTTGAATAAATAAATTTTAAAAAATAAAATAAAATAACTTGAAAATATATACCTACAGGAACTAAGACCAAGCAGTTTCTAAAATCTTTCAGGAACATTCTCCTTCATGATGCTACATCTCCTCTAGTCCTGCCCAAGTAGGGGGGACTTGTACTTAATGCATGTGAACATCTGTCATTTCTACCCTCTCACCCTCAACTGAGGTATGATTGAAAGATGAATTGACTCCTGGGAGATGCCACGTCCTTTCCCCTGATTTCCCCTTCAAGGTCAAGTCTATAATCTGAAGGAAACACCACCTTAACATATTAACACTATCTTAGTACTTCTGCTCCTGACATCAGGTTCTCTCTTTCCCTCTATCCTGTTCACAGGTCCAGGCAGGACACAGACCAGCTCTACCCTCCTTACCTCAACGTCCAGATGTTCATTCAGGCAGTTGTTCTTCCAGTAAGGTGCCTGTAAACACCTTCATGAGCAAGGTTGGCTATTTTTATAACTGGTGAGCAGCTGCCTGTGTGGTGATTTGGGGGAAAAACAGATCTCTACTCCTCGTGTCTAAAATGACGTCACCAGTGATGTGTATATTTTCCTATGTAAATTACTTTATCAAGGTCTTTTCTTCCTTTGGAAGGGAGAGGGCGCCATGATGGCATTGGGCCACCACGGAAAAGTGGGGGGTGGGTGTGGAAGCAATGGAAGAAATAAGAGGGGAAAACTCCACTGCCTTAAGTGCGCACACACCTTAGTGTACACCTTCAACCAGAACGGGTCTTGTTTTAGCGTCAAAGACCAGACACTTGACTAACACTTGTTTTCAGAATGGAGCGTTTGGGAGTGTAAGTGTAGGGTCTGCCCAATGTAGAAGAGGAAATGTGGAACCGAGAAAGACTAAGAAAGTTAAATCACATCCACAATCTTGTCAGTCTCCAACAACCCCCAACGGCTTCCTAGTTAAAGGATACACGTTGGTACATAGTGCTGTGGGGGCCTCAATTTGGGGACCCCGTCATTTTCAAAATTCATGTGAATTCCAGCCTTTCTTATAACACCTTATACAATAATGGCTTCATGTCCTGACTCGAAATACTTTGTGTTTCTCTCCATAATTCCTCTGACCTCTGCCAATATACACACATCTGTATTTTGTCCATTCCCTTAAATACCTGTGGTCCATACAGGTATTATTAATGGCAACCCCAACAAAATTACAGGCTCATGAATTCTTTATTAAATTCCACACATGGAAAGCCTCACACTAATCTTTAACTCTTTACTGGGAACCAGAGTAGATTTGTTTTAGGGCCCATGAGATGTGAGAACAGAAGACACCGCAGGTGTGCAAATCAAGCCCCCTGCTTAAGGGTGACAGCTTACTCCCTAGTGACCCTGGACAAGTCACCCTGCTCATAGGGACTTCAGGGTCCTCATCTATAAGATATCAAATTCAGGGTCTCCAACATCCTTCTCTCCTGCCAAGCAATTACACAAATATTTATAATCTTGATTAATTCACGATAATGAATCACTATACAGTTCCTGGGTCACCTGAACATGACTTTAATATAGTTGAAAGATATTAGACTCGGTACTGTCCCCCAAGCTACTTAATTCAGCACAGCATCCACCATTTATAAGAATTCTGAGCACTATATCTGTTTTACGGCTTAGTTTGGAAGTGTGATAAGATTTTTTTTCCCCGCTTCAGAATGAGTTTATGAAAATGAAGCTGAATCCGTGCAAAAATATAACCTTTTTTCTTAAGTTCTAAAGATATGACCCAGGTCCCCTTCTGAACTCTGAAGACACAAATCCCAAGATACGCCACTATGTACTTTAAGTTTAAAAACTCTCCAGTTTAGGGTATTTACTCTAAAGATACAAATGTAGTGATCCGAAGGGACACGTGCACCCGAAAGTTTATAGCAGCAATGTCAACAATAGCCAAATTACGGAAAGAGCCTAGATGTCCATCAACAGATGAATGAATAAAGAAGATGTGGTATATTTATACACACACACACACACACACACACACACACACTGGAATACTATGCAGCCATCAAAAGAAATGAAATCTTGCCATTTGTGACGACATGGATGGAACTAGAGGGTATTATGCTTAGTGAAATAAGTCAATCGGAGAAAGACAACTGTCATATGATCTCCCTGATATGAGGAAATAGAGAGGCAACGTGGGGGGTTTGGGGGGTAGGAAAAGAATAAATGAAACAAGGTGGGATCGGGAGGGAGACAAACCATAAGAGACTCTTAATCTCACAAAATGAACTGAGAGTTGCTGGGGGTAGGGTGTAGGGAGAGGGTGGTGGGGTTATGGACATTGGGGAGGGTATGTGCTATGGTGAGTGCTATGAATGTGTAAACCTGGCAATTCACAGACCTGTACCCCTGGGGCTAATAATACATCATATATTTATAAAAAATTAAAAAATTTAAAAAAAAAAATCTCTCCAGTTTATGTCCTTTGGTATCATTTCATGGCCCCTTTGAACACACCTGAAGCGCTGGTCATGGAGTCCAAACTCATCTCTTTGGTAAGAAGGCAGCTCACCCATCGTCTCCTGGCTGGCTAGTGGCAGGACCCTTGTTCAGGACTCCCAGCCCAGAGAGTCAGCAGGGTAGTGCTTTCCTCCTAATGATACCTGATGAGCCCAATGTGTCAGCTTTCTGTTTCTTTAAGCCTTTAAACTGTTCCTTAGGGGCACCTGGGTGGCTCAGTGGGCTAAGCGTCTGCCTTCAGCTCAGGACACGATCCCGGAGTCTCAGGATAGAGCCCTGCACGGCTTCCTGCTCAGTGGGGAGTCTGCTTCTCCCTCTGCCCCTCCCCCTGCTCATGCTCACTCACTCTCTCTCTCTCTCTCTCTCTCACTCTCTCTCAAATAAATAAAATCTTTAAGAAAAAATAAACTGCTTCTTATTCACTATTAAATAGTGATCTCTCATCAGAAGCTGTGTCCATAGCATGGTAAAACATCTGTGTTTTGTAGTTGATGGATTAAAGTATGTAGTCAAGTCTCCTGAGTGGTCTCAGCCACTGGCTGAGAATGGCAGCCCGAGAGAACCAGCCCGAGTTTAAATCAACCGGTGGAAAATATGAAAGCTGTGTTCTTTACTTTGATGCTAACGAAGCCTATAACTTAGGAAAAAAAAAAAAAAAAGGGTGTATCTTGTGGAAGTATGGACACACTCAACTCAAACTGGAGTTGTTAGCCTTGTGGCATCTCTGAGGCAGCTTTCTGAAAAGGAAACAAAATGATTCACCAGAAGACATGACATTGTCTCAGACAGCCACGAGTATCAGGCCAGAGAAAGTGAAAATGTCCCAGATCAAAGAGGGCTCTGCTCGGAGTGGAGGAATCCCACGGAAAAAGGCATTTGCTCCAACTGTGTGCCTCTGACCTCGTTTGGAGCTTTCTAGGACCACAGGTCCACTGAACTCCAAAGCTGTACACGCAAGGAGACTCTGACTCAAAACCAAACCAAACACCCAAACCTCTTCTAGCGAAAGAGGAGAGATTAGAAAATAAAAGAGGGAGTGTGGTGAGGGGAAGCAGCTGGCTGTCTGCAGGATGTTGAAAATACGATGACGCAATCCTCGGGACAACAGATTCTTCCAGATGTACATGCTGACTTGGCTTAGCCCTGCCAACCCTCCCCCGACCAACGCGTTCGGCTGGCCCTTGCCAAAACAGAGTGGAACACAGAGACAGTGACCCAGGTGGCTTAAGGTTTTCTCATTTCCCCAGCCTTTACAGACTTTCCAGCTTTTTCCCACCCCAACAGGCATGAGGGCTACGTCAGCGCCACGATCTGCAGAAGCAGGGGATGCTGGGGACAGGTGGGGGAGAGAGGGGGGATAAGGCCAATGAAAGGGATGGGAATGTGTTCAAAGCTCCACGCCCATGGGGTAATTTAGATGTCTCTTTACACCCGGAAAGAAACAGTGTTCCCGGGGTGCCTGGGTGGCTCAGTTATTAAGCAGCTGCCTTCAGCTCAGGTCATGATCCCGGGGTCCTGGATCGACCCCCACATTGGGCTGCCTGCTGTGTGGGAAGTCTGCTTCTTCTTCTCCCATTCCCCCTGCTTGCGTTCCCTCTCTCACTGTGTCTCTCTCTGTGTCAAATAAATAAATAAAATCTTAAAAAAAAAACAACAACAGTGTTCCCACTCACTGGGAAAGTTCTTGAGTCAAGTGGGAGCTTGACATGACTTGCAGGTCGGGGGGGGGGATTCCCCAGAAGGCAGAGCCTCTGATAATCCAGTTTGAGTGGGGCCAAGATCCACATAAAAGAGATCAGCCACACAGACTGTCTGCTGTGAATCTGTACTCTAACGGCACCCGGAGGGCTGCTCACACAGAAACCAAAAAGCCGTCTTTCAACTTAGGAGGTTTTTACTTTTGAATCACAAATAACATAACAACATTCAAAAAGGAAAGGAGAAAGAACACATACCTGAAGGAAGCAATTATTGCTGTAACTTCGTCATCCGGATAAAACTGAGTAATGGCATGATGGGCCCCGACCAACTCCTTCCCATCCTTCCACCAAGAAATAACTGCAATGTCCTGGTACGCAGTAGGTATATTGATGGAGCAATTAAATTTTACATCCTTATGCTCAGAGAGTATTATGTGGCCAATTGTACGATTGAATGCCAGAGGCGGTAGGAGCTTTGACCCAGCAGAGGTCACCCCGGCATGGGCTGCACTCCCTGTAGGCGGTCGTCCAGGCTGAGTTGGTGAAGACATCGTGGCAGGCTGGTACCCACTGGTGTGAGGAAGGGATAACGGCACGTGGTCAGCCTGCAGGCCTCCTGGCAATGGGAGGTCAGGCTTGGTTTCTTCCCTCACCTCTGCCACAGCTGCAAAACAGAAATCTGACTTTTAGCCCTTTTTTTTTTTTTAAGATTTTATTTATTTATTTAGCAGAAGGAGAGAGATCACAAGTAGGCAGAGAGGCAGGCAGAGAGGAGGAAGTAGGCTCCCGGCTGAGCAGAGAGCCAGATGCGGGGCTCCATCCCAGGACCCTGAGACCATGACCTGAGCCGAAGGCAGAGGCTTAACCCACTGAGCCACCCAGACGTCCCTGACTTTAAGCCTTTTAAATAATGGGGTTTCCCAAATCGGTTCCCAATCTCTAAGGCCACGATGGGAGAGAACTGGGGTATCCTCAGTGTCCTTAGAAAACACGAGCAGAACGTATTTAACACACGTCTGGATGTATATTCTCATTCACAAGCTCATTCATCAGTTTACTTATCTCCTAAAGAATGTTTAAGAACTAGAACTCCCCCCATCAAAAATTGTTTCCTTTTTTTAATTTAATTTCCTTTAATTAATTTAATTGTTATTTTAGAGAGAGAGCACGTGTAAGCATAAGAGGGGCAGACATGGGGAGGAGCAGAGGGAGAGGGAGAGAATCTTAAGTAGGTTACTTGCTCAACATGGAGCCTGATGCGGGGTTCAATCTCACGAGCCTGAGATCATAATCTGAGCCGAAATCAAGAGTCAGACACTTAACCGACTGAGCCACCCAGGTACCCATTCAAAAGTTTACTTTTTTTTTTTTTAATTGAGATACAACTGACATATTATATTAGTTTCAGGTACACAACATAGTGATTTGATATTTGTATATAATGCAAAATGTTTATCTAGTTAGTTTAGCAGACTACCATCACAACACAGAGTTATAAAATGTTTTTTCTTGTGATGAGAACTTTAAAGACCTACTCTCTTAGGCAGAGAGTATACAATACAGTATTTTGGCTTTTTTACAATACAATACTGTTAACAATAGTCACCCTACTGTATATTACATCACCAGGACTTAACTTATTTTATAACTGGACCTTTGCACCTTTTGACCATTTTTACCCATTTTTTATAACGGCGACTCATTCAAAGTCCTTCATACCCAACTCAACAGCATGGCAGGAAGGTGATGGCCCCTGAGATCACTTTTCTCACTGTCTCCCAGTCACAGACTATGCCACAAATCCAACCAGTGATCTTGCAAAGGCTACTACCGGTTACAAAGACAGGAGTTTACAATTCTTGTGCCTCAACGTGACCCATCTACAGGTATGGGGGAAAACATCAGTCATTCTTGACAGTCATTCGTGACTATGGAATGACTTGGAGCTTCCAGTAAAATGCTAGAATGGACCTGGAAATGTTGATTTCATTTGGCCCACAAGTATTTCTAAAAATACTGGCCCACAATAGTAGTTCTGTTTTTCTTTTTCATAGCACTTCTGGAGCACACATTCTCTGCTGGTGATTATGGATTCGAACACGTTGGCCTCAAGTGCTTGAGACAGGCAAAGAATGGGAGATTCACAGGCATTTTGTGAGTAAGTGACTGGGGGTACCCACTCAGTGGCTGTCCCTCTGCCACACTCAGAATGTCACACCCTCCTGGGCTCCTGCGCACGCGCGCGCATGCGTGTGTGTGTGTGAGAGTAGGGTGGTCTCTGCTTAGAGCTGTGCCAGATTTAGCAAATAGGAACACAGGACGCTTAGTTAAGCTTGAATTTCAAATAAACGACAAGTAATGTTTAGGATAAGAAGTCAACTAAGCACTTATCTGGCCAATGGAGATACAAACAGGAGATTTGGGGGGCAGATGACAGGATCTGAGAATTTGCTCCTCTGGCTTCCTCCCTGCCAAGTCACTCTAGCCTGTACATCTTCCTCAGCTGAAGGTCACAGCTCCTGTTAGAAGTCTTCTCTACGTACTCTTTCAACCCAGTTCGGCTCTCGTAGTTGATGCATTTGAGAACTACCTCCAGGGTGAATGCCAGGTTGGAGAAGAAGAGATTTCACTATAAGAAACCGGGGAAAGCTCACTGCTTCCCTTTAGCCTGAGGTTTCAGTGGCTGTGGGAGAGCAGGGGCCCTCTGCAAGCTTTGCAGAAGACTATGTGGGTCAGCCGTAGGCTGGCCTTGAGCCCAGCCATCCAGATGGATGAGTGTGCTGTGATGGGAGCGTTCATTTATTCCAGGGAGCGGAGGTCAGGGCGACTCTGCAGAGAGGGGCCCCTGCCTCTCCTCTCGCCCCCATGCCAGGCAAATCTTATGCGTGAGTGTAGGCCTGGGCTCTTAGCAGGGAACAGCAAAGCTCTGCCTGGGTCCTATCCAGTTCCACCATCTCCTCTGAATTTGGGGATACTTTCTGCAGTTATGAATGCTCTGGCCGTTTCTTTTATGCCTTCAGACCGTTCACAAGAATGCTCTTTTTCTTGAGGCTTTGAAGCACTTACAATTCACCTTTGCCTCTTAAATCAGCAAACTTGTCTATGGTCCTTATTCACTGATATCCATGGGAATGGGAAGTCAGCGGTACGTCTGGATAACTTTGTTTTTCTTGAAACAGAAAGCAAACAAGTGGAGTGGGAGAAGCAAATAATTCTTTGGTTTGTTTAATTTACTTGAAGACATTTAAAATGCTAAGATAAAGGTAACCCAAGTTGGTAGTGGAAAATTCAAATATTTATAGAAACACAAAAAATATAAAATGGAAACCTGTTTTGTAATCCCAACCCTGCAAAATAACCCCTGATTACAGTTGGATACAGTCTTCAGTTTTCTATGAGCTAAGCAGCTCACCGAACAAACTAAAGGGCCAGCCACCCACTCCGATGATGTCAGGAGAGCAAACCCACCCTGTAATCATTACGATGGCTGAAAAGATAGCTAAGCTCCATGAGTTGAATTGCCAGGAGTGGATACAATGATTCAATTCCCAACCAGTACTTACATAGCACTGGGTCTAAGATTTGCTGTGATAGTCTAATGGGGGACAGAAAGGCACTTGCCCCAGAGGGGGAGCAGCAGAGGGACCTAGGAGTTATAGGGAAAATGGGATATAGCTAACTGGGGGGGGGAGGGGGTTGGTTCTTGACAGTGTCACAGAGGGCTTCCCTGGTCCCTCCCCACCCCTGATTACTTAGCCTCCTCCATTAGGTGCTGGGGCCCCTCCCCTTTGTAACACCTCCTATGATTTCTCATTCAGTTCTTTCTCTCCTATTGGACTGAGAGCCCCAAGAGGCCTTGTACTCGCTCTGTAGCCAGTTCACAGATGATGCTCAAAGTAGGTGTGTTGAATGAATAAGTAAGAGCATGAATTAGAGGAGGGAGGGGGAAGTGGACAGGGTTTCAAGCGGCAGGAGTGGTGGGAAACTGAAGAGAAAGAGGAGGCCCTAATAGTTTGGGAACACGAATGTAGCCGTAGGGTGGCGTTCCCGTGTTCGGAGCAAAGTGATCGAGCGAGTAAATACAGGCTGACCGTGGAGAGCCCCGAGTCCTGTCTGAAGCAGCAACCATTCCTGGAAGGTTTCTGAGTAGGGGAGGGGGAAGGTCATAGCCATACTTGACCCTGGCACTGACATCCGGTTGAGTGGGAGCAAGAGGAGCAGGAAGGAGGCGGCCAGGAGGTGGGGAACCTGCCAGGAAGATTGCGAAGACCTAACCAGCAGAGCGGCCAGGAAGCAGGAAGGATGGGGGGAGGGGGCCAGGGGCCAAACTCACTATCGCCACTATCCTGCAACAGAAAGGTCAGTCCGACACCAAGTTCTTAGGAAGGATGTAATCTCAGAACACCGGGGAGTTCTCTGGAGTGGTCATGATTCTGGCTGTTGCAAGAACAGTACAGGCCAGGAGGGGCTTCTGGTTCAGCTTCCTCACAGGGGGATGGCAATAATGGTGCCCCATAGAGTTGCTGTTAGCAAGAAAGGACGAATTCCTATGTCGGGCTCATAGTCAGCACTCAGTAACTGTTAGCTATTAGTCTTTCTTTGTTCCTTTTTTTTTTTTTTTAAGATTTTATTTATTTACTTGAGAGAGAGAGAGAACAAAGGGAGAGGGAGAAGCAGACCCCCCACTGAGCCAGAGCCTGATGCAAGGCTTGATCCCAGGATCCTGGGATTGATCATGACTTGAGCTAAGGCAGCTGCTTAAGTAACTGAGCCATCCAGCCAGCCAGCCAGCCATCCCTATTTCTTTCTTTCTTTTTCTTTTTTTCTTTTTTTTTTTTTTTTAGATTTTACCCATCATTTATTTGAGAGAGAGAGAAGAGAGCACAAGCGTGGGAGGAAAAGAGGGAGATGGACAAATAGACTTTGCACAGAGCAGGGAGCCCCACAAGGCCAAAATCAAGAGTCAGACACTCAACCAACACAGCCACCCAGGCGCCTCTGTTTCTTACTATTTTCTTATTTTATTGTGAATCACTAAAAACTTGCCACTCTCCAATACCTGAGAGGGGCTGATTTACATGGTTGAGCGCAAGGACTGAACAACTCCTCATGGATGGTAAGGATGGTGAGGTTCCCACTGCACAACTGTGGGGGGCGCTGGTGGGGTTGCCATTCATTTAACGGTCAATGGTGCTTTAGAACTCTGCAGTGCAGACAGGGGGCCCTGAGTGATTACAGATAATGTGAAAAAAAGGCAAAATAACCAATCCCAGGTTTTGGACCCAAGGGCCAGGGCAATGACCAGTCCTAGAGATCATATGTTAAGCTGCTAACTTTTCACTGTTTCAACTACTTCCATGTATAATGCCCCTCCCCCTGTTTTTCCCAGAAAACATAGAAGTGGACCACTTTAAAATTATTGGGGAGGGAGGGAGTTAGGACAGGAGGAGGAGACTAGGCCAACAAGGCTTGCTTATAGAACCAACCTTTTAGTCCTCACCAGCTGTGCTCCTGTTAACTCATCCTTAAGACAGCAAAAGGCAACATGACAGCCCGTTAGATGGACACATACTGAAGACAATGTTTAGTCAGCGTGAGAGATTATTAAAGCCCACAGAGACTGAATGATAATTTGGTCATACAGGGAAAAGCTGGCTGCTTCCTGCTGTTATCTGGGTGTAATTCACAAGAAACTTCACCCTCCCCTCTTCCCCTTTCCAGATTGTTTCCTTCTGTGCACTGGATAAGCCAATGAAATGGGAAGTTCAACCATACCTAAGTAACTGCTACTAAGTAGCCTTGGATAACTGGCCTCCCAGCCAGGTGGGAGAGTAGCTATCCAGCTGTTCCAGCAGCTGCACTGCCAGCTGTAGGGGGCCACGCCCATCCAGCCCTGCAGCTGCTGATGGAGCATCCCTGCTGGTTCCTTATCATCACTCAGTCCTTGACCAGATTCTGACATCAGCTTCGTACAGACAGGGATCCTGTCACCATCATGGACGTCCAGTGCTGAGTGCAGGGACAGGCTTACGGGACATGATTAGCAAATATTTATTCATGCAACAAATAAACTGTATAGATACAATGTCCATTGTTTCATGTGGATTCGCCTTGTTTTTCTGAACAAATTTACAGCTTCCTCAGAAGCTGGAGGTGACATGGCCTGAACCCAGCAGGATGTATGACACGGACCCAATGCGCAGTGAACCTCCACGGACTAAATGGGTGTGATGTGGGCAGAGTTCTGAAGGCTGAGCAGGGAAGAGAGTTGGTCCAGGTAGGGACACTCCTGTGGCTGGGAGTGACGGAGATGGGATGCTGGCATGCCTCTGAAGCAACACCTTTCCACCAACCACACGTAACCACAGTGAGCCAGACATTTAGGGACCTTAGTTCGGTAGACTCACAACTGGTCAGCCAGGGAATGCTAGCGAGCAGCCTACTTTCTGTGTCATCAACTAACACATCCCACCTTTAAGTCCACAAATATTGGCTGCATGCTTGCTGAGTGTGCATGATGGCAAGTGGGCTGGTTGGTGATTAGTACTGTTCAATGGTTGCCTAGGAAAGTCCCCTGCTACCTGAGATGACCTCAGAAGAGCTCTTTAGCCTCTCTAATCCCCTGCAATGAGTGCCTAGGTGGTAGGACATGACCAGATGTCCAGGGTCTGCTAGAACTTTCTACAGGTTTTGGCTGATGTTGTTGTCATTGGCTAGCATCTGCACCTGCGGCCTGCTGGTCACCTGAAGTAGGATGTCTGAGGCCAGGCCTGGGCCTTGTAGGACTGAGTGGTGGGACTAATCAGAGAGGTCAGTGCATAGGGAACAGCAACACTGGAAGGACAAAATTGGCACCTGCAAATAAGAGGAGAAAAGAAACTTTTGGCTTGTGATGGCCAGAAGCCTCTGGGCTCAAAGGTATTTTTGTAGGGCCGGCTGGTCTCCATAATGCTTTCATAACATGAGCTCCTTTCCTCCTCTCCAAGCCTTGGGACTACAGCCCCAGGTGGATATGGGAAGCGGAAGCCACTAAAATTGCAGGTCTGGGGTAGTGGGTGGAATGGGTGCACTGGGCAGCACCTGGGCCTTGGAGGCCCTCTAAACCATGGGAGGATGACTGGGCGGGGCTGGGTGGCAGGGAGGCCTGCGGGAGGAAGAGTGCAGGTTGGTCAGCCCTATTTAATTCAACCCCGCCTTGGGTGCCGGTGCCATCAATCTGCTTTACAATCCTGGGTGCCCGGACAGGGAGAGCGGTAGCACCTTAGCCTGAGTGTTGAAATAAGCCCAGGACTCAAGTGCCAGCCTGTGGGACCCACTGCCTGGCTCTTTCTACACTTCTTCAAACAACAAAACAGAGGTTTTGTGAGCTCCCTGAAGCTCAGCCTCAGAATCAGGAGGCCCAGAGGAGGAGGCAAGAGTGAGGGCTTAGCCTGGAACGCCTGTGGGTTCTTTGCTTCCCACCTGCAAAGCATACGTGGTCAAGGAGAGCAGCGATAGACCGAGGGAGGGATGCCCTCTGCCCAGGAACTAAGGCCGCATATCTGACCTGGCTGGCTGTTGTAGCTTTGCTATCAAGTGGCCCCCCGACAGCTGGAAGAAAGGCCTCCTTCAGCGGTGAGTTTGCAGTTTACAAAAGGCTCCCTTTTGTAGCAGCAGTGTCCTGTGTCCCCCTCCAAGAGAAAGGGCCATACCTGGACTGTCTCCCTTCCCCCACCCCCATCCTTCTGGCCGATATCTGAACCATGACCCTGGGCAGCTTGCCTGTCATCTAGTTTAAAAACTCTTTCCCCATCCCTGCGACTGGCTGAGGCCAAACACAGAACAAACAGAAACTTTCTACTTTGTTTTGTTTCACTTTATGTCAACGTGAAGGTTTCTCAATTGATAAAGAGCAGCAGCAGCAATACTTAATGAGGGAAAAATTTAAAAAACCTTTACCCTGAAATCACTTGACTCGATTGTTCCCAAACTATAAATGGCAAACGTTAGCTTTGCTGAGGTGAATGCACTCCACCATCTGGGAAATGCACTCCACCACTTGGGAAAAGTGACACACACACAAAAAGACCATTCTTGGGATGACACTGACTCCTGAACAGTCCCTTTTGTACCAAGTGCAGCAAAACCCGGCTAGCAGATACTGGGTAGCTGACCGGGGCAGAACAGCCTCTAGCAGGGGAGCAGGGGCTTCACTGGAAAGCAAGGGGAGTACATGGTGTGGCTGCTTGTGCAGAGGGGTCACAGCTATGGTGTGACAGCAGAAAAGATGGAATGCCAGCAAAAACCCGCTGGCATGCCTGTCCAGAGGGAAGAAAGCAAAGTCGGGTATAAAACATGGTGTGGGCAGATCAGATTTTCCACATGCCCCCCAACGGGCATAGTGTTGCCAGATAAAAAACAAGACGTTCCAGTTACACTTGAATTTCAGATAAGCAATGGATATGCCAGTACACAGAGATCTAGTCAGTCAAATATATGTAACTTAGTATCCTTTAGCTCAAACCAGCTGGAGCCAGAGTGCCAGGGAGTGAGTTCCTGGTTGCCCTCCCATAGGCTGGTCTGCTGGGATGCACAGCAGGGTTAAGAGTGGGTCTGGAGGGGGCAAACAGGGACCGCAGCACATCAAGCAAACTATTCAACCTCTCAGCCCCAGCTTGGATGGTGTAGAGGAGCTCAGACCTCTGGGCAACAATGTTGATACCCAGGATACCCAGGATCCCTTCCCCCACTCTCCCTGGTATTCCTTCTGGCTTAAGAAAAAAAGCAGAGCCCTGTCTGCACCCTTCCTTCTCGTGCACGCACTTCTGCAATGAAGTTCCAAGGGCCTCAAAGGCCTTTAAGTAGCTCCTCGTGATCTCCTTTAGCCTGTACCCCACTTCCTGACTTGGGCGTTTAACTTTTTCTTGGTAGAAGTGCTTTGTAAATGAAGCTTCCCAAGCGGACGGCACCCCTCAAATCCTTTCTGTAGAGGAACACCAGTTCAACCAGAAAAGAGTTCCAGAATCTGACTGTGACTCCTTATCATTGCCTTCTAACTCTCCAGCATGCCTTCCAAACTAGCAGAACATCGGAATCTCCATAGCAGGTTTTAAAGTTCTGCTGCCTGCTTTTCTTCCAAAGCTTGAGTTTAATGGTCAGGGGTACAGTTTGGGTATCCGGACTTAAAAAAAAAAAATACATATCTTGTAGTGATTTTTATGTGTAGCCCCGGTCAGACCCCCCTGCTCTAAGGGAATGGATCCAGTAGCCCAAATCACCTTGGGGAAACGGGCTCTTAAGGGTTCCACCTGAGAACCCTACCCAGAAGGCTCAGATTTTAATGCCTGTGGTTGGGGAGCATGCTACCTAGAACTCTGGAGTCAAAGAAGCAATGTTTAGCCCCACCCAGCTCAGCCATTCAGAGACCAGATGACCTTGTGCAAGTCACTTGTTTAAGTGAGATTCAGTCCCCTCATCTGTAACACGTCCTTCTTTCAGAATAGCAGAATACTGCACATAAAATTCCATGTGGTGTCTGGCACGCACAGACATGCAATAAATGGCAGTTAAGATTTTCTTTTTTTAAAGATTTTATTTATTAATCTGAGAGAGAGAGAGTACCAGCAGGGAGAAGAACACAGGGAGAGAGCAGAAGGAGAAGCAGACTCCCTGTTGGGCAGGAAGCCCGACACGGGGCTCAATCCCAGGACCCTGAGATCACGACCTGAGTTGAAGGCAGATGCTTAACCGACTGAGCCACCAGCTCACCCCCAGTTAAGACTTTCATAACAAGAAACAAATTATCTGTCATTTCGAAGGTGCAACTAGTCATGTCTGAACCATCAATGCTGAACATATGGGACCAGTTATGCTGACTTGGACCATTCAACCTCTCGCAGGGAAATATGAACATATGTTTACTTAACTGAGGTTTTTCCTTCTCCTTCCCCTTGGGCAGCACACCAAGTGTCATGGAAGACTGAAGGAACACTTTCTGGCCAAAGTGGTGAAGCACTTTGTCCCCCGGGTATCTGAGGTTGGTTCTCCCCAAGGGCCAGATGTGGTGGCTTTCAGGAGATCTGGCAGAGACTCTCAGGCTCCTAAATTCCTCCATCACGCCACTCCCAACATACACTCTCCAGCCCACCAATACCTTAATGCCTAGTAATAAAAAGCCATTTTCAGGGCGCCTGGGTGGCTCAGTCAGTTGAGTGTCAGACTCTTGATTTTGGCTAGAGTCATGATCTTGGGGCCATGGGTGTTGGACTCTGCAGAAGCATGGGAGTCTCCTTGGGATTCTCTCTCTCCGTCTGTCCCTCCTGCTCACAGGCACGTACACACACACTCTCTCTCAAATAAATAAAATCTTTAAAAGAAAATAAAAAGCCATTCTTTAAAAAAAAATTATTTCCTTTTAAAATGTGACTTTCTGGGCGCCTGGGTGGCTCAGTGGGTTAAAGCCTCTGCCTTTGGCTCGGATCATGATCCCAGAGTTCTGGGATCAAGCCCCGCATGGCCTCTCTGCTCAGTGGGGAGCCTGCTTCCCCCTCTCTCTCTGCCTGCCTCTCTGCCTACTTGTGATATTTCTCTCTGTCAAATTAAAAAAAAAAAAAATTCTTTAAAATGTGACTTTCTGGAACACCAAACAAGTTTGTCAAAGAGAATTCTATAAAAACAGATATACTTTTCCTTACTTGTCCAACTAAGTACACATAAAACAGCAGAAACAAACATTAAACAAACAAACAACAGCAACAACAACAACAACTACTCTAAAAAGTGGAGAGAAGGTAGATGAACCCAGCCAGGACTTCAGGATGCTAGCCCACCATGAAGATAAATTCTCTGGGTTTCCCTCTGGCTCCATATGTCTCAATTTGGAAATGTTATCAGGCAAAGAACATCACCACCAACCAAACAAACAAACAAAAGCAAAACCCTCAAAAAGCCTTTTTTCCTGAGTCAAAAGACCAGGAAAGGGAGAGCCCATCCATACAGAAAATTTTTTAGAAAATAAACTGTTCTCCTGGGCGCCTCAATCGGTTAAGTGTCTGCCTTCAGCTCAGGTCATGACCCCAGGGTCCTGGGATTAAGTCCCACATTAGGTTCCACATTCAGCAAAGTGCCTGCTTCTCTCTGTGCCCCTCCCCCAGCTCATGTGCACTCTCTCACTCTCAAATAAATAAATAAAATATTTTTAAAAAAATTATTCTCGGGACGCCTGGGTGGCTCAGTTGATTGAGCAGCTGTCTTCGGCTCAGGTCATGATCCCAACGTCCTGGGATCGAGTCCCACATCAGGTTCCTTGCTCAGCGGGGAGCCTGCTTCTCCCTCTGCCTCTGCCTGCCATTCTGTCTGCCTGTGCTTGCTCTCTCCCTCTCTCTCCCTCTGAAAAATAAATAAAATCTTTAAAAAAAAAAAAAATTGTTCTCCTCCGGGTAAACCACCCAGAAAAACCTATGGTCCCACCCCCACCCATGCTATCAAAGGTTAGGTGGAGAGCCTAGACTTCCACTCCCACCTGGCATTAATGAGGCATCCCTCCTCATCCCCATTAGGGTGGCAGCAGAGAAGGCCTAGTAGATAATCAGGGCTTTCACTGCTGCCAGTGAGGCCATCCCTCTTCTTCCCCTAGTGTCAGTGGAGGTAAGGTGGGGCACAGTCAGGAAGTACTAAGGCACCACATCTCTTCCCAGACAGGAGGTGTCAGTGGAAACCTAATGGGCAGCCAGAACTCCCACCCGACCTCTAACCAGCAGTAACTTACACTCAGATGCCAATGCAGGCTGAAGAGAAAACCTAGAATTCTACCTCCGGCAGGTAGTGAAGAGGCAGCATACCTCTTCGCTAGCCAGAGCAGCTGAGAGGAAACCCAGTGTAACAAAAGATAAAAGTAAGAGCCAGAGTCTCATAATATAATACCCCTAAATGTCTAGGTTTCAATAAAACATTCAATCTCAAACGGAAATACCAACGGCAAGGTGACAGAGAATTATCTGAAAAAGGTTTTATTATTTTTTTAGATTTTATTTATTTATTTGACAGAGAAAGACACAGGAGAGAGGGAACACAAGGAGGGGAAGCGGGAATGGGAGGACTTCTACTGGATCCCAGCTCGATCCTAATCGGTGGATCCTAATGACCTGACGGGACGGCAAACACTTAACCACTGAGCCACCCAGGCACCCTAAAAAAGGTTTTAAAAAAGGAATCATGAAAATACTTCAGTGAGCAAGTATGAACAAGAAACTTACGAAAATAGAAGCCTTGACAAGAAAATAAAGTCACAATAAAGAAATAAAAGATATATGTTTTTTAAATTCAACTTTTTGAACTAAAAAATACAATAACCAAAATTAGAAACTCAATGAGTGGTCTCAATAATGGAAGGGAGGGGCAGATGAAAGAATCCGTGAACTGGGGCACCGGGGTGGCTCAGTGGGTTACACCTTAGCCTTGGCTCAGGTCATGATCTTGGGGATCCTGGGATGGAGCCCCGCATCAGGCTCTCTGCTCAGGGGGGAGCCTGCTTCCCCTTCCCTCTCTGCCTGCTTCTCTGCCTGCTTTTGATCTCTCTCAGTCAAATAAATAAGTAAAATCTTAAAAAAAAAAAAAAAAGAATCAGTGAACTGGAAGACAGAACCATAGAAAATTATCTAATCTGAACAACAGAAAGAAAAGAGACTGGGAAAAAAAAAATGAACAGAGACTCTGGAACCTACAGGACTATTACAAAAGATCTAACATTTGTATTATCAGAGTCCTGGAAGGAGTGGAGAAAGAAGAGAGCAAGAATGAAAAAGAACTTGAAGAAATAATGCTGAAAGCTTCCTAAACCTTACAAAAAATATAAACCTACAAAATCAAACATCTGAGTTTAAACATCTGAAAATAAACCCCAAAAATATCCACACTAAGATACATCATAGTCAAACTTCTGAACAGTAAAGACAAAGAGAACTTTTTCAAAGCACTGAGATAGAGAGATGGTGTCTCCCCTATAGGGGAAACACAATTCAACTGGCAGTATAATTCATATAAGGAACCACTGAGGACAAAAGGAAGTGGCAAGTTTCATAAGTGCTGAAAGGAAAGAACTGTCAACTCAGAATTTTTCAGAAGTGAAGGGGAAACCAAAATATTCCAGATGAAGGAAAACTAAGAATTTGTCATCAGCAGACCTACTCTTAAAAAATAGCTAGAGGAAATTCTCTAAACAGAAAGAAAACAATAAAAGAAGGAAACCTGAATCACAGGAAGCAAGGAAAAAACAGAAAGCAAAAATATTGGTCAATACAATAGACTTTCCTCTTCTTGAGTTTTCTAAATTATGCCTGATGGTTGAAGAATAATTGTAACACCATCTGATATAGTTCTATATATGAGGAAGAAATATAGTTAAGATAATTATGTTTTAAATGGGGAAATAAAGGAACTTAAAAGGAAGTAGGGATTTTATAATTACCTTGAACTGACGAAAGAGCAATGCCTAATATATAATTACATTAAATGTAAATGATCTAAGTATATTAAAATACCAAGATTGGCACAGCAGATTAAAAAAACCTTATCCAGCTATCTGTTGTTTATAAGAAATTCACAGCAAATATAATGATACTGGCAAGTTGAACACAAAGATAGAAAAAAATGTACCATGTAACTATTAATCAAAAGAAAGAAGGATAGCTACATTGATATCAGATAAAGTAGATTTCAAAGCAGAGAAAATTACCAGAGACAGAAAGGCAAATTATATAATGATAAAGACTCAATCTACCAAGAAGATATAGAAGTCATAAAGGAGTGTGTACCAAACAAACCAAAATAAGTGAAACAAAAACTGATATAACTGAAAGGAGAAAAAGCAAATTAACAATTATAGGTGGAGACTTCACCATCTCTCTCTCTCAAGAACTGATCAAAGAGGGGCACCTTGGTGGCTCAGTTGTTAAGCAACTGCCTTTGCTCAGTCATGATCCCAGGTCCTGGGATGGAGCCCTGCGTTGGGCTCCCTGCTCAGTGGGGAGTCTGCTTCTCCCTCTCCCATTTCTGCATATGTTCCCTCTCTTGCTGTCTCTCTCTGTCAAATAAATAAATAAAATCTTAAAAAATAAAAGATCAAAAAACTGAACAAAGAACAAGGCAGAAAATAAGCAAGACTATAGAAGAACTGGATGGCATTGCCAATGGAAAGAATCTAGTCTCTACATTTATAGAACATTCCATCCAACAACAGCAGAATCCACATTCTTTCCAAATGACGATGGGACATAAACCAAGATAAACCATATCCTGTGCCATAAAGCAAATCAAGAAATGTAAAAGAATTAAAATCATACAGTTTGTGTCTCTGACCACAGTGGAAATAATTAGAAATAACAGAAAGGTAATAGGAAATTTTTCAAATACTTGCAAACTAAACTTCCATATAATCTATGGATCAAAGAAGATATCTCAAGGGAAATATGAAAATATACTGAACTGAATAAAAATAAAGATAAAACATACCAAAATTTGTGGGATACAACATAGTGCCGAGGGAGAATTTATTCAGTAATCTAACCTCAGAACACAGAAAAAGAAGAGCAAAACAAAAAATAATGTACTTATAGGAAATGGAATTGAAAAAAGAAAAGTATTAGAGAAAATCAATGAAATGAAGAACTGGTTGTTTGAAAATAACCACTGAAACTGACAAGTCTCTAGCAAGACTACAAAGAAAAAGAGAGGACACAAATTACTACTATCAGGAATGAAACAAGGAAAATTACTATTCATTGTACAGACATCAAAAGATTAATAATTAAATACTACGAAGAACTCTCACACAAATCTGACAACATAGAGGAAATGGACTAATTCCACAAAAGACACAAACTTCTATAACTCACCCAATATGAAACAGATAATTTGAATATCCCTGTAACTGCAAAGGACATTAAATTCATCATCTAGAAAACTCGCCAAAAAATAAATTTCCAGGCCAAAATGGTTTCACTGGATAATTATACCAAATGCTTAAAGGAGAATTAGCACACAGTCTATATAATATTTTCCAGAAAATATGAGAGGACAAAAGCCAATATATTTTATGAAGCTGAAGCTGGTATCTTGATACCAAAACTAGACACAGTACAGAAAAAAAGTACAGATCAACATCCTTCTTGAATATAGATGCAAAAACTTCTTAATAAAATATCAGCAAATAGAATTCAACAACATATAAAGAGACTTATATACCAAGATCAAGTGGAATTTATTCCATGGATAGAAAGTTGGTTCAGTATATGAAATCAATGAAAATCAATCAATATCATCCACCACATTAACAGGTTAAAGAAGAAAATCACATAGGGGCGCCTGGGTGGCTCAGTGGGTTAAGCCGCTGCCTTCGGCTCAGGTCATGATCTCAGGGTCCTGGGATCGAGTCCCACATCGGGCTCTCTGCTCAGCAGGGAGACTGCTTCCCTTCCTCTCTCTCTGCCTGCCTCTCTGCCTACTTGTGATCTATCTCTGTGTGTGTGTGTGTCAAATAAATAAATAAATAAATCTTTAAAAAAAAAAAAAAAGAAGAAAATCACATAATCATACCAATCATTTAACAAAGTCCCACAACCATTCAATACCCATTCACAGTTTTTAAAAAAATAGAGACAGAAAACTTACTGAACTTGATAAAGAGCATCAACAAAAACCCAATGGCTGTCATTTTACTTTATGTGAAAAACTTCATTCTTTTCCTCTTAGATTAGAAACAAAGCAAAACTTCTGCTTACTCCATTTTTTGTTTGTTTGTTTTCAAGTAGACTCCATGCCCAGCATGGAGCGCAACAAAGGGTTTGAACTCATGACCCTGAGATCGAGTCAGATGCTTAACTGACTGAGCCACCCAGGAGCCCCTGCATTCCCCATTCTTAGTCAACATAGTGCTGAAAGTTCTAGTCAAGGCAGTAACGCAAGAAAAAATAAAAAGCATCAGAATGAAAAGATCAGAAAGGAAGAAATAAAATAGTCACTATTTTGCAGATATGACTGTCCACATAGCAAATTTCACAGAATCACAAAAAAAATGTCCTTAGGTCAAATAACTGATTTCATCAAGGTCATAGGATACAAGATAAATATACAAGTTATTTTACTTCTATATACTAAGTAATGAACACATAGACCTCAAAATTAAATATATAGTACCATTTACAATTACTCCCAAATGATGAAATACTTAGGTATAAATCTAACAAAGCACATTGAGAACTCACATCCTGAAAACTACAAAGCACTGATAGGAGAAATGAAAAAAAGTTCTAAATAAATGGAGAGACATACTGGGCTCATAAATTGGAAGTCTTAACGAAGTAAAGATATTAATTCTCCTCAAGGTAATGCACAGATTGTGGTATAATAAAAATACATTTATCTGGTCCTTGTCCCCAGAGCTCCTAAAATCCCTAGAATTTACTGAGTGATAGAAATATCTTTTGTTATTCATAAAGAACACATCGGAGTTCATGCTAATGAGGTGACTTAGGGTGGGGCCCCTAGATTGCTTCTGGATAGGAGCTGGTCATCAGAAAAACACGGGATTAGAGGATTAGAATATTCTGCCCCACACCCAACCTTCTGGTAGGAAAAAAGGGCTGGAAATTGAGTTTAGTCACTAATGGCTGATGATTTAAACAATCACGCTCATGTAATGGAACCCCATGTAAAACTCCTGAAACAACAAGGCTTGGGGAACTTCTGAGTTAGTGAACACATCAACATGTTGGAGGGAGGTACACCCAGAGAAGACAAGGAAGCTCTGAACCTCTTCTCCTACAGGTTGCCCAATATATCTCTTCCATTTGGCTATTCCTGAATTGTATCATTTCTAATAAAGCTGTCATTATAAGAACAATGCTTTTCTGAGTTCTGTAGTTCTGTCTAGTGTATTACCAAATGTGAAAGGGAAAGAATTTGTATCAGCTGGGCAGAAGGTAGGTAGCCTAGAGAGTTCCTTTGGGCTGGTGTCTTAAGTGGAGGGCAGTCCTATGAGATTGAGCCTCTAACCTGTGAGGTCTAGGCTAACTCTAGGTAGGTAGTATCAGAACTGAACTGAACTGTAGGACGCCCAGTTGAGGTCAGAGAACTGGAGAATTTGTTGTTGAATCTACATATTTGATGTCAGAAAAAAAAGCACATAAAGATTTAACACAACTCTTAAGGTACCAGGAAGATTTTTTTTTTTGTAGATAAAAACAATGTACTTCTAAAATTTGTGTGGAAAAGTAAAGGATCTAGAATAGCTAAAACAGTTTTGAAAAAGAAGAATAAAATGAGAAGAATCAGTCTCCCCAATTTCAAAACTTATTACATAGCTTGTAATAATCAAACTGGATAGTAATGGCAGAGGTACAGACACATGGATCAATGGAACACAAGAAAACCAGAAACAGACCCACATAAATTCATCCAACTGCTTTTTTTAAATCTTTTTTTTTTTTTTAAGATTTTATTTATTTATTTGACAGAGGATCACAAGTAGGCAGGCAAGCAGAGAGGGCAGGTTGCCCTGCTGAGCAGAGAGCCCAATACGGGGCTTGATCCCAGGATCCTGAGATCATGACCGGAGTGGAAAGCAGAGGCTTTAACCCACTGAGCCACCCAGGTGCCCCTATCCAACTGCTTTTTGGCAAAGGTCGGAAGCAATTCAATGGAGGAAAGATAGTTTTTTAAACAAATGATGCTGGAGCAGGCAGATATCCATAGGCAAAAAAAAATCAAACTTGACCTAAGTCTTACAGTTTATTCAAAATGAACTAATATCTAATACATGAGATAGAAATGTAAAACGTAAAACTTTTAGAAAAAAAATAGAGGAGAATATCTTCAGGATCTAGAGCTAGGCAAAGAGTCTTATACTTGCCACCAAAGTATGATACATAAGAAAATGTAGGGGCGCCTGGGTGGCTCCCTGGGTTAAAGCCTCTGCCTTTGGCTCACGTCATGATCCCAGGGTCCTGGGATAGAGGCCCACATGGGGGGGGGGGTCCTCTGCTCAGTGGGGAGCCTGCTCCCCCCCCCCCCCGCCTGCCTCTCTGCCTACTTGTGATCTCTGTCAAATAAATAATTTTTTTAAAAAACCTTTTAAAAAAAAAGTAATAGACTGAATTTCATCAAAACTAAAAATGTCTGCTCTGCAAAAGACCCCATTAAGAAAAACCAAAACCAAAAACAAAAACCAACAACTACAGACCTGGAGAAATTATTTGCAAACCACCTAATCTGACAAAGCACTAGTATCTAGATTACTAAAGAACCCTCCAAACTCAATAAGAAACAGACAAATCCAATTAGAAAAGGGCAAAGACATGAAGAAGGCTTTGGTCAAAGAGTATATATGGATGACAAATATGCTCATGAGAATGGGTTCAGCATCGTAAACCATTAGGGAAATTCAAATTAAGACCACAGTGTGGTATTACTTCATACCTCTCGGGATGACTAAAATTAAAAATGGTGACATCACCAAATGCTGTCAAGAATGTGTAATTTCAAGGGTCTATAAAAGCAGAAAGGGAGGCAGAAGACTTGGGGTCAGTGTTGCAATGCCAGAAGGGCACAACCCATGCTTGCTGGCTTTGAAGATGGAGGAAGGCGCCAGGAGCAACGGACTATGGGTGGGCCCTAGAAGTTAGAAAAGGCAAGGACACAGCCTCTCCCTACAGACTCCAGAAAGGAAGGACGTCCTGCTGTCCCCCTGATGTTAGCGCCAGTGAGACCCATGTCAGACTTCTGACTTACTGAACTGTAAGATATGATATTTTGTTGTTTCAAGCAGCTAAGTTTGTGGTAATTTGTCATGGCAGCAAAATAAAGCTAATACAGTCTGATTCCATTTTTGTGGCATTTCTGAAATGACAAAGTTACAGAAATGGAAAACCGATCATTGACTGCCAGGGGTTAAGGAGGTGAGAGGGCAGAGGGCTATGGGTAGGCTCTAAGAGGGCACTACGGGGGTTCCTGCGCTAGTGGAGTGAATCCATGACAGTTTCCGGCCTGTGATATTGTACTAGTTTCCTAAGATGCTACCCTTTGGCAGAAACTAGGTAAAGGGTACGTGGGAGCTTCTCCATATTATTTCTTATTAGAAACAGCATAAGAATCTAAAGTTATCCCAAAAATTTAATTTTAAAAATCCAACAATGATTAGTATCTTCTATTGGGGAAGAGGGAAAAGCTGTAGCACCTGTTTTATCTCCGGTCACTCACATTCTGCCAATCTTTCCACCTACACGATCCTCTCTGATCCCCGGCAGGGACTACCACTGCCCCCAGTTTATAGCGAGTAGCCTGAAGTTCACAGGTGCTAAGCAGCTTGTGCAGATCATCACCGGTGGGAAGGAGTAAAGGGACTTCTCCCGGTCCCACCAGCCCTCGCTTCACCAGCCACATTCAGGCTCCAGCTCCCAAGCCCCTGCTTGTGGTTGCTTCTGAGGGCTGGACAGAACGGGCCTCCGGTGTGCCTGGTGCCAGGCAAGGGCGGGGAAGGGGTGATGGGTGGTGAGCCTGGAAGGTTAGTGGGTGCTGCTAAGATGGTCTCAGCCTGCTTTGCAACCGGCTACAACCAGCCCTGAGCAGCATTACCAGACCTATCTAGAGTTATTCTTTCGGTATTGAAGAAATGCCTCAGTTGAGATCTTACACAGCAATCACCTACCTATAAGATGTGCAGAAGAAAGGTTTTTCTCTACTCTAATAACAATTTGGCAATATATGATGAGAATATGTATTCCTCTTACCTACAGCCTACAACCCACACTCAGCATTTCCACCGCTAAGGACTCACACTTGTTCATGGTGAGACACACACACACAAGGTTACGGCTATCTTAACTTGGGTAGTGGTTTTGACACGTATTTGTCAGAACTCATCAAACTCAACAATTACAATCTGTGCGTTTTATTATAGCAAATTAAACCTCCCTAAGGAAGATATTAAAAACAAGAATGCTCATGGCACTGATGTTGGGAACAAAGGCCAAAGAAAAAATTAAATGTCCTTACTACTTACAGACCATTGACAAGTCCTTAAAACAGGCAGAGTGACTTTCCTCCAGGAGCTCAGCCTTGACGTTGACACTTGGCTAAGAGCAAAAGGCAATCTCAGCCTGACCCCCCCCCACCCCAGGGTCCTGTGAATCTACTTTAAACAAATGGAAATTCCTTTGGAAACTTCCTTCTTCTCTACCCCAAGATATATGTTGGCAGTCATCCCACAAGCCTACAACCCACTGATACACATCTGAAGGGTCTCATGACTGAGGTTTTTACTAAACAGCAATAAAAGACCTTTTCCTAACAATAGCGAGCCCTCTCAGGGTCCTGGAAACCTTGTTCCCAAAATACCTGGGAAGCTTGTACTGTCCCTAACCCCCTCCCAATTTGAAAGTATAGAATGGACCACTCCTCAGGACCTCAGTGCAACTCTTCTTGCCCAGGGACCCTGTCCCTGTGCTTTACACTAAGACCAGTTTTGCTTCAAAGACATCTCAAGAATGCTTTCTCTACTGTCTGCTCTGAACCCCATTTCCACACCAGCAACATTGCTTGTAACAGAAAAATGCAGAAAAGTCTAAATGCCCAATAGAAGGAGCCCGGATAAATAAACTACGGTGTATCCACATAGTTGCCTTATGAAGGTAAGTACACCAGGGCACTGTTCAACCCAGATGAGTCTAGGAAACTTAACACAGAATGAGAAAGCATGCTGCAAGAAAGCACACTATTCATATAAAATTTTATCCCAAGTGCATAGCAACAGCTGCTGATGTCCTATTCAATGCTCAGTCTTCCTCTTCCTACAAATGGGACCTGATCTCATTCAGGGAGCCACTTGCTAACACACTTGATTTGTCACTCTTCCTTGCAGCTTGGTACAGCCAAGGAAACTCAAGCAGAAGTCAACAGCTTGGGGCTTTGCATAAAGCTATAACCTTCTTATGGCCTAAAAAGGGCAGACTCAGCTGGTATGAAACTGGCTGTATATTGTCCCTCCCAATTCCTTCTTCTTGGAATGCAAATGAAATGCCCAGAGATGCAGCATCCATTTGGAGGCGATAAGCTCTAAAACTAAAAACATGCAGTATGCCATCATATTTCAGATGACAGACTGAAGAGCCAGGAAGAGCCAGGCCCCTGACCACATCATGGGGTCTCTGTCCCAACCCCAGCCTACCTACCCTCAGACTGCCTGTTGGAGGAGAGAAATACCTTCCTTTTGGCTGAGCCACTGAAGTGAGGTTTTCTGTTACATGCAACCAAAAGTAGGCCCTACCTGCCATGGTGTCAAACAACACTGCGAAGTGTCACCAATACAATTATGTGTTGTCAAAGGGTAAAGAGATGCGTGAGAATTAAAACACCTAGCGTTGGAGGAGTGATTTTCTCTGGAGGAGGTGAGACAAGGTGAGCAGACTGGAGTGGGGAGCAATGGGGGGGCCTCAATGGGAGAAGGTGTGAGGCATCCCAGTCTTCCTCAAGAGTCAGACGCACTGCATTGGTGGGGTGTCACCAGAAGTGAGCTCAGAATGGCTTGGACTCCTGGTGGTTAGGGCTGTATCCTAAAGACTGAGTCCATATGACCTGAGTGGGGCTTCGGTTTCTGTATTTTGAAACAGCTTCCTAGGGGTTTGTCCTTGTCGTCCTAGCCAATATGCTTATGAGCTTTACATCCTACAATTCACATTATAAAATACTTATTTAATTTCCAAATATAAAATTATATCGTGATACTAAATGAACAGACTTTTAAAAAAATTTTTTTATTGACATATAATGTATTATTAGCCCCAGGGGTATAGGTCTGTGAGTCGTCAGGCTTACACACTTCACAGCACTCACCATAGCACATACCTTCCCCAATGTCCATAATCCAACCACCCTCTCTCTACCTTCCTCCCCCCCAGCAACCCTCAGTTTGTTTTGTGAGATTAAGAGTCTCTTAGGCTTTGTCATGAACAGACTTTTTAAAAATGATGTAATTCCCCCCCTGGACCCTGGGGATTCTGCTGTGCACCCTGTGGAGACATGCTTTACTCTGACCAGTCCTTC
The DNA here is from genome assembly GCF_009829155.1 of Mustela erminea. Taxonomy (NCBI): domain Eukaryota; kingdom Metazoa; phylum Chordata; class Mammalia; order Carnivora; family Mustelidae; genus Mustela; species Mustela erminea. The sequence goes on from NC_045620.1 coordinate 105,068,933, forward strand.
TAGAAAGACTGTATAACCATCCCCATGTCTTCCAGAACCCAAGAGTCCATAATCCCTATAGATTTGATCATAAGAAGCCATAATTTGTTTGGGCAGGTCCAGTATTCTCAGAAATATACATCTGCATAGCTGGAGGGGCTACATGACGGGGGCACAGACAGCTCAGGCGTCAGGGAATGGCAGCCGCCCATAGGACAGAACCCACTGGTATGAGTCATTTTTAAGAAAGACTCTTGTGTTGCCTCTGGCGCCATTTCTAGGCTGATGCCTGAGGACACTCACAACCAGAGTCAGACACCGGGCTGGGAGGTTCATTCACCCTCCTGCTAAGGCACTGTGTCTGGAACCACACAGAGACCGTGTCCCCACCCCACCTCTCCTCTTCAGACAGAATCTGTTTTCTGCCCAGAAGGGGAGCCCAGAATCACCCATCTGCCCTTCCATTTGAAAGGTGGGGATGTGGAGTTTCCAAAAGGAGGTGCACCATACCCCAGGTGTCCCTGCAAGTTAGTATCAAAACTGGGATGAGAACATCTCTCTCTAGATTCCCAGACGTTATATTTTTCAATGAATGTTTTAGACGGAATACTAAATCTAATGAGCTTCCTTTTTTCTTTGCCCCCAAACTTTCAAAGAGCATTGTTTTCAACAACAAATCTTCAGATCATGAGGCAGAATTGTAGAAAGGCTCAAGGGCGGGTTTCACTTCCTGTGTGGAGGCAGCCTGCCCTGTACTAGAGCCAGTGGAAAACCAACCCCCCAAAGAGGCAGCACTTGGGAGCCCATGAATATTCATGACTTCACTGTGCATTCACTAAGTAGTGCGGAGACAGAAAACAACTTCCAGCAACTTGGAGTCCATGTTCTAATATTCTCCATTAAGACAGCTTGTTCTGACTTGTTAAAGAAAAAAAAAAAAGAGATACCATTTTCAAAAACCATAATGAGGCCAGTCTACTCAGGAGCTAGAACAAGCTCTAAAGCTTAAAATAGCAAAACAATCGCTTCTCCAAGATAAACAAGGCTTTCCTTTGTGTGTCTAATGAGAGGCAAGACCACAGAGAAGGCAGATTCTAAGACGTTTACTGTCCCCGAATGTTGAGGTAAATGGAGCTCTGCCACCCCTCCAAAAAAGCAGATTATACAAAAAGAGATCTGTCTGAGAGCATCTGCCTGATTGTCAAATGCCAACCTGAGACCTATGTCCTGAGGGCGAGCCCCCTTACCGAGTGAGCTAGGGGCGGACACCAACAGTGTGAAGATCAGATCTAGCTGGGGCCTTGGCTCACTCTACAGGCGCCAGACAGCACCTTTGAAGGAACCGACTGAGAAATACCCAGAAGACACAGTAATGACTAGGTACAAGGAGACACAGGTGCATAGAATTTGCTGTCATCAAAGTCTATAAATTGAGATAAAATGAAATGGGTTTTCCCCAAGTGTAAGTTTCTCCAACATTGTTAGTTTTTGGTGTAAAACTTCTGTAAGATTTTGGTCCAAACATAACATCAACATCTGTCTCCTCTCTCTCTTTCTCTCTCCTCAGCTGGTCCTCCCCAACCACCCCCAAGACGCATGGAAAATCCATTTTACCATTAAGTGAAAGAACTCTGTAGGTTTTTCTATGACATGTATAAGACATAATCACTCTTTCTCCATTTATCAAATTTTTTAAAAAAGATTTTATTAATTTATTTGACAGAGAGAGAGAAACAGCATGTGCTTGGGAGCACACAAGTAGGGGGCAGCAGAGGGAGAGGGAGAAGCGGGTTCCTCGTTGAGCAGAGAGCCCATGAGGGGCTCATCCCATAACCCTGGGATCTTGACCTGAGCTGAAGGCAGCCGCTTAACAAAAGGAGCTACCCAGCTGCCCCATTTATCACTCCGAAACACCAGAAACTTGGGGAGCCTGGGTGGCTCAGTCAGTTAAGCATCTGCCTTAGACTCAGGTGATCCCAGGGTCCTGGGATCGTGTTCTCCAGCCCCCGCCCCCCCCACCCCCGCATGGGGCTCTTTGCTCTGCAGGGAGTCTGCTTCTCCCATATTCTCTCTCTCTCTTTCTCCTCTCTTAAGAGCTCTATCACTCAAGTAAATAAATAAAACACCAGAAATAGGGCTTCCCCAGCAGGTCACAGCCACAGATCCTAATGGAATTCTCAACCCCGGCCAGGAGGCATTTTCAGCCCTCAGCTGGAGGCAGAAGGTCTAAAACACGGGTGAAGAGACAGAGTAAGTGACAGAGTAAGTTACTTCCCAGTTGGGGGTCAGCACAGGCCCGGAGTAGATGATGTGGAGAAGTCAGGGCTTCCCTCAGGGTACCTGGGTGCTGGCTCACACCAGCCACCAAACAGGAAGTATCTGGGAGGCGGGAGTGCCTCGGGAGCTCCCGGCGGGTTCCCGGTGTTCACGGGGCCACCCGCAGGCACACACACTCAGACCGTCCACAGTTAATCCAAGAGACAAAGCCTCATTGTGTATCGGCTGCAGCCAGAGGGCTTCACTGGGGAAACCTAGTTTCAGCTGATAAAAGGGAAAGGGATTATCTGGAGGCTTTACATTCAAAATCAAGAAAACCAAAACAAATACCACAACAACAACAAACCACACCCACTCTGGAGTAGGGTTCTGTGGGAAAAGTTGAGCAGGAATTGGACTGCATTTTTATACCTTCCTGAGAGGCACATGACAGGAAGCTATTCCCGTAGTATGTTAAGTCTGAAGTCAACAAGCGAAGGTAATGGGGCGAAGGGGGGGTGGGGGGAGAGGTGGCAAGGCAGGCCCTGCCTCACCGGACAAGCCACAAGTGATAGGCATTAGGTTCCGCAAGCAAGGACGAGGAACAAAGCCCTAAAACGCAGCGACGAGGGGGTGGCCCACAGCTCTGTTCTCGTATTTCAGGCTGCAGCTTAGGATACATTTCAGCGAGAAAAGAACCTTTCCCCCCAACACTTTTTGTCTGGGAGAAACATTACCCCAAAGTTTGAGTTCAGAAGAATGGAGAACCAAAAGCAATGATGGCTAATATTTTGGGAGCATTTACCGCGTGCCCTTAGCTCATTTCATCCTCCTGCCAAGTTCTGTGACTAGTGAAGAGACCCACGGTACCAGAGAGGAAACTGAGGTCCCGAGTTACCCATGGCCCTCAGAGCTCCCCAAAGATCAGCCAGCAGGGCGGGACAAGGAGCCGGGCTTGCTGCCTACCCAGCCCCCACACCGCCTTAACATTTCCATCCAAGTCCCAAGAAACTCCTGTGGTGAACCTGCTTTTTTCTAATTTTCATAATCATTAACCTCCTGCAGAGATGCATACCAACCCAAAGCCATGCAGTTTGGGTAATATCAAACCAGTGACAATGGGCCAAAGGCAAGGCACTCAGGGTCACAACTAACAGGATATCGGGCAACCCACCTCTGGCAGGGAGCTTCTATCCCTGTTAACATGCTATTCATGTTAACATGAAAAATCAACTTTTGACCTGTTTTTTTCCCCTCTACCTGGAACAGTTAAGAAAATATAAAATGTCAATATTGTTTTATTGGGTTAATACAGTCCAAAAATTGATCTTCTATCAATGCCCTAAGTTTCCTAGTGACAAAATCACTTTGGCATCACAGCAAAATATAGACTGTTTTCTATCAACCAAGCCCCAAACACAAGGGCATGGGAGGTGCAGCAATTCTGTGTTGGGGTGAGCCAGCCGGAGCAGAGAAGGGGGAGGGGCACATGGTGAGACCCATAGGGGCCTGGCCCTCTGACACCAGCCAGATACTCACTGAGCATTGACGTGGGTGAAAGCACCGTTGCCATCTCACCATCGGGTAGTGAAAAGTGTTCTTGGGAAAATAAATTCAATGGAGAGAGTGAGTAGGTGTGTATTGTGTAACTCTGGTTGGGGTGGGAGTGAGGTAAGGCCTCTTCTAAGACATCTGAGCTGAAACCCAAGAAGAAGCCAGCATGCAGAGATCTTGGGGGAAAAGATTCCATTTGGAGGGAACATCCACTGCAAACGTGCTAGACAGATGCTTGTGGCTGGAGCAGTGTGAACATTAGAAAAGGCAGAAATGGGGCAAAGGGAGTGGGAAGGCTCTTCATATCCCTGCAAACCCTGGGAGGAGTGGGAAGCTGCTGGAGAATTTTAAAGAAAGGGACACAACACAAACACAATCCAATTCATCTCTCTAATTTCATTCTGGGTATTATGTAGGAAGCCGCGGTTATACATGTGTTCATTTATAGGTAAGGGGAATCAATATCCTGGCTCAGCTTTTCTACCTGGTAACATGTTCCCAATTCAAGGGGAACTAAAGATTCAACCTGTTCATAACTTACTGGTCCTGCTGGTAACTTACTGGCCCTGCTCCTTTGATTATCTGGAAATTATTTCTAAAAATAAAACTGAGAAGTTATTATTAATTTTAAACATATCTGTGTTCCAGTCATCACTTCCAAAAAGAGGATCCAAATGACTTCTTTAAAACTATTTATTTTTAAAATGTGTCCTGCTTACTTCTAAAAAGCATTTGAGCCCATTGTCATAAAGCTTGTAAACAGCGGGAAGACTTAAAGTTCTCTAGGGGGAAAATACTTACAATATGTTGTAATATGGGTTCCTGCATCCTATAAGCTTGGGAAGGAAATGCTAATGTTAAAGGGTTTTAACCTTTAACTTTTAAACAATTTGTTCTAAGGACTGAGTTCAGCTGTAGGTACTGCTTCATGATGGGCTGAGTCCTTCACTTTTTCCACTTTTATATTTTTCCTCTATCCTCTCCCTGGCCCTCTAGACAGCCAACCTTTGCTTGGTTTCCCTGCTCACTGGCTCCCCCATCCAGAGACTGAGCAGAAAGGACATACTGGGAAGTCTGATGACCATGGTTCAGCAGTTTCAGTTCTCTGTGTATGTGTGTTTCTTCATGGGATAGTGTTTGTGTGTATGCATCTGTGTGTGTATTGGGGAGGGGGAAGTCCGGGGTTAAAGTGATACGTAAATTTTAATTATTTATCCATTCCCCTCCATTGCATATACACACATCCTTCACCTTGTCCCTCTTTCTCCCACTTCCGCTAAAATCTTAATTAAAACTGGACAAAGGTTCTAATTTCGATGTTTAGTCTCTACCCATAGCATTCTTACTTCTGTTCTAATTCTGCCACTGAGAACCCCAACCTTTGAGCTTTCACAAGGTAAGATACAACACTGTCAGACATCTCACTGATTAATTCAAGATAAAACCAGAAGGTAGGGTGCCTGGGTGGCTTATTTGATTAAGGGGTGGACTCTATTTTGGCTTAGGTCGTGATCTGATATGGACCCCTGCATCAGGGTGGACATGGAGTCTGCTTAAGATTCTCTCTCTTGGGCACTTGGGTGACCCAGTCAATTAAGCATCTCCCTTCAGCTCTGGTCAGAATCCCAAAGTCATAGGATTGAGCCCTGCATCAGGCTCCTTGCTCAGTGAGGAGTCTGCTTTTCCCTCTGCCTCTCTCCTTGCTCATGCTCTCTCACTCTTTCTCTCTCAAATAAACTTAAAAAAAAAAAAAAAACTCTCCTCCCTCTGCCCCACCCCCCAGCTCGCTCTCTTTCTCTTATTTAAAAAAAAAAAAAAGGTTAAAGGTAGAAGAAGAACTGGAGAAAATTTTCATTTTTCCTGCTTGGTGGGTTTAGCAGACCTTTTAGGATTATCTGACTAAAGCTAAAGTCTGCTACAAAAGGTTTTTGATAATTGGTTTTTAAAAATTTGGAGAAACACCATTTTAAAATATCTTTTAAGCACCAAAACCGTCGCTTTTGTTGCTTTTCCCATAATTTTCACATTCACAATACCTCCAAGACTATTTATGGTCAGTCCTGAGTAGTAACAAAATTGAACAGATTTGCAGCAGATTATGAAAAATGGGATCTGGCAGAAATGCTGAAGAATTTTTTAGGGTTTGGTGGGGGTGGAGAATGGTTCTTTGATTGGTTTGGCTTTTGATGTTTGCTTCAAATTGCTCTGTGGCCCCAAATTATAAATTGCATATGTAATTTAATGTGTAACAAGAGGGTTCACTGCTTAAGAATTTTTTATTTGAGCACCTGAGTTTTCAAACGAAAATCTCAAAGGAAAACATTTAAGTAAATTGCTTAACTATAAACCGAACTTTCCAAGTATTCTTTAAAAATATCTTGGACTGTTATTAGGTAAAAGCTATTCATCCATGTTCATGGTCAAAAGAGACAAAAACCACATGCTGAATGGAAATAGAAAACTTTTAACTAAGAATGTATTTATTCAAAATACCCCCCCACACACACACACCATTTCTTTTTCTTTTTGGCAAAACCTGGTTAGGTTTCTCCCAGCTTCCTCAAGAAATGCATCAGCGATCAAACTTTTAACTTGTTACTTAGCCTCCAAACAGGTTGTTGATGCAGAACGTAACCCTCCTTACCTGGCCTCCACTTACCAATCTAGAACCTTATATTGGAATGTGACCGTATCAGGACAAACCTAGACGCTGTCCAAGCACATTAGATTCTGTTCAGCAATAACAGGGGTTAAAAGAATGCTTCCCCTAAGTCCAGGGTCCCCACACTCACAGGGTGTCCTTGCAAAGAGGTATTAACATTACCTATAAGGACCCAGTGGGAGCAGACTGGACCGCTGTTCCTCCCTGTTGGTCTCCCGTCCTTGGTCGATCGCAGCACCAGGAATGTGATCCCAACTTCCCAAGGCTGCTAGTCTCCCTCGGGAGATGGGGCCCGCGGCTCCCAGAACTACTGCCAGAGCCGGGATCCAACCACGCAACGGTGTCTAGGGGAAAGTTTCCAGCGCATTCCCGACCAGATCTGCGACCAACATTCCTCTGGAGCAAAAAGTTCGGGACCAGCAGCGCGTCGGGCCGAGCTCGATTTCCTCCACTGCGGTAAAGGGGAACCCTCGGTGCCCACCCCTACCTGACTCCACCGGGACGTGCACCCACGACCCATACTGAGTGCCCCGTTAGTGGGTTGCTGGGGTCCCTGCGCTCCACTCTCTGGCTCTCCTGGGGCGTGCGGAGGTGTCTGCAAACTTGCCCAGCAGCCCGGCGCGCCCCCGTTGGCGCGCACCCTTCCCCGAGCTCCGAGGCGCCAGCCCCCGGCCCTCAGCGCTTGGCCCTGGGCCCCGCGCACTCACCTCCGTTCCAGAACGCCGGGAGGAAGAACCACAGCAGTAGCGGCAGCAGGGCCCGCCCCATCCCGGGGCTGCGCGTATGGGAATTCTCTCCCGATCGAGGGACAGACAGACGTCCTAAACCTGGCCCGTCCCGGATCCAGCGCGCCACCAAAAAAGCCCAACGCTGCCGCCAGGACAGCTAACCCCGAAGTGCCCGGCCGAGCCGCGGGCAGGAGGTGCCTAGGGCCGAAAGGGGCGGGCCGGGGGCCGAGTCCGAGCGGACCCGAGCCAGTTGGGGTGGGGAGGGGGCGGGAAGGAGGGCGGGCGGAGAAGCGGGCAGCCAAGGGGAAGGAAGGGGACCGGGCCGGACAGTAGGGGCGGGCAGGGGCGGGCCATGGGCTGAGCCTGGGCGGCCCGGGATGGGGGGCGGGAGTGGAGAGAAAGGGAGGGGACTGAAAAAGAGGGGAGGGGCGGCTGGAGGTGAGGAGGAGAAAGAGCCCGGCCGGAGTCCAACACTTGTGGATGGGAGAGAGGGAGCAAGAGGGGAAAATGTTGGAGGGGAGTGGAAGGCTCCCGAGGCCTTAGCCAGACCCAAGAGGAGGGTGTAGCACCTTGGGGCCGCGGCGATCCCACAGTCCAGACGTGCAAGACATAGAAGACCCTGGCGGTGACGTTCCCAGAGGCGAAGGCGACCGTGGCACCGCTTTCCATTGAGCGCCGCCCCCTGCGTACCTGGCCGGAGGTGTGAGCCTCGGCCCTGGCGTCGAGGAGCGCACTGCCTCCGGGACGAATCCTTTACTGCGCCCCCCTGAGGAGTCAAAGAGAGATGAGGCTCAGGAAAGGAGATGAACATCAAGGGAAAAGCGCACAGCGGGAGTGGAAAAGCAGCTGGAAGCTATAAAGTGTGGAGGGACCAAGAGGGAAGCCTCAGAGAAAGTTCATTATAAAAGAGCTCTAAGCCACTTTTACTAATAATTGCAACAGGAGCTTACACTTACATATTTTCTTAAAGGAATCATTTTTAGGATTATCTTATTTTTAAAGATTTTTTTTTTTTTTTTTTGAGAGAGGACGAGGGGCAGCAGGAGCCAGAAGAGAGAATCTTAAGCAGATTCAGAGCCTCATGGCTCCATCCCATGGTCCTGCTGAGATCACCACCTGAGCTGAAACGAAGAGTGGGAGGCTTAATTGTGCCACCCAGGTGCCCCAAGATTATTTTTGACAACGTTAGCCAGATTATTGTCATTTCTCTGCTCAAAACTCTCAAAACTCTACAGTGTTTCCTGCTTTTTTGCTGCATAACGGCTGAAGGCCTACAAAGTCCTAGGGGATCTGGTCCCCTCTCCCCTCTGACCTCATCTCCTTGCTCCAGTTCTATTTATGCTGGTTTGCTGTCAAACAGTCCCTGAACCTTAGGCTGGCTGGCCTCCTGGGATAGATTTGGTTGTAAAGAGACAACAAATCCAAATGGATTTAGGCAGGTGGTTATACTGACAGCAAAAGCAAAATCAGCATGGTGTCAGCTCCTTGTGTCCCCAGCCCCATAGGAGGACACCAAAACAGAGGGGCCAGATGTACATACTCGAGCAGTGGGGGGCTCTAGAGCACCCAACTCTAAACTATTGCCAAGGTGTTGTATGGACTTCCACTGGGGCCTGCAGCTGTATCCTTCAGGGGAGGGGGAGGCATGGAGGGAAGAAGATGAAAAGTTCTGTGCTCAGCTAGAACTATGGAGAAGAAAGAAAAAAGGCTTGCCCCAATGTCCCTGCCTTCCAAGAGCTGCTCACCAGGCTTCGCTGCTCTTGTTCCAGGAGGAATCATACAGCCATCTGTCAAGACTTGGGTAACACTACAGTCAAGCCCTGCCTACATGCCTATGTGGAAATGTGCAGGGTCACCAGAGCATCTCAGCAGGATCGTTCTAGAATTTTCCTACTGTAGTTCATATACAGTAGACACTCTGCCAGAGCAGGGTATTACACCGACTGTTTGCTCAGAATGCTCTTCGTCCAGACTCACACCCTCTTGGTTAACTCTACTCCTTCAAGTTTGCTCAAACCTCTCTTGGTGAGGCCTACCTTGCATATAACATTCCCATATCTATTTCTATGTGACATATCACCCCAAAGATAGTGGGGATAAAACAATAGCCATTATATTAGAGTCATGGATTCTGTGGGTCAGAGATTTGGACAGAGTACAGGGAAGATAGTTTATCCCTGTTCTCCCGTCTCTGCTGGGATCTTAGCCTCAAATGGCTGGGGACTAGAATCATCTAGAACAGGGGTCAGCAAACCAACAGCCTGCCAACCTATCGCCTGTTTTTGCAAATAAGCGTTCTTGGAATACAGCCATTTGTGCTGCTTTTGTACTATGACAGCAGAGTTGAGTAGTTGTGACAGAGGTCACATGACCTTGTGATCTGGCCCATTTAGAAAAACTTGGCCAACCTCTGGTCTAAGGGCTTGTGCTGGGACTTGCACTGGGATGACCTGAAGACTAAGGTCAGAGACCAGAGCACTTAACAAGGCTTCTCTATGATGGCCTCAGTGTAGTTGGGAGTCTTGCATGGTGGTTTGGGCCACCAAGAGCAGGCATTCGCTCTGGTGAACAAGGTAGAAGCTGTAAGGCCTTCTAAGACCTATTGCCTCAGAAGTCATCTCGTTCTACTTCACCAGACTCTCTTGATGGGAGCAGGTACAACCCTACTCTCACAGGGAAGAGCCGTAAACCCCCTTTCACCTCTTGATGGTGGAAGTGTCAAAGAATTTGCAGCTATGTTTTGTAACTTCCACAAATAGGAAAACATAGCTAAAATGTGGGATATCAGCTCTATTGTATTAATTTCACACAAGCCATGCATCTAAAAGACGTTGGAATTTATTTATTTATTTAAATATTTGAGTTTTTTACATTTAAATCAATTAATTAACATATGGTTATTAGTTTCAGAGGTAGAGATCAGTGATTCATCACTCTTACATAAAACCCAGTGATCCCTGCATCATGTGCCCTCCTTAAGGTCCATCACCCAGTTACCCCATTCCTCACTCCAGTTCCCTCCAGTAACCCTCAGTTTCTTTCCTATGTTTAAGAGTCTTTTATGGGGGTGCCTGGGTGGCTCAGTCAGTTAAGCATTTTCCTTTGGTGCAGATCATGATCCCAGAGTCCTGGGATTGAGCCCTGTGTCGGGCTCCCTGCTCAGAGGGGAGCCTGCTTCTCCCTCTCTCTCTGCCTGCCGCTCCCCCTGTTTGTGCTCTCTCTCTGTCAAATAAATAAATAAAATCTTAAAAAAAAAAAAAGAGTCTCCCCTGATTTCATCTTGTTTTATTTTTCCCTCTCCTCCCCTATGATCCTCTGTTTTGTTTCTTAAATTTCACATATGAGTGAGATCATATAATTGTCTTTCCCTGATTGACTTATTTCACTTAGCCTAATATCTTCTAGTTCCATCTATGCTATCGCAAATGGCAAGATTTCATTTCTTTTGCTGGCTGAGTAGCATTCCATTTATATATACCACTTCTTATTCATCCATTCATCTGTTGATGAACATCTGGACTTTTTCCATAGTTTGGCTATTATGGACGTTGCTGCTATAAACATTGGGGTGCAGGTGGCCCTTTAAATCAATATGTTTGTAGAAAAGTATTCTAGAATATGTATGTTTTGTAAACTTAGGTCTTAGTAATTTAAAAATAAAAAATAAATAAAACCTCCAAAAAATAATCGATGTATTTGTATCCTCTGGATAAATACCTAGTAGTGCAATTGCTGGGTCATAGGGTAGCTCTATTTTCAACTTTTTGAGGAGCCTCCATATGGTTTTCCAGAGCGTCTGCACCAGCTTGCATTTCCACCAGCAGTGTAAGAGGGTTCCCTTTCTGCACATCCTCGCCAACATCTGTCATTTCCTGACTTGTTCATTTTAGCCATTCTGACTGGTGTAAGGTTGTAACTCCTTGTGGTTTTAATTTGCATTTCCCTGAGGCCAACCAATGTTGAGTATTTTTTCATGTGTCTGTTGACCATTTGGATGTCTTCTTTGGAGAAACGTCTGTTCATGTCTTCTGCCCATTTTTTTTTAAAGATTTTATTTATTTATTTGACAGAGACAGTGAAAGAGGGAACACAAACAGGGGGAGGGGGAGAGGGAGAAGCAGGCCTCCCACCGAGCAAGGAGCCTGATGCGGGGCTTGACCCTGGGATCATGACCTGAATCGAAGGCAGATGCTTCATGACTGAGCCCCCAGGTGCCCCTCTTCTGCCCATTTCTTGATTGGATTATTTGTTCTTTGGGTGTTGAGTTTGGTAAGCTTTTTATAGATTTTGGGTACTAGCCCTTTATCTGATAGGATATTTGCAAATATCTTCTCCTATTCTGTCGGTTGTCTGTTGGTTTTTTCGACTGTTTCCCTGTGCAAAAGCTTTTTATCTTGATGTAGCCCTGATAGTTCATTTTTGCCTTTGTTTCCCTTCCCTTTGGAGACATGTCTAGCAAGAAGTTGTTGCAGCCAAAGTCACAGAGGTTGCTGCCTATGTTCTCCTCTAGGATTTTGATGGATTCCTGACTCACATTTAACTCTTTCATCCATTTTGAGTCTATTTTTGTGTGTGGTGTAAGGAAATGATCCAGTTTCATTTTTCTGCATGTGGCTGTCCAATTTTCCCAACACCATTTGTTGAAGAGATTGTCTTTCTTCCATTGGATAGTCTTTCCTGCTTTGTTGAAGATTAGTTGACCATAGCGTTGAAGATCCTGACTTCTCTATTCTGTTCCATTGGTCTACGTGTCTGTTTTTGTGCCAGTACCACACTGTCTTGTTGATTACAGCATTGCAATAGAGCTTGAAGTCAGGGATTGTGATGCCACCAGCTTTGGTTTTCTTTTTCAACATTCTTTTTGCTATTCGGGGTCTTTTTTAGTTTCATACAAATTTTAGGATTGTTTGTGCCAGCTCTGTGAAAAAAGTTGTTGGTATTTTGATAGGATTGCTTTGAATGTGTAGATTGCTCTAGGGAGCATAGACATTTTAACAATATTTGTTCTTCCAATCTATGAGCATGGAACGTTTTTCCATTTCTTTATGTCTGCTTCAATTTCTTTCATGCATATTCTACAGTTTTCTGAGTAAAGATCCTTTGCCTCTTTGGTTGAGTTTATTCCTACATATCTTATGGGTTTTGGTGCAATTGTAAAATGGGATGGACTCCTTAATTTCTCTTGTGTCTGTCTCCTTGTTAGTATATAGAAATGCAACTGATTTCTGTGCATTGATTTTATATCCTGGGACACTGCTGTATTCCTATATGAATTCTAACAATTTGGGGTTGGAATGTTTTGGGTTTTCCACATAAAGTATCATATCATCTGTGAAGAGTGAAGGTTTGACTTCTTGTTTGCTGATTTGGATACCTTTTATTTCTTTTTGTTGTCTGACTGCTGAGGCTAAGACTTCTAATACTATATTGAACAACAGGGGTGATAGTGGACATCCCTGCAGTGTTCCTTAGCTTAGGGGGAAAGCTCTCAGTTTTTCCCCATTGAAAAGCTGTGGGCTTTTTGTACTTGGCCTTTATGATATTGAGGTATGCTCCTTATATCCCTACATAGTGAAGAGGTTTAATCAAGAAAGGATGCTGTACTTTGTCAAATGCTATTTCTGCATCTCTCTCTTTTTTTTTTAAAGACTTTATTTATTTATTTGACAGATGGAGATCACAAGTAGGCAGAGAGGCAGTCAGAGAGAGACAGAGAAGCAGGCTCCCTGCCAAGCAGAGAGTCTGATGCGGGACTCGATCCCAGGACCCCGGGATCATGACCTGAGCCGAAGGCAGAGGCCTCAACCCACTGAGTCACCCAGGCGCCCATATTTCTGCATCTCTTGACAGGATGATATAGTTCTTGTCCTTTCTTTTATTAATGTAGTGTTTCATTGATTGATTGATTTGTGGTTATTAAACCACCCTTGCATCCCAGAAATAAATTCCACTTGGTGGTGGTAAATAACCCTTTTAATGTACTGTCGGGTTCCATTGGCTAGTATCTTGGTGAGAATTTTTACATCCATTTTCATCAGGCATATTGGTCTGTAATTCGCCTTTTTGGTGGGGTCTTTGTGTGGTTTTGGGGTCAAGGTAATGGTGGCCTCAGAGAAGGAGTTTGGAAATTTCCTGTCCATTTCTATTTTTTTGAAACAGCTTCAGAAGAATAGGTATTAATTCTCCTTTAAATGTTTGGTAGAATTTCCTTGGAAAGCCATCTGGCCCTGGACTCTTGTTAGTTGGGAGTTTTTTGATTACTGCTTCAGTTTCCTTGCTGGTTATGGGTCTGTTCAAGTTTTCTATTTCAGAAAGGCTTGTGTTGTATTTTATTCCCTCTTAGGACTGCCTTTGCTGCATCCCAAAGTTTCGAACAGTTGTATTTTCATGTTCATTTGTTTCCATGAATTTTTCTAATTCTTTTAATTTCCTGGCTAACCCATTTATTCTTTAGTAGGATGCACTTTAACTTCCATGTATTTGAGTTCTTTCCAAATTTTCTGTTATGATTGAGTTCGAGTTTCAAAGCATTGTGGTCTGAAAATATGCACGGAATGATCCCAATCTTTTGGTACTAGTTGAGAGCTGATTTGTGATCCACTGTGTGATCTATTCTGGAGAATGTTTCATGTACACTTGAAAAGGAGGAGGATTCTGTTGCTTTAGGATGGAATTCTCTGAATACACCTGTGAAGTCCATCTGGTCCAGTGTGTCATTCAAAGCCCTTCTTTCCTTGTCGATCTTCTTCTTCGGTGATCTATCCATTACAGTGAGTGGAGTGTTAAAGTCCCCTACTATTATTGTATTAATATAAATGTGTTTCTTTAATGTTATTATTAATTGGTATATATAACTGGCTGCTTCCATGTTAGAGGCATAAATATTGACAATTTTTAGATTTTTCTTGTTGGATAGACCTTTTAATTATGATATTGTGTCCTTCCTCATCTTTTATTACAGTCTTTAGTTTAAAATCTAATTTGTCTAATAGAAGGATTGCTTCCCTAGCTTTCTTTTGATGTCCATTAGCATGATAAATGGTTTTCCAACCTCTCACATTCAATCTGGAGGTGTCTTTGGGTCTAAAACGGTCTCTTGCAGACAACATACTGATGGGTCTTGTTTGTTTTAATCCAATCTGATACCCTGTGTCTTTTGACTGGAGGTTTTAGGCCATTTACATTCAACAACAGTAGCTGTTGAAAGATATGAATTTACTGCCATTGTATTACCTGTAAAATCACTGTAAAATCACTCTGTTCCTTTCTGGACTATATTACTTTTGGGCTCTCTCTTTACTTAAAAAATTCCCTTTAATATTTCTTGCAGGGCCAATTTAGTGATCACAATTCTTTTAGTTTCTGTTTGTTCTGGAAGCTTTTTATCTCTCCTTCTATTCTGAATGACATCCTTGCTGGATAACGTATTCTTGGCTGCATATTTTTCTCATTTAGTATCCTGAATAATCATGCCAGTCCTTTCTGGCCTTCTAGGTCTCAGTGGATAGGTCTTCTGCCAGTCTAATATTTCTATCTTTGTAGGTTATGGACCTCTTATCCTGAGCTGCTTTCAGGATTTTCTCTTTATCTCTGAGATTTTGTATGTTGAAGTGTTTACCTATTTTCGTTGATTTTGAGGGGTCTCTATGTGCCTCCTGGATTTGAATGCCTGTTTCCTTCCCTAGATTAGGGAAGTTCTCAGCTTTACTTTGTTCCAATTATCTTCTGCCCCTCTCCACCCTTTCCTCTTCTTCTGGGATCCCAATTATTCTAATATTGTTTCATTTTATGTTATTATTTATCTCTCAAAATTCTCCCCTCATGATCCAGTAGTTGTCTATTTCTTTTTCTCAGCTTCTTTATTCTCCATCATTTTGTCTTCTATATCACCAATTCTCTACTCTGCCCCACTTATCTTAGCAGCTAGAGACTCCATTTTTTTTTTAAGATTTTGTTTATTTGACAGAGAGAGAGAAATCACAAGTAGGCAGAAAGGAAGGCAGAGAGAGAGAGAGAGGGGAGGAAACAGGCTCCCTGCGGAGCAGAGAGCCCGATGTGGGGCTCGATCCCAGGACCCTGGGACCATGACCTGAGCCGAAGGCAGAGGCTTTAACCCACTGAGCCACCCAGGCATCTCATTAATAGTCTTTTTTATTTTGACTTGATTAGATTTTAGTTCTTTTATTTCTCCAGAAAGGGATTCTATACTGTCTTCTTTTTTCAAGTCCAGCTAGTATCTTTATAATTGTTATTCTGAACTTTAGTTCTGACATCTTACTTACATCCATACTGATTAGGTCCCTAGCAGTCAGTTAGTACTACCTCTTGTTCTCCTTTTTGAAGTGAGTTTTGTCACCATGTTGTTGCAGAATGTGATTGCTTTTCTATTTGTTGAATTGTATCAGTTCTTTTCTTAGATTTCCGTTTGAGTTCACAGGTGTTCATAATGATTTGATAGGCATCTAGCTGAATTCCTGGGACCAGACAAAACTAAGGTCTCCTACTCCTCTGCCATCTCGGAAAGTCCATTACATTGTAATTTCATGTCTTAATTATTTAAGTGACTAAATATGTGGAGGGAAATTTGAACCAAAAAAAAAAATTAGACCCCCACACTAAACCAATATTTTCATGCTAATAGGACCTCTGGCCCCAAATGCTACCTGTGTACAACTTCAGCAGGGCGACACCATACTTAAATGCCTGCTACATATCTTACATTTACTAAGAGTCTGTGTATAACAAGGAGGAGCCCCTACTGTTAATTACCTAAGAAAAAGAAGGAATATCAAGGGCCAGTAGTTGCATTCATCCAGGGTCTAGGGAAGACTACCCCCAATGTTTCAAATGTAGAGGGCTGTGCCCCAAATGAAGGGGCAGTGTGATGACAATCTGAATTGACTGTGTTCAGCATAACAGTGACTAGATTAAGACTTCCAATCAATGCAAAACTTGGGTATTCATCCTTTCTGATGGATGAGTATATTCCATTTTGTATATGGACCACATCTTCTTTATCCATTCATCTGTTGAAGGGCATCTTGGCTCTTTCCACAGTTTGGCTATCATGGACATTGCTGCTATGAACATTGGGGTACATAAAAAGGGCACGTATTGCATGGAGCACTGGGTGTTGTACATAAACAATGAATCTTGGAACACTGCATCAAAAACTAATGATGTATTTTATGGTGACTAACATAGCACAATTAAAAAAAAAAAAAACAAAAACTTCCAGTTGAACTCCCCATGAGCACACATGAACTCTGTAGGGACTCATTCTCAACCACCCCATTGGAAACCCACACCCTACTTCTCTTTGTCCTCCTGGTATCCCACACTTACCCTTTCAGCTTTGTTCCCAGATGCAGTTTGTAATTTACTTCCCCCTCCTACTTCCAGTCTACCACATGGACCCCCAATTCAGAGCTGGTCTCCTCTTGTCCACTTTCACATAGTGCAGACCACCCAATATAGTATTTACACACCTGGCTTGGCCTCAGGATACTCTGAATGAGGATGTACTGAGTAATGGCTTCATCCCTCTTTCAGTGGCAGAGAGCCATTCATTCATTCACCATTTCACAGACATCGACTGAGCACATGCTCAATTCCAGATATAATATCAATACCTAGGACATATGCGCAACACCTCCGTCAGGGGGCCGGTCCAATGAACCCTCATGCTAGTCATAGCCTGGACTCACTCACTCAGCAGCCATTCACGGTCTTCCAGTCACAGCTCCCTGGATTTCCTTAGCAGGACCTTGGCTCACACACTCACATTCCTTCTTGTCCCTGAGTGCTGAGTTGGGGTTCTCCTTCCTGCCTTAACACCATTCCCTGACCCTCCTCTCTAAAGTCTGTGGCTTTGATCATTATATTACCAGCCCTGCTTGCTGCAGTTATCTATAGAACCCTGGGGCTTTCTCTCTCATTCCTTCAAGATTTCAGTACTTGCACCACAGTCACTCCTTCATGGTATCCTTTTAGGGATACTGTGATTATATATACACCATATAATGACATTCCAACACTATATATTTCAAGCTCCTTGACTTCTTGGACTCCATTCAGTGTGCTGAACAACATGTATATGTGCATGCTAAGTTCTCAAAATTTATTGGGTAACTGAGTGGTGACAATAAGATAGTCAACTTAGAGTGCCCCACATCTTTCTTTCTTTTTCTTTTCAAGAGAGAGAGAGAGCGCACGTGTGCACAGGGGCAGTGCTGGGAGGGGCAGAGGGAGAGAGAGAATCTCAAGTAGACTCCATGCTGAGTGCCACACCTGATGTGTGGCTTGATCTCTTGACCATGAGATCAGGACCTGAGTTGAAAGCAAGAGTTGGATGCTTAACTGACTGAGCCACCCAGGCACCCCAGTGCCCCAAATCGTAAGGAAAGCATAGCATCAGAGCACCTCCGTGGCTCATTCGTCAAGAGCCTGCCTTTGGGGATGCCTGGGTGACTCAGTTGGTTGAGTGGCTGCTTTTGGCTCAGGTCACGATCCCGGAGTCCTGGGATTGAGTCCTGCATCAGGCTCCCTGCTCAGTGGAGAACCTGCTTCTCTCTCTCTCTGCTGCTCCTCCTGCTTGAGCTCTCTCTCTGTCAAGTAAATAAATAAAATCTTTAAAAAAAAAAAGAAAGAAAAGAAAAGAAAGAAAGCAAGCACAGCATCTTGTAGTTTCTTGGGCAAAAAAGATGGTGCATGGAACAGTCAGTCTCCATTCAGTAAACCGAACAACATATTGGGTGTACAAGTGTATAGCTCTTGGAGGCCTGTGTTATAGGGAAGGTAATCCACTAGGAATACTGAATCTAACACGAGTGTGCCACAGCACTTGTAGAACTGCTAAGTGGCAATTAGACAGAAATCCATTGCTAAAGGAGACTCACCAGATCCAAATCCTACAGTTTGTTACAAAAAGAGAATATGGATAGAAACAACAATAAAGTAAGACTATGCATCACAATTAAAGGTTAGTTTATGGGAAGGGGTCCAGAGAGGCCAGGTACAGGATCCTTTGTCTTCCCTTCTGTAAGGCACGTGGCCAGATGCACTTTCTCTTTTGGATCAGGAACCACCTGAAACACATTGGAAACAGAGAGTAAATAGAGGCTCAGCTGGGAATTTTAATATTTTTGTTTGGTCATCTAGACATATTTCCAAGGCATAACCAGCCTCAACAGCAGAGTCCTCTTGGGGGTCTGGCTGAGACCAGGTGCAAATCATCTGTCTCACTGTTTTCAATAAACAAGGCTGACAAGCTGGTACAAATCTGCTTGAACCTCTACAAACCCATGATTACAAAGCAACATTATTAATCAGTATGCTTCATGCCCTGACCAGGAATCAGGGCCATGCAGGAACTTTAGCAAAATAGCTCAAGCTGACTCCAGGCCCTCATGGTACAATAGCTTTTGTAGTCGTTGCAAAATGAAATGGTACAAGTAGAAGTTTACATTCAGCACTGTGATTACCAAAGTGAAATAAAGGCATTTCCTTTCATGGTGTTGGGAACTCTTTTGTGAGAAAATCCATTCACTAGACTGAAACACTTACTGAAAGTAAAATTGTCTAGTTCAGAAAAGGGATAGTACTGTTTAAAGATGCCCCTCAATGTATTGAACAATTGCATAAAAGAATTGTTGGGCTTTTGCAATTCGCTGGAGAAGTGATGTTGGGCATGTCAGAGAGTCCATTGGGTGTCCGGGAAAGAGCAGAAGTGCAAGTATTCAAGTGTTCCATTTTATTATAAAAATGAAATGGTGTATGTTTTCACCATGGTGGAAAAAAAGGGGAAGTACTCTTGTGTGGCATCTGTAATTTGTTATGGGGCCGAGAGAATTTTGGAATACTTCATTCAGCCAGCAGACTGAATAACACAGTAGAAAGCCAAGTGCTCAGTTCTTGAATTTTTGGGGTATGATAATGGGGCATTTAAGATACCTCATTCCACGTGCTGAACAGATTGGAAATTGTTCAGCTCATGTATCCACATGTGTTTGCATGTGTGTGGTGGGGGTGGGGAGGGCAACTTTGAATTGTGTGTTTAAAAGGCTCAAATCACAGCCAACAACATATGGGAAGTACAAATATAGGAGCATGTAAGTGACTGCATTTGGAGGAGTGAATGACAAACTGGAATGACCAGTGTCCAACCCTTGCAGCTTTTGGAAACCTGAGATGTCGTTGATAAGATATTCCTTCACAATGCTGAACAACATCTGGGATGTGTAAGTGTCTAGACATTAGAATTCACTGAGGCACTCAGATGGTGCTTAGCAGAGTCTCAGATCAGTGTAAAAGCATTCTGGATGTACAAGTGTTCAACACTTGAAGCCTGGGGGACACTGAGATGGTGGATGTAGAGGGTTATTCAGCATGCTACAGAACATAGCAGAAGCATAGAAATCTAGATTTTGGGGGCACCTGGGTGAATCAGTCATTAGGTGTCAGCCTTCAGCTCAGGTCATGAACCCAGGGTCCTGGGATGAGCCCCACATCGGGCTCCCTGCTCAGTGGGAAGCCTGCTTCTCCCTCTCCCACTCCCCCTGCTTGTGTTCCTTCTCTCCCTGTGTCTCAGTTCATAAATAAAATCTTCAAAAAAAAAAAAAAAGAAATATAGATTTTACAATTTAATGGGAAACTGAGCTGATGCCTGTATGCAACTCCATTTAGCTTCTTGTGCAAAATACCAGTAGTCAAAGTGTTTTGCCTTTGTAGTTGTAGGGAGACCTGAGCTAGTTCACGTAAAGGACTCCATTTTGCTTGCCAAAACCATTCTGAAAATAAGAAGTTTCTAGTTCTTATAGTTTGTTGGCAAAATGGGGATGGTAAGGATATGAGGTTCCATTTGCTGAACCACATGCTGAAATTACAGGGGTCTTGTTTTGGTGGTTTCTCAGGAATGGCTGCTGTCTAGTGATCTGCGGGGTAGCAGACAACAGAATCTGATTGAAAATAGCTTTTGATTATCTACTTGGATACTTGTACTTCTGTCATCTCCTCACGTTCTCTGTGCTCTTTGATGTGTTCGTTTACCACTTACAGTGCAAAGACTGTGTGCGTGCATGCATGTGTGTGTGTGTGTGTGTGTGTGTTGGAGCTGCTGGACTGGTGTTTTTGAGTTTCAGATTTCCTGTTAACCCTTGGCTGGAGCTGTAAAACCCAAGCTTGTAGTTCTTTTTGTATGGGTGAACAATTAATTTTATTTTACTTATGTATTTATTTTAAAAAATATTTTATTTATTTATTTGACAGAGAAAGAGAGAGAGAGAGAGAGAGCGCACACAAGCAGGTAGAGCAGCAGAGGGAGAGGGAGAAGCAGGCTCCCTATGGAGCAGGAAGCCGGATGCGGGGCTCCATCCCAGGACACTGGGATCATGACCTGAGCAGAAGGCAGATGCTTAACCCACTGAGCCACCCAAGTGCCCTTGTATGGGTGAATATTTTTAAAAGGAGTATGAGAGGAGTGCCTGGGAGGCCCAGTCAGTGAAACGTCCAACTCTTGGTTTCAGCTCAGATGGTGATCTCAGGGTCATGGAATTAAGCCCTGTGTCGGGCTCCACACTTAGCAGGGATCTGCTTAAGGTTCTCTCTCCCTCACCTTCTGTCTCTCCCACTCCTTCTCTTTCTCTGAAATAAGTAAATAAACCTTTAAAAGGGAGTCCAGGGGTGCCTGGGTGGCTCAGTGGGTTAAAGCCTCTGCCTTCGGCTCGGGTCACGATCTCAGGGTCTTGGGATCGAGTCCCACGTCAGGCTCTCTGCTCAGCAGGAAGCCTGCTTCTCTTCTCTCTCTCTGCTTGCCTCTCTGCCTACTTGTGATCTCTGTCAAATAAATAAATAAAATCTTTAAAAAATAATAAAATAAAAGGAGTCCAAGAGAGAAAAAAAGACCTTTCCTCACCAAAGATGACAATCTTTTTGCAAAGGCTTGTCAATAACCCTTTCTGTATCTCTCTTGTCTCTCAGTTTAAGGGGAAAGCTCCATAGGCAACAATAAAGTGTTACGAAATCTTAAAAGCTATGCCACTAACTTCAGCCACAAGCTGCCCAGACAAGCCTACAGCTAAGGGTGTGGAACAAAATAGCTAGAGGTAATCTAGCTATTAACTCCTCTTTAGGGTCCTCTTGCCTGAGATGAAATGGTCTTTGGAAGAAACACGAAAAGAACCACAGTCAAGGACTGTGGATACAGAATAGACTGACACTGTCGGCATAGACTGCTGTCAACCTGAACTAAAGGACTGGGGTAGGTTTTGCAGACTTCTTAGTCCAGAAGCAGACAAATGCATGAAAATACACTGCTTAACCCAGGAGCCACAAAACCTACTTTTGATTTAATTATGGGTAATATTCTACTTTTAGTGAACATATCAAAAAGCTTTTTCCTTCATCTCTAACCACCAATTTTACTGCCATACTTGTTCAAACTGGAATGAGACATCCTTTATATAGTATCCTGTACAAACCCCTTGGAGTTCAGAATAAGCAATCCCATAAAGAGTATAAAGTAGATTAAAAGCTAACAATGAAAACATAAGATAAAGATTATGTTATGATTAATGATATAGCTTGGTTAGCTCAGAATAATGGTAACATTGGTTAAATATTATGCAAAGTGTCTTTACCCAGTTCTCTTCTTTCCTAACCATATTTTATTTTTTTTTTTTTTGCATAGCTTCACTAAGAATCTGTCTTCTTTTTTACCAGGTTATAATTGGATAAATCAATTTATAACCATGATCACGATGAGATTTCATTTAAGTACAATAAGCTTTATCAAGGAACAAGGTGGTATGTTTCCTTTTTTTTTTTGAGTTTTGAGAATTCTTTATATATTCTGGAGAAAAGATCTGTCACTGATGTGACTTGCAAAATTCTTTTCCAATCTGGGTTTGGCTTTTCTTTCTCTTAATGTCTTTAACAGAGCAAAAGTGTTAATTTTGATGAGGCTCAATTCACTATTTTTTTTTTTCTTTTTTGGATTGTGCTTTTAGTGTCTTATCTAAGAACTTTAAAAAAAAAGAGCTTTATTCAGGTATATTTCACATAGGATAACATTCTCCCTTTTTAACTATATAATTCAGCAGTTTTTAGTATATTAACAGACTTGTGCAACCATCATTATTTTAGAGCATTTCATCAACCCAAAAAGAAACCCCATACCTATTAGCAGTTATTTTCTGCTCCTTCATCCTCACCCTCTGTCCTAACTCCCAGCCCCTGGCAACCACTAATTTATTTCTCTGCCTATTCCAGGCCTTCAATATAAATGGAATTATACAACATGTGTCCATTGGTTACTGAATTCTTTCATTAGGCATCATATTTTCAAGATGCATTCATGTTGTAGCATGTATCAAAATTTCATTCCCTTTTATAGCTGAATAATACACCATTGCATGCGTATGCCACATTTTGTTTGTCCAGTCATCAGTTGATGGCCATTTGGGTTACTTCCACTATTATTAATAATGCTGTTATTAATAATGAATTAATTATGAATATTATGGCTATTATGAATAATGCTGTTATTACAGCATTCTTGTAGAAGTGTTTATGTGAGCATATATTTTCAGTTCTCTTGGGTATATACCTGGGAGTAGAATTGCTGAGTCAGATGGTAACTCTAGGTTTAAATTTTTTGAGGATCTGTCAAACTGTCTTATGGAGTGTCTACACCATTTTGTACTCCCACCACTAATGTGGGAGGGTTCCAGTATTTTCACATTCTCATCAACATTCGTTATTGTACAACTTTTGGGTTACATAACACCACCCTAATGGGTATGAAATGGTAGCTCACTGTTTTGAGATTTGCACTTCCCTGATGACTAATGATATTGATCATCTTATCATGTCCATTTTTTTGGTCCATTTGTTCATCTTCTTTGGAGAAATGTCTATTCAAATCCTTTGCTCATTTTTAAATTGTGTTGTCTTTTTATGTTGAGTTATAGGAGTTCTTTTTTTTTTTTTTTTAAAGATTTTATTTATTTATTTTAAAGAGAGAGAATGAGAGAGAGAGAGAGCATGAGAGTGGAGAGGGTCAGAGGGAGAAGCAAACCCTCCGTTGAGCAGGGAGCCCAACGCAGGACTCAATCCTGGGACTCCAGGATCATGACCTGAGCCGAAGGGGTTTCTTAACCAACTGAGCCACCCAGGCGCCTGAGTTCTTTACATATTCTAGATAATAAATGCAGATGTATGACTTGCAAACATTTCCTCCCATTCCATGGCTTGTCTTTGCACTTTCTTGATAGTATCCTTTGAAACACAAAATCATAAATATTTTTATGAAGTCTAATTTTTTTTGGTTCCTTGGGCTTCTGGTGCCATATCTAAGAAATTAGTGTCTAATTCAAGGTCACAAAAATATACACCTGTGTTCTGTTCTTCTGAGTGTCTTACAGTTTTACTTTTACATTTTTTTAAAAGATTTTATTTATTTATTTGACAGAGAGAGAGATTGCAAATAGGCAGAGAGGCAGGAAGAAAGAGGTGGGGGGGTTGGGGGGAGCAGGCTCCCTGCCTAACAGCCCCATGCAGGGCTCCGTCCCAGGGCCTGACTATGACCTGAGCCGAAGGCAGAGGCTCAACCCAGTAGGCCACCCAGGCGCCCCTTACTTTTATATTTAAGTCTTTGATCCATTTTGAATAACTAGTATGAAGTACAGATCAAGTTTCTTTCTCTCTCTCTCTCTCTCTTTTTGTTTTTTTTTGCACATGGATATCCAATTTTTCCAGCACTAATTGTCAAAAAGACTTTTTCCTCCATTGAATTGTTTTGCAACTTTGTAAAAAAAAAAAAAATCAATTGGCTCCACTCTTTAAATGAGGGCTGCACATATTGTTTTTTTTTTTAAGGGGGAACAGTATTTTTAAAGTTTATAAAGTAATACGTTACAAACATGACTTTGGCCAGGAACCACAGTTAAAATCAGTAGTAAATCATGTGGTTGGTATACATAGGACGGGATGAAATGGCACTTTCTCTCTATAATCTTCCTCCCTCAAATCCTTATCTCCAGTCTAATCAGAAGGAAAACAGCAGACAAATTCCAGTTGAACATTAAACAAGATACCTGACCAGTACTCCTCAGAACTGTCAAGGTTGTTATAAATAAGAGGAGCCTGGGTGCCTCAAAGGGTTAAGCCTCTGTCTTCAGCTCAGGTCATGATCCCACGGTTCTGGGATCCCGGCTCTCTGTTCGGCAGGGAGCCAGCTTCCCTCTCTCTCTGCTTGCCTCTCAGCCTGCTTGTGATCTCTCTCTCTCTCTCTGTCAAATAAATAAATAAAATCTTAAAAAAAAAATTCTTTAAAACAAGAGGGGCCTAAGGAAACACAGCTACTTAAATGTAATGTTATATCCTAAATGGGATTCTGGAACAGAAAAAAGACTTTAGGTAAAAACTAATGAAATCTGAATAAAGCATGGTTTTAAATTAATTGTGTATTGATTTGATTCATTAATCTTCATAAATGTACCCACCTTACATTTGATAAATGTAAAATATCAATCATAGAGGAAACAGATTGTGGGATCTATGGAACTCTCTGAACTATCTTTTCAATTTTTCTGATAAACTGTTCAAAAAAATAAAGTTGATTTAAAAATACCAATTGACCCTATTTGTGTGTATCTGTTTCTCAACTCTACCTGTCCATGGATCTGTGCATCTAACTTTTCCCCTATAACCCACCCTCTCTTTTTTTCAACTTTATTGAGAGGCATAGTTGACAACTACAATTGTAATATATTTCAGGTGTATGACATGATGATTTTATGTACGTATACATTGTGAGAGGGTTTTCTCCATCAAGTTAATTAACACATCCATTACCTCACTGATTTCCTTTTTTTTTTTTTTCAAGTGTTTTCTCCACTACTCTCCTTTTGACCAACGTAAGTTATATGGCCAAAGCCATAGTCAGAGAAGAAAGGGACTACAAAGTTACATGGCAGGGGCACCTGGGTGGCTCTGGGTTAAAGCCTCTGCCTTCAGCTCAGGTCATGATCTCAGGGTCCTGGCACTGAGCCCTGCATCAGGCCCTCTGCTCAGCACGGAGCCTGCTTCCCCACCCCCCACCCCACCTCTCTCTGCTTGCCTCTCTGCCTACTTGTGATCTCTGTCTGTCAAATAAATAAATAAAATTCTTTAAAAAAAAAGTTACATGGCAAAGCTTAGGGATATAGGGAGGCCTTTAATTAGGGCTCTTAATGCAGTCAGTCTACCATGGGTCTGAAGCCATTCTGACTCCTAACACATTGTGTAGAAGATCTGTTTTATCTCTTAAAAAATGTATCTGAAATTTAGAACTAAGAGTTGGTGTACATCTTTTCTCATTCACCGTGGAGCACTTGGTGGGTCCTTTTAATAAGTAAATCATGTTCTGGACAATTTCGGTGGTTTTATTGATTCTGCGCTCTCTCTTTTTCCTATTCTCTGTTTTCGGAACTCCTGTTTGAATTTTGATTTCTTGGACCATTCTTCTAATTTTCTTACCTATTTCCCATTTTCCTGTCTTTTTGTCCTACTTTTTTGGAGAGCTTCACTTTATAACTATTCTAGTGAATATTTTTCTTTCTATAACTACATTTTTAATTTCTTAGAATTCTTTTTTGTTCTGGCTATTCCTTTGTATGGTATACTCTTCCTAGTTCACATTACCATATCATTTAACTCCTCTTATCTGCTTGAAAATCTTACTTCTTTTTTTGAGAAGTTGTCTTCTCTCTATATATTCTCCCTTTATTCCAAGTTGCTTTTTATTGTTTTTGTTTTAGTGTTAGATGCTGTATTCATTTTTTAGGGCTGCTGTAATGATTACCATAAACTGAGTGGCTTAAAATGATGGAAATTTATTCTTTCACAGTTCAGGAGGTGAGAAATACAAAATCAAAATGTTGACATGGTTGGTTCCTTCTGGAGATTCTGAAGGAGAAACTATCCCATGTTTCTCTCCTAGCTTCTGGTGGTTACCAGTAATCCTTGGTGTTTCTTGGCTTTTGGCAACATGACTCCAATCTCTTCCTCCTTCTTCACATGGCCATCTTCCTTCTGTGTGTGTCTATTCCTTTTAATCATTGGATTAGGTTTAACCATAGTCTGGTATAAATTCACTTCAACTTGACTATATTAGTAAAGACCCCATTTCCAAATAAGGTCACATTCTGAGGTTCTGGGTGGATATGAATTTTGGGGGAGGATGGGTGTAGGAGCTACTATAGATTTCTACAGATTTCTACTACAGTTTTCTCAGATTGTGTTAATTCCTCACTGTCTGTCTGTTCCAAATGTCTATTGCTGTGCAACAAGTGACCCCAAATTTAGTCCCAAATTTAGTGGTATAAAATAACAAATATGTTATTTTAACATTCTATAGAAACTGTGAGATAATAATAAATGTGGATTGCCACTAGGTTTCTGGTAATGTTACAGAGTAAGAAATGACTAATACATAACTGATGTGAAATTAGATTCTGTGTCTTTTAATTTACCTGGATGGAAGAAACTTTGATCGATGATAGCGTTATACTTTACCATGCTGGGAGACACTTCTGCTTGCCTTTCAAGGGGGGCAATCTTACCTTGTTCCTTTGGTAGGAAACCTTGGAAGATAGAAATAGTGTCTGTGTCTGGTGCAAAGGGCAGGTTTGTTTATAGCCTTTAAAGACAGAGATTGTGTCTCCTTTTGAGCAAAGAGCAGATGTTCTTACTGCCCACTACTAAAGGTTTTTCTAATCTCACTGTTCCTTTCCTGTGATGCAACCCAATGTGTATGCAGCTGTCATGTGGCCCTCCTCACCCCACTCTGGGAATCGGGGCTCAAGGCACTGGCACAATAATGTGGCTAATGGGCTGTTATAGCTTCAAGCAATAAATTAACCTTCATCTCTGACCCAGTGGTTTTCTGGCTTCCACTGGCATTCATGGAACTGTGGCAGGCAGATAGGGTAAAATTTCAGACCCTTCAGAATTCTTAAAAAGCTACAGAGAGTGGTGCCTGGCTGGCTCAATGGATTAAGCCTCTGCCTTCTGCTCAGGTCATGGTCTCAGGGTCCTGGGATCGAGGCCCGTGTCAGGCTCTCTGCTCAGCAGGGAGTCTGCTTCCACCTCTCTCTCTGCCTGCCTCTCTCTCTACTTGTGATCTCTTTCTCTGTCAAGTAAATAAATAAAATCTTAAAAAAAAAAAAAGCTATAGAGAATGATATACAGCACATATTTACCTGTGGAAATTGGAAAGCATTTTTTTTTTTTTGCAGAGGTGGAAATGTAAAGACTATACATTTACACATATATTATATACATGTATACATATGTATACACACATATACATATAAATACACACTTATACAAAGACTCTGAACCTATTAAAGAGGCAAGTGAGAATTCAAGCTGTGTAGTTCTTCCTCAGAATATGGTGTTACTTCTTCTCAACCAGCCTCAACTAGTCACCCTCACTTGGTCAAGTCTCCCTACCTGGGATTGGTTAGGCATGAATGATGGCTAAGAATACCTTTATCACGGAGGGATTTTAGAAACCACTACCTTAATTGTTGCTTGCTACTTTATGGGAACTGTTGTCCCCTCCACAGAGTGACTGCTTGCTGCCATTTGTACTTCAGGTAGCCATTCTGTACCGTACGAGAACACATTCACTGTACTATGAAGAAGTCCATTACCATCACCATGTCAAGTCTTATGGCCTACTAGTTTAGCAAGTATAGTAACAGCAAAGAGACCCAGCAAAGAGGCCTGAAACAGTAAAGGATTGCTGGTTAAGATCAGAAGTGAGGGGTGCCTGGGTGGCTCAGTGGGTGGCTTCTGCCTTTGGCCCAGGTCATGATCCCAGGGTCCTGGGATCGAGCCCCGAATCGGGCACTCTGCTCAGCAGGGAACCTGCTTCCTCCTCTCTCTCTCTGCCTACTTGTGATCTCTGTCTGTCAAATAAATAAAAAAATAAATAAATAAAATAAAATCAGAAGTGAGAAGCAAGAACTTGTTATAAAATGTACTAATTGAACTAACCTGAGTTGCCTTTGGGAAAAAAAAATGGTTGAACACAATCTTTTTTTATTTAGTTTCCACATGCCACCTACTCTCAGTTTAATCTCTAATTATAGTTGTCTGATTGTTGTGTTTTTCTTGGGGAAAATGGGTCATTATTGGAAAAGGTAGCATTTAAATTGTGTAATCAAAATATTGTAAACCATCTATTTGATAAAGAAAAATTTTAGATCAGAAATATGAACCTTATCTTTAAGATGGGACAGGCTTTGATTAAATGAATAAAACCTCTAATTTCCTAGGTTTTTAGGCTTCCTGTTTGCTCAATGCAATGTTGGAAATTGTTCCTGATCTTGCAAGTGTTTTTTGCAAAGATGTTGTGAGACATAAAGTTGGACCATCCAGGCAAGCCATGTGTTTGAAATGGAGAAGACACTGTGTTTTATATGCTGTTTTATATATAGGGGTTCATGTCCCTGAACTGTCCCAATACCCAAGATCCAAGAAAGTAAGGGTTTGCTCAGCTGTGTATAAAGCCTGTATTTTGTCATTTCAATTGAGGGTGACAGTAGTCTCATTTGCTGTGGGACGTCTGTTTTTAAAACTGCAAGTCCTGTATCCTGGGACACCCCAGTCCTGGGAAAACTGGGTTGATTGGTCACTCTACTTCAAATATAAATCCTAACCCCTTTGCTTGAGTTGACTTCACATTTGCGAACCATGTTTTGGAAAACTGAATACACTCAGAAAGCATTATGTTATAGCTCATTAATTGTACCTCTTGTTATTCACTTACTATGTAAATGAACTGGTAATGGTCCCCTGACTTTTTGCGTCCTTTTTCTTCAAATTTATAAAAAATCACATATGATTTCAGGCATTTGAGAAGCAGTCTGCCTCTCCTCTGTAGTAGTTAAAACACAGAAAACTTGGCTTTAACCAAAGTCCTTTCATAGTTTCTGAGATTATGAAGTTGTTGAGAACTGGAGGGTGGGATGTCGTCAGCTGTGGGCCCAGGACAGGCCTGGTAGACAGGCAGATAAAGGGCGCTGGGCAGGCCCAGAGAGGAAGGGCAGAGGAGGGGTAACAGCAAGGGCTCAGAAGAGAGGAAGAACCTGGCATACATTTCACTCTCAGTTAAATTGGGTAGTCTAAGGCCTTATAGTTACCAGATAGATGTTGGAGACAGCAGTGGGTTGCTTCTGAGAAGGCCTCCGGTGCTCCCTGCTTCCTTATGTAATGCTCCCTCACCCCTGAGGGTGACTTCCTTCTAACCCTCAAAGGTGATTAGATGTCACTTTTGTGGTATTGTGACTGTCTTCTTGCTAGTAAGCGCTATTGCCTTCTTGGCTTGCATGCTTTGATGATATTGGGGAACTCCAAGAGGAACTGTGGGTGGCCTCTAGTTTCTGAGGACAACCTCCTGCTGACAGTCAACAAAATGCTGAAGCCCTTAGTCCTATAAACACAAGAAACTGAGTTCTGAGTGAGCCTGGGAGCTGAACTTTCCCCAGTAGAGCCCTGGATGAGACCATACGCCAAGCAACACCTTGATTGCAGCCTTGCGACACCCTAAGCAGAAGAATCATATAGGCCTCTTTCTCAACACACAGAAACTGTGACATAATAAATGTACATTATTCTAACCCACACATTTTGTGGCAATATTGTTACGCAGCAAAAGCTAATGCAGAAACTTGTATATTTTGTCACAAATAGATTGAAAGGGACAAATAGGGATTTTATTCATTTTTTTTTGGCACACCAATTACATATGGAGAATTTTGCTAATTACTGGGTAAGTACACCAACAGAAGAGATCTAATTCATAATACTGGATATACCTGTATCTGTATCCAAAATGCAACCTCGGGAGGCCTCAAGGTAATCCATGCTTCTTTGGAGGACATGGCAGAAGTGCAGTAAATTAGTTGCCTGTAGGAGTCTACACCAGGGCTTCCATGTTCTGACCAAGGGGATACCTCAAATGCTAGCAGAAGAGAATGGGAGGATGATGGAGATAAACAGGAAATGACTGTTCTCTGAAACTTCCGGGTTTGTGGTTTGGACCCCCAGGAGTGCAGGTTAGCAGCAGAAGCTAGATTTGCTTTCTTAAGAGATTTTGTTAGATCATGAGAGCAAGCAGTGCTGTGATTGACTCTGGAGTGCTGTGAGGAGAGAATGATTTGTTCGGCCACTCTGCGGGGAACACAGCCTTGCTCTGGCACCTGAGGACGGATGGTCTTTGAGACTACTGGAGGGCAATGTCAACATCCCCCTTGGTGTCTTTACAGAGGGCATTGTCAGCTGAGGTTGCAGAGAAGCATCTTGAGAGAATTTGCAAATAGCAGGGGAACACTCAGGACAGAGAGCTGAGTTGAATCCTTCCAGTGACTCCGCTTTACAGATTGGATAACTAGCAGCATAAGAAGCTCTTTATGGCTTATGCTGCCTGCATTCCTTAAAAGACAAGTTTGATGAGTGTTGATGTTCAAGCTGGAGAGCATGAAGGAAAAGGAAAAGGACGCAGGAAGCACAAGAAGTGCTGAGTTGGAGCTGCTTCACACAGGATGCCAGAACATCAGGAATCAGCTTGGCAGGTGGCGCGCTCAGCCACACACATCTCCTGACAGGTGTGCAGAGAAACCATGCCTTACACTAGTCCACCTGGGGGAGAAGGAAAGGGAATTTATTTGTCTGGCTCCTCCTGGCCTTGTTCCTACTGATCAATTTGCCTTGATCAAAATTTGTTCCTCGTATCAGGCCAGGGAAGTCTGGGGTATTTTGGTTTCAGGCAAATGACTACAGTGAAAGGCAGGTCTACTCAAGCTTCTTAAAGAGTCTCTGGCTTAGTCCTTTTGGGCTACCATAACAAAAGTACCATAAACTGCCTGGCTTATAAGCAACAAGTATTTATTTCTCACAGTTTTGAAGTCTGGGATGTCCAAGATCAGGGTGCTGGCAGATTGGGTATCTGGTGACACCTGCTGTCGGCTTCACTGATAGCTGTCTTTTGCTGTGTCCTCACTTGGTGGCAGGGGCCCGGAGTTCTGTGGGGTTTCTTTTAGAAGTACATTAATCCCATTCATGTGGGCTCCACCCTTATGATCTCAGCACCTCCTAAAGGTCCCATTTCCTAATACCTTCCCGTGGGGCATTGTTTCCACACATGAATTTAGATAGGACACAAACTTTCAGTCCTCAGCAGCCTCTTTCCTGTTGGAGCGAAGAATTTGAGAAAACTAAACCCTGAAGGCTGACATTCCAAATAAAAGGAAGATAATGGACCAAGATACCAGAGCCAGGAAGTGCAAAACGTGTTAGGAGAATCCCAGTGGACTTAAAAGTTTCGGCCCACTTTACATTTCTGGATGAAGCACTTGAACTTATTTTTTAGGCAATAACACGCTAATCAATAGTTTTAACCCAGAGATATCACGCTATGGGAGATTAGAGCTTGTGGTATTGTACAGTTGAGTCCACAAACACAGAGGAAGGGATAAAGCTGGGTTAAACCCTGTCTGTGAGACACTTGGGGGAAGTGTCTGTGAAGCTCAGAAATTGCAACCTACGTTTTTATGGGGGGGGGGGCTGCCTAACTTTCATCAACTTTTCTAAGGGTCCGGAACCCAAAAAGTTAAAGTGCCCTGCCAAAGAGAGAAAATCAGCACGTCCCTTTCTGTCCTAAGCCTGGAAGTACATAGCTCCCGTTTGGGGACTAGGAGACTGGAGTGAAACCAGCCTGAATATCTCCTCATTCAGAGGTAAGAGGCAGTTTCAGTTGTAATGACATGACCTGGAGAAAGATCTTGGATGCCAGGAGGGAGCTATCACGGTACACACTCCAGCAGACACAGGCCGGATTCAGAGATCCACGTTGCGCGCAGGGAGATGAAGCACCCTGCACATCCTGCCTCATACTTTCTTCCCCAGCTGCGCGGGCGCTAGGACCCAGGCCCGGCCGCGCGCCACCCGCGACGCTCCACCCCGCCCCGCCCCGCCCCTGCGCGAGGCAGGACGGGAAAGCCAAGATGGACGCGTTCATTTGAACATCTCGCCTGAGTGGCTTCCTAGCACTCCTGCCTGTACCTGCTTGTCGTTCGCTGTCGCGCCAGTAGCTGCTGCCCGTTCTTCCTCCGGAATAGGGGAGGGAGAGGGAATGAGAAGCTGCAGCGGCCGAGGAGTCACCGTGACCGACCCCGCCGCTGCCCTCGGGCCCCCTCGGCCCCGCGCCTCCGGGGAGCAGCCGGGGCTCGCCGCGCCTGACGCGTCCCGAGTTACACAGGTGTGGGCCTGGGCCCGCAGCGTCCGGTGGTTCACCGCGTGCCCTGTGACCCTGCACCCACCCCGAGCTGACCTGCGTTCGGTGACCAGAGGGCAGGGAGCCTAGGGGCAGGCCCTGAGCGCGCGTTTGCGCCAAGTGGCCCCCGGCCTGCGGACTGGGCTTTCCGGGGTGCACCTCCCCGTGCCGCTCCTCGCCGACTTCCTTCCAGAGCTAGATGCAGTGTCCCATGTGGGCCTCAGCTTCTATATCGGCCCCTTGCTTCTCGGTCAGGATTTTTTTTGAGGCCCAGGGGCTTAGCTTGTTGGGTTTCATCTAACCCTAAAGAGGCTGTTCCTGCTCTACGCATGATGCCTTTCCTGTGCATTTGGGTTTCTCTCTTCTCGAAGCAGTTTTGTGGTTACCTTTGGCAGGGTAGTTTTTGTTTATTGTAAACAATGCCGATAACTTGATTTATAGCTTATCAATGTAATATAGTACTTTTATATGTAGCTTTTTATGTTGCCCTATTAAGCACATAGAAATTTGGGTTACTATAAAGGTATTAAATATGTTTTAATCGTACAAAAAGATACTGCACTGTTAAAATAATTTTGTAATAATGTAATTTTCTCAAAGTTTTAATAGAATAACATTTCGAAATTGCACAACTGAAGTTGGATAAAGTCGCAAGTTTAATGCTGGCTGTCCTGTTGACTAGGAAATAGGAAGACCAGCAGAGTTTTGTTGTTTTCTTGTAAGTTTTATAAGGCACGTTATTAGTTATGTCCTAAATTCAACTGTTCTCAATTCTGAATTTTAGCAGGAGGAAGTAAGTGCCACCATTGTGACATACAGTTGTCTCAGGAATAATGTTAATTCACAGCAAAATAGGTTTGCAACCCTGGTTGCTGCATAGGAGCTAAAGAGGCTTTGAGATAGTGCAGCAAGGAAAACCACTGATGCCCAAAAAAACATCTCAAATGAGAACTCTAAATCAAATTTAATTAAACTCTTCATTTTGAGTGCTTTCCAGATACTAAACGTTGTCTGTGGTGTTGACATCAAGTGTTTGTTTTGATTTCTTTGTTCGAGGATTGCAGTTTAAATGTGTTGCCACAAAACCTATTTCTAATGTCGGTGTTGTCTCAGACAGAACTGGCTTCCACTTTACATACCATATTGCAGAGTATCAGAATTTTATTAGCTGTCGGTTGCTGTATACAGAAATGTTTTGGAGGTAAAGAAGTATTTTTCCACCCACAGCTCATCTACATCTAATGAACTGTGCTGTAATAGATTAAAAGATAGCACTCTTAAATTTGCTACAAGCATGAATATTTCATGGCCAGGATTATTCCTGCCTTGGTTCTGGTTTGACCAAAAATTGGAATTGGTTGTAATTCATGTTTAAATGAATTGGGGTGTCAAAACTGTGGATGACACTTGAGAGTTTATTAGGTCTTTTGTGGACTGGTCAACCAAAGCAGTACTTCAACTACTGATGAGTTAGAAGTAATTTTTTTGTTGTTGTTTCAATATGCCGGTGATCCTTTTAGTATGCTTCTCATGAAATCTGGAGGGCCTTTTGATGTTATGATTACTTGTATACCTACAATATAATAGGATTGTTTGACACTCATCTAAGGATTAATGACTCTTCTGTAAACTTTTATGATATTTTTATTCTGGTTTTGATGTTAGAAGCTGACCAGAATGTGTTTGAATTCATGCAGAAATAATGTTGATATTTGGAACCCATGTCGAACTTCTATGAAGAAAGGGCAACGATGATTGCAGCCGGGGATTTGCAGGAATTTGTTCCTTTTGGTCGAGACCACTGCAAGCACCACCCTAATGCTTTGAACCTTCAGCTTCGCCAGCTACAGCCAGCATCTGAGTTATGGTCTTCTGATGGTGCTGCTGGCTTGGTGGGATCCCTTCAGGAGGTTACAATACACGAGAAACAGAAGGTTCCATTAAGCTTCCCATTATATCTTTGAAATGTAGAGTGAGGTGATCTCTTTGTAATTTAAGGCTACTCAGACGCAACAGAAAGGAATATGATGCAACTTGTAGAGTAGAGATTCAAATTTCAGTCAAGGCTAAAATAATGACATTATTGTATTATAGGGTCATAAGTGTTTATTTATTTATTTTAAAGATTTTATTTATTTATTTGACACAGATCACAAGTAGGCAGAGAGGCAAACAGAGAGAGAGAGAGGAGGAAGCAGGCTTCCCACTGATCAGAGAGCCCGATGTGGGACTTGATCCTGGGACCCTGAGATGATGACCTGAGCCAAAGGCAGAGGCATAATCCACTGAGCCACCCAGGCGCTCCACATAACTGTTTATTTAGACATGTGTAACTCATGGTGTCATAATGAGTGTCAGTTTCAGTAGTATGATTATGGTCTATTTTAGACCATATTCATTTAGGTCTCCTCTTCACTTAGTATGTAGTGACCAGATTTCATGTTATTTGATGAGTAGATTGTAGAGTTAGAAATGGTCCCTACTGCAAAAGACCTGTATGTTTCTAGAGGAGAAAAGAATTGCTACACAAGTAGATAAAGTAGGGGAATGAGATGCAAGCGTGTGTCAGGAAATCAGTCTTTACTGCCTTATGCCCTTTTCCTATCCCTTTGTGATACCAAAATCTCAGAGAGGGGAAGTTTAAACCTTTCTGCTTCCCATTTCTTTTGATGGTTAGGAAAAGGGAAGGAAGGTGAGCGTATATGCAGTTGTGAAACAGGGAAATCTGTATTATGCATTAACTCTGCTGGTGATTCCCATGTGTATCTCACTACTCCCTTTCCATCATCCCCACATATGCTTAATACAGCTTTTTAGTCTCCCAAGTATGTTGGTTTCATTCTATAGATAAGGATTATTTTTGTTTGTTTATATTTTTGGCAGGTTAATGTGTTATAAGGCAGTTAATATAGAGAATTTTGAGTACATTTTTGTTCATGAAGTCATGTAAGATTTATAATACACACCCACTCTGTTAATCAGCGGCACCAGACCTTCTGAGAGATTGAGTCTTACTCCACAGGCAGAGAGAGAGTAGGAGACTTGTATCTGGATGACCATTTGATTTAATTAATAAATCTTGTTCCATACTGTTGTAAAAGAGAGTGCTTTAACATGTCTTACATTTGTTAATTTTTAAGGAAAGCTGGCAGTTAAGGAAAGGCGTCAGTGAAATTGGAGAAGAAGTGGATTATGACGAGGAACTCTATGTGGCTGGAAATATGGTGATCTGGAGCAAAGGAAGTAAAAGCCAGGCATTGGCTGTTTATAAAGCGTTTACAGTTGACAGCCCTGTTCAACAGGTGAGTTGATTGGAATTTTGGCATTTCATTGACTATTTAAACTTTTTTAAAAAAAAGCTTTTGTCCTAGAATTTAACAGAAATGATGAAAACATAGTTGAATGATCCCAGCAGCTGGACATATATTTAAAAATGTAGTGAAGATAATAGTGGGAAAATAAAAATTTCACTTGTTTTCTTTGTCCTCACTTTTTAAATTCTGTCCTTTGTCAGTTTAATGATAATCTTTAAACATTATCCTTAATTAATTTGATTTATTATCAATAAAAATTTATAAGATGTTAAGGGTACAAAAATGTTTTAACACATGATGATTATAATTGATTGCAGAGTATTGAATAAAAATTTGGGTTCAGAGTAATAGAAAGGGAAAGGAAAATAGCCTACTTTGCTATCATTATAGTTGACTATTAAAATGAACTCTTCTAAAATTGGTAATTAAAGGGAAAGAATTAAGCACTTGCCCTGCCTTTTTGGAAGACATGCAGTCCATCTCCATTTAATGAGGGAAAACCCTTATTTATAAAATGCTGGTGAATAAATTAAAAGGGAATGGTAGGATTAGAAATTATCATTTTTTGGGAGCCTGGGTGGCTCAGTGGGCTAAAGCCTCTGTCTTTGGCTCAGGTCATGATCCCAGGGTCCTGGGTCGAGACCCACATCAGGCTCTCTGCTGTGCGGGGAGCCTGCTTCCTCCTTTCTCTCTGCCTGCTTTCTCTGCTTACTTGTGATCTCGGTCTGTCAAATAAATAAATAAAATCTTAAAAAAAAAAAGAAAAAAAGAAGTTACTATTTTTTAACCTCCAGTGTAAACTGGTAAGAGACAGTGATTGTTAGTGGACACTAACACTACTGAGTAAAAGGATGCGACCATGGCACCGAGGTGTCACCCTGTGGCTTACTTGTTAATGTGAAGGAACAAATGTATCTCTACTTGGGAGGTATTGTTGGTCTCTGCCTCAACCACATTGATTGACTTTATCGGCACTGGTAGTGAGGCAAAGGAGTAATACACACCTCAAGCTGTCATGCAGCATGAAGTACATGTTGTCATCTACTAAGTTTTCTTCCCAGAAATACTTGACTATCTAGAGTTAACTTTTAGTTTTAGGAAACATGGGGATAATAGGATCGGCTTTTAAAATATCAGGAAATGAGTAGTGGGTTGGAGGTGTAGATGAAACAAGAATGGCCAAAGCTTGATAATTATTGAAGCTGGCAGATGGGAATTCTTTGCTATTCCTTTTACTTAATACATATTTGAAATTTCTCATAATAAAAAGTTAAAAAAAAACCACTATGAGAAAACATTTGCGGGGGATAATCTACAATTCTGGTCTCTTTAAAAAGTTAGGGACAGGGGCGCCTGGGTGGCTCAGTGGGTTGAGCCTCTGCCTTAGGCTCAGGTCATGGTCCCAGGGTCCTGGGATGGAGCCCCGCATCGGGCTCTCTGCTCGGTGGGGAGCCTGCTTCTCCCTTTCTCTGCCTGCCTCTCTGCCTACTTGTGAACTCTGTTAAATAAATAAGTAAAATCTCTTAAAAAAAAAAAAAAGGGACAAAAAAAAGGTCAGGGAGAAAGAAAGAAAAGGTGGGGACTGCTCTAGTTAAAAAAGAGTAAAGGGGCATCAAATGCAGTATTTTTTGAAACTTGTTGAATGAACTTCCAATTGAATCCTGGTTTTAGAAAATTGGCCAAAAAGACATTTTTTGGGAAAATTTGTAAAACTTGCAAAGGGACTGGGTATTAAGTGATGTTAGAAAGTTTTTCTTAGGCAGGATGATGATTTTGTGGGTATAGGAAAACATCTTTATTTGTAGTAAGTGCATGATAAAATGTTGAGGGGTAAAGTGTCATGACATGATCCATCCACATGTGCCTCCTCAATCCCACATGAACACAAACAGATAGTGTGAAATATTAGTAACTTAGATTTAGGTGAGACAGATTTTCAGTGTACTACTTCAACTTATTGAGGATTTTTAGAAAGTAAGTTGAGGGAAAAAGGAATACATTTATAGTAGTTGGATTGTTAGGCTGTTTATGAGATGAGGCTTTTGACTAATATTAAATTTCTTATTGGTATACACTGAAACCTTTGTACCTGATACTACTTATTATTTATTATTTTTCCATTAACTCTTTTCCTGATGAGCACTAACAGTTTATTGGGAAAGATAAACTGAATTATTTTGAAACCTGAGGGCATGTGTGAAAGTGTTCCTGTTCAGAAGTGTTAAAGTCAGTGATCTGGGAGGTTGGGGAACCAGGTGGTGGGTATTAGAGAGGGCACGGATTGCATGGAGCACTGGGTGTGGTGCAAAAATAATGAATACTGTTATGCTGAAAATAAATTAATTAAAAAAAAATAAAGTCAATGATCTTTTTTTAAAAGATTTTATTTATTTATTTCAGAGAGTACACGCATGCATACATATGCTTTTGCAAGCTGGGGAAGGGGCAGAGGGTGAGGGAGAGAGAATCCCAAGCAGGTTCCACATCCAGCATGGAGACCTAGGTGGGGCTCAGTTTCATGACCCTGAGATCTCAATCTGAGCTGAAATCAAGAGTTGGTGTGTTTAACTAACTAGGCCTCCCAGATGCCCTGCCAGTGATCTTTTTGATGATGATTTTTCTCTGTGTAATTCATACGGTTAGTATAGATGTGAAAAATGGATTTGATGATGTCCAGATAGTTCTTTGCTTCTGTGTTTCCATCTTAATTTCTCCCAAGAATGATTGTCTGTTTACTAGATTCCATTGGTATGTGGTTAGATATATTGTCTCTTTTTCTTGTCTCCTTTCTCTTAAGATTGTTTATAAGTAGGGGTGCCTGGGTGGCTGAGTCGATTAAGTATCCAACTCTCATTTTCTGCTCAGGTCATGATCTCATGGTCATGAGATTGAGCCCCAAGTCTGGCTCTGCATTGGGCATGGAGCCTGCTTAAGATTCTCTCTCTCCCTCTTTCTCGCCACCCCCCCGCCCCCCAAAAATGGTTTAAGTGGTAAGTTTTATGTTGCATATATTTTACCATAATTAAAAAAATAAAACATAAAAATGCTGTTAAACAGTTTCAGTAAGGGATTGTCAAGCATGCCAGTTGAAGTCTAATGGTTTTTCTTAATTTGTATTTTTTAAGAGGGGCCTTTAAGAAAGGAAAATGTTAATTTTTCTAAAGCTTTTTTCTAAAATGAGTCTAGGAGAGTCTGAGAATGTTAAGATCATTGGGTAAGTCTGGAGATTATAAAATGGCTTTGCAATTTTGAACTCTTCTGATAACTCTTTAGCTTTCTAAAACTTATTTGCAAACACTGTTTGTCTTTCCTTATTTTTATCATTAATCTGATTTTATTTTACCTTATTCTTTTTTGTTCCAGTGGTGTATGTATTGAGTTGATAAGGAGAGACAGGTATTATGTAGGTGTAATTGTTATTAATCAGATACCATTACTGAATAGGTTGTTATTTAGATACAATTTTCTCAGGTAAGCATTTTGTTTTGATTTTAGGCATTGTGGTGTGACTTCATCATATCACAGGATAAGTCTGAGAAGGCCTACAGTAAGTTTCTTTTTGAAATTTTACTTCATCTTACTCCAAATGTTTATCTCCTTGCTTATTTTTTGTTGTTGTTGTTCAAAGTAAGTAGCCACTAATAATAGTGATTTAGCCTAATCATTTTTTTTATGGTATGTTAAATAACTTGTCCTGTTGGGAATTATAGTTTGTTATTGTTGAGTTTTTTTTTTTTATGCATAAATCTTGTATCATTTCTTTTCAGGTAGTGATGAAGTAGAAAAATGCATATGTATATTGCAAAGCTCGTGTATCAACATGCATAGCATAGAAGGAAAGGATTACATAGCTTCTTTACCTTTTCAGGTAAGTTGAGTATTTCACTATTTCTGTGTTTTGTTGTAGAATATTCTTGAATTAATTAGGTGCAGAACTATTGCTATTCTTACACGTTGTAGTAATTAAGACCGGCATTTTTATTCAAATAAAGTAACCAAATTTTAACAGTTTTAATCCATTTTTCCATCCTTTGCATAAAAAATAAATTATTTAATGAAGTGGATTATGGAATTTTTTTCCTGAGAGATTTTTTTCAGTTTAAGTTATAAAAAGAAAGCATTTTGGAATATTAAAGCATGTGAAGAAGATTATTGTCTTTTTCCTGTTTCCCGTCATCACATTGTCATTTTGGTACTGTTATTAGCCAGTGGCAGGAATTTCTGATTGCACTCTTTCTTAAATTTGATTTTGTCTTGGACTTTAAAAAAATGTTGTTAATGATCACATTGTTTTGTGAAGCTTTAAGTTGGAAGAAAATCTTAATGTTCTACAGTTTCCTAAGCACATGTTACAAAGAGTAATTTCTTTTACTTCTGTTTTTTCCTATCCTTTTACCTGATAGGTTGCAAATGTTTGGCCCACCAAATATGGATTGTTGTTTGAACGAAGCAGTTCTACACATGAGGTACCTCCAGGTCCACCCAGGTATCCATTTTACTCAGTTCAGTATATTATTATTTGGGCTTTTTTGGTGCTGGTTTTGAGGTAATATTGTTTACCTAAAAGTTCAGGATGATGATAATTTCTGTGCTGACAGCATAGATAAATGTGATTTTCTCATCTCAGTACTGTACACTTATGAGGGCTACTTCCGACATGGCACTTAATTATCTACTGCTTCCCTCCTCCCCTCCATAGTAAAATTAAACTAGCATATACTCAGCGGATATGAAGATTGTTCTTAGAGCCATCACTGTTTTACTGTGTTACTTTGTGCAAGTCAGTAGAGCTTTCTTAGCTTTAGTTTCCTTATCTGT
Organism: Mustela erminea; assembly: GCF_009829155.1. NCBI lineage: Eukaryota > Metazoa > Chordata > Mammalia > Carnivora > Mustelidae > Mustela > Mustela erminea. Next base: position 105,109,565 of record NC_045620.1, read on the forward strand.
CACAGGAGTACTGTCATTTATCTCTTAGGATTTATGCAAAGATTAAATGAGCTGACGTATGTAATATATGATGTAAGATTTAGTACATATTAGATGCACAACAAATGATAGGTGCTTATTGGTAGCATGTTTACCTTGTCTCCCTAATAAATTGTGAGCTCACTTGTCATAGTCTGGTGTAAGTAATAGACACTGTTTTTAAAAAAATTGCTTGTAGATTTTAATCTTTCTGTGTTTAGACAGAAGGCCTGTTTTTTTGTCCTTTTTAAAATCACTCCTTAAAAAAATACAGCCTTTTTATTCACTCAATGTTTTTCTTCCTTTTTTGTGACACTTTTTTGTAAATGGATATAGGACACCAAATTTCTTTCTTAGCTGCCAGAGACACACTGCCGCCAAGGAAGGTTAAAAAAAAAAAAAGACTGCCTTATGCTTATTACTCCATTGGCTCTGTAATGTGATGATTCCTGTATGTAGAGATTCCCTGGGCTGTGTTGATTTCCCTGTGTGTGTGAATGCATAGAATTACCATGTACAAGAAGAGATATTTCCAGGAATGAAATAGAAGATACTGTGAGAAATAGTATGTAAAAAGTTTAGAGGCTTGCATTTTGAGATGATGGATTTCTAGTTGCTTGTATAATCTGGAGAAGATATTTCTTTGCAAGGAAAGTACAAAATTTGCACATAAATGGAATCATTTTGTGTTGGTGATTGACTGATTATTTGTTTATTACTAGAGAACCTTTACCCACTATGTTCAGCATGTTGCATCCACTAGATGAAATAACCCCACTTGTTTGTAAATCCGGAAGTAAGTGTATTTTTATAAATTCTTTCATTCCTTTTTTTTTAATAAATTCTTTCACATAAACTTTTTTAAATTTGGGGGATAGGAGGAAATGGGAGAGCTTTATGAAAATTGGGCTTGTTTTATAGAAATAATGTAGTTTAAATATTTTTATTATGAAAAATTATATTAAAGCAAGAACTTGAATACTATGGTATTGTTTTTAATTGTTATTTTATTAACAATTTTATTAAATGTTATTAAAAGTTATTAATTGTATTAATAGTTATTCTTTTATTAAAAATAGGGCCTATAATCAATCAGGAATATTGACATATTTGCTACCCTATCTGTAGATGACTGGATTCTGTTCTTCATTCATAAGTAAATGAACAATATTTAAATGAACTATAATTGTTTTTTGTTGTTGAAGAAAAAAGTATAGGTTCTTAGGCCTCTTCTGTGTAAATTTTAATAACTCATTTTCTGTGCTCATAATAAAAAAATTTACTGAGATGCAGAACTTTTAGTATTTCCTAAGGTATTTCTAGTTGCTTATCTTAAAAATTTAAATGTGGCCAAACATGATAGGTAATTATAAATAATGAGGACTTGAAAACTGAAAAAAAGTGTTTATATTTTTTGACCAATTTTACTTGTAGGACTTTATCTCAAGAACATATTCTGAAATTCCGCTGAGGTTTTTAATCTTGTGTATCAGGGCTTGGTAAACTGCAGCCCACGGGCTAAATCCAGCCAACAGCTTGTTTTTTTATGGCTTATGAGCTAAGAATGGTTTTAATCTTTTTAAAGGGTTGTAGAAAAAAACATTATGCAACAGTCATTATGTGGTCCACAAAGCCTAAGCTATTTATTCTCTGGCCTTATACTGAAAAGTGTGTTGATATTATACTGGTAACGATTACAGACAACCTAAATAAACATGTTAGGATGGTGTGAACCATTATTGATCATGTTTTTGAACAATATTTAATGACCTCAGGAATTGCTTGTGCATAATGTTAAGTAGAATATAAAACTAGGTACGGTGATTCTAATTTTTGTAAATGCATAAAAAGTGTGTGTATACATGTAGGAAAAAAACACTAAAAAAGGAATATTCCCTAATGTTTTAAGAGTGGATATTTTGAGATGGTGGAATTATGAGTGATTTTTTTTGTTTCTTTATAAAATACCTCTTATTTTTATAAAATATTTAAAATTAAAAAATACTTTAACTGGGAGGGAAGGGAGGCATTTAGGAAGCTGTCAGAGAAGGTTATAGAAATCAATTCAGGGTACTGTAGAAGTAAAAGCTAAACTCACTAGGAAAAACTTATTTTGCAAGTATACTTAGTAAATAGTTACTGTTCAGCTCTGTTTGAATATAGTTATTACAGGGGACAGATTTCATACGGAAGAAAAACAGTCAAGAGGTCAAACATGGCAGGATAGTTGATGGCAGTTTGCAGATCAGTTAGTTGTTGAGTAGTCACAGACCTACCTGTGGCCCACGGGATAGTGAGTCAGCATGCATCTTCAACATGTAATTGCATGTATGTGAATTGAAACTGGTAATATATTCTGTATGTAGGTTGAGAAGTTGTTGCCCAAAGTAAATTTAAAAATTCAGGGTAATTGTATATTAGTGGATTTTTGTGTCTTAATTGGCTGGGTTTCTCTTTAGGAATTACAGAAAGTCATTTCATAAAGAACTGTCTTATGAAGTTCATTATTCAATACCTGATCATTTCTATTTTATCTTTAAGGTCTTTTTGGTACATCAAGAGTACAGTATGTTGTAGATCATGCAATGAAAATTGTTTTTCTCAACACTGACCCCTCCATTATAATGACCTATGACACTGTTCAAAGTTTGCATTCTGTGTGGGCTCTTCGGAGAGTCAAAACAGAGGTAAGGATAATGGCAAGTCACTCCTTAGCATGAAAGGATAGTTAACACTGAAAACTTTTCACATGTATTTGGAAGAATCATTTGTGAAATGCATTGAGCTTCTTAGGAAAAAAGAAGTATTGTGTCTTTAATAACTGGCTTCTACCCTGAATTCTCACCAGGAAATTACCCTTTAATCTAATTATTGCCTTTTTTTTCCTCCTTCTCATCATTTTGACTTAAGGAAGAGAATGTTGTCTTAAAGTTCTCTGAACAGGGGGGAACCCCACAGAATGTGGCCAGTAGTAGCTCCCTCACAGCACACCTCAGAAGCCTCTCCAAAGGAGATTCCCCCGTGGCTTCACCTTTCCAGAATTACTCCTCCATTCACAGTCAGAGTCGCTCGACCTCCTCACCCAGTCTACACTCTCGTTCACCTTCTATTTCCAACATGGCAGCTCTAAGGTGGGAATTAAGTGTGGAAGTGTTTCCTTGTTTTAAACAAGATATCCCAAGAAAGAGATACCTTCTTTTCAAACTTTCTTTTAATGTTTTGAAGGATTTAAAATCTCTGTTGATAGCTCTTGGGTTTTTTTAGGGAAAATAGTGATTATCCCAGTCGTGTTGCTAAGTAAAAGTTAGTTTTTTTAAAGTGAGTCCTATTTAGAAGCTGCCTGTGCTTGTCATAAGATTTGTTGCCTCATTTCCATCAATAAGTGGCAGCAATTTGATGAATATTAATTGCAAAAATATTTTGGTTTCTCTTTCCTTTCTTGTTTTTGGTCTTTGAGCTTTTTCATTTTTACTAGTATCTATCTGGTAATGGGGGGACATATTTTTATTGGTATGTACATATCAATATGTAGGAATGTAGTTTGGACCTTTCTGAATATAAAAACAGTTCATGTTCTGAGGCAGAAATGAATAAATTTTCCTTTTTAAAATGATAAAGATTGAATTTTAAGAAGAATTTAAATCTTTAGAATGCAATAAAACACGTAATGTGAGCCATTTAAATAGTTATTCCCCTTAAAAAAAATTTATTCCTGACAGAGATTATACCAGGAATGCAGTTGTTACATAAGAGTTTCAGGAAGTGTGATTGGAAAGCATGTTCTGTCAGACTGCCTTGTTAATTGTGATGCCCTCTCTCTGTTTATTTTGCAGTCGTGCTCATTCTCCTGCCTTAGGAGTGCACTCTTTTTCAGGGGTGCAGAGGTTCAACCTTTCAAGCCATAATCAGTCTCCAAAGAGACATAGTATTTCTCATTCTCCAAATAGTAATTCTAATGGCTCCTTCCTTGCGCCAGAAACAGAGCCAATTGTTCCTGAACTTTGTATTGACCATTTATGGACAGAAACGATTACTAACATAAGGTTTGGGATATATATTTTTATATTCAAAGAAAAATGTTGGTACAAGTCTTAGAAAACCCTTGGTGTTTTGCTCAGAGTTTCCTTTAGTCTTTTAATATAATCAGTTATTAATACTTATAAAAATGTAGAGATAAATGTTAAGGCTGCCTCAGTTTCAAGAGGCTATTAATGATATTAAAAGTGATTATAAAAGTATTCTTTTATCATTTCCTATTTCTTTATAGTAGTAAGAATCTCTTAGATTTGAGGTGTTTGATGTTTTAGAGAGAAGCAACTAATTTCTGTAGATTAAGGAACTCGGGGTTTTATTAGTGTTTTTTTAAAGTTCTATCTTTATGTTAGTTGAGTGTCAGGAGTTGTTTCTGGGATATGCAACTTAGACCTCTATTTCTCCTTTTATGTTGTCTTTGATCAGTCATTCATTCAGCCAGTTCCAGTGTGTATGCTAGTGGCTGTGGGTTAACAGGCAAATTGGTCACTGTCCCTATCCTGAAAAAGAGACAGCTGAAGTTGGTGACACAGAGGCACTGCCTACTCTGTTGGTAGGGCTTTGGGAAGATGAATAATAGGTATTTGCTGGGTGGGAAAGGGAAGAAGTGTGCAGTAGGCAGGATGATCAGAACAGAAGTTTAGAAGTATGAGTGTGTGATATATACAAATGCTCTCACTTTGCTTATGCTGGAAGGAAGGGCAAGGGTTGGGAATGGGGACGGTTGAGAGAAAGATCGCCCTTTAGGGCTGCTCTGTTTGATGAGGGCTGTTAAGGTGCTTTATGTGTGGGTCATAAACTTAGGGGAAAGAGCAGAGCAATAAATGTGGGAGTTGTTGGCTTGTACTGGTGATTGAGACAAGGGAGGTGGATTAGAAGTTAAGGATCGTGTAGACATCAGGTTCCTGGAGGGCCTGGGGATGAGCTTGTGGTTGCAGAGGGCCTAGTGACCTAGCATCATACAGTAATCATGTGCACGTTAGTTTATAAGACTTTTCCTAAGGAGAGGATTTTAACATTTATTAGATTCTCATAGGGGGTCCGAGACCTCCAAAAAATAGATCTGGTTGTGTAGAGTCAGAAGAGAGCTAGGGACTGAAGTCTTGGAAACCTAAGTTTTTGGGGGTAAAAAGAGAAAAAATACAACTGCTATAGAGAGACACAGCAAGAAAGCTTAGGTGTGAGAGGCAGCAGAAGTGTCACGGACAATGGAAGAGAGAGCCTTTCAGAAAGAAAGTTGCCAGTATTGCCAGGTGTTGGTGAGGTGTGACACTAAGCGAAGAACTCAGGACATACCTAGTTGGCAGTGAGTTCGCTGGTGACCTTGGCCAGAGCACTTGGGAGAGGTGCTGTGGAGTGGAATGACGTGAATGGGGACTGAGGAAGTGAACGTTGACATATAGATTATTTTATGGATTGGGGATGGGGATACAATATTAGAGGGAGTCTCAGTGTCAAGAGAGAGTTTTGTTCCTGCTGAATTACATTAGAGAAAATTAGTCTTTGTGACTAAATACCTCAGTGAGCATCTCTAAAATATAAGGACATCTTACCTAACCACAATACCATTTTTTACACCCAATTAACAGTAAGTCCTTTATATCATTTATTATTCAGTCCATCTTCAAAGAGAGAGTAGGCTGCAAGGATGATACTCAGTGTAGGGAAAGCATCGGAAGTACTGGAGAGAGGAAATGACAGATTGAACGAGGAACCAGAAAGCAGCGCAAGCAGAGAGATTAGCCTTCAGGAGAAAGGCAAAAGGTAGTGATGGTTATTAGATACATAGGGCAGGAGGCTGGGCTCAAGCCTTACAGTCCCATTTTCTCTGTTACGCAGAAGGCAAATGCATGTTCTTAGGGGTTAGGGAATAGTAAAGTGTGGAAAGTAAAGTGTGAATACAGTGTTGAAGTAGCTTCTCTGGTTTTGTTCCTCATAAATGAAATAAAAGTTTCCTACATTTAAAAATTGTTTATCTTTAAATATCTGTTGGTAAATTTAGTATATTGCAGATTATTATTTTACAGAATTCTGTACCACTCCAGAAAGAAATCTTTGGAAATTAGAGATATGGTTTCAGAAAGAGGGATAAAGTAGAGCCTAATCTGAGAGAGGATGAATAGGAGAGGTCTGACCCCTTACAACCTTTAAAGGATAGGAATCCCAAGTTTGCAGCTTTAACAGTACATAACTTTACTAGTATGGAATTAAAAAGGTCATTGTTAATGATTAAATTTATTATAATTTATTCCCCAAAAAGCTATAGAATGGACTCAGAATCAAAGAACTGAAAGGAATCTCAGAGATCATGAAGTTCCAGTCTTAGAAGTGTTGTAGGGTCTTCAGTGTTACTGCTTGATCCAAGTAGTTTTAAGATTTCTTGCAGGGTATTTTCATTAAGAGTTACAGTGGCAGATTTTGGAACCAATGCTGACAGTTACTTTATTAATGTATCTACTACAGAGAGAAAAATTCACAGGCCTCAAAAGTGTTTATTACATCTGACCTATGTGGGCAGAAGTTCTTATGCTTTTTAGTGGAGTCTGAGCTTCAGTTACGGTAAGTACGCCTACTTCCCTTTGATTCTGTACAAATAAACTTAGGGCTGCTTTTTCTTTTTTCTTTTTTTAACTTTAGTAGCTTCACTGAAATAATTTACATGCCAGGGGCACCGGGGTGGCTCAGTGGGTTAAAGCCTCTGTCTTCGTCTCAGGTCATGATCTTGGGGTCCTGGATCGGGCCGGCATTAGGCTCTCTGCTCAGCGGGGAGCCTGCTTCCCCTCCTCTTTCTCTGTCTGCCTCTTTGCCTGCTTGTGATCTCTGTCAAATGAATAAATAAAATCTTTAAAAAAAGAAAATTTACATACCAAAAAATTGACATTTTTAAGTGTACAATTAAGTGATTTTTAGTAAAATTACAGTTAACACAATCATCATCACTATAATCAGGTTTTATAACATTTCTGTCCCCTTAAAAAGAAGCCTTGTGTTTGATTGGCAGTTAGTCTCTCTTCTGATTCTCAACTTCAGGTGACCACTCTATATGTAGGCTTTCAGTGTAGTAGATTTGCCTTTTCTGGAGATTTTATAAAATCATGCCAAATGTAGTTTTTTGTGGCTAGCTTCTTTTACTTAGCGTAATATTTTCTAGGATCCACCATATTGTAATGTGTATGAGAACTTTATTCCTCTCCCAGTGTAGTAGTCTGTTATGTAGATATACAACATTGTGTTTATCCATTCATCTGTTGATGGACATGGTTTCCACTTTTTGACCATAGTGAGTTATGGCCCTGTGAACATTGGAGCAGAAATCTTAGTGTGGACATACATGATTTCTTTTTTCTTGAGATAGCTAGGAGTGGAATTGTTGGGTTGAACAGTAAAAATTCATGTTTAACTTCTTAAGAAGTTGCCGCTGTTTTCCAAATAGGTTACATCCTTTTATATTCCCACTGGCAATCTATGAGGGTTCCACTTTCTTTATCGTGTTGTCCTTCTCTTTGTAGCCATTCTAGTGCATGTGATGAAGTGTTTTTAATTTGCATTTCCCCAATGACTTAATGATGTTGAGCATCTTTTCATGTTCTTACTGGCCAGTCATTTATCTTTTAGTTAAAAATGTGTATTCATATCTTTTGTCTACTTACTTACCTTTTTATTTTGAAATAATTATAAAACACAGGCAGTTGCAAAATAGTAGGGGGGCAGTCCTGTGTACCCTGTACTCTTTATCTCCCAAGGGTAACATCTTATATAATTATAGTACATTATCAAAATAAGGAACTTGGCATTGGTACAATCCGCAAATCTTATTCAGATTTCATTAGTTTTACGTGTCCTCGTTTGTATGTTTATAATTCCATGAAATTTTCTCATGTGTAAATTTATGTAAATATCACAGTCAAGATATAGAACTTCTTTATTACCTCAAAGATGTCCCTCCTTTATAGTCCTGTACACTAAACCCACCCACCCCATCCCTAACCACTAGCGACCAGGGATCTGTTCTCCTTTTCTAAAATTTTTGTTATTTGAAAATGTTACATAAATGGAATTATACAATATGTAACCTTTCGAAATTGGCTTTTCCCAGTCAGCATAATACCTTAAAGATCACTATAAGTTGTTGCACATATCAGTAGTTTGTTTCTCTTTTTATTTTAATATTTAGCTGTGTAAAGTTTCAAGAGAGTAATGATAAAACTCAGCTCATCTTTGGGTCCATCACCAACATACACGCAAAGGATGCAGCACCAGTGGAGGTAAATGTGGGCACATTTCTTGAGAGTTGAAAATCATTATGTTTTATAATTTGCACAGATTGGCAAATAAAATTTTTGTCTTTCTCTCAGAAGATAGATACCATGCTGGTCCTTGAAGGCAGTGGAAACCTGGTGCTGTACACAGGAGTGGTTCGGGTAAGTAGTAAGTAGCCTTTCATCCTTTTGTAGGACCACCTCCTTGATTATTATTATTATTTTTAAACATTTTTTTTTAATGATTTTATTTATTTATTCATTTGACAGAGGGTGATCATAAGCAGGGGAAGTGGCAGGCAGGGGCTGAGGGAGAAGCAGGCTCCCTGCTAAGCAGAGAGCCAATGCGGGGCTCAACCCCAGGACCCTGGGAGCATGACCTGAGCTGAAGGCACTTAACTGACGAGCCACCCAGGTGCCCCTGATTATTATTTTTTAATGTGAGTTTAGTTTAATATTTGTATTAGTGACCTAATATTAAATTTGGTTGTAGAATTTGGCAGAAGATTTTTTTTTTAGTTGAAAATGAAGTTCCCGCCCAGGAAAAAAGAAGAAAGAAAATGAAGTCTCCCGTTAGGTTGGTCCCAATTTGGAGGCCTAGGACTCATTGCCATTAGATGTATTGGTGCTTTCTGGCACAGATGGGGACTCATTAATGAATATAGGTAGATTATTTAAAAAAAGAAAAAATTATATATATAAAATAAATGAGTAAATTTAAAAAAAAAAGAAAAACAAAAGTTAACCTGAAGTTTTATAAAGAATGTAGTTTTGAAATTGATGTATGGGTAGCTTTGTTAAGTCTCAAGGTTTTTATAAAGTTTCATTAAATGTGTAGTATGTTCACCATATAGTTTTTTTTAACAGTTGTGAAATTTATATATAGAATTATGTTAATTTTTAACAATTTAGATTGCAAAATTTAAATACATACACACAGTTTGAAGACAAATGAAGTGGCCCTTACAATACCACAGGTCACCAATTTGGGCAGTATCTTTATTGTCTGTAGGGTGCTGTTTTCTTACTTACATCCTCATCTCCCGCCTCCCCCTGGATAGACTGACTTTTTACAATAAATCTTGTATATTTGTTTTTTATTTGGAAAGCTTTTCATTGTTAATGTCATTTACTGAGTTAAAGAAGTAGCAAGAGTGGACATCCTTGTCTTGTTTTTGATCTTAGGAGGAAAGTTTCAGTCTGTCACTATTAAGTCTGATGTTAGCTCTAGGTTTGGATTTGTTTTGGGTTTTTTTTAACATACTCTCTATACATTGAGGAAAATCTCATTTTTATTACAAGTTTTTTTTTTGCAGTTATGTACATGTCACTAAAGAGTAAATTGTTCAGTTTTCCTTTAATTTCAATTTTTATATAAAGGAGATCTTCTCTGGACTTCATTATTTTGTTCAACATTATTACTTATTTTTAGATTTACCTATGTCCATGTGTAGCTGTATTTATTCACTGTTCTCTAGTAGTCCACTGTATGGTTATATCAAAACTTTTACCATTTTATCGTCACTGGGGGTGTTTATGTTGCTTCTGCTGTTTCCTCTGGTAATGCTTTAAAAAAGTTCTTACACGTGTCCCTTAACCTTCAGAGTTTATGCATGTTCAATTTGGCCACTGGGGGTGGGGCACCAAATTGTCTTCCAGGATGTAGGTTGTACCAATTTACAATATGTCCCCTTCATCCTTGCATTCAACAGTGTATGAGAGTTCTGAATGCTGCTTTATGTAGCGTTCAGATTGGTGCCTTGTTAGAATCAGGTGAGAATGGAAATCTAGGCTCCCCACTTGGACTTTGTTGACAGGACTGAGAGGTAGGACATAGTTTTTCCCATGGTGGTTTTTTTTGTTTGTTTGTTTTAAGATTTATTTATTTGTCAGAGAGAGTGCAAGCAGAGGGAACAGCAGGCAGAGGGAGAGGTAGGCTTCCCACTGAGCAAGGAGCTGACTGTGGGACTTGATCCCAGGACTCTGGGATCATGACTTGAACTGAAGGCAGACGCTTAACTGACTGAGCCACCCAGGCATCCCTTTCCCATGGTGTTTGTCTGGAGTAGATCACTAAAAGTTTTTGATCTTGTTAAGCTATTCCTTTCCTGATTTTCTTTTGGCCAAGGAGAGAGGTATTTCTGGGGCTTGTTTTTTTTTTGGTCTGCTCTTATTGAGATTGTATCTGCCCCTATTTCTTTGCTACCCAGAGGCCAGCTTGATGAACTGAGTGGTGTTACAGATCAGTGTTTAGTTCTTAGATCTTTTACTGTGTTATTTTTGGTGAGTTTCACACATAGCTCACTCAGAGGTCTGCCCAGGATTTTATACACATATTTAAGAAATCCTTCTCTTATTTCCTTTCCATTCTTCCTTTCACTCCCTAGGTGGAACAGAGAGGGGCTACTGCCTTGTTACTGCAGGGTAGTGCTGGAACACAGTGCTCCACCCATAATTTCTGTGGAGGACAGAAGGGGAGAGGTATGCTGCCTTACTATTGTAGAGTAAGGATGAAAGCCAGTGTTCCTCCCCCTGCACCATGGGGAGGTGCAGAGAGGCTGCCTCTTGGCTATGAAAGCAGCAGTGGTCTGTCCATAGTCTCTGCACCTGCAGTGCCTGATGAGGAGGGGAGGAGATAACCACCTAGTTACCACCATGCAGAATAGGCCTGGCCCACAGTCCTTGTGTTGCCACCTATTCCTCGGAGAGGGAATGATAGAACTCTGCCCATAGACTCCAGACCACAGCTCCTGATACAGAGGAAACTGAGGGCCGTGACTTTTTTCCTAGTGTTTCCTGGAGTGGGGCAGGTATGGTGAAGATGTCTCTGTCTTGCTTCGTCCCTCTTTTCCTGACATTTTTCTAAAAAGAGCAAGGTTTCTCTTGGTTTGCTTCTGTGGCCATTTCTGAGTTGCAGGCCCCTTGAGAATGCAAAAACTAGTTATGGAAACAGTGAAAGAAACAAAAACACCTAGGGAATTCATCATAGGTTATTTCTGGTTCTCAAGTTCCTAGCCAGTGTCTTCTTTTTCTCAGCTTTCAGAGTCTTCCATTGCATTATAAATTTTGTGCAGATTCTATTGTAAATAGTTGGGGGGATAGCATGAAATGTGCTTACTCCATATTTTCATTAACTGGAGGTCTCTCGTAGCTTATTTATTTATTTTTTTTAGTAGCTTATTTTATTTTATTTTTAAAAAAAGATTTATTTATTTCTTTGAGAGAGAGAGCATGAGCAGAGGAAGGGGCAGAGGCAGAGGCAAAAGCAGACTCCTCACTGAGCAGGGAACCCCATGCAAGGCAGTGTGGGGCTGGATACAGGGCTCAATCCCAGGACCCTGGGATCATGACCTGAGCCGAAGGCAGACACTTAACTGACTGAGCCACCCAGGTGCCCTCTTGTAGCTTTTTAAAAACTTTATATGTACTGGTTTTCACCCTCATTTTATTTTCTAATCCTGAGGATTTTGTTTGGGTAACTTTGTAATTTTATTAGTTTTGGGGTAATATACGGACATAAATAATGGATTTTGTTAGAATTTCACTTGAGTTCTGATTATTTCTTTTGAGTCTTATCAGAGTTTTCAGCCTGCGTGGATTTGAACTTCTGTTTTTTTTCCTGAGAACCTCATGAATAGCCAAAATAAGGGGTCAACTCACTCTTTTAATGAAGAATATACATAAAGTTTTTTGAGGAAATATTTGAGAGTTTGTGAGGGAAGAAGGCAGATTATGAGCTCAAGAGCACAGTTCAGATTACATTGGATTTAATATCTGGAGCATCACCTTCAGTTTTTTTAGCCCCTTGAAAGTAATTGATGTTCATTCTTTCTGACCGGAGATGTCATCAACAAGATTGCTGCTTACAGTTCAGAACGCTTAGTGTCCCTGCTGTCTTTACCACCAATATGGTAGGAAAATGCATAGTATATGGGATTTTGTATTATGTTCTAACTTTATTAGCATTCACCCACTTTCCTATGCCAAAATAAGTCCTCAGTAATGAAGAAAAGGAATCAGACGAAGAAAAATTGTATCAAGATATTTGTAGGGGATGGTGGAATTACTGAAATTTTAGTTCTTTTAAATTCATTTTTTAGATGTGTTCAGTGTGTGTACAATTTAGAATATGAAAAGAAATTTATGCTTATGTGCCATAACATTTTATTTAAGGATATCATACATTAAAGCCAATATTTTTCCCCACATCTTTTTATTGCTTAAAGGTGGGAAAGGTTTTTATTCCTGGACTGCCAGCTCCTTCCCTGACAATGTCTAACACGATGCCTCGGCCCAGCACTCCACTTGACAGTGTCAGTACTCCTAAGCCTCTTAGTAAACTACTTGGATCCTTGGATGAGGTGAGTAATGAATTAGGTGTTGTCTAAAATTAGAGACTCTCTCTTTTTTTAAAAAGAGTTTATTTATCTGTCAGAGAGCACAAACAGGGGGAGAGGCAGGCAGAGGGAGAAGCAGATTCCCTGCTGAGCAAGGAGCCCAATGTGGGACTCAATCCCAGGACCCTGGATCATGACCTGGGCTGAAGGCAGATGCTTAACCAACTGAGCCACCCAGCTGGCCCTAGAGACTCTTACTCATAGGAAACAAACGGAGGTTTTCTGGAGCGGATAGGGTAGGGGAGTGGGTTAATTGGGTGATGGACATTAAGGAGGGTATATGTGGTAATGAGCACTGGGTGTTATATGAGACTGATGGTCACTTAGCTCTCCTGGGACTAAGAATGCACCATATGTTAATTCAATTAAAAAATACTTAAAATTTAAAAAAGTCAATAGTGTTTTAAAGAAGTTTGGTTTAAATATTAGTTCTTCCCATGGTTAACTTTTTTCTGTTTTAAAAATGACATGATTAGAAGTTTAGGTAATACTTGGTAGAGTATGTATGTTTTCAAACACAAATGATTCAGTAAACTTACTGATTGCCCTTGTGATGTGTAAGGTACTACAAAGATGAGAATGAGACATTCTTTTTCATCTATGGGTGGTACAAGTGTAATGCTGCATGAGAAATTATAATTTAAGGTAGATTATTAAGACTTAGGAATGAGGAATAGAGAGTGCCACAGCAGATTTGCTGATAGAAAGATATATCCTGATGTGTTGATGTGGCAGAACCAGAAGCTTGTATCTGAGGGGCATGTTTAAGTTGGTTTGGACCTTTACGATAAGTAGGATATCTATAAATTAAAAGGGGCATTCGGAGCAAAGAGGAATCTCATGGGAAATGAGTTTGGAGGCAGGTTAAGTGCAGAACATTTCTTTGGAATATTCATATTTCCATCATGTAGTGTGTAAGACTGGAATGAATGAGTGCTTAATAAAAGTACAAGTCGCCTCTTGGGTGGGGCAGGGCAGGGGATGGGTAATAATAACTTGCTTTTGAGTGTTTTCTATGTACTAGGCACTTTTCTAAAATGTTTTATATGTATTAACTCATTTAATCCCTTAGAATGGCTTTGTTGGGAAGATACTGCTCCCCATTTTACAAATGGGTACATAGAGATAAAAGGTTACTTATCTAAAGTCATATAGCTAGTAAGTGTTAGAGTTGGGATTTAGACTCTAGCATGTTCTTAAAGGCAGAAAGGATGAAAAGGTTTTTATTCTGAATGCTATCACCAGAACATTACAGGTTTTTGAGGATGGAGTTATGAATATTAGGCTCTGTGTTTTAGATGTTTATTTTAGGATTTAGACAAAAGAGATTCCAAGTGTTGTTTTCTGTGCTAATTCAAGAGGCATAAAGAGGATCCGAGGAGTTATGCCAGCATATTGGAAAGGAAGGGAGTGAGATGAGAGGTCTGGAGAAGTGGAAATGGCAGAGTCTGTTAGCTGATTGGTTTTGTGCTCTGCTGGGGAGAGGTATTGGGGAACAAGGCTCAGAGTTCTCTTAGCAAGCTGGGTGGACACCCATGCTTACCAAGTTAGGAAGCTTGGAGAAAGGGGGTCTGTATTTGAGAGACATTTGGATGCAGATGTTAAGGGGCAGTTGAAAGTGAAGGTTGGTGCAAGCAGTTTTATTGGTCAATGTCTAGGCCTTAGTTTTGTTTTTTAAATATGCGCATTATTGCATTTTTTTCCCTTAAAGCAGGACATTTCCAGAATTTTCAAAAGGCAGCTGGAGAAGTGTCAGAGTTTCGTGTGATTTGGAGGGATTTTTGTCTTTTTTTTTTTTTTTTTAAAGATTTTATTTATTTATTTAACAGAGATCACAAGTAGGCAGAGAGGCAGGCAGGCAGAGGGGTGGGGAGAGCAGGCTCCCTGCTGAGCAGAGAGCCCGATGTGAGGCTCCATCCCAGGACCCTGAGATCATGACCTGAGCCGAAGGCAGAGGCTTTAACCCACTGAGCCACCCAGGCACCCCAATTTTTGTCTTTTGTAATGTAAAATGGTTCTTAACTTTCTTAGAATTCCATTAACCCAGGAATGATTAGTGTCTTTGTGGTAGCCATAGAGTCACAAGATGATTGTATTATACATTAGCCGATGACTTCCCACATCTCTCATTGATTGTGCAGTTAGACTTACATTCAGGACTAGTGGAGCTCAGCTCCCTTTTTGTGGCAGCTGTGGGAGTAGAAGCTTGAATATAATAAATAATCTTATACTTGATGGGCTATCTGTATTGATAAGATATTCACTTAGAGATGTCCTGTGATTTGAATTATGGAATTACAAAAAGGGTCAGTGTTTAGGACTCAATCTAAAGCTGGAAGCCTGTGTATGTAATTAGTAATTAAGATCATTTGAGTTTTT
The DNA here is from genome assembly GCF_009829155.1 of Mustela erminea. Lineage (NCBI taxonomy): Eukaryota > Metazoa > Chordata > Mammalia > Carnivora > Mustelidae > Mustela > Mustela erminea. Next base: position 105,124,650 of record NC_045620.1, read on the forward strand.
TGTTTGCTTGTCTACAGTTGAGCAAGTAAATATTCTCATATGTTCAGAACAAACATTTGGCTGTAGGGGAGATGTCTTGTTTGTTTGCTTTCTCCTTGCTCTCCTTTCACTCTGGGCTCTTAGATCCTCAAGTCATCTCTGCCTTGGCTGCCTCAAGTTACAGTTTATGTATCTAGCTCTGTAAGATTGCCAGAAGTGTTGCTGTCTCTTTTTCCTCTTAGCACTGGCCTTCCTTGCACACTCAGTGTATCCATACTCCCTACCAAATCCCTACCCAATATTGCACATGCCAAGACCAGGAAAAGTGGTATAAGAATTTTGGACCATCTCCCTGTGACTCCCTTCTTTCTCTCCTAGATCTTGGCTGCTCAGGTCTAGGTTGACTCCATAGCTCTCAGATGTTTCACTATTTTACTGACTTTTTCAAGTTGCTTTGGGTGAAGATGTTGGTGTGCTGTAAGGTGCTTCATCATACCGAGAACAGAATGGCTTTAAATCATTATGTACAATTGTTAGACATTGTACAGAAAGAGCTTTCTTTATCCTTAATTCCTCAAAAAATATTTCATCTGTGTTGTATTTATAACTGTTTACAGGTGGCTCTGTTCTCCCCAGTTCCAGAACTGAGGGATTCTTCAAAACTTCATGATTCTCTCTATAATGAGGATTGTACTTTCCAACAGCTTGGAACTTACATTCATTCCATAAGAGACCCTGTCTGTAACAGAGTAACTCTGGTAAGTATATTTATTTTTTAAAAAGATTAGGTAGCTCTCTAAGAAATACAACTATCATTTCAAATTTGTCAAAATGGAGAATTCTGTTTGCAACATGAAAACATATTTTTTATGATTTTTTTAAAAAAATGTCTTTTTTTGTACTATTTTACTTTAAATTGATTTGAAGTAATTCTGCTTACCTTTCTGCAGTTGCTTTATTATTAATAATTATTAAAAAACAAATCTTATTTAAATAGTTGAATTTTGGGCATCTGGGTGGCGCAGTCAGTTAAGCGGCTGCTTTTGGCTCAGGTTATGATCCCAGGGTTCTGGGATTGAGTCCCACATCAGGTTCCCTCCTATGTGGGGAGTCTGCTTTTCCCTCTCCCTATGCCTGCTACTCCCCCACTTGTACTCTCTTTCTCTCTTCGTGTCAAAGAAATAAGTAAAATCTTAAAAAAAAAGTTAAATTTTATATTAATAGGATTTTTGTCTTTTTTAAAAAAGATTTTATTTATTTATTTGACAGAAAGATCACAAGTAGGCAGAGAGGCAGGCAGAGAGAGAGGGGGAAGCAGGGTCCCCGCTAAGCAGAGAGCCTCACACGGGGCTTGATCCCAGGACCCTGAGCTCATGACCTGAGCCAAAGGCAGAGGCTTAACTCACTGAGCCACCCAGGTGCCCCAGGATTTCTGTCTTTTCATTAAAAGTTAATCTTTTTTAGTTATGATGAATCTTAGTGTATGTATAAAAATTAAACATTTCATTAAAACAAGACCTTTTAGAAATGCTGTTTGTTTATTTGTTTTTAAATAATTTATTTATTTATTTATTAGAGAGCGCATAGCAGGAGACAGGTAGAGGGAGAAGAAGAAGCAGACTCCTTGCTGAGCTGGGTGTCCAACACAGGGCTCTAATCCAGGACTCTGAGATCATGACCTGAGCCAAAGGCAGATAGATGCTAACATGGCTTAGCCACCTAGATGCCCCTGGAAATGTTATTTAAATAAGGACATTTACAGTTTCTGAAATTTGAAAGTATTCAGTTCTGTTTGAAAAATATTTTTCATTTATTATATGAATTTTACTTTGATAGGCAGTCTTATAAAGCATAGCCATTTTTAAGACATTCAGAGAGTTAGAACGCACAAATTCTAATTATGTGCTCCTGTTTGTTTTCATTCTTTCCCCTAGGAATTGAGTAATGGCTCCATGGTTAGGATCACTATTCCTGAAATTGCCACCTCTGAATTAGGTATGATTGAGGTCAGACCTCGCTTCTGTGTACTCTCGGTTTGATTGCTAAGATTTGTAGTATTTGCTGATTTGCAATAGTAATTGGGATTTTAAAAAATTTGCTGTTTTTGAAGTTGTGGGATTGAGGTTTTTACTTAGTGGAGAAGCTGTGAAGAGCTGGGGATCACTTTTCAGTGTCTACTCCATATGTGCTCTAAGACTAGGGGTATACTTGAAGGATGTACTCGTTCTGTTTCTCTGAGATTTCATACGTTGAAGAAGGCCATGCAGTGAGTAGATATGCCTCTTGCAAGAACATCTGAGAAACAAGGAAGCCTAAGTAGCTAAAACATCTTTTGGCATATGTGGTGGCTTTAAATCATGAGAGACTCTTAATCTCAGGAAACAAACTGAGAGTTGCTGGGGGGTGGAGGGAGGATAGGGTGGTTGGGTTATGGACATTGGGGAGGGTAGGTGCTATGGTGAGTGCTGTGAAGAGTGTAAGCCTGATGATTCACAGACCTGTACGCTTGAAGCAAATAATACGTTATATGTTAATTTAAAAAATAAATAAATATTTCTATTGTTAGATAAATTGAGAAATTAACATAATTGCCTTAATTGAATAAAACTCAGTGTTATAGTCAAAATACAGTCAGGTGTATTTTAATAAAATTAGAGTCTGTTTAAGTTATTGAAACACAATTTGAAAAATACTAAGAGGATATTTCTGAATAGAGAATAGTAAAACTTCAGAATTGGCAGGATTTATCAACATTTGTAAGTTAAGAAAAGAATGTATAAGAAAATTCACAACATCTGTTAGTTTCAAAATCTAAGTGGCAAAGCAAAGCATTGGCAGATTGAGTGGTTTCTGGAATTTGGTTAAGTAGGATAGAATGACTTTTTTGTTTTAGGAACTATCTTTTATTGGTGTGGTAAAATGATACTGTGAGAAGATGTGGAGATACCTTGCTTTTCTAAGAGGTATTTAACCAAGTAATTTCAAGGGCATATACCTCAGAAGTATAAACCTAAACAAAAAATATGAAAACAGATAACAGACTAAATAAAATAAAATGAAAGCAGAGTAAAATCTTACTCTCTCATAGCCAGATAGAAATCACATAAGTTTCTGTACTTTGCTTAGAACTTTCTGTACTTTACTTATAAACATTTCTCAGCCCCTTAGGCAGTATCTGGTTTACACTTGTTCTGGATTCAACTGTGACAAACTTGGTTATTTGATTTTTCTAGCATTTATTCTATTTGACTCTAATCTTTGCTGTATGTATACACACATAGCAAATTGATGAGAGAGGATATGCTGCTGAGGATGGGCCTGGTGACAGTGGGAAGGGAAGAAGAGAATCCTCTAAAGAGAAGATGTGAGAATACAAAAACATTGCGGTTTGAGGCCACTTAACTATGAAAAGCAGACCCAGGCCTCTTCAGCACAGTAGCATGATAGTGTAGCACTGTGACTGATATTTCTACAGCACTAAGGAAGTCACTAAGGAAGGTATAAATTATGTAATATTGGCTGCTCCCATGATGTAAAATATTTATAAAGTAAATGGTGTCAGAAATAATTAAAAATTATAAAGTTTTGGTTAACAGGGATGTTAACTCATTGAGAACATTAATGATAGTTAAGCATTGCTATTTGAAGTTGCGTATTTTGACTATTGAATATTTACTGAAGTATTTCAGCAGTATTTTATATGAACTTATTCATGTAGAAATTACATGTTTTTGATAGAATGTCCTTTATTTTCCAAACTAGAGTATTTCTTAGAGGAAAACGGGAGCTGTTAGTAATTGCTAGGGCAGTAGGTATAAATCAGTTCTGTCTCAGGCTAATCTGGACTGTTGGATGTCTTATTTCTGATCCACAATCAGTGAGCGAGAGGAAAGCTGCCCTGAAACCTCTTGCAGTTCCTGTTGGATTCAGTAGTTGGTTTAAGTTTCAAGTGATCAGCTGGGAATGTTTTTGTCCCACTGGGTCTGTACAGTTCTCTTTTCAGAGTAATTGGCATTTACACTAAAGTAGTTAAAAAAAAAACAAAAAAACTTTCTTATTGAAAGAGGAAAAGAAATGCATATGGGAAGCATACTAAAAGTAATCTTTGCTTTTAATAGTGCAAACATGTTTGCAAGCAATTAAGTTTATTCTGCCAAAGGAAATAGCTGTTCAGATGCTTGTCAAGTGGTACAGTGTCCACAGTGCTCCAGGAGGACCCAGTTATCATTCCGAGTGGAATTTATTTGTGACTTGTCTCATGAACATGATGGGTTATAACACAGATCGCTTAGCATGGACCCGAAATGTAAGTACATATAATTGTGTTTTTTTTCTGAGTTATGCTGTTGTTACCAATGTAATGTTTGCATAATTGGTAATATAGTATTTACAGTACGTAACAGATCAATTTACTAATAGGTAGAATAGACCCAGGCCTCTTCAGCACAGTAGCATGATAGTGTAGCACTGTGACTGATATTACTACAGGAAGTCACTAAGGAAGGTAAAAATTATGTAATATTGGCTGATCCCATGATGTAAAATATTTATAAAGTAAATGGTGTCAGAAATAATTAAAAATTAAAAAGTTTTGGTTAACAGGGATGTTAACTCATTGAGAACATTGTTTAATGATAGTTAAGCATTGCTATTTGGGGTTGTGTATTTTGAGTATTTAATCAACAAAGTAGAATAATACTAAGGCTTATTGTGTCTACCTGTATGGTAAATCACAGTCATTTAATATTTAAAGATCATATTTTACTAGTAATTATAATTATTGAGTTTTGTAACATGGGAGAGCATGTTTGACTGTAATTTCTCATTTCATCTTTGTAAAATGCCTGGAAGTTATGCTAGGATTAGTAGTAATCATCTTGGTTTTATTAATGAAGAAACTGAATCAGAGAGAACACAGACTGGTGATTTGCTCAAAACCGGGCCTAGACAGTGTCTTCTGAATGATGGCTTTAGTGTTCTCTGTAGTTCATACTGTTTTCACATCACAAATTGCTTAGTCTTTGGGGAGGAAGGTTTGATTTGAGGGTGATTTAAAGGACTTTAGTCTAAGTATCTACTCTGTTAATGATATAAAGCTGTATCCCTCATTCTATCCCAGAAGCTTTCTTATAGGTCTTTAACAAGGTTATTTAGAAAACCAGCAGAGTAGTGTCTTCAGTATTGATGATTCCTTTTGGGTCTAGAGATAACTCCCAGGAAAACCTTGCCTGGGTTACTCTGAAGAAAATCACTCTAGAACATACTTACCTCTGTCTGGTAACTCAGCTGTACATTTTAGTCTCATACTAGTAAATTCATTTAAAAAATCATTTTTTTCTTCATTATGACTATACATTCTTACAGAGGAAAATCTGGAGAATTGAAGAATTAAGAAAATAATTCTACTCAGATAACCACTCTGAACATCTTTGTATTGCCTTTTAGATAAACACAACAAATGAGAAATTCCAATATCATTAAAAATTCTTAGGAAACACCCCCATTTTATCATCTTCATAATAGGCTACCAAGTGGTTTTATCAGAATTAACCAACAGCTAATAATAGAGCATTGTTAAATCAGTTTTTTTGTTTTTCCTCATTAGGAATAGTTTGCAAACACATATCTTATAGCTCTAGTCCTTTCCTAAGAATTTAACCTTAGAAGAGCTAGGTCAAATAATTTTCAAAAAGGGTTGTCCAGTGGACATTCTCACTAGCTTTATTTAGAAGTGCCCATTTCAGTATAGTGAAATGGTGTGGTGTGGTGAACCTTTGCCAACTTAGTGAGATATTTTCTCTCATTCCTGTCTAAGTAAACGGGAAATCTTTTCAGATTCTCATTGGTCATTTATTTATATAGGCTCCATGCCCAGCATAGGACCCTGAGATCAAGACTTATATGCTCCATCAACTGAGCCAGGCAGGAGCCCCTCTCATTGGTCATTATGGTTGCCGGTTTTTGACTCACATTTCATGTCCTGACCTGTTTCATTTTCTTCTCTGCCCAACAGTCAGAGTAATCCTGTCTGACAAAGTCAGGTCATGTTACTCTGTTCAGAATCCTCTAGTACCTTTCTTTCCTACTCAGAGTAAAAGCCAGAAGTCTGCAAGGTGCCATGTGACCCATCCCTCTCTTACTTCTCTCATCTTGTCTCCTCATCCCTGCCTTGCTCACATTGTCCCCGCCACACTGGCATCCATTTCTCTTCTTAGAACACACCAGGCGTGTTCCTCTTTCAGGATCTTTGCACTTGCTATTAACTTCGGAGAAAAAGCCTTCTTCCAGACAAGACAAGCCTAGGTCTTCTTCAGGTGGCATCTCAGTCCAGCCTGCTCTGTCCATTCCATGTGGTATTGTTACTATTCCACATACTTTTTTATCCCCTTTACCTGTTTTATTTTTCCCTTAGCACTAATTAAATATGCTGCATATTTTACTTATTTATGTTGTTTGTGTGTCTCTCTTCCTTCTAGAATGTGAATTTTATGTAAGCAGCGATTTTTGGTTAGTTTTGTTCACTGTCTCTAGGACCTGTAGTAGTGCTTGGCATAGATGGATACTCCGTGAATTTGTTAAATGAATGCCCTTTTACATCTGAATGAGATACTGTTTTTAAGAATTTGTGTTTATATTATCATATGGAAGAATTTTCCTCTGAAATTTCCTTGAGAAAAACCTTCCTGGGAAAATAGGAACAATTTTCTTATTTTAAACAGTTGCATGAAAACTACTTTATTCCACATTTTCTCATTCTTCATTAAATATGAAGAAATTGAGCCTTACTAGGAACTGAGGATTTCAGTAGTGCTTCAGCTTTTTGTGGTTGTTGTGTGTGACTGTGCTGTGGAACTCGTTGATGAATACAGGTTCTTCTGCCCCATTCTCTGGCAGAGAGCCAGGGCCTCCCCTCAGGTTTCCCTGTTATGATGGAGCACCCACCATTTTTTCTTTTGTAAGGAGGGATGGGGCTCTCTGACTTATTTATTGGATAACAGTCCTAAAAGAAGGAATAAGGAAATCAGTTCTGAGGCTGAGTTGCTTCACATTTATTTACAGGACTGCATAATTAAACCCTTGCTATTCTTTTGTCTTTACATCAAAGCTCAGGATGAAATGGCCCTCAGTGGCAAATGATTTCCATTTTGCTTTGTTCAGATTTATTCTTTTTTTGTTTTCATTTAAACAGTGGCGGGGAGAGTAGGCAGTACAGAATTTTTGCCAATGACTAGTTAAATGATTTTTGGCATTTCTTTGGGCCTTCCTTAATTTACTGATGTGTTAGATGAGAGTACTGGGCCAGATTATGTTTCCTTCTGGTTCTTCCATTCTGTGAACAGTTGCATCTGGGGTTAATGTTTTGTGTCCTTCAGGATGCCCATATTTTCATTAGTTAGAAGTTGAACCTCTGCTGAAGGCCAGGCGTGATGCCAGGCTTTTCAGATATGCAAGGTAGTTAGTAGGTAGTTAGGCAAGGTAGTTCCTCTCATGGAGTTGACGGTGTGAGGAGAAGGCAGATAAGTATTTTACATCAGGTTATGATAAAGGTCAGGGATTTACTACAGAAGTGTATAACAGGTAGGTAGCCTGCAGAATATTAAAATAATGAAAATAAAATAGATCCATATATGCTACAAAGAGGTATCCGTATCAGATAATTTCTGTTGTTTTCATAACCCTAGGTCTTGAAATGTGGTAACCATAGCAGGAATGAACATTCTTTAGATTGTGTGAGAGAGAATGTGTGTATGTAGGTGTGCATGTATGCACTAAATTTTGGTTAAAGCTTTAAGATAGCTAACAGAAATGCATCCTTTGATTTTTACTCTCGTCATTTTGTTTTTTGATAGTTTTGTCTGTGAGTTGGATGTGTTTCCTTTGAATAGTTCTTAAGAAAACCTTTTCTATTGATCAGTTTTAAGAATTACTCAGTTTAAAAAATACTTTATTCCATTTTATATTTAGTATTTAAATATCTTATATTTACTACATATTAAAAATAATTTATAAAAATTAAAATATTTATATTTAAATATTCAGCTTTAAAAATTACCTTATTGCTATCTTTAGTTTTTTTTTATAGAAATCAACTTTCATGTCAGTGATATTGATTGATAAAATGTAAATTTTTTTAATAAGGCATTGGAAAATAGCTATTGTCATTTATGGGCTTATGGTTGATTCGTTGGTAGTTCAGTGCCCATGTGAAGTAGCAGAAGTGGCAAAGGTGATGCGGGGGGAACCAAATAAGAGTAAACGTTGAGAAAAGTGCTTTTATATAACTGTATTAGTTAGGATAGGCTAAATATGATAGAAAGCTCTCAAAAGATATAATGACTCACACAATAAAAACATTAAGTCTTGCTCATATAACACCACTTAGCAGGTAAAGAGGCTGCACAGTTATTAGGGACCCAGGCAGAGAGAGAGAAAGAAAGAAAGCACAAGAAGGGAGAGGGAGAAGCAGGCTCCCTGCTGAGCAAGGAGCCTGATGCAGAACTTGATCCCAGGACCCTGGGATCATGACCTGAGCCGAAGGCAGAGGCTTATCCCACTGAGCCATCCAGGCGCCCCTTAACATCCACTTTCATCCATGGTTATGCTGTCACAGGGTCATACCTAACTCTGAGGGAGGCAGGGATATGTAGTGTGGCTGTGGGTCCCAGAGGAGGAGAACTCTTTAAAGAGTAGCTACCTGCCTCTTCCCTAGAATTGTTAGCCTGTCCACTATAGACAGACTCTAAATAAATGTCTGCTTGGTTCTGACATTTGGCTAACATTAGGTGTACTTAGCGAATTTAGGATATGGCTCAAGGTCCTCGTTCTACTAAAGCAGTGTTGATCTGTGTCATCACAGAAGTTGGGTTGGAAAGAAACCACAGTTGCAGTGCCTGTGAGGCAAGGCACTGTAGTAGATGCCTTGCATATATGATTTTGTTTCTTTTTCACAGCGACCTGAGAGGAAAAGTATTCATACCATGTTTTTCTGGATGAAAAAATGAGTTTTGATGACTTTCTTTAGTTTCCATAATTCATGGAACTGATATTTGAATTCTTTAAGTTGAACAGCTAGCAGTGATAAATGTATATGATTTTGTCTTTTTTGGGGTTGTCTTTTTCAGTTTGACTTTGAAGGATCACTTTCCCCTGTCATTGCACCCAAAAAAGCAAGGCCTTCTGAGACAGGATCTGATGATGTAAGCATTATTATTTCTTGCTACTACAAGTTCATTTTTGGGTACTTTTGTTGATTTGTGTATCTTTTAATAGCTTTTGCTTTAATACTGTATAGCAGTTATTTTGAAGGTTGGATATGTTATGTTTTCTGTGGTTATTCATACACTTTTATCTTTAATGATCATTTAAAATTACTGAACGTAGGTAATACTGCATGATTTGAATTTGGATTTGTTGATGTTTTCCTGCTAATTCTCTGAGTTAGGTTCTCAATCATATTAGATTCCATGGTTATATTCTTAAGTGATTAAAAAATTTTTTTTTTAAATTGAGGTATAGTTTACGTAAATGAAATGCTCAGATCTGAAGTTTAAAGTTTGATCAGCTTTGACAAATGAATACTCAAGTAACCTATACCCCTCTCAAACACAAAACATTTCTATTATTCTGTAAAGTTTCCATGTGCCATTTTTTTAAAAGATTTTATTTATTTATTTGACAGAGAGATCACAAGTAGGCAGAGAGGTAGGCAGAGGGAGAGGGGGAAGCAGGCTTCCGGCTGAGCAGAGAGCCAGATGATGGGCTTGATCCCAGCCCTGAGATCATGACCTGAGCTGAAGGAAGAGGCTTAACCCACTGAGCCACCCAGGCGCCCCTCCAAGTGCCATTTTTAATCATTCCCTTTCTCTATTTTTGAAGCAACCACTGATTTGAATTGTGTCACTATAAGTTAATCTTGCCTGTTCTAGAACTTGATAGAAATTAAATGTGGTACATAATCTTTGGTATAAGGTTTCTTTGATTCAGCATATTTTTGAGATTCATCCCAGGCGTTGCAGATATCAGCACTTTGTGCCTTTTATTGTTGAGTGGTATGAATATACCATAGTTTGTTTATACATTCTGCTGATGGATACCGAGGCTATTTCCATTATTTGCCCATTATGAATAAGGCCACCATCAGTATTCAGTGACAACTATCTGTGGACGTATATTTTCATTTCTTCTGGATAGATACCTAGCAGTGAAATTGATGGGTCCCAAACTCATTATACTAAATTACACTCTAATGAGTGATATATGAGAGTTCCTCTTGTTCTTCATCTTGGCCAACATTTGCTGTTGTCAATATTTTTCATTTTAACCATTTGAATATGTATAAAGTAATTTCTCTGAGGGCTTAATATGCCTTTTTCTCAGGACTAATGCTGTTAAACACTTCTTTATGTGCTTATTAGCCACTTACATATCTTTTTGTCAAGTTTGTGCTCAAACCTTTTAACAATTTTTTAACTGGATTTTTAGAAATATTTATTGAGCTGTAGAAGTTCTTTATATATTCTGAATGAGAGTTCTTTGTTTTGTATGTCTTAGTATATGGCTTAATAGTGTTTTTTAATGTGATTTTTTATTTTATTTAATTAATTATTTGACAGAGAGAGAGAGAGAGAGACAGTGAGAGAGGGAACACAAGCAGGGGGAGCGGGAAGAGGGAGAATGAGGCTTTATGTTGAGCAGGGAGCACGGTGTGGGGCTTGATCGCAGGACCCAGGGAGCATGACCTGAGCCAAAAGCAGACGTTTAATGACTGAGCCACTAAGGCACCCCTGAACAGATTTTTTAAAATTTTAGTTACTCTTAACAATTTTTTACTTTTATGGCTTATTCTTTCTGTATCTGGTCTAAGAGTGTTTAAGTTAGAATAACACACTGTATTAAACCTTACAAAAGCATCAGTAAATTCCAAGACCTGAAAATAGGATAAACCATATTCTCAACACAATACAATAAATCAAAGTAGAAACCAAAACAGACTCAGTACTTGGAAAATGGAGTACAATCAGTGTGAATGTAAAATTCAGTTGATTATTAGGTTGTAATTCCTAGCCAGAGCATCTTATAAATAAATATACAAACTGAATACAAGTAGACTTCACTCTTTATCGAAACAGATCAGTGTAGTGGTCACTAAACTTGCCTATATACACTTCCCACCTTTTATTCTTTACTTTTGGCCTCATAGGAAATCACCTAAGATAATCTTAATTTCTTCCTCAATCTCTATAAATAGTGGAATTCTTCTCTCAGTCTCTTTCCTAATACGGCACAACTTAAACTTTTCAGATGGCTTTTGAAGTGATTTGTCTTAATGTCTATTGCTGGCATCTGGAAATTGCTTAGCTATTTTGATGTAGGTTTTAATTTTTTTCAACTTAATGTAAAAATAGAACTTGTATTGTTTTAATGATGACATTATAAGGAGGCATTATTTAAAAAATCCATATCTTCTTTATTTTCTCAGGACTGGGAGTATTTACTAAATTCAGACTACCACCAGAATGTTGAGTCTCATCTTTTGAATAGATCTTTATGTTTAAGTCCTTTGGAAGTTTCACAGATGAAGGATGAAGATTTTTCACAGAATCTCATTCTGGATTCTTCTACACTTCTGTTTACTCATATACCTGCAATTTTTTTTGTTCTTCATCTTGTCTATGAGGAGCTTAAGTTGAATACTCTAATGGGAGAAGGAATTCGTTCACTTGTTGGCCTTCTTGTTCAGTTGGCAAGGTAAGTGTTACTTGTAGATTAGAAGCTGCCAAGAGGTCCTGAGATGACTTGATCTCAGCCATGAATATCATATAGGAACCTTATAAATAAATTTCTGAAATCTACCTTTTCAGAAAATCCAGAGCATTTTCTATAAACCACAGAAGTGTTTTAAGGTACTGCCTATGTAAAGCCTTGTGGGCTGTTAATGGGGTTCTTAGTCTTTGTCCTAAGATTAGTGGGAAGTCCCAAAACTGTGTTAAATAATGGAGGTGACCTGTTCAGCTCTTCATTTTGACGAGATGACTTGGCACACTGGGGCGTTCTGTAACACCTGCTGTTTTGTAGTAATACCGAAATTCAAATAGGAGGTATGGTTAACATAATTGTAGTTTACATAGATGAATTATAGATATTATGACCCCTATTTTAATGATGGTGAAACTTGTCTAAGGTTGTTCCTAAGAACATGAATATTATTTGCTAGTTGAGAGTTCTTTAGCTGTGTTTTTGTTATCTCAGTCTGTGGTTGTCCCTGTCTTTGAGGCTCTTGCAGTGTATCCGTAATAAGATTGTGTTTGGCACTGAATTCTGAAGGTCACATTTAGGTGCTGTTTCAGCCTTTTTGACCCTCGGTAATAAAGAAAATTGAATTTGAATTGAAATGTCAACCTCTGAGTTAAGATGATAGCACATTTTCTAATTTCTACGATCTTCCTTGAAACTTTGAAATTCTTTTCTGAAATGTAGCAGTTTTAATTGATCGTCAGTTTCTCTTATGATGAATCATTACTATCATGAAAATTCTTTTGTAATGAAATGACTTCCAAACTCTAACCATGGCTTTCTGAAATAAGTAACATTTTTATAATGTTTTACATTTTAAAGCTATTTTTTACATACATTTATTATTTAATCTTCAAAACTTCTGAGTGAGTGAAGGAGAATTTGCCTACTTCCTGGAAGAAAATACTGATGTTCATAGAGATAACTTGCTGAAGACAACAAAACTAACAAATAATAGAGGAGAAACTAGTTTTACCCCCATAAAAGTTACCTAGCAAAAAGTTTGAGTTGCATTTGTTATACTGGGCACTTCAAGGTCCAGAAATAGAATAAAAGGATTGTAGATTTGGTTATCTTCTTTGTCATAAGTTTTTTAAATTGAGAAGTTGAACCGATGAATCCTTTCTTTGGGGGAAAATACTCTACTACCTTTCTTGGGATTTCTTTTTCATATGCTTTTATTGTTTTAGGGATTTAAAATTGGAACCTTATGTAGGTCATTACTATAGAGATTACCCAACACTTGTCAGAACTACTGGACAAGTATGCACAATTGATCAAGGTAAGTGTTTATATCATTAAAGATTTTCTAAATGGTGAGTGATGTTTGCTTGTATTTTTATCGGTGAATAGCACTATATTTCCTACCATTAGTCTCTAAGTCAGAGGTGATATCTTTCCATCAGGTAGATTTCAGTTTATATATAGTGTTTGATCTCTGACTTATCTAGTAAGAGATAGCATTAACTTCTTCAGTGTGTGGGAAAAATTCTTCCCATCCTCATGTGCTAAGGATGCTTTTGCCTTAGACTTGTCCAATCAGTAGCCAACAACCATCTGTTATTTCGTACTGAAAATTCAGTTCCTTAGTTGCATAAGCCACATTTCAAACTTTCAGGAACCATATAGGGTAGTGGCTGCCATATTGGATAGTACAGGTTATAGAACATTTCCATCACCACTCTACTGCCCTAGACCTTGAACTGTAGGTACTCACGATCGGAACCCAATTGTTAAGAGTGGAATCCTAGGTTTCTCTTATTTTCTTACCGTTAGGATTAGGGTACGAAATTTTAGTTAAATTCTTTATGCCTTGAGTACAAAAATTTGTTAAATTTCCATCCAGAATGGGATAGTAGTCATTTGATTTACATATTATAATATAGTAAAGTATTTTCTATGGCAGAAAACATGAAGTATTTTGGAGAAAAATGTTATTCTGTTTCCAAATGGCACATACTGCCCATTTTCCCTTTAGAATAAAATAGTATTGTGGGGTGCCTAGGTGGCTCAGTTGGTTGAGTATCCGATTCTTGATGTCAGCTCAGGTCCTCATCTCACACTCAAGAGTTGAAGCCCCATGTTGGGCTCTGCACTAGTCATGGAACCTACTTTAAAAAAAAAGGAATAAAATGGTATTATCTTAATGTATTCTTATTCTTACATTCTTTATAAATGTTTGCTCTAATTCTAAAGGTCAAACAGGATTTATGCATCATCCATCATTTTTTACTTCTGAGCCACCAAGTATTTATCAGTGGGTGAGTTCTTGTCTGAAGGGTGAAGGAATGCCTCCCTATCCTTACCTTCCTGGAATATGTGAAAGAAGCAGACTTGTAGTCTTGGTATGTATTGCCTACCTTGTTTATTTTTTTTCTTTTTCTTTTTATTTAATTAATTAATTAATTAATTTTTTAAAGATTTTGTTTATTTATTTGACAGAGAGAGAGAGATCACAAGTAGGCAGAGAGAGAGGAGGAAGCAGACTCCCTGCTAAGCAGAAGGCCTGACGCAGGGCTCGATCCCAGGACTCTGAGATCATCACCTGAGCCGAAGGCAGAGGCTTTAACCCACTGAGCCACCCAGGCGCCCCTATTTTTTTCTTTTTAAACTTAATTTTTAAAACTATACAAAAAATGAACTTTTTTCGTTTTGTGTACATTCTGTAAATTTCAGCAAATGTATAGTTTCATGTAGTACCACCATAATTAGGCCATAGAACAGTTTTGTCACCCCCAAAACTTCGCAGAAGCTTTCGCGATTCATCCAAGTTGTTGTCTGGTCAGCAGTTTGTTGCATTTGATTGCTGAGTGCTAGTCCTTTGTGGGATATTTCACAGTGGTTACCCATTCACCTGTTGAAGATATTTCGGTTGGTCCCAGTTTTTGGCAGTTATGACTACAGCTCCTATAAACATTCATGCCTAGGTCTTTGTGTGAATGTAAATTTTCATTTCTTAAGGGTAGATATCCAGAGATAGGATTGATGGTTAAAAAAGTAAGTATTTTTTGTTTTCCATTGGATAGTCTTTCCTGCATTGTTGAAGATTAGTTGACCATAGAGTTGAGTGTATATTTCTGAGTTCTCTATTCTGTTCCACTGATCTGTATGTCTGTTTTTGTGCTAGGACCATACTGTCTTGATGATTACAGCTTTGTAATGAGCAAGAAGTCTGGAATTGTGATGCCACCAGCTTTGGTTTTCTTTTTCAACATTCCTCTGGCTATTCAGGGTCTTTTCTGATTCCACACAAATTTTAGGTTTATTTGTTCCATTTCATTAAAAAAAGTTGATGGTATTTTGATAGGGGTTGCATTAAATGTGTAGATTGCTTTAGGTAGCATAGACATTTTAACAATATTTTTTCTTCCAGACCATGAGCATGGAACGTTTTTTCCATTTCTTTGTGTCTGCCTTCATTTCTTTCATGAGTTTTCTATAGTTTTCTGAGTACAGATCCTGTGTCTCTTTGGTTAGGTTTATTCCTATGTATCTTATGGTTTCAGGTGCAATTGTAAATGGGATCAATTCTTTAATTTCTCTTTCTTCTGTATAGAAGTTGGTGTTGGTGTATAGAAATGCACCTGATTTCTGTACATTGATTTTATACCCTGGGACATTGTTAAATTCCTGTATGAGTTTAGCAGTTTTGGGTTGAAGTCTTTTGGCTTTTCAACATAAAGTATTATATCATCTGCAAAAAGTGGAAGTTTGACTTCTTTGCCGATTCAGATGCTTTTTATTTATTTTAGTTTTCTGATTGCTGAGGCTAGGACTTCTAGTACTATGTTGAACAGCAGTGGGGATAGTTGGACATCCAATTATTTATTTATTTATTCACTAAAAAGATTTATTTATTTATTTATTTATTTGAGAGAGCGTGAGTGCAAGTAAGAGAGAGCATGAGAGGTTAGAAAGTCAAAAGGAGAAGCAGACTCCCTGTGGAGCTGGGAGTCCGATGCAGGACTCCATCCTGGGACTCCAGGATCATGACCTGAACTGAAGGCAGTTGCTTAGCCAACTGAGCCACCCAGGTGCCCTCCAATTCTTTTGATACCATTTATTGAGAAGACTCTCCTTTCTCTATTGTTTTTGCACTTTTGTCAAAAATGAATTTGCCACAATACTGTGGATCTCTTTCTAGGCTTTCTATTGTAGTTCATTGATAGTATTGCTATCCACACTGTGTTGATTCCTTTTTTTTTTTTTTTTTTTTGATTCCTATAGCTGTATAGTGAGTCTTAAAAATTGGTTAGTGTGGGGCACCTGGGTGGCTCAGTGGGTTAAAGGCTCTGCCTTCAGCTTGGGTCATGATCCCAGGGTCCTGGGATCGAGCCACACATTGGGCTCTCTGCTTCCTCCTCTCTCTCTGGCTGCCTCTCTGCTTACTTGTGATCTGTGTCTGTCAAATAAATAAATCTTTAAAAAGTTTGGTTAGTGTAATTACTCCTTTTGTTACTCTTCTTTTTCAAAATTGTTTTAGCTATTTTAGTTCCTTTGCCTTTTCATTTAAATTTTATGTTCAGCATATTTATAGCTACAAAAAAATTCTGCTTGAATTTTTTCTCCAAAGAAACATCTTTACTTACTTTAAAAAAATTAGTTCACTTTAAATAGTTAATACATGTGCAAGGTCAAACCTTCAAATAGAACCAAAGGACTTTGGTAAAGGTGAGTCCCTTCTCCCAAGGGCAGCTGACCTACAGGTCCTTTGTGTAGCTTTCCAGAGGTGGGGCCTTCCTAGGCTTATAGGAGAACCCCATGCTTTTGTTTCCTCCACAGATACCACCTGAATGTAAATGTCTTTGTATCCCACATCTTTTCCTTATTCTGCATTCTGCTTTGCTTCATGTTGAGAGAAGCTTTAGAGTCCCCTGTGGCTCTGAAACAGACATGTAAAATAGTGATTGTGCTTTTTAAAAAATATGGTGGTAAAATCGACATAACATGATATTTATTATTTTAACTTTAAGTGCACAGTTGGGCGCCTGGGTGGCTCAGTGGGTTAAGCCGCTGCCTTCGGCTCAGGTCGTGATCTCAGGGTCCTGGGATCGAGTCCCGCATCGGGTTCTCTGCTCCGCGGGGAGCCTGCTTCCTCCTCTCTCTCTCTCTGCCTGTCTCTCTGCCTACTTGTGATCTCTCTGTGTCAAATGAATAAATAAAATCTTTAAAAAAAAAAAAAGTGCACAGTTAATTCAGTAGCATTAAATACATTCACAGAATATTAAGATCAGGTTAATCGCAGAACTTTCACATCCCTTGATGCTTTTGTCGAGACATTTAAGTGAAACCACCAAATACCTTGGTCCTTTCCAACTCTGCTGAATTGGGGGTAGACTTGGTATAGTCTCTAGTCACAAAGAGGAGCCAGAGAAATATGAATATACCAAGCTGGTCAACCTCCAACTTAAATTATGTTAGTCAACTTATAGATACTCTGATTATGGCCTTTTTTTTTTTTTTTTTTTTTTTTGTTAAATAATGATGTCAGTTAGGTTCAGGATTATGTCATTTGTGATGCTTATATAGGATTTTTAAGATTCTCCAGCATTGTAGTAAAGTTTTAATAGTATTGTGCTACTTTTTTCTAGAAAAAAAAATAAAAGCTACTTGCAGGTACAACTCTTAGTGGTAGTAGCAAGTAGCTAATACTCAAAGGAGAACTTTGAAGGCCAAAGTGAAGAAGGGTGTGGGGTAGGGTTCACCTAACAGAAGCAATCCAGGTTTTATGAGTAGAGAAAGTTTGGTAAATCTGCATAATGGAAGACTACTCAGCAATAAAAAGAAACAAACCACTGCTGTATGCAGTAATGTGAATGAATCACAGAGGCGTGCTAATTTAAAGAAGTAGGACATCGAAGATTACCTATTCTAAAATTCCATTTATGCAACATTGTAGAATAGGCAAAACTGCAGGGCAGGAAAACAGGTGAGTTGTTTCAGGTGCCAGGTATAGGAGAAGTGGATTGACTACAGAGGCTATAAGGGAAGTTTTTGGTGTGATGGAAGTGTTGTATATCGTGATTGTATTAGTGGTTATATTATTGCATAATGTTTGTCAGTACTCAGAGCTGTATACCTAAGATGGATGGATTTTCCTATACATAATTATATCTCATTCCTTTAACAAATAATTTTAAATTTCTCCTTTTGCAGAGTATTGCACTCTACATACTTGGTAATGAGAACTCTGTTTCTGAGGATTCCTCACAGTATTTATCCAGAATAACTATAGGTAAGTCAGTGTAGTGATAGGCTTCCCAAAATGAATTTTTTTCCAAAACAAATTTTCATAAATGTTGATATCAGAGTTGAAATTAAAAAATGAAAAACTTCCTAAGTGTGTGTTTTAGAGGCCATGTCTTGCCTCATTTTTGAGGTGACCTCTTATACTGTTGTAGCCTGCAGTCCACAGCTGATTTTCAGAGACCAGGAGTACTTCATATTTAACAAGTTTTTTGTTTTCTCAATGAATGTAAAAAGGGTTAGGGTTAGAGTTAGTATTTCCAGTCTGCCAATGGACAGCTTATTTTGTTATTTTTTAGGAGTTGTTTGTGAATTTTTATTTCCTAATATCTTCTACATGTTATATGTTTGCTTTATGAGGATGACTATCTAAATAAAATTTCATTTTGTTGCCTTTTAGCCCCTCAAAAGTCACAAGCAGAACAAGAAGAAAACAGGTAACTTTTGTTCAGATTGTACTTGTATATTAAAAATAGAAAGCACTATTTTGTTTTACTGTTGAATAACTTCATGTTTCATTCTATTACAGGTTTAATTTCAAGCATTCTACATCAGTTTCTAGTCTAGCTGAACAGTTAGTTGTCTGGATGACTAATGTAGGTAAGGTAGTCCTTTTTGCTTTCTCCATGTCTTTGAGATGCTGGTGAGAGCCACCTGCTTTCCCCAGACACGTCCTTGTTAGTAGGCCCTGTTTCCTCCCAGTGAGCTAGAACTGGGTGGCAGGACAGGGGATCTCACTCTGTGTAAGTGCCCTGCAGGACCAAGATTGTGGCCCATCAAGTCACAGTTCCTTTCCCTGACATTGTCACAGCTTCCATCTCATAATCCTGCTATATCAGCTTTTTATCTCTCACTGGGTAATTTGCCTCTTATTTGCTTATTTGCCTCTCACCTTAGAGCAGTCAAAGCTGTGACTATGCAGACTGGCCTCAGAATGGAGAACTGTGGTTATTACATGTTCAAACTTGAAGCCATTGTAGTGCTCACATATCAGAAGGGAGGATTTCTGGCAAAATCTAAAAGTAATTATACAGACATTTCAGGGTGCTTCTGAAGAATATAGGTTAGTGATTTAGGCTCCAAGATGAGGATACAGTTGGGAGGGAGGGAAAGGCAAGAAAGGAGTTCCCTATTCCCTTTTCCCAAAGCCGGTGCTCTTGGGCTTTAAATGGAGTAAAATAACTAGACTTTCTTTTTTTTTTTAAGATTTTATTTATTTATTTGACAGAGAGAGAGATCATAAGTAGGCAGAGGGGAAGTAGGCTCCCTGCTGAACAGAGAGGCCTATGTGGGGGCGCCTGAGTGGCTCAGTGGGTTAAAGCCTCTGCCTTTGGCTCAGGTCATGATCCCAGGGTCCTGGGATCAAACTCAGCAGGGAGCCTGCTTCCTCCTCTCTCTCTGCCTGCCTCTCTGCCTACTTGTGATCTCTGTCTGTCAAATAAATAAATAAATAAAATCTTTAAAAAAAAAAAAAAAAAAAAGAAGAGGCCGATGTGGGGCTTGATCCCAGGACCCCGAGATCATGACCCAAGTGGAAGGGAGAGGCTTAATGCACTGAGCCACCCAGCTGCCCCTAGAAATTTTTTTTGAAAATGAAGAACTAAGAAAAACTTTAAATTATGGATTTGAAGATATAACAAAATGGCAGTGTTCTAGAATAGTATGTTATAAAGTAATGAATATTATAGGTTGTCTAAATTCTTATTTCAAGAATATTTTAAATGACTTAGTTTTTGCTTTTATTTTGTATGCTTCCTTGGAAAATTATAATAGTTGTCATATAAAATTATAGATAGGATACCTACGCTGGAAAGTATTAGATAAGCTAGTTATATTTGTATACTGTATAATATTTAGTAAAAGTATTATAAGGAAACATTTTTACCTCAATAATTAACTTTCAATATTAATAATATATAATAGTATAAAATTTAGAAAATCATTATAATAAAAATAAATTTTATCTGAGGATCTGAAAAATTTTAAATATGAATGTATCGGGTATGTAGAAAATAATAGTACAGTGAACATTGTTGTATACTGGTTACCTACCATTAGAAATAGAACATTACTAGTGTACCAGAAGGCCCTGCAACTCTGCTCCACATGTAATCTTCCTCTCATCCACCTTCCTACTACCCATAATCACAGCCTTACCTGAATTTTGTATTAGCTCTTTTTTTTTTTAATAGTTTCATCATCCGTGTTGTATGTCTTTGAACGTCATGTAAATGGATATAGAGATAAATTATTTTTTTCACTCACTTCCTCCATGTTGACTTGTATAGCAGTAGGTCATTCATTTTCACTGCTACATACTGCGTTGTTTGACTACAGCACTATTTATCCATTCTGTTGATGGGAGTAACTGTTTCCTCCCTTCCCTCTTTTTGTCATAGTGAATAGTGTTGTTACTGAATGTTTTAGTAGTTGTGTTCTGGTGCACTTGTGTACAAGTTTCTGTTACTCCTATTAGTGGACCATAGAGGTGGACCTATCTGTACCTGCCATGTGTTTTCCAAAGTGATCATACTGTCACCAGCTGTGGGTGGGAATTTATATTGCTCTACATAGTTGCGAACACTTTCTGTTGATTTACCTTAATATTGGTCAGTGAGTGTGAAATTATAATTGTAGTAATTTTAATTTGAGTTTTCTTGATCACTTTTCCTATGTTTATTGCCCATTCGTGTTTCCTCTCTGAGAAATGTTTCTGGGTTTCTGGTTGTTTCTCTCTTTCTTAAGGTTTTTCTTTCTTTTATTATTATTTTTTAAAGATTTTATCTATTTGACAGAGTGAGTTGAGGGAGCACAAGCAGAGAGAGGGGCAGAAGGAGAGGGAGAAGCAGACTCTTCACTGAGCAGGGAGCCTGATGCAGGGCTCAATCCCAGGACCCTGGAATCATGACTTGAGCTGAAGGCAGACACTTAACTGGCTGAGGCACCCTGGTGCTGTTTTTAGTTCTTTTCGTTCTTATACTAATGCTTGCTGTCTAGACACTAGTCTGGCAGTAAGATGAAAAAAATCGATCTGTCTTTTGTCAGAATAGATATTGATTAACTTGAGTCCGAGGGTAATTGGGACAGTGGCAGGTTTAAATGAAACATTTTCTCCCTTCGTTTCATCACAAGGTTTCACTTTGAGAGACTTGGAAACTCTTCCCTTTGGAATTGCTCTTCCCATCAGAGATGCAATTTACCACTGTCGTGAGCAGCCTGCTTCAGACTGGCCAGAAGCTGTCTGTCTCCTGATCGGACGTCAGGATCTTTCCAAGCAGGCCTGTGAAGGAAACTTACCCAAAGGGAAATCTGTGAGTATCAACATAGAAAGTTCAAAGTTCAGATTTAGTCTCAAAATCAAAGTAGAAATACTCTTCAATTTTTTCTTAAGTGTTTTTACAAGTGGTTATATCGGTTTGTCTTTTACATTGTATGCCATATGGGATTTACTATTGGGCAGATTTTCTTACTTGTGAACATGGGAATAAGAGATTTTGTGAAGGTTTTGTCTTGCCTAGAACTTTCTTTCCTTTGAGTCAGGACAAGTACTGAGACAGTAGATCCACTACCATGACTCTTTCTTTACTTGTACTGTACTGGTAATTAACTACTTTGTGATTATTACATAGAAAAAGAGGGAGCACATGTATCTTCAATTTGAATATGTTAACTATTTTCTCTTTTATACTTTTTTGATGTGTTGAATTTCTAGAATTTAATCTTTTAAATAGGTGTAAATACATGTTTAATCACATAAAATTGAAGTTGCAGGCAAGAGTTTTTTTGGGAGCTGGGATGAGAAACACTGAAGTTGTTTAGAAGATGTCTTAGGTTATTCCTCCTGATTTTCTATCCTTCATCAGTCTTCCTCTGCTTTTATAAAGAATGGGTTCTGAGAAGCCTACAAGTAGAAAATGAAATACATCATTATTCTTCGATTATCTCTCTTTTAAAATCAGCCTCTTTTAAAACTTAAACATGGAATTTTGACTTTTTCTAGAACTCTGTTTAAGTTAAAAACACATAAATGGTAGCACTGCATTACTCTGAGGGTCATAGGATTTAAGCATGGTTTTCCCACTGTTGGTAATTTTTTAACTTTGGATTTTTTTTTTTCCCCAAGAGTGAGCGGGGTGGATGGGGGCAGGGAGGGAGGGAGAGAATCCTGAGCAGGCTCCACCCAGCATGAAGGCTGACATGGAGCTCCATCTTACAACCCTGAGATCATGACCTGAGTGGAAATCAAGAGTTGGACTCCCAACCGAGCCACCCAGGCAGCTTGTTTATACTTTGTTTATATCGCCAAGAGAACAGCACAAGCTTGCCTCATCTTATATTAGCTTTTGAACCAACACCTACTCATCAAAATGGTGTAACTATTTATAATCCACATTAGGTCTTAGGCTATTGATGCTTCTTCAGAGCTTCAGAGTCTGTATCAAAATTTTATTTCTAACATCAGAGTTGCCTACTCAACCTATGAGAGTAGCAGTTTCCATGGGATTCCATCTCCAGCAGGGTTGGCCCAGCACATCTCTCTCTTAATCTGCACTCATATAATAGCTCTTAGTTGAATTAGTGTTTGTCCTACTTTAAACAGAAAACCTTTTTTTTTTTTTTTGCTAATAATATGATTATCCTTTCCTTTACCAAAGGAAGTTTTAGCTTTAGACCTCATTTGTTACTATGAGTGAGAGCAGTTTAATACCATTAGCATTAAAACCAAATGGCATTGATAATCTTTGATCTATTTAGATATTGTTTTGAGTAATTCTATCTAAATTCAGTTTTTTCCATTATTCGAGGTTATATTTTATGTTATTTGAGGCTACCTTTTATGACTCATTGAAATTCAGTTTATCAGCTATTTGGATCTATACTTTATAGTTAACTCACCCAGTAGAATAGTTTTATTTAAAGTTAGATATTCCATAGGACCTATAATGAATATTTATGAACTAAGCAAGGGATTAATTAGTCATATCTGCTATAATTTTTTTTGACTTTTTTTTTTTTAAAGATTTTTATTTATTTATTTGATGCAGAGAGAGCACAAGCAGGCAGAGAGGCAGGCAGAGAGAGAGGGGGGAAGCAGGCTCCCTGCTGAGCAGAGAGCCTGATGTGGAGCTTGATCCCAGGACCCTGGGATCATGACCCGAGCTGAAGGCAGAGGCCTAACCCACTGAGCCACCCAGGCGCCCCTGCTATAATTTTTTATAGGTTAATGTTGCTTCCATGTTAAATGATGCAAAAATTTAGCATTTTAACTGGGAATTAATCTTGTTAAAGGAGTGTAAAATTCTTGAGAGAAAATGAGAAGATTTTATACTGTGCTCATCAAGGTTGCAGTGTGATTGAATTTTTTGATGGGGAAGACTCATAGGAAAACACATGCTAAGCTTCTGAGGACAGAATGATAATTAAGAGATAAACCTTCTTCCATTTGTTTTGCTGTTGCCACTTTCTGATTAAGAAATTTTTAAGACATCCTTACTTAAAAAAAAAAAAGATGAAAATCAATAATGATCCATTTAAAGTACTAAAGTAAGGGCACCTGGGTGGCTCAGTGGGTTAAGCCGCTGCCTTCGGCTCGGGTCATGATCTCAGGGTCCTGGGATCGAGTCCCGCATCGGGCTCTCTGCTCAGCGGGAAGCCTGCTTCTCTCTCTCTCTCTCTCTCTCTCTGCCTGCCTCTCTTGTCTGCTTGTGCTCTCCCTCTGTCAAATAAATTTAAAAATAAATAAATAAAAATAAAAATCTTTAGAGTACTAAAGTAAGAAAATATTGTTCAACTTCCTCCAGCCCTTGGCTTATATCCTTCCAGGTTGTTTTCTTATGCTTATATTCATCAAAGATAATATTTGTTTGTATGGGCTCTTTAGTAATAGTGAGTGGGTTTCATGTTCCACTTGCAGTAATTTGTTTCCTTTTTAAGATATAGTTAGGATAACTATATTTTAAGATATAGTTTAGGATATAGTTAGATCTTTATAAGTTATTTAGAATGTTTCAATGGAATCAGCTTCTTGACTATTGTCCTAAATTTAATGTTTTTCCCTTGGCTCAATAAAGAATTTTCCCAAGTAAGCAATATAATTGTACTTTTAAAAAAGACTTCTAGGGCGCCTGGGTGGCTCAGTGGTTTAAAGCCTCTGCCTTTGGCTTGGGTCATGATCTCAGGGTCTGGGATCGAGGCCTGCATCGGGCTCTCTGCTCCGTAGGGAGCCTGCTTCCCTCTCTGTCTCTATCTGCCTCTCTGTCTACTTGTGATTTCTGTCTGTCAAATAAATAAATAAAATCTTTAAAAAAAAAAAAAAAAAGACTTCTAGATAAGAGCCCCAGTATACATGGGAACCCAAACCAGCCTTGCTTTGGAATGCATATTTTCTCTGTATGATAGAGAGATAGATGGTTATAAATGCCCCTACTTCCACAATTCCTGTTTGAATTTGCTTTAAGGGGCTACATGGAATATGATTTAACATAGAAACAAGTTAAGTGTGGTGTATTAGTTTCAAAATATAGCCCACTGAAGCCATTTTAACTCTCAAGTACATCACGTGTATATCCTTGTGTTCAGTAAGTGCATGGTGTTTGGTTTTTAAATTATTATTACAACCAAGTCTGTTACTCAGGTGCTCTCATCAGATGTTCCTTCAGGAACAGAAACTGAGGAGGAAGATGATGGCATGAATGACATGAATCAGGAGGTTATGTCATTAATATGGAGTGAAGATTTAAGAGTGCAGGACGTGCGAAGGCTTCTTCAAAGTGCGCATCCCGTCCGTGTCAATGTAGTACAGTACCCAGAACTCAGTGACCATGAGTTCATTGAGGAAAAAGAAAACAGGTAAAAGAGGCATGTTGTTATCTGTTATCAGTGTTTAACACTGGAAACCCTAAAAAGATAGTTAAGAATTAAAAGTACCATGTGATTTAAGTTTTTATCCATCCTCGGTAAACCATACATTTTTTTCAAAATATTTTGGCATTTGGTAACCCAAGAGTATCTGATGGCGTAAGTGATCCTCCTCCTAAAATACAGCTTTGTGCTACTTAGAAAAGGTGACTCTGAGACCATTTTGCTACCATAAGAATTTACTAACAAAGCAAAACTCTGAACTCATTCTTCTGTATCTTGAGGAGGAAAAAAGTGTGTGTGTGTGTGTGTGTGTGTGTGTGTGTGTGTGTGTACGTGTGTTTAGTGTAGCTTAAGCTTATACCAGTATTTTTTACCTGATATGACAGGTAATACTCTATAAATCTTCTCTACTGCCAATCTCTAACATATATTATATCCCTTGATAATAGTAATACTCAGTAGTAACCATCCTGTAACATTCCAGAGTCATTGCCTTGGGACAATTCAACTTGTATTTGAAAATTCTCTCCTGTCCTATTACCTGCCGTGTCTCTGTCACCTGTCACTTTTCACCATTATTCTCTGGTTCTCCTTGCATTGCTTATGGTGGTCCTGCTTTACTGAGAAGGATCATCTATTACCTAGCTGCAGGGTGCTGAAGATCTGAGTTCGTCCTAATCTGCCTCTCACTGTTTCCTCTCCATCTGTACTTAGGTGTTAGTCACCCATAATTGAAGACTCTGAGGGACAGAGAAATTGGGTGAAAACATAGTAGTTATTGTAGACTCTGGATCTGATGGGTGTCTTTGCATGAATTACTTAACTTCTTGCTGCCTCCGTTGTCTCAACTTTAAGAATAGGCTAAATTGTGGTATTCATACCTCATGGGGTTGCTCTGTGTATAAAATGAATTATGTCTATATCGTGCTTAGAACACTGCTGTGTATATAGTAAAGCTCAGTGCAGTTAGCCATGATTATTAACTGAGTTCACTGATATATGAAGCTAGTTTTTTTTTTTTTTACCTTTATAATCAGTGACATCTCAGAAGGGATTACAGTGTTTTGTTTTCATTATTACAGTTTTGTGGTTTCTGCTAAAAAGTTCTGTGGGATATGGCCTTGAGTTTTTCAGATTCTAAATTAACATGGGGCACTATTCCTAAATAATCTTGGGACCAACAGATTTTTCTTACTAGAAAAGCAGCTGTATGTATGTACAAGTTAGGGAGAGAACATGCTTATGAATAGCTTTGAAGAGAAAAATGTTAGCCTCTGCTTGGGTATTTCTGTCCCTTAACAACACAAATACCTTAATAAGAGTTTGATTATTGAGTGTTTCCTGGTTATAAATGCCCCTATTTCCACAATTCCTGTTTGAATTTGCTTTAAGGGGCTACATAGAAACAAGTTAAGTATGGTGTATTAGTTTCAAAATATAGTGAATATTGAAGCCATTTTAACTCTAAGTATAACATTTATAGTGCTGTTAATCCTGTAAGTCTTGGGCGCCTGGGTGGCTCAGTGGGTTAGGCCTCTGCCTTCAGCTCAGGTCATGATCTCAGGGTCCTGGGGTCGAGGCCCGCATCAGGCTCTGTGCTCAGTAGGGAGCCTTCTTCCCCCACTTCTCCGCCTGCCTTTCTGCCTACTTGTGATCTCTGTCTGTCAAATAAATAAAATTTAAAAATATGTATATTAAAAAAAAGATATTTGAAAAATAAAATCCTGTAAGTCTTAGCCATCATGTAAGTGAAACTAATTCTTGTTTCCCTGGACACACCATGAAATCCACTGACTTCTAATATAGGAACTTCTTCCTTTCTGTCTACAGGTCACAGGAGTGACACTTCTTTTTTTTTTTTTGAAGATTTTATTTATTTGTTAGAGCATGAGAAAGAGATTCATGAGGGGCACCTAGGTGGCTGGGGGGGTAAGCCTCTGCCTTCGGCTCAGGTCATGGTCTTGGGGTCCTGGAATCTAGCCCCACATTGGGCTCTCTGCTTGGCAGGGAGCCTGCTTCCCCCTCTCTCTCTGCCTGCCTCTCTGCCTACTTGTGGTCTCTCTTTGTGTCAAATAAATAAATAAAATCTTTAGGAAAAAAAAAAGGGAAGGAGATCACAAGCAGTGGGGAGGAGTAGAGGGAGAATCAGACTCCCTGCTGAGCAGGGAGTCTAATGTGGGACTCTATCCCAGGACCCCAGGATTATGATTTGAGCCAAAAGCAGATGCTTAACTGACTGAGCCTTTCAGGCGCCTGCAGAGGTGGCGCATCTGAGGCTATGTTGGCAAAAAGGATGGCAGGAGGATCCCAGATATACTGAAGGCAGCTAGACTGAAAATAACAAAATGAGGAAACACAAAACATATTATTTTCCTTTGATCAGGTTAGCATCAGAATGGCATTTTGGGTTTCTTTTTTTGGTTGCTGAGGGAGAGTTGGCTTGGTTTATAGACCAAGTTTTTCACTCAAAGACTGGTTTTCACTCAAAGCAAGTATGGAACAAAAGAAATGTGTATCTCCCTTAGAGTTTCTAAGAACAAGAATATTAAAATGAGAATAACCATGTTTGGATGATTCATCGACATCTTTGTATGAATTTACTATGATGTGATTTCCTCTTACATAGCAGTTTTTCTTTTGGAATGCTTAACTACAGATTATATTCCAGGTTTTTTTTTTTTTTCTTAAAGATTTTTCACATGTTGGTTTTGATTTTAATTATAGATTGCTCCAGTTGTGTCAGCGAACTATGGCCCTTCCAGTAGGACGAGGAATGTTTACCTTATTTTCATACCATCCTGTTCCAACGGAACCACTGCCTATACCCAAATTGAATTTGACTGGTATGTTAAATTCTGGGCTCAGTGAGAAAGGAAAATGGTTAAGTATATTTTTAGTGGAGTTATTGAATTATTATTTAGTTAAAACCAAAGGAATGTCTCTACTGATTTAAGATATCAGCCACTCTAGTGGATGTTAGAGCACAAATAGGAAATCAGACTAACCACTGTGGAAAGTCACATGCAGCCCATTACTAAATTTTACTTTTAATGAGACTGTTCCATGATACAAAAAGGCACTTGGGAAGGTTTAGAAAGATGATGATAGTGAGATTACTGGACTTTAAATAATCTTAAAGTATAATATATAAAAACATTGTATCTTAATGTGTTTTGTTTTATCTTATTATGAGTATATGATCCTTGTACAAAAACACAAAAAGATACTAAGCAGAAAGAAACAATGCTCATGTATAGGATAGTATAGTATAGTAGTCCCACTTGGTAGAGTGTTAACGTTTTGGTATATATCAATTTTATTCTTCTAGTTTATAATTTTATATATTTTTAATTATCAGAAAATTTAACCCTGTTTTAGAAATTATTTTCAGATTTAGAGTAAGCATCCTTTCATATCTAGCATACATAGGTATACAATTATGTATATAGGTAGGTAGGTATTATGTACAGATATTTTTAATCAACTTCATTTTTATTTTTATTTTTACTGGTGGAATATAGTTTAGGTAAACAATGTGATTTTTGTTGGAAATTACCATTTTTTTGCTATTATAAATACGCTGTCAGGTTATAGTAATTTATTTATATTAATTGCTTTAGAGGTAAAACTACTAGCGCAGCAAGATTTTAAGGTTTTGATATAACATATTGTCAAATTACCTTTTGATTCATTTTTTGAATTTTTACTTCTGTAAGATATAAGTGTGTTCCTTTCCTAATATTGATTACAGTGGGTTTTATAGTGTTTATTCACCTGATGCTGGTAAGAATATGTTCTAAAGGTGACAGTTGTGTACAGTTGAAATTATCATTGAAAATTCCTAGAGGTATAGTATGTGTGGTTTTATGAGACCTGTACAAGATGTATTTATCATATACATAGTAATGTATAGTATAATCATATATACTAATAGAATTCCACAATGTTTTAAATTGCATAATTTAAAAAAACTAGGGTCCCATTCAGATACATGGAGAGCTCATACTTTCAGTAACATATGGAAAATGAGATCAGCTGAATGAAGAATACATTTTCATCTCCAATATTATACCTATTGTGGAGCCCTGATCTTATTTAGAAACATAGCAAGCAGTATTACCTTCAATATTTGTATTGTTCTCTCTCTTAGAGAAGGAGCTGTATGGCAAAATCTGAATAATTATTGAATCTTCATGGAGAGTGGGCTATATAGGTGTTTCTTCTGTTAGTCTTTCAGCTGTTTGAAGTTTCCATATAAAGAATTTTTTTTTTTTTTTTTTAAAGATTTTATTTATTTGACAGAGAGAGATCACAAGTAGGCAGAGAGGAGGAAGCAGGCTCCCTGCTAAGCAGAGAGCCCGATGTGGGACTCGATCCCAGGACCCTGAGATCATGACCTGAGCCGAAGGCAGCGGCCTAACCCACTGAGCCACCCAGGCGCCCCAAGAATTTTTTTTTTTTAATCTTTTTTTTTTTTTAAAGATTTTATTTATTTTATTTGACAGAGAGAGAGGTCACAAGTAGGCAGAGAGGCAGGCAGAGAGAGAGAGGAGGAAGCAGGCTCCCTGCTGAGCAGAGAGCCCGATGCGGGGCTCGATCCCAGGACACTGGGATCGTGACCCGAGCCGAAGGCAGCGGCTTAATCCACTGAGCCACCCAGGCGCCCCCCATATAAAGAATTTGAGTTGAAAAGAATCTCATGTAAAACTGGCAAATGTTAAAATGTATTAAATCTGGGCAGTAATGCTAGGGTGGTATTAAAAAAATAAATACATGAGTCTTCTTTTTTCCCCCTGCATGCATTTAGTTGAATTTGCATGTTTAGAATGTATTTCTGACATTAGTCTGAACTTTTATTCTTTTAGCCATTCTGGTACCCCCCCCAAACATTCTTAAAATACATTCAAGATACTTTCTTAAAATAGCTTCTTAACTCACACTGATATCAGTACTTTTGTATGTCATTATTCTTATTGAAGAAAATTTGGTTTACCCTTTGCCTGTCATTTTCTCTTGTGTGTAAATACTCTGGTGAATATGATGAATTCTTTTATAAAGTTCATTTGTTTTTTCATTATTAATCTCTCTGCCTTTTGAGAAGGTGAAAGTATACCTCATGAGCTTGTCGCCCATTGTGGCACTGTCATACACCAGTATTTGAGTTAGCTCTTAGGTACACGAAGCAAATGGTAAAAACAAATATATTTCACTTTGTATGTTTGTGTATACATACTCCAATTAAGACATTGTGCTTCTATCTGAAATTTATTTTACATGACTTCAGAACTCCTTTAAAACCATATTTTCAAACTTGTAGTGAACTATGTAATTTTATGCAATATTTAGAATAGTTATTTTAAATATTCATCTAAGACCTGACCTAATTTATACAGAACATTAAAGATATAAAAAGCATTCAGTATTTGCATGTACACAGTGGAGATCCAAAAGAGAACCAGAAGACTCAAGGAAAGGAATTCAAAGAGAGCTTAGTAGCATTATGAACATTTAATTTACAGTACTCTTACATAAGTTGACCATAAAATTTAATTTAACAAATACTCTTTATGGTTCACTGGGTAACTCAGGTCTATAAAATGATACTTTTTATAGTACTATCTGATTGCAATTTGGCATTTTTAACAGGGGCATGTAATTAGAAACATAGAGAGAGACAAACATATATAGTAAGAGAACAAATTTATAAAGGTCCTTGTCTCTTTTTACAATGTATTTAATGTTCAGAGAAAAATATAGGCTGACATGTTTGAAAGTAACATCATTGTCATCAATCACAGGTTGAAATTTCTTATTCATATAGCTTGACCTTGATGTTAGCTTTCATTATATTTTTTAATAAGCTTACTTCTGTCAGATTTGAAGTAGTGGGTGTCTTAATCAGATCTATATAAAGTTAAATTGGTATCCATTTTCATAACCTCATGTGTATTAGCAAAAAGGATAATGGATTATCTTATTTTTAAACTTTTTTTATTAAAAAATTTTGAGTATAGTTGACTTACAGTGGTAGTTTCAGCATAGTAATTTAGTAACTCTGTATGTTATGCTCACCACAAGTATAGCTACCATCTGTTACCATGCAGTGTTTTTACAATATCATTGATTGTATTCCCAATGTGGTATGTTTCATTTCTATGACTTATTTGTTCCATAACCGGAAGTCTAAGTCTACTCTCCTTCACTCATTTTGCCCATCATCCTACTCTCCTTCTCTCTGTTGATCATGTTATTCTCTGTATTTATAGTGCTGATTCTGCTCTTTGTTTACTCATTTCTTTTGTTTTTTAGAGTTCACATATAAGTGAGATCATATGGTATTTTTCTTTCTCCATCTGATTTATTTCACTTAGCATAATACCCTCTAGGTTCATCCATGTTGCAAATGGCAAGATATCATCATTTTTAGTGACTGAGTAATATTCCTGTGTGTGTGTGTGTGTGTGTGTATACCTACGTATACTACATCTTCTTCATTCGTCTATTGATGGTAGATGTTTGGGCCGCTTTCATATCTTGACTATTGTAAATAATGCTACAGTGAGCATAGAGTGAATATATCCTTTCAAATTAATGCTTTTGTTTTTGGAAAGTAAATACCCAGTAGTGGAATTATTGGATCAAATGATATTTCTGTTGTTAAATTTTTGAGGAACCTCAAAATACTGTTTTCTTCAGTGGCTATACCAATATACATTCTCACCAGCAGTGCATGAGGGTTCCTTTTTTCCCCCCACATTCTCACTAACATTAGTTAATTCTTATCTTTCATTCTAGCTATTCTGGCAGGTATAAGGTGATATTTCATTGTGGTTTTGATTTGCATTTCCCTGATGATGAGTGATGGTGAGCATCCTCTCATATCTGTTAGCCATCATATGTCTTCTTTGGAAAATTGTCTATTCAGATCTGTCTATTCAGATCCTCTACCCATTTTTAATTAGTTTATTTTTTTTCTGATGTTGAGTCATTGTAAGTTCTTTATATATTTTGGATATTAACCCCTTATTGGATATATGATTTTCAAATATCTTCTCCCATTCAGTAGGTTTCCTTTTTGTTTTATTGATGGCTTCCTTTGGTTTTGTAAAAGCATTTTATTTTGATGTAGTCCCAATAGTTTATTTTTGCTTTTGTTTCCCTTGATTTAGGAGACATGTATAGAAAAATGTTGCTTTGGCCTGTGTCAAAGAAATTACTGCCTGTGTTCTCTTCTAGGAATTTTTTGGTTTCAGTTCTCACATGTAGGTCTTTAATCTGTTTGGAGTTTATTTTTGTATATGGTGTAAGAAAGTGATCCAGTTTCAGATGATGAATTATTTTAAATACGGTTTTTTTTTTACCTTGCATCAAATTTGATGTACAAGTTAAAGTTTAAGTACTCATAATAACTAATGTCATTCCAGATATTATGGGGTTAAGGGTTTTGAATGTAGAAAAGGTAATCACTGTTCTCAAAAATCTAAGTGGAGCAATTTTGGATTTATGAATTAGTCTCTCAATTTTAAATTCGTTTGATTGAATAGGACGTGCCCCTCCTCGGAACACAACAGTAGACCTTAACAGTGGAAACATTGATGTGCCTCCCAACATGACAAGCTGGGCCAGCTTCCATAATGGTGTGGCTGCTGGCCTGAAGATAGCTCCCGCCTCCCAGATCGACTCAGCTTGGATTGTTTACAATAAGCCCAAACATGCGGAGTTAGCCAATGAATATGCCGGCTTTCTCATGGCCCTGGGTCTGAATGGGCACCTTACCAAGCTGGCTACTCTCAATATCCATGACTACTTAACCAAGGTGAGACTCCCAGCACCTGGAAGTGTGCCTCATCCAGGCCCCTGCAGTAGCTCCTAATTGTTCTATTTGCTCTTCCTTCTTTACCTTTCAGTCCATTCTTCCCATAGCAGGCGGAGTCATTTTTCTGAAATGTCGATTAGCATGTATCACTTCCCTGGTCAAAACTGTTTAAAGACCTTTCGTTGCTCTTGATGTACATTCTGGGAGCCTATGTGACCCCCCTCACTTATCCAGCCTTACTTTGTATCACTCATCCTCTTGCTCTCCACACTCCAGCCACAGGGACTGGCCCTTTTAACTCCTTGGCAAACCAAATTCTCTCACTTCAGAGTTTGGCAAACAAACTGTTTCTCTTGGCATAAACTCTTCCACTTATATGCCGTAAAAATACACTTAGAGTATACAGTTCTGTGGTTTTAGTGTGTTCAAAGAGTTGTGTATCCATTCCTGCTGTTAGTTTTGGAAAGTTCATCAGCCCATAAAGGACCCTTATAGCAGTAGCAGTCACCCTCCATTCCCTTTCCCTCCAGCCCCTGGCTACCACGGATCTACTATTTGTCTCTGGATTTGCTGATTCTGGGCCTTTCATTTAAATGGAATCCTATAGTAGGTGGTCTTTTATGGCTGGCTTCTTTCTGTTGTAATGTTTTCATGGTTTGTTCATGTTGTATCATGTATCAGCACTTAATATCTTTTTTTTGCTGACTAGATAATTCCATTTTGTGAATAGACTGTGTTTATCCTTTTATCAGTTGGTGGGTAGTTGGGTAATTTCTACTTTTTAACTGTTAACAAATAGTGCTGCTGTCAACATGTACATGTTTTTGTGTGGACATATGTTCTCATTTCTCTTGGGTTTATTCCTAGGAGTGGAATTGCTGGGTCATATGGTAACTCTTTGTTTAAATTTCTGAGGAACTACCAAACTGTTTCCAGAGTGGCTGGAACCTTTTTACATAAGGATTCTAGTTTCTCCACATTCTTGCCAACATTTGTCTGTCTTTTTAATTATTGTCATCCTAGTAGGTGTGAAGTAACATCTCATTATTTGGGTTTGCATTTCCCTGATGGCTGATGATGTTGAGCATCTTTCATGTGCTCATAAGACATTTGTAAGTCTTCTTTGGAGAAATGTCTATTCATATCCTATGTTTATTTTAAAGTTGGGTTATCTTGCTGAATTATATTCTCTATGTATTCTGGATACTAAGGCCATTAACAGATAAAGGATTTGCAGAAATTTCTCCCATTCTTTGGGAAAGATACCATCACTTTCTGATGGTATCTTTGAAGCACACAGGTTTTTAATTTAATGAAGTCCAGTTTGTCTATTTTTTCTTTAATTGCTGTGCTTTGGCGTCATATCTCAATGCCAAACCTGTGGTCCTAACCCATTAACACCTATTGTTTTCTTCCCAGAATTTTACAGTTTTAGCTCTTAGGTTTAGTTCTGTGGTCCGCTTAGAGTTAATTTTGGGGAAGAATGTAAGGAAGGTGTCCAGCTTTATTCTTTTGCATGTGGTCTGCAATTATCACCGCACGATTTTCTGAAAAGACTGTTTGGTCCCACTGAATTGTCTTGGCACCCTGTGGTCACTTGACCATTACTGTCAGGGTTTATTTCTGGATCACATCAGAACCCTTTACATGTTGTTCTCTCACCTGACCTCATTTTCTCTTATTTCCTAAAGCTGCGTACCTCCCTTTCTACCACTTTTCCTGGTTAATTTGAATTAATCCTTCAGGTCCTGTTTTAAGTTTTACTTCTTTAAATATTCCTAATAATTCTTCAGCTCCTCCTAATTGAAATTAGGCTTTCAAGAAATACTACTTCATATTACTTTGTACTTTTCCAACATACTGCTTTTTAATAATGTATTTGTTTTTATATTTTTACTTTGATGCTTTTCCCCCACTTAGGGCGCTTGCCTCATGAGAGTAAAGACCATGTTCTTTAGTTTGCTGTTGTATTCTTGGTGCTTCTCACTGTGCTTGTCAATAAAAGTACTTACTGAAAGTCTGGCAGGCCTTACTTTAGTCAAGACTGCATATTTGTTTTGGTAGTGACTTATATTTCATTTTACTTTCTACCATAGGGTCATGAAATGACAAGCATTGGACTGCTCCTTGGTGTTTCTGCTGCTAAACTAGGCACCATGGATATGTCAATTACTCGGCTTCTTAGCATTCACATTCCTGCCCTCTTACCCCCAACGTCCACAGAGCTTGATGTTCCTCACAATGTCCAAGTGGCTGCAGTGGTTGGCATTGGCCTCGTATATCAAGGGACAGCTCACAGGCATACTGCGGAAGTCCTGTTGGCTGAAATAGGTATGGCATTAACAGTGCTGTGTCTTCATAAGCGTATACTGCCCTCTCCACAGGAACCCAAGTAAAAACGATAGTAAAATTATAAAAGTTAAGGAAAAATAGTAGCTTTTATTAGAATATTCTTATGCTAATTTAACAAAAAAGTATAAGTAATATTTTCCAAGGCTGATACTCGTGTGCAGGTTATTTATGTGGATGTTTATTTGGTCAGCCTGTTGTTGAGCTCTAGAGATCCTATTTAATCACTAGTGAGAGTGCTATTTATAGTGCTTTGTCTTTGCTAGGCAATATCTGGCAGTGATCTGCCTTGAAATGCGAAGTTGATTACTTTGATCCCTAGAAACAGTGTTCATTATGTTAGACAATTCTTACTTTCAGGAGAATGGAAGTGATTGACCCTTGCTTTTCCTCCTTTCCATGCTGGCAGTTATGTTGTTAATGAAATGCATTTGCTCTGTCTGTAATTGAGTCTAAACCTTTTGGAAATGTATCTTATGTATTGTTAATCTTTTTCTGACAAGTGGAAATACTGTTGGCATTACTAATATATTCCCTAATTTAGATACATAGTTTCATGTCTTGTTCTATATTCAGGATCTTTTCTATGTATATTTCAGGATATATTGTTGAGGATATATTTTCTCTGGACTTCTGTTAGTTAGCTGTTGCCTCAATAATGCTACCTAACAAACAACCACAAAATTGGCCCAGCATCTCAACTTTAGGCCACAGATCTAAACGTGGGTGTGCTGCTCTGGCTCCTGCTCCAGATGACTTATTCTGGGGCCCAGGCTAGAGGATGTGCTTGTTTTATGGTGATAACAGAAGGCCAAGAGGGAGAACCAAATAATGGAAGCACATTTCAGGCCTTTGCTTACATTGTGCCAGCTAAAATCCCTGGTTAAAGCTAGTCACGTGTTAAGTCAACCATCAGGCTCTGTCAAGAGTATGGATGTGTACATATGAGCACTATAGGGCAGTGAAATATTTCAACAATTTAATCTACTACAGGATGAAATAAATTATTTATAAAGCTGACATTTTTCTGTTACCAAAATATGTAATAGCGTTAAGTTGGTCTGAGAAACATTTATTCAGGAAGATACTTAAGAGTAGCTTTTATTTTTTATTTTTCATTTTTTAAAGATTATTTATTTATTTATTTGACAGACAGAGATCACAAGTAGGTAGAGAGGCAGGCAGAGAGAGAGGAAGGAAAGCAGGCTCTCTGCTGAGCAGAGAGCCCGATGCAGGTCTCGATGCCAGGATACTGGGATCATAACCTGAGCTGAAGGCAGAGGCTTTACCCACTTTACCCACTCTTTAAAAGAGTGGCTTTTAAAGCTTGTTCATCTGCAAGGTGAATCAAAGCACACCTCTTTCACGTGGTATATAGAAGATTTCATCTAGATTCATATGCATATGCTCTTTCATAGAATTATAGTCAGGTATACATACTATTTTATATTGCCCTTTATATGTATCATTGTCATAAATGTTTTTTAAAATTAATTTCATATTGTGTAATCTCATTGAATTGGTGTTCTGTAAATTGCCTATTTTCTGATTTTCAGGAATTTTTAGTTTATTTCTAATTCTTTGCTATTATATATAAATACTGCTTTTGTATAATATTGCTTACTTTTGTATAAATTTCTTTTCTTTTTTTTTTTTTTAAAGATTGTATTTATTTATTTGAGAGAGAGACAGTGAGAGAGAACATGAGCGAGGAGAAGGTCAGAGAGAGAAGCAGACTCCCCTTGGAGCTGGGAGCCCTATGCGGGACTCGATCCCGGGACTCCGGGATCATGACCTGAGCCGAAGGCAGTCGTCCAACCAACTGAGCCACCCAGGCGTCCCTCTTTTTTTTTTTTTTAATTACTTTTTTCTTGTGGGTAAAATCCCAGGAGTGTGAAATTTGTTTTGGACAGAGGGGTCTTTATGTATAATACATTTTGCTATCCTAAAGGGTAGAATTAGAATCAGGAGGTGCTTTTTTAAAAAATGAGCTAAGTGTCTGAAAACACAATATTTAGCTTAAAAACTTAGTCTTTCCTGTCCATTATTAGTATTTGAACAGTGAATTGGAAATAGTAAAATAAAAACAAAATGCAAAAGATTAAAAATTAAAACATTTTAGCTTTGCGCAGTGGCAGTATCGTAGCCAATGAGGTTTATCCAAGGCGCGATTATTGCTAATTGAAAAATTAAAACATTTTCAAGTACTCTTCTTTTAAAATTTTTTTCTATTTCTTGATAATTTTTTCCCCTAGAACATCAGTTTTACTTTAATAGTGGAGAACATGTGAACACACCCTTTTTATACTAAACCGCTTAAAATGTTTAAAAATAAAACAGATTTTTATATTTTAAGACAAAACAAGAAATACCTTACATGTAAAGATATATATTTATATGAGATCTCACAGACTCCCTGATGTATCAGTTGACTTTTCCTTTTATTGAGATAACTTTTAGAAATATGGTATTAAGTCATTATCTTCTATTCTCAGTTTTTCTCATATGTATATACTTGGAAGTGGTCAAGTAGTTTTTTTTTTTTTCTTTAATAAAACCCAAGGTTTCATAGTGTATAAAAGTCACTGCTTTCAAATTGATACATTAAAAGACCCATCTTGAGCTTTATATTGTAGTAAACCAACAGTTGTGCATATCATCTGTGATAATGTCATATCTTTCTGAGTGGGGTTATATTGAATCCATGGTTCTTATGCAACTTACTAGAAAGCTAATTCTAAAACTTATGATAGAATTTTAAGAGGCCGGGAGGCCAGCTTGAACTGTGTTATTTTCTATTTTATAGGACGGCCCCCTGGTCCTGAAATGGAATACTGCACTGACAGGGAGTCTTATTCTTTAGCTGCTGGCTTGGCCTTGGGCATGGTTTGCTTGGGGGTAAGCATTCTCTGTGCCTTCACATGCTTCATTTATGATGTCTGCATGTTGAGACAAATGATCTTGACACTTAACTCTGAACACCACTCTGCCTTACTGTGACTTAACCTGATTCTCAGTCTTTTTTCTTTTTTTCTTTCTGGATATTTTTCAAAGCGCTGGATTTGGAAATGGAGAGAATTTGAAGTGAAGAGTGGGGCTCTAAGGTTTTTATTTCCCTGGCTTAGATGTCAGTGTTCATGAATGAACCAAGGGAATGAACTGTCTTGAAGAATTAAAGACGCAAGATGAAGTGATAGCCCCTCAGACAGAAAAAAGAAAATTATATATGATCAGGAGCTCTAAGTGCCTATAGTAATTTCTAGAGATAAACTATGTCCTTTTGACATCTTGGTATTCACTGGGATCTCATTATGTTGTCACCATAGTATTTGCTTTGCGACAGAATGCAGTATGACTTTGTTCCATCTTTAAACACATCCATGAGACATAGTATAGAATTATCAGAAATGTTTGATCAAATTGACTGTGTCACCTGAAATGTGGGTTCTTAAGAACCACCAATACTGATTTATACCGAAACTGAATTCTAAAAAGAAAGTTCAAAATAACATGGAGGACAGGAGGAGATGGAGAGAAGGGAGTTGAGGGAAATTGGAAGGGGAGGTGAACCATGAGAGACTATGGACTCTGAAAAACAACCTGAGGGTCTTGAAGGGGCGGGGAGTGGGAGGTTGGGGGAACAAGGTAGTCGGTCTTAGGGAGGGCACGTATTGCATGGAGCACTGGGTGTGGTGCAAAAACAATGAATACTGTTATGCTGAAAAGAAATTTAAAAAAAAAAGAAAGAAAGAAAGTTCACTGTTAGGTTTTTGATTCTTCACATTTGACACATGAACTAAAGAAGCAGATGGTATAATGGAAAAGCCGCATACTGGGAACTGGGACCTTGATTTGGTTCTGACCAGTGAGTCATGTCCTTTAACTACAGTATTGTCTAGTGGTTAAGCAACTCCATGGATTGTTTTATATCCTTGTTTATACCCAACCCTGCCAGGTACTAGCTCTGTAACCTTGGGCTCTATGTGTGCCTCACTTTCCTCATCTGGAAAATAGTAGCCATTTGGTAGAATTGTCATATTAAGTAAGTTAATCCTTTTAAATGCACAGAATAGTACCTGAAACAGTGTTCAATAAGTTTATTATTATACTTATTATTGCTGAAATAGTTTGTAGGTACAATAATGAAAGAACTCAGATATTCAGAGTTCAAGTTTCATTTACATACCTCATATATTGTTTTTTATTAGTATAATTAACTGTATTTTGAAGCCTTTATTTTGTGATATGAAAGTATTAAACATATAAGTTTGTCATTATTTTTTTTAAAGATTTTTTATTTCAGAGGGAGAGAAAGCATGTGCACTAGCAACGTTCAGGGGGAGGGACAGAGGGAGAGGGAAAAAGAGAATCTCCAGCAGACTCCCTGCTGAGTGAGCATGGAGCCCAACCTGGGGCTTGATCTCACAACCCTGAGATCATGACCTGAGCCAAAATCAAGAGGCGAACGCTCAACCTACTGAGCCATCCAGGCATCCTGAAGTATAGTAATTCTTAATGTGAATAATTAAGAGCTTGTTTGAATGTTAAGTCTTGAGTAATAGTTATTTTAATTTAAAAAACCCAAAATACCTTGTTTGAAGTTAGTTCATTCTTTTATTTGCCATGTGTGTGTGTTATGAGTCTTATTCCATAAGATTTCCTTTCATATGTTTGTTATCTCATTTTCCAGCATGGCAGTAATTTGATAGGTATGTCTGATCTCAATGTGCCTGAGCAGCTTTATCAGTACATGGTTGGAGGTCATAGGCGCTTTCAAGCAGGAATGCACAGGGAGAAGCATAAATCTCCAAGTTATCAAATCAAAGTAAGTTCAAAATAAAGCAACAGATCAAAATTCTGAAAGCTAAGAAGTTAATTTGAAAATAGTAATTTTCTTACCAACATTTGTAAATCTGTTAATTTTAAGCATAGGCTAGTATGCAGAAGAATTTGTAATAATTCAGAACTTTTTTACACAAATAAACTTTTTTTTTTTCTTTTTTAATAGGAAGGAGATACCATAAATGTGGATGTAACTTGTCCAGGTGCCACTCTTGCTTTGGCCATGATCTACTTAAAAACCAATAACAGGTATCACATTCCCCCACTTCATCCCTTGCTATGATAGTGTGACTTCTTTTATGACCTCAGTAGTAAAAATAAATTATTTAATGTATTTATTTTCCTTATACTGGATTAACTTGATTTTGATTCTCTCCAATACTCAAGTTCCACAGATTTTTATCTAGAAACAGTATATTTTGCTATTTTAATCTTTGATAATATAGTTGCTAATTTTTATTGATTTTTGTTTTGTAGTTGATGTCACAACTAGAAAATACCCAAATACCCAAAATACCCTTCATTAATTATGCATGTTATTTGAAGATTGGTTAAACCAGAATCACTTAGCTTTATTCTATTCTTGGTTACTATGTATAAAAATGATTTCTGTTTAGTTCAAGAACTTGCCTAATAATCATACCAGCTTCCTTCCCAACTCCCAATAATTAGGGCTGGACACATAAAAGTAGACTTTTGGCATTTATTTTTTTTATATTTTATTTAGAAGAGTAAGTTAGGTAGGAGACATTAAACTATGTTTTATGTTTTAAGTCTTTTAAGTTAAAAAATGTTCTGAGATTCAAGAATTTTTTCAGCATTGTGAATTTCCCCATTAGAAAAAGTGAATGTATGTAAATTAACAAAATGGTTAAAAACAGGTATTTATTCATCTATTTTGGTGACTGTGTATGTTAGTGCTTTCTTGGTAATGGAGATATTTCAGTGAACAAAAAGAAAACCTGAAAAATTCTGTTTTCATAAAGCATATGTTGTCATAGGACAGGCATTTATCCATGACAAATGCTGTATTAGAGGGTATGAAGTACTATGAAAAGCAAATATGGTAATGGATGGAGTGGGGGTTTCTCGAGTGTCTTGGGGTTCCTCATCTTTTTTTCTCTAGTTGAGCAATAATACCTCCTGATACCCTCCACCAACAGATCGATTGCAGATTGGCTTCGCGCTCCTGACACCATGTATCTGCTGGACTTCGTGAAGCCAGAATTCCTCTTGCTTCGGGTATGGCACTTCGTCATTTTTTATTTCTGCTAACATGAGGAGTCTATTTGTGCTTCTCAAGTTTAGCTCGTGAATATAAATGTTTCTGCAGGGGAGGCTTTTGCTATTAATCCATCATCTAGATGTAATTGGTAGTAATCTTTTGAAATTTCCCAAAGTAACTTGTAGGAATGCCAGGAAACACAACCATATTGCTATATAATACTAAGAGTTAACATTTCAACTTCTTACTTGATTCAACAAGCAGTAAGTGGCTGGGGCTGCTTTATTTTATGTTCTTTCATTATTAAGGATGCAGCATTACTATTTAGGGTATAATTAGTGACAGTAACTATTTGGCATAATTGCCTACATTTTTCCCTTTATTCTTTAATGTTTCAACTTGTATGTTTTTAGCCCATGAAAGCTTTTAAGTTGTATAGACAGTGCTAAGATTCCCTGTGATTTTTCTTTTATGAAGCGAGTGTTTAAAAATTCTTTAAACTTTGGTAACAGTTAATTCAATGTAGGGTTTTTTTGTGTGTTAAAATTTAAATCTTCAATTTATTTTAATTTATTTTAATGAGTTTAGCTTAGGTTGATATTTTGTACCGTTTTTCAAATTGTACAATTTTTCAAATTGCCTTCAGTTAGGAACTGATTTTTAATATGATCATTGTTATAAAATCTGTGAACTTTGCCTGCTCTAATTGATTTTATCTGTTACATTTTTAAGACACTTGCTCGATGCCTGATTCTGTGGGATGATATTTTACCAAATTCCAAGTGGGTTGATAGCAATGTTCCTCAGGTGAGTATATATAATAAATATTGTTATATCTTTAATAGCATAAATTATGATTTCTTGTGGGGTTTTACAAAACCCTGTAAAATACTTATTTTTAATAAAGGCAATATTGATAATTACAGTATCTCTTGAAAACATGGGACCTTTTGGTTTAAGGTTGTGTGCTGACCAGACCACAGTCTTCTGTTTTTGTCCCCAGATCCTGAGAAATTGTAGTATTAAAAATTAAGTATACCAAAGTACCCTAAAAAAGTATTTTGACCTTTTTATCCTCATTAAGCTGCCCTCTATAGCACAAACCAGGACCTGTCCTCAGTCCAGAAGCCATGAAAGAGGAAACTTACCAAGTGGTTTTCCTGTCTTCCAAGTGTCACCTCTCCTCTAGAAACTGCTTGCTTTTGTTTGATCTCTAGTGCATTTAGGTCAAGGATTGGGGAACCATGGCCCACCTATTTTTATAAGTAAAGTTTTTTCAGAACGCAGTCATGTCATTCATTTACTTATTAGGTATAGCTGCTTTTGTGTTAAATCAGGAGTTGCTTTAGATACTATATGATTTACAACCCGGAAATGTTTACTCTTTGGCCCTTCAAGGAAAGGTTTGCTGACTCCTGCCATAATAGTTAATTTTTATAATAGTTAATTTTTGTATTTTTGTTTCATTTTTTTTTTTAAGATTTTATTTATTTATTTGACAGAGATCACAAGTAGGCAAAGAGGCAGGCAGAGAGAGAGGGGGAAGCAGGCTCCCTGCTGAGCAGAGAGCCTGATGTGGGACTCGATCCCAGGACCCTGAGATTCTGACCTGAGCCAAACGCAGTGGCTTAATCCACTGAGCCACCCCTGTGCCCCTATACTTGTTTTCTTTTTATTTTTTAATTTTTATTTTTTAGTTTTATTTTTAAGATTTTTATTTATTTATTTGACAGACAGAGATCACAAGTAGGCAGAGAGGCAGGCAGAGAGAGAGTGGGAAGCAGGCTCCCTGCTGAGTAGAGAGCCCGGTTTGGGGCTAGATCCTGGGATCTAGCCTGGTGGGATCATGACCCTGGGATCATGACCCTAGCTGAAGGTAGAGGCTTAACCCACTGAGCCATCTAGGCGCCCACCCACACTTGTTTTCTGCAAGAGAGTCAGTCTGATAGTTTATTCATCCATTACCTAAACTCCTAGATTTATTTCTATTTGTTTAGAAAACTTTACTTATAAAAATAGGTGGGCCATGGTTCCCCAATCCTTGACCTAAATGCACTAGAGCTCAAACAAAAGCAAGCAGTTTCTAGAGGAGAGGTGACACTTCTGGTTTGTTAGTGAGGAACAGGTGAGGAGGAGTTGTTTTAATTGACTCAGCCATTTGTCAGCCAAAATTTTAACTCCTAGCACATCTGAATATCAGAGATGTCAGTTCTTTCTGAAAATGCCATTTAAAATCTATATTGTAGGATAAAATTAAACTTTTTTCCCCATTGCTTCATTTAGTGCATATTTGTTGATCTTCTTTAAATGAACTCTATAAATGTTAAACTCTAGGCTACATCTAACATGGATCTGACATGTGGACTGTCCTCAAGAAACGCTAATAAATTTACAAAATTTAGTTTACAAAGTTAAAGATATACACAAAATAACTGTATTCCAGAACAGAAAGTGAAAATCCATGCCAGAGTTCTCTTTTTAACTTTTGTGGAAATGTGGCCCTTGGACTTTGAATACATAGTTATCTTTCTCACATTTCTTTTACTTCAGACTCAATATTTTAAAATTTGGCCTTTTTATATCAGGGATCCTCAAATACATGTTAACAAATTCCCAGTTACGTTCATTGATACTTTTTGTCACTCTCCACTTTCTCCTAGTTTTCACCTATTCTTTTCACTGATTCTGTAGCAGGGCCTCTTTTAGGATACAACCTAGTGTCAAAAGATGTATTAAAAAAGTCACTTTGTAAATGGCTTTTTTTTTTTTTTTTTAAGATTTTATTTATTTGACACAGAGAGAGAGATCACAAGTAGGCAGAAAGGCAGGCAAAGGGAGAGGAGGAAGCAGGCTCCTGCTGAGCAGAGAGCCCGATGCGGGCCTCGATCCCAGGACCCTGAGATCATGACCTGAGCTGAAAGCAGAGGCTTACACTGAACCACCCATGCCCCAAACTGCTTTTTTTGTTTGTTTGGACTTAAAGCACATCTAATATAACAATAACTACATCTTCATAGCACTTTTTCCTTCATCACAAGCTTTACTCTACAACTTATGTTATGCTCCTAGGCAGTGTTGTACTGTGAGTTGCTCAGGTATTGCCCTCTGTGCATGGGTGGGAACAGTGTGCTCTTTCTGTTATCAGTATGTCTTTGCATCCATAAGACTGTGAACTCCTCAAAGTCAGCTGCTGTGTGTGTTCCTTCTTTCCCTCCTAGCAACTAGCACTTAGTAGCAAGAGCTACTGTGACACTGTTACAGTTAGACTGA
This sequence comes from Mustela erminea, assembly GCF_009829155.1. NCBI lineage: Eukaryota > Metazoa > Chordata > Mammalia > Carnivora > Mustelidae > Mustela > Mustela erminea. Next base: position 105,169,031 of record NC_045620.1, read on the forward strand.
AAGAAGGCAGACCATGGCACTAGACTAGACTAGAGTCAGCCAGCTAGTCAGAGCTGGGGTAAAACGGAAACTAGCTATTAGGACCTCAGATCTTAAGAGTTTTGCATTGTACTCTCTACAAGGCAGAGGAGTTTGGTGGTCTTTTCTTGTTCATTTCCTTTATGCCTTACCTTGCCTTTAAAGGACTACATTTCTCCCTTTGATTACTCCTTATATATATTTTTTTTTTTTAAAGATTTTATTTATTTGACAGACAGATCACAAGCAGGCAGAGAGGCAGGCAGATGGAGAGTGAGAGAAGGAAGCAGGCTCCCCGCTGAGCAGAGAGCCCGATGTGGGACTCGATCCCAGGACCCTGAGATCATGACCTGAGCCGAAGGCAGCGGCTTAACCCACTGAGCCACCCAGGCGCCCTATATTTTTTATTTAAAAAAAAAAAAAACTTCCGGAGACCATAGGAAGGATGACAAGGACCAGATTGAGGAGGGGTTCTCTCTCTCCTCCCCCAATTATTTACAACCCAAGTTCTTAGTGATGCTTTTTAATGGTTTATGATCAAGTATAGTGTTAGAATACCTAGCTCAATGATGATGATGGTGATGACGATGATAGCAGCTAACACTTAAGACTTAGGCATTAATTTTAAGAGCTTTGAGTAGATTAAGTCTTCTAATTCTCAAAGGAACTTAGAAGGTAGGCACTTAAATTGTGCTCATTTTACAGACAAGACACAGAGCAGTCAAGAAAATTGCTCATAGTCACAGAGCTAGTGTGGGTCCTGCTGAATCTAGGCCTTAAACTCCAGTTTTAAAGACAAAAGGAGCTTATAAATGCCTGCTGTGAAAATAGAAATATTCCATTCCTATATGATATAATAGACACTTTATATAAATGTTATAATTAGGTTATTTATATATATATAAATTACTCACGTTGGAGTTATAGTAGTTTTTTAGAATGTCAGTCAATTTCTGAGTAAGTAACATTCAAAATTAAAAATTAAGTCTGAAGAGGAAGGAAGAAAGATGGAATTAGTTACACAGCCAGCATAACTGCTTACCTCACTGAGATTATCAGAGAGAAAAAGGTATTTTAAGTTTTTTGATTTGGTGATGTTCAGTACATAAAAAGATTGTATCAAGGGCACATGGGGTGGCTTACTTGGTTAAGCGACTGCCTTTGGCTCAGGTCATGATCCTCGAGTCCCAGAATCGAGTCCCTCTTCAGGCTCCCTGCTCAGCAGGGAGTCTCCTTCTCCCTCTGACCCTCCACCCTCTTGTGCTCTCTCACTCTCTCTCTCTCAAATAAATAAATAAAATCTTGATTTGTATACTTTTTTTTTTTTAAAGATTTTATTTGAGAGAGAGAGAGAGGGAGCACAAGTGGTGGGGAGAGGTAATGGGAGAAGCAGACTTCCCTCAGAGCAGGGAGACTGATATGGGGCTTGATCCCAGGACCTGAGACCAGGGCCTGGGCCGAAGGCAGGCGCTTAACCAACTGAGCCACCTAGGCGCCCCTAAATAAAATCTTAAAAAAAAAAAAAAGATTGTATCGTTAGTGAGTTTACAATATTTATTGGTTTATTATAGAAAGCATCCTGAAATGTTACTCTCCTAAGCAGTCTTTGAAAAGATTATAAGAATAATTTTCAAAATTTAATTTAAAGTTAATTAAATGATTTAATTGAGTAATTTAAATCAAATTTAAATCTGATAAAGTTGTTTACTAAAACTATAAGGAAAGGGATGTGTTTCTTAAAAGTAGTTAAAGATTCGGGGCGCCTGGGTGGCTCAGTGGGTTGAGGCCTCTGCCTTTGGCTCGGGTCATGATCCCAGGGTCCTGGGATTGAGCCCCACATCGGGCTCTCTGCTCAGCGGGGAGCCTGCTTCTCCCTCTCTCTCTGCCTGCCTCTCTGCCTGCTTGTGATCTCTGTCTGTCAAATAAATAAATAAAAAAATCTTTAAAAAAAAAAAAAGTAGTTAAAGATTAATATATTTATGGTTTAGTTTAGCTTAGGTAATTTAGTGACTAACCTTATTCTGGTAGGCATAAGGCTAGAAATACCTCATGAATAAGAAGTATATATTTCTGATTAGAGTTCTTTCCAGTTGCTTTTTACCTTCTTCCCACTGCTTTCTCATATCCTTGCTCCAGCCCTATTCTCCAGTAATCTTTGCATTTCACTTCACTGCTGTGAAGTATTACATCAGCCTGTTACTGACTCAGAATACACTTCAGTCCTCCAGTTCATATGCATTCAGTCCTAATCAGTTATTGTTGGGTCTATCTTAGATTGGAAGTTGGATTGCATTCAATGTGATTAAAATATATGTCTTTGAATGAAATGGCTTACTTTATGTAATATGACCATGAAAAGCAGTTATGTTCTTCTTTTTTTTCTTTTCTTTTCTTTTCTTTTTTTTTTTTTCTTTGTGAAGGGGCCTGTGGGGCAGGGCAGAGGGAGAGGGAGAAAGAATCAGAAGGAGGCTTCACGCCTAGTGCAGACCTCTTTGTGGGGCTTGATATCACAACCCTGAGATCATGACCTGAGCTGAAATCAAGAGTCAGATGGTTAACCAGCTGAGCCACCCAGGTGCCCCAAAAAGCACAATGTTATTTTTCAAATCATGTAATATTTGTAACTTGAATATTAATGTCCAGGTATTCTTGCTTTCTTTCTTAACAGATTATAAGAGAAAATAGTATCTCTCTCAGTGAAATTGAACTTCCTTGCTCAGAAGATTTGAATTTGGAAACTTTATCGTAAGTCAGGAAATATGTAAATCAAATGAGCTATTATAGAATCTCTCATAAATAAATAGAAATATACTGTGTGGGAGAAGTACTCCTTGATTTGAGTAATTCTGAATCCCCTATGTTTCTAACCATTACTTACCAGATGCTCACAGAGTTAATTTTTTCTTTGTTTTTTGTTTAGGTCTCTGAAGTGTAGAGCTTTTGCCCTCAGAAAACAATATCAGAGATTTAGCTTGTACATAGTCCTCATTTATCCTTTTCATTAAAAATATTGGCAGTTATTTTTAAAAATTGTCTTCTTTGCTGTGTGTGAAACATGCAGTCAAGAGGCATACTTTATCAGTAAGGGCTACATGGTCCTTCTGCTGAAGAAATTCGCTGATGGAGTAGAGGCACAGTTGAGCATTCCCTGAAGAGTGTAAACTAGTTTTGAAAACAGGAATATTTATTATTTTTATCCCCAGAAAATAGTAATAATGAATTTTAAAGCAAAATAAAGGTAGTATTAAATTTCTTGTAATCTGTTTTCAGGCAAGCACATGTCTACATCATTGCAGGAGCCTGTTTGTCTCTGGGTTTTCGATTTGCTGGCTCAGAAAACTTATCAGCGTTTAACTGTTTGGTAAGAAGTATCTTAGTTTATTCTCTTTCTTTAAACAAAGTGTTAATAGGCTTCTTTTAACCTCAGATTTTTTCTTTTGTTTTTCCAGCATAAATTTGCAAAAGATTTTATGACTTATTTGTCTGCACCTAATGCTTCTGTAGTAAGTCTTTTTAATGATCATTCTCCTTGGGAATAAAACTGAACTTGAAAAAATTTACTGGTAACTTAGTTACTTATGGATTGTTAAGTATCTCTGCAGTTTGTTGAGTATGGGAGATTTGAAGTTTTGGCTCATCTTTGTATTTGTGGTCTGGGGTATTAATTAGGTGAGAGTATGCTGACTCTTGAAGGATATGCAGGTCTCTAATTCTTGTGATATCAAAAACCGTATCTTTTATGGATTGTCATACCCTATGGCAGGGATCTCAGGACTTAATATTGGTAACTGTTTTTTTTTTTTTGGTAACTGCTTTTTTAAAAAGAAAGTTAGTCCTTAGTAAAAACGCAGTTCCTTTTGAGGCATTGCTACTCTAATAACAGGAGATTGTAAGATTTTCCTGATAAAAACCACACAGATTTCTGCAACATTATAATATGAGAAAACTAGAAAATCAAAAAATCTGAAAATAGGTAAATTTGATTATGGTGTATCCAGACATTGTTATACAATGGAGCTATCATACTTGTGCTCTAAGAATTTTTTATGAGTAAAGATTGGTTACATATAATAGATTTAAAAAGTGAAAAATATGTGTAGTGATATCTCAGTTTAATTAAAAAAAAATTCATAGATACAAGAAAAGATTTGAGGAAAGGCCAAAATATTTATGGCAGTTTTCTTTGGGTGTTAGTATTCCAAGAAATTGTTATTTCCTTTTTGATACTTTATTTTCTGACTTTTCTACATTGAACTTAAATTTCATAATCAGAGAAAATTTTTGTTTTTACAGATATTTTTTTAAAGTTGTAAATATTTGTAGTCTCATGATGGCCAATTTAGTTTTAATAATAAATGTAATGCAACAGTTACAGTATGTCATCTTTTTGCATTTCCAGACCGGTCCTTACAACCTAGAAACCTGCCTAAGTGTGGTGCTTCTGTCTCTTGCCATGGTAATGGCTGGCTCGGGGAACCTAAAGGTTTTACAGCTTTGTCGCTTCTTACACATGAAAACAGGTGGTGAAATGAACTATGGTTTCCACTTAGCCCATCACATGGCCCTTGGACTTCTCTTTCTGGGAGGAGGAAGGTAAGTGAATATATATTTTTTCTTCAATGAAAATATCTCATGAATAAGATCTGTAAGAGTGAGTTATTTTGGTTTTGAAGATACTTGAAAAAAAATTTTTTTTAAAAAGATTTGATTTATTTGACAGAGAGAGACATAGCGAGAGAGGGAACAGAAGCAGGGGGAGTGGGAGAAGGAGAAGCAGGCTTCTCTCTGAGCAGGGAGCCTGATGCGGGCCTTGATCATGCAGGCCTGGGATCATGACTTGAACCAAAGGCAGGTGCTTAACAACTGAGCCACCCAGGTGCCCCAATACTTGAAAATTTTTTTTTTTTTTTTTTTTTAAGATTTTATTTATTTATTTGACAGAGAGAGATCACAAGTAGGCAGAGAGGCAGGCAGAGAGGGAGAGAGGAGGAAGCAGGCTCCCCGCTGAAAATTTTTGATCCTGACTGGCTGTTAGCATATTGAGGAGCATTAATATACCTTAAAAGGGCTTTTTGTTTGTTTGTTTGTAGTTTAACCATCAATTATACCTTACTTAATAGAGTTATCATCCTTGCTCTATATTTGCAGAAGAGTCAGTACTCATTTCTTCAGCGTGTCACCTCTTGTTCCCCACTGTTTAGTGACTTTGCCTTTCTACTGAACTGCTCTCTCATAAAGGTTGTGAACACTATCAGTCATCAGGTCCTATGAGAGTTTCTTGGTTTTCCCCTTATTTGCTCTTTTCAGTATCTGTCATTCCTGACCACCTCATCTTTTTGTAAGACTTCCCCAGAATACCTGTCTCTACCCCTGCTGTGCCTCTCCTGTTAACTATTACTTCACTTCTACCCAGAGGTAATCACAATTTAGTCTCCTAACACCTTAGACTGGCTTTGCCTGTTTTTGAAATTCAAGTGGAATCATACACTGTGTGTTATATCATACTTAGAGTGGACCCTTGACCAGCATGGGTTTGAACTGTGCATGTCCACTTACACACAATTGTTTTGGTTAAATAAAGTACAGTGCTGTAAATATATTTTGTCTTCCTTATGATTTTTCTAATATTTTCTTTTCTGTAGCTTTAAGAGTACAGATTATAGTATGTATGTTCAAAATATGTATATGTTTATCCACTTTTATCTACTTTCAGTCAACAGTAGACTGTTAGTTAAGCTTTGGGGAAGTTATAAGTTATTCATGGACTTTTTTGACTATGCAGGGTTGTTGGTACCTCTAACCCTCACATTGTTCAGGGGTCAACTGTACTTCTTTGGCTAAACCTTTTGAGAATTGCCCATGTTGCATGGAGCAATGTTGTATTCATATTTCTGTGCTGTTGAATTCCATTGTCTGATTAAACCACAGTTCTCAATCTACTCTGCTCTTGATGGATGTGTTGTTTCTAGTTTGGGGCTGTTATAAATATTCTTGTACATGTCTTTGATTTTGTTATATGTAAGTCTATGCGTGGATCTGTGCAGATATATGTATGTATGCTTAACTTCTGTAGATAATGCCATCAGTGCCCCAAATACACCCATCAGTGTTGTATACCATTCTAGTTGTTCTCTGTCCTTCCCAACACTAGTTTTATTGGGTAGTCTTTTTTTTTTTAAAGATTTTATTTGTCAGAGAGAGAGAGAGGGAGAGAGAGCGAGCACAGGCATACAGAATGGCAGGCAGAGGCAGAGGGAGAAGCAGGCTCCCTGCCGAGCAAGGAGCCCGATGTGGGACTTGATCTCAGGACCCTGAGATCATGACCTGAGCCGAAGGCAGCGGCTTAACCCACTGAGCCACCCAGGCGCCCCTTGGGTAGTCTTTTTGATTTTGCCATCTGGTAGTAGTTGTGGTTTTAATTTCCATTTCTCTGAATAATGATATTTAGTACCTTTTATATTTTTAATGGCTAATTGGAAATGTCCTTTTGTAATACCTAAGTCTCCTGCTACCCATTTTCATTGGCTTATTTATTTAAAAATCTTATTTGTGGTGGGGCGCCTGGGTGGCTCTGTCAGTTAAGCGTCTGGCTTCAGCTCAGGTTGTGGTTCCACAGTTTTGGGATCGAGCCCCAGATCGGGCTCCCTGCTCAACGGAGCCTGCTTCTCCCTCTCCCTCTGCTTGTTGCTCTCCCTGCTTGTGCTCTCTCTCTGTGTCAGATAAATAAAATCTTAAATTTATTTGTGGTAATATGCATATACATTAAAATTTATCTTCTTAATCATTTCTGAATGTACAGTAGTAGTAGTTAAGTGTATTCACCAATCGACAGAACTTTTTCATCTTGCGGAACTGAAGTTCTGTCCCGCTTAAACAACAGCTCCTCATTCCCTCCTTCCTCCAGCCCGTGACAGCCTCTGTTCTACTCTCTGTTTCTGTTCATCTGACTATTCTGTATGGGTTTATCATTATGATCCTGAATCCTCTGTCACTCTTAAGTGTTGAACTTACCTTCTGCTGTGTGGTTCACCTTTTTGGTGTCTTTTGATGAACAGTTGTTAACATTTTTCTTTTATGGTTTGTACTTTTTTGTCCTTTGGATAAAATATTTCCTTACCCCTCTCCCCCAAATGAAGATACTCTATTTTCTACAAGTTTTTTAGCTTTTCAAAAATTCACATTTGGATATAAAATCTACCTGTACTTGATTTTTCTATAAAATTTTTTTTAAAGATTTAATTCATTTATTTGACAGAGAGAGAGAGAGAGACAGACACAGAGCACAAGCAGGGGGAGCAGCAGAAGGAGAGGGAGAAGCAGGCTTTCCCCTGAGCCGGGAACCTGATGTGGGGCTCAATCCTAGGACACTGAGATCATGATCTGAGTTGAAGGCAGACACTTAAGGTGGCGATCCAGGCGCCCATCTATGTGATTTTTTGATAATTGATGCTGCACTATTACTGAAAAATTTATCCTTTCTCCACGGTTCTGCAATACCATTTTTATTATAAATTAAGTGTCCATATATATACATTTATTTCTGGGCCATTCTGTTCATCTGGTCTATTTATCCATACTTGCACCAATACCACAGCCTTAGTGCTTGTAGTTCTGTAGTAAGTCTTGATGTCAGGGAGAATGAATCTTCCGAACTGGGATTTCTTCTTCAAAAGTGTGTTTTTCTGTTTGAATTTTTATATAAATATTGGAATTTGTTTATGATTTTCCACACTAAATAACCCGATAAAATATTGACGAGAATTGCATTGAGCCTATATATTGGTTTGGGAGAAATTGAAATCTGTTATACTATTGAGTCTTTCAGTGTATTGTTTCATTTATTTAGCTTTAGTGTGTGTAACCTTGGCCAACTGATAAAATTTCTACGAGTCATATAGGTTTATTTTCCTCTCTTCTGTAAGACTGAATTAAACATTGGAGCTCACCTTTCTAGAAGTATAAAAGGTAAAGATTGTCAGAAAGAGTGCTTTCCCTTTTAACAGGTTTTGTAGAATTTTTCTTTCTCTAATTGTTTAGAATTAAGAATAGTTAAAAAAAACTTACTGTGAAAATACTTATTTTATGATTTTTTAAGAAGATTTTATTTATTTGACAGAGAGAGGGTACAAGCAAGGGTAGCAGCAGGGAGAGGGAGAAGTAGGCTCCTGCTGAGCAGAGAGCCCAATGTGGGGCTTCATCCCAGGACCCTGGGATCATGACCTGAGCCAAAGGCAGAAGATTAATTGACTGAGCCACCCAGGTGCCTCTTATTTTAGGATTTTTGAAAATTTATTTACCTTTCAAAGTAAACCCCTGCATCTCTTGTTCTCTTATTCATTCTTTCAAATTTTAATTCCAGTGTAGTCTTATTCAGTGTTAATCTTTCATTGTTTCACACTGTGACCCTACTTGCTCTGCTTTCATATTGAGTAAATTTTCTCCCACTCTGCTCTGCTTTTCTAATGATTTGTGATCTTTAAATGGTTATGTGTACTTAGTGACAACATTTAAATTTCTCATTGCATAGCCACATCCTGTGTTTAATCTCAAAATTTCTAACATTAATATCTAAAATTATCTTTGGGTTTTGGTTTTGTCAAAATGGTAACGAGACAAAGGCCTATTTTATGCACATGTGAAAATGGATATATTTTCTTAGATTTTGAAATATCTTCTTCCTAATTCATTAAATATATGTATATATGATAAGTGCTGTGTTCTTACTTGATGCCTAAATTATTAAAATGATAAATACTTGGGGATATATATGTGTATGTGTGCATGTGAATGTATATAATGAAATGTATATTGATTATCTGCAACAGTGGTTTTATGTGATGTCCAGTACCATCTTTACTTCAAGATTTTTGTAAAATGTTTGTAAGAATAAAAATATTCTTATAAAACCATTGTAAGAAAAACTTTAGAACTTTAGAGTAATCTGCCTGTTGGTCATGTAGAGTTTGAGCAGCAGTAAAATAACATAAGGAAAATCTCAAAAGATTTTATTAAGAGTATGTGGCTTTTATAAAAATAAGTTTATCACAGTGATAAGAACAAAACTGTTTATACTTGGAGTTCTGTACATACCTCCTTATTGTCATGTCTTCATTCATGACTTTCAGTATCTGTAATCTCTAGGATTGCATTCATGGTCCTCACTATTGTGATATTTTCGGTTGAAAAACCATGTTTACTAATTCAGGTTTTGAAAGTTAACATCTGTGGAATGTTTCTTCCGCTTTTAATAGTAGATAATCTTAAAACGGCTTAAAGACTCACTGAAGGGGCGTCTGGGTGGCTTGGGGCCCCTGGGTGGCTCAGTGGGTTAAAGCCTCTGCCTTTTGCTTAGGTCATGATCTCAAGGTCCTGGGATCGAGCCCCACATCAGGTTCTCTGCTCAGCAGGGAGCCTGCTTCCTCCCTCTCTCTGCCTGCTTGTGATCTCAGACGTTCATAGCACTGGCATACTAGGATCTATCAAAGCATTTCATCAGTGGGCCTTGCTAGAGTACCCCAATTATCGGATTCTCAAGAAGGCCTTGGAAGTTTACGCAGTGTATTTAATAACGTTTTTCCCTCCTGCATTTGTTTCACAGGTACTCTTTGAGTACGTCAAACTCTTCCATTGCTGCTCTCCTCTGTGCCCTTTATCCGCACTTCCCTGCTCACAGCACTGACAATCGGTGAGTCTGATGATTGTGTCCTCAGTGGGATCTTCCATAAGGTCTCCAAGGGGTAATTTGATGGTGCTTTGGTTGCGTGGACTCATTTCCAAATTAATTTGTTTTCTTCTTGGACTTAGTTACCTTCCTGACTAAATCTTCTAAAATGTTTCTCCAAATATTAGACCAAAAGAGAACTTTGGACATCTGATGGACTGATGGATCCATCTTCCACCATTCTTTCATCAGTAGAACTGCTCTGAACCCAGAAGTGGGCCAAACAGGGTTACCTTTAGGGAAAAATTAATCAAACAAAAGGTAGTAGCCAACAGAAGCAAGATGATGGATTTTATATCATAATTGTTTAATTCTAAGAGAGAAATTGGTCTGATTTAGTGGCAGTGTCTATATGAAATTCCATTTTACCCTCTTTCACATTAATGCTGAGAAGTTTTGTATAAATGAAATAAAAGGGACATGAAAAGCAAAATGCAGCCAAGAATCAGAGATAACTTATAAGTGGCAGTGAGCCCTAGAACCTCAAGCATGTAGGAAAGGAGTGATTGTACAGAAGCTCTGCATTTGAGAGCACAGACGGCCTTTAGCAGTGCAGTCTCCCTGGCAGTTTCAGGCATAGCTGATTCCTGCTGCACATGGAGGAGGGGGAAAAAATAGTTCTTATGTTCTTGTGACATCCGAGGTGACCGGTGTGTTTGGCTCATCTCTCAAGAGACGCATCAAGAATTGGAGCACTAATGTAGTAACTGAGCTGTCATGCTCTAGTGTAACGTCGTTTAAAATAGTAATAATAAATGAAAGTTAGCTGTTTTATAAAAGTGGCCTGATCTGACGTCCAAACTCTGATGATAGGTGGAGCACAAGCATGTTCTTGTTAAATTATTGCCGCTCTGACAAGTGGTTTCTTGCTTGTCAATCAATTTAGGAAAAACTTTTTGAGTTGCTAATGTCAGTAATTAGTGGTTAGGGTACAAACAAGGAGTCTCACTTCCCTATTGCTGGGAGAATTGTTTGGTTTAGCTATTTTAAACAAAGCTGTTTGGTGATAAGCACCAAGAACCTTTATGTAACTGATAAATACCTTTGTTTTCTTCCTGGCCTTGATTGCTTTTAATTTTTTCTTTTTTAAACAAGAACATATCTACACATTTATTTATTTATTTATTTATTTATTTTTCAGTAAGGTTAAATCCTTGAGGAGTACAGCATCACGCAGATTCTGTGGCCAATGACTTGAACAGGAAGGTGGCTTTGGAATTAGGCACGAACCATGCCACTGTTTCCATGAGCATGAATTACTTTTTCCCAGATTACTCTGGTTTTGTTCAGTTTACCACCAGGAGTAACTGTGTCATTCTTTGCTTTGTATATATAAACATATCTCTTGCCTAGATAGAATTCAGTTTCATTTCAAGCATAAACACTTTCAATTTTAAGAGCTATGTGCTGCCTCTGGTTTCAGAGACCCTGCTTACAGCCAGCAAAAATGGCCTTGGACCACAGCCTTCATTTGTCATTATAGGAGTCCTCTTCTCAATAGGCCCCACTTACTTGCACCCAGAGTTTAGCAGCAGGAGCCCCCCTCTGCTTTTAATTCTGATTAATTTATAGGAAAGGGTAGGTTTGGGTGGGAGGAGAGAGGCTATTGCTGTAACTTAAATTTAAAAAGAAAAATTTGAAGTCTCATTTGATCCTTTTACGGCATCTTAAAATCTAAAAACTTTGGGGTCTAAATGCTAAAAAATAGAGGAGTGCCTGGGTGGCTCAGTCCATTAAGCGTTCGCCTTCAGCTCAGGTTGTGATCCTGGAGTCCTAGGATCGAGCCCTGTGTCAGGCTTCTTGCTCAGTCTCCCTGTCCCTCTGCCATTCTGCCTGCTTGTTCTCTCCTGTTCTCTCTCTCTCTCAAATAAAATCTTTATAAATAAATAAATAAATAAATGCTAAAAAATAAATGGTAGTTAAAAAAATTTTTTTTGAAAACCTAGAAAAGCATCATAATCTCCCCCATTAGTTTTCAGTGTCCTGGATCCCAGGTGTGTGTGTGTATATTTGTGTATAAGGGTGCATACGCAGACGAGCTTTCCTTCTCCCTACCAGCCCTTACGCCAGAAAAACAAAGACCTAGAAATAAGTCCCTTGGAAGGTAAAAAGGTGCCTATGCAGGTCATTAAAGGATTATTTGAGAACTGATTTTATAAGTGATGATTTTTTCAGTAAATATTTTCATGTTAAGGTAATTTTTACCTCATCTATAAAACCTTGTAACTATGAAAATGCAAGTAAAGAATTCTTGAGTTAAGGATCGTGCATCTATAATTTTTCAAAGAGAATCTCTTCGTTAGTTTTTAATTGAATCTTGTCATCTTCCTAAATTTAGGACCGCTGTCATGGGAAGATAACAACCCCAGCTTCCGTCAGGGTTCAGTGTCGGCAGCAATGGGGTGGAGAGCTCACACTGTCTTAGCAGTTCGTTACCTCCTGTCTGTGTTTTCTGTGAACAGATACCATCTGCAGGCTCTGCGGCACCTGTATGTGCTGGCTGCGGAACCAAGGCTCCTGGTGCCCGTGGATGTGGACACAAACATGCCCTGCTATGCCCTTTTAGAAGTTACCTATAAGGTCATTCTCTCCTTTCATTTATCTGTAGTTTTGTTACCACTCATACATCTTTGCAGGTCAAAATATTTCAGAACTGTTGTCCTTTAAAAGACGACAGAGTGAATTAATCTCTTATAAAAACTGAAGCTTCTAAAGTTCTTGTACATCCTGTCAGGCCATTCGGGCTCACTTGTAGTTTAGAAGGGTAATAGTGTAGAAGTCATCAGCTGCTCTTCTGTCCCAGAGTCTAGAGTTTGAAAATGTCCTTGTTCACAAGTTTGAGTTAGAACTATTCTAGATCTGTTTGTAGAGTGTATTTGATGAGAGATCTTTGATTTAGATACACACATTGTAAATCATGTGTATCCTTCCTTCATTCAGAATATTATTAAGTACCTTCTGTGCATCAAACTATGCAAAGGCTCTGGGGTATAAAAATTACATCTTTGTATTCCTTAAGGACCTGCTGTCCATTAGGTAGCCAGGCATGGATGCAGTAAGAGTAGCGCATGGGGGTATATGTAAAATGCAGGGGAGCAGAAGAGAAATGTCCCCTCCAGCTGTTGAGGGCTGGGGAAGTTGTCCTGGTAGACACAGTGTTTGGGCTGAGGTTTGCCAGCCGAGCAAAGGCATGTTCCCAGAAGACGACATGTGTGTAAACCCAGAGGCTTCAGAAGCACAGATCTTCTGAACTGCTAGTATGTGAAGTGGTATAAGGTGAAGCGGGCCTTCCAAAGGATTGTACACTTAGCCCTTAAGACTTGATACAATGAGGATTTTATGCCATCTGGCCATCTGTATAGAAACGGTGGGGAAAGAGAAGTACGGAGTGGATGGAGATCTTTCTTCTTTGTAGCTTCCCCTAACTACATAGTGAATTGTGGCTGTTCTTTTACTTCTGTGAAGGGTACTCAGTGGTATGAACAAACCAAAGAAGAATTGATGGCTCCTACCCTTCTTCCAGAACTCCACCTGTTAAAGCAGGTGAGTGGGATTTGATTTAGGGGGATCTGTGCAAGAGTTTAATTCAGCCACATCAGTGTGCATCAGAGGTAACTGAGATGAAGCCTCTGCTTTCTCAGTGTTCTATAGGAAATAGGAAAGCAGCCCTGGGAGGAATTATCATGAACAGAGATGGTCTTTACTTGCAGATCTTTACTGAGAGGTTAGATGGCCATAGAATTTGATTCACATACATTTTGTGTAGTAATGAAGCTTGTTAACTTTTCAGTGTCTCTTTCCGGCTTATTTTACTTCCTCTGAGAAATGTGGGTTTCATTTTGCCACAGTAGCACCTCTTTAGCGTTTGATTGATTGTGTTCACATTTATCTTGGCAGATTAAAGTAAAAGGCCCGCGATACTGGGAACTGCTCATAGATTTAAGCAAGGGAACACAACACTTGAAGTAAGTATCCTGAATTTCTTAGATGTGTCTGTGAAGTGAATAGAAGTAAATGGGAAGGTAGAAATTGCAGATTATTATCTAGGATGGTTCCTTGTCATTCTTTGATCTCATGCAGGACAATAGAGTATATATTGAATAAAGTCTGTAACTTTGAAATGGAGTTTATATTAGAAAATGAGTTTTCATTTTTTTTTTTAAAGATTTTATTTATTTATTTGGCACGGGGGTTGGGGAGAGCAAGCACAAGCAGGGGGAACAGCAGGCAGAGGGAGAAGCAGGCTCCCCGCTAAGCAAGGAGCCTGATGTGGGGTTCGATCCCAGGACCTTGGGATCATGACCCGAGCTGAAGGCAGATGCTTAATCGACTGAGCCACCCAGGTGCCCAAGTTTTAGTTTAGAAGACACCCTAAGTAGTTAGTTATATTTATTTATCGAGAAGCTTGTAGTGACCTAAGTTGGTACAGAATTGGAATTGGAGCAGTAATAAAAGATAATCAGTGTAAAAAAGTAAGGCTGGGGGGTGATGCCTGAGTGGCTCAGTAGGTTCAGTGTCTGCTTTTAGCTCAGGTCATGATCCCCAGGTCCTGGGATTAGGCCCCGCATTGGGTTCCCTGCTCAGCGGGAAATCTGCTTCTCCCTTTCCCTCTGCCTGCCGCTCCCCCTGCTTGTGTTTTTTTTCTCTCTCTCTCTCTCTCTTTTTCTCTGTCAAATGAATAAAATCTTAAAAAAAAGAAAGTAAGATGGAAAAAAAAAAAATAAGGCTGGCATGTATGTCCATCTACAAAGAGAACTTTGTAACAATTGATATTTGCCAGACCACATCTTGGATATTTTTATTACTGTTTTGTTGAATTGTTCTTACAAAATTAAGATTATGATAGATAACTTTTGAGTGGAAATAGCCATATGCAAGTAATTACTTTAATGAACAGAGTGTTAATTTTATGCCTTGAGTAGGGTAAATTAAGTCTTTAAATTTCTAGAAAGTTTAATAAGCCCATAACAGTTTGGTTTGAGAGGGTTGGGGGGTGGGGGAGGGGGTAACAGGGTGATGCGTGTTAAGGAGGGCATGTGTTATGATGAGCACTTGTGTTGTGTTACACGCAATTAATGAATCATTGAATACTACATCAAAAACTAGTGATGTACTATACAGTGACTAACTGAACATATTAAAATAAATTAATTAATTAAAAAAAGAATTTTATAGTTTGGTCCCAATTTATATTTCCCTTAAACTATATATGATGGCTGTTTTCTCTGTTGTTCTTTTTAGATTTGCAGCATCATTTTTTTCTGCTGCTAACCAATCAATAGATATCTAGTCCTTCCAGAGGATAGAGGATAAAAGGAATATGGAGAAATGTTAGATAAAATATTGCCTTTGAAGCACACACTTGAGCAGGCAGAGCATGAACTAAGTTCTGTGAACTTAGATACCAAAGAGTAGTAGAACTTTATTTTGGCTTTCTCATAGGGACTGATTTAATTTTAGATACAGTAAATAATCATATGCCCTACTGGAAAATGATGAAGGCTTCATCTCATGTGAACATGATGTTGGGAGACACTATGTTTCCAGCTGAGAACTACAAATAATACCTCACATAAAATTCATTCTTGTTTTTTTTCTTTTCCCCCCAGATCAATCCTTTCTAAGGATGGAGTTCTGTATGTTAAGCTCAGAGCAGGTCAGCTCTCCTACAAGGAAGATCCAATGGGGTGGCAAAGTTTGTTGGCCCAGACAGTGGCCAACAGGAACTCTGAGGCTCGGGCTTTCAAGGTAGTATTGACTGGTTAAAAACTGAAGAATGAGTTAGAATAATTACAAATTCCACTAGTCCACTCAAAACATGTACTTCTGTGGTAACATTTATGGTACCATTTGGTTGAATCTGCTCTCTCATGACTGCAGATTATAAAGACTGACCTTGGATCTGTTTCTTGTTTTATGTAGCAGCTACAGTAAAATATGGGCCATCTGCCAGGACTCTAAGGATGACTTACATTCAGCAGTAGGGACAGTATATCTTTTTAAATTTATTTTTTAGTTAACATGTAATGTATTATTTGCCCCAGGGATACAGGTCTGTGTATTGTCAGGCTTACATGCTTCACAGCACGCACCATAGCACATACCCTCCCCAGTGTCCATAACCCAACGCCCAGATCAGTATATCTTAACACTATAAAAATGTTTAGTTTAGTAATTTTACTTATTAATCTTCAAATCTGTTAAGATTTGTTTAATTCATGGCAGAAATAGGTAAAGATTTTTAAGGTAGCACTAATTAGTATTTTTTTAAACCCCCCATTTGTTGGTTAAATCTTGGTGAGGCTAAAAGGATGACAGGTTTATTTTATCAGTTTGCTTTATTATTCTCATAGTACTTGACTGCTAATTTAAGAGTATTTCAAATGAAAAAGCAGTTAAAGTAAGAGTGTATGAAACAATCTCATCCCTATCGTGGTCAGTACGTATTTTACTCTATACTTAAGAAGTTAAATATGTTCCCCACACTAGAAGTGTGTTCCACAGGGACACCTGGGTGGCTCAGTCAGTTAAGCGTCTGCTGGGGTCATGATCCGGGAGTCCTGGGATTGAGTCCTGCATCAGGCTCCCTGCTCAATGGGGAGTCTGCTTCTCCCTCACTCTGCCTGCTTGCCCTGCTTATGAGCTCTCTCTCTCTCTCTCTCACAAATACATAAATAAGATCTTTAAAAAAAAAATGTGTTCCATAAACTAACATTAAAATTTCTCAGTTTAAGTATAGTTTTCAGGAATTTAATGAGCAAATATGCTCCTGCTGAAGATACATCAAGTCACAGTATAAAGTGGTCAGAGCCCCTAGAGGGTGGCGGTAGAGGCAGAAATGTGGCTGGTGGACTGGCTAAGTGGTCGGCAGGGGACTAAATTAGCCACCTTTGTTTTTCAACATAAGGAGATAGCATTTATTTTAATTTAACTCATATTTCGTTTTAGACCAGTTACTTACAACTGAGCCTTTATAATAGTTCCCAGTAGATGTAGTTGACATTAATGAATTTTGTTGGGCAGTATTTGATAGGATATCTGTGAAATAGTTCTGAAGGACTTTTGGATATGGTTTAACTTAAGCTCTCTTGCTTGTATAAATTAGAGCCCATCTCAAAGACCCTAATCTAATTTGTAAAGAAAATAGAAAAGTTTATACTCAATTTTGAATTGGGAAATTCTGTAAAGATTAAAAGGCATCTCAATTCCCTGCTTCAAGGGAATTCAGAAGCAAAACGTAAACCTCAGTGGAAAATTGTAATACCTTTGTATTCCATATATTCCATATTCCATTTTCTTGAACCTTGAGTGTTAATCTTTTTTTCCAATTTTTTTTTATTGTGGTAAAGTATACACAAAATTTGTTGTTATAACCCCATAGTTCAGTGGTATTAAGTCCATTCATATTGTTCTGCAGCCATTAGCCACCATCCATCTGTAGGACTCTTTCATCTTGTAAAACTGAACCTCTGTACCCATTCAATAGCAACTCCTGTTCCTGCTCGCAGCCCCAGGTGCCCACCATTCTGCTTTCTGTCTCTGAATTTGATTATTCTAGGATCCTCATACAAGTGGAATCCATACAGTGTTTAGCTTTTAGTGAGTGGATTGTGTGGTAGTCTTTTTGCCTTACCTTATCCGTTTCAGTTCTAGTTTCTTATTTGTTTTTCAGTTAATGAGGGAGAGGGGAAAGCCTTTTGGGGGCAAGTTGTATAAGAAAGACCTGTTTATTATTGGCCTTTTGAGAAGTCAGTAGCTTATGTTTGGCTTACGTGAAAAAGCGTCTTGTAACTTCTCAGCGGAACAGGTTGGTGAAGCTACAGCAAATTTGTACAGCCTTGGGCTCTATGGGAACGTTGTGTGAAAACAGTGAGGTAGTTTTCTTACAACTGCATATACTACAATTTGAGCAATAAGGAAAATAACCTCTGATATTTCACATTTGTTGCTGTTGTTTATTTTTTCAGCCAGAAACAATTTCAGCATTTACTTCTGATCCAGCACTTCTGTCATTTGCCGAATATTTCTGCAAACCAACTGTGAACATGGGTCAGGTATGTATCATGTTTTACTCAGCTACAACTTATTGTAGTCTACAACTTATTATTATTAATCTGTGAGCACCACCAAAAAACTCAGGTACATTGGATGATTTTTGCTTGGCAAATACAGATTTTTCATAGTCTTTTTTTTTTTAAGATCTTATTTATTTGACAAAGAGAAAGCAGGAGTGCATAAACAGGAGGAGAGGCAGAGGGAGAGGGAGAAGCAGGCTTCCCGCTGAGCAGGGAGCCTGACACAGGGCTCTATCCCAGGCCCCTGGGATCATGACTCGAGCTGAAGTCAGTTGCTCAACCAACTGAGCCACCGAGGTGCCCCAGATTTTTTGTAGTCTAAAATTATTAAATTTGGTAACTCCCTACCTTGATAGAAGAAATAACTTAAGGTTTCTAAGGCGTTAATTTCAATAGGTGATATTTTCTTATGTGCCTTCTTGCACTGATTGATATTTTCATTGTTTACTGTCTCTTATTTTTACATAATTTTATTATTTGTTTCCTTGCATTTTATAGCTTTTTTCTCTTGGTCATAAAACTTGTTCTCCTCAGGATTCAAAGGGTGCCCAGTAGATCTTTTATTTAATCCAAAGCTTGAATGCAGTTATTTGATATCTGGGATTGAGGGCCTGTTGCCTATAAGTGTGTGTAGCTCTGGGAAAATTTTTTAGCTTCTCCAAAATGCAGTTTCCTTGTTTTTAAAAGTGGGATTATGATAGAACTTACCTTCCAGTGTTGTTTTGATGGTTAAGTGAGATAATTGTAACCCCTTTAACTTACTGAATCTTGACTATTTATTAGACACTTTGTTCAGTATTTTATGTGGTTTTCTTATGGATTCTGACTCTGAGGGTAGGTACTTTATCATTCCAGGTTTGCAGATGAGGAAACTGCCACTCAGCTAGCACATGCCTAAGATCGCACCCCTAGTAAGGGCTGGGCAAGCATACAAGGCTGCAGGTCTCTGATGAAAGTCCGTGCCTGGCCTTTAGCCCAACTGGGTTTGGTTGTGCTGCCTCCTCCATACCTGTTCTGCTCGGTGTTTTTAGTGCATCTTTGTGGATGCTGGGTTTTCTTTCTGGATCTTGCTCTTGCCAGCCTAATCCAAGGCATGTCTCTGCAGTGTCTTGTCAGCTCATTTTACTGCAGCCAATACTTCCTCTCCTCACAGCACTTATAGCCCTAACTGTCCCTTCAGACTTAATTTTACTACATTTGATTGATGTTTAGTGTTGCATTCACTATGCTTTTATAAAGAGATAGCTGTTTTACCCTATGTATTATTGACTGTTTGAGCTTAAGAAGGGCCATGTCGTTTTTCTACAACGTTGAATTGATTTTGGAATATACATTGATGTGCTACAAAAAGTTTCTAATTTTCCACAGAAACAGGAAATTCTGGATCTGTTTTCTTCAGTACTGTATGAATGTGTTACTCAGGAGACCCCAGAGATGCTGCCTGCATACATAGCAATGGATCAGGTATGGTTCAAAAACCAGTTCCAATTCTGATGACATTTATACTGTATTTTAATTAACATACTGAACAGTGAGATAAGGTTCCCTGTGTGTCCATCTTTTTTGGTTTCTCATTGCTTTAGTGATTCAAAAAAGGAAACCCTATAAAACTTAAAAGCTTTACTTATGACAAAAAAAAGCTTAGAATTTATGATGCCAGGAACTCTAGGGTTCCCAGTCTCCCCTTTTTTCTCTTCCTTTGACTATCAGGGGAAGACTACGTTCCCTGCCTTTCTCCCCTAGCATCCTTCTCTTGCCTCCTTCCTGCAAAGTCTCTTCATGGAAAAGAAATGCAAATGAGCAGTAAGTGAACAAACAGTACTCTAGTGATGGCAGTAATGTGAAATTATGCTTGTGTGATTAAGCATGCAAGAGGTTATAGTATTAGTATGTAGGGATTTAGGAAGCTGGAGTTCATTTTTAAATTTCTTTTATTTTATTGCTGTTTTAAAAGAGCCTAAAAGTGGTAATGCAGAAAATGATGCTTAACTGCTTCCCTAAAGGAGCAGGCCAATTTATTCACTTTGGGTTATTAGTAATACACAAGACTTTTTAATAGTATCAGACCCAAAATTGCAGTTAAGCTTAGCCAGTAGTTTTCTAACTGGGCTTAAATTTATAGAGTAATTTTCAGAATACAGATCTTTAAATCCCGTTCTGTATCATCTACTGAAACAGAATTTTCTGGGATGAGGTCCAGATATGTGATTTTTAAAGAATTCTTTAAGTGAATGTGACACGGTGAGTTCACAGATAAGCATGTGGGACTCAGTGTCTAAATGCAAAGGAAGAAATCTCTAATGGCAAAATAGTCTTTACTGAAAAGTAGGAAATGACACTTAGGAAGGAGAGAATTTCCCAAAACCTGAAAATTACATTCTATCAAGTTATAGTCTTAAAAGGCAAGTTCTAATATAACCAGATAGGCCCAGAATGG
Source organism: Mustela erminea (assembly GCF_009829155.1). Classification (NCBI taxonomy): domain Eukaryota; kingdom Metazoa; phylum Chordata; class Mammalia; order Carnivora; family Mustelidae; genus Mustela; species Mustela erminea. Next base: position 105,189,282 of record NC_045620.1, read on the forward strand.
CATTATTGTCTGGTATCCATCCACATCTTTTAATTGGAAAGTATGATTTTGTGATGTCCACACTAACACTATTTGTCACAGGGCTCTCTATATAGCAGTTAAATAATGAGTTTTGTTTTTCTTTTGTTGGCCGAAAGTGTTCCCTTTTTATGCTCTGAACCTTTATCCCTTCACAGTCATGGGCAGGTGTCTACAGAAGAACATCCCTGCTGGTTGCAGCCATGGTGATTTTGCAGATGGGTCCCAAGAACAGTATTATTAGTAGTATTATTTTGCCTTCTGACCCCTGGGTTCCCTGGCCAAGTCATTGTACTCTACTTGGGTTTCCCGGAAGTGATGGCAGTAGACCTAGCGGGCCTTCATTTTTCAGAGCCATTGAGCCAAGAATGAGGTCATTTGCCTTTGTTGCTTTTGCCTAAAAGCTATTTATGTGGGGACCACACTGAGGAGGGTGGACATGTATCTGCACCCTCTCCTCTGGGGCTAACTGCGTCAAAACATGGAATGGATTCCCCTCTGCCCTTTATTGATCTATGAGCCATATTTTAAAAATACTCTATTATACAACTCTGAGGAAGAGATGATTATGGCAATTTCACTCTTTCTTTCATTAAGTGGACTGCTGTTACTTTTATCTCCTCAAGGCTATGAGAAGACTAGGAAGAAGAGAAATGTGTGAAACATCTGAACTTTGGCAGATAAAGCTGGTGTTAGAGTTTTTCAGCTCCAGGAGCCATCAGGAGCGGCTTCAGAATCACCCTAAGCGGGGGCTCTTTATGAACTCTGAGTTCCTCCCTGTTGTAAAATGCACTATTGATAATACTCTGGACCAGTGGCTACAAGGTAATAATTGCATTATGCCCAGTGCTTTTTTGTTTTTTAAAATTCTTTATTTAAATTCAATTTAATTAACGTATGGTATATTATTAGCTTGAGGGGTAGAATTTAGTGATTCATCAGTTGCATAGAACACCCAATGTTCATTACATCATGTGCTGCCTTAGTGCCCATCACCCAGATACCCCACCCCCCTCCACCTCCCCTCCAGCAACCCTCAGTTTGTTTCCTAGAGTTAAGTGTCTCTTATGGTTTGTCTCATTATTTTCATCTTTTTTTATTTTTCCTTTCCTTCCCATATGTTCATCTGTTTCTTAAATTCTGCATACGAATGAAATCATTTGGTACTTGTCTTTCTCTGACTCATTTCACTTAGTATAATACCCTCTAGTTCTACTACGTCATTGCAAATGGCAAGATTTCATTCTTTTTAATGGCCAAGTAATATTCTCTCTCTCTCTCTCTCTCTGTGTGTGTGTGACATCTTTATCCATTCTTCTGTTGATGGATGTCTGGGCTCTTTATATTTGGCTATTGTGGACATTGCTGCACTGGGGTGCAGGTGCCCCTTCAAATCAATATATTTGTATCCTTTGGTTAAATACCAAGTAGTGCAATTGCTGGGTTGTAGGGCAGTTCTATTTTTGACCTTTTGAGGAACCCCCATACTGTTTTTCAGAGTTCCTGTTGCTTTTAAGATATGGGAACTCGGGCTTTTCAGTTGTAACATTTTCTTTCATTGTTAACCAAGATAAACCTGAATATAAGCTAGAATGGCTTTAGATGTAATGTTCTCAGTTAGGTGAATTGGACTCTGCTTATTTACTTCAACTTCTTTAAAAAATATATTTAACTCTGCTTAATACATTACGAGAATGTATATACGTACACATATTTTGTATGTATATTTATACATTTTATTTTATTTTTAAAGTTTATTTATTTATTTGACAGAGATCACAAGTAGGCAGAGAGGTAGGCAGAGAGAGAAGGGGAAGCAGGCTCCCTGCTGAGCAGAGAGCCCGATGCGGGGCTCGATCCCACAACCCTGAGATCATGATCTGAGCTGAAGGCAGAGGCTTTAACCCACTGAGCCACCCACGTGCCCCTATTTATACATTTTAAATACCACATGATACTTAAGAACTTGTTTTATCTTTTCTAGCATCAGATCCTGTTTCCTTTCCAGTGTCTCTCTCTGCTGTTTCTTAGGGGTGTGGCCTGTCACCTAGCTATGAAGTCAACAGGCTGTTTTCTTCCCTTCCCTTCCCTTCCGCCCTGTGTACACTGAAAACTGGATGTGTGCTTAGAATGAAGGTTTGTTTTACCAGCTCTTTGAGTCAGTCAGTGGGAACCTGGGACATCATGTGACTGTGGCTTAGAAGTATAGACTTACAATTGCAGGGGAATAGTGGAAGCAAATGAGGGCCTTTTGATTTTTGGAAACCTGTCTAATGTGTGATATATGTTTGAAATTGATTTTTAGTCAACATCTTGATCTTTTTATTCTCTTCAGTTCCTTCAAATAACTTCTGGTACATACCTGACAGCAACCTGTTTGGGGTAAATACTAACCTTAATAATAGCAGTAGTAATTATTCTTGATGTTTTAAAGCTGTTAGTAGCCAGTAGAATCTGCATTTGAATATAATTTAGGTAAAAACTATCTACTGTAATATAGGGAATAAATTTCTGGGGGAAAAAAAAGAGTAAACCAGATTATGAAGAGTATACATGAAAAACAGCAATTTCAAACTCCTCGTGTTTGATTAACAACTACATTGTTCTGTCATTTTCTCTTACAATTCAAAAGATTATGTAGTTTTAAAATGTTTTTTAAAAAATCTCATTTTTTGGGAAATATACAAGTTAATACATGGGTTTTGATATTTTGTTTGTATTCAGTTCAGCATGATCATCTATGGCAGACCTTTGCTGTTGATAAGAAGTATGTCCTTAACCTTTGCAGAGTCTCTGATTTGCACATTTCATATCAGTAATGAACTTCGGCAGTAAGTGGAGCAGTCTCTAAAACAGTGCTCTGAGTTACTGTTTTTCTTACTGCTTGTTAGGGCATTTGGTAGTTTACAACATTGCTCTTTACCAAATTTGACTTGCCATTGTGATTACCAAAATTTGCATTTATTTTTCAGTGAAGAACCATCACTTTTAAATTGAGGTAAAATTGATTGCATCAGTTTCAGTATAATGCATTTATATTAGTTTCAGGTGTATAACATAATTTGATACTTACATATACACAAAGTGATCATGATAGTAAGTCTAGTTAGTTACCATCCTTCACCATACATCTGACTCCCTTCACTCTTTTTATCCACCTCTAGCCTCTTCCCTTGTGACAACCATCACTCTCTTCTTTCTATCTATGAGTTTTGTTTTCTAGGTTCCACATATACACAAAATCATATGGTATTTGTCTTTCTCTGTCTAACTTATGTCAGCATAATACCCTCAAGGCCTATCCATGTTATTGCAAGTGGCAAGATTTCATTCATTTATAAGGCAGAGTAGTATTCCATTATGTACCTATAACCACTTCTTTATGTATTCATCCATTGATGGACACTTAGGTTGTTCCAGATTTTGGCTATGGTAAATAATGCTGCAACTAAGTAAATATCTTTTTGGTGTAGTGTTTTTTTTCTTTCTACCATATATGATCCAGCAATTCCACTGCTGATTAATACCCAGCAGTGGAATTGCTGGATCATATACGGTAGATCTATTTTTAAGTTTTTGAGGAACCTCCATACTGTTTTTCTTAGCAACTGTACCAGTTTGCTTTCCCACCAACAGTTCCCTTTCTCCACATTCTTTCCAATACTTATTTCCTGCCTTTTGATGATAGCCATTCCAACAACTATGAGGTGATAGCTCATTGTGGTTTTGATTTGCATTTCTCTGATAATTACTGATGTTGAACATCTTTCCTGAGTCTGTTGGCCATCTTCATGTTTTCTTTGGAAAAAAAAAAAAAGTCTATTTGGATTCCCTGCACATTTTTTTAAAAGATTTTTTAATCATTTGACAGGGAGAGAGAGAGCACACGAGGGGGAAGAGCAGGCAGAGGGAGAAGCAGCCTGCCTGCAGAGCAGGGAGCCCGATGCGGGGCTTGATCCCAGGACCCAGAGATCATGACCTGAGCCAAAGGCAGATGCTTAGCCAACTAAGCAACCCAGGTGCCCCTCCCCGCACATTTTTTAAAAAGGTTTATTTGTTTATTTTAGACAGAGAGGGCACATGTGAGGAGGGGGACGGTCAGAGGAAGAGGAAGAGAGAGAATCTCAGACTTCCTGCTGAGTGTGGAGCCCCAAATGGGGCTAAGTCTCATGACCCTGAGGTCATGACCTGAGCTGAAATCAAGAGTTGGATGCTTAACCAGCTGAGCCACCCAGGTGCCTCTCCCTGCACATGTTTTAATTGAATCTTTTTTTTTTTTTCTGTTGAGTTGTTTGAGTTTTTTAAAATATATTTTGGGTATTAACCCCTTATTAGATATGTGATTTGCAGATTTTTTTTTTTTTTAAATTTACCAGGTTGCCTTTTCATTTTGTTGATGGTTTCCTTTGCTGTGCAGAGCTTTTAATGTAGTCCCACTTGTTTAATTCTGCTTTTGTTGCCTTTGTTTTTGGAGTCAGTTCCAAAAATTCAGCACCAAAGAATGAGGTCAGGGATCTTACTACCTCTGTTTCCTTCTCGGAGTTTTATGGCTTCAGGTCTCACAGTCAGGTCATTAGTTTTGGGTTATTTTTTGTGTATAGTGTAAGATGCATATAGCTGTCCAGTTTCCCCATCCCCATTTATTAAAGAGACTATCCTTTCCCCACTGTATAATCTTGACTCCTTTGTTGTAAATTAATTAACCTTATATGTGTGTGTTTATTTCTGGGCTCTCTATCTGTTCCATGGATGTGGTGCATTTATGCTGATACCGACTGTTTGGTTCTTATAGCTTAGTAGTATAGTTTGAAATCTTCCTTTCTAGTTGGGATGCCTTTTGTTTGTTTATCTTGCCTAATTACTGTGGCTAGGACTTCCACTACTATGTTGAATAAAAGTGACAAGAGTGGGCATCCTTGTCTTGTTCTTGTTCTTAGAAGAAAAGCTGTTAGCTTTTCGTAGTTGAATATGATGTTAACTACAGCTTTGTCATATATGGCCTTTATATGTTGAGGTGCATTTCTTCTATATCCACTTTGTTGAGTGTTTTTATCATAAATAGATGTTGAATTTTATTAAATTCCTTTTCTGTATCTATTTAGATGATCATGTGATTTTTTTTTTTTTTTTTTTCTCCAAACTCCTGGTTTAATAAGGACTTGTTTATTTGAGAAAAAAGCGTCCCAAACATCAGGCTGTTCACAAAAATAACCCACAGTATCAACTTTAGAAAACAAATCTGAAGACTATTACACTAATTATTTTTCTAGAGGATGCATTTGACATACCAGCTCTCATTCACAAAAATACATTGTTACATTTGTGTTGAACAGCCCCACATAGCACTCTTATATGGGGTATAACACACATACCTCTAACTCAAAGCTGCTCTCATGTGATTTTTATCCTTTTTTTAATTAGAAGTAGTTTACTATCTGGGGCACCTGGGTAGCTCAGTGGGTTAAAGCCTCTGCCTTCGGCTCAGGTCATGATCCCAGGGTCCTGGGATCGAGCCCCATATCGGGCTCTCTGCTCATTGGGGAGCCTGCTTCCCCCTCTCTCTGCCTACTTGTGATCTCTCTTTGTCAAATAAATAAATAAAATATTCAAAAAAAAATATAAAGGGGGCACCTGGGTGGCTCAGTGGGTTGAAGCCTCTGCCTTCGGCTTGGGTCGTGATCCCGGGGTCCTGGGATCAGGCCCCGCATTGGGGGCTCTGCTCAGCGGGGAGCCTGCTTCCCCCTCTCTCTCTGCCTGCCTCTCTGCCTACTTGTGATCTCTGTCTGTCAAATTAAAAAAAAAAAAAAAGAAGAAGTAGTAGTTTATTATCTTTAGATGTGATGTTTAAAATGTTTTAAAAATGAACAGTTTTGAAGTTACAGAAAATCGGAATAAATGAGAATATTCTACATTTGGAATAAGGAAATAATGATTTCCTCTTAATTTATTAATAATTGCTTAATTATCCTTGGTTTTGTTATTGTGCTGCATCACTTTGATTTGCAGATGTTGAACCATCTTTGCATTCCTGGAATAAATCCCACTTGGTAGTGGTGTGTGTGATCCTTTTAAAGTATTGTGGTTTTTTGTTGTTACTGTTTTGAGGAATTAAAAAAGAATTTATTGAGGGCAAGAGGATGCATGCAATATAAAAATCAAAAGTTTATCTAGCTTTCACTGACTTTTCTTTCTCTGCTTATCAAATGGTTGGATTTTACTTGTACATTTTCTGAGGATCCTGGCCTGTTCATGCAATCCTTTATACAGGGGGAAGCTATGGGGCAGATTCCTTAAGGGACTACTTAAGAGTTCCTTTGGGAGAACTCTCATCGGCAGGAGTGTTCCTGAATGATTCCTACTTCTTTCTCTTCCATGTCACATATACTACAAAATACTCATTGCATGCGGTGGTAAGCCCAGCAGTTAGTGAAAAGAAGCTATGAAAGTCTACTTTGCCATCTCGGCACTGGTCTAGGTCCAGGTCTAGGTTCAGGTCCTTCATTATTTTGTCCACAGCCAGAGGGCCTTTTTGATTTTCCAAAAATCCAGGGAACTGCTTTTCTGTGAGTACTCGTAGATCCTCCTTTGTTAAGTAGCCTTTATCCCCAGCACACTTGTGGAACATGCACATCATGGTTTCCATGGTATGTTCCATTTGAGATAGCATTTTGGTGAGGTCTTTTGAAACTGTGGTCAGAGGTATGGTGGGGACCCCTTTTGATGTATTTTTTTAATTCAGTTTGCTAATATTTTGTTGAGTTTAACATCTGTGTTCACTAGGGATATTGGTGTGTAATTTTCTTTATGTGTGTCCTCGTCTAGTTTTGGTGTTAGACTAATGCTGGCCTTGTAGATGAGTTTGGAAGCATTCTCTTCTCCCAATTTTTGGGAAGAATTTGAGAAAGGTCGATATGTGTTGAATTTTCTTTGAATGTTTGCTAGAATTCACCAGTGAAGCTATCTGGTCCTGGACTTTGCTTATTGGAAGGTTTTAGATTACCAGTTCAGTCTTGTTACTGGTAATCAGTCTATTCAGATTTTCTATTTCTTCATGTTTTGTCTCAGACATATGTCTCTAGGACTTTGACTTTATCTATTTCTTCTAGGTGGTCTCATTTGTTGGTGTGTAGTTGTCCATAGTAGTCTAATGATTGTTTGTAGGTTTTTTGTTTTTTTTTTTTTTTTTTTGTATCAGTTGTAATTTTTCTTTTTCCTTATCTCTTGGGACTGTTAAATATGCGGCTTTCCCTCCCTACAACCTTTTTCTTTCATTCTCTGCCTACTCAACTTATATTCATTCTTATAGCCTCAGTTTAAGTGCCCCCTTTCTCATTGGCCTTCTAAGACAACACTACTTCAGGCAACTTTCCTGCCATTTTTATTTCTTTCTCCCTGCCCCCTTTCTTCTTCCCCTCGCCCAACTTTTTATGTATCAAAAAGCCTTTGTATACAAGTACTAGAGGGCCTAACTGAACCTGGCTTAAACAATAAGGACACATATAAGCTTACATTGTTGGAATAGGTAAGGTGGTCTAAGGATCATCTTATTTTAGTGCCTTGAGCTCCATTTCTCTGAGGTTCCATTATTTATACGCTGTGCCATGGCTTTATTTTCAGAGTTCTTTTTCTTGTGGTAATAAATTGGCTGTTCCTTTCCTCAAGCTCAGCATTTTGCATAGAAGAATAGAGTTGCTTCTAGGAGCTTTGTCATAATAATGAGGAAATTTCTTTCTCAGAAATCTCTAGCATATGTGTTATCAAACATCTCATGTCTCTGGCTTGAATTGGAACTCATACACATTCTTCAGTCAGTCCCTGTGGCAGAGATTGTCTCTTACTGAATAGCTTAGGTCTTCCAGTTCCTGAACCAGTCATTGTGTTGAGAATGGGATTGCCTTGATTGTCCTGGACCAGTGGATTTCAAAGTGTGATCTCTGGAGCAACAGTAGCATCACCTGAGAACTTGTTTGAAATGTAATTTTTCTGACCCCATCTAAAAAACTTTGGGGATGTGGGCCCACTCATCTGTTTTAATCAGCTTTCTCAGATGATTCTAATGTGCCTTAAAGTTTGAGAAAGTCTGGCTAATAGTAATCAGGATCCAGTTCTGGACCTGAAGTCAGTCCCCTCAAATGTTGTATACTGCAGGGAAGAAGGGGCTTAAAGTGGGTGTCTGGAGAGGAAAACTCAGTGACCACCACTCCTTTATAGCACTCATCACAATTTCTAATTATGCATTTGTTTGTGTCGTTATTTGTATAATGTCTCTGTCCCTTACAACACTTGACACTCTGTGGTGATAGGCACTCTGTCTTGCTTACTGCTGTAGCCCTAGTTCCCAGCATAGTACCTATCTGGTGTATGGTCAGTGCTTAAGGAGTTCTAGATGAGAAAACAATTTGCTTCAGTTCCATTTGTGTTTCTCTCACAGCTGGGGGTGATGGGTGTGTGCATGCCTACCTCAGTGGGCAGCCCTTTGAGGAATCTCAGCTGAGCATGCTGGCGTGTTTCCTCGTCTACCACTCGGTACCAGCTCCATGGCACCTGCCGTCTATAGGACTAGAAGGTAATTGCAGATCTAAATCCTCTCGGTACCTGTATTATTGACTCATTTATTTTTAAAGTTTCTTGGGAGGAAGCCTTTCTAGTGAGTTATTTTGTCTAGTTAGGTTTTGGTCTTCATGTTTGGGTGTTACTATTGAGAACTTTTTCTGAACAGACTATCTGAACTTTATACATGCATAAACTTTTATTTCATTCAGAAAAGGATGGGTTCTTCTTCAGAGAGCCCCAAACACCAGTGTATACTAATAAATTAAATGATTATGTTATTTTTCTTTCATAATTTTTATTAAAGTTATTTTTAATTTTCTTCATTTTTTCAGTTTTTAGTTTGGGTTTTTTTTTTTTTTTTAAGATTCTATTTATTTGGCAGAGATCACGAGTAGGCAGAGAGAGAGGGGGAAGCAGGCTCCCTGCTGAGCAGAAAGCATGAGGTGGGGCTAGCCTTTATTTAACCCACTGAGCCACCCAGGCGCCCCTGGATGTTTCTTTTTAATCACATAATCTTAATTTCTAATATTATAAAGCTTTAAAATGACCAGGTACCAGGATTTTATATGAATTTGAATGTTTCTTATAATACAGAGTTTAAAATATTAACACCTCACTGTATTTTTCAGAATATGTAATTAGATATGGAGCTTGCCCAGTAACGTGAATCCTAAAATAGAATTAATTCTAAGCACCCTTATTATTATCACTTTCAAATTTGTGCTTACTAGTTGAGGATTCAAATATTTTTTTTTTAAAGCTTTATTTATTTATTTATTTATTTGACAGACAGAGATCACAAGTAGGCAGAGAGGCAGGCAGAGAGAGAGGAAGGGAAGCAGGCTCCCCGTTGAGCAGAGAGCCCGATGCGGGGCTTGATCCCAGGACCCTGGGATCATGACCTGAGCCGAAGACAGAGGCTTTAACCCACTGAGCCACTCAGGTGCCCCTCAAAAATTGTTTTTTAAGAAGAGCAAAGATTGCTCTATTTAATCATTTAAAATTTAATGACATTACTAGTTTATTGCTGTTTTGAAAACCTTGGATAAGAATGTACTTTCTAGAGACTTCCAGTTATAGCCGTGATAGAATTGCTTATATTGGAGTGACCTTCCCTCAAAAATAAATACAAAAGTTTGACAAATTACATAAAACAGCTATGTAAAGGAATTGGTAGCAACTATGCTGGCCAGACTTGATTGAGGGGTCACAGTCCCCATGAGAAGGGAAGCATAATGAGGAAACTCCATATTTACTCAAGCTTTCTTCCAAAGGAATTTGCCAGTTCGTAGCACAAGTAGAGTCCCAGCAAAAGGCAGTGGTGCTACTGGGCAGAGTAGCCAGAGGTTAGGTTAACAATTGCCTGAGAATCTAGAACTTGAGCTAAATCCCTGGTAGGAGGGAATAATAGGAATAATAACACAAAAACCTGGAAGTACTCTTTCCTTGAGACCTGTACCAAATCTTACATGCACAGGATAAGACTTCAAGAAATCTAGCAGAAGCCAGGAGACTAAAAATGTGAGCAAAGATTTCAGCAACAGCATAGTGCCAAGGAGACAAAGGGTAGTGTTCCAGGGCTGCTCAGGTGTGAAGTGGCTCTGATAAGCATCCCAGCCATTACCACAGCAGGACCAAGCCCCAAGAGTAAAGGTAAAAAGTGAAACCGAGAAGACCTAAAGTTAGCCTCAAGTAGAACAGAAATCTGCATTCTGCCTGCCTTACAGAAGAAACCATAACCTTCTTAGGAGGAACAAAATATATCCTGAACCTTTATACTTTTTAATACACAGTATCCACTTTTGAATCAAAAATTATAAGACATAACAAGAAAAGAAGGTAACAGAAGTTGGCTTATATGTGACCTAGATAAAAGTTACTGGATTGGGTCTTACAATAACTACAACTAATATTACCAAGAAAATAGATGAAAATATAGAGCATGTCACCAGAAATCTGGAATCAATAAGAAAGAGTTAAATGGAAATTCTAGGACTGAAAAATATAACTGAAATTAAGAATTCAGTGTATGGATTAAGTGGTGTATCAGACACAGCAGATAAATGAACCAGAAGGCAGGTGTGTAGAAAGTAAGCAAATTAAACACAGAAGATGGGTTGAAAATACAGAAAACATGGTAGAATATGGTGAAAAAGTCAAACATGCACATAGTTGAGATCCCAGAATAAGAGGAGAGAGAATATGAGATAGAAGCAATGTTTGAAGAGACTGGGGCTAAAAATTTTTAAAATGGAGAATGGACATCCACTTAGAGTGAACACTAAGCAGGATAATAAGAGACATACAAGATATAAAAAGACTGTAATTGAACTTTTTGAGATGTAGAATGTGATGTTTGAGATGAAGAGTACACTGAATGGGATTAATGGGCAAATTAGACATGCCATAATAAGAAATTAGCAAGCTTGATGACATAGCAATAGAAACTGTCCAAAATTAGATGCAAAAGTGAAAGAAGGAAAAAAGAGGAACAGAGCATAAATGAAGTGAGTTGTGGAACTTAAAACACCTAATTCACATGTGATTGGAGTCCCTGAAGAAGAGAGAAATTGAGGGAGGAAGAGGTGCAACAGAAAAAAATATTTGAAGAAATAATGCCTGGAAATTTTTCCAGATTTGGTGAAAACTGTAAATCCACAGATTCAAGAATTTCAGTGAATCCCAAGCATGAGAAACATGAATGAAGTTATATTAAGGCAATCATAACCAGATTGCCCAAAACTGATGGTAAAAAAGTCTTAAAAGCAGCTAGAGGAAAAAGACATGTTACAGAGATAAAAATAAGAGTGACTGTGTATTTCTCATAGGAAGCAATTTAAGTGATCAGTGGAGTAAAGGACCCAGAGGAAAATAAAATGTCTTGTTAGAGTTTTATACCCAGCAAAAATATCTTTCAAAACAAATGACCATGAAATAATTCCAGAAACACAGAAGCTGACAGAATTCGTCACCAGCAGACCCACCCTACTGGAAATGTTGTCAATTAAGTCCTTTGGGCAGAGGGAAAATAATATGAGATGGAGATGGGGGGGGTTACACAAAGGATTGCAGAACACTGGAAATGGTAATGGTATGGGTTTATTTATGCAAGGTTTATTTCTCTTAAAAAACACTTTTTTAAAGACCAGTGACAGAATAAAAATGGCAGCAGTATGTTACGGAGTTGATAAAACATGAAAAGTGAAAAATAGGACAATAGTAGCTCAAAGACTGGGAAGGGAGAAATGGAAGTACTATGGGAAGGAAGGCCTTTGTGCTAGTATGTGAAGTAGAATAATCTCACTTTGGTGACATCTTGGGTGAGATCAAAGGTAATCTTTGATCATTTAAATGTGTATATTGGAAGTCATAAAGCAATTACTAAAGTAAGAAAACAGAATCAGAACTTACTTCAACAAAGGGGCTACAGTGGAATTGTAAAAATATCATAAAAAGTAATCCTTTTAAAAGAGGACAGTGAGGAACAGAGCACAGATGGAACAAATAGAAAGCAAAGAGCAAGACGATGTGTTTAAACCTAACCATTTCAGTATCGCATTGAATGTAAATGGTCTGTTACATTCCACAATGTATTAGTATATTGGAGTTGTTTCATATCTTCCTGGATGTTTTTATTCTCTGTGCTTGGGTTTTAGTAAGGTCTGGGGAACACCATATAATAACAATTAGGTAAGAGGGGCCCCTGGGTGGCTCAGTGGGTTGAAGCCTCTGCCTTCAGCTCAGGTCGTGGTCCCAGGGTCTTGGGATCGAGCCCCACCTCCGGCTCTCTGCTCAGTGGGGAGCCTGCTTCCCCTCTCTCTCTGCCTGCCTCTCTGCCTACTTGTGATCTCTGTCAAATAAATAAATAAAATATCTTAAAAATAATAATAACAATTAGATAAGAAATTTGTCTAAATTTCCCTTGAGGTTTATTGAATATTTAATTCAGCTGACTGGCAGAGACCAGTCAGTGAAAGGAAATAGGAGTCGTAGTTGCCTCCCTCATAATCTTGTAGCAGATCTCTCTCTTGTGTTAGTCGTGCCTTAATCAGAGAGCCACATGATCACATTGTGAGACTTTTCTGTTCATCTTCATGAGGTCCCATGATCATGAACATGCCTCTGGTGTCTGCATGTCTGCTAGGATGCTTCCTGTGGCCTAGAGTCACAGGGACCATATTCACATATATATTGGAGCTAGGAGAGAGGGAATGGTTTACCATTATATGTGGTAGGATGGAGGCAAAAAGGAAGATGATGCTTAATAGGATTTTCAGGTTATACACCTCCTACTTCCTTTAGAGCAGTGTTTCTTGACCTTGGCTGCTCATCAGAATCACCAGGCAGCCTTCAGGCCTCCAGATGCCCAGGCTCCACTCCACATGAATTATGTTGGAATCTCTGTGGGATCACAGTTGAGAACCTTTGTTTCTTGGAGATTGAGGCATTAGATTAATTTCTGTGTTACTCATTTTAAGCTTTTATTCTTTTTTTAAGATACGTATTAGAATATATAAATTATGGTAGTTGAAAGTAGACAGGCACATTTATTAATTATATTTCAGTAATATGTAAATATTAACAGTTTCAGATGTAGTTACAGGTTACTTTTTGAAGTACAGAATAGGATACATTTGACATTTTTATATCAAATTATATTTTACAGTGCATTCGGGAAATTCATTATTTAAATATTCCCTTTGGGGAATTGTTTTCAAAGGGAAGAATGTAGCTTTAATTGTGATTATGTTTCTGAAGCTTCCTTGAAAGGGGTGTACATCTGAATTTATATAGAAGTTTGACTTTCCCTCCATTTCCATTTCTTTAGGGAGCACAAGCTTTGCTGAACTCCTCTTCAAATTTAAACAGCTGAAAATGCCAGTGCGGGCTTTGCTAAGATTGGCTCCTTTGCTTCTTGGAAATCCACAGCCAATGGTTATGTGATCATGTCTGGTGGCAAACCTACCCTGAAGCGTGACTTCTGCACAAAAACATGACCAAACAACAAAGCTAAAGAAACATTTATAAGTTTTATAATATAACTAGTGGGGAATGAGCTGCACAAACCTCAATGTATTTTAAAATCTAAGTGTTTTAAATATTCCAGAGGCTCTGTTGCTGTCAGCATTAACATTATATGATATATAAAAGTGAGTTAAAATTTACTTTTGTAAATAAAGTTTTTTGGTTTGTTTTCAAAACTCTTGATTATTTTAGTTTGGGATCTCAGAGATTAGAGCCGTGGGGGCTGGGGTGGATATTCATTTTTTAAGTCTTCAGCTAGGGTGATTCAGATGAAGTGACTATGTTTAAATTTGCAAGGTTTTTAAAGAAGCTGTGTCATCAAGTTTTATTCTCTGCAGCAAGAAAATGGCTTTTTAGCATCTTCTGAAATGTCGCAGTGTTTGGGTCTAAAGTTGGTGTGTACTTTCTGTGACAGTGCTAGGCATCCTCATAGTATGAGCAGTCACCTTCAACAAGAGGATGTTTATACCCTAATAAGGAATGGGTCAATGTGAAGCCTGTTCTAAATAGAGAAAATGTGCAATTTCTACTAAAAGAGGTCTTTAGAAATTGCATTTAAAAATAAATGATGGTCCATTCCCACCCAAGATTTAGAGAATGTACATCTGTATGGAGAGTTTGTAGAGTAGGTAATGATGAAAGATATTCCGAAAGAGAGGCCTGCAGCTTCAGGTTTCCTGAAGAGGAGGAAGAAAACACCGTGCTGTCTGGTGCCTGACATGTGCCCTGTGCTTCCCGAATGGCCAACTGGATTGGTAGAAACGGCATGATCCATTCAGTGATTTCACATTGCCACATCCTGAATTGTGCTGTTTAGCTCTCAGTGTAAAAATCAAAGCAAACAAATGTTTCCATTGAGATTCTGGCAAAAACCCATGTGGCATTTGCTTCTGTGGGGTGGGGGCACACCTGTAGTGGTGAAGGGTTCTCTCTAGACTCAGTACTCCGTCTGCATGCTTGCTCCAGGGACTTGCTCCGGCATTACTGCATAGGTAAGACACGGCTGCCTGGGAGGATGAAATGTGCTTCCCTTTCACACTTAGCTAGTTTTTTATATAATTTAAAAAAAAAAAAAAAGGTTACAGAAATTCCATTTGAATCAAGATTTTAAGAACTCAGTATCTGGGCAACTTTTGCTATTTTCAGTCTCAGTTGTTTATGATTTGTATTCCTTTCTCTGAATGATGACTTGAGAGACTGTTACTTGCACATTATGTATTCTCATATATGAGGGAGAACAGTCATTAGAATGTTGTCAACAAAAGCAATAATCAGGCTTTCTAAAAGAAAGAGCAGAATACAAGATTGCAGATGGTCTGGACACAGCATTTTCTTTGTAGTTTGGACCCAGTGTTTAGGTAACAGAGCAAAGAGGGTATTCTGGGCAGTCTTCTGAGCAGACTTGCTAGGATCATCAAAGAAATGAATTCTTGCTATTTATGGGTTCTGAAAAGATTTGGAAAGTAGTTCTCACCATCTAGAATATTTCGGCCTCCTCAAAGTTAAGACAAGGGAAGAGCAGGAAAAGTGCGTCTGACTCCAAAGTTAAGACAAGGGAAGAACAGGAGAAGTGCGTCTGACTCCTAAGGGTTTTGGCCCAGAAGTGGCACGTGTCACTTCCAGTCACAGCCTGTTGGCAGGAAGTAGATCCATCCACATCGTGTGACTCCTCCTCCATGTGTCCATGAAGGGGAGGAGAACAGCCGCTGGTGAGTACTGGTTACTTAATGGCACTTTGGTTCCTAACTTACCCCACATTCATCTTTTTTACTTACACAGCTACACATGCTTCCATAGATGGGCATAATTAAATAATAGTTGCACACACACCCCAAGGGAGGGCTGATATCGGTGTCCCTCCCTTGAGTACGATGTCCTATGAAGAGGTGAAGGCCTGAACTTGTGGGTAGCTCTGATGCATGGACGCCAGACCCTAGCAGGAGCGTCTGTTGGGTTAAGCCTTACAGAGCTCCCCTCAGTGCTGCCTGATCTTCAGTAAGGCCACTTTTTTACCCTTTGTCTAAAAACCAGCCAACTTAGCTTATGGTGATTCCCAGCTCAGAGATCATCTTACAGCCCAGTGGAAGCAAGGAAGTGGCAGTGGCCTCTCATCTCTCAGCTCGATCAGCAGACAGACCCATTGGTGGGAGGTCAGTGTGCCTGCTGGGCACAGGCCAGAGTTTGGGAGCCAGGATTCCGAGTAGAAGCCAGAGCATGTGGATCCAAGGCAGGAATTGCCAGAGGAGTGGATTTGTGGACTGTGTGTGTGACATGGATTCCGAGGAAAGCTATGTCAAAGCCCGATCTGAAGACAGGAGTAGGCCAAAGTCAGGAGAGGATGCTGGTAGCTGAGCGAAGCTGGAAGGCCATGGAGCAATTTGAGATCCAAACCAGGAAGACTTAGTTGGTAGCACATAGATGAACTAATATGCCTTTTGCATATAGGGCTGGGGCCTTGTCGTCTGGGTTCCTCCATCCTCATACCACATTTTGTAGAAAATGCCAAGTTGTATAAAGATCTCTCCAGTTCTGCTATGGGGGAGGGGTGGGATTTGGTCACCTTTGTACCCCCAGTATCTGCAGTGTTCAACCAGCAATAGAAGGAAGCAGAGGGGAGGTTGGAGCTGCCGCTCCTAAGAGGGTACCCCCAGGCTGGAGGCCTCTGTCAGCACATAGCAGTCACCCTGCAGATAACCATGTGACTGGCTTTTCCTGCTTCCCGGGGCCAGCCAGGTTTCCCTGACTCTGAAATACGTTGCTTGCTTCTCATCAGTCACAAGCCGTGGGAAAGTCTTTTTTGCTAAATTGAAAGAAAAGCCCTTAAAACCGTATCCTTAATTCTGGCTTGTGGGTGAGGATGAACTTGCCTGTGGGCCATCCTCTTGCTTTGCTCCATGTTCTGTCCTTGAATGAAAGGGAGGCTGGCATGGGAGTAAGCGTTGCCCAGATGGCAGGACTGTCTGTCTTTAAGCAGCTGCATAAAAGGTCAGCAGTGGAAGATCTCTCTGCCCCTCTTTCTATAGCTGAGACTCCTGAGGCTCAGGGAGGGAGGTGGCAGGTTGGCCCAAGGCCGCACTGCTCCTGTCACAACCCCTAACAGGCCTGGGCTTTCAGAACATACTGTTTCAAACCCCCAAATCTGGTTCAGTATTCCCTCTCTTAGTGCAGTAGATGCTGAGAAAGAGGCAGATTAACATAAATTGGAAGGATGTTGCACCAGACAGAGTTTGTGGACCCTTCCCTTCTCTGTGCATCTTTAGAAAAACAAAGACCTTTGTGTACTTTCTTGGAATTAAATTAGTCCTGTGTGCTGCTTTCTGGGTCATATAACCACCATCTTAATTTAAAACATCTCTTTTAGCTGAAAATATTTCTTCCTATTGTGGCACATTATAACATGAAATAGGAAATTTAGAAAAAAATTTATACCAGGTTCAATAAAATCAGTGAAAATCTATTAAAAAATGCACATTCATAATTTCCACTGCTTTTACTCCAATACTTAGGTGTGAAATCTGTTTCCCTGTCTCTGTGGTTAATGGATCCATCTCCGGTCTTACATTCAGGTACGCTGCCTTGGGAAGCTGTAGTCCATGGACTTCCAGAACCCCGACGTGCTAGATCATGATCACGTCAGTGGGAGGACTTATCACAGGGACAGTGTTTGGAAGCTAGTTAGTGCTGCCCATGTTCTTTCATTTGTCTTGTGTTCATATTCGTGTGTATTTTTCATTCAGTCAAGGCTTTTGTTTGCTTACTGTGCACCATTCCAGAGATTAAGAAGATAATCTCATCAGCTGAAGTGTGGGTCAACGTATATAGCTCTTCAACAATTGAAGGAAGAATCATTAGCAAATCGTCGTAATTAGTATCCCTAGCTGCAGCGTCTCTGCCTGGTAAGATCTAGATGAGATGAGCACCAACCCCTACTTGAAATTTCTGCAAAACCCCAGAGGGCCGTGTGGGTGCTATCTTGTCATCTTGGTGTCCTCTTGCTCCGAACTCCCTCTCTCCTCTA
This sequence comes from Mustela erminea, assembly GCF_009829155.1. Lineage (NCBI taxonomy): Eukaryota > Metazoa > Chordata > Mammalia > Carnivora > Mustelidae > Mustela > Mustela erminea. The sequence goes on from NC_045620.1 coordinate 105,206,896, forward strand.
GTTAATTTTCATTCGGTCATCTCACTGTGCCCTCTGCCTGGACAGGATGTCAACTCAGCATCTTCACCACCTCCTCCTCTTGCTGCTCAGCCTCCAGCTGTTTTCTGTGCGGGGCCAGGTAAGTGTGTGCCACTGGGAGGAGCCAGTGAGAGATGCCCATGTGAGGCCTGGAGGTGGAAGAGGTAGCCAAGGCTTCATGGGTCACAGGTGGGCAGGAGGGCAGATTGTGCAAACCTGGCTGCAGCCACCACCAGCTGTGGCAGGTGTCCCCCCGCCCCCAGATGAGTTTTGCAGGGCCTTCTCAGGCTTCTGTTCCCTAAACATTTCCATCTACTTTTCCTTCATCAACACCCTTTCTGCTTGGGTCCCTGAGAAAACCCTGTGCTGCTAGGTGGGACATAATGACCCAGGTGTGAAACCAGCCCCATCCCCAAGTCCCATAAAAGCCACTCACACCACTCGGTATCCCCTGGTTTTGCTCATAGAATTTCCAGCCCCTTGGCTATCTCTTGAGCCCCCAGTGCTGTTCACTTTCCTTTCCCATGATCACACCCTCAGGTGTGCTCTAATACCAAGATTTTATGACAGTCTTGCAACTCGTACACTAACTCATCTGAATGGGACCAAACTCAGGCCACAGTGACCTCCCCGCCTTGAGTGGCCTTGGGTTTCTCCCTAACACCCTGAGAGGACTCCCTGACTAAAGGAAGAATGCATGGTCTTTCATCAGCTGAGTAACTTGAACGGTGTGGGTTGGCCCCGTATAGTGCCAGATTTCCCAGGACTGAGTCACTAGATGCATGAGTGAGGAGAGAAACCACCTCTTAGCCTGTTTATCCCTTGGCCATCTGGGGCTGCAAGGACTAGGTGTCACCGATAGTAAGAGCTATGATTATTTGCAATTGCAATGTTCCAGAGGACTCAGGAAGAAAATGCTAAGCCCTCATGGGATAGCCGGGGTTGAACACCAACTGTATTGCTTCCTGAAGGGAGTCAGCTTTTTATAAGACTGCATATTCTGTCTCTGCTTGACTGTGAGGTTCCTGGACACCTTGTAGTCTAAGCAGTTTTGTGGCAAATCCTGCATTTCTATGGGAAAAAAGTGATGAAGAGCTAGACAGTGTCTGTCTGGTAACGGCAATTATTGCCCAGTAATGAGACTTCCTATCTAGAATAGTTATACATGTCTTTACATCTGTATATCCATCCACCCATCTATCCATCTGTCTGTCAAGAGTGCTTTAAAATCTAGGAGCATCACTGAGCACATGGAGAGGTGGTGGACCAGCCCAGGCTTGTGGAATTGCCTGGAATACTGGGCACCTACCCCCAGATCCTGCCCCCCAACCCCATCCCCAGTGTTCTTCCACATCTCTGAAGGGTTTTGCATCTGAATGTTCCTTCCCTTGGTATCAAGATCACAAGCCCTATTCTTATTGGAGGGTGTTTGCATGGTGCACCCCACACCCTCATCCCATTGTTAGCACCTCGGCATGATCTAAGGATAATCTGACAGAACTGGGTTTTGCTTTGTGAATCTACCTGGAAGTCTTTTAGTAGTGAGTTCAGATTTGTTCATACAAGTAATATGACTGATCTCAGTTGAATCTCTTTTTTTTTATTGTTTCTGTATTATATTTCTACTATATTTCTTATATTTACCGTGTAACTTTGATTTTTTTTTTCTCTTAAAATTTGTCATATTCGTTTATTTGGCATTCAGGATGTCTTGTATTCTTGTGCATACATTTAACACTAATATCCACATAGGACTCTTCCAGTCACTTCGCCTTTTTTTTTAACCTCAGCTTCCACTGCCTTGTTTCTGGCCTCAGTAGCACCCTGGGACCTCCCCACCTGTCCCCAGGCATCCGTTCATGACAGCCTCCTTTCTTCTCTCCCTTCTCCTCTCATTTTGAAACTTGGGTTATTTCAATGATGTCAGAGCCTATGATGGCATAGGATTCCCCCCTTGACTCCCATTCTTGTTTCAACATTAGATGCACACATCAGTGAGCGCCAGGCCTCCCTCTAGTCTCCTGGCTGGAATGCCCCACCATCTCTTCCAGTGGAGTGTCAGGAAAGCCTCCAAGGACAACTGTCCCCAAGATGCTGATTGCCTAGAATGGGCTGGCCACATCCTGTATCCTCTCTCCTCATGTGTTTCTCCCCCCTTCCTGTCTCCTTCTCTTCACCTCACCATCTTCTAGCTGTTTCTTTGGCCTCTTTCTTCAGGGGCCGCCTCCTCAGAGATCCAGGCCTCTTCCCAGACTTTCCATCCCCTCTCCCTCTGCCTATTCTCAAGTTTCCACAGAGGCTCCTGCTCTGGTCTCTTGGCTCCTTTGGTCCCCCCCTCCATGTTACTGCCACACTCTTCCAGATTACCAGGGGGCAGGGCCTTTGCAGGCGGACACTCACTGGAAGGTTGGGGAGCCATTGTGCTATTCAGGCTGTCATGGTTCTAACTGTCCCCGCACCCTCCTTCCTGCAGTCTGAGGAAAACTGGAGGCCCAGTGCTGTCCCTCTGTGCCTCCCGGAGCCTGCCAAGGAGGCAGCAGCTTGGTGTTGGGGCAGGGAGAGGCAGGGGATGGGTGGGAGCTACAAGAAGAGAAAGCGAGATCAGAGCAGGAGGCGGACTCCCGGGTGAGGAAGTTCTCAGCGCACCACCACAGGTGCATGTTGGAAAGGGGCTCAGGCAAAATCAGCTGCCCCCCCTCAGTGCTTGTCTAAGCGACCAGATCCAAGAGTGGCCCCTGTAGCCACTATTTGTCTCTCTTTTTTTTTTATTGTGAAAATAATGCAATTTTCTCTGGAATTTGAGATTCTGACATATATAGTAGTCGTTGGTCCTCAAATAAGAAGCCTGTGGATGAATTAAACTTTATCCCAAACTTGGTTTATCACAGAGCACACTTGACCTTCTTTTTCCTAGGGTCAGAATGGGCTCCGTCACACCCTGCAAAGAGGTGGGGGGTTGGCTCAGTTCACAAGATTATTCTGGTATAGCCATCTCCCCAGGCAAAGAGCGCCTTCTGTGTTTCACCAAAGGTCCCCACCCCCAACTTCAAGTAAACCCAAAAATAAAAACCAAATTTAAACAAAAGAAAACATGTTCTAAAGAGTGTGGTGCTGGCCAAGCGTCCACTTTCATAACTGTGGCATCTACGGTGTGCTTTCTCACAGTTCTCTAGGTGCTTGATGCCCTTTTATGCCCACCGACCTGATCTTTGCAGAGACCAGGAGCCCTAGAAGCTCCTTTTGCCTGTGACAAGACGAAACTGACACATCCTTCAGGGACCCAGCTACTAAGCTTGCTTTATGTGGGAGGTAAACACATTCCACTTTTGATGACATGTTGGAATTAATCTCTCTTTCCTCCAAAGAGCCACCAGGGGAACAACCCCCCTTTCCAGAAAGGGTGACTTCAGTGTCTTCCATTTATTTGTTTAAAATTTTCAACTCAGATCAAAACCCTACAGAGGTTTTCATTACTTAGATCAGCATTTCCAGGAGTTTTCCCAAAAAGTTTTTTTGATATGCAAATCGGGATCTGGTGTTACATACTTGATTCCATAGTCAAATGCATTTGGAGAGTTTTGATATAAACACCGGTAATTACTTTCTGTATCATGGTAGTTCTCAGAGCCCTTAGATGCTAATATGCTCAAAGGGATGCTGTACTGCTTCCCCTTCAAGCCCACCAGCCCAGGAGGTGACTGCAGGGGCACAGAAGGTGGGGACCTCCTGCCCGAAGAGCCCCAGAGCACCCGCACTCACCTGCACCACCTGCAGCCCCCGCTCTGTTCCCCGGGGACCTAAGGGGCGCACTGGCGCTCCCGACTCCAGACCCAGTGATGCGGGTTCTGGGCCTGGATCTGAAAGGGAAACAGCAGCATGAGCACCTGGAGCAAGGGCACAGCCCCACCACTGGGGTGTGCCGCCCACCCTCATCCCCAACAGACCTCCTCACACAATTCCGGGGTGACCCAGGCACGGTGCCCCATTGCATGGAAGAACTCCACCTTCAACTTCAGGAACTCCTTGTAGAGCGCTGGCCAGTGCTCCCTGCCCAGCAGGAACTGGAAGATGCTCCGTTTGGATGTGGGGTTGTCCTCCTCCATGTCAGAGGCAATGTAGCTGCCGTGGGGAAAGGGGGGATGCTTGTCAGGCCCAAATGAGGGCCGACCTCAGGCAGCACGGCCAGGAGAAGCTGCAGAAGTCACACCGGAGAACCCAGTGCCCAGGGCAGTCTGTCCAGGAAGGAGGGTCTGGGAAGCCCTATCTGTGGGGATTCTGACTCCAGAGGGACAGCAGGACCGTCCTTGGGACCCAGTCGGTAGGGCCCGCGCTGTGCGTGGCCCAGGCCAAGGTTCTGGCTGCTCGCCATTTCCCTGGGGCTTCTCCCTCTGGTCACTCAGTCTCTGAGCAACAAGTGATGTTTCTTGGCTACTTTTGTAGCCTTCCCCTTCCCCATGACCTTACTCATTGCCTTCCCCTCCCCCCCCCACAGAGCCTTGTGTGCTCTGTGGCCAAGAGGAACCACCACTTGAGACCCTCAGGTGCATAGGCATGGCCAAGCCCATCCTGATGGGGTGGTGAGGCTGTGGGATGGGCGACTGGGGGCAGAACTGAGCATCCCCGAGGTGGCACTCACAGGGCCAGGAAGAAGTGGATCCTGTTGTAGAGGTGGCCGGGCAGCCCGACACGGCCAAAGTACTCCACCACCATGGAAAGCAGGTACTGTGTGGACATAGGAGGCAGGCAAACAGTCAGTAGAGGTGGGGAGAGTGTCCCACACGGGCCGCAGGTCCTGCCCCATCCAACGGCCATGGCGGGAACCCCTCAGGGCGGGCTGTGCTGAGGCCCTGTGGCATGTGGAGAGGAACCCACGGGAAGCCAGGAGAAGATGCCCATAGGCAGGCCAGGCCGCAGGGGGTGTGTCTTCTGACACGGAGAGCGGGTCCCCCCAGGGCTTCTCCCGCCCTGGTTCTCTGTTCCTGCCCCCACAGGTGGTGACTGTGTGGACCCCATGGCCCCTCCTCATTTTGGTGCTGCAGATACCTTATCAGATACTTTGAGGAAAATGTCAGCTTCCAAGAAGCTCTGGATCACAGGGTCCTCTGCAAAGGAAGGGAGAAGTGAGGGGGGCCTTGGAGCCTCCCTTCTGGGAGAACTGAGCGGAGGGCTATGGGACATTCCAGAGGGAAGGAGGAAAACCGAAGCCTCCCCCAAGTCCCTTTGTCTCCCTGAAGTGGAGGCAGCCTCCCTTCCGCCAGGAGGATTGTGAGTCTTAATATTTGTGACAGTGGCTTTTCTTTCCAGTGAGGCCTGTCGTGAGTTTCAGCTGTGGGTCTTGGATTTTGCTATTATCAACTTCCACGTGATGGGCAGGGATACATTCACTGATCACAGAGATGTGACCTGACTCTCAATGCTTAACACCTTTGCCCCAAGCCAGAGCTTGGCTGCAGCCAGGGTCTCTCTGACAGCGCATCTATCCTTGTCACTTTATCATGCCGCGGCCGTGTGAAGCTTCCTGCCGCCTCCCATTAACCGAGTGCCCTGAGCTTGTGGTGTTCGGTCCACAGCCCCTGGGGGTGCTAGGCGTCCTGTCCTCTTTCTCCTGGATCCCCTCATTTCCTGCAGATAATGACCTGACCTCTCGGCCTCCCCTGCCCCCTGCTCCCAGCAGCCTTGTCTGGGATTAGAGTTGTCCCCTGGAGGTTCCATTTTTCAGGGGAGTCCTGAGAGAATGCTGGGCGCTGTCTCTCCCTCGCTTCTTGCCTAGGACAATGACACTTGCACAGCAGGGAAGATGGAGGAGTTGAGGATTATTTCATCCTCCTGGACCGAGTCTGGCTCTCTGCAATAGAACTTGCTGTGATGATGAAAGTGTTCTAGATCTGTACCATTCATTACGGTAGCCATTAACCATGATGTGGCGGCTGCATGCTTGAAATATGGCTTGTGAGACTGAGAAACGGGATTTTTAAATTTAATTTTAAATGAGTTAAGTAAGCTTTTCATGGCTACCTGTGGCTAACGAATGCTGCATTGGACAATATGATCACAGTGTCCCCAGGGCTATCACACTTAATCCTGCCTCTGCTCCTGATGGTACCTTCTCAGACACACGTCCCCTGAGGACCCCATTTCACAGAGCTCCCCCTCCTCGCTCACACTCCATCTCCAGGCATCGTTGCCTTTGGAAAAAAAACATTACTGCCCTGCATTTGTCACTGGCTGAGAGCAACTTATTTCTGTAGAGCTTTGTTTATGTCTCTTCCCACCTTGAATGTAAAGGCAGCGAGATCTAGGTTGTCTTTTCATCGCTGATCTCCAAAATCTTAATTGGAGGGAATCCGTGAACGTATCTCAGTGGGCAGAGGTCGGAGCCCTTGGTTTGTTCTGAGGTGTCTTGACCATTGAGCACTCTCCTCTGTAGCCTCCCCCACTCCCGCTAAGAACTTGTCTCAGAGAGGAGAAACCTGTCGGCCTCTCCAGCAGAATTAAGGTCCCTCTGTGTCGGGTACCACCAAGACCCCTGACAGCTCAGAGCCCAAGGCGGGGAGATTTGAGCATGATCCCAGAGCCACTGCCTCCAATGTGACTCTCCGCAGGACCCTGACTGCTCCGTCCGCTCAGAGCACGCACCCAGAAGTCGGTAGAACGCTTCTTGGTCTTCAGGACGGTAACTGGGTCTTCTCCTCTTGTTCATCCTGAGTTTCATTCCCTCAACATGATTGACCGTCCAGATGGTCCTCTCCTGGCCCCTCTTCTTCCAGGACCTCAGCTCAGAGACAGCTTCCAAGGTGGCGGAGTTGGAGGCCGGGACGCTGCTGTCTTGGGCCGCTGCAGAAACAGAAGATTCTGAGTAAGCGTGGATGTGACCCACCTGGGAACTGGAGTCCTTGTCTTGCCGCTCGCTCTGATCACTGGACCTGGACTCAGCCTCGTGAAGATAAGATGGTAAGTGGTCACTCAGCAGCAGGTGACGCTTCGTACAGGGACGCTGAGGCACACCCGGAGACACATACCTGCTGTGACACATACCTGCTGTGACACATACCTGCTGTGACATCCACCGATCTCCTCCTCTTCCGACCTCTCATTCTCCTGGCTCTCCGCTCAGGGACAGCCTCTGAAGAGGCAGAACCGGAGGCCAGAGGGCTCCTGTTCCGTGGAGCTGCAGGGAGAGAGGAAGGACCCCATGTCAACACGGCAGGAGGACCCACCTGGGAATGCTAGGCTCTTCCTTTCCCGCTGCCCTTGAGAATTTTGCATGTGACATCTGGAGGGATAAGAGAGTGACCATCACCCCTTTGCCCCAGTCTATAGATGAGCGTAGGGATTGAGTTATCATTTCTCTTTCTTTGCCAGGAGAAGCTGCTCTCCTGTGCCTCTTTCCATGGATTGTTCTGCCAGGAGGATACCTCTACAGAGACAGAGGTAAAATTCTCTCGTCATGATGTCTTTAATCGCCACAAACGTGCACAGGCTAGTGACATCCCTGTCTCACCCTGAAAGCCCTTTCCCCTGCCCATGCAGACCCAAACACATGAGAGCAGAGAGGAGGAATGGGAAGTACTATTGGAGCCATGGTGTTCTAGCGACCTCAGTCATTCAGACTGGACAGAAGTCAGACGACTGCACACACCTGCTTTGCCTTCCATGCATACCCCTTTCTTCTGACTCTTCTTTGCTGGGTCCTGTTGGCTCAGAGCAGTCTCTGAGGCAGCTCATGTGGAGCCCAGAGGGATCCTGTCTTCTCTGCATATGGAAAAAAAACAGAGGGCACTCAACCTGATCTGACCGGGCCATTTCTATTTGCTTAACCTGCTCCTGGTGAAACCTAATAATAATTAAAATGGCAATAATAAGGGCGCCTGCACGGCTCAGTGGGTTAAACCTCTGCCTTCAGCTCAGGTCATGATCCCAGGGTCCTGGGATCGAGCCCTGCAATTGGGCTCTCTGCTTAGCAGGGAGTCTGTTTCCCTTTCTCTCTCTCTGCCTGCCTCTCTGCCTACTTGAGATCGCTCTCTCTCTGTTAAAAAAAAAAAAAAAGGCAATACAACAAAATAAAATAGCTAACAGTTATTGGTTGCTTATTGAACTTCCAATATTGATCAATGCATAAATAATGACCTCATTCAATCCTTATAATGATCTGTGAGGTAAGGTGTATGACTTACATGATTTACAGATGAGGAAATGGAGACTTGAGTTGAGTAAGATTTGTTCCTTGACTGAGGTTAGAGCACTTTGGACTTGGGATTAGGACTCGTGTCTGACCAGTGCTCAAGGGAGGAATGGCCAGGGGCAGCGAGAGTTGAGCCTCAGTCACCCTTCTAGGAAGGCCGAGCTGGGTGGCCTTACATACTCAGTCTAGTACAGGAACGAGTGACACTCACCCAGAGCAGACCTCCTGGCTCTCTCAGGATTTAGGCCCTTTACCCTTACCCGGAGCACAGCCTCAGAACAGTGTGAGAAGAACACTCACTGTAGCCAGGTCTTTGGAACCAAATGGCTCCCCAGATTCCAGAGCCCTTGACAAGAGTCAGTGATGACATCACATCATTCCACCAGGAACTGCTTTTTTTCTATAAAAGGAGGTCAAGAAATAGAAGATGCACCTCAAAGGAAGGCGATTAGTGCCCCGGCCTGTGTACTGGGCTCACCTCATCTTATCCCAACGTTGTCTCCGCTTTGAAACTCATCCTGTGTATAACCAAGTCAATTAATGATTCCAGATGAAAGCAATGCACCCACATATCCAAAACACAAACTTAAAAGTTGACAAATTGCTCCTCCATAATAAAAGCAACTCAGGTAGTTTATTTTTGCTATCTTCTTATTTCTGCTTAGCTATGATCACAGTAAGATTAAACATTTTTAACTTTTATATTTTGAGATAATTGTAGATTTATATGCACTTGTAAGAACTCTTTACCTAAATGTTAGGTGTGACTCTAAACAGGACACTGCTAATTTTTTTTTTTTTTAAATGAACACATTGGGGCACACACTTTCATGAATGTCATCTTGTTTGAAGTGGTCACTCTTGGAGATTTTACATACAGATGGTGTTCCTATTATCACTCCAAATTCTTTGTGAAGGGCCTTCTGAACATGAATATCCTCAGTGGCGGCATGTTTCCATTATTTAAAATTAGTTTTTTGGCATCAATAATGTCCTTACCCTAAGGCAGGTGATGAAGTCATTTCCACCAGCTGCTCTGCTGGGCCCCAGAAGGTGGTCAATTCATATTTGTTGAAATGAACCAAGAAACCAGGGAGGGGGTGGAAAGCTGGGGATGCTCATTTGCTTGGGGAACGTTTAAATAGGATCTTCCAAACTGTTAAGACAACACTTGGATATCTTTACGTTGGTGTGTTTGCCTTGGAAAACAGACCAAAAAGGAACTATTACGTTATAGTTCCACATTGCAGCAGGTACCCTGACCTTTCCCTCTGCATGTTTGAAAAATATTGAATCCAGTGATTGAACCTCTTGGTTTTCTCATCTCTAAAATAAGAATAAGAGAACACACCTCATATCAACTGTTCCGAGGGTCAAAGGACCAAAACCTATTTGTCAAATGTTACCTGGCAAATGCTGTAGCTGTAAGCCATAGGGAGGTGTCTGTCCCTCATCTTTAAATCTGAACACATGTGTAGAATAATTCTGTGATGTAAGGTCCCCTTGTCCTGAAGTGCCCTCTCGTGGGAGCAAGAGACTCAGTGGTCGCCTTAGATAATAGCTCAGGTGACCAGAGCCCTTTGTTAGGACGCCCAGGTCTGGAACTGGGTTCCAGGGTAGGACAGTTGATTGGTGGCATTTCCTAGTCACCCCCTACCCTTCATCGCGCCCTGCAGGGTGGGTGGGGCAGTGCTTCTGATAAGTTCATTGGTAGGTGGCAAAGCCTGGTCCACCCCTTTGGCTTTTACTATGTGATGCCCACAGTGGCCAGTAGGTGGCGCAAGTCGCACACCACTGCCACTGCCGCTGGCTGCGCCGTTCTCAGAAGGGAAAGGTCTATTTCTAATCCAGCCTGGGCTTTATGGCAATGCTTAATCACATGGAAAGGAACATGCAATAACTACTGGTATTTCTGTAAACACACATGCTAAGTGCAGCTGCCAGTTGGGGATGAGGACAGAAGGAACACTCAGGGAGAGGTCTCCTGAGGACAGTCTATAAAAGGAAAACCCTGCGGCTTTTTAATTCAAGAGCCTCCCAGTTAACCTTTCTGACTCATAGAAAGAAACATTTAGAACCCGGAAGGACAATGATAACACATTTTGTGGATTGTAACCTGGTCCTCTGTCTACGCTGCCCACTCCCCATTTCCCCAAATGGCCAGTTTCAGAAGGAAAGACCAGTTCCCCGGGCCCAGGGTGGGCATGCCCACCTCCCAGCCCCTGGCAAAGCCTGGTGAGGGGCAGGGCCAGCGCCTCCTGAACTGACCGTGACTTATTTCTCTCTCCTTTGGTCCTGGCAAATTGCCTGTGTCTTGCGTTCCTTCTTTCTCTGTCCTTTCCTCCTTTCTCATCCTACCATTAATAACACCGGCGTTGGATCGCGAAGCTGAAGGAGGAGACACGTCACAACAAAACAAAGAGTGAAATCTGGTCAGGAGCAATAAGGACCGGGGGATCTTAATTTTAATGTGCGGACACTTAAAGCACTGTCATACGGTACACATAACATAAAATTAGCCATCCTAGCCATTTTTACATATACTTAACACATTCGTGTGGTGCAACCGTCACCCCCACGTACCTCCTAAGTTCTCCTGTTGTAAAACTGAAACGCTGTCCCCGTGAAAACACCAACTTCCCATTGTCCCCTCCCCATGACCCCTGGCCACCGCCGTTGGACTTTCTCTCTCTATGAGTGTGACTACTCTAAGCGTCCCTTCTAAGTAGAGTTGTACATCCTAGTAGTTTTGCGACGGGCTTATTTCACTGAGCAGAATGTTCTCAAGGTTCATCCGTGGAGCACGCACCAGACTTTCCTTCCCTTTTAAGGGCAAATGCTATTCCCTGACGTGTGCACACCAGATTTTCCTTATCATCCATCCATCCATCGATGCTGGGATTGCCTGCGTGTTTCAGTTATCACAAATATGTGGCTGTTAATGTGGGCGTACAAAGATCACTTTGAGATGAGTTTTCTGTTCTTTTGCGTAGGTACCCAGAAGCGGAATGGCCAGATCGCGTGGTAATTCGATTTGCTAGTGTCTGAGGAGCTGCTCGATTGCTTTCCATAGAAGCTTTTACATCTCATCCACAGGCCTCATGGGTCCTAATTTCTCCACATCCTTGTCAGCACTTGTTTCTGTTTTGTTTTGTTTTTGGATAGTAGCCATCCTAATGGGTATGAGATGCTGTGTGGACACTGAGTTTGTTTTCTCTAGGGCTTTCTCTGGAGTGGACTGGGTCACCTGATATCGTCTTATGACAGTGGTCTTATGATAAAGAAGATGTCTTCCCGCCCCACCCTTTCCTCAGAACCTCTGCCCCCAGAGCCCTCCAAGTGTGGGTACATCTAGGGCCGGCCCCTCTACCAGGGGACCCACTTGAGAGCAGCTTCATTTGGACCAGTCTTGGGTGACCAGAGTTTCCTGAAGTGTTACCGGGTCACAGCTTGAGCTCCTCTGAGGATGGGAGCAAGGCAGGCTGATTGGCTAACTGCACTGTGGTTCTCTCCCGCTCCACAGGGGGAAGGTCCCAGGGGTCTTTCCCTCAGAAGGCTCTTGCTGGAAGGTGTCGAGGGAGCCTGGGAAGCTTGAAGTTCTCAGCCTGCCTTTGAAATATCTCACAACATCTCCAGGGACATGGCGTCGGCATATTTACCCAAAGGGTGACAGGAGTCACCAGGAGTGTCTGCCCACCCAGACTTCAGTCGCCCCAAACGTTCTCTTGGGGCCAACTGCTATATATCGCTGTGGGGCAGCCTCCTAATTACAGATGCATTTCATTAAAAAAACTTCCCAGAAACAAAGTGAAACTTTCTCGCGCATCTTGTGAGAGATACATTTCACGGCAGATAGCAGTCAGTAAAGGGCCATCTGCCCCCGCAGAGTGGAGACTCGGGGGGAGGCCCAGCCGTGACTCAGGGTGAGTGACCAAGTGCTGGGGTCTCTGGGGGTGCGGGTGCGATGGCCTCAGGTAGGCTTGTGCCTGAGTCCCAGACTGGCACTTAATTTGTTCTGTGTCCTTGACAAAAATGAGCTTAATGAGAGCTACCGTTGGAGTTGCCCAGAGGTTTAAAAGGAGGTAAGGATGCTCTTGCTTAGAAGCTTCTGGAATAGGGAAGTGCTGTCCATGGTCTCCCTCTTTTCCCTCTTGTCGTCTGCTCAGCACAAGATGGGAGTGTTGTTGAGCCCAAGTCCAGGCAGAGAGACGAGGAAGATCAGGGAGTAAAAGCCGGAGTCTTTTGGTGGACAGCTGCCCCGGCAGACGGACAGACAGATGTGCTCCCTGCAGTGGGGAGAGGAAAGTGCAGGGGATGGAGCTCCAGCTCGGGGATTCCAGGCTCACTCTGGCCACGGATGAGGTCCCACACAGCACCCACCACTTTCTGGTTAAGCCGGGGTTTGGCCTTTGGAAGGGCTCAGCTTTCCAGGTGAGGGATCTGCCCTGATTTCTGCTTTGTCGCTACTGTCAGGGGCCCAGCTGCCCAGAGGCAGGTACAACTTACGGAACTGCAGGAGAATTTCTAGTTTTATTGTTTTAGAAAAATCACATCCTTCATCGAGCATTGAGCTTACCTTTTGAGATGTTTGCTGGCTGGTAATTAAAGGGCTATTCACGATAAGGGCTTTTTATTAAACAGAAGGTAATAACTTCTGTGAGGTGTGTATGCAAATCCTCTTGGTTAATTAACAGTTTACAGTTTGCTTTTCACTGATTTTGTCTCATTCTTTCCTCTGACGCTCCCATATGGCAACAAGGTCCCCCTTTTATAGATGCAGAAACGGAGGCTGAGACGGAGGGCCCCTGCAGGCTTGAGGGGTGCCTGGGGCGTCTCGAGGGCACACTCGTCTTGGTGCTGGCTTCCCCAGTCCCCGTCGGTTGATGTGTGTCTTTGGCTGTGGTTCGGGGACACACATGTGGGCACTAGAAGCTCCCTTTCCAAGAGGGAAGCTTAGTTTATATCTCAGTTTTAGGCAGGGGATGCAAAACACTACCTAGTTATGTCTGGGGTGTGGACAGAGGGAGAAGTTGGATTGAATGCCGATCCTGCTTTGCTGCTACTCACGAGGAACCCAAACCTTAGCGTTTCACTCTGTCGTTTCTATCTTTCCCCTTCTCAGGGCTCTTCGGTTAACTAACCAGGGGCAGGAAATGACCAGCCCTTTCTTCTCCTGGAGAGGCTAGAGAACACGGAGAATGGTGAGGAGCACAGCTGTTGGGGGGAAAGGGGGTGGGCAGAGAGCTGGGCCAGCTCATTTGACAAGGAAGCCCTGGGAAATGTGAACATTGGTTGTTCTTTGCTGAGTCAGAGCATCAGCTGGCCTCCTCTATTTTTTGCAGATTCCCCGAAATTTGGTTGCAAAGAGCCCGACACCTTCCCGGGGCTTTTGCAATCTGGAAGGTAGGCAGCGTTCAGCAGAGACTGACGTCCACGGCTGGGGAGGCTCCCACAGTCCTTCCATGCCTGGCGGCTGCACTCTTTAATTTGGGGACTATTGTGGTATTGTTGGCGTTATTCAGGGTTTTGGTTTCAATAGAATCTGTGATGATTTCTTTGTTATTTCACAGAAATTGGTACCCATGGTTGGCATGTAATGTGGTAGCCTTGGTTCTCTTGCTTTTGCCTAACACCCTTCCAGAAGAGCAAGGCAGTGGGAAAGGGAGTGCGGTGAGTTTGTTGACCTGCGGACATCAACCGTGGGACCTCATACTCTTGCTCAAGAATTTGCCCAGGCTTGGGACATTTGTCAGTTTGCAAAAATAATATAGTTGGTCTTTACTGTTTGCCCCCTAAATATGAAGAAGCTTCATGTTTTTTGTTTTGTTTTGTTTTGTTTTTTTCCCTAGTGAAAAAGAAAGAATTCTGCTTTTCTAGAATCTGGCCAGATCTCACAGGGGTGACATGTTTTAGTACTTACATCTGCTGTGTTCCTGTCCCTCTGACTTTTTTTTTTTTTTTTAAGATTTTTATTTATTTATTTGACAGACAGTGATCACAAGTAGGCAGAGCAGCAGGCGGGGGCGGGGAAGCAGGCTCCCCCTGAGCAGAGAGCCCGATGCTGGGCTCGATCCCACGGACGCTGAGATCATGACCTGAGCCGAAGGCAGAGGCTTAACCCACTGAGCCACCCAGGTGCCCCCTGTCCCTCTGACTTTTACAGACTTGTCTTATTCCTTTGAATTACAGATGCTCATGGCACATACTCCTAGGGATCCTTCACGTTGTTTATGGCGAATTCCTAAAGGTCACACCAGTGTTTCTCTCATGGTCTAGGAACTCACAGGGTTGATCCTTGAGGCCAGGGTTCCTCTCTGGACACCTGGAGCACCCAGCCCTGACTTTACCTGTTCTCTAGATGTTGCTGCATGAGTAATCACCTTGGACACACCCTCTCCTGTGTGGGGACCCCTCTTCTGCGAGGTGATGGAATGCGATATCTCTGCGGTGGAGAGCTTTATGTCTGCTTTTCCTGGGATGCTTGGTGGCCAGGCTGTGGACCCCATTCTGGCTTTCCGAAGGTGTGTCATGGTCCTGACATAGACCACCCTGTTTTAGAAGGGAGAGGACCCCAAGGATCCCTCCCAGCCTCTTGTTTCCTACAGAAAGTTATAGAAAACTTTCTGTAGGAGCAGAGGCTCAGACGGCAAGTAAGGTAAAAAAGGACAGAAACAGAATCTGTAGATTGATTTTTTGGAGTGGGTAGGTAGGATCTTTTAAAAATATTGAGATATCATTTACATTACAAAATCAACATATTTTGATTAATTAAGCTATTGCACCCTTAATGAATTTTGATAATTATATAGAGTCATGTAACCACTGCCACAATTGAGATATGGAACATTCTAGCACCCAGAGATGTTCCTTTGAACTTTGAAATAACCTCCTCCCTTTGGCCCCAGCAACCAGAGACCTGTTTTCTATCACTATAATTTTGCCTTTTCTAGAATTTCATAGAAACACAACCAAACAGTATATAGTGTTTGCATCTGGCTTCTTTCACTCAGCATAACCAATTTGAAATGGGTCTGTGTCCCCATGTGCACCAGTGGTCAGTCCCCTTCTACTGTGGGGTGGTTTTACCTGGCATGGATGGGCCACATTCGAATTCCCATTCACCAGCTGATGGGCATTTAAGTCCTGTCTTGTTTCTGGTGATTATGAAGAAAGCTGCTACAGGTCTTCGTGTCCATGTCTGTTTTCATTTCTCCTGGGTAAGTACCCAGGCGCTGGTTTGCTGGGTCGTGGGATGGATTTATGATTTGTAAGATACCGCCTGTTTCCCAAGGTGGCCACACCAGTCTGTTTCCAAAAGGGGGCACTTTTAGCCCAGGACGCATGACTGCCCTTCCTGATGTCTGTGGGTATCTTTCCCTGCAATGATTTTTCAAGAAGTTTGTTGGACACGTAAGGAGGGTACATGACTTTTAGGCAAAAGACGATTGCCTCTCTGTGGATGAGATGAGCCTGTTTTTGAACTCCGGATGCTGTAGAAAGGTTTGCATTGTCCTGCTGAAGAAAGCAGGTACACCCTGACACAACACAGGTGGGAGTCACGTCTCCCCCGTGTCCTTCTAGCTCTCATCCGTCAGTTTTGCGTGTGGGCCTCACATGGCAGTTCCAAGTTCATCCTGAGTTGAGATAACGCCTGGAGGCCAGGCAAAACTGGGGGCTGTCATATCTGGCGGGAAGTGATTAATCACGGAGACTTTCCTGGCACACTGAACTGACCTTTCTCCCACGTGCAGCAGGGGCAGGCAGGGTCAAGTTTAAATCCGAGATGACAAGTGTCTGGATTAAGGAAGGTTGCTGCCGCGTACTTGGCTTGGGGTCAGTGGCTTTGTGTCTCACACCTGGCGAAAACTGACTCCCAATTGAAGAAAGAGTTACGGGGGCTGGAGCACGTGTTGACTCAACTTTGGTCTAGAGCTCCCTGCAAGGTTTTTGTGACCCACACGCCCTTTGCACATGTTGGGGGCATCCTGGTTTCTAGCAGCAGCTGAATGACTGTGTTTTACCTTGGAAGCCCCTTGCTCATGGTGCCTCTGAACCTTTGGAGTGCAAAAGGGTTGCTTCTCTTGGAGTCCTTCGGCCATCTCCTGGGGAGTGGGTTTTGTCGGTCTGAGCTCGCAGACACCTGCTGCTGTCTGCAGGCCCCAGAGTCGCTCCAGGTCATGTAATTTTTGGCACTTAGACAGTGTCATTTATTTATTAGCAGGTAAAATTTGGCCTCTGGAAAAAAAGGTGCCCTCTCTTGTGTTGTCTGAGGCCGTGGTTCCTTTGGAACCATAGTTTATTTATGGTTCAGCGGTGGGAGTCCACGCATCAGTTGGGGGACACACAAGGAGGTTAAGGCCCAGGGTCAGACTTGGGTGAGGTTCACTCCATCTAAAGCCTTGGTTAAGAAGGGTATGTGTCTCGATTTTCTCATTGAGAGCAGTGATTGCACACTAGAAAATGTCCCATCATGAACTTCTGGGCTATAGCTTGTCCTTTTCAAAGGTAAGGAGGTCCTGTTCCAATGTTGGAAGACCCTGGGAGGCCTGCCCCACCAGCCCAGTTGGCAGTGAAAGGCTGTCCCTGGCACGCAGCCCTGTGGTGTCAGGCGCCGAGTTTTTCTTGGGGGTCTGCTTCTCCTTGGGGCTCGTCTCAGCAACAATGTCCCTGCCTGCCTCCGTGTATGCTCTGGTGTTCCCTCGCCTCGCTTAAGACCAGGCTTTCAAAATCTCTCTGAAAGAGAGCAGCAGGCAGTATTACCTAATTTGTCTCTAATCCGATAGTCCTCGGATAATCCTGAAGGGGAACGTGGTCTGCTGAGCACACCCTTGCTTACTCAATAAAAAACACATTGGGAAACAGCGGTATTTTTCTGTTTTAAAATAGGTAGGTTTGGAAGGAGCTGGGAAACTGTGGGGGTGGAGTTACAAAATGACTATAATTGGGGGAGTAGTATTTTCTTTCAATTTTGAAATACATTAAACAGGATATACAATTTAGAAATAATTTACAGTTGGAGGAGGGCTCTCGCATCTGAGGGGGGCACTTCTGTTGGAGAGGGTGGTCAGAGGGGCTATGGGGAGGAGCCCCAGGAGACCCCCGTCCTGTTCTCTTCCAGCTTCAATGTGGCCAAACAGAGCAAAAAGTCATAGTGTCGGAGGAAAAAGCCCCTGTTTTTCTCTCTCGCAGGAAGCCGGAGGATGCTGGGCTGAGTGGGGATTATCAACAGGGGAAGCTCACCCTGTTGGCACAGATGAAAGGTTGCCGTGGGCCTTGCTGGAGCCCCCAAAAGGCACTGGTCATGTGGGGCGCCATGATGGTGGCAGTTCTCTTTGCCTGAACAACTCTCAACGGTGTGAGGAACCAACGTCTGCTGGATGCCTCTCTGTGCCGGGTACGGTGCCCCACGCTGGGACATCAGGACACAGACAGGGACGGGTCACCCTGTCATCAGGAGAGAGAAAGCACCCTGGAGCAGGACGACGGTGGTTAGTGCTGGGTTACCGGTAAAGGTCAGGAGCCTAGGCCTGGCCAGGGGAGGGGATGTCATGGGGGGCTCTGTGGGGTGGGGCTTCCAGCAGCGTTTGTGAGGAGGATGGCACAGCAGGAATGAGTCAGAGAGAAGGCAGAGGCCTGGAGACCCTCCTATAAAGGCTAATGGTGTGAACGTGGGTGCTCAGGAAGTGGGCACGCTGTGGGAGCAGGCAGGCTCGGGGGAAGGAGCGGCCGGCAGTGGGCTTGGGAGGCAGGGCTCAGCTCTGGGCCCCGAGGACATCTGCCCAAAGTGTTTGGATAATGGGCATCTTGGATGGCTCAGGCTGGTGACCGTGGGATGTCGTTTTTCAGACAAACCTGCTAGAGGGCCCCAGACCCATTTGCAAGGCCTTTCCCTCTTTTTCTCCACACTCTCTCAGTCACTGGGTCTGGCTTTGGATTCCTTCAAAATGCATCAGTCAGTCTTCACGTAGCTGCTACTGCACACGTATGTTCTGTCAGCCGCCTGCTGTCCAATACAGGTGCTACGACCTGTAGCATGCGTGCATGTGTGCACATATGTGCATGCAAACATGTCACATACTGACGATGACACTCATCTCTCCCCACCCCTCAGTGCAAGTCTCACGGGTCTCCATTCTCCTTGAACGGCAGGCGCATACATCCAACTGCTGGCTTACTGTCTCCACCCGGATCTCTCTCAGGTGTCTTGAACTCTACATCTCCTGAACCGAACCCTTTATCCAAGCTCCCTTCCCAGCCTGCCCTTCCCCCAGGTCCCCCCTTCCCCCACAGTCTCTGCTCAAGTCCCCGCCTTTCTCCCAGCTACTCAGGTGAAAACCCTGGAGTAGTCTTTGACTTCTTTTTTCCTCTCACACCTGGTGCTTCATTCGTCAGGGATCCTGTCAGTTCTTCCTCCGAAATACAACCAGAATCCGTCAACATCTCCTGACGCCCGCACTCGCAGCCGCCATCATGCCCCGTCTGACACTTGGGGGTGCAGCCCCCACTGGACTCCTTTCTCCCCTTGCCTCGCCGCAGCCTATAAAAACAAGTCAGATAATCCTGCTTTCCTGCTCAGTACCATTTCCCTCAGAATAACGTTCCAAGTTCTCTTGGTCCACAAAACTCTCCATGGTCTGGTCTGTGGTACCTCTGTATCTTTACTTGTGACTCAGTTCACTCCACTTCATCTTCTCCTCTTTACCAGATTCTTTGAAGTCCTTTGATACGTAAGCATGCACCTGCCCCAGGACCTTTGCTCTAGCTGCTTTCTCCTCCCAGAAAATTTTCCTTCTGCAGGTTCTTCCTTTCCTTTCAGGTCCCTTACCATAGAGGCTTTCCTGGGCCACCTTGTATAAAACAGCAGCTTCCCCTCCATCAGTCTTTTTTTTTTTTTTTAATAACTAAGAAATAAGCCTCATATTGTGTGGTCTTTAGTAAAATACCAAAACACAGGAAAACTTTTTTTTTTTTTTTTAAAGATTTTATTTATTTATTTGACAGAGAGAAATCACAAGTAGATGGAGAGGCAGGCAGAGAGAGAGAGAGAGGGAAGCAGGCTCCCTGCTGAGCAGAGAGCCCGATGCGGGACTCGATCCCAGGACCCTGAGATCATGACCTGAGCCGAAGGCAGCGGCTTAACCCACTGAGCCACCCAGGCGCCCCCACAGGAAAACTTTTAATGAAACATTTCTATTCCAGGGATTTGTTTGAGCATTAAAAATATTTTTCCTAGTTCACTTGAGTTTACAGAAGGATTTCATCCGTTTCTGTAGATTCACTTCTTGGGACGAGGATGTTAAGAGGCCAGGTGTAAGTCAAGAAGTTCCATGAACATTTGCAATAAAATAACCCTCCATCTTTCTTCTATCCCTTAATTAGCCCTGCTTCTTTTGGTTTTACTTACCACTGCTTGGCTTTAATTTTGTAAATGGTCTCCTTGCTCTTAAGGAACTCCATGAAAGCAAAGAACTTTGCCTTATTTTCTGATCATCAGCAGAACCCAGAACAGTTTTGGCATTTGTTCTGTGAGCTGTTCATAAGCTGTTGCTGAATGAGTTGAATGAACTCCTCTTTTAGTGGGTTTAGAGGGGCTGGCTTGGGAAGACATTGGATACTATGGTGGAGATCTAGGCATGGCGTGAGTAAGGCCTAGACAAGAGGGGTGGCCTCAGGGATGTGAAGGAAGGAGTGAATGAGGGAAGAGTCTTTAGATTGGATACCGCAGGACACGGATGCTCGCTTGGTCACACTTCGGATGACTCTATTTTATAAGGGTTTTGTTTCAGACTCAAGAGTTAACCATAGGTGCTTAGAGCCTCCTGCTGTCTGGTGCACCCCCGCTGCCAGTCCCTTGTTCTGTGATCCTGGGCCCTACCCCAGTTCCTCAGCTCTCACCCCGTAGCCCTAACCCAAGCAGCTAAGCCTGAGGTTGTAGACCGACATTTAGAGGAAAGCTTAAAGTGTCTCTTCCAAGCTAAGTAGAAAAGAACAAAATAAGTTGATCTGTGATGTGAGAAAATGTAAGGGTATATAAAGGTACTAGGTTTTACCTGAGTGCTTGAATTTCTTTAAATTTTGTAGATGGTTATTTGAAATTCATAATTTGACATTATGCTTTGTTTTTAGCATGTAGTTCATTTTCATAGAGGGGTGGAGTTGGCTGATAATCATGGCTTTGGTTGTGAGGCTGTAACTCCGCCTCATCATTGACTTGCTAGAAGCGGCCCACGTGGCCAGCAAGGGGCCTAGGATATGTAAAGAAAAATTAACCTGAACTTGGAAATGAGGAAAAAGGATACCTCCATGTCCTTTTAATATCATACCTGAGCATTGTCTAATAGGTCCACTGAAGGGCTATTAAATCTCTAGGGGGACGTATCTTTGTTTCATGGACTTCTACTAGCTGTTAGGACTCAGAATCTGTAAAGTTACATGTTGACTTATAGAGGTAAGTCGCATGTACCTTTTGCTTAGTAAAAATGCAAACCATTTCTGTCTGGTTGAAAAGATAACCACAGATGTTATAGTTTTATTATATCATAGAATATTAACTAGTTTTATATGTAATTCAGTGCAACGAACTGAATGTTTGTGCTTCCCCCCCACCCCCCCTTGGCCCCAAATTCATGTTGAAATCCTAATTCCCAAGGTGATGGTATTAAGAGGTGGGGGCCCTTGGGAGATGACTAGGTCATGAATGGAATTGGTGCTTTTTTATTTTTTTAAGATTTTATTTATTTATTTGAGAGAGAGAGAGAGAAAGAGTGCACATGAGCAGGGGGAGGGGCAGAGAGAGAGAGAAGCAGACTCACTGCTGAGTGGGGAGCCCGACTTGGGACTTGATCTCAGGACCCTAGGATCATGACCTGAGCTGAAGGCAGATGCTTAACTGACCGAGCCATCCAGGAGCCCAGGGTGGATGAATGCTTTTATGGAAGAGAGGCCAGAGAAATCCCCTGCCCCTTTTGCCATATGAAGTCACAGTGAGAAGATGCCTGTCTATGAGCCTGGGAACCGGTCCTCACCAGACACCTGTTCTGCTGGTGCCTTGATCTTGGCCTTTCTGGCCTCTAGAACTGTGAGAAATGAATTTTTTTGTGACTTATAGGCTGCTCAGTTTATGGGGCTCTGTTCCAGCAGCCCCAATGGACTAAAACACTATTTATTACAGTGTTCTTTCCCGTAACTGTCCATCTCTGTTTCTCTAATACTGAGAACCAGCTTTGCCATCTTCCTGGCTCCCTCACTGATGAGTTGAATAAATGTGGTTAGTATATATTTGACCATATGAGGCCACATTTCATCATTTTGAAAATGGTGCTTTGACAGAGGAGATAAAATGTCTCACGTGCTAGCTGTGTAAACCCAAACCTACAAAATGATGTCAGTGTCTCAGACTACATATGTAAAGGTCTTAAGCTACTTTCCCCCCATCTTATTTCTATTAAAAAAAAAAACATTTTTTTTAAAGTAGGCGCCATGCTGGATGTGGAGGCCTTGCAGGGCTTAAACTTACGACCCTGAGATCAGGACCTGAGCTGAGATCAAGAATCAGACACCCAAATGATAAAGCCACCTAGATGCCCCCATCTTATTTCTATTTTTGAGTGTGCATTTCTTTTTATAAATAATTTTTTTAAAGATTTTATTTATTTATTTGACAGAGAGAAATCACAAGTAGATGGAGAGGCAGGCAGAGAGAGAGAGAGAGGGAAGCAGGCTCCCTGCCGAGCAGAGAGCCCAATGCGGGACTCGATCCCAGGACTCTGAGATCATGACCTGAGCCGAAGGCAGCAGCTTAACCCACTGAGCCACCCAGGCGCCCATGAGTGTGCATTTCTCAGGGACCCCTGGTCCAAAGGTGGGGACAGAATGTTACACTGTCAGTTCAAGCTAGACCCACCATTTTACTCTACTCATTCCCCTTCCTACTTCCTTTTTAATCAATTGATTTTAAAAACATAAAGAACATGATCCAGCAACGAATCCTGACCAAATCTATAACTGAGGTCGGGGGTTGGCTCTGCCAAGCACCTTCTCCACCGTCGTCTGAGGGGCTCTAAACGGGACGTCGCAGTTTGCTTGTGGAGCAGGGGGTTGGGCTGGGACTTAGATGTGTGGTCTCGCATCTCGTATACTTTAGGAGACAGACGGCCTCAGCAGAGCTGCTGTGTGGGGCGGTGTAGAGCCTGGGTCAACCTATTGTGCATGGCCTTGTCTTGCTCTGGCATTAGTGCCCCCTGGAGGCGGCTCAGTTCTGCCCCAGCTCTCACTGTGTGTGTAATTCACCAAGGTTGCCAATATCCCGGTGGGGCTTAATTCTCCCCTAAGGGCCAGTATGGAAGCTCACCTCCCTACCCACCTCCTGGAGGTGTGGAGACAAATGAGAGAAGGACACCCTCCCCGCTAGATGGAAAAGTGTTATCTGAGAGTTGAAAATATGGGTAAAAGATGACTCCCTATCCTTTCAATGTGACCCCAGAAAACACTGCTTTGTGCAGGGTCATTATTCTGCAGATGGGAGAAATTGTGGCTGCTTCATTTACGGGGTCCATGTCACTTAAGACCACCTTTTTATCTTTAAGGTAGGTGGGTGGGGAGTCTGGGGGGCTATAGTGTTCCAGAAATGGTCTCATTTTGTATTTCCTCAGGTCAACAGTTGAGATAGTTTCTGTTCTAAGAACCTTTGAAAGTGGTTCTTGTTTTTCTAAGACTGTTAACCAAAAATTAAAAAAAAAAAATCACCGGTAAGAAAACTCAAGAAGGTCTCTGGCTATTCTCTAGGTCAGCGAGCCCAGGTTTCTGTGGCTCCAGAGTGAGTAGCCACACCCAAAGGTGGAAGGGGGTGGGGGCGGTGGGGGGTCCAAGTGGAGCTTGTTCCAGGAGGAATGGGTGGATTTTCCCGGTGGGGAAGGCCCACAGCTGTGTGCTGACAGAGCTGGGCCAGGGAGTGGGTCAGAATCTGCCCAGACAGATTCTGATCTGCGAGCTGGCCTGCCCTGAAATTAGGGGAATCGTGGGCCATGCGTGATGTGTAGAAGACTTCTTTTTGTTGAGATTGTGACTCGTAAAGGTATTTGCCTCCTTGGTCTCATTTAAAATGCTTATGTTTACAAGGTGACTTTACTGGGAGCAATGTCCATGAATGTTGTATTTCTAACCTGCTGTGTTGTTAACCTCAAGGAAAAATGGGTTTGCCTTACATTATTGACTCAGCTTGTTGGAAAACGTTACCGTGGTAGAGATGGACTTGGGGCTGCCATTTTGAAATAACCTCAAGCTTCACCTGCTCAGGTAGGATGCATCTTCTCCTTTAATGCACAAATGGATTTTGGAAATTTTCTCATGGTTTGATACATGCAGTGGGACTGGTTTCACTCCCCTTCTCCACTCTTTCCTAGGGCTTACATGTATGCACCCATAATATACACATACACACACACATGCATGCACACATGAGGATTTTTTGAAGTACAACTCAACACTACAAAGAGACTCCTTTAGGCTAAGAGCACACAGGAACTCTGCTATGGTGAGTTCAGTTTTGGCAGTCTGAT
This sequence comes from Mustela erminea, assembly GCF_009829155.1. Taxonomy (NCBI): domain Eukaryota; kingdom Metazoa; phylum Chordata; class Mammalia; order Carnivora; family Mustelidae; genus Mustela; species Mustela erminea. The sequence goes on from NC_045620.1 coordinate 105,230,653, forward strand.
TGTCTTGTGGTTATTCTACCCTGAGGCCAGACCACAGTGAGGGCCTCCCCTGTCCCCACCCAACCACACCAAAGTCGGGGAAGGGGCCATGGGGAACACAAGAAGAACTTGGCCCCATCACCTGTGAGAAGGTGACCACAGGAGCCTCGCTTGAAGGTCTTGGGATGGGGGTGACTTCTTCCCAGCTCCTGTCCCTGTGGATTCTGAGAGGGTTAGAATGTATGGCCTGGTGTAAAGTAAATGAAGGTCTTACTCATCCATCTGACTCTGTGTCTGACCAGGTATCAGTAAACGGTTGGAAATGCACTGTTACTTACCCTCACCTGCTGAAGGTGGCGCGCTTGGTGAGTTTGCTAGCCAGCTGGATACATTTCTATCAAATAGCATTGTGGACAGGGAACATTTATTTCTTTGACCTTTCCCTAGCACACTTCTTCCCCAGCTACTTTCCTGTCTGCCGCCATCTATCATCCATCTGGCATTAAATTAAATTAAATATTTTACAAGTGAGTCCCATGAGGCTTTGTTTTGGAACCTGGATTCAGAGAACAAGGCACATCCCTGTGTTTTGGTGGTCTTTCTCGTTATTCAGAAGGGATGAAATCATTCTATGATGGGAGCTAGCAGGACTGATATCTTCCACGGTCAAAGTGGTAGATTTTAGGGAGGCCTCACTCCCGTGTAGCTGAGCGCCCCCATGGACCTCAGACGGGCGTGGCCTGGAACAGTGGCCGTGCGTGTGGCCCCCAGTTGCTTCCTATGGACATTGGAAATGATTGTATCTGCTCCACAAGACCAGTGCAAGGATCATGTGGAGAGCACTGAGCCCTGTGTGCGGCTCCTGGGAAGGGAGGGCTAGTAACTGACGGTCACTGTTGTCCTTGGATTGGGGAATACGCTATTGCAGGTAGGCTGAGATGGCACAGCACGCCCATGGAGGAGGACCTGGATGCAGCCTTCATGGAGAAAAGAATGTTCCCAATCTTGGCTTCTACAGGACAGTGGGAGTGAGCCCCGCAACTGGCTAATGCAGGAAGACTCTGGGCCTGGCGCCCCTGGCCGCACCTGGGGCTCTCTGGGAGTTCTGCCTCCTTGTTCCAGATTGGTTACCTACCCCAGATTGAGCGGGAACTCCATGACAGGTGATGACTGGGAGAGTGGCTTGAGGGAGATACAATTTGCCAGTGCAGCTGGGAATAACAAGAGGGGGCAGGAGGGGAACACAGACCCTCATGCAAAGGGGTGGGTTTTGAATTCCGTGAGTGAGCTACTTCTTGTTTTGAGATATGTCATTTGTCTCTGTCTTAGAAAACCAGCCCTGCCTCTCTCACGTCAGCTGACTCTTGGATTTTGAGAGTGACCCTCTTACAGACTTCCAGCAAAACACTTCAGAGGTCAACTCCTTACAAAGCCTCGTGCAGTATTCAGAGCAGGGTGAGAGGCAAGGGACAAGGCCTTTGGGTTCTGGAAGAGCTCTGGGCCCCAGCGATGTACTCAGGCTAGCCCATTCTGGTGTCCCCGTGGGAGACCCAAAGCTGAGACCTGCTGGGGCTGTTACTGGAAGCATCTGCCTGTAAGTGGGCCCTGAAAGGAGTTACAGAGAATCTGGCAGGAAAAGGGGTCACTGGGTGAGCTGGCTTCCTCTCAACTGCCCCTGGTCATTTCTGAACTAAAATCTGGCCTCAGCCCTCAGGCGTGACCCCTGATCCCAGACACCTGCGAATGGTGATTTCCTCTCACGGTTCTGGGTAAGTGTAGTACAGTGCAGCTAGCCGGCATTTGGACAAACTGTTTGGACAAACTGTTAAAACCTTTGGACAAACTGTTAAAGTATGCAAGTTGTGGGGTGATGCATGTAGCAAATTTTTATTACATATGAGTGTAAATATATAAAGTTCTGGAAGGTTGTGCACTAAACCAGTGGCAAATATGGAGAGAAAAGGAGAACTTTAGCTTTGTGTGTATGGACTTTTTTCCTCCAGAAATTTCAGATAGTCTTGAAAGCATGGCTTATTATATAATACCTATACTCTGTACTTTCCCTGCCACCTGACAACCTCGGAAAACACAAAACCAGTTGTAGCCTCAAAACTTCCATCGACTCTGCGCACATCTGCGCCTTCCAGTCCTCTCTACAGGCTTCTGGTCCCAGGGACCCCGGGTCTGATCGCTGAGCTCCGAGGCCTCGCTGCTACTGCCATCTGCTAATTTCCTTTGTGATCGTGGGCTTTACTGCTGACGATTTTTCCTCATCAAGATTCAAGCTCCCAAAACCCTCCTTTGCCTTGTAGGGAGGCAATTTGGGGAGATATTTTTCATAGGGTGGAGGGAAGAGGGAAGAATCTGGAATAATACAAACTCAGAAACGGATCGAAGAGCCCCACAATGCTTTCGATTTCTTCTTCCCTTTCCTCCCTGATGCTTTTGCAGGATAAGCTTCCTTTGTTTTCCGCTGTGCCTTGCCTTATTCCCCTCTACTTTGATTTCTTTCTTTTCTTTTTTTCTTTTTTAAGATTTATTTATTTATTTGACAGACAGAGACACAGCAAGAGAGGGAAAACAAGCAGGGGGAGTGGGAGAGGGAGAAGCAGGCTCCCCGCTGAGCAGAGAGCCCAATGCGGGGCTGGATCCCAGGACCCCGGGATCGTGACCTGAGCCGAAGGCAGATGCTTAATGACTGAGTCACCCAGGGGCCCCTCTTACTTTGATTTCTTTAAGAAATCAAACTCCTAGGTTGATGGAAGGCTGTCCCGAACGCTGAGTTTGCCTTGAAGTAGTTTCCTCTCTTAACTGTGCTCTGTTGATAAACTTATCACAACCACATTTTCTTCGCTCAGAGGGTTGGTAAGGTGCCATCAGAGCTCTAGGAAATGTGAACATATCACCCTCCGTCCTCCAAGGATTCCATAGATATTCGGCATCAAACGTGGCATATCCCCACTCCCCCCACGGCCCCCACTCTGCAGGCTCCACAGATCGCCTACGGCCACCTTCAAGCTGCCGGACTTCTGCCTGGAGCAATCGGGTAATTAATTCCTGAGACACTAAGTGGGTGATGGAAGCTGGGATCCACAAGCAGCCAGGCCTGGGCAGTTCAGGGACACCCTCCTCCTCTGGCCATCCGGCCTTCCCTGTCTCTGCCGTGGGCCTCCACAGGCTGCCCCGTGCAGGCTCCTGCCTCCCTGTGCCTGCTGACCATCGCAGTCTGCAGGCGATGTGGACCTCCGAGTGTGCTCAGCCTGTCCCAGATTCATGGGAGTCAGAGGGCGGCGTGAATGGAGGCGTGCACTTGGGGAAGGTGTGCGTGAGGAAGGACTTGGGTATGACTCCAGTAGTTATCAAACAAATACAAAAACAGTAATCGCACAAGAATAAAGAGAGAGCTTGCCTGTGGCAGCGCCACTGGAGGTTTGTGTGGCCCTAGTAGAGTCCCCTTCCCCAGCCTGGCCTCACCTCCAGGGAGTCCACTCTGCTTCCTCCCTGCTGGAGACCCTGGGCTCGCAGCTGCTGAGGCCCTGCTCACTTTCTGCTGGGTGGGCTGCTGTCTCGGATTTTTCAGAGTCCCCCAGGGTCGTTGTTAATGTTTTGGCAGAAAGGGCCTGCACCGCACCTTGCACGGCCTACCTCCACTCCCAGCCCTGCCCCTGGCATTTGGGAAAGACAAAGCCCTTTGGGGAGCTGCCATTCCAGCTCCATTCACTCCCTTCCTTGCATTTTCCTTTAAGACTCCGTAGCGTGTTTTGTACTGCTGGGAATTCAGTCCGACGAACCAACAGCTTCGTTACTCAGCATAGTGATGAGAGTTACGCGTCCTGGCTGTCCGCCCACGCACCGGTCACCTCTCTGGCGACTGCCCGCTGCTGGCTGGCCCTCTGTGTCCACACGTGGCTGGAGGCGGCCCAGGCCTTCTACCCAGGCCCAGTCCATGCAGCAGGCCCGAGGCCGATGCTCCTTCCGGGAGAGAGGTGTGCTTGACCTTGTTCGCCCTGGGCAGGGGTGGGGGTTGGGGGGTGGGAGTTTGGCCCCTGAGAACTGTGTTCAGACTCCTGGGATCTGAACCTCCTGCCGTCACACTTGCTGGGGGCAGGGGTGAGATTTTCTCTTCCCTGGAAAGTTCAAGTCTTAGAAGGGGAATGAGGACTTTGTTGACATGTTTTCCCTCTTAGCTGAGTCACCTGTGGTTTTTGTTCCCAGAACCCATTCTGCTGCATTTGGGTTTAGGGGGGAGCCGTGCGTGTGTCTTGCTTCTCCCACAACTGAGCCGAGCCTTGCCTCACCCCTTCCCACACCCCGACCTTCCAGGGAAAGCTTCTGGGCGTGTGGTGAGCAGCTTTCTAGTGGTTGAGAGGAGAAACAGAGAGGAACATGTCTGTTTGCCTCATTTTGCACATTTTTAGTTTGGCAAAAACAACCCACCCAAACCAGCCTTGCACTGAAGCTACCTTTTAGAAACACTACGTGGCCTCTTGAACCCAGCGGCCGCGGTCCTGGCACTGGCCCTTGCTGGTGCTCCGTTCTTAGCCAGGTCTGGCCTGCTCCCCACGTTCTCCCCAGCCTGCCCGGCCGCAGAGCTTCCTTTCCCACTGCTCAGCACCGGTCCCTCTTCATTGGTTTGCAGCAGATGGCCCCAACTTGATGGTGAACCCTAGAGCGGTGGGAACATTCCTGGAAAAGCAAATCAGAGTCACTGTAAATGAAAACAGTTCGAACACGGCAAAGCTCAGGGAAGAAAGTGAGTTTCAGTTGAGATCCAGCATCCCGCACCCAAGCAAGCGCTGGCCACGTTTGCAGTGATGTCTGCCCGCTGAGTTCCCTGGGTGGGGCACCAGGTGAGGTTCGCGGGGTCTTACCCAGATGCTATCCCGCCGGCCATCGCTGTGGTGGGAACCAGCCAGCGCGGCACTGCCTTGTCATTTCTTTTCCACTTCTTCCCCTTCCTGGCCTGGAATCTACTATAATATTTTGTAAGATGTTGGTTTTGAAAGGGTCTTCACTGATGGCCTTGGCTGATTATTCAACACATTTTTTATTTTTATTTATTTATTTTTAAAAGGTTTTGTTTATTTATTTGACAGATATCACAAGTAGGCAGAGAGGCAGGCAGAGAGAGAGGTGGGGGGAAGCAGGCTCCCCGCCGAGCAGAGACCCAGATGTGGGGCTCGATCCCAGGACCCTGAGATCATGACCCGAGCCAAAGGCGGAGGCTTAACCCTCTGAGCCACCCAGGCCCCCCTTCAACACACTTTTTAAAGATTTTATTTACCTATTTGACAAAGAGAGAGAGAGAGAGAGAGAGAGCGCACCAGCAAGGGGAACAGCAGGCAGAGGGAGAGGGAGAAGTAGGGTCCCCTCTGAGCAGGGAGACCAATGAGGAACTTGATCCCAGGACCCTGGGATCATGACCTGAACCTAAAGCTTAACCGACTGAGTCACCCAGATGCCCCCAACACACTTTTCTTGAGGGGCAGAATGACGAGTGATTAGGAACAGACTCCACAGATTTGGAGCCTTGAGTGCACCTGTCTGACCCAAGACAGGTCACATAAACTCTCTGTGCCTCGGTTTCCTCATCTCCACAATGGAGATGAATAAGAGTGCCTACCTTAAACATTTGTGCTGGAGCTTGAGTAATGTTTATTATTATTATTATTATTATTTTAATTGAGGTATAACTGACATAGGACATTATATGAGTTCCAGGAGTACATGATTTGATATTTGTGTATGCTGTGAAATGATCATTGCCGTAAGTCCAGTTATCATTTTTCATCATACAAAGTTACACATTTTTCCTTGAGATGGGAATATTTAAGATTTACTCTCTTAGCAACTTCCAAATATGCACTACAGCACCATGAACCGTCGTCACCATGCTGTACATTACATCCTCAGGCACATTTATTTTATAACTAGAAGTTTGTACCTTTTGACCCCCTTCACCCATTTTGCCCGCCCCCCCCCCCCAACTTCCCCTTCGGGCAACCACCAATCTATTCTCTGTGTGTATTAGTTTTGCGCCTTAAAAAAAAAATTCCAGTGTAATTAACACGCAGTGTTATGTTAGTTTCAGGTGTACAACATAGTGATTCAACAGTTCTGTACGTTTCTCAGTGCTCATCACCATACGTGCACTCTTCGTCCCCTCATCTGTTTTACCCATCCTGCCCCCCCTCCTGGTAACCACCTGTTTGTCCTCTGTATTTGAGAGTCTGTTTTTTTTGTCTCTTATTTTTTCTTTGTTTTCTTAAATTCCACATATGAATAAAATCAGGGGATATTTATCTTTCTCTGACTTAATTTTACTTATGCTAAGACCCACAAGGTCTGTTCATGCTGTCCCAAATGGCAAGATCTCATTCTCTTATTCTTTTTTATGGTTGAGTAGTATTATATCTATCTATCTATTTGTCTATCTGTCTGTCTGTCTATCTATCTATCACATGTTCTTGATCCATTTACCCCTAAGGATACTTCCATATCTTGGGTCTTGGCTCTTATAAATAATGTTACAATAACATAGGGGTGTATACCTCTTTATGAATTCGTGTTTTTGTTTTCTTTGGGTAAATACCCAGTAGTAGAATTACTGGATCATGCGGTATTTCTATTTTTAATTTTTTGGAGAAAACTCCATACTGTCTTCCGCAGTGGCTGCACCAATTTGCATGCCCACCAATAGTGTAGAAGGGTTTCCTTTTCTCCATATCCTTGCCCACATTTGTTGTTTCTTGTCTTTTTGATAACAACCATTCCAGCAGGTGTGAGGTGATATCTCCTCGTGGTTTTGATTTGCGTTTCCCTGATGATTAGTGACACTGAACATCTTTTCATGTGCTTGCTGGCCATCTGGATGTCTTCTTTGGAAAAATGTGTATTCAGGTCCTTTGCCCATATTTTGATCAAATTGTTTTTGTTTTATCGTTGCTGTTATTGAGTTGTTTGAGTTCTTTATATATTTTGGATACTAACTCCTAATCGTATATGATTTGCAAATATTTTCCGTCACTCAGTAGACTGCCTTTTCACTTTATTGATAGTTTCCTTTACTGTGCAGAAGCTTTTTGCATTGATGTAATCCTACTTGTTTATTTTTACTTTTGTTGCCCTTGCCTTTAGAATTGGGTCCAAAGAAATCATTGCCAAGGCTGATGTCAAGAAGCTTACTCCCTACGTTTTCTCCTAGGAGTTTTACTTACCTCAGTTTCATCAAGGTTTTTTTTTTCCTGGGGTTTTATCTTATTCTTTCATTTCAATTCTATTCATCTGCTTTTTCATTTTCTTTGGCTCTCTGCATTTGTATGCGTATTCTGTGAACGAGCTACCTCTCCCAGTCTTAAAGGATCGGCTTTGTGTAGGAGTTGAAACTTATTGTAAGATATTGTCCTAGCTCTTGGCTGTCTCTTGAACCTTTGTGGTTGTCGAAGCAGGCTGATTTATCCTTGAGGGGTCCCAGTTGTTGGGGGTTTGCCAAGATGTGCTGATGTTCTGAAATGAGGGATCTCCATCAGCTCCTAGTTTCAGGCTGATTGAAAGCCAGAGCTTCAGGCAACAGCTTTTTTTTAAAAGTTCACTTCATTCATTCATTCATTTTTGAGAGAAAGAGGGAGAGAGCACACGTACCAGTGGGGAGTAAGGGTAGGGGCAGAGGAAGAATGAAAAAGAGAATCTTGAGCAAGCTCCATGGCCAGCCCAGCACGGAGCCCAGTGTGGGGCTTGATCTCACCACGTTGAGATCATGATCTGAGCCAAAATCAAGAGTCGGGTGCTTAACCACTTGAACTACACAGGCGCTCTAAAACAACAATTTTTAAAGTCTGCAAACATATGGGGCCTTCTGGGACCCCAGGTGCCAACCCTGCTAGCCTCCAACCAGGTGCTATGGAGGTATCCTCTGGGTGGCAGTTGCAAAGCTCAGAGCTCCAGATGAACGGACAAGCTCCTTTCTGGAAGGTACCAGTGAGCTGTCGTGAGGTCAGCAGGAGTGCAAAGAAACCAGCCTACATTCCTTGGGAGGCTCTGCGGACTCTCGATGTGTGATGAACCTGACATGTGCCCCTTAGACTAAAGATCCAGAGAAGGAAATAGACCTTTTCTTCACAGGAAGAGTGGCTGTGTTTCAGTCTGCTGTCTGCGCTGTGCCCTGGGAGGTAGCCTGCCAAGAGCCGTCTTTCTGATGGTTTTAGTCCCGAGGAACTCAGAAATGCAGTTACCCCAGCCACCAGAGCCTGGTGTTCAAGGGTGTCCCCTCCGTGAACTGTGTGCCTGCTGGCTTTAATGGAGCTGTGGGAGAGCATGGTGGGGAGGCGTGCACCCACTGGCATTAGTGGGTCGGGGGTGGGCAGCAAGGGGGCTGTGTGGTGTCCACTGGTACTAGGAAGGTAGGGTACCTGCTGTGCCCCTCCATCCCTGACAGAGTCCCAAAGGCCCTGTCCCTCTGGCAGACGCTCAGAGATTAGCCGATGCATCTCTCCTTTGCGTGAGGTCTAGCTTTCCTAAACTGCGGCCTTTGTGCTGGGTAAGTGAGTGTGTTCACAAGCCTTTTAAGAGCAGAGTCTCAGTTCCCTGCTGCGCTTTGCATCTCCTGGAAGTCAGCCCTGTTGTTTTCAAAGCCAGATGTTTGGGGGGCTGTCTTCCTAGTGCAGGTCCTGAGGTGGGGGTGCCTGATGTGCTATGCAAACTCCTCACTCCTGGGGGAGACACTCTGTCGTTGTGAGATCGCTTCCAACCGTGGGTCGCAGAGCCAATGGTGGGGCTCTGGGGGACACCACCTCTCTTCCTCTTGTACCTGTCTCTAGTGACCCTTTTCTCCTTTGTTGTGTGTGTGTGGGGGGGCTGTTCCTCTGTCTTTTAGGTCTTTTTTAGATTGGATGGGTCTGTGGGAGGAGCCGAGTTCAGGATATTGTTATGCTGCCATCTCGAACTGCCACCACAACTGGGTTTCCAACAGGGCCTGGCATGGGGCCAACACCGAGCCGGAGTCATATTGACTGTCTGTTAAGGCGTAAGCCTGGGGAGCACGGAGAGTCAAGGCTACGGCAGCTCTTACTCATACGTGTACACAGCAGCATGGGGAGGGCTGTTGGATAGAAGTCAGCTCAAGATTTCTACCCATGGTGATCCCAAGGAAGGGCACTTAACCCAGTATGGGAGGGCACGGAGAGCGTTGCTCCTGCAAGGGTGCATCAAACCTCAGCACTCCTCGTCCACAGAGAGAAGAACGTTTGTCTCACAGCCTGGGGCCTTTATGGGAGGGGTTATTCATGGCTGCAGGTGGCCAGCAGGATAGCCTCCTCCAGGCATCCTAGTCTCACCATTCACTGCCTTCATTGGGGTGGTATGGGGGGGGCATACCCCGCCCGCATACCCCACCCACTGGGGTGGGTGAGGGGCGCTGGTGGCATCTGTCCTACCTGAGCCCCTTGGGTGCGAGCTCCCCTTGGCCCTGTCCTTTCTCTGGTCCCTTCTTGCCTTCGGTGCAGCAATCCTATGAGCCCTTTCCTTCCTCCTCGTTGTGCTCTCCATCTCAGGGGTTGGTGATCCTGACTCCAAGGGTCACCGTGGAGGCAACAAGGAGCTCAGCAGTTTCTTTCTGCCCAACAAGAAAAGAGCATGATTCCTTTTGTTTTCTGGTCCAGATTAGAGAAAGGGGAGATGGGGAAAGGGCAGGCTCCACGCTCTTTTAATTATATACCCAGATAAATTTTAAAAAAGTGTTCTCAGGGGCACCTCAGTGGCTCAGTGGGTTAAAGCCTCTGCTTTCGGCTCAGGTCATGATCCCAGGGTCCTGAGATTGTGCCCTGCATCGGGCTCTCTGCTCAGCGGGGAGCCTGCTTCCCCCTCTCTCTCTGCCTGCCTCTCTGCCTACTTGTGATCTCTGTCTGTCAAATAAATAAATAGATAAATAAATAATCTTAAAAAAAAAAAGTGTTCTCAGCCACCAGCCTTCTGTGAGGATGATAAGAAAACACTCTTTTCCAGGGCTCACCCTTGGTCCCGAGCCTCAGCGGGGAGTGATTCTCTGCCCTACCCTTCCCATGAGCCCTTGAGGGTAAGCGACACGGTTTCCCGAAGGGGCAGTGAGCAGGGATTCCACGATGGTTTTAAAACTCTGCTGTTTTGATTGGATTCTCTTGTTCTGTTGGCTCCTAATGGATGGAAATCTATGTATGTCAAAGCTGAAATGAGCAGCAGTGTAATTCCAAACAATATATGACCCACGTGTGTATGCGGCATTGGGACGCGTGGTTTAAGGTTCGATCACCAAATTTACTTCACAGCATTGCATTTGGGGGTAATGGGAAAGGGGGTCGCACAAGGAGAACATGGGGCATGTTGGGAGGTCTCCTGGATGGGTATGAGTCCCAGTCCAGCTGCCCCTGGGGGGAGCAGACAGGGGGTCTGGGGCTGCTTCTGACTTCATGGTGAGTCAGTCACGTGACCTTGGGCAAGTCCTTCACCCTTCTCATTCCTGTTTCTTCTTCTTTCAAAGGAGAACAGTAAACCAATGTCCAGATGCGTGTAGGGGTCTTACTGCGAAGGTTCCTTGGTCAAGCATGTCTGGAAAAAACACCCCCTCTGCGTCCCTTCCATTGTAAGACTCATTAGCACCTTATAGATCTGCAAATACCCGCAGGAAGAAAACTGGCACTTCCCTCACTTTTTGACCACAAAACCCCCTTTTTGTGGTGATGGTGGCGGTGGTGAGGGTACAGTTTGGGAAGCATGGGTCTAGGTGTCCTTCCTTTTCTTGAACCTGTGATGTGCAGATCGTTGCCTGCACAGGGCACACTGGTGACGGGGGTGTGAGTGTGGCTCTGTAGAAGCTTGGCCTCTCTACCAGCTTCCCTGAGCATGGCGTCCACTGTAGCCCCAGCCCCGAAGTCAGTGCCAGAAATCCTCATGGCTCCTTACAGGAGGGTAAGAGAGCACCTCCTACCGTCATCTCCTCTGTTGCTGAGTCTGACATGCGGCAGCAACCCTGGGGCCTCTCCGTTCTGCTCCCTGCCCTGCACACCCCGTATCCTCTCTCTGCCAGGTTCTCCAGAGTCACCCTTGCTGGTCCCGGCCTTCCTCAGCCCTCCCCTGGACCACTGTCATTAGCTGACCCAGCCTCTCCCTCTCCCTCTCCTCAGCTCTGCCCCGGCCCTCACCACCCTGGGTCTGCCCTGAGGAGAGCCAGGCTCATCTGATTCCTGGGGTTCCTTCCCCCTCCCCCATGATTCCTCAACTTGAGGCAGAAACCATCTACCTGTTACCTGCCATCTTGAGTGACTGTGTCCCTAGCTTATTACTTTGTATGGCTTGAAAACTCTTTGTTTGTTGAATCCAGATAATTTGCATGTGTGTGGCTTTTTCTTTACTCTTTAAAGCCCTGGTTCATGATCTCACATCATGGTCTCTGATCCCCGAGTGGGGAAGGGCAGTGATCACAGAGGTCTTGTAGGTCCCACAGCCCACAGAACAGAAGAGGCCGGGGCGGTTGTCACCTTGTCCTGGCAATGGCAGGAATCCCACGTGGCCTTCCTTCAAGAACCCCTGCACCTTGGTGGCCTGGCCAGCGGGGTAGACGGGAGCATCCCCGCCATTTGAAACACTGCCCCTTCTCGTGGACACGGCACTGTGTGTCTGGGCCGGCTCCCAGGAGGGCCACACAAAGCCACGTTCTTCTGCTTCCAGAAGCTCGGGAGCGGGGTGCAGAACGTCCTTCCCCGGGAGGCTTGGCTTCTGCATCAGGAGCCGGGCTTCCTTGCGCTGGTGTTTGTCAGGATGGTTTGGGGTGTGCAAGAGTCTGAAGCCAGATTTTTTGGCCTCTATTGGAGAAGCAGGTTTTATTATGTAAACATTTGAAGAGGGAGTGGAGGAAGCCAGCATGGAGAGCCCTGGGGGGAAGGGGGGTGGTTATGCAGAGTCTCCTGTAGCGCTGCCTGCAATGGGTCTTCAGTGCTGCGTGGGTCCTGACCTGGAGAGATACACCGGCCCCTCCTTTGGGCTGTCTCTGTGGGACACCGGCTCGTCTGTCCCTCTGTCCGTCTGTCCATCTGTCCAGACTCCTCTCTTTTGCAACCAGCGCAGCTTCAGAACCCTCCAGTGGCGCTCCGGGTGGATGTGCCCACTGATCAGAGTTGTGGGACAGGGACGCTGTGGACATTGTTATTTTCCACACGGGGGTCCTTGAGCACCTTCAGCACCTTCACATACCTCATGGCTTACACCTGACATCCTTTTATCAAAAACGAAGAAACAAAAAAACCTCCCAATGTACAGAGTAATTATGGAACCTTGTCTTGCAGCCCAATACAGCATTGAAAAAAATCCTAAAAAAAATACACAAAAAGCAACCGGATGCTCTAAGTCAGCTGTATGGAGACATTTTGTTGTGAGTTTCAAACATGACTGTGATCCTTCCCTGCCTGGCCTTAGCTCTGGCCCCACTTCCTGTTGCAAACAGGGGCCAGGAGCTGGCACAACACGCCAGGCCCAGCTCTGCAAGGGCAAAGCTAGAGCAGGACTGGATTCCACTGAATTCCACAGACAAAATTTTGCTATTAGTCCATACTTGCACTGTTAACTATGAGAAACTTTTTCTTGTTATTTTTGGTGGAAGTTGCTCTTCAATAGTCTTTTATTATTTATTTATTTATTTGTTTGTTTGTTTTGTTTAAGATTTTATTTATTTATTTGACAGACAGAGATCACAAGTAGGCAGAGAGGCAGGCAGAGAGAGAGGGGGAAGCAGGGTCCCTGCTGAGCAGAGAGCCCGATGTGGGGCTTGATCCAAGGACCCTAGGATCATGACCTGAGCCGAAAGCAGAGGCTTTAACCCACTGAGCCATCCAGGCGCCCCTTCAATAGCCTTTTAATTAATTTGTTTTAATTTTTAAGTAAGATTTTATCTATTTGAGAGAGAGAGAGAGAGATTATGAGTGGGGGGAGGGGCAGAGGGAGAGGAAGAAGCAGGTTCCCTGCTAAGCAGGGAGCCCAATGTAGGACTCAATCCCAGGACCCTAGGATCATGACCTGAGCTGAAAGCAGCTGCTTAACTGACTGAGCCACCTACGTGCCCTTCAAATGACAAAGACAATAATACATAGAAAACATAAAGGGAAAAAGGAGAAAGTAAAAAACGAACCTTACCATTCAGACGCATCTTACCATTCAGAGATGTTGTTTGACATTTTATAGTATTTCTTTCCAGTTTATTGCAGTCTTGGAATTGTTGTGTATATAATTTGTGTAGCTATAGCTTTCCACTTAACATTACAGCACATCGCTGGTTCTCTCATTAAATGCTCTTGTAATCCCCATCTTGAAATCACGGCTGTTTCTTCCATCGTATGGATGTACCATAACCATTGCCGCATTACGAGGCAAATATACTGGTGCCAACTTTTTCCAACTGTATAGGACGCTTCAGTGAACATCTTTGCAAATAAATCCAAGTTTCTGACTTTTTCCTAGCAGTGGCTCACCAGAAGGCCTGTGAGTGGTGGAACTCGGACGGCCACATTGCTTTCCAGAACGGCGATTCCAAACATGGACAGGTGAGGCTTTTGGGGCAAGTCAGCAGCCTCAGCTGGAGACGGCGGAGGTGTCAGAATTGTCCATCTTGATTTTTGCTTTCTTCCTGTCACTCCTGAGGTGACATGAGAGGTCAAGATTTGACTCGTTACTTTAAGAGGCCCAGGCCAAAGAAGAGTAAGAAAATGAACGCTTATTGAGAATTTACCTTGTGTGGCACCCCGTGGAAACAAGAATAATAACGTGATGCCTGGGAAGGAGCACTTTTCTGGAACATTCCACACACTTTCTTGGCTTCATGAAGTTTTTACTAACATCTTTATTATTTTCACTTTAAGGGTATCCAGGTTTTAAAGACTTTGTATATGAGGTGAAGTCATATAAATCATCTGAACTGTGGTAAGCAGTAATGTCCAGAGGGTGTATGGACGCCTGGACACCGGCCCTTCTTACTTCTGGTTTCTCTGTTCCTGGTCAACAGCCAGTCAGTCCTGGGCGCACTTAGACCCAGGCTGGATGCTGCCCCTGAGCAATGTCAAAATTGTCACTTGACACATCATTCTAAGGACGTAGACACGGAAGAAGGCAGTGCTGGGGGTGGGGGTGGGGGGAGTCTGGAGAAGGGGAGTTGGCTTTCTGAGATAATTTTTCTCTTTCTTTCAGGCTCAGATTTTTTTTTTTCTTTCCCTGCTAACTGCTAAGTTCAGAGTCTCAGGGGGTGAAGTAGATTCTGAGAAACCGGAGAAGTGGAACACTATGATTCTCAAATTCAGGTTTGTTTCTTTTAAATATGCAGAAAAAAATGTGTAGAAATCTCTTTGCTAAAACCATGACACTTGCAGCCAGAGGTACACTCAGCCCGCTTTTGAGGTGTTGAAGTGACGTGACAGATGTTGCCTGGGGACATGACCCAAAGAATATTCTCCAGGAGACAAGCCCTTGGTCTGAGGGTTAGACCACCTGCTACTGTCTTCTTCCTCAGACACCCGGGGGCCGGGGATCACCCTGGGCCAGAGGGTCTAGCATTAGACCCTCCAAGCTCCTTTCTCTCCGGGGTATTGGCCTCTGCCTGGAGTCAGCAGGAAAGTGAGAAACGGCCCGTTGTGCTACACACCAGTATGGGGCACCCCAAAACAGCATGGTAGCATCTGATGTTCACAGGATTGATCAGGGTCTCCAACTGTGGCTCGTGTGGGCCTGTAAACATCACGCAATCTCACTCAGCCTCAGCTTCCTCATCTGTAAAATGGGCTCATAGAACTGCCTCCCCCCTAAATTGGTTGTGATCCTGTATTGAAAGATCATAGATTGGAAATATACTGTAAAAGCTTAGAGACTGGGAGGGAGATATTGCCCCCCCTCCCCAGCACAGAGATATTCTTGTGTCCTCCGACGGTGCCCACACCACAGGCACGAGTCAGGGCGGTTCCACCTCATGGGGCTTGGAGTCCCCTACTCCTCCTTATCCTGGTGTTCCAGGGAGTCCCTTTGGATTCCTGTCCTCTGTGTCTTCCTACCCCCCCACAGGTTGCCTTGGCTGAGAGACCCCCAACCCCTGTGCTCATTGGCAGCTCTCAGGCAGAGGTGCTCCCTGGGAGCCGAAGCTGTGCAGGGAATTGCACGGAGCCCAGCCTGGTGCAGGGTGCGGGACGGCAGGTGCATGGAGCATCTGGAGGCCCATGGGTAGAGCCAGGCCACAGGCAGACGGAGGTGAGGCTGTCCCCTCTTCTGCTGTGAACTCCATATGATAATCAGACCAAAAGCAGGAAACTCTGATGCGGACAGAGGGCCCCAGTCGCCCCTAGGTCTGTGCTTGGGAACAGGCAACTTCATAGCCCATGGCTGCCCATAGTCGAGCCCCAGGCGGACAGCCTTTGGCTTGTGGCCCAGGCCCAGTTCCTGCCAGGTGTGACCACACCTCCTGAGCTACAGGACACAGCGTGGTGACTGTCGTGCTGCCTGCCTCTTGTAGGATGGCCCTGGACCCTGGCTGGCCCTGGTGCAATCTTGGACAGCTGGGCTTCTGGCAGTTAGCCCTACAGACAAGGAAAAGGGCCTTGACCAGTGCCTGCTGTGTGGCAGCCAGTCCCCTAAGAGGAGGTTATCCCCTAAGAGGAGTCCCCTACAAGGAGCCCAAGACTGATTTGGAGCTTATTAACCCCAGTTTCCAGAACGGGGCTTATGTTGTGCCTATCCTGGAGGCTGTATTTTTGTTTGTTTGTTTGTTGTAAGATTAAAAAGAAGAAGAAGAAGAAGAATATGTTACTCAGGGTGTAAGTAACTCTTCGCAGCTAATCCCTGTGCAGAGAAGAGTGAATGTTCTTGGCGTTTTCTCGAGGTTTCTTAAAGGAAATCTCTCACCGTTCTCTTGGGCGTGGCACTTGGCTGCTGGGAACAGACACAGTTTATCTTGCAGAGGAAACTGTTTTGCAAGAGGTTTCCCACAATTATGGTCTGAGGGAGGGTCCCTGCCAGCTTTTCTTAGTCATTTGGGCTTAGGGGGAAGGTGGGTTTTTGTTGTTGTTGTTCGCCTTTTTAAAAAATTTTTTATCTGAAGGCAAGAGCCATCTGGGAGTAGGCACACATGGGTAATTACCCCGAGTTAGGGAGACAAAAGGATTGCTGATCAGCAGCTCTCAGGGCTGCTGCAGGTGGCTGATGGCTTTTGGTGGAATGTCACAAAGTACTCAGGCTACGGGGTGAGTCAGAAATCCTTAGGTCACTTGCGGTTTTCTTTCATGGTTTTGCTGTGACTATTAACTTGTTTTTACTTAACAAGAAAAACAGGTGTTTGGGTGTCAGTTTGAGCTAGTGCTGCCCTCTCTTAGCAGCTTACTGTAGTCACACGGCTGCCCCAGTTTGGTCCACACTAAACAGATAACCAAAAAACCCTTTAGATGGGGCCTCCTGGGACACTCAGATCTTCCTTAAGGAGGGAAAGAAAGCGAGCTTGGAGCCATCTATCCTTTGGTGAATTTGAATTGCCGGCTCAGTGAGACAGCCCTTGGGGCCCTCACAGACCCTTCTGGAGCTCAGTCCTCCTTTGGAAGTGAGCGTGTGTATGTTCTGCCCCTGGTTTTGATTTTTCTATATCCTGCCCAGATGAGTTGACAGCTCTCTCCTCGCGTTCTGGTGCTTTTTGGATGGAAATAAAAGCAGCACGTTTGTCCAAACATGGTGCTGGGTTTTCTTGCCATCTGGCCATGCGGCCAGACTCTGCAGCTTTTCCATTCCTGCTAACATCAGTGCACATACTCCGAATTCCCAGCGCTGGAGAGAATGGCTGTCTCCCCGACTGCGGGCGCTTGCTGCTTCCCTCCGGTCCTCAGGCCTGAAAGGATGAGTTTCAGTCTTCACTGCAAAGACCTTCAGAAATGGAACTCTTTGTTTCCAATCAGATCTGCCCCATTCACAGGAGTGAAAGTGAGGGAGGTGCTGGGCCCTCAGCCTTGGGACTGGAAGTCGCTAGAATCTGCCAGAATCTGCCAAATATCCTCCTTTAACCCCATTTCCACTGGACCTGCATTATACCTTGTCCATGACTTTAAGACACGGAGTTCTTCAGGGTCACGCTCTTCATTCACAGCTTGGAGCACAGGCGGCTGGGCTGGCGACCAAATAGGGACTACCAAGGTCATGCCTTCCTGATTCTCTGCCACAGAGCCAGACCCCAAGGCTGCCAGGCCCTGGAAATCTGGGGTGCCCGGACTTTCCCTTCTAGAGCGGGGAGCTCCAGAGATTTGCCATCTCACCCCATCACCGCAGCAGGCAGGAAGAATCAGCATGCTGGGGTGAGTCAGACATTGGGGTCATTAGAAATAAAGGTTGCAGGAGTCGCTTTCAAGGGAGGGAGATGGCGATTGCAGCCGGCCATGTCCCCAGTCCTTTACTGTGCACTCATCGGTTGGAGGGATTATTCTCTTCTCTTTGGTATGTGAGAACTGGTGCAAGGTGGGACAGCAGTCAGTGCATCACGGGTCGCTTTCAGGGCCATGGTTTATCTTCCTTTTCCCGTTTGTAGTTCTTGGAGGGACATGTCAGCAGGATGGCAAGTAGACACCGGGGCTGCTGTGAATGAATGAACTCACTGGACGGGGGCTCCAAGGCCCTTGGCTATCCTTGCCGAGAGTTGGGCTGCCCGTGGGAAACAGAGCTGGAGCCTGGCCGACCTGAACCCTGGTCAGTGAGAGGGCAGCCAGCCAATGCAAATGAGGGGGCAAGTGGCTTATGGATAGAAGAATGTTCTCTCTGGCACATCCTTGCCAGGAATGGGAAACTTCCTCAGGACGAGGCCCAGCGTGCACTGGAAGCTGCCGTTGCAGCAGATGAATTTCCTCTAGTCTCTATATTCCCCATGTTTGGAGAGCAACTGTGTCTGTGCTGCACCCCCTCCCCACCAGCAGGCCTATGGTCAAGCAGTGAAGGGTGGCTTCTCACCCCGCTAATGAAGCCGTAACCAGCCACTGCGCAAAGGGCTCAGATCTGCTGGAACAGAAGTCTCCCCACTACCCCCCGGCTCCGCCGACTCCTGAGGCTGTGGGTGCAGCTGGCTGGTCAGGCATCAGCCAGCTGCCTGCATTCATCAGGGGCAGAGGTGGCCCTGCTCAGGCTGGTGTCCTCCCAGGAGACACCTGTCATGCTGGCAGGCACCAGAAAACCCTAAGAGCTAGCAACTCAGCGTCAGAGGTGGGCAAGGGTCTTATAATCCATATGAGCCATTCCTAAGGTTTCCCTTGATTTGACCAGCACTGATTAGGCACCTTCTGTATATGGGGAAGTGTATCAGAATCAAAAGGAGGTAGCCGTCACTGGTAACAGATGAGCCAAGATATCCAAATAGGAGTTGCTGTCCTGCTCCCTGGAGACTGAAGGAGTTCTTAGCGAAATGGGGTGGCTGGGGGCAGGGGCCAGTGGTCCTCGAAAATTGTCCACAGAAGAGAAGTGTTAATACTTTTACTTGTAAAGAACGGATCCCTAGTTTTTGTCTATCTGGCAGTAGTTCTAGGAACAGAATCTTGCCAAATACCTGCTTCCTGCTTACCTCCCTGGTCTGATCTTCCCATCTAAGATCAGGTGTGGACACAAAGCATGGAGGGTTCATGTCCAGAAGAGGGACCAGGAAGAGAGAGACCCCCTTCCCCAAGCCCTTGATGCCTCCTCCTACTCTGTACTGGCTTCCAAAAATCCAAGGCGTGTCTGGGGTGAGCTTTGCTCTATGTGTTCCCTCCTCCCTCTCCTCCCTGTGCTGGGCAGTGCATGGCCTTTCCTCTCCCAGCATGCCAAATGGCTACAATCTCTGCCCCCTCTAGAGGCAACACTCCCCCGGAACAGCTTCTCATTTTGTGCCAAGCAGCATGCGGCCAGGGGAGAGACAGCCAGGCTGGGCCTGTTCCCAGAGAACAGTTCCATCAGGAGAGAGAAAGGACACAGTGAGCCCAGTGCAGACCCTCCCAGTACAGGCCGGGCACCCAATTTCCGAGCAGCTGAGAGCTGCAAACACGTGGGAGGTGTTGTCACTTGGACCTTCCTTCCCGAGGCCGGGCCAGCTCACTCTCTGAGCTCACATTCCAGCACGGTATCTTGGAGAAAATGGTGGACTGACCCCCACACTCCTGCAGCATTGGGATAAAGACTTTGTTTATCTCCACCCAGTCTGCTGACCTGCCTCCAGGGAGGAGCTGTGTCGTATCTGACTGGGGGTAGGGGGGTTACTGGTGAGAACCTGAACACACTGGAGCACATTTACAAGGGAATATGGCCACCATGTTGTTTCATTAATGTTCTCTCTTTTTTTTGCCACCCATCACCATGAGTCTCACCCATTGGGAGAAAGGACCAAGGCTCTTCTCTGGTTTCTGTCCAGATGGGAAGCACATCTGGGGTAGAACTAGTCTTTTTGACAGCCCGTTTCTGTCCTACCATCTGTTGGACCTACGGGTTTGGCATAATCTTCCAAACAGTACTTAGCAGACCCAGACTTCCCCTGGAAGTTCCAAGGCCTAGACTTGAATGTGATGCCAGAAGCTCCCAGCTTGCCTTCTGACCAAGTTCTCCAATCCAACTTTTTCACAGAGCTCTGAATTTTGCAAATTTTAGGGCATGTCCTCCTTATTTTCATCAGTTTTTTTTTTTTTTTTTTTTTTTCATTCACAGGCTGCAAGATTTTAGGGAAATTCTAGTTTTCTTGAGCATTTATTAGTCACGATTAGGAGAGACAAATTTGCCTCCATGTCTTTGTTATAGTAACACCTTACAATCTCCATTGGCCTCATGGGCCAGTCTCTGCTCCCTAGTGTCTGGGGCCTCAGCTGGGGAGACACAAAATCTGGTGGTGATGGGGGCTGAGGCCTGGAATCATCTGAAGGCTTGTTTGTAATTTTGGTGGTTGATGCCAGCTACCAGTGGGGACCTTATCTCTGGCACTGTTACCTGGAATACCTAGGTATGGCCTGACGTTACAGCATGGTGGCCTCAGAGGGACCAGACTTCTTACATGGGCCTCAGGCTTCTTCTGGCTGCTGGGTGGAAACTGCATCACATTTTATGTCTTATCTTTGTAAATAAGATGTGACTGTTTTGCTCCATAGTTTTGGTTGAAAACAAGTCCTAAGCCTGCCCAGATCAAGAAGAAAGGAATTAGATCCTAATCCTAATCCTAATCTCATAATCTTTAATAAGGGGCGCAACAGGAGTGATATGTCCTTTCTCTTCTTTAGAGGGAAGATGGAATCCATGAAGGTTTCTTTCTTCTTTCCTTTCTTTCTTAAATTTTCTTTTTAAGATTTTATTTATTTATTTGTCAGAGAGAGAGAGAGAGAGAGAGAGAGATTGAGAATGAGCCAGAGGGAGAGGGAGAAGCAGACTCCTCACTGAGCAATGAGCCCGACTTGGGTCTGGATCCCAGGATCCTGGGATCATGACTGAGCTGAAGGCAGACGCTGAACTGACCGAGCCACCCAGGTGTCCATCTGTGAAGGCTTCTGTCTGATTATTCCTGAAAGGATTTAAAAAGTTGACCCTAACTCTTATGAGCAATTCCTAAGAGGCAAGGAATTTTGTGATAATAATTTTAATATTAATCAGTTGAATAGCTATTCAAATGGATAGAAAACTGCCTTATTCTAAATACTATATTTTAATGACTTATTTTATTATGTTGTTTTGGGCCTCTGGACATAGATACATCTTATGTGCGGTAAACGTAATTATTTTTAAAAAAATCTAGATCCAAGGATCCTTTTACTACCATCTTCTTGGGCCTGCATGCTAGCTGTCTATCCCTGGTCATATAGGAAAGAAAGTTCATTCTTCCATTGTCTGAACTGAAGTGAACGGAAATATCTCAGGGACAAGGAAATTTAGGTGAAAGTCAAGATGGCTTATTGTAAGGGTTAAAAAAACTTTTTTTGTGGCTATCATGTTTTGATATTTAAATGCCTAGATTCAAAACAGTAGCTTTGTGTGTGTGTGAAGGGGGTAGTGTGCAATATGGAAAGCCGGGAAATGGCCACACGTGGGTGTATGTTCTCTGCTGGATGGGTCTAAGACCACGGGGACGCTCACTGAGGTCTGCCAGCTTCGATGCCAACATCAAGCAAGCAGATGGTGCTGGCAATGTTAGCAGCCATTAAAAATCATGTTTTTCAAGAATATTTAATGACACAGGGAAATATGATCCAATGTGAAGTGAATTGCATCAGTACTCCAAGCTGTGTACCAACTGTATCTAGTGAATCAGCTGAAATAACATGGGCAGGAGGCAGAGTCAGCCAAACCCTGCTTATTCATTTCCCAGGATGGGGGGTGGGAAGAAGCCCCAACAGTAGGAACAGAGCCCTGGAAGGTCAGTTAAAGCCTGATAGGGTCAGAGTGTTGGGAGGGTCTTGATGGGCAAGAAGGAGCCAAAGGCTGGTGGGAAAGAGATTAGGGGAACACAGTAGGAAAAAATTCATCACTGTAGACAAAGCTTACCACCATAGACAAGGTTCATCACTGTAGACAATGTTCATTACTGTAGACAACTGTGGACCAAGTTCATCACTGTAGACAAAGTTCATGACTGTAGATAGACACAGTTCATCATTGTAGGCAAGCTTCACGATTGTGGGCTGTTTCTCCATGAGCCTGCCCTGTTGTGTTATCTCACATCTGTTCTACCCTTTTGACTGAGGCCATCAGTTGCTACGCTCTTTTTTGGCAGTTCCTTTAGGTGTTCCTAAAGTCCTCTCTGCATGGTCTTCTTTTCTTCCTTCCTGCCTTTTTTCTTTCTTTTAGAGAGAGAGCACACACATGAGTAGGGGAGAGGGGCAGAGAGAGAGCAAGAGAGAGAATCTTAAGAAAGTTCCGTGCATAGCACAGAGCCCAAACTGGGGGTTAATCTCATGACCCTGACCTGAGATCATGACCTAAGCTGAAATCAAGAGTCAGATGTTTGCATGACAGAGCCACCCAGGCACCCCTACATGATTATTTTTATTTTAGACTATTCCTTGAAAGGCAGCTTGAAAACAGTCTAGTCCCATAACGGAAGGGTCTGTTTAAACAAATCTACAAGCTTCAAAAGTAGCATCCCTAATTTTCAATTGTCCACTCTGATAGCTATAAATAACTTGCTTTAGGAAGGGCTTGTCATTTTCATGGGCTTAATATGTTCATATGAATGGAATCTATTAACAGATTTGTGTGGCCTTTGTAGGCAGTGGTGTTTATTTCTTTTCAACTGTTGGTTTGGATAGATACAAGGAAATTGGTTTTTCTTAAGAAGGTGAGGAGGTAGAAAGGAACAAATTCTGGTGCCCAAGTGGTTGTTTCCTTCTGCCATGGGCCCACCACTGCCATCCCTGCAATTCCTGGATTACCCAAGGAGAGAATGAGAAGGCAGGTGCAGGGTTCAAGTTTTCCGTCGGGGGTCTGGCAAGTCTGACAGCCCAGGGGTTCGACCACCTCAGTGGCATCCAGGCAGAGGGCCTCCTCATGCTTGCTTCTCAGGTAAGTTCCCTCGGCTTCTTCCTCTAATGGTTATTAACAGGCATCAGTGCATTAATTGATATTGCAATTAATTCCTTCTGAGGGATAAGTTTTGGACATTCTTATAAAAAAAAAAGAAAAAGAAAAGAAAAGCGTCCATTATTTTAGGAGAAAAATGTGTTCATTGTTGAAGATTCCCTTATTGACTCTGTTAAAAATCCTTGTGGTTCTTTTATTTATTTAAATTTTTATTCTGGAATCTTTATAGATCACAAAAAGTTGCAAAGACAGCACCGAAGCTTCCTGTGTAACCTTCCTCTAGTCACCCCACTGGTTACATCTTGCATAATTATAGTCCGCTACTAAAACCAGGAAACTGGCCTGGGTACTATGTGTGTGTGTGTGTGGTTTTATGCCATTTTATTACACATATAGATTCCTGAAAGTGCCAACTCAGCTGAGACACAGACCTGCTCCATCACCAAAAAGGTCCCCCTTGTTCTTCCCCTTAAAGTCATGCTACCCTCCCTCCCCACCGTCCCTAACCCCCAACAACCACTTATCTGTTTTCCATGTCTGTATGTTTGTTATTTTGAAAATTTATGTAAATGGAATCACAGAGGATGTGACCATTTGAGACTGCAACATTTTACTCAGCAGTATTCTCCTTAGACCTCTCCCAGTTGTTGTGTGTGCCCATAGCCCATTCCTTTTTATTGCCAAATACTACTCCATTGGGATGCTAGGTCAAGATATTGACCTAGATAGCTGCTCAAATTGTATTCTAGATGCTTCTGTGAAGGGCTTTTGTTTTGCTTAGTTTCTTTTTGTTGTTTTTTGATTTTCATTTTTGTTTTGTTTTGGTGAGATTAACATTTAAATCAGCAGACTTTGAGTAAAGCAGATTATCTTCCATAATGTCCATGGGCCTGGTCCAATCAGCTGAAGATCTTAAGATAAAAAAGACTGACTTCTTCCAAGAAAAAGGGAATTCTGTCCGCAGATTCCCTTCGGGTTTGAGCTACAACATCTACTCTTCCCTGGGTTTCCAGTCTGCCAGCCTGCTCTGCAGATTTAGAGCTGGTTGGCTTAATAATTACTTGAGCCACTTCCTTAAACCCTCTCTTTGTCCTCTCCATATATCTGAATCTGTAGACCCCTGGCTGGTCCATCCATACTATGGTTGTACCCGTTTGTTTAGCCATTCACCCACTGCAGGACCTCATGATCACTTTGTTTTGGGGTGTTATATATAAAAAAGCAAAAATAAAAACTTGTGTGTAAATTTTCATGTGAACATATATTCTTGTGATTTGTCTTCTTACACTTGTTGATGGTGGACTACATTGACTGATTTATAAGTATTGAACCAACTTCGTATCTCTGAAATAAACCCTGCTTGATCATATGGTATTCCTCTCATAGACTGCTAAGTCTTATTTGTTAATATTTTGTTAAGAATTTTAGCATCTATATCCATGAGTTATACTGGTCTGGAATTTTCTTTTTTTGTACTGTCTTTGTCTTATTTGGTATCAGGTAATACTAGGTTCATAAAATAAATCAGGAAGAGTTTTCTGTTTTCTGAAAGAAATTGTGTAAAATTTATGTTATCATTTTTTAAAACATTTGTTAAAATTCCCTTCAATGATGTCATCTGGGCCTGAAGGTTTCTTTTTGGGGAGTTTTTAAATCAAGAGTTAAATTTATTTAGGGGCACCTGGGTGGCTCAGTGGGTTAAAGCCTCTGCCTTTGGCTCAGGTCATGATCCCCACATCAGGCTCTCTGCTCAGCAGGGAGCCTGCTTCCCTCTCTCTCTCTGCCTGCCTCTCTGCCTACTTGTGATCTCTGTCAAATAAATAAATAAAATCTTTTAAAAAAGAGTTAAATTTATCGGTTATAGGGCTAGTCATAGTATCTGTTTCATCTTGCGTGACTTGTAGTGGTTGGTAATTTTCAAGGAACTGGTTTATTTTACCTAAGCTGTCAAATTATGGAGCAAATGTTTTTCATAGTATTTCCTTATTACTCAAGTAATTCACTATATCTATAGTTTTGTCCCATTTCATGGGTGATACTGGTAACTTATGTTTTCTGTCTCTTTTTTATTCCTTTGTCAGTCTTGCTAGAGGCTTGTGAATTTTATTGATTTTTTTTTTGCCCCAAAGAACCATTTTTTTTTGTTGTTGTTGTTTCATTCATTGTCTCCATTTATTTTTCTGTTTTTAATTTTAGTGATTTTTGGTTTTCTGATTTCTGGTGCTCCCCCTCCTCCCAACCAGGAAAGGCTTGGACTAGGCCTTGGAGGTGAAAGAGGAGAAGTGAGTAGGGGTGAAAAAGCTATCCCCATCTTTATATTTGGAGGGTTGCTGATGGGGGGGAGTGGATAAGTGGTGGGAAGAGGGGGATTCCAGCAAGTCTCGCAGACTTCAGGCTGCGCTGTGAAGTGAGATGTAGGTGGGGAGGGAGGCAGCCCCACCAGACCCTTCTCGACCTCTCCTTTCTTTTTTTTTTTTTAAGATTTTATTTATTTATTTGACAGAGAGAGATCACAAGTAGGCAGAGAGGCAGGTGGGGGCAAAGGGGATGCGGAAATAGCCTCCCTGATGAGCAGAGAGCCCTATGCAAGACTCGATTCCAGGACTCTGAGATCATGACCCGAGCCAAAGGCAGAGGCTTTAACTCACTGAGCCACCCAGGCGTCCCCTTGGTCTCTCTTGAAGGGGATCCTGGATCTAGCAGGGCTCCGGACAATGAGGAAACTATCCCATTGAAACCCCAGCCAGTCAGGAAGAAATAGCAGAGGAAGATGAGACTCTTAGCTTTGAAGGTTCAGAATGTGTCCCTCCCTCTCCCAGCTTCAATCTGGAGAACTCCGGGAGACTTCTCATTTGCATTTAAGGAATGCTCTCTGGGGAGGAAACTTCCCCAAAATGTTTGCCTTTGGGAACTCAGATCTCCTGCTGGTGTCCAGCATTTCTCTCCTGTTTGTGGAGGTGAGCTGGCCAGGATGGAACCCAGCCTCACCTCCTGCCCTGAAATGGCCTGGGGTTGGTTGGTCTGCATCTAATAAGCCTGCCCAGGCAGCCCCGGGTGGGGGTGGGGGGCAGTTGGGAGCAGCACAGCAGGGTATGCCAGCTTAACAGAAAGACCCAGCTTGCTTCTCACATATAAATAAACCAGGGGCAAGTTTCCCAGACCTTTCAGAGGTTAAACAGCTCTTATAAAATGGCATTTTGATGAACTGAGCATAAATAAATTGGAAACATTCAGATAACATTTCCCTGGGGTCTGAAAAACTGAGCAGAAAAGTACTTGGCAGAGGGTCTAAGGGGCTGGACCAAGAGACTGAAAAATGATTTGAGATGTTGTGATGAACCCAAATTACCAGCAGCTTCTCCTGTCTCCCATCAGAGCTGTGGTAGAGAGCCCAGGAGAGGGAGGCCTCAGGCAGGAGGGGAAAGCCCCTTTCTCTCCCCAGGAGTGGAAGGAGGCCCTTCCATGGTCATCTGCATGGGCTTCCTCCCTGAGCTGTTTGCTGTCAGGTCTGTCTGTCCACCTGGCCATCTGAAAACAGTGGTGTCTATACCCTGAGAGTCCAGGCTGGAGACTGGACCTTGGAAAAGCTTCAAAACAAATCAAAGTACTCCCTTCTCTCGATGTATGCAGTGGCTGATTCCTGGGAGATTCAGGGTTATTAGAAACCGTGTAAAAAAGTAAATGTAAAAAAGCAATGTTGTTTGATTCACGCTCAGGGAACAAGGAACAGATTTTCACCTACACGGATGTCGAAGAAGATGTTTGAAAATCATGTGGGATGTGGTGTGAGTCTCTTGTTAGGAGGGAGTCTCTTGGAATTCCTGATTTGTATCTGATGAATGCTGTCAGTGTCCACGCCATCATGGTGACAACAAAAAAGACCCCACTGACTTCCTGAGTGTCCCCAAGGAGGACTTGCTCCCCTCGATAAAACCCATTGCATGAATGAGACATTTGGGAAAGCATGACAAAGTGGGCTCGAGATGTCACAGCCTCTGTTGGGTGAAGGGACGCATCTCTCTTTCCCTCTGAGAACAGCGGCCGTTCTAGAACTCTTAGAAACTTCTGAGGCCCATCCAAAATTAGCTCCTTTGAAACACAACATCTTACAATGGTTTTCCTGGACAGGTGATGTTTTTCTTCTTACACTGCTCAAAATAAGAAAATGACTGTTGTATTCCAAAACAACAACTCACGAAAATACCCTTTGAAAAAATTGGTGCTTTCGAAGGCCAGCTGCTCTCAGCCCCAGCACCTACATAAATGCTGCCAATTTTTAAGCACAGGGGTGGGAAATGTCATATATTTTACGAGCCCATCACCACATGGATAAAGGCAAATTTCTGTCTTGGGCACCGTTGCCTCAGGCTGTGTTGTCAGCAAGCTCCTGGTAAGGCCTCCAGGCCTGCAGACAGCATGATGTGAGAAAGGGCTCCATCTCCTTCACAGACCAGCAGTTCTGGGAATCTTGAGTCACCTTGAGAGCCATAGATGGGATCTGAGTGCGAGGGGCTTGGGCGACCCCATCCTCGGCCAGGTTGGAATATCCACCCATCCCTAGTGTCCCCAGCAGGGACTGGGGGCAAAGCTGGGAGACCTTCAGCACGCACCTTCCTAAACTCCTTTCCATCCAGGTCTAGACACCAGCCCCCTCTGGGAGCTGACTCTTTCCTACCAGGAAATTAGTTTGCATAATAGAAGTTCAGAGCTCGTGCTTAAGGGCTGGGCCTGGTGATATCTGGAGTGGAGACTAAGTGTCAAGTGGAAATTTGGCTCTTCTCACAAAAAGAACTCAAAGGGACCGAATTCTCCCTGAATGTCCATCAGGCTTGAAAGCATACCTAATGGGGGGGGGGGGGGCCGAGAGTTCTGGGCCCTTCGTGTGCTCAGGCCGCCCCTGAAGCAGGGCCATTCAGTTCCTGATTTCGCAGGGCAGGTCATGAGGTTTGGAGAGAGAGGGATGCCAGCTGTATGTCAAAACCAGACCGACAGCAAGAGTCTGTGGGAGGAGTGTTTGGGGAGCGGGCGTCACACCTTTAGACCCTAAACTCTTCATCCGCTGACTCTTTTCCCCTCTCTCCCTCATCCCCCACTATAGTCCTATGAGGGAGATACTCTTAAGGTCCTTGCTGGAAGTCACCTTGTTGGTCAAAGTATAAGCACCAAGGACAGAAATGCAGGCCACCAGCTACGAAGGCTGCAAGAGAGCTGCTCTTTCTGGAAACTGCTGGAGCCGGCGTTGTCCTGAAGAAGATACCCCTGAAGGCCCAGGTTTTGGGATCTCTTGTCCCAGGGGAAGGCCCTCACCCAGCCACAGGGCTTCCCTCACACGGCAGAGCTGCATTCTGTCAGGGAAGCCTCATCTTCTCGCTGGAAACCTGAGGGCCAACACAAGCCCCTCCATGAAGCAGGCCGTGGGGCGCCAAGGCCAGCAAGTAGGAAGAACCCCTCAGCACTCAGGCTGAGGGTTGAGGCTGCGTGGCCATCCACCCTCACTGTCTGTCAGAAAACCTGCCGGTGGAGAAGGGGCTCTGGAGCTCCTGAATTGTGTGCTGTCCTCTCAGAATGCGTGGATGACAGAGGCGGCCCAAAGGGCACTTGGGGGGGGGGGCTTTAGACCATCCCAGACTCTCTGGCCATGGATAAGTGTGGGGCATCTGACAGGGAAAGCCAAACCAGCAGGATTGGCTGCTGCAGGAAACCCCAGAGAGATTAAGCACCCTGCCCAAACCGTGACGTGGTGAGAGAGTCGGGAGTCGGGCTTGGAGCCCTGGTGTTGCCAGACTACAGGGTTCCTGTCTCCCAGCTGCTCCCAGCTGCTGACCTGTGGCCCCCTAGGTGGAGAGCTGTAAAGTCATGATTAGGAAAGGGCCCAGGGATGGGTGGCAGAAGCCTGCTTTCGGGAGTGCCCGGCTTTCTGGACACATAGCAGATCTGTACTGATTTGGGACAGGAGACTCAGAAGCTGTTGTCAGTAATGTAGTCAGTAGTAGGCCGGCCTGTCTTGTTCTCTCACTACCCCCGCCCATCACCAATTCCACATTTTGCCTTGACCCTGTGCAGGCAGCACTCGCTACCCTGTGCCTCCAGAGAAGGCCTGCAGGTCCGAGAGCAGCTCAGACTGGCCAACCCACACCCCCTCCCCTCACTCACCAGCTTCAGCCCCGCACCCCAGGAAATGGGAGCGACTTCAGGCTCCTTGCCCGAGTTAGGAGATTCCTCCCCCATGGCGAGCTGTGACATGGATCTAATCCATTATCAGGGCTCAGCCTAGGCAGGGAGCCGGTGCGGCTGTGTGGGGGAGGGGTGGCCTATTCCGTGCTTTCGTTGGAGCAGAATGAGTGGCTTTGGGTGAGCGGTTTCCACCACGCTTTTCAGCTCTGACATGCACATGAATTATCTAGAATCCTGTTGAAAGGCAGAGTCTGGTTCAGAAGCCTGGGTTGGGGCCTGAGATTCTGCATTTCCTCCAAGCTCTTGGGTGGTGCCAATGCTGGGGTCAGGGTCACTCTTTGAAGGTGCCCAGGCGCCCCACCAGAGCTCCTTCTAAGAACAGTGAGTGCTGGTGAGTGGACAGCTGGGTCCCCCGTGCAGGCCCCCACTTGTCCCTGGAGAGCCCTATGATGGCTTGCAGTGCCTGAGCTGTCCCCTTGTCCTGGTTATAGTAATAGCTGGTAAGAGGTTTTCAGGCTGGACCCTGCTGCACAAACAGGTTTCAGAATAGGCTGGCTTTTATTTTGGTCTCTGAAATTTCTCCAACTTGGCCACAGAATAGATTGTCAGCTCCAAAATGAGTTTCATTTTCTGGCATATTGAAATAATTAGAATAAGGGACCTTTTCCTGCTCTTTCTGGATAAAGAAGAGAATGAAGCCAATGAGCCAAGGCCAAGCCATTGCGGTAGGTGGAATTCCAAGATGGCTCCTGAGATCCCTGCTCCTTGCACACACCCTGTCCCACTCATTCAATCCAACACTAATCTAGCTGCTGCTGTGAAAGGATTTTACAGATGTAATTAAGGTCCCCAGCAGTTGACTTAAAGGAGGAGAGCTTATTGTGGGTGAGCCAGGATTAATCAGGAGAGATTCGAAGTGTAGGAGGGACTCAGTGGGAGGGAGATTCTCCTTTGCTGGTTTTGAAGGTGGAGGGGGCTGTGTGGCAGGGAAGGCAGGTGGCATGTGGGAGGTGAAAGTAACCCTTGGCTGACAGCCAGCAAAGAAACATGGACATTAGTCTCATAACTCATTCATCCAACATCCTGATCAACAACCTGAGTGAGCTTGCCGACAGAATCTTTCCTAGAGCCTCGGGAGAGAGATGCTACCAATGGATACGTTAATTTCAGTCTTGTAACGCACACTCTGGGCAGAGGATGGAGCCACGAAAGCCACGGACTTCTCACCTGCTAAACTGTAAGCTGACCAGTTGGTGTTGCTTTAAGTCTTACGTTTGGGATAATTCAATATACCGAACTAGAAAACTAACACAGCCATCAGAGGAGATGTTTAGGACCTTCAGCACGCAGGCTAGCAGTGTTTTACCTCTTGACACTAACTTTATGGGTCAGAAGGTCACAAATCAGGTGCTTAAAATCTGAAAGGCATCGTTTTTCCTACCTTCAAGCTGATTGTGTATGTAAAATTTGCTCTGTCTCTTCCTCCACTCTCAAGAATTTGTTTACCTCCCAAAGACCACCCCCCCCCAAATACCATCACTCTGGAAGTTGGGGGCTTCAATATATGAATTCGGAGGGAACATATTAGGTAAGAGGGGTACAATAGTGTTGTTGCCCAGACATGTTGGAGGTAGCATTTTTGTACAATGGTTCTCAAGAAAGGCCCCTCAGAGGGATGTCCCATTCCCCTGTGCTCCCCAGGGCAGTCAGCAGGGACCTCTGACCTGCTTGACAGCAGCCTTTTGAGACTCCAGAGAAGTTTCAGTGCTGGGATTTGCAGGGATCAACTTCTAAACCTACGGGCTGAACCCAGTTTCCAAACAATATCATTTTTTTATTACTACTCTTTCACTATTACCACAATGATACCTGGTGTTTTTTGTTTTTTGTTTTTTTGATACCTGGTTTTGTTTTTGTTTTTGTTTTTTTTGGAGAGGGTTTTGTTTTATTTGGTTTTGTTTCTTTCTTTCTTTTTTTTTTTAAATTTCTTTTCAGCGTAATAGTATTCATTGTTTTTGCACCACACCCAGTGCTCCATGCAATACGTGCCTTCCCCGTTATCCACCACCTGGTTCCCCGTTATCCACCACCTGGTTCCCCCAACCTCCCACCCCCGCCCCTTCAAACAAACCTGAGGGTTGTTTTTCAGAGTCCATAGTCTCTCATGGTTCACCTCCCCTTCCAATTTCCCTCAACTCCCTTCTCCTCTCCATCTCCCCATGTCCTCCATGTTATTTGTTATGCTCCACAAATAAGTGAAACCATATGATAATTGACTCTCTCTGCTTGACTTATTCCCCTCAACATAATCTCTTCCAGTCCCGTCCATTTGCTACAAAAGTTGGGTATTCATCCTTTTTGATGGAGGCATAATTTTGATGGAGGCTGATTTGGGGGAGAGTCCATGTTTCATCTCTAAGTCCGAGTTGAAGACCTGGCTCACTTTGGGGGAATCCTTCAGCCCCCTCTTTGCCACCTGCAAGTTCATCTTCTCTCAGTCCTGGTTCTTCTGCCTATCAGAGGAGGTTAATGACCGGGCCTAAATTTAGGGGGGTCATAAGGGATAGTTTCAGACATCCTTGTCAAGAACTTGATTGTACTGGAGGGATCTATCTAGACTCATCTTTTTGGCAGAAGGTGGGAGTGGGGAAGTTGGGGAAGGAGTGAGCAGATAGGCCTGCCTCAGCTGGGAGTGATGGGACCCGACCTGAGTTATACCAAGTTCATCTGCAGGGAGGCGCAGGAGCACTGCAGGGAGAAAGGAGAGCAAGGGGCCCATTTCAGAGCAGGGAGCCTGGGAGGCAGGAGTGAGGGACTGGGAGGTGGATTGGATGCCTGAGTACAGAAGGACAGAGGGGCGGGCCTGATGGCAGAGCTTGCAGCCTGGGCCCGTGGACGAGGGAGAAGATAAGGAAAACCCAGCAGAACAGGGTGCCTGGTGGACGCATCCCTTCGGCTCCAGACTTGCTGTATTTGATGCGTCAGGGACAACCAGCTGGAGAGAGTTAGAGTCTGTTGCAAAAATGTGCAGAACTAAGGAGAGAGGCGGGGATGGGCTATGGGGGAACCACGGATGACTATACTTTCTAACACTCATGTTATTAACCTTCCCCTCTGACCATCTCCTTTTGTATCTGTTCCTGGGGTGACTGTAACCACTTCCCACAAACTGGGGGGCTTATAATCTCAGAAGTTGATTCTCTCCCAGTTGGGGAGGCTACAGAGCCATCCTGTCTCTGAAGTCTTTAGGGAAGGATCCTTCCTTTCCTCCTCGGGCCGCTGGCGGTTGCCAATAGTCCTCCCTGTTCCTTGGCTCCCAGATGCACCACTCCGATCTCTGCCTCCCTCTTCACATGGTGTTCCGTGTGTGTCTTCTTGTAAGGACACTGGGCCTGTTGGATTTGGGGCTCAGCCTAACCCAGCATGACCCCATCTGAATGATTACACCTACAAGAGCCCTCCTTCCAAAAGGACGTTTTCTGAGCCTTCATGTGGACAAGAATTCATTGGGAGATGCTATTCAACCCAGTATACCTTCCTTACAACTTCCATTTCAGACTCCATCCACATGAGCAAAACGTGGATACTAATTTTGGGACCACGATTGCAAAACTATACGATAGTATTAAAGTTTGCATGCATGATGCCAGGCTATCCTGAAGTCAGGATTGCCCATTTATGTGATATAAGGTTGGCCGTCTTACTTTCTCTCCACCTAAGACCAGATGCAGAACTCAGTGCCTTTTAGCTCCCCTAAAAGGAGCCAGTGGTACAAAAACAATATGCACTCCCAAAATTCCACCGAAGATTTTCTGGGGAAGGTATGATCCACAGGCACCTGGTGGCCCCACCACGCTGGGCCCTGCAGCCTGGCTCCGTTTCTGACCCCAGCCCAGCCCAGCCCAGCCCAGCCTGGCCTCGTGACTGCCCTCATCCTCCAAGACTTCCTTCCCTCCCTGGGGAGATTCTTGCTCCTCTTCCACTGAGTGAAGTTGTGGTGGCCAGCAGCTGCCCAGCCAGGGGTCATGGCCCTGGTCCCCCCTGCATCCAGACAGGGCCCCTTGACCAGTTCTCACCAGTGAGATGGGAGGGGACGAGGCACAGGTTCCTTCTTGACGCAAGTGGTCAGCTGCGGGCAGAAGGATCCCGGATCCCTGATGGGCCGCGTGGAAGGTGGTCTGCTGAATGCTTCGTTGAACGGCCTGTGAGCATGACAATCTCTGGTGAGAAGCCTCTGGGCTGCGGGGCTCACTGGCCACAGAGCTGCTCTACCTCTCTTATGCCTCCCCCAGGGCAGCTGCCTGATTAATGGGAGCAAGCCCGGCCCTGCTGTGGTTCTCAGAGGGATGCCCATGGAGCCGGCCTCTTTTCAGAGGGTAGCAGGGATGCGGACAACTCAGAGCTCTTCTGGAGAAAGTAAAACTGAGGTAGATAGGATGCTTCAGGATACCCAGGGTTGGAGGGGAAAGGGGAACAATCCTGCAGCCTTGAGGGCCTGAAGAAGGCTCTGCCTTACCCAGTCCTGCTCTCCTCTGAAGCTTCCCGTGTCCCACCCTGTTACTTAGAACATGCCCACATCACCTTTGCCCCTGATATGACGAGTTCCGTTCTCTGAGGGCAGAGCATGTGCTGCAGTGTCTTTTTAAAAAAAATTTTATTTTTAAATTAAAAATTTTTATTTATTTATTTTAAAGATTTTATTTATTTATTTGTGAGAGAGAGAGAGGGAGAGCACAAGCAGGGGGAGCAGCAAGCAGAGGAAGAAGCTGGCTCCCCGCTGAGCAAGGAGCCTGATGCGGGACTCCATCCTAGGATGCTGGGATCCTGATCGGAGCCTGAGGCAGATGCTTCACTGACTGAGCCACCCAGGTCTCCCTCTCCCTCTCTCTTTTTTAAAAAGGAGTACTTCCTGTTTTTCCCCCTGCTCACCTGAAAAATTCAGTCCCAGGCGCAAGACCCTGGGTGAGCAAGGCTTTCCACCCCATCTCATCTGGATACAGGATGCGTCTCAGGGGGGCGCTATCACCAAGAAACATCTTGTCAGCATCCAGCGTCACTATTGGACGCCCAGATTGGGGTGGGCGAGCGGCTTGTTCCAACACATTGTTATGATTTATTTTTATTTTTTTACAAGATTTTATTTATTTGACAGAGAGATAGAGATATAGAGTAGACTGAGCAGTGGGCAGACAGAGGGAGAAGCAGGCTCTCCACTGAGCAGGGACCCCGATGTGGGACTTGATGCCAGGACTCTGGGACCATGATCGAAGCCAAAGGCAGAGGCTTAACCGACTGAGCCACCCAGGAGCCCCGTCATCGCTGTGATTTTTAAAATAAAGATGCGGACCTGTGGCTTGTGGTTTTTTGATCCCCGTGTCTATTTAGCTGGATGTCCTAACTGTGGCCACTTATCCTTTTAACTGCATGGTGCTTTAATATAGTTTTTAAGGCATCAATTATTTCTGCAGGTTATTTTATTCAGTGAGTCATTTATGCACCAAATATTTATTGAGCCGATGTTTTGGACCAGGAACTGTGAGAGGCCTGGAGATAGAGCAGAAAATAAAACAGGCAGCCCAAAGGTGGTTTTCTCCTCCCCTACTCTGTAATTAAGTTGCCATTAGGTTTACAGTATTTCTTCTTGCCTTCCTGTTTGTATTCTGCAGCTGCATTTGACACTCAGAAGGTGACTGCTTCAGAGCCTGGCAGACGGGGCCTGGAACTGCCCCTCTGCCCGTGGGTTTCCCCTGGGTGCCATGGGGAGGATGCCTGTCTATCTGCATGCGCCACGTGCTTCATCAGTGAGAACCAGTCAGTGAATTGCTTACTTGTATGAATAACACATGAGCATTTTGCATTTCACAAATCAGCCTGCGTTAGTGCAAATTAATCACACTGTTTGGCTTATCAGATACTTAAACAAGATGGCTCTATTTCCAAGGCAACAGTGCCCTGGTCCCACCACCCTGCCGAGGCTGCTGTTTCCTGTCCACTCCCTAACTCAGCATCATCAGGTAAAAGGAAAACACACTTTGGGGCATTGCCCAATGAGCCCTGACTGCTTAGGAGAAGGGAAGCGAAGGACTAGATTTGGGGGTGAAAGGGGCACTGTGGGAGCAGCAGATAAACCACCCACTGAGGCCCAAGGCCAAGGTTCTGTTTGTCTCCATTTCAGAGCAGAACGACCACCATGAATTTTCCTAAGGCCTGTCCTCAGTCTTGAAGGGCTGACATTCAGACGGGCTGGCATTCTCACATACGCATTTGCTGATTTAGAATCGAAAAAGACGTATATACATATTTAAAAAAAAAAAAAAACCAAAACAGAATGTGGTTGTTCTCACTGTGATTACACAGCCAAAACCATTTTCCCCCATTTGGCTGGAGCTCTGTCACTGGGCACCCCCAGTAGACGGAAAATGTTTTTGTGAACTTGAACTGGTGTGGCTTAATTTGCTACACCAATGCAATTTTGCAAGCACCTGGTTCTATGTAGGTAATGAGGGTTCCAGTTCCTATTTCAGATCAAATTGTCAGGAATGAAAAATAGGTGAAATCTTGCTGCCACAAATATTACTTCACTCTGAATTGATAGGTCTTTATTATAATTTTTTTTAGGTTTCATGTTCTGATGATACAAGCCATATCTACCCACTTTTCAAACTATGAAAATCAGCAAAGCACCAAGAAAAAGGTAAAAATCTCATATAATCTTACCCAGGATTTGCATTTTTACCAGTTTTATTTGGGGCTTTCTTAAGCTCCTTCATCTTCTCCTCTATTTCTTGAGAATGCAAATTCTAAAGAAGTCTTGGAAGTCTCCTGAGTGTGTCTGTCATCTGTCTGAGGATGTTCCTGCTGTTGATGTTCTTGTGTGACGCCGGAGCCTTTCCTGCAGAGGGCAGCTTTAAGCTAAGGCTATGTGGAACCCCTCCCAGACTCCCAGGGAAGGCAGCCCTTAGTGAAAAGAACATTCAGGGCCGCTCCCAAGGATGAAGGACTGAAGGCAGGGACAAGGACCTGGTAGGACACACCCATAATAACAGCTGGGGTCTACTGGAGGCAAGCCCTGGTCTGAGTGCTGGATGAGAATGAACAGGATCGCCTGACAGGTGCTGTGATTGCCTCACTGCAGGAACCATGGGGAAGGGTGTGAAGATGGCTGAGCACCCAGGGGGACCTCCTGTCATAGGCCATGGCTGGCCAGAATGATGTCTGGCTTCTGTGTCCTGGTATCAGCCACTCTTGTATGGTACCTGAGTGAGTGGCAAATGGTGAAGGCCTAATAGTCATGTAATGGCTGAATGTATGTTGCTGTTAAATATCACCAATAATTATTGGTATCGTAGGAAATGTTGCTAAAGAGAAACATCCGAAAGCCACGTTGGCCTAGGATGCCTAGTACTATGGGAAAGGACAGTCTCGCCTTAGAGTTCGATTCTCTGTGT
This sequence comes from Mustela erminea, assembly GCF_009829155.1. Classification (NCBI taxonomy): domain Eukaryota; kingdom Metazoa; phylum Chordata; class Mammalia; order Carnivora; family Mustelidae; genus Mustela; species Mustela erminea. The sequence goes on from NC_045620.1 coordinate 105,266,799, forward strand.
TCTCGGTTTCCTGACTTAACCTCCCCACTGCTGTGAGAGTCCATCCAATTTTACCCCTGGATGTGTAAGGTTAGGACTTTCCACCTGTTTGTTCCTATAGGGCCCCAGCCTGTGCCTGACACCCAGTAGGTGTCTTATAAAAAGTGGTGAAAAGAATACAGGAATGAATGCTATTTTATATTTGATGGTTTGAGAAAATGCTTGTGACTAAATTTTAAATTAAAAAAAAAAAAAAAAGAGGGGTGCCTGGGTGGCTCAGATAGTTGAGCACCTGCCTTTAGCTCAGGTCATGATCTCCAGGTCCTGGGATCAGGCCCTATGTCGGGCTCCCTGCTCAGTAAGGAGTCTGCTTCTTCCTCTCCCTCTGCTGCTCCCCTCTGCTTGTGATCTCACTCTCTCTCAAATGAATAAATAAAATCTTCATAAAAATAAAATTACATTTAAAAAAAGATACAAAATGGATTTTTGTTAAAAGGCAAAAATTTCCCTCCTCCCGTGTTTGCACACACATTCCTACAGTAGCTGGAACACCAGAATGTTCACTGTGCTTGTGTACTGATGGTCAGTACGCCTAGACATGATTTAGACATTTTTAAAAAAATAATTTTTAATATTTTTCCAAAATATCAGAGTATGTATTGCCTTTATCACATGATAAATCAACTTAAAGTAAACAGAAAAATAAATATTGGATATTTTCTTTTCTGTATAAAATAGTCACAAAAATCAAATAGTGGAGGAGAGCTGCACCCTCACGGGTCGGGAGTTCTGTGCTTTAATATAATTGTGTGCCCCCAGAATGCGCACACACATGACTTGGTGGTTGGAGGTGTTGTAGGGAAAGATTCAAGATATTTGGATTTGGGCACCATTGAAAACAGGTCTGGGTGACTCACCCTGCACAGCCTGGTCACGTGCTCTGCGTACACAGATCCTGCAAGTTTGGTTCTTTATCATGTGGTACCAGGTTCTCAGGGCGACATGACTTACTACAGGTTCGGCGTCTTAGCCACGATCCATTCAGACTGAAAACGGAAGGCAGAAGTCAAGCTGGGCTATGAAGTCTCTAAACACTGAGGAAAAACAACCCTTGTGAGCCATATTCCTGCAAGGCAGCAACAGGGCCACACCTGAGACTGGCCTCTGTGTGTAATATGGCTCAGAAAGGACCATGAAATGAAATTCTTTGACTCCTTTGGCTAATTTCAAACCTTGTGGCGAGAGCCAGACTGGTTGGAGTCTGCCTCAGGCCTGTGGGTTGCAGTACCCCAGCTCCAGAACCTTGGTGTGGGGGCCTCGGTTCCTTGTGGCGAGGCCAGTCACCATGCTGTGCAAGGTTGCTAAGAGTCTGTGAACACTCCACACACAATAGCTTTCTTATTTCTTTCTTATTTTTTTTATTCCTGGATAGAGCTGATATCTAATTTTAAGGGGTTTTGCATACTTTACTCCCTTGCTCTCTTTCATATTGAAAGACTTTATCCATTTTTTTTTAAAATTTTATAGAAATTATTCCTTTCTCCCAATATGTGTCTTTTTGGGCTTAAGGATAGCCAAACAGAATTTTCTGGATCAGCTAATTCCTTTAAGAGATAAAAATATCAAGCTAAGTTACATTTATTAAATACTTACTTACTATGTACCTTTGTCTACATGTATACCACTGAGAAATCCAAAAGAATTGGAAGATGATGCTTTTCAAAAAGGAAATTACCTTCTTATTTTCCCTACCATAGGGCCTGAAATTAATATCATTTCAATAAATCCTTTGTTTCAGTACAACCTTGTCTTTAACTATTGCTACCATCACTACCATGACCACCACCACCAGTCATCTCCACCACCACCATCATCATCACCACCACCACCATCACCATTATCACCACCATCATCTCTATCACTACCACTATTACCATCATCACCACCATCACCATCATCACCACCACCACCACCACCATCACCATTATCACCATCATCACTGTTACCACTATCGCCACCATCATCTCCGGCACTACTACCATCACCACCAATATCTACACCACCATCATCACCACCATCATTACCACCATTATCTCCACCATCACCACCATCATCTCCACCACCATCATCAGCATTATTACCCCCACACCAGCCACCATCACCATCGCCACCTCCACCACCACCATTTGTCATAGCTGCCACTACTGCCATCATTGTTACCACCATCACCTTCATCACAACTGCCATCACCACCACCATCAACGGCACCACCATCACTAGCAATCTGTCACCACCCTCACCCCCCACTTGGATAAGACTTCATAGCCAAGGTTTCCAGATTGCACCTGCAAAACCCTCAGACTCTGATGAACCTCTAAGGGTGGAGCATAAATGGGAATAAGAAGGGCATTAAGCACATGGGGCTGTGGGCCCATCCTTTTCCACTCGTGCGTCCATTTTAGGTACCCTCATTATTTGCTTTGCAAATAGGATTTCTCACAAAATCCCACTTGAAGAATCCTGGACTTCAAAAACAAATTTAAATTATGGCACACAGAAACAGCAGATTTATCATTAGAGAGCAGGGTCACATTGGGTGATGGTGGGAAGAGGACAGGACTTAGCTCCAGCTAGTCTTTGCCACAGGAAAATGAGAGTCTATTGTTGCCAGATTCTCTGCAAAAGTTAGAATCAGAATTTATAAAGTACAAAAACGTCTGATTTTAAGATGTTGACCACCTACAGCTTTAAAAAATATATATAGTATTGTGCACATTTGGGAATAGTATCTGACCTCCTAGTTGAATCCAATGAAGGATTTCTCATCTCCAAGTGAAGGTACGGAATGCATGTTAGATAACCTCTGTCTAGAGAGGATTTGGTTGGTGGAGATCTGGTTTTCCAACTAGCAAACATTTAAGAATCTGTTGAGGAGGAATCCTGGTCCGAGAAGGTTTTGAAGGGTGGATTTCAAGGCCCCTTTCCCAAGGGCAGAAAGCAATTAGTGTTCAGACCACTGGCGGTGTGGTGGGAGCACATGTATTTTAACCATCACCAATGCCAATTGCTCCTGCCCCAGTCACCTATTTACTACATGTAAAATTAGAGAAATGGGTTGGATGGGTATTTCAGCATTTGTGTGTATCCATGTGTGTTTAATACTCAGACTCAAAATTCAAAGGCCAGGGGCACCTGGGTGGCTCCATGGGTTAAGCCTCTGCCTTCAGCTCAGGTCATGATCTCAGGGTCCTGGGATCCAGCCCCACATAGTGCTCTCTGCTCAGCGGGGAGCCTGCTTCCCTCTTTCTCTGCCTGCCTCTCTGCCTACTTGTGATCTCTCTCTCTCTGTCAAATAAATAAATAAAATATTAAAAACAACAACAACAACAACAACAACAACAACAACAACAAAACTCAAAGGCCAGAGAATGGAGCAGATGAGTGGAAAACTTCTGCAGTTGGGACTGGGGAGGAGCCGGGAGGGTCTGCAGCCTCAAACTGCCTTTCCCTGCCAAGAGCCATGGACAGGCTTGTCAACTTCTGGCCTGTCTCTTCCAAAATCTTCACTTATTTTTTCTCGTGCTCTTCCAAGAGCCAAGCTTTTGGGGACACAAATTTGGGCAGATGCCTTTAAAAAGGAGGACTTGGCCATAGCGCGTTCTCAATTAAAAATCAGAGCGGAAAATCCAGACCTCAAGGCAAATCATCTCTAAAGGTAAATTTCTGGGTGAGTTCCCACTTCCTGTAAGCAGAGAAATACAGCCTAAGGAAATAGGCAAGAATGGGAGGCATGGTCTTGAAGGGGGCACTTGGGTCTGGGTACTGTTTGGCCATCGTTCCTTAGGGAAGATCGCAAGTTCAGTCCTTAGGACGTTGATGGAAAGAACGAGATGGATTATGTCCTGCCTGCAAATCGGGGCCTGGGGAGTGGCGGTTGTGTTCCGCCCGGCCCCTCCTGCTGAGCACTTGGCTTTCACGAAAGCAGTGACCACAGACGTTGATGCGAAGCGTGAGGACGTACTTGCGAGGCCCCGCAGAGGGAGACAGCGCTGGGAGGGCGCTCAGTGTGCGCATGCGCCCAGCTTGTTAATTATGAGCATGCGCACATGCGGCGTTACAAATGGCAACTGTGCTCTGCTTTCTCGTCGCCCTCTGAACTGTTGTAATAGTGAGGATGAGAGCTGCTGTGTGCCACGCTGTAGGTGGATTCCTTCACTGAATCTTCATAATGACTCTTGGAGCAAATCTTTTGGGGACACCCCGCCCCCCTCTGCCCACTCCCTAAGATGACTCAGCCGTAGAGGCGGGTGGAGGAGATTGGAGTCTCCAGCCCTGCTTGTTGCCCGGGCTGTGCTCAAAGGCACCGATGCTCCTGAGAAGCCAGTTCCTGTTTACCCTACCGGTGAGTAGTATTTGTGGAAGTGTCCCTTTGGTGTCCTTGGCCTTAGTACCGCCTACGGTATCCTTGCTTTTTAGCGGATGGATCCAGACCTGAGATGTGGCAGGGGTGACCTTCTGGGGTTGCTGCGGGCACGCAGTTCTCTGACGCCTCCCTGGCCTCGTCGCCAGTCCGGGGAGGGTCTGTGATTCGCTCCCATCAGGGCTGAGGTCCGAAGAGGTTCCTGGTTTGTCCTGTCCGTTCCACCTTCTCTGGCAGATTTTGGGTAGACTCAGAAGCTGAGTGTCAGGGCTGTAGACACTAACGGTTACCTGATTGCCCCTCGCTGTGGACTGGATGTTTGTGCTTGCGGTGAAGCCTAAACTCACAATGTTGTGGTATGAAGGGGTGGGGCCTGTGGAAGATGATTAGGTCATGAGAGTGGGGCCCTCGCGAATGGGGTTAGTGCCCTTTTAAGAAGAGACACCGAAACACGATTTTGCTCCCTTTCTAGCATGTGAGGCAAGGATACAGCCATCTGCAAACCAGGGAGAATATACTTACTAGATACCAGATCTGTTCCCAAACTGTGAGAAATACATTTTTATTGCTTAAACCACCGAGTCTGTGGTATTCTGTTATAGCGGCTTCAACGGGCTTAGGACACCCTGGTCTACATTCTGCTGGAGAGAAATGCAAACCTAGGTCCGCCTTTTGCCTTCCATGGGCTCTTTGGGACCACATCACTCTCAGAGCTGCAGGAAGCAGATGTGGCTTCTCTAGCACCAAAATCTAGGGGAAAGAGAAGCAGGTGCTAGGTGAGAGGTGCTCCCCATGCCTCCTGGGAACCACAGGCTGGCTGGGAAGTCAGGGAAAGAAGAAGCTTTAGGCAGGGCAGGAGGAGCTCCAGAAAGGATGCCAGAGGCCAACAGGATTCATGGTTCAAGGCCTCAGCCAGGCCTGGAGTTGGGGCCCAGTTAGGAAACTATGGGTACCTTCCAGCTGCTGTATCTGTGGTTCAAAGCTGGTCTCTTGCTCTCAGATGTTTTCTCTGGCCAAAACCACATACTGGTTTTCACAATCAAAGCAAAAGAAGGCTTAGAAATGATTATCCCTAAGGAAAGAAGTTTGTTCTTTCCTCTTCCATTCCTTCAGCCATCCTGCCCTCCCACCAAATGAGCACCATCTCCCGCTCTTTGATTTTCTTTGGCAGAATGCATGTCCCCACTAGGACCCTCAGCATTTTTGAGTTGCAAAGAGTTTGGAGCTTACTTTTTTCAGTTCCCTTCTTTCATAGAGGGGACCTTGAGGACTGGTAGTGCAGAGGCACTGACCAAGGTCACACTGAGTTACTGGAGAGAGAGCCATGGGGTTGGAGTCAGACCCTAGCTGGAGTCATGGCTGTACTATTTACTAATTATGACATCTCGGGAAAACCACCTGATCTCTCTAAATCTTCCTTCTATCAATCGCAAAACGGGAATAATCATGGCATCTACTTGAGTATTTTGGTGAGAACTGAATAGATAAAATCATGTTCAATGCTTAACACCTGCTTGGAATAGTGACAGTTCTTATTTGGCTATTAGTGGTTTTAGTGCCTTACTCAGTCAAACCACTGGTTACTCCTGTTTATGGGTTTCTGACTCAAACAAATATTTATTGGGTTCATGTTATGAATCCAGTGATTTGGCCAAACACATGACAAATTGAAGGCCTTAGCCTGACCCCTGGAGACTTGCAGTTTCCACCTGGAGATGGTGGTTGAAGAGATTGGCAGTGGTGTAGCTTGAGTGGAGAGGGCCAAGAAGGAGCTGGACCTTAGGGATGGGGACATGCCAGGGAAGGAGTGATCATCACATCCGGAGAGTCAGGGAGAGGAATAGAGCAAGAAGGCCGAGAGAGATTTGAGATACAGGAGGAGAAGTTCAGGAGTCTGAGTAGTGAGTAAAATAATGGGCTTGCTGCCCATTGACCTTGACTCTGTCGACCTCATAAGGAGGAATATTAGTAGGAAGGTGCCAGGGGAAAGAAGAAGCTGCTACAGATGTGTAGGTGACCTCACATCACTGGATCAAGATCTGCTGTGTTATCTCAAGGAAACCAGGCAGGGTGGGGCTTGCCCTCTGAACTTACACCCTAGATGGATGCCCAAGAATGCATGGAGGTGGCTTTTTGCTCTTGGGGGTAAGAAACTTGGCTCAGCTGCTTACTCGCTGTGTGGTCCCAAGGAATCTCTTTGGCTCCTTTGAACCTCAGTTTCCTCATCTGTAAATTGGGTCACTGATAGCACTGGTTTCCTAGGCTGTCGAAAGGAGCAAGTGGGGAAATCCATGGAAATGACTGTGGCCCAAGTGGAGTAAGGGCTTGCTGTATCTTCTGAGGTTTCAGTATTCTCACATTTAAAAAGAGTGAACACAATAGCTTTTCTGCTGTGGAAGGAAAACAGAAAGGACTACATGTGTGAAAGTCATTTGGAAATGTAAACTTGCAGTGCTGTATTTTTGTTGGAGGAACCTTCAGTTCAATTTGTCGGGGAGATGGAGGGAGCATAAGGGACATGGGGAATTTTTTGTCTTGAGTTGGGAGAACAAGATAGAGAATCTCATGCTGGGTTTCAAAAGAAAAAATAAAAAGGTCTTAAAGCTGTGTGTTTTCCTAACAGATTTGTGGAAAGAACATGAAATCTCCCACCACTGGCCTCTAGTTTTAGGAGAGAAAGGGAACTTGATTTAAGGGTCCTGCTGGCTGCATCAGCCGATGTGTGGGTAACACCAGTGAGGGTGGAAGGGAAGTGTCCAGGGCGCACTAAGCTTTCAAAATGGGAGCAGGCTTCCTGTGTCTCTAATCCATTACTGATGTGTGCTCATCTTGAAGGTAGTCCAGTAAACATTTGTGAATGATGATACTAGCAGTGATGGTCAGCGTACATGCTGCTGAACAGAGATTCTCGTGTGTTTTGCCCATCACGTTATTGATGATGAGTCTTTCTAAGTTGTGTTAGTTTGCCCCTCAGCACAGACCTTAGTCAGTTAACACCCCTCTCTTAACCATGTGCTACCGTGTCGAACACAGCCAGTAAGTATCTGAGCTGGAGGCGGTGTGAAGGTGTGTGGTGGTGATTATTGCATCAAAAGACAGGTGTATGATCAGAGAAGCTCTTGAAGTAGATGCTCAGGCACAGGATGGGGGCACTTTATCCAGGGGTCAGGAAGGCTGGAGGGCACGTCCAGAATTAATGCAGACCCTACAAGTTCAAGGGCTCAGTTCCATGGGACTGCCCACCATTTCAGACACCAGTGTTGGTCCTAGCTCACCAGGCTGTTCACAGTTCTGTCCAGCTTGGATATAGTTTGGGGATTTCCCTGGTTCCATAATTCGCTAGAATGACTCACATTGCATTGCTCAGCAAAGTGCTATACTTAGAATCACCATTTTATTGTAAAGGATACAGGTGATCAGCCAGATGATGAGATGCATAGGACAGCAAGGTCGGGGAGGGGGTGGTGGGTATGGGGAGGTAGAAGACAGCAATGGCAGGGGTAGAAGTGTCTGTCCTAGGGGAATCAGAGTGCGCCGCCCTCCCACGGCATCCATGTGCTCAACAACCAGGAAGCTCCTTGAGACCCATTGTCGTATCAGGTTCGGTCTAGAATTTTGTTATGTAGCACACCTGATTAAATCATTGGCATGAGACGGGACTCAATCTCCAGCCCCTCCCTGGGGATGGCAGATGCGGCCAAGAGTTCTAGCTCTAATGATGTGCCAGGCAAGGCACTGGGCTTTCTGAATCTGGCCGTTTTGTCTTGTATTTTCATTTTAAAAAAATTTTGTATATTTATTTGATAGAGGGGTAGTGAGAGGGCACAAGCAGGGGGAGTGGCAAAGGGAGGCCGTTCCCCTAGGTTCCCCGCTGACTAGAGAGCCCTGACAAGGGGCTCGATCCCAGGACCCTGGGTTGATGACCTGAGCTTAAGGCAGACGCTTAACCACCTGAGCCATCCAGGTGCCCCCAGGACCTGGCAGTCTTTATTGGTAAGGTGAGGATGGTACAGGACCTGACTGTGAGGGTTTTATCCTATTTGATAGAGAAGACCAATGAGGGCTTTATGTATCGCCCGGCACTGCAGGAGCTCGGGAAATGGCAGGATTAAGGTGGTGGCGGTGAGGCCTGGGGTACAGGTGACGCCAACACCACCTTGTTGATGTTTCTCCACCATACTCCTGAAAGGTCTAAAAAAGTATAGTTAGGACAAATAACTTGGTCAATATTTGGAATTTGTTGTCTTGAGAGAGGGTCTTGGTTAAAAATCTAAATAAAAAAAAATCTAAATCATTTGAGGTCGATGAAGATGATCACCAGCACTAAGATAGCCCTCACTGCTGATTTGGGAGCAAGGGCACTTAAGGACCTGTTTCCATGAGCTTTTGGTCCTTCTGTAAACATCTCATGTCCAGCACTGTGAGTGACGTACCCTTGTCTCAGTAGCCTATGGACTTGACCCTGATGGCCTTTGTTAAGTTACTATAATTGTCTGATTACACTCACTGTTTCTCAGTAAGAGACATGCGCTCTGAAAATACTTTGCCACATTTTGTTCTTAGGAAGTTGGATTGTAGTTGTGATGAGAAGCATCTCTTGGACAAAAAGTATGTGTCAGGTCATACCAGGTGTTCTCTCACTTCATCCTTACCTGGGCAGTGTCACTGCTGAGACTTTTGGCAAAGGAGCCTTGACACAGCCTGGTCAACAGAGAGGGTAGGGGTATAAGGAGGTACGGCCCCAACCCCTGCCACACCTGGGCATACCCAGTATCCTTGGGAAACAAATGTCCGATTTCTGGGCTCTGGTTCCTCATTTTAAGCTAAGAGGGTTCAACCAGATGGCATTTATTCTTTTGTTTTCCAGTTTTCTCCTCTATGAGAAAGCGCCCCCACCCCCGCCGCCCAGCCAGTGACACTGTTTCATGAGCATTTACTACATGCCAGGCCTGTGTCAGGACTTTTCACACCCAGTCTCATTTCTCCCTGGCAACAACTCAAAAGAATTAACACCTTTATTATCCTTGTTTGTCAGATGAGGAAACTGAGCCTCAGAGACTGAGAGACTTTTCCACGGTCTCTTTTCTAGTCACTGGGGAGCTGGGTTGGAATCCAGTTGTGGCTGAGTCCACTGAACAAGAGAGAGCAAGCTAAGGAAGAGTTGGACGGGAGTCAGCTCCATTAACAACTGAAGACTCAAGTAGGGATGCCCCAACGGAAAGACCAGGCTTGGTATGGTATAAGACATAAGGAAAGCTTTAAAAAAAAAAAAAGAGGGAGCGTGAGAGAGAGACTCCCAGTCTTTAGGATAAGAGGCACACTGCCTCCCCTGCCTGGCTCAGGGCTGGCCTTGGGTGTCCTGGTCATTGTCTGCCCAGGAATAAGGGGTGGTCCCATAGTAACTTGGGAGCCATAGTGACAGCTCTTCGAGAAGAAACCATTTAGACATTTGCCCTGAGCTGATAATAAAATAAAGAAACATTCAGAGAAGGTGACACAGAACAGAAGTGAGAACCATGGCAAGGTTATCCCGAGAAAAACAGAGCAGGTTTGTCTGTTGGCCGTGGGAGGACCGAGCACTAAAGATTGCTAACCTGCTCTCTGCATGGCTTGGCTGCCAGAATTATCTTGAAGGCAGGAGGGAGGAGAAGGAGCAGGGAATTGAAACCATTTGGTCTCGGGGCTGAGATTGTATTTTGCAGATTTGGCAGAGGAATTTTTAGTCATTACTTTTATTAACCCTTACTCAGAAAACAGAGGGCAAACTGCTTGTATGTGTTGTGCTTTGCTGTGGAGACCAAGGTGGCAGGCAAGGAGCAGAGACTCACACATATGCGTATGTTTCCTGCCTGTTTAGTAGATGGCAATATTGTGTCACTTCGACAGGAAGGCAGGCTAAATGTGCAGATGGTTGCAAAAATAAGATATTGTCTTTGTTAATTTTGCCTCTTGAGTGGCTTGTTTCCCCATTTCATGTTTTCCCAACATGGTACCCCGCCCCTGTCCCCTGACATTATCCACATGCTTGCCAACATTAAACACGAATCCAGCCAGAAACGGTTGTCCTTGCAGGCTCTCTGTGAAGATCTGGGCCGAAGCTGGCTGATACCATGTGGAAATCTGAGTGCCTTCCTGGAGGTGGCAGGCCCTAACGTCTCTGCACTGGGGAGGGCCCGAGCCCACTGCTGGTGCGGTGGTAACCCTAGCAGCACATGCTGTGGCAGTTGGTAGCAGCTTAAAAACCTACTAATAAAGTCCCAGAGCAACTCTGGGAAGAGGGATTTATCCATGGCACTGTAGGTAAGCAGTAATAGAAAGGGGAAAGCTCAGTGTCGTCGTCGTCTTCTTCTTCTTCTTTTTTTTTTTTTGAAGAAATTTCGTCTTTAGTAATACTTGTAAACCTCTTCATCAATTGAAGACCCAAGACAGGAGAGGGGCTTGAAACACTCCTTTAAGAATTATGTGAGTTGTGTCCTTAGATTTTTTTTTTTTCCCCTCTTCTGGTAGAAAACTCTAACGACCTTATATATTTTGTGTCATATATTGATCAGATTTGGGGAAAAACCCCAAAACCGTTCTCTTAGGTTGACTAACTTCTCTTTCCTTTCTTAAAAAAAAAAAAAAAAAGAAAGAAAGAAAAAAGAAAAATGGAACTTTTGTTCTCTAAAAGGTGGGGCAAAGTAGAATCAAAAGGTTGATGGCAGCGCAGAGAGACGGCCAGTGACAAAATGGAGGTCTGTGGCTGACAGCCAGTGTCTACTTAGGAAGAAACAACAGATGCCATGAAGTGGCACCCTAGGACACGGGGTGCTCCCAAATTAAAGCAGAGCGGTCTGGGGCTGCTGCCAAGGGTCAGCAGAGAGCACATCTGTGCATGTTTGGGGCCTTATGTTCTTTTTCTGAAGCTTAAGAATTAGCTGCATCTTTATTGACAAAGAATAACTGAAACATCATTTTTGAACAGAAATAAGTACCAGAACTGTGGTATCCCGTTTTGGAGACTCTGGGAGCACAGGTGGGAGTGCAGGGTAAGGGTTGGACCAGTGCGGGGCTGTTCACAGAAGTATCCCCAGGCAGGTTCTGGCCATATCTCCCTAGCAGGTTAAGAGTGGTATCTGCGCTCATTACTGAATGAGGCTCATTATGCTAATTTATTTAAATCACACAACAATCCAGTCAGTTGATCTAACAACTGACTGGAAAAAACCTAGACAGGTTTTTTTTTTTTTTTTTAAATTAATTAATTAATTTATTTGACAGACAGAGATCACAAGCAGGAGAGATGCAGGCAGAGAGAGTGAGAGGAGGAAGCAGGCTCCCTGCTGAAGCAGAAAGCCCGATGCGGGGCTCGATCCCAGGACCCCGGGATCATGACCTGAGCTGAAGCAGAGGCTTTAACCCACTGAGCCACCCAGGTGCCCCAACTAGCCAGGTTTATAGAAAGAAAAGGGAGGTTCACAGAGGCCGAGCCACCTCTTTGAGGTCACCTAGCTGTGATCAGTGATGCTGGAAATAGGCTCAGGAGGTCTCTCTACTCCCTGGGCTGCTGGGCAGAGGCAGAGTGCACAGAGCCCCCACTGCCCTGCTTCTAGGGCAGGGCCTTCAGGAACACTGTCTGAGGGCAGGCAGTCCAAGCAGATACCTAAGCAGATACCTCTGGGTTATGTTTCCACAGTTGCCCCGAGAACTGGATGTGTGTCTTGGTCTCCAACACCAGAGCAGGGGGTTTGGGCAGCAACTTGAAAAGACAAGAATGTGATTTGCCTTCCCTTTCGTGGCTCAGGAGTCAGGCAGGGTAGCTAGAACACTCCCAGTGCGGGATGCAGGCATCAGGCTCTAACTAGATTAGGGGCTTGGAAAGCCCGTAGCAGTATGTGTATGTCAGGATGGAGTATCATGGTCCATAGAACCATGTATTAGAAATCGGAACACTTGCTTTACGTCTTGCATTGTTTTGGACAGTGATTGTCACTTACACATAGCTTTGTATTGCGGTGGTTGAGATGTGGAATTTTGTAGACATGATCTGGAGAGGACTATGAATGTGCACCGACAGTGGAGACCCATGTTCCCTTCCCTGGGAAGGTGATCCTGGAGACAGTAGTGTCCTCCACAGCAGATGTAGCATCACCAGCCCCATACACTTAGCAACCATTTTATCACCTTTTATTTGGTTGCCCCAGTGCCGTTGAGGACTTGCAGTTTAGCATTAAAAAGCAGCCATTCCCTTTGCGGCCCTGCATTTTGAGGAAGTTGTTTCCATTAGTTGCAAATTAAGGGTGACTGTGGGTGACTTGGGAGTGGCATTAATGGAGGGTGTGCTAGAAACTAATAGGATTACCAACCACAGCGCAGGATGTCGAACAAGTGCCAAACTATGCTTTCATTTCTTTACCACTGTTGAAAGCTGGTCTCTTGGAAATCCCCATAAACGGTAAAACTGAGGTCTCTTTTGGAAAAGAAGCAGCTATCCCCGAATGCAGACTCTCCCAGCTTGGAACGGTTCCGGGGCTGGTGATTGAGGCGGGGATCCCCAGGCCACTTTACATGTGTGTTCCCACATACGAGCGCTTAGAAGCTGGGAGGAATGCTCACGTGACCCCCACCCCCCACCCCAGCCAAGCTCGTTTCTAGAATGCTCCAGAGAAGGAGGAGGGAGGAGGGCTTCCCAACAGGATGTTAGGGGACGGTTCTATGTTCTCCGAGCTGCTTCAAGTGGCTGTGGCCTCTCTGACCAGTGAACCACCGTCCTGCGGGTACCCCCTGCAGTAGTGGTGAGAAACCCAACACAAACGATTCTTCTTACCTGCTGGCCACACTCTGAGGCTGTTCTTCCTGAAAACCCTCTTCTAAGGCTGGTAGCAATTCAGTTGTATAGAACAAAGAGCAGGGCTTGTGGCTGGGACCGTGGCTGGGACCGAATAAAACTTTCCAAAGCCAATGTGCACCTCTTGAAAACAGCATCACTTATAGGTGGTGAAATTTTGTGTTTGTGGTCACTTCCGTAAGAAGTGTGACATTAGGCCTTTTATTAGCAATACGACACCCCCAGGAGGAATCAGAGAGAGCTGCAGTATCTTCCTCTGGACCATACATTTTGTCCTCTGTGCTTGGGTTGAATGTGCTGGCTTGGAATCCCTGAGGAACATTTCTCCAGAAATGAGCCCTGTGGTGCAGAAGCTGAGCTTGGGCATCTGTAGGGGTGGGGTGGGCCTGTGTTATCAGGAGGTGGCAGAGTGTAGTGATGAAGTAGGTGGGTCAGACCCCAGGTCCACTAGTAGTTGGTGGTGGAAGCTTGGCACGGTGCGTACATTTTCGTACCTCAATATTCTCCTCTGTAAATTGGGGATAGTTATGGTAACCATGCATCCTAAGCTTACTGGGGGGATTGCACAAGTTAATAACACACAGAAAGTGTGGAGAAAACAGCCTGACACATGGGCCACACTCAGCTGTGCCCCTTAGTGCTGTTGAATAGGTTGCCGTCGCAAGCAGCTGCAGAATCGGGGGCTGATTTTGGTGTGGCTCACGTGCCTTCTGAAAGCTGTCTAGTATTTCCCCCTGGTCATCCTTGGAGACACTTGGAGTCAGTTCCGTGTGTGCACATTCCTTCCTTTTGTGCTATCAGAAAGAAAGGAGTTGGATATGGTTCAAAACCACAGGGAGGAGGCAAGTGAGATAAAGTTTTCCACATAGATGGAGTCAGGCCTTCTAAATGGTCTGTCTCTGATCCTTGGGGAAGCAGCTGTCCCATCTCAGTGGGTCTGGCCTGAAGTCCCTGCAGGCACAGCTGATGAGAGGTGAATCTCTGTCTTGCCTTCTGACTTTGCTCTCGGGTTCTGCTCAGCCTCACTCTCACCTGCACTGCCTTCTGCTCACCCTCCTCCCGGCGGTGTCTGGATGGCCTCTCCAGCGCTTTTCTGGCAAGTCTTACAGCTTAAGGAGAACTTGTGGGGGGGAACCATGAGTGCAGTGTGCAAAACTGCTACAGGGGCCACAGCCCCGCACCTGGAGAGAGACGTTGAGCCTTACCGGCACCCAGCGTGCTTCCTTCATGTCTCCTCCCAAACATTACCTCCTCCCAACTTCCCTCACAACAGATTTGTGTTGCCTGTTTCATTACCTTCTGGATAACTGGAAATGTGCAGTATGTGGTCTTTTGAGCTTAGCTTCTTTTGCTTAATGCTTAGTGAGATTCCTCTGTGTTGTCAACAGGGGCAGTTCTGTCTTTCCTGTTGCTATCTAGAGTGCCACTGTATACTCATCCATTCATTCTCCTTCAAAGGTTACCTGCGCTCTTTTCTGTTTTGGGCTATCATGAATAATGGTGCCATGAGCAGATCTTTTGGTGAATATATGTAGGCATCTCTGTTGGGTATGTGTCAAAGACTGGAACTGATGGGCCACAAGTTGTGCTTTCCTTTCAGCGTCAGTGAATATTGCCTAATGGTTGTTCAGATGGTTGAGCAAATTATATCCCCACTAGCAGTATATGAGCTTTCCTTTGGAGAATGTCCTCACCAAAACTTGGTACTACTAGTTTACTTTTGGACTGGATGTAGAGATATCTCATTGTGGCTTCAATTTGCATTTCTCTGACGATTAAAACTTGGATTTTGTGCCTTTTTACACATGTATTGGCCATTTGGATACTACCTTTTGTGAAGTGTCTGTTTACATTATTTGCTTAATTTTTAAGTTCGGTTGTTAGTCTTTATCTGATTGTAAGATTTTCTTCATATTTCCTTAATAGGAGTCCTTTGTCAGATATATTTGTTACAGCTACTTTCTCCTGCTGTGTGGTTTGCTTTTAATTTTTTGTGCAATCTTATAGAAATTTTATTGTTTTACCTTTCTCATTTGGGTTTACAATGCTATTGGAATTGTTGAGTTTATTTCTGGAATCTCAATTCTAGTCCATTGATCATTCTGTGTGTATGCCTGTTCCTGTACCAGTACCACACTATCTTGATTATTGTATCTTTTTGCAGGGTTATGTAGATTTTGAAATTTGGAAGTGTGAGCCTTCCAAACTTGTCCTTCTTTTTTAAGATTGTGTTGGCTACTTAGGGTCTTTTTGTAATTCCCAATGAATTTGAGGATCCGTTAGTCTATTTCTGGAAAAAAGCAGTTGGAATTTTAATAGGAATCACATTGAATCTGTAAATGAACTTGGGGAGCATTGCCGTGTTAACAACATTAGGTCTTAAGATCCATGAACGTGGGATATCTTTCTATAATTTAGATCTTTAATTTTGTCCAAGAAAGTATTATGGTTTTCCAGGTTCAAGTTTTATGCTTTTTTGTTTTTTTCTTTTTAATATGATTGTAAATGGGATTATTTTCTTAATTTCATTTTTGAATTGTTCATTAGTATATAAAAATACAACTGATTTTTGAGTATCAACTGTGTATCTTATAACTTTGCTGAACTTGTTCATTAGCTTTAGTAGATTTTGTTGATTCTTTAAGATTTATATAAGATCATGTCACCTGCAGATAGAGATAGTTTTCCTTATTTTCCAGTAGGATACCTTTTATTTCTTTTCTTCATAAGATTTAGTTGATTTTCTTGACCAAAAGCTTCCTGGATTATGGTAAGCCTTTGGTTAATTTTCAGAGTTCTGAAAAAGTTAATTTTGAGAAATTTTGCCAGTTTTTTGGTTGCTTTTACGGAGGGGCAAACTTTCAGGTTTCTGACTTATCCATTTTTGTGGATGTCACCTCAGGCGTTTGTTTACATTTACCCACATGGATGCCTTTTTCCTTGCTCTTTTTTGTTTCTGTTTTTTTTTTTTTTTTCCCCTTTTTGTGGGGGAAGCATTTTCCTTCCACTGAAGAATTTCCTTCAGTATTTCATTCATTGTGGGTTTTGTTTTGATGAACACTCTCAGGTTTCTGTTTTAGGGACTTGGGGTCTGAAAGTGTATTTATTGTGTCTAGAGCTTTGAAAAATATTTCACTGGGTATAGAATTCTTAGTTGTAAGCTATTTCATTCCTAGCACTTAAAAAATCATTCCCTTGTTTCCATTAGAAAAGTCACCATTGGCCTCTTTGTTGTGCCTTTGAAAATCCTATGTCTTCTCTGCTCTGGCTGCTTTCAGGACATTTTCATCTTCGGTTTTCTACAATTTTACTGTGGGGGACCAGTCAGGGCTCCACACGTTCTCCCTTGGATCCTGTCACTGGGATGTGATCACACTGAGGTAAAAGTAGAGACATACACCAAACAACAAAAGTACTGCAACACTTCTAATGACTAGTAAGTTTGAAATAGCACCAATGAAGTTTATTTCCATGGGAACATTACATCCTGTAGTTCTAGAGATGTAAGGAGTCAAGTCCAGTTTTGTATGTAATTAGTGCTCTGTGTCTCTCTAAATGTTTCAGTGAACGAATGAATGGTTGGACGGAAGAATTAGACTAATTGAGGATCAGGCCAAGTTGCAGATAGGTGGGCTTTGGCTTTTGAGCTGGTGGTCATCCGGTTTTCCTGAGCAAGTCTCTGAAGTGTGGGCCCTTTTCTTCTCTTGTACAGGAGGACACTGGTGTGGGGCCAGTCATCTGAAAATGAAGTAGCTCTCTGCACGGAGCTCAGCAGTCAACCATCTTGGTGGCTTTTCAGCTCATCCAAGGGCTTGCCTCATCTATGTTTTCTCCACGATCTGGGAGTAAGGAGATGGTGCTGGGTGACTGCTTTGGCCCCGGTCAGACATTTCCTATGCCCACACAGCTTGCATTTGGCACCTGTGCTGTGTCACACAGCTGCATGGCTGTCTCCATGTGCTGCCTGCTTGCTCTCCCCAGTGCCTGGTCTGATATGTGGTAAGCGCTCAGTGGGTCAGGAAGGGAGGAATGATGATACTGTGTTTCTTCTATGACAGCAGGAGCTCCACCACCCAGTTTTTTTCATCAAGTGGAAACTTCTTTCCTTCTCCTCTTCTTCTTCTTCTTCTTCTTTTTTTTTTTTTAAGATTTTTATTTATTTATTTGACAGATCACAAGTAGTCAGAGAGGCAGGCAGAGAGAGAGAGGAGGAAGCAGGCTCCCCACTGAGCAGGGAGCTCGATGCAGGGCTGGATCCCAGGACCCTGAGACCATGACCCGAGCTGAAGGCAGAGGCTTTAACCCACTGAGCCACCCAGGCACCCCAACTTCTTTCCTCTTCCAAAGAGGGAGTTGATAAGTGATGGTGGGAGAGAGATTACTTTTTTTTTTTAATTTTTTAAAAGATTTTATTTATTTATTTGTCAGAGAGATAGAACACAAGCAGCAGGAACAGCAGGCAAAGGGAGAAGCAGGGAGAGGGAGAAGAAGCTCCCTGCTCAACGTTGGGACTCGATCCCTGGACCCTGGGATCATGACCTGAGTCCAAGGTAGACGCTTAACAGACTGAGCCACCAGAAGGAGATTGCTTTTAAAAGAAAGGAGCCCAGGGGCACCTGGGTGGCTCAGTGGGTTAAGCCTCTGCCTTAGCTCAGGTCATGGTCCCAGGGTCTTGGGATTGAGCCCCGCATCAGGCTCCCTGCACAGCAGGGAGCCTGCTTCCCTTCCTCTTTCTCTGCCTGCCTCTCTGCCTACTTGTGATCTCTGTCTGTCAAATAAATAAAATCTTAAAAAAAAAAAAAAAAACACTTAAAAAAAAAAAGAAAGGAGCCCAAACTGCTCACTGGCTCTTCCTTGCTTGCGAGTTGCTAACTTAGGGGGTAAGGGAGGAATGTGCTTGGCTCAGCTCCCCTTTTCTGCTTACACTCCTCCTCCTTCCCTCTGTGCCCTGCTTTCCTGCTCTGGATACCAGGCCCCTCATACTCAGAAGGTAAATAGGATCCTGTGCCAGAGGAAGGCCTGCTTATTTGGGAGATGGCTGTGTGCAGGTGTGGCCCTTGTCTGCTCACCCAGCAGAGCTCACCCAGCCCCTTGTTGGAAGCCCTCAGCACCATCAGTTCCTCTTTCGGCTTCTCGTATTTTCCTTCTTCTGGTCCCTAGATGGCCTATGAGACCCTGTCTGCCTCATCTGCTCAGCCTACCTGGGGTGAACCGGTGGCTGGCTGTCTCTTACTTCTCAAGTAGGAAGCCCTCTCAGTGGCAGCTGTTCCCTACATCCACCTTCCTCAAACTTGTTTCCTTTGGGGCAATGACAGTATGGTTTTCAACCTCGTGTCTACCATGTCAATGCGAGTGACCCTTGGTAATCAGTGACAAGGATCCTAACAGCACCTAACGTGTGATTATATCTGGCTCTTGGCTTCAAATCTAGACCTCAGGGTTCACTAACTCTGTCTGGGCCTCTCTTTCTCCATCTGCATATTGGGGGCTTACAGCACTGCTGTGAATAAGTAAGAGGGTACGTGTGATAGGCAGAGCAGAGTGACAAACTCTGGTGACGGCTGGTCTTTTTACAGCCTCTGTAGACATGGGACATACTTCATATCTACTTTCTCCTTTCTTCCTGGCCTGGAGGTGTATGATCACAAGTCAGACTGATTTCTCTCTTTACTTCAGGAATCCCAAGAAGCACGTAAGTGCAAATGTCACTTCTTCTGATGCTCCCACGGTTCCCTGCTGACGTTGCAGCAGGGGCCTCATGGAAAAACTGTAACACTCTTTCAGGAACTTTTTCCTAATTTGTTATTTGCTGGACTCACAAAGTTTCTTCATGCCCAGGATTGCCCACATTTCACAAAATTGGCAGATTTACTTCTTTAAATAAAGAGACGTTTCCTTTGGAGACCAATGACAGTGATCTGGTGGGGCCAAAGTATGAGTCTTCATAGGAAATGAAGGTCCCTCCCAGGGTCATGTTTGCTGTGTCATGACTGCTCTCTGCAAAAGGAGGAAATGACACCAAATATGAAAAACAAAAAGTCATTGAGGAATTAACATAGGGTGAAACCCCTTTTGCAAGTCAGTAGGTAACACTCTGAAAAACCCTGGTTTATTATAATAATTGCTAATCCATTTCAGAATTCTGAGAATTAGTGGCAAAGAAATGTTAGAGATTGTGCCTCCTTTGTGTCAGATCATGATTTTTGTGATGTTTGTCATCTTGATCTTCCTCAGATAGTAAAAGAAACCACACCACCCTTAAAGACTCTTTTATTTCCCCCCTGCATTAAGCAAAGATTTTAATTTTAGATTTATGCATGGTTTGCTTGGCTTCTTAAAAAGGGATTTTTAAGAAGACCTGTGGAAGCCAGTGGCTAAGCTCTCCCATGGGAGGGGGGGTCAGGGAAGTGGATTTTGGCTTAACCCTTTCTTAAGTGGCACGACCACATTTGTTGTGGTGCTGGTTCCTGTTGGAGCTGCTAGTTTATGTCAAGTTTGCCAGAACCTAAACCAAAAAGTTCTGAACAATCACATAACCAGACCACATAGCAAGACATTCCTATACAAAAGGTACTTGGGGCCAGTCAGCACAACCATGGAGAAGCAAAGGATGGCCAGGATGTCTCTACTCTGTGTGTGCATGTGTGTGTGTGTGTGTGTGTGTGTGTGTGTGTGTGTGTGTGTTTATGTATGTACGCATATGCTTTAGGGAACCGACAGCTTTTTTGTGGCTCTGTATGGACCTGGTCCTTGGGGAGGCACAATTACACGGTGGCTTGCAGACAGCTTCTGAAGTCTGATCAGTTTGGAATCCAGTCCCTACTCCCCACTCAGGGGATGTGTGACCTTGGGAAAGGGACAGAGCTTTTCTCCTCCCGTTCTGTAAGATGGAGCTGATGACAGGAGCTGCTACTACCATTTTTGTCGTGGAGATTAAACATGATCGTGCATAGGGGGCAGTGTGCACAGGCCTGCACGGTGAGTCAGGACCAGCTGTATTCATTTCGGTTGCTAATGTCACACACCACCACAGGCTTTGGGACCTAAAGCAATACACGTTTATTTTCTTACAGTTGGAATCAGAAGTGTGACATGGGTCTTACCAAGTGAAAATCAAAGTGTGGGCAGGGCTGTGCTCCTTTCTGGAGACTCTAGGGGAGAATCTGCTTCCTTGTTCTTTTGGGTTGTTGAGAGAACCCAGTTCCTTATGGCTGTAGGACTGAGCCTCCTGTATTCTTGTTGGCTGTAAACTGAGGGCCATTTCCAGCTTCCAAAGTCTGCTAGTTCCTTGGCTTGTGACACTGTCCTCCATCTCAAGGCCAGCAGTGGTGGGTTGAGTCCTTACATCACATCTGTAGCAACTCTTTGGGTCCCTCTCTTGTTTTTAAGAGTCATGTGACTGTATCGGGTCCAACTGGATAATCCAAGGTGATCTCCCTTATCATCTGATTAACAACCTTAAATCCTTCTGCATTCTTTGATTTTGTCACATCCAAGATTCTGGGAATTAAGAGGTGAATACCTTTGTGGGGACCATGATTCTCCTACCGTGCCCTCATAGTCATCATCTTCAGTCAGGGCATTTAAAGGAAGTAGCTGCCCACAGGACAGCGTGCTGAGGAGCACCGATACCCCGTGATCGGGGCCTTCTGAAATCATCAGAATAGATCATGTTGGGGCATGTGTTGGGGTGTGGAATGCAGGGATGGGGCTCAGGGACAGTGGTCTGGAGCAGAAGTGGGCACTGAGTAAAGCTGGTCTCAGGAGTCCACCCTCTCTGTTGCCCGTCCCTTCAGCTTGGCCATTCTGCATCTCTCACCATGCTCCCTCCACTCCGGTTGCCCTTCTGACCTGCGTCTGATGAGTCAGGGAGCGTGGTTCTTCTTTATGGTGGTTCTGCTTAGGGCCAACCTTGTGTTGGGTGCTTTGTCTACACCACTTCACAGCCTGTCTACACTCACACAAGCTAATATGCTTGGCCCAAGATCACACAGTACATCAGTTAAGGTTGTGATAGCACCGGCAATAAATAGGGATTTACTGGAGGGCTATGGAGCTTATTTCTAGATTCCTGAGAAAATCCGAAACAAGCAGGCCTCAGTAGGAGCAGGTGTCAAGAGTCCTGGGGACCCTAGTGGCACAGTGACAGGCCTTCTGGCTTGAACGGTGCTGGGAACAGGCCTGAGGTCCAGCAGACCCATGTCTGGGAGCTCTGTCAGTCACTGTGTGTTCTAGGAGTGGGACCTGATGGTCAAGTGCTTAACAGGTATATGTGAAGTTTTTAGACATTTCTGAATCTGGATTCAGGAGCAGATAAAGCTTGGGTTTGTACTGGAATCCCCAGTTCAAAACAAGAACAGTACATACAGTGAAAAAGAGGGCTTTGCCACTGGCTGGCTGTTAGTCTGTGAAGGGGATTGGCCAGCTGTTTCTCCCCAGGTTCTGTCAGCTCTGGCCAGGGTCATTGAGCCCTTAGTTCCTGGGGGAGGTGGTGTGACTGGGCAGCCACCCAGTGATGACCATCCTACCGCTAGTAAGTGGAGGAGTTAAAATTTGAACCCAGGTTTGTTTGCCCCCATGCCCAGGTCAGTCTCTCCCATGATTTCATTCTCCAGAAGAAAATCAGTTTGATAGCACATGTCCCCTTATTAAGTAAGCTTCTGGTGCTTCCCACTAGTATTTCTCTCTTGCAAATGACTGTAGGAAGAGACTTCTGAAGCAGGTAGGGTTCCTGACACTGAGGCTGCTGGCAGGGGAGGTCCTGTGCCCCTTGCTTATGACATTAGGGGAACCGCCATCAGCGTTCTCTACAGAAAGGCCCTAGAGGAGGAGTTAAGATCCTGGCTGTGAGGCAAGAGAGGCCACTGATGGACACGAGCCTGCCCCTGCCCCCAACACAGGGCTGGCACATCGGGGCACCAACTGCATGACTAGATTGAACACAGAAACAAATTTGCCAGAGATGGGATTGTGTAGGCTATTCTGGGCTGAGAAGAGATTGCATTTTTTGTTTCTTTACTGTAAAAAGGAGCAAACACAGCCAGAAGTAGGAGTAGTTGAGGAGAGGGCTATCTGCAGGAACCTGAAAAAATCTGATGTTAGCTGAAATGATCAGGTCCAAGGGCCACCTCAGCATGTGGAAAACCTTGCCCTCAAGGGAAGTGTGTGTGGGGAGTTGGCTTAGGGCCTTCACTTTGGCACCAGCCAAGAGCGTGTCTCTGGATGTTTAGGTGGTGAGGGGCAAAGAGATGTGAGTCTAGAACCCAGCCCCAGGTGGCTGCAGTGATGCATCCCTAAGCTACTTCTCGTGGCATGGCCTCCAGTGCTCAGCCCTGAGCCATCTGGAAGGATGTGCATGTCGCTCAGCTGGCATCTCTGTGTGTGAAAGTTGACTCATTGCACACACAGACAAACACATAGGACTTGGTTAGGAAATATGAGTCATCTAGAGGAGTTTGAGATTGAGTACAGAATATGGACAAATCTTAAATCTACAGAGCAGGCTGATTTTAAAGTGCTGCCAACACTGCACTTATGCTAGGCGTCAGGCTCAGGGCCAGGCGCTCCTCTGCATCAGCGCACTGCATGTGCTGCACACCCTGCACAGATTTCCCCCTTTGCCCATGAGAAAACCAAGGTGTAGCAGGGTGAAGGGTGTTGTGAGAAGTCCTCCAGCTTGTAGGAGGGGGGCAAGGCAGAACCTTCATTGAGCACAAGGAAGAAATGACATTAAGATACAGCACAACGGATTTAGGTTAGGTTAGACATGAGGCTAATTTTGGGAAAATAAGGTTCACTGCAGGACTTTGCAGTGCCTCACTGTGGAATCTTCTAGATGCCTTTAGAAAAGGCCTAGGATGATGTTTGTAATAAGCAAACAGTAGAAGCAACCTAAAGGTCTATCCATAGATGAATGAATAAGCAAAATGTTGTATATACATAGAATGGAATATTATTCAGTCTTAAAAAGGAAAGAAATTCTGACACATGCTGCAATGTAGATGACTCTTGAGGTAATCAGTAAGCCAGTCAAAAAAAGAGAGAGCTCCTGTATAATTCCATTCGAGAAGTTCTTGCTGCCTGGAACAGTCAGATTCTTAAAGACAGAAGTGGACCCTTGTTGCCAGGGGCTAAGGGTGGGGACACAGGACACAGGACACAGTGAGTGTTTAATGGGTACAGAGTTTGAGTTGGGACGGTGGAATGAGTCTCTGGGCAGACAGAGGGGGGATCTTGCACAACAACGTGAATGTGCTTCATGCTGTAGAATAGAACCCACAGAAATGGTTAAGATGGCAAATGTTCTGTGTATTTTAACCGCAGTTAAAACCAAATCAGATGGTTAAGTGAGGACTGGTCTCTAGGACAGGCTCTCATGCCCCTACATGCCTTGTGGCTGGTGCTGAGTACTTTTTAACTGTCCGTTGTCCCCTGGGCTGGCCCATGTCCACTGATGTTCTCTTCATTGTGAGCTATTAGTTTGGCCGCTCCTGTTTAGTTCTTAATGTCTTGTGCGGTTGAACGCACTCCACCAGGGCTCAGCGGGCTTGGGCCCCTGGGAGTGGTGCTTTAGTGGGCAAGCCTGGGTCTGTGGTTTCTAAGACGTTGACTAGGTTTCATGTTGCAACTCTGGGAAGACGGATTGGGTGCTTTTTGCATGAAAACATTGTGGCCTGATTTACACGTGAGGAGGTTTTTAAGAATAATTACACATAAGACTCTCTGCTGAAAGTGTGATCCCAAGAGGAAAACAAAGTGTGATTGTATTTGTGATGCAGACGGCAACATGAAAGAGTTTTGTGTTGCTGTCAAAGTTCCAGAAATTTGGAGGCCTAACTTGCATCGGATCAAAGGGGCCCTTTAAGTCACAATTCAGATTTTGGGGAAAGATCCTTGGATAATGTCTCCTTTTAGCACACTGAAGTTCTTTTTCTCTATGGTTACTTTGTAGACATTCTAAAAAGGTTCAAGTAAAGAGTCTTTGCTTTTCTTTGCCTTCTCTGTTCCCCATCGCCAGGTGGAGGTGATAGGTCTTGGTGCAGAGACTAGTGAGGCTGACGTCCTTTTTTATACTCAGTGCCTGCTTGTATTTCTGCTTTTGTACTTTGCTTATCTACCTTCTCCTGTTGAAAAAAAGAGGGGGGGGGTTGTTACCTTGCTGTAACACATATACAAAAGTTAAGAGAGTAGATTTCAGGAGTTCTTATCATAAGGGAAAAAAAAAATCTGTCCTCCTTCTTTTGAGTTTTTGTTTTGTTTTGTTTTTTGGGGGGCGTAAATATCTAATAGTATCATTCTTGGATCATAGGGTAGTTCTCTTTTGAATTTTGTGAGGAGGTTTCATACGTTTTCCAGATTGCCTGCACCAGTTCCCATTCCTACTAGCAGAGCACGAGTGTTCCTTTTTCTCCACATCCTTGTCCACACCTGTTGTTTTTTGTGTTTTTGATTTTAGCCATTCTGACAAGTGTAAGGTGGTATCTCATTGTATTTTGATGTGCATTTCTCTGATGGTGAGTGATGTGGAGCATCTTTTCGCATGTCTGTTGGCCATCTGGATGTCTTCTTTAGAGGAGTGTCTGTTCATGCCTCCTGCCCATTTTTAACTGGATTATTTGTTTCTTGGTTCTTGATATTGAGTTATATCAGTTCTTAATATATTTTGGATACTAATGCAAACTAACTATAACAAATTATATAAAACTTTTTTAGCTCTCATAATGACAAGAGCCTGTTAAATATCAGGTTGCTTTATGTAGAAATCAGAACGGCTTCTCATATGGGACATTAATTTCATCTAGCTGTACAGTAAAGGAATCTGCAGAGACTGTGTTCTAAACAAGCAGGAAGCACTTGGAACACAAACACAAAATCATTTTAGAAGAAGTTATGTGTGGTGAGATCTATGTCTCTCTCTGGACGACTGTTCATCTAACTCTCCATGAGCATTCATTTTCTATCAACATATTGGAGTCAGGTGACTTATGCTGTGGGTTTTGGAAGATGTATTTCCAGTAGTACATACCAAGTCTGTGCAGAAAGCAAAGGAGAATGAATGATGAAATCATGGAGATGTTTATGATACTCCTAGTGTAGAAAAAAAAGAAGGGTTGTTACTTTTGTTAAATTTTTTATAATTCTGGATGCTAATTCTCTGTTAGGCATATTGCAAATATGTCGATCTATTCTGTTGTTTTTAAACTATATTTTTCTGGTCACTGTAAATGATTGAGAAATGTATATAGTCTTTTTCTTTGTAGCCTTTGCTTTTTATTTCTACTGTACCCTAAATTTACAAAAATGTCATATTTTTTGTAATGCTTGTATTATGTTTGTTTTATGTTTTTATCTTTGATTCATTTGGAATTTATTTTTGTGTGTAGGGTATGAGTCAAGTATCAAAACTTAATTTTGTTTCAATAAATTTTATTGATCGTCCCAATAGCGTTTGATTTCCCCCTAATTTGAGATTCCCATATTTACTCACCTATACAACACCCTCGCTCACACACACAACTAAATTCTAAATTCTTGACTCCTTTATTTATCTAGCTGTTGTAGCTTTCAAGAAATGAAACTTTGCTTCCTTGGGCAAACATTTATCTATGCTTTTGTATTTATTAATTTTGCATTTCTTCCTTGGCTACTTTGATTTTCTTTTTTTTTTTTTTTTTTTTTTTGCTTCTTGAGTTGAATGCTCAGTGGATCCATTTCATTAAAAATTTTTCCTGATATTTGCCTTAAAGACTATAAAATTTTTTCAGAATACCTCTCAGACTGCAGTTTATAGGTTTTGATATGTACTGCCTTGTACTTGTTTTATAGTACTTCACAGTTCTGTTTGAAATTTGTTTTTTAATATTTATTTACTTGTATCATATACATGTTTTGAACTAATATATTACTACCAGACACATTCACTTTTTTGAGTTACATTCTGATCTTGAAAACCACAGCAAACAGCCTGATGAAGGAAGAGTACAATAAGTCCTACATATATATTTTTATTTTTTAGTGACCATGTCTCCCTGTTGTAGGTGTAAAATTAGAAAATTTATTGTACCTTTACCATACTTGGCCTACTGAAGGATATCCTAAGTTCTCATGAGCACACTCTCACCTCAAAGATCTCATATTCAACAGCATTTTATTTTATTTTATAAAAAAGATTTATTTATTTATTTGACAGACAGAGATCACAAGTAGGCAGAGAGGCAAGCAGAGAGAGAGGAAAGGAAGCAGGCTCCCTGCTGAGCAGAGAGCCCGATGCGGAGCTCGATCCCAGGAGCCTGGGATCATGACCTGAGCCGAAGGCAGAGGCTTTAACCCACTGAGCCAGCCAGGCGCCCCTCAACAACATTTTAGATCTAAGGAGAGAGTTAGAGGATACAGGTTTTAAAATAAATTATGTTTGTTGTTTACAGGTTGAGTGTGAGAGGAAAGATGCACATTCAAGGCACATTTTTCCTCTACCTATAATACATGTTTTTTTACTTACTTGAAGACCCTTTTAGAAGAAGTAGCAAAAGCAGCAGTCTTATTTAGTGAAATATTTTTGAATGTACAAAAAAGGGTCATATAGAAAGCATAATGTAAAAAGATACTGATTTTAAGAGCAAAATAATATGAAAAGCTTCTCTTAGGTCCTGCACAGCCAGTTACTTCAATAAAATTTCCGTACTATGAAGATAAGCAAAGAATACTCCTACCCACTTCGCCTCTGTCCACAGTTCTCAATTAAGAACTAGCATACTGGATGACAAGCAGGGTTATTGCCTAAAAATATTCATACACAGTTATCTAAGCAAATCCCAAGAGACAGACATGCTCAAAGGGAAAAAGAGCCATGTATGCAGAGAAAGAGCACTCAGTAGTGGGAGTCGTCACGAGTAGCAGTCTTGGTGGAGAGGGAGAATGATTTGCTGTGTCTGTTTTTCTCAGCTGGTTTTAAAGTTCTCATATGAATTGGGTTTTTAGCTATTCTTTTGCCATTCATTTATATTTTATGGAATTGTGTTCAGTGAAGGGGCCCTATGAGATTTCTGCTTTGAGAACCTGTTGAGATTATCTTTGAAGCCGGTAGTGGCCAGTTTTTGTGAGGGTTTCATGTGTTTGAAATGAATGTGTATTTTCTGCTTGTGGGATACAGAGCTCTCTATTAAATCCATCCCGTTTATTATATTATTTGTATCTTCTAGGTCCTCCCTTTTTTGGGTCAGCTTCATCTGTTAAGTTTTGGAAGAGGCGTGTATTCATTGTGAGGGGGACGTGTCCATTTCTTGCCTTTCTATCAGTCTCTGTATCCAGTATTTTGGAATTAGTGGTCAGGTCCATCAAGGTTGAAGACTGTTATATAGATTCCACTTTTTATTCAATATATTTTTTCTTTGTCTTCTTTAGTGCTTTCATCTTGGAATTCTACTGTCTGGAAATGATATTGATTCAGTATCTATTAGTGTTTGCCTGCTATTTTTTTTTTTTCTTTTTGTCCTTCCTGCATTATTATGTTTTAGGAGTGTCCCCTAATTTTTAGAATTTCTGCTTTTATGGAAGAATTTAACCTTGACTTTTTACTGATTACTGATGTATTTGAATTCATTCCTGCCATGTTATCCTGTGTCTTATCTGCAAAATGTTGCCTGTTGTCTTTTTTTTTTTTTAAAGTTTTTATTTATTTATTTGACAGAGAGATCACAAGTAGGCAGAGAGGCAGGCAGAGAGAGAGGGAGAAGCAGAAACCCCACTGAGCAGAGAACCTGATGCGGGGCTTGATCCCAGGACCCTGAGATCATCACCTGAGCCAAAGCCAGAGGCTTAATCCACTGAGCCACCCAGGCGCCCCTGCCTGTTGTCTTTTTTAATTAAAAAAAAAAAAAAATTCTTGCTTTTTGTTGGATTATCGTCTTCATTTTTCTTGCTTTTATTATAATAGATTGAAAGTAATACATCTCAATTCTACATTTCTCCAGTAATTACCCTTAAACTTTAATATACACATTGACAGTTATTCTTCCCCAATCATTGTTGATTTGAGTGCATCTACATTCCTCATGCTCTCTGATACCATTTAAACAAGCTGAGAACCACTGCTCAACTGGATATCATCTGGAATGGTCATCAAGATTATTATTAATTTCGGGGCACCTGGGTAGCTCAGTTGGTTGAGTGTCCAGCTTTTGATTTTGGCTCAGGTCGTGATCTCAGTGTTGAGGGATCAAGCCCCAAGTCTGGCCTCATGCTTAGTGGGGCATCTGCTTAGAATTCTCTTCCCTTCTTCCTCGGCCCTTCCTCCTGCTTATGCTCTCTATTAAAATAAATAAATAAATTTTAAAAAGATTATTGTTAATTTTTTCTTATAACTAGTATCTAAACAATTAATTATATATTTTCTTCTTAACTTTTTTAAAAAAATATTTATTTATTAGAGAGAGAGAGAGCAAGCACACACTTGCGCATGCGTGTGAGCACAAGCCGGAGGCAGGACAGAAGGAGAAGAAAAAGCATGCCCCCTGCTGAGCAGAGATCCCGATGTGGGGCTCCATCCCAGGACCCTGAGATCATGATCTGAGCCAAAGGCAGAAGCTTAACCCACTGAGCCACCCAGGTGCCCCTGTTTTATTCTTTTCTTACTACTTTTTTGTTGTTGTTGTTGTTCCTTGCCTCTTGAATTGTACTGTAATTTGCTAAAGGATATCCTCTGGTAATTCTTTCAGAAAAGGGGCCTCAGTAATTCAGTAAACTTTCTGTGTTTTTCTATTAATTACATGTTGCTACATTAATGCTCCATAACAATTTACCCATGGTCTTGTGACTTGCAGTGACAAAAATATATTTTGCTTGCTTGTGGGTCTGTGGCTTAGCTGGGTTTGGCTCTTTTTGGTTAGGCTTGGCTGGGCTTGGCCCCAGCTGTGAGTTGGATTTGGATCTGCTCCATGTATTTTATTCTGGGAGAAGCAGCTCCCCAGAGCGTACTGTTTCCATGGCAAACTGGAGGAGCTTGAGAGGCTGTGCTGCAGCATGCAAACACAGCCCAAGTTTTTGCTTACCTACCATTGGTCAAAGCAAGACACATGGCTAAGCCCAAAGCCAATGGGGTGGGAGCTATTCCTTCCTCTTTCTGTGCTGGGAGGTACTTGAAGGCACCAGAGCCAAGAAAGGGAGTGAAGAACTGAGAACAACAATCCAGTTTGCCATGATGTAACTGGAATTATTTCCCTCTTCACATTTGAATGATAGTTTGGTTGGGTACAAAATTTTCTGTCCTGTTGCCCCTTTTAATAAAGCTCATTTGTCTTGTATCTGAAAGATTTCACTTGTGCTCTTTTTGGTAGTTTTTACTTAAAATTAAAAAAATTTCTATCTGTGGAAGAATGTGTACATACAATTGCCATAAAATTAATTACATTTCCTTTTGGGTTTTCTTCTGCTTCATCTGAATTCTTTTCCTGGAGAATTTATTTTTCCACTCATGAGTTCAGAGCTTTTTCTGGATGATCATTCTCTTTAAATACTCATTCCTCTGTGGATGTGTTTTCGTGTTTTGTCTTAAATGCTGTATCTTCAGTGCTATAATCTAGTGATGGGGTTGTGGTGGGGATAGGTGTGCTATAATCTAGTGATGGGGGTGTGTGGGGTGAGCAGGCCCACTCTCCATGTGGTCTCTGATCTCATTTCTTAGCACCCCTGCCTCTTCTGGTTGTCTAGCACAGATAATTGTTTTCTTTTATAAAGCATACCTTATTGTCATCTCTAGAGATCTGGGATGAGACAGAAGGCGGTACTCTGCTCTGGCTAGTTTATTCTCAGATACTTTTCTGAGAGTAAGTGTTATAAGGGTGCAAGAGCCTGAGGACCAAGGAGAGAGGGTCAGGAAAGAAGCGAGATGCGAAAATGCTCTCCATATGTCCCTTCCTGCAGTACGGCCCTGGCTCAGGCTTTGGGGACCATCACTGGGCCAGGGTATAAGCAAGATCTACTCTTGCCCTCCTCTTCCTTCTGCCTCTCCTAGCGTCCCACTCCCCCATGCTAGGGCAGGTTGAAAGGAGAAGCTGGCCATGGCTCTGGGCCTTTCTCTTCTGGTTTTTGCTGGTCTTGAACACACTCTGTCTGCATGGTTGGTAGTCACATGGTGGGAAGGCTCATCTCTGTGCTCTTTGGAAGTCCCAACTGGCAATTCCCTGATGTGGCAGGTCTCCTTGGGCTCAAGCACTTTTCTTTTGAATGTATCTTTCATTCCAGAAAGGATTTGGAATTCTTTGCCAGCTGAAAGATGCATTCATTAGCTTGTCAAACATTCGGTGAGTGTTATGTGCCAGGTATTTGGGTGAAAGGCTGGGCATACAAAGATACTTTTCAGGATCGTATTTTCTCTGTTTCATTCACTAGTGAAAGACCTGCGTGTAAGGCTATAATAATTACAAAAATATGTGGTGGATGGACAGGCTGGGGAAAGTTTTATAGAGGATAGGAGACTTAACTGAGTCTTGAAAGGTAATGGGTGTTTTCTGAGTATTGTAAAGGGAGAGAGGAGTGTGGCAGTGAGGGTAGATGGTGGGTCAGACACCCCATTCTAGACAGGGAGGCAGTGAGTCCCCAGACTCTTCTGATGAGGGGACATGCAGCCCTTCTTGGTTTGGGGGTTTCAGAAGAACCCATCTGGTTGGCACGAGAAGGAGCAACTGGATGGATCAGATCAGATGTTGGGGCACTTTTAAGAGACTGAGTCCTGAGAGCTGGTCAGGAAAAAAGTGCCTGCAAAGGTATTCCTGTTTGGCAACAATCTATGTGCACTCACACACACACAAACTCACATGTATGCACACTCACACGCTGCCAGACACCAAAGCTGTTGGACCACAGTCACTGCTTAGGCTGGTGCCACGCCACGTATACCATGGAAGGGCAGAGTTCATGGAACTGACAGTGCCTGAGAGCCCATTTCCTTAAGAAGTGTCCTTTTTGGAGCCCTGGGGACGGAGACCAGGATGAGCCCAGGCAGTTGTCATGGGGCCTCAGGATGATGTAGTTGTCCACCTCATTTGGGGACAGGGTGGGAAAGGGGTCAGATGATTGTCTGGACAGCTTAGGCTTTGTTCATCAGTGTGTTTGGAAGGGGCTGCCAACTCATCTAAGGACCACTTTTTTATTGTGCATCAGAGGGAGACAAGCAGGAGGTTTGTCCAGTCCTGATCTGTGTGCCGTTAATAAAGATTTCATAACCTCAGCCAAAGGGCTCTAGGAAATCGGTACGTGATTATTTCAGGGACCCACGTTGGGTCCAAACAAGTGAGTTTACAAGTATTTGGTGGTCTATTATTTTTGTCCTATTAAGTCATACATGTCTGTTTACCAGTTACGCCTACCTTGAGGGCCTGCGGTCTAGTCTTCCAGGTTTCCTTCTGGGTGATGGAAGGCCCCTGGCACAGAGCCTCGTCATTAAAATCTGGGTCCAGGATAGGAGTGCTCTACATGTTGGAAATGGTGTTATCTGGTCCATAGTTAATGCTTGTTGTAATTGGATTTAATTTCCAACAAAACTCAACTGAAAACCCCCTTTTGCCTTCAAACAGTTTTCTTGTAGATGAGCTATAATTAAGGTACCCGTGGCAATGTCAGATGTTATTTTGGGTTGGAATGTCTCATGTTTGATTTTGGCATAGAAACAATTTCTTTTGGAGAGTGTAGTAAAATATCCTTTCAGCTGTTTTCTTGTAATAGAAAAGTAGAAAAAAATGTATCTTCACTTTTGTGTATATTACCCAAAAAAGACTTACGGGGCCTTAGTCATGAGCTTGAAACTGTTAGGTGTTGTATGGGGTGAGGGGTGTTTACCAAACAAATGCAGAAACACTTCATTTATTTAGAGGCCCCTTTTCGAGCAGCCTGGATCATCTGGAACACACCCAGCAGCAAGGATGTGGTGAAAACAGCCACGGAGCTGCCAAAATATTATCAAAACCAAGTACCCAAGCTCTGGTTGGTAGCACACACGTCTGTTAAGTGCTCCTCAGAGTTAATTTTCTCTTAATTTAGATACAATAAAAATGATCTCAGCTACATAATTTCCCTGACCCTCAGCAAATCCTCAGTAAGGATTGAAAGGAAGAGCCTTCTAAAAGTAGGTCCCCCAAAGTCAGAGGGACAAGTAGCAGGCTGACAGCAAGGCAGGAGGGAGGAGAGCTGCCAGAGCGGGCTTCCTGAGCTGGAAGGACAGGAGACAGAAGCAAAGCAAGGGATGGAGGGCAGTGCCAAGCGGGGAGCCTCCCAACGTTGATCCCTTTAGTGACTGGGTAATACGGAGAAAACTTCATCCTGTGAGGAAATCAAGGCCACCTTGGAACTGTGGATTAAAGGAGTATTCACCTTTCGGGCTCCACTGATCCTTGATCTTTTTCAGGGGTTCCACTGAGAAACACAGACAGCCTTATAGTAGAGGCCACCCATCTGCATGGTCTAGGCATTCAGAAATTACAGGGGGATCTGCTTCTGTCTAGTTAGCTGTGGAAGCAGAGGCAGTGCCTTGTACAGAGTGGGCATCAAAATAGATGCTAACTCTTCAGTTCCAGAACAAGATGGCATATACTCACTCTCCCCTGTTCTTCACCTCTAAATATAATGAGACACACTGGAAATTCTTCAACAGACAATGACACAAGGACTCTGAGAGCTGGAATGATGCCATAGGTGCCAGGGGAGGCCCTGGCCTCATTACTTCCAGGCTCTGGTAGAAGTCCTGACACCACTCTCTGGGACTACTGAAGCAGGGAGGGAATTCAGCCTTCCCAAGTGGCCTCCACTGACACCTGGTCTCCAGAGGTGGTAGGGGTGATGCTCAGTGAAGATGAACATCCCTGCTCTCTACTCACTCTTCTCTGACGCCATGCTAACAGGGCGTTGGGGCACCTCCTAGGGAGGGTAGAAGTCTAGTCTCTTCATTAGGGTAGGGGTGGGGCCACCTTTTTTTCTATGGTATTTGGTTAGAGTTGGGTAGTTATTGTCTTAACGGTATTCTATCTTGCTAGACTGATTCTTCCTGTCCTTTGGCTAGACAGAGCAGGCTCTTGTTGGGGTTGCTTTTGTGTATGTCCATTGGTGTTTCCAGTTGGCTGGCTTCTTTAACACCAAGCATGGGTGGGGTCAGGGTCAACTCCAAGGACTCATCGTTTTGTTACTCGGATTGTGAGTTCCCTAGCTTACCACCTCCTCTCCACCTCTCAGAGTCTCTCATTCTGTCTCTTAATGTTACACTTAATGTCCAGGTTTTTTGTTGGATTCAGCAGGAAGAACAGGGAAGAGTATGTGTAATTCATCTTCCTGTGAGCTACGATTTTGGCATCATGTTTTTAATGTTAAGAAACTTGCTTATTTTATCTAACATGTAATAGATTCCAGTGCTGGAGTCTTAATTTTATTAATGTGATCAAACTCCAAACACAACAAAAGCACCCCCAGTGGGGCTGTGTTCCATAGACCATGCACCAATTATACTGATGTTTACAACTGTGACTGACTTCTGTTAGTAGATCTTATAATCTGAACCTTCACTGTAGCTTTCTTCTTAGAAATCCATGTTGAGAAATGCTCTACTCTACTGGGCTTAGGTAAGATTAGCATCTGCACATGTTGGTTAACAAGGCTGCTATTTCTACACAAACCACTTTATGTCAGCAAATCTACTGGGCATTTCTTAAAGGAACGCAACCAGCAAGTTCACAGCCAGCACATACCTGGCACACTTGAATTAGCAGAGACAGAAACAAGTCATTCAGTAAAAATGGTGGGCTTGCCCTATGCAAGAAGGACTGTAGATGCTGGAAGATGGAAAAGGAGAAGTGGTCCCTGATCCAGCAGTTCACTGTCAGTGTGAGAGAGAGATGCAAAGAAGCATGGGTGGCGTCCAGTTCAGTGGGACAGGTTCTGGGAGAGACTGTGGAGGGAGCCACCCTCTGACAGAGGAGGGTGACGGGTCACAAATGTTGGAAAGGTGTAATGGAGAGGTGAGAAGCAACTTCTGAGCTGGGATTGTGGGAGGGTGATGGTGGGATGGAGGAAGCTGCATTTCCCGGCTCATGGAGGAGAACAGTTTCTGCTGAAGGGGATGGGATGTGGGGCAGTGTTAGAGGGCGTGGCTGGACGTGCCAGCAGGGAGAGGTTACAGAACATCTGAACACCCTAGACTGGGTGAAATTCCTCTTTAAAAAGAATTTTTAAAAGAAAAAGTAGCATGGAAGAAATAACACTCTTTAGGTTTTGATCTGTAACTTTGTAGTAGTTAAAAGTAGGGAAGCAAGGGGCGCCTGGGTGGCACAGTGGGTTAAAGCCTCTGCCTTCGGCTCAGGTCATGATCCCAGGGTCCTGGGATCGAGCCTGGCATCAGGATCTCTGCTTGGCGGGAGCCTTCTTCCCTCTCTCTCTGTCTGCCTCTCTGCTTACTTGTGATCTTTGTCTGTGAAATAAATAAAGAAAATCTTCAAAAAAAAAAGGGAAGCAAGATCAAGAAGATGAAAAAATGGGAAAGCTTGTTATTTGGGAAAAAATGGAGGTGACATTCTCTAAAGACATCATTGAACCAAACAAATATGAGAGTAAGGCGGGGCCTGCACCCATGTTGGGAGACATCCAGCGGGAGGGGGATTGCTCTCCTATTGTTGGGAGGCCTTGGGGCATAGAGCCAAACTCTGTGTGGACCAGAGTCAGGCCAGTTATTTATCTTCAGTGATGTTTGCACAGAGCAGTGTGCAGAGGCACAGGATGCCTCCTGATGTGGTGAGTTCCCTGTCATTAGAAGTATGCAAATGTCAGGAATGTTGGCTGGCTACCCACCAAATTGTTGGAAAATTTTGGTAACCAGTGGGTGATTGGATGAGGTGATCTTCAGGGTCCCTTTTTACTTCTGAGAATCTTTGCTTCTCTTTGAACCTTGAGTAGAGTCTCATGTAGAACGTAGTGGATTATTGGTAAATATTTATTGATAGCCCAAGGGAAAATCATGTTGGGATCAAAACATGAAACATGCAAGCCAGTCACCATCCATTCTGAGGGAAATGAAAATTTTATAATTTTTATTTATGTTTTCTCTATCTTTTTTTTTTTTAAAAAGCCCTTTCCAGAATTTTTAGTCCTTCCACACTTGGTATGATTCCTTTAGAGCTACTTTGGGAACCTGCCATGGGTTTAACTGGGTGAATTCTACTAAATCTAGATTGGGCCATGTGCCTGGCATGCCCCAGAATCAGAGTTGGTCCATGCTAGTATTATTTCGACTCTGGGCCATTCTATTCTGTTGCAGACTCAGTATTTTCAGTTAGGAAGGAGCTTAGCCCGTCATGGTAGGAGGGGCGGTGGGGAGGACTGGGCGGCAGAGGCAAAACACACACTTTGCAGGAAATGCTGTGCTTTTCCTTCTCTGTTTTCTCACACATTCATTTCCCTTCCTCTTCTCTTTTCCTTATCTCCTACCCAAACCTTCTTATTAATAATAAAGGTAAAAATAAATAATAGCCAACATATTGTATGTTTGTAGTGTTTGAGGCAGTGTGATACACATTCAGTCTCCTTAATACCCCAGATGGAGGGTTTTTTTGTTTGTTTGTTTTTTGGTAATTATTTCCATTTAATATATGGGGAAACTGAGGCCCAGCATGACTGAGGAACTTGCCTGAGCTTGCAGAGTAGAGCCTCTGACTCCTGAGCTGGAGTCTTAGAGTCTCACTTGTGAAGGCTCATTTGATCTCTCTCAAAGGTTCAAGGAAAGTTCTCTTTGCTTCGACCTAATAGTGCCCCACTCGCTCTTCCCTGCCAAGATGTTTGGGGATGTTAAGAGGCTGTGTCTGTGAAAAAGGCTCCATCCGCAAATGCATTTTCACAGGCTGAGCATGCTCAGCTAACCACCACCAGGATCAAGATGCAGAGTAGCACCAGCCTGCCTGATGCTCCCGCCACGCCTCAGAGCGACCTCCACCCTGACCTCCATCCCTGTAGGAGGCTGCGTCTGTTCTTGAACTCCTTAGAAGTGGGATCAGCGCGTCCTTTTTTATGTCTGGTTACTTCGGCTCTGCGTCTGTAAGATCCATCCAGTAGTGTGCTGGTAAGTTGGCTCTCAAAAAAAGAAAAAAAAAGTCTCTGTTTGGAGTGTTTGCCAATTTCTGTGGTATAAACACTCCCACCATGGCTGATTTCAAGCCACTAATGATTTAAGAATCAGCTTGGAAAATTCCAAAATATTTCATAATCAGCTCTTAGGAGCTGGTACGAGCCAGCCTCACCATGCCACAGGATTCATTCATATTGTAACATGTAGTTGTATATCATTGTTTAGCATATCTTGTGTGAACATATGTGGATTCTTTTAAATGTAGCTCTTTGGCAAAAGTCATCCGTTTTCAGAACGAGCCTCTTTGGGGAATTCCATTTACGTTGCTGCTGGAGGGCAAAGGCATGAGCTCTGGGGCCAGAAACCAGCAGTTCGAGCCCCCTCTCCACCAGTACCTCTCTTGACCCATGTTCTTAGCCTTCGCTCTGCGGACAGGAAGCACCAGGCCTGCCTCAAAGGCTGTGAGCACACTTGGCATTCAGTAAGTGCTCAGTAAACGTTCCCTCCATCCCTTTACTTCTTTTGTTCATCCTAGGGAGGGTGATTGTACTTGGGGTGAAATCTTGTGGAGAAGGTGGAATCTGTGTTCCCGCATGGATCTCTGGAGGTTTTGCCCTAGTGCCCAGAGCACCTGCAGGAGCCCTCAGCTTTATTTCCATTTAGTCTCTTTGAAGAAGAAGAGGAGAATGAGAAGGGAAAGAAAGAAGGAAGGATGGCGGGAAGGTGAAGGAGAGAGGAGGGCAGGCAGCAGGCAGGCAGGAAGGAAGGACGGAAGTAGGCCCGTTAGTTTTGTCTCTGTGGGTCTGGCCTGGAAGAAGAGTTTTGTGTTTACAGGTTGACCACCTGATTTGGCTGGCTGTGACGGGCCCAAGAAATCTGTTCTCATGGAACAGATTTGGAAATGACATTCGCTTTGTTCCAGAGCTGCCTTCCTGCTTCTAGACCAATCCCACAGTCCAGACGTCCTCTGGAGAGAGACCCCATCTCCAGTGGATCATGAAAGGAAACCCGAGGAAAGAATGAGAAATGAATGACACAAGTGCAAAAAAAAAGAGTGTTACAGACTGACAGTCAGTGTACCTGCAACTTTTCAGGGTGAAGGGGAGTGGAGACCAAACCATGGAGAGGCCCCTGTGGCCTCATGGCAGGGGGACCCGGCTGACGTGGAGCTTGTGGTCCACTGAGGCCGGCATCCCCCACTGTGAGCTGCTCCCGAGTGTCTTCTGTGGAGCTGGTACCATGAGCTTTCTATTTGTAGCAGGCAGGAAAGTCCTCTCTTGCCTCCCTCATGGACTATGACAATACACAGATTGTGGCCCAAGGAAATAAAATGCCCCTCCCTGCTGGCCAGTTCAGGCTGTGTCTCCCGGGCATGATGGACCACAGTGTTGGCTGCCAAACCTGTTTGCTTTGGATCCCCCTCCTGCAGCCCAATCCCAGGGCTTGGGGCCTTGCTGGGAAAACTTCTGGTTTCTGTGACTTTTTGAATCAACTTCTTGTGTCCCAAGGGCAAAGGCCACATTCAGATCCCCAGCTGGAGCCCACATCTCAGCCACCTGTCTGTGGTTCCTGCTGCTGCTGTTTCCCCTTTCTTCTGGGAGGAGAATCTAGAAGAGATTGCATTGTATAAGGAACAGAAAGAGTAATGATCTTGGAACTGGCTGGATGTCATCCTAAGTCCTGGCTCCACAGCATGCTGGTTGGGTAACCCTGGGCGGATGCTTGCTCCCACGTAGGTCCTTTGAGAGGACCCAGCTGGCTGAGGACCTCGACCCACTTTGCATGGGTGGACGTGGAAATGCTGCCAGGGCCGCCTGGCCATGGCAGGATTGAGCAGGATTTGAACCTTTGTTGGTCTGGTTGCAGAGCTGCCTTCTGTTTCCTGCCCCACACTCTTCATGCTGTGGGCTTGGGAATGCCCCTGGGCCCCTCACTGTCTTTACAGGGGAGGTGAGGGGTGCCCAAGGACTTTTTGTTCACAGTGTGGCATGTTTAGTTACTCATTCTTTCACCGTTACATATCATCGTTGCTTCCAACTTTTTATTATCATGAACAAATTTACCAGGCATGGTGACACCAGGAATTGATGCAGGATGGAAATCCAGGAACAGCTGGCCAGTGGTGAGCCCCCTAGGCTTTGGCCTGCACTCTCCAGCTAACACGTGGTTGATGCACAAATGACTTTCATGGTCCTATTTTTTCTTTAAAGTCAATTTAAAAGTAATGTTCACTGGGAAAAAAGTCGAATAGGCAAACTGAAAAAATACAAAGAAAAATGTAAAAATTTTAAACTCTTCAAGTACTAACATCTGTGATGGGCTGAATTGTGTCCCCTCAAAATTCAAACATTGAAGTCCTCCCTCCCAGTACCTCAGAATGAACTGTATTGGACATAAGGCCTTTAGGAGGGGATTAAGTTAACATGAGGCCATCAGGTGGCCCTAATCTGATCTCACTGGCATCCTTGTAAGAAGAGAAAATTTGAGCACGAGGGGTGCACATAGAGGGATGATCGTGAGGACACGGCAGGAAGATGGTCCTCTGCAAGCCAAAGAGACACATCTCAGAAGAAACAAGACACCTCCTGCCCCCCAACTCTAATCTTGGCCTTCCAGGCTCAGGATCTATAAACTCCGTAGTGTGTGGTATGTTGTGATGGCAGCCCAAGCTGAGACAGCACCCCTCTGCCCTCTCACTGGGAGTCACATTGGAGGCATTCTGCACAGACACCTTTATCCCATCCTTTCTTCACTTGCCTTTGCACTCTGGGCACTTTCCTGTGTCCCTGGCTCCCTGCTGACCGGGAGAATAAGGTTCCATCCCTGTATTTGGGCATTCAAGATCATCTGAGGATGGCCCTCTACCAGCCACACTGATTTGCTGGCTCTTTGCCAGACTTGCTCCCTCTCTTCTGCTTCTGCCACCTGCCACCCCTAAATGTGCTTTCTTTCCCCTGCTCTCCTTCCCGGCCTGGGTCTGACCACAGCTCCGTCACCACGCAGCCCTCCGGTAGTGTGTTTATAAATACACCTGTGTCTACAGCCCTTACCGTGGTCCCTCTAATGTATTCTGTTTTGAACCAGCCTTAGATGACAGGGACATTTGAAAAAGTAAGGATTGAGGATTTGGGACAGAATTAAATTCTTCCTGGGCCCCTATCTCCTGTTTCAGCGGATATTAGAGAAATGATAAAAAATGATGACCAGATTGGGTTCATCCCAGGAATGCAAGCCTCATGACGAATTAGAAACAAAATCAGTGTAACTCACTGTATCAGCAGAATAAAGGATTAAAATAAGGTCATTTCAATGGATGGGAAAAGCATTTGACAAAGCTTGCTATCCATTCATGGTAAAAACAGAACAAAACAAGACAAAACTATCAGTAAGTTTTAAGAACAGTAAGTAGGGAATTTCCTCAAACAGTAAAAGGCATTTATAAAACTCTTATAGGCCGAATCACACTTAGAGAGCCTGAATTGTTTCCTGAGCCCATTCATTCCTCCCCAGGAAAGCTTTCCTGACCCCTTGGCCAGGTCAAAGGCCCATTATATCTTCCCCCAGGATCACCCTCTCCTCCAGAGCAATGCTCATAGCTGCAACTGAAACTGTGTTTGTGCCAGTCTTCGGTCAGTGTTCATTGGCAGTGAGCCCCATGATGATGGCATTCTGCCCAGTGCCACTGCACTATGTCCACACCAGACTCAGGGAGCAGCTGAGTGAGTGGTGGGCACGGTCCTGCTTGCACAGATCTTGAGGGCTGGGGCTGGGGAAGAGCTATCAAATGAGCACCCATGATCTCGGCAGCAAAGATGATGCTTGTGGTTCACTCTGGGCCACTGCCCCACGGAGAATGGGAGCTGGTGCTCTGTCTTCCGGCCTGAGGCTAGTGGGGGTTCTCCAGGCCTCTCACTGCCCACCTGAAATAAGTAGATGAGGTCACTAGGGCCCAGGATGTGAAGCTGTACACAGAAAGAACCAGAAACCCTAGTTCAGAGTGAGTAGTTGTGGTAACTGCAGAGGGCGTCTGCGTGCAGCAAGTTCAGGGTGGTGTCTCCTGATCAATGCCCCAGAGAGACGTCTGCAGTGAGAAGCAGCTGGCGGGATGCTGTGACTTTGAGGGTCCTGCCCGGGGCAGAGCCCCTACCGCTTAGGCGGCTCACCCACCTGCCTTTGCTCTGGTCATCAGCAATCTGGCTTCTCTGTCCACAGTCACCAGACAGGACACAGGACCCCACTCCTTCTTCCGCCTGGAAGTGGACTTTCCCTTTCTTTTCAAAGACGAGTAGACAGCTCCTCACGGATAAAGGAGAGCAGGGCCTCCTCCAGGATTTCTTCATCCAGTGGTTGTTGGGGGGAGGAGCAGGGCTGGGAGCTGTGCTGGCGCAGACTGTATGAGTCTGAGAAGCTGGCTGCTGTCCACCCCGCCGCCAGAGCTGGGAGGGGCCGGGAGAAGCCAAGGCTCCATGGAGGGGCCCCTGGAGGAGTGTGTCAGGAGAGGTGGCCCCTGGGTTAGAGGTGAGGGCAGGCTGGCGCCCTCAGTCTGGGGCGTGTCCTGGCAGACTTGTGCCTCTGCTTACCGGCCTGGGCAGGTTTCCGTTCTGTTCCTTCTGGGATATGTCTTGTCCAGCTGCTCCATATGGTAAAGGGAAAGGAAGAGAGAAAGCACAGGCTTTCCTCTCTCAAGCCATCGGCTATCGAAGCCACCCGTCAGCTGTACACTCTCCAGACGACGCATAGCCCCCGTCTGCCGCAGCAGCCTCTCCTGAGAGCTCAGCAGGATGATTGTTTGTTTGATTGTTTTTTTAAAGAAAAATCGGACACACATCAACTACTTTATTTAATTCATTTATTCCTGAGGGAAACAGTTAGACGTTACAAGCAGTCCAAAGGAGAATGAGAAATACTGCACAGACAGAGGCAGGTGGGAACGCTGTACGAATGTGCAGGCGGATGGGGAGTGGACTGTGGCCGCTGGACAGAGTGCACCTGCATGTCTGTGGACAGGCCTGGTCTGCAGTCCTGCGGGTGCAGCTCCTAGTCGGGAGGGGCAGGGAGAGACCGGAAGAGTCTTCCAGTGGTCATCGTTCTTGTCCATTTTAATCTGTCACAGACCCAAGGAGAGGTGAGAGCGGAAGGAAATCTGGGCATTTCTGTCACCAAAATCAGAGAGATGAGACAGGAGACATACCCGTGCCCCAGCCACCCTGACGTGTGTGTGTGTATATGAGAAGTGGGGACTAGGGAGAGAGGCGAGGGCATCAATAGTGCGAGTATGTATGTAAATAAGAGTTTATAAAGGGAAAAAAATCAAGGAAAAGATAAATGAGGGAAAGGGAATCAGTACATAAATAGGTAAGAGGGAAAGGGAAGAGACCAGCAAATGAGAAGCAAGAGGAGGTGTCGGGGAGGCGAGGGAAGACCTGTTTTGCTCCTTCACTCCTCAGCTCATTTCCTTGTTCATTCACTGGACAGCATTATCGGGCTGTGTGCTCCCCCTGGAGTACAGGCTCAAGCAGCAGCCCGTGACCCTTACCATTCACATCCTATGGGAAGGGACACTGTACAGTAGGCGGGGTAATAGCCCCTAGAGTGGTCTACTCCTGATCCCTGGAATCTGAATATTACTGTACAGGGCAGTAGGGATTTTGCAGATGGGATTAAGTTCAGGACCTTGAGATGGAGAGAGAATTCTGCATCATCTGAATGGGCCGGATGTACTCACGGGGGTCCTGATAAGAGGGAGGGAGGTGATCAGAGGAGGAGAAGGTGATGTTATGGTGAAGCAGAGACCGGAGTGGTATGGCCACAGGCTACAGAGTGCTGGCAGCCTCTGGAAGCTGGTGGAGACAAGGAACACGTTCTTTTCTGGAACCTCTCACTGGAGGCCCTCCAACATCTCGTCTGTAGCCCTGTAGGAGCTGGGCTTTTGACTTTTAAAACTGGAAGAGAATAAATTGGTGTTGTTTCAGCCATTAAGTTTACAGTGCTCTGTTACAGCAGCAGCAAGAAGTGAGTACACACTCTGGACAGGTGCACTATGGCACGATTGCAAGGCGGATGGGGAAACTGACTCAGGCAGGAGAGCCGCTGCCTGTTGTCCTGGGGGAGAAGGACTCCTGCTGACACCTGAGGGTTTTGGAGGACGTGGCTGGCAGAGCATTGGGCTTATTTTGGGTGGGTGGGTGGGGGATGCCATCCCAAAGTATATCAGAGGACGGAATAATGTTGCAGAGGCCCTGAAGCACTGTTTTCTTACATATTGGGGCAGAGGGAGGCCGGAGGCAGGAGCCATGAACATGTGGTTGTGGTGGTTTGTGCAGGATATACAGGGCTGAACGCTTCATGGGGTGAAAATGCAAAGGAGAAGAATTCTCAAGACTTTTAGGAGGCTTTTGCAGGAAGGTGGGTGCTATATGAATTCAGCATGGTGGTTTTAGACAAAGGGCTTAAAACCATTAATCAGGGGCACCTGGGTGCCTCAGTGGGTTAAAGCCTCTGCCTTAGGCTCGGGTCATGATCTCAGGGTCCTGGGATCGAGCCCCGCATCAGGCTCTCTGCTTAGCAGGGAGCCTGCTTCCCGCTCTCTCTCTGCCTGCCTCTGCCTACT
Source organism: Mustela erminea (assembly GCF_009829155.1). Classification (NCBI taxonomy): domain Eukaryota; kingdom Metazoa; phylum Chordata; class Mammalia; order Carnivora; family Mustelidae; genus Mustela; species Mustela erminea. The sequence continues at coordinate 105,309,727 of NC_045620.1, forward strand.
TGTGATCTCTCTCTCTGTCAAATAAATAAATAAAATCTTAAAAAAAGAAAAAACCATTAATCAGTCATCTGAAGTATGTATTAGCTTGGGTAGGTGGCCCCATGGAGCTAGCTGCCGGCCTTCCTGGGAAAGCAGCCTCAAACTCCCTTATTGGTGTCCTTAATAAATGTGAACTTAGAGGTACCCACATTGCCTGAGTCTGTTAATAACTGGGTAAAAAGAAAGATCATATTTACCATGGCCTTGATTCTGAGACTAGCCTAAAATTCACTTTAGAAATCCAGAAGGTATTTTGTTCATCTATCCATTCCTAAAGGCCACACAGGCAGAAGCCCCAGCAGCTGTGGCCCAACAGCACACTGCCTGTGGGATCTCCAAGAGGCTCATTGCAGAGGTCGTGATTGGCCAGGGTGTGGTTCTCAGGATGTCAGTGGTCCACACACCCGTTTGCTACATAGCGAGCATGTCTTTTGGCCGGCCACTTGAGGTACTGGGTTATGATTGTTTATTTGCTCTTTGAGCCTCAGAGCTTCTCCCATGTTGAATGCTTGTGAGCCAAATGATTTGGCAGCAGACTTTGGTGTCGTGGCCAAATGGGGAGCAGCAGGATCAGTGTCTTTTCAAAACTCCTCCCGCAGACCCTCTCCTCTTTCTGCTTGTATACGTGTCCCTTTCACAATCCCAGTGGCTGTCGAATGTACCAGAACAGCTTGTTCCACAGCACAGATTCTCCTGCTACCTCACTCCACTCTGGGCCTGATGTTGCATTGGCTCATGCTTTTTCCCTGAATGGTATGTGATGGACCCTTTCTCTTGATTTCCCATATTCTTCACCTAAATTTCCATTTCTTATTAATTTATCATTTGTGGTGTTGGTTCTGTTTGGGGGATACCTTGAAAGCAGCATGGGGTCTCACAGTGAGAAAGGGATCCATGCTGGGGTCCCCATGCAGGTGAATTTTGGGTGTGTGTGTGTGTTTTTAAAGATTTTATTTATTTATTTGACAGACAGAGATCACAAGTAAGCAGAGAGGCAGGCAGAGAAAGAGGGGGAAGCAGGCCTCCTGCTGAGCAGAGAGCCCGATGTGGGGCTTGATCCTAGGACCCTGAGATCATGACCTGAGCTGAAGGCAGAGGCACCACTGAGCCATCCAGGTGCCCCTTTTGGGTGATTTATAACTAGAACAGTGGAAACAATCCAGAATTGAGGGATGTAGGCCAGTATGAAAGACTATAGATTTGGGGTCCCTCTGCCTGCAGGGTTGTATGCCTGGGCAGGAGCTCCCCTTAGCAGTTCTTTTCAAAGCTAGCTCTAATCATTCTGACAGACATTTAACTTTGGTCTCTTTTAGGGTCAGTAGCATGTCCTGAAGAATTTAGCGAGGGCCAGCAGGCATTCTCTCTCTCTGACCTGCTCACACAAGGAGCTAAAGCTGAGTGTGTTCCAGGCACAGCCCATGTTCTCAGCCTTCCTTGGCCATGTTGGGCCAAGCATGTTGCAGATCACTCAGGGATCAGTCCTTATACGGACACTGACATTCCTTAGAAATGTGGCAACAAAAGCGATTTCCTAAAATTGGTAAACACAGTATTTCTTCATTCTGCTTACTAGGCCGTGCTCTTGTCCAGGGTATTATTTTTTCCTCTTCTAGAATAGATTAGATTAGAATAGAATAGAATAGTTTTTCCACCTTCTATTTCCTCCTTCTCTGGAATGATGATAGGCATCAGGAGGAGGGGTTCTGAATTTTCGTGGGTGTTTGTTGTTGCTGATGTTGATCCTGGCACCCCATTCTTATTGAGGCTTATTGAAAACAGGCCACCCCATGTAACCTGGATTTGTTGGAACTTCCATTTGGAAACAATTTCTTGGTATCACTAGTTCTCTTGATCATACATGTTATAATTAAGAAGGTACGGGAATTTTAGAGGTAAGACCTTCCATGGAACCAGTGTGCATATTATCTCCTAAATAAGGAACATTCATGGGGGTCAATTAAACTGGGGCACATGATAAGTAGATGACTTGAATCAAGAGTGTGAGTCAGGAAATGGAATTCAGGAGGAGTGGACTGACCGTGTCAGTCTGTGGCTTCACACACAGGCCTTTCCCACTCCTCCTCCTCTGACAGCAGGTCCATGTGGCTCTGGTTTCATAATGCTGGGTACCCTCTATATTGTCACATGAAGAACCTGTGTGCTGGGAGCTGGGGCCTGGAAAGGAGGGGGGCTGGTCTCCAAAGTCCTGTCCATATACTCCATCTGCAGATCAGAGTACTAAGGGCTTGGGTAGGCTGCAAATAAAGGAAAATCCAAAAGGCAGAGGTTTATAAGAAATGGGGTTTGTTTTCTCTGCCTCCAAGAAGCCTGAGTTGTTGGAAGTACAGGGCTGGTTTGGGGTTTAGGGAGGCTGAGGCTTTGATGGCTTCTTTGGCCTTCTCCTCAGAGTCATCTAGAAGGTGGCTGATATAGGTGGGTAGGCCTGGAGGGAGCAGTGGGCTGTGAGGCTGGCACTCTCTCTGGCTGGTGGGGGGAGGGCTGTCAGCTTCCTCTCCACCTGGTCACTCTGGTGTGGAGGCAGCCCTTTTGAGAAAGGATAATGTGTACTCATGCCAAAGGGCCAGACAGGAATCTCAGAGGTCAAAGGGCAGCCCCAAGGCATGTGGGAGCTTTGGTAGGGCTCATACTTCTTGTGCTCCTGGGAGCTCCTCCCACCCCACTCAACAAGGCCTGTATTGGCCTTTCCAACACGGCACTGCCTGGAACTCTGTCAAAAACCTAGATGCACGTCAGCCCTTGGCCTTACAGAATTCACTTTGCTCATAGACTACACAAGGTTGAGGTGAAGGGGGAAGCAGTAGTTACCTAGGGAGGCCCAGCATTGTGACCCTTGGGAGTTGTCATGGGACAAGACAGTGGGACAGCTCCCACAACAGTCTTTGCTTACCGCTTTTATCTGCTTTGCCTTCAAAACTTGCTTCTCCTTCTTTCCTTCCACCTCTTCCTTGACTGTTCAGTTAAAGGCAGGCCAAGTTAACTAGCATGCCTCGCTGCACCTCTCCCCTTCCCTTTTCCTGGACGACAAAGGAGAAGCTGCCACAGCTCAACAAGGCCCATGTCCTGGGGGTGGGCATCAGTCTCAGGCCCAGGAGTCAATGTGCAAGAAATACACACTGGCTTTTCTTTAACATAATTTCTCAGGCTCTCATTCTGCGCTGGCAGAGGAAGCTAATTCTCGGTCAGCTGGCATTCTCTGCCTTTCCTAAGGATGTGCTCAGTGCTAGGGGCTGGGCTGGCTGCCTGGTCGCAGTGCCAGCATCTCTCCACTTGAGTTTATCAGGTGTTTTTCTGGCCGTATCGTGGTCCTCGGGCCCTGACAGTCACTGCTGTTGTCTCTTGCTCTTAACTTGTTCCTGACTTTGCTTCCAGCCTGTTCTCTCTGGCCTGGGAAACTCTCAGGAGCTCCCACCCATCCCTAGGAAGAAGTCAGATGAAGTTGAGTCTGGCTTGCTAACTCTGAACCATTAAAAAGGTATTTATTCTGCCTGCTTCTCCTGGGGAATTTAGGGTTTTGCCCCACCATGGGGTTAACCTTGGGATTTGAGATTATCCTTCTGCTTATTAATCACCAAAAAGGCAAAGTGAGGCTGGCACACACTTTGAGGCATAGACTCTTCCCAGGACACTCCACTCTACTCAGGAGAGCATTGTGGCTGAAGACAGAGACATCCTTTGTAAGGTCACACATTCCTCCTGAACCCTGGTCTTATCCCAGGACCTGAGCTTTGCACTCAAATGTGAAGGTGCAGATTCCATTTCCTCTGCCAAGTCATGTCTGGATGAAGTAGGAAACATGGAATGACCCTATTATATGACCCCGGAGAAGACCTTGGGAACAGAAGAGCCCCGTTGACCACTCAAGAAATCCCACCAAATCTATGTAAGAGGAAGAGAGAAAGGATGAAGAGAGGTTTTTCCCTTTTAATACCACACTGATTAAATTTTAGATTGTGTATGTGTGTGTGTGTGTGTGTTAAATTTTGGTTCTCTAGATGGCAGAGAATTTCAGAATATCTGAGTAAAAATAAACTTACTTTTCAGTACTCTTGGAGTCTCTTTGAGATGATCAGAAGTTAAGAAACTCTTTTACTTAAAATTCTTTTTAACTTGTAAAGTGATCTGATAGGCCATCAGACTGTTTAGGTGCACCCAAAATAACACCCGATTTCTGAAACCACCGTATTTTACACTTTCACTTCCCACATACAACAGCTCAGTGACAAGAAACCATCTGAATGATGTGCGGAATTGAAGTTCTCGGAAACACACTCAGGACCTGTTGTTCACAGTGCGTCTTCTCAGCCGTTCCTTCTGCCCGGCCTGTCCCGTCCCCCTGGCACACTCCTGCCTCTTCTTCAGGAACCCATTCCAGCGCAGTCTCCTCAGCTTTACCCAGCAGTCTGCCCCACCGCCGGCAGGGGAAACGGTTCTCTCCCTGGGTTCCCTCCTCTGTTAGAACTCTCCCTTGCTGTATTAGAGAGATGAGGTCCCCCAAGGGCATCCTCCGTGCCGTTGTAATCTATGATTTACACACCTCTTAGATACACTGCCTAAAATTTTAGACCCTCAGAATCTGAAAATCTCCCTTAACTCTACCCATCTGCCTGTAAAAAAGGTGTTATCCCGGTGTGCGTTGGTAGATCCCTGGGCATCTAGACCTGCGCTGGCCTAACGTGTATTTTGATGGGGTCACAGCTGTGAGAACAGAGGGGCACATGGCTACTGGTTTCCCGATGGGTGAGCTGTTTCTTTCCTAGGGCCAGCTCTTACTGATTTCTCAATCTCTGGAGGTAATGTGGTGCTAGACGCATAGTGTTATGTGTTGAATTATGTCCCCCCCAAATCTTTACGTTGATATCCTAAATCCTAGTACACTAGAATGTGACCTTATTTAGAAATAAGATGGTTGCAGATATAATTAGTTAAGATAGAGATCATACTGGAAGTAGGGTGGCTCTGTAACCCAGGGTTACTGGTCCTTCTGAAGAGGGGAAATCTGGATACAGACATGTACATCAGCAGAACATCATGTGAAAATGAAGGCCACAGATGGCAAGCAGATCACTGGAAGCTGGGGTGGAGGCATGGAAAACAGATTCTCCCTCGTGGCCCTCAGAAGAAACCAACCCTGCCAACAGAACTTGATTTTGGGCTCTTGGCCTCCAGAACTGTGAGGCAATAAATTTCTGTTGTTAAAGTCCCCCAGGCCGCAGTACTTTGTTAAAACAGTCCTATAAAGGAATACACCTCGTATATCTCCTGGATAAATACTCATCAAGTGAATGAATGAACGAATGAATGAACTTTCCAGGGGCAAAGGCCCACTGAAGAGCATCTCATGACAACTCATGGGCCAGTCCACATTGTCTGATGACCTTAACATTGGGAGAGCCTCACCCCTTGGCAGCGGGTTGAATTTTGTGATGTCCATATGAAATATCTGGTATCCCACAGGCTTAATGACAACTAGTGGGGTGACTTCAAGGGCGTGGGATAGCTGCATGAACATCTTTGCTTCTAAGGGGGTCTTGGAGTTTTTAAAAATGGAGGAAAGAACAAATGAGAAACCATACAGTCTGACATGTCTTAATATGAAGCTATTTTGAACCTTTTATTCTTTTAGGAAAATACTTGCTTCTTTAGGGCAGATTAGTTAAGGAGCATACACACTGGGGTCTGAGTATGATAGGAGATCTCCCCCTGCTACAGCACTCTGGCTTCGTTCAGAGCCTCCATGCTGCTGCCTGAGCACTTGGGCCGGGTGGGGAGGGTGGGCCATTTACATGGCTGAAGACCAAAGTGGGGTCTCACACCCCAGTCCTCACTCATCAGTGCCTTTCAGCTGTTGCACTCACCCTTCTCTCCCTTGTGCCCAAATGTGAGGAGCCCTCACCATCCATCTTTATCTATCTGTGCCTCTCATCCAGTTCACTGATGCTCTATCCATGTAAGTGTTTTATGTCTGAGCAGTGTCATGGGTTCCACTGGAGAGGTGGTGTGGGTTAAACCCAAAGATGTTGATGTCCTTAACCCCTCATCCCTAATACCCGGGAATGTCATCTCATGTGGAAATAAGGACATGCAGACAGTGAAGCTAGATGAGCTCATCAGGGTTGAGTACTAATCCAGTATGACTGGTGTCCTTATAAAAAGGGAGAACGTGGACACACACACACACACCCACACACACACACACACGCACACACACACGGAGAAAATGTCGTGTGGGCACAAAGAGGGGATCAGGAGATGTGTCTACAGTCAAGGAATGCCACAGATTTCCAGCAAAGGCCCCGAGTGAGGAGAGGGGCCTGGACAGATTCCACCTCACGATCCTCCGAAGGAATATGGAGCCCGAGCTCCCAGCCTCCAGAGCTGGGAGATGATACACATCTTGGTACTTCGTTACAGCGGCCCTCACTCACTAACGCAGGGGGTGATCTGGAAGTTTGCTCTCGGGAACAGCGGCTCATTTGGAGGACGGGCGTCAGTTGGCCTTTTTCCTTATACAAGCATCTCACTTTTAAAGAAGTGGTTCTGGGCTGAGGATACCTGGCAAGTGGTCATCTCAGTCACAAACTTCCAAAAGAAGCGTTGTGAAGAATTTGATTTTAATAGCCATCTTTTCTTTCATGGCTTTCTTCCTCCTCTGTTTCCTTGCTGGCCCCTCATTCTTCCTGGCACACGGACTGCCTGCTCTTTATGCCGAGGAGTGCTTTGGTTTGGGTACCTGCTGCCCAGTTGCCAGGAGCCTCTGCCGGCCGCAGGTGGGAGGCTGTGGAGTATGTTCTCGGGCTTGCTGTCCTCTCACAGACCAACGTGGGGACCTCCTCTGGCTCTTCAGCTTGCTCTGTGGCATGTGTCATTGCCGTATGGTCTTGCTGGTAGATGAAGGAGAAGCAGAGTCCGAGAAGGCTGTTGCAGTCTGAATGTGTGCAAAATCCTTATGTGGAAGCCCAGCCCGCCATGTGACGGTACTTGGAAATAGGGCCACTGGGAATTGATTAGGTTCAGATGAGGTCATGTGGGTGGGGCCTCTTATAAGAAGAGGAAGAGACCAGAGCCGTCTCTCAGCCATGCAAGGACCCAATGAGAAAACAGCCCTCTGTGAGCCAGGAAGAGGGCTCTCACCAGATACCGTATCTGCCAGCATCTTGATCTTGGACTTCCAGCCTCCAAAACCATGAGAAATAAATATCTGTGCTTTAAGCCACTTGGTCTGTGGTGTTTTGTGACAGCAGCCCAAGCAGACTAAGACAGAGGCTTTACTTTTCTGCTCCCCGAGTGGGCCTCCTGGGATGGAGCAGAAGCTGTGAAGGCTGGGGTTTGAGTCTGGCCACTAATGACTGGCTGTCAAGTCAGAGCAGGGACAAACCAGCTGTGTCTCGAAGAGACAGGTGTTTTCCAGCCTCTATTCAGTGGGGTTAGAAACCCAAACGTGTCAGTTCTCCTAAGTGCACAGAATTCAGCTAGCTTCCCTCTGGTTGGAGAAAGCCAGCCCCTTGCGTGCCTTCCTCAAGCGCATCCTCTTTTGATGTGCTGGAGGGTCCTGGGACCTCAGACATGTCACTGTTGCTGAGGTCCTGCACACAGGAAGCCCACCGCCTCTTACGCAGGCACAAGTTAAGGGAAGGGGGGATGCAAGCGGTATCAGAGGCAGAAGGGAGGGGGCGGTCACTTCTAGACACGTAACACCTCTTCCACAGGTGTTGCCCAGTACTTCCTCCTTGGCTGCCCAAGTGAAGGTGAACACTATGGTGACTCTAAAACACATCAACATTAATAAACCCTCCACAGACTCCTACAAATAGATCAGTTTGCCTAATGCTTCTCCCTAACTTAGAGCCTGAATAGTTTACTTTTGTGGGCAAGTTTGGTTCCCACCCTTTGTAAGCACGGGAGTAGCTCTTACTGAGGGTAATTCTGTCTGGGACCCTCAGGTGTGCAGCCTGTGAGGGGGGACGCTGTGCACAGAACAGTGACATACACGTGAGGCTGAGTGTCCTGCACGACTTACGGATGGAGCGGGGAGAGGCTGGCTCCCTGGGGCTCTGCAGCGCTGCCTTGGACCACACCTCCGGCATGGTCGAGAGGAGCAAGGGCCAGCTCTTCCAGCGAGGGCTGGGGGTTCCTCCACACTTGACGAGTGGGGAGATTTTAGCAAGGACTGGGAGGCATTCTGGTTGTGGGGCTGTCACAAGCAAAGTCTGGCTTCACTGGATGCTGGGAGCAGAGATCTCATGAAGAGGTGGAAGACTGGAGATATTCATAGAAGAGATGGTTTCTGCCCCTGTAGCCAGGTGGGATTACACTTTGTCTTCCGGATCCTGGCTGTAAGTAGCTTACAAGGAGGTCAGTTGGGTGGCAGAGTATGCTGAGCCAAGAGATGGCAGAAAAGAAGGAGAAGCTCACAAAGCACAGCCCAGGGCTTGGGTTGGCCGGCCACGCATGTCTAAAGGAACAGAGGGCAAAAGGTTACCCCTTTGAGCCTCTGTATCTTTAACCAACTTTGACAGGATCAGGGACCCCTGGGTGGCTCTGTTGGTTGAGCATCTGCCTTCAGTTCAAGTCATGATCCCAGCGTCCTGCATCAGGCTCCCTGCTCAGCAGGGCGTCTGCTTCTCCCTCTGCCAGCTGCTCCCCCTCCTGTGCTCTCTCTTTCTGTCATATGAATAAATAGAATCTTTAAAAAATTTTTTTGACATGGATCACATTAGAACCTACTAAGTTTGTCACCTGTAGGTTCTTATTCTTTTTCCATAAATGTTGGTATTTTAAAACTCACTTCTTTCTTTTGTAATGAATAGGCGCTGAATTCTATGCACAGAGATGACTGTTTTGTTTATACTCACTTGATGGTAAATAGCACTAAGGACATTTTTAAGGACAGCAAAACTTCCTTTTCTATTTTGTCAATAAGAACTTTCACTTTGGCGAATGGAGGACAATGAATGCTATTGTTCTGAAGCTCTATGTGGAGCAGAGATGCCTGCTGGGGGGCACAGGAATCAGCTTGGTGGAGGGTGCCCCTCCCTTTATTCCCATATGGAAAGAGACATCGCTCTGGGGAGCGTCTGCTCCTTCCCCAGCTATCTGTGGCCCACGTTAGCAATCTTCTCCAGTGAATTTCAAACACTCTTTCCAATGAGCTGCAAAAGTACTTAAACTCTTTATTTGTTCTGGTCCTGAAATCAGAGTTACTCAGTCAACTCCCAAAGTGCCTGAACCACGAGAAGTCAAAGGTAAAATGACATGTTTTAAAGCTGCCGTAAATGCTGGCAACTGGACGTGATGATAAATCTGAGCCATTTCACATGGTCAGTTGGGTCAGTAATAAACGATATGAACAAAAAATATATTTCTTCTTGCCTCTCGTGGCCATGAAGATCAATAAATTTTGTAAAATTTAAAGATAAAATGTGAGACATTTTGAATTTTATGTGAATGGCTTGCATGGTGACAGTAACCATATCGTGGCCCTTGAAACAGAGGTAATTTATAGTTGATGGTTTCTTGGCAACATATGTATGTATTTTGGAGGTAATATTTAAAAATCGTTCTGCACATGGTTTCTGATAAAATGCATAACTCAGGTACTTGGAGTTGTTTTATAGGAAAAAGATGAAGGCACATTGTGTAGTTAGGATCCGGGCACGTTGCTCCTCCCTTGGGAATTATGAGCATGGAAACCTGGCTCCCGCCAGGGAATGATAAAGTGTGCCTGTGGAAAATGAGTCCCGGACTTGAGCTCAGTGCCAGAGTGCTCCGAAATTCAGGGCTCTCCTAGGACTGTCTGCATTGTTGCTGTCTCGACTGTGACCACTTGAAGCTGCGGGGGCAGGTGGGACAGGGGAAGGAGGATTCCCTGCCTGAAAGGGGGGTGCTGGGCCATGTGCTGCCACTAGGTTAGTGGGTGCACTGGATCCCCAACCTCCACCCAGACTTGAAGCCTTCCTCTCCTGATACTTAGTTTGAGAGGGCTGGGTAGAGGGATGGAGCTGGAGCTGCTGAGCAGGTAGAGCTAGCACAAATGGTGTGGAGAGATGGGCAGGGCCTTGACACGCAGCCAAAGTAAGAAGTTCAGGTTTAATGTTGCATCTAGTGGGGCATCATAGGAGGATTTTAAGCAGAGCAATGTCACAATCTGGGTCAGACTTCAGAAGCTGTGTGAGGGGGGATGGATTGGAGGGATTTGGAATGGAGATGGGGAGCTGAGTGAGGAGACAGTTGCATCATTTGGGTAAGAGGGAGAGTGGCTGGGACCCAGGTCATGGCTGTGGTCTAGAGAAGTGAGTGGAGCCTGCTGATAGAGAAAATGTGGGAGGTGGAGGAGAGGGGGCACTCAAGGGCAACTCTGAGGTTCTCACCAGAGCAGTCAGTGCACGGTGATGCTCTTGACTGAGATGGGGGAGCATAGTGGGAGAGAGATGGTGTGCACAAGGCACACCGTCAGGGTTAGCTATCCTTGCATTCATGCCTTCCTTCTAGGATTGATACAGCCTAGACGCATCTTCTAGGGAAAGCCTATCTTCTGTGGGCCCCCTCCAAATGGAAGTCTCCCAGACCTCTCAGACTTAACTTGCCTAAAGTGAGACTCTTTCCAACCGGGAGTCTGTGCCTTCATGATAATGCCTGGCAGCTATTCCTGCAGACCTGCTGCAATTGTCCTAAATATTTCCTAGATAGGATCTCATCTCAGAAAGGACCCTAGGGGGCAGAGGTGACTCTCAAGGAACCTGGATTTATCTAGAGAGCACGTATGGGATGAGAAATTTAGAGGGCCTGGCCTGAGCCAGTAACTGTTCTTCCCTGGCAGGAGGTGACTGCAGAGGACGATGGCAAGGGGGAGGGACAGCAGGAGAAAGACGGTGTAGAGGGAAGGACGGGGTTGTGTGTTGAAAGCCCTCCGGAAAGGTGATGGAAGTGGCCAGGCCCAGGACTTGGGGACCTTGGGAAGGACATGTTGTTTTGTCCCCAATCCATGCTGTTTGAGTCCATAGGGCAGGACAAGGGGATTCTGAATGCAGAGTTTGCAGGTATGGGCCGCGGGACTCACGGCAAGATGTGCTGCTGGCCCCTGACTGCGGAGCACTTCAGCTGGGGGCACCCCTCTGAGTGGGAAGGGTGTCTTCTAGAGACTGGAGGGTGGGGCCAGGCTGCCTGTGGGACCTGGGGAAGAGAATGGTCCTCTCACAAGCCTTTCTTCCGTTTCCCTGGCTTCTTAGTAAACAGGCTTAACATCCCCAGACTAAGGAGGCAAGGGGGTGGCTGTGAGAAAGTATGGGATCATACAAAATTTATAAATGTGAGTCTGTGCTACAAAAAGGCAATTCTTGTGTCAATATTTTGTGAGCCAGCACTTGAGGGACCTAATTTCCTTAATACAGTAATACAGTAATAACAGACATTTCCCTTCTGTTCATGAGTTCATATAAAATTTTTTTTTTCACATTTAAGCAACTGGATTGACAGTGAAACAAAAAATAAAAGCACTTAGATATCCACTTTAATTTGAAGAACTGACTGGCTTCAGGAGAAAGACACATGGTCATCATGGGTCCCTATGTTTGTCACGGACTAGCTAAATCGTCACGTGGGTGTTTGCGATGCTGCTAGGCAATGGCTCCAAGCAGTGAGATGCTATTTAAAATTCTTGCAGCAGCTTTAAAATTTCTGGTTTTATCAACCTAGGTGAAAGAATAAATTCCTATCAGTGACTGTGATAGAATTTATTTTAACCACCAATTGTAGGATAGGTCTTGGAGTCAGGATGGTCCTTACATTTTAATCCCAAACCCACCAATGTGACTCTGGGCAGGCTTGCTTCTGTCTTGGAGCTTCTGGTGTCCTGTATGCAAAATGGGTGTGATTACTTCTCTCTCAGATCTGTCTTGAGTTAAAAAGAAAAAATGGCATATGTAGGAGCACTCAGATCAGTAAGTATCTCTTCTTCCTCTTCTGTTTTCTTTGTTCGTTCCCATCTAATCTGAGTACCCAGGGCAGGAGTTTGCCTGGCTCATGCAAAGAGGAGACCCAACTTTTCCAAGTGGGACAGCTTCCCTAACTGTGTTTTGTATGCTGGATCTCCTCCACATTCTTTGGCCAGGGTCCATGTGGGCACCGAAAAGTGGGGAGATACATGAATGCACAAGGGAAATGGAGAAAGACTAGCACTTGGCAGGCGCCCAGGCAGGGATGGTGTCCTTTGACTCTGGTCATGTGTCTGCTTGAAGACTACACTTCCCAGCTGCCTTTGCAGCTGGACGTACCCTAAAAGGAAGTGCTGTGTGGGAATTTGGAGGCGGCCCCTTAAGGGAGGCAATTAGGCTAGGCACTACAGTGCCCATTTTGCCCCTCCTCTTTCCCCCTTTCTGGGACGTGGTAGGATGTCTGGAACCCCAGGTGATTCTGAATAAGGTCATGCACCACAGACAGTAGAGCAGAAAGACGGAAGGTGCTTATACATGCTCTCTAGATGAATCTAGATTCCCTGAGCCATCTGGGCCTCCCATTTCTTCGGATGAGGAATGATATTGGTATCACACCCATCCCTGAGGGGCGTCTCTAAGATGAGAAAATATGTACAAACTGTTGAGGATAAGGCAGCCCGCAGTGGTAGGTGTCAGGTGTTGTGGAGGCTCTGGTTTCTGGCTGACAGGGGTGTTGGTTTGGGCTGGTTAGTCGCTGCTGACCTTCTAGAGTTACCGTATTAACCCTGGAAAGCCCATTTTCTGTCTTCCATGTGAGAGAATAACCCCTCCTCATTATTTTTGATCTCTCTTAACTGTAGGCTGAGTTTACTTTGTAATGAATATACTCACCAAAGTATTATCTCAGAGGTGACAACAGAAGCAAAGCAGATGGGCTCACATTTCCCTTCCTTTCCAAGTCTTACTTGGCCCTGGGAGGTGGTGTGTTTCTTCTCTGCTTCTCCACTACCTGCTGATCAGTGGCTGAATCTAGAACTGCTGTTAGCCTCTATAGGGTCTTTGCGCACATTAGAAAAATGCACCCTTTCCCTAAGACACTTCCCTGTCACCTGCCGGAAAAATGTTTTCATGCAAATTGGCAATGCCTGTGATGGGAGGGGAATGTGTCCTTCAGAAGTGGCCCGCATCTGATGCTCTTACACCACAGCCCATGGGCTCCCGAGCCAGGGATTACTGCCCACTCTGGGGTTAATGTTCCCCCTTGCCACCCACACCTTGAACTTCTTTTCTGGGCCTTCCACCTGTGCGTGGTAGAGGCCTTAGAACAGCCAACCATGGGGCTGGGAGCAGACAGCTGCCAAGACCATGTGAGCAGAGGACAGAATTACAGCAAGCTCCTAGTGATTAATTACTTTTTATATGAGGGGCTAATGTTTGTCCCCATCATTTGGTCTCTCAGTTGGCAAAAGCCTGGTCTACATGTCAAGCCGTCTGGCAGGCTCAGACTGGAACGTGAGGGCTGCCTCCCTCATTCTTCCCAGAGATCTCTGGGGTTCCCAGGCTCCCCACTTTCCCCTGTGGCTTTTATTGTGAACAAGACAGACAGGTTCAGAGATAGCTCTTTGAGATCTTGCTTACATAAGTACAGTCTCTGCAAAGGAAAGAAAAAACCCAGACCTTGATTTCATGCTTTTCAGACCATCTTCAGTCCCGGTTTCTGGGGCTTTTAGGATAATCCTTCCTTTCCTCTTGAACCATTTCCCCACACCCCTGCCTGCCCATCCACAGTGGATTAAAGGAATGGAGGAGAACATCCCAAGTCCCAGAGGGAAAGGTGCCAGAGCTGTGAGAATGTTGCTCTCGACTTTGTAACGTGGCCAGCATTGGTCTGAAGAAATAGAATCTGACATAGAAAGAGCTCATGAGACCTCAGAAATTACCACATTTGTTAGAGAAAGTTACTTGCCCTTAAAAAAAAAAAAAAAAAAAAAAAAAGGATTCCTGGTCTGTTATAGTTTAAGTTTCTTTGTTTTGTTTGTGTTATTCAGAGAGAAAAAAAGTTTTAAGTAGCTTTAATGTGTTCTGCAAAGAATATGAAAGCTATTCTATTATAGATCAGGGAATTAGAACATACTTACAAACACCCCCAAATGTAGAGAGTAAAACAAATGCTTTTTTCCTCAGAGAAACCCCCTGGGCAATGTACACTCTAACCAAGCCCTGAAGGGACCCGCCCAGAATCGATCAGGAACTGTCCCCTTAAATTCCCCCAGAAGCCCAGGGTGCCCCACAGAACACCAGCTGGCTGGGAGCAGAGATGCTTCTTGTTCCTGGCCCTGCTTTTGTTTACAGTTTGACTGTAAACAACTTTGGACTATTTGCAGAAAGCTAATGTACCTTCAGAGAACAATCTGCCACCATTTAGGACCCTGATGAGACAGGTCAATTTTGAGGCCCTTTCCAAACGTAATTCGAACAAGTGTTCTGAGCGTGGAAGCTTCATGTGAAGGAGCATGTGGTCTCCCACAGGGAGGACAGAGATGCAGGGCGGGGTGCTCGTTGAAAATGAATTCAGATGTATTTTCAAAAAGCAGCTTTGGGGAGTGCATCTGACCTGCCTCCAATCAAGGTCTGAACTCTCATACCAACTAGGAAGAACAGAATGGGCACTCCCTGACCATAGGAATTTGATTGCAAAAGCGGGAGCTCCCGTCCCCAGCTTTGTGTCCTAGATGGAACTTGAGTTGTAGCTGAAAAGGAATCCCAAACTTTCTTCACTGCTAAAAGCCTTCTATGCTTTGAAATATTTTTATTAGTGGAGGAAAAACTAATCACATGCTGAAAAGATTGTATTTCATTAAAATGCACCCATGTAACAGTTAAAGGAGGGCAAGGGGAGGAAACATTTAACTCACAACTTGCTGAGTTTCATTCGACTGGATTGTTGGAGTACTGGAGACATTTCTGATAGTTTGTGCTGTGGGGTCTCAGCCTGTACTTGGTCCACAGACTTAGGGTTCTGTATTTGCAAGAGAAGGAAAGTCAAGAGATCGGGAGTGAGGCACCTGCGCCGGCCTCTTAGAGGCCCAGAGTGGGAGCGGAGGGATGGGTCTTAGCTGCGTCCATCTGTCTGTCAGTACTCCTACTTAGCTCCCTGGGCAGTCCCCAGAGGAGTGCCTCCCGAGGGAATGAGTAGACGATATAAGTAAGAGAGAGGCAAAACACCTGTCCAACCCTTTGCAACAGGCTGGAGTCACAGGGCACAGCCTGTACAGTTGCAGGGGTCCTGCACTCAGAAGGGCCTGGTTCCGTGCTCTGCTCTTGCCATCTTGCAATTCTGTATGCTTTTTGCTTGGAGGACCCCACTGTGCACAGACTCCTGAAAATTATGTAACTAATCCTGATTGTGAGTCACGTCAGTCACCCCAAAATAACATCTTGGGCGCATTAGGTGGTCCTGCTGGGTCTGAGAGAGGTCATGGGACTTCATAAACTACTGAATCTGTTATCAGGAAGTCACTGGCCCTCAAAAGGGACTCTTACCAGGTGTCCATCAACAACAGACGAATGGATAAAGAAGATGTGTGTGTGAGCGTGCGTGTGGGCGCGCACGCACGCACTCACACACACTGACACACTTGGTGGAATACTATGCAGCCATCAAAAATGAAATCTTGCTGTTTGCAAAGACATGGTTGGAACTAGAATGTGTTATGCTAAGTGAAAGAAGTCAGAGAAAGAGATTATGTGATCTTACTGATAATGTGGGATTTAAGAAACAAAACAAAGGATCATAGAGAAAGAGAGGAAAAAAATAAAACAGTATGAAACCAGAGAAGGAGACAAACCATAAGAGGCTCTTAATCATAGGAAACAAACTAGGGTTGCTGGAGAGGAGGGGGATGGGGGGTAATTTGGTGATAGGCATTAAGGAGGGCACATGATATAATGAGCACTGGTGTTCTATGCAACTGATAATTACTACCTCTACCTCTGAAACTAATAATATACTATATGTTAATTAATTGAATTTAATTAAAAACAACACCAGACTGTGCCCTGAGTCAGCCCTGGGGGAACTTGAATGCTTGGAGTATTCCAACCACACTCCTGTCGGCTGCTTTGGTCCCCCGGGGTTTCCGAGGAGACCTTCAGTGGGGAGGTGGAGGTGAAGAAAAGAAGCCCAGGTGCTTATCAGCAGCTTGGGATGTGCAGAGGAGTGAGCAGAACGAGGAGGTCAGCTGACCCTGCGCTCACAGAATGTGCAAGCGGGCAGACACATCCCAGCAATGTGAGGAGAGGGGTAATTGGAAGCACTCTGAAACTTAGAATGTTTTGAAGAAGTAGAATGTTCATGCTTTCCTAATTTATGTGCTAACTCATCTCAGAAAGAATTATTAAATTGTTTTTTTTTTTTTTTTAAGATTTTGTTTTTATTTTAGAGAGAGACAGAGACAGAGAGACCGAGAGCACAAGCAGGGGGAGCAGCAGAGGCAGAGGGAGAAGCAGACTCCCCACTGAGCAAGGAGCCCGATGTGGGGTTCCATCCCAGGACTCCGAGATCATGACCTGAGCTTAAGGCAGATGTTTAACTGACTGAGCTACCCAGGTGCCCCACTAATTATTAAATTGTGATAACAGAACTAATAATGTTGCTACAAATACTAATCACAAAGAATATATGATAAAATGCCAGACACTGGTGATGAAGTACTGGACAGATATGTGTTTTCTCATTTGAGCCTTAGAAAACCTTTGTGGGGGGCACCTGGGTGGCTCAGTGGCTTAAGCCTCTGCCTTCGGCTCAGGTCATGATCCCGGGGTCCTGGGATCAAGCCCCGCATTGGGCTCTCTACTCAGTGGGGAGCCTGCTTCCTCCTCTCTCTCTGCCTGCCTCTCTGCCTACTTGTGATCTCTGTCTGTCAAATAAATAAATAAAATATTTAAAAAAAAGCTATTAGGCTTCTGGCCGGGCTCGGGGCGCGGTGCACCACTGGCTCGTCCCCCTGCCCGGCATGGCGGAGCGCGACGATTCCGAGCCCACCCCAGGCTGCAGTGGTCTGGGCCCGGGCGGCGTGGGCGGCGGCGGCGGCGGTGGCGGCGGCGCCCACCCATGGGCTCCGGAGGACGCCTGGATGGGCACCTACCCAA
The DNA here is from genome assembly GCF_009829155.1 of Mustela erminea. Taxonomy (NCBI): domain Eukaryota; kingdom Metazoa; phylum Chordata; class Mammalia; order Carnivora; family Mustelidae; genus Mustela; species Mustela erminea. Next base: position 105,326,868 of record NC_045620.1, read on the forward strand.
AGTATTTAGAAATGATGGAATTAGACATAGGAGATGCCAGCCAAGTTTATATAGCATTTTTGGTTTACCTGGACCTCATGGAGAGTAAAAGTTGGCATGAAGTAAACTGTGTTGGATTACCAGATCTCCAGCTCATCTGCCTCATCGGTACTGAGATAGAAGGAGAAGGATTACAGACTGTGGTGCCTACACCCATCAGTGCTTCCCTCAGCCATAACAGGATAAGGGAGATTTTGAAGGCATCTCGGAAATTGCAAGGTGATCCAGATTTGCCAATGTCTTTTACTTTGGCCATAGTGGAGTCCAATTCCACAATAGTCTACTATAAACTTACTGATGGATTTATCCTGCCAGACCCTCAGAATATTTCCCTTAGAAGATGACACCTGTACTCCCTGATGCTCACTGTGGGATTGGATTTGAGATCCATCAGCCTGGTTCATCTTTTATCTCAGAGATAGTTAGGCTTGACTTAGCTGGTCCCATTCCATAAATTTTTCTTTTTGAAGAATAAAACTTTCCCAGATAGAAGAATTTTTTTGTTCGTAAGTATAGGGTAGTTGCTCTAGAACTTTTTTACCTGGACGCAGTTTAATTACAGTTATATACAAGTTGGTGCTTAGGATGTGTTCAGAGAGGTGGAGCACGTGTTTCTTCTCTCATCCCCCACCCATAGCTGCCTCATTGTTCCCTGCCGTCTCTGCTAACACATTGTTGGGACTGTCACCTTTCTCTAATTTAACCCTCTCAGTGCCTTTTGGCCACTTCAGGTAGCCCGCGATGGCATTTCTTGGACACATGGACACCTGGAGAGTTTGCTCAGTCTGCTTTTAAATCCCCATTAGAAAGTAACAGTTTTCTTTCCATTGGTTTTTATGTGGCATTTACTGTTGACTTTAAATCAGAAGAAAGGTATGCTTATCCAGAGTATAAAGTTACATACATGCTAGATTCATAGGGACCAGAGAGGTGCTACTGATTAATTACTTCCTACCTAATAAAGGAAGTACTAGGCCTTGCTTTCCATTCTTATTACCACCACCCTTATTATATCAGAGTTAGAATATTACAAGAAAGATAGGAAGGGACGGTGTCAGACTTAAAGACATCTTTATTAAATAGACTCAGTTACTCCACTTTTGTGGAGTTACTCCCAATACCTCCCAATTATGTTGCCTAGAGTATAAAAATTATATGCACAGAGACATTCTAAGTGGCATTAATTATAATGGCCAAAATAATAGATCCCTTAAAAGTTTTAGGAAGGGGTCAGCAAACTTTTTCTGCAAAGGGCAGAAAGGAAAGATTTTAGTCTTTGCAAACCATATAGTCTCTCTTAAAACTTCTCCAATGTGCGTTTATAGTACAAAAACAACCATATGTAAATAAATAGGCATGGCTGTGTTCTAGTAAAACTTGATTTACAAATGCGTGGCCATAATGTGCCAACCCCTGGTAAAGGAAATGGTTAATAAACAGATAGATAGCCAATGAATGGTATATTATATACTCATTAAAAATTAATAATAAATGAAAAAATAAGAAAATATTTAATTAGAGAAGCAAGCTATGAATGGCATATGAATGGGTAAGGTCATGGCTGTCAGTGACACACCAAGCATATAGTAAAAGGGTGACAAAGTAAATGACTGTTCCTATAAAAGGGTGGCAGAGCAATAAATGGGTGACTTCGTCTTTCTTTAGTATTATAATTTTTCTTTATTTGTATTACTTTTTTAATAATGTTTTAAAATAAAAAATAATCTTGAAAAAAAAAGCTATTAGAAAACCTTTGTGGGCAAGAGGTTAGTGTTCTATAATGAAAGTACTAAAATAAGAGTAAAGGTTGCACAATTGTAGCAACAACATTGTTGAAGTAGATACATCTCTGAGTAATGAAGTATGCTACTATATATTAGGCACAAACATAAACATAAATGTGTTCCGTAAGCACATCAGAGCTTGTGGGCATCTATGGGACAGTGTGTATTACAGTGTGCTGCACTGACTGCCCTCGTTGGCAGAGGAGGACAGAGGTTCCTGTCCCAGCCCCTCGAAGGCCGCCTGACCCCAGGCCCCCAGCCGTCCTGGGACCTGCCTCCTGCTCTCCTCTCGCTGCTTCTGTGAGCAGATAAAGTAATTTTGCTCAGAGTCTCTGTTGACAGAATCACCTCTTCAGTGCATGAAAAGAGTTCTCATAAGCAGGGAATACTTTTTCCCAAAACAATTTATTGTGTTAAAAAAAAAAAAATCCCCTAATTCGAGGGAATCCTAGTCAAGAGTCTCTATTTCCCGGGTGTCTAACGTCTGCGTGCCCACCCTGTACTGCGGCAGGCCGAGCATGCCATGCCTTAGAAGGACATCCTGGTGGGGCCACGTGCTGCTCAGGATACCCTCTGCTGCCTTCGGCAAGCACCCACCTCCTCCCCAAAGCCTGTCGGGGCGTCCCTGGCAGCATCATTCGGCTTACCAGCTACACCTGCAGTTAGCAGCAGGCTTCAGGAAACAGGGTGGCTCTGGGGCCCTGCCGTGTCTTCAGGCGGGGTCTGTGGTCAGTGCACCCACCGGGCATCGTTTCACCCAAGGCAAAAAGCAGAGCAGTTGTCAGTGCCAACTGTTCGTGGAACTTAAAATAATAGGTAGAGAGGATTTTGCATTTAGCCAGTGAGCAGTAGAATGTAAAAACGGGCTCCTGTATATTAGTTAGCAGGTGTCCCATTCAGAGACCTTTGCGGACAGTGATCCATTCCCTGGAGTAATAAGGGATTCTCTCCATGGTCGTATAATTACCAGGAATCCTCCGGCCATGCACTCCGGGCTCTGCCCATTCCCCCCGACCCAGGCCGAGGGGCTGTTGCTGAGTCCTCATAAACACTGGATCTGGCTGCTGCCACGCTGGGAGGAGGACATCAGTGGTGTGGATGTCTGTAAAGGCTGACCTGGATGAAATAACAGCCTCACTGCCCTCCCTTAGGCTCTGCCTCAGGTCAGACTGCCCAAAATCTCTGAATGATGTGGAAAAGTGCCCTCCGGGCTTGACAGCTCACTTTTCACCCAGCAAATGGGAGGAAATGGGAGAAGTGTTGCCTTCTCTGAGGCTCCTACCCTCCAGCCACACCTGTGTCTACTACATCCTTGGGGGCTTTAATGCCACTTCTTCTGGGAGTCTATTCTGACTACACACAACCCCCATAGGGCTGGGTCCCTCCCTGTGCTCCGTGGTTCACAGCACAGCTGATCCCTATTCTCACCGCACGATGCTGAAATTCCTAGTCCTGTAGCTGGTCCCCTTGTGTGGCCCTGGCAGGGGTATACCTCAGCAGCCTTGGCATTCCTGACTTCCTGCAAGGGTGGTTACTCATCTCTCATCTCACCCTGACCTAGTCTTTCTCAATGGACGGCACCCTTTTCCTGCTAGCTCCCTAGTCCAGAAGTCATGGGCAGTGGAATCAGTCTTTGGCATTTTGGGGAGAAGTGGCCTTCGTGACTTCACACCCCAGCCACAATCCCCTTCTGGATCCTTCCCAGTGGGTGTCGTGACCCTGTAAGTGTTGTCCCTGCACACAGTCAGTGAACCTTGACTGTTGTCTGTGAGCAATGCGACCATTTCTTTCCATTTCCCTCCTGCCTTCTTCCTATTCCTTTTTCTTACCATGAACTTTAAAAAAACCCCTCCTTGTTATCTGCATGTATATCACTTACTGGCTTCAGTTAAAAAAAAAAAAAAAGCCTCAATGGTCATGTTCCTGCATGTAAATCCTGGAGGTGCTGACCTCATGGGGCTGCTGGGACCTGCAGAGAGCCCACCTTCATTATATCATCTTCGTTCTAGTGGTGGTGATTTTTTTTTTTTTTAAAGACAAATGCCTTTTTTTTTTTTTTTAAAGAGTTTATTTATCAGAGAGAGAGAGGGAGAGAGAGTGAGCACAGGCAGACAGAATGGCAGGCAGAGGCAGAGGAAGAAGCAGGCTCCCTGCTGAGCAAGGAGCCTGATGTGGGACTCGATCCCAGGACGCTGGGATCACGACCTGAGCCAAAGGCAGCTGCTTAAACAACTGAGCCACCCAGGCATCCCGAAATTTTTTTTTTTTTTTTAACATTCCATCCATTTCATCAGAAAGAAAACAGAATCATTGCTCCCTCCAGGCATGCCTAGGTTCTCCTGCCATCCCCAATGACTCCCTCGGGTCCACAGCACCCTGCTAGGAGTCTGGACGCCGTGTAAGCCTGTTCGCTCGAATGCACAAGTGAGCTGCTCACCCAGCTGCAGCCAGGATGTCCCACAGAGTCGGATGGACAGCTCACTGGAGCCTTTGTTACTGTTGCTAGAGAAGCTGGCAGTTCCTCAGTGTCTTGGACCAAGACACCCCCTCTTCCTCCCTCTTCGGGATTTCATAAAGCAGAAGCTAGGTCTTTGAGGAGAGCCCAACCTTTAGCTAATTAGGGAAAACAGAAAGAGTAAAATGTTGCTTACTAAGGCAAAGAATCAGAGAGGCAGGAAAATGAATGCTTCTCTCCCTACCCCCATTCTGTAGGTCTGTTGAGAAGGAAATGCTGAGCCTACTGAGCCTTAGTTTGGGATGGGAGTCCACTGCTTACTTCAGAAACACAAGGTCCCATGAGCTTGTCCACATCTGTGGTTTTCTTTGGCACAGAAATAGAAGTCCGATTCCAGAGACCAAACTCTTAACTCCTGAGTCATGAGAAGGATCTGGAGAAGAGGGAAGAGCAAGTGCAAAGGCCCTGAGGCAGGAAGAAGCATGACGTGTTCATGGCACAGAGTTAGCTATGGCAGTGACGGAGAAGGTGGGAAGTTGAGTACCTGACCTTCGTAGACAAGGGAAGGAGATGAATGCCATTGTGGGGCAGCGGGGCCACTGGAGAGGTATACAGTTCCCTCTGAGTGGCTGGGGATGCCATTCTGCTCAGGAACTGCAAAGGCCACTGTCACACTGATGTTCATAAAAGAAGGGACCTCTATCATTGGCTGGTGTCTCCTGCTGTGGGCCTGGCCTGCAAACAGTGTTGGACATTGGCCCTGGAGCGGGGAGTAACCTGTGGCTCTGGGACATGGCAGTGCCAGCTGGCTCACAGAATGCTGAAGCAGCTGGCTGCTCCAGGCACCACCTGCAAAGCTGCTGGGATTTCTGCCCCACCTGCCCATACATCTGCAGCTTCATAACTTTACTGCTTTACTTCCTGACTTGCCAGAAGGCCACAGTGGTGCTTCTCAGCTTCTGGGGCAAGAAGATATCATAACACATCTCACTGTGGTCACAGATGATCCCTTCTGGCCCTATCAAGAAATAAATCCTGTAATTCCTGTGGATTGCAAACCAACAGGGAACACATCTTACACACAGACTTCAGTCATTTTACCATTGATGTTTTTATCTAAATTTTCTAGCAAACCTACCTGTGTCAAGGACCACAGCATCAAAACGCGGTTCTCTCTTTTTCTCTATTGACAAAGTATTCCAAATTTTATATACTGTGGAAAAGCTGCAACCAATCACATGTCAGATTCCATCCTAATAAATAACATCACATAAAGATGACTTATTAATGGGAACATTTTTGAATAGATGATATATTCACATAGTTTAAAAAGTAAAACTGTATTAAAATGGATGCAGAAACAAGTTTCTCCCCCATCCATCCCATAAGACCCAAACCACTTCCTGAACCTGGTGACTAGTTTTAATTAGTACTTGTCTATCCTTTACGGTTCCTGTATGCAAATACCAACAAGCAAAAATACATTGGTGTTCTTTCCCTTTTACCTAAGAAGCGTCCTGCCTTGCTTTTTCCGAGCACTGTGCCTTAGAGGTCTTTCCATCTCATTCTCCTGAAGGCCGCGCCTTCTCTGTCACAGCAGAGTAGGAGACCGATGTCAGGATGGACTGATTGTGGTTTCAGCAGTCTCCAGCGAAGGATCCGGGCAACTCATGTCTTTTGCTCTTATAGGCCCTGCTGCATAAGCCCATAATGCCCTCATTTCACACACATGCAGGCAGAGCTATAGAATCGATTCTCAGAAGGAGAAGTGCTGGGCATAGCGTCAAACTCTAATTTTGGTACATGTTGCCAAATTGCCCCTCACGGGGTTCTGTCATCCTGGACCCTCCCATTGACCTTGAGTGACAGTGCTTGCTCTCTCCCCAGCCTTTCTAGTGTTGTTAACATTTGGGAATCTGCAGGGAAGTGCTGGTAAATGGTTAAAAAAACTCCTCTAAAAAACAACTCCATGCTGGCAAACACAAAGTAGAGAAGCCCTGATTTGTAGTGTCTGCTGATTTCCACAATGTCATCACTCGCACACAGGCTGATCTCAAACTACGAGCATGATGTCTCTGACCGTGGACTTGGGAGGAGATGGCCACTAGCACACTCTTGCATGCTGTTCCTACCACACAGACACCAGAGATGAAGGCAGCAGAGGCAATACTGAAAGGTATAATAGAATTAGGAAGTTCTGGGTTTACTTCCTTTGTTTTTAACATAGTGTATGAATTATAAGTTTATAAAATTAAAATCTTAGTAATGGCTGCATTTAATGAGCGGCTTGCTAATAGTTCTAAAAATTTAACAGTTGGTTCCTGTGGGCTCATTAGAGCCAGCTTCAGTAAGCTGCTGGGATTTTTCCAGTACTAATGGTAGAAGATGCTATCTCCACAGTTTTAATTTTTATTATGGTGGTTTTATATGGTTTTTAAAAAGATTTTACTTATTTATTTGAGAGAGAGAGCACAAGCCAGGGTGGGAGGGGGAGAGACAGAGGGAGAAGCAGACTCCCCACTGAGGTAGAAGCCAGATGTGGAGCTCCATCCCAGGACCCTGGGATCATGACCTGAGCTGAAGGCAGATGCTTGACTGACTGAGCCTTCCAGACACCCCAGAATTTAAGGACCATTTGCTTTTCCTTTTCTATGAAATGTCTCCTCATGTTCTTTGCTCATTCTTTGTTTTATTCTTTCTCTTTATAGGAGCTCTTTATACATTAAGGCACTTATCTCTTGCCTAAGTTACGAATTATGATGTTCTGTCCAAGTTTGATGTTCATCTTTCGTGTTTGCCCATGTTATTTTTTTTTTACTTTTGCCATGAAAAAGTGGTTTTCTTAAAAATTTACTTATTTATGTATTAGAGACAGAGCACACATGCACATGGGGTGGGTGTGCAGAGGGAGAGAGAATCCCAAGCAGACTTCCCACTGAGTGTGGAGCCTGAGGTGGGGCTTGATCTCATGACCTGAGTCAAAAATCAAGAGTCGGACATTTAACTGACTGAGCTACCCAGCTTCCCCCAAAAGTTGTTGTTTTTAAGTGTAGTTGAGTATTTTCATCTTTTACAGTTTCTGAATTTTGAGCAATAATTAGAAGCAACAGGATTATTAAATTTTTCTAATTCTGAGTCTTGCATATATCAGTTTCTTGTTCTCTAAGCAGTCTACACAATTCCTATATCCTGTTGAGATTTGTTATATCGGATTTTGCCTTTTTCTTTTGAGTCAGGTCCTTATTTTACAATCCTTCTCACTCCGCGATATCACAAAGATGCACGACATGTGAAAGATGGGCCTGGCTTATTTCAGCTAGAAGGAAGTGCACATAGAAACCATAGCCTACCTAGTGATACCAATTTTGTACCACTAGTTCCATGGTACTTAGTCCTAGCACTTTTCTCTGACTTAGTATTATTTCCCACACAGAGACTATCTTCACTTGTATCTGATTTCCCACATGGGCATGCCCTGCTTGGTCCACCTTTCTCCATCAGACACAGAAGGCCCAAAGCTCTGTGAAGGATGTGGGTACATGGTTTGTGTTCCAGAAATATTAGCTGAATCACTAGCTACAAATCCCTGGTGGATTTCCATTGGCCTCCCCACCATCCCTGACAATTCCCTTCAACACTGAGCGTCAACGTCCACACATCTCCAGGGTCCCTTGAGAAGCTGTATGTGTGGTTTGGATTGAGTTAGAATCTAGTTGTGTCTGAGAGCCCCCTGATACTTTATAATGAACTTCTATTTTCAGCATCTAATCTCTGGTCTAGACTTTAGAAATTAGGAAACTTATCCTCAGATATCATAAGCGATTTGTCCAGAATTACCCCGTTGCTCCTCCTGATCCCAGCATTGGGCACATGGTCTGTCCTCAATGAAATGAGGAGCATTGGAGATGACATGATTTTCCAAACTCGCGTTCCAGTGTCTGTGTCATGGTCCCATGACAGACATGATCCAAGATGGTGGTCGCTGGTTGGTTTTCTTGCCGAGGCACTCTACACGGGGCTGTCGGGAGGAGCAGTGATCACTCAGGCCAGTGCTCTGCCCTCCTGTCCCAGTCTTCCGTGGCCAGTGATCCTCATTGTCTCAACATGCACCATTAGAAATGCAGATGATAACAATAATAACCAGCTTTTAAAATTTATTATTTATTATTTTTATTAACATATACTGTATTATGTGCTCCAGGGTTCTGTGAATCGTCAGGCTTACACATTTCACAGCACTCACCGTAGCACATACCCTCCCCAATGTCCATAACCCAACCACCCTCTCCCTCCCCACAGCAACCCTCAGTTTGTTTTGTGAGATTAAGAGACTCTTATGGTTTGTCTCCCTCCTGATCCCATCTTATTTCATTTTTTCCTTCCCTACCCTCCAAACCCTCCACTCTGGCTCTCAAATTTCTCGTATCAGGGAGATCATATGATAATTGTCTTTCTCTGATTGACTTATTTCGCTCTTCATAATACCCTCTAGTTCCATCCACATCATTGCAAATGGCAAGATTTCATTTCTTTTGATGGCTGCATAGTATTCCATTGTATATATACACCACATCTTCTTTATCCATTCATTTGTTGGTGGACATCTAGGCTTTTTCCATAGTTTGGCTACTGTGGACATTGCTGCTGTAAACATTCTGGTGCATGTGCCCCTTCAAATCACTACATTTGTGTCTTTAGGGTAAATACCCAGTAGTGCGATCGCTGGGTCATAGGTAACCTATTTTCAACTTTTTGAGGAAACTTCATGCTGTTTTGCAGAGTGGCTGCACCGACTTGTATTCCCACCAAGAGTGTAGGAGGGTTCCACTTTCTCCGCATCCTCTCCAACATCTGTCATTTCCTGACTTATTAATTTTAGCCATTCTGACTGGTGTAAGGTTGTATCTCAGTGTGGTTTTGTTTTGTATTTCCATGATGCCGAGTGTTGAGCATTTTTTCATGTGTCTGTTGGCCATCTGAATGTCTTCTTTGCAGAAATGTCTGAATAACCAGCAATTTTTGAGGGTATTCTGTATGCCAGTTAATGTCTACGTGTTTAAACCTCACCCAGCACTGATGGTTTTATTTCTCTGTCATTTTATAGAAATGGAAATTGAAGCTCCAAATGTGATAGAACTCATCCAAGGCCAGACCAAGAAAATGGTTGAGCCAGGTGGAGAGACAGGTCTGTAGTGACCCCCTGCGATTTCTTGGACCCACTTGGGATTTCCAAGTGGAAGGATTATAAAACATTCCTGTTTTACAATCTACAGACACAGAAGTCCTCATTTGACAGGAGGTCACATTCCTTTATGTTGTAGGAAATGCAATGACAACTAATCACCATTTGGGGGGGAGCTCTGATCTCCCCTTGGTGGCCACCCCAGGTCTTAAGCTCTGCTGCCCACTTGTGATTGAGACAGCCTTGAAGTTCTGTCTACCGGAAGGAAGGAGAGTGACTTTGTTTTTCACTTTTGCTGCCATAACTAATTTTATTTAGGAAAGCATTTTTGAGAGAGAATTGTAAACACCAGGAGAATAAGAGGACCTCAGAGGGAGCTTGTATGCACTCCAGACTTCCGCCAGCTCATGACAGCTTCCTGACCCCAGCGGACTGGCAGACCCTGGGCTCACAGGATGGATGTTGGCCAGGGGCCAGTGTCTGAGCTGAATGGCCTGGGCTGGACAGTGATTCTCCCCAGCCAGTGTGGCAATGAGCCCACTCCTGAGAAGGCGCCTTGGCTTGGAAAAACACACTGTGGGTTAGACATTGGCATTCAGAGCAGGGATCTGAGGCCAGAGACATGGCCAGGCATCCTGTAGGAGTCCCAGCTTTGCTGCTGGGCTGCTGCATGTTCTCAGGAGAATTGGGTCCGGCTTAGGAAATGTCTGATCACTCAGGAGGAAATCCGATGCCTAAGAACTGTTAAAATTGCGAGGCTGATAAAAATTAGACTGAGAAGTGGAAGGCCTAAATGAGGAGCCATCATGTTTACTTTTCCTTTAAAATACCTTTCTTTTTGCTTATCTCTGATTGTGAATATACAACACACTTATCAGAGAAAACTCAGAAAAGTAAATAAAAATCTCTAATCATCATTTCACCCAGAGATTGAACTCCATTTTTTTAACTCTTAATTTTTCTTAAAGACTACCAGTCACTTTATCAGGAGTTCAAAACCAGATTAATCGAGACCTCTGATTCATGACATACCCTTGTCATTGAAGGGTTTCTGTTCTTTGCTTGCTTGTTTTTTTTTTTAAGTTTTTTTTATGAAGATTTTATTTATTTAATTGACAGACAGAGATCACAAATAGGCAGAGAGGCAGGCAAAGAGAGAGAAGGGGAAGCAGGCTCCCCGCTGAGCAGAGAGCTCCATGTGGGTCTTGATCCCCGGACCCTGAGATCATGACCTGAACCGAAGGCAGAAGCTTTAACCCACTGAGCCACCCTTATTTATTTATTTGACAGAAAGATAGAGAGTACAAGTAGGCAGAGAGGCAGGCGGAAGGAGAGGGAGAGGCAGGCTCCTCACTGAGCAGGGAGCCCAATGTGGGGCTTGATTCCTGGATCCTGGGACCATGACCTGAGCCGAAGGCAGCTGCTCGACTGACTGAGCCACCCAGGTGCCCCTTCTTTGTTATTTTTAATAATGAGCATCCCCACTCAACATGAAAGCTGGGTTCTTTACAATGATCTATAAAACCTTTGGGCTCCATTTTTTTCCATACACATACACACCTCTCTATCTACATGGACTTTTTTTTTTTTTTTTTGCTTACTCAAACACAGGCTGTACACACACCTTTGTGTGCCTTCCCGAGGGTTTTTGGTGGTGAGATTTCATCACTCAGATTGTTTTCCACTGTACTGCCCTTGGCTCTTCAAATGGACGGCCCGTTCATCTCTTTCTGCGCAAAGGCAGACAGGGTTAGAGAGCCACCCGAATACACCCCCTCATTTATCTGTGGGGCTGCAGCAACATCCCCCCCACCCCAAGCACAGGCAGGTGTTGGGTGGGGATGCTTGTCCTTGAGGATCTTCCATAAAGGAGAGATTTCAGTGTCCACTGTGGGCTCCATAATCGGCTGTGGTTGGACATGCATATTTCCATTGAACCACCACTGCCTGGTTTATGAAATTCACACGGCTTTAAAGTTACTTGGTAGAAATGTAAAAAGCTGTTATTCACTATCATGTGCTTCTCGTGAAAGACTTCTCAGCCTTTTCCAGAATGTACTTTTCTTTCTATCTTATTTCTTGTCATTGGTGTCATCCTTTGGCTCTTCTTCTCTGTATTCTTGGATTTCTCTTAAATTTCAGACCAGGATTTTAGGTATGTTCACACCCCAGACTTCACTTGGGAGGCAGCTCAGGATCTCTCAAGAGCCAATAGACCTGGTTCACAGATGTGGGAGACTTTCCCCTTTCTTCTCCGCTCCCTATCCTCTTGTTTTCCTCTGTTAGAGATTTTCCCAGCTCTTCCCCTCCCCATGTCCCTAGTCCTCTCCTTCCATCAGGGTTTGCAGTAGGCAAGTGTCCAATCTTAGACGAGTCACATGCCTTATCCTATGAAAGTCTGGTCTTACAGGTGCCAGAAGCGACTCATAAGTGCAGGAGAAACTTTGAGGCCCATTTGAGATTGATAGATATCAGGCAAATAGTAAAATTTTCACAGCATTGCTATGGATAAGTGGTTGAAGAAACAAAATAAGATCAACAAATGCAAAAAACAGAAACAACCCATCACATGAACACCCTAGACAAAATCATTTGCTGTGATGGTTAGCATTTTGGCCAAACTCAACTTGGGCTTTCAGCTTCCCAGACACTCTTGCTGTAGGCACGTAGGGCTCAGTTTAGTTTCTCTTTGATTATGTGCTTTCCTCGTGCCCATCTTTGCACGGGTGCTGTCCTCCCTCGTCCAACCAGTCCCGAGCCTTCCGTACAGGCATGTTAAGGTCAGGCCAAGTCAGACCAAGTCTGGCACAGACAGAGGAACTGAGTGGGAGACCCTGCGGGGAATTTTGCTGGATCTGTGAGCTTTCTGCTTCGTCCAGGCCCTCTGACATATCCAGAGAAGACAGACCTGAGTTCTGGCCCAGACCTGCCCCTTACTAGCTGTGCAACCCTGGGACAGTCAGCCAACCTGTCAAAGGCTTCGTTTTGCATCAATCAAGTGGATAATGGTTCCCACATTGTCACATCATTGTGATGGATGAAACGAGATCAGGTATGTCATGTGTCACTAGGGTGACTGGCAAAAATAAATACTCACTGAATGTTGACTGCTCTTCTTATCATCAACAGTGATAACAACACTGGAGGAGAGGGTGGCCCCCACCAGGGCCCCACAGGCACTGTGTAGCTTGCACAGGCCACCCACCCCATCTGGGTGCCGGTCTCCTTGTCTCTTGCTCCCATCCCTGTTCCTGGCCTATTTTCTCCTTGCCTAAACCTTTGCCCATGAGCTTTGCTGCTGCTTGTGCCTTCCTGTTAGGATTGGCCTCCTGGATGTTCCCCCAGAGCTGGCACTCTTCAGCCATCTCCTGATACCTCTGCAGCTTAATCTCTGGTGACTTATCCTGCTCTGTGCTCCCAGGGCCCCCAGGCACATGTTCTTGTCTTTGTATAAACTGTGGGTCTAGACAGCAGGAGGGTTGAAGACAGGAATTAGGATATCCTCATCCCATTTTCCAGTCCCTGGCAGGGATCTGGCTGGAATGCATGACACATGGTATGAAAGCATGGAGAGGATGGGGAACTCTTCTTCCTTTGTTGAATGCAGCTTTAACAGAATGTTCCTTTCTAGTTGCAAGACCAGAGCAATTCATGTCAAACACTTAATTTTAACATCTTTGTTTCTCTTAACTATCTCTCAGATCAAGCCAAAAATATCTGCTTTTTGATAGTTTCATTCATTTCCTTTCAAACCATTTCATTTGGATTCTACAGAATTCATCTGAGCAAATATTTACATGTTCCTCCTTATATGTTGGACATCATAATGCACACATGGCTGAGAAGAGGGTGATCACAGTTCTTGCCTGGATGGAATTCACCTTCTATAAGGGAGTGAGATGTTAAGCCCTGAACCAGTAAACACATGGGGTAATTTAATTTTAATAAGAGCTGCCCAGACCACCCTCCCCCCCCACAATGGAGTCAGTGTAGAATAATGGCCTGGGAGTTGTGGTGATAGGTGTGTATGGAGAAGTCCTGGATGGTGAGGACAGCTTGCCTTGTGGGGATCTGAGGAAGAGCATTCTAGCAGAGGAATGGCAAGTGTGAGGGCCATGGGGTAGCACAGAGTCAGTGTGTTTTTTGAGCAGAAGGGAGGCCAGTGGACCAGGGCACCGAGGAATGGGCTGGGGTGAAGCAGTAGACGGGCCTCGCCATTGCGAGGACCCAGAACAGAGGACCGTTTGGACTCAGTCTGTGGGTGCTGACAGCTACCACGCATCCCAAAGCCATGAGCATCCATCACAGAGAGCATTTCCAGAATGGAATCCATGTAAAAAATACAGAAAATGAAAAGGATGCCATCTTCTAAATCTATGAAAATAGATAACAAACAGACAAATTTCCAGCGAGTGTTTCTGGGAAGTGCGTTTCCTTCAGGTGCCTTCTGGCATCATATCTGAAAAGCTGTGAACGGACATTAAAGCTGTGGGAGGGAGAACTGACGTAACTCCTCAGATAAAATGTCATCTTGTTTCAAAGGAAAAGGAAGCAAAACTGGCACCAACCATGGGTCAGTTTTCTCTTGTGCCAAGTTCAGAATGGGCGGGTCCTGTCCGCACCCCTGTGCCTTGCCCCAGACCTGCCGGGCATTCAGCTAAGGAAGGCTCCAGACTCCATGTGAGCAAATAGAGGAGAAGTTTTCATTGAAAAGGTATCAAGGACCATGGATTAATGATTGAACAACAACAGTAGCAACTACAAAGACTTTATTTCCTTAGGAAGCCAGACACTTCTGGAAGAGCTGCAGGGAACAGTGTCAGTGCATGGAAACCAAGTCATAAGCTCAGAAAGTTCCTTTGTGAAGGGAAAGGACGTGGACTGGATGTCTCCGTCACACAAGTGCTTTTTGTAAATAGCTCTCTTCTGGAGCTCTGCATTTTCTTCTTGATGTGCGTAAGCTGTCTAGCATCCAAAACAAACTCAGCTTAAACCAAGAATCCAAACAACCGTTAAAGACCAGGGTACCCTAGTCAAATCCACGTGAAAGCAAAGAACAAAAGGAAAGGATAGATGTTGCTTGCAGAATGTGACAATATTTAAGCCAGCCTTCTAAATTGCCTACATTGACACTTTGGATGGAGTGGCCTATAGTAGTCAAGATATTTTTTGTGTGTGGAATAAGAAAGGAATAGACCCCAAAATGAATTTAAAAATGCAGCATTAGATAGGTTCCACACATGATTAAATTTAAAAAATTGATCCAAAAGAACAGCTACAATTATGACATACTCTTCAGAAAGAATTCTAGAAAAATCATGTGATGTGGGTGAGAGAGCAGGTGTTTGGGTATTTAAAAACCCAGGAACTAAGCAAAAGCACATATTTATTTCAGAATCAGCTCGTACCCTCCAAGGAACAAGTGCTGCATGTTGAATCCAGCTTTAAAAAATGGCACAAAGGACAGCACATTCTTGATGGTTTTGAATATGAAGTAATTACAAACAAAATGGCTTCGAGAAGCTGTAAGCATCAACACAAGTTTCTGACTTCAGTTGTGATAACGGTGTATCCCACCCCAAACAAAAGGCAGACCCTGCTTTCTCCAGAAAAGGAGCTGAAGAATCATGACCTTTATTCCTCAGTTCCTTGTGGTTCCAGTCTAATAGCAAGAAAGATTGTGGAAGACCACCTAAAAATTCTAGCAAAGACCCTGCCCATCTTCCTCTTAAGAATCCCAGTGAATGTACATTAGGAGCATGGGTGGTTTACCTCCCATGAGATGCACTGGGAGGGGAAGAAATAAAAGAAGAAAATCTGAAGCCCAACGTGAAATCAGACAGAAACAAGAGACCTTCTTATCACAGATGAAGAAAAGAGTTTAGTAGTTTACCAGTGCATTCCTTGGTGGGATGATATTAAAGTAGTTATGAGAAATCAGAATTTTAGGATTTCACAAGCTCTGCTGAAATAATTCTACATATGATGTTTTAGCTATAAGAAAATTAGAATAGTCTATCAGCAATATTGTTTCCTCTTCAACTTCAGTATTTGCTGGATTTTAGTTCCAGTCAAAATGGAGTAGTTCCAGTTCTCCCACATCTTTCCTCTGACAACCAGAAATATCCTTGGACATAATACAGCAAATATAGGAAGTCTCGAAAGGGGGCAAGAAGAAGTGGACTGCCCAGGGACATCCAGGCTTGAGGAATGACATGGTGGGGAGTTTGGCTGGTTTGTTTGTTTTCCTTCTAAATGGGGCAGAGTGCTGGAGAAATTTGTAACTCAGAGCCACCAACAGATACAGGGAAAACAAAAAACAAAAAACAAAAAACAAAACAAGACAAAAACTCCAAGAGAAGTCTGCTTACCCTAGCCAAAGGACTAGGAAGTGAACAGCCTAGCAGAACAGAAAACCTTTGCAATGCACCCTCTCTACACCAAATACTTGACGGAAAACCTGTCCCCTGTTCCAGGATGGGAGCAGTACTAATCTTTGTGTTCCATGTCCTGGGGCGGAATCTGGTGATGACTCTGTTTCCACACCTGCTCTCCCCCTGGTGGAAGCAGGTGGCACTCTGATTCCCCCACTGAAAACCAGGCGGGGGGCAGATCTCCCACACTTCCACACCCAGCAGAAGCAAGCTGTAATGTTTTTTTCCTCAACACAATTTTTAAAACTCCTGAGAAGTTTTACCCTTTGCACTGTTCTTCTTTCCTAAAGTGCTGGACTCCTTCTGTTACCATTTTCTTTCTGTATAGAGAGATTGTTTTCTTCATTATTTATCAGTATGCCACGGGGACGGATTTTCCTGGTGAACTTTTCCTTCCTCTCAGAAGGTCTTGATTTCCCCTTCATTCCTGTAGGATAGTTTTGCTGGACATTCGGTTTGGGATTGCCAGTTTTAAGGATTTTATTTTGTTTTTGTTTCTGATACTCGAATGATGTGGTGTGGCTTCTTTCTGGCTTCCATGATTTCAGAGGAGAAATCACTATTATTCACGTTGCTGTTTCCCGGTAGATAATGCCTCATTTCTCTTTAGCCTCTTTCAAACTTGTGTCTTTATCTTTAGTAGTCAGAGTTTCATTATGATGCTTCTTGGCAGATAAGTTCCTCTAGCCAGTCAACCTCCTTATGATGGGGGTCAGGCACAGTGCCTGCTTACCCCCGAATAACAGACTTCAGACCCTTGCTGGCCCATGGGAGTGTTCAAACACACTCATCACATCATGCCACAGGATACAGGGGTCATCCCATACTCTTGTTACTACAAAGTCAGCCACCCACGGCCTTTGCTGGTTCACTGTACTCTAGACTGCAGTGTGGTCCTACAGGGCCTCCTTCCTCAGGCTCTGAGTGTAAGTTGTTGACAAACTGCTATTAATCTCATCTGACCCATGTTGGGTATTAGGTGTTCTGCCATCCCTCTAACATTAGGTTGGGAATCCCTCACCAATGGAGTAAAAAAGGAGCTGTTCAAATCAAATGTAAATAATCTAAATTCAGCAATTAGAAGACAAAATTGGCAGAATAAAGAATAACAACAAAAACACCATGAAACTACTTGTCTTATATGCACATTTATAAGATAATCACATTAAATTTAACCATATAGGTGGATTGAAAGTAAGAGGATGGAAGAAATATACTGTGGAAACATCAAATAAGAAAAGAGTGGGTATGTCAATATCAGATAAAGTAAACTTCAACACAAAGGAGAACACTGGGGACAAGAGGGACATTGGTTAGTGAGAAGAGAATTGGGACACCAAGAGCATAGCAGTGTTAAATGTAAATATACCAAACACCAAAGCTTCAGAGTAAATCAAGCCAAGCTCATCAAGCTGAAAACATAAACAAGTCCACAATTACAGTCGGGGACTTTAATATTCCTCACACTGCAATGTATAAAATGACTATGTAGACATTTGACAAGAATATAGAAGAACTGAACAGTGCATCCGTCAAGAGGATCTCATTGACATTACAGAACATTCCATCCAATGACAGCAAGATACATAACTCTTTTCTAGCATTCATGGAACACTTACCCAGACAGACCTTATTTTCAGTCATAAAACAAACTTCAACAAGCAATTGGAACCATAGAGTATGTTCTCTAACACAATGGAATCTGACTAGATATCAGTAACAGAAAATTAACAGCAAATGCTCAGAACACTTAGAAATTCATTTGTCACAGAAGTAGTCTCAAAGGAAATTTAAAAATGCTTAATTCTGAATGAAAATGAAAAGACAAAATATCGAAATCTGTGGAACGCGACTAAAGCAGCAACACCACGGGGGACATTTATAGCACTAAATGCTTACATTACAAAGCAGAAAAGATTTGAAATCCGTAATCTAAATTCCTACCCACCAGAGGAAAAGAACAGCAAAATAAACCCAGAGCAGAGCAGAAGGAAGGAAATAATAAAGAGCAGAAATCAATGAAACAAAACAAACAGAGAAAAATCAATGACAGAAAAAGCTGGTTCTTTGAAAAGATCAATAAAATTGATAAACTTCTAGCAAAATTGACAATAATAAAAATAGAGAAGGCACATACTACTAACAGCAGAAATAGAATACTGAATTCAACTACAGATCTGGCTGTCATTACAGGATAATAATAGAACACTAAAACAGTTTTACACAGTTCAACAGCTTCAATGAAATGGACCCAATCCTCCAAAACACAAACTACACAATTCACCAGTGTGAAGTAGATAACCTGAATATTCCTAGGACTATGAAATAAATTAAATCTATAATTCAAATATTCCAAAAAAGAAAATGTTAGGCCCAGCTGCTTTTACTTGAGATCTCCAGTAAATGTTTAAAAATGAACATGGATTTAAAAGTAATATATTTAAAAGGAGACATAAGAGAAAAATCTTCAGGATCTAAGGCTAGGCAGAGTCTTAGATATAATACCATCCACAAACAAACAAACAAACAAAAAACTGATAGAATCATCAAAATTAAGAACTTTTGTGCCCCAAAAGACTCTGTTAAGATAAAAGGACAAATTGCCACCTGGGAGGAAATTTTTAGACACTTATCTGACAATGGCCTTCTATCTAGAATATGTGAGATCCTCTCAAATTCAACAGTAACAAACAAAGAATCCAATTAGGAATAAGGAAAAGACATGCACATAGATTTCACCAGATAGGCTGTAGAGGTGACAAATTAGCTGTAAGAAGGTGTCCAGTATCTCTGGTCTTTAGGGAAATGCGCATTAAAATCACAACACTGTTGCTACACACCTATCAAAATTGCTCAAATAGAAAATAAAGACATATCTAAAATGCTGGCAAGGCTCTCAAGAAGCTGGATCACTCCTGTATTGTTGGTGGGAAGGAAAATGTGATAGCCACTCTGGAAAACAATTTGGCAGTTTCTTAAAAAACTAAGCATGCCCTTACCATATGTCCTAGCAAATTACACTCCTGGGTATTTATGGCAGAGAAATGAAAATGTGTGTTTGCCCAAAAACCTCACCATAATGTTTACAACAGCTTTATTCATAATAGCCAGAAACTAGAAATGAACCCGATGTCCATCAATAGGTGAACAGTTCGACAAACAGTGGTTTATCCATACCCTGAGTACCCCTCAGCTGTAAAAAGAAGCAAATTAGTAACATTCACAACAACCTGAAAGAATCTTCAGAGGATTATGCTAAGGGAAAAAAAAGCCCATCACCAAAGGGGACATACTATATTATTCCATATTCTTTCTTTTTTAAAAAAGACTTCACTTATTTGACCGAAGAGAAAGCACAAGCTGGGGGAGCAGCAGCAGAGGGAGAGGGAGAAGCAGGCTCCCCACCGAGCAGGGAGCCCGATGTGGGATTTGATTCCAGGACCCTGGAATCATGAGCTGAGCCAAAGGCAGATACTTAACCAACTGAGCCACCCATTCTGCCCGCATTTATATAATATTCTTGAAGTGACAAAATTGTGGAACTTCCCCCAGTTAAGGAGTGGGTTAAAGAGTGGGTTAGGCCAGGAATCTTGCTGTTATGAGTCTTAACTGTATCTTGACAGGATCAATGTCGATATCCTGGCAGTGTAGTAGTGGGATTTGGTAAAGAGTAGGTGGGTTGCCTGCGTTATGTGTTCCAGCTGCACAGGAATCTATACTATATTACCTCAAATTAAAAGTTCAATTTAAAAAACGCTTGAAAAGGGCAGCCCTGGCCATAGCCTCCCCCCGCCCCGCCCAGAGTCATTTTTATCTTTTGTGGTTGTATTTCTTTGAGATTGACTTCCATGTTTTTGTATATGCTTTGATTGCTGATCTTTGATTAATTAATTGAAGATAATTAGAGATTGATCTATAGCTATTGATACTTGATGGCCATTGAGAATTAAATCATTTTGGCGAAATTTTAATTTAAAATTTAATCGCTATTGCTGTGGATGTTTTCTTCTGCTTTCTGCATTGTCTATTTTGTCTGCACTGCCTTTGTTCTGGAGTTCTCACACGGAGACCTTTTCTCAGTGTTGGGTGCCCCCGACTCTGTCTTCTTTTTTGTGAATTTACTGCAGTTTTGAAGGGCAGCTCCATGTGACTGTGGGGTGGAAATAGGGCAGGCTTGTGAGTGGGTAGGCTTCACTGGAAGGTAGATTAGCAGTATAGTTGGCCTTTTGTTAGTGGACCCCAGAATTGGACATTCTCTGGCCCGGCCAGGGGTGGGTTTGAAGCAGGTTTGGGGCAGATGGGATGGCGCCTTCTGGCTCCTCTGTGCTGGGACATGGTCAGGGACAGGTTGCAGTGCATTCATCCAGATGCCTCACGTCTGATCATGACTGGGCACTGTGGCCATTTTCCATCTCCTGCTGGGATGCCTGGCCCTGTGGGTTAAGGAGGGCATCTGGACGGTCTGCAGCTCAATATGCAGTCTGTCTTCCAGACCCTACTTCTGTTAGTGCCCCTTCTTCCTTAGGAACCTGGCACCACTGCAATCTGGAGGATCCCCACCCTTCCTCTGGGTACCGTCTCTCTGCAGGCACGTAGACGACAACTTCCTCGCTCTCCTTCCCCAAATTTCCCTCCTCTTCTCTTTTCCATTTAGTGGTGGCACCTTTGTTTGTATGCTTTTCATCATTTTACTGGGGTTTGGGAAGGGAGAGAAGATAAACGTGTGAGTCTGATCTTTGTAGTGGGTTGAACAACTGTCACATTTCCTGCTTTCTAAGATGCCATTGTTCATTTAAGACCGCATATCCAGGGCAAAAGGAACAGTTACCACATCAAATGTTCACATCCATTATAAGATGCATTCTGATTTTAAAACAAGATGTTCTTGAACTGGGGAGAATGTGGTAAGGCCAAACTTCCCTCCACGTCTGAACTTCGGGTTAATTTTGTCTTCCTTGGAGACTGGGTGAATGCTTCTCTGAAAAGGAGAGCAAACGAGAAGAGGAGAGTTGGAAGGAGCAAGGTCTGTTCACGCTGCTGCTCCCCTCCCCCTTCACCGTGAAGTCCACTGTTCTTTCCCTTTTCCCAGAAACAGCGATCCACCAAACTTGCTGGAACTGATTTCAAACACAAAGAATAGAAAGTCCGAATTGGGCCAAAGCCAGACGTGCTGACATGAGCATGCAGGGCGGGCGGAGTGGTGGGGGGTTGGCTCTGGGCAGGAGTCGTCCGTGGGCTCAGTTGCCTTCAGCCCCTGAGACCTGACAGTGTGACCCATACCAGTGGGTTGGACCCTGGCCAATCTTCAGACTCCACAAGTGGAATGTTTAACATGTGGAGAAACTTCATATTGAAACAGCACAAAGGACAAGGGTCACGTGAGGGGAGTTAGGGAGTGGAGGGTATCTCCTAGACCAGGATCAGTCATTTTCTTGTTATAGCCATAAGAGCAAGGCCAAGCCTGGGTCTAAACAGAGACGGAGGTTTGTATTTAAAAGACAAGATGGAGCGCAGGCTGGGTGGCCTGGCTGCAACTTCTAAAGAGGCAATGGTGGTCCTTCCTCAGAGAGGGGGGTGCAGCTTTGTCTCTTCGTTCAGGAGAAAAGTATGTCTGAAGAAAAGCAATAGTGAATCTTCCCCTTCAAAGTAGGGATCTCTGGGAATATCAGTTTCAACGTATTCTTAGCAACAACTTCTGCTAAGCGTAGGAGTGAAACTGTGGGTGCCATGTTTTGGCTCCTTTTTTAATTACTTGTAGTTTCCACACAGTATGTTATGAGCACAGGATTCTTTGGTCACAGAAGAGTACAGCAATGCAAAAAGGAGTTTCAAATCTTGAATATCTTGCCATGGTCTGGCCCTTGGAGCCCAGTTTTCTTGTCTGTAGAATGGGCATGATGGCAGCGCTACCAAACTCATAGGCTGAGTGACCTGAACATGGGTGCCTGGTATGTCGCCTGCTCAGGGCAGAAGCCTGTGCTGTACTTCGTGTTGACCTTGGCTGTCCTGTGCCATGAAATGAACTGTGTGCCTAGGGACATGTGGAACAGCAGGAAGTTCTCGAGGACAACCGTAGTGTAAAAGCTTTGTCTTGCCTTTGAGGAAAGAGGGTGGCTAAGCTTCAGAGGGGCATGTCAGGGGATAAAAGCAACCTATTTATAGGGTTTCCAGGCTTAGCAAAAAATGGGACACCTAGTTCAATGAGAATATCAGATAAACAATGAATAATTTTTGGTATAAATATGTCCTGTGCAATATTTTTGGGACATGTGTACACCAAGAGTCATTTGTTTTTTATCTGGAATTCAGGTTTAACTGGGCATCCTGTGTTTTGTCTGGCAGCCCTCCTGTTTCTCGTGCCATGCGTTTACTTGTCTCAGCCACCACTGTGGGCTGTGGTCGGGTGAGGATTTGGGGCTTGCTGATTCTCTGAGGTAAGCTAGTCCCAGCCCCTCCTGTGATGTTGAGTCTCACAGGGGGCTGAAGGCACAGCCAAGCTTGAGGTGGCCACTAGCCCTCCTAGGTCCTCTTTCCCAAATTTGACCCCTCTGGAAGCATCACTCTGGGTCCTCTTTTGATTGTTATTGGCCTCAGATCTCGCCCACTTAACACCTGGGCCGGCCAGGAGGCGAGGGAGATGTGGTCTGCTGGAGAGTTGAGGAGCTTGGGGGTCTCCTTGGCACACCCTCAATGCTCCTGCTTCACAAAGGTGGGGAAGCCTGTGAGGCAGACTTCACACCCACTAGAGCAGGGAGTCACAGAGCAGTGCTGGCCACCTTTCTCCCCCAGCTCCCTCTTCCCAGTCTTCCTTGCCCTCAACCCAACATTTTCAGCCTTCAGAAATTCCAACAAAGTCCCTTGCTCCAGGCTAGGAATCTACTTGTGGTGGCTGCAGTGGGTGGTGAGCCTAGAATCAGTGCCTCTTTCTGGTCCTTTCCAGTAGGTTCTGCTGTCCCCAACCCCCCTCTTCTCTTGTTCTCCGACTGCTGCCCCTCTAGGATGTTCCCACAGTCAGATGCTTTCATGGCCGGTTGTAGCAACATCCCTGAAATTCCCGAGGGGCCCCCGCCTGGCCAGTGTGTTTCCTTTTCTCAAGTGTACGTGGGAATGGGAGTTGTCTGCTGGGATTAACAGTGCACATGATTTCCTAGACTCTCTCAGCGCCTGCTTCCTGTTGGGGGCCCCTGAGTTCTGAGCCATGTGGGTCCCTCGTGCCCGAAGCCTGGGTGTGGCAGAACCCTGGGGGCCTCCTGGGCAGCAGGCCCAGCTGGTGGCCACACCTCCTCCTGCCTTAGCAGACCCCCAGTGCAGAGGTGTGTCGGCTCTCTCGCCTTGACTCTCAGATCTTCAGGAACTCTGTGAGTTGGTTGTTGGCCACAGCCCTTATTAAAAATCAAATACGTTATATCAAAAGCAAAGGTAATGAATGGTGATGAACTCAAATCTTACCACTTCCTGATTATTTCAGCACAATTTTCTATGATCTATGCCCTTGAGTTCTTTTCATCTACCCCAAGCTGAGCACAGTGGTGTGGGGCCGCCCAGCTCTTCCCCATTCCGGGTTCAGTGACATCGTCACATTGGTAGCTTGATAGAGACCACGTAGGAGTGTTTTCACCGTGGAACTCAGTGAGCGTTAATAGATTAGCGTTTCGTTCTTCGGAGAGCTGGTTGTTAAACATTGGCCAGCACAAGCGGTACACTGCTTGCGTGCCTTTGGTTTGCTTACTGAACAGAAGTGAAATCCTTTAAAGTCACCTCACTGCCCGTGGTGGTTGTTTTTTTTTTTTTTTTCTTTTTAAGATTTTATTCATTTATTTGACAGAGATCACAGTAGGCAGAGAGGCAGGCAGAGAGAGAGAGGGAGAAGCAGGCTTCCCGCTGAGCAGAGAGCCCGATGCGGGGCTCGATCCGAGGACCCTGGGATCATGACCTGAGCTGAAGGCGGAGGCTTTAACCCACTGAGCCACCCAAATGACATCGTCTGAGCACAGTGCAAAACAGATGCTAGCCTAGCCGGCAACATCACTAGTCAAAATGGGAGATGCTCCCCTGTCTGCTTCCCCATGCCTGCAGTTTCTTTGGACCTTGACTTGTCTCACCAGCCCTTCCTCGGCCCCTCCCCACCACACAGCAGCTTACCAGTCTCCCCACCACGGCTCGCAAGTTTTACTATGTAGCTTCCCTTGGCCTTTTGGCCGAGTCCTTCTTTCCTTGCCACCAGGCTATCTTTCCCCGTTCTCCTGACTGCATCACAAGGTGCCCAGGACACAGTTTACTCATGCTTTCGGCCCCTCCCAAACGCGGCACCACTACAGTTGCTGGAAGCAGCACCAGCTGTCTCTGCCTGTGGGCATGCTGCCTGGATGCCACTTGGGAGCCCCCGCAGGCCTGCTGGGTGCATGTCTCCCTTTCTCCTGACACCTCCAGGAGCAATGAGGATTCAGGGGCATGGCTGAATTTTAGCTGGAAGAGACCTTTTCAGAGTGCCCTGAAGATTTTAAAAACCTAAAGATTTTACCCGAGTAGGAAAAAGGAGGGCTTCACCCATAGCCCTTCAAACTCCAGACAGAGAGAGAGGCAGCAGCTGAGACTGTGGGCCTTGGGAGAGACCGCTAATCTGGCTTCACTACTCTTACTAGCTGAGTGAACTTGGGGACTCTGTGCCTCAGTTTCCTCCTCTGAAAAATGGGGGTAATATTAGCTCTCATCCCAGAGGGCTTTTGTGAAGTATGAATGAGTGACTATGCATACAGCTCTTAGAACACTGCTCAGCTAATTTTGGTCATTGTCATTACTGGAGTAATGTGCAAAATTGTATTCAGGAAAGTAATTCTGCTAAAAAAGAGGTCGAAAACCAGTGATGTAGCCTAAAGACCTTTATTTTAATTTTATTTTACTTTCTAAGGAATTTATTTATTTAGGGAGCAAATGAGCACGGTGGGAGGGGCAGGGGAAAGGTTCTGAAGCTGACCCTCACCCCCTACTCCTCACCCCTTGCCTCTGACCACAGAGCCTGCCATCGGATTCTATCTCATGACCCGGAGATCACAACCTGAGTCAGAAGCAAGAGTCGGACACTTAGCCCACTGAGCCCCACCCTAAAGGCTTTTTTTTTGGTACATGAGAAAGTGAGACTTAGACCTAAGAATCAGACCACACAGAGGCCTGAGTGGTCAGGATCAGCCAAGGGGAGGTGTCTGTGTGATTTTATGTATACCTTCCCTCCTGTACCCCGTAATACCCTCAGGATTTCCAGCATCGCACACTGGGAGCTAGACTTGACTTCCAGCCGCAGTTGGGAGGGTCCGTCTATAACTTGGGGCGACAGTCACTCGTGGCATGGGTCCTGGGGTCGGGTGATCACATGTGCGCCCATGACAGTGATGATGCTGATGCTGGTGAATAATACGGTGTTGGTTGTTTATCTGTGTGAGTGTGTGAAGTTCTGTTGCCGCAGACATTAGGTTCTAGCAGGTGAAAGGGACAGTAAATTAACAATTGGGATATACCATCAGGTGGCAAGAAGGAAAAGTCACACGCAGGCAAGGGGGTGGACAGAGGCAGGGTGGCAGGCAAGGCACCTCTGAGAGCCCCAGCTTGCCTTGTGTGTTTGTCCACACTCAGTCCAGTGCCCCCGGGCAGCTTGGGGGGCTCATTGACTGGTCCCTGGATACCTACTGTGCTATTTCTGGAGCTCCCCTCCTCCCCAACCTCTGGGTGGGTCCTAGAGCTGTTTGTCCCCTTGCCCCGAGAGCCTCATTCAGCAGTGCTTATGGTGCTGTCCTGGCTGGGAGACTAAATGTCCTGACAAAGTCACCAGCCCAGCCTCCTTGAGCTTCCGGAAACATAACTCTCTCCTGCACGTCAGCCCTTCCAGCTACACATGCTTGTGAGCGTTTCCTAGGGGTGTCCTTCCTGGGATGTGAGATACTCCCCGGGCCCCTCTGAGAGACACCATAATTTGCAACCCTTTCTTGAAAGCCCAATAACAAAACTCTTAAAGGAAGTGCTGATTTATATTTCTTTTTCATTCATTCACTGGTGCCGAGAGAGCTTCATGATGTTATAGAAAATATGAACTATGTGCTAACATGGTGCTGACAGATAAAAGGGTGCACTTGGTAAGTTGGGGAGGAAGACAGAGTGTTTTCATACACCATATGAGCCATTTCCGCCCCCCACTGTGACTCTGATGCTGTGGTTAGCATAGGTTTTATCAGAATGATTCTAGGGTGTGAGAGCTTATGCCGTCAAGGGCTTAAGTTGTAGTTGCCATGATGAAAAGGGACACTTCCCCTGGTGGCTCTGGTTTTCTGCACAGGGACACATCTCCGGTGCTGGGTGGCTGTGATGGATTGTTCATTGCCCGAAAGTGCCTTGCCAAAGACTTCTTCAAGACAGCTAAGTCACCCTGACTGTGGAGTGACCCTCAGATGCCCACATTGCCCCTCAGCAGCTGTTTCCTGGACACCCCGCCAGCTCCAGTTCTCAAATGTCTTCAGAAAACCCCTGCCCATCCCCTACCCTCTTTCGCCTTCTTTCCACCTCCCATACCCTTCCTCCACCATCACCACTCTCCCTACCCCACTCCAGGCATCTGCCCCTAAACCCCATTGCTAGTGCCCCCCCCTTCCGCCGCTCCCCCAGAGCTGTCAGCAGGTCTCTGCAATGCACGGGCCACTGTGGCTTCAGCTTGAGGCAGAGTAAGTTTCCAGTGGCCACTGGGACTCGATTTACACATGTGTCCCGTAGTGGGGAGCTGGGGGCTGTTGTCAGTGGAACAGAGGGCTACCTCCCAAAATGGTAGTGTTCCTCCCAAAGAATTTCTCATAGTCCATAGTTATTTGTGGAAAGTTTTAGTGGAAAGATGCAAATGAAGATGAGAACATTAAAATAAGAAAGAATGAAACTCTCGTGGTCCGTAGCACATCCCACAGAAACCAAGGAAAGGTCACAACTGGAGCATGCTTCTGGAGGGTGATGGAGAAGGTGCAGGGTAAGGGTGATCCGGGCCAGACCCTGCTTGTAGCTTATCCCCAGCAGGTACAAGACTAGGCCTGGGAGGAATTTAGGACAATTTTGAGCACTTTTACTGCCCAGGATGGTGAGTATTCTCTAGACCAAATGCCCGGTTTGCAGCTAAACTTTGTCCAGCAGCAAGTACAGAACCAGCAGCAGATGATGCTCCTCGTGTTCTTGCCCTCCAGAGTGTTGGGGTAGGTGGAGGGGATGCCTGTGCCCTAGAGTAATGGTCAGGTTCACTGGGGTCCCCGACTCCAGACAAGAAGGCTTTATACTTGAGAGTGATCAGGAGCAGGGCCTCTCCATTGATCGAGGCACATTCTGAGCAGGCCGGGTCTCACAGGGCAGCCTACCTGGTTGCTGCAGTCCTTGGGAGGCGTAGCTCATGCCACCTCTTGGTCCTGTTGAGAGAAGTTCCATCACACCGTCCAGAGTAGGTCGAGTGTCCGGCTTGGCCTGGACATGCTGAGGTCTGGCAGCCTTTTGGGCAAGACTGGGAGAACCACAGTGGGAAGCCCGTGCTTGCAGGCATTCTGATGGAAGTGGGGCTCCATGGCCTGCTGCTGCCAGTCTCAGCAACAAGAGAGAATGCGGTGCAGTCCCGACCTAACCAGTGTGGCCACATTTCCTTGAACTGGAATCATGGGGATTGGAAGCTTTTGGAAATAATACAAAGCTTCTCTAGTTGAAAAACAAAAATCACATAACTACAAAGACCTCTACCCAAAGAGGTGGGTAGAAATGGGGAACATGACTGGATTGTCTTCGGATTCAGCCACTGGGCAGGTGGACAAAGGCCCCACCGTCCTTAGCTTTCTGGTGCAAACCATGCTGTTCATGTGCTTCACAACTCTTGTGTTTTGTAGATTATCATGCAGTCATTTGAACTTTTACTGTGTTACAATCTCTAAAACTGAAGCAAAATCATTTAATTATTCAGGGGATGATTCTGGTGCCAGTGTTAAAATAATATATACCCATATTCAGTAACTTTGAGATGAAAATTCGATGAGATCACATGTCATGAAGAAGACCCCCACACACCAGGAAATACCAGTCTGCTGCATTTAGGACAACCATCTCAAAAAATGGTGGAGATAATGCTGAAAATACAAGCAGCATTAAAGATCCACAGACAGCCCCTGGCCCCTTGCTTTGCAGTGAATGCAAGGGAAAATCACCCCAGCATGACCTCAGCTTCTGCAGCCCACTCCTCATCTAGAATATTGCACTCTGCATCCTTAGAGTCACCCATCCCAGGGCAGATCATTTCCTGACAGTTGCAGTGGGTCAACACCACAGGGGGCGGGGGCCTCAGAGAAGGGTGTACACATTGTCAGCCCCTTCAAGGGAGGGGTCCATGGATCCATTCCCAGACCTACTTCCATAACCTCGAGCCTTTGCTGCACCGACTGGATTTGTGTGAAAATGACGGGGAGGTTGGCACCGTTCACCTGCTGACTGCGGGCCCTTGTGCAGCATGGGATTCAGAAATGGTGGAGGGAGTCTGACTTTCTCCCTCTGTAGCTTTTGATTATCTGTAGTGATCATATACTTGCAATTTTTAGAAGTGGCTTATTAAAAACGATACAGGAAGAGGGACAACTCTGCCGTGGAAATTGGACCTACATAGAAAACAAGGTCAGGGAACAATCCTGATACAAAGAGGCCAGGCATCTGTCCCGCTGGCAGCTGTCTGGGTGCTTCTCTGCAGGAGAGTCACCTGGACCAGTGCGTGCCTCCTTCACACACCCCTCACCCCCACCAGCGTGGTCCTTACCTGTGCAGTTCTTGGCCTGGCCACGTGCAGCTCAGGGAAAAGGGGTAGCCAGAGTCTGCAAGAGAAAGGAAGAGACCCCATCTCTGTTCCAAGGAGAGGCCTCTGAAAGGAGCTTAGGCAGATCCCTTGGTGCCAGAATTGCCTGGGAAAAAGGATAGCCTTGGCCATTAGACCACTTTCAGGGGAATGACCAATAGCTGGGAATATGGGGCCTTTGTGACCTTAAAAGAGAGTGGTGGGGATTGAAGTCATTGCAAAGTGGTAAGTCAGTTCTCTACCAGAAGAGACCGAGGCACCTGCAGGGGCATGAGCCAGGGAGAGGTCAGCAGCCCCAGCCCATGGCCCATGATTGGCAGAGATGCAGAGGTGCCATCTCATGCACCTCTTAGGGAGTTAGGGGACATGTCCAGAGGCTACAAAATACCCCACAGACACTCACTTAGATGGGGACGGGCCTGGGGAGTTCACCCAAATCTGGCATGACCACCTCCAGCCGCCCTCTCTGAGGCTCCACATTGACCATATGCTGCCAAGGGCTCAGCTAGAGCTCTGCTCGGCGCTGCTTTCTAGAAATGGTGGCACCTCCATGGAAGTGTCATGGAGGACTGAACACGCAAGCCTGAGAGACAGTGAGTGCACCATTAACAGCGCTTCCTGATTCTGACCCGTTCTTCCCCATCACCAAGCCAGTCACCACCTAATTACATCCCAAGTGGTTTTGCGGATGGCCTCAAGCAGCTCAGGACAATGAAAAGTCATGGTGTTTAAATGCCCACCAGGCAGTCACCCCTGGTCAGAGATGGGCATTTCTGCTGCAGATACTCAAGCAGGCATTCAGAATGGGACGCCAGTACCTTTGCTGTGGTCCACACATCTCCATTCGCTGGGACTGCAGACATTGTTAAGATCTGCCATGGAACCCAAGATTACTTGCTGCCTTTTTATTTTTTTGCAGAAGAGGTTACAAAACAGAGCTTACCCTGAAACTGAAAAGAGTCATTCTGGGTTAGCATGCTCTCACAGGTTTTAGCTCCTGTCCGTGGGCAGTTTGCAAGCGTTTCCCTCCTCCACTCTCCATTCATTTGTAAAGAAACCTCCTACATGGTGCTATTAAAATAAAGCCTTACTCACATGCTTAGTCAATCTTGAGCAGCACTTGTTTCATAGGCACCTTATGAATGAGATCGCAGGCTTAGAAAATGAAACTGCTCGAGAAGACTACGAGAACGATTTGAAAAGTTGCCAGCAAAGACTCTGAGCGTGCGTGGAGGTGATGGGAGGGTGTTAGCTCCTGGAAGTGTTCCAAGACCGCCAGGCTGTGAGTGCAAATGGACAACCTCTAGAACTGATCAGGGAATAAACGGGTCCAGGCTTCCGAAATGGAAGACCCTTATGGACACCATGGCGGCTCCTTCTAGTGAACAAGCCACTTCTAGACACAAGGTCTTGTGGCTGCCTGGTGAGGGCGTGGGTGTAGTTAATGCCCTGGCTTTGGGTCCCAGCTCCACTGTTTATTAGTGTGTGGTCTGGGGCAAGTCGCCCAGCCAGCCTCAGCCTCAGTTTCCTTGCTGTAACATGCAGATAATAACAGCAGTTATTCCAAAGGATACCTCCATCTCTAGCCCTCAGAGCTCAACAATTAGATTAATCACAATCCTTGGTTATAACAATCTTTACCTCTGATTTATATGTGTTGGTCTTTGTCATTTACTATGTGATTAGTAATTTCCAACAGTATCATGAGTTCAAGAATCCACCACCCAGAATTAAAGTTCTGACTAGAACAGTAACCTACATCTCCTGACATGGTCCCTAATACGACATTAACCCCTTCTCTCCACTCTTTTTTTTTTTTTAAGTTTTTATTTATTTATTTGATAGACAGAGATCACAAGTAGGCAGAGAAGCAGGCAGAGAGAGAGGAGGAAGCAGGCTCCCTGCTGAGCAGAGAGCCCGATGCAGGGCTCAATCCCAGGACCCTGGGATCATGACCTGAGCCCAAGGCAGAGGCTTTAACCCACTGAGCCACCCAGGCGCCCCCTTCTCTCCACTCTTGATGTTACTGTGTCACCTTGAATCCCATGTTCCTCATACCCCTGCTTTCCCTTATTTGGTTTAATGCTTCTATATGTATTTTTGGAAAGTGTGGGCATTTTAATTTTAATTGTTTTTAACCTTAAAAAATGGTGTGGAGCTTTTGGGGACTTACTGTTTAACTTAATGTTAGATTGCTAAGATCTGTCCATAGTATTGTGTGTCACTGTAATTCATTTGTTCTGACTGGTGCAGCCTAGGAAATGGACTTACTGGAGTGCAGTCACCTCTGACCCACAAAGGGGCCCTGGGAAGGGGGAGGTCCAGATCTGTGCTAGTTAGAACAGGGCTCTTATAATCCTACTGTGCGAAGCTTTGCTGTTTCCAAGTGTAAGAGCTTCTCTTGGCCGTGAACCTTGAAAGGGATCATAAAAGAGAACACAGGAAAGCTCAACTTTAGGAGATAAGCCAAACCTGTTTCTAAAGGCTTTGCCCCAGGCCACAGTGCCACCTCCAACACTTAATGGCATTAGACATTTTTACTTTTTCTTTGCTACCCGAATGGGTACAAAATGAGATCTCATTGTGATCTCAATTTTTCTTTGTGAGTCTCTTCATAAATTTATCAGGCATACATGGTTTCTTCTTCTGTGTAATACCTCTTGGTGTCTTTTCCCCATTTTTACCTGGGGTTGTCTTGTGCTTTTTTCTTAAATTGATTTGTAATACTTTTACATATATCATTAATACTAAATCTTTGTGGTTGATATTAATGAAGATTTTGTTCTAGTTTTTACCCTGAGTTTTCACTTTTAAGTTTTAATTTTAATTCCAGTTAGTTAACACATAGTGTCATATTAGTTTCGTGTGTAAAATTTAGTGATTCAACAAGTCCATCCATCACCCCCTGCTCGTCACGACAAGCACGCTCCTTAATTCTCATCACCTCTTCCCCACCCCCACAACTATCGGTTTGTTTTCTAGAGTTAAGAGTCTGTTTCTTGGTTTGTCTCTCTTTTTCTTTGTTCCCTCTGTATTAAATTCCATATACGAGTAGTGGTTGTCTTTTTCTCCCTGACTTATTTCACTTAGCATCATACCCTCTAGCTCCATCCATATCATTGCAACCGGAGTGTTTGTTCACTTTTTAAAATATCTCCTGATGAATACAAGTTCTTGTTTTTAATAGAGTTAAATTTGCCTTTTCCTTGTCAATTTTATGTGTGTGCCCAAGAAAATCTTTACTTACCACAGGTGTAAAAGATAGTAGCTACGTGTATTATCCACTCTGAATTTTAAAATTTGTTCTGGAAGTTTCACTCTTTAATCTATCTGGGTTATTTTCCAGATGTGGTTTGAGGGAGATAGCCAAGTTCTTCTTTCACACAGTGATATCTATTTTTTCCAGCTCTGTTTATTGATCACTTTCCTCTCTTCACTGACCTTATCATTTGTCACAGACCAAAATTCTTTGTATACATGAGCCTTTTTCTGGGATCTTTTTTTTTTTTTTTTAAAGATTTTATTTATTTATTTGACAGAGGTCACAAGTAGGCATAGAGAGGCAGGCAGGGAGAGAGAAGAAAGCAGGCTTTCCGCGGAGCAGAGAGCCTGATGTGGCGCTTGATCCCAGGACCCTGGGATCATGACCTGAGCCGAAAGCAGAGGCTTTAACCCACTGAGTCACCCAAGCGCCCCTGGGATCTCATTCATAGTCCCTGACAAGTTTTTCTGCCCAGCTTCACAGAAGTCCAAGAGTCTCAGAAGGTGTCCCCCTCACTTTATAGAGACGTCTGGCTACTTTTGTGGCCCTTTACTCTTTCAAATGAGTCTTAAGATCATTTTTTCAGATTCTGTTAAAGAGAGAACATATTGGGAGTTTGGTAGGAATTATCCTGAATGCATTATCATATTATAATATTAAATTACATTATCCATGAATATATCTCTCTATTTACTTAGGTCTTCTTTAATATCTCTTGATAAAGTTCGATATCTTTCTTCTTGGAGGTCCTGCATCTATTGCTCGATTTATTCTCAGGGAATTGATACTCTCTGGTACTACTGTAAATGGTGTCTCTTTAATTACGTTTCCTAGTTTTTTGGTGCATGTATATTATATCTCTTTACCAAATTTTATTATCTCTAAGAATTTGTGGATTTTTGGAATTTTCTATGTAAACAATATTATCTTACATGGATGCTTTCAGTCTTCCTTCATAATGTTATTTTAGGGTGAATTGGGTTGATGCAAACTAAGTGAATAATGCAGCCATTGACAGCTAGTAAGTGTTCAATAAATGCCCGTGTTTATTGACATTATTGTTTGCCTTTGTCGTTATTAATTAATGGAAGAATTTTAGAACTTGTCTTAACCAATACCCTCATGTAAAAAAAGAAACAGAATCTGAGAATAGTTTAACGCTTTACCTGGGATCCCACAGCTGTTCAGTGCCAGGACTGGCCAGGAAAACCCAAGTCTCTGGGTGACAGAAGCAAGTGTCCTTTATCTCAATCCCAGTCACACATCTGCATGGGCTTCTCTCTGGCATGTTAATGGGAGTGTTTCCGTGAGTGGTTCTTCTGTGCATCCATGACAAGCTTTTATTAAATCAGCAGCATGAATTAAGCCCCTTCTGTGTGCTGGACCTCCCACATGGTGCACGCTTCTAGCAGAGGAAAAATGTACGTGCTACACCTCAGATGTACAGAAAATGGTAATTTATTTCATTTAAAAAATTGTCTATGCCGATCTTATCATTTTCTGCTGAAGTCAGGGGATGGAGGTGAATCTTAAATCTGCCCACTGAAAGCAACTTAGACTCTTTTGGTTTAACTCACTTTCTTTTGGGTATATATCCTGTTAAATCAAGATTCACATTTCCTGCTCAAAAGGTACCTCTTCCACGGTCTCTGTCCCAGGTTAGCAGCCAGAGGAGGAAGAAGCGTAAGAATTCTCTTGGTGTGAGGTGGGGCCCCTGGACCCCTCCAGTCTCTGGGACAGAGCAGGTGTTGTTTGGGTTAGGAACTGGCTTGGTCCAGTTTTCAAGCATCTGGGCACCACTGGTGCTGGATGGCCCTCTGGATCCTTTGGGATTCACATGGCTCAGATCTCTCCGAACTTTCAGATTCTCTTAATCTCAACCTTGACTAGGAACTGTCCCCAGACCCTTTAATGGTGGGCTCAGGGGAGGCCGACTTAGCTACACCTATTCCCCACCAAGGGCATATAAAACACTGGGACCTTTTTCAGGCCTCTTCGAAGCGAGGGCAGGTGGAGCTGGTTTACCTAGATACCTATCCCTCCATTGTATGGACGCAGAGCCACCTGCAAGATGGGATCTTCTCAGACTTCTCAGCTTCTACTCTTCTGCCATCTTGTCCTCTGATCTGTCCGTCTGCAGGCTGGGTATTTCTACCTCCTGCCTCACAGAGAATGCACCAGGACCAGGGTGCACCTCTGCTTCTCCTTACCTCTCTCTGCCAGAAAGGTGCTTCCTTCCCCCTTCCCACTGGGCAAGGCAGCCCTAACAAAGTCCGCCAACTTCTCTTCATTCAGGCTTATAAGAAAACTCTGTGGTCAGGTTGGCCAGACTTGACTCCGGGAAGTCTGAGGGAGCTTTCTGAAATCTAGAATAATGTATGCCCTCTCTCAACAAGACCTATTTCCTTATAACCTCTAAAAGTGTCCATTTTGACATGCAAATCTCTTCCAAGCATTGTCCCAATTAGCCATGGTAATGTCTGGCTTTGGGGTGATGACTAAGACAACAGTTGGGTAGAACAAGCCTCTTGGTGTGTACAGGTGACGGTCTTTGTGGAGATGGGATTCTGTTCTCCCCTTCCTTCCTTAGCCCATCTCTAAACTAATGAAAATCTGATCTGTCCGTCCTTGGTGGCCTGTCTCTGCTTAGTCACTGCCCGGGGTGCTGTGACTAAACACACTTCAGAGTATGGCCTCCGACTTCCACCCCGCCAATCTCTGTTCATTAGCCAATTGTTTCCATTCAGCCCTTACTGAGGACTTAAGATGGGTACATCTCTGTAAGTACCCAGAGATAGTTAGGCAGAAGAGCTGCCTTCAGTTGCTCGAGGGGGTAATATAGCACATGCACCAGGGAACTAGAAGCAGCTCTGTTTAAGTAGTGGAATCCAATAGAACCAGGAAGAACAGCTCCAGAGAATCAAAGTAAAGCAAGATGATTGCAGGCTAGTTTTTGTGACTCCTTCACAGAAGAAGAGCGATACTGACCCCTGATAAGGGCCATTTGAGTACAGGACATTGCTGAGACTTTGTCTCCGTAGGCCACTGCCCACCAGGGCCGGGTACCCAGCTCTGACCACATGGCTGCTGTCCGTAGCAGCAAGCTGCTGTTCCATTCCTAGCGATGTACCTTCTCATGCGCATTCAGGAGGGCAGGAGACTCAGAGGGACCGCTTATGCCAGCAGGTGTGACAGGCCTGCTTTCCATGGCAAGCGAAAGTTAAATAGATGAAACAGGACCCCATGGGAGCTCTCTGTGAGTTGGTCTGCAGTGAAAGGTGAAGTGGGGCTTCCTCTGGGTGGATGCGAAGAGACACACAATTCAGTTTTCTTTGGCCTTGGGAAGCATCTGCCCAGACAGCGTTCTTGGCCGCCCACCTGAGATTTCAGCTGAAAGTAGGATTTCCCAAGTTACACGAGAAGGTGATGTCATCTTCCTTCCTTGCCTGATGCTGAGTGTGCGTTCATGTGGGCGCGTGTTGTGTATTCATGTGCGTGTGTATATGTGTACGCATGTGCCATGCTCACATGTGTGCGTGTATGTATGCATGTGCACACACATGAGGCTCTTTTGGCATGCCTCTTTCATATACACCGCTCTTTGGCCCCGGCGGGTGGGAGCACACCTCGCTCCTGAGCCAGGTGGCTGTTTCTGCCGCTGCTCCTGCTGATACTTTCAGCTTAATTCCTCCGGGGCCTTCAGGGTGTGTTAGAGAGCTCTCCAAAACCACTTGGCCAGAGAATTCTGGGTTGTTCATCAGTAGACCACAAGGGTGTTGTGGACGTGGGCAAAGGTGAGGAGGCACAGAAGTGTGTACTGAGGAGGTCAGTTTGGAATAAGGAAGGCTCGCCCATTCTGAAACCCATCTTAACCGTTTCTGGGTCCACACACGTGTCTTGTATTCTTAGAAATTTTTATCAAAAAATATTTGCCAGATCATGTCAAGGGAACTGACAGCCTCCTACTACTTCATCTTCACAATGAATGTCTTTTTATTACAACTCAAGTTCTTAATATGGTCAAAGGGAAAAACATCCTAAGGAGACAATGCCCTTTTTGTAAATTGTGCTGCCCTTTTCCTGGAGTTTGGTGAGGCTGTAAGAGCTTGTGTCTATAACTCGGGAGGGTGATGAGCAGCTCTAGGAACGGAATGCAAGAATGGTGTCAGTCCGAAAGTGAGCGGTGTGAGTTTATTACTACAAGCCCCAGGATCCAGGGGGCTTTTGTCACCATATATGAATCAGAGAGAAAAGAATCTGTCTCATCTTCTGAGAAAATAAATACACAAATAAAAGACGGCCTTCAAGTCATTGGTGCTAAGAATAGCTGACATTTTTGATCACTTAAGGGCCGTTGTTCTAAGGGTCATGCTCATATT
The DNA here is from genome assembly GCF_009829155.1 of Mustela erminea. Classification (NCBI taxonomy): domain Eukaryota; kingdom Metazoa; phylum Chordata; class Mammalia; order Carnivora; family Mustelidae; genus Mustela; species Mustela erminea. Next base: position 105,363,244 of record NC_045620.1, read on the forward strand.
CCCTCTTTTCTTCTTAAAACACCCCATACCATCAATGGTTATAGTGTTTTCCCTCCCATTTGACAGATAAAGCCATGAACAGTACACCAGCCCAGCCAGAGTTACTCAGCTAATAAGCAGCTGAGCTGGGACTCCCCCCCAGCAATGGGGCTCCAGGCCTGGCTGCTAACCCCCATCTCCTTGGCAGCCGTTATCACAGAGGAATTCAAGAGGTGGGTGGATTTGATGTAATATTTTGTGCTGGGCCTCTTTCCATCTGCTTTTCTGGAGTCTGCCAAGATTGGAGCTGGAGCAAAATTCCCTAGCTCTCTCTCTAAGAGTAAGAGTGTTTCTGGTGGCTTCTTTGGCCAGCTCAGGCTTCATCAGCCTTGGTCCCCTCAGCTCCAGGAGACCGTGTGGGGCTGCAGCAGCAGTGGGACTTGGGCGTGTGGGCCGGGGTGGGGCGGGGTGGGGCGGGGAGTGTTTCGTGCTTTCTGGTCTGGGACTCTTGACGTGGTTGCTTTCACTGCCCTTCACCCTTTTCAAGTCTGACTGTGTAGGAAAAAGCCTTGTGCTTCTAATCGATCTGTGGAGACTCTTGGGTCTGTGATCTGGAGAGGTGTGAATAGAACTGCGGAATGTGCACGGCACCCAGGAAGTGGAAACCAGAACCTATTTCCTTGCTGTTTGGGAACCCTCACCCCACTTCTCTAGCCTTGGGATGTGATTTTCAAGGGAAGGGGAAAGTTGATGTTTGATTTGGTACAGAGACACATCACGTGGCGAATACTTCCTTATACTAATACTCTTATGTTTTAGTCAGAAGGATTCAAATTATCAGTCTTCTTCCCTACATGCTCCCCAAAACCCGCTGACCCTGCTAGGCCATCCCTTGAGTCCCATTCCTACAGCACTCTCAGGAGAGCCCTCCCTCTGCTCCTGAGACTGAGAGGTAGGCACCAGGCTCATGGAACAGAGACCCCATGCTACCGCCATCCAGGTCAGGTCCCACACTTGTCCCTGTCTGCCTCCCCTTCCCCGAGATAGAAGGGGTGCTGTTAAAGGCCTCAGCCTTGCACAAGGGGGGGGGGTGCAGGCAAATAACTTGCAAGGAAGGTGGCTGCAGATTGGCTTTCCAGAGGAGTCCTCTAACTGGAAGGCTGGGCTGCACAGATTCCAGATCTTCTTGAGGGCAAAGTATAGTGTGGGTGAAACAAAGTAATGTAACCTTAGGGAACAGCTTTGCTTCACAACTGGGCAGGCATGTGCCAGGCCCTGTCCTGGGTGCTGGGATGCAGCAGAGGGAGGTGTGCGGTCCACGAGGGAGCCTGGGTCTTCGAAGTGCCATGTCCACACCACGTGCGCAAGTGGTGACCACAAAAGCAAGGTGTTCCCCATGCTGCAGGAGGAAACATGGTTTATAACCATCACCAGTGACTTAAGAAGAGAATTCACTTTGCTGCTGTTTCTCAGTGACAAAGCCAGTTTCATGTCCCTCCTCTCAGGAAAGCCCCACTGAACCTGCCCCTCCACACCCTGCCCCCGCCTACAGGTGAGCAAGGACACCTGGAGCTGACAAGCAGGGAAGGCAAATAAATAAATAAAATCTTTAAAGCAGAAATCCTGAAATAATCAGTTCTAGAGTGCTCCCCAGACCACCCCCGAAGTCAGGAGAGAGATGCATAGCTGATAAAACTTTCTGGAAATCAAAAGGAAAGATCTGTTTTCACGTAGAATAAAAAAAGTCTCTTATTTATCCAGAAAGATTTATTGAGCACTCACCGGAATAAAGCACTGTGTAAGTAACTGTTTAATAAAGGGTTGGCAGGGATGGGCTTTATTAGTTATGCCTGTGAAGCCTGGCCGTCATTGTGAGCATTTGCCCAGCTGGTTTCTAATAGGTGTTTTTCACTTCAGATGCCCATCCAGTGACTTGTGGGAGGAGGGCAGTGTGCTGAGTGGTGAAAACCCGTGCTGGCTCCAGATTTGGAGAGCTCCCAGCGCAGGCTCCCAGAGTTGGGGAGAGACAGCCCTCGGCAGTCTTGTCGATGCTATTGCTTTCCAGGGAGGAGGCGGGGTGGTACCCAACAGGACGGAGAAGGACACAGACAGTGTGGAAATGGCTGCACTGTCAGCTCAATGAGGCGAAAAAGGTGTGCAAACCCACATCTCTCAAACATCACATCATAGCCTCATGATGCTGGCTTTGTCCATGCTGGCATGCTGCTCACTCACTTTCGGTCTTCACGGTGACTCAGTCGTTGTGCTTAAACACCTCTAGAATGATACCTTACATTGCAATCAGATATGAAAAACCAGAATTACTTGCCATTAAGAGACAATATTTGATTGAAGCGTATGAGAAAACTTATATCGACAGAAAAAGACCACACTGAAACAAAACAACGTTCTTGATTTTCTTACCCATGGGAGGCTGAGCCTCAGGCTTGTTCTCTCTGTGGAAAAGGAAGTTCAGCAAGAATTTGGACCATTTAAAGCAGCCACTCTTCCTCCTTGATGAGGTCAGAGGGATTCAGAGGAATTGAACAGGATAGTACTGTTTTCCTCTAAGACACAGGGCCTGGTAACAACCAGATCTTCTATAGGGAAGAATGGCCGTGGGTGAAACCTTGTGTGTGTGAGTATTACCCATTCGTTCGTTACTGCATTCCAGAATGTCCTTAGAGCATCTATCACGTGCAGAAAATCAGGCTAGTTCAGTGCGGAGAGCAGATCAGTGTGACATGACACCCTCCAGGGACTAACAGCTCTAGTAGGGCAGAAGATAACTGGGTGCCCACCGTGGTCTAAGGTGTATGGAATAGGGGCCCTCTCTATCCGGGTGGGCCCACACTGAGTGTGAGGGGACACTGGCAAGCAAGAGCCGCCTTCTGTTGGGTTGAGCAAGCTGGGCAGGCTGCTTGCCAGGGGTCCTTGGGGCTGAATCCAGGGAACTAACTGAGATTCTAGCACAGGCTTCCAAAGAGAAAGGGAAGTGAAGAGTTCAGAGAAAGCCGTGTTGCTCAATTAGATTTTAAGGCCGCAGGGATATGGGGCTTCCAGGAAGCATAAAGGGGGTTTGGGTCGGAGTCTGGACTGCACTAAAATGCCACCGAGGAGCGTGGGTTTTTGGTAGGTGAAGGGGCGTCACCAAAAGTGTTTGGCAGAAGGTGACATGGAGCTGATCCTTTAGGAGGTTATTGGGGGCTATCCAAGATGAGCTGGGGCCAGAAGACTGACTCACGAGGCAGCATGAAGCAGACAGGGCCAGAGAGGGAGATCCTGTGCTCCACGGACACCGGAGCAACACCCTTACATGTTGCAATGGGGTTACAGCTTTCAGCACAGGCGCCTTATGTAACACATGTGCCTGTGTGTATATTTCACTTATACTTTCAGAGTGAACACACAGAACTTAGTGAACTTTTTTCGTATTTGAAAACTCAACGTATTGACATTTGAAATTCCAAATGACAATATAGTTATGCTTCTGTGAGTGCTGATCACATCCCAGGCAGTGTTCTCAGCCCTTCAGATGTGTTATTCAGTTTTGTTTTTTTTTAAAAAAGATCTTATTTATTTATTTGAGAGAGAGCACAAGCAGGACGGGGGGTGCAGAGGGACGGAGAAAGAGGCAGATTCCCTTGTGGGGCTCAATGCCAGGACCCTGGGATCATGACCTGAGCCCAAGGCAGATGCTCAACTGACTAAGCCACCCAGGCACCCCTTAAAGTGTTCATCATTTAATCCTTACAATAACCTGATGAAGTTGACACTTATTTTCCCCGTTTTATAGATAGAGAAACTGCTACATGTTGAGTAACTTGGCTGAGTTCACACAGATAACCCCAGAAGTTCTCTAAGATAACTTGCAACAGACTTCCTTTAAGTAAATTCCACCCAGGCATTCAAAATGTAGTGCTTTTTGCAAAGTGGATCGAGCAGTGTTTTCAGGATGGAGCAGGGCACGTGGTGACTAAGCACTCGACAGGTGGGGTACCACACTAATGAGAATTTCTCTGCATGGCCTCTGGCCAAGTTCACTTTCACATCAGCCAGTCATTAACCTTCCTTCCTTGCTTTTGCATTCAGCCACCTGGCTTTCTGTTACACTGACCCCACAGACATTCTTTCTGGCTTTTGTCAGTTTCCTGTCTACCTACCCAGCTATTATAATCGGAGCAAACATACATTTAAAGTGACTCCCATCCCGGTCCCAAGGAGATGCCATCAGCTTCTTTCTAGAAAATTCCAGCCTTTAGGGCTATTTCATTTTTTAGAGTTCTTAAATTTAGCTAGTAGATGTCTCTCAGCTGTACTCATTCATTTTAGGGAACTGCCCTTTGAGTGTGGAAAGGCTTCAGTGGGGGATGCAAAGTTCTCTCTCACAGAGAGACCATGCAGGCCTGCTCAATTGGTGGGAGTTCAGTTCCATTCTGCTCACATTTAGGGCATCTACCATATCCAGTCCTGGCCAGTCCTGCCATCGAGGAAGGAGGGACAATCTGAGAGCACAGGGGACAAAGATTGGTGGGCTCTTTCTGTGTCTCTCCGTGGCACCATGTGATTTTTCCCATTCAAGAATCTGAAAACATGTTGTAGATTATCAATAGTCAAGCTTTGTGATTGTTTCTTTAAGGGGCGTTTTCGAAGGTGGAGGCCAGGCTGCTTCATGTGGCAGTGTCCTGGGGCCCATCTGACCAACGCTCAGTGAACAGCTGTTGAGGTGGTGCAGGCAAAGTCCCAGAATCTTCAGAGTGTGTCTGGTGAATGTGAGGCCTTATGCTGTGTGCCCTCCCACCCGGAATCCCTGAGAAGAAAGCAGAGCCAAGAGGGCAGGAAGGAGAGAATAGGACAGACGAGGAGGGAAGGGGAAAAGACACAACTGTCACACTGTGGTTTCTTTTTTGCAAGACAAAAACCATGTGATGTGGGTTTAGGCGAACACATTTATTTTTTTTTTTAAGTGGACCCCATGCCCAATGTGGGGCTTGAACTCACCACCCTGAGATCAAGAGTTTCATGCTCCACTGACTGAGCCAACCAGGTGCCTCTGGGCAAACAAATTTAAAGAGTTGAAGGAAACTGAGTCTCAAAACTTGATAATTATCCCTAAGAAAGACATTCATTATCTCTTTTAATATTGAATTTTCAACTTGTGTTATAGAAAATCTCAAACATACACAAAATGGAATATTTTAATAAACCCCCATATAGCCGTTACCTGCTTTCAACAGTTATCAACTTAGAGTCCATTTTATTTCATTTAAAACCCCATCTGGGGGCACCTGGGTGGCTCATGAGTTGAGCCTCTGCCTTTAGCTCGGGTCATGATCTCAGGGTCCTGGGATCGAGTCCCGCATCGGGCTCTCTCTTCAGCGGGGAGCCTGCTTCCCCTCCCTCTCTCTGCCTCTCTACTTGTGCTCTCTGTCAAATAAATAAAATCTTTAAAAAAATAATAATAATAATAATAAACCCATTTGGCCACCCTCTGGATCTTTCAAAGCAAATCTGAATATTGTATCATTTTATCTGTAAATATTTTAGTATGCATCTCTAAAATATAAGAACTCTTGTTTTTCTTAAACACGACCGTAATGATTAGAATTTTAAAGAATGATTCTGAGAAAAATTCAGGAAGGTTAAAAAAGACATTTCCAGCACACAGACCCTTCTTACTACTTGTGGTTTTAAATGACTCTGTCATTAAAGCCTGCTTTGCAGTCTGATCTTTGCAGTTCTGATCCTTCCAGAAGCTTCTCCTGGAGAATGAAGAGGCGCTGTGTGAGAATGAGCCACTTAGACGTCAAGCCTCTGGATTCTGGAAGGAGTTGATCCACAGTACTGGGCATGGCCTGCCCTCTTTCTAAAGTTTGTCCATCTGACCCTCTTATGTCAAAGACAGTATGAACCATCTCTACTCACAGCTGCAGAACTGAAAATAGCCACTGTCAAACAGCAGCAGGTTGAAGGGCGAGTGTCTGCCAGCACCATCTCTTTGAGAGGGAGAGAAAGAGCTGCCCAAGCAGGAGATGCGTCTGACATCTAGGCAGTGTTAGCTGACTGGTTCCCAAGTAGGAGTTGGCTGTCTACAGAAGTGCCCTGTGTAGGTGGCGGGAATCACAAAGGCACTCTGACTTGGTTCGCCTGTAACAGAAAATCAAAGCTTCTTGTCATCAAGCTCAAGCTTAACAGTTTGGTTTCTCTCGGGCATTTGGCTCCAGAATGATATTACTCGACTCTCCAAGGGTCCCCAGGGGATGTTGTAAAAGCTGTCTTTATGTGGGTCCCTGAACTTGAGGTTGTGGGCGTGGAAGGTGATGGAGTTGGCTCTTAGCTTACTGGGTCAGACATTTCTGAGAACCTTCTTCACCAAGATTTTATAGTTTAGTTTCAGAGGTGAATGAACTGTTTCAGATGATCAAAAGGATATGCTCTCTCATATCTCCCAGAGAAGAATCTTCCCGTCTGCAGTTACCTTAAAGCTGAAGCTTGCTGCCAGAGTTGAGAGCCAGTCCATTATATCATCATCAATGACATGAATGTTTTGCTCAAGTTCAGATGTCTAACAAGAGTCATTTTCTTTCCGAGGGCGTGTTATCAGTCTCATGAATATATGCTCTGCACTTCATTATCATTCTTCTAGCAAAACACCATTCTGAGTCATTTCTGAAATATCTGCCCTCGCCTGCAAGTTGTTTCTCAGTTTTTTACAAAACTTGCCTTTTCTACTTACTGGCAGAAATGTTTAGTACCACACAAGCCTAAAATGGGTATGCTGAGAAAAACACTAGCACACCTATGGAGTTGTGACCACAGCAGAGCCTCGGGCTCTGGCCCCCAAGCCCCACCGATGGGGGCTACTCCATCTCCGGGCACAGCCTTGCAAGGGAAGCCTGAGTGGAAAGGGAAGTTCCCTGATAGGGATATTCACCACTGTGGCTTTTCCAGAGACTGAGCCAGGAAGGAGGAGGTTTCAAGAGCTTGTCAGAGAAAGTCAAGTGACAAGGGGAATTGGCACTGATATGTAAAGAGCTGGTTTTTGCATTACAGTCAGGGAGTTTGAGTCCAGGCCCCAGGGCACTCAGAGTCTGCTCTGGCTCAGCCTGGGCCCCTGTTTGCTTTCTCTAGAATGAAGAGAAAGATAACATCCTCCCTCGTATTAGCTTATTAATGTGTTTCTTCCAACTCGAGTAATACCGGTCTCTCACTCTATCTGATTGTTGTAAAACTTGTCCAGCCAGCCCCTTGGAAGCCGACCAAAGTAGAGTCCCACTCTGCCGTGATGGCCCTCCATCCAAAGTGATCCCATTTGGCTTAAGGGCTCGCTTTTGAAGGACACTCAGGGACAGGCGCGCTGTTCCATAATCCTGCTCCATGCCATTTCCACGAGGGTGTAGACCCTCCATTCCCTTCCAGACCTCCTGCTCTCTGGAGCACATGACTTTGAGATAAAGGGTTTTCTCTCCCTTTGCACGTAGAGCCTTGACAGTGCCTAATCACAGGAGACCCCTGAGAGCTTCCAGAAGTTTCTGATTCATGGAAGCCACGTGAATGGACCTCAGTGTGTGCATGGAGTTGTTTTCAGTGCTCTGTCCTTGACTGCACACAGCCCAAAGTGTGGAAGGCTCTGTCGCTTGGGCCCTGGACCAGAGGCAGGATCTGAAGACTGTGTTACTGGATCACCTCCAGTTCCTTGCAGTGCAATAGGGTCATTCTTGCTTCCTCTTGAACCTGGTGAGAAACTGCATGGCGCTGCTTGGAAGTGTCACTGGTTGGCCCTCCGGGTTCCTGCATGGATGACAAGCTCACATCTCTGAGAGCTTAGAGGGAAGCACTGAGGCTAGCAGAGGCAAGTCCTAAGTTCACACCCCTGCTGTTGGACGAGGCCAAGAGGGAACTGGAAGTAGGATGCCACCCTCAGAAGAGAAGCAGACTTGACTTGGTCCCTTCACCCTCACGGTCACCCCCTGGACGAGGGGGTCCCTGACTAGAGGGAAACCCCCATCCGTCTGGCTACCTGCCACTCACAGACACTTGCAGGAAAGGGGGCCTGGGTTCCTCTTGGACATAGGAATCAGTGCCAGAGTGAAGGTTCCAGCCCAAAGCAAACAATACTACAAGAGAAACAATGGGGCCAGAAGAGTTCTAGGACTGGGAAGGGCGGGTTGGCTGGAGACACAGGAGGCTGGAGTTGGAGTGGTCTCCAGGTGTTTTCAAGTGCAGTCCTCTGCTCAGTGAAGTGACTGGCTTCTGGCTCTCCACCCCTAGACTGGAGTCTCCCAGTACAAAGCAAGGACTGTCCCAGGACTGAGGGTCCCAGTCCTCGTTGTGGTTCCGAGGATTCACAGCCCAGAAAGGATTAAGAAGAAAATTCCACAGTCAACCCATTTCAACCACAATTTTTTTTTCTTTTTACATTTACTCTAGCAAAGTTGTTTCCAAAATGCTATGGGGAATATGACATGATAAATTATATCTCCCATCCCTACCCTGCACCCCTCTCCCAAACATGAAAATCCAGTAGGAAAGACAAGCTCATAAGCTAAGTCTAACCAAGGCTAAATCAGACACAGACCTCTTGGACAGTCATATATGCCTTTTAAAAATATATATGCTTTAAAATAAAAACCCTTGAACAACTTTGGCCATTAATGTTCTGGGGCCTTTAATAGGGACTAAATTTGTTCTTTCATGAACTGGCTGGGGAATCTTTCATGACAATGCTATCCTCAGGCCATCAGTTTCAGGAACGTTCTCCAAGCCATGTTGTTGCAATAACTTGAATGGCCTGTTGCATCTTGCCTCTATTATTTTATAAAAATGAACAGGAAACAGAATGAAAGTGCTGTGTGCTTAAAATAAGAAGCTTCACCTGCGTGCATTAAAATAGAGGGAAGGCCAGGTTGAAAATCACTGGAGATACCGAAGGTTTTCATTCAACCATGCGTGCATTCACTCAGTAAGTATCAATGGAGTACCTACTATGTTCAGACAACTTTTCCAGGCACAGAACAAGGTCTCTGCCATCATGGAGTTGAGGGTCTAGGGAAGGAGGCAGGAATAAATAGGATACATAAAATACAGAGTGTAGACCATGAAAAGGACCGAGGATAAAAAGCAAAGCAAGGAAGGGTTGAGGAAGTCAAATTTGGGGAACGGTATACTTTTTTTTTTTTTTTTTAAGATTTTTATTTATTTATTTGACAGACCACAAGTAGGCAGAGAGGCAGGCAGAGAGAGAGAGGAGGAAGCAGGCTCCGCACTGAGCAGAGAGCCCAATGCAGGGCTCGATCCCAGGACCCTGGGATCATGACCTGAGCCGAAGGCAGAGGCTTTAAACCACTGAGCCACCTAGGTGCTCCGGAACAGTATACTTTTAAAAAGAAGGCCTCACCCAGGACAGGGTGACTTTTGAGTAAAACCTGAAAGAAGTAGGAAAATGACATATCCCCATTACCAGGAAGAAGAGAAAGCTAGGCAGAGAGAACAGTATGGACAAAGGTCCTGAGGCCGGTGCCGACAATGTGATAGTGGCCTTCTCCTGGTATCCACGTACATGTCTGAGTCTGGATTGGTCTGAGGGGAGCCAAGGAGCACTCACAACAGATGCTCATGCAGAAGAGCTGGAAAATGAGCCATTCCTGAAAAGCATGGGGTGAACTTAACTTAGAGATTATCCACAGCCCAAATGACCAATCTGCCTAAGTGGAAAACCAATGAAATTTGTTTAGCAACAAAACAATGGAAATGATTTCCCTCTCTTCAGTGTCCTTGCTCACTACTTATTCCTAGGGCCTCCAGTAGTGCTGGGCACATCGCTACCATTCAGTAAGGGTTTGTTAAGTGGATGTTTTAGGAAGCATGTGGGCATCTTCCATGTGGCCGCTGTCAGTGAGCGTCCTAGGGGTCAGCTAGATGAGTGCCTGCTTAGGGCCTGTACTGCCTGAGAGCCCTGTTCGGAGACCATGAGTTAGTTACCTGGCAGTGGAGGTTCTGAGAGGACCCCAACACAGGGACAGCAGGGAGGCATCTCTAGTACCTTGCAGATTCAATCAACTCATCTTCAATAACCAAGTATTTCCAAAGCACTTGAGAAAGAATTATTCTAGTCCTGTATCTCCTGAGCACGCCCAGTACCACAGAGACTCAGTTTACAGACTTTCCATGCAAACTGCTGCTCTCTCTCTTTCTCTCATCAGCGTGTTAGAGAGAGGACTTGATTCCCCTTGCTGCCAAAAGTGCCCTTGCTTTCAAGTTCAAACCAAAAAGAAGAAGTGTGGTTGTGCGTCAGGCCAATCCGAGCAAAGTAATCGCAAATGCCAGCCCGGGTGATGGTTTCTAATTGAATGTGACTTTCTTTGTTAACGCCTGTCCTTGCCCCCAGCAGCAAACTGACAAGCAGGACTTGCCTTTGTGAGCTGAAATGATGTAGCTGATAACCAACAGCTTGTATTAATTTTTCCTGATAATCTCACGGCACTTTTAATGAGATCGGTGGCAAACGCTCTGTTTCTGGGGGCAAATGAATTTGTCCTTGCAAAACGGAGCGTCAGCAATTTTTACTTCCTTTGTGTCTGACATCGAGCGGGTTGTGTTTTCAATGGCAATTGATACCTAGTATTTCGGCCTGAGCTGCGGGAAGGGTGAGATTTTGCCAAGAGCAATAAAATCAGCATAACCACAATTAGATGTCAGGTGATGGAAGGTTGGAAAATGGCCTGCTGATGTTTTCTCCCTTCACTGTCCCTGTCGAAGTAGGTCGTGACTTCGCAAAGGGCCGGAGAGGTGAGCAAGGGAACCAGCCAGCCACTCAGCCTCCAGGCGGTCTGGTTGTGAGGAGCGCCGGGACTGTGAAATGGGATCCCCTGTCCCTTGTGGGCTTTCGCCCTTGCGTCCTGCGTGGTGGTGACCTGCACGCACGCCCTTGGTACTGCTGAGGCCAGGAAGGGGGAGACCGCTCTTGTGCCCGCATCTTCCATTTTCTCATTTCCAGGCTATTATCGTTCCCCCTCCCCGCCAGGCAAATCGGATTTTTAATGGGAACTAGAAGGGTTTTGGCAACACTACCGGCCACTATTGCCACGTTCTTTGCAAAGGATGGAGTATTGAACGGGGCAGGTCATGGAGTAACGCTGAGATCTCACCACCTCTTTCTCAAAGCTGGACAGTAGTCGGCAGGGGTGCTGAACTCACAGATGCGGTTTTAACATCTTACCACTCCTGGAATGTTAACGGGGGCATGTTCTGCTGTGAAGGGTCCCACCCTGGAAGGGAAAGATGCTGATATCTTCTTTGATGAGCAGTGGGGTCCTGGAGGCTCTGAAAGACCCACAGGGCTGAGTGGGGTCTTTCCACGGACACCGATGTGAAGAGCAGGTACATTTGGTAGATCTCACTCTGTCTTCTCTTGAATTTCAGGGAACCAGTCAGAGATAAGAGAGGCTGCTCCCGGAGCTCCTCTGTCCTGTTAGGGGTGACCCTGCTGGTATGGCTGGCAGGAGAGGAGGCCACACCTGCTTAAAACCAACAAGAGATGGTGCTATCAGGTGTCCGCAACACCACCTAGGAGGGGCCACGGACTGACCCTCCTCCCCTCTAACTTAGGACGGACAGCTTAGAATGGCCAGTAGGGGACAGGTACCCAGAAGGTGAGCATCTCCCTGGAGCTGAGGTCAGAGTCTTATTGTTTCTAACTTGAAGTTAGAAGCAAGTCATACAAGTAAATGATTATGAGGCAGAATGACTTAGAACCCACTCTAAGTAAACAAAAGCATGTTTCAACATGGGCTCCGACGGTTGAACCCTGTAGTGCCTCGTAGTCCCCATCTGGGCAGGGCCCTGGCAGCCGGCATGCCCCAGGCTGATGTGCCTCTGTGCTTGACACAGTCATGAATAATTTTGGCTTTGAAAAAAGTTTTCCAGTTCAAAATTCATGTTCGAGACCAATATGTGGGATAGTGTTTTGGGTCATGAGACTTACCCAGGAGCTTGGTTACAGCAGTATGGGGGGAGGGCATGTATGGGTCCTCTCAGATGTCTGCAGGCCATGTGGATATATAATTAAGTTAGTCTTTTGATCTGGGCAGGAATCTAACTAAACTACAAGTTTTCAGAGGAGCCTGACAGCTGTTTCTAGCAAGCCAGAAATGGTATTCAGTTAATGGGTGCTTGCCTCTCAGCATGCCCCAATTTTTATAATACGGAAACCCTCATACCCTCAGCCTGACCTGTTGCCCAGGCAGTGTGTTTTCTGTTTTAATGTGAACCTGCCAGGGCCACCAATGAGAACATTTACAGCTTGCAATAAAAACGGATTCGGGTGCTATTCATAGAACAGGGTATTCTCTTGTTGTTTTTCTTTTTTACCTAGAAGATCAGGTTACTTCACAATTTCATTTACCTTCATCTTTAGAAGAGCGATAAATAAACGGCTTCCCCTGCCCCATGGCTTGACCACCTAAAATACCCAGTATCTGAAGTCAGTTCCCAGTGGGAGAAATGGGGCTTCACCCACCTGCCTACATCAGCCTCTGGTGTTCTGGTTCTGACTCAGGTTGCTGCACTGTACATGCAGTAGCGACAGCGTCCATGCCAGGGTTTCTCAGACCTCGTGGAGACAGAACCTCTCTTCTGGGGCACATGGAGTCTCAGAATCTGGAAGACATTGCCCAGAGGCAGAGAGGAAAGCTGCAGATGGCACAGGAACGGCCTCATTTAGCCAGTCCCCCAGTGTCTTCATGTGGTGGTTAGGTCAGGCTCTTTCTGGAGTGTCCCCATCTTCACCCAAGCAAATCCAATGCATTCACAGGTGCATCAGTATAAGTGCCTTTAATGAAATACATAGTAATAAATATGTACAAATAAATATAATGAATATAGCATAGTTAACAAGTGCACATGTTTTATAGATGAATATTTATTGCAAATATGTATTTATAATATAAATATCAGGAATTTGTGGTCAAGTGAATGACTTAAGGCGTCAAGTCTAAGTGTCTTACGTTGCTTGCCAAGGTTTGTTCATCTCTAGTGAGTTCATCTCCATTCCCTCTCTATGTATGTAATCATTACCTAGGGAAAATTGGTTTTTATCTCACCTCAAAAAAATGGAAGAATTTCTTTCTCATATGTTGGCTATCCTAAATTTAAAATAGGACAGTACTGACATTAAAAAAAGAAGCTGTTATAATTTTAGGGCTTACCATTTTTTCCCACCCAGAAAATTAGTGCTTTACAAATTTCTGGTTTCTTATTTCAAAACAAATGAGAAAAAATTTATGACAAAGACTATTAGGTTAATATTCAAATTAGGTTTAAATACAAGATTAATATTTAAAATAATGTTACTAAAAATCAGTTCCAGACAGATGTGAAATGAAAGGTAAAACAATTTCACTTTTAGAAGGAAATACAGAATATATGACAACACTGGCAAAGGCAAAATTTTCTTAATGAGAATACTAAAAGCACCACAAAAGAAAAAAATGGATAAAATAATGGCATTGATGTAATGTTGGGTACAGAAATTAAGTCTCTTTACCTGGATAAAAAAGAAGGTTAAAAGAATCAGAACAAACTAGAGAGTGTGGGTAAGCCATTTCCCTTCTCTTGGAAAGCCAGGCTTCAGAGGAGAGTATTAATTTGCAAACAGGTAAAAACTCTTTGAGAGCACCAAGGTTTGGGGGAAGTGGCGGGATCTTCTACCATGTGTTGGGGGCTTATAACATTCTGGCCCTTTATACACAGTATCTCAGTCCATTTTGGTGGCAACTCAATGAAGTAGATATGATGCTGAGGACACTGAGGCCGGGCAAGGTCAAATGACTAGCCCAAGGTCAGGAGGTTTGTAAATGGTTCCTGGGGAATTTGAGCCCATGTTGGTCTGGTCCAGCACCATCTACACCTCCCTGGATACAGGACATGGGGCTGTGCCCTCCACCATGGGAATTGCCCAGCAATCTCCAAGCTCAGCCTGAGTTTGTGTCTGCTCCTGCCCTGCCTTTTTCTGGTAAGGGCTTCTTTTTGGCCGCACTTTTGGTGTTGTTTCTTTCAGAGTATGAATCAACTGTCTGATAAGAAAAATCACAATGTAATTTAAATTAAAAAAATGATGCTATTAACTTTTTTGACTTATAAATTATATTTTCATTGGAAGTCTTTTCAGTTTGAAGATCGTGTGATACAATTGGAGGACAGAGAACAATGAGAACTAAGTTCTAAGGTAATTCAAGGTGGCGGTTAACTATTGAGTGATTAGAGACATGCGCCTTGGGACCTGGCCCGGACTCAACGTCCTTGCATCTCCTTCCTTCATAGTGTCTGGTACACTTCACGTTGCTGACAGTCAACAGCTGTCGGAATGATGAAGAATGAGATAATCACACTCATTTTGGGGTCTCAGGCTAGGAGCACTCGAGTGCCATGTCGCATGTTGATACCAATTAAAAACGCCAATACCCACCTGCTGAGGTTAGCGGTGTTGAGAAACTCAGTTGGTGCACATGCCTGGATATCAGAGGGTGTTTCAGGCGTTTGCTTCTAAGGGTTAATCCAGTGATGGAGACTCAAAAAGAAACTTCAAGAATTAATGTTCAAACTTCCAGATTGAATGTATCACCCATGTGATGTAGGGTATGAATAAAAGGTTTTTTGAATAGATTCCTTTGGGTGTGAGCATGACTGTGTGTGTGTATTTAGCCCTCAGCAATCTCGAGGATGTGAACAGAGCTCTGTTGATACCCCAGTTTCTCTCCGTGTCCCAGGTCTCAGGTGAGAAGCAGTGCCCTGAATGTCCATTGTTCCTTCAGTCCCTGAAGCTCTAAACCCTTACTATTCAACCTCGGTCCTTGGCGCAGCAGCAGTGCATCCCCAGGGAGCTTGTAAGAAATGCAGAATCCCAAGCTTCACCCCACACCTAAACGATCCAAACTTGCATTTGCCCAGATCCTCTGGGGGACCTGAATAGCCACAGGCATTTGAGAAGCAGAGAAGCGCTACTATAGGACCAAGGCACATGACAATCTCTCTTCCTCTCTTTAGAGCATATTTCTATGGTTCTTCAGATCCTTGTTTTGGTGACTTTGTAATTAAACATGCTTAGGGACTGAATATTTTAAATCTCATTCAGCTTTCTCATCCTTGCTCAGCATCATATCTGTAGTCTGGGGTTTCTTGGTCTGATGTATTTCTTGCCACATTGCTCACCAAGCTGTCCTCTGGAGAGCAAAATTACAGACAGCCTGGGATCCTGCAGCCCGAGGAACACTGAAGCTTGCAGGATCTGGCTGCATGGGGGGCTGTGTGAGGGCTATCTCCGGGACAGGATGTCATCAGGACTAATGGCAGAGTAGCAGCATATTTGCAGCTGAGTTACAATCCTGCCTTAGTTTCAGTAGTTGCTTACATTTGCAACCACTTTTTTGTGTATTACAAAACAGTTCCCTCCCCAATTTAGATGTGAAGATGTTTAAAATGCTATCATGCCACTTTGACTCTTTACATAAATGACTAATGGATATAAAAGCCAGGCAGTTGGTAGGATCTCTTTTCCTCCTTGGATTTATCCCACTGTTCCCAGCTTGAGTCCTGTGAGGTTTTATAAAATTTGCTCTTTGTTGCTTTCTTGTAAATTCGCTGCAAGTATCAGTCTCCAGCCCTCTTTTCCTCACTGCCTTTCCCTGCCAGGAGCCTCCACCTCAGCTGCTTACCCAGGCTTCATTCCTACTTGCCTCCAGCCTCGGCTCCCAGGCCCCCAGCCCACTGCAGCCAGACGCCCTGTACCCAAATGTTCCTCACTGGGCCTTCAGTCTCGTGTTCTAAAAGGAAAAGCCTGGGAGCCTTGACTTCCCTGTTCACCAACAAGAAGGGGCCCTGTTGGAGCTCACATGCCTGCCTTGCTGTTTTTATGGCCACTCATGGAGATGACTTACATGCGGGAGGGCCCCCATGTAAGAAAACCTTGTAGGGATCCAGACGTGTTTCTGATCAGCTTGTGCCGTGGGAAGCTGGGACAAGGGAGAGGCCTTCAGGGCCTCCAGGGCTGGCTGCGGCCTACCTGACTTCTGTGCGGATCAGCGCACCCCTTCATGACGTGGACAATGTGTTTTCAAGCCGTATGGAACTCAGTTTCCTGTAAGCCGGATAATATGTTAATTGTGCTGGGGGCGGGCTCTCCTGCTGCGAGTTTGTACAATGAAGCGCCCTCCCATGATGCATACATAAAAGCCTCCGCTGGCATCTCGGAGTTTCTTAAAACAGTGCACACAGCACACAGATGTAGAATCATGTTTGCAGAGGCCCACGTGTGTCAGAGCAATAGCAGCAACTATACAGATAACACCGGACAGGCCGGGGCTTGAGGCTTGAGGAACAATCCAGCACCATTCCTCTTGGGCATCAGGCCTTGTCCTTTCCCTAGTGATTCAGAGACCCTGGCTCCGTCCGTCTCACAGTTCTCCCCTGCTTCCAGAGGCCTTGGAGGCCTCTCCGCCCAGCCAGCAGAAGACAGTGGAGGGAGGCCATCTGCTTCTAAAACCTCAGCCTGGAGAAGACCCATGTCACTTCCTGTCATCTCTCGTTGGTGACAGCTGGACTCATGGCCACAGTGGGCCACAGTGGGGCTGAGCCGTGCAGTTTTTGGCCACAACTCAGTCTGAAGAGTTTGACAAAAATACCTTCTCTGCCCCACCTTCTGTGCTTATTTGAGGGTTTATTAAGCAGGTTTCCTCTAAGATGTCTAACACTTCCTACGTGGAAATGAGTGACTGGCGGTATCTTTTGTTTATGGAAAGTGAATTGAGGCCCTAGGGAAACTTATTTGCATGTTGGCAGATGTGGGCGGAGAAATAAAGATCCTAGGGGCTTCCTGTGCTTTGCAGAGTCTGCTTTTTTTCATCACTCTGATACTGATTTTAATTTGAAAAAGCAAGCCAGCAAGTGTGAAATAAGTTAATTGCACAGAAACAGCTTTGTGGCCTGTTGTTGAATGAGACAAGATTCCGGGCTCTGGGGGCATGGAGCCTGTGCACCCCACCATCTGACTGACCTCGGGCCCGGTTCTCAGGGCTCCAGAGGAATCTCTAAGCCTTTGCCGAACTGACCCAGGGCTCCAGCCTGCTTTGCGCTGTTTATACTTCCCTGGGTTTCATAACTTCACTGGAACCTGGAAATAGCTCCCCACCCCGCCGAAACATAGACGTACCAAGTTCTTGTGAAACTGTAAGTAATCCAGTAACCAAAACAGAGCCCCAATCTCATTTGTTCCAAGTACAAACATCACATTAATAAGGGCGGGGAGGGATCCAGCCTTTGGCCTGGAGACACGGGACCTTAGAAGGAAGAACCCAGCAGTGGAGACCCATAGACTTAGGTTTCTCCCGGTTCTGCCATCTGATGCCATCTGACCTTGTGTGAGAACCGTAGTTCCTTATGCCTCAGCAGCCTTATCTAGATGATTTGGGGCAAAATCACGCACTCTAGAGTTGCTACGTTGGCTGGAGATACAGGGGACGGGGGCTGCTCCATGAGTGGTGGGTGGGAGATGATTTCCATGACATCAGTTCCTTCCCTCCGTCTGCCTTCCACCTGCTGAGGAGTGGTTCTCCTCATCCCCTCCTCCCTGCTTTGACCATCATGCGGGGCTGACTCCAGTCCCAGTCCCAGAATCTGGATCTCTCACTAACCCAACTTATTTGCCCTGCACCCCATGTTTGCTTGCCTGTGTGGCACCTTCTCTTCTGGGTCTCTCTGGCCCAGCCGAAACACGTGCCCAGTACTGATCCTCTTTCCCCACAGGGTGTCTCCTCCCGCCTCCCCCATTCCTGTTTCCTTCTGTCCTCATTGCTCAAGTGCCTGGGTGGCACCTCTTCCTCTTCCCTCTTCTCGATCCGTCTCCAGTGGCCTTCTTTCTGCTCCCCCACCAGACCATGTTCCTGCCTCTGGGTCCTCCATGGCTCTCTTCCACCCTCTGCTTCAAGGCCAGATGCATCTTCTTGGAACTCTCCTGCCCTTGGCCTCTGGCGGATGCTGCCTGCTGCCCATGCGGAGAAAGACTTGCTGATGACCATCCGGCTCTGAGTGTCCTGAGTCTGAAAGAAACCCTTCATCTGATAGCCAGAGTCTGGCAGGCTCATCTCATCTTACTCCTTTAGCTCCCTCTCCTTCCCGATGACATCACTCCAGTTCAGTCTGATTGAATGAAACATTAGCCAACCGAAGCCACAGGTGTTCATGAAAAGAATCCGGCTCTGTCTTTCCTACTTTGCTTTCCGAACTCACCGCCTTCATTCTCAGACTCCCCTTGCCTAGAATATATCTTTCACTCCCCACTCTTTTATTTCTTATTTCTATTTTTACCGCCCCTCCCCCCACCTTCACGGACTCTCTCCAGCACACGGAGCTGTCCAAGTGACGGCGGGGTGGCCTGCGGGAGGACAGTCGTGTGCGTACAGAAGATGGGATGACAGAGTGGGATTTGACAAAGATGTTGGGAATAGTGTCATTTTTCATTGTAGTGCAATTAACATCTGGTGTTATATTAGTTTCAGTGAACAGTATAGTGATTGGACAATTCTATGCATGACTCAGGGCTCCTCACGACAAGTGCCCTCCTTAATCCCCATCACCCAGTCCCCCCATCCCTTACCCACCTCCCCTCTGGCAACCAGCAATTTGTTCTCTGTTTAACAGTCTGGTTTTTTATTTGCTTCCTTTTGTTTGTTCTGTGTCTTAAATTCCCCATATGAGTGAGAATCATATGGCATGTGTCTGTCTCTGACATTTTCCACTTAGAGCTGTACTCTCTGTCTGGTTCCACCCATGTTGTTGCAAATGGCAAGATTTCTTTCTTTTTGATGGCCTAAGAATATTCCAGTGTGTGTGTGTGTGTGTGTGTGTGTGCGCGCGCGTGTGTGTGTTTATATATACCACACCTTCTTTATCCATTCCTCTATAGATGGACCCTTGGGTTGCTTCCATATCTTGGCCATTGTAAATAATGCTTCTGTAATCGTTGGGGTGCATATTAGTGAATTAGTGTTTTCATTTTCATTGGGTAAATACCCAGCAATGGAAATACTGGCTTGTAGGGTAGTTCCATTTTTAACTTTCTGAGGACACTCCGCACTGTTTCCGCAGCGGCTGAACCAGTTTGCGTTCCCACCAAGAATGCACAAAGGTTCCTTTTTCTCCGCAATGTTAGAAGGATATTAGACTTTTTAGATTTTCAAAAACCCAGTTTCCTAAAGCTTTAGAGTCCAACTTATAAGTTCTATTATTTTACTTACTAGTCTAATTTTACAACCTAATAATTGTATGTCCTAAATATTTTAAACAGCATTAAATATCTAATATATTCGATTGTCTTCTTAAGCCAATGTCTGTGACAAGCAGAACTTCCCAAGCATTTTGTAACTCTGCTGAATTAAACCTATAATGTGTGCTCAGTTTATGTCCAACCTTGGACAAATCATGTTATACTTTTCAACTTATATCCAGATTCTAAAATCAAACACTCAGTTATATGTTTTATAACGACCAGGCTAATCTCTTGGATTTGTTAAAATTTCTGAAATGTTATAAACCCTTTAAAGAGGAGACACACACCAATTGCTCAGTAAAATTAGTATGTTAATTTCAGGGCTTGTCTTACTCCCTCATTTCTCTACTTAGTTCTAACCTTCTGTGTTAAGAGGCACATGTCCATTTCACCAGACCAAGGAGGTTGCCATTTCCATCACAGGGACCCACCTGAAGGATTTGGGCTCAGGATCTGGATTTGAGTTTTTCCAGCCATGTTTCTATCCACAGCAACATGGGATGCCACTACTTATCGAGAGGCTGGTCCCTCTGACGGGGATCCTGACATCAAAGGTGCAGTCACCCAGCTCTGGGTCCCTTTGAATGGACCACTGCCAGAGTTTTCATGTCTGGTTCTCTCCTTCATCCCCACTCATTCTGGCATGAACAACTCTCCACTGTTCTCCCATTAAACCCTCACTTCCTCATATCAACCATCAGATGGTTTCTGTGGAAGGAATTCTGTGTTCTTTCCATGTTTTTCTTGTTGGATAAGCCCCCAAACTCTGAGAGATGTTAAGATAGCTTATAGAAGGTTCTACATCTTTTCTGGCTCTGCCTCTGACACTGAAACCCTGCCAAGAATGGGGGCCTTGGCAGGACAGAGCCCCTCTCTTTTCTGGGCCTGTTCAAGACCTATCATGTGCAGTGTGGCATTGCCTGTCACATCTCATCTGCCTTTGAAATTGCTTGAAAAGCAGTGGGTGCTCTGTGATGCCCAACCTCTCCTTCCTGCTGTCGTACTCCCTAACGTGTTCTGGGCAAGCCATAAGGATCTGGCGTCCTGCTGAGTGCATTTATCCTGTGACGGAGGACCAGATGGGGGAGTGCCTGGTGCAGGGCCACACAGACACTGATGACAGGAACGAGGTCCCTGAACCCACGCCCACCAGCCGCACGCATTTGATGTCTTCCCACTTCTAGTTTATCTGCTAACATAAAACTAATGGGTTTGCTCTTATCCCCATATTCTCAAGGTAGCTTTTAACTATACAAGCACTAATTCGTATTTCTCTAAGGAGAGAGACCCTGAGATCTTAAAATGTCATCACACTGTTGTTCCCTGGGGTGGAATCCGTGGTGGGAAAACGTTCCCTTCTCTGTTCCGTGCCGCTTGGGGAGCTGTAATAAGTGCATAAATGTCCTCCTCTGGTGTGCTGGGTGGTTTAGGCCGAAGTGGAAGGCCCTGAAGACTCTCCCTTATCTGGTACCAGGGCTGAGCCACGTGTCCCTGGCCCCAGCTCCCCCATAGCAGCTCCCTCAGATGGAACCAGGTTTGAGTTTGGGGCCAATTACGGAGCCTGCTCCGTCTCTCATGATCTCCTTTGAAGACTCAGCATGTGACCTGGTTCTTCTTTTTATCTTTTTATGATTAAAAAAATGTGTAATTGTAGTAAAATATACATAACATAAAATTTACCATGTAACCATTTTAAATATACAGCTCGGTGGTATGAAATACATTCATAATGTTGTACAAGCATCACCGCCATCCATCTCCAGAACTTTTTCCGTCATCCCAAACTGAAACCTCAGACAGATTAAACAGTAACTCCCCAGTCCCTTCCCCCCAACCAACCCCTGGCAACTGCCATTCCACCTTCTGCCTTTATGAATTTGCCTGTCTAGATATTTCATGTAAGTGGAATCATGCAATATTCGTCCTTCAGCATCTGGCTTATTTCACTGAGCATAATGTCCTCAAGGTTTATCCATGTGTAGCCTGGGTCAGAATTTTGTTTCCTTTTTACGGTTGATTACTAGTCCATTGTATGCATGTCTCACATTTTGTTCATCTGTTCAGCTGGCCTGGACACTTGGGTTGCTTCTACCTTTTGGCTATTGTTAAGAATGCTGCTAGGAACATGTACAAATATCCCTTTGCAACCTTGTTTTCAGTTCTTTCGGTTAAATACCCAGAGGTGGAATGGCTGAATCATACAGTGATTCTATTTTTAATTATTTGAGGGACTGCTATATTGTTTCCCATAGAAGTTGTACCATTTTTCTTTCCTACTAATAGTGCACAAAGGTTCCAATTTCTCCACAACCCCCCAATGCTTACCATTTTCTGGTGTGCATGCACGTGTGTGTGTTTGCGTGTTTTTTTTTGTTTTTTTCCTTGTTTTTTTTTTGTAACCTCATTTTTTTTTTTTTCTGGCTGGTTCTCACACAGGCTTTGCTCGCCTCTCTCTAGCTTTGGGGACTGGCTGCTTTCCCAGGCGTAGCACCTTGGCTTGGGAAAGCCGTGAGAACTGAGTGCCTTCTGAAGGAGCTTTTGGCTTTAGCAGTGGAGGACCTTCATGTCTGGGGAGCGTGGGAAGTTTTCCTCTCGCTGGCTAAGGAAAGAAGTTGTCTCATAAATGGACCAATGGACCTGTGGACAGGGGCAGTCCTCCCGGCTGGCAGATTGTCTCCGCTGATGGGTCCAGGGCAGTGAGGTGGGAAATGTACTTGATAAGACCCGCTTTTGGCTGGAAAATCAGCAGGTGGTGTGACCGAAGAATTCCTTTTGTCTTGGTTGTCAGTGAGGGGATTGAGAGAAAGATGTTGGCATCTGTCTCTCCCGGGCCAGCCTGGCCTTCTCCGAATATTCTGTCTTCCACCAGGAGGTCAGTTTCAGAGATTACTTCTCCAAGTTTACTTGTTTCTTGAGTAATGCTGTGAACTTCCCTTCTTCTCTGAGGCCAGTAGTAGAATCCAGTTACGTTTCCAGGATCTTGCTACTTGAGATAAAATTCTTCCTAAGACATATAGGAGGTGTGGCTGTGCCAAGGATGCGAGCCTTGTTCTCTAGTGTTCTATAGCGCTATGAAGACTGTCCTGGGGGTGGGAGATGGGGGAACACAAGGAGGTAAGGGGGAAATGCAGGAAGCACTGAGAGCAGGGAAGGAATCCAACTGCTGCCAAAGCAAATACGAGAGAAAGCCCCCAGGCTCCTTGATGTGGAGAATTTCCTCTGAGCTCTCCGCAAGACCCCAGGGACAACATTATGTGTCACTTTATGCATTGAAACAAATAATATAAAAGGCCTAGACAGATTTTTCTTTGAATTTAAAACTGGATTTCCAGTGTAGAGTAAGAAATACTGTCCTTGCCCTGTAAATAAGTTTGGAGGGCATCGTGTCCTCACTGCACAGAAGTGCTGGAGATCCCGCCCCTGATCATTTAGCGAGTGCCTCCTGCCCTTCCTGGGGTGAGCGGTGGGGGGCAGGTGGCGGCATGTAGTCCCCCGCCCTAGTCACCCTCTCTGCCGTTCACCCTTTCTCTTGCCTGTTTCCTCTCCCACCCAGGGCCACCCCTACAAGCCCACATATCTTCTAGCTCTGTTTTGCAAAATCCTTTCTCCCTGACCCCTCTAATATGAAAGTAGACTTTGGCAGACAAGCACGTGTTGGCACAAAGCTTTTGAATAGACTTACTTTAGACTAGAACACACAGTGGATCTCACAGTCTGCCTTAGGCCACCATTTAAATGACTCGGATAATGAAATGGAAAACTGGATGAACAAAAATAAGTCTTATCTGTGCTGGACTGCAGAGAATGATCCCTCCTTGCCTCTCTAACAGTCGCAATCATTGTTCCCGTGACCCTTGAAGCAGAGTCTGGGATCAGTGCTTGCTTCTGCACTGGTTTATAAATTATTAGGGAAATTGGTGAGTTTTCGTTTTTGCTGCCCGTCTGTTCACTTGACTCATAACTTCTGGCCTTATCACATGACATTAATGTGTACTTGAGCACAGTAATAAATAAAACACTCGTTTAATTTTAGACCCAAAGATAAATGATAGGAGCTCTTAAATACTCTTCTAGCTTGAAAAGTTCTCCCAGGAAGAATTTGCCTTCAGTAAATCATAGAACTGGGTCTATAGGCCGTTTAGGTGAAATTACTGGTACTCTAAGCATGGTTGGCTGATTTGATGCAGTTCGTTATTTTCCCCTTGTCTTTACCTGTGTGTTTTGTTCAATATCTATGGAGGCTCAAGGTACTTTAGAACAACTCAGTAAGCAACAGTGTCTTATTCATCCACTCACCTATCCATCCATCCATCCATCCATCCATCCATCCATTTATCTGTTGAATACCTGCTAGTTCCAGGCTCTGCCAGGCATTCTATTCAAGAGCAGTATTTCAGTGAGGAGGTTGTGACCTAAGACATGCAATAGAAGTCTTAGAAAATAGACAATAACTTGAATATTAAACCAAGAAAATTGTTTGGAGCATGTATTAGTTATCTAAGATAGGCTTAAAATAATAAACATTTCCTGTCACAGTTGCAGTGAGCCAAGAACCTAGACATGGCTTAACTGGACATCTTTGACTCAATACTTCTACTATGGTCGTCAAGTTGTTGGTCAGGACTTCAGTCTCATTTGAAGGCTCAACTGGGGCTGGTGGTGTCTTCTCATGTGGCTGTCAGCAGGCCTTGTTCCCTCATGATATGGACTTCTCTATATGGCTGCCGTACGACATAGAAGCTAGCACGAGAGCACACGAGACAGAACTTACAGTCTTTTTATACCTTAATCTGAGAAGTATCATTTTGTTATTTCCGCCATATTCTTTGTTAGAAGTGAGTCAGGAAGTCCAGCTCAGACTCTGGGATATGAATTACACAGGCGTATGAATATGAGGACGTGACGTCTGGCCTTAATACATCATATTAATGTGTAGATTAGTTGAGCACATTAATAAATAAAACTTTTGTTTACTGTTAGACCCAAAGATAAGTTTTGGGATTTGTTAAGTAGTATTCTAACTTCATGTGACAAATAATGTTCTTGGGCACCTCGGTGGCTCGGTTCATTAAGTGTCTGCCTTCAGCTCAGGTCATGATCCTGGCGTCCTGGGATCGAGTCCCGCGTTGGGCTTCCCCTATTCTGCGGAGAGCCTGTTTCTCACTCTCCCTCTGCCTGCCACTCCCCCTGCTTATGCTCTGTAAAAATAATTAATTAATTAATCTTTTAAAAAAATAGTATTCTTTTTAGAAGGATGATGGACCATCATCAGATAGGCGTTCCCATCTCAGAGGTTACTGACTACATAGAGTGTGTCAGTTAGGAATTGGATTTGGCTGCTAAGTGGCTTAAACATATAAGCATTTATTTTTCTGACGTAATTTAGAGGCAGATCATTATTGGCCTTTGCTCAGAGGCTGAGGGCTTTGTGGCTCTCCTAGCTTTTTGCTTATGACCCCAAGATCATTGCTGGAATTCCTGCCCTCATGTCTACATTCCAAATAGTAGAAGAGTTAAGTGGGGAATGGAGGAGGAGGGTGAAGAGAAAACTGGCCCAGTCTCTTCCTCTTTCATTCTAGGAACTGCCACTCAGCAAACCCAATTCATTTTTTTACGACCATCCCTACCTGTTGAGCCTGGGGAGTGTAACCACAGGAACCATTATCTCTAGATGCTCACTGCCTCCAGCCTTTCCCCCACCTTGTAGCTACAGAGAACTGCTACCCCAACATCTGACCACCACACCTGCCCCTTCCACTTATCTTACGCCAATCATGCCATTGATGGCCTTTGTTAGTAGTTGCTCTTGTTGTAAGAGAGGCCAGTGTGGGCAACTTGAAGACAGCTGGTCCCACCCTTCTTTGCCAGGGACTTAAGTCAGAGTCCTGGAACCTTGTGTGCCTCATGTGCCTCTTCCCTATAGTCAGGGTCCTGGAGAAAGACTGTCCAGGTGTGAGTCCCTGCCTTGCCACTCCTGTGTCCCTTGGGGTGAACTGCTGAATGTCTCTGGGTCTGTGTCCTTGTTTATAGAGTGCCTGCCTTGTAAAGCTGTGAAGGATTATGTGAGAGGATGCATGTCTCTGAGCCCTGCGCCGGGGCATACTAGGAGCTGTGCACATGTCAACTACATAGATGACAATGTCAATGAAGTTGATGGGGATGACGACGACGATGGTGATAATGATGGTTTCCGTTTTATTTATTAATTTTTTAAGATTTTATTTACTTGACAACAGAGATCACAAGTAGGCAGAGAGGCAGGCAGAGAGAGGGGGAAGCAGGCTCCCTGCTGAGCAGAGAGCCCAGGCTTGATTCCAGGACCCTGGGATCATGACCTGAGCTGAAGGCAAAGGCTTGAACCCACTGAGCCACCCAGGTGCCCCTGGTTTCCGTGTTAAAATTTGATGATATTTTCCTTACTTCTGAAGATATGCATATCTGTAGATATATCACACATACTGTCTGTTTTTCCTTTTGCAGAGAGAACACTTTTCCACAGTAGATGGACCCTTTTGCCTCCCTGTCTCTCAGGGTAAGGAAGAGTCCAGAACAGTTCTTGAGTGGTCCATATGCTCATACAATTCTCCAGACAAGCAACACCTAACTTAGGTGTGGTCCAAAGTATTCTTTTGAAGTGATAAGTGTCATTGCAGTTTCCCAGAAATAAACTGGTATAAATTGCCTGTAGGTCTGCCCACAGAAGATACATTTAACTCTTAGTATGACTTGAGTGTAGCATTAATAGGACCAACCTGAGCTCCGGGTCCTGGGAATTAGAGGGAGGTAAATGAATAACAAAAAAGGAAGAAGAGATTGGAAGAAGGTAGGGATGCTGAAGCAATAATTTGAAATAGGGAAGTTCACCGATGACCACCTATACTGCTAGTGCTCAGTGTGATGGCCACCTCCCCATGCATCCACACTTCTTTTGCTGAAGCCAAGCTCACTTCCCCATGGGGAAATAGGTCAGTGAAGGTACAGCCATCTGAGAAAGCTGTTCTATACCCAGCAAGAGTGCTAAGCATGTATGCGTCTCTGGAGGCATTGGCTCCTTCCCAAGAAAATGCTTGTGAAACTCAAATTGAGTTGTCATTGTCAACATTTAAGGGAATCTATAAGAAGTCATTATTCAGTAAACGATATCAAATGCTACAGTAGGTGCTGGGCATGTGCTAGGTACTGGGGACACAGAATCGATCAGATAAGCAGAGGCTGTTCTCATGTTGCTGTGTTTTTGTTTAAAAAAAGAAGAAGAAGAAGAGATATATATAGAGAGAGAGAAAAGAAAAAAAGATGTTTTGCTTCAGAAAAGCCAAATCAGATGGCATGGAGCCTGGCAGGGGATCCAGTCTGGGGTCAGTGCAGGAGGCTGTTCATTGGTGCTGTACCTGCTGTCTCCCCTCATCCAAGTCCAGAGCTCACAGTAACCTCAAGGCCACTTGCTGCACCTTACAGGCAGGGGTGAGGTTGCTGGGCGCCTTTGCTGTGAAGTGAGTGTGAGTTTGGATGCCTCTTTCTCTTCTGGAAATTAAAATAAGCAGTCCCACTATCTCATCTTGCATCACTGGCATAGTTTCTTTTTTTTCTTCTTGTGTCTGGATTTTTTTCCCCTGGGCCTGCTGGGGCATGGGGCTGCATCCTTGGTTCCAAGCCAGTGTGTGTTTCTGCAGGAAAGAACTTCTGGATTAGTAAGGCTGCTTGGTGGGCAAGCCACCGGCCCTGGGAGTGAGCAGCTGAACAAGTCTGGGCATGTCTTGCCCCCTCCAACTGTCTTAGTTGTGGTTTCTGTTCAGTAGGTGAGGAGCAGCCCACAACTGTGGAGGGAACTTGCCTTTGTTTACCTAAGACGTGGTGGGATGATCCCATTGAGGATGGGAGTCCATTGAGGATGGGTGGTGGGATGGTCCCCATTGAGGACCATGGAAGCTTCTGCATGAAAACGGGCCCCCCACCTCTAGGTACTAGGGAGTTTAAATAATGAGGAAAATGCTCACATTGCAACAGTAAGTGAAATAAAGCAGTACACAGTTATGTATACAGTGTGAATACCTCTGCACAAACAGATGAGGAGATAAAGGGAGAGAGCAGGAATGAGCAGAAAGAAATACATCAAAATATTAATAATACTTGGCTTTGGGAAGTGAGATGAAGGCCCCTGCTCTTGTGTGCTTTCTACATTATCCCCCAGGCAGCATTTATAACTTTTATAATAAAAACTATATAAACTTTATACAAAAACATACATGGTTTCAAGATCTTAATGCTTTCCCTGCAGTTTTAAGAACATCTGATGAAAGAAACCCTTGGCTACTCTGACCAGCAGATGCTATCTTGATTACTATGTATTCTTTCACCATTAAGCAGAAGAATGTTAAACAGAAGCTGGTGGGAGCTCTGGTTAGTTGGGTAATCAGTGGGTGAAATCGTCCACTGCAATGCAAACAAAGCGAAACTAGTATGAATGCAAAATTTAAAATTGCATGTACTACACCCAGAGAGGACCAGCCCTTCATGATCCCACCTCCACGAGTGATCTAAAATAGTCAAACTCCTGGAAGAGACTAGAGTGGGGTTCGCTGGGGGCTGAGGGGAAAGGGAAATGAGGAGTCACTATTCAATGGGTATCGAATTTTGGTTATGCAAGATGGATAAATTCTAGAGCTCTGCTACAGAGCAATGTGCCTGATCCTTTTTTTTTTTTTTTTTGAAATGTCTGAGAGAACAGGGAGGTTCACCAAATCCCAAACAATGGTTGGCATTAAGGCTACCTTTTCGACTCCCCTGTTCTGGTGCCCAGAGTTGATTAACGTGGAGCCCATTGTATCAATTCTGATTAGGGCTGTTGCATGTAATCAGAACCTCCAGCAACAGAGGCTCAAGAATGGAATGTTTTACTCTCTCATGTAAAAGGAATCCAGAGGTAGGCAGGCTAGGGTCACCTGGCGGCTGCCCGTCCTGGCTAACTCAGGCTCTTTCCAGCTCAGGACTCTGCCCTCCTCAGCTGGTGGCCATGCGCAGCTGCACGGGGGACTAACAAATACGAAATTGTTCTAGGAAGAATTATTCCGGGTTCCACTGAAAACCAGGAGCTTGATTATTTGCGGCAGAGAGGGGAGGGGATGTGGGGTTAGGCAAACTGCGGTCACTGCCATGCCATAATCTGAGTTGTGTTTGGTAGAATGAGAATGTTCCTGAATCCCTGTTGCCTCCTTTCTTTACTCCGAGGTCTGTAAACGATGATAGAACAATATTACCTCCCCACACAGTGGAATAAGGGCAGGCAGGATAACCACAACAGCACTGCCATTCCAAGAGGGGAAACTAGGAGAGGCGGGGGACAGAGGGGTGTGGGATAGGGCAGCAAACATAGGGGCTCCTGGTCCAGCAATTCTGAAGTCTTCCAAGCAGACAGGGTGGAACCCTTCCTGTAAGACTGGGGGCGGGGGGCATGGAATTTCACCATCTGTGGGTTTCTCATTGGGGACCCTGCCTGTCCATTGTGCTCTGGGACCCCTACATGTGCGCGGGAGGCCTTGCCATCACCTTTGGGGACCGCGGATGACACGGGGTTGGGAACATGTCCCTGGTGGGGGCTGCATGTGCAGTTTTTCTAGCCTACTTCCTGTTGCTGAAAGGCTGTGGGTCCCTAAATGGTAAATAACTGAATAGAAAATGGTTTTTTTTCTTAAGCTAAAATTCTCATCACATAGAAGTAACCCATTTAAAGATGACCAATTCAGTGGCCTTTTAGTATGATCACAGTGTCTTGCAACTAGCCTCTCGTTCTTGTTGGAAACTTCTCTCATCACCCTGAAAGCACGTGCTGCATCCTTTTACCGCTTACCCCCTATTCCTGCCTCCCCCAGCCCCTCACAACCACTGAGCCACACTCTCTCTCTATGCACCTGCTGATTCTGGAATCATACCCTCTCCCATCTTTGGTGACAGGCTTCTTTCACTTGGCATAATGCTTCCAAGGTTCAGCCACATTATAGCCTGTATTGGCATTTCATTTCTTTTTATCGCTGAATAATAATCCACGGTATATATCAAATGCTTCTTAAACTTACGGTTTCTTTGACAAGTCAGGTTCAACAAAACAGTCAGCTTTTGGTCTGTGTGCTTCTCTTCGGTTCTGCATGCTTCTAATCACACCCAGAATTCTTGCCAAAACAGTGCTCTCAGCCCTGCTTTTCTTCTTTTTTCCTTACCCTTTACCTCTATCTCTTTCGATAGAGATAGAGATAGATAGAGATAGAGCTACTATAGCTACTACTATAGAGATAGAGCTACTTTGGATCATCCCAGAACACGATGTGGGGAAGGCCATGCCAGTTCAGGCCTTGGTCACTCAATGGCCAGCTTAAGCCCATCTCTTACTATTTGGAATCTATAAACAGTTGACTTTTTTGACTTTGCAAGTCATGAATTTGTGAACTCCTTCTATTCCTTATGATAATAACCATTCCATTGACTCTCAGACAGCAATGATTGTGAAACGGAGCATGATTTTATATGCCATTAAAAATAAACATTGTCAGGTGACAGTGTGTCCAATGGAAAGACTATATTTCTGAGACTAGCTTGTCACGGGAGAGGCCCATGTGACTTAGTTCTATATGTGGAATTATTATGTAGGATTTTCCATGAGAATCCATAATGGTGGGCCTGGGAGGGCTGTTATGTACATTTCCCATCTTCCATCACTTCATCCTGCTGTTCATCTGGGAAATGTGGATTTGCTGGCTGGAGTTCCAGCAGCCATCTTGGACCAGGAGGTCACATGGAGGTTGAAAGCCATGCTCCAGGAGGGTAAATCAGAAAGATAGGTGCCTGACTTCCTAGTGACCTTTTGGGGCTGCCACATCACCTTGTGCTCCCTGTGCCAGGCTGCTTTCATGTGAGAGAGAACAGAGTTCCAACTTCAGCCATGGTTACTTTTTTTCTAGACACATGCAGCCAGACCAAACCGTAGTTGATGTACTTGCCCAACTGTGTGAAAGGTGGCGAGGCCCACTAGAATGACAGAACTGCCAGCGCCACATGAAAGGGGAAGGGGAGGGCCCACCAGGAAAGGGTGCCGTTAGGGAGAGCAGCAGCACATCCACTCCGCAGACCCGCCACAAGCTGAGGGATGCTGAAGGCCCAACCATCCTCTGCTAAGCCTTCCACCTGCATAATTATTTAATCCACACCAAAATGCCGTGGCAAGGCTCTCCTATGACCACAGTTATCCCCAACTGACAAACATGGGAACGAAAGCCCAGAAAAGTCACTTTGTCAGAGACCGCTCATTTGGGAGGTGGGTTCCAATCGGGGTCTGCTGGACTGAGAGACATACCCTTAAACCCTATCCAGACCCCAAGAAGCTGTGTCTGTGTGGAAGCTGAAGAGTAGCTTAATCAGATCTGTGGCTTTGTCTCATTACAAAAGTGAAAGAAGCGGTTCAGAGAAGGGAGTGGTGCATGGTGAGGTGGAGGCAGGAAGACACGGGCAGCCCTGGCCACACCATGACTCCTGTGATGCAGGTGGGCACTGCCTCGGGGTGAGGTTGGGGTGAGAAATGCTCAGACCCAAATGCCTTCCACGGGACTTCTTTTCAGGCCATCGCCGGGGTTGATTGCTCTCACATGGGAGATTTAACCTGGAAGTTTCCATGAAGAGCCATTCTAGATCAAATGCACTTTTGTAAGCTCATGTGTGATTACGTTCATAACCTGTTCGTGGCCATCAGGAAGTCTGCTGACTTTTTTTTTTCAATACAGTTCGAGTTTTTGATGATGAGCTTTTTCAAAGGGAAAAGGCTTGAGGCTTTTGTGTCCATGAAGTGAAAATTAAGAGGCTAATACTACTGCTTAAAAAAGAAAAAGAAAAAAAAAATCACTGGGCTCCAAATCAAGACGCTACAGCAACAGAACAGGCCCCAGTGATCTCTTGGCAGTTTGCAGCAGACCAAAGAATTATTTAGACATTAAGGGTTTTGTTGGGTTTTGTTTTTCCAGTTTTCAAGCCCAGAAACTTCCCAGTTACACCAAATCATGCAAAATGATGAAGACTGTCATCTTCCCTTGTTGACAATGGAAAGACGCCATTTGTAAGTTCTTCCTGTTAGCCAAGAATGGGGAATTTGACTGCCTTGACTCCTAATAATAATCTTGCTTTATGGTTTTCTTGTTAACATTTCAATATAATCTGTCTTCACCAAACCAGAAACAGCTGATACAAACAATAACTCAGAACACTATTAATGGGTTTGCGGGGACTAAATAATATCATGGGAGGTTGAATACTTACTCATGGATGACACAGTCTTTACTAGCCCTCGCCTAGCCTCATGCTGTAATGCGTTCTCCATTGGAGCACCATTTCTCTTGGTTTTCCTCCAGCCTCACTGGCCAAGAATGCCAGATCCCCTTCCTGTGTTTATAACTTCTCTTTCCCTTTCTGTGTCTCAGCCAGACCAGATCTTTAATTCCATCCTTAGAATATCAACTCCCTAACCTGCCTCCTTTTCACAGAATTCCAGGCCTACTTGACATCACCACATGGCAGCCTGATAGGCACGTCTAAATGAGGGTGGCCCAGAGAGAACCCACGATTTCACCCTCCCCCAGACTGCTTCCTTTAGCACCACGCAGTTGCTCAAACTAAAAATCTGAGGGTTATGCTTGATCAGTCTCTCTCTGTCGCTAGCCCCAAGCCCAATCCATTCATCAGCATTACCTGTCAAACCTTTTCTTCTAGTACATCCTCCCCTCCCCATCCCTGCTGTAATCATCAGACTCCCAATGGGACATGCTGGACATCAATTTCCCCTCGGTCCTACACGAATGATTCACATTCAGCAGTAAGAGTTAGCCTTAGAAAATTCAAATCAGACCACATTGTTCTCCTGTTTAAAACCCTGTGCCTCCTCATTGAACCTGGCATAAAATCTGAGCCTGCCACCCTCCCCAGCCCATCTCTCCCTGCTGCGTTCCAAGCATCGGCCATGCTGGCCTCTTCCATGTCCTGCGGCCCATCAGGCTCCTTTTGGTTTGGGGGAACTGGGCATCAGCTCATCGCTCATCCCAGAATGCTGCTGTCCGCCTCCCATCTGTCATTCAGTTCTCCACTTGAATGACATCTCTTCAGAATGGCCTGTCTTAGACAGCCTACTCATCTCAAGTAGTTTCCTCTTACCCATGCTAATTTTTTCCACAGTTCATAGCACTGGCTTGGATTTTTCTTGTGCAGTTATTTTCTGTCTTTTTGCATCAGAATGTAAGTTTTACGAGAATAGGGCCCTTTTGTGTGTGTTTCCTCTACCATGCCCTGGGGCCTCAGCGCTTGGCCTCTGATTTATAAAATATTTGTTGGATGGTTGAGTTCCAAACTTCTTGTGTTTTTCTCCATGTCATCTGCTGTGTTCTTTCTTCTAGTCTGCTTTGTTAAGTAATGTTTTATAATCATGCAGCTCATTCATAGTCACTGACTCTTAGAAGATGATGCGTACTTGGTATGTGATTCATTTATTCATTTGAAATTCTAGACTTTTGATTATATCCTGAGACTCAAATACTGTATTGATAGGAAAACTTGCAAATAATGAACCACACTTACCTGGCATTTTGCCAAGTCAACGGCATTGATGATAATAGCTGATGCTTAGAGATCGTCCTAATTGTAAGAAGCACTTTACACACATTAACTTTTAATTCTTGTATAACCCTATGAAATTGGAACAGTTTTTGTCTCCATGTTGCAGATGGGCTGAGTGTATTAGTTTTCTAATGCCGTGTAACAAATTCCCACAAAATGAGGGGCTTAACACAACCCCCATTTATTAGTTTACAGTTCTGTCAGTCAGAAGCCTGGGTGAGTCCTCCAGGTTCTCTGCACAGGGTCTCATCCAGTGAAATGAGGGTGTCATTGGGGTTGGGCTCTTATCTGAAGGCTTTCAGAGAAAATGTACTTCTAAGTTCATTTGGGTTGATGGTAGAGTCCAGTTTTTTGTGGCCATAGATCTGAGACCCCTGCTTCCTCAGCTTGGAAGGACTGCCCTCAACCTGAGCATTCTCAGGCTTTGAGTCTCTGACTTCTTCTGCTTTCAGCCAGAGGGAAAAATATCTGCTTTTAAAGGGCTCACCTGACAAGTTCAGGCCCACCCACCATCCCCCTTTATGGTCCATGGACATGGCCTTAATTACATCCCTTTCAGAAAAATCCTTTCCCAGAAGTACTTAGGTTAGTGTTGGACTGAATAACCAGGAATAAGAATACCATTACTCTGCAGAAATGAGGGGTCCAAATTGTTACCCATGCTCACAAATAATTTTAATTAGAAAAAACATATTAAGTGTCTAGTTTCCCCTCTTTCTTGTTTACCCCCTGTCAGGGACAGGGATCTGTAAACAGCCTTGAGTCTAAGATGGTACATTTTGAGGGTAAAAGATGAGGTGCTGGGACTGACCTTGAGCAGTGGTGTGATACAGCTCCGGGCTCTGTTCTCCTGCAGTGGAGCTGGCAGAAGCGCGTCTCGTTCCAAGTGAATGAATCAGAGACATGAGAACATGATTTATTGGAGTTGATGTTTCCAAGAGATGAACGTCTGTGTCTGAGGAGGAGAACTCCTGCTCTATACATCAGCCTGAACCCTGCCTCCTTGGAAAGGCCCTGTGTGTCCGTTCTCCCTACTGTATAGACCAGGAGTCCAAACTCCAGCTCCCTATGGCCCGTGCCATCAGCTATGACATCTTCAGTTCTGAGGTTCCTTCCTGTTTTAATTTGCATGAGAAATAGATGCAAACTTGAGAATCTGGATTCTTTTTGCTCCTGTTATTTGTCAGATGTCACCCCTTGCGATGGTGTAAGTCAATGAGAACTATAAGGTTTAGGGAAGAGCATACTTTTGAGATTATTTGGTCCAGGGATTCCAAACCCAACATGCCTGGATACCTGTGGAGGCCAGAATTAGCACCAGTGGGCTTTGTGTACAAAACCCATTGCATTGTATATTCTTGTTCTTTCTTAAGAACTGTCTATAGCTTTTTTCACACTCTCAAAGGGGTCTTTGTGCACCCAATGTTAAGAACAACTGGATGCGGAAATAAGTGCTTCATTGAGGACCCTGAACAGGTAACCTGTTAGTTACAGTATGAAAAACTCAAGGGACAAGGACATTCAGGAGATTTGATGATGGATGGATGCAATGGTAGGCTGGCTTGTCCTGACTTGAGAGAGCTGATTTTTGCCTTTCTTCCCAACTACCTTTCAGTGACATCATGCTGGTAGCTTCAAATGAGCACTGGAGGGAAAGTTTACATCAGAGAAGTCGATAAACACTATAAATCAGTGCTTGTTGTGTTCATTTATATTTGGAAAGCCTATTAGCACCCTGTTAGGTGGACATAAGGAAGATGGAGGGGATGGAAGACTGGAAAGGACTTCTGTTTCCATGACTGGGAGCATGGAGGTGCTGGCAGTGCCTGTGAGGACTCAGAGTGATGACCGTGAAAACTGTTCATTCAGCCCAAGAGAATGGCCCTGTGGGTTGGGATGTGCAGTCTTAATGTGAGAACAAGGGGGAAATCTGTACTAGAAATCTTGGCAAAGAGCCCAGAGCCGAGGCAGAGGGGAGGAGAGAAAAGAATGGTTGGAGAAGGAGGATGATTAGCAAACTGGGGGCATTAGGATTAAACAAGCAGCTTACTGAGCATAATGAAGCTTCGTGAGTTCGTTAAAGAAGGGAGGATGGGAGTGAAAGGCAGTTATCTGCTTCAGCCCATGACTGGTACCCAAGTCATAAGACTGAGACTTAAGTGCCTCAAGTCTCAGTAGCCATCTATAAAACAGTACTACAGGATTCTTTAATTTGGGGCCTTATGAAGATGATAAAAAGACATATTGAGGATGACCAAACCCACACACTACAGGGAAGATAATTTCTACCTCATATAAGGGAGACATCAAGCTATAAAGACTACACACAGAGTATTGAACAAATGGGGAGACATACCATGTTCATAGACTGGAAGATTCAGCATAGTAAGGATGCTCATTCTTCCTAAATTGATGATGTATAGGTTTCATGCAATTCCTTTTAAAATCCCAGCAGGATGTTTTGTAGATACAGAGGACTTGATTCTAAAATTTATGTAGAAAGAATCAAGAATAGATAAAACAATTTTGAGAAAGAAGAATAAAGGTAGAGGAATTGCACTACCTGCTTTTACGACTTTGTACATAGCTAGAGTAGCCAGGACTGTGTGGTGCTGGGGAATGGATGGACACATAGACCAATGGAACAGAACAGAAAGTTCAAATACAGAGACCTACAAATAAGGCCAACTGATATTCTACGAACTTTCAAAAGCAATTCAATGGAGGAAGGATTGCTTTTTTTTTGTTTTTCAACAAATGTTATGCAAACAAATTGGATATCCAGTCCAGAACAAAAAAAGAAAGAAAGGAAGGAAGGAAGGAAGAAAGAAAAAGAAAAAGAACCTCAATCTAAGAATCTCAACCTTGTAAAAAAAAATTAATTAAAAATTAGTCATAGATCTAAATATAAAATGTAAAACACTAAAACTTTTAGAAGGAAATGGGAGAAAAATATTCATTACCTAGACCTAGGGTTAGGTAAAAATTTCTTTTTTTTTTTTTTTTAAAGATTTTATTTATTTTATTTGACAGACAGAGATTACAAGTGGGCAGAGAGGCAGACAGAGAGAGAGGGGAGGAAGCAGGCTCCCTGCTGAGCAAAGAGCCTGACGCGGGGCTCGATCCCAGCACCCTGGGATCATGACCTGAGCCGAAGGCAGAGGCTTTAACCCACTGAGCCCCCCAGGTGCCCCAGGTAAAATTTCTTAAATATGAGACCAAAAACATAATCCATAACCAATTGGACTTCATTAAAATGAAGACTTGTGCTCTGTGAAAGGTAGTATTGAAGAGGATGGAAGACAAGCCACAGACTGGAGAAAATATTTACAGATCATGTATCTGATTTTAAAGCTTGTGTCCACAGGGTGCCTGGGTCGCTTGGTAGGTAGAGTGTCTGACTCCAATTTCTGCTCAGATTGTGAACTCAGGGTCATGAGATCAAGTCCTGCATTGGACGCCGGGCTCAAGGGGAGTCTTCTCTCCCTCTCTCTCCCTCTGGCCCTCCACTTGCATGGTTTCTCTCTCTCTTTCTCTCTAAAATAAATAAAATCTTAAAAAAAACAAAAAGATTTTATTTATTTATTTATTTATTTGGCAGACAGATCACAAGTAGGCAGAGAGACAGGCAGAGAGAGAGAGAGAGAGAAGCAGGCTCCCTGCTGAGCAGAGAGCCCGATATGGGGCTCTATCCCAGGACCCTGAGATCATGACCTGAGCCAAAGGCAGAGGCTTAACCCACTGAGCCACCCAGGTGCCTCTAAAATAAATAAATCTTAAAAAAAAAAATAAAACTTGCGTTCAAATTTATAAAGGAAGTAGTAAGCAAACAATTCAGTTAAAAAGCAGGCAAAGATTTGGACAGACTCGTCACCAGAAAAGACCTACCGATGGCAAAAGAGCACATAAAAAGATGCGTAGCATCATCAGTCATTAGGGAGATGCAAATTAAAACCAGGAGGAGATCCCATTACACACCCACTAGAAGAGTAGACACAAAAAATACTGACAATAGGGGTGCCTGCGTGGCTCAGTCTGTTGAACGTCTGACTCTTGATTTCCACCCAGTTCATGATCTCAGGGTCATGAGATCCAGCCCCGAAACAGGCTCTGCCATAAGGTCGGAGCCTGCTTAAGATTCTCTCTCTCCCTCTCCTCTGCCCTTTCTCCTCCCCTCCTTAAAAAAAGTACTGATGGTAGCTGTACTGACAAGGGCAAGGAGCAGCCCGTCTCTTGTGCATGCATTGGTGGAAATGCAATGGTACAGCTACTCTGGGAGACAATTTGGCTGTTTCTTATAAAAATACACACACAGTTACTGTAGAACCAGCAGCCCCAGTGCTGGGTACTTACCAAAGAGAAATGAAAACTTGTGTCCATGCGAAAACCTGTATGCAAATGTTCACAGCAGCTTTGTTTGTTGTAGCCAAATATGTCCCTCGATAGGTGAAAGGATAAATAAGCTACGGTAGAGCCATATCATGGAATAGCACTTATAAATAAACAAAGGAATAGATATTGATACACACAACTTGGATGGATCTCAAGAGCGTGTGTGTGTGTGTGTGTGTGTGTGTGTGTGTGTGCATGCACACACGCTGGGGTGTATTTTGGAGCAGAGTGGTATCTCTCATTCCAAGACCTGTCCCAGCAGAGACCAGGAAGCCCTGTGCCCAGCCCCCAGCACAGCTGGCCTCCCCCAGCTCGGTGCAGAGAGAGGCTTATCCCCATGGAGTCAATCCGTGGGATCCAGCCTCCCAGCCAGGCACACGCCA
Source organism: Mustela erminea (assembly GCF_009829155.1). Classification (NCBI taxonomy): domain Eukaryota; kingdom Metazoa; phylum Chordata; class Mammalia; order Carnivora; family Mustelidae; genus Mustela; species Mustela erminea. The sequence continues at coordinate 105,400,957 of NC_045620.1, forward strand.
TTTCACTGGTATTTTCACCCCGACCTCCTCTTGGGGAAGCTAGGCTTCATCAACCATCCAACTTGTTCCACCGTGGACATTTTTCTCTAGTTTTTTTCCTCCCCATCTTCTCTTCTTCCCTCAATCCTGCCTCCTCCATCCCTCTCAGCCGTCCTCTTTACCTTCGTGAAAAATGCCACTTCTTCATCAAAGTGGACTTTTACTTTGATCTGTAATTATTTAAGGTTTTTAGTAGAAAGACTATAATTCTGTATTACTTGTCATTAAATTTAAAAATTGGTATCACTTTTTTTCCCCCCTTCAAGTGATGAAATATATGAGAGCATATGGAACGTGTACAGGGTGACCCCTCCTTGTCTGGTTGATGTCCGGTGCTGTGGTGGGCTCCCCCACACCAGGGCCAAGCCCTCCCCATGAGCAGTAGGTCTGGTCCCTCCTCCCAATTCCACCGAATTCCCTCTGGTCCTCTCCAGTGTCATCAGTATCTCCCTCTGTAGTTAGGTTATTTCTATCAGGAAGCATCCTGGCAAGTTGTTATTTTTCTTAACAAAAAAGGATATTACTCTGGACCCCATGTCCTTCTCCAGTTGTAGCTATTTCCAGAAAAGTGATGTCTCTCCTCACTGTCTTCCCCTTCTCTCCCCCTTTTCTCTCCTGTCTCTTCAGACCTTCCCCGGCTCCCCTCAACGTGGACCTCCCTCACCAAATCCATGATGCTCTCCAGCCGCCACCTCTGTGACCTTGTAGCTGTGCTTACACAGGTGTTCTTTCTCTCCTCTTTAAGCACCTTCTTCACTTGCCCCCTCCTGGCTTCCTTCCTGCCTCTCATCGTCCCTGTCCCCTCATCGTCCCTCACCATCCCTTCTCTGCTGGCTCCTTTCACCCCCGGATCTGCCAAAGCCACAGGGCCCCGGGTCTCAGTTCTTGCTTCCCTTTTCTATACTCACTCGTCTGGTGAACTCATCTACTCTCCTGGCTTTACAGACTATATTCCTTCTAACTCAGGATGTACCATCAAGTTCAAGTTCCACTACAGAAGGAAAAAAACCACTTTCAATTAAACTCTTACTTCATCATTTGTAGGTGTCCCTTTGCTCTTAGAGTCCCTGGACTGCCCTGGGGTGAGTGGTAGTGCTTCTCTGGCCTCAGGCTGCTGTAGGGGGAGAAGGACTAAGATTCTTCTTTCCATTCTTTCCTCCCAGTTCTCTTTAGCACTCAGACGTTGGGAGACATATATGGTCTTGGGAGGTATCACCTGGTAGGTACTACAATGAGCCCTGTCACATATGATTGTGTATATCATGGCCAGTGTAAATTTACTCTCTGGGATTGCACAGTGTACAACCTGCACAACTATATAGTGTTGTCTGATGTTGCCCATTTTTCTGTATCTTTTTTTTTTCTTTCCTCATAATACCCTGTCCTAAACTTTAGAAACTTAAGAGTAAAAATGAGAACTCTTGAGTTCTGTGCATTCTTTCCTGCCATCCCTGAAGCAGTGGCCATAGTCCTGGGCTGTGCTCCAATTGGGCACCCCTTACCTCATCAGCATGATTAGAGGTAGCCAGACCCTAGCTGCTTTAAGCCTGAGAGCCCATCCTGGATCCAGTCACAGTGACAAGGGGTGACATTCCCTTATTTTGCTTAGCCTAATCAAAACTCTGCCATGGGTATGGGGGTGGAGTCAATCCCAATCCAGTGTCAAGGCTGTGACTAACGGGGGAGGGATAGGATGTACAGCAGGCAACCACGGGTCTGCTCCAAGAGGTCAAAGACAGGGGAGGTATTTGGGAGATGGAAGTGACTGGAGCCTATGTTGAGGCCCACAAACAGGAGAAGGTAAAGGATGTTGGAGGGAAAAGGCCTATATTTGATTAGGAACAAAATCCTAGGAAAGAAGTGAGAATGGAATTGGGGGGTGTTGCTGGATTTGCAATAAGAGATGGATTTTCTCCCAGGGAAGAGGGTGGTGGGGAAACCTGTTTGCTTAAGTGACAGAAGGACTACAAGGGACATTCTCTAATGTTCTCATGTCCCAGGCTGGGAGAAGTGCTGTCTTTGCAGACATCAGTGGAATGTCCTTAGGATGTGTGGGCGGGTAATTCTAACTGGCTCTCTCCATTCATGAGAATTCTTACTGTCGTAAGGGATAGGTCACTCCAAGGCTAGGATTTTGATTTACCTCTCAAATGAATAGAAAAAAACATTTCCCTTACATGCACCTGCAGAATTGGGGGGAATATGCTGTGATGTCAGGAGATGTGTGTGCAAAGATTCTTTCAAAAGTTCTCTGTGGGAATTCACATGGCCTGGTGGTTAGGAGTGAGCTCCGACACTAGTAGCCTGGGTACACATCTGGGCCCTGCAATCTTGGGCAGGCTCCTGGCCCTTTCTGTGCCTCAGTTTCTTTGCTATAATGCACAGAACTTTGCTAGAAAGTGACCTTACTCAGAAGGATCTTTTGAGGACCAGAGGTTGGAATATCTGTGCATGTTTAGGAGAATGACTGGCATCTAATAAGTACTCTTCACTGTGAGCCATTGATACTTATAAGAATCCTATAACATGCTAGAAGGCACTGTCCTCGCTGTGTACTCTTCAGGAATGAAACTTGATTATTTTACTAATTCAATGAAACCTAAATTTTTACAATGCTATTTTCATTGGTGAAAGAACATGTGGATGTTTAAAAAGTGTTTCCATGTAGCCATGTTCCGAGTGTCACCTTTGTTTCCTTTCTGGTGGAATATGCAGAAATTGGCCAGTTGAAAGAGAATCCACTAGAGAACATTCCATATTAATAATTATGGGAATCGGTGCTACTGATATGCCTCAATGAATATTTTATTGACTATACTGGGAATGGGTTCCCCTTCTCAGTAATATTCTCTCCCTCCTTCCCAGCCCAAATGAGAAGAGCTTTAGGTAATGTTCAGTCAGGAATTAAGAGACAGCATTCATAGGATTATTCAGTGCTGCACTATAAAGGGAGGACACAGTTCCAGTGACCTTCCACAGTGATGGCTCATATTGCTGCCATGGGAGGAGGCCCAGCTTCATATCTGAAGTCTTGCCCTAGAATATTCCAGAAGGCTTGTTATAGCAGTGTTGCTGTGGAAGATCCTACTGCTAAAATGATGAGGTCTCTGGCAGGGCCCTCCCAGCAGGAGGGTGTGGCCACCACTTGGAACCTACATTGCCCAACTATTTCACATTCAGTGATTTTTTTTAATTGATTTTTTTTAGTTCCCTCCCAGGGATTAATGAGTTGACTTAATACAAGTCTTCATAAATAAAATAAAGTTTGGCTTTCTACATATAGGACAAAAATCACAACCCAGACCCCTGCTTCAAGAGTCTTTGCAGACTTCTGGCTTCTGTGGGGCCTCCCGTTTCTACTGGGCCACCACTGGCTAAGAGATGTCCCTTGGGGATGACCTAAGGCCTTGCTGAAGCCCCATCTTCAGGCTGTTCATGAGGCTGCTGACCCCATCTCTATTTCCCATTCTCCCCAGAGAAAACACTGCAGCGAATGGCACAACAAAGCCAGCCCTAAATTCCAGAAAACCAACAGGCTTTCCTCTCTCCTGGGAGGAAAAAAAAACTTCCAGAAATGAGACCATTTGGCCAGTTGGCACACTGCAGCTTTCATAGGGAAGTCAAAGCCCTGGGGCCTGATAGAAAACGCCCTGATTCTCCTGTTAAAAGAACCTCATAGAATACTGAACAAAATTACCCCTAAGATGAATCTTGCTGTAAATGGAAACTCAGTCTTCTGACCCCTCTGGGGTGAGGTCCACTGGACACAGATATGCCTTGCCACAGTCTTCTGGCCTCCAAAAAACATTGTTTCCTTATTTTCTCGGTGTCCGTTAGGGGTGTCGGAGTGTGGCCTACACAGCAGTAGGCACTAAATCAAAACGTGTCTCAAGAGCATCAGTGTTCACGAGTGGCCTTGGTGTGGGACCTTCCAGAAAGCACGGTCATCCTAATGCAATCACAGCCGCCCTTCTGGGCTTCTCGGGAGGCAGCTGAGCACCACGTGGATCCTGCTCTCCTCCATAGCCTCTCATAATTTAAAAATGCAGGAAGCTGGGGAAGACTACCCCACCCACGGTATCATTCCAGAAAAAGCCGGGTCGCAGAGGCTACCCTCTATCCTTGCCTGTTAACATTCATAAACAGTCTTTAAAAGTTCCAGTGTTACACCTTCCTTGCATTTCTTGGGATTTTAATGTTCATCTCTTGCGAATTTTTGAAGTCTGAAAGACGGATGGAAAAGATTTTGGAAGTCACTGAATCCCCGAAGTAAAGCCCACGCCCTCCTCACAAACAGCTTTGAAGAGATCTAGATTTTAGATCCCATGATTTGTTATGTCAGAGGAAGGCATGCAGAAGACATGCTCTGCAATCAGTCTCGCCAGGGCAAGAGTAGACCCGACCTCCTTGAAGAATGAGACCTTGTTCCATTCTCTTCCCTTGCCTGTAATGCCTTGAAACAAGCGAGTGGTTCGTAGGAGCTTTGCAAGATATTACAGAATTGCAGTGTGTATTTGAAATTCAAATGCGCATGGGATTCGTGCATTTTATTGTCCTGTGGCTCATGTCTCTTAAATAAAGCATTTCCCCTGTGTAGGCGCTCCCAGGGGCTCCACATGAGGTCAGCGCTGGGGTGGCTTCGCCAGGGTCAGAAGGCTGTTCTTCCAGGAAGGGCTGCAGAGACCCTGGGAACAGGACCAGCCCAGCTCACAAGTATGAAGAGAATGTCGGAGAGGAAGTGGTGGCTGTGAGTCAGCATGAGTCATCTCGTTCCAATGAGAACGGAGACTGAGGTGTGCACCCTTTTTTTCCTTTTTCTTTTTCTTCTTCTTCTTTTTCCCTCTTTTTTCTTTCTTTTCTTTCTTTCTTTTTTTCCCCTCTCTTAATTTCTTTCCTTCTTTCCTTCTTTCTTTCTTTCTTTCTTTTTTCTTGGTCTCAGCCGTGCGGACATGATGGGGAATGGAGGGAAGTCGTGACAGCAGGCTGCTCAGGCGGCGGGCTGGCATTCCAGGCGGGCTGTGGCTGAGCCAGCGTGCGCCTCAGTCCTCCGCAGCTCGGGCAGCGGGAAGGTGGAGCCAGCCGCTTCTCCCCGGTGAGTCCGTGTCTCTCATTTTTATGATCATTTCTAGCGCCTGCCCCTAAGTCTCGGATGGGTTAAAGCTGTTGCATCTTGGAGGCGATACCGCATTTGAGACTTGGAGCACCCCTAATCTCTGCCCCCACCCCCAGAACCACTGTGTTGTAGGGTGCTTGTCTCCGCGGTTAATGGGGAGCAGGTTGATACTCGTCTTACACTGTGTTATCCCAGGAGAGACAGGGGTGCTGGGCTGGAAAATAAGCTGTTCCAGTCTCGTCTCTGGAGCCATGGAGAAATTCAGAGATGGAGGTGGGTGAGTGGGTGCTAACCCAGGGGTGCTGAGGTTGGGCTGGCTTCCGCTTCTCAGAGGTGGAGAGAAGACAGCCCCTGAGAAGTTTCTGGCCGCGTGGTCTGAGCTGCCCAGTTTTTAGTGCAAGAAAATACAGTAGAGAGGCAGCATTTGGGCTTCCTTCTCTATGAGCCTCTGAATGATTCTGGGAACTTATTTTATGTCTTTTCTTTTTGCTTGTGATTCAATGGCACAAACCGTGATAAAGTCAGAAAGAAAATATGCGGGGGTCCGGGGGCTTGGGGCCAGCAGGGGAGGTGAGGATTGGGTTGTTGAGTCCTTGAGGCCTGATATGACCTTGATAATGTGTTTCTCAAGCTGTTACTATTCTGATGAGGCTTAGCTTTACAGTCAAGTAAAATACAGGAAACATTTTTTTTAAATGTCATTCTAGTTACTGTAAATGAAACGGTTAAAATGTCATAAATACCTTGTGATAAACATTTTTTGAATTTGCTTAAAAAACTGCACACCAGTAAGCAGGGTATGACAGGGAGCTTTTTCAGTAGAGTCATTTGAGTGTGTGGGCTTTCTGGGTTAATAATGAGTCAGCACCCAATTTCTAAAATTGGAGCAGCTCTAAGAGAGCAAGTGATCTGCCCCCGAGCCCAGCACGGTGGCTGGCCGGCCCCTCCAGGACGATCTGGCTGTTTGGTCTTTGGTTAAAATCAACTCTGGGTGCCTCCCTTGTGCGGCGACCCCCTCCTCTTCAGTCCCAGCTCTTGTGGGGGACTTAGCTTTGCTAAGGGGTCCCTCTGCCAGGACCCTCCCCTTCGGCTGATGTTGATTTTTTAGGGTCAGCCTTGACAGACCTGGCTGAGTCTCTAATTTCTTAAGTTACAAATCCAGAGTTTATGAAGGGCTGGGATGGCCCAGGGTTAGGGCTGCATCCCGTGTCCCCATGTTGTCACACCTGCTGAAGGATGGAGTGGGAGCAGGGAGACGTGATAGCTTGAGCTTTGAAGCTGGCCTTCTGCGCCTGTCACAGAGCAGGGAAGGGTTTGGGGCGGGGTGGGGTGGGGGTGTCACCTTAATGTCAGAGAGCAGGATTCCAAGGGAGAAATCTTCCCTTGAACCTGACTCTTCTTATAAACCAAGAAGAATGTTAAGAAAATTTAAAAAATAAAAAAATAAAAAAATAAAAATAAAAAAGCTGGAGTTGCAGGTAGGAGGCTCAAAAAACGAATGCAGTCCTGTTTGAATCCATGTCCAACCCCCTCAGATTCTGTTGGCCTGCCCAGGATCAGTGGCTGTTTGGGGTTTTTTTGGGGGTTTTGTTGTTGTTGTTGTTGTTGTTGTTTTGCTTTTTTTTTTTTTTTTTGTATTCAGATGACTATGGGTCACCTATTCTTTGGATTATGGGCTCTATTGAACCCTAATGTTGCAAGGCTCTGGTAGCCTTGGGCTTCCAGACTGTGGTTTCTGCCTGCCTCGGAGGGCCACTGGGGAAGCTCAGAGACTTAGCATCAGCTTCCAGACTTCCAACAGGGTCTGGACACACAAGAGAGCCCCTTGATGTTACCTCTATCCACTTCCCTTCTTACCTTGACTCTGAAGGCATCTGGGCTGGCGGCCCCTGAGTTAGTGGCATGAATTTCCCAAGCAAGATCTTGTGATTTCAGTGTAATCAGTGGGTGTTCCAAGGCTGAGATTCTCGGGATCAACTCGGGGCCTCAGCAAGGCAGATGACAGGGGTTTCTGAGGTGGGAGCCCAGCCCAGTCTGTCTCTCTTGGTGAGTGATCTTTGTAAGTGCTCGGAGAAATGCCATCTTCCTGGAGAGAAGAGCCCCAAAAGGCAAAATGCCCTAGGCAGTGCCTCAGTGGCTTGGGCACATGAGCATTCACTCTTGTCCCCATTTCAGAGAACATTCCAGGTGTCAACATATGTTCGTCACTAGGTCCTGAGTCCCAAGTCCCCTGGATAAGTGCCGTTGGGAAGTAGTTTTGAGGCGGTCGATTTTATCCTAGACGTTGATTGTATTCTTTCATGTAGAATTCGGGCAGTTGTATGAACGCTGGAAGTCAATTTACCGCTTACCCATGAGAAATAAGTCTGTGGCAAACTGATATGATCACTTTTATAATCAGGGGAGTCATTTAAAAAGGCCAGAAATAAGGCTCTGGGCAGGTCTGAAAATAGAGCATTCATTAATATGATTTGCTGCTCTGTCATATTTTCCGACTACCAAAAGATGCTGATTCTAAGTGAGGATGCAAGCAGGGAGTAAAAAGGGAAACAATCTACAAGAGAAACTGAGCAGATATTTTAAAAGGACACCTGCAGCAAGAAGAAAATGCTGACAGTTTGATGACACTCAGAAATGGCCCAGTGCCCTATTGTCATGGTGCCTTCAGCTTCCAGACCAGCCTGTTGCTTGCGGGCCCTGTCTCCCCCTCCACACCATTCATCAGCATCCCCACTTGGGCTTTCATTACCTCCTGCCAAGAGGATTTTTGTGGTGCCTGACTGGTGTGCCACCACTGGTTGCCATAAGCAGAGCTCACCCCCATGTCGGGCAAGTTACTAAGCTTCTTGGTGTCCTACCTTCTTCATTGTAAAATGGAATTGATAAGAGTACCAGCCTCTTGGGTCCTTGTTAAGATCAGTGACGATGAGCACATGGGTTACAGTTGTTAAGCACACAGTCACTGACTCAGACATACACCCGGACACCATTCTGTCCCAGCCTGGGCCCCCACAAAAAATGGGCTCTCATGCTCCTGTAGCGAGTTCCCATCTGTGTCATGTTCTGCATTTGCAGGACATCTATTGATTAGGTAAATGGGAAGTGCTTCATGGTTCTGTCCAGGAAAACACAGGATACTAGATGTCGCCATCCTCATGGCCATCATCTCTAACGTCAGCATCATCACAGTGAGGACAGCTTCCCTTGCCTTCAGCCCAACCACATGATAGTAACTTTCTGTGCATTTCCTTTAGCCCCCTGCCCACGAAGCACACACATACCCACCCTGTAAGATAGGAACCACAGCCGGTTGCTCGACTTATTCAAGGTGCACGCATCCTGGGCAGGTGAATCAGGCAGGGCAGCTGTCTGAGGAGGGCGCCTTTACCTCCATCAGGAGAGGAGAGTCAGGAAAAGCCAGGGCTCCCAAGGGTGCTGTCTGTAATCCAGCAGATTGGGGCCCCCGTCCCGAGAATCCAGGACCGCTGGCCTCAGACCTGCTCCCAGGGTGGAAGCAGCTGGACGCCGTACCCAGGCTTCCTGTCTAAAGGCAGTTCCAGTCCCCTTCTAGCTGTTTGAGAATCAGTTCAGTACATGGAGCTGACTCATATTGAAAATATTAAGTAAGATACACTTAAAACTAAAACGAGACCGAACAGAACATGACCTTTCCTTGCCAATTCTGAAGATATTCAAGATTGTGCAGTGCCCCAGAAGCCGAATTTTCACACACTTCCTGCAGGGGTCCACGAGAAGGGCCACCTGAGTCCCTTTGTCCAGTCAGCCTTCTCTGATAACTGCACTGTGGACATAAGGCCTCGGGGGCTTTATACATGGCCTTTCTGGAAGTTGAGGCTTTGCACGCTGAGCATGGCTGGGTCATGTTGGTCCATTACAAATGGTGCCACTTGGTGGGCACTTTTGTCCTGCAGCTGCTACTTGTCCCCAAGCCCAGAGGACCATCTCTGCTCCCAGTGCCACAGCAGGGCAGTCATGGGTTTGGCCCAGTGCTGGGGGGACAGACCTTGGGCACCTCCCAACGTCTGGAGGGTTCTGGTTAGACCGCAGAGCTCAGGCGAGGGGAAGCCAGAAGTGGATCAGAAGGAAGTTGGGCCCACAGGAAGGAGGAGTGGTGGGGAGGCTTGTTTGGTCTCAGATGATTCCTCTGATTAAAAAGAGAGAGAGAGAAACACCCAGTTTTCTTGCATTTTCTATACTAGAAAAAAGCTAATGGCGGCAGCAAATCTTATCCATTGCGGTTTTCCTGCTTATACTTTGTTTTTAGGATCTATTACCTTGCAAGGAAGGTTTTCTGCCAAGGAGGCTTTTAGCCTTTCCCTGTATGCTGCCCTTTCAAAACTGTATCGTACTTAAAATACTGGAATTTTTAGCAAAGGCATAAATGTATCATTTTCCCTGGACAAATCATTTGTAGAGTGTGAGGAATGCCTGGTTTTCTATCAATTTAGGCAAATATAAGTGAAAACTTTACAATATAGCAGTCCTCCAGCAACCACCAGGCTTACTTTCTCTCAGACGGAAAAAGATTGGAAGCAGGCTGTCCAGAGCAAAGGTCAATGGGCAGCCAGTTCATTCATCTCTCTTCTCTGCATCCCTTAGCAGTGGCTTCCTTCCTTAAAATTGTCTTATGGTTTTAATAATGCTGCTGGAGCTCCAGCCATCACCTCTGCATTCCACACAGGAGGAAGGAGCAAAGTGGGTCACAGAAAGCTAAGCATCGTCAGTCTTCTTTCAACAGCTTTCCTAGAACCCCCAAGTAATTCTTTCTGCCTCTTTTATTGGCCACCGTATCTGTAAAGCAGCCTGAGGGGGTGCTTTCTTAACTAGGTACATTGCTGCCTCTGACAACACAGGAGTTGTTGATGACACAGGACGTAGAGGAAAATGGACGTAGGATAGGCAACAAGCAGCCTCCACGACAGAGTGCTCCTGAAGACAGCTGGATTTATGTTCTACAGCATTCTCGGTCCCATGACTGGGCCCAGGACAAGTCACTTAGCTCCTCTGGGGTCAGAGTCTACTTTGTAAAATAACCACATTGCTCTCATCAGAACTCAGAGGAGGAGACTGACTTCAAGGGCAACTTGGAGGAGGATGTTCAAAGGGACAGAAATCACTTGTTTGATTTTAGTATTAATAGTCAAAGAAGATTTCCTTTCATTCATGCATCAGGAAATACTTCACATTTACCCAATAAAATAATAAAAATCCAAACACTCCTTTGTTTACTGAATGCTCACTTAGGGCCAAGCACTCTTCTGGATGTTTTGCAAAGATGACTTTATTTAGTCCTCCCAGAACCGTGTGGCAGGTTATCATTACCATCCCCATCATTCAGACAAGGAAGCTGGGATGCAGAAGGGCTAGGGGAGCCCTTCTACCCCTTCTAAGGAGCCCGCTAAATCAACTATCAGTAAGGAGAGGAGCTTCTTTTTGATCCCAACCGTCTGGTTCTTTGACCCAGGGATGTGGAGGTGAGCTGGCAGACCAGCTCTTTCCTATTTCTGTCTTTCTGGTGAAATAGACATGAGCCCAATAACATCAGGCCATTGTAAGTGCCCCAGGGGACGGGTGCAGGGAGGCGGGGAGCCTTACATCCTGTAGCATCTCCTGCCTCGAAGGAAAGCAGTCCAAGCTTAGCATTCTTTCCCCCCCCCAGAGCACATACCAGGAATCTCAGCTATGTCTGGGTTCATGACTCACCCGTCTGTTGTAGCCAGCTTTTCCAGAGTCAGCTCAGGAGTCAGGACCACACCCTTACAGCCCCGAGGATACCAGACTGGGCTTCCTCCAGACTGGGCCTCCAAGGTTCGGCAGTGTTCCAGCAAAGAGCAGAATGGCAGAAGGAGAAGAGTTTCAGCTCGAAGGAAGTGGAGTTTATTCACATAATTCAACCTGATCAAAGGCCAGAGAAGGTGAACTGGTCATACCCTCCATTCCACATGACCCCATTACCTGGTGGCACAACCAGGGCCGTGAGGATACATGAGACAGGATGGATTTTTTCAGCAGGGGGTGTATGCTGTCATTCCGCCTTGGACTGAGTCCCCTTCTGTGTTTGCTTTGTACCCTCTCAGAGCCTTGTTCATCCTTCTTCCTTCTCCAGCTCCTTTACATTGCATGATACATTTATGCCACTGCAGAGGGAAAATTCACATAGACAGATGGCTGGCCAATGAAACACATAGGCTGCAATGGGAGATGGAGATTTTAGGAAAGCTCCTTGAAGGAGCCTGACATCTAAGAGGCTTAACCTTTTGTCCTCCTCTTCCCTCTGTCTTCCTGTGTGGAATGCAAATGTGATGGCTGGACCTCCAGCAGCCTTCTTGAAAACACAAGACAACATGGAGAAAGAAAGGCAATGCTAAGGATGGCAGGGCAGGCAAATGGTCCCAGGGCTTTGGGAGACTAGGTGTTTTGCCTGGAGATGTGCCTATTTTTGGAGTGGGTTGACCTGATTGATGCAGAGGGAGGTATGAGACATCACTGCTGAAATTCAATCTGCAGGTCAACTAGGAGGGTCTGTTGAGACATCAGTTCCCTTTGTGTGGAGCTGCCTTTTATGCCTCTGGTATGAGGAGCGAAAGTTCAAGGCTGTGTATAGTGAATTTTATGGACTCCAGGTGCTTATTAGCCTTTGTGGCTCCTTCCTCATGTAAGGACATATCCTGACTGTCGCGATATAAAGATGAATGCCATTTAAACTGGATTGATCATTATATGTTCATTTTCATTATATTCTGGTTTCTCTTCTGATTTTAAAATAAATGAAAACATTTAGGGCAGAGAGCAGCCACAGAAGGGCCCCGGACCCTTGGTCGCCCTGCTGCAGAGCCTCAACAGCTACGACACTCACATCACCTCGGGAAATGACGATGAGGATTTTTGGAACAGATTCGTCCCTCTTGTGCCCATTTCCCTATCATCCCCCATCTCCCCGATAATTGCTCTACTCATCTAGCTGATCTGTTTAGTGGGTACGAATTTCAGTCTATAGTGCTAAGGTATCAAGGATGTAACTCCTTTATTCTCAAAATCTCTTGAAGCTCACCCTGCCCCTATATTACCCCCTCAACCCGGCCGACGGAAAATGCGTGTTCTGTCATTATCGGGAACCCTTGTTTGTCCCAGTGCTCCAGGAGTCATCACACAATCTCAGGGGTGTGTGGGGCTAAACAATGGGGGGTGGGGCAGTCTGCTCTCTGAGGTGGCCGCCACCCTTGCTGTTCAACACCTGGGACCCAGCAGGTGTGGGGCTCCAGAGCCCCTCGGCCTCCCACTGCAGCCAGAGGAGCCTGCGCGACCTGGTGGTCTGTCCCTGACCCAGGCCCCTCCTGGAAACATGCGGCTGCTCCCAGCCCCTGCTGCTGCAGAGCGTCTGGTGGGGGCACCCTGTTTAGGCCTCATCCTATCTGCTGACTGCTGCTAGGCCTCTCCTGACCTGGGCCCCTGTCCTAGCCTTGGCCTTGGCCTGGGTAGGGGGCAAGAAAGAACAGTGATAGCAGAGGAGTCAGAAACATAGCCCTCTCAGAGGACCTGCAGACATCACATGCTATCTTCTTCTGACTTCCCAAAGTCCCCAGAACAGCACCGTTCAACCGAACTCTCCCGGGATGATAAAAATGTGTGCTCTCCAGGCCACTAGGCAGCCACAAGCCACATGTGGCTACTGAGCACTTGAAAAGTGACTGATGTAACTAAGAAATGGAATTTGAATGCGTATTTTATTTCAATTCATTTAAATGTAAATATACGTAGCCACATGTGGCCAGTGGCTGTCATATTAGAAAGCATGTATCTAGAGCATGTTTTCCTAATCTGGGCAGCTTTGAAAGATGGGCCATCACCCTGGCAACAGATGTGGCCCTGGGGCGAAGAGATCAAGTTGAGCCTGGCTATCAGTCAGTTGTCAGAGGGGTGGAGAGTTTCTGGGCCAGGCAGGTGAGGCTCCCACATCTTGGCCAGCAGGGCCACTACTGTAAGCCTCAGTGTCCCCCTCTCTGGGGATAAAACCTCAAGCGAACTGTCAGGGCCTCCAGTGTTCAGAACAACCTGCCCAGGAGGTGGCCCAGGCTGGGCACCTGACACCAAGAATGTTCTTGCCAGTTGTCCTCTGGTTTCTTCCGGGCGTGAGGGCCTCAGGTGAGACGCCCATAGACAGACTGTCTGGGCTTGTGGTATTTGATCATGAACTTTAATGTTTGGGGAAAGGCATCCTTATTTTTGTTTGTGTGGAGCCATTCTGGGGACTGAGGAGATTGGCCCAAGGGACACCTCAGTCTTGGTCCCTGTCATTGTCATCCTACACATCCTCCAAGTGAGTCTTTTGACTCTTTTGGCTTGTTGAGGGAGAAGCATTAAACCATGTTCAGCCATAATGGACAGGAAGCACACAAGCAGCAGGGAGCTGAGCTGAACGGGGTGAAGGACAGCCAACCCAGGCCCCAGGCCCACGCCCCTCCTCCTCCCTGCCCCTGGCCTGTTCTACTGCACAGCAAAGTGATGTCCTTCCACAGGTATGGGGTCCTGGGACATGCTGTGTCCCTCCCCTGAAGCCAGGCCCCCAGGCGCTGTGCTGATTGCTCTATTCCACGGACTGTCTGGCCACATGGAGGCCATGAGCCACCACGGGGAAGCCACCTCCGCTCCCCCAGCTCCTGGCCACACAACCTCAGTGTCCCCTGGCCTCCATCTCCTGACTTGAGGAGTAGGGACAGAGGGGTTAGTGCCACAGAGGGTGGTTTTGAGGATGAGAGCGCTCACCACGTGGAGAATTCTTAGCCAAGTGACGCACACCATAAGTGTTCCGTGGTACTGGCTGTGGTTACTGGAATGGCTTCCTAATTTTGCTGTGTGTTTCTGACCACAGACACCTTTCTCTGGGGCCCCCTGATCCCCCCCAGCCATGGTCCGTCCACTCCGAGGAATCCCATCATCCTGCCTCCACATTCCATTTTCTCCAGGCCCAGGGGGAACGTGAAATGTACAGGCTAGAACTAGGGGAGAGAGATCCCGTTGTCTGTTCCTTCCTTTATTCCTTTGGTATCCCTCAAGTGTTTACTGAGCCTCTGGAGGCAGGTGATAAGCAAATGTGGTTGTTAGAAGGGCTGCTGGAGGGGGCTGCCGGTGGTGCAAGGTGAGGGGCCTCACGGACACGGGGTGGGCTGTGAGGTTACCTCCACTTGTGTGGAGATCTGAAAGGAGTCGGTTTATGCACTGGTGTCTTGCTTTGTTCTCCCTGTATGGATTGACAGCTAGAGTAGGTTCCGGCTCCCCCTAGGGATCTGTGTGACGGTGAGTGAGTCACCAAGCCTCTCTGTTCGTCTGTACAGTGCAGTGGGGTGACCCCTACACCGGGAGCTCTCAACAACCCAACTTGGGGTCATCACCATTACAAAGACACTCTTCACTTCCTATCAGGAGTTCTTTGGGGTCAAAGGACACGGCCCACCCCAGCAGGCCTTCTAGGTGAGCCCCAGAAGGGGCCCTTTAATCTGTACTTAAACCCCCCTCTCTTCCCAGAGACAGCCCATCCCATCACTGCAAAGCGCTGGTGGAGAAGCCAGTAGATCAATAATGCAAAGCCTGTTTTCTGGCACTTCCACAAGTTGGACGTCGCCCTGAAGTAATCCAGTCATATCTGTGGTCACGACGATGGTCATAATTCAGCACACTCATTATAATTCTCTGGGCCATTCTTCTGTCCCAGAAACTGCTAAATTATCACAGAAGCCCTGGCTTCTTTTTCAGTGAACCCTTCTAGTCACCTGGCTGTTAGCACTGTGCTCAAGCTCTTCTTCCCGTAGTTCCCGAAAGTGGGTGCTTAGGTGTTTGGCAGCCCTGACTCCAGGCTGCCCTTCTGGTCGCGGACCCCAGTTTTCTGATGTCTCCCTTCCCGTGAGCGCAGTGACCTGCCTTGTCCTGGACCCAAGGCTGAGGTCTGGGATCCACACACCCATCTGTTGGCCAACATAGTGGCCTCTTTGTGTGGGGGATGTGTGCAAAACCCCTTCTCCTGCATTTTGCATCTGGGTACTGACTTTTGGTTTAATCTCCTAGATTTGGCCTAAATACTCCCTAACATAAAATACGAAGCTTGACTTCATCTGCAAGTTAGAGACGGGTCCCTCCCTTTTCCTCTTCTCCAGAAGACCGTTAGGCTCAGTGTGGACCGAGATCAGAGACCTCTGGCATCCACTAGGGCCTGTCTTCAGGGTTGCCCGCATCAAGCATTCTGGGGCACCCCACTGAACACCAGCAGCTCCCCTTCCTGCACAGGTTTCACGGTTGCAGATGAAGGGGGTGACAAGGCACATCACAAAATCAAATGTATGGTGTGACCCCATGGTGTGACCCCATGGACAAACGGGGCAGGTACTGATGATTTACGCACTCAGCCAGACTTCTCCTAATGGGTAGACACCCTCTTTCTGTCTCATTCTCCCCCCTCCCTCCTTAAACACTGGCAGCTTTCCTTCAGTGAGGCTCGCAAACCCTACAGTCCGATGCCAGATGCTAGCGGTCAGTCACCTTAAACATCTAGAACATCTGAACGCTCAGGTGGTGAGTGTTGGTTTCGTTGCTTATATAGAGTCACACCCTCGGGGTCTGTGGCTTGGATGAATTTGATTCACTTCAGGTAGGCTTTTCAAGTAGGCACCCCTGAGCCCAGTCTGACAGATGGGCGCCTGTCTCTGTGCAGCGGTCCCTTTGAAGTCCCCAGAAGTGCCTGCTCTGGGGAAGGGAGAGCAGAGACGCAGAGTGAGTACAGACTGCCACCCAGCAGCACAAGTGGTGACTGCAGACCAGAATGTTCCGGCTGAGAAAGTGAGTCACCCAGGCACTGTCTCACCTCCCCATAGTGGGTCCCGCCTGCTCAGTGTTCACCCGCTGCATCCATCCCCGGGGGCACTTGCACAGAATAGGAATGGTCAAGGAGGACTGGCCTCCCCCAGTCATTGCATAGCCTTTAACCGAGCCCAGTCTCCCTGTAGCCCAACCCCACCTCCACCTGCCTTCTGCTTGCCAAAATTATTAGAATCTTCCAACTCTCATTTCTACTGCTCTCTATAAAAATGAATAGCCAGTGAGTGGCAAGAGAAGGACTTCTTATTGAAATGGAAATGGTTCTCCAAGTTTCAGGAAAGAGAATTCCAGAACTTTCTGAGCAAGCAGCTTCCAAAGATCATTACAGTTGCTCAGTGCTGTAGTGGTGGTAAAGGGGAGGCCCCCGGTTCTCATGTTGGAGATTTTAATTTATATCTTGTGTAAAACTTAGGGGAGATTAATCATCCTGCTTAAACTGTATGTAGTAACTCAAATCTGAAAGGGCCTCCTGACAGCAGTAGGGGACGGAGAAGCTAATAATTATGGAACATGTTCCGTAGGCCTGGTGTGTGCTGGCTGCTTTATAGCCATTAACTTGTTCAATCCCCACATCCATCCCATGAGGACTGGACACTCTTAGCCCATGTTGCAGACCAGCAGGCTAAAGTTCTCAAGAGTTTCAGGGAGCACAGACCAAGGCAGAGCCCAGATTCTCACCAGCCTCATCCCAAAACACCACAAACCCCCAACTGGCCAATGTCGGGCTTTGTGTGGGATTCTGTTTTCCAAGACCACAACCGGATTAAACCCTTTTCCGATCGTTCAAATAAATCCTGCAAAGGAAGTCAACTTTTTTGGAACCTCAGCCCGAGCAGCTCTTCCACAACCTCAAGGAATCTTGCTGGAAGCTCTGTGAGTAGTCATGGGGAGTGCACTCCTGCCGGGGGCACCTAGAGGTTCTCACCTGGAAAAGGGCCCTCATCAAAAGTGCCACTTACCTTCAGCTGATGCTTTTCAGCATCGGGGATGTCTCTGTTAATCTGTCAATGTGAATAAGGAATAGAGTTTCCAGCTTTAATTAATTATTTGAATAAGTTTTGAAAGCGAAAGTAAATGAGGGGTCAGACGAAAAGCACTCACCTGTCTCCTACCCGTTCCCATTGACCCCCCACCGAAACCCTGCTCTTCATCGCTTATCTGTCCAGAATTTCTTTATGCAAATGTAAGCAGGTATTTGAATGAATCTTTTCCCTTTCTTTCCTACTTTCTGAAAAAACCATCACAATCATTTTTACTGCTAAAGCACTTTTGTGTTCTCAAGAGCACTGGGCTGTGGTGTTCCCTCCCTGCGTTCCGGGCTGCTGGGCTGGCCACACTGCCCCTTCTCCTGCACCCTGGTCCTGTGCTTGTGCGGGCATCTAGGGGACAGGTGGGTGCACAGGGAAGACACCGTTTACGCGCTCCTGTGCCTGGTAAAGGCCCAGGCCAGAGCGGTCAGGGCCATCCTGAGGGTCCAGGGCAGGGGGCTGAGATGTGCTCGCACAGCCCAGGACTCTGCTGACCCAGGGTGGTGATCAGGCAGCTGGCTGAGGGCCAGAAAGGGGAACAGTGACTTGGATGCCTGGGGCTTCATGAGGGCCCGGGACCCCCACAGCCAGCTTGACACCAAATTTTATTCACAATAGAGATGGATGAGGAGGTGGAGATTGAGAGTTGAAAAAGAAAAAATTCATCTCAGAATTATTCTAAGCAAATCTCCCTAAGTGAAAGTTCGTGCTTTTGCCGTGGCCAGAGGCACCTCAGGTGGCCACGGCTGACATCTCAGGGTCTTCTCTGGGCCTGGCCCTTGTCCAGGTGTCGCAGAATCACCCTCTGTGAGGATATCCATTTCTCAGGGGGGAAGGCGAGGCTGTGGTCACAGAACTAACGAGTGGGGGAGCCAGAGTTCAGGCCAGACAGCCAGCCGGCCCGTCCCAGCTGGTTTCTCAGCAGTCAGCTGTCCTCACAGCGGGCCCCAGGGCCTGAGGGGCTTCCTGGATTTTACCCTCAAAGCACCTATGGGGTTGCAGGACAGAAGGCAGCACGGATCCCAGGGAGACAGGACATCCGCGCTGAGACATGACAGCCTGAGCCCCGTCTGGGTGGCCCTGCTCCTTCCAGAGGCCGGCTGGCTGGTGGCATCCCTGAGAGGCACCTCCCGACTGGGACTGTTTCCATCAGCAGGATTTTGAGCTGTATGGAATGCCACGCTTTTAAAACAATCTGTAATTCGACACCAACAAACAGGAAAGCAAATGTGTTTATAAGAAGGCGATTTATTTTCGGGGGGAAAGAGTTTGGGGGAAGACACCGGCAGAAAAAATGACAAAGAAAGTGAGTGGAAGTCCAGACTTCGTGAGTCATCCTTCAAGGCCTCTGTGTGTGTTTACCGGCTGAATCGTGTCTCCCCAGAGCTCATACGTTGAAGCCCTACCCCTTGAGTAACTCAGAATGAGACCTTATTTGGAAATGGTGTCATGGTAGACATGATTGAAGATGAGGTCATAGTGGAGAGGGTGGCCCCTTTTCCAATGTGAGCGGTGTCCTAATGAGACGGGGACATTGAGATACAGACATACGCACGGGGAGAAGGCCAGGTGGGGATGGCAGTAGGACTGCTACAAACCAGGGAGGCTGGGAGGGAGGTTGCAGTCGGATTCTCCTGTGGCTGCCTCCAATGGGAGCGTGGCCCCGCCACACCTTGATCTCAGACTCCTCATCTGCAGAATGGTGAGATAATACGTTTCTGTGGTTTGAGCCCCCTGTTTATCGTCCTTTGTTACGGCAACTCTAGGAAACTAAAACGGTCGGTGCACATCCTTCCCGATGCTGAAGGAGGCTGCTCTGAGCAGCTTTCCATCCCGAGTCCAGCTCAGCTTGGATTAGCCACCACCTGTCGGCGGTGGCCATGCTCGGCCTGTGTCCTGGCAGTCCTGCTTTAGTTAAGCAAATAGAATGTTCTCGCTTTGTTTTAACTTTCCTGAACTGTAGAACCAGAAGTCAAAAAGTGGAATTTGATCTTTGCATTCGGTTTTTGAAAAGGGGTAAGGGTGGGCGGTGGAAAGGGTTGAGGAAAAAGACCCACTTCAACTTTATATGTGATGGGATCCATGCTGTGGTGGGCCACACGATGTGTCCCCAGGCAGGATGGGGGGGGTGGTGTTTGCTGAGCCACAGTCTGCACGTGAGCGAGCGTGAGCAGAGCGCCATCTAACCTCACACCAGGATCTCCCCTGGCGATCGGAACTTTCACCCACATTGTCCTTTGCCCGCGCCTTTCCCTTCCTCCAAGGGTCACCTGCATCCCTCCAAATTACAATTTACAAAGCAAGCAGAGAGGCTCCAGAGGGCCGGGAAGTCACACTTTTGCGGGGATTTTTTGCCTTGTTTCCTAGTTCTTGAACAGGGGTGGCTGTGAACCTAACACAAAACATGGCTTTGACAAGCAGTTCAGAAAAACAGGAACCGCCAATTCATGAGAACTTAAAGAAAAAAATAGTTTAAAGAACTGAGAAGTTGCCACATTATAGTGAAAGAATGTCAGGTTTTGGAAATGACAAAAACGAGCAATTTTCACCTCGAAAACCCAGTGGCGTCGGTTACACAAGACATAACCACACACAAACACGAGCATTTCTTATAATGTCAGGGCATTTACAGTCAAGAGTATTTCATGGAAAGTTATTTTAGTAGCAAGGGTAGCCTTCAGCAATGAGTATTCGTCAAGAGAACGAAACCTTGACTTCAAAGTCAGGAGGCGGAGAAGCCCAGACTCTGAGCGGCGTCTGAGCGCGCTCACAGGGTGCCGCGGGGACCGGGGACTGGGCCCAGGGAGCGGTTCCAGGCAGTGGGAGGTGTTGAGACTCTTCTCCCACGGGTGCTGCCTGGGATGTCCTCGTGACTGGGCTGGGGACACACCCGTCACTGGCGCCCCTGGGTCGCTGCCTATTTGCTATAAGCATCAGCCTTAAGCTTTTTAAATACCTCCTTTATTGTAAAATTGAGGGCCTTACTGGAAGCAAGCAGAATGGCCTGCAGAACTATATCTGCATGATGTAACTGAAGGTTTTATCTGTTACCCCAAGGTAGTATCTGACGAAACTGTAAATGCACCAGGTGAAGGCGTCCTAAGGGTAGAGGTGCTGTGTGACTGCCCCAGGCAGAGGATTCCGCTGAGGGGGCCCTGGTGGCAGGCCGGGTCAGCCGTCAGGACACCAGGGTTGGGACTTCAGAACAAAAGACAGGGAAGAAGATAATCACCCCATTTCTCCCCGTAGAGCTCTCTACTGTTCCCATTCCGACTTGTTTCCTTCCAGGGTTTTTCCTCTGTATAATATGTAATAATTGCATGGGCGGCCTATCACATAATTCAGTCTTCTTTAAAACGTAGACTAATACAGTCCCCACAGCACCCTTTGCGCCATTTTTGTGGTCCCCTTACTCTGCAGCCATGCACAACTGGCGTTCCTTCAGAAAATCCTGCCTTTGAGGGTGGACTTAACAGTTGCCCTCCCTGGGGCGCCTGGCTGGCTCCGTCGGTGGAGCACGCGACTCTTGATCTGGGGGTTATAAGTTCAAGCCCCGCATTAGGTGTAGAGATTACTTAAAAATAAAATCTTTAAAAAGAAAGTTGCCCTCCCTGAGGAGTTTTAGGATGTAAATTCAATAAACCGTGCACTGAAAGAAAATGGAAAAGATTAAACTTCGCCTCCAGAAATGCTGATTTTAAAAACAAATGTGTAAATTAGCGGATTGTTCTGCAGGGAAGCTGGTTTAAAGGAGAAGGGCTGTGGTCTGCTAATAATTACTCCTTTATAAGTTGCCTGCTTATATTCTTTTTTCTATTTTTAAACTTCGGGGAGAAAGGCCTCTATGTGGTTGAGCAGAACATTGAGAACGTTGAGGTGCTCCCACATCAAAGCCTCCCAAGAGACCCCCCAAGGGGCTCTGTCATGGTCAGGCCAGGCCTATCCTCAGAGCTGGAGGGAGGCTTATCCGTGGTGTCTATGGGTCTTTGATGTCTCAGACTTCATGGCGCAATGGTCTTCTCGCTGTCCAAGCTTTTTTTGTTTTGTTTTTTGTTAGTTTTGTTTGTTTTTCTGAAAGGAGGGAGAGAAGAGGCAGGAGTAGGGAAAAGGAGAAGAGACAGTCTTAAGCAGACTTCATGCCCAGCACAGAGCCTGACACAGGACTTAATCCCAGAACCCCGAGATCATGACCTGAGCCGAAATCAAGAGTTGGGTGTCCAACCAACTGAGCCACCCGGGCGGCCCCCCCCCCACCTTCTTTTGAAATTTCATTTAGTTTTCAATTTTTTATTTAGGAAAAAATAGTTTATTCATTTGTTTCATCCTGTTCATACTCTTTGTGTCCTCTTCCTCCTCCATTTCTTTCTTCCTTCCTTTCCCTTTTGTTCCTTCTAGGTTGTTGCTCTGTTAGAGCTCTTCTCATATTCTGGGCTTTAAACCTTTGACGTATATGTTACAAATCGTTTCTCCCAGTCTGCTGCTTAACCTTCTACTTTTTTTACTATGTCTTTCATTTTACAGAAATATTTAATTTTTTTAAAGATTTTATTTATTTATTTGACAGACTAGATCACAAGTAGGCAGAGAGGCAGAGAGAGAGGAGGAAACAGGCTCCCTGTTGAGCAGAGAGCTGATGTGGGGCTTGATCCCAGGACCCTAGAATCATGACCTGAGCCAAAGGCAGAGGCTTTAACCCACTGAACCACCGAGGTACCCCAGAAATATTTAATTTTTTAAAGAGATTTTTAAAAAATTTATTTGAAAGAGAGCACAGGCGGGAGGAGAGGGTGAAGTGGGGCTAAATCCCAGTACCCTGAGATCATGACCTGAGCCAAAGGCAGCCACTTAACCCACTGAGCCACCCAGGCACCCCAGAAATATTAGATTTTTATGTGATCTAATCTGTTATGGATGTTAAAACACCCAGGTTTTGGCTTGCTCAGAAAGTCTAAAACACAAAAAAATATTCTTATGTATGTTTTTTTCTTGTGGTTTTTTTTATAATTTTATCTTTCTGGTTTAAAATACCAAGTTCACAGGGATTTATTTTCATTTACCATTTGAAGAAGAGGTATCAAACCTTTCTCTAAATGCACAGTGTCTTTCCTAATCCCATTTATTAAGCAGCCTACTTTACCTGCTGGAAATATTTTACGTGTGTGGGTTTTACATTGAGGGGGCTGGAAGAGGTGAAGTAGCCAATTTTGGTTGGAACATGGAACTCAGTTTTTGGCAACATATCCTCTCTGAACTTGGGGCTCAGGGATAGAGGGAACCGTAGAGCTTTCAGAGGATATGAGATAGAGACGGGAAGTGGTAGATAACCTGGGACAAGTGGATGGTGAACACGGTGGGGGGACAGCAGAGGGGGATGTGAGTGGAGAGCCAAGAAGAACCTTGGAATAAATGAGCCCAGCTGGCAGTCAGCTCATGGAAAGGCAGGTGCTCGTGCTGGATGCAGGCCAGGCTGGTCCAACCCTGGGTAAGACTTTTGGGCATGGGGAGAATCAGGTTCAGATATTTGTGTATTGAAAACTTTGATCTCAAGTGTGAATGGTAGATGTGCCATCCTGGTAGAAAAGAAACCTGATTTTTCTGGGGGTAGAGAAATCAGATCCGTGAAAATAATTTGAAAAGCAGGCATGGACACAGTCTGCAAGAATGAACTCGACCCCACCGAAGCATGGAGTTTGATTCAAACCAGAAGACTTAGCAGGGCTCCAGTCTGCTAACAGCTTCAGAGGGTGGAAATCTAGAAGGAGCATCCAGAGGGCCAGCCTGAAGCCTCCCACTCTCAAAGAAGGCTTTCCAGGATGCTGTGACTTCTGTCTCGCCACCATGAAGTCCTTATGGAGGGAGACCATTAAGTCCCCAGCACCCTTCCTTCTGGGTCCACAGCAGATTCCCGCTGAACCAACTTCATGGACTTAATATCTGTGCCATCGTTCAGGGCTCTGTGCTCAGAATCCACACCTGGGCTCTCTGACTCTGCTGTCTTCATCCTGAAATTCTGAATAGTTTTGGAACAAGGGGCCACACGTGTTCATTTTGCACTGGGCCCCACATGTTCGGGGCTCGGGACTGGATGGAGGTTACGGATCCCAGTGTGTCCCTGGGAGTCCACACATATGCTTGCACTCCTTGAGCACAGTGTTTAAGGGAGCCCTACCGGGAGGCAGAGGGAACAGGTGCTGAAGTGTGGTTGCCTTTCGTGACTTGGACTCTTCACTACTGCTTTATGTCACAGCAGGCCCTGATTCATGAAATGTGGCTAAAAGCAACTTACAAAAGTGAAAGGGTAGGGATAGAATTTCCAGGGCAATTCTGAAAGAACTTCTAGCCACAGGACCTGCTGTACCTGGGCCATGTTCTCTGCACTAGAAGGACACACAGAGAAAGAAGGCTGCCAGCAGGAGGCCTACGTGTTCTGCTGATCTGAAGGCTCAGCCATATACTTATCTTGAAGGTTCCCAGAACTTAAGAGTCAGGTGCCCTGAAACAGGAGTTGTAGAAGTCCTCTCTGCCCATCTGAGACATGCTTCATGGCAGGGAGCTGCTGGACAACTTTCCCAGTTTATTCCAGTCCCTGGGGATTCCTGCAGATTGAAGGAATTTTCTTTTCTCTTTGGGATTCTGCTTTCACCACCCACTATGTCCCTTCCTTTGGGACCGAGAAGCATCAGGCAGGGATGGACCCAGTCCTCTCACTACCCACACATTAGACCCAGGTACTCCCCCTAGGGTGAAGTTTGCAGTCCAGGTATGAAGAAAGCACCACAGGTTGTGAAGCCAACTCCCCATTCCTACCGAAATTCTAAACACCCAGCTCTCTGGTGAGTTCTCCCTCAGGATTTGACAGATCAGTTTCCCAGCAAGGAGAACCCACTGGAGTCAGGACTAGCTGCAGGTTTCTTGGAATCTTGTAGTTCATCCAACATGATGGTTTATAAAATGGAACATCCAGAACATCCAGTGGCATTTGCCCCCATAGGAAACAGAAGCTTCCATAAAACTTCCTCTACACTGTTTTTATGCTCAGACCACCTGTGGGTCAGTTATTGATAATGTGGCAATGGAGGCGAGGAAGGCACCAGGGAGTGGTGTAGAACACAATAAACTATGCCCCAAGGGATTCCACAGTCAAGTGTAGAATGAAGAACTCCAGATTAATTTAAAAGAAACTTTTTTTTTTTAATTGCAGGACTTCTCGGCCATGCTTTGTAAATATCCCAAATGCCATAACATAGATAGTAAATCCTAAATGCAGGTGGTGATGGAACCTTCCCCTCTTTTTTTCTTGGAGAATTTTATAGGACCAGAGTTCCAAAGAATGCACTTTGGGACAAAACATACCCATGTTATAGAAGTTTAGAAGGAATATGTTAGTATGGGATAAAAGAGAGTGACATTTGGATTAAAATTTTAAAAATCAGAGAAGATCCCTAGATCTTC
The DNA here is from genome assembly GCF_009829155.1 of Mustela erminea. Taxonomy (NCBI): domain Eukaryota; kingdom Metazoa; phylum Chordata; class Mammalia; order Carnivora; family Mustelidae; genus Mustela; species Mustela erminea. The sequence continues at coordinate 105,425,476 of NC_045620.1, forward strand.
CCAGATGGGAAGTGTAGCATGGTAAAAGGCTGAGGATAGTGACAAGTGGTGGATCTAGGGCAGGCTGGTGAGGGTAGGCTTGGGGGAAAGAGGAGGCTGGGGCAATTTGTTAGAGGTAGACCATAGTGTTGGCCCTTTCACTTGCAGACAGCCTACATTTGTGTGTGCGTGTGTGTGTGTGTGTGTGTGTACAGCGCTTAAAGGTTTTGAGCAAGGGATAGGATGACGAATGCACAGCTTTAGAAAGATGACTTTGTGGGAAGAACTGAAGACATCCTGGAGACCAGTCGCCCTCTAGGAAGGCAGCCTCAACATGGAAGCTTGGCATGGCCAGGAAGGAACAGACCCAGGTGGCAAGACAGCCAACAGACCCAGGAGGTCAAGGTAGAGGTGGCAGCACGGACAACTGGCTGAGTTCTGAAACTCCATGCCGCCCACGTCACCACTGACGTTTCGAAAACTCGGAACAGATGGTAACACCTGGGCCTGTACAGATGGGTCAGGAGGATGGCTATGATCATGTGAGGGGTGGGCACGGAGTGGAAAGAGTTTCTCCCACTGGCACATTAAGAATATTACAGAGGGGTTCCCCCTCTTTCCCTCAAGGGTGTACTGGCTGGGGAACCAGCAGATAGCATGGGGGAACACCGGCATGCCAGGAGCCCACTGCTGCCCACCCCTTCGAAAGCCATCTACGTGGAGGATGAGCAGTGACCAGAGGGAGAGGCATGAACAGGCCCTCTGGCTGTGACGGACAGCTCGCTGTGGCTAGTCAGAACAACAGCCCCAAGGAGCAGAGTTTTACACACGTGGCTCCAGTAAGGCCTCATCCAACCAGCTCTGGCTCTTCTTGCTCTTTGGAACCAACAGAATCCACTGCTCGTTGAACTGCTTATCCTGGAATCTCACAAATTTGCACGTTGACTTTGTTAATAAAGGACTAAGTAGATAATTCAGACAAGCCCTGTGGTTTGGAAGCCACGGATTTTGGCACTTCATGTTCATGCATAAGACGAATAGCATTTGAGGAACAGCATTTCCTAGACCGAGGCTCTATGTTTGGATAGAATACAGCCCCTCTAGACAATCTCCCAAAGAAGTTCAGTTGGCCTCTTTGGTCCGTACCTTCCCCTTATTGCCTCCTCTCATGCATAAATTTATGTGTGTTCACATTTATGTATGAACGTGCACTAGTGTGCCCTCCTGTGCAGACATCTGGTTCCTGAAATTTCAGTCCATCCGCTGCCAAGGTTCATAACCAGGACAGACTGATGGACAGTTCTTAGTGCTTGATAGGATAGTCATCTTACATTATAAAGAGCACCAAAATATTCTATGGGAAATATTTCTGCATCGCGTGAAGAATTAATGAGATAGGAATGAGGCAAAAAGCCACCGTTATTTCATTAAGCACGAAGGTACTACTGATGAGGCTGCAGCAGAGAATCAGAGAGGAATCCTGGTGGAAGCAACTCCAGCCTTGAAGGAGCGCGGTCTGAGTTATGAAAGCATGAAGGAGGAAGGGAGAACCCTGGAGAGGGGTTGGAGGATGACTACCCTGAGGCTCACAGTGCTGGCGAAGGAGACATTATCAGGACCAGGCCCTGAGAGGCAGGTGGCTTTGGACGTGTAGCAGAGGACACAGAAGGCTGTCTGGGGGCAGAAGTCAGTGGGTACGCAGGCATGAGGTGGGCGTGTCCAGGCGGGGGGGCTGTCCAGGCTATGTATAGGCGGGGCCCTGTTGTGTGCCCTTTCAACGGGTTGATCAGCACAGAGATAGAGGTACAAGACTCAGCAGGAGAAGTGGGTTGATTCCCATCTGGCTACTATGACACAAATACACAAATGAGGACAGCCCCTTATGGAAGAGCCTTCGGCACAGGTTTCTGCCAAGGTTGATGTTGCTTAAACCATGGCTGGAACTCCCTCAGGAGGATTACCTTGAGAGCCCATGCAGCAGCCACAGGGAGAAGAGCCCCCATTGCTCCAGCTGGCTCACTTCACCTGACAGTTTCTAAAATCTCTCACATGGAATTTGTCACTCTATTAAACATCCATAAAATGCACTGTGCACCTGAAAAGCTTTTGCAAAAGAAGAGCTTAAAAATGGAATCTTAAGCAGCAGAAACCATGACTTCCAAACCCCAGGGCTCATTTGAATTATCTCCATAGTCCTTTATTAACAATGTCAACATGCAAATATGTGTGATTCCAGGACGGGGGGCTCTGGGAGCTGTGGGTTCCACTGGTTCCAAGTAACAAGAGAATTCCCTTGTCTTAAGGACCAATCCATTTTTAGTCAATCTTTATTAATCACATATTACAGCACAATTATAACTCCAAACTACCTATCTGGGGTCTTTCCTTTTGTAATGCTGGTGGCACTTTTCTTCTGTCATCAGACTTGTCAATGTTCAAGCTGAATTCAGTTGCTTCTCTCCAACTATTCCAAGCTAATTCTGGGGGAGGATGTGTCTGTCTGTGTGCTTTTGTGCTGTCCCATGTTGAAGTCCTGGCTCTATACTGTTTCCCTTATTACTTAGGATCCCGCCGGAATGACATTACTAAGTTTTGTGAAATCCAAGTTCACATGTTGACTGAGATTATGTGGGTTGAAGCACCTCTGAAAGCTTACAGGCTGGGGATGACTCAGTGGTGTCTGATGGCCCAAGAGATATAAATCCTGGGTACCTTGCAACAGCAGAAATGTATTTGCTCAGATTCCCGGAGGCTGAAAGTCCAAGATCGAGGTGTTGACAGGTTTGGTTTCTTCTGAGGCCTCTCCTCTTGGTTTGCAGACGGCCACCTTCTCCCTATGTCCCCACATGGTCTTTTCTCTGTGCATGTGCTAGTCTGTGTCTTAATCCCCTCTTCTTATAAGGATGGTCATTTTGGATTAGGGCCCTCTTATATGAACTCATTTTGCCTTAATTAGTTCTTTAAAGGCACTATCTCCAAATACAGCATTGTACTGAGATACCACAGGTTAGGACTTCAATATAATAAATTTTAGTGGAACACAATTCAGACCATAACCATTTGTTTGAGGTAATGCATATAAGACTCATTTCCATGTATTTCTGTCACCTATGGATGAATTACATAAGAAGCAGCTAGATGCAACGTCCAGCCAATTGACATCATCATGATCAATTATAAAGATAAATTTCTTCACCTTTGCATTTTCATTGCTGGCTTCTCTGCTTTAAATCTGACTGCTACAAAAATTCAGAATTCTGCTACTGAAAGTGTCAGATCCCTTTCTGGTTTCAAATAGTACATTTTCATCTCTACCATTTTGATCCAGGGCCAATTGCCAAGTAGGTGGGGTATGATTCTCGTGTTTGTGAGACCACAGGTACCCCTAGTCCTGTGGCAGAGGGCTGTATCACCTGCCTAATGGCTGGGAACCTATTGTTCCCTCTGATGGAGACAGCTCTCGGGGTCAGCCAGGACACTGACCAGTCCTGGCTTCCTTCCTGCCCACCTTCCATGAGTCTTTTCCTTTCACCTTTCAAGTTCACATTGTCCATGATCATCCTCCAAAGGGTTGGCTATCTTTGGAGATGCCTCTGTCCTGAATTCTGCCCTGGGTTTACGGGCTTTATTTTGCTTTGCAGTTTTTGACATTTTCCCCTATGAGTTCTGTTCCCATAGGAATTGACTAAGTTCTCTTTCTCTGAGACTTCCTCTTCTGGTTTATGCTCTTAAATATAATGCACTCAGTCCTTCCCTTAAGAGCACTGGCTCTTTTATCACTGGAGTCCCGCACACCAGGGTTTGAATTTTCTAGCCCACTGCTAACTGGTCAGGCAAGTAAGATTATTCAGTTTGCATCCCTAGGTCTCATTGTCCTCATCCATTTACCTCGTCCATTTACCAAGAAGTAAATGATAGCACCTATTTCCAAGGCTGCTGCTAATGTTAAATGTAAAACTCTTAACACAGAGCTCAGTACTGAGAAGATGCATGGAAAATGTCAGCTACATGATTATTTTTACTCGTATTTACACATGCTGTGGCATTTCAAAAAGCTAGAATTCCTTTCCTAGGCTCACCTCATACAAACCCACTTTATCTCTTGACTCTGTCATGTCCCCTCCCATGACCAGATGCCAGACCACCTTCTTTAATGGCTGGGAAATTCTGGTTTCTGTTGAACCAGTCTGTTTATTGGAACTCTGGCAACTTCTGATCCCTGTTCTGTCCTTTGGTGCAACACAGCTCAGTCCGGCTCTTCTCATGTTCCTCCAAGACATTCCCAAGCCCAAATTTCCTTAGACTGCTTCATATCTAATAAGCGAATCCGTCCATTGTCTGGCCACTCTCCCCTAAATATTCTCCACTGCTTCCATCCTTCTGAAACTGCGGATCTTAGAAAGAGACAGGATGCTTCAGGTGAGATCTGGCCAACCCAGAGCAGAACGGGCCACCACCTCATGCTGTATGAAGCCCCTTGGAGCCGTTGCCCTTAGCTGGTGGCCACATTACACTTTCTTCAGTAATGCATTTATTGTTAATATAATCCTGTAAGAGTTTTTTTCCCTCTTTAATTTCTGCTGCAAAAGACAAGTCTCCTATACTTTAAACTTATGAATTTGGGTGGTTTTTTTTTTTTTGCATCCAAAAGTGTATAACCTAATATGGCCTTTATTAAACATTATTATAGAATATTTAAGCCATTATCCTATCCCACCAAAATCTTCTGGTATTCTCTCTGTAAGTCAATAACTGCACTCCCTGGGGGAATGGATCATCAGTAGATCTGTCAAACACTTTGACCATGTTGTTGTCATGTCACTGAGAAGTAGTGGACAGGGCAGGGCTAAGAATGGGGGCCTGGAGGGGGGCTGGAGGGAGACAGCCCACCACGTGATGCCAGTTAGAATTCTGGGCTCAGTCAATCAACTGTGAAACTGTTAAACTTGTTCCTGAATGGATTTCTCTGTTGTGGCCTCTAGGATTCCTTCGGTGGTGACTTGCGGAAGCCTAGATAAGCTGCTGGCCATTATTTCCTTGATTTACCATTCTCATGCCCTCGCCATAAGAAAATGAGATCAGCTGCCTGTGACCCACCTGACTCCTGGGACATGCTACTTATTTTTCTGAGGTCTTCTGAAGCATGATTTTTGGCATTTTAGAACCTTGTGTCAAGGATAAACTTAAGGGCCAAAGTTTCTGGAGTTACCTTCTTGCCCTTTGTGGCCCCCAGAACCACCCGTATCTCTGAATGCTGGAACAGCTCTCCAGGGTCCACAGGCTGACTGCATGCTGCAGGTCGCTGAGGTGGGAGGCAGGACCCCACTTGTGTCATCCAGGTACCCATTCACCGTGGCCACCCCCCCCCCATCCTGGGCCTCAGTTGTCTCACTTGCTGTCCTTGGTCCTTGGGATGCTTTACATTTTTTGTGTCAACCTGGCTAGACCACAGCTCCCAGATATTTAGCCAAACATTATCTTATCTGTTTCTGTGAAGTAATTTCTAGATGAGATTAAAATTTAAATTTGTAGACGTGGAGTAAAGCTGCATGCTTCCATAAGGTAGACCGGCCACATCTAATCAGTGGAAGGCCAAAATGGGAAACATACTGAGGTCCCTTGAAGAAGAGGGAATTCTGCCAGCAGACGACCTTTAGACTCAAACCAAAACTCTTTCCTGGGTCTCCAGCCTGCAGGCCTACTTTGTAGATTTTGCACTTGTCAAGCCTCCATGATTACATGAGTCACTTATTTAAAATAAATCTTTCCCTTTCTCTTTTTCCCCCCTCTCTGTACATACTCTATTGGTTATGTTTCTCTGGAGAACTCTGATGACTACAGTCCTCTGTCCAGTATTAGCATTATTTTGACGGACAAAGTAGATAAAATAGAAGTGGAGAAGTTCTCCTTTCTATCGTGAGCTCCCCTCTTCTGTTTCTCTGCAGCCCATTTTGATTTGTTCCTTCCTGAAAGTACTCTGCCAGAGCTCTATTGAGCTCCCTTTAAAAACATAAACTGAGCACCTACTATGTGCAGAGTACTGGCTTCCAACAGGCGGGTAGGCACTGGCTCCCTTTTGCACCAGTGTTCCATCTTTCGCTCACATCCTTTCCATTTGAGCTATGCTGGTCGTGTGGCCATGACACTCTCCATAAGTATCCAGCTCTTCTTCTTCATAAGGGCCATGTCCTGTTGTAGGGGAGAATTAAGCATCTGAGAGCCTCCCAGTCTTCTTGAGCCATCCTTTTTCTAGGGACTTAGTCTACACGACCATGCTCTTTTGGAGCCTGCGTTCTTAGAGTCGCAGGAACACCTGACCTTCTCCTCCATCCATTGAAACACAGCCGGCAGGGTAGTTACTAGCCCAGGTCTGGGGTCAGAGAGCCCTTGCTCTTAATCTAAAATCTGCTACTTGCTTGCAGTCTGATCTTGGCCAAACTTTTTAACCTTCCCTGGTCTCAGTTAGTGTGGGGACTTTTGACAGCACTCACTTCATGTGGTAGCTGGAAGGATTAAGTAAGAAGAGGCAGCTGATTACTTAGCAGTATGCCAGGCCTGGGAAGGAAGGCTCCAGTCTGGGAAGGGGGGGCTCCAGTCTCATCAGGTGCATGATTTTGGGCCTTCTGAGCTGTTTTTCTCCTCTCTTCACCCATCACTCCCTCTGGCAGTCACTGGTATCATTCATGGGCATTCTGTCTCTTTTCTCTTGCACACACAGGGCAGAATGGTAGTTGCCCAGACTTTGTGAAGTTGCACATGCCCATGGGACTTGCTTTGGCAAAATAAATAAGTGTTGGACATGCGGCTTGAGGAAGAAGTACAATTTTGTTGGGATAAGCTATTAAGATATGGGAGGTAGTGTTATGGCAGCACAGCCTACCCTGTTCTGACTGATATACTCCTTCATCATGACTGTCTGAAATCACATAGCCAACCTTACATCTGTTGTATATATAAGTAGCCCTTATTATATGGGTGTATTTACAAAAATATATAGAAATGGATACATGTATAGAAATATATTTAAATTTTTAAAGAGTTACTTGAGGGAAATTTTTTCAATGCATTTTTTTAACTTCCTATGAAAAATAGGAGTTTGAGGCTGATGGTGAAAATTGCCTAATCTACTCATATTGACTGTAATTGGAAAACGGCCAGAGAAACTATGGCCAAGTTTCCAGTCCAGGACCCTGAGCTGGATTCAAAGCCCTGCGGAGGGCACTGAGATGATAGCATTCACTGCATTGCCCTTACAGTGTTGGAGAAGGAGGTGACATCACACCTGCCTGGCAGAGCCTCTCAAAAGCTCCCCTTGGCCACTTTCCTCCTCCTGCACCTCTGCTCCCCAAGGCTGGCTTGTGTCTTACAACCTGTCCAAGCATACCTCTTCTGGTCCGCTCTGCTTCACCTCCATGTCTCCCTTCTCCTCCATCCTAACTCGGGGTCCTACCCTCTGGAGCCATCTTCCTTCTCTTAGGCAGCTGGCTGGTGAGGGATTTTGCTTTGTTCCAACTTTGATCTCTTCCTCACCCCAAAACCTACTGACGGTTATCCCTGACATCTTCAGAATCCACCTTCCTCGGAAGGGATGGGCAGGGGGATTTTATACAACTTATTTCATTTTTTTTAAATGTCTTCAATGATTGATTTTTTTCTGAAAATCATTGGTGTTAGAGTCTAATGAATCTTTCCTATCACAAAGAATAAAGATCTATTTCACGGGGTTCGATCTTTCTCTGTTGGATCAACAGCAGTAACGTCCAAAAGAATCAAGAGTTATTTGCTAACTAAACCTGAGCTATTTGGTCCTTTCAAACTTCTGCCCCAGATTACCCTGAGCAGATGGGTTGATGTGAGTCCCTGTGAAGGTGTTTTCTGACTTAAGAGCAGGTTGTCGGCCAAGCCCAAGGGACAGGCATTTGGACCTCAGAAACTCTCACAGAAGGCGGGTGCCAGGGAACGTGCCCAGGACATCCAGTGAAAGCTTATTCACCCTCCCCTGGGAGCAACTCTGAGATGAGTAGAACTGACAGTCTCGTAACTGTGAACACCAGTATGTACCATTTTGCGCAACTCAATGTGAGGATCCACTGATGTTCCCACCAGGGATTTTCCCTTCCCTGCATCAGCCCGCAGCTACAGAGTGGTGCTCTCAAAGCTTCAGAGGAAAGAAGGAAAAGAAGGGAGAGAACAAGAGTCTTGCAGAGTGGGAAGGAGACCCAGATCCTCAGATTCCATCCAGGGGTAAGAAAGGGAAAGGGGTTCTCTGCAGGCCAGGAATGGGAGAGACTCCTGTGGCAAGATCAGCAACGCCCCATCCCCCACCCTGTGCCTGCTATTTTTATTGACCAGGCTGTTGGAGAACATGGTTTGGGTGTGTGGAAGCACAGAGGTCCCTCATGCCACACCCCAGAGCTACCCAGATGTGGCTAGACCAGAAAGGGCTGGGTAGCTGTGAGCCTGCCTGCACATGGCAGGGAAAGGAAAACCATTCTTAAGGAAATGGCTTTCAGAGGTTGGACAGAATTTGTACATCTGGTAGTTTTGTTCCCCATTGATGTGATCGTGCATGGGGATCAAAAACAAATGCCTTGAGTCCTGAATTTTCAGAACCCCAGGGGACTTACTTAACCTTTCTAAGGCCTGGGTTTTATCACCTAGAAATGGAAACAGAACCCATCTCGTGGTTCCATCCCTCAAGCAGGGACAGTGCTCAGGCTGGTGCCTGGCAGGGAATTAGTAGACAGCTCAGAGCTACAGCCGTAAGTCTCCTCAACCTGGCTCCATGCCCATGACCTTTGCCGGAGCCACAGACAAGGCCCTGAGTTTGTTCAGAATCCCTTGCGAGGAAGTGTGGGCTTTGTCTTGCCTTCCATTCAGTTGATCTTACGGTGAAGGCATGACAACGCCAGGCTCAAGGTGGGTCTGTTTTAAGTTGAGTGACAAGTCACTTGAGGATTTCTTACTATTAGGGGCTTTCCGAAAGGCGTCTGTGCTTCAGTAGTTTTTGTCTTATAAAAGTTTCCCACCTGCAGTTTTAGTTTATAATTATTTTAAGAGCTTTTTATAAATGAGCTAGATTTCCTTTGCACTCAGGATAATTTACAGAGTCATCAGTCACTTCACCGCAGCTGTGAGCTCTCCCCCGACCCGGCAAATGCACCTTGAAAGTGAAACCAGCTACTACTAGTGGGAGCAAGGAAGACCGTCTTTGAGGGAAGTAGCAATGACTATCCTGCAAATGGCTCCTGCGGCATGTCTGCTGATGGAAGCCCTGGCGTCTTCAGAAAAACATCCCAAATCATCCACTAAGATTTATGTGCCTCTCATATATGAAATAATGATTTCAGCTTCAAAGAATTATTCTGGTCTAAAAGTCAGAAGAGGATGTCCCTAAGTAATCCATTGAACGTAAGGGCAAAGGAAAAGCCTGCCTCTGTGGCACCCCTTGGCCCTCCGGACTGTACAAACCCTGGGTCCGGCTGGGACTTTTTTGTGAGTGGACGTTAGCTCAAGTCACTTGAGCTAAACTGTAAGTGAATCCCACGGAACGGGCAGGCAAAGTGCGCTTCCCAAATTCGAAAATGTGACCTGAACGTAAACCAGATGTTTTTCACCCAAACCCCACGAGATCCTAGAAGCGGCCAGGGCCGCCCGAAGTGGGCCGGGCTGTGACCACTCTTGGTGGGGCTGGCGGCCCCTTGGACCCACTGGAAGGAGTCCGAACACGCCCCCAGCCGCCGCCTTCCCTTTGGGTGCCCTTGAAAGCTGGGTTTCCGCGACAAGTTTGGCGTCAGCTTCGCGGCTTTCTTGACTCCTGACACCGCTGCTAATTCATGAGTTTATGTGCGATGTCGCCCTTCTGAAAGGAGAATCTTGTTTCAGAATTGCACCTGGACATTTTAAAGTAAATAGGATGCAAATCCTTAGCCGCCTCGGGTGCACATTAACTTCAGAGCGAGGAATGAATATGCAAGACGGCCACGGGCGGGGCGGGGCGGGGGGAGCGGGGGGCGGGGGCGAGGAAAATAATTTGCATAATGGTGTTTGCCGCCCGGCGAAACTGAAACCCGGGCTGTGTGGGTGGGGCCTTGTTTCCCAACGTCAGCGCTGCCGCCCACGGACGCCCCCGCCGGCACTGGCGCCCTGCGGCCGCCCACGGGGGCAGCGGGATGGCAAGGCGGAGGCGCCGGGGCACCGAGTGTGAAACCAGAAGAAACACCTGGAGCTCGGGCTGGGAGGAGACACACGGCGCCGCCCCTGTCCCCGATGCGTGATCCGAACTGTCTCCCTGGGGTCTCCTCCGAGGTGGCAAGACACGTCTTGATAAATGGGAATAAATTGTTTTAAAGAGTTGCTGCTGCTGCTGGTGGATTTTTTCTTCTCTCTCTCTTTCTTCCTGAGTCAGTTTCTGAGTGTTCCAGACCCCGATCCCCCAGGTCCGTGGAGCCCCTGGCGCACTGTTTCATTGGGGAGACCGGCTCAGAGCCCCAGGGCTGTTCTAAATGGAGCTCCGTGGACCAGCAGCTTTGACCCGCTTGTTGTGTGTCCCTGAACCATTGCAGGGCATGCTGGTTACTAGTAACTGGGTAATTAACAGCAATTAGAGTTCCTGTCCTGTTGGGCTAGCAAGTGTCTCTAAGTGGCAGGGTGAGTTGGGGGCATAATAACGGAATGTTGTTGATACAGGAGTGATTTGCCCAAAGTACCAGATTTTCCCCTGTAAGATATATGTACTCCTTACATCGTCGTAGGAATAGAAGCCTTTCCTAGCTGTGTTTCTTTTTGCTCTGTCTTCCACCAGCAGACCCGTGATGTTCTCAGGGACTCTGAAGTCCACCTGCTTGTCAGCCTCTGCAAATAGCTAGATAGCCAATGTTTCTGGCATTGTGTGTTCTGTGACATAGGTGCTCTGTTAATATAAATAACACAGATTCTTTTGTACTTATAGCTAGACTTGTATCACTTTTTTTAAAGTCGCCAGATAATGAAAATATAATTACTATTAAAATGTGGGAGTGGGGGTGGAGAGGATAACTCAGACTCAGCACCTGAGAGTCACAGCCCGCCCTGAGACAGGCTTTGGCGTGGGCAGGAGGGCTGCAGGGAGGTGGTGGTAACAAGAGAGGTGCTCTCTGGGAACTTTCAGTTATAAATTTCAGTCGCTGTTCATTTTGACCTCAGGATGAACACCGTGGTACGAACTTGTCATTTTTTTCGTAGTAGGTGTAGCTTTTTCCATCAACTACTTATTTAAAAATATTTATTTTTATGCAAATCTGAAAGGAAGGTGATACACAAGTGTGCAATTCCTGTGGGCATTTGTGGGGTGTTTGCACTGAGACCTTGCGGATGAGGCCAGAAGAGGGCTTTATGTAGTTAACTTAAACTTTTTAACTGGTCTCTGTTACTTTTCTTGTTACATTTTGAAAGAAGGGGGAGAAGACATTTTTAAAACTAGAATTGCATTACTTCGTATGCTTATTTCCACAAACATTACCTGGACGATATTTCTGCACCACATACCCTGCTACCCTAAGGAATAGTGCTCTTGTCCTTGGGAAGTTCACAGTTTGGAAGGGCAGACAGTCATGAAAGATAATATAATATCAACACTCCTGTTTCTGGAGGACCAAATGTGGGCCAGGTTCTGGACCCAGGTTCGTCATGGGAATGATCTCATTTCATCTTCACATAATCCATGAGAGAGATCCTATGTTGATACTTATTTTACAGATGAAGAAAATGAGGCACAGAGAGGTTAAGTAACTTGTCCAAGGTCACACAGCAGGTGGGTGGCAGGGCCTGGATTTGAAGCCAGATTGTTGGATCCCAGAGTACATAGGCTTAACAGCCATGTCACTAAACCACACTATAAATGAAGCATTTCTGGGAGCAAAGATGCTGACTCTTGAGGGTTCTGTCTGCTTGCATCCCCAGCATGTTCAAAAAGAAGTTGAAGTTTTGGAAGCCAGGAAGGTTTGGGGCTTCTGTATTGGTTGGTGGCTTTTGCTAGTGACAGCAGAAGAATAGTATTAACAAGGGCCATTTATTCACACCTAAAGATACATCATGCTTTGAAGGACCTGGTTAGTTTCAATCTTCTTAGATCTCATCCAGTGTTATGATGTCAGTGTGGATGAGGCTGGCATTCCCATCCCTTGTCGTAAGATGTCACTTCTCATGCACACAGTTTGGGGCATAAAGTAGGTAAAAAATATAACATTAAGCAGAATATTTCATCAAGATATGCTGCCTGGGAATTTCACTTATTGTCACTAGAACGCTTTCCCTGAGTCATGAAAAACACGCTCTTTGGAATGCTCTGACTTGGGTAGCGATCACCCGAAAGAGGCAGAGCCAGGCTGTGGAGAAGCCAGGTGCCCCTCCTGCCCTTTGGTGGCATTTACAAATTAGAAAGTAGCGGGAAAGAAGAATTGTATCCCCGTGAGAACTAAGCCTTCAGTGCCTGCAGTGCGCAGACAAGCGCTGGCTCTTCCTGGGCAGGTCGACGCCTTCGAGGCAGGAAGGGGGTGAGCATGGGGAGGAGGTGTTCCAGGCAGTGGAGCCTCAGGGAGATCAAGGTAGTGCTCCGTGGAAAGGAAAGATGCTGGTGAACCTTGAAAGCCAGAGTAGATGGAGGGAAGAAGAGGGAGTCTGAGAGGCCGCCGGGTGAAGGCAGGGGTGGGGCAGCTATGAGCCAGGTGAAAGTTGGACTGTCCTCCTGTAGGAACAGGGATATTTTATTGGTGTGAGAGCAGTGACCATGTGCTTCCATCTTTGTCCCAATCTCTGGCCTGTCCTCTCCTTCTGTACCCCATCCCGGGCTATCTTAGTGGTATCATGATGGACTAAACTGTGTCCCACTCCAGATTCCTCTTTGGAAGTCCTAACCCACTTCAGAGTGCAGCTGAATTTGGAGCTGGGGTCTTTAAAGAGGTGGTTAGGTTAAAATGAGGTCATTTCGGGTGGATGCCAGTCCATTGTGTCTGGTGTCCTTACAAGAGGAGGAGATTGGGATACAACCCATGATAAGAAAGACCATGTGAGGACGGAGTAAGAAGGCAGCTCTATATAAGCCAAGAGGCCTCAGAAGAAGCTAACTAAATTTGCCAGCACTTTGATCTCAGACTTCTAGCCTCCAGAACTGTGAGAACATAAATTTCTGTTGTTTACGCCCCACAGTGTGTGGTGCTTTGCACAGGCCGCCTGAGCAAACTCATACGAGTGCCCGATGTATGTTTGTTGAATAAAAGCAAAGATAGATGAATAGGAGGAAGAAAATGTTTCATGGCTAGGATGAGAGCAAACCATGCAGGTCTTTCTCAACCTGGGCAGAGAATTTAAATTTGATGCTGGAGGTAGTAGGGTACACTGGGGTCCTTGAGCAGAGGAGTTCCTTAACCAAAGCGACCTTATAGAAGATGATATAAGGCTCTGGAGCGCTGGCCTAGGGAGAGGAGCCAGGCCTGGGAACCACAAGAAGCCTTGACAAGGGGCTAGTGGACCTCTGATGGGCAATGGGAGATGAAGGGCGTTCTTACCTTCCTTTTATGTTAATGTTCTCTCCTGGAGGGGCAGACAGGGACCTCCGATGGAAGAGAAAATTGGGACTCTACCTGGAGATAAGCCCACAAAGGCTCTGATCCAACTGGACAGAGACCAGCTCCCCTTACTTGTCAAGTGAAGGTGAATAAGCTGTTTCCTAAGGAATTCAGAATTCACACCTTCAGTGTATCTGCACGTAAAATTTTAGGGGGATCCAGTGTGTTCCTAGCACCAGACAGAGGCTTTTCGCCCTGGAAAGCAAAGAGTGGCTGAATTGGGGTACCCATGATCAGAATCCATTCATAGACCAAAGAGGCCATGAAGGGGGAGGTGCATGGGCAACAGTGGGGGACTGCCTCTTGGCCTGATGGTCTCCCTGGCATGACCTGGCCACTGGTGTTTTTGTTTTGTTTTGTTTTTAAAGATTTTGTTTATTTATTTGACAGAGAGAGATTACAAGTAGGCAGAGAGGCAGGCAGAGAGAGAGAGGAGGAAGCAGGCTCCCCGCTGAGCAGAGAGCCTGATGCGGGACTCGATCCCAGGACCCTGAGATCATGACCTGAGCCGAAGGTAGCGGCTTAACCCACTGAGCCACCCAGGTGCCCCTGGCCACTGGTGTTTTAATGTCACCGGCTCCTTGCTCTTCAGCCACTGTCACTGGGAAGCTGGTTGGGGTTCTCTCCCTGGTCCTTAGCTTAGGCACACCTTGGTTTCACATTAAACTCCTGGTTCAATGTCATGGCCCTTGTTGTTTGTACTCAGAGTTGCACAGTGACGAATGAATGAAAGATCAGGGCAGATCAAATGTCAAATCTCAGCAGATGCCCTTATAATTAGAGTTGTTTCTACAAAGTGAATCAAAGCTTATAGTATCAAGAACATTGTTATACACTTTGATCAAAGTTGGATTCATATTTCTTGTTATTTCAAAGTTAGTCTCCGTGAACACTTTTCAGAAGCCCTTGTTATACTGAGCTGTTCTGAGTTTCAACAAGAAACCAATAATGTCAGGAAACATAGAAGCCATTATTTGTTCTACTATGAAAATCAAGAGCCTTTGTATGTTAAGCTCTTCAAGCATCATTCTGTTCTACTTGGTCAGATTCCGTAGCATAGAGTATGGAAACCCCAAAATAAAATCCTTGGGGAAGAGGGAACCGGTGTTTTATAAAGTGGCTGAATGAGAAATAAATTTGAAAATTGGGAGAATTCTAATAATTAAATCACGGAGTCCCTGGTCATTACTTGGTTAACCAACTGTTTAACCTGGATTTTTGTTATTTTCTGTATGTTTTAACTTTCAACTTCCCTTATAAACATGTTATAAAAAGGAGTCTCAGAGGGACATACCTGGGAAACCTGGAGTGACATCTTTGAGCATAGAAGTTTTCATCATGTTAGGGCATGGAGGCACTCTTAAGAATTGCCTCCCATTGGATTTCATTGGATCTTTCCATGCACGCTTCTGTATCTTTAGTTAAATGGGACAGGCTATGGAATGAGGCCAAATACTTCTTGAAGGAAGAAGAACCCATATCTGTAAGCCCTCTCCTTTAACGGTGGATAGTATATAATTGCAGA
Organism: Mustela erminea; assembly: GCF_009829155.1. Classification (NCBI taxonomy): domain Eukaryota; kingdom Metazoa; phylum Chordata; class Mammalia; order Carnivora; family Mustelidae; genus Mustela; species Mustela erminea. Next base: position 105,440,584 of record NC_045620.1, read on the forward strand.
GTCATTTCTGATTTGATTAACAGTCTTTCGGTTAAAAGTGACAGAAAACCCAACTCAAAGTGGTTTCAGCAAAATCTAGAATTTACTGCCTTGAGTAAGTAAAGAATCTCAGAGTAGGGTTGGCACAGACACTGCTCAAATGAGGTCAAGACGTTTTGTCTTCTTTTTCTTGTCTCTTTTTGGCTTAGTTTCTGCTGTGAAGCAAGTCAATTGCTTCACAAACAGCCTCAACTCTCAAATGGTCTCTGGGTGGCAGCCACTTACTTGTCCTTCAGGGTCCAAATCCAGCAGAAAAGAGCTTTTGTCCCAGCATTCCTTGCAAAAAATGCTGTGATTCCCTCTGATTGGACCAGCTGACTGGAAGAGGAACTGAGGTAGCTCACACAGTAGCCCCTTAGTCACTGAGCATCATGTCCATTATTTCTAAACCCGGTGTGAAATTAACAGCCGGACAGTACCCGTTCACAGACTGTCTTCCTTGTTTCTCCTGCCTCCTCCCAGCAAACCCCAGCTTCTGGTGCCAGGTGCCTAGCTTCCTTCCTTATTGGTATAAAATGTTGTCTTTTGTGTCTGAGGAGGTTTTATTTGATACATCCACTGTGTGTGTGTGTGTGTGTGTGTGTGTGTGTGTGTGTGTGTGTTCTTTGAAGTAGACACAGGAACTTTGTCTTTCTAACTTTTTCTAAGTGTCACGTAGCTAGAGACAGTGAGTTGCTTCAGAAGGACTTAGCAATGCTGATGAAATGTTTTGTCTATTCTTATGCTCAAGGAATCAGCCCTCCCTTAGCAGAGAGTATCACCCACAGGTTCATCTATGTTTGCTGATCAAGAATGCCACAGGGATGTTCTTTTCAGTAGGAGCCCCCTTTCCCAGAATTGACCATGAAGAGGGTTGACCCAGGCCCCTTAGCAAAACAAAACAACCCGGGATTTCTTTGTCTTCCGTGTTCCAGGCATATCCAGTGAGTTCTCAATGATTACAACCAGCAAGCAGATGGTGGCTGCTGTGCTATTGGTAGACTTCACTGTTTAACATGATTATTTACTTGAGTTCTAGTCCCTCGCTGCACTTTTCAGAAAGACACTTGTTCTGCGAGAGCCCTCACAGTCTGTTTCTGATTAGTTAAACTGGTCTTGATCGGTGCTAAGTTCACATTTCAGCCTTGATTTATGCCTTCCCTATCTGCAGATACGTTCCCTTGTTACCCTGTACAGTAGAGGCCTCCTCTCACTTATGCCTTCTCATTTTCATGTGAACAAGGTCATTGGTATCAGGAATACCTAGCAAGGCCCCGCATGCTAATGTCACAACAGAACAGGACATGGACAGCAAATAATCATAAAATTCTTGATTGCTGGGGCATAGAAAAAAAAATCAGAGGCAATTCCCTAAGTTGATAGTCCCAATTTTTTTAATGTCCTTCTTGAGTAGAGAAAACAGGATATTGAAACTATTCAAAGTAAATGAGACTCTGGATTTTAGGACAAGAGATGTAAAAGAAAGTTCCATGGAAGTGGGCCTAGGACTTTGATGAACACCTACCCACAAAGATAAACTGTGCCTTTCAGGCTGTTTTTAAGAAAAAGTGTGACCATCAAGGTCAGAGTATGGTCATTCATCCTCTATTCCTTTGATCTCATTGGCCCTGAGCCTTGTGCAGACGTGGGCGGGAAAGAGTCCTGAAGAACAGCATGGTGGCCAGATTAAGGAAGAAGGGGAAGATTCGCAGAAGTTGCTGATGATTAATAATGATCTCATGTCTTAGCTGGAACGATGTTCGCCAGGGCCTGGTGTTACAAGGAGAAATACAGGTGTCTCAGCTCTGAGCCTGCAAAGCTCGGGGGACACCCTGCCATCTGATCCCAGCCGCTCATCCTTCTCTAATACCCCAAGATTTGCCACAAAGTTTCTAGGAGACATTTGTGTCTTTACTGCATTCATGGGTATATCTAGCAAAAATGCAAAGTCTCACTGATAAAGTGTGGACTTTTCCAGTAGAAACGAATAGAGATGTATCTTACAGATGTACAGAAAACAAGCACATTTAAAAAAATTTTTAATGATGTATAATTTTTAATAAGATCATGAATTACATTTATTTCATCTTAACCTCTGTCCTCAGAGGCATTTGAAGACCTGGAGTGGGTTCAATCAAACACACACACACACACACACACACACACACACACACACACAAGCACAAAAAACCCAAATGAAACAGCTTTTGAAAAGGTGTTTTGTGTGTGTATTGTAAGATTTTATAGTGAACGCTTTTGTTTTCTTTTCCCCCATTTATGCAGACTTCTGTTCTGCTCTTAGATAAAATACTAATAAACAGGAAGTTGAAAAAAAAAATGTGGTGCAATTGTTCTGAATGTTGTTTTTCTTGCGAGGCTTTATGGGCCACGCCACCCGGTCCTATTCAAAGCAGTCCCTGTAGGTGGTGGTGTTAATAAAGAAATGGAGCAGGCGAGTCGCCCCGAGCCAGCTCTGCCTCTGAAAGCCTCCCACGGAAGCCTCAGTCTTCAGGACTGCTGGGGCGGCTCAGACATTCCAGCAGTTTCCCCTTTATTTGTCCTGAACCAAGTTGCAGAATTTTAAGGAGGTGAAAGGCCATTCCTATGGAAAATATGTTTGTCTTCTTTTCTTCCTCAACCTGAGTTCATGAGAAGATTTTATTTCCTCTGAATGTTTAGCGTGTGTCTGTGTGTCTGTGTGTGTGTGTCTATAAAAGCCAGCAATACTGCAATAGCAATGTGCAACCTTTGTTTATCTTTAGGACACTTAATGAGCTACAACCCTAGTCTGTTGCCATTTGAACAAGTTGGTAAGAAAACCCAAATCTTGTCTCCCCCACCTTTTTTTTTTTTCCCCCAAAAGAATGACTTTAATAAGCATAGCAACAGTTAGTCAGTGCCACGAGCTATGACAGAATTATGGGCAAGAATAGATACCCCTAAGAGGTAACCCTCACCACCCCAGGCCCTCTGCCCACAGCAAGTCCCAGGCTGGGTGACCTGGGGTTTAGAAGAACCGGCCTCAGGCTACTAGAGCCAGACTGGGGAAGCCCAGGGATGTGCTCATTCTTGGGACATGGTTGTCACTCAGGGTACGATGCTGCCTTGGCTCTTCTGACTCCGTGCTTGTGGGATTTTATGCACCACTCACCCCCTCCCACCCCCCCGCCCGGGGCTCCCCACCTCTGTGTGAAGGCTTGCAGACCTTGGCCACACTCTGGTCTTTGCCTTTTGCCCCTCACCATGATGCCACGTCCGGGTTTCCCATAGCTACAGAAGCCAGGCAGGAAACAGGGGTGCAGAGTCGCAGGAAGGGAGCGCTGAGGAAATAAGAATTTGAGGGAGGGAGCAGGGACCCTGACAGAGAGATGGAGACAAAGAGAGCCGGCCCTCTCCAGAAGCCCCCAGAACTCCCCTTCCACCACTGGGGGGCTGTTTTAATTTATCCCCACCGGGCCTCATCTAAACTCCCCCTCCTGCTCCAGTCAAGCCTGTGCAGCCCCAGACAGTTGCCTGTCCTGGGCCTGCCCTGCTGTCATTTTGTTTTTATGTTTATTACTAAGTGAGACTGGTGTTAAACACTAGAAGAAAAAGGTAGCGATCCAGACCCAGGCGCAGGAGGCTGAGCGGGAGCGGGAGGGAGAAAGTCTGTGGCCAAGTATAAGGACCTGCCTCCAGCGATCCCACGGGTCTGAGCTCTGAGGCCATTTTAAGAAACTGTTGTTAATGTCAGAAATGAAGAGGGACGAAATAACTGTCTGTTCCTCTGCACCTGGAGAAAAGCAACCCCCTCGGGCATACTAGGATTTCACTAATCCCACGAGCTCCTGCCTTGAGTTTAGCCCTCTTTGGGGAAGCAGTGGGATCTGTGTGAGTGTGTGGACAGTCCTCACAGTTCTGGGGAAAGGGTCCAGAGGGGAAGAGGCTTCCACACTGAGTTTTGTGTTTACAGGACCTTTTATAGCACAGCCGTAAAGAAGCCTGATTTTTACAGGATTAAGCATGCTTCCTCTACGAGCAAGGCAGCCATTGTTCCCGGAGACAGTGAGCAGGGTTTTTTTCATTCGCACGTTGCATGTTCCAGAACTGGGAAGGAAGATACTCAGTACTCTCATTACTATTTTTGATATTTTATTTTCTGTTCAGAGTCAAGAGTTGTAGCCACCAAAGTCAGCCCCTGTCAGTAAATAAAAGATTCCAGCAAAGAAGCATCTAAATATTTCTGAGACTAGACCCCTGCCATGTCTGTGAACAGGAGATATTTGGGCTTGGATTTCATGAATTATTAAGTCTTTTCTTAGATGACTGCGCTCTGTGGTTAGAGAGCAGATAAGTTATTTTTCTCTTTAATGCCGAGCGTTTTCACTGATTTCAGTCTTACTCATTAGAAAATAATCTGCTCACCCACAGATGCCAGGGGTTCCAGAACACAACCACTCTACCTTCTCCTGTAGACATTTTAGACCTCCCCCCCTCCAACTGTGGCTTTCACAGTCAAATGTGAGTTGTCTTATAGTCATTGGTAAGCAGTATTTTCTGAGCATGTTCATCCCCACTCAGGCTGTGTGTGAGATAAAACATCCACCCAGAGTCCCTGGGAGGGACACACACCCTTGGATTCAGGCATCGGGACACGAAAGTTTGGACATGATTATAAAAAAAAAAAAAAAAAAGGCAACGTAAGGAAACACAAATTCTCTGTGGCCCTATTGTGAATTTGTAGGGATTTCCATGACAAAGGCTATTTTAGTCATTTAAAAACATCAGTGCACTGAGCCTAATCAGCACATTTTTATGTCTGACATTTTTATATTTGGGGAGGGATTGGAAATGAATTTGATCTGTTTCAGTTTGGAATTTCCCCAAAGGTCATTTTACCAGCTTCAGAGCTATGTCGATAATGCTTTCATTTTACACGTAGTTATTTTTCTCTCTGTTCAGTGATCACTCCTTGCCTAGTGTGTGGTCTAGCGATCTGGTGATTTCAAAACCTTATGGTGCCTCGGACTTGGACTTAGAGCCTGGACCAAGTCTGGCCGTGTTGCTTGCTTGGGCCATCAGGTGGCCTGCCGGAGTCACAGACAGACAGGGCCAGGACAGGGGCCAGCCCGTGGAGGACCCAGTGGTACCATTTCAGAGCTTTTGTTTTTTGTTGTTGGTTTAGCATATCCATTTTCTCCTGTAAATATCTATAAATACATACCCTCTCCAACCTGTCCCCCAGAGAATTAACAGAGCCTACAATTAACCATGCCTCATGGAGATTTTGCTTTTCTGGAAGATTTTCCCCTTTTTTCTAGGAAGCTTGTTAATAAATCTTTGTGGTTATTGCAACATTTTAGATATCACACACACACACACACACACACGTAAATGATGACACACACACAAACTACATGAGGCCTTTTTAAAGAGAGAAATGGTATGAGTTGGTGAAACACAATTTCTTTTCAATATCGAAAAAGGCACTGGGTAATCACCCCAGCAGGAGAAGCTTCAGAAGTTAAAATAAGTTGACACCTATCCAATTCCAAATTAAAATGCAACATTTGGCTTTCATTTTCCTTCTCTGTCAAGCCTTCATAGTTTTTGCTACACCAGGCCTTTTCAGATCTAAGATAGATATGATTTGGAATTATGTTTCAATTTAGAACTGTCATATGGGTACTCACATGTTTTGCCATTGTTATGGTATAGTAGACAATGCTCTTTAATCAATAATTTACATTCTGGGTCAGTGACTTTTATCTCCATCTTCACCTGTATTTCATAACATTAATATTTCATTGTCTACCTATTAAATTAATGTTTTATAGAAGCTTACCTAGGAGATTCATACTTCATATTTGCCTGCCTGGACGATTAAGTTTTCTTTGATGCTGCAGCTCATCTTGTAGCAGACAAGTCAAGAGAATTAGCAAGATGCATGTCATTCCTTATTGTACAAAACAAATGACACATGCTACCTTTATTAATAGCTTTGAGTATGAAAGATGAAATTTTAAAAATAAAATTTGCCTTTTCTATCCACAAGAAAAACTTCTTTTTCTCTCCTCCCTCTCCTTCCTGTTGGTTCTTTAAAAATTTCCAAATATTAAATTTTTTTTCCCTCTAAACATTAAATAATCAACCTCAGCCATCCCATCTTTGGGGGAATTACTCATGATATTTTCTGCTTTACGGTCAGGTCACCGGGGGCTAATGTCGGGATCTGCGATGAGCTTCCTGTTGTTTCGCAAAACTTTCCTCAGTGGTGAAAGAGTTTGTGTACAAGACGGCTCACCGTGGGGAAGAGATAGCAGCCTGGTTTATTTGACTTCTGAAATGACTTTTAAAATATCAGTTTTAAGTGTGTCTTTTACCAAACTGAAACAGTGTGTCCCCAGTGTTTCTCACTGGATGCTCTCCCTGCAGGGATGCTTTCTACACAACTGGATGTTTGGACTCAACTCCCACTTTGCAAGTGCGGGGGAAGAATTGCTCCTGCCAACAGCTGTAGGGAGGGCCACTCTGTTGTAGTGTAATTTACATGCGGTGGGAGAGAAAAGAGACCCTGGAGAAAAGACTCGCCAGCCCTACTCAGTCCCGATGATGCTGAAGCTGTTTGCGGATATAAAAAGTATTGTTATGATTCCACTTAGAGGAGATACCTAGAGTTGTGCAACTCAGAATAGACTTGAGGTTAGCAGTGGCTCGGGGTGGAGGCATGGGGGTTCGTGTTGAAGAGGTGTGGAGTTTCTGTTTGGGAAGAGGAAAAAGTTCTCGAGACCGAGAGTGGTCCTAGTTGCAAAACCCTGTGAATGGGCTTCACGCCACTGAATTGTATGCTTGAAAATGGTTAAAATGATAAATGGTATGTTTATTTTGCCACAGTAAACACACACACACACACACACACACAAAACCCTGTGAATGGGCTTCACGCCACTGAATTGTATGCTTGAAAATGGTTAAAATGATAAATGGTATGTTTATTTTGCCACAGTAAACACACACACACACACACACACACACACACACGCCCGGAATGGAATCAAGGTGTTTGAATTACTTTGTATAATAAAGTTAGATGCTGGATGTGATTTGCCGGAAATTACAAGGGGTAAAGATCTCAAGAGGCACCAGTGAGTCCAGACCTCTGGTTTCACAGGTCTGGGAGCTAAGGCCCTGAGGGAGCATGTACCCTATCCCCAGCCCTCAGTCCCCTCCCCCACCTCCAGTGATGGCAAGAGCCCAGGCCAGGTCTCTTCACTGACCCTTTGCTGCCTCTCCCCAGACCAGTCATTCCTTCTCTTTCTAGCAAACGTGCCATTGATTAGATTAACTTTGTGATAAAGACCTGCAGCCAAGGGTGTTTTAATGCTGCAGACTTTAGTCTGGACGGTTCAGGAGTTAGACGGGTGTGTCTCTGGGGGAAGGCTCCCAGACGGGAGGCCGACTCCACCGCACCGCGTGACCTCAGAGTGCCATGAGACCCGGGCTTTTATTCCACAGGAAACGTGTCTGAAACCAAAGTGGCTCCCCGGTGACAGCCCGCAGCACAAGGCTTCTCTGAGGGGCCTCGTGAGGCTCCTCCCCGCCTCTGGGCACCAGGGCTGTGGTGAGCTTGGGATCTGACAGGGCATTCCCATGCTTGTGCCGCCTAAATCCATACTTCATTTATAGCTGCTGTTCTTAAGGGTTCTGTGTCACCAAGTGAACTATGTATGTGAGAATTATCCATGCGACTTTTTAGAAGTAGTTGAAGTTAGCCGAGGAGATAAACCCTCACGAAACAAATTCCAATACTCACTCTATGCCCTTAGAATATAGTCCCAAGTCTTTTCTATGATATGCCTTAATTTTACTTTTTAAAAAAAATTCCAGTATGTATCCTCTCCATCCAAAAAGGGCTTGCACCGTATTTGATGTCTTTTAAAAATTCTACCTCAGTGGCCCAAACACAAATTATATTTAATTCCACGCAAGTCCCAGCTGTAGACGACTTGCCTACTACTTCCTGGCAGCAGACTGCCTTGCCCGCATGACGTCTGATGGTGACACATTGGTGCAGGGCGTCAGCGTTAATAATTCTAGGCGGAGGTTGCAGCAAAATGAAGAAACTGCCTGATCAAAGGACCACAAAGGCCTCATGTGTGAGACAGGCATGGCACACTCTTTCTTTCCAAGTGAGCAGTACTGTTGCTTTTCAAAATGCATCTTGGTAAGAAAACAGTTGCTCCATGCCATCCTCTGTTCAGCAAAACAGAGCACAAAGGGTAGTATTTCTAGTGCCTTTACAGCTGGAGATTAAGCTCCATCCCAGTGGGAAGCCTGCGACATCACCTTCAGGTCAGGGCTCTTCCAGGTGGTCTCGTGGTTCATTCTGTAATCCCACTAACTGTGGGAACTTCAGGCTAAGGTCTGTTTCTCCTACTCTGCTAAGTGTTTTTCTGATTCTGAGCTCCTTCAGAAACCGAACCCCATACATTCAGCGGGTAACACTGAGATGGAGGGAAGAGGAAGGCAGAGAACCCGAGGTGACTGAGGGAGAGTCACTGAGAACAGACTAGTGGCTCTCAAGAATTACACATGGGGAGCTTTGCCTGAATGGAGCTTGAGCAGGAAAAGGAATATAACTCTGACATATGTGAAGGTTACTGATACCCGGGAGGTAAAAGAAGTGTTTAGCACGGTACAAAGAGTAACCAGAGTCATGGGGCGAAACTGAGGGAGGACGCGGCCTGGAATTTAATATGAGAAATAAACTTCCAAACAGGGGCGTGTCCATCAGAGTGTGAAATGGGCTTATAAGAAGGGGGGTGGGGGAAACTACCGGCAGACTAGTGCTAGTGACATTGCAAAGAAGGTTAGAATAAAAGATCTAATGAGCAGGAAGAACTGGCAAATGGGGTATGTGTCAGGAGAGCATTAGGGCCAGCCCAGGCTAGGGACTGGTCTGAGGGACACTGGTAGATTTTTTTGCTTCCAGGCTCGGGATGGTTAGGGGCAGAAGAGGTGACACCCCACAGATCTGCCGCTGGATCACAAAGACCCTGGTTTCCCTACCTTGGCCGTCTGTGTTCCTTTGCAAGCCTCTTTGTTACTGTGAGGTAGTGATACGGGGTCACAACCGGGAAATGCATACACGGTCATAACGGGCGTAGCTTTTACCTCATTGTATTTTATGTAAAATCTCTTGACTCTCCAAATGAGGTGCAGAATTGTGATTAATACCGAAACATTTCCCATTAAAATGATAGTTTCTTAACAGTGCCTAGAAATGCCCCCTGCCGCCCCCCTGAGTCATCTCTTTGGATGCGTTCTTCCCCTGCAGGCAAAGAGATTTATTTCCATGGCAGGGGTTTCCAGTGTCATGTTTACAGACTCGAGATAATTCTTGCTGGCTTCATGTACTGACCTGCTTTTATAAAATAGTCCTGTCACGATGCTAGGTAGGCAAAGTAATACTTTCATAATGAGGGAAGAGCGACTCTCTCCAGTGCTCCGGACAGCGCTCCATAGAACAGAGAGTGTGCGACCCAGTCTCCGTTTCTCTTTATCTTCTACAATTGCTTGTTTAAAGCCGTGTGGAATGAGTATCCGAATCGAAAAGGAGGCTATGGCTTCCTCTAGGCTCTGTCTACATGGGGTCAGTCTCTACAGTGATTTCTCCCCTCTTCTTCTTTCTTTTCTTCCTTCCTTCCCAAACTTCTCTTCCTCCTCCACTGTTTCCTCTTGCTTTTCTTTCTGGATCCCCATCTTCTCTTTCCTTTGCATTTTTTTTTTTTTAACAGTTGACATGAGTTGCTTTAAAAAAAAAAACAAGAAAAAGGGGCGCCTGTCATTAAACATCTGCCTTCTGCTCACGTCATGATCCCGGGGTCCTCCATGGGAGCTTGCTTCTCCCTCTCCCACTCCCCCTGCTTGTGTTCTTTCTCTCGCTGTGTCTCTTTCTCAAATAAATTTTAAAAATCTTAAAAACAAAAACAAAAACAAGAAAAAGGTTATTTTTGTATTTTTTTCTTAAAGAAAAAGACCTGAATTAAATAGTGGGACCACCCCTTATTATATTAGTCTATGGGAAGAAAAGAAGGCCAAGGTAAGCCGAAAATAATAGAAACACAATCATTTTATCATTTTTTCCAGCTGTGGAGTGAATTAGAGAGTATTGTACTCCCACCAAGGGGACGATCTGTGCTCAGTGTTAGGGGCCCGGCAGGAGCGAAGTATGTCAGAACACCAGCAGGTGGAAGGAACCAAGAAGCCACAATGCCCCGGGTGGTCTGGGAGGGGGTGCTACCTGGAGCCCACTGGCCTTCCTGGTGACCATAGCATCTGTTCCCCCAGAGTGGGACTGCAAGCCAAGCAGGAAAAGACAGTCCCAGGGCTCCCCTGGGAGAAGTCTTGTCTGCTGACGGGATAGGCCCGTCTGTAAACATCACCCGCCTAACCTCCGCCCCCACAGTGTGGCCTGAAGTGAGACATGAAATCCCCCTCTTAGAGTTTTGTGAACATACTTGAGCTCTTCTCTAGGAGTGTGTTAACCCCGTGGTCCCGAAGGCTGAGCTCAGTGACCCCGTGCCCACCCCCACTTCCCCAGTCTTTCCAAGGAATGGCAGAGGCAGGGAGAGGGAAGGGGGATTGGCGGAAGGGAAAGGCAGGCAGTGCTAGGTAATTTCACGAGTTGGAGCAGACATTGGGTGGGAGCAGTCCCAGGGACAAAGGAAGTCTAAAGTAGACTTGACCCAGGCTGGCCTTTATCAGGGAAGGGAAAGAAAGTTCTGTCCTTTTCTCTTCCCTTCTACTCCTGCTACACGAAGTATCCCCTCTGAGCTTCCAGGGTTTGGCAGGTTCAGCTAGTACTGTGACACGGCCAGGGAGTGGGCCCCAAAACCTGGCTACCCGTGTGTGTGTGTAAATGGTATTATTTTTATTCACCTGGATTACCTTGCTGATCGTTTCCAAGTCTTTATGGTGACTGATATTATTTTAGCATGTCTTTAAAATCCATAGGCATATGTGGTCGTGGGTCCCACTTCGCACACGGGGTGGTGAGTTCAATTCACGTAGGTGGAATGCCTACTCCAGGCCAAGCACCATGCCCAGCGCAGGGACTTCAACAATAGACCAAAGAATGCCTTTGAGCGTAATCGAGACCTAGTGCTAGGAACTAGCTCCTTGACCTTGAACCCAATCCTGCGCCCACTTCCCCTTCTGCCCTTAGGCCTCCGTGTATTTTACAGGGCCAGAGAGCCCCCAGATGACCCAGACGGCCCCATTTCACAGCCCTGCGAGTGAGAGCAGGCAGACGTGGGCGTCAGGGGGCTAGTCGCGCTTTTCTTACTGTGATTTGTCCAAGCAGTTTCTTCCCTGGGTATTTCTGTAGGTAAAAATCCTCATCTGTTCAATAAACAGGTGAGCGGGCCTGCCTCCCTGCGTGCCTCTCTGTGCAGTTCTGAAGTTCAGATGAAACATATCTACAGAAGCCCCTCTGAGCAGGGAACACTTTGCAAACCCAAAGGCAGAAGAAGAATGGTATTGGAATAATCAATCTAATAAGCTTCTAGCTTCTATGAAAAACACCCTGGATTCCTTGGCATGAAAGCCTTTGTTTCGTCCACCACAGACCAGCTGTGCTTGGCACAAAGTTATTGCATCTTAGAGTGGACTCCGTGTGATGGAGAGGCGGCCCCTCCTGCTTTGCTGACAGCCGCCTTGCCCTCAAGGACGCCCCCTCCATTTTCCTGACCTCTGCCCGTGAGAATTTCCCGCAGAACATTGGATTGGGTATGCCAAACATGTTCTAGCCTTGATTATGAAGATTATACCCACACAAGCCTCCAAAGATAAATGTTATTTAATTGGATAAACAACCCTTGTGTAGTTTTTCCTATCTGTTTTATGTCAAGGTACTGCTGACATGGTTAATTTGGGGGCAGTTTTTTGAGAAGATTTTTGAGTCTGCATCGATCCTGGCACGTCCTGGTTGCCTGGATAGACTATGGAATGGGGAAATGAAAGAATGAGTTAATACATTAATATTCAGGAATGATAGCGAAAAGACAAGCCCCCAGGATAATGCTGATCCCAAGATTTGGTTGAAGAACCAGGTCCAGGGAACAATGTGGTGAGGGATCAACTAGACTGTCCTCCCGCCTACCCCCTTGAGTGCGTCCTCTTTGTGACTCTACAAGAGCAAGGCCCCTTCTCCCCTGCACACACTCTGCCACGAATGATTGATCCATCCTTGACTCTCACCACAGAGCAGGTGGGCTCGGCTCCTCCATAAAGTGTTTCATCCGTTTAACACATGGGACTCCGAGGCTCACCACGGTGAATGGTGGGAATGATGAGCCTTCTCCGGGTCCCCTGATGTTTTGCTTTTGGCACAAACTCGAACACCCTATGCTGAACACAGTTTCCTCTTTGCCCCGGAAGACCTCAAGGGCAGGAGATGGCAAACCAGTTCTCACACACGGATCTTATAGACACAGGCTACTCCAGCCAAGGTGCCTGGTGCTGGCCAGACAGGGTCAGCCAGCCACAGAGTCTGTCCCAGAGAAGTCACTGTCCAGCCAGGCACATGGAGATCCGACTGACAGCCTCTGTGGCCGGGGCTCCATGGGCTGCAGGATGGTGGCCGCTGACTCTAGGGGCACTGATGGAGACAGAGTAGGAACCCAAGAACACGTGCTGGGCCAACAGACTCGTCACTAGCTATCACCTGCAACAGGGTGATGACCCCTCCACTGGCTTTCTTCTCTCTAAACAAGGATAGTAAGAGTATTTGGCTCTGGGGGGTGGGCAAACTTGACCATGTAGACAGAGCACCCAGGATAGTACCTCAATGAATGGTAGTTGTCAGCCTTCTTCATCTCACTGTACCAGCTCATCTGTGTCAACCCTGGGACTGCAGTTGCATTCTGGGCTCATGCTACCTGACCAGCCACAGCAGTCCACCATTTGTGAGCCCATTCAGCAAAATCTCACCCGGGGCCAAATCTGCACACTGAACACTGCCCCGGGAGGGGGCTCAGGGAGGCCTGCCCTCCTGCCCGAGCCTGAAGGAGCCAATCTCGACACGTGGGACCTTGGAACTATACAAGGAGGCCTGAAGTATGAGGTTTGCGGGTTGCCCAGTGACAAGGTCCATCCTCCCAGGGAGAAGTAGAAGGAAGTGCCTTTCTGCCCACAGAGTGACATTTGGACTTCTATTGTGTGTGGGTCAGTAGCGTCTAGAGAGTGAACAGCTTGCACCATCTCCACCGACTCCTGAATGAGTCACAGTGGCCAGCAGGGGCCAGATTCTGGCCACCTCCACCGGAGGCACATAAAAGGGTTGCAGAAACCACGTCCCAAGAATCGAGGTGAGTCTGGGTTTGAGGACAGAAGTTGCTCTTCACTTACCACTGGCAAAAAGCAACTCTAGATCATCGGTACAACTGTGATGTTATGCTTCTAAAATGAATTCGAATGAAGAATGACAATGGATTCCAAGTTACTTCTTGGAAATAAATTGTGGGTAAATACCATTTGCTAAAGCCTGGAAACCCAGTTTCCTTTGGTTGGTGTTTTTAAATGCTTTGACAATGTGGTTTGTTTCTCTCCAAGAAAAAAAAAAAAGAAAAGAAAAAAGTAAATAAAGGCTGACAACCGAGGGAGATCACAGCCAAGTATTCTAAGAGCCCACAGTCACCTAGGGCACGGCGGTTGGCAACAGAGGACAGAAATCCAATATGGACGTGAGATCCATTCCAAAGGCATCAACACCGACATGAAGATGAAGAAAATATACGTTTCATCATGGGGCGGATGTTGCCATCTTTCTGAGGGGAAATGTAAATGAGGATGTTTTTAAGGATTATTTCCACTCTGTCACCAAACTGAGACGTTCGTGCCCGCTTACTGCCAAGGGAGCTGCTGTTGTTCTCACGAAGCATTAGCGCTCATTCCCTAGCAACAAGCGGCACCAGAGAGAAGGCTCTGCAAGCAGTGTCGCCTAATAAACACAGTGGGGACAGTGTCAACAACAGAGGTAGCCGCGGAGGGAGGGACCCTGGAGGCAGAGCGCATTGCCTCCCTGGCCTCTTGTCTGTGTCCACGGCCACCGGCAGGTGGGAAGGAGGTCCTTCCTCCCTGGAATGGAAGACTGCACATTTTATTTTGCAGGCTCGTGTGGCCGTTCTGGATTAGTTCCATCAGAAGTGTTTAGTGCTATACTGTAACCCTTTTGTCTTTCCTGGTCCTTCCGCAAAAACCAATCCCTAATGCCGTCCCCAGGACCTCTGTGCACTGGCTCGGAACCTCAGTCTGGTGTTCAGAGTAGCTGGAGAACAGGCCCTTTCAGAATCTAGAAGCCGAGCTCCCTGGCTCTTAGGGGAGAGTGAAACTTCTTCATTCTGCCCCTTCTTGGGGAGCCGCTCTCCTGGTCTTCATGGGCTAGCTTTTGTAACTTTCCAGATGAATGCCACAGCACAGGTGAAGGGAAGAGAGCTCTTAATAAACGAAGTCAAGGGCTTTGGGCTTTGTAGACCAGCTCAAGGTTGCTCTTTTCCACTAAGAAGACAATTGCAGAGCAGGAGATAGTTTACAGTCATTATTGTCCTCGGCCTGTTCCCCGGGCCCCTGTACTGCTTCCTTTTCTAGCTGCTCTGTCAGAACCCCGGGTGGGGATTTCCTCTGGCCTGGCTCTCCTGGGGTTGAACGGCAACCTACGTGGGCAGATTTTAATACTCCTTTTTTAAAAATCATCTTATTTAATTTTTAAAATCACAATAAGTATGCTGCTACATTTTTTTTTTTTTTTTAAACAAAATGATTCACAGTGAAAGAGTTGGGTTTGGGGAGAAGCCCTTTTTTTTTTTTTAAACAAACTATAGAAAGTAACTGATGTGCAGTGCAGTTTTAGAAAACATTTGTTTCTGTCACCCTTTGAAAACTGTGCTGTCAGCTGCACGATCCCAAGACACCCCTTGAGCTCCACCATGTGAATGAAGGTAGAAGGGTGGTGGTAAGGAACAGAGTTTCCTATTTGAATATACATTTTTGTCACATAATACCAACAACCGTTTCCCTTTCTGAGAGCTCCGCGCCGTCCCCTGCATGAGGTATGAGGTTCTGTGGTTCAGGGGTGGTGTTGGCTGCCGTGTGGTGATTTCACTTGGGGCTGCGACAGCCTGTCTTCAGCTTCATTTGTCTGAGGGCTGAATTTCCACTCCCAACAGGTTAGGCAAAACGGAAAGTGACATTCGGAAAAGAGTGGATGAGTGTCTGGTATGTTCGCCAAAGCTCATTCTTGTGATAGTGGAGTGGCCGTGATTCACTCCCCCATCTCCCGATAAAATATAAAGCATGGCTTCTTGGTGGCTGAACCAACAGGCACAAAGGCTACTGACCCCTGCCCCTGGTTGAAGATGCGCGAGGGAGGATGTTTATTCAGGACATCGCACTGCCCCTTTGAGAGAACTTTCTGTTGAGACAGCGTGAATCGTGGTAAAGCCGTCCTCATCGCTCTGGGTTTTCCTCGCCATGGATGATTTTAAGTGTGTGTAGGGGGAAGAAAGCCGGTCCCATCACAATGTTCTTTCCAAGACAAGCCTCGGTGAACAAGTAGGCTAAAGGTCTCGGACCCTCGTCTAGTTCAGGAAACACCGCGCTTATCAATAACTCTCCCTGGGTGCTCTGTTCATTGTGGTTTGCTCGCCTCTGTCACCATCCCGGCGACGAGGTGTGAAAGTGGGCTTGTATTCCACTTGTCACCCGCGGCTCCACTTGCCGCGATCATAGCTAAGGAAGTGAGAGGACACGAGGAGGATTTGTGTTCAGTATATAAGAGTTAAGTCTCTTAAGATTTCTGGGCTGGAATTCAGCAAAATAAGGTCTGCTCACCAAAGTGGTTACATCTCCACTAAGTATTGACTGGAGATAAATCTGACAACCCCTGACATCTTTAAATGTCAAATCTACCACATATCACAGATGACATCGAACCTAATGATCGAACTCCCTTTAAAATATATTCATGTAAATACATTTTTGTGAAACCACAAGCTGTTTCTCTCAGTTTTGTTTTCAGCTGGCTTTGATAAAGAGATTGGTTGGCATCCCTACAGCTAATTAAACAGCTTTCAAGCTAACATCAATGAAAAGTTTTAGACTCAGAAATACACTCTACTCTTCCTAGTCCAAGGGTATCCATAGTACCTTTTTAATTGTGTTAACAGACCCTGTCAGAGGAGAATTATTTAGTTGTAGCCTGAGTCGACAAGCAAAATTATCCTGTTCTCGAAGGTCTGCTCTGCCTGTGTTCACTCACTGTGTCACTAACACGGGGCACTGGAGTCACACTACCAAGAAATGCAATTCTTGTTTCTTTGTTCACTTAGATACAGCAGTGTTTAATAGATTTCATGTTTTCTTATTCTTGTACACATTTCATTTTGTGACTGGAAAGCGATTTGTGTTTCCTTTGTGGAAAACAGAAAATAAAATGCAGGAGACTCTTATTTCCAGGTCAAGAATTCTGAGTTACCAGGCTTCTCTCATTCTTGTCTGTCTGGCTCCTTTTTTTCTTTTTCTTTTTCTTTTTTTTTCCTTTCTTTATTTATTTCTTTCTCCCCCTCCCCCCCACTTGCAGTTATTTCTAGATTCTGGAAAACTATTACTTGCTTTTTTAAAAGAAAGGTAAAAAGCCTACTCTTCTAATTTTACAGTTGAACTTTCCCTATAACACTTAAAGCCATGTTGCTTTATCTAAATTGTCACCATTTCATACATGATAGATTGGCTTCAAGTAAAAAGGTGTATCTAGTAAATGGTGGGGGAGGGGAAAGGGAGACCATTTTACTTCCACTCAGAAATGCCTCTGAATATAACAACAGTGTTTTAAAATCTTGCGGTTAACAAATGCATTTTGTGAAAGGGGGGAAAAAAAAAAAGAACAGGTTAGCAGGTTGTATGTGGAGTAATGAGGCTGAAAATAATTTTTACTGTGGAAGCGTTCACATTTTGATTTATACCCTTGCCCCCAAAGTGGGGAATTTCTTTTTTCTTGCTTTGACTATTTCTTCAATGAAAGCTTCTGTACTGTGCCACTCGGCTCTTCAGAAATTCCCGGGTTACACATACAATTGAAGGTGAACCTGATTCTGTTCCGTGAGCACGGCCTTTTTAGTTGTGGTAAAACAGAGTTAAAATGACAGCCGTGGGCAAGAAAGTGCTTCAAGACCAAGTCATGTTACACTCTTTCCAGATGACTAAAACCACCATCATTTCCCAAGTCTTACATCGGGGGAAGGGGATATGTGTGGTTTAAAAGAGTGGGCAAGTATTAGTTAAGGTCAGACTTTTTCTGAATGTGAACATTCGATGATGCTGACTGAGGGCGAGGGCAGAGATTCTAGGGTCAAACCGTCAGACAGAAAATCTCTTCAGGTAACAAATTCAGGGGGTTACCCTAGTCTTCTTATTCCCTGTCATCATTAAATTGTAGGGTTCCTTCCAGGCTTTTTTTGGTTTGTTTGTTGTCAAATGCTGTTGTCTTGCCTAAGTCAAGCTACTTGTTTTAAAGTACCAAGCCCTGAAAGATCTGGAACCTACAAACATAAAGTGTAAAGTCTGAATCACATGTTTTAGGTCTGGAATTAAACAGCATAACCCATGACCTTCACAGAAGATGTTACCCTGATACTGTTATCGTTTTGAGCTCCCCAAAAAACAATGCCTGCCTCTCACCAAGAAGGTTTTAAACCTGCCACAAATGTGTCCATTTAAATCTAAAATTCCTCATGCTAAGTTTTCTGTCAGTCAGTAGATATTTTCAGTGTCCTCCCTGAGTTTTGTGATTTCTTTCTTTTTAGTTCCTTTTACTGTTTATTTGCTGGTCTAGGATTTATGAAGAAATACACTTTCAGAAGAAATAATGAGTTACTCTCTGTGGGTGTTTCCTTTCTTTACTACTTGAAGAATTTTCAAGTGTGAATAGATTATGAGAATACAGATTTGTGCAAAAAGCTGGAGGAAAAGAATGAACTAACTTCTCAGTTGTTTGAAATGAGGGGGATACTGGTGTTTTTCAAATTGTTCCTCAATTTAATTAGCTAAAGCACTGAGTAGTATTTCTTTCTAATATAGATGTTTAAAAACAGCTTAGCTTTTCTAAATATAAATAGCAAGGACTAATGCTCTCAGTATTGCCTGAAAATTTTAGAAATGTCTGCAGGCTGTTGTGAACAATTCTGTCTCTTTATGGAGAGTTGTTTGGGCTTTTTAGAAACTCATTAATTTGATTGTAAGCGTCTGAGTGTTATCAGGAAAAGAAGCTTTAGAAAATGGTTTCAGAATGTGTCATTTTCTCCTTGGTTTAATCTGAGATGGTGTGTGGGCATGCTGGTATTTTAAAAGGCTAAAAATGGTGTACATATTGCTGTACCTTCAAATGTGAGGTAGGATTGCAAACAGAGAAGTTTTCTTCAGTCTTCTCTCTGACATTCTGCTTTTCTTCCAAGTAGTAATTCTCGAATTTTTAGCATGGGTTCTTTCATTCTTTTTCATATTCAATTTGTTGTTGTAATTAAGCAAAAACAAAATTTGAAAAGCCATGTCAGTTTTCTATTATTTTGATCTTAATATTTAATGTTTCATAAAATTAAAACCATGTGTTTTCATTTTAACTAGTTTCATTATTTTTTTTTATGAAATGATTTGCGGTAGAAGACTGCCATTTGGTTTCAATATTAATATATAAGATGAACTACGTGGGTGTCATTTATTTTCAGTAGTAAATAACTGCTTAACCGAGGATTTTACCTTAGCCTAATTTAATCAATTCCTTTGGAATTTTGCTCTGCACATTCCAACAATATTTGATGTGTGTGTGTGTTTGTGTATAAAATAAAAATGACATATTGTCTCATTAAAAGCAAGTTCATGGTGTAATAGTGATCAAAATTAGGGAATGTCATGTAGTTGGTTTCAAAATCCAATCAGTGGGTTAATCATGAATTATTCTTTTTTTCCCAAGAAAGTCTGATTTGGTTGTTTCAAATTTGGATTTACTAGAATTCTTTTTGTTTTTTTGCTTTTGTTTTTTTAAAATTCTTCTGTCTGTGTCATTTTAACCTTAAAAGGGGTTAATTTAGCAAAAATAGATACCTCTTCTGTTTGTATTGTGGCTTGTTCAATTTCTCATAAACTGTATTTGGTAGCTCAAATGTTGAAAGCAGTTTGGGAACAAAATGTCTGCTTAAACCATGACAAAATTGGCCACAATTTGCCGATTGGGCTGATAACAAAAGCCAGCAACACAAAATAGGTAGAAAAACAGTTTGTTCGGTGATCTGAGACCACTGAAGGTCTTTTTGCATGTTATTTTTTTCATTCTGATGTTTATGTTTTGCTGGAAGAGAAGTTTTTGCTCACCCATCGATTTTGATTAACCATTTCATCTAGTGAATTTCTTTTAAAACCCCAGAGAACAAAGCAGCTCACCTGGCAAATGAGACCCATCTGAGTTGAAATCCACCATTTGTACCCAAACTCCCTCGTTCCCCCAGGCTCCACCTGGTCATAAATATCTCCAAACTCCTAATTTGATCTCTGAAAGCAGTACTTCGATGCCATTGTTTCAGGCCTGAAACAATGAATGGTGTGGCTCTAACTGCTTTTTTTTTTTTTTTTCCCAAGTGTCAAACAAAATTACAGTTTGTAGTTTAAAAAAAAAACTCTACCTGAGCCTGCAGTTGAGAAAAAATTTCAGCAATCAGATGTACACAATGGCTCTCGTATTATCTTCTCAGACTGTACAGAAATATTAACGTTTGACACGAGACAACACACTTTTTCAAGTGATGGAAGGAGGCAGCAGCACCCTCTCTCCTCTCCGTTGTTTTGACTTCTCGTGCCTTGAGTGTGTGTCTCTGTGTGTGTGAGATGGTCTTATTTTTTTGTCTTAAAAATCAGATCCTCCTGGGTAATAATTAGGATGAGGTTTATGTTTCTACTTATCTAATCTTTGTTTTCACAAATAAATACAAATAACTCAAACTGAAACTTGATGGCTTTGGTGATAATAAAATAGCAGTCACGGGGAAATTTTCTTCATTTTAATGTTCTTTCACAACCCACATTCAGTTTCGGTAGGAAAATTATTAACCTTTCAACAGCCTGCTAAGACATGGGTTCCTAATACACTCTTGAGGATGATTTGCAGGTTTTGGTTCTATTTTGAGATTTTGTTGTACAGTTTTTTCTTTTTCTTTCTGTCTTTCTTTCTTTTTCTTTTTTCTTTTCTTTTCTTTTCTTTTCTTTTTTTTTTTTTTTTTAAGACCAAGGGCTTTCTTTGAGGGCTATAGCAATGACTTGAAATCCTTTTTGACTGCTGTCTTTTCAATGCGTGCATATTTTACAGTGTTTGTATTTATTTTTGATCACGGGGAGGGAGGGCTCCTATTTCCTGTTCTCCTACTGTCTGGTGCTGTGAAAGAGGAAATGTTCTTTAGTCTCACTGTTTTTCCTCCTTCTAATCCTTGGGTGAACATTGTGAGTCCCGTGCCCTCCATTTTAAAAAATCCGGATGGGCTACCTTTCGGAGAGGGCTGGGGGCTCTGTGTTAACCATCTGGCCTGACTCTTGCCTGCCTTGGGTGGCCTCATGTCAGTGTCCATCAAGCCAAAGCAGGTCAGGCCAGTTTGGGCTTGTGGTCCTGAAGGTCTACTTGGCCGCCGGCTTGCCTGTAGAGGCCCGCGTGGGAGTGTCTCTCCATCTGGCTGCTGCTAGGCTACCTCTGGCAGGGGTGTGCGGGGAGGTGATCATGAGCTGGGAACTCCCGCGTCTTCATCTGAAACACACTGGAGGGCAGAACGTGGGCCAGGAGAGGCAGCGGGTGCGTGGGACGACCTCGAATGGCAGTTTCCATTTTAGGTATCTTCTCCAAGTCTGGCTGGCATGGCCACACCTGCAGAGAGGGCCCTGAATGGGATGTGGTCCTACCACACGCTCTGCCCTTTGTCTGGCGAGGCTGTGCCTCGTGACTCATCGTTCCCTTCTTTGCTCCATCTCCTCCAGCCCTGTCAGTCCCCACCCGCCCACAGTGCCCCACCCGGCCATTTCCCACCACCCCTCTGAAGTGGATCGTGGAAACTGAGGAATATCGTGGTATCTCGTGTCCCCCCATCTTGGCCATTTTTAATGTCGTAGCCTGGGTTTGTCTTCCTTCTCATCCCCCTCCTTCTTTTCTTTTCGTACTTCCTGTATGAGGTTAGTTTTCTTTTTTTTTTTTTTAAATAATAAACAATTGTTTAATTTTGGGAAAGGGGGCCTGGTCATATGGTGTCGCCTACCTGTCTGGTCGTTGGTCCGGTGCTGGTGCCCCCCCCCCCAACCTGTGTGTTGTCGTGTGAGCAGAGCTCTGAAGCAGGGAGGGCTGTGCCCGAACCCCTCCTCCCAGTGTAGCAGTAAGGAGGGTCAAGCTGGTGAAACCATTTTCTATTCTTTTTTTGGAAAGAAATGCCACCCAACCTGGTGGCTCAAGTGTTGTCCTCGGGCTGAGCGGATTGAGAGTGCCGGAGACGGGGGCCGCGGGGCGGGGGGGCAGTGGGGTGAGGGTGGGGAGAGGCAGCATGCCGGCTGGCCAGGAGGGAAGTGGATGACCGGAGGAAGTCACTCGTGCAGGCTTCAAATCCCTCTGCGCTCGGCTCTTGCTGTGCAGAGGAGCAGTGCCCAGAAAAGGAGATGAAGGGACCGACCCATTTTATCAACACTTCTCCCCAGATCCCCCCAAGAACTTGTCGAAAGTCTTGGACGGCCTCTGAGCTGTGACCTCTTTCCTGCCTCTGTGGGGATCTCAGGAGAGAACCATCCAGTGACACACTTAGGAACAGTTAACTACCATGCGGTCACCCACAGTTGCCAGGGACCAAGCCCACGGCCCCACGGCCAAGAGCATCACTAGGGTGTTCTGAGGTTCAGTCACCACTGTGATCTTGGGCGTGCGTCTGAACCACCTGGGGGCTTATGAAAACAGACATCGCTGGGCCCCACCGCCGAAGTTTCGAGTTGAGAAGGTCTGGGAAAGGGCCTGCGAATTTGCATTTCTAACAAATTCTCAGGTGATATGATGCTGCTGGTCCAGAGCCCCGTGTTGAGAAGCGCTGGTGAGGGCCCTGGGCCATGGCTGATCGGAACACCTGAAAGGCATGTCTGACGGAGCGTGTCAGTGTGTCCGTCTTCCCTCCACTGCCTCGTCGCTTCGTGTGCCCAGCACAGACACGGCGGGAAATTCGGCCCTCAGAACTTGGCATCCCTAAGTAACTAGACAGCAAGTTTCCCTGTAAATCGGAGCTTTCACAGCGCCGGCCAGACGACAGGTCAGCTAGCCTGGTTTTGAGGTTCAGTTCTTTGCAAAGTGGATTTTGTCCTAAGGATAGAGGAAGTGGCCAAGGAGAGGGAGGCGATGGCCTGACTGTAGCAGGAAACATTCCAGTAAGCGCCGCCCTTGGGTTGCCCACTCTTGTCTCTCTTCCCACCTTTGGTACAGATGGAGGAAGGTCTTGAATAACTACCTCCCCGTACCAGAAGGTGGGCAAGCTTCCAAGCTCCCCTGGGGAACAGGCGTTGAATCACCTGTGAGCTCCCGTTCATCTCCGAAGGGGGGCAGAACGCCTGGGTCAGGATGCTAGATGGGAAGCAGGGTGCCACCATCTACTAGCTAGCTGTGGAGCTCCCCGCTGCCTTCCGCGTGAGAGGGACGAGCCGAACAGCACCAGCCTGGAGGCCGATGCTCTGCCCAGGGGGAGCACGCATCTGGAACAGTGACTGCTGTGTGGCATGGGCCCAGTGGTGACCTAGAGGATCTGGGTGTGTTCTGCGGCGGCCCTGGGACAGGCTCGTGCTCTGCTCATGGGCGTTTTGAGGGACACAGAGTTTTTCTGAACCACGTGTAGGTCTGTAATGATGCGTGGAACATTTTGCAAAAACTACTTCTCAGGGGGGATCCCCTCAGGAAAGGCTCTAAGTCTGCTCAGAGTTACGTGGCTGTAGCTCGAGAACTAGGAGCCCCCTTCAGAAACAAGGGGGGGCGGGCATCAAGCGAAGATTTCTCTCTTCCCTGCCCTGACCGGCCTGGCCGCACAGAATTCTAGTAATTTACACAAGGGACCCATACACTTATCTCTGAAATTAGTCTGTGATAAGCAACCAACATTTTCTGGCCGTGCCCTCTTGGTCTTAACTTCCTGAGAAATAAAAACAGTGGGGTCCCGAGAGCTGGACACCTTGATGCTGTTGAATACACCCTATCCTCCTGGGCAGCTATTTCGAAATCTTAAAAAGTTGGCTCCCAACACTGTCAGAATCCACTGTGAGTCAGCATGAACAGGATGTGAGTGCCTGGCTTGTCATTTTCCCAAGCATTAACAAAGACTTTGGTGCAGAACAGGCTCAAGTGTATGTTCTACACCTGGGGGGCTGGTGGGGCCTGGTTTGGCGCTTTGGCAGTGAGGACTTGGCAATGCCATGGATGTTATAGCCAACTGAAGTTGGTGACTTTGCTCCCCTGCCCCTGTGCCCTGGTCCTTACTGCCTGGGAAAGAGGCCTGGGTGAGGCCAGCCCGTGAATCCCCAGGCTAGGGGTGGGTGTCTGAGCTACTGTTTGGTCTCCCCTTCTCAGTTTCCCATGCCTGGTTCTTTTCCTCTGCCCTTAGGAACAAAAAGGGCAGGATTTGGGAGCTAGCTGAAGGAACATCCGGAAAATTGCTTGGGCTACATTTCAGGTCCCTGATGAGAGCTTGTATCTGCAGTGTGATAACCCTAAGGCCATCCCTCAGATCCAAGGGAGAGTGAAGTTGTGTGCACAGTGGGGGAGACCTAACTGGAGCCCCTTGAATACTAGAGAGACAGGCAGGAGTAGTGTAATTCAGCCAGACTGGGAGTAAGAGTAAAGGGGTAATGTGACCCGAAGCTCCTCTGGGACTGTCCATTATGGGGCTGCTAGCTTCCCCCAACTCCTTGTGAATGCCAGCATATGGGAAGCTAAATGTGTGGTAGGCGCAAATCTCTGAAAGTTCCTAAATGGGTCATCTTAAGTTTTTTCATTGATAACTAGATACCCAGGCCAACATGGAATCGTTATGACCTTCACTTATCCTTGCAAGAGCTCCTAAACAAGCTCAGGTCTTACAGGGGAAGATGGAATTCAAAATTTAGGGAGTAGGTAGTAGGGACCAAGGTCTCGGTACCAACAGTGTGCCTTCCAGTGTGACCTTAGGAAGATTGCCAACTTTCCTCCCTCCGGGTGCCTATAAAGTGAAGGTTGACCAGATGATCCTTAAAGCCCTGCAATGTCTCACTCTTTGTGATTCTGGCCAAGGTTTGCATGGTGGAGTGTTCATTACTAAAGTCTGCCTGGGCTGTTTTTTTAATTTTTTTTAATCCCTCAGAAGTGGGGTACCACTGGACAAGAGCACAAGCTCCTAAGCCACCTCTCTATTTCAGTGGTGAGACAAAAGGAACCAGGATTTCCCTTGTACCCATGTCCATGCCGATGCATTTCTTCGCTCCTTTTTCTCTTTGCCCACCCAGGAAAATATACATAAGACATCTTTGGTCCAGTTTCCAGACTTTAAGTCATGTTAGAAAATGCTAGCTCATATGACACAAATCAGGAAGCCAGTTTTCCCAGCAGACTCATCGGGGCAGCACTGTTCCTCGAATGGTATTCACCACAGAGCCGAATTTATCGGCTCTCAGAAAGCCCGGTAGTTCTCTGCCACTGGCAAATGGGGCTCTTGAGAGAAAACTAAGGCTACAGGGGTTGATGTGAATCAGCTAACTCACTTGTACAAAAGGCTGGAGGAAAGAAATAAGGAAAAACAATACAGGGCGAGGAATAGAGAGTAGCACAACTGCCACGCGAAGTGTCGAGTGTTAAGAGAAGCTTTGATCTCTGTCACTCAACAGAGCCCTGCTGGCAAAGGCTAGTTGTGTAAAAAGGGTTCTGCTCCAGATATGCTTGGGAAGCACACAGTAAATGAATTTCAGCTGCTTTCTTTATTTCCTAACTTCTCAGGGTCTTTTGTATGCTGCTATGCATTGTGAACGAATCTCTAGGGGCAGGATGGAGTTTTTCCAAAATCGTGCACCCCTTCCTCCCTTTTTACAGAGAATTTTGTGCCATTACAAAAGTCAGGAAATGGGGTGGGGCAGGGGGGCTTCTGGTTTTTCTGGTGACCTCTGGGTTGCATCTGGGGCAGGTCGAGTGTGGCGGGGACAGCCAAACCCAGGAGGCTCTGAGTAGACAGGCAGAGCCCTTTCCTTCTCTGACCATCAGTAAGCAGTTCATGGTCAGAGAATATGGCTGGAAGGTGTAGGCAGGCGTGGCTTTGACCTCCCTCCTATGGCAGTTCTGTCTCCTGCCTTCTCACCCTCCCCCGCTTGTCTAAGCCACAGATGTAAGCACAGAGCTGGCTTGGAGGGCCACCATCTTTGGGGGAGGTGACACTGTCTATATGTCTGAATTGACCCATCCCTCTACCTGTCTTTGGAATTAACCTTCCATTTGTTTGGGAACTGAGAATAACCTTCCACAGTGTGCTGCTTGGGAGCCAAACCGTGCTGGTCTCAAGTGGCAAAGCAGTTTTTATTAGAACCATAGTCCTTAGAGCTGTCTCAGCCTTGTGCTATCCTCAAGGCTTTTATTTGGCTGGCCCCGGACTCCCCTTTGTTTGGTCAGGAGCCCCTTCTCCTCTTTTTCTTTCCTTCATCTCACTAAGGCTTCTTGGTGCAAGCCTGTCTGTTCACGATGCTTGGATGTACCTGCGAGGCTGATGCCCCTGAGAACGGGGGAGGACAGGGGACCATAAGTTCAGCCACCATCCTCCTCGTCCATCCTCATTGGGCTGCAATTCCCTGGTGACTTCTCTCACATCTCTTTCGAACCTTGGGGAGGGGTGCTTGGTGCATCACCTGGGCAAACACCGGGCTTGTCCCAAAAGTCATGTGTGACCCTTTAGCAAGGCCAACAGAAGCACGTAGGGGAAAAGCCTCAGTGTGCCCCAGTAGTAGACCCTGACCCAGAAGGTCAGAACTGACTGCAACTTTCAGTAAACAGGTAGTGGGCTTCTGGGAACATCTGCCATTTCAGTCTCTTGTGAATTATTTTTAAATGAACGCCCTGCACCGCCCCCTACCCCCACCCCCACCCCCGCTGCCGTCACCACCCGCACTTTTCGTTGATTATCACTATTTGAATAGATGCTGATAAATTTGATTCCCCAGCTTACTGTCGCATTGATGATCTGTCTTTCCCTTTTCGGTTTCCATGTACTGGAGTGACTGTCTCTCAGTGCGGTTGACAGTGACCTGTGTTTTTCATGCATGTTTTTGTTTCAGAATAACTGGGAGATGAAACAGGAAGCTCTATGACACAGTTGATCGAAAATGACACAGACACAGAAAAATCAGGACTCGGCCCCCTCCAGTGCCTCTACCTGCTGCCCACAGCCGGAGTGCAGGTGAAGGGTTTCCCGCTGGGGCCTGATCCTAACTGCTGTGGACTCCAAGGGCCTCTACGTTGACCGATGATGTGTCTGGGATGTGGTCATGGTCTAGTCTGGCCGGTTTTCTATTTATCTAGCCAGCCCCTGCGTGTCTTAATTATTTTTCCTTCATTCCAAGCAAAACTCAAGAAAAATGAATCATTTTCTTATTAGCTATACCCTGCATTAATGGAAAGGACACCAAAGAGCATTAGAGATTGATTTCTATAGCAGCACGAGTAAACCCTGCCCTAACCACACAGATCATGAGGGCATCATTAGAAGAGTGTTGAACTTGACTGTCTTATTACTGAGCCTTGTTTGTCCTGCCTTTTTCTTCTGCAGCCCCAGAAGGCCTCCCTTGAGTCAGTATTGGCACATTAACATTGAGGAAAACATTGAGAACTCTCTTTCCACATTACTGTGGTCATGGCCTACAAGTGGCGACCCCCCCAAATCGTCACCAAACTTGAGCTTTCTGCTGAAGACCTCTGCTTTCTCAGCTGCCTCCTTCTCTGCCCCCACCCATCGGTCACCCATTCACTTCTTCATCCCACAAGGTTTCTTTGGGGCATACTGTGTGCCACATTCTGGAGACAATTTGGGTGGGACCAATTCTGCCCTGGTCTTCTCAGCACCTCTAGCCTCCATATGAGTGGGTCCTGCTGGGACCTTTCTCACAAACTGTAGGGGAGCACTGGGCAATTCTTCGTGGATAAACAGCACACTCCCTTTGTTTACATGGGTTCTTTAATCCACCTGCAAACCTGAGCCCCCAGAATTGGCAACTCAACATTCTGTAGAATGGGTATGTGTCAAAGCATTCCTTCAGTGGAGTACCACCCTCGTCCCCAGCCCTTAATGGGACAACTCAGTCCTCCTGGGGGCCTGGCCAGAGAGCCCATGGGTAGCAGCCTTCCAGCTCTTCTGTGAGCCTTCACTTTTAAGCTTAGCAGAGGTCCATGAATGATTTAAAAGAATAGCGTTGTACCATTTCATGCTGCTTAGAATTAACTTCTCAGTCCATCATGCTCATCATCTCAACCCTCCCTCCTGCATGGCACAATGTATGCTGTGGTATATGTCCAGGTCTCAGCCCTGATGCCCCCTGCTCAGGGATGCTCTCTCTGACCACCTGTCCTGAGACAACTGCTTACTGCCACTACTTCTCTCTACTTCATGACCCTGTAATATCAACAATTATCCTGTTTGTTCGTTTATTAATCAGCTGTGTTCCTGTCATGTGCCTTCTGCATTTCAGCTCTATAAAGGAAGATCCTAGTCTGTCTTATTCTCCTGTCCCCAGACCCTTGCACTAGGCTCAGTAACTATGTAGTGATCCATCGTCTTAATCACTTCGCAGGTGACACTGTGATGTTGAGTAGCTCTGTTTTCTAACCAGCGTTTGGTGGGTAAGGAAAGCGTGAGTCCATTTACCTCTGATGATGGAAAGAGGTAAATGGAGCAGCCAAGGTGAGGACACAGGCTTTCTGTCAGTAGACTACGGCAGAAAAGGTTGATCATAAACTATCTGCTATTGGGATAATCAGATTCTCACCTGAACCAAGCTTTGTCTTGCTAATTTAAGTTAAATTATATCTGCTTATGTTCCTGGAAGATTAAAGGCAACCATGTAGCAGAGGGATGTGTCCTCAGGGAGGAGTCTGCAGCACATGCCCCTCATTCTTACTCTGCCAGTTCTTGGATCCCCTAACTTCCTCTGCCCATTTCCCAGAAATTAATCCACTAGGAGACTTATGACCTGGAAAAGGTGGGAAAGGTGGAAGTCACAGGCAGAAGCAGAAATAACTCATGTGGCGTTTGCAGGATAATCAGTTCACAAGGTAACAAGAGGAACAAATGAAAATTGAGCCCAGAGTTCTCCATGGTTGGGACAATGGTTCTGAATCCTGGCCAAACACTAGAATTATCCAGGAGTTTTAAGAAATCCAATGCCCAGGCTCCACCAGGACCAATCACAACAGAATTTGGGGTGGAGGGATAGATGTTAGTATTTTTTTAAAACTCCCCGGATAATTCCAACCAGTAGCCAAGGGTAAGAACTGTTGGTCTGAGGTTGTTTTCCAATATGGTGGCCACTAGCCACATGTGTCTCATGAAAAATTAAAACATAGCTGTGTGACTGAGGAATACATTTTTAATTCTTTTTAAATTTTTGTTAATTTAAATATAAATAACCACATGAGGCTGTGGTTGCCAGATTGGATAGCACAGATGTAAAACACGTGTGTCATCACAGAAAGTTCCACAGGATAGTCTAGGTGAACTCTGATGCCAAGTGAAATTACACTGAACACAAGAGAAATTTAAGGTGATTCTCTCCGTCTGTTAATTTGACCAGGGCCTGCTCTCCTGTCTTGGGTCTGCAGTTTATTTTTCATCTACCTTTTGAGCCAGGGTTCGTGCAGTAGCAAGAGTGACATGCTTTCAAAAGACCGCCTGGTAGGATCCAAAATAACTTAAAATACCAGGAGAAGTCCAAGGCCCCGACCCAAGTCATTCGGCATTCACTCTGGCTGTGAACTTGGTTTACATCTCTGAATACTCAGCCCTGGAAAGGGAACTGTCTGAATGATTTTTTAATTACCAAAATTTGGGACAGTGGGAAGCAAGCCTTCCCGGAAGATCTTTTGGAAAAGCAGAGGGCCAAAGGAGGGGTTTGGAGTCTTGCAGGAGTTCGGAATCTGTGATGGACTCGCTGGGGCCACTCCGTGAGCCCAGCCAGTCTGGGGTTACAACTGGAGAAACAGAAGCCAAAGCTGAATCATTTTCTGCTTATCACTCATAGACTGTCAGAGGTTTTTTTTTTTTTTTTTTCTTTTTTTGGAGGGAAAGCACCTTACAACAAATAATAATACTATTTTGAATTTCGGAGCTTTCCCTTTTTCAAAGCACTTTACCACCTCTGACTTATTCCGTCCTCACAACAAGGCCCTAACCCAAGTAGGGAAAGGATTTTTGGTGCCGGTCTAATACCCTGAGAGAGTTCAGTATTACGGAAAGAATTAAAAAGTAGAGGTGAAGACTCTCAAGGGTTATTTTGTCATCTCTGGTCACACACGGGCAGGCAGTGACATAGCTAGAAGTCGAATGTGCCTGAATTACGTGCTTCTCCAGCACACTGTTTTGCAGAAAAACCCAGGCTTCGCGTTTGCTCCTATCTCATTTCACCCCAGCCTCCTGACCCCTGTGAGTCGATGGTGTGAGGCCATTTTGTCCCGAGAGGTTTGTGTGATTTGCAAATGTAGCAAATAGGCCATCAGTATCTCCCTCCAAGTCAGTTTTTTTTTAATTTTTATTTTATTTTTATTTTTAAAGATTTATTTACTTATTTGACAGGGAGAGAGATCACAATTAGGCAGAGAGGCAGGCAGGGAGTGGGATGGGGAAGCAGACTCCCCGCTAAGCAGAGAGCCTGATGTGGGACTCGATCCCAGGACCCTGAGATCATGACCTGAGCTGAAGGCAGAGGCTTTAACCCACTGAGCCACCCAGGCGCCCCTCCAAGTCAGTTTTAAAATGGGATGTGGGACAGGGCCCCCTGGGTCTCCATGGAAACATCCCTGCTCCCCTCCTAAGGACGTGAATAGAGCAAAACAAACCATAGACCCACACTCAACCTTCCCCATGTGTAGAGCTGCAGAGGCACCTCACAAAGCTCACTTCCCAGTAGGGAGAAAAACTCTGAATCATCTGAGCTGTTGAGATCGAGTGGGTGGCCTGGCCAGCACAGCCATCTCCAGCAGTGGAGGTAGGAGTCGGGGGAGCAGGACCGACATCATGCCACTGCCTGATCTCTTTGGGAAGGTCGTCCCAGCCAATTCGAATTCTCCCAGTCATACTACCAACGGGCCCATCTTGTGTGTCTTAAGTGCATAGGATACGATAAGAGGTTTTCAGATGCTTTACTGAAAGCAAGACACACTTTCTGGGGCATTCCCCTAATCGACTGTTCTGGTGAAGCTCGTCAAAACAGGAAATGAGGTTAGCATGGAATGACTTTCTCTTAGAGAACTTGTATTACCTCTTAGAGACCACCACTTTCTTCCCAAATGCTTGTGAGCCTTGTCTAATGCCGCTTCTGGGTTTGGCCCGGAAATTCGAGGGAGTCTGCCTTGCTGTAGTTTTCAGAACCTGTTCCTTTGGAAAACGGTGGTGATTTGGGCTCGTTCCCGGCCTTCCAGATCCTCTCCCTTTCAGGTCAGTGTCTCTACGATGTTTGCAAGTGACTCTGAGATTAGGGATGCACAGACTTCAGGCACAGCCCAAACATGGCTCGGGGCACACGCCCAGGCTGAGGGGGTCACACATGGGATTGGGGTAGCTGCCTTCTCATGCTGCTTGGCCCACGTGCTCCCATTCCATCAGGGGTGCCAGGAAGAAAAGCAAATCTGGCAGAGATGAAAACTCAGTGAAAACCATCCACTTTCCTGCCCCGCTCCACTTGTGGACCCCTGGCTCAGGAAGACACCATGATGAAAACAGCTGTGTCAGCTTCCCTCACGCGAATCCCCACGATGGGTTCTTTGACTCAGTTTTCAAAAGCAGAGAGGGTTTCATAGTCTGGGCAGGTGGCAACATGTTTATCTCTCTGCTGAGGCCTCCTGACCAATGGCTTGACTGGAAATTTCTGGATTGAAATGTCTTTTTGTCCATACTGAGATAGCTTTGAGTCACTTTGGCTTCTATCCAGCAGAAGGGAGTCAAGCTGGGGAATGTCTGCCCTGGACTCACAGGTGTCCAGGGAGGACTGATGTCCTCAGACTCGGAGATCTGGATGACCCCTTGGAGGTCTGCCTGTGCAGTCTCCTCTCCCTTCAGTCATCATGGCTCTGTCTCCCTTCTTAAGTGATTTAGGGGGATCTTGAAAGCCATGTTGAGTCCCCATGCCTAGTATGGCACATGCTCCCCTGCCACCTCATGTCCCTGCCTCACTTTCCCCAGGTGTACAGGTAGTGCGTGTCCCGTGACGATCACCTAAGGACAAGGATTAGTAAACCTGCGCCTTGAGAATAATCCCCGCTACCATCTGAGGCTTTAGTTTGCTCAGGACACAATGTTTGGTGGTTCACACATTACAGTTGATTCTTGAACCACACGGGGTTATGGGCACCAAACCCCCACCCCCGCCACAGTTGAAAACTTGTGTCTAGTTTTGCCTTCCCCCAAAGTTAACTATTGACCAGAAGCCTTACCAATAACATGACAGTGAATTCACACCTACTTTATATGTTACATAGATTATATGGATTATCTACTGGATTCTTCCTATAAAGTAGGCTAGAGAAACAAACCTTATTGCGAAAATTAGAAAGAAGAAGAAATACATTGCAGTTGCGTACTATAGAAAGTCCAGTATAAGTGGGCCTGCCCAGTTCAAACCCATGTGGTCAGCTGTATTTCCATTCCTCCTAACTGGCCCCAGAGGTGGGATTATTATTCTTTCCTTTCAGTTAAGAAATCTGGGTTGCCCCGCATCACTAAACCTGTGCATCCTGGATTTAAGCCCAGATTCATTGGGCCTCCCCCAGCCCCCTACCATGCTGCTGCTTCATGTTTTATAAATATGGAAAAGCAAAGCCACTTTCCTTTACAGAGGAGTGTGGTTAGTAAGGGACAGCTGGAAGAAAGCTTGCAGAGCACACCTGAAAATGGAGGATAGGAAGTCAAGCTGTCTGTGCTGTGCCCCGGCTGCCTCTCTGGCTACCGCAGGGCCTTGGGCAGGTGAGGTGGCCACCTGAGCTGTTCCTTCTGGGAACACCAGCAGCTCCTCCGGCCTTGCCCCATGCCATAGCTGTGTGAGGGTCCTTGTCAGTGGTCAGGGATGTGGGCAGACTCTGTTTCTGAGAACGGCTTACCACTCAAAGTATGGTTGGAGGGTCAAAAAGGCAGAGGTCCTGCCCTGGCCCCTGGAACCAGAATCTGCATTTTAACAAGATCCCAGAAGCCTGGTGAGCACAGCTGCTAGCTCCGCTCTCTGGGCCCCTTGAGGTCAGAGCTCTGTGGTAACACCTTTTACCTCCACAGCCCAACGCATGCCTCCCTTACGTAGGTGGTGAGTCAGTGTTGGTAAAGTGAATTTTATTCTTCTGAGAAGCTAGTTGGGAGATCTTGGGGGGACGGTGGCGGGGAATCAGTTAGAGGCTCCTGGGGGTCCCAGCTAACAGCGAGGCTGTTTGAGAGTCAGCGAGGTGGGGGAGGGGATGGGGCTAAGGAACCAGGAAAAGAGGGGGGACCCCTCGGAGGGGTGGCTGCTGCCATTTGAGGAAGAAAAGCAAAAACGAGGGAAATGTGTCACCCAGAACTCGTCGTGCCCCTCCTGCTCCCCCCTGAGCAGCTCATTCCATGACTGTGATCTTCGGGACCTCCCGAGGCGGAAGCACACATCTGTAACAGGCCATTCTCTCTAGCTTACCACCTGTCGGTTTTTTTTTTTTTACGTCCCCAAGAAGTCACTTTTACAGTCGCTCCATATAGGTGCCATCTTATGGAGAAGGAAGGCTATTTGGCAGTCTGTCTATGGTTCTGGCTGGTCTGCCCTGGAATTAGCAGAGTCGAGAATGGGGGTGTGAGAATGAGGGTGTGTGTGTGTGTGCATGCGTGTGCATGTGTATGTGTATGTGTATGTGTGTGTGTATGTGTGTGTGTGAAATATGGCAGTGTGTGGTGTGGTCCTGTGAGTGCTGTTTGGGGGTGCCTGGGTGCATGTGGGGAATGTATCTGTGTGGTGTATGTGCAGGTGTGGACGTGCCTATGGGGGTGGATGTGAGTGTGGGCATCAGTGGTACCAGTGTGGTGTGGGTGTGTGCACATGGCTGTGGTGGAGGTTGTTGGCTGTGGGTCTTGCTGGGTATGGTACATGGGGTAGGTACCCGGGTGGTGTGTGTGTGACTGGATGTAGGTACGGTACAGGCATGCTGTGAGTGTAGCTCGTGTGTGCATGTGTCCCGAGTGTGCACGTGTGGCACGTGCATGTCGTGTGTGACCTGTGGTGGGTGTGTGTGGTACATGAGCCCCTATGTACGTGCAGGGATGTGTGTGGTGGGTATCTGTCCAGTGTGCACGTGTGGCGTGGGTGTGGGTGTGGGTGTGGCGGGGGGAGGAGCCCACGATATGTGTGTGTATACCTGTCGGTGTCCCTGGTTTGTGCGGATGGGTGGGTATGTGAGTGTCTGGGATGTGTGCAGTGGGGGTGGGCATGTTTGTGTGTGCAGTAGGTGGTAGGGGGTTGCTTCTTGAGCGTGTGAGGGACAGCCGAAGGGTGTGCACTTGAGGGTGATTGGCAGGCTCTCTCCAGACCCACACAGGACCCCACATGGCTACTGCCCACCAGAGGGGAAGCCACTCCCTCAGTGGCACGGATGTGTGGGGGACAGGGATACCAGCGGGGCCTGGGGAGCGCAGGCTCCGAACCACCTGTGCCTGGAGCCCTTGAGGGCAGGACTAAGCTGGGAAGGATGGGCCCAGGGCAGAAGCAACCGAAGAGAAGCCCCTTTCTTCTGCTCTGCTCACCGACATAGGGCAGCCGAGGAGTGCTTTGGGCCCCAAGTTTCACATCTGGGGTCTGTGCTGGGGGACAGATGAGTCCCCTCTCCAACACTGTGTCTCCTGCTATAGGACCCACAGCAATGCCTTGTCTTGCTCAGGTGCCTGAGGACAACCATGCTGGTGTCCTTCTCACCGTGACGGCCGGAGCTCCGCAGGGATCTGCTGGGCTTCAGGTCACTGACAATGGCTGCGGGGGGGCCATCCAGCCCCTGCTCCAGCGGTCATGTGCGGTTCCTCTGGAAGAACATCGCTCTTGTAGAAAAAGGCCTCCTGACTTTCCTGGATTCGTCTTTTCTTAAGACAAGAGTGAGCCAGGAAAGTATTTCTGAAGATGTGGTCAGTGCTGGGGCCCCTCCTTTAGGGTCAGAGCAACGGAGACCCCAGAAATTACAGAACTCAGTCAGACGTGCCTCCGTCCTGGCTGGCACGGTCTCTGGCAAGCGATTGGGTCCCTGAGCTTCGGTTGCCAAATTCACCCTGTCAGTGTGGGGGAATATTTGCAATAAGGATGAGAGCACAAAGGTCTGAAGGCCTCTACCTTCAGCTCAGGTCATGGTCTCAAGGTCCTGGGATCGGGCCCTTGCCTCTCTGCCTACTTGTGATCTCTCTCTGTCAAAATAAATAAATAAAATTTTATTGTCATTATTATTTTAATTCTTAAAAATTGAGGATTTAAAAAAAAATAAATTTATCAAGGAAGTAATAGAAACTTGCCATGTGTGAAATACTCTGGTGAGGTCCTAATGACCTAAGCTATAAAATGTAAAATATCAAAAGGAAGAAAACATCTAAAAAGCTGGGGGTAGCAGAGATAGCAGTCTCAGAAAAGAGAATAGTCTCAGAAAGCGCCTGAGAAACGTAGAGCCAACCTTCCAGAACATTGCTTCCTCTGCTCTCCACGGTCGTGATAGGGCCCGATCTCAAATGTGCAGAGCCAGACACCATATAGAAACACTGATTTGCTTTAATGTAAATATTTTGATGTCTTTCTTTGCCTGAACTTTTAACCTTGCTGGTAAACAGGGTATGTACAGTAAATGATTGTTTTTCTGAGAACTGACTTTTGAGGAAATAGGGGGAAAAAAAGGATTTTCATTAGTTAATTGTTGGTCCTGTGCATGATTGAAAGCCTCATTATTCCACTTCTCCAGACCTGCTCCAGGAGACTTTCGCCCACCAGAAATTGCTTTATCTGACTTTATGAAAAAGAAAACTTTAAAATGTGTAAAGATGCCAAAACTTAGAAAATCGCAAAACTTAGAAAGACAATGGAGGGAGGGAAGTCATTCTGTAGAAGGTTTCTGAGACAAGAACAATTCAACCAAAGTCCAAGTTGTTTCTAATTAGAAACTTTCCACCCTTCATTTCCCTGTGGACTCTGATCCTATTCTCCCTTTGTATCTGCTGTAACCTCTGAGGTCTTGAGATAGAAGTTAATGGACATCTGAGGTCCTGGCCTCAGAATGAGACTTAAGATAGATTTGCGATATGCAAGGTGCTACCTTTCTTTTCCCAGGCAGGCAGCTCGCAGTGGTTTTGTTGACAAACACTGTCCCTGCCCATGGATTGTCTAAGAATATTTGTGATCAATGAGAACAAGGAGAGGGAACCAACCGGAACAAGGAAGACCCAGATTCTAGCACAAGCTTTCCACCTGCAAGTGTCATTCGACCTCTGCCCTGTGATTTCCTTAACTATTAAATGAAGATATGACTTTTTAGCTTTCAAGCCCCATAGAGGTATTGCCAAAACACAAGATCCGATTCAAAGGGATACATGCACGCCAGTGTTTACAGCAACGATGTCCACAATAGCCAAACTACAGAGGTAGCCCACGTGTCTATGGACAGATGAATGGATAAAGAAGAGTGGTAGACACACAGAATGGAATATTACTCAGCCCTCAAAAAGAATGAGATCTTGCCATTTGCCACGACCTGGATGGAGCTAGAGCGTTTGATGTTAAGCAAGGTAGGTCAGACAGAGAAAGACAAACACTATATGATTTCACTCATATGTAGAATTTTAGAAACAAACGAGCAAAGGGGAAAAAATAGGCAAACCAAGAAACTCTTAACTATAGACAACAAATGGATGGTTGCCCGAGGGGAGGAGGGTCCAGGAGGGGTGAAATAGGTGAAGGGGTTGAAGGAGTGTGCTCGTCAGGACGGGCACCGGGGGATGGATGAGCTGTGGAATCACTCTATTCTGCACCTGAAATGAATATTACACTGTATGTTAACGATACGAGAATTAAAATTTAAAAATTAAAAAAAAAAAAAGACCACAGACCACAGGATCTGTAATGTGCTTTCAAATAGTTGGAGGGAAAAGAGAAACCCATTCTGTGTGCAGTTGTGATGAAATCCCACTAACATTGTAAGAGATGATGGCACATATTTTAGATTCGTAAGACTTGATGCAGAACCCAGTCTTGGAATGACTCTCCCACTTCTCACTATTTATACTTGTAAAAGTTGTGATTATTAGCCCAAGGCTCGTGGAACCTCTTTCCAGTAATACTTCCATTGGCAGGTAAACTGAGGACATTGAAAACAAATGCTTCAAGTCTTCTAAGACAGGATGGTGTAGATAGGACTTCTAAAGGAAGTTTCTGCCTGCCTTCTTAGAAGGATGAAGCGGGGGACAGGGAGGCTGAGAAGAGGAAACGAATCCCGTCTTTTTAAAGATGGGATTGAAACAGGCCACAAGGTTTGTTTAAGAGAGGCAGCTCGTGGGAAGCCAATTCCTAACGCTCTTGGTCCCCATCCTTCTCCCCTCCTTTTCCTTCAGAATAAATTAAAGAACCGGCTAAAATCCAAATTGTGTGTGTGGTATCTTTATCTGATCAACCCCATACTCTAATCACATCTTATCTTTGCTTGTAAAGCAGCTCCCTTCCTGTTCTCCAGGCACATTACTTCTTTAAATGTTATGAACACACACACATATGAGTCAACGCTGCAGAAAAACAGAACTCAAGGTCTTCGTCCTCTGCAATTCATTTGGAGGTTTAGTTCTGGAAGGCCTGAGCTGGCCTTACCAGCAAACCGTTCCACACATTCCAGTGGCTCTGCAAACAGCCTCCCTCTCAAAGCAAACAAGGTGGGACATCAGGTAAACAGTAAAGAATGGAACTGGCACTCATTTCCCCCTCTGTATCCTTTCTAGTTGACAGGAGCATCAGTCAGTGCGCGAAGTTTGTGGAGACTGGTAAGTTTGAGGATTTATTTGGAAGGCTGTGTTAATAAGATATTTTTGAGAAGCTCAGTTGGGTGTGGTTTAATGCTGTCTTTTCTTCCCCTTGATTCATTTTGAACTATTTAAATCGGAAAGTTGGGGGCTGTTTTAACATGCACTTAGAGTGTCGAAAAAGTCACTTTATTGTGGTGCTGCCTGTTGACACTGTTCCTGTTGGCTGGTTGGTTCTAGTTTCTACAACCCAACTCTCTGGGCCCTTAGATAACGACCAGGATTCTCACTCTCTGGCCAGTGGTTCTCCAGCCAGACAGTAAAGTAGATGTTTTTAAGGCAAAGGCTGCTTGGGCAGTGTTGCTGAATATAATTCTTGTGTGTGTGTGTGTGTGTGTGTGTGTGTATGTTTCTATGTTGAAACTTCTTTGCAAAATTGCATAAATGCTTGTATGTGAATTGTGCTGTATATATGAGCATGACCCCTTATTAAAAAAAAAAAAAAGGTTGATTTGCAAGTATTTCTTCCATTGGCAAATAAATCTTCATCATTACAAGTGCTAGTCACACTTGAAACTAGTTCAGTTTCCCTCTCCTAGCCCCAGCCTTCCCCCAACCCCCCACCTTAGAAAAAGTCTTCCTTAGTGTAGCCAAGTGGGAGGGGGGAGCGGTGTCTTTGAATCTAACTTCATGATTTTTATATTTAGTTCAAACAGGGAAATTCTAGTGTTTACTGGGAGCGAAAAAGTCGCGCCTACTTTCAGTCTGTTGTGCCACACTGGGTTCAATGATGAGACAAACACCCAAGTACTAGAAAGCCAGAGGCCCTGGGAAGGAAAATATCGTGAAATCGCAGTGTTCCCTTTAGGCAGGCTTTCCATGCGTCTAAGGGGAACACGTTGTAAGAGCATGATGTAGATCCCCTCGGGGTCTGTATCATATAAGGATGTTTAGCTTTTCACGCCAGTATTTGTGACTTCAGCACAAAATACAATCTCTAATTCCCATCCTTCACCCCAAATTCAAAAAGAAATGCATCTTTCTATGAAATGGAGACAGGAACCTTGTATTTATTGAAAATCTCTAAGCTTGTATTCTTCTAAAAAGCACTTGCATATCCTCATCCACGGCCCTCTGGGGCCTGTCCTAGTTTTATCCTCATTTTACGGTACAGAAATGAAGGCTCAGCATGGGCAAGTAGCTTGCCCAAAGTGACCCAGTCAGGAAGTGGCAAAGGGGATACTCACAGTGGGCTTCTTTAACCAAATGGCTTAGAAATACCAGTTCAGTCTGTGAAACAGCCCTATCTAATGGGTATTATTGTCCCCAGTGTATTGCGCACCCATCAGGTCTGAGGCAAAGTTGTACAACCAAAGACCAGCCGGACCAGAACAGGCACGTGTGGCTCCCTGCCTCCCACTTCATCTGCCACCAGGCGAGACGATGAGTGCTCCCGAGTGCTTCCCAGTTCACGCACTCATTGCTTCCTCATTCAGGCACAGGATGACCGCTCCACCTGCTGCATGGTGAAGGAACCTTCTGGAAAGCGATTCCCTTCTGAGCAGCCCCACCTCTCCCTTCTCTATGTGAGAGGGAGCTCATGCAGAGTAAGGAGGTGCGAACGCTTGGGAAATGGGAGGTCTCACTCTTCTGAAGTCACCAGCCATCAACTCCCAAAACTAGAACCACGATGCACCCGCAAGCCATCTTTTAGCATGGAACCCAGAGGGTTTTGCTGGGAATTCTCTGAGTCCCTTGTGGGGCGGCCCCATGTCAATGCCCCTGATCAGGGCCTGGGCGGGTGGTTCTTTGTAGAACATCTCAGGCCAAGCAATGCAGTCCAAGAGCGCCCCAAGAACCACTTGTCTCGCAGACAGCTCATTCCAGTCTGTCCTTCAGCTGAGCTCAGAGTGGTGGAGATTAAATACAGAAATACAGGATCTGCTCTTATCACCCCTGCAGACCGGTTTTTTGGTTTTTTTTTTTTTTTTTTTAAAGGCTGTGCACACTCACACAAAAATTGGCAACTTGATCACTGTGGGCTGACGATGTATTTTGAAAAGGAGGGGGGAAATCCTTCTCTCCCCGAAAGTTCCCATCCATCGTTGAGTAAACATCATAAATCTGTTGCAGAGAGACAGGCTGCATGTACTCAGATTACCTCCTGCTACAATTTTAGCTTCAAGTTTTAATGCCCTAAACATGAATAACGTTGTATCCTAGCACAGGTCTGATTAATGAGGCGACTTTGCCAACTTCGGGGTCGGAGAGTGGCTCCCCTCTCCCTTCCTTTTTCTCCGCGTGGCTTAGTAACCACTTCAGCCAATTTCCCTATTAAATATACAAGGCAACTGAGGGCAGTAAAAACTAAAGGTTGTCGCCGATAAACACTTGCGTCTCTCTAAGCAGACCTCGCCGGCTGACAGAGAACAGGTCTGTTCAAGTTTGCCCCCTGGAATCCCCAATGTTTCATCATGAATCCCAGCTTAAAAGCCACTCGCACCCTGCCATTTGCCCAAGGGTCCTCTTCAGTTCGCGGGTTGCACTTCCCAGACCACCTGCTTCCTGGGTGGTTATGTGGTTTGTACGTGGCGTGCCCTCGTTACACGGGAGACCATCAGCGCCCTCACTGGGCATTTGGGAATGGAGCTGAAGGTCACCCTTGGGAAGTGACCCAAATTAGCACCTAACAGCCAGCCAGGAAAGAAAGGGGGGTTTGTCTCCCCAGATACTGCCTGCCCCCTGAATACGGCTCCCATGAGTAATTCCTGGATAGGAATCGTATTTGTTGACCGATGAATACACACTGGGCACACTTAACCAGAAGGGCTGAGTCTTCTGGGAGGTGACCAAGGGGCTCTGCGTATACGATCCCATTTGCTGTCCCCAACAGCACTGCCCAGCCAAAGACATTATCACTGTGTTTGTCACACATAATCAAGCAGGCTTTTTGGGTGACATAACTTGCCCAGTGATGGAGCTGGGATCGGAGCCCTGCTCTGACTCCCGATTTGATATTCTTGAGCAACAAAACCTCTCTCCCTCCCCCAGCTCTGTTCCTACTTGCATCCTCTTCATTCACACACACACACACACACACATACACACTCACACCCCTTTACAATTGAACCCTTCTGTGGGCTAGTCACATCAACCACTTGACTGTAGAACGGGGATTTAAAATCTAAAATTTCCATGATATTCAGGCATTGTAGAATTATGCTCCATGCCACTAAAACTTTATTGACAAAGACAAGAAGTGGGCCAGAGTTGGAGAGCCCATTAGTTTGAACCCAGGCAGTCGTTAAAAAGGTTATCTACATCCTAGAGTTTTAAACAATGGGTCTGGCTAAACTCTCAGGGGCAAGACTAGGAGTCGGGCCCTTAGAGTAGGGAGCAGAATTTCACCTCTCCTCAATAAGCATTGGGACCAGTATTGCTCCCATTCCCAAATGGCCAGGCTGGCGGGTCTCAATATGTGCTCCACAGAGAGATAACATAGGCATTTTGCCAGAAAAATGTTTTCTGGACTAGCCTTGGATTCAGTAGTAGAACTCTTTCTATGACTGCAGGACTTCTCCGGACTTTTAATGTCCTGAGGAACATTCTTAATCTTGTCTTTCAAACTAATTGGACATTTATGTATAATCCTTAGCTGTGCAGAGAGCGGGGGGGTGGGAGGTGTGTGGAGGGTTGTGCAGGGGAAGGTGTGACTTCAGGTTTGAACTGATTTCCATTTCAACAGCTGGGTGAGCTGGCTGAAGCCGTCAGATTTATTGAGCTGTTGCTATTGTCCCGTTTTGTTTTGCTGTTGTTGTCTCAATGGCCTTCTGAGTTTCCTAGTAGTGATTACGAAGAAAACTCCTAAACTGAATCAAAACATCAGTGAAAAAGCAAAAACAAAGAACCGAATCCCCACCAGCACAATTCAGACCCTCTTGGCTAGGGTTGGTTTTCCACAGGCTGTGTTTATTTCAAAATGCACCTGCTTCCTTTTTTTCTCTCTCATTTCCCAAGTGCCACTGAGAATCCCTCCTTCTTGTCCAGGGACCCAAAAAGACCCCGTGGGGCAGGACCCACACTGGTCTTGGGCAGCACATTCCCAGCAGAGCCTCCAGCCCTGTGGCCCCCTGCCCTCATTCCAGGATGAAGGACCCTTCCTGTCTTCCCCTCCACTCAGGTATGTGCCAGGTCCTGAAACCAGGTTTTAGTGAAAGCCTTCTGTGGCTTCTCCCTCATCCAGGGAACCTCGGTCTTTCAGATGAGATCCTTTGTGGGCAGAGTGACCCCTTTCTTATTTGGGAATAGTCCACAGGGGGACACTGGCCCAACAGTGGGGCTCTTGTATTTCCTGCCCAGAGATCACAAACCCCTCTTTCCCCCTCAGATGTGAGAGATTGGTTCTAATCCTTCCAACTCCACAGTCTTGTCTCTCCAGCCCCGACTTGCAGAAGAAACCAGAGAGAGCTTCCAGGCCTCTTCTTGACAC
The DNA here is from genome assembly GCF_009829155.1 of Mustela erminea. NCBI lineage: Eukaryota > Metazoa > Chordata > Mammalia > Carnivora > Mustelidae > Mustela > Mustela erminea. The sequence goes on from NC_045620.1 coordinate 105,482,365, forward strand.
AGGTAGGGGAGGTGAATACTGCTTTCTCTTCCCACAGTGAGCCAGGCAGAAGAAAGGGACCAGTGAGGGCCAGACAGGGGTGAATTCAAACCCCAGCCTTGGTCCCCGCCAGCTGTGTGACCCGATGCAACTCATCCAACCTCTCTGAGCCTTGGTGTCCCCATTTGTAAACCAAGGACAAGAGCAGACCTGGCCCCAGGGGGGTTGTTGTAGGGAAAGTGAGTCAGTGCCTGTGCCCAATGAAGGGGCCTCCAGGCGGGGCCTGGCTGCTCATCAGGGAACTTGCTGCCTGTCCATCCCGGGGAGGCTGTGCCAGATCAGAGGGAAGCTCGGCAAGCCACTTGAAAGGGACCTTGACTCATTTTGTGGTAACCGAATGTGCCGTTCAGGAAGTGCTTCGCGAGAGCAAACTGGGCTCCAGCCACCCCCTTTGCCCCCCTGCCCTCTGCACAGAATTCATGGTGCCACGACGTGGCTCCTGGCAGCCTCCCCGTCGGATACCAGCCTGGTGCACATCGGCCGCAAGGGCAGGGAGACCCAAGCATGTGTGCCGGTGGCCCATGAAAGGCGGCCGGGTGTGGGGGACTGTGGCTTGGTGGACACACTGTCCAACCACCTGGGTTCAGATTTCACTCCGTCCCTGAGGCCAGGTGCTCAGCTCTCTGAGCCTCTTTTCCTCACCTGTACCCAGCCTCCCCTTGGGGGAGGCCGGCACTGAGCTCTTGACAGGCCCTGTCTCCTCACAGACAGCTCTACAGGCAAGTACTAAACTTCTCACCATTTAAGGATGGGGAAACTGAGGCACCCAGAGGTTTTGAAATGCTGGAGCACATGAAAGGGGAGTCCTGGAACTGGGGTTTGAACCCAGGGCATTGTCTTCCAGAACCCGCCTCCTACCCACTCGCCTCTGCAGCCCTTCCCACAGCAGGTCCCAGTGCTTCCTAATGGGAGTGGAAGAGCAGCCAGTGTCCACTGGCCGCACGGGGGATGTCGCGAGTGTGGAAGGGAAGGTGATGTGTGCGGCCTCTTCAAGCCCTCTGCCGCGTCACTGGCAGGCGAGGGAGTGGTTTTGAGTGTAAGGGAACCTCAGAGCCCAGGGTAGGGCTCCTCTGGCTCCCCATGGGATGTCCCCCAAGCGTTGGCCTGGTACACCTGGCCCAGTCCAGTGCTCCCTCTTGAACCCTCCAACCCCCCAGAGCCTCCCACTGAATGATCCACGTGCAGTGGCGGTAGGAGCCCGTGGGCACTTGGTGCAGAAGCTGGGGGTAGCCTGGGGATGAGGCAGGGGCTGAATGGGGCAGGGGAGGCCCTGGAGGAGGAGGCCGCCCTGGTTATCAGCCCCATCCCCCACTCCCTCTGCCAGGCTCCACACACGGGCCACACAGTGGGGTGGGGAATGAAGTGACAGGAAAGTGAGCACAGCCCTCTGACACAGCGGCCCAGAACTGCTGAGCTGGCTCATAGGTCCTGAGACCTGCCCGGCAGGCCCCAAGGAGAGAAAACACTGTGGGCTGAGCCATCCCCTGCTGGGAAATCAGGGCTGGTCCCAGTTCCTCATTCATGGCAACACGCCCCCATTCCCAAGGCAGCGAGAAGCCTGGAGTTGCCCAACTCAGGGGAAGCAGGAGGCCCCGGGTCCCGCACGCCCTCACATCCCCAGCACTAGCCACCAGGGCTGGTCCGTCTGGCCTCCAAGGTCGATCGGTGACCCAGTCCCTGCGTCGCGGAGCCCACGTGTTGAGGAGGAAGCTGCCATTCTGATGGCCCAGAAACATCTGTTCCCCATTCGTCATTGTCAAGCTCTGATGTCCTCTGGGACTCTGTTTGAAGGACAGTTTTTACTGTTGTAACCAAAAAAGCAAAAGGAAGCAAACAATTACAGACCTCTTTATTTCGGGACTTTTTTTCTGTGTCAGTAGAAAGCCATTTCAGTAAATAGGAGCTTTGCCCAAATTACCTGTCCCCACAAGGAGGGACTGGAGCGTCTCCCCTCCCCCTCTCCACACCCCACCGTGCTGAGAAATGTCAAGGTAAATACACTGGGGCTGAGGCTGGAACAAAATGAGCCAGCAGGAAACATTTGGTTCTCACCTGGGTTTGTTTGTACGTCTCTTGAAATGCCCCTGTGACCCAGCCTCGTGTCCCCGACGCTCTGTGCCTGGAGTACAGGGGCAACTCTGAGGGATCAGTGGCCCTCTTCCCCTGCTGAGCCTTCTCAGCTCCTCCTCTGATCTGGAGGTTGCCCCTATGTGCGGGTTCAGACCATCCATACGCTCTTTCCAACTCCTGGGCACCGCGGAGTTTCCCACTGTGCCCGGCGAGTGGGTGCCCGCCTCCACTCCAGCTGTCGGGGCTCGCTGCCATTCTGGGAGCCTATTAAGCTGGCCCAGGATCCAGAAGGGTCATAGAATGTCCTACCTGGTGGAGGCCGAGGGCAGCTGAGTTGGCCCACTTGGAGTTACTGAAGGATCACAGCTTGTCCCAGTGTTCTGCTGAATCCTGGAGGACCCAGTGTTTCCTTGCGGAGAATTTTCGGGAGGTATTCCTGGAAGGGAGGCAGAAGTCTGGGTTCCTGGGATGTGACAGGTCAGCCCTTGGTCCCTCTCCTCATTCCTGCCTTTCCCCTGCAATGTGTTCTTGTTTCTTAGGGCTGCAGGAACACCCTTGGTAAGCTTGAAACAGTACAAATGTATTCTCTGCCCGCTCTGGAGGCCAGAAGCCTGAAATCAGTGTCTCTGGGCTCAAGTCCAAGAGCGGTTCTTCTGGGAGGCTCTGGGGCAGATTGGACTGTTCCAGCTTCCCGAGGTCACTGGGGTATTTTGGCGTGTGGCCTCTTTCTTTGTCTTAAAGTGCATCACTCTGACATCAGGCTCCATCATCCAGGGCCTTCTCTCCTTCGACCTTGCCTCACTCTACAAGGACCCTAATAATTACACTTAGGGTCCATTCCGATGATCCAGGGTGAGCTCCCCCTCTCCAGATCCATCATTTCATCACATCACATCACATCACATCACATCACATCACAGTCCCTTTGGCTGCAGAGGGTAACAGAGTTTCTAGGAATTAGCCCACCGCTATTTTGAGGATGCCATTACTCAACATAGCACAGAAGGTTGTGGTGAAGACCCACAAGCATCCTCCTGTATTTCTGCAGAGTCCTCTGTAAGGCCTGGCAGCAAAGGAACAGTGAAGCCTTGGGGAGAGAGCTGTGGTGTATTTGGGGCCACTCGGCACTTTTTCCCATCTCTGCAACCCCCAGCTTCCCCGGGGGCAGCACTCCTTCCCTCCATTGTGTGACACCTTGGGGAGGGGTGGGCAGGAGCCGGGGGTGCAAGCTCTTCCCTTCCTGTCTGGGAGGTGGACGCACCACTGAGCTCTGTGGTTGGGGTGCCATTGCCTGAGACTTGAAATCTCACATTGTTGTTCAGCCCAGCAGTGACCCCCTGGCCACGTTACTCCTGATTTGTGCCCATTTCTGCCATTCCTCCCTCCCTAACCAGGTGCCCCAGCCTTTTCCAGGAGTCCGTGAACTGCCATTCTCTTGGGCCCTTTGGGAGGGAGTTCGCAGATGCAAATTCTGGCGCTTGTGCTCAGATCTGTGACTCTGGGATTGTCTGCTGTGTCCAACTAATGGAAGGACTGGGGATTCTTTTTTTTTTTTTAGTGCCATCTTACAAATGGGCTAGTGTTTTGTTAATCCAGTCCTGGCATCAAGGTCCTGGCTTCTGTCACTGAGGGGTGTGCCTAGAGTCCACGGGGGGAAGGGGCCGTGATAGAGAATGGTGTTGGGTTCACTAGTCTCTGCCCCTGGTTCTCCACTGTGCAACAGCAGACTCTGCTCTGACATGAGATGGCTTTGTGATTGCCAGAGCCCTGATGGGTTCAGGACACACCATCCCAAAATACTTGCTTCACATCCTGTGTATTTTAAGTTGATGGGGTTTGAGAAAATGGAAGGTGACTCAGACCTCCTTCCCCACTTGCCTTCGTCCCTGAAACTGGTCATAAAACACTCATGGGAGAGGTGCACCGTCCACACCCAGAGGAAAGGCACATCCGAACCTCCGGAGACAAAGAGATGCCAGGAAGATTCCTACAAACATGCCTTGCTGCATATGGCCCCGTCCACAGCGCTTGCCTCAGACTCCTCAACTCTTCATCAAACCTCAAATAAAATACTCAGGTCGAATGGTGCCTTTGGTTCTTCATTTCCTTATGAAGGCCCCCGTGTCATGTGGAACTTAGATCCCACCAGTTGGTGTGTTTTTTTTCCTGTTAATTTGTCTTTTCATTTAATGTTCAGACACAGCCAAGGAGCCCAACGTGGTTGAGGGAAAAAGAATGTTTCCTCCCCTGCGACCCTACAGTTGTTCAGGAAGCTTCCACTTACAAAGCTGTTTGCAAGGCAGGGAGGGGATGAAACTGGGCCTGCCAGTTAGCATGGCAGCCGGTGGCAGCCAGAGCCTCGGTAAAGGCCGGAGCAGCTTCTGTTTCACCTCTGAAGCTCCTCCGCATGTAATGCAAAGTTGTTGAATGAAAGAATGTATGAATGAATGACTGCCAGGGTCTGCACCGTCATTCCCACTGCTGACCTGACAAGCCCACCTAGAGCTGTGGTTGCACCTCAGCGATGGGCCCCTGAACCCAGCAGAAGAGCGGGGAGCATGACCCCTCTTCTCCTTTCTGTCATTCTGTTCCACCTCGCCAGGACTCATGGTGTCCAAACACAAAACAAAAACTCCACTTCCCAAACTGGGCTTCTCCTTGAACCTAAGAGGGCTCAGAAGAGTATCGTGAACGTTGATGCCATATAATTTTAAAGCATGTTGGAATTACATTGCTCTAAATAAAACAACAGCAGATAAAAGACAAAAGACTTTTTATCATCAGAACTGATAGCTATGTAAATTTATGCATAACTCATAGGTGTTTTTTAAAAAAAAACTTTCTGAACTCTGGATCCTCTTGGGAACTACAATGGTATCATTGAACAGGAGATACCAACAAGAGCCAAGACAGACAGACAGGTTGTAGCCCAAATCCAAGGACACTTGGTGGGGAGGGGCGGAGGGGGGCAGTTAATAACAAAGAGAACACAATGCCTGGAGAACAGGCTGCAGAGAGGACACAGAGGAAGGTATCAGCCCCAGGAAGCCACTCCAGCAGAAGGCCCTGGGACAGGAGGCAGCCCTGCAAGGAGGGTGAGCCTCTATCCTACAACTCTTGGGTTACCTGTGCGGTGACCAAAGCATCATTTGCATGAAACTGAGAAATATCTTGAGATGTGGGACTCCCAGTGTTAAAGCTAAGATAGTACCAAGCAAACAAGGATGGTTGGTCACTCAAGTTCCAACCTGTCTCTAGAATTTTCTAGTGATGAAAGAATCTCAATCCTCTGAGGCACTGAGATGCACCTCTCATCCACAGGTGAAGCTTGGGGTACAGAGGATGCAGGGAAAGATCACCCCACCCTTCCCTCCTAGAGCAGAAGCCAGGGCTCTTCCAAGACTTTGGACTCTGAAGTGGAAGGTGAACACTTGAACACCTTTAGGATTTCATGGGACCTCTAAGATTTCATTTCAACAATTGATTTTTAATATTTGACAAAATGCAGACCTGTTTCTTAAGAGTTAGTACTGAGTCAGTGTGGAAAATGTTCTTTCTCTAGAAGAGAAACTGCGCTGGAGTTCATTTGAATTTTAAAGGGACAAAAGTTCATGTTAAGCTAACACAGCTCAGTGAGGCCTATTGTAGCATGTTCTATGACCTAGATCATCTAGAAATATAAGAATAGCTCAACCACATGTCAGAAGTGCGAAAATACATAACTTTCATCCTGTTTAAAAAATATCTAAGCTCATCTTAAAATAAAGGCCCCTTTCCTATTGGTAGCAAGAAAATATTTCCTTCTACCCACCAGAGATTTCTCAATTTCATACTGCTTTATAAAACTTAGACTCCATGTGGTCTAAGTGTCTGATGTTGTCCTCGGTTTCTCTTCCCCTCTTCCTTTTCCAAGACATGGGCCACATGCCGGAAGTGGATCTTTGCTCCATGGCGTTCAGAGAGAAGGCTCTAGCCCCACGAGGAAGCAGAGTTCCTCCCTCCTGGTCTTCAGGGGTCCCTCTCTGGCCTCACCATGTCCCCGTAGCCACGGCATCTGTTTGGGAGGACTCTCAGCCCATCTTCATCATGGTCCCTGCACTAAGGTCTGCTGTAACTGGTGTCCATCCTCCGATTGGCTGAGAAGTAACTAACCAGACGGTTATATCATACTTTATGTATCCCTTCACCTGTTGATGGCCACTTGGCTTGTTTCCAGTTTTGGAGTATCATGAATACAGCTGGAAAGATCATGCACAAGTCGTTTTGTGGACAAACGTGTTTTCTCTGGAGAACTACATAGGAGAAATATGGCCAGGTCATGCTGTAAGTGAATATTGAATTTATAAATTGCTGCCAAATACTTTTTCTAGGTGATGGCAGGGTCCCGCCAACAATGTATGAGAGTTGGAGTTGCTTCACGTCTCTGCTGACATTTGGTGTGGTCAGTCCTGGTAAAAATGTTAAGCATTCTAGTGCATGAGAAATGATGTCTCATTGTGCTTTTAAATTTACATTTCTTTAATAACTAATTATGTGGAGCACCTCTGCCTGTGCTTATTGGCCATTTGTAAAGTGTCCATTCTTGTCCTTAGTCTACTTTTTTTTTAAAATTTTTTATTTTTTATAAACATGTATTTTTATCCCCAGGGGTACAGGTCTGTGAATCAGCACTCACCAAACCACATACCCTCCCCAATGTCCATAACCCCACCCCCCTTCTCTCCACCCCCCTCCCCCCAGCAACCCTCAGTTTGTTTTGTAAGATTAAGAATCACTTATGGTTTGTCTCCCTCCCAATCCCATCTTGTTTCATTGATTCTTCTCCTACCCACTTAAGCCCCCATGTTGCATCACCACTTCCTCATATCTGGGAAATCATATGATAGTTGTCTTTCTCTGCTTGACTTATTTCGCTAAGCATGATACGCTCTAGTTCCATCCATGTTGTCGCAAATGGCAAGATTTCATTTCTTTTGATGGCTGCATAGTATTCCATTGTGTATATATACCACATCTTCTTGATCCATTCATCTGTTGATGGACATCTAGGTTCTTTCCATAGTTTGGCTATTGTGGACATTGCTGCTATAAACATTCGGGTGCACATGCCCCTTTGGATCACTACGTTTATATCTTTAGGGTAAATACCCAGTAGTGCAATTGCTGGGTCATAGGGCAGTTCTATTTTCAACATTTTGAGGAACCTCCATGCTGTTTTCCAGAGTGGCTGCACCAGCTTGCATTCCCACCAACAGTGTAGGAGGGTTCCCTTTTCTCCACATCCTCGCCAGCATCTGTCATTTCCTGACTTGTTGATTTTAGCCGTTCTGACTGGTGTGAGGTGATATCTCATTGTGGTTTTGATTTGTATTTCCCTGATGCCGAGTGATATGGAGCACTTTTTCATGTGTCTGTTGGCCATCTGGATGTCTTCTTTGCAGAAATGTCTGTTCATGTCCTCTGCCCATTTCTTGATTGGATTATTTGTTCTTTGGGTGTTGAGTTTGCTAAGTTCTTTATAGATTTTGGACACTAGTCCTTTATCTGATATGTCGTTTGCAAATATCTTCTCCCATTCTGTCAGTTGTCTTATGATTTTGTTAACTGTTTCCTTTGCTGTGCAAAAGCTTTTGATCTTGATGAAATCCCAATAGTTCATTTTTGCCCTTGCTTCCCTTGCCTTTGGCGATGTTCCTAGGAAGATGTTGCTGCGGTTGAGGTCGAAGAGGTTGCTGCCTGTGTTCTCCTCAAGGATTTTGATGGATTTCTTTCTCACATTGAGGTCCTTCATCCATTTTGAGTCTATTTTTGTGTGTGGTGTAAGGAAATGGTCCAATTTCCTTTTTCTGCATGTGGCTGTCCAATTTTCCCAACACCATTTATTGAAGAGGCTGTCTTTTTTCCATTGGATATTCTTTCCTGCTTTGTCGAAGATTAGTTGACCATAGAGTTGAGGGTCTATTTCTGGGCTCTCTATTCTGTTCCATTGATCTATGTGTCTGTTTTTGTGCCAGTACTATGCTGTCTTGATGATGACAGTTTTGTAATAGAGCTTGAAGTCCGGAATTGTAATGCCACCAACTTTGGCTTTCTTTTTCAATATCCCTTTGGCTATTCGAGGTCTTTTCTGGTTCCATATAAATTTTAGAATTATTTGTTCCATTTCTTTGAAAAAGATGGATGGTACTTTGATAGGAATTGCATTAAATGTGTAGATTGCTTTAGGTAGCATAGACATTTTCACAATATTTATTCTTCCAATCCAGGAGCATGGAACATTTTTCCATTTCTTTGTGTCTTCCTCAATTTCTTTCATGAGTACTTTATAGTTTTCTGAATATAGATTCTGTGCCTCTTTGGTTAGGTTTATTCCTAGGTATCTTATGGTTTGGGGTGCAATTGTAAATGGGATTGACTCCTTAATTTCTCTTTCTTCTGTCTTGTTGTTGGTGTAGAGAAATGCAACTGATTTCTGTGCATTGATTTTATATCCTGACACTTTACTGAATTCCTGTACAAGTTCTAGCAGTTTTGGAGTGGAGTCTTTTGGGTTTTCCACATATAGTATCATATCATCTGCAAAGAGTGATAATTTGACTTCTTCTTTGCCGATTTGGATGCCTTTAATTTCCTTTTGTTGTCTGATTGCTGAGGCTAGGACTTCTAGTACTATGTTGAATAGCAGTGGTGATAATGGACATCCCTGCCGTGTTCCTGACCTTAGCGGAAAAGCTTTCAGTTTTTCTCCATTGAGAACGATATTTGCGGTGGGTTTTTCATAGATGGCTTTGATGATATTGAGGTATGTGCCCTCTACCCCTACACTTTGAAGAGTTTTGATCAGGAAGGGATGCTGTACTTTGTCAAATGCTTTTTCAGCATCTATTGAGAGTATCATATGGTTCTTGTTCTTTCTTTTATTGATGTGTTGTATCACATTGACTGATTTGCGGATGTTGAACCAACCTTGTAGCCCTGGAATAAATCCCACTTGGTCGTGGTGAATAATCCTTTTAATGTACTGTTGAATCCTATTGGCTAGTATTTTGGTGAGAATTTTCGCATCTGTGTTCATCAAGGATATTGGTCTATAGCTCTCTTATTTGGTGGGATCCTTGTCTGGTTTTGGGATCAAGGTGATGCTGGCCTCATAAAATGAGTTTGGAAGTTTTCCTTCCATTGCTGTTTTTTGGAACAGTTTCAGGAGAATAGGAATTAGTTCTTCTTTAAATGTTTGGTAGAATTCCCCCGGGAAGATGTCTGGCCCTGGGCTTTTGTTTGTTTGGAGATTTTTAATGACTGTTTCAATCTCCTTACTGGTTATGGGTCTGTTCAGGCTTTCTACTTCTTCCTGGTTCAGTTGTGGTAGTTTATATGTTTCTAGGAATGCATCCATTTCTTCCAGATTGTCAAATTTGTTGGCGTAGAGTTGCTCATAGTATGTTCTTATACTAGTTTGTATTTCTTTGGTGTTAGTTGTGAACTCTCCTCTTTCATTCATGATTTTATTTATTTGGGTCCTTTCTCTTTTCTTTTTGATAAGTCTGGCCAGGGGTTTATCAATTTTATTAATTCTTTCAAAGAACCAGCTCCTAGTTTCGTTGATTTGCTCTATTGTCTTTTTGGTTTCTATTTCATTGATTTCTGCTCTGATCTTTATGATTTCTCTTCTCCTGCTGGGCTTAGGGTTTCTTTCTTGTTCTTTCTCCAGCTCCTTTAGGTGTAGGGTTAGGTTGTGTACCTGAGACCTTTCTTGTTTCTTGAGGAAGGCTTGTACTGCTATATATTTTCCTCTCAGGACTGCCTTTGTTGTGTCCCACAGATTTTGAACCGTTGTATTTTCATTATCATTTGTTTCCATGATTTTCTTCAATTCTTCTTTAATTTCCCAGTTGACCCATTCATTCTTTAGAAGGATGCTGTTTAGTCTCCATGTATTTGGGTTCTTTCCAAACTTCCTCTTGTGGTTGAGTTCTAGCTTCAGAGCACTGTGGTCTGAAAATATGCAGGGAGTGATCCCAATCTTTTGATACCGGTTGAGTCCTGATTTAGGACCGAGGATGTGATCTATTCTGGAGAATGTTCCATGTGCACTAGAGAAGAATGTGTATTCTGTTGCTTTGGGATGAAATGGTCTGAATATATCTGTGATGTCCATCTGGTCCAGTGTGTCGTTTAAGGCCTTTATTTCCTTGCTGATCTCTTGCTTGGATGATCTGTCCATTTCAGTGAGGGGAGTGTTAAAGTCCCCTACTATTATTGTATTATTGTTGATGTGTTTCTTTGATTTTGTTATTAATTGGTTTATATAGTTGGCTGCTCCCACGTTGGGGGCATAGATATTTAAAATTGTTAGATCTTCTTGTTGGACAGACCCTTTGAGTATGATATAGTGTCCTTCCTCATCTCTTATTATAGTCTTTGGCTTAAAATCTAATTGATCTGATATAAGGATTGCCACTCCTGCTTTCTTCTGATGTCCATTAGCATGGTAAATTCTTTTCCACCCCCTCACTTTAAATCTGGAGGTGTCTTCAGGCTTAAAATGAGTTTCTTGGAGGCAACATACAGATGGGTTTTGTTTTTTTATCCATTCTGATACCCTGTGTCTTTTGATTGGGGCATTTAGCCCATTAACATTTAGGGTAACTATTGAGAGATATGAATTTAGTGCCATTGTATTGCCTGTAAGGTGACTGTTACTGTATATTGTCTCTGTTCCTTACTGATGTACCACTTGTAGGCTCTCTCTTTGCTTAGAGGACCCCTTTCAATATTTCCTGTAGAGCTGGTTTGGTGTTTGCAAATTCTTTCAGTTTTCATTTGTCCTGGAAGCTTATAATCTCTCCTTCTATTTTCAATGATAGCCTAGCTGGATATAGTATTCTTGGCTGCATGTTTTTCTCGTTTAGTGCTCTGAAAATATCATGCCAGCTCTTTCTGGCCTGCCAGGTCTCTGTGGATAAGTCAGCTGCCAATCTAATATTTTTACCATTGTATGTTACAGACTTCTTTTCCCGGGCTGCTTTCGGGATTTTCTCTTTGTCACTGAGACTTGTAAATTTTACTATTAGGTGACAGGGTGTGGACCTATTCTTATTGATTTTGAGGGGCGTTCTCTGAACCTCCTGAATTTTGATGCTCGTTCCCTTTGCCATATTGGGGAAATTCTTCCCAATAATTCTCTCCAGTATACCTTCTCCTCCCCTCTCTCTTTCTTCTTCTTCTGGAATCCCAATTATTCCAATGTTGTTTCGTCTTATGGTGTCACTTATCTCTCGAATTCTCCCCTCGTGGTCCAGTAGCTGTTTGTCCCTCTTTTGCTCAGCTTCTTTATTCTCTATCATTTGGTCTTCTATATCACTAATTCTTTCTTCTGCTTCATTTATCCTAGCAGTGAGAGCCTCCATTTTTTATTGCACCTCATTGATAGCATTTTTGATTTCAACTTGGTTAGATTTTAGTTCTTTTATTTCTCCAGAAAGGGCTTTTGTATCTCCTGAGAGGGTTTCTCTAATATCTTCCATGCCTTTTTCGAGCCCAGCTAGAACCTTGAGAATTGTCATTCTGAACTCTAGATCTGACATATTACCAATGTCTGTATTGATTAGGTCCCTAGCCTTCGGTACTGCCTCTTGTTCTTTTTTTTGTGGTGAATTTTTCCGCCTTGTCATTTTGTCCAGATAAGAGTATATGAAGGAGCAAGTAAAATACTAAAAGGGTGGCAACAACCCCAGGACAATAATCTTTAACCAAAACCGAAGAGATCCCAAATCGTGAGGGGGGAGAAAGGGGATAAAAAGAGGTTCAAAAAGAAAGAAAGAGAAAAAAAGAAAAAGAAAAAAAAGAAAAGAAAAGAATTTAAAAAAAGAAAACAAAGAAAAATATAAAAAGGAAAAAATATATATATTAGATAAACTAGTTTAAAAAACGTTAAAAAAGAAAAGGGTAAAAGTTAAAAAAAGTTTTAGCAGAAGAAGAGAAAAAAATGAAAAATAAAAAAATTAAATTAACTGCAAGACTAAAAAAATCACAGGGAAAAAAGAAAAAAAAAAAAGAAAATCACAGGGAGAAAGCCATGAATTCCGTGCTTTGTTTTCTCCTCCTCTGGAATTCTGCTGCACTCCTTGGTATTGAAACCGCACTCCTTGGTAGGTGAACTTGGTCTTGGCTGGATTTCTTGTTGATCTTCTGGGGGAGGGGCCTGGTGTAGTGATTCTCAAGTGTCTTTGCCCCACGCGGAATTGCACTGCCCTTACCAGGGGCCGGGCTGAGTAATCCGCTTGGGTTTGCTTTCAGGAGCTTTTGTTCCCTGAGCGCTTTCCGTAGAGTTCCGGAGGACGGGAATACAAATGGCGGCCTCCTGGTCTCCAGCCCGGAGGAGCCGAGAGCCCCGGGCCCCACTACTCAGTGTGTCCAAGAGAACAGCGCCAAGTTACTCCCGTCTGCCTGACCTCTGGCTGCGCTCTGAGCTCACCGAGCCTGCGACCGGTTCAAGGTAACCCCGAGCTGGGAGCTTACTGTCGGCTCTGTCTCTGTAGCCGGCTTTCCCATTCCAATACCCGCAAGCTCTGCGACACTCAGACACCCCCCATCCTTCTGTGATCCTGCAGGACCTGAGGCTACGCTGACCCCGTGTGGGCTTCACCCCGGTTTAGCCTCTGGAGCGATGTCCCTCAGCGGAACAGACTTTTAAAAGTCCTGATTTTGTGCGCCGTTGCTCCACCACTTGCCGGGAGTTGGCCCCTCCCCCCGGGGTCTGTCTTCCCGTCGCTTGGGATTCACCTCTCCGCCAGTCCTACCTTTCAGAAAGTGGTTGTTTTCTGTTTCCAGAATTGCTGTTCTTCTCTTCGATCTGCCGATGGATTTACAGGTGTTTGCAATCTTTAGATAAGCTATCTAGCTGATCTCCTGCTAGCTGATGTAGTCTCAGCCTGCTACTTCTCCGCCATCTTGACTCCTCCTCCTTAGCCTACTTTTAATATCGGACTGGATGTCTTTTATTATGGAGATATAGGAATGCTTTATATATTCTGGATACAAGATCCTGTGCCAGACAGATAGGTTGTGAATGTTTTCTGCCAGCTTCTGGCTTGTCTCATTTTCATTTTCATTTCCTTTCCTTCAAAGAAAAGAATTTTATGAAGACCAATTTAACATTTTTAAAATGTTACAAAGAGGGCTTTTCATGTCCTATGAAGTCTTTGCCTACCCCCTAGACTGCAAAGACCTATGTTTTCTTGCACAGGATTCATAATTGTAGGGTTTTACTTTAAAGTTTACAGTTGATAAACCTACATGTGTGTGGCTAATTTTTTACTTGAAGATTTTCTAGATATTTTATTGTTGATTTCTACTATCCATAGGGTGAGAGATACACTCAGCATGCATGATGTCATATAAACTACAGGCAAAAACAATTGGCAGTTATCTTTTAGGGAAATTACAACAGAACAAAGAAAGCAGTCTTCATTTTGCCCACATATTTGCCATTTGGGATATCTTCTTTCCATCTTGAAGGCACAAGTGTCCGTCTGATGTCATTTCTCTTCACCCTGAATAACTTCCTTTCACATTTCCTGCAGAAGAATGCTCTCATCTTCCTTTAACTGACAATGTCTATGTCACCTTTATTTTTGAAGAATGTATTTTACTGGTTGCAGAATTTCAGCATTTGTCATTCCATTATCTTATCTCATAATTTCTCATTGCTTCTGAGAAAAATCAGGTATGATTCATTACATTGGTCTCTTATTATCTGTGATATTTTCCTTTCTGGCTGCTCTGGGTTTTTCTCTTTATTTTTAAATTGTTCAACTATGATGTGCTTGTCTGGGGGTTTTTGTGATTTGGGGGTTTATATGTTAATGTTCTTTTATCAAATTTAGGACATTTAGGACCTTTTCAGCTATGTTTTTTCAAATATTTTTTTCTGCCCACTCTCTCCCTCTTTCCTTTCTGAGATTTATTTTAGAATGTTCACTATTGTACCAAATGTAACTGAAGTGCTTTCATTTTTAAAAAATCTTTTTCACCCTGTGTTCTTAAGATTGGTTAGTTTACATTGGCCTGTCTTCTAGTTCACTGACCCTTTCTTCTGTTGCCTCCAACTCAATGTGAGGCCTATCTGCTAAATTTTTCATTTCTGAGTCTTGTCATTTCTAGAACTCCTACTTGATTCACCTATTCACTTATTTTGGCAATATTTTCCTTTAAGTCTTCAAACATATTTATAATAGCTACTATGAAGTTTTTCTCTGCTACCTCCAACATATGGGTTCCTGTGAGTGTTTCTATTGAATGATTTCTTTCCTTGAGTATGGGTCACATTTTTCCATTTCTTTGCATGACTAGGAATTTTTTTTTAAATATTTTATTTATTTAATTGACAGAGATCACAACTAGGCAAGCAAATAGAGAAGCAAGCCCCCTGCTGAGCAGAGACCCCCCCCCCCCCAATGTGGGGCTCCATCCCACGATCCTGGGACCATGACCTGAGCCAAAGGCAGAGGTTTTAACCCACTGAGCCACCCAGGCACCCCATGACTAGGAATTTTTTATTTGTATACTGGTCTGTGCAGATGATAGATTTAGAGATTCTGTATTCTGTTGTCTTCCTTTGACAACAGCAGGCAGTTATTTCTGACCTATCCCCTTGACATTTTAGAAGCTTGCTTTTATACTTTTTAGGATGGGTCTGTTTTGATTTTTCTTTAGTCTGAGGGATGATCTTTAATCCTGAGACATCACCTCTGCTCCAAAATAGGATCCCCCTGCCCCCAGCCCAGGATTTCAATGGAATGTCCAAGGTGTTTATGAAATCTGTCCTGGAAAAAGTGACATGATTCAAACTCCAAACTGTCTCTCATTAAATAGTTAGCAGCTGAAATCTCTGCTCATGTTTTTAAACTTTCGCTCCTTTCAGAATTTACCCCCTCCATTTCCCTCCACTCTGGTAGCCACGAACCCTGTCCTCTGACACCTCAAGCAATAAGCTTTCTGTCTAGCTGTCTGAAGAAAGCTCTCAGCAGATTTCCCTCAGTGTGGTTCCTTCTTTCAAAGGTCAAAATCTCTACAGTTTCTGCCTATTTCTGGTTGCTCTTCAATTCTTCAAAATAGTTGGTTTTTAAATATTTTGTTCAGAGTTTATCATTGTTATCTGCAGGAAGGTTGGCCCAGTAGGACTTACTCCACCATTGTCAGAATGAGAATTTCCTCTATACATATTTTAAGGTTTTTAAACATATTGCAAAATTGACCCCCACAAAAATTGTGCCAAGTTACATTCTCACTGGCAATAGATGAGAGTCCTTGATAGTCTTCCCATTTGGCAGCCAGAATTTTTAAGCTAAATATCATGGAATGCCAGAACCTTAGAGACTGCCAGAGACAGTAATTGCCATTTAAGGTCCCTGGATCCCAAACAATTCATGAAGGTCGTAATGGGTTGAAGGCAATTTCTAGAAGTTATAGGCACTATTTCCAAATATAAAATATACAAGTACCCATAACTAAAACCTTAAACACCATTACTTTTAGAGTTACAACATATTTTTCATGGAGACATTGGTTTCTTTTGCTAGTCAGGACTTCAGCTTGAGAGTTAAGCATGTTTTGGTCCAACCCAAATTGGCAAAATACTTTATTATTGATAAGTGAAGAGTGGCTTTTAGGACATAACAACCTTGGGGAGAAATTTAATCAGAGGAAATATCAGTGGCCCTGGGCCCTGGGAACAGTGATGGGAGTTTCTTGCAGATAAATTTATTCTTCATCATTGGATCTATCTTTGTTCATACAGCTTTGTCTGTGATAGTGTTTGCCCCTTTATTGACTGAGGCCCAACGAGATGAAAGAGCTTGCCTGGATTCACACAGACTTACTCCCACTGTGGGTACAGAGATCAAAACCCAAGATCAGACTTTGTTCCAAACACGGTAGCATATTTTAACTGTAAGAGTGATTCTGATATCTACCGTGGTTCAGAGAGAAAAATATAAAAGAGTAAATGTTGAGAAGAGTATTTTAGAGAACTATCGTGGGAGCATGTTAACGATTGGGTGGATAGCCATGTTCTTTGAAGTGCCTATGATTTCCATGTCATTAACTTTCAGAGGCAAGTAAGAACCAATCATGATTTTAGCCAAATGCAAACCCATTGTCTCTTGCCAGGTTTTCCTTTACTTGTCTATGATGTTAGCTTCTTATATTTTGATGCTGTATTTGGATTCGTGTGTGCAGGTTCATATCTCCTCAATTTCCAAAGGCAAACCCTCCCCACCTTTTGTAATCACATAGACATAACCAGAGTACAGCAAACACATAGACTGCTTTCCTTTTATAACTTCTCTAACACCCATGCCCTTGTTACGTATTCCTCAGTATATATTTTCTGTAGCAAAACTTAGGTTTATTCCACCACATTTTTTCCAGAAAGGTCAGTGTTCTCATTTGACGCAGTGATCATGACACCATGGAGACTTTTTAGCCTTATTGTTTCAAAGGGACTTAGATCGACGTTTAATTACCTCCACCTAGAAACAGTTGTTGCCTTTATGTGTGTGAGGTTGAGTGTGTGAGTGTGCAAGGTCACATGTGTGTGTTCATTAGGTTAGCTACATAAGAGTGAAAGTGACTGTATGAGCTGGCCTTGTATCGCCTCTCCCTCCCCTCTGACATTTCATTTCTAATTGTGCTCTAAAGGTTGACCAGCTGAATCGGGCATGCCCAACTACAGTCTGCATGAAGCTTGTCTCAGGAAGCCAGGACACATTTCAGATTTGCTCAGACTCATGTCGGAGGTCTGGGATTGGGATGACCTACTCATTTAGGAGGCAAGGCAGTTGCCACATGGAAAGGAGAAGCCAGTCAACCCTTGGGGAGTGCAGGGCCCTCAAACCCCCAGGGTAGTCCATAGGCTTTTCTCCCTTCTCTGGAGCAAACCCTTTCCCACTGGTTTGCAGCTAGGGCAGCACCATAGCAAAGAGGGAAGACCCCAAGGGCCCCCCATTCTGACAGCACAACCAGGATTCATGTGCAAAAAGACACCAGGAATGGTGCTGTGACAGGTTACAAAGAGTGGCGGGGAACAACCCTGCAGAGACTGGCTGCAGGAGGAGGCAGCAGGAGAGGCTCTCCAGAAGAGGGGCTGGAAGGGGAGGTTCGGCCATCTTTGACGGAAGGCCCAACACACAGCACGCTCTGCGGGGAGGAGACACTGCCAGGCCAGGGTCCCCTCCAGTTATGCCTGGCTAATCCTGGGGGCGGGGCCAGGCTGAGATAAACACAGAACACGGCTTCTTGCAGATAAGATGTGAAAAGGGGTCTGTTCCTCCTCCAGGCCCTGCAGCACTCTTAGCAAAGCTAGATGCTTCCAGCTGGGGATTTTAGATCCCATCACTCCCATCTGATTCTCCTTCTTGCCCATTTTTACCATTTTTCTGAAGCCTTACCTGAAGGGAATCTCACTTTTTGCTTCTGCTTTGTCCTTGTCACCATTAGTGACAACTGAAGGAATTCTGTGTGGTGAGAATATGACCATGGGACACCTTAGATGTCAAGCCTGTCCATTTGGATCTGTGGATTGGATTTTCTCTCCTCTCATATGAGCTCTTCAAATAAAAGGATTTGAGAAGCTGAATGCTTTGGACATGTATTGTAGAGATACAGAAATGTATGTGGACTCTGAAGCTGGACCACCAGTGTAACCCTAGCTCCAACAGGTACTAGCTGTGTGACTTTGGGCAAGTTACTTAACCTCTCTGGGCCTCAATTTCTTCGAATGAAGACAATGATAGTACCTCCCTCATAGTGTTGTTATTCAGATTATATTAACTCTTGCGTATGAAATTCTTAAACACATCCTGGCATATAGTAAGTACAATGTAAGTGTGATACATCATTACTTTTATAACTATTTTTTTGCTTCATTTCCTTCTGCTCATTGTACATGCCTAATTTCTAAAAGAGATCTCAATCATTTTATTATTAAGGTAGGAAGAAAGCCTAGCTACCTTCTACCTCTCCCAGCCCTGGCCTATACATACCCTTCACTTTTGCTTTTTCTGAATGGGGCCAATGACACAATTTCTGTCCCCGTGCCCAGCCAGGGGTGTTGAAGCAGAGTAGATGTATTCACTAGACTGTGGTTTGGGCCCCATCCTGTCTTTCAACTTAAAAAGTACCTGTGTAATTTTTTTTTTCATCATCATTAACAATAGTATTCTTTTGTCATAATTTTTTTACAATTAATATATGCACATTGTAAGAAAAAAAATATATATATATACATGCACATTGTAAAAAGCTTCAAGCACAAAAAGCCCCCAACTCTTACCGAAAGCTGATTTCCTTCCCTCAAGGTAACCTCTACTATGAGTTTCCTGAGATCCATCCAGGCTTCTTCTAGAACAGCACATATTTTCCAATGCTTTCTCTGACTTTCCAATAGACACCATTGGTGCAGCTGCGTAAGTGAGTCTGGGTGCACAGGTCTGGGTAAGAATGACCTCTAGGCCAAGGCCATCAGGTCACCGAGGCTGCAGACCCCAGGGCTGGGCCTTTCTTAGCTCAAAGGAATTCAAGAGCCTGGTCAGTGCGTTAACATCTGGACATCAAGGTCATTTTGCCAAGGGCTCAGGCTGACCTTGGAGCATGGTCCTAGAAACCACCCTCAGCCTTTGGTCTGATACTCCAGGCCTGGGGTCTGAACCCGTCCCAGACTCTTCCTATGAGCCTGGCTCTTTGACCTGAGACTTTTTGCAGGAGTTCACCCTTTCCCCTCAAGCTCTATCAAGAATGGGGGTCCCCAGAAGCCCACATAAGATACCAGGGCTGACCCAAGGCAATTCCACCCCACCCACCCTATCTATGTGTCTGGTCTCCCTCATCTCTCCAGGTCACTGGGCTTCTCAGGAGGGACCCTTGCCGGAGCCACTGACGTTGCCCGCTGTCCTGCAGTGCCTCCGATTCTGTGGGCTGCACCCTGCCTGGGAAGACTCCCTCTCCCCCGCCACAGCTTGGGAGAGCTCTCTGTGGCTTCTGTGGGTGATTGCCAGGTGACTGTGTGCCTCCCTACCCACCCTGGCCCTGAGCTCCTCGTTTGAAAAGTGGAGAAAGAGAGGGTTCACCGGCATCTTCTTCAGAGTTCTTTTTATTACCCAGAATCTGTGTCGCTAAACATAGTTTAAATAGTATTTATGGCTATACATGTGCAGTGGTGATCTCATGGCCGTAGCAGGAGCAGGCGTGTGAGTAAATGAGAGCCTGTCCAGCCTCATGGAGCTCATATTTAGTAGAAGGGGTACATTCTAGGAAAGGCTCTGTGGACCTGTCCCTCTCCTACATCACACCTGGTGGAGCTTCCCTCGCCCCCAGTGACAGGTGCCCTATGAGCCCTGTGAGTGGTCGGTGTCAAGGCGTCCCCTGAGCTAACTGCAAGGGAGGCCAAGGATGCTCCCAGCCTCCAACCAGCTGCCACGTTTGGAGAGCTGCGCGCGAAGTCCCCAGAGAAGACTACTCTGTCCAAAAAACTGGAAACAAGGATGCAGTACAGCTATTTTCATTTTGATAGGGGGAAAAAAAAAAGTTGCTCAAAAGCCCTTTATTGTTTTTGGAATGGACCTGGCTTGGCCCTGTCTTAAGGCAAAGCTTACTTCCTGTCTTCGATCTTCAGCATCATACTGACGATACTGACGATGACGATGGAACCAAAAAAAGGAACAGCAACGAGAGTTGTCTCCTTGCAAATCTCAAATGATGTGTGCAGATACCTGAGGCTCACCACTGTCTCAAGAGTGGTCCTTGGGGATCCCCACAGCTACAGGCAGGTCCGTGTCTGTATCTCTAGAAATGCAGGACTAGCCACCACTGTCATGGATTGGAGAAAGGGTAGAGGGTGTCAGCATCAGAACCAGACGTCACCACAAAGTTCACAGAACTTGGACAGGAGCATGGCAAGGCTTACACATTCATGACCTCTGCAGAGAGACCATCCCTATGGGGACAGGCAATCAAACCTTGCTGCTTCTCTTTGGTGGTAAAACCCTGAGGGTTCCCCCACTTCTTTTTTCTTCCAGCCCCCATTTTGTAAACATCTGGTTGCTCCTTTGAGCTACGCAGGAATCTGATGAACAGGATTGCTCTCTCCCTGCTCTGCTCTGTCCTGGGGCTCAGTCATTGTGCACCCCTGGACTGCTTTGGAGGATGATTCTCCCCCGCCTGCCCCATTTTCAATACCCAAGCTTTTCCTATAATTTTTATAATTTTCTTCCTTACAAACTGTGCTTTCCCAAAGACTGGGAAATAAAAACATCAGGAAGAGAAATATGTAAGGTTAGGTAGAAGGATGATGGTCAGTGTTAATCTTTCTGTGTTCTGTATTTCTAAAATTTCTATAATGAACATCTTTTGTGTGTATAATAGGGAAAATGGTCTGATTAAAGGGAGTGGGGAGATGTTGAGGTTGAATATTCTGATCCAATGTTGGTTAAGGATCTGACTTCCCAAAGGTTTGTTAAAAGCCCTCTCTCCCTCCCTGGGGTAACAACCCAGTCCCCCCAGGTCATGGGATTATCTTGTCTGGAGCTCCAGATCTCTGTGGCTCCGACACTGACAGGGCTCTCCTGCTTCGGAGACTTGGCATTTCTCTAGCTCCCCGGAAAGCTGCTGTGTTCCTTGGGGGTCCACGCCCCTGTCCAGCCCACGCCCACGTTCACAGCCTCCTACTGAGTCCAGCCACTTTGCCGCACAGGGCCCATGGTGCCTGCCCCTCTAGGCTTCAGAGACGACAGCCCCAGAGTGGACGGCATGCCTCACCTAAGGCAGCCAGGATGGTTTCTACTGGGCACTTTTTCCGTGTGGTGTGTTTTTCTTTCTTTGGGAGCTCATAAAATTCCCCCGCCTGAACTGGGCCTCTTGGTCTTTAATCTCTAGCCTCTCCTGGAGCTGTCCCTATTTCTTTTTAATTGTGCCTCCTTCTTTTATGGAAGTTTCCTATTGAATTTTTATGACAATATAGAGACGTGGGTAGACTCCAACAAAAATGAAATCTTTATGGAATAGTCATTTCTCTCCCGGAGCGTCCTGACAAATGTTCCTCTGTGGATATATATGTACATATCTGTGTATTGACAGGGAGTGGGGGCAGCCCCTCTCGTCTTGGCTGGGGCTCAGCAGGCTGAGTGGCGGGCCGCTGAGCTGTTATTATTGCTGTGTTAGGACCGCTGGGGGAGTGGTGTGCAGCACGGCGGTGGGGGGTGCGGCGGGGGGTGGGGTGCAGTGTGAGATATGGACGAGGAGATGTAAATCTTCCTCAGGTACAATCCCTTTGCCTTGGTGTCAGCCGAATTAGCACCACTCCGTAATCCCAAGCAATTTGCCTACGTGACTGCCCCTGCGTGGGAAGGGGGGGGGCCCACTCACTTAGTTACCCCTTTTCCAGCACCTTGGCTCCCCAGCCTGGGCTAAGAAGCCTCTGTTCTTGGGCCCCAGGCCATGTATGACTGTCTGAGGTCACTGGCACGCTTCTCTTGGGTGAGCTTCACCAAGTGTGGTCTGGGGATGGCTTGGGATCCACAAATGGCTCTCCAGAGGCCAGGAGCTAGGGTTGCCTTGGCCAGGCATGAGTACTTGTGCCGGGATAGGAAGGAACAATTATCCATTTACAAAGAAGTATTGGGAACCGCCCTCACTAAATGTCTGGCCCAGATCTGGGCACCAGGGTTTTCAAAGTCACGGTCCCTTGTCCTGTTCTGCTGATGTTCTTCAAAAAGGAAACAGGCAAAAACCAAATAAACACATAAATGAACGTGATGATTTTGGATTGTGGCATTTGCCTCAGAGCAAACGGGGGCAGGGGGAGGGCTGCTGAGGGAGAGAAAGTCCCTCCACCGTAGACTATGGTCAGTGAAGGTGCCTGCTAAGACAATACTGGAGACAGGGCAAGAAGATGGGAGGCCAGCATGCTCAGATCAGGGAAGAGCATTCCAGACAGAGAAACCAGCAAGTGCAAAAGCCCTGAGGCCAAACGCACTCCAGTTGTTGAGAAACAGAATGAAGGTCAGTGTGGCTGAGTGGTGTGAGCCAGTGGAGGAGCAAAAAGAGATAAGGCTGGAACAGGTTTGGGGGCTTCGTAAGCCTCCCTAAACTAAGAGCTCTTGGTTCGAGTGCAACGTGAACACTGATTGCAGTTGGGTCTGACAGGAACTGATATTCATTTTAAAGACACCATTTTGACTTCTGTGCAGAGAAATGGACTATAGAATTTTATAAAAACCAAGGTGCCAAGGGTTCAGAACCTCAGAAAGGCAGAACCATGCTTCAACTCTCCAGGGGATTTAGGAGAAGGGACAAAGTGGGAGCGTTGTTTCTTCAGGTTGTTGGCTCAAGAGCTGTTGCCTGAAGCCGCAGGGCCTCCTACATAACTTTTTCCCGGCCTGAGTTGTAAGGAGAACTGAGAAATGATAGCTGTGCTCCCCTCCCTGCAGAGAATCAGCTTTCGGGCAAGAGCAAAGCAGTGTGGATCTTACATGTGAATTTTGTTAAGGAGTAGAGTCTTCTATGTGAGTGTGCCAGGAGGAACAGTCATAAACATCCTAATAAGGAAAGAAATGAACATATTTTAGTGCCCAGCATGTGGCAGTCTCTGCCCCATGTGTTAGGTCCTCTAACTGCCACAGATACCCTGAAAAGTACTGCTAAATGTGAGATCTGAACCAGAGAGGTTAAGTAACTTACTCAACATCACACAGCTAAGAGGCGAACTGGAGTTTGAAGTCAGGGCTGCCTGATTCAAGTGCCCTTATTTCTGTCTTTCACTCTGATGACCTTGGACAATATCCACGTGCTGAGGAGTCATTGGTCTCCCTCTGACAGAAGCTGTCATGGTTTCTTAGAGACACTGGGGACCATGGCAAGGTGAGGCTGGGGCACCCTCAGGAGAACTTGGTGCCTTCAGGATTCCTCTCAGGCCCTTCTAGCCATTGGCCCATGAGTGCAGGGCCTGCCCGAGGCCTGAAGCTTTAAAAACAAACAAACAAACAAAAACAAAAAAACCTTGACTTTGACTTTGAACAAAAAAATTAACTTCAAAATATGAGGAAAAAGCTATAAAACCATAGCTGGCAATTTAAATCAATTAAGGCCAAGAAAAACACAAAATTTTATTTTACCTCCCTTTCTTCCTTCTCCAGCACTCAACCTTGTCTTATGCATCCCCAGGTTTCTGCCTGAAAAACTTCTTGTCCCGTCTCCTGCAGGGCAGATCTCTTGGGAGTGAACACCGTCTGACTTTGTTTGTCTGAGAAAATCTTTACTTCTCCTTCACTTCTTGTGATTAAACTTTTTGCGATCTTTGCAAATTCATAGGTGTGGTAAGACGTTAAGTCAAAGAAATCCTGTGTGCCCTTTGCTCAGTTTCCTTCGAAAGTGACATCTGGCAGAACTGTAGTATAATATCATAGCCAGCATATTGACCCTGATAACTTTTATGTATACTGATTAGTGAGAGAGAGAGAGAGAGAGAGACTGTGTGTGTGCGTGTGTGTGGTGTGTGTGTCTATGTGTGTGTGTGTGCATTTTGTCCTGTGCAGCTTTAGTCAGTGTGTAGATTTGGGTATCCATCACCACAGTCAAGATATGCTTTACTTCTAGGGGGCCTGAGTGGCTCAGTCGGTTAAGACTTTGGCTCTTCATTTTATTCAGGTCATGATCTCAGGGCTCCATGCTCAGCATGGAGTTGGCTTGAGATTCTCTCCCTCCCTCTCTTCCTCTTACTCTAATGCACATGCTCTCTCTCTAAAATAAATAAATAAGGGGTGCCTTAAGCATCTGCTGTGAGCTCAGGTCACGATCCCTGGGTCCTGGGATCGAGCTCTGCATTGGGAATCCCTGCTCAGCGGGAAGCCTTCTTCTCCCTCTCCCACTCCCCCTGCTTGTGTTCCCTCTCTCGCTGTGTCTCTCTCTATGTCAATTAAATAAATAAAAGTAAAATCTTAAAAAAAAAAAATCTTTAAGGAAAAAAAAAAAGATGTGTTTTACTTCTGTGTCTGACAGGATCTCTTGTGTTGTCATTTTATAGCAGTCCATCTGTCGCTCCCACTCTCTCCCCTTCCGTAACTCCCGGCAACCAAAAGTCTGTTCTCTGCTTTCGGAATTTTGTCATTGCAAGAATATTAGCTAAGTGCAATCGTAGGATGTATGCCTTTTTCGCTCAGCATAACTCTCCGGAGACGCATGGAGTCATTCATCCTGTGTATGGAGTCCCAGCATCCCCTTGCTCCCCAGGTTGGACTCCAAGGCAGGAATGTGCCGCCGTGTGTTTGCTTCACCGTTCATCCCTGAAGGACATCTGCGCTGTTCTAGTTTGGAGTGGGGCGATCAGGGAGAAAGTGGTCCAGGAGGGGATGGAAAGGAGTCTGAGAGAGAGGGAGAGGACAAGCCTGTGCAGAGAGTGAGGGCGGAGAGAGGTAGAAGGAGCTGCCTGCTGGAGAGGCCAGCGGCGATGAAGAGAGAACAAAAACATGGGAAGGTTATAAGGTATACGATCACGCCCCCACAGACTGTTATTGCCCTAGAAACTCTATTCTTGGACACACACAAAGTTTCTTGGGCTCCTCTTTTGGGAAGTGGCAGCGTGTCTTGCGGCAGCTCACCCGCAGCTTGTGCACATGTTCACACCGACTCGCTAGGTCTGTGGCCCCCGCGCGGACACTTCTGCACGCATGCGCACACCTGCATATGCAGGGGCCAGTCCTGGTGCCCATGCTCTGAAGGACTCCGTCTCCTCCTCTCCTAATGCAGGGCTGGTCTTGTGTAGGCTGAACAGTAGCTCTGGTCTTCTTAAGGGGTGGGGGGTGAAGGGAGAAAAGCCATTTATTCTTGGCTTCTTGAATTAAAACTTGGAATTTACTCTCGACTAGAAATAGCGCATGGAGCATGGAACTTTAGGTTGAAGTCTTTTTTGGCATGTCGTAGGATTCTAATCACCCCAAAACATGTGTCTATGGGAAAATGCACCTTGAGTTCTGTCTTGCA
The DNA here is from genome assembly GCF_009829155.1 of Mustela erminea. Taxonomy (NCBI): domain Eukaryota; kingdom Metazoa; phylum Chordata; class Mammalia; order Carnivora; family Mustelidae; genus Mustela; species Mustela erminea. The sequence goes on from NC_045620.1 coordinate 105,507,508, forward strand.
AGTTTTTATGGGTTTGGGATTTATGTAAATTATTCACAGTATTCTAATGATATTTATTTGTTGTTTAAAAAAAAAAACTTAGAGGATATAGAAAACAAACTAAAGGATGCTCACCAAATTATGGACATCGTGGAATAGAATACTCTGCAGCCACAGAAACAGAAGTCAAATAAGTTCACTGGCATGAAAATGCTTGTGGTTTATGACTGCACTCATTATCCAATGTTGCATAACAATTTAGCACAGACTTCAGCATCTTAAAACACAGTTCTGGAAGTCACAAGTCCAGGTGAACTCAGCTGGGTGTCTGTTCGGGGTCTCATAGGCTGAAATCAGATGCCAGCTACTTTTATGCTCTTATCCAGAGGCTCTGAGGAAGGATCCACTTGCATGTTCATTAAAGTTGTTGGCATCCTTTAGTGATGCACACAAAATCACTGGGTCTAACACACTCATTTACAGATGGGGCTCCCAAGTCACCTTGTCACATATCTTATTGTCATTTACTGGGGAAAGCGTTCTAAGAATTACCCTCCATATTTATGGGCCACAGTGGGAACAGACTACACTCATTACTTCCCATGTATATGGGTCTTACTGACACTGAGCCTTGACCCATGGCGATTCTACTCATATTGTCAATCACCTTAGTAAATACACTTTTTAAAAAAAGATTTTATTTATTTATTTGACAGAGAGAGACATAGTGAGAGAGGGAACACAAGCACGTGGAGTGAGAGAGGGAGAAGCAGGCTTCCCGCCAAGCAGGGAGCCCGATGTGGGGCTCGAACCCAGGACCCTGAGATCACCACCTGAGCTGAAGGCAGTGGCTTAACCCACTGAGCCACCCAGCCGCCAATAAATACACTTTTTTAAAAGCAAATCCTTCAAACTTCCAGTACAGTCAAATGGAGTATAGAGACTAGATTTATTTTCTTAGGTGAAAGAAAAAAAAAATGGCAAAAATAATACAAATCTACAAAAACCACTAAAAGGAGTCAGTGAGTTTAGAAAGGGTACAAGATCAATACAGCAAAATCACTTGCATGCCTCTGTACAAGCAGTGGGCAACCTGAAATTAAAATAAAAAATACTATTTCTAGGGGCTCCTGGGTGGCTCAGCCAGTTAAGTGTCTGCCTTTGGCTTAGGTCATGATCTCAGGGTCCTGGGATCAAGCCCCTTATCAGGCTCCCTGCTCAGCGGGGAGTCTGCTTCGCCTCTGCACCCCCCCAACTTGTTCTCTCTCACTGTGTCCCTCTCAAATACAAAAATAAAATCTTTTTAAATAATACTTATTATAGCAACCTAAAAATCAGAACTACTTGGGGATAAATATGACAAAGGATGAGAAAGGTCTGTATATTGAAAACTACCAAATATTGTTGCGAGGAATTGAATGAAACTAAGTAAATAGAAAGATATATCATGGTTGAGTCAGAAGAGTCTGCATTGTTAAGATGGTAATTTTCTCCGAACTGATATGTAGATTCAACATGATCCCAGTCAAAAACCCCTGAACTCTTGTGTTCTTGTTGAAATTGATAAACTGATTCTAAGATTCAATAGGAAACACAATAGATCTGGGAGACCCAAGAGGATTCTGAAGCAGAGAAACAATTTTGAGGACTGGCACTACCTGATTATAGGGCTTATTATAAAGTTACCAGAATGAAGCAATGGATATTGGCATACAGATAGACAAACAGATCAATAGAACAAATTGTGTATTTCAGAAATAGACCTACACGTATATGGACAACTGATCTTCAGCAAAGAGGCAAAGACAGATCCATAAGAAAAAAAATACTCTTTCAGTAAATGCTGCTGGAACAGTTGAATATTTATCTGCATGAAAAATTGGACTTTGATAAGCACCTCACACCATATAAAAAAATTAACTCAAAATGGGTCATGGGCCCATTTTTAAAATCTGTAACTAACTGTATAAGTCCAACATGAAAATACAGAAAAAAGTTCTAAGCAGATGGGCAAGTCCAAAAGACTCAGAAACTGAATCTGCAAGTCTGAGTGAGGCAAAGACTTTTTAGATAAGATAGTAAAAATATGACATATTAAAAAGTTTGATAGATTGGCTCCATAGAATTTTAGAACTTCTGGTCTATGAGGGACACCCTAAAGAGGGGAACTGATAAGCCACAGATGAGGAGATACCTGCAGATCACATACCTGATAACAGACTTGAACCCAGGATATTAAAAAAATAAATTCTCAAAATCAGTAAGGAGAAAGCACACAACCCAGTTTTGTAGGTGGGAAAAGGAACTGGGCATAGATTTCATCAGAGAAGCAGTATGAATGATAAATAAGCATGGTGCCATTCGTAACTAGGGAAACGCCAATGGAAACAACAATGAGACAGCACCATGCACCGACTGAAATGTCTGAAGTTAAAAATACTGACCGTGCTGAAATGGGCAAGAACTGGAACATTACACACTGTGGTGGGAATGTAACATGGTACAACCACTTTGGAAAATGGATGGGCAGTTGTTTCAAAATTAAGCCTACACTCACCATATGACCCAACCATTCCACTCCTAGGTATTTATCCAACAGAAATGAAAACATATGTCTGTACAAAGACTCCCACATGAAGGCTAATAGCAGCTTTATTTTTCAATAACTCAAAACTGGAAAGAATCCAGAGGTATAGCACAGGTAAATGGGTAAATAGACAGAGGCTCATCCAAATAATGGAATGCTACAGAGCAATGAGAAGGGACAAACTGTTGACACATACGAGAACATGAATGAATCTGAATTAATTATGCTGAGTGAAAGAAACCAGAGCAGGGAAAGACACAAACTGCACGAATCTATTTACATAAAAAATGTTAGAAAATATAAAGTAATCCATAGTGACGGAACACAGACTAGTGGAAATTTATAGTGTTAAATGCATATATTAGAGAAAAAGACAAATCTGGGGCACCTGGTTGCCTCAGTCAGTTAAGCATCTGACTCTTGATTTCAGCTCATGTCATGATCTCCAGGCCATGAGGTGGAGTCCTGCTTTGTGCTCTGCACTGGCCGTGGAGCCTGCTTAAGATTCTCTTTCTCCCTCTCTTAAAAAGAAAGTAAGTGAAATCATATGAGTGAGCCTGGTGGTGGGTATTAAGGAGGGCAGGTATTGCATGGAGCACTGGGTGTGGTGCATAAACAATGAATTCTGGAACACTGAAAAAATAAAATAAAATAAAATGCAAGAAAGAAAGAAAGAAAGGGAGAAAGAAAGAAAGAAAAAAGGAAAGAAAGAAACAAAGATCTAAAATTAGTCATCCAAATTTTCCTCTTAGGAAATTTTCAGATGTATGTAAATTTTTTGAATTTATTCAAGAGGTCGGGGGATCCTGGGAGGGAATGCTGAATCTGACCAAAAAACAAAACAAAACAATGTAACTATATTACACATGTAGGAAATCACCTCACTGAAGGGGTGGGCATAAAAGTATTGGGAATAAGCGGAAATTGTAAGACCGAAGCAAAAGGAATCATCCTTAACACTGTATTCTTATTGATAAAGTTGTTTCCCATGGGATAGGAGTTGATGATTCTGAAGCCACCCATCATGAATTTTGGAATTGAAAAGTTCAGTAAATGTATGACAGGTGGTAAGAATGAATTTTCCTCTTGTTGGAGTGAGAAGTTACAGACAAGTAAAGGCTGGAATGGTTCACGTGGTAGAGGATTAGTGTTGGCAACATCAGTAAGAACTCACATTTAGCCTCACACAGATACAGAGGGATGCATACAAAATATCTGTAGCTATGGGTTGGTATAAACATGTATATTTCCTTGCTCTGTCAGCTGAGAGGGTCCAAATTAAATGACATCCCTGCAGCAATGCAGACATCTGGTGCCCAGATTTCAGATTCATAGTATCTTTTTCTGATGAAAGGAGCTAGGACTTCTGGCAGAAGTGGCTGATTTTAAGGTGGACAGGAAATTTACAAGATGATCCTGGAGCATCTTATAATGTCAGAAAGTAAGGAAGTGCTGAGAAGAACAAACAGCACACAACGCTGGGAACACAGCAGCCATATGAAGAGCTCTCAAAGGCCCAAACTGGAGTAATCTGATCAATAAAGTTGTCTTGGATTATAGATAATACAAGTATAAAATAAACATGCATGACTCATACTGGTATATGTGAATATGAAATATTCCATACTGATAATATGAATACATGAATGGAGGAGACTAAACAATTCTCCCATGCACAACTTCAAACAATGGCGGTAGCTCCTGCACCCCCAAGAACGTGGAGCAGAACTCTCCAGTTCTTACGACTGAGCTCCCCAGGTGCCCCTGAACTCCCCACTCTTTAAGCGTTGAGTGCGCACAGTGACCTCCTTTCAAAAAGTTCTCCTTTCAAAGTTTCTTCAAAGAAGAAACTCAGCAAACACTACCTCAGCCGGATGTCAAGGTCAACGTCAAGAGTGCTAAGTCATATGGAATGCATGTGCATGTACCCTTGATAATGAGGTGATGAAAGTGGGCCCTTTACCTCAGTGCCTTCCTCCCAGAAGCCCACCGTGCTACCCTAATCATGAGGAAACACCAGACAAATCCCAGCGTAGGGACATTCTACAAAATGCATGACCAGGACTTCTGAAAACTGTCAGGGTCATCAAAAACAAGGAAAATAGGAAAAACTGCCCCCAGCCAAGAAGAGCCATAAAGGGGACCTGACAGCTAAATGTCATGGTATCCTGGATGGGATCCTAGAGCAGAAGGGTATTAGGTAGAAACAAAGGAAATATGAATAGAGACTTGAATTAATAATTACATATCAATATTGGTCATTAAATATGACAGATGTTCCATGCTAATATAGGGCACTGACAACAGGAGAAACTGGGTGTAATGTAGGTGGGAACTCTTTGGACTATTTTTTCAACTTTTCTGGAAACATAAAACTATTTTAAAATTTAAAAACTTTAAATAAAAGCTAATCTCTCTTCTCCTCTCTTCTCATTCCCTCTCTCCTTTCTCCCTCCCTTTAAGAACAAGAACAGTATCACACGTTTCAGCACCTTGTCATTTCCAGCTGTCTTCCTGGATCATTCTGCAAGAGGCTTGCCATGACTGCTGTGTGCAGTCCACTCTAGTTTACAGACAGGCAAGCAAGGTCAGGGAGGCAAGGGACCCATCCGAGGGGGATCCCAAGGGACCCATCAGAGCTCAAGCATTGACCCCAGGACTTGTACTGGGCTCTGCCAGTCCCACTCCGTTGCTCTGCCATTCTGCTTTCCACGTGTCCCTCTGATTACAAACCATCTAAAGTACAGTGTGTGTACGTGGTATTCTTATACTCCAAGTGACCTGCCTGGACTTGACAGGAGTGAGCTGGAATCATCCTCTTACTTCTCCTTCCCCTTAGAAACAATCACTCAGAGAGAAGACAGTCAGGAGCCAGCATGGTGCTGGAATTCCTTCCCGTCCACGAAACTGTTCCTCATCTTCCTGTGCAAGCACTTCCACAGGTAATGATCTCATTTGGTGAACCCCCGAAATATCATGAAGTTATTATTACCCCCAATGCACCATTGAGAAGACTGAGGCTAGAAACACTGATGATCACCAAATACAATTCCTTCCCCTTTCTCCTAATCAGCTGTTGTCCCTGACTCTGGTTCGAGCCAGCACCCACCTGTCTGGGATCCCAGGTAGAAGCTGCTCGCCACCCCCCATGTGACCTATGATACCCATCACCACCCATGGCTTGGTACAGCCTCCCCAGCGGACAGATACCACCTTTTCTCTGCTGGTGAATGTGTCTTAGGGAGCCTGTCAAATCCCAAAGGAAAAATGACATCCCCTGGGGAAAATATCTGCAGTGAGGCGACCATCCTGTTTCCTTTCTCCGTCCTGGACCAGAGCCGAGCCCCCATGCAGGCACATGAGAGTGTGGGCAGAAGTGCCTCTCCTGAGTGGGATGAAACGTTGTAAGAGCTCTGAGGGTTGAAACTTTGAAGAGGTTGAGATCTTTGAGAGCTGAAGAACCTTTGAATCTCCCTTCAGCTCCCCTTACCCCAACCACAAGCTCTCTCTTGATGTAAAACATGTGTTCAGATTGAAAACAATGAGGCATATGTCTATGCCGACAGGACTGTTTTGCTTTATGTTTCTTCAGTGGTTGGAAACAGCCCTACCTCTGACATCTGCCTGACACTTTAAATGGAAGACACTCTCTGTCGTTCGTATCTGTGGATTTGCGAGATAGAACAGGAGATGGTGTCTCTGCTTGGCACAGAGAGATGAGGAGAAGTCTTGTGGACAGGAAGGAATTCCAGTGCCCATGCTAGGAACAGAGTCTGTGGGACCCAGTTGTATTGGGGTGGGTCTGTCTTCCAGTGGTCCACATGCAACCCCTGTGGAGCAGATGGGACAAAAGGGTCTGGACTTCCTTGGGAGCCATTAAAGTTAAGCTAAAACACCCAGAGACCAATAGAGGGAAGCTTCCAGAACAGATACAATGTGACTCCCTGTCCCCTTCGCCCTACACCAGCCATACGGATGATGTCTTCATCCACATGATGAATGGTCTCACATCAAACCAGGACATCTGGCTTCCAGGCTCTCTCTTCTGCCACTTACCCCTCCATTTGACCCTGGGCAAGTCACATGGCCTCGTCTTAAAGAAATGGACTGAATACTTTCTAAAGAATCTTCCGGCTCTAAAAACTTATGAGTTGTTTGGCTCTGAGTGGATGAGGAATCAGCTGCAGTGAACACTCCTGTCTATTCGGTCTAAGTTAGGAGACAGCGACATCCCTGGATGAGCAGACCAAATTCTGAAGCGGGAGGAATGTGGGGACCTAATGGGGAAAGGACTGGGGACCACAACAGGCAACAAGAGTAAATGAACAGAAGACACTCAGATTGAATGAGCCTTCTACAAATCTGTGCTGTGTAGTTTCTACATGCAAGTCACTAAAGTGTAGGAGGGGGGATGGATGGAAGCAGGAGACTCTCTCTCAAAATCCTGCATTCTAATTGACGTGCTAAGAAATTCTCGGTGGAAGAAAAATATCTTGTGTAAACAATAAGACGCTGTGGGGGGAGAGTAAGGCTGAAAGAGGTATTTGGCAAGCAGATGTAGAGCGGGAGGCCGAATTCAGGAACAAAGCAACAAAAGCAAGGGAGAAAGGGAGGCATTCGAAGACCAAGTCTAATAATCTTTACTTCGTGGTCCACATTAGTACTCCAGAATTTAGCCCTGAGAATCACCATGCCCAAAGACCCATCACTAGGGATGCTGCCAGGATGCCGGGGGATGGTGGCACACTCTGAGAGGACTTCCTTAGTCTGAGAGGATACTGGTGTCCCTGGGCTCCATGCCACCGGGCGAGGGAGGCCAAGGCTTGAGGCAAAGGCACGGGGGTACTGGTGTTGTCATGCCAGAAGGCATTCTCACCAAGTGGGGATGTGTCATAGTAAGGACTCCATAATCCAGTGAGGGCAGAAGGCGGAGCATTGGCCGGTGCTCTAGGCAATAATTCCTTACCTGGGCGAGCTAGGGCTTCAAGCTCCTGACCCTCGTTCATCATTTTAGTCACATGAATGAATTTTCAGGTCTTCTCCAGAAATCTAGTTGGGATGACCAGGTGCTGGATCTTGCACCTGGCTGGAAAAGAAGGGTTCTTCTACATTATAATTTGCAGAGGGTCCCACCTGTGCCCAGAAGAGAAAGTGGCGCTTGTCTTGGCTTGGAGTCATTGGGGGAGAATTATGCAGAATGTGATTTCTGTTGAGAAGTAAGGAAGGTTAGGATTTTGAGCAGGAGGGACCTTTCCTTCTTTTTGACTGTCAGGATGTCCTGGAGCAGAGAAGTCACAGGCTGTGTTTTGCAGTTGCACCATTTCACTCTTTGAAACAGGATCAAATCAAAGTCTGCAGAGCAGAGCTGGAAGGGGCTTCAAAGTCAGGTTTCAAGGTAAACTAACCACAGATACCTTGGCCTTTTCCTCATCTGTATTTGCTAGGGCTGCCCTAACAAAGTCTCAACAACAGGGCCTCAGAACAGAAACGAACTGTCTCATGGCTCCGGCGGCCACAGCTCCCAGGGCAGGGGTGTCCACAGGGTTGGTCCCTTCTGAGGGCTGCGAGGGAAAATCCGGTCCAGGCCTCCCTGCCAGCATCCGGGGCTTGCTGGCAATCTGTGGGATTCGGTGGCTTGTAGATGTGATACCCTGATCTCTGCCTTCGTGTCCCCATTGTGTTCTCCCTGTGTGTGCACATCTATGTCCAAAATTCCTCTTTAATTTTTATAAAGACATCAGTCGTGTGGGATGAAGGGCCCACCCTAATCCAGTATGACCTCATCTTAACTAGTTGTATCTACAATGACCTTTTTTCCAAACAAGGTCACATTCTGAGATACTGGGGGGGTGGGGAGGTTAGGACTTCAACATATGAAATTTAAGTGGACACAATTCAACATCTTACAGCATCTTTTCTGTATGGGGAGCCAAGACTGCGGAGCCATCAAGTCACAGGCAGGGGAGGAGATGCAGTGCTGGGTCCCTCAGGGTTTGGAGCAGCTCTGGACACACTTTGCCTCATTGTCCCCCAGTTGCTGTTGGAGACTGGGCTTGGATCCGTGGTAGAGGCCAGTGTGAGCCGAAATCGATGCACACCCACCCCCTGGGCAGGGTATCCAGGCCCATCTTAAAGAGAAGGGGTCCTACCAGGTAGAGGATGACCCCAGGATGCTGGCACATGCCCAGAAGTGAGAACCACTGCTCTGCGTGGCGGGGACCAGCTCTTTAGGCATGCCTACCCAGAGGGCCAGGATAAGGGGCTGCCCTGTGGACCAGCTGTACCCACACGGACAGCACGTGGCCTCACTGTGCCTCAACTCCTTCCCTTGCAAAATGGTGGCACAACCCTGCCCACCTAGGGTCCAGCGAAGCTCAAGTAGGGTCACAACATGGCCTGGCTTTGAAGAAACCTATGTGCTGTGCAGCCCTGGCCGGCGGCTGTCTCATCTCCTCAGGGAGTCCTTCCTCAGCGTCTGCTGGCAGGGACAACGTCTGATGACTAAAACATATCTGACTTTCCCCGTGCCCGCTTTGCCTGCCGCCAAGCCTCCGCCAGTCCCCCTGGCCGCCTGCCTGTGGCTGGCCGGTCCGCTGCTCAGAGCAGGGGCCGAAAGCCACCCCGGGTTGCATTTCACAAGCCCCAGCCTGCTCTCCCCACTCAGGGAGCTCAAAGGGGAGCGGGCTTGCAGGCTGGGTTCTGGCCAGGTGAGCCGGCCCCCGGGGAGAAGGAGGGGACCCCGATGTGCACCTGTGGCTTAGGTTTCTCCCTCGAGGGGGGACCCCTTTCTCTCCACTGGCTTTTTCCAGAGCGCCTTCATCCTCCGAGATTGACAGCTTGCTCTCGGCTGGGAATAGAGCGTAGGAAGTGGTCTTTTCGAACTTCCCTTGCAGCTCCGCCTGCCAAAAACCCCCGGCACTGCCGCGTTGCCTTATTTACCCTGGCCACCAGGTCTCTCCCAGCGGCTCTAAGAAAACAGATTACTGTCCAGAGCAAAGTCCTTGCGTGTTTCCTCTCTGGAGATGGATCAAGTTTTGAAAGAAAGGTTTCCTGTGGCCCATTACGCCATTTGGGTTTGTTTTATCTGTCTCCACCTGTGGGGCAGGGAATTAACCTGTTGCCCAGGGCCGGGCCAGCAAATGACTGAAAGGAAAGCCAAACTCACCGGTGTGCTTTTCGACAACACACGGCGGCCTTGTTCTCCTCTGCTCAGCATTGTGCGGGTGAGGCCCCGGCCCAAATCTGACTAGGACTCCACGTAACTTGATATGTTTTCTTTCTTTGCTGTAGTCTCTGTGTGCCAAATTTAACTATGCCCCGATCTGTGGTCTGTATATACAGTGTTGTTGCAGGAGGGGGGTGGGGGGCGCTGCCTGAAGGGGGAGGGGGAGTGTCTCCATGTGGTTTTTTTCCTTTATGTATTTTTTTCTCTTGCCTGCTTTGCTCACTGTTTGCTATATATAACTTACCATGACTGTCCTCACTCTTTGGTCATTAACCCTTTGGAGATAACTGCTCCGCTTTGTGTCTCCCAGAATGTGCTTTCACAAGTGCCCTCAAGCACCCTGTTTGGGAAGCACTGGCACGGTCAGGGTTAAGGGCAGGCCTTTGGAAACTTGAACTTCCCCAGAAGTGCTTGTGCAGCAATTAGCAGAGCCCCGCTCAGATACAGAAAACTATCCCCTGCCCCCCTTTGCAAACAAGCCGTGAAGGTGCTTGGAGCCAAGAGTCACAGACGGTGGGTGCCCTCTTTCCAGAAGGCTTGTATCCTGTACCTTCTGGAAATGGGATCAAAGTGTCAACTTAATGGTGCAGCAAGGTTTCAAGGGGAAGTCAGGATCCGTTGTCCAATTAAAATTCAGCAGGGTGGGCCTCGCTCCTGGGGATGATGGGGTGAACCAACCCAAGAGTGGCAGAAAGCTACTCATTTCCAGCCTGGGTGATGGGTGACCCTTCCTATGTCGATAGAAGCCTTGTTTCCACTCTGCTGGAGGAAGAGGGCTGGCCCAATATTTTGGTACCTACTAAAGGTTTGGGGCCAAAAAGAGCTCTTGACCCAAGGCAGGCTCTCTTCTCAAGGGGGGTTAGACATCACTCCTTAGGACCCAGGGTCCACGGGGTCGGGGATGGGAGGGTAAAGCCTCCGATCTCACTGTTCACTTCTTCAGAAGTCACAGAAATACGGGAAAATACAGAACCTTGCATCTCCTTGGGAGGGGAAGAAGATGTCTTGGGTCATCTTGGGCTATATTTAGAATGGAAAATATGCTGGCTCAGAGAAAACTAGTCATGTTTCCTTCTCCAAGCTGCACCGTGAGCAGGGAGCCTAGCCCTATCGGCCCCTCCTCCCATCCTTCCTACAGCCCTGATGGCCCCCCTCCTCCAGGGAGCCTTCCCAGACATAGGAAGACCCCATAGGGTCAGGCCAGTTTCCCTGGTTAATAAATTTCACAAGGGTGAGACCCATGAGGTTCTATACCGTGTGCTGGGCCCGGTGTGAGCTTAGAGTGGCGTGTTCGAGCTGAAGGTGGGAATTCCCCTGCCTTCACCCACTCCCCACCCACCTGTGCCGCCAGGCGTGAGTGCTGGGCTTGGACACCGGGATCCTGGCCCAAAGGACAGTTTCTGCTCTGGCTCACCTGTTGTACTCTGGGAAGCCATGTGATCATGGGCACATTGGGCTTCATGACGGTGATAATGTGGCTCCCTGTTAACTTTCTTTTCATAAACATCAAAATGTTTTTAAGAACATGGAAGGTTATTGCATCACCATTTTGCTTGGGGATCTGCACATGATTTCTCAGAAAAAAGCAATCCAAACCCGCCCTGTCACCGATTCCAGCCCAGGCCCTACTTCCCACTTTACTGAGGACGGGGGTCAGAATAGCATTGCTAAGGACGGCCGTCTGCTATCTGTGCTCGTGGGGACAACAGGGACAATGGAAACACAGTCTTGGGTAACTGTTGTGGTTCAGGCCTCATTTTTAACCTCCACAATCTCTCTTAGAGGTGGGGATTATTGGAGCCTTCCCCAGTGGGGAGACCAGGGCTTACATGTCTCCTCCACAGACCCTGTCCTCACCCTCCTCACCAGCTCCTCACCGTGCCATACTGGTCCTACCTGTGGAAGCAGCCCCTGGTGAAGGTAGCCCCTTGGTCTTCTGTCCCATTACCTCCCACCTGGCTCACAGCCCAGCCTCCTACCCCTCTACATCCACTCTAGAAAGAAGCCAGCATGATCTCCAGGAAATGTAAAACCAAGTCAAGGAAGGGGGCCACCTGTCCCCCAGACTGGATATGAGAGCTTCTCCTGCTTGGACCATGACAGTGGCTTCTGGGGGCTCTTAGAACAGACTTTGACCTCCTCCTTGTGCATGGCGAACACCTCCCATATGTCATACCTGTGGCCCACTCACTCTGCACCAGCACCCCCAATGCCAGAGCCTCTGTGTCTGCTGTTTCCTGCCTGGGGACCCTAGACTCTGAATGCTAGCCTCTTCCTCAGGGAAGGTCAAGGGCCTATTCTGGCTGGTGGTAAACTCTGCGGTCTGCTCTGCACATCCGTTCTCTCGAGAGGAAGAAGACACTCAAGCTCCCCCAGCCCCAAGACCCCCGCTTCCCCCGGCAAGCTGAGGCAGGCTCCCTGACCCAAGGCTGCTGCTTGCTCCCCGGTGGAGGGGATTCTCCCAGCCCGGGCAAACCTCAGGGCTCTGTGACTGGGGCAAATGGCTACTCTATCATGGGGGCTTTAGGTCATGAACAGACACCCCATGACCTTTCAGAAGCCCACCCAGAGAGGAAGCTGACCACTTTCACCCAACCCAGTCAGACTTTCTGAAACCCAACACGCTGACATACTTGCAGCACTTGGATTTTCCTATTCAATTATTGCACCATCTCAAAAGAAAACTCTCTTATAATTGGTGAAAATTAGGTTGGGTTGAACATCCCCTGGCCTGTCCACACATCACTGAATCTGTTTCTTCAGAATAATTCACTCCGAGTTAGCAGGCCTGCGACAATGACCTTAAACCAATCACCTAGAAGCATCTCCAGGTTTGGCACTCAGAAAAACTGGCCCTTTCAAAAGGCCTTTTCTAGGGTGGACTGGGCCGTAGCCATTTTGAGGAGGCCCTCTAGGACAACAACCCATCCACTGCACAAGATGACATTGGAGGTCCCCTGAGAGCAAATAAGTTTCCCCTCCTCATACCCTCCTCCAGTCCCACCAGGCTCCCCATCAGAAGTCCATCGAGCTTGGAGCACCTTCCCACTAGCTCAAAACTGACCATTTCAAATGGAAAATAAACAGAGAGGACAAAAATAGGAAGTAACATCAAATAGATCACCGAGGCAACTTGTCAACCCTCAGTTGCCTTCCTGATTTCTTTCCTAGCCCTAGTGTCACACCTTCCTTGTCATCAATTTAGCATGTAACATTTTTTTAATTAAAATTCAGTATCATTGAACAGGTCATCAAGTGTGAGCAGTATTTTCTTTGTTCTAAAAATCCACATGTAATGAAGCTGCCATTCACAATTGTTTTCCACTGGGCTGCTTATTAAAAAAAATGATTTTCAATGAACAGAAATAGGTGTATGTTCACAGCGTGGGGTCCCTCAGGAATGAAAACCTCACCAATCACAGCGCAGCTCTTGGGCGTGGGGTGGGGGGGGTGTTGTCAGATGTCAATTTCGGCTGATTGTTTCTGAGGCCATGTGACTGTTATCTTACGTCCTGTGGTGCATTTTATAGACTGATGTGATCTTTTAGAGATAAATGATTAGATGAATGTTTATAGATGAGTGCATATTCACAGCGTGCTAGAGCCAAGGGAGGAGTGCCCACGAAATCACCAGGAAAGGCTTTCAAAGGGACACAGGGATGGAGAAGCTGAACTATGGCGCCCGTTGCCTGCGCGCCCGTTGCCTGCGACTGAGGCCTCTGGCACCAGCAGACAAGAACCCTGAGAGTCAGATCCTCAAGTCCCCACCTGGAAAGGGAGCAAAACCAAGACAGCTTCTGTCTCCCACCTCTGGAGGCACCAAAGGCCCCCGCCGTGGGATCGCAAACCACAGCCCGGTCTGAGTTTTTTGTTTGACTTTAAGACCTGAGCCAACATGTGAAAACCTGGTCATTTCTGGCTCTCTTTACCAAATCAAGGAGATCTGCACCCGTGGTATCTACATTTTCCGTGGATATCTGAGGCGTAGCTTTGCCCCCTGAGACATTTAGGTGGGAGAAAAACTCTTCCTTTTCCTTATTGCCTATTGTCGGTATGGTCCTGGGCAAATCATCTTAGAGCCTCAGTTTTCTCATCTCTATAATGGGATGACCTCAAGGCATGGTTCTGGTGCTCTGTAAGAAAGGCTTGGGAAAGAGCCCAGCACCTGCACAGAGAGGATCTCAGTAAACACTCCTTCCCTGCTGGCTCCATGTCCTCAGGGGCTGCTGGTGTCCTCCAAGGGAAGACAACCAGCCATTCAGTGTGCAAACACCCTGCCTACCATCCTCCTGCTAACATGGACAAATGCGAGGAGTGAGGACAGAATTACTCAGAAATAAGCGGTTTCCCAGCTGTGGTCTCCAGGCTCTAATAACAAAGGGCTCGGCCCCGACTGGAGGGGAAGCAGGACTCCTGCGCCACAGAATGGCTGTCAGGACATCTTGGGTTTTTTGATAACAAATCTCAAATAATTTAGGTCTTTTTAATGTGCAGCAAATCCGATTCCCTCAACAACATCTGCGGTAAAAGGTTAGGAGCGTGTGTGGAGACCAAGTGTGGAGGGGTTTTTCCTACCCCACCACCAAATCCAGAGTTACCCTCCAAACTGTAATCTTATCATATGTCACTGGTTCCACATAAACAGATCTGTGTATATTTCCAGTAGTTTCAGCTGAAACCAGTTAAGAACAGATGTGCAAAGCGTTGCCCGGCACTGATCCATTTAAATGTATTTTTCCATGAACGGCCTTTTCCCTCTCCCCTTCCTCCAAGGAGGGGGAAACAAGAAAGTGGAACCATCATTAAAGTGGATATTACACGCTTCTGAGCTCCCTGCAACCAGTGTTTGCTGTCGGTTTCCAAACGGCAATTTGGCACACGAGGCTGTGAACACAGTGGGGTGTGCATTTGATGGGCAGTGTTTGCCGTGAGACCACGTGGCTGGGAGGTGGGCCCACTGTTCTGTGGCCAGCCTTCCCCGATGCTGCGGAAACATGCAGCCCCCCCACCCCTCGAAGGCACAAGCGACTAAGTTATCCACCTCTCTGATAGCTTGAGTCTGTTTTTATTTTTCTTAGCTCAACGCATAAAAGGAGGAGGATACGGAAAAAACTCTTACAAGTCAACAATAATAACAACAAAACTAAATAATCTAATTTAAAAAGGGGGAAAGGAATTCTTTTGAAGTTTTTATTGACTTATTTGACACACAGAGAGAGAGCTCACAAGTAGAGGGAGCAGCAGGCAGACGGAGAAGCGGGTTCCCTGCTGAGCAGCGAGCCCTATTGCTCCATCCCAAGACCCCGAGATCGGGACCCGAGCTGAAGGCAGGCACTTAACCAACTGAGCCACCCAGACACCCCGGGGGAGGGAGGGAGGATTGGATTAGACACCTCCCTAAAGCTGATATACAAATAGCTAGCAAGCTTAGGAAAAGAGAGTCGCTATCACTAAGAATGAGGGAAACTCAAAAGAAAGCTACAAGGAGGTATCGCCTCATGCCATTCAGAGGGCATATGTGTGTATATAACCAACAGGCCATGACAAAGGTTGGGGAGGGTGTGGAGAAATTGGAGTCCTCCCACATCGCCAGTGGGAATGGAAGATGGTGCCGCTGCTGTGAAAAACAGTAGGGAGGTTCCTCAAAAAATTAAAATAGGACCACCGTATGATCCAGCAATTCCTGTTCTGAGTATAGTGCCGAAAAAATTGAAAGCAAGATCTCCGAGGGATATTTGCACACTCATGATCATAGCGGCATCATTCACAAGAGCCAGAAGACAGAAGCAACCCAAGTGTCCTTCACCAGATGAATGGAGAGGCAGCCGGGGATCTCCGCACGCGATGGAATGTTACCGCGGAATATCAGCCTAAAAAGAAGGAAAATCTGTCACAGGCCACAAGATACGCGAAACGTGGGAAGACCTTGGGCTGACTGAAATAAACCAGTCGCAAAGGCACAAATGCTGTGCGATTCCACTTATGTGGGATCCCTAGAATCGTCAAGTCAGAGAGACAGGAAGGAGACTGGTGGTTGCCGGGGGACCGCGAGGAGAGGAGAACGGGGGGTCACTGCTGCATGGGTAGAGTTGCAGTTTTGCAAAATGAAGAAGGTCTAAGATCTGTTGTAAGACAGTGTTCATGTACTTGACCCTCCTGAATCGGACCTTTAAAACGGTTAAGGCAGTAAAAACAAAAATGGGGGAGAAGGTCTAACCCTGATGCTGATCCCGCGGTTGGGAAGAGGGTCCAAGGAAATAAGACACACAGCAGGACTTTGGGCCTGCTGGTTGTGGAGATATAACTCAGAGAATGAGATAGGATGGGTGACGTCTTCCCCGGTTGGAATTTCTGTTCTCAGGAACACTTTTTTCTTCGTTCATCTTTACCACGATCTGCAGCCATCTCCTGGAGGGCCTCCGCTGGGCACAGGGCCTCTTTCTCAGTGCTCGCCTCTGGAGCAGAGCTCCATCTCAGTGACCCGTGTGTCCCCTGTGACTGGCACTGGGGGTGGGAGGTGCCTGTCCCACCTTCAGTGGTCTCTGAGTAGACCCCAAGCTGTGGTTGTTTCCGTTAGGCAGATTTCCATGCACTGACTTTGCACAGGGCATTGGAAAGAAGGAGGGAGGTCTTGGGGTTGGGGGGGTGGGGGCGGGTGTTATGGCAGGTAAGCCTCAGGGGCTCGATGCCAGCTGCAAGAAGCAACATGACCTCCAGTTCAAGGTCTGCCATCACATCACCCCAGCAGATCACCAGTAAAACAAGGATAAGGGCAAAATTGGCTTCATACACTCTGAAGATTCCAGATCTTGGGGGGTGGGGGGGGGGCTCTGTCTCCCTGGAGTTCTGCCCAGCCCGACTCCCTCCCCAGGGCATAGTATCCAGGAACCTCAACATGCCTGGGATGCTTGGGCAGTCTGGGTAGAGAGGTACCACGAGCACCTTTGTGTTTTTCCATGAGCGGGGACCCTGTGGGGATGCGTCCCGGGCTCTGATTGCAGTGTGATGTGCTGAGGCCCCAGACAGAGACCCTGCCACAGTGATCGATGGCAAGGTGGGTCACCTGACAGGAGGGGACCCTCTTGCAGGGCTTGGTCACCGCAACAGGAAGATGAGCAGCTGGCTTGGGAGTTGAGATAAGATTTTTTCAGGGGAAAGCAGAACTGCATTTGTCTTAATGAGCAGGAAAGAAAAAAAATCAAAGCATTCGTTAACACTTCAAAGAGGTTCAAGGAGTACATTTGGTTCCCAATTAGTGTCTCTCCTGGCTAGGCAAGTGTCCGGTGAAGAATCCCATTGTCCTAACCCAGGGGGAAGATGCCAGGGGCTTCTCTTAGTGGCTGAGACTTGGGGCCTATGAGTGGGGGGTAGTGGTGGGAGGGTAGGGGGTTAAGGGGCTCCCTGGCCCAGGTTGGTGGGGGCACTGCTTCCAGGATTGCCAGCCTCATGCAGACCTCTGATCTGTTCAGGCAATGGCTCAAATGATCCAAACTTGTTCGTGAGGACCTTGATCTTCTGCAAGCTTCTCATATTTCCCATCTGTACTTCTTTCGCTTGATTATTGTCTTGCCTGCGATTCTGGTTGCAGTTTTTTTCTGTCCAGAGGTTCACACTCAAAGGCCGTGATTTCTATAACCAACCCTGGACTTCACAGAAGCAAAAATCAGTAGGTTCAAAACTTGGTTCTTTTATTCATTTGACTCAAACTGATTTGGGGCAACACGTCTGAGCGCAAGCCAGAAACCTCTAAAAAGAGGGCTACCGTCCGGTATCTTGTCGCTCCTCCAGAAGACCCGAGAACACTAAGCAAGGGGGTGACATGCTTCTGCCCAACCCAGAAAGATTCTAGCCCAGTGCTGCCGCTGATAGAGACAGGTCAGACTCCCCCACTCTGTCTCCATCTTCTCCAGAATGCTTCTGGATCCCCTTCATTTACTCATGTTCCTACCCCCAATTCACCAGTGTTTCAAAATCTACACATTTACACCCATCCATCACCCTGATTTCTAAAGCATTACAATCAGTGATAATTCTCAATTATCTTAATCAATACAGTGATGTTTCCCTAAAAGGACTGATGGCTCAGCCCATGACCTTTCTTTTCAGCCACAAACAAAAGGGGACTTAACAGATGTGTGTTTGTGTGTGTGTGTGTGTGCGTGTGCGTGCAAATACACACTTGAGGGTGCACACGAATACACACACCCATGCATGGGCACCTGAGTGCACGCCTGCCTAATGCACACTCTCTTAATGAAAAACAGGATAAATTACAGAGAATGGCAACCTAATGATTACAAAAAGATATATGAGGCATAACGCATTAGTGAGCTACATTTTGTTCAAAACTGAGGTACTCAGGCAGAGTAACACGCCTTTGTGCCGGAATGCACTCAGCTGTAGCAATGACTAATAATACAGCCGAGGATCTGCTCACATTTTTTCCCCTTTTGTGCCTATTTTCATAAGTTAATAACTCAAGCATGAAATTATTTCAGGCTGAGGACTGGTGGTAAGAACAGGGCAAATGTGTGGGAAACAACTTTTTTGTTGTTGTTGTTACTTAATTTAGTTCGGCTGTTTTTAAGTTAGAGGAGTGGAGATGTCAATGTGCATTTTCTCCCGCAAGCCCAAGAAAGTTGGGATTTTATTACACAAAACAAATGTTTAATGACTGCAGATAGGAGTTACTCTTCATACAGGTATATGATATGCTTTTGTTTGGTATAGGTTGGAGTTTTGGGGGGGCGGTGTTGGATGAAATTGAATCAGAACATTGTAAGTGACACCATCCTGAATTCACGTGCCTTCAACTAGGAAACTCCTATCCCACGGGCAAGTCAAACAGCCGGGTGAGCAAACAGCTAGCTGCCTTCCACAGCAGGAAGGGGCGTAGGGGTGAAGGCTACTGCTGAGTATCAGTAAATTCCTAGAGCAGTGGAGAGAACAGAAACAAGATGAATAATAGTAATGCCTCTCCTTACAAAGTCTCAGGACTCTGGGGTTTACTAAACATTTTCCTGTATCCAGAACCAGAGAAAGTCCAACTGCAGGAGACTAGATTTCATTCAAGTCTTTTAAAAAACTCTCTTGCCTCTTCTTTTATTGGGGCAGGAGAGTTTGAAAGATACAGAAAAATAAAGAGAATGATGTAAGGAACACCTGAGTAACCACATTCCAGAATTAACAGATGTTACTATTTTCTAAGGATGGCTTTTTTTTTTTTTTTTAAGTAAAATAACGGAGTCATCACTGCTAAATTTGTACTCTTTCCTTCACAGATTGCAAAGTAAGAAGCAGAAGGGGAAAGGACTTGGCTGCCAGCAGCTTGCCCATCTTTTATGGATTGGATCTGTAAAGGAGACTCTCAGGTGGGTACGAACAACACCTATTGTCCCATTTTACAGATGACCAGCTAGGGGTCCCCGGTGGATATGAATGAGAGCCTCCCTAGACAGAGCAAAAGACAAAGCCTACAGCAGCCCAGACCCCAGCCACAGGGAGTGGTGCAGAGAGCACCTGTGTGAAGGAGAAGCAAGGACCCTGTGGCCAGGGTCCACTTAACCAGGCATGTAATTCAGAAGCAAGTCAGCAAATACTTACGGAGACATTCCATAGAAATACATGTACTTCGTAAGGTATATTTTAATCAGTAGCTCAATCATGGATCATTGCCAAAGAAAAGCAAAAGAGATGGCCATCCTGTGAAACGATGGGGCAATTTTTATTTTTACTAGATCACCCCATTTATAAATCTTTGATAAATCCCGCCTCCAGCCCTCCCAAATGACATCTGAACGGGTTGAGAGGTGTTTGTTTGTTTGTTTGTTTGTTTAATTTAAGGTGAAATTGAACAAAGATTTTTTGGTGCCTTATGCTTGCCTCGAACTGCTCGGGTTCCAGCTCTGCGCGAAACTTCAGCTAAGCCCACCTTGGGGCTACAACAGGTTCCGCAAAGCCCCGCGCGCCCTAAGCCCCACAGGAGCCGGCTCCGGTCCACCTGCTGCAATCCGGGAGAGCAGACTCTAAAAATACCGAGCTCTGCAGACTCACGCCGGGCTCCTGGGGGGCTTCTAGACTGACAGCTCCGCTTACCCTGCAACAATGGGCTCAAAAACGCCAAACCAAAACAAAACAATCCGCCTGTCTTCGAGTGGTCTGATCAGGTGCTTTAGAGAGTTTCCCTGGCCCTTTCAGAGCCTTGGAACTCCCCAGCACTGGTTTGAGAAAAGAAAGAGGCAGCAAAGCGGAGCGAGCAGGCGGCTTGCTTTGGCAGGGTCTGAGGCTCCCGCGGCCACGGTCACCGTGACGCAGCGCCCCATCCCGGCGTGGGCGGACACACCACGGTCTCGCCCACCCCTCTCCCACTCCAGCCCCCAAGGCTGCCTCCCTCCGTCCTTCCCCAGAGGGCAAAAGGCGGGACGGAACTTCACAGTTCGCACATAATAAGGGAGAAAACCGAGTCCAAAGCACCTGAAACGGAGCCCACACAACCTCGGTTGCGCCGCGTCTTTCAGCCCAGATGTGTGCAAAGGCTCGCTTGGGCGATTTGCAGAAGGATGCTTTGGGAGGGAGTGGGGGAGGGCGTGGGGAAGTAACTTCTCCTAGAGAGTGTCCTCTTCTCCCAGGCCTCACCGGGAGAACTTCCAAAGACAGAAAAACCACAGGGTTCCTGGTACTGGGGCTTTGACTTTATCAGCTGAGAGCAGATTCTTCCTGGCCAGAGTCGGGGCCCTTCCTCCGACTGCCAAGGCAGAGAGACACAAGCAGACAGAAACTCGCTTTCTGGGGTGGGAGCTGACTCACACCCAGAGTTGCCTTTAATCCTCTGAAAGTTGTCTAGCGAGGTCGTCCAGAGAGTCCTGGTGTTTTCTGCTTTCTTCTCTTTCCTTTAATCCGGCCTTATGTCACCCTTCGAGACACCTCCAGTCCACGGAGAAGAGGACCTGAGGAGGTCTGGGCTGTCTTGAACACACCAAACCAATTAACAGTCTGGTGCCTTAAATGAAAAAGCAGAACAAAACAACAAGAGTGTTTCTAAACTAGATCAACTCTGGTTTGCTTGAAGGGAAAAGCTCTCACTATGGCTGGAGGTGACTGGTGTGACAAAAGAAATTGGGCAAAAGAAATTGGGGCAGGAAGAAATTAAGCTGTGATTCTTTGAATGGGGTTTGGTGAAATTTGTTTAATGACAGCCCCATCATTTCTAAAAACCCATGAGCAGCATGCGAGAGTTCCAGTGGTTCCAGTGGGTTCTAGTTGCCCCACATCCTTGTAATGCTTATTGTGGTCAGTCCCTTTCATTGTAGTCATTCTTTTTTTTTTTTTTTTTTTTTTTTTTAAAGATTTTATTTATTTACTTGAGAGAGAGACAGTGAGAGAGAGCATGAATGAGGAGAAGGTCAGAGAGAGAAGCAGACTCCCCATGGAGCTGGGAGTCCGATGTGGGACTCGATCCCGGGACTCCAGGATCACGACCTGAGCCGAAGGCAGTCGTCCAACCAACTGAGCCACCCAGGCGTCCCTCATTGTAGTCATTCTAATGGTTACATTGTGATCTCTCGTGAAAATAATTTGCATCACTTCTTTCTAATTCATAGATCTTTGGTGATATGTCTATGTAAATATTTTAGCCATTTCTTCATTGGATTGTCTGATTTATTATTCGGTTTGGGGAGTTCTTTATATATAATGGATTCAAGTCCCTTATTAAATATATGATTTGCACATATTTTCTCCTATTTGTAGCTCATCTTTTCATTTCCTTTTGTTTTTAATGTTGAAGGAGTCCAATAGATCACTTTTTTTTTCTTCTATGTGCCATGCCTTTGATATATCTAAGAAATCTTTGCCTAGCCCAAAGTCACAAAGATTTTCTTCTGTTTTCTTCTAGAAGCTGTGGTTATTTCAAGCTATGATGACCGGTTTTTAGTTCATTTTTCTACATGGCATGAGGTAGGGATTGAGGCTCACTTCTTTTGCCTATGGATAGCCCAGTGTTCCCCCGGCATTTGTTGAAAAGACTACCATTTCTCCCTCCCCGCATTGCTTTCCACTTTTGTCAAAAATTAGTTGTGTGCATACAGGAGTGGATCTGTTTAGTCTCGGTTCTGAAGTTCCACTAATGTCTGTGCTCATGTTTACTCCACTGGTTTGATTATTGTCACTTTATAATAAGTCTTGAAATCCCACAGTGTTAGTTCTCCAACCTTGTTCCTCCTTTGCAAAGTTGTTTTGACTATTCTAAGGCCTTTGCATTTCCATATGAGTTTTAGAAGAAGTTTGTCAATTTCTACAAAAGTCCCTGTTGAGATTTTTCCCAGAATCACATTGACGTTACAGATCAATTTGGTGAGAATGTGTAACTTAAAAATACTGAGCCTTCTGACCCATGAACACAGTCTCTCTCTCTGTCTCTACTTAAGTCCTCTTACATTTCTTTTAGCGACATTTTATAATTTTTGATGTGTAGATCTAGTCCACCTTTTGTCAGATTCTGTCTAATTATTTTATACTTTTTGATACTATTGTAAGTAGTACTTTTAAAATTTCAATTTCCAGTGGTTCACTGCAAATATACAGCAATGCAAGTGATTTTTATGAATTAATCTTGTATCCTATATCTTTACTAAAGTTACTTTTTAGTTCTAGGGGCTTTTTAGTTCTTTACGATTTTCTATGTAGACTCTTGCCAATAAAAACAGCTTTTTTTTTCTATTTCCAACCTGGATCTCTGGATTTCTTTTTCTTGCGTATTACACTGGATAGAGGCTTTAGGACAGTGTGGAATAGATAATTTCTGATCTCAGGAGGGAACGCATTCAGTCTTTCATCATTAAGAATGATGCTAACGGGGCGTCTGGGTGGCTCAGTGGGTTGGGAGCCCAACTCTTGGTTTCAGCTCAGGTCATGCTCTCATGGGTCATGAGATCAAAACCCATGTTGGGATCTGCACTAAGTCCAGAGTCGGCTTCAAAGATTCTCTCCCCCTGCCTGCGTATTTTTTCTCTTTCTCTCTCAAATAAATAAATAAGCCTTTAAAAATTAAAACAAGAAAAGGATGATGGTAACTATAGAGACTATAGGGGCACCTGGTTGGCTCAGTTGGTAGAGCACCTGACTCTCGATCTCTGGGCTGTGAGTTCAAGTCCCATGTTGGGCATGGAGCCTACTTTTTAAAAAATGATTTTAGCTGTACATTTTTAGTGGATGTCCCTTATCAGGCTGAGGAAGTTCCCATCTCCTCTTAGTTGGCTAAGAGTTTTTATCTGGAATATTTGTTGGATTTTATCAGATGATTTCTCTGCACTTACTGAGACTTACCACAGTTTACGAGTGTCACCATTTGACAAGTTTGAGTGAAGTGTGGAAAATTTACCTCTCTGTATGTCACTTTACCCTCTCTGTTTATAATAGTCCATTGTCTCAGATATTTCTTCTACATACTTTTAGAATCCCATTAGATGGTGTTAATGGTTTTTCCCTCAATCATTAACACTATTTTGAAAACTCAAGAGGAAAATGAAAAGTTCTTATAATGACCAATATTACTAACACTGTTGCTTATCTTCTTTCTTCCTTACTGATGCTCCAATACTCTTTCTTTTATTGTTTCCTTCTTTGTTTAGAAAAATTCTTTGAGTGGCATCTGGGTGGCTCAGTGAGTGAAGCACCTGCCTTTAGCTCAGGTCACAATGGGCTCAAGCCCAGGTCGGGCTCCCTGCTCAGCAGGGAACATGCTTTTCCCTCTGCCCCTTCCCCTGCTCCTGCTCACTCTCTCTCTGTCAAATAAATAAATAACATCTTTAAGAAAGAAAGAAAGAGAGATAGAGAGAGAAAGAAAGAAAGAAAGAAAGACCCTTTTAGCAGGGCACCTAGGTGGCTCAGTCGGTTAAGCATCTGCCTTCAGCTCAGGTCATGATCTCAGAGTCCTGGGATCGAGTCAAGCTTTGGGCTCGCTGCTCAGCGGGGAGCCTACTTTTCCCTCTCCCTCTGTAGCACCACCCCTCCCCCACCCTATCTCCCTCAAATAAATAAATAAAATCTTTCAAAAAATTAAATCCTTTTTAAAAAAAGAAGGAAAAATTCTTTTAACCATTCTTATTCTGTATGTCTGTTGGTGACAAATATTGTTAGATTTTTGGAGAATGCTTTGATTTCCCTCTCATTCCTGAAGGATCTTTTCACTAGAAAGGACTTTTCAGCTGGATGTAGGATTCTGAGTTGGCCACTTCAACACTCTGGCCTCCATGGTTTCTCATAACAGTTTTCTGTCATTCACATTTCTTACCCCCTTCTCCCCTACAGGTGGAGTGTCATTCCTCTCTGTTTGCAATGTATGTTCTTTTCTCTCTGTTTTTCAGAAGTTTGTGATGTGTCTTGATATGGATTTCTTTGGGTTTATCCTGTTTGATGTCTTGGCTTCTTAAATCTGTGGTTTTATGGTTTTTGCCACATTTGGGAAGTTTTAAGCCATTACTTAATTGAGCACTTTTTCAGTTCTGCCCTCATTTCTTCTCCTTTCAGAACTCCAGTGTCATGGAAGTTAGACCTTTTGGTATAGCACCACATGTCCCGGAAGCTCTGTTACTTTTTTCTCTGGCTCATTTTCTTCTCTCTGTTGTCCAGAATGGCTATGGAGCAGTGTCCTATCTTTGAGTTCACTGTTTCCCTGTGATACTGCGGGTGAACACCTCTATTCAGGCAGTGTTTTTAATATTGCTTTGGTTACTATATTTTTCAGTTCTAAAACTTCCACTGGGTTCTTCTTTCTATTTTAACTTTCTTGCCCAGGGACAAATTGTCATTTGTTTCAAGAGTATTAGACATTACTCTTTGAAGCATTTTTATGGTAGTTGCTTTAAAATGTCCGTCAGATCATCCTAACATCTCTGTCATCTTGGGATTAGCATTTATGGGTTAATTTCATTCAATTTGAGATCTTCCTCATTGTTGGTATGAGGAGTGATTTTCTATTGAAAACTTGGCATTTCAAATATTGTGTCACCAGATGCTGGATATTATTTTAACCATCTGTGTCAGGTGGCTTCCTCTGGGGAAGGGAAAATGGTTGGTGGCAGTGAGGTGGGAAGTCCAGGTTCCCTACTTGGAATCTGTTGACAGAGGTAAAAGCAAAAGAGGCCTCTCCCTTATGGCTGGGTGGGGATAGAAGTTCTGACTCCCCACAGGGCCTCCACTGAAAACTGCTTCAAATGGAGGGTCAGAGTGCCCTGTTGTGACTCCCCACATGGCCTTATTACCACTCAAAAAGGGAGAGAGCTTCCTGTGATACCACCCGAGTGGGAAAGGTGAGGAGAGCCTGGTCTCTGCCAGGGCAGGGCATGAACATCCAAGCTCCCCACATGATCTCCGCTGACTGAGGAGAGAAGCTTGTTAACTCTGCAGGTGAACGTCTCAGGCCCCTTGCTCAGCCTTCTCAGACACCATTCTGGGAAGTCAAAAGATGGGGAAAGAATGAAATTGGTGGTGGGACATCTGCCTACATGTCCTCCTCACCTCATCACATGTGTCACCACACATACCTCCTTAGCAGAGCTATGCAAACACTGGCCAGGAAGCTGGGTAGATTTTATCTCCTTTAGCTTTCACACCCATCCTGTGGGGTAGGCAGCAGTTCAATGCTCGCTATCTTACACATCGGGAACTGGAGGCAGGGAGGTTGAGTAATTTGACCAAGGGAAGCATGAGTCTAAAGCAGAGTTTTCAGCTGGGTCTGAGTCCGATGTCCTTGCTTTGTGGCCACCACGTGTTGTTACTATTCACTGAATTATGAATAGAGGGAATGAATGCCCTTTGGGGATATGAGTTTCTGAAGGTCAGAAGGAAGGACCCAGAGAAAGGCTAGAGACAGTCTCTAGGAGTGGCCGTGGACCTGCATAGTTCAAGAGAAATCTTCTGTGGAGTTTCATGGAAGGAGCTTGCACTCCAGAATTGGAAAAACCTGGGTTCAAACCAGACTCCACACAAATCCCACTGACGGCAGGAATTTGGGCAAGCTGTGTAAGCCCTCCAAGCTTCTGTTTTCCCATCTGTACAATGGCATGATGATGGTGTCTCTTCCAAGCTGCCTGGAGCATACAGGGAGGTAACACACACAGAACGCCTGGGCAGTGACAGGTCACAGCACTTGCCACAGAGGTCTGGCTTTTGATTTTATTTGCTATTGCTCTGAAAAGTGGCAGGCACAACAGACCCAGAAACTTCAGCTGACTGGATGGACGATACCATGCTATAGGGCAGGGGCAGCCCAGAGCTTTTCCAGAGGTCTTCTGCAAAAGACCTCATAGGAGACTCTTTGCTGGGACCCAGGCCAGCAGGACTGGGGGCCTTGCCACCTGGAGAGGCCCTCCCCAGTCTCTGATCTGGTAGCTGTGGTGGTTCCCGCCAGAGAGGGAGCCACAGTTCCCGTTGGCTCTCAGAAGTCTCTCCAGCTGCCATCTTTGGGAATGTGTCTCTCCACCCCGGAGGGAAGTGGATGGTGGAGAAAGGAGGTGAGTGGTGGAGCTGGGCTTTACGAACACTAATGTCAGCTCTGGTGGGCTTGCCACCGACCCCGAGCCAGGGCTGGCGTCACAAGTTCTGGTGCGCTGCACGCTCACTGCACCCACAAGATGTATTTGCCAACTTATTATAAACAGATGACATTTCTCATCCTAACGTGGCTGTTGGCCACCTGCCCATGAATTTTAGCCTCCAGGAGAAAAACAATTGCTTAAGCTGAGCGTTCACTACTTTTACTTTCCACACGCTGCTCAAGGCTCCTTCCGGTTCTCAGCGCACACAGACACACGCATAGACACACGCGTACGTGCAACCATGCACGTGCCTGCCCAGGGACAGACCGGTCGTGCGCCCGCTGACCCCCTACCTCTCTGCTGGCTGCAGATGGTCTTCCGACTCACATGTGGAATTCGGGAGTGTCGTGCCTGCTGAGATGGTTGTGGAGATATATTTTGGCTTTTCAGGAAAAATCCTCTGTGTGTCACCATACGTTTTCACATTTAATAAACACACCCTGGCTTCTGCTTCCAGACTCTTCTTCCCCACTCCACCCCCTGAGAGATAAATGCCTTAATAGCCCACTTTATTGGCTAACGTTCAACCTGCCTTTCACATGGGGCTGCTGAGGCCCAGGGAAGGGAGGTCACTTCATCGAGGTCCCTAGTAGGTTAGCGAGTGACAGAGGTTCTCCAGCCCCACCGCAAGCACCGACACCATCGTGAGGGGACCCTTTCAGCCACCCCGTCTCCTTGAGGTTGACCAGAAATGATGACTAGAGATTCAAAGATCCAGCCAGACCAGACCCAGAGGAGCCCTGGGCAGTGGGACTCAGGCTAATTCCTGTCAACCTGAGTGCAAGTGATTTCGTAAGAGAAAGTCAGGTGTAGGCTTGCACACGATTCCCTCTTTGCCTTTCCAGAACCCCATCCGGCTTCATTCCCTGCTCCTGTCCATGTTTATAGTTCCTCCCTCCTGCTCTGTCTCTGTCTCTTTCTCTCTTTCTCTCCTTCCTCCTTTCAGAAAGTGCCCCTCATC
This sequence comes from Mustela erminea, assembly GCF_009829155.1. Lineage (NCBI taxonomy): Eukaryota > Metazoa > Chordata > Mammalia > Carnivora > Mustelidae > Mustela > Mustela erminea. Next base: position 105,534,855 of record NC_045620.1, read on the forward strand.
TTCCCCTTTCCTCAGGCCAAGCTTATCACCCCACATGGGCCTATGGAGTTCTTTCCTCCAGAGCCAGGCAAGTGGGCCCAAAACAATGTCCAGGCTACGCGCCTTGGGGGTCCTACATCAAAGATGCAAGAGACAACTGTCTCCCTGTCCCCCAATAGGTCCGCAGCCCATCTCTCCCCGCAATGTCTCTGCCCAGGGAAACAGCCCGGGGTGCCCCTGCAGACGCCCAGACATTCAGATCCTGCAGGACTGGTGGCCCATTTCTCTGGCCCTTTCTTTGTGTAAAAAAGTCCACTAGGCAGGCCAGTCTGGGAAGGGAATTCTAGTCGGACCATGGAACAGAGGTGTGTGAATACAGGGAGGTGCCTGTATCTGTCTGATGCCTGTGCGTTTGTGGCACATGCACGGGCACACTCACACGTGCACACTCATGGCACATGTGCCCGCATTCACACACACGTGTCCATGCCCACGCTAGTAGGCTCGTCCACAGGGGAGCTGCTCTGGGCCTTTCGCTTGGTTCCTCGTTAGCTCAGAACCATCTCTGCCTAGCAGCTTGTCAGATTGGTCTCTGCTGAGGTTCCCTCTGTTTGCACCCACCTGACAGCCCTCCTCTCGTCAGGCCCAGGGAGGGCCTCAGTGAGACCCAAACCCTTCCAGAGGTCCCAGGACAGCCATCAGCTCCTGTGCCCAGAGAGCAACTCCAAACATTCACGGGGCAGCTGGCCAGGCCCTTCGGTGCCAAGGTGACACCTGTCCTTCCCAGAGTGACAGCTGGGAGCTTGCTCCTGCCAGCCCCTTCTGTGACACGAGAAAGGAGTCTGTTCTCCACTCGGGGCCCTATCCCCGGAGCCAAGGAGCCGAGTGCCAGGCCAGCATACCAGGGGCTTGGCACGAGGGTGTCACCTACAACTGCTGTAATTCCAAGACAGACTCTGAGGTCAGAAACTGGAGTGTGTGACACTGTGACAGAGTGCAAAGCCACAGCAGAAGCAGGGCCCCTCCCTGGAAATGCCCTGTCCCCAACCCCCACCTCTCCAGGTCCAGTGTCAGGAGAGCCCGTGTTTAATTGCAGTGGGGCAAGAAGGGAGAACCGTGGAGTTTTATTGCAAACCTGCCCGGAGGAGGCAGTGCCCTGGACATATTTTTGCTCACCCTCCGCAACATGTCCAAGTACCTAGTGGGCACCAGCAACTGCAAATTTTATTTTTTAGTTATTTAAAATTTATAAACGTGTTCTCCTCTGCCTGCCTCCAAAAGGATTTTGAGACCCTACAAGATCTATCATTAATGTGTACTAATTAATGCACAACAGGGTGACGACTTCAGGGCAGGGGAGTGGCTGAGAGCAGACCTCAGACGCGGGCATCTGAGCCCATCACCGGCAGCTGAGCCAGTGGGACCCTCCCCACCCCCAACCCCACTGTCTTCACACCTCAGACGCCAGACCAAGCAGTGGTGACCTAGCCAAGAGGTGGGGTTGAGCAGGGATGGCCTCTACCTGGGCACACCCTTGCCGTATCTGGCTGTCCCTGGGATGCAAAATAGGGATACTTCACTTTTTCAAGTTTAGAAAGTATGTTTAATAGTTAACCGTTGAACGTGGTACAAAATGTAAAAGGTCTGAGCCTGGGTGGCTCAGATGGTTGAGCGTCTGCCTTCAGCTCAGGTCACATACCTGGGATCCTGGGATGGAGCCCCACATTGGGCTCCCTGCTCAGTGGGGGGCCTACTTCTCCCTCTCTCTCTGCCCCTCCCCCTGCTCGTGCTCTCACACACACACGCAATGTAAAAGCTTAGACCAGTGTATACAGAAGAGCCCCTCTTGCGGCTGCCCCTCAAGACCCCTGGATTCCTTCTCCAGAAGCGCCCCCCAACCTTACCAGACTCCCGGGGATCGGTTCAGGACCACTCGCCACACACACAGGCTGTACCTACATTTTGTTATGTAAAGGTTAGCGTACTGTCCTAGTTCACTTAACCAGCTGCAGGACGTCAGACGTTTGGATGGTGTCCAGTCTTTGGCGAACACAGGCGACACTGCCGAAGAGCCTTTTTGACTCGTGCGCCCGGCTCACAACCCGCGAGAGCGTTGCCTGATGAATTCTCAGAGCCGCGGTTCACCGGGAAAGGGACAAGCGCGTTTGTAGCTGGGATGGATGTTGCCAAATTGCCCTCCCCTAAAACTGTCCTGCTTTACAGACATCAAAGATGCCTTCGAGCTCCTGTCATGTTTCTGAACATGGCACGTGATCAGAATGGGACGGCCCGAGCGATGATAAATGGCATCTCGGTGTCAATGTAAATTGCATTTCTCTTCCCACAGGTGATGCCCAGCGGCTCTTCGGGTGCCTGAGGGCCATTCCTACAGGAGCCCCACGCCTACAGCTCGCCAGTCCCCATCCTTCGCCCATTTGTCGATGTGCGGCCTTTTCATGATGGATAGGAATCTGTGTACATTGCGGGTAGTCACACTTTGCCTGTGATATTAGTCAAAGTAGTTTTTCCCAGTTTGACATTTGCCTTTTGGGCTGGTTTATGGTAGGGTTGGTCCCAGAGAGAAAACTTGATTTTTATATCGTCGTTTTCATCAATTTTTTCTGTTTGGGGTTTTATGTTTTATGTTTGTGCTACGGCATTCCTCCTCCTCATGTGAAAAGTAAAAAATATTTTATTTTAAAACCTTTATGGTTTCTTTTTTTTTCTTTCTTTCTTTCTTTTTTTTTTTTTTTTTTTTACATTTCAATAGTTGGGCTATGTAGATTGTGTTTGGATAGGTCATTGATATATGGATTCACCTTTGTTTTTTCCAGATGGTTCCCCCATCCTGTCATTCCAGTACTATTTCTTTCTTTCTTTCTTTTTTTAAAGACTTTATTTATCTGAGAGAGAGAGCGCGCACACACAAGTAGGGGAAAGGACAGAGGGAGAGGGAGAAGCAGACTCCCTGCTGAGCAGGGAGCCCAAACCAGGGTTTGATCCCAGGACCCTGAGATCATGACCTGAGCCGAAGGCAGACACTTAACCCACTGAGCCACCCAGGCGTCCCCCAGCACTTTCTCTTGAATGAACCACCTTTCCCCACTGATCAGAAATGCCTCCTTTCTCCTCTCACAGAGGCCGTATTGCACTTGCCTCTCCTCTTGGCTTTCCACTCTGAGGAGCAGAAATGCTTTTAAATGAGTATAATACAGACGCTTAGAACCGTAGGCCGGAAAACATCCCCAAAGGCCTTCCTTTTACCCTCTGGTCTAAAACACAGAGAAAAATGGTCCTTGCTTTAGAAAATACAGCCTTCTCTGTTTGTTCAACTTCTTCTGTCATCCATAAACCCTCCTCCCCCACCCTTGTCTTGCAGGCAGGCCCCGGGGGCCTGAAGGGGAGCATTCAGGCTGCTTGCCCTGCATAAATGTCCAGACACTTGGGCTGTGAGGGAAGGAACCCAACTCGGAGTAGCTGGGGAAGAAATGTATGGGTCACCGCGAAAAGTGCAGGACTGGCTTGACTCTGATGTCAACAGGACTAGGTCTCAGTCACCCCGTCTCTCTTGAGGGGGGCTCTCCACCAGGGGTGGCTGTGAGTTGGCTGCTAGCAGCTTAGCTCAAAGACTGTCCTCTCAGCAGCCCAGGTGACAGACATGGGAATGGCATGACGGGACCGTCTGCCCATCCTGGACTGGTCACTGGAGATGGGGTGTGCTGGTTTGTGGTTCCGGATCACTGGTCCAGGCAGTCCACCAAACTGGTCCTGGAAGGATGTTGGTGCCGGAGAAGGGGGAGCAGATCCTGAATGGAGGTCACAGCGGGTGTGCCCCACGCCGTGTTCTTTCCCTGACCTTCTACAGCTTCGTTCGTCTCTCCTGGAAGTATAAGATACAGCTGTTGTCCCGCTGAACTTGCCACCCTGGTCAAGCGACTTCACTTCAAGCCTGAGATGAAGATGTTGTGAGGCTTAACTAAAATAACAGACCTCAAGTGTCTGTCACCTTGTGCCCAGCAACTCACTGCTCATTGGCTCAACTAGGTTAAAAGGTTCTGATCACAGTGCCCCAGGACAGAAAGAGCTCGCCTCCCTCTGCAGCTCCAGGTATGACCCAACAGCAGAGGAAAACGACAACAAGAAGAAGGAGAAGAAAGAGAAAGAGGAAAAAAGGAAGGGGAAAGGGGAAGGAGCAAAATGAAGAGAAGGAAGAGGAAGGAGAAAATTGGCAGGTGAGAGACAGGCGGGAAGAGCAAGTAAGAGGCCACACTACACCATCATAAGACGCCGTGAGGGCCCAAGGACCGCCTATTATAAGCTGCAGCCACCGGGGGGAAAAAGAAACCGAGGACTCTGCCCCCCTAGCTGAAGGAGGTACAAATGGAGACCAGACCCTTTGAACATTAAATCCTCTCCCCTTGCCCAGCCTCTGTGACAATTCTCATTGAAAATAACCCAGAAATAAGTTTTGATGGCATGTGTTGCTATGCAAATGCACCCACATTTGCATTTTTCGTTCTGAATAATATTTTACTAGTGAACCTCTCTTAGGCCATTACCCTATTTCTATTCTCTCATTTACTAATTTTATTCAGGAGGTAAATTGTGCCCAACTAAGAGACTACATTTTTTCAGGCCCTTTGCTGGTCACTGCAGCCATGTGACTAATTTCTAACCAATGAGATATAAGCAGAAGTATGGGATTTATGAGAAAGTAAGTTAAAAGGAACTAGCTCAGGGTGCCTGGGTGGCTCAGTTGAGTGACTGCCTTCAGCTCAGGTCATGACCCTGGGGTCCTGGGATCAACCCCACCTTGGGCTCTGCTCAGTGAGGAGTCTGCTGCTCCCTCTCCCTCCGCCTGCCGCTTCCCCTGCTTGTGCTCTCTCTCTCACTGTGTGAAATAAATTTAAAAATCTTTAAAAAAAAAATAAAAAAGGAACTAACTCAGTTGTGCAGGTATTCTCTTCCTCCTTCATTAGGACAGTAGATGTGAGAGCAGGAACTCCTGCAGCTTCTTTGTGACTTTGAGAGTAGAAACCAGGGCCAGGGTAGTGGAATAGAAAGACAAGAAGAAACAAGCTCTTTAAGAGTTTTCTATGGGTATATAAACACTTGTGTTTATGGTTCTGTCTTTTGGTATTTTCTGCTAAATGCAGCTAAATACAATCCTAACTTGAAACATATGATTCATCCCTTAACAGCCTTTCTGATTACCCTTGGCTGATCTTCACCTTCTGGAGGAGTAGAAATATGTGTGTGCCAGTATCCTAATAGTCTTGGCCTCCTCCAGATCTGAGAAGAGTTCCCATGGAATTTGGACCCCATGGGGCGTTAGGGAGGTGTGTCCTTGTCTGGGCTACTTCCCTCTGGTGAAACAAAGGCACTTTCTCTTTGCACTAGGGAAGGATTCAAGACTCACTGATCTACATTATCACATCTTACAATTCATGTGGTTTATTTCGCAGTGCTGGGCCCTGTTTGGTAAAAATGAACCACAGTCATTTTACTAGATCTTTAAAGAAAACTTTTGTCAAACAGTAACTTACACCAGATGTCTGATTCTGCTTGTAATAGTTTATAGTTGACCAATCACTTTCTGTGCCTTACCACCACACTCCCACCACCACACATACATACCTCAGCAGAACAGGACGGATGTACCAGGTGCCCCAGAACCTGGGACTCAGTTACTCCAGGATCATCAGACTGGTCCTGCCCTGGGTCAGACCAGGTGATGGGGACAAAATTTTATTGAAATCCTTCCTAGAATGGTCATGTTTTTAGAATAAAGTATTGAAAACACTATCCTGACAGCAAAGTAAAAGCAGATTTTTATCTTAAGCTGCTTGTTGGTGGCTGTTAAAGGCATAGACACAACAATCCAATCTTTGAAACTAGAATGTAAGCGTCCTTTTCGGTACTGTACCAGTCAGCAGTGCGTGGGACAAATGACAGAAAACTCCGCTCAAGCCGGCTTAACCAATCAAGGAACGCACTGACCCAGGAAACTGAAAAATCTGGCAGGGCTCTGCTCTTGGATCCTGAGTCACTGAAGATCCGATTTTGTACCTTCTCCCCATGTCCTAGGATGTGGGGAGGCTGGCCCTCCCCTCTCTCTCCACTGCACAGCCCCTCAGTCATTGTGCTCTGCCACCCAGGGAAGGCCCCTCCTGCAGGCTCCGGCAAAAGAGAGAGGATTTCTGTGTCCCAGGAATCTCAGCAAACGGCCCCTCAAGTTACATGGGCCCAAAGTCAAGGCAAAGGAACAAGCTAATTGGTCTAAGCCAAAGAGGGCCTACCCCCTCCCCAAATATGGGGTAAGGAGAACCCACCCAACCAGCGTATCTGGTGCTGCCAACAGAGGGTGCTTCCCAAAGGAAGTTCTGGGACCTAAACTTCAGGGTGATGAATGGATATCAGGGGCCCGATTTGCCCACCTCTAATATTTACCTTACCAGACACCCCAACTGTTGGGGCCAGTGATGTGTGAGCCTTACTGATGATTAAATGAGCTTCCCGCTGGAAACCAATCACACAGCCTACAATCCTGGGGTTCGATCTGTATCGTTGGGTGAGCTTCTTCTTTTTTTTTTTTTTTTAAAGATTTTATTTATTTATTTGACAGAGATCAGAAGTAGGCAGAGAGACGGAGGGGGGGCGGCGGGGGAAGAAGCAGGCTCCCCACTGAGCAGAGAGCCCGATGCTGGACTCGATGCCAGGACCCTGGGATCATGACCTGAGCTGAAGGCAGAGGTTTTAACCCACTGAGCCACCCAGGCGCCCCTGGTGAGCTTCTTTTTAACCCAGCTTGCACAGAGCTTGTCTACTGAAAAATTATTTAAGTTTTACCAAACTGTGATGAAACAACTTCTGGGCTAATTTTGCCTGTGCTACCAGATCTCTCAGGAATGAATACAATGTCCGCTTTTCTATGTAAGGTACAATATTTCTAAAGATAATGTCAAAGCACACCTGCCATACCCTCGGTCTGTCGATGGTTGTCCTCACCCCCCTCTTTGTCCCATAATTAATCATCTATGGCTTTGCATCTTAAAAAGAAAACAAGAGGGGCGCCTGGGTGGCTCAGTCGGTTAAACTTATGCCTTCAGCTCAGGTCATGATCCCGGGGTCCTGGGACTGAGTCCCTCATCAGGCTCCCTGCTCAGTGGGGAGCCTGCTTTCCCCTCTCCCTCTGCCTGCCTCTCTGCCTACTTGTGCTCTTTCTCCCTCTGTCAAATAAATAAATAAAATCTTTAAAAAAAAAAAAAAAGAAAGAAAGAAAGAAAGAAAAGAAAAAGAAAAGAAAAGACATTGTCAAATCCAAAACCTGGGCAAGGCAGAAGACTTCTCCACGGACCCCCCCCAACCCCCCCCCAACAAGAGGTCCGTGCCTGCTCTCCTGGGCCAAGATGCCCAGCAGCATCTAAGGGAGTCCCATAGGGCCTGAATGTTGAATCCTCATCTTCAGATGGTACAGTCACTGAGAGGCAGGCAATGTGCCGTTCCAGAGGGCAAAATCGGGACACACCCTGATGTGGCATCCATCAGATTTGTGCAGACAGATGTCACGACCCCCACAAAACCTTATCTCTTTCAGTCCACACAACATAACCATCTTCTCCCACTATTTTGTGCAATTAGAGGTTTCCGGCCATCTAAACATGCCAGTGGATATTCTTGGAACATGGTATAGGAGATTTCACTTCGTTTTGACTTTGGTTAGTCTCAATACCATTTTTCACATTTTTGTTTGTTTGTTTCTGGTCCTTATAGCTTTTGTCTTTTCTTAAAAAAAAAAAAAAGTCACCATCACTTAAAGAAAACCACTAGAAGGGAAAAACCGAAACTTCAGCCATCTTTTCTCTGTATATAAAAAATATGTGTGTATTTCCCTTTACTCTAATAGGCTCGTAGTATCTATCTTCATTAGGAAATCGTCTTTTACAATATACTTAATGTCTGTGTACAATTTCATCTCGTAAGTGCATCATGATTTATCCAGCCATACCCTGCTTGCTTACCTCTAATGAGAAAAGATGGCTTGAAGTGTCACCACTGGGGGGGAGTGATCTCACCCGCTCCTCCCAACAACGCCGTCAGACAGGAATTATGATGATCTTCAGTTTACGGTGTGGGAGGTTAAATAAACTAGTCCGCGGGTGCCAGCCGGAGAGTCCAATTAGCACTCCCACCTACACGGTCCCCCTTGTCCCCTGGATCCTTGGATAAATTGTCCTTTTTTTTTTTTTTGCTATCTTGAAAGAGAAATGTTAGCTTACTCCTTTTATTTGTATTTCCTTGGTTGTTTGCAAGTTGGAACATCTTTGGATTTCTTACAAACTATTTATTTGCATCCATTTTCCTTCAAATCACCTTGTCCTGTTTTTGCCCATTTTTTCTGCTGGTTGTACGCTACACGCAATTCACCTACTATGCGTCATGTAGGTTCCCCAGGCATTTTCTTGCCTTTTAATTTTGTTATGGTGACTCAGGACTGAGAAATCTTCATATTTTTATATCTGCTAATATTTTCCTCTGTGGCTATTCCCATTAATTTCAAATTTCAAATTTTCTTCTCTCCCAGGCACAGATAAGTATTTATTCCTATTTTCTTTTACAAGGACTTCATTTTCCACATTTAACTCTTTCGTCTATCTGGAAATTGTTGTTAGTTTTCTTCAGGTCAATCCAAAAGTACACGAATCAGCCTGTGTGGGGAGGCCGGACGCATGACCTGTCCCAGCACAGCTGGTACCCAGCTGAGCTCTCACGGAACGGTCACTGTGGGCGCCGGGACAAGCCCCTGCAGGCAGCACACCCCGAATTTATACTTCAGCTGGTACAACTAAAATCATGTTGGCTTTTAGCCCTCGCGTCCTTTACGGACATTAATCCCATAGCAACTAAAACTGCCAGACTTTCTTTTGTTCCGGGGGGGTGAAGGTAAAACTTTTACAGAAAACATTTTGACACTGGCTATAAATTTGCGTGTAACACTTTTACATAACTGTATCCCATATCTATGTCATTTGGTCTTCAGCTTTTCATCTTGTCACATAATTTCCATCTCTACAGCCAGGTGTGAGAATACACTGACTGATTCCCTCAAGAGCTCGCTACTATTCTGGAGCCACTCCGTTTCCTTTCACACTCTGGGGCCACTCCGTTACCTTTCACACTCTGTTGCTGGACATCTGGGCTACTCCCCGGATCTTATTTTCACATAGGCAGCTGGCAAAACAGTCATGTTCCTATCCAGCACCTTCTTCTCGGTTGCATTGTTAATTCTCCGTGGTGGTATTGATATATATTCTGATTTAATTTGGATCGATGGTAGTGGCTTGGCTTCCTGTTCCACCCAGTTGAAATGACTTTGTGTCATTCACAATTTGGTTATTTATGCAAATCTCGGGTGGGCTCTGTTCTTATGCCCACTGTACGCGCAAGAACGATCTTGTATCTCCAAGAGAGAAGGTGAATTGCCTTGGGCATGCAGAAAGAGGTTGGTGGGTCATCATTTGCTGCAGTTCCAAGCGCTGATACTCTTGGCCAGGATGCTTCTGGATTCCTGCCCTATCAATGGCATCAAAGGACCCTCCAGGACACCAGCTGCTTTGCTGACATTATTTTAGGCATACAGTGCTTACCTGATGCACCTCGAAAGAGATTCCTAGTTGTTTTCGGGGACCTGAACCCTGTTGTCCCTCAAATTCTTTTTGCAACGTTTTCAAGCCACATGGTCTATCATTCTAGAATATTCCCCCAGGGATTGCCAGGAAGCAATCTCTCCTTTTTACAATTTTGAAAATGGGCAGTTTGATTAGGAGCTAACATCCCAGTATTGAATCATGAATCTTTGAGGTCCTCTGAGACTTTCATGGGTGCTGGGCTGAAGACTAACTCATTTAGCGGGCCTGAGTGCGGTCTGGTCTTCTCATTGGTCCTGGGCTCTACCTTGTTCAAGAACATTCGGAAAAACTAGAAGAGTGGGAAGCTAAATTGGAAATGCTGGCTCTCTTTTTGGTCGAGTCTTTACATCTGAGCATTTTCTCCATGCACAGGCCTATCCCTTCCTTGTTGGATTTTTCAGGGAGCTTGAGAAACCCTTGTGAAATCGTGGCCATTTTGTAGGTCCCTGCTTATTCTGGACATTAACCTTCTCAATGTTGTTGTCATGGGGGTAGGCCCCTCATGTACATTCTCTTTGATTCTCTGCTCCTTTTTCACCTTTTAGGCATGCTTTTCTAAAGATCTGAGATCACCAGTGACCACCTTTTGTGGCCACATTGGGGTTTTTTTCTAGATATTTCCTCCCTTTTTGTTCCTCACTGGGACTAGTCACATACATGAGCAGAATTGGGGGTTTTCCCCTCAATCTCTGTGAGTGACACCTGAACCCCCAGTCCTTTGAGTTAAGATTGTGTGGCCCTAGGGAATTTTATTGAATCTTTCCACACCTTGGTTTTCTTATGCCAAATTTGGTATGATAACAACATTGACCTCCCCGAGCTGTCATAAAAGAAACAGTGCAGAGTTGTGATCTGTGTTAGTATTATTATCTGCCTATTGTTGAAACCCTGTGTGGTTACAAGGGACAGAAACTGGCTTAGACACAAAAAGAAAATCTATTGGCTCAGATCATTTTCTCCCAGGGCTTGCCATCAAGCAAAATCCAAAAGTCACCCCGGCTTCAGGCATAGCTGAATCCAGAGCCCTGGTAATGTCAGCAGGACCCGAGTCCTCTCCATTTGGCTCCGCTGCTGCGCACATGGAAGGAAGATGCCGACAGCAGCCCCAGGCCCCTGTCCCCCTGAGCCCCCAGCCTGGCAGAACTGGAGTGAGGAGTAGGACCACGGAGCTTGGACTTGGCTCCTATTCCTGGGAACTGGCACCATGCCCAGAAAAGGGGGAGCTAAACTCTGAATTTGGGAGATTTGCTTTCCCAAGAGGGAGAGCTCAGCAGCCTTCCTGACTGGAAGGGATTTCACTGACCCTCCTGGGCACCTCCTCCACTCTGAAGCTAACCACAACTGGACCTATCAAAGCGGCCCTTTTCCAGCAAGACAGACCCCACGAGAGTGGAAAAAGATGACCCTGAGCCCTGGTTACAGGTCCCTGCTCCTTACTCCTCCTTCACTTGCCCAGATGTTTCTGGCCTCGGCCTGCATCTCTGACATCCGCTAGGCTCCTTCCCATGCTCCACAAAGCTTGGTCCTGATGACTGAAAATTATCTGGGTTTGTCTTTACCCTTTGACCCTGCTGAATGGGTTTTCCATGCCTGGTCACTGATCTTGGAGTCCTCCTCCTAAGACATGCGAGGTCACTCACCGTGTTTATGGCGGGACACTTCCGTCACATACAGTGAGGAATAACACTGTTTTTTAATAACCCAGAATCCACGTGCCCTTCCTTTGCACAATTCGGTGTTCCTAGGTGACGTGGTCTTGACCATCGGGCAGTCTTGGTGGGCAGAGGGATCCGGGTGCTGTGCCCTCTGCAAAGAGGTACAAAGGTATCCTTCTAGGGTGTTGTCCCCCGTGGGCTTCCCTGCCCCAGAGCAGGGCTGAGCTGAGCTGAGCAACCTCAGGCAGCCCATGCACGTCCCGCGGAGTTACCTGACACACTTGAGTTCCTCTCCTGGCCTGAACCCCACTCTCAGCTCCGAAACCAGCTTTCCTGTTGACTCCGCGAGCCTCTCGATAACGTCCAATCCATCCCCCTTTTGCTTGAGTCAGCAAGAGGAGTTTCTTTTCCTCTCAAGAACCCTTGCTGATACTCTGGTGCTGTGCTTTGTCTTCTCTGGTTTTATAGATTTATTGGGGCTTTTTTTTTTTTTTTTTTTTTTTTTTTTTTATTCCTCCCTCTGAAGTTTCTGTTTAAACTCTTCCTGGCCACACTGGCAGGTCTCCTGCAGCATTTTCTTCTCAGATTTTGGTTAGTACATCCTGCTTCCTGCCAGGACCCCGCTGTTCTGGGGTGGATCTGGGCTGCGGTCCAGCAGACACAATTCTCTACTCTGACACCATCTCCATGCCCAGATGTTCCCTCCGTACGCTTCCTCCCTCCTCCTTTCACTTCCAAAGTCACGAACTTCAAGCGAAGGAAGAAATGAAAACACCACCTGCAACACCATTCCTTCAGTTTCCGCCCCAAAACTTCAAAGTGCATAGAAACATGTCGAATTGAGACTCCGAGGCTCACAGGCTATGGCACTTGGAGGAAAACACAGAAACCATCCCAGGTCTTGACTCAACGGCCCCCTCTAACTGCCTGGGTGGGGCTGGCTGGGTTTCCCTGGGCAGGCACAGCAGGGAAGGTGCCCTGGGGTTCGCAAGGCCTGCCAGGATGTGCTAAAGGAAAGGGATGGCATAGGAGCTGATGATTTCCCCTCCTCCAGCAATCCCCCGCTGCACTTTACAAATGGGGAAACTGAGGCATGTACGGATCAAGTTGTCTAAAGCTACAGAGGAAGCTAGGGCAGATCTGGGGATAGCTTCTAGGTTGTCAGGCCTTTCCTCTCAATGACAATGACGACGTCTCTTTCACGCTGCAGTTAGTCACATGGGAGGTCATCAAGGTCCACTCTCCTATTGTCTGGCGTGTGTTCTATAGGCAGTCACGTCTGGACATCCTAGCAGGAGCGGGCCATGCCTGTGGCCCCGGGGGTAGTGCTTCTGGAGAACTTTCAGAACCCCAGTTCCGATCCCCTCAGGTCAGCCGTGTACAGCATATGAGATCTCCAGGGTTCAGAGGGCACCCTGGGAGCTCGTCCATTAGCTAGGACACATTATTAGACTGCGGCTGGAAAACTTCAGGGACTACTCTCCCCACAGAAACCGACTCCATTTCATTCCCAGTGGGGAGAAGACAAATAGGCCGGTAAGCCTCCCCAAAGTGGGAAAAGTTCATCACGCTTGAGGTGGTTAAGCCGAATCTGAATCCAGACCTGGCAGGACTCAGGAGAGATGGTCGTGGGACGATGGGGACGAACCCTCCTCATCCTTCCTGTGAGAGCCAGCTCTTTCTTTCAAAGTCCATCTCGTTTAATGGTCAAGGTGGGAGCCTTCCTCAAAGCCAACGCGCTCGCCTAGAACTAGCAGGGGAGTTTGCTCACGGATGGAGAGAAGCTTGCAGAAGCAGCTCCGGGAAGGGGATGGCTGCTCCCCACAGTCCCCTGGGAGAGGGGCCTTTCTGCGGGGCCAGGAGCTCCAGAGTGGAGTTTCCTGATAAGGAAAAGAGAAGTGCTCTGGGGGAAGGAGTTCCTACGGGCTGGGACGCGTTCGGAGGGTAGTGCTCAGTGGCTTTCGTGATGGGGGAGCATCCTGTTTTATGAAAAGCCCGTTGCTGGCAGGGCCGGCTGTCTGCCTGCTGTGTGGGCAGGGGCCCAATATCCCTGCGGGCAATTCCAAGCCAGTACTTTCGAGCTGAAATCAAACCAGGAAAGAACAGGACTGTTTTTTAGCTGATGAAGCAGTACTTTTTCTTTCTTTCTTCTCTTTTTTTAACAGTTCTCTCGCCTGGCTCCAGTGTGTACATTTTGTGTGTGCGGGCATGCATGGGACATTCTTCCCCGGAGGCAGCTGGGGTTCACTCCTGGAGGAGCCCACCCCCACTTGCTCCTCCCTTCTCCCCTACCCGCCTCCTCCTGCTCTGCCTCACCCTTGTGTCCCGGGTCTTCCCAGCCCCCAGCCCTCAGTCCCCACCAACCCACAGAGGAGAGGAGCCGAGGGAGGCCCAGACAGTGGCCTGAGGTTATTTACAGGGTGGGGGTGGGGTGGGGGAGGGAAGAGAAATCCACGGCTTTGTTTATCTTCTGAGTCTGGAAACTCGACAAAATTCATCCATTTCCAAGGAAGCCTACATTTGTAGGCTCCCAGAAATAAAAAAATAAAAGGAGACTCACTTCAAAAGAAACTAAGTGAAAAGCTGTGTTCTTTGTGAACTGATTTGTTGTTGATTATTATTATAATTTTTAACATTCGGTTTGATGAAAATAGGCAAAAGGAGTCACCTTTTTTCATATTTTCATTACATTCTTCTTCTCATCCTCTGTTGCCTTGTCAGTGAAGAAGGCAAATAATATTTTAAGAGACTGAGACAGATACGTTCTCAGCTCTCAGTTCTCAGTTCACACATGTCTATGGGAAATCAAGGTTCCGTGTAAACTTTTATCATCGCGTTTTCTGCTGAGGTTATAGATGGCTCTGGGAGTCTTCGGTTCACGCTTAAAGCAAACTTACTCAAACTGTCTCACTTCTACAAATTAAAAAAATATATGTATGCTTCAACACAGATTTTTAAGATAAATTTTTAAGATAATAAAAGCAATTTTAATAGGCTGGTTAGTTGTATGTACATGATTTCTCCGGGTCTTTTGAAAATTTGGAGTGAACGGTACCCATATCAAATATAGCATGTTAATTTACTGGCCTTTTTTTAACCCTGCACTCAGACAATAACCTTTTCATGTGGTGCCAAAAAAACGGTATATGTTTTGAAAAAAGTTTTTTAAAGATAGAGTCAGTGGAAAAAAGGAGATTTCAGAAAAAAACCCATAAAATGTACTTGAAAACGTGTCACTTCAAATGTGAACTTTCGATTGCATCTTCGGGATATAAATATTCGATTTTTAAAGTTTTTATTATTTACCACATTATATGAATCACTGTACTGATGTAAGCCTAAAATCATGTAAACTTCATGTAAACTTACAATTATTGCTATATATCTTAATATTTTATAGATTCATTTTATAGGAGTTTCAAAATCTGGGGAAGAGGTAATCTGTGGCACAAAAAAAGAGTGACATAAATCACATTCAATCTGATCTACTTTTTCCTAAACTGTGTCTTTAAGGTAAAGGATATTCAACAAATTAGATTTCTTTTATTTTTCTCCACTCTCTGGTTACTTAAGATGAAACTAGAGGATTATCTTTATGGTAAGGAAAAAGGTATAAAAGGCAGTATTTTTTTTTCTTTTTCTTTTTCTTTCTTTTTTTAAGGAGAGGCAGAGCTCAGTGTTCTGCCTAATGTGTCTTTGGTGGTAAATTTAAAACATTAACTCTAAGCTTTAATACTGTGCTTTCCCATGAATCCCTGGGCCAAAAGCCTCCAATACTGTCAGACAAGGGCCCAAGATGAGAAACAAGTAAAACACAGATATAAGAAGTCTTTGTTAGTGCAGCTGAACAATTGTAATTAGGAAAGCTCCATTCCTTCCATAGTAATCTGTTTCTAGATAAATGTCGTTAAAGCCTCTGGGTGCCAAAGGAAAACCTCTGCGTTCAAGACCCCGGGGTCGGGGATGGGGTGGGAAGAAGGCAAAGAAAACCATTTTCTGTGCTACAGACAAGTATTTACATTACTGGTCAAGATTTGGCCCAGGAAAGAAGTGATTACCTGTTTAGGCTCTTGAAAGGAATTCAATATCCTGTTGACTAAATACAGAGCAGGCTCAGAGAAATGTGACGATTGAATAATGCAATTGATCCCTTCCAAGAAGCAGAAAGAGGGGGTAGGTTTAATCATAGGCAGCACCATTGATAATATTTTTTCTGCTTTCTGGAAAATAAACCAGGAAAGAAAATGTGTCTGAAACATTTAGCAAATAGGCTGTCCTGCCTTCTGGTTCTGGATCAAGATGGCATAGGATTACTTTTCCTTACTCCATTTCTCTAAATACAGCTAAATACCCTGAAAAACTATTCAACAGACAATGATAAAAGAACTCTGAAAGCTGGAGGGAAAAAAAGAAAAAAAAGCCACGGTGGATTGGCAAGAAACCTCAAGACTTGAGAAACAGCTTTTTGAGTTCCCTGGGTTTTCTTTTTATTTGCCACATGCCTTGAACTGCACACAGGAGAGGTTTGCTACCTGGAATCACCAACAGGCACAGACAAGAAAACAAAAACAAAAAACCAAACCCAAGAATAGCCTGCTCTCTCTGGCCAAAGTCCAGGGAAGGGGAACTCTAACGAGGCCCAGTAAGAAGTTCCAGCCCCCACTGCAGTCCCGGACCTTACACACAATCTAATCTGTAGGGCCTGGGGTGGGCAGCAGAAAAGTCCTGGCCCCTGGTCCACAGCTGAGATGTCAGCAGGGGGCCTGACCCACCCACAGCAGCAGCAGTGAATCCCTGTCTCCCTGGCCTTTATCCAGTGGCTACAGAGACCCAGGCCCAGCAGCTTCTTCCCCCCTCCCAAGGGTTGCCCAGCAACAGAGTCTCCTAACACAGTAATCACTAAGAAACCAACACAAAGTGATACACTAAAAATAATAATAATAATTAAATCAAAATGGAACTCTAAAAAAATTTGAGCAACCCACAGAAAGACAAGAACAAAGGAACAGAAGAATGAGAAACAGAAGGAACAAACAGAAAACAAATAATACGCCAGATGTAACCCTAATAGATCAATAAACACCTTAAGTGTAAATGGTCTCAACACTCTGAGAAAGGTAGAGACTGGCAGAGTGGATTACAAAACAGGACCCAACTCTATGTTGTTTACAAGAAACTCACTACAAAGTTAGTGACATGAGAGCAAAAGAAAGGAAAAAATACCACGCAAGCAGTGATCAAAAGCATGAATCAATCAGACCAAGTAGATTTCAGAGCAAAGAAAGTTACCACGGGCCAAGAGGATTATTGAGAAAATATAGCTATACTGTGAATCAAAGAACAGTTTCATAATATATGAAACAAAAACGAAGACCACTGGAAAGAGAGAATTAAACAAATCTGTAATGGCCACTGGGAACATCTCACCCCCTCCCCTTCAGAACTTTTAGGACCATTAAAGGGAAAATCAGCAGGCAGCTAGGTGGCCCAGTTGTTTAAGCCACTGTCTTCAGTTCAGGTCATGATCCCAGAATCCTGGGATCGAGTCCCGCATCGGGCCCCCAGCTCCATGGGGAGTCTGCTTCTCCCTCTGACCTTCTCCCCTCTCTAATTCTCTCTCTTACTCTCTCTCTCAAATAAATAAATAAATAAATAAGAGAGAGAGAGAGAGAGAGAGAGTCAGCAAGAATGCAGAACTCCACACCACCACGAACTGAAAAGATCCAATGGACACTTAAAGGAGGCACTGTCAACAACAGCAGAATATTCATCCTTCTAAAGGGACCATGGAACATTCACCCAGGTAGACTGCGTGCATCCTAGATCATAAAATGAACTTTAGCAAATTCAAAAGAATTAAAATCATATAGAGTATATTGTCTGACCACAATGGAACCAAGCTACACATCAAAACGGAAAGTCAACAGGAAAATTTCCAAATGCTTGAAAACGAAGCAATAAACTTCTAAGCAATTCATGGGTCAAAGAGGAGATCATGAAGGAAATTAAAAAAATACTGAATGAAAACAAAAATAAGCATACTAAAATCTGTGAGATGCGGCTAAAACAATGCTGAAAGGGAAATTTATGGCACTAAATGCTTGCCTTAGAAAAGGAGAGATCTCAAATTGCTAATTTAACTTCCTACATCAAGAATTTTTTTGAAAAAGAACAAAATAAATTCAAAGCAAACAGAAGAAGGACGTAATAGAGAGTAGAAATCAGTGAAATGGCTGGAAAACAACAGAAAAAATAATTGAAATGGAAAGATGGTTCTTCAAAAAAAAAATTAATAAAATCAGTAACCTCTAGCTACATTGGCAAAGATAAAAGGAAGATATAAATTCCCAATATCAGAATTGCAGGAGAGACCATAATAAATTCTGTAACCATTATAATGATAATAAAAATACTACAGACAACTTTATGCTCATAAATTCAGCAACTTAGAAGAAATGAGCCAATTCCTCAAAAACCACAAACTACCAAAACTTAGCCAAGATAAAATAGATGATCTACTCAGTTCTTTAACTGCTAAAGAAATTGAATTTGTAATTAAAATGTTCTACAAAAAGAAATCTCTAGGCCCAGATGGTTTCAGTGGAAAATTTTACCATTCAAAGAATAATTAATGTTATTTCTATACAATCTCTTCCAGAAAGTAGGAAAGAATAAATCACTTCCCAATTCTCTAGATGAGGCCATCATACCAAAATCAACCAAAGATAGTTCCCTCCCCGCAAAAATCCTAAAGACCAATATGTCCGATGAACTTAGATACAAAAATCATCCACCATATTTAATCAAACCCAATGATGCATAAAGATAGTAAGACACTGTGACCAAAAACGATTTATGCCAGGAATGTAGGACTGATTCAATATTTGAAAGTCAATTAATATCAGCCACGATACTGATAGGATAACAAAGAAACATGTGGCCATATCAACTGATACAGAAAAATCATTTAACAAATTTCAGTATCCATTAATAAAGAAAAAAAACTGTCAGCACACTAGGAATAACAGGGAACTTCTTCAGCCTCATTAAGAATATCTTCTAAACCCTACATCAAACATTGTATTTAATGGTAAAAGACTGAGTACATCTCCTCTAAGATCTGCAACAAAGCAAAGACGTCGGCTCTTACCACTCACTCAACACACTCAATGATGATGATAATAATAATAATAATACCCAGAATTTGTTGAGCACTCCCTACTGCCAGCATCACAGATGGCTTTTTACCTACAACCTTTTACTTAATTCTTACAACCATGAATGATTAGTCTATGTAGATTGCAAATCAAAGGCCCCAAGAAGTGATTTGCCCCAGAGGCTCAGGGTACAGCTTGTGACAGGCAATGGGGGAACCACGAGTCACCTTCAGCAGTGGCAGCTGGCTCCAAACTAACAAACTGTCTGAGAAATAAGGTGCCCTTTGGTAGGACACCAGGTGGGATGTTAATGAGAGAGTCTTTCCCCCCACCCCCCATTTCCTTGAAGGATCCAACAATTAGGCCGAGGCAAACTACGTGCACAGGTCTAAAAATAACTCTATCACTTCCAATAAGGACTCAGTCAGGGCTGATGTCATTCTTTCAGGTGCCACAAAGGAATGCTTGACTGTGCGTCATGAACTTAAAATAGGAGTGGGGTCAGAGGGCCAGCTGGAGCTCACGGATGCCAAGTGGGCAGTTTCTCAGCTGGTGTTTTCTAATATTTCCTGCTTGCAACAGCAGGTTTCTGCCTCCTTTTTTTGAGTTGAGGGGGGTGAAAATGTGTGTCTAAAACGTTCACTGGCTTTGCTTTCTCTCTTCTCCATGCGTATTCCTTCCACCCATAATTCGCATTCATCTCCACTGGCCGTTCCTGCTTTGTCCTGAAATATTACAGGAATTAAATGCTACAGAAATTAAATTAAATTAAATTAAATGTTACAGAAATTAAAATAGGCAACCCCACCTCTTTCTCCCATCATGGGTGGACCCATGATGTTTTCCTTGAATATTCCTGCCCAGAGTGTCACAGGGAAGCCACGAGTTGGATAAATCCCATGGTCTCAAGGTATGGTACAGGTGGGCTGTCCATATATTGGGGTGCTGTACGGAAAGGTGTCTCTTGTGAAGGAGGGCAGAATAGTCTACCATCCTATCGACTCTAAGAGTCTGTAGTTTATTTCCTTTTTATAGCCTGACTACATTGAAGTCAATGGATTATATTCAAGGTGGAATCACCACTGATTCAATCAATGAATTTTTTTTATTCAAAAGTTATTGAAAGGACTTCTGGTCCAGACAAGATAGCGGAAACTCATTTCTCCCTCTTTTCCACCCAGCTAGATACAATGACGAACTCTGGAAATAATGCAAGAGGCCACCAAATGAAAACTCTGAAAGAGGGAAGAGAGAGCGGAACAAGCTAGATAGGGATCCTAGGACTGTTGGAACAACATAGCAGTAGGAACAACGCCTGCTTCCAACAGGAGAAGGTGACTAAATCTGGCATTTCCTATTGCCCAACCTGGCACCAGAAGACAGCCAACGTAGATTCATCCTTACTTCTTTCTGGTGGGGCTGAGATTCTCCTCTCTCACTGACAGACAGCTGACCTGGAGTGCACAGGTGGTACTGGCAAAGGGGATTACCACATTAACAAGCAGCCTCCCCTGGGAAGAAGCACACTTCCTCTCCATGGACCCAAGATTCCTTTTATGTAGAGGCACCAGGAGAACCAGCCTGAGGAATTTCCTCCCACCCCCTCCAGCAGCAGCAGGAAGAGCAAGTAGGAGCCCCAGGAGACTATAATCATATGACAAAGGCTCTGAAATTAAGTAACCATTGGGCCCACAGTCCACTAAACTAGGCCAGACTCTACTTGCTAACCTAAATAGGGTGATAGCTGGCTTAAAAAAAAAGAAAAGAAAAGAAAAGAAAAGCTTTAAGTAGGAGCCAGAGTCTCCTAATATAAAAGGCAAGATGTCCAGATACAATTTTAAAATATGCATCATAGTAAGAACCAGGAAAATGACTTAGATGAGAAAAGACCCTCAGCTGACCCTACCACGGAGATGAACCAGGTAGTAGAAGTATCTGACAAAGACTTCAAAGCAGCTGTCATAAAAATGCTTCAGCAGGGAATTGCAAATTCTCTTGAAACAAATGAGAGGAGAGAAAAATCTCAGCAAAGAAATAGAGGTTATGAAAAAAAAAAAAAAGGAACCAAATGGAAGTTATAGAACTGAAAAATACAATAATAGAAATTAAAAAAAAAAAACTCACAGGAGAGGCTCAGTGGTAGAACAGATATGACAAAAGATAGAATCAATAAAATAGGGGAAAGAACAATAGAAATCACCCAATCTGCAGAGCACAGAGACAAAAGACTGAAAAAATTCTCTACTGTGAATAATGACTTTGATTTGTTACTAATTTGCAAATCAAATTTGCACACTGCAGAGGGGCGGTTTAATCCACTTAAGAGAATGAATAGTTCTTAAAAGTGACAAATAATTAGAAAATAACAAATTTTAAATGACACCATTTACTATAGCACCCAAAATGCAGGGAATCCTTGGGGCACAGAGGATGCGTAGGGCTGTGAAAATACAGTATACGATATTACAGTGGTGAACACATATCATTATACATTTGTAGAAACCCACAGAATACACATTACCAAGAGTGAACAGTAACTTAGACCATGGACTTTGTGTGATAAGATGGGCCAATGCAGGTTCATGAATTGTAACAAATGTATCATTCTGGTGGGGGATGTGGATTATGGGAAAGGATATGCATGGACGGGGAGGGAGTGTATAGGAAATCTCTACCTTCCTCTCAGTTTTGCTATGAACCTAAAACTGCTCTAAAAATAAGTTTTAAAAAATACAGAGGAGGGGTGCCTCGGTGGCTCAGTGGGTTAAAGCCTCTGCTCTAGGTCATGATCTCAGGGTCCTGGGATCGAGCCCCACATTGGGCTCTCTGCTAGGCGAGGAGCCTGCTTCCCTTCCTCTCTCTCTGTCTGCCTCTCTGCCTATTTGTGATCTCTGTCAAATAAATAAATAAATAAATCTTTAAAAAACAAAACAAAACAAAACAAAAAAAACAGAGGCACCTGCGTGGCTCAGTACTTTGAGCATCTGACTCCAGCTTTCGGCTCCAATCGTGATCTCTGGATTGTGAAATTGAGCCCCCCACTGGACTCCACACCCCCACCTGAGTTTCTCTCCCTCTGCTCCACCCCCATTCGTGTGCATACACATGCTCTCCCTCTTTCTCTTTCTCAAACAAACAAATAAATCTTAAAAAAAAAAAAGTAAATAAATGTAAAAAGCAAAATGACAAAACTTCTGAAAGGTAACACCAGAGAATAATCTCCTGATTTGGAACATGAAGAATCTTCTGAAATATAGTATACAAAAAGCACTAAGTCCAAAGGAAAAGATCAATATATTGGACATCATTAAAAACAAGAACTTCTGTTCATCAAAAGACACCATTGAGAAAGTGAAAATGCAAGCCACAGGGTGAGGAAAGATATTCATGTATCTTAAACTTGATTTTTTTTTTTAAAGATTTTATTTATTTATCTGACAGACAGAGATCACAAGTAGGCAGAGAGGCAGGCAGAGAGAGAGAGAGGGAAGCAGGCTCCCCGCCGAGCAGAGAGCCCGATGCGGGACTCGATCCCAGAACCCTGAGATCATGACCTGAGCCGAAGGCAGTGGCTTAACCCACTGAGCCACCCAGGCGCCCCGATTAAACTTGATTTTTAAAAATTGTATCCAGAAAATAAAAATTTCTGTGAGTCAAGGCACCTGGGTGGCTCAGTTGTTAAGTGCCTACCTTCTGCTCTAGTCATGATCCTAGGGTCCTGGGATCGAGCCCCGCATTGGGCTACATGCTCTGCAGGGAGCCTGCTTCTCCCTCTCACTCCCCATGCTTGTATTCCCTCTCTCACTGTGTCTCAAATAAATAAATAAAATCTTTTAAAAAATTTTTCCATAAATCATTAATAGTATTAATATTAATAGTAGGAAAAAATGAGCAGAAGCCTTGTACAGGCATTTCACAAAAGAGGCTATACAATTTGGGACATGAAAAATTGGACATGCTCAGTAAATATGAGCAGGAAAGTACAAAGCACAGGGTGACGTGGCTACACACCCACCAGAGTGGCTGGAAACAAGTGGTCCAAAAATGCTAAGCACTGGAGAGGATTTGGGGCAACTGTAACTGCCGCCCACTGACTTGTAGGGGTCTAAACTGGTACGATCACTTTCAAAAATTGTTTGGCAGGATTTACGACACCTGAGCGATGTCTCTCCTGCGACTCAGCAATTCTATGCCTTGGTACACATCCAGCTGAAACACGTACGTATGTGTACCGAAGACATGTACAAAATTGCTTGGAACGATCCGGTTACGTAGCCAAAGACTGAAAATGTGAAAATTAATCAAAGGTAACCACACTAAAATGGACTTGGGAGCCCAAAAGGGGGAGGCTTCATGCCCTGCCACGCTTGGCCAACTGTAGACCCAACACAGAGAGACATACCTTGCAAGGGGATACCACTTCAGCTACTACTTTACCATCCTCCCCAGGCAACACCCAGCCTGTGGGGACTGTTGTAACTCAGCCAGTGAAAACCTCTATGCTTTGAACCCCCAGCTTACCCCGGTGGATCTTTCGTTTATAACAGACCTACCCACTTCCCCCCTTCCCTGGGTAAAAGAGCATTCCTTTCCTTCCATCTCCGGACTTGCCTGTTTTTGCCATGAATCTATTTTGCTTGTCCCAAATTGCAGTTCTGTGCTATTCCTGAATAAGCCTTTTTTTTTTTTTTTTTTACTAGTCAAATAACTGGCAGTTTTATTTTTAAGGTTACTAGAAACAACCCAAATTTCCATCAGCAGAGGAGTGGGTAAATCTATGTGGTGTCCTTAGCAATGAAATTGAACAATGTAACATAGCACGAAGAAACACAAGACTGACATCTTCATGTTCACTAAAGAAAGCCAGACAGCCAAGAGGGCACATGGAATGATTCTGTTTACATGAAACTCAAGAACAAACAAAGCTGATCAGTGGGGACAGAAGTCAAGATGGTAGTTATTTGGGGGATGTGACTGGAAAGAGGCTCAAGGGGGCTGTTGGGGTGCTGGTAATGTCCTGGTTCTTTCTTTCTTTTTTCATTGTCATGTCTTTTTTTTCTATTGATGTGTAATTCACATACAGTGTTATATTAGTTTCAGGTGTACAATATAATGATCCAACAATGTTCTTTTCTTTAATCTGGTCATGACTTCATAGATTTGAATCCTTTGTGAATATTCATCAAGCTCTTATACATATCATTTAGGCACTCCTGTCTATGTGTGTTTTCCTTCAGTGGAGAGTTCACTTAAAAAACCATATCTGAGGGGTGCCCGGGTGGCTCAGTGAGTTAAGCCTCTGCCTTCGGCTCTGGTCATGATCCTGGGGTCCTGCGATTGAGCCCCACATCGGGCTCTCTGCTCAGCAGGGAGCCTGCTTCCCTTCCTCTCTCTCTGCCTGCCTCTCTGCCTACTTGTGATCTCTCTCTGTCAAATAAATAAAAATCTTAAAAAAAAAAAAATCTGAGTTTTCAAAGGTCAAAAAAGCTACAAAGTCTTCATTGCCTCACCAAAAGTATTTGCTATGATGTCCAAAACTTTAGAAACCAAGATGCTGTTTTCTCGCTCTGAGCCAATAAATAAACTAATAGAAAAGTCAGTGGCTTCACCAATGACTTATTTGTAGATCATCTACACTGAGTGTCCTAGTATCTTCCGTCCAGAGACAAGCCAAGCTTCCTTTCAGCAGAGTGGCCTGCTCACCTGTCAGCTTCTCTGAGCCCAGAGAGTTTGGTTACCTCCGACTCTGGTCCTCCCAGCGGCTCACCTGACGCCATGACCAGGAGCAGGTCAGGCTGGGCCATGGTCGGCCCACCAAGTCAGTGTAGAACTCAATGGTGACCCATTTTGTTTATCCCATGCTGAAGTCTCCTGACATGTATAATTGGGAACAGAATTCTTTGGGAATTTCCTCTCTAAAACCATCTAGAGAAATCCTGTTGAGATACTAAAGATACAAGGGGAATTTGCTGAAATACTTGGCTAAAATCTGCTGAATGATAGGGCCATGAAACACAAAAGGGCTGGTTTCTTTCCTTCTGGGATGCTTAGGGCTTTCTAGTACTCTACTCCCATCAACCAACAGGGTGAGAGGTGTTGGTATAAACAGCTGGACATTTTTTTTTTACAAACCATCTTGGTGCAGCCTGTCATCTTCTCTCTCCAATAGGTAGCTGAAGTTACGTTAGAGAAAGTGGGCCTTCGAGAACAGCTCACAGAACCCCCTGGTTTGCCAAAGACTATGCCAAAGCTGGGGAAGGGAAAGGGATTTGCAAGTTGAATGGTAAGAACATGGGTCTCCTGGGACACCCGTCAATGACCCCCTAATGGGGATTTAAAAACAAAGCAAGGTCTTGTTGAGCCAAAATTAGCTGTCACCTTCTTCCCTTGGTTCCTTTTCTTTGGTTTCTACCATCAAATTCAGGTTCCAAAAGTCACTCTAGAAGGGGCCAGGAGCTGTCTATGCCTTCTGCTAGGAGCAAATGGTGTCCAGGTGTCCTCATCTGGGGTGAGCTGGAGGAGAGAGGCCCTGTGTGGAATGGCAAGCCCAGAAAAACACCTTCCTGAGAGGGCTTGCAGAGGGACATAGTGAAGAGTAAAATTCTTGGCCTCTGGAATTATACCTCACGGGTTCAAATCCCACCTCCACCTCTTAACCTCTCCGCACTTCCGTTTCGCTACCTGGGAAGCAGAAATGATGGCAGTATCCACTTTGTCAGGTTGCTGTGAACAACGAATAGTGTGTGTAGTGCTCGGAACATGCCGGGAGGCAGAGGGATCGCCTGTGGGGACGCTGAATGGGCACCGATAAGGCAAGGGGCCATACTTCCAGTGTCTTTGGTGAATAAAAGAGGTAGAGACAACTCTCGGTCATGGAGGTAGAGCCTGTCTACGGCCCAGGCTAACCACAGTACCACCTGGCCTCAGTGAAACCCTTGCCTCTTAGTTGGACCAACTGGTTGTGGCCAGTGATCCCATGATGTGGCACCAGGGACAGCAAAGGGAGTATGTGATCAGTGGAGACCTCGTTGCGACTGGGAGACATGCCAGAGCTAAACCAGAGTCACCTCCCTGACTGGTAGGTCTCTCTTGTGGAATGGGTAACGGCAGCCTGAGGCACTCCGAGAGCTGGAAAAACCTTCCTCTTGGAAAACATTCCCTCCTGGGATCCGTCAGTTGATGCTCACATGTCCACTCTTAGAGAGCTATTCCTTTGGCTTAATATATGGTCCTCTGTCAAAAGCCAGAGCCCTTACTGGCAAAGGAGAGGCTAGCTTCAAGTCCTAACTCTGAGTTGCATGCAGGTTAAATTTTAAAGGAGGTAGGGGAGAAAAAGGTTTAAGGATGCCCCACGTCTGCAAGGAAAAAACAACGACAACGTCATTTACAGAGACTCCCTGTCTTCTGAGCTGCTCCAATTCCAGATGTGCTGTGCTCAGGGGGTTCATCACACTTTATACAAAGCCTCCTTTTCTGGGTCTCCTGAGAAGCTCTGAACGACCCTATGAACCGGGATCACCTCCATTTTACAGATGAGGAAACAGGGCCACTCCCCGGCTGCGGTGACAGATAGCAGGGCAGCCAATGCTAGGAGCTGGGGGGCTCCTGGGCCCAGGTGCCTCTGTCTCATCTCTGCCTCATGTCATCAGCACAGGCCTGGAGGGAGGGGAGGGGCCACGGATGACAAGGTCTTCGTGAGTGTGACAAGGGTTTGCCCACCAAGAGATCTAGGACAGGACACACTGCATTCAGGTTGGTAATGTTAAGTACAGTTAGTTAGCAGCTGACCCCCATGTTAACTCTGAGGGAGCTCCAGTCTTAGGACCTCATTTTTGCTTCTCTCTCTGCCTGGAGTACTCAGCCAGGGACCATGTTCCTCTGATCCCTTAGGTCTCTGCAGACACCCTACAGACAGGCCTCCTTTTTATTTTTCTCAAAGATTTATTTATTTATTTTGGAGAGACAGCATGCAGCAGGGAAGGGCAGAGGGAGACGGGGAGAGAACCTGAAGCGGACTTCTAGGTCAGCACAGATCCCTACTTGGAGCTTGATCACATGACCCCAAGAGCATGACCTGAGCCAAAATCAAGAGTCGGCTGCTTGGGGCGCCTGGGTGGCTCAGATGATTGAGGGTCTGCCTTTGGTTCGGGTCATGATCCCAGGGTCATGACATCGACCCCCGCATTGGGCTCCCTGCTCAGCGGGAAGCCAGCTTCTCCCTCTCCTGCTGCTTGTGTTCCCTTTCTTGCTGTGTCTCTCTCTGTCAAATAAATAAATAAAATCTTTCAAAAAAAAAAAAAAAAAAGGAGTCGGATGTGTAACCGAGGGCCCCGCCCGGGTGCCCCTCAGACAGCCCCTTGCACACACAATCGCTCTGCCTTGCACCCTGCCTGATCTGCATCAGTGCTTGCGACGGTTGCTTCTCTGCGGTCTGTCCCCCATCGCTAGCATGCCAGTTTGTTCTTTGTCTCGATGTCACAGCAGCCTAGCGGCTGAAGCAGTGCGGGCTTGGGCAGGTGTTCAGTAGGTAACCGATGAATGAACAGGTGGATGATAAAGGAAATAGACCCACCCCCCACGCCCACCCCATCACACTCAACACCGTGCACATGGCTGCGAGCCAGCCAAGTAATCCTAATAAAGCAGAGTGCCTGGTTTCCCTCTAAGGCTGCAGGGGCCCTTCTCTAGAAGCTCCAGTGGAGACCGTGCAGTACGCACAGGATAAAGACGCGGCAAGCAAACTCATTCATGTGGGTGAGAGGCTGAGCTGAGGATCATGGTATGCTTTCAATGGCTTTAATGAAAGTGACATTTCACGGGTCTGGTTTGCTTTCATCCGCTACATTTCTGTGTTTGCTTCTAGGGTTTAGCATGATTTTTTTAAACAGGAGAGTAAAGGTAGGACAAGCAGTTTCTAGAAAACGCATAAAGCCAGCACCCAGGGCAATAGCTGATGCTGGGCACCATTCCCCAAACCCTGTCCCGTGTGATCTCATTTCATCCCCGCGGCAGCCAGTGTTTTCAGATCCGAACACTGAGGCCTCAGCCAGCTGGCATTCCGGCCTCGCAGTCTCCCCTCCTTTCCAGTCGTTGGGGTAGCTCAGCGTGGGCAGTGGACACCCTGGGTGTCTTTGGGTAGGGTGCCAAGTCCCATCTTTTTTAGGATGGGAGGGTCATCCTGCAAAATGGGGAGGGGGGTGGGTGTTGGCTGTCATCCTAGGAAAGCAGGCCTCATTTCCCAGCACAGGGTGATAGCCCCAGCCCAGCTCCGAGTTAGCACGGTCAGCAAATCAGGTGCAGGTGAGGCCCGGCCCGAACCTCTCCGGTTAGCCACCTTCCCTCCCCCTGCAATGCCTACCCTGGCTCCTTTCCCTGCGGCCGGCCAGAGGGCTTTTGGGAGACGTCCGGGGAGGGTGCTGAAGACCCCATGCCCGACAGGGCAGGTACTCAGAAACTGCAGTTGCCCCGAAATGTTTTTTCTGTTAATGATTCGTTTTTCAGTCTCGCTTCCGCCCCTCTGTGGGCGCCGTACTCCAGCTTGCTGTGCCCCAGCCTAATGTGACAAGCCCCCTCCCCGGAACAAAGATATGATGAGTGGAGGCCCGTGGCCTGCGCCGTGTCACAGTGCATGTCCTCACGGAGGACTCAATAGTAGCCCGAAGCCATCGGGCATCCCAGGAGGCTGGCAGCATAAGAACCTTCCAGGCTCATTTCCGTGGCATGTGGACAGGGCCCCACTGGGAAACCCAGGCCAGAGGGCTGGCTCCCGTTCCCATCTGACCCTGAGGTTGATTCCATAGATGACTATGAAAACTGATGGGGACAGAAAAGGTGACTGGTTCTTACCTCAGAAGCGAGAAGACTTACTTTCTCCCCCCTTGAGAACAGTCATCCAGCGATGGGAAGTCCCCTCCATCTTCTGCTAATTCACTTCTTATGTGGCCTTACACAGGTCAGTGGGCTTCTTCGAAGCTCGGTTTCCTCTCCTGCAGAAGGACCATGGTGGTCTGAGCTTGACTCTAGGTCAGTGAGGCTAAAGCCTGCCCTTTACAACCAGCTGGGGTAATTTCGGTCTGCTAGACTCCAGACATGGAGCCAGACATGAGCATGTGTGGGAGGCAGACCCAGGTGATTCCCAGCCCCTTGGGGGGTCGGGGGGTGGGGATCCTGGCGTGCACGGCTCCTCCCTCCCCTCTTAGCTCTGACATCTGTGAAGGTCCGAGGCTCACCACCTCCAACTCCCCCACGCCCATTCGTGTGTCCTGTGAGCCACAGAATCTTTTCTTGACTTGAGGATGGCCATGTTCAAGCCCCAAACCCCCGACAGGGAAATGCCTACTCACTTTCTCATCCTACGTCCATGGGCATCCTCCGGAGACAGGCCCTGAGGACATCTGAATTCCTCTCAAGAGATGGTGACCACAAAACTGTACTCAGGAGTTTTCAAAAGGGAGAATTCCTGCCAGTCATAAATTATCCCCTCTGAGGCTGATGATCTTTCTGTTGTTAGAGATGGTTATGGGCATACAGACGGGAAACATGGGCCCCGCTGTTCTTTCTCCGCTGGCGCAGAAGCGGGACATCAGCCCACTCCCGAGTCCCCTCGCCTCAGTAGGAATGGGAAACACCAACTTTCTCCTTACGTATTCATCCTTGTGGCTTTTCTTCCTTCCTTTCCTATCGCTTCTTAGGCATCTTCATCTTCCTTCCTGTTCTACTCTTCATTCTTCGCACAAGAATGTTTATTTAATTTTCAACGTTCTCTTCCAGCCCAAAGCTGGCTTGGTCCAGACCAAATGGAAATAAACATGATTAAAGCTCTTCTATGCTGAGAGGGATGGAGACAAAAATGGGTGCCAGGTATGGTTGCCATGATGACATTTGGGGGCGGGTGGAGGGCACCACAGAGGGAGTGGCTGAGCTCACGGGAGATGCGCCGCTCCCTCCCATTAGTGCGTGGGGCTCCAAGTAAGGCAGAGACATGATGATGGTTCCAGCATTCTCTGGTACAGTGCTTCTCAGAGCGCGGCCCCTGGGCTGGCCGTGTCAGCATCGCCGGGGAGCCTGTTAGAAATGCAAATTCTTGAGTTCCATCCCAGACCTACTGAGTCTGAAACTCCACGGGTAGGGCCTGGGAATCTGCTTTCACAAGCTCCTGTGGAGGTCAGGGCAGCTTGAAGTTTAAGACCCACGGGGTTCTGGTGCCTAGACAGCTCACTTACTAGCATAAGTCAAAGATTCGCTTGATGATCTGGACGTGGGGCGGGGGGTTGGGGGGAGTAGGTGTCTGAGGAAGCCCCCAAGGAAGACAGAGGGAGGGTGACAGGAAGCACGGAAACATTCCCATAAGGACTCGCACTGGGCCGAAGGAGGCTAACTAGGGAGTCGGGAAACTGGGAGAATTTATTCAAAGAAGATCCTTGTTCCCAAGTACCATTTCTACACCATCTTAATGAAATAACGCTGCTAGGTTCCACAGCAGGTGCTAAGTAGACTAACCACTTAGTTCCTAAATTATTTCTGAGAAATTGAGAACATCGGTTTTTTTTCCCCCCAAATCTCCGCAGAGTAACATAACAAGCACGCCTTATAGGGACAACATTTAATACTCAGTAAATGGTAACATTTTACTGTGGTGGCTTCAGATTTTCTTAAAGAAGAGGTGGCTTAATTCCACCCCCAAGCTACTGTTTACTGGGCTTTATGCATGCGTGTAAATGGAGGCGTTGCGCTGTCTGCTTTCTTCTCTCCGTGTGGTTCAGCGGCATCTCTGCCGTCATCTGTGGGTCATTACTGCCAGGTGCTGGGTGCTCTGTCATATGGACGTTTCTCATCCTGATGTCCATCTAAGTGAAGGTCCTTCTATGTCCTCACATGGGACAGGGAACTAGATGTGGGAAATCCCTTTTTATCTATTGAAGGAGAGTTTTGGGTTTTTTTGTTTTATTTTGTTTTGTTTTCTAATCTGTAGGCAAAGGTCTCCAGAGACACAGCTGCGGCTACCTAGCCAGTTTTCCAAGACAAGATTTCTTTGTCCAGGAACCCATGCTTTTCTTCTTTCACTCACTCGACCAACAACTGTTGCCCTGCTCCCTTGGGTCCGGGAATGCCCTGGGTGCTAGGGAACCAGTGTGAGCCGAATCCTGGAGGTCTGGAAAGAATGCAGAATTGGGGGTGCCTGGAGGCCCTGCTTTTGTGTCGGTGGTGGAGCGAGGGCTGCCCAGGTGTTTTTGCCGCATGGGGACGGCAGAATGGGGGCCACCTGAATATTCTGACCTAGACAACTCCACCCTGGAAAAATGAGATCCATCACCTTCTATCTACCTGTTTACAGCTGACCTAGAACTGAGCAGCTCCACTAAATCATACCGTCTCCCCTCCTGCCAGAAATGTGTCCCAAGTATTAGGACTGACCAGGTCCATGGTGTCAGGGAACCCATGTCCCACGTGGTGCTGGCCCTTGCCAGCTGCTCGGAACTGAACTCCTGATTCTGTCCAGCCAGAGCCTCCGATTCAGTGAACCCGGGGTGTGATCATGGGATGTGTATTCCTGAGGTGTCCACTATTGCCGGACTCTGTAGGGGCCGCCAGCGTACATCCGTGGCTCAGACTGACCCTGTCTCCGCCCAAGGAAGACCCACAGGAGGAGCACCGTAATGCAGCGAGTGGACCAGAGGGAGGACAGGGGCTGTGGGAGCACTGGAGAGGCCCCCAAGCCAGTCTTGGGGGGACTTGCCCCAGACTGGATGGGAAAGAAGTAGATCGACCGTGGTGGTTTGTTCATTTTGTGTGTCAACTTGATTAGGCTAAGGGATGCCCCAGTGGCTGGTGACACCTCTGGGTGTGTCTGTTAGGGTGTTTCTGGAAGATGTCAGTGTTGAATTGGTAGATTGGGTAGAAGGGATGGCCGTCCCGAGGGGGCACAGGCATCACCCCTGTCCCCACCATGATGGGTACCCAGATAGGACAAAAAGGCAGAGGAGGGGTGAATTAATTCTCTCTCTGCTTGAGCTGGCATCTGTCTTTCCCTACCACAAACATCGCTCCTGGTTCTTGGTCTTTACAACTCAGATTGGGCCTTGTGCCGAGTCCTCTAATAAATGTCCTCTTATACATGTCCTTTTCTTTTTGTTTCTCTGGAGAACCATGACTAATACATAGGCCAAGGTGGAGGACAGAGAGTGCCAGCATGAGCAAAGGGCCAGAGCAAGGGAGATCCTGGCCTCGGCAAGGATCTCAAAGCATTTCAGGGGTAAGGACGAAAGGAACATGGGCAGAAGCTGTCCCAGAAGGGGCAAACCTTATCCCAAACTCTGGTCTCAGTTTGGGGCAGGAGTGTCCCTGGAGAGGCAGACAAGTCAAAAAGGGGCACAAGCCAGTTCTCAGCCCGTCCCCCACGCTTACAGTTCTGTCTTCGGTGATGGCATACAGGGGACTCACGCTCGGTTCCTCTTGCATCTTTCAAATCTGTCCCCCCGTGACGCGAGCCAGGGGTAGGCAGTGGTGGGGGCGTGGCAGGGCGTGGAGTACCCCATGGGCTCCCAGGCAGAGAGAGCCAGGGCTCAGCTAACGTGTGCACACAAACGTCAACACCTGGGTTTTTTTTATTAGGCCATCTCAGATGCGAGCCCATTTGGTGACCTGACACTGAGCCTGTCTTTCTGCGTAGCTGGCAAGGGACCCTTTGTCAGGTGCTGTGGCAGAGACTCTGGCCTACAGGCAACAACGCCTTCAATGCCTTGAGCAGGTGAGAGGCCCAGTCTGGAAATAAAAGCGGACTTGACTCAACTCACACGCCCACCCAGCAAACCAATGAGATGGACAGCTGTCTGGAGGCCTGGAATGCCTTGGGATCCGTCCCCTCCTATGTCTGATGGGGCTACTGGAGACCACAGGCACAGGTTGTCAACTTTGCCCTTCATCTGAAGCCCTTTTCTGGCTATGTTAGTGGCCCTAATGCCATACTTACACAGACTTTAAAATGATTTTTCCATCTCTGTTTCCCTTGGGGCACCATGAAAGGAAAGACAGAGTGGATTTAACATCAGGACATGGGTTCTCATTTAAGGTGAAACTTCCACCGTAACTGTCCAAAGTCCTGCTGAATAAAATAATCGAAGCTTTCAGGAAACAGCTTTTCTCCCCAAGGACAAAAGAGCCCTTGGTCCCTAGTGGGGCTCTGCGAAAGGCTCAGCTGCCAAACTCAAAGAAATAATTCCCTGCTGACTGCAACTTTTCGTCTTACTTATTGTTCTGTTCAGAAGCCTGGGAAGACAGAAGGAAGTGGCAGAAATGCCTTTGGACCCCGGGGGCCCAGGGAGGGGACTCTGTCCACGTGTGCTGTAAACTCCTCCTCGGCCTGCCCAAAGACCTCCTCCCGGGGTCCTGGTGCTCGCTGACGTGGTTTGACATTTGCCAGCCACTCTGGCTGCCAAAATCCCTTTTCTCCACCTGTGAGACCAAAATTCCCTCTTCCTTACTTTGTCCCTTGGGCTGCCCCTGATGGGATGCGAAATGGACGAAATGGAGACTGACCACGGCAGGTTGGGGCAGGGGTTGGGGTTGGAACCTGGTCCCCTGGCCAGAAGCCTCGGCTGGCCTCCCTGCATTAACATCCAGTTGAAAGGCCTTCT
The DNA here is from genome assembly GCF_009829155.1 of Mustela erminea. Taxonomy (NCBI): domain Eukaryota; kingdom Metazoa; phylum Chordata; class Mammalia; order Carnivora; family Mustelidae; genus Mustela; species Mustela erminea. Next base: position 105,567,968 of record NC_045620.1, read on the forward strand.
CTCTCTTTGGGAAGGTCCTATTTCATGATAGGAAGGGGCCAGGGATTGTTCTGGATGGCACTGTGACGCCAAAGCTGGAGCCTGGGGAGTACAGGACCCCAAACCCAATACATAGAGGGCACTCTGTGGTGGGCATGACTCTTGGGGACACCTCCAGGATCCAGTGAGGGGGGGCGGGGTAAGGGCAGTGGGTCAAGACCACAGGGCCGCCTGGACAGCCTTCCTGCACACCAACCAGGGTCTACACTCCATTCATGGATGACTACACAGGGAATTACACCCAGAATAGACTAGACAAGTGGCAGGAGGAAGGGGACAGAAAAAGGGCCGATCATTGCCTTTGGAATCACCATTGGTGTAGCTCTGACTTCCTGGTAAGGGAAGGGGAAAAAAAAAAAAACACGGAAAAGTGTGGTATGCAGCTCTCATTGTCTAATAAAAGAAAATATTCTTCAGGGAATTTTTTTCCTGGCAACAAATTCTTGGAAGAATTTATGTGACAGAACGCTCCAGGGGAACATCCTTGTGTTGGGAGGGAGGCCACCTAGTCTGGAGGGTCTTGGAAATTCCAGTCATGCACGTGGGAGGGGGGCTGGGCTGCCATGCTGGTCCCACGTTGGAAGGTTGATCACAGGATGTTGCTCAGAATGTAGGGGGAGGGGGGAGCCGGGAAGAAGGCCCTGGGGATCTGAAGCGGAGGCCGGGCTGTGACAAAAATTATAGACCACGTCACTTTGTCACTTCACTGTCTGTTCCATCCTGCCTCAGTGAGAGGTGTGGTGTCTATCCTGAGGGACAACAGTGAAGGGGGAGCCAAGAAGATGGCGGCTTGCTCCCCGGACTTCTCGGTCTCTTTATGTTCTGGGTCAAGGCTGAAAGAGTGGTGCTTGAAGGGAAGAGAAAGAGAGGGGGAGCGGGGAAGGGAGGGAATGAGGGGGGAGGCGGGAGGCAAAAAGAAACAGAAATCTTTGAGGATAGGGAACAGGACAGAGGTGAATGAGACAAGGGTCAGGCCAAGAGGCAAGGCCAAGGCCATGATTAGAAGTTCTGCCTTCTCTGCTGTCTGGCTTACGGCCTCATAAAGTAAAAACTGACCACCAGGAACCCCATAGGAAGTTGGCCAAGTGGCAAGCCTCAGGAGCTGGCTTCCATGATATCGATGGTCTAAGGATGTTCCAAGTTGCCATGCTGGCAGTGAGGGAAGGTAAGAGTGTTGTGGCCAAGTACTCCCTAAGGGCATTTGTGAAGGGCCCAGGGACCTGCCCTGTTTCCTAAACAAAGCCGCCCCACACAGAGTAAAGGCAGACAAGTTTGCAGGGAGGAGAGAGGTATCAGCAGATCAAAGGGTGAGTTAAGCATCTGTCTGTCCCACGAATCAGAGCGGGGGAACCGGATCTCAGGGTCCCAACCTGAAGGCTGCAGTAAGGACCCCACGGTGAGGCTTCCACCTGGCCGGGAGGTCTGAGGAGAGAAAGGTCTGACTGGCTTCTCTCCGCAGCAACTTCTCCAGCTGCTAGTGAAGCTTAAGGGTGCCCCCCCCCAGGGCTCCCCCGGGATTCTGAGGGTCTTGGTCCCTGAGTGGGGCCTCCTGCGTGGGCATCGGATAGGTGCGGGGGTGGAGGGCGCTCAGTCTGCACAACTTGAAGTGAGCCCACCTTGTTCCCCACACTCACATCTCTAGAGCGGCCAGTCGGCCCCCTGCACCAGGGGAGAGTGTCCCACATCCCTCCAATAGCCTCCACAGAGCCTCACTCCCCCCCAGCCAGCCACCCAGGACCCGAGACGATTCAGTGTGGCTCAAAAGATGCCTAATTTAGCTCCTTTGAGATTTCAGAAAGACACTCTGTCCAAAATCAACCACCCAACTAACCTCATTGCTACGTCAACATCATTGTAGATACTGAAAGAATAGATGCCTTGATCACATTTTCAGTGCGTTATAAAAATCGCTTACCCTGGCTCTTCCCCATTCTCCTGTACCCTCCTCCTTCTGCACCGAGTTTCTAAAAAATTACACATTTGAAAGTTGATTTAAAATTTTAAATACATGAACCACTTGCCTGTTACATTAGCAGGCGCACGAAGTTAATTTTTCTACATTTTCATTTTTAAAAAGTTTTCCAGATGATTGCAAGTGTTGCAGGGAAAAAAAACTGTCTCGAAATAATGTTTTCTAGAAAGTTCCGAATTTGCACCAGACAAAACGCCCCAGGGTTTGGGTTTGCTATGGGTGTGTATAGCTAAGCCTCGTCCTTGAAGCAGCCATGACTCAGCGTATTCAAAAAACAAACTTGAATGTAGTTCTCCTCTTCAAAGATTCAAAACTCATCCTTGGCACACACCCTGTGACCGTTGTGTCACCTCCGTTAACATCTGCTCAGTGGTGTCCCAATTCTCCTGACTCATGGGGGAACCACAGGCTGCAAAGGGCCACAGAATGCACGCACGTGGGGTGGGCTGCTCGTCACCTGCCGTGTGACTCAGCAGCCAGCAGATGCCATCGTGGAAGAACAGGAAAAAAGACAAAAGGGCAGTTTGTCCTGAGAAAAACCTAATGATGTGTGTATTTCATGATTCTGTGACATGCTGCTGGTCAGGTGTGAGTTATCGGCCTCTCCAAACAAGTTCGCCAAAATGGAAATCGTTTCTTTGGGCTGGCAGAGGTCACGGTTTGTCCGGACAAGGCAGAAGCAGCCGTGTGTTCTGCCATCCTTGGCCGGGGCTCAGGTGCTGGCTGGGGGGCTCAGCAGCCCACAGATGACCCGCCTCCACGCACATGCTTGTGTCCTTTCCTGTCCACTGGAGTTCCTCCCGCCACCGGCCCCAGGGTCACTGGAGACTGTGCAAAAGGGGAAGTATCGGCCAAGAACCCAACTATGCTGTGCCCGCTCTCAGGCCCTTCCCATGATCCTGCTCAGCCAACAGTCAGGCTCCCCGCTTGGGACACAAACAGTCCACAGGGTGAGGGACTGGAGAGCCTGTTCTACGACGCCCGCGGTAAAGCAGGAATGACCAGCGCTCTGAGCTCTGGTGCGTCTGCAATGTCAGGGCGATCCGAGTCATAGGGAGCGGTCCGTGTGTCATCTCGACCACAGAGAGGGGAGGAAGCACAGTTGGGGCGGCTTATCTTTTGAATACACCCAGAGGCCACCGTCAGCCCAGTCTTCCTGAGAGTCACCTTCCAGGAATGAGGGGGTTGGCCTTTGGGGAAGTGTAGGGAGCCCAGACGTCTGTTAGGTACCAGGCCCAGCAGACTCCCTGGCAGCTGTGCAGAGTACCTGGTCTGGAGGGAAAGAGAGGGGCTCAGGACAGGTGATGGGCGATGTTGACATCTTGCCAAGGCCAGGAAATCAGGCCGGGTTAAGATTTTTTTTTAAGAGAAAGAGAGAGAGAAGGGGAGAAGCACGAGCTGAGGGGAGGGACAGAAGGAGAGAGAGAAGCAGACTCCCCGCTGAGCAGGCAACCCAACAGAGGGCTTGATCCCAGGACCCTGGGCAGACACTTAACCCAATGGAGCCACGCAGGTGCTCTTGCACTGAGCTTTGAAAGTCGACTCTGAAGCTCCCCAGGTTGAATTATTTTCTTTAAGCTGTCTTTCCCTCAATTTCAGGGTTTCTTCACCTGGCCCTTCAGCAGCCCAGGGCCTCCGCACTCTTCTCTGATAGCTAAAGCCTTTTGCTCTGTCCCGTCTGGGCCTCCCTCCTTTGCACCATCTCTACCTCTGCCTTGTGTCCCCTCACTAAGAGAACTTGCCTTCTAGGCTCCCCCCACCCGCCCCGCTTGGTTACTGCGGTCATGACCTCTAAGAATCAGATGACTGACCGTTCCTGGAGAAATGTGCTAAAATAAAAACATAAAAAAATACACAGTGTTAGGACAACGAAGGCACCTAGAATCTAGGTTCAGAGCCTCTGGATGCATTAGCCTCAGCTAATGTACATAATAATAATTCTCTGCATCCACATGGAGCTTCCTAGCAACAAGTAGGAATGAGCTCTCTGATCAGTCCCCTCATTAGGCGGGATCTCTCTTGAGCCTGACCTACTTTTTTTGAGATTCTAATGAGAGCCATGGATTTCCCCCCATAAAATGCACATACCCTAATACATCTAAAATCATTCATTTCTCAGAAGTTTCAGATTCCTCCTGAAACGCATTCACAAAAATCCAACTCTGCTTCGGTTGACGTTCAATTAATTGTGAGTCTGAGCACCCCATACTCTGATCCCTCTCTTTAGTTATTTTTTTAAAAGATTTTAAAAGATTTTATTTATTCATTTGACAGACAGAAATCACAAGTAGGCAGAGAGGTCGGCAGAGAGAGATGAGGAAGCAGGCTCCCTGCTGAGCAGAGACCCTGATGCAGGGCTCGATCCCAGGACCCTGCGATCATGACCCGAGCCTAAGGCAGAGGCTTTAACCCACTGAGCCACCCAGGCGCCCCTAATCCCTCTATTTAAATAGTTCCTCCTCTATGGGGTCTCCCCTAAACCACCAGCTGGAAATTCTCTCACCTTCATCAATTCTCTTGCCTCATTCTATGAGGTCAAGGCCGTGTGTTCCCAGTACCTCTTGCCATGCATGGCACCTGGAGATAGGGTCAACATATGGGTCTCTTACTCAGTACAATGAACATTTGGGTCTCCCCCACCCAAATGTTAAAGCAGGTTGAGCAGAACATAAATTGGTTGAATGTAAGTTTGCTTATTGGATCGGAAGCATGACAGAATGAAGGGAAACCAGTAAGACTGTGCATGAGGGGACAACTGAAAGAGTGAACGTTTCTAATCTGTGAAGATGGTGCCTGAGAGGGCATATGTGTATACAATATCAAGGACCTCATGAAAGCCATCAAGAACACACACTGGGATTTGCCTACCAAAACTGAAAATACCGAGATTAAGAATGCCTGCAAAAACTGAGAGAGACGGGGTGTTCTATTGGCTTTAACACTAATTTATGTAGTGGGTAAGGGAAACATATGGCCCTCATTATCTTGAGAGGTTATGTAAGTCACAGACACAAATAGGTTCAGGAAAGGTTTAGAGATTGCTGAAAGGAATTAAAGAAGCCCGAAATAAATGTAAAGGCATGCTGTGTTCCTGGGTAGGAAGACTTAATGTTGTCAAAATGGCAATGCTATCTAAAACCATCTACAGACTCAGTACAGTTCCTATCAAAATTTCAACAGTCCTTTTTTTTTTGGTAGAAATGAAGAAACCTATTCTCAGATTCATATGGGATCTCAAGGGGCCCCATATATCCAAAACAACCTTGAAAAAGAAAAACAAAGTCGCATTATTTACAGTCAACGTATGGAAGCAGCCCAAGTGTCCATCGATAGATGAATGGATAAAGAAGATAAAGAAGGTGTGGCATATACAATGGAATACTATTCTGCCATAAAAAAGAATGAAAAATTGCCATTTATAGTGGATGAGCCTACAGGTTATTGCGCTACGTGAAATTAATCAGACAGAGAAAGAAGGCATATATTGGGTGATTTCACTTCTATGTGGAATCTGAGAAACCAAACAAATATACAAATGAAACAAACTATGAGAAATAGAAACATCTATGAGAAATAGACTCATAGATGCTGGAAACAAACTGGTGGATTCCAGAGAGGGGAAGGGTTGGAGGATGAGTGAAATTGGTGAGGGGAACTCAGAGGCACATACTTCCAGTTACAAAGTCCCACGGGTGTAAGGTACAACATAGGAAGTATAGCCAATAATATCACAAAAACCTTGACAGGTGGTAACTAGACACGTTAGGGGAGTCCTTTTGTAATGTGTAAAAATAGCAAATCACTATGAATATACCTGAAACCAAAAGGATACTGTGTATCACTTATACTTTAAGTAAATAAATAGAAAAGCAAAGTCCAAGAACTTGTGCTTCTTGATTTCAAAACTTACTACAAAGCCAGTGAAATCCAAGCAGTGTGGTACTGGCAATAATAACAGAAACGTAGGTCCGTAGAACAGAACTGAGATTTCAGAAATAAACCCACACATCTATGGTCAATTGATTTTTGACAAGAATGCCAAGCCCATGCAGGGGGGAAAACACGATCTCCATAAATGGTGCAGGGACAAGTAGATTTCTACAGGCAAAGGACTGAAGTTGGACCTCTACCTTATACCACATGCAAAAATTAACTCCAAATGGATCAATGACTTTAATATAAAAGCTAAAACCATAAAATTCTTAAGAGAAAATACAGAAGTAAACCCTCATGATGTCCTACTTGGCAACAGATTATTGGATTTGACAAAAAGGCATAAAAACAGAAGAGAAATGTAGTTAGATCGGACTTCATCAAAATTTAAAACTTTTGTGCATCAAAGGACATTATTTTTTTAAGATTTTATTTTATTTGTTTAAGATTTTATTTATTTATTTGACAGAGAGAGAGAGATGGCAAGAGAGGGAACACAAGCGGGGGAGTGGGAAAGGGAGAAGCAGGCTCCCTCCTGAGCAGGGAGCCCGAGGTGTGGCTCAATCCCAGGACCTTGGGATCATGACCTGAGCCGAAGGAAGATGCTTAGTGACTGAGCCACCCAGGCACCCCTTATGATTTTATGTTTAATCGGTTTCTACACCCAACGTGGGGTTCAAACTCAACCTATATCAAGAGCCACATGCTCCACCGACTGAGCCAGCCAGGTGCCCCAAAGGACATTATTGAGAACGTAAAAAGACAACCAATAGAATAGGAGAAAACATTTATAAATCTTACATGTGATAAAGGTTTAATAGCCAGAATATGTAAACCTCTCCTACAAATCAGCAACAGAAAAACAAAACTGTTCAAAAATGTACAAAGGGTCCAAATAGACCTTTCTCCAAAGAAGATACACAAAGGGCCAATAAGCCCACGAAAAGATGTTCACCCTCATTGGTTAGGGAAATGCAAATCAAAACCTCAGTGATGTCGGGTTTGGCCTTGGCAACCACAGCCTGGCCCAATGTGGTTCCAGATTCTGCCCGGGATCAACGTCATGGCCCTGTGCTTGTTCATCCCCGGTAAAGCCTCTGAACACATTCACAGGTTCACTAATGGGGGCAAGGAAAAAAGGTTGGCCCATTATTCATGTCAGCGGAGCTTGATGGAAAGAGATAGGCGGGTCTCTGGAGTTAATCGTTACCATGTGTCAAGGGGTTTGGAGAACATCGATCAAGGAAGCATTTTCCCACTTGATGAAAAATAATTCGGTTATGCCCATCTACCCCCTCTAGAAGGGTACGTACTGTATTCATGTACCGCATGGTAAAACCAAAGAAGAAAGTAAAATCCAAACCAAACCAAATAAGAACCACAGTGACATACAACTTCATCCCCAAGTGTTGGAGAGGAGGCAGGGACATTCGAACCTGAGGGCCGCCGATTGGAAGGCCGAGTGGGGCAGCCGCTGTGGAAAACAGTTCGGTGATCTGTCAAAACGCTAAGCATCCAGTTACCGTACGACTCAGCAAATTCCAGTCCTAGGTATAAATCCAAAAGAATTGAAAACAGAGGCTCAAACAGATACTTGCACACTAATGTTCATCGCAGCATTCTTAATCATAGCTGAAAGGTGGGTGCAACCAAGATGTCCATCAACAGATGTCTGGAGACGCAAAGTATGGCGTCTACACCCGCTGGAGGATTATTGAGTCTTACAAGGGGTCTGACGTGCTGACACACGCTACAACATGAAGGGACCTCGAGAGCGCTTTGCTGACTGAAGCAAACACAAGAGGACAGATATGGTAGCTTCCACTCAGCTGAGGTGCCTGGCTTAGGCAAGTTCAGAGAGACAGAAAGCAGAATGGTGGTCACTGGGGATGGGGCAGGGGAGGAACAGGGAGCTAAGCTTAAAGGGCACAGAGTTTCCGTTTGAGGTGACAAAGCAGCTTTGGAAATAGATAGGGCAATGGTTGCACCATGTCGTGAAGGTGCGAAAAGCCACCGAGCTGCACACTTTCTTTAAAATGACGATGGGGAGAAATGTGTGGGTGACAGTCTCACCACAGGTTCAGGAACATGGTGGGATGAGCCACTGGCCCCTGCAGGCCATCGATAGTCCCCGAGCCACATTCCTCCCCAGCGTGGGGGACAGAATTCCAGAGTGGAGGGCCCTCGCCTGGGCCACAGAGGTGCCCATGCGATCCCCATGACGAGACCGAGGGTGGGCCTTGGGCTCCACAGGGACCCGTCCTGGGGTCACAACAGTGTGGCTGCTGGAGATGTTCCTGAGGCAAACTGGAACGGCCATGCAGCCTTCCGGCCAACCCAGAGCTGCTGACCACCGGTGGGCTTCCGAGCATCTGATGTCTCTCAGGCACAAAATATTCACTCTTTTAGGGGAGTAACAATAACGAAAGAAACCATATTCCATTAATTGACTAGTAAGAAACTCTCTCTTACACACACACACTCACACACACACAGGCTCTCCCAAAGAGACCTCAGTCACAGATGCTAGCAATGCCTTCTCACTCCAGGAGTGCACCGTTGGCACACTTGCAGGCCAGAACTCCTCATTTCTCTTTCCATGGGCATGAATACCCAGGCCACTGTCAGGGACCCCATGGAGTTTTCGGGTAGCTCCTTGCAAGCTAGGCGGTGACGGGACTTCTTCATGGCGAGACACTCCAGCTAGCTCTAATGAAAGAATGCAGTGCGTGGCGATGAGGGGCTCTGGGAATTGGGGGATGCGGGGGGTCAGGACTGCTCCGGGGGCCTGAGGAAGCAGAAAGTACAAACCTGGCTACGCAGACGAGTCCATCTGTCCCACAGACCCCCTTCCTGCTTTACTTGCTGCAGGTGCCACCCCTGGGGGGGAGGGCCTTCCAGCCAGGGTTAGGTCACAGACCTTTCCATGAATGGCCCAGGGCAAGGAGAGAAAGGCTTTGCCTCCCAGACTTCCCTGGTGGAGGGTGGACTATAAGCTCATTCTGTCACCCATACCAGATGCCTGGGGAGAAGCCATCCCCGGAAGGGCACTGGGAACCAACAGGTGCAGGGACAGACGAGGCCCAGCCTAAAGCCCAACACAGCGACGGAATGCTTGCCCCTCCTGAACGAACATCCAGACCCCACCGCACTGAGACTCAAGGGTCAGGACCCATATGAGGCTTTGTAAACAGTTCCTCCAGGAACCATAGGGGTGTGTTTGTGCATCTGGAGTGACTAGTGCCTGACAGAAAATTAGTGGACTTTTAACTTTGGCCACAGAGCCCAAGCTCCCTCTGCTTTCCACCCCCCCATCCTCCCAACCCCACCCCCCCCACACAGAGACAACCCCGCTGCCTTACGCTCAAGCTCTTGGCTGCCATGGGCTTCGGGCTGCTGCCGCAGACCCTCCAACAGAAAGCAGCTCTGGGCCGTCAGGAGGAGTATTGGGAGATGTGCCCCCAGGGCAAACGCACAAAAGGACTCCTTTGGAGGAGACTATGAAGTCCGGTGAGGTCATCCCCTGTCCCCCTGCAGTTGGGGGACATAGAAAAGACCCTCCTGGGATGTGGGACTAGGACTACATGTTCCTGATCTCAGCAATCTGCAGCATTTGCACTGGTCCCAGGTCAAAGGCAGGGCAGGAGGCTAAGAGGTAGGGAGGGGGGCGGTCAGGGCCCAGCTGGCAAAGAGGGACACAGGAGAGCCGGGGCGGGTGGGGTGCGGGAAGCAGGCCAGGGTCAGGCCTCAGCAGCAGCGGCTGAGGTCAGTCACACAGGGAAGAGTTCTAGAGGAGGAGTGGGGCCAGGCTGGCAATCTGGAGAGGGAAAAGAAACCCGCTGACGCCGTGCCGGGCCTGTCACCAGCAGAAACATGCCAACCCGGAGACATGTTCCATTTAGCAGATGAGAAAGTGGCTGAGAGCACTCATCTTCCCCAAGGTGGGGCCTGAAGCCGGTGAGCCCCACGAGTCAGGGGCTGAGCCCCAGCTGCTCCGGGTCAGATGGAACCAGCAAGGAGGAGACGAATGGGGCCGGGTGAGGGTGGAAGGGCGATGAGCTTACGGTGGAGAGAGACCTTCCTGGGCATTTGGAATTGAAGCTGGGTATTGACATCCCAGGGCAGGGCAGGGGCGCCGGGCAGGGGCCTGAGCACTCATCTCTGCCTTTTCCTATCTGCTTCTGTAATGACTGACAACCACTTCAAAGTGACATTTGAACGTTGACTGCGGGACAGCAGGTGTCACCCCTGTGAACTTGGCAGAGGTAACTAGAGTTGAAGGTTAGTTCGCACCTTGACACATTTCCTTGGGGAGGAGGTGGCTTTCCCAGGGCTTTCACAGGAGCAGAAAAGTTGGTGCCCATGGACTAGAGGTGAGGAGAGAGTTTTTTCTTTTTCTTTTTAAAGATTTTATTTATTTGACAGACAGAGATCACAAGTAGGCAGAGAGAGAGGAGGAAGCAGGCTCCATGTGGAGCAGAGAGCCCGATGTGGGGCTCGATCCCAGGACCCTGGGATCATGACCTGAGCTGAAGGCAGAGACTTTAACCCACTGAGCCACCCAAGCACTCCAGGAGAGAGTTTCTTACAGGCCGGGGTACCCCTCGCTGGATGCCAGCCCTCCCACTGCAGACCTGCTTTTTTAGGTTCCTGGATCCAGCTCTAGTGTACTGGGGAGTGGTTTCCTCCTCAACATCAAGCATTTCTCAGGCCACACCAGGGTGTCCCACAAAAGTCTCCCTTACACACACACACACACACACACACACACACACACACACACACGCTTCAGACACCAATCCAAAGGCCAGGTTGTTCCCTGTTCTTCCAGCTCGCTGTAATTCAGAGGTTCCTAGGACCCCTCCTTGGGCTTGATTCATTTGCTAGAGTGGTTCCCCGAACTCAGAGAAGCATTTTACCTACTAGGTGACCGGCTTATTATAAAAGGATAAAACTCAGGAACAGCCAGGTGGAAGAGATGCTTAGGGCCCGGTGTGGTGACAGAGCTGGGAGCGTCCCTTCTGTCTCCAGGGGCACCAACCAGCCCCTTTCCAGCACCTGGGAAGCTCTCTGATCCCAGTCCTCTTGGGATTTTATGAAGGTTTTATTACACAGGCATGATTGATTAAATCGTTGGCCATTGGCAATTGATTCAAACCCAGCCTCCCTCTCCTCCCTGGAGGGGCTGAGTACAGACTCTCTAATCACCTGGTTGGTTCTCCTGGCAACCAGCCCCCTCACTTAGGTTACCTAAAAGCTTTCCAGCAGTCGCCTCATTAACATAACAAAGACACCTTTATCACTCTTATCAGGGGAAATTCCACGGATGAAGGAGCTCTGTGCCAGGAATAGGGTGAGGGAGGAAAATAGATTTATTACAAATCACAACAGCACCCCTCCCCCCCCCGCCCCCCCCGCCCCGCATCATCCCCTGCCCTCCACGCTGTGCGGGGAAATCACTTCTGATACTGGCTGATGTTACGAATGGAGCGTCATCCGTTCGAACACGGGGAAAGTGTGTAGCTGTCCTCCAGGGAAGGGTGCTGCCCGCCCCTTGGGTGTAGACAGGCAGGGAACCCTGGGCTGAAGGCCTGTGACGCTGCCCCTCTCCGGCCCCTGAGTCGGGAGTGCGACCCTCTGAGCTTGTCCTCTGCAGAGGCGCTCTGGGCAGTTGGCAGAGAACATCTCTCTGTGCTCTGCAGCCTGTCCTGGATTCATGTTTTCTCTCCTGCACAGATGTGGTCCTTTCCCCTGATCACTGAAGTCACGCAAAGATGAGGGTAATTCTGAGTGATGTGGGTAATTCTGAGTGATGTTCTACAGGATCTCAGGCCAGATTGGCGTAGACCAACATCTGTTCAAGTTCAGTCCGAATTTCCTCTCGCCTTCTCAACCTGGTGTCTGAAACAAGAACTGAATTAGAACAAAATTAGCTGATATGCGTAGCTACTAGTAAGAGTTACGTTGGGGCACATGGCTGGCTCAGTCAGTGGAGCATACAACTCTCAATCTTGAGGTCATGAGTTTTGAGCCCCCCGTTGGGCCTAGAGCTCACCAAATAAGTAAGTAAGTAAGTAAGTAAATAAATAAATAAATGCACGTAACCTATCCTGGGAACCAGGCTGAACTCTTCTCAGGACTGTTCTAGGAGTCTCACCACAACCTTACAAGGAAGGCTCAGTTACTGATCCCATTTAACAGGTGAGCAAACTGAGGCTCAGAAAGGGATGATGAACAGCACAGGGCAATGACTCTGTAATGCTGGAGCCCCAGCCCATGCTCTATTTCACTTATGTATAATGCTACCACCTCCCTTCAGCTCCCCACCCCTGATCTTGGTGGTCTCTTTAATTAGGAAAGATTTTTCAAAGGAGAATAATCAGTATTACTGGGGATATACTTAACTGTCGGATTCCACGCTTCCCCATAATATCCTATTTTTTTAAAGATTATTTATTTATTTATTTGACACAGAGAGAGAGAGAGAGAGATCGCAAGTAGGCAGAGAGAGAGGGGGAAGCAGGCTCCCCGCTGAGCAGAGAGCGCGATGTGGGGCTCGATCCCAGGACCTGATCATGACCTGAGCTGAAGGCAGAGGCTTAACCCACTGAGCCACCCAGGCGCCCCCCACAATATTCTATTATTCCCAAAGCTCCCAGCATTGCAACCCAGTGCTCTGTTGGGATTAGGTAGATGAGAGTGGCAGCTATTGCCTTCAGCACGTTCTTCTAAAAAGGATCAGGATTATGGTACCTGGTTCTCAGCTAAACGATTGAAAATGGTGAACGCCCAATATGCATCTGCAGTGTTTTGCTGAGCAGCCTCCAGGAAAGATATTGAGAAAGTTAAAAGTGAAAACCCAGCACGACTTTGTTGATTTCAAGATGCGGCGTCAAGGAAACACGCTGAGCGGGGAAATCACTTCTGATACTGGTTGATGTTACGAATGGAGCGTCATCCGTTCGAACATGGGGAAAGTGTGTAGCTGTCCTCCAGGGAAGGGTGCTCCCGAAAACCCGCAGCTGCCTGGCTGTGACCAATTTTTGGTTTTAACTACTAATTAAGCTCCGTATATTCAGCACAGACTGCCTTACTGATCAGGAGAAAGAGACTCCACGCTCGTGGTAAGAGGCCCTCTCTGTGTGTCCAGGACCCCTTCGTCTGTGCACTTAGCCGGCAGCCAGGCTCTGTTTTGGTGCTCAGCTCGTCTAGACAAGCCTCGTCTCCACTCTACCCAAACCAGGTCCGATTTGAGGATTAAGGTGTCCACATTTTTGCCCTATTAGCACAGTTAAAGAATGATAACAACGAAGATAAAACCACCAACCAACATCAAAAGACCTAAGCGTGAACTATGCTAAAGAAAGCCAGCCTTTGGGGGCTTGGGCAGCTTACATGGTTAAGCATCTGCTTTCGGTTCGGTTCAGGTTGTGATCTCCGGGTCCTGGGATGAAGTCCCACATTGGGCTCCCTGCTCAGCAGGGAGTCTGCTTTTCCCTCTGCCTCTCCCCCGGCTCCTGCTCTGTCTCTTTGTCTCTCTCTCTCTCAAATGAATAAATAAAATCTTAAAACAAAACAAAACACCAAAACCATTGAAAGAAAAGGAAGCTGGCGTTGACAGCGGCAGAGGGAGAAAGTGGAGGGTAATGCATTGAACACTAGGTCTCAGGACAGACCCTGGTTCTCCTCGGAGTCTGCGGTAGTCTGGGATCTGGCAGCGACCTTAAGGAGCTCCTCCACAGGTGACTCAAAGAACCCAGACCCAGAGCCTCCATGAGCACTTCGGGATGATCCTCAGGCTTCCTTGGGGTGCGACGGGGACACTGGCAACAATGCTGCTATGCTGGGGAATGCACCCCAGACTTAATAGCTGGTTGGGGCTGACAGTGCCTTGGGATCTGCTTCGCAGAGGTGGGAGGGGAGGTCTGACCAGGCCCCATACAGTGACCCCCCTGCACCGGTGCAGATGAAGAATGGAAGTTCTTGTCCAGAGCTGCTGCATATCCCAAGTCACTTCTTCCCCAGCCCACCCCACATCCCTCGGTACTCCAGAGGGTCCTGGGGCCAGCCCGATGACCGCCAGCACACACTGCCCCAGGGACCGCAAGCAGAAAGCTCTTTTTCTGCCTGTTTGGGTGCAGTTGGGGTAATTTTTAATACATTCCTTTTTGCTCTTCATCAACTTCCAATGTATCAAGATGTCCTGAGGGCAAAAGAACCGATTTAACTCTCTGATTAGAAGGAAGGCTCTTGGCCTAACGCCTCACTCATTTTGAAATACTGACATTAACCAGGGGAAAATCACTCAAGCTCTCTTGTTACTTCCTGTGCTTAATTAAGTGGCTCCGCAGGTGACTCAACCCTTTTATTTTTCAGAATGACATCAGACTTATTTTCCATTTTAATAGCCTGGTTACTTCATTGATTTTTCAAAATCCAATTTCACTTTCTAGTGCAAGTTTTTATCTATTTTTCCCCCTCCCCCCCCCCCCAGGAAATGCTAACTCCCTTCGCGGCTGAACCCCAACTATTACAAATGCCTCCATCTGGGTTTTCGGTGAGGTTTTGTTGTTGTTGTTGTTGTTGTTGTTGTTTTGAGCCCAAAGTCCAAAATCAGAATTTGAAGAAGGAATTGGAGGTGTAATCCTTGCGTGCCAAATAATTAATTTAAATAATTTCACAAAGTGTTGGAGTTTTTAAGATAATACGCTATCTAGGGTTATTCCTGAGAGGGGTTCCCGCATCTCGGAGGTGGTGTTGGGGTCCCTGCAGAAAACGCCGTCTGCAGAAGCCTCCTCCTCTTTACTCTTGTCATTTCCTCCTGTCAATTCAAGGAGCATCTTTCCAACCTCGTAAGCTTGTTTTGAGAGCATTTAAGGCTTACCGAGGGCTGTTCAACATTTATTCCTCTCAAGGTTAATTGCCATTGCTGATTGGTAAAAATCTGTTGTTGGAGGGTAGATGTGAGGATTTCTGCATCTTAACACGGTTTGGACTCACAGTCTCAAGAAAAAGCAGAGGCCGCTGATGTTTCGCAGGGCATGTGACATTTATTTATTGTTCGTTTCTTGTTCCGTAGGGGGGCTTTTGTTTGTTTCTTCGGAGCTTGGGCAAGCTGAGTGAATTTCATTTTCTGCCCCTGCTGAGGGGTTTTCCTCCATTTAAACGTCATGCCCTGATTCAGTTTCAAAAAAAAAAAAAGAATAAAAAAACAAAAACAAAAACAAAAAAAAAGGCCACCCTGGTGAGGACGGGGAGAACACTGTTCACTCCTCATCATCCCATGGAAGGCAACACGCACGGAGACAGTGACAGCAGCCCCCGGTGGCCCTGCCCTTCCCCCCAGACAGGAAGGGAACCAGACCCAAGCCAGAGGTGAATCTTCTGCTGCCCAAAACATTTCTTCCCCTTCCCCAAGTTCATTACTACCTGAGAACTTGCCAGGGCTAGAAGCTCAGCGGGACTTGGTGATCCTTTTTTTTTTTAAATCCCAAGGAGGAGTTGAAGATATAACGCATGCAGTAGGTGCTCATTACATGTTCATTTTCATCCTTCTTTAATTAATATTTGCATAATATTTGCATAATGACACATTGAGGGAATTCACGGGCTGCACCGCCGGAAGAACCCCCACTCTGCTGATTCTTTTCTCCCGTGAGAAACATGTCATCCATTGGCTGTCTACCTTCTTGCTCCTCGGACGTCCCCCTTCCTCTAAAGAGCGGAGGAGATTGATTCTAAACTAACGTTCCATTTGAAGCAAAGCTGCCTCATGACATCTGGGCCTGTCCCTTCAGAGAGCTCTTTCTAACCCATCGGCTGTGATGAAAAATTATAGCACGCACGGGGTGGGGCCAAGACCCCTGAGCTGGATCCCTGCACTTGAGTCACTAACGATGACCCAGGAGGGCAACCAGCCCAGAGAGACGCACACAACCTAGACCGGTGGATGGTGGGGTGACAGGGCGAGAGCAGCCCGGGTGGTAGGGAATGACTCCGGAGGCGAGGACTCCAGATTGCTGTCAGCGTCTATAGCTCCAAGCCCCTGTTACCACTGGGTTCCATGTACGGCTGGTCTCCCATATTCCTGGGGCCTCCAACCCAGACACAAACTGCAGCCCCTTGACCCAGGCCCCATACAAACTCTTCAAAAGCCATGTGTGCGTGGGGGAGTGGGGATGCCTGGCTCACAGAAGGTATTCCGCAAATATTATAGGAAGAATTAGTCAAAGGACTCCAGATTGAACCCTGACATAGAAGTCTTTGCACTTGGATGTCTCCAGCCCTCACCCTTGAGGGCCTTACGTTGGCGGCTTCATCCTGCCATCCTGCAACACAGCTCTTCCCGCCAGTGCTGCCCTATGACCAGAGTTCACTCCTTACAGGCCTCAGCTAACCCCTTGCACTTTCCAGTCCCGCCTGCTGGGTCCATATGCTCCATCATCCCATTCCCCCATCCCAAAGTCTCCCGGGCTGTGTCTGCCGTGGGAATCCCCTCTGCCCAGAGCCTCGTCGTCCCCGGGACGTGAGAAGGGTAGAGTGGCTGGATGGCAAGGAAGTGGTGGGTTTCTCAGAACACTGCTCCCCCTTGGATCGCATCACCTGGGTTTCTCTGCTGGCGTCGACGTTCTGATAGAAGGGGCTGCCTTTTGGCGCAGTTTCGGGACACCAGGGCACTGGGTCGTGATCAGGGGAGCCGAGGATAGCCTCTATGCCTTTGATCTTCCTGGGGCCTGTTTCAGGGCCTTGTTGCTTTTCCTCTGCCTAGCTATGTTCATGTTTGCTTCTCACTTCCTCAAAACTGAGCAATAGTTTTAGGGATCACATAGAAGGAGTAAACTTGTAAAAAAAAAAAAAAAAAAAAAAAAGGTAAGAGAGTGGCTAACATGAATATCAAGGGGGTCTTTACCTCTGGTGGAGGGGAAGGAGGAAGACACCATTTGTGGCGGAACCCTAGGACTCTTCTATAAGATGCTGTTTCTGCTTTTAACCTTGGCTGTGGACCTCCAAGGGTTCTATGATTATCCCTTAAGCCGCGCTGATACATTTTCTGCACTCTCCTGAGTGTGTGGTGCATTTCATAAGGTGTGTGGTTTCTTCCACAATAACCGACACTTTTAAGACGCACTCCAGCCCTGGCTGCCCCTCCCTGGCCATTTTGCCTGGCTGAGCCAGGTCCAGGGCACATCTGGGGAGCACTGAGATCTGCCCCTGCCACCTCCTCCCTGCCCCCCTCCACCACCACCCAGGCTGCATCCTGCCGTGGTTTCTGAAACCCGGGACCACTGCCGGACGCAACGTCGCGGACACTCGGCTGCCTTCTACTTGCCACCTGTTCTGAACAACATAGACCCGATAAACCAGAACGTGTCCCAGAGAGCTCTGCCTCTACGATTACACCCACCCCCTCCTGCTCAGGTCTCCCCCGTGCAGGTGCATCTGTTCAGGAAGGTGCTGGTGTTTTCTGATCCAGGACCCGTGTGACCCCGTAGCCCACAGGTGGCTGAGTGGCGAGGAGCTGAGCTCGCCTACCCAGTTCCATCCCCAGTGATTCCCCCCCCACTCCCCAGTCCGATAGCTGGGCTTCACTCTCCCCCCATGACCTGCCCAGGTCCCTCCCTAGCCTTGACTTTCCCCCACCTAATAACCTGGTGAGTTCACCTTGACTGTCTGCGGAGTTTCCTCTGCAAACATCAGTTGGCCAGGAAAGGTCTCGGGGATGGCATATCCAACCTGCCATCTCCAGGTTCACACAGCTGGCCACAGGACCGGTGCCAACGGTATGCCCTTCGTGGCCCTTTGGACTCAGGAGCTGCTATTGATTCTACTGGCCAGACACATGCCTTCCCTTTGAAGTGTTTGTCGACAAGGCAGACGTATTGAACCAAAATGAGTGTGGGGGCCGTCGGGAGGCGTGTAATGAATGTTTGCTGGCAGCAGCGAGTGCACATTTAGGCAAACATTTGGAGACAGTCTAACTAGCGTAGCCTGTCCTGTGTGTCCGCGGATCTGAAGTGAGGATCTCACCCCAGTCAGGACAGGGCACGGGCTTTCTGGTCAAAGATGCTCTCCTAAGCCATCCGTCCTTCCTCTGTACAAGGCAGCACAGTGTGAATGCTGCAGGCGGGGCTGGACGCTCTTCCGATCCCGCGCACTCCCGAGCCGTGTGCTCTGAGGCAAGTTCTGTAGTTTGTCTGAGCCTCAGTTTCCTCCTGCGTTGGCTAGAATGGTAATTTCTTCTCTGTGGGGTGGATGGGGCTTAAATGAGATAACGGGGGTAAGCCACTAGCAGGACGTGTGGCACTTTCCTGGTTTTCAGTACTTGCTAGCTCCTTTCTCCTTCCTTCTACCTTCCTTCCTTTGCTTCAGGGAGTACTTAACTCTGGAAAATAGTATTAGGCTACTTTGAAGAATAGCCAGAATTGGCCAGTGTCTCCCTTGATCCCCGGAACCAGGTAGTCTGTGGCCCAGGACCCGAGTCCAGCCCCTCACTCAGTGACTCCTGTGACCTCTCAGAGAACTGCCCCCTCTGAAGAAGCCCTACCCCGCTCTCTACCCAGCACCCCTGTCTCCTGCAAAGAGCCCCCTCTGAGGCCCCAAACCAGAGCAGGTGAGAGTCAGGGGCCTGTAAGCCTGAGCCTTGCGTTTTGCAGAGGGAGAACAGACCAGAGAGGGCTGCCGGTCTTCCCCGGGTTGCCCAGCTTGCCAGCAAGGGTCCTCAGGACAGAAGCCACACAGCCCCACCTTTCACGACACTGCCTCTTCCACCAAACATCCTTTCCTTTTGGTGATTTCCTTTAAGAAGTTCATTGAGCTCCTAAGACAAGCCAGATAAATGTTAGAATCTTGGTTAAAAAGGAAACTATCCCCCTATAAATGAAAGACTATGGAGAGAGCCTGTTGGCGAGAAAGGAGAGGGTTCCCAGGAAGGTGCTGGCAGGACTCGCGGCGGCCACCAAGCCGGCTGCATGTGGCGTGGTGCCCGGCTGAAACGTGGTCCCTGCTGGGCACAGGTGCGCTTCCCCACAAGCAAGAGTCAGAGATGTCCTGGTTTGGTCCTGATTTTCTGCAAAGTTTGAAAGAAGGGGAAATGTTCACATGCCTCGAACAGTCTCCAAGCAGACAGACTGAATCCACGCGGGGAAAACATCCCGACAACACGCGGGTGCTCGGGCCGACCGGGCTGTCGCTGTCCCGTCTGTCGGCCGTGGGGAGGGCTGTCTGCCCTGTGACTTCCACCCTCACACTGGGCCCCAGCTGCCGCTCTTCCACTACCCCAGCCTTGGCACTCTGGCGCAGTTCCCCGCGCTCTGGAGCTCCTCCCCGCGGTGACCCCCACAGCCAGCAGGGCCACCCCCAGGGAGGTTGGACACCAAGAGAATCACATGCATCTAGACTCATGCCAGATGCCACCTGACCCCAGGCCGCACGGGACAGCATCCCTGGAGCCTGGCACCACGCCTGGCACGCAGCGGGGCTGTTTCTCTTTGAGCAGTTGGGGGAGTAGGTCACAGCTGGAAGGCCTTTATGCTTGCTCAGGTTTTAGGAGGCTGAGAGAGGATTAGTCAGTGACCTGAGGTCACACAGCCAGTTTGGGGCTGTGCACAAAGCATCTCAGGGTCCATTCAGCATTCAGTCAACACTGTTCTATGCAGCACGGATTATGTGCCAGGCCCTGTGTTGAAGTAAAAGGTACAGTCACGCATAAAATAGCCCATTCCTTGCCCTTCTGGAGCATGCAGTATGTTCCAGCAACAAGGATTAAGCAAATATATAGGAATTCAATTATATACAGTGGTTAAGAGCACAGGGGCCTGGCTCAGGGGAGGGTTCTCCAGGTAAACACCAGGAGGTGGTGTTTAAGGGGGAGTAGCATCGGCCACTGGGGAAGGGAGAAGAGTGTGTTGGTAGGTGGGGGTGGGGTGGGGTGGGAAACAGCGGGCACAAAGGCGCTGATGAGGCCTGCATGGCTGGAGCAGGGGATCAGAGATAAGGTGTCAAAGGGACCAGTCTTTTGTTCCTAGGGTGATGCTTCTTGTACCTTGCTTGATACCTCCCTCCTTTCTCACTATGAGGTCTTAAAGATATTTCTGTTACAGTTGGAAAGTTTCATTTTTACATGTGGATCTTTAGTTCACGTGGAATGTGTCTCTGACTGTGCGTGAAGCCCGGTTCCCCACTGCTTACCTGTGTGACTCGCAGAGCAGACGCCGTTCCCGGGGTCCCCACCCGGCCCATAAGAAGGTTACATGAGGTCATCTCTGAGGCTTCAGTGATGGAATCGCTCCCCAGGTCTCCACGTGCCCAGCAGAAAGGCCGCCGCGTGGACACGGTGCCGGCTGCCCAGCCCACCCTGCTCATCTCTCCTCTGGAAGGAGAGTGAAGCACCTCCAGACCCACTTCCTGGCCAGAACTTCACTTGACATCATTCCTTTCTGGTGTTTTCATTATATGACCTGTCCTGGGGCGAGGATGGAAGAAGAAGCCTCTGGAACTCAGGTTGTTACCAGAAGCATACATCGGCTAGACTGGCACCTTTGGAAACACCAGCCTGCGGACTGGTTGTGAAAATCTTTCAAACCTGCCTTGAAGGAGTCCCTGAGAGGTGCCACCTCACGGCAGGACACAAATATACACACGAATAAACACCCAGTCCGCAGTTTCGGAACTGTTGTAACAACACGGAGGGTGGGAGACTCTGTCAGCCCAGTTTGAGGGGACCAACCCTGCCCAGTGGTACCAACATTGGGGAGGAGTCCCTGAAGACCCCATGGGGGAGGGTGGGGTCTGAGATGAGGTGATGTTCACGGGCGGTGGCGCAGGTAGGGAAACTCAGCCCAGGCTCATTTCAGGAAAGGGGTGTGCAGATGGTCATTTTATGGGGATAGGAAGGTATGGTGTCTTACAAGACACAAGGGTGGAAGAGACGGGGAAGAAACTGGGAAAGAGCCTATCCATTGGGTGCCAAGTCTTGCAAGACATAAGCCAGCTGTCTCTCCCATTGGCAAATTCCTCAGAAGAGGGGATCTGATCAGCTGGAGGTCTTCGATGGTTAAACTTTGTCAGCTGGACTGGGCTATGGAGGGCCCTGATATTTGGGCAAACATTATTCTGCGTGGGGTGTTTCTGCAGGGGCATTTTCAGATGAGTTTAACATTTAGGTGGCTAGACTGAATAACATTTAAGTTTAACATTTAAGTGGCTAGCCACACTTAAGTGGCTAGACTGCATGTTTCTTCCTAAGTGGGTGGGCCTCGTCCAATCAGTTGAAGACACGAACAGAACAAAAAGGCAGACCTTTTCTTGAATAAGAGGGAATTCCTCTTCCTTGATTACCTTTGAGCTGAGACACTGGTCTCTTCCTGCCTTCAGACTCTGGCTGAAAACCTCAGCTCTTCTTGGGTCTTGAGGCTACTGGCTTTCACACTGGAACTCACACCATCAACTCTCCCAGTCCTCAGGCTTTCAGACGCCTTTGGAATGATACCTTTGCCTAGCCTGCTCTCTGGCTTGCCAACTGCAGTTCTTGGGACTTCTCAGCCTTTGTAACTTTGTGAGCACTTTGTGTGTGTGCGAACATGTGCGTGCATCCTACTGGCTCTGTTTTCCTGGAGAACCTGACAAATGTAAGATCCCAGGGAACACATGGGTCTACCTGAGGTGCCTCTGTGAAAAGAGGCAATTCCCAGGCAAGGGGACACCATAAAGCCAGCAGAATGGGTCTACAGTGGCCATGTCACCCCATGAGCAGCAGAAGGTCTCCTGCTCTGTGTTCCAGGAACATGTTGCACACCCAGGTAACTCTGTGTGTGTGTGTGTGTGTGTGTGTGTGTGTGTGTGTGTGACATCTGCCCTCCATACGGCTTGCAGTTCAGTCTTGCACAGTCCCTAAGCCTTTGCATGTTCAGGCCTCGCGCAAGCCTTGCCTGTGGACAATTCTCAAGGGTGGCTATTGGGTTAGTTGGGACTGATGCCAGAAAAGACCTGCGCCTTTGATATGTCCCTCCTCGGTACACACGCAGAAGCCACACCATTCACCATTGTTTGAAGTTAAAGCACTGTGGAGGGGGGATGTGGGGGGGGGGGCTACCCACCCGGACAGTACAAGACCCCCCAGCAGGCTTCCTCTGAGCCTGGCATCTGGGCGTGTTGCTGCCACTTCCAAATGGTTTTACAACTTGTAGGAACCCAGGGGCCGTGCCAGGATGGTGATGTTCCCTTTCATGCAAGATGGACCTGTGGATGAGTAACCCTGGCAGAACCCCAGAGCAGCCTCCTCCGTCAGTGGTGGGCATACCCAAGCGAGCCGGTGCTCGCCTATGCACAGCCCCTGGACTGCAACATTCCCTCTGTTCCCAGATTTCTAGAATTCCTGGTTCAGAGCCAGTGCCATCCTAACCATAGTAGGAGGAAGCTTGAGCAGGAAGCAAGTGCAGGACACGGAGGGTTCCTGCCCTGCCCGCCCCCATGAAGGCAGGTACAGCAGTCCTCCCCCAGACCCCCTTGTCCTCCAGCTTTGGGGCTTTTCCTCATTCTGTTTCCTCTTATGGAAGTCTGCCTATTTCTCCCATCAGTGTGTCTCCACTTTCTGTGTATTACTGAAGGATGAACAGCTAGGTGTGGCCCCTGAGGGTACCTGGGTCATGCGTTTGCTGTCTCTGATCTTACAGTTCCGGATGTCTTCATACTCCATCCACCTTAGTCCCCTGGCCATAGAGTTTTAAAGTCTGAAGGTCATCTGGGCATGTCTGAGCTCCTCCCTTGACAAAGGAGTTCTAGAAGAACACGCACAGAGCGAGCCGTGAGGGGCCAGCACGCTTGGAGATTCCCCTGTACCTCTTCTCCACGGTGTTTCTCCCCCATGGAGCTGTCTCTCACAACCAGGAACCGGTCATTCTCGTGCCCCTTCCCAGCACTGCCGTGAGCAACACACTCACACACAGCCTCACAGTCTATACAGGGCTGAACCGTGTCCTCCCAAATCCATGACCACCCAGAACCTCAAAATGCAAACTTATTTGGAAATAGGGTCACTGCAAATGTTAATTTGTTGCAATGAAGCCATACTGGAGTAGGGTGGGCCCTAATTTGACCTATTGGGTTCTCTAGGAGAAAACAGACCCAGCAACACACATACATACATACACACAGAGTCATGTGAGGACAGAAGCAGAGACCGCAGGGCTGTGGCCATAAGCCAAGGTCTGCTCGGAACCTCCAGAAGCAAAGAAGGAAGCTCCATTAGGCTGTCAGAGAGAAATCACCGCCTCACCAGTGCAAGATCCACACCCCCCATCCCCGCAACCCAATGCCCACAGTGCCTCCAGCACTATCGGTTACCAAAGATTTTTTTTTTTAAACTGGTCTTAAATTAATTCACTTTTCCCCCCATAATTTTGGCTCATCCAAGTATTCCATCATTAAAATTCTGGGCTTTTGGGGGGTACCTGGTGGCTTAGTCGGTTCAAAGTCTGACTCTACCTCTGCTCAGGTCTTGGTCTCAGGGTGGTGGGTTCCAGCCCTGCATTGGGATCCACTGGGCATGGCGCCTCCTTAAAAAAAATAAAATTAGAGACTTTGATTGATGTATTTGTGATATCTGTGTGACAAGTGTCCCAGATTAATGCATGTGTTATATATTTGTCTATTTTGGTAAAACATACATAAGATACCATTTACTATGCTGACCATTTTTAAGGGTCCAGTTTAAGGCCTACAATTTCTAATTTTTTAACTTCTGTTTTTTAAGTTTATTTATTTTTTTGTAATCTCTGCACCAAACGTGGGGCTCAAACTCACGACCCTGAGATCAAGAGCTATGTGCTCTTCCAACCTGAGCCAGCCAGGCCCCCTCTAATGAACTTTAAAATGCTGATACTGAGTAAGGCTTGGATAGGTTGGGGAAAATTCACCTCAGCTTACAGGAATTTTAAGGGGATGGATGGAGACTTGAACCCAAGCTGTCTGATTCCAAAGCTGTATTTGTCATCATGGCATTAATAACCAGAGGAAGGAAGACAACCGTGACAGCTAACGTTTATGGAGCCTTTACTCCGTGCCAGGCATTGTTCTAAGCACTTTAAACATTTTAGGTATTTATAATCTCACAGTCAAACACCTGTACAATCAAGTAGATAGAATTCATTTACATTCATGCATGTAATGTCATATATACAAGTACGTCTATACGTCTGTGGACACACACAGAAAACTTCATTTAATCCTTAGGTCAATGCTGTGAGGTGGGTGCAGTTTTTATCCCCTCTCACAGATGAGGAAGCAGGCCCAGAGAGCTGAGCTGCCCAAGGCCGTGCGCCAGTTCGGGGAGCTGGGAATGTAGCCCAGGCTGTTTGGTTCGGGGCTGTACTGGGGCCACTCTTGCCTCCGCCTGCTGTGGGCTAAGGAGGGTGGACAGAGAGACGTCTCTCCTGGGACCTTGCCGTGGCACTCATCCCAAACAGGGAGGCAAAGAGACGGGTCATGGGGAGTCATGCAAATGACCTTAGTCCCTGTCACCCCTCGGGAAGCTTGAGGCAGTCCTATCTTGGGCCAGGGAGAGAGGGAAAGGCACATGCCTCCAGGGGCCCTAGTCGCCCCCTGGGCAATAGGCAGTGTGCCTTTGTTCACCCCATGTGTATGGAAGGGCAGCCAATGACCATGACCCTGAGAAGAAACGGCCCCTCAAGGACTGGCCCTGTGACGCACAACTCATCGTCACCAAGGTGCTTCCTAAAGAGGGGCCCTCATGTCCAACACTTGGAAGGAGCAGGTTTGTGGGTGACCCGGGAGGGCTGAGGGATGGTCAGCTCCCAAAGGCTTCCTTTCTCTGGAATGAGGAAGAAGGCAGTGGGCAGGACCTGGCTGGGGGCAGGCACGTGCTCTCTGCGGGCTGGCCTGCTGCAGGGCCCTGCTCACATGGCCGGTGACCACTTGTGAGCGGGGCACCTGGGGGTGGGGCCAGGGGCTGCCTTTCTGGATGGTTCTGCAGTACCCCCTTCTCAAGGCCCATATCTGTAACCTTTCAGCCACATCAGCACGTGAAGTTTTTGGTTTTACGTATCTATTTTCTGGTTCTGGCTCCCGGCCTGCATCTCTGTTCGCAAAAAGAGCTAAAGTGCCGGGTTTCTAGCGCCATATGCCTGGCAGCACTCAGGAAAATAAAATGATAGCCTAGGAGCTGGGTCCCTGTGCTCGCAGCTTGCTCCTGTCACATGACGAGGGGGTGGTCTGCCACAGCAGGGATTGGGGGCGGGGGAGGGACAGTCGCACAGCATTGCTTTTCCCCCCCGAATGCGATGTTGTAGTCCTTTGGGGGGATTGGCACTACTTTTACAAAAACCTTCTATTTTACTTGGACCTTTTTTTTTTTTTTTTGAAAGATTTCATTTATTTACTTGAGAGAGAGAGACCGCGTGTGAGGGGAGGAGCAGAGGGGGCCGGAAAGGGACAAGCAGACTCTGAGCTGAGCAGGGGGCTCCATGCAGGCTCGAGCAGGAAGCCTGACATGGGGCTCGATCCCAGGACCCTGAGACCATGACTTGAGCTGGAGGCAGAGGCTTAACCCACTGAGCCACCCAGGCGCCCCAGGCACACACATTCTCATACACACGCACACATGTATACACATGCACCGGCACTTGAACCTACACGGACACATGGACACACATTCACTCACACACACACACACATTCATACAGATATACATACACTCACAAACACTAAGGCCTAGACACTCCTATGCAGGCATGAGCACTCAGGGGCGCCTGGGAGGCTCAGTCGGTTGGATATCCTACCCTGGGTTTCAGCTCAGGTCATGATCTCGGGGTCGGTCATGAGATCGAGCCCCGCTGTAGGCTCTCTGAATTCAGCAGGGAGTCTGCTTGGAGAATCTCTCTCTCCCTCTCCTGCTGCCCCCTCCCCTCACTCTTGTATTCTCTAAATAAATAAAGAAAGAAATCTTAGGATCCAGACACATTTACTCATGTACAGACACACACACACACACACACACACACACACACACACACACACACACTCATACCAACAGTGCCCGACCAATACCTAGGGTTAGCTCTGCTAAAAGAAACAGACCTTTGTCCTTCATCCTCCCTTATTTCCCAATTGGGCACCAAAGGACACAGCCGATGGCAACCTTGGAATGACAGAGTCCCCAGGCAGGTGATCTCCCAGTCAGGAGCTCAGCTGAGGAGGAGGACCGCCCAGTCTCACCTGCTGGCCTCAGGCCGAGTGCCTTGCAGTCCCAGCACCCTGCAGCAAATCCTCTGGCGAGACACATCCATCGTCCATCGGCAGGGAAGGTACTCGTCCTCCCTTATTGCTCTGTGACTCACCGGACCCCTCTGGCCACAGGAGGGCTCTGACTGGCACTCCTGGGGCCTCCCCCTCCTGGCTGTGGGACCTGGCATGAGGAACTGGTACTGAAGGCCGGGGCCTAGAGCCCCAAAGAGGAAGATTCCTTCCGTCCTTGGTCAGGGAGAATCCCAAGGGTGTATTTTAAGCCTTTAAAAGAGGATAAAGGAGGGCGCCTGGGTGGCTCAGTGGGTTAAGCCGCTGCCTTCGGCTCAGGTCATGATCTCAGGGTCCTGGGATCGAGTCCCGCATCGGGTTCTCTGCTCAGCAGGGAGCCTGCTTCCCTCTCTCTCTGCCTGCCTTTCCGTCTACTTGTGATTTCTCTCTGTCAAATAAATAAATAAAATCTTTAAAAAAAAAAAATAAATAAAAATAAAAAATAAAAAAATAAAAGAGGATAAAGGAGACGTGACTGGCATTCACTTGAGCTGAGAATGAAAGATACCAGGCAGGGGTAAGAGAATGAAGGTCTAGGGTGTGACCACTGGTCGGCTGAGCTCGGATGAAGTGGGTCTGTCTTAAGAATTGTAGAATCAGGGGCACCTGGGTGGTTCAGTGAGTTGAGTGTCAGACACTTGATCTCAGGGTCATGAGATTGAGCCCTGCACCGGGCTCTGTGCTGATCGTGGAGGTTGCTTGGGATTCTCTCTCTCACTTTCACTCTAGAAATCTAGAATCAAATTGCAATTCTTGTTTTTTCTGTTGCTGCTGCTTCTCAAGAAATTGCTTCTGGTCTTTGGCGACCCTGCACCTGAATTGTCCAGGGAAAAATGTCTACATCTGTTGGGAACTTTTCTATTATCAGTGAAAGGGGACTCATTTGGCCCCTATAATTAACAGGGATTGGGGCACTGATCCAGACCCCATCTCTCCACCCTCATTGAGGCCTGGGCTTATCTGGGGGGTTACGAAGACTTCTAAGGGGTGGGGGGCATGTATCTGAGATCAAAGCCTTGATGGGTGTTGACCAGGTCTGATGGCAGCAGCCACACCTACAGCATTCAAACTTATGAGTCCTTTCAAGGTCATGGGACCCATCTTGGATAAGAGACTGCCTAAAGGTTCCTATAAGGTTAGAACCCAAGAAGAAACAAGGTACAACAAGGACGCTGGGGGCTAGAGAGGCAGGCTCATCCAGTGCAAGAACTTCCTTCCCCACCCTCCCACCAAAGCTGCCCTTACGCCTTCAGCCTGCCTCTCTCTTCTTTCCATGGCTCCAACCCAGCCTCCCATCACTGGTTGGCTTGATGGGGTGGCCGTCATGAAATGGCTATTTCCTGTTTAATCAGATAAAGCCTGTCCATGAAAGTCATTACCTGCTGAGTGACGAAGAGCAGCAGGTCAAACTACACGTACACACACGTGCGTACACACACCATCATCAACATATGGTGGGAGGACATCAGGCCAGCGAAGGCTTTGAGATCCTCTTGTCGGAGAGAGAGCCATTTCTGGCATACCACTGCCATCCCAGAAGAGACAAAAATCTGTTCTGAAATTGAACCACAGGGTGTATTTTCTGTTATCCAGAAATTACCATGGAGGGCCATTCTGCCAGCTATGTAGAGTCCTTGAGATGCTACAGAACATGAAAGAATCAAACAACCTTTCTTCAGCTCCAGGACCACAAAGTGGAAAAAGCCTACTGAGCTAGAAGGGGGAAGAGGGCATTGTCAGGAGCCAAGGAAATCTCTTGGTGAACAAAAAAAATAGTAAGCCTCTTTGCTTTTCCCCCCAAAGTGACAAATTTGACTTGTCAGATGCAAGTTCAACTTGTGGACAATCCACTCGCGACTGATAATCTCCATAGTAACTGCGGTGTCACGTGATGACACAGAAGCAGTAGAGACGGAGGCAGAGCAGATTTCCACACCGCTTTTCTTCTGGTAGATTCCATGAGGTCAGCCTAATTAACAGGAGCGGAACTGAGACCTTGGTTTAAGTCATTGGCAGATGCTCCTAAAGAAGAATGAAGATACTTTAGCACCTTCTCTTCCCATTCAAGGGTCCTGTGCCAGGACAGGGAGAAGGGGCTCCAATGTTCCATCCCTCCGTGCTCCCCCCACCCCCAAACTTGCTGAGCTCCAAACAGCGTTTCTAAATGCTTTCTTTGTAGAGTCGTGTCTGGAGAAAAAAACTCTAATTCTTCTGAACCTTTTAAAATATCAGACACTGGTGAGAGAGGGAGCCAGGAATACAAGCCAAGTCCTCTTTTTAATTAGTATTATAAATTTCTACTTCTTTAATTTCCAACTGCTTCTCCCTGCAAAATGCAGGTACACTGTAATTAAGGCTTTCCATCCATGACATTTGTTCTTAGACTAGAAAATGCTGTCCCCTTCCCAAAGCGTATTTCTTGTAGTCGGGTCTACTGTAGGTCTGGTGACTCGTTGAGAGTGGAAATTTCATTCATTTTCACAGATTCAAAGAGTGAGGTGTCTGTTGCCTTCCTGACATACTCTGGCGGCGAGGAGGTGACAGGGCTGCATGCCCATGCGGGTCCCAACCTCCCTGTCCGATGGCCACACTGGTTCTCTCCACCACGAGCATTGCTGTCGGATCTGTGCCCAGGCCACTCAGGCGGCTCTGCTTGGCCAAGTCTAGAACATTTTGCTTTGTCTGCCACAAGACAATTGCTCCATTGTCTCCAGGTTAATGAAGTTTTTGGTCGAAACACGATTTCAAACATCTCTTGGACCTCTTTGCTCTTCATTTGGATAGACAAGTCCACCAGTCCCTTCCTAATTGCTTCCTCTTCTGGGGCTGCTCTGCAGAGCTGGTGTGTCATGGAGATGTGTTTTCAGCCACCATGTTGGCCTTCGTTTCTGCCTGGAGCAACCCCAACCCAGCTGTGTGTGAGTGTGTGTGAGCTCTGGAAAGGAGCAGATCACCAATGAGAACCATCGAGGCTGTTCTCCTGCTCTAGCAAGGGAGTCAGCCACCATCAGCAATGTCAGGGGCCAGGAAGGGCATGGGAAGGCCTTGGTGGAAAAGAGAGAAGGTTCTAGGTGTGCCTAGGTTGGAGCCTGTTGGTGGGAGAAGCTGTAGGCCAGTGTGTATGAATGGTTCCTATGTGATTGGCTTAGGGGTGCCCATTTGGCTTTCTTTTGTGGACTCTATGTTGGAAATGGGACAAAAACTGGGAAAACTAGCAGCTATTAATCTATGAATCAAGTCCTGGCAGTTTGGTGTCGATTGTTACAGGAGCTATGGTTTGGCTCTCTGTGCTGGTTTCTGCAGATTGTGCGTCTGAGTTCTGTCTTATATACGGTCTGGCCGTCATCCGTCAGTATATTCCGTCACATAGAGTGTGTACAAGACTGTCTTCTCCCAGAATCGACCAGAAATCAGTAAGTTGAACAGGTGGGAGTCAGGGAGGGAAAGTCATTTTTGTTCAAAGAGTCACAGATGGAAATTCAGCATGTTTGTAAGAGAACTGGATTTGAGGGGTTCTCCGTCAATTGCTCCTCTGGGCCAGCTGAAGTCTCCCTCCAGGCTCGCTGACCTTTCTCAGACACTACAGGGAATTGGGGATCCTGAGTTGGAGTAGCAAGTGGGCCAGAATGTCACCCATGAAGCCAGCCACGTGACCCTCCAGATGTACCCTCCCTCAACTTCCCTTTCCGTCCCGCTCCCTCCCGGAAGCCATCTTGCCACCATACCCACTCACAGACCTTACTTCAAGGTCTTGTCTTCAGACTTACTGTTTTTCACCAAGCGAAGAATTATTGAGAAGGCAGTCAAGGTTAATCTATTTTTAATCAGGACACAAAGCCCAAAAACAAGAGCTAAGTCCCTAGGTATGGAAGGTCAGATACCTTGCAGCAGGTGGTGGTTCTAAAATGCTGTGGTCCAGATACCAGCTGATAAGGCGAGCTACAGCATTTCCAGACGTACTCCTTGTTTCTGCCCCCAGTAACATGCCTCCAAGCAGCTAGATGATACTCGGTCTTTCCAGAGTTCACAGGCTGGAGGCTTATGGGCCACATTCAGTCTAGAGATGTGTTTTGCTTGACACGCATGCATTTTCCATTTTTTAGTTACTTGCTAAGATTTTAAAATCAAGAGCTTGCCTTTCACATAAAAAATCTCTATGTTTCAAGTTCTCCTGGAAATGGGATGATCTGACAACACTGGGTCATCTTTCCACCTGAGTCTGCTGAGCAGAATAGACACTGCCCCCATTGATAGGGGAGAGCCATGGTCTCTTCTTTGTCATAGTCTCCATTTGGCCAGCCATTTTCTCCTGGGTGACACTGTGATGGAGAAAGTATTTATCTCCCCACCTCTCAAATTCATTTGTTGAAACCCTAACCCCCATGGGATGACATCAGGAAGTGGGACCTCTGGGAGATGATTAGGTCAAGCAGCTGGAATCCTCATGAATGGGATTATTGACCTTAGAAGAGCCCTAGAAGAGCTCTCATGAGGATGGGACAAGATGGCCACCTACAACCGGGAAGAAGGCCCTGCCAGAACCTCACCACGCCAGCATGCTGATCTTGGACTCACCGCCTCCAGAACTGTGAGAAATAAATTTTTATTGTTGTTGACAAACAACAAACACCCAGTCGGTGAGTGGTGGGTGCTTGAGGACCCCTAGCTGCCATGTTTATGAGGCTTCACTGGGCCCGTGTAAAACATGGCCGTTGGAGAACAGGGTTGGCTGTCAACTGTATCCGTCAGGATAGACCAGTACTACATAAACCCCAAACTCAATGTCCGCATCAGCCCAGGTTTATCTGTTTCTTGCCTGTGCCACCTGCCTGTCTTAGATCAGCAAGACTCTGCAGTGTGTCACCATCACTCAGGGAAGCAGGATGATGGAGGATCCCCTCAGGAGTGCCATCAGTCACTGTGATAGAAAAAAGGGGACATGGTGAATCAAGTTCTGGTCTTACAGTCCTCTTCTCAGAAGTGACACCCATTACCTCAACTCCCATTTCTTTGGCAACATTAAGTCACATCTCATTTCAAAGAATGACCCCAAGCCTTATGCTTCCCAGTGCCACACTGTTCCCTCACAGCACAGCTGGCTCCCCACCTACGGCACCCTGTCCCCTGTCCTTCTGCTACTCCCAAGGAGATTTTCTTGGGAGGGAGTTGCCCAAATAGATGGTACACTTCCTTCCTCAAATTTTAGACCTAACAAAGTAATAATGACACATTGCCATAAAAAGACCCCAAAGACGAGATGTCTCTTTT
This sequence comes from Mustela erminea, assembly GCF_009829155.1. Classification (NCBI taxonomy): domain Eukaryota; kingdom Metazoa; phylum Chordata; class Mammalia; order Carnivora; family Mustelidae; genus Mustela; species Mustela erminea. The sequence goes on from NC_045620.1 coordinate 105,599,487, forward strand.
GCTTCTGTGTATAAGCCATCTGGTCAGGTCCACACCTGATCAGAACTTCTCACGGGTTTCTCAGTTGGATGAGCTGAGCGTATCTAGTTTTCTGGCACCATGCCCACATATAATAGTTTGGCTCTGACCCCAACAGCAGCCACCATGCTAAATGGATGAGGCCAGGCCCTATTCAACTCCAGATTCCCCTCAGATTCAAGATAATTGTCACGTGGACTTCAGACTATTAAATAGAGAATGCTATGGAATACTTCTCCCAGGGTCTCACAGGAATGAGTGGTGTTAAGACCTCTTCATTGCAGCATAAAGACCTTTCTGCAGGACGATACAGAGGTTCTTGGGGTGTTGTGGAGAACTCTGGAAAAGTGCAACCATCACCCACAGCCCTCGGCCTCTCCCCACTGGAGAGCAGAAAGTGCTGTCTTTCCCCTGCCCAGGGACCCTCAGAAGTGTCAGCAGATACGGAAGGTGTCTAAGACATCCATCCCTCCTGTGCAACCCAGCTTTGTCCAGAGGCTGCTCTAAAGGAGGCCAGGGAGCCAGTGAAGACTGTTGCGCTGTAAAAATGGAACAAAAAAATATTTGCCCCCATTGTGCCTGGTGACTACTGCGACATCCTTTGATAAAAACAAGAAAAGGAAAAATGACCTTGGAAATGATTTCAGAAATGCCCTCCCAGACGACACAGGGCTCCAGGATGGCTGAGCGCTCACCTTGTCCTGGGCCCTGGCTCAGTGCTCCATGAGCACCACTTCATTTCGTCTCCACAATAGCCCCCTTAGGTAACTGCTAATTTTATTTTATTATTTTATTTCTGTTTTACAGATAAGGATTATTCTTAGCTCAGACTGGTCTGAATCTTGCAGAACACCCTTAAGAATTGCATTTGGCCCCAAATAGCCCCACTTTGGGCTGTATATGCAATGAAACAAAGGCATCCTCTCTCCCCATGTCCAGGCTTCCAGAGGGCAATGCACCACCTCCCCCTCTCTCCTTGGAGAAACCGGTGTCCGCACTACCAACCCCCCACCCTCTGCCCCTGAATCAGGATTCAGCAGAGATGCACACATCTGCTCCTCCTCCCCTCCTCAAATAAAATCATTTAAAGAGGTCAAACTTCACAGAGCTAGTAATGGCAAAGATGAAATTCAAACCAAGGACCCAAGCTTGAAACCACTAATCTATGCTGCCTCCTATTATAATATGATTATATTATAACCCAAATTCAAAAGACCACCCACTGCTTTCTTTATTGGATCCTTCCAATAAACTGGTCCTGCTGGTAGCAAAATTCCCTAAGGAAACAGAAAATGACTATTCTAAAATAAATCTGGTGGACACACCCAGCCACAAAGTGGGAGGTGCCTTCTGCAAATACAACCAGGGCCTTCTCTCCAGCAAGCCTGCTCCGTGGCTCAGGGTTAAGAGTCCAGGACTCTGCCAGCAGGGGTGGGGACCTAGAGGCGGGGAGAGAGACAAGAGATGCCAGCCAGCTGCAAGACGCAAACAGGGTACAAAAAGAGGGATTTGAAAGGCACACGTGCGAACCAGGACAGCGCTGCAGAAAGTGGGGTCTGCCTTTGGGAAGGGCCTGGGGGCGGTGGGAAGGGCTTGAGGCCACACCGGGTGGGCGGGGCTCATTTGCATGACGCTTCTTACAAGGTAGAGGTACCTCAGCTCCCAGGCTTCATAACCAGACCTCGGTCCCCCAAAAATCCCTTTGATCGTTGGGCCCTGTTTCTAAAGGCAGGGGATATGTAGCTTTAGAGATGTAGTCACTAAAAATGCCAGAAGAACATGCTTCATGTACTCCAGGGTACACCCCGATGCTTGAGTTTCCCAGACTCTGGCCTCTGGGAAACACCTTGTTGACCTATTCGCAAGGATAAATGAGGCACGATCACACGCGGGGATCAGGGAAGAGAGAAAGATCAACATTTTATTCACAATGTCTCGGATTCTTTTAGAGAGCATGTTTGGCAATATTTCCAACCTGAGTCTTCTTCCTTAGAGTGGCCAACACAGCCTGGGAGGCCAGCATTAGTAACCCCAGTCTGCAGGTGAGGTGGTAGAAAGAGGGGTCGTTGCCAGCCCAGCAAAGGGTCTCTCCACCAGCCTCTGTGTCCCCCACTCCCTAGGCCTCTGCAGCCCCCCAGGTGGCTTTCCCCCCAATTCTGGATACAATTGCTTTGATGAGCATTGCTTGGGAATGCAGGGAAGGAAAACAACACATTGCAGGAAAGGGGGAAAATAGGAATGCAAGAGGAGAAACTGAGAGGAAGTTGGGAGGGAAGATGGAGAAAAGTCTCTGCCAAGGCACTAAGTGAGGTCAGGGGAGAGCTGAGCCCGGGCAGAAGAGCGGAGACCGGGTGTGGCTGGGTCAGGACTGAAGCCCTTGTCACACTGACTTAGCAAAAGAAACCTTCACAGTCCCAGAGGACTTCCAGAAGCTTCCTTCCCCACAGCGGGCACAGAGCCCGGCCTCCCCTTCACTGCCCTGCCTCCTCACCACCCCCGGCACGACTCCCCACCCCGCACCGTCTCTCTATTTGGCAAGACTCTGCTGTCATCAGCTCGTCTATACCTCAGGTCCCTCTTGGCACCAGGAACTGTAAGTGAACCGAGCAGTCACACAGGGTTCTAGGAATGACTCCTTTCCAGTTTCCTGAACTGGCTTTCAAAGTCACCTCACAAGTGTGTTTAAAAATCATGCTCCACACAATCAGGAGGCCGCTCCACACACACTCCTCCACAAATGGTTCCAGGCAGGAGCCGTTCTGGCAAGTTTTGACAGTTTTGAGAGACTTCCTATCAGGTTAGGTTTTCTGAGGTAATTAAGCCTGTCTGGAGCTAGAGAATCCGCAGGAGGAGGCATTCTCTCTGTGGGCGAGAGCCCCGGGAGCAAGGAGCACACAGATCTATGCTCAGCATCTCTGACAGGGCTCTTCCCTCAGCCCTGGCTGCGGAACCTCTGCGTCCAAATGCTAATGCCTCTGAGGGAACATTCTCCCAGACTCCCTTCTAGAGAACGATCAACCCCAACAGACATTTTTCTACCAGCCATCTGTTGGGTTTAACCTTCCACCATTTATAGACGTTGTAAGAACATATGAAAGTTTTGCAAGTTTCTATCTCAAACTTTTATTTTAAAAAATAAAAATGGTATACTTGGTCAATATTGTACCAAACGAGGAAGATCATTAAGACCCGAAGGCCATGAGGGAGTCCACCATGAGGCGCTGTGTTGACGAAGGAACAGCAGACCCCCCTGAGGTGGGGACTGCGGCCTGACTCTAAAACAAGGGGTCACGTCACGATTCCATGTATCTTTTCATTGACAGAAGTTTCCACGTTACCTTGTGTAATGTTTAAACTCAGGGCGGAGAGGGGATCCTCTCCATTTGCCGATGAGAAAACTGAAGCCCTGTGAGGCAAAGGGATGCATTCAAGATGGCCACAAGAATAAGGGTCAACAGAGCCGGTGTTCTCCCCCAGGCTTTCGGATCCTACGCACTGTTGTTCATTTTCCCATACCATGACTTTCGGGATCAGTGGTTGTCCTCCTGGAATGTTTACGTGGGGGAAAAATGTAATGCCACAGCATAATTTCTGTGGGGCTGGTCTACACATTCAAGGGTGAAATGACAAGCTCTGTTTTAACCCTCAAGGAAGAGGCATTTTTTCCTTCCACTCCCAGGTCAAGGTCTGTATAACATCTTAACGGTCCCACTTCATGTTTCTAGACCTCTAGCTAACTCATGCTGAGTGAGTGGATTTTCCATTGCATGTATTTTTCTGAAGCAACTGAAGCTCTTTGCATTTTTAATAGCAAGACAGATTTTATAAATCTTTGGCGACAAGTGGGGGGCGGAGGGGTTGCTGCCTGGCTGGCTCAGTCGGTAGAGCACATGATTCTTGATTCCGGTGTTGTGCATTTCAGCCCCATGCTGGTGTAGATGTTACTTAGTATTAAGATCTTAAGGGGCACCTGGGTGACCCAATCTGTTAAGCGTCCGACTCTCGGTTTCAGCTCAAGTCATGATCTCAGGGTTGTGAGATCAAGCCTGGCATCAGGCTCCACGCTCAGTGTGGAGTCCGCTTGGGATCCTCTCTCTCCCTCTCCCTCTGCCCCTGCTTCTGCTCCCATGCTCTCTCTGTCTCAAATAAATAAAATGAATCATGGGCGCCTGGATGGCTCAGTCCATTAAGTGTCTGCCTTAGCTCAGGTTATGATCTCTGGGTCCTGGGATTGAGCCCCGAGTCGGGAATCCCTGCTCAGTAGGGAGCCTGCTTCTCCTTCTCCCTCTCCCTCTCCCTGCCACTTCCCCTGCTTGTGATCAATTTCTCTCTCTCTCTCTCTCTCCCTCTGTCTCTTTCTCTGCCAAATAAATAAATAAAATCTTTAAAAATAATAAAAGAAATAAAATAAATTTTTAAAAAACTAACTAAATTAATTAATTAAAATCTTTAAAACAAATTAAAAATCCTCAGGAGCAGGAGGGTTGGCCAAAAAAGGGACTGGTAGCAGGGCTAGAGGGGAGGACACACTGTTGACCTGCCAGAGTGTGGGAGTGTACACCCCCAACCAGGGGTTTAGATGCATGCCCGTGTCCCCCTGCAGAATAGCCAAGTAGTCCACAGACATGAAGTGGTTGCACCGGAGTCACATGGCCTGTGATGCTATGTGGGATTGGAGTTTCTAATCTCAAAGGGTAACTTTTGGTGAATTCTGATTCCAGGAGACATGTTGCTAACGTCACAGTTGTGACCAGGTTTGTTTTCTGCCATGTATTTCCACTGCAGAAAGAGAGGTAACTTCTTCTTGCCAGTGGATGTTTTCCTTTGGGGAGCCTGGCCAATGAAAGGTCATGCCACAAGCGGTCACTCGTAGAAATGCTAGAAGAACAAGGCAGACGAATGCCCTAGTTTTCCAAGGAGCAGACTGTGTAAGTCATAGGAGGGTACTTCTGATGTTCATCTCTGGCAGATTCTCAAATGAATTAGCAAACAGTGACTGGACATAGAGGAAAACTTTGTTCAGAGATCGACCTCTGGGCTGACTCAGGTTACCCTCCACTCCCCACCCGGGGAAGGGAAGGGGAGACCCCAAGACAAGCAGCAAACAGTAAACATTTCCAGGAATTAGAAGAGAATTTCCAGACTCCCTGGGCAAAAACAACCTCAAAATTTCCCCAAAGGGAGACCCCTGAGATCTGGGGACAAGTGGCCTTTCCCATCATGGAGGGAGGGATTAACAACACACGTGCTGGGGCAGTTGGCTACCCACTGAAGAAAAGACTAACATATGAAAAAATATGTAGGACGATATGTGTATGACCCAGGAGTCAGAATGGGCAAGGCTTCAAGTTAAGCAAGATACAAACCACAAGGGCAAACAGAGAAAGAGTGATGTCAGCTTCATCAAAATGTGGAACTTCTGATTCAAAATCCAAAATCCCTAGAGGCTAAGATATGACAAAACTGAGAACAAAGCTGAGACACAACAAAATGGGAGAAGATATTTGTAATATAATATGTGTGTGTAGATACATACGTCTATCTACATATATACAGAAATACATACACAGATACATAAATTCTGGTTTATTATCCTGGCTCTACCAAGTACTCCTATCCATCTGTAAAGAAAACAGACTAAGGGGCACCTGGGTGGCTCAGTGGGTTAACCTCTGCCTTTGGCTCAGGTCATGGTCTCAGGGTCCTGGGATAGAGCCCCACATTGCGATCCCTGCTCAGCAGGGAGCCTACTTCCCCCTCTCCCTCTGCCCGCCTCTCTGCCTACTTGTGATCTTTCTCTGTCAAATAAATAAATAAAAGCTTTAAAAGAAAGAAAGAAAGAAAGAAAGAAAGAAAACGAAAACAGACTTAGACCAACCACCTAATGGAAAAGTGGAGAAGGAGATGACCAGCCAGTTCATGCAAAACGTACATGGAAAGTGGGCAATCCAAAAATCTTGTTTTATCTCTACAGTGCAAAGTATTTCCAAGGAGAGCTTATTCTTATATAAACTTCATAAAGAAAAAATTACCTGAAGATTAAACCCAAGCAATGTCACTTATTAGTTGGCCAACATGTAGGGAAGGGGCTCTTGGTCTATAAAATATGAGCCTTTTTTGGGTGAACCTGAGCAACCGCAGGGCAGCAAGGCCAGAGCCCCACACAGATGAGGCAAGGAGGCTGTGGGCAGCAGGGTTCAAGAGGGAGGCCAGCCCCTGCAGCCTCTGTGCCTGGGAGCCTGCACAGGGCTCACTGGTGCCCAGGGTGCTGGCAAGGATAGGCTCCGAATTTAAAACCCTCTGGCCATCATTCTACTCTAAAGTTTGCAGTAGATCTATGCAAACCCTAAAAAGACTGAAAAGTTTTATTGTCTCTTCCAATGCATAATTTTCAAACCACATTTGAAGGATCAATGTTGAAGTTCCATTGAGAAAGAGCCTAGAATGAGCTGAATGACCTCAGCTCTCAAACGGAAAAAGCATCAGCCATAATCCTTGTCTTGCCCTCTTTTTATTCCATTCACCCGTTTTTTTCCATCCCTTCCCTCCCCCATTCACCCATTTTTTTGGTTTGTTTGTTTGTTTTTTAATAAAGAGTTGTGTGCACCTTCCAAATGTTGTGCTGTGCTGGCTTCTGGGACACGGTGGCTACCTCGTCCCTGATTTCAGGGCTCGGCAGAGGGGAGGGCTCCGAGCTAGGGATGTAAGGGACACTGGAAAGCTGACCCTGGCAGATACTGAGGTCTTCCTGGAAGAGGTGCTGAGCTGCCCTAGAGACTCCAGAACCACTCCGGGGCCCATATCATGCAGGCCCTGGGATCCTAGCAAAAGCAAACTCTGGTCCTTGACCAATCGAGGTAAATTCAAAGGCTTTGGGCTTCTCTGGAAGGAAAGGAACCTTCTCTGAGCTCCTGCTCTGTGCTGAGGACTGTCATACTATAAATAAAACCCCCCTCCCCTGCTCCCTCCCATGCCTCCCATCTTGGGCCGGTACCCATCTCCTCCATGACACACTCAGTCTCACTCAAGGGCTCTGTTGGGAGACGCATGTTGTGTTTTATAAGAAAGTGCATACTGTCAAAGATCTACAAAGAGCCCACATGAGAAAAGAGTTCTGTTGACCCCCAAAGCTTAGAAACAGGCCAGGCCAGGCCAGCAGCGTTTAACATATGCTCCTAAGTAGCTGTGTTCTTTCCGTGGGGAGGCCACCTTTGGCATTGGTTTCAGGGAGTAAGCTCATCTACTGTTCCAGAAAACAAAAACAAAAAAGAAGAATCACAGTCAAAATCAAAGTTAGGGGGCGCCTGGGAGAAACAGTTGGTGGAGCATCCAACTCTTGGTTTTAGCTCAGGTCATGATCTCAGGGTTGTGAGATCGAGCCCTGCATCAGGCTCTGCACTGTCCTGTCTGAGTCGAGTCCCCGACTTCGGCCTTCCACAGCATGGTGTGACCATCAGTCAGTCCCTCCTGTGTTGACAGCATGGAGCGTAAAGCCCCCGTTCCCTTTAGGCGGAGGTGGGGGGGCCAGCCCCATCCGGCCACCAGCCCTTCTTCCTGGTGGGTAGCCCTGGTCGCGTGGCCCCTGGACCAGAGGCTGGGATCCTGCTTGTGAGGGCGGGAAGCATGAGGGCTGACCCCTGCATCCCATGGGATAGCTCATTTTTTTGGACCGTGTAGAATATTTTTTCAGGCACCAGTCCCTTTCTTGACCTGGGCCCCGTGGGTGGTCTGTTGTCCTCAGGGAATACAGGTCTTCGGGGGGATGGTCTGGGTCTGTGTGATCTGAACTTAGGGTACGGAGGGGTAAGTGCCATGTCCTCTCCTGGTGTAGTCCCACCATGGCTTGGGTTGGGTTTCATTTTGGACAAGGACTGAGGACCCCCACCCTAGAACGGGAAAGGACCCAGGCTCCCTGTCCCAAGATCTTGAAAGGAACTGCAGCCCACTGTTGGCTGCAGGAGGTTTGTGGCACCCACGTGTGCTCCGGGACTTCTCTGTCTCCCCATCGGGCCCTGGGGGTTTGGATGGCGTCGGTGTGGACCAGACCTGGTCTGGCAGGATCCAGGTATGGGTGCTGGGGGTCCTGGGGAGGAGGCCAGGGAAGCCTTTTTGGAGAAAAAAAAAGGGGGGGTCTCTGGGTGGCTCAGTTGGTTAGGCATCTGCCTTCCACTTCGGTTCTGATTGGGGGGGGGCGGTCCTGGGATTGAGCTCCTCATCAGACTCCCTGCTCAGCAGGAAGCCTGCTTCTCCCTCTCCCACTCCCCCTGCTTGTGTTCCCTCTCTCACTGTGTCTTTCTCTCAAATTAAAAAAGAAAGAAAGAAGGAAAGACAGACAGAAAGAAACTATTGCATAAAAAATAAACAAAAATAAAAATAAATAACAAATGAACCCACCATTTTCCTGGCCCACCCACCTAGTTTCCAGACCCTGCCCTGCTCCCTGCCACCAGCCCATTATCTTCCCAGCAGGACACCGTTACACATGCAACTGCCGACACCAGTTTGTGCCCCATGGGTCCTCAGGGTGAGTGTGCTGGGGTCATGAGGGGCTGAGGGTGGGATTCAGGGGAGAGAGGGCCCAAGAGAAAGCCAGGAAGAGGCCCAAGGAAGGCCTCTCGGAGGAACAGGGTTGTACTGGAGCCTGACAGAAACAAGCGGGCTGAGAGGGTGTGCTGTGAGTGGGGGCAGAGGGCCAGCTCCCCGGAGGCTGGGGGGACAGGATTCTTGCAACAGCAGGTAGGTGCAAGCTTGGAAAAGAACAAGAGGAGCTGCAGGCTGTGGGGCTTCTGGAAAGATGCCCCAAGAGGCTTGGACCTCCCCCAGGGGACTGTGTGCCCCTCTAAGGACTCTGAGCAGGAATCCTTTTCACTGTAATTTGTGATTATTTGTTTCCCCATCTTTGGGAATAAAAATTGCAGTCAACAACTCATCTAGAAAAAGCTTCGCCATATTCTTTAAGCATACTACTGCCCTCCTTTTCCTGGCCTGAATCATCCCCTAGCCTTTCCGTGAAAGCTCAGTCTGTCACCCCCGCCAGTGTTCCCGGGTGGCCTTTGCTGGCGTCCGGGGCCACCAGGTCCTGTTGCAGCCAGAAGCAGGAGGTGGGGTTGGGGAACGTCCACAGGCTTCAGCCGCATGTCTGGGGTGTGCATGTCACCCGGCTGAGCTCGGACTAAATTTAAGGCATGATCAGGATCTTCTGGTTCGGGAGGGAGGGTTGGCGTCCAAGCCTGGGAGCCGGGGTGGGGAGCGGGAGGGCGCTTTCCCCTCTCCTGGTTCCCGATGAGCCACTACCATATTCAGTGTTTGCTTTATGCTGCAGAACAAACAGTAAAAACTCGTTAAATGTTTATGTCAAACACAGCTTGAATTTTACCCCATTTCCACGTTGTCCAAGGGGATACATTCCCCTCAGGCTAAAAACCTGGATGGTCCGAACTGCGAGCTCGCCCCGCCTTCTGAACACAGGAACTTTTATTTTGCAACTCCTGTCTCCGCTCCTTAATGTCTGGTTTTCTGTTTGGGAGTCTCCTGGGGTGATGGTGCCACCAGATAAAGGTTGTAATGAAAGAGGGCGGGCGGGCGGGCTGGGAGGGAGCAGAGGGGGGGCGAGGGGTCCGGGGAGAAGGCGGGCGCCACTCAGGCAGACCTTCTCCCCAGCCTGGTCCAGACTGCGGGCGCACGCAGTAGGTCTGCAGGGGGACCCCCGCTGCCGGTGAATGCTCTCCATTCAGGAGCCTGGGCTTTTGTTAGAAGTCTGGGCTGCGCTGGGGAGAGCTGGGAACTCACTGAACCGGTCTGGTGACTCCGGGGAGGCCAACACTTCCCCCAGGGCCGGGACTCAGGTGAATGAAGTCATCAATATTTTCGGGCAGTCCGCATCTGTGATTAAGTTTTATCTCTACTGTAAAATAACAGCCTCTCCTTTTCAGCCTGGTAACAATAAGGAGTTGGCTCCCCCAGGGGAGCTGTTTTGGGCCGGGTGGGGCTCCCCACTCCCACCGGGCAGCCCCAAACAGAGGCAGCCTTGACCAAGCTGCTGGGGCGCCCCAGGGCAGAGCGTGAAAGGGGGCAGTGGGGGGAGGGCTCCGTGCGAGGGGAAGGGAAGGGGTCCTCCCAGCCCAGGCCCTGGGGATTCCAGTACACGCAGCCCTCTGACCTCCAGCTCCCCGCCAAAGCTGTTTCTCTAAAAGGTCTTACTTGTTCCTGTTGCTCCTCTGACTTAAGGTCCTGCCGGAGGGCCTCTTGAGCTTGACACTCAAGGCCTTGCCCAGTGGGGCTGAGAAGCTCGGGTCCTCAAAATCAAGACCTTGAGGGAAGGTAGCAGGGAAGTCAGAGGGGGGAAATCCAGGCTCTTTTGGTCTATATTTTGTTTACTCAATTTTTTTTTTTGGTTGTTTTGTATTTCAATTAGTTTAATCTATCTCTCTTTTGACTTGCATTTATGTGTTTTATTTATTTACTTTCTTATTCATATTTTAATTCCTGTGCCGTTAAACATACAGCGACATATTGATTTCAGGCGCAGGATATGGTGATTCAACAATTCCATTTATAACTCAGCACTCAAGGCGAGTGCCGTCTTTGTTTACTCAATTGTGATGGCGACAGACATACCAGAAAGTTTACTTTCCACTTCGCTCTAGTGGTAGAACAACACCGCAAGCTCAGTGTGACCATTTACACATAGCCTCCCTGGTGGGGAGACATCAGGGAGTGGTGGGGACCAGAGCTAGGGCTAGGGCAAGACCAGCAAGGTGTCCAGTGAGCACATCTTAAGGAAGAACTCATTCTCAGCGTCCTGTTAGTACGGGATTGATACCTAAACCTGAATGCCTCCTGAACTTTTGCTCCTGGGGCCTCATTTGCCTTACCCTGGTCTGATCCTTTTAGGGACAGTGGTGAATGGGAGCACGGACCCACCCAAAGGAAAGGCTGCTAATCAGCTTCAGGCAGTTGTTGCCAAAAGGCAGGAACAGAATAGGTGCTTAGTAACATCAAAGGATAAAATAGACTTTAGAAATAAAACTATGGCATTGGAGCTAGGGTGAGTCTTGAATTCGCATCACTCTTTATTCAAGGAGTAGATATGAACAACAGGTAGTTCAGCGGCCCTCAGCCCAGGGAGCACTGGCTGCTTCAGCTGTCCCAGGTGTATGATTATAGGACCCCCGCCAAACTCTTCTTCATGGAGCTTCCCTCTACCACTTATTAGGCAACAGAGTAATAGAAAGGCAGGAAAGGAGGAAAGAAAGGAATCTTTTAAGAAAGAATACACAGGGCGCCTGGGTGGCTCAGTCCTTAACCATGTGCCTTCGGCTCAGGTCATGATCCCAGGGTCCTGGGATCAAGCCCCGCGTCAGGCTCCCTGCATGGCCGGAAGCCTGCTTCTCCCTCTCCCACTCCCCTTGCTTGTGTTCTCTTTCTCTCTCTGTCAATTAAATAAATAAATAAAATCTCTTTTTTAAAAAAAAGCACACATTGGGGCGCCTGGGTGGCTCAGTGGGTTAAATAAAGCCTCTGCCTTCGGCTCAGGACATGATCCCAGGGTCCTGGGATCGAGCCCCACATCAGGCTCTCTGCTCAGCAGGGAGGCTGCTTCTCTGTCTCTCTCTCTGCGTGCCTCTCTCCCTACTTGTGATCTCTGTCTGTCAAATAAATAAATAAAATCTTTAAATAAATAAATAAATTTTAAAAAGCACACAAAATGCAATAATAAAATAATACTTTGAACTATATCAGTATAGTAGCTATAAATAGTCTTAAAGTTACCTACTCCAAGAGAGAAATTGTCAAATTGGATTTCAAAATATCCAGCTATACCCTGCTTCTGAGAGACCATCTTCAAACCCACACAGAAAGGCTAAAAGTAGAGGGATGGGAAAATACACACTATATAAATGCTAGCAATAACAGACAAACTGTAATATAAGGAAAGAAACCGCATAAGAATCAAGACACCAATTCTCTAAGTAGCCATCATAATTCTAAATGTCTACATGCCTTGGGGCACCTGGGTGTCTCAGTCAGTTGAGCGTCTGACTCTTGATCTCCACTTGGGACATGATCTCAGGGTTCTGGGATCCAGCCCCGTGTAGGGGTCTGCGCTTTTCAGAGTCTGTTTGACATTCTCTCTCTTCTCTTCCCTCCGCCCCTTCCCCCACTGTCTCTCTACATAGATAAATACAATTGAAAATATGTGTATGTATCTAACGATGCACACCTCAAAATATAGTAAGCAAATTGACAGAATTGTAAGCCAAAGATTTTGACTCATCTAACTTTGTCAGACACCGATAAGCCAAGCAATTGAAATAAAATATTAAGATAGGAAAGATTTTGGGAAATAAAAGAAACAGGCATTATCGTGTGTGTGTGTGTGTGTGTGCGTGTGTGTGTGTGTAAAAGCATTCAACCAAAGATGGTCATCATCATTTTCTTTGGAGATACACAGATCATTTAAAAATTTGACCAGAGGCACCAGCGTGGCTCAGTCAGTGAGACATCCCATTCTTGTATTCTGTTCGGGTCATGATCTCAGTGTCCTGAGATAGGGCCCTCAGTGGGACTCTGAGTTCAGCATGGAATCTGTTTATCCATCTTCCTCTGCTCCTCTCCCACTCGTGTGCTCTCACTCTCTCTCTCTCAATAAATAAGTAAATAAATATCTTTAAAAATTTGACTACATGGTAGGTCACAAAGAAAGACTCAGCAAATATCTAGAATTCACCAAAATCACACAGATCTTTTTTTTTTTTAAAGATTCCATTCATTTACTGGACAGACAGAGAGCACAAGAAGGTAGAGAGGCAGGCAGAGAGAGAGGAGGAAGCAGCTCCCCGATGAGCAGAGAGCCCGATGCGAGGCTCGATCCAAGGATCCTGGGATCACAACCTGAGCCTAAGGCAGAGGCTTTAACGCACTGAGCCACCCAGGTGCCCCAGATCATATTTTCTAAGTACAACCCAATTAAATTAGAAATCAATAATTTGATAATTCAGTAATCAATGATCACATTCATATGTTTAAGAACTCAAATTATTCATACTTTACTTTTTAAACATTTTATATATTTATCTGTCAGAAAGAGAGAGAGGGAGCACAAGCAGCAAGAACAGCAGGCAGAGGGACAAGTAGCCTCCCCACTGAGAAAGGAACCGATGTAGGGCTTGATCCCAGGACCCTGGGATCACGTCCCAAGCTGAAGGCAGGTGCCTAAACATGTGAGCCAGCCAGGCATCCCAAATTCTTCATAGTTTGAAGAGAAAATTACAACTGAAATTTCTTTGGGACAGACTGATAATAAAATTATTATGTATCAAAGTTGTGGATGGCAACTAAAGGATATTTAAGATAAATTTTTAAAATGAATGAATTTATTTTTAAAATATAGGTGAATTAAAGTAAATGAGCTGAATATTCAAAATAAAAATGATAGGGAAGATCTTTAGTGATCAGAAATATACCAAAAATGTTAATATTCTAATTAATATTAAGATTTTGGAAACGTGCACATCAACACCAGGAACAAGACAAGGTTGTCCTTTATATTTGTACCAGTATCTTGGGAGCCATATTGAAGGCAATAAAATAAAAAGAAATAAGAGAATTGACCAAAAAAAAAGAAAGAAAGAAAAGAAAAACAAAAATGTCCTTTTCAGGAAGTGTGATAATCTACATAGAAAATTCCAGATGATTTTCAAATAAACTATTCAAATGGAAAGGGAGACCAGCCAATGTGCTAGATGTAATACTCATGCATACCAATTAGTCCCATTTTATGTTATTAATGAAACCAATTAGGAAGTATAACAGGGGGAAAAGATCTCATTTATAGTAAAAACTAAAGCTATACGATCTCTCTGTGTACATTTCACAGAAGATGTACAAGTTGTTTTGGTTTTGATTTGGTTTGGCAGGGGCTTTTTTTTGGAGAAAACTTTGAGATGCTGCTAAGGGGATAAAAGAGTCAGTGGAAGGATTCATCATGTTCTTGAATGAAAGACTAGATCTAGTTAACAAAGACGGCAATTACCCCCTCATTACTCTCTAAACTCAATAAAATGTATCCAAAATCTCAAATGGTATTTTTTTTTAAAAATTCAACAAACTGACAACCATCAAGACAAATCACAAACTTAAAATAATTAAGAAAGTAAAATATCAGTACAGAGATAGCAAACAGATCATTAGAAAAATAGAGAACTCAGAAACTGACCTACACATATGAAAATTTGATATATAACTGGAGGGTTACTGTAGCTTAGTAAAAAGAAGGGGGAGCGGGGTTCATTAAATAACTCACTTGGGAATAATAGGTTATCCCTATAAGAATCAGTTAGATACTTACATCACGACACATGCAAAAATAAATCTTATGTTTACTAAATGCCTAAGAGGAAAAAGCAACTACTTCAAACAATTTAGAAGAAAATACAGACGACTATCTTTATGACTTCAGGGAAAGAAATTATTTTCTCAAACTGGATACAAAATGACAAACCTTAATTTAAAAATCAGTAAACTACTTAGTATAATAAATAGGATGATATTACATTTTTAAAAAGATTGTTCATAAAGAAGGTTTAGCATCAAACTGGATTCAGATATCTGCAATGCAGTCATATAACGAATGAAGGGTCAGAGCTCAGAATATGTGAACAACTACACATCAATGAGAAAAAAGCCCAAATAGCCCAATGAAAAAGAAATGGGCAAAAAATGTGAACAAGTCACGGGTGAGGTAATCCAAATGCCGAATGGACATTGGAGTAGATGGTCAGCCTCATTAGTAATCACAGAAACACAAACTCAAATGACAGATACCATCTCTGTACTACCCACAGCTCTCCTGGGTAAAAAAACAAAACCAAAAGAATGTGCATATATGTGGGAAACAATAAGGAATTGGCTCATGCAATTATAGAGGCTGGCAACTCCAAGATCATCGGGCTGGACCCAAGGAGGAACTGGTGCTATAGCTCAGGTTTGAAGAGCTGATGTCGCCGAGAAAATCAGAAGAGCAGATTGCTGGAGAATTCCTTAGTGCTTGAGGAGGTCAGTCTGTTGTTCCATTTGGGCCTCCAGCAGATTGGGTGGGGCCCACCCACATTATGGAGGACAAACAGCTTTACTCAAAGTCTACCATTTCAAGAGTAAACCTCATCCAAAACACCCTCTCGGAAACATCCAGAATAGGCCCAGCCAAGCTGACACATAAAACTAGCCATCATAACCTCTGATGCATCAGATTAGCCAAAGTGCTTGTCTGCCAGTACCAAGGACTGGCACAAACGTGAGAACTGGGAACTCACACGGAGCTGATGATGTAGTGTGGCGCCGTCCCTTTGGAGGGTGGGGATCCAGCCTGGAGAAACTTACATACGTGTGCATAAAAACCCATGTAGCCTTGTCTGCCAAAAGCTCAAAAAGAACGAGAAAACCATTAATAGGAAATACATCGGTTATGATACTTTCATACAACAGAATATTATATAATGGTTAAAATAAATTAGCTAGAATAATATGTATCTGTACAGTTAAATCTAAAACCAGTGGTGAATGACAAAACCTAGCTTCAGAAGGATAGACAAGAGTAGGGTAGATTTCCATAAAGTTTTAAAAACGTACAGAACAATGCTGTATTATTGAGGGATGAGCTCTGTAGGAAAATCTAAAATGCCTGCTTACGACTAAAACACACTAAATTCAAAACTGTGGTGTCTCGGGGAGCCTGGGTGGCTCAGTGGGTTAAGCCGCTGCCTTCGGCTCAGGTCATGATCTCAGGGTCCTGGGATCGAGCCCCGCATCGGACTCTCTGCTCAGCAGGGAGCCTGCTTCCTCCTCTCTCGCTGCCTGCCTCTCTGCCTGCTTGTGATCTCTCTCTGTCAAATAAATAAATAAAATATTTTAAAAAAAGAAAAAAACAACTGTGGTGTCTCTGAGAAGTAGGGATGGGGAACAAGATCAAGGACACCATCGGCTATGTCTGTATTGTTTTATGTACTATTTCCCGAAGGCCTGAAACAAATGTGCAAAGTATTCTTTAATGAGTCCATGGGAATGTGTGGATATTTGTTATTTTCTTCTGTGTACTTGTTAGCGTGTTTACAGTATTTCCTCCCAAGGAGTGTACAGAGAGTGCTGCACGTCAGGGGAGGCTTTCCAGGAAAGAAATGTGTAGGAACACAGGATATTGGAAGAGTAAGAGTCCCCAGTACCAGGCTGTACCCTGTGTGGGGCATGCTAAGGGCAATCCTCACAGATGAGCAGCCCTGAGAGCCCCAGGATGGCAAGGGCAAGCAAAACACAGGAGGGACTGCTGCCATCAACTCCCTGTGGTACTTCGAGCCTGGTGCTGGGGGAGCCCAGAGGCTACCGACCCCACATCGATAGGAGTACAGAGGAGGAGCCCCATCCAGCTCAACACGGTCAGTACAAGACGCCATTTATGAAGCTTTGGGGGTTGTTGGGATTTATTTCTATGCGCTCTGACAGTATTTTCTCCGGAGAGGGGTTGGACCCATCCATTCAAGTGAGTTCATGTCCTGGTTCCCTAGAGTCCTACTGACAGAGAAAGATTGGAGTCACACGTGCGAGTTGACCCTTATGACCCCAGCCCAGTAAAACTCCAAGGGGTATTGTGGAGTCTTCTGCCAGGAACTGGTCAGCATTCCATTTGCCTAGTTTCCGGTCATTCCCAGCAACCTTGTCTTTGGCCTCATCTGGTGTTCTGTGTGGCTCTGGAACACAGATGGTAACGGCAAAGGGGTAGAGAGAGGAGGTTTGAGGGAGAAATGAGGGTTATCAGGTTATGCGTACTGCCCTCTCTTGCTCTGAGTTTGGTGTGCTTTGTTTTGGGAGGGGGGTTGCTTTTTATGAAAAGTATCAGACAATACCAAATATTTTCAGCATGTTTCTTTAATGGATTTGAGAAATGAGAAGAGGCCTGTGGTGGTAGCAAGAAATAAGGCAGGGTTTCCAGGGGAACAACAGGTCTCTGGCCAATGGCATTCAAAGGGTTTTGTGCATGTGTGTCACTTGGAAGGGACAAAATCAGGGCAGTTTATGTGCATCTCCAACCTCTGTGTATGGGGGAGACACGGTAGAGAATTCAGATGCGTTTTCTTGGAGTGTGTAGTTTTCTCTTGGCTGTGCTATGAAACCAGCCAGAGGCAGCCGTCTCTCCCTCTCGGTGCTCCCCAGAGATCCTCACCCTCCATCAGGGCTGGGACAGCCAGGGGAAGCAGCTGCTGACCCCAGGTGAGTTTAAAGGTAACAAACAGCACCTTGTTCATCTTTTTTATTATGAGGCACAGAAGAGCAGTGCATTCTGTTTTGTGAGCAAGGAGTCTCCTTGATAAAGCCACTGTCCCATCACCTTCCAAGCAATCCTGAGAACGAGAGAAGGAGGGGCAGCACGAGGAACAGGGGTCTGCAGAGGAGCTCAGACACTTGGCCCTAGTTGTCCCCCGTCATGGCCTTGTCATTATGGATTAAAAGCTGGGCATCACGGGGCACATGTGTCACTCAGTCGGTTAAGCGTCTGCTTTCAGCAGGGTCCTGGTTGGCCTGTGTTGGGCTCCCTGATCGGCGGGGAGTCTGCTTCTCCCTCTGCCTCTCCCCCCGACTCAAGACTCAAGCTCTTTCTCTCCCTCTCTAACAAATAAATAAATAAAATATTTAAATAATAATAATAATAATAATAAAATAAAAGGTGGGCTTCAAATAAAGCCAAGAGCAACAGCCTAGCCCATGTCCTCACCATGAGGCCCCACATTCTGCCGATGCTGCCGTCGGCGCCCGTTCTGGGGAACTTCTCCAACACCAGGAACCCAGAGGTGTGAGTCCGCAGAAGTCACAAGAGCATTTGGAGGGTAAACCAGATGATGTTAATTGTTTTGAGTCGAGAAACAAAGTAGCTGGCTAGTAATGAAGGAGAATGAAGTCTCTCTAGGTGATTCCCCATGAATGGAGAGATCTCAGAAGTTGAGGGAAAACCCGCTGATGAGACTTAGGCAGAGTGGTACAGGGTCAGAGGGTTGCTGGGGCTACGTAGGAGTGTGCAAAGCACCCAGACACACAGAGCTCAGCTCCAGTTTCGGGAAGTGATCTGATGGCCTTCCAGAGTGCACGGGCAGAGACCTAGATGGAAGGCTGTCCCTGAGCCTGGGCCTCTGGGGCCTTTGTTGAAGTGGGAGTGGACACAGGCAGGTCCTGTCCAACCACAGGAATGCCCCTTTCTGCTTAGTCCTGGCCTCTGTGGCTGCCCATCCCTGGGGAAACTGAACTTTCAATATTAACACATCACGACCTTCATGCGTCATATAGTTCCATCTGTAGGTTGGAATTTATTTTATAGATAAGATTCCAAGTACATTTTAATCAAAAGACCATGGTAATGACCATACCTGTTCTATACTGCCTGGACTGGGCACTGGGCCCCTGCAACGCTATCTCCAGCAATGGCCTCTTGCCTAGGTATTGTGGTTGCCGTTTTTACAGATAAGGAAACAGGCCCGGAGAGGTAACGTTGTCTAATGGAAATCACACAGCACAGTAAAATGCGGTTAGTGCAAACAATGGTGGGAGTGAACACCCACTTTAAGATAAGAACACCACGGTTAAATATTAAGTATTCTCCTAGAATCGCACATCTGCATGAAAGCAGAAACTAGTGTTGTAGAAACGCCAGTTTTTGTGTCTCCAAAGTGCCTAGCTGGAAAACGATCAAACACAGAAATCCGCAGGGAGACTGTGAGGTGCTGTCTTGGCTCTGATGGGTGTCCTATGGGAACAAGGACCAGACAAGAGCCCCTCTCTCTCCATTAGTCACCCCTCCCTCCCCAACACATACAGGCTGCTTGGGAAGCCTAAGTCTCCCTGTGTGTTTTTTCTCTGACACCAAATCCATTGTTCCAACACCACTTCTGCAGCTTTCCAACACTAAGTGGGGGTCCCGCAATTCAATTCAATTCTGACATGAACCACCCGGCGTCAAAGCAGACCCCACCGGCAAAAGGGCTCGGTCCCCCAAGGCTGCCCCCACTTCAGATGTCAGCTGCAAATGAGCTGCCCAGGCTAGCTGCACTTCTGCCTGGCTGACTGCAAATTCAGCTTTGCTAGAACGACTCACAGAACCAGGGAAAGTGCTCTACTCACAATTACCAGTTTCTTATAAAGGCTACAACTCAGGAAGAGACAAATGGAAAAGAGACGTAGGGCAGGGCATGGGGCCAGGGGCTCAGAGCTTCCATGTTCTCTCTGGGGGCGACAACCTCCCAGAGCCCCCGTGTATTCACCACCCAAGAAATTCCCAAACGCCGCTGCTGATGGATTTGTAGAAAGGTTCCATTCCAGAGGGAGGATGGATTCAACCGTTGGCCGTTGCAGACTGAATTCAATCTCCGTCTCTGTCCCCTCCCCAGAGGTCACGGGTAGGACTGGAAGTTCTAACCTTCAGATGCCATAGTTGGTGTTTCTGGCTGACCAGCCCCCACCCGGAAGCAATCTAGGGCCTCCGTGTGGCTCATCTTAGGGCCATACAAAACACAGTCAATCCGAAGGGTTTCAGGAAGTCTGTGCCAGGAACGAAGGACAAAGACCAATGTTTTTTGTACTATATCCCCCTCTCTAAATGTAGTTCCTGTTCCTCAAGTCATGGGCATCCCAGGCTCATCAGTTCCTAGAGTCTTAGGGTAACTTTTAGTTTAACTCCCATAGGTAGACCTGACAGCTTTGCCAGTATTTTTCATGTCATGGGGAACTATGTCGTGTTTTGATTTTGTGGATTAATTTGGCCATCTTCTCTGTAGTGGACCCACGCTTCATTCCGCTGTGGTCAGAGAACCTACAATCCGCTTGCTCGTTGGAGAACCTATTTATGATTTTCTTTGTATTCTAGTATGGCCCTGTGTTTTCTGACATTAAAAAAAAAAAAAAAAGTACATACAGGGGCATCTGGGTGGCTCATTTGGTTGAGCACGGACACTTGATTTCTGCTCAGGTCATGATCTCAGGGTCATGAGGTCAAGCCCC
Organism: Mustela erminea; assembly: GCF_009829155.1. Lineage (NCBI taxonomy): Eukaryota > Metazoa > Chordata > Mammalia > Carnivora > Mustelidae > Mustela > Mustela erminea. Next base: position 105,619,542 of record NC_045620.1, read on the forward strand.
CATGTCAGGCTCCCCAGTCAGTGCAGGGAAACTACTTGAGCACACTTGTGCTTTATTCAAGTAAAATAAAATAAGAATGAGGAGGAAACCTCTTCATTTTAGAGCCAGAAAGAACTGATTCGAATCGTGGTTTCACCCCTTGGTGCTTACAGACACTGAGGTTGTTCCTTGCTTCCCGGAGCCTCTGCTTCCTTGTCTGTTAAATGGCAGGGACAATGCCTGTGTCGTGGGGCCCCTGGGACCCTGCAGCCGCACATGTGGCCTGTGCTCACACCGCCTGATCAGGGTGTGGACACGGGGGGTGGGATCTGCCCTGGGTGCCCGCTGATAGTGGGGCTCCATCAACATTGGCCATCCCTCCTGCTCAAGCTGCGCTTCCCGCTGCATCCTATCACACACTCCCATCATCCCGGCAGAGACTGACCTAACTACAGCCCCGTGAAGCTGCTGTGGGCACACACACACCAGCATCCAAGGCAGGAGTTCGTGTCCCGCAAAATAGGAAACGACTTAGAGCTTATGGACACTAACGGCTAACGTGCCGAGAGCTCACTGAGCACCAGGTGACGCTAAGGGCTTTCCAGGTAGGAACGCCTTTAAGCCTCCCAATGACTCCGTGGGGTAGGTGCTCCCATCATCCCCTTCTTACAGATAAGGAAAGAGAGGCATTGAACGTCACTGACTCCGTGCCAGTCACTAGTTAGCAAGCAGATCCAACGACTGTGAAACTTCATTCATATGAAGTTTAAAAAACAGGCAAAACTGGTCTATGGTGGTAGAAACTGGGATAGTGGTTTCCTGGACAAGGAATGATAGTGGTGGGCACAAGAGTACAGGTGCCTGTGTGCGTGTGCACAACACACACACACACACACACACACACAACCTCTTTCAGGGAGCTGTATGCATTTTTTAAAAAAGAAAAACAAAAGAAAATTAAAACAGCATTTAGAGGGTGCCTTGGTGGCTCAGTTGGTTACACAGCTGGCTTTAACTCATGTCATGATCCTGGAGTCCCAGGATCGAGTCCCGCATCAGGCTCCCCGCTAAGTGGGGAGCCTGCTTCTCCCTCTGACCCTGACCCCTCTTGTGCTCTTGTTGCACAAATAAGTAAATAAAATAAGTAAACAAGTACATGAATAAAGTAAATAAATAAGTAAATAAAATCTTTTAAAAAATAAATAAAAATAAAGCAGCATTTAGATAGAAAAAAAACAAAACAAAACACACAGGCTCATGCAGTCAGAATAGCATGAGAGTCTTGATTTCAGGGTTGTGAGTTCAAGCCCCATTTGGGGTGTAGAGATAACGTAAATAAATAAAACTTAAAAAAAAAAAGAAGAAGAAGAAAGAAAGAAAAGAAAACTATGGATGCCCAAACATCACTGCTTAAAGTTCTGATCTAATTGGGCGGGGCACAGTCTAACAGGGAACGTTAGTGTTGTCGCATTGCCACAGGTAGAAAATGTTGCTAATGGAAGCCCCATTACAGAACCTCAGGGGAAGCAGAGTGGCTCCAGGTTGGGATTACCCCAGGTGCTCGGTGCCACTGTGTGGCTCCGTATGGCCTTCCACCTCTCTACGGGAAGCCTGAGTTCCTCTAGGAATCCTTTACTCAATCCCTCGAGTGTTAGATGTTCACCCGTGACCTCTGCACCTTTCTCATTTGTACGAGAATCGCCCTTTCTTCATTCCTCATCCCTACCTACATCTTGTCAGGCTTAGAAGCGGTATGAGTTGTCTTGCGCTATGGAACACATCACCCTAAAACTTGGCGGCTTAAAACGGCAAACACTTATACTTTCTGAGGGTCAGGAACGTAGACACAGCATAACTGGGTGTCTCAAGCTCAAGGACTCTCGTGAGGTGGCAGTCAGACTGTCTGCAGGGGCTGTGGTCTCATCTGAAGGTTTGCTATGACGTGTGAGAGCCTCTTCCAGGCTCACTCCTGTGGTCACTCCTCGTCCTCCATCCCTCACCACTTGTGTGTCTCCAGCCTGCTGCGTGACCTTGAGAATGGCTTCTCCCAGGCTGTGTGATCCCAAGGATTCCACTCCAGGTGGAAGCCACAGTCTTTGTATTTCTTTATTTATTTTTAGTCACTGTCTTTCTAGAACCTAATATCTCTATGGGGGAAATAGGGAGAAAGAAAAAGACACATTATGGTATGTTTCTGATTCCCTCTGAGTCCTGGCAGTGGGACTGGTCTTTATTTTCATGGTCCCACTTCCAAATGTGGTTTCCAAATGGTCATGTGAAGAGAGGAATTACTTTCAAGGACCTTTTGGTACCTCATTTGGTTAAAACGTCATTTGGTTAGACCTCTCCAGAGCTATTCTGGGGTGGATGGCTCTCCCAGGGACCTCTGTCTGACCCCATGGGCTTAAAAACAGACAGTGGAAGAACCTCATGAAAAGCAGCTTGAATGTCTGCCATATATTGGGCTCCAAGCTTGTTTGTCTGGCTTGGGGAGTGCTGAATATTCAGGTAAACTGGGTCTGGGCTGCATGGAAAATCTAGCATGATGATTGAAAGAAGACCAGAGGGGTCAACTGGTCAGGGTCTCCCTCCTCCAAAAATCAGAGATCTGGGAGGGAGTTACTTAGCTTTCAGAAGCCTCAATTTCCAAAGATTCTTAATAGAGAGATTACATTGGTGATGCCCTCCCAGTCACGCTGGAGTCTGATGCCCTAGATGGGAGTTCTGCTAGATACTCCCAATGCTGCAGCAAAGATCAGCCCCTAAGACCATGCATGTCTCAGCCTGGGTCAGCCCTGAGACTGGGCTCAGTGGATCCTGGTGGTGGTTTGAGCCCACATGTATCGCAGCCTCTGAAGGAGACTCTCAGAGGTCCTAGTGGCCAGGAACCACGGTCTAGAGAGTTGTCTTGGGGAGCCATGGTCTAGGGTTCATGTTCAGGTGCAGGTGGGTGCTGGGCCACAGTGGGCCACATCAGGGCTCAGGCTGTGTGATCCAAGGATTGGGATGACCTTTGGTCATCTCTCCCAAGGTCTAAGAGGGGAAAGGAATCCAAATACGAGTAGCCAGTTTCAGTCCTGGTCATCTCCTTACATTTTCTTGCTTTATTCTTGCCTCCTGTAACCCTTCTCAGGGATGGGTCACCTGGCCACTTCTTCCTGGCTGGAGAAGCCTTGTAAGAAGTTGCTAACTTGGGTTAGGTCCAGTTAGCCTCTGCTGGTGAGTCTCTTCAGTTTTCCACCTTCTACCCAGCCCCAAATCCTGCCCCTCACACTTCCCATTGGGGTCCTGTTTCCCAAGGGGTGGAGTTCTACTGCATCAACCTCAGTCACCCCCGAAAGGGCAGACCGCGTGCTGTTCTAGAGCAGGTGGTTGGTAGGGCCCGAGATGTGGGGCTCCCGCAGGAGGCAGGAGGCACAGGCCACTGCCAAGTGAGCATCAAGTGTGCGTCATCCTAAAGGTTAATGCTGTGGGGTGGGGGAAAGTATGGGCTCTGCACCCCCTTCCTCTTCCTAGCCCAAATACTAGCCTGGATGATTCCCTGAGTCTCTTTTAGATATTTCTCCCCCATCCATAAATCAGAAAAATATTGAGAATCTGACAAAATAATACAAGTAGAAGGGCTTGGAAACCAGTCCAATTCAACAACAATAAACACGGAGCATCTGCTAAGTGTCAGGCTATGTTCTGAGCACGAAGCCAAGACAGAGCTCACATTCTAGTAAGAAGGCAGAACGCACTCGTGAGCACAATCTCCAGGATGACCAAGCAGACAGAGGACACAGAATGAGAGGACAGAGTTTGCATTAACAGGGTCAGGACTAAGGTGGCTGGGACCTGGCGGAGATGAGCGCTGAGCTAGGCACCTACCTGGGGAAAGAACATTCCAGCAGAAGGAACAGCCAGGTTCCTGAGATGGAGGGTGTGTGGTGGTGAGGTCTATGCGGGCACTCTGTCCTGGGGGCTGGGGTGGGGGGGATCCATGAAACAGCGCAGGGCATCTGGGGCACTCTGGGGAACCTTGGACACTGCAACGTTTAAAGGGGCCTTGGCTGATTTGTTGAAACTAAGGTGTAAACATCCCTCCGCAAGCCGCCCAGCTCCAACACCATGCACGCCCCCTGCCCAGTCTCCCAGCTCCCCCATGGTCTCAGCCCACATCCTCCAGCAGCAAGCTTCCTTCCGCTGCTCCCCCTCCCTGCCCCCATTCCTGTCTAACATCTCTAGCCCCGGCCAGGGCACTTGGTTTCTAAGAACCTCCTCAAACATCACCACCTCCAGGAAGACTCCCATCCTCCAGAGGACTTGCCCAGGCAACTGGTCCCTCTGCCCAGGCCTTCTCCCGCCTTGGAACACTCCTCCACTGCAATCCTTCTCCCCCAGGCCACTGGGAAGTTCCGAGACCCGCCTCCGGTCTGCAGTGCACCGGAAGTGTTTGTGGGCAGTGGGGCAAGAAGGCAGGGGATGGATTCTTTAGCCAAGGCCAGGGCACAGGCCCTGGCTTATCAGAGGGTCAAAACAGTCCTAACAAATTTCCACTTTGATTTTATCTTTACGATGAGTGGTGATTTTATTTTATTTTTTATTTCATTATTTTTATTTTTTAAAGATATTTATTTGTCAGAGAGAGAAAGAGAGAGAGAGAGAGAGAGAGAGCACCCCCGGGGGAGCGGCAGAAGCAGAGGGAGAGGGAGAAGCAGGCTCCCTGCTGAGTAAGGAGCCCACAAGTCTCCATCCCAGGACCCTGGGATCATGATCTGAGCCAAAGGCAGACGCTTAGCCAACTGAGCCACCCAGGCGTCCCAGATTAGTGGTGATTTTAGTCATTGCAAGAAAAATAGGGATGCTAAGCTTCACAGTTTACAGAACTGGCTTCATGTACATTTGGACAGTCCTACTGTGATCCTTACAAAACGCAGGCCCTCAACACCGCCTTTCCTGCTGGGACGTTGTAGGAGACGCATCGCCTCCTGGCAGGATTCCACGATTGCATGCTAGCGGGTGAAGACGGGCCATGTTTTACACCACTTTCCTCACACTTAGCACGGAGCCTGGCAACGTGGGGGGCGGGGTTCAGTGACTCCTGAGATGAGACACCGGCCCAGCGCCCCTAGTGCCCTGCCTTCCCCCTTAGAGCCTGAATCCCAGCTTCCTCACGAGTGAGGAAGAAGGAAGCCAACCCTGACCTGTAGAAATAGCCGATTTCCTCAATCCCGAGGCACACAATTGTTCAGATTTTAATTATTCTAGAATCAGGATATGTCTTACAATTGGTTGGTATACTACATGTGGTGTTTCTTTTTTCTTTCTCCCTCCCACACACCCAAAATGTAGCAGTTCTTAAAACAATGGTGTGTCTTACAATTGATGACATCTTAGAATCAAAGAAAATAGCAGTTAAAATCATGGGCTGGCCGCTTATGGTCCACCCCTGTCAGACTCCTAGGAGCCATTGTGAAAATCATGCTTTGTTCTGCTTTAAATGTCTGTTGGTGTGAACTGGAGTGACTGGATTCCTAGAACCCCCCCAGGCCCCCTGGCCACGCCAGGAGCATAGGATGGACAAAGAAGGACGACGCCCGGTCCCTGCCCACATGCGGTCAGCCGTGCCGGTCTGGCCACTAGCTTTTGTACTTTCATTCCGGAATTCATAGAGATGGCTGCCAGCGATGAGAGGTGATCTCAGGACACACAGGCCTCTGTTAGGCTTTAGAATTGCGGAAGTCAGTGGCCAGAGTCATATCGAGTAGGACAGGACACGTGGGAATACAATTAAAAATGAAGCCAGCATGCCTAGAGGGGGAAGAGGGAAAGTTGCACGAGGAACCAGCATTGCCAGCAAGCGCAGGGCTGGGTGCTGGCCGCAAGTCCTTCAGAACCACGTCTCCCAGGATATATTCTTCACCATGCACTCCCTCAAGATTTTCCTTGAGCAAACACGTTTTAGGCCTCAAAAAGCATAGGGGTGCCATATGAATGGTCACTCTCTCAGACAACCATACACATTAAAGGCACTGAGAAGTCCTGCAGTAAAGAAACACGATGAACTTTTGTGTAGTGTTTTCCAAACCTATTTGGTCATAGAACACTTTATCTAAGTAATATCTCATAAAATCTTAAGATATGAATTTTCTGCAGAGCAGCCACTGGGCAACAGTCCTATCTGATGAGAACCACTGGGAACTGAGAGCCACTCTATCACTCTCCAGGTGACCAGAGAAAGAAGAAAAACAGCGTGGAGAAGTAAAGGGTAAAACTAGAAATTCTTTCTGGGGTCCCAATTCATGACTCGGGACAGAGACATGGCTCGGGTCCCGTTTGCCCACTGGCCTCCTTTAGGAAGTTGGCTTTGGCTCTCACAAGTGTCCCCAGCACAGTGGGCTGCCGGCACTGGTCTGACAGGTGTGCCACCAGGTGGTTGCACCCCGCATGGTCCTGTCACGCAGGCCCAGTAACTTTTGGAAGGGTTTTTGCTTGAAACTTGCACACTCAAAAACAAGAACGAAACACAAGGCCATACTCACCCATGAAGGTAGTTCTGTGGCTTGTCCTGCACACAGAGGGAAGATCTATGGAGACAAAGTACTGTAGGGCATGGGATATGGAGCTGGTGTTCTCTGAGCGAGGGAAACCCAGGTGCTGCTTCGGGGTCTCTGGAGATTTGAAAGGGAAAATGGTGGAAAACGCTAATTGATAAGCAAGTCCTGAGTTCTTTAGTTTCTCCGCAAGCCTTCAGTGACCACTGACTGTGGGCAGGACAAACAGTATTGCCAAGTCCTTCCAGTTGTGAATGTGTCTTTGATGCCCAGCAACCTCCAGTGGGGGAAGTCGGCAGACTCGGCAAGGTCAGAACTGTCGAGTACAAGAGATCCCCGTCCCGCAGCCTCCTGGAGACAGGGAGCGCCCGCGGGGATTCGGGGAAAGAGCAGCTTGGTCTCTCCAGGAGACGCAGTGGAAGAACTGAGACTCATGCCAAGTTCTGAAGGGTTGATGGACAAGGGGAGAAGAGAATCGCAGGCAGTGAACACAGTAAAAGCCAAGGCAGGGAAGCAGGACAGTCGTCTTTGTTCTTTGAGGGGCAGTGAGCTGGTGCATGCGGATCCTGGGATTCGCGGTTGGGTGGGGGCGTAGGGGGTGGGTCGCAGACAGCAGATGGAGAAAAGTGGATTTGTTCACAGACTCTCTTTGGTACCAGACGCCATGCCAGGCAGGTGTCTTGGCTTCAGGAAGCCTGTTGTCAGGAAGGAGCCATTGAGTGCTGGGTTGGGGTCAAGGACATCTCAGGAGAGGAGGGGAAGGAATGCAGGCAAAGGGTTTGGTGGGCATGGCTGTGGAAGGAAAGCCCATGAGCCGAGAGAACTGGGGCAGGGAGAAGTCCAGGTGTCAGTCCAGAGGTCTCAGATGAGCAGCAGCAGGCAAGGAGAAGTGGGGCGAGGCAGGGGGGAAGCACATCCCCACGCTGGGGGTAGGACAGTATGTGGGTTTGCAAGGGGCCAGAGGCCCGCTGTGGCCCGCCTCCCACCACCGTATTCTACCACAGATGGGCTTTTCTGACCTGCACTGTGACCTACAACTCCAGGACTGGGCCCTTTAGGGTCGGTAGTCCCTACTCTTCTGACTGCCTCACACCCAGGCGGCTCCTCTCGTGGCCATTTATACACCTGCCCAGGCCCCGAGACTTCAGGTTTGCAGTCTGGAGGAAGCTCGTTTGCACACGGTTTGTTCCCATGTCCATGCTCCCTGGTGTGTCTGTCCCAGAGAAGAAACCCGTTTTCCTATTCACACAGACGAGAGGTGACCCGCTGGCAAATTCTCCCCAGCATTGTGCCTGAGTTTTCCACTGGCCACAGTGGACAAGACAAGGTAGCCCATAGGAAGAACAACTTGGGGAGCTGGGCGTGAGAGGGAACTGTATGCTCAGATACAGTTTTCTGGACACTTTAAAGAAAATCTGCAGAGATCAGGGCCGCCTGGCTGGCTCAGTCGGTAGAACAGAACGTGCAACTCCTGATCTCAGGGTTGTAGGTTCAGGTCCCACGTCGGGTGGAGAGAGTACTTAAAAATAAAATTGAAAAAACCCAGCAGAGATCAGGATGCCAATGCACAGTAACGCTCAGCTTTGGGAAATGACCAGCAAGTGTCTGCCGGGGCTATTGAAAGCTCGGAGAAGATTTGAGTGAGTTGCTCTTCGGGTCTATCTGCAGCAGACAAGGATTTTCCTTCTGAACCTCCCAGCAATCCTGTGGAGCAGCTATTTTTACTTCCCTGTTTTGCAAACGAGGAAATGGAAGCTCACCAAGGTTAAGTGATTGGCCCCAGGCCACTGTCATTAATAATGATATTAACAACCACGGTCTCATTCTGGGCCGGGCTGAGTATTTTTCACACAACTTGCTCTTTGAATCCTCACCCTGTGGGAGAGCAGCGGCTACTCTTCCCCATCTCAGAGGACCCAGAGGCGGGCTGGGCTCAGATCTGGGATTTAGCAATCCCTGACAATTGGGGGGTGGGGAGTGTCTGCTGACCACAGCCAGAGGGGTGAGCTGTTTCAGAGCAAGCCTGGCAATGGGCCCATGGGCAGAATCGGTCTTCAGGGAGAGGATGGAGGGGCAGCTCCCTCACCGCATCGGCAGCGCACCTCCACACCCCAAGAGAGTGGGGACCGAGCTCCTGGCTGCTTCCGCAGATGCCCATGGTAAGGCTCCAGGCACCAGGGAAAACGCTTACACCCTCCCACACCCCCATGCCACTTACAAACCTTGCCCTTGACCGCTCAGCTCCCCGTCCCTGTGTCTCAGGATGGTCCCAGGCAGCTTGTAGCTCTAGACTGTGCCTCCCCATGGCCTCCTAACCTGCCATACATTGAGCCATTCTGCTCTTCCAGAAGCTTCTGTGTCCCAGGCCAATTAGGTCACTTTGTTATTTTTGCTCTGTCCGTAGGATCACTGCTAGGCTTATTACAAAACCCCAGGAGCCCTCTGGATTCGGACTGGGGGAGAATAGAAGTCTGGTGTCCACATCCCAGGCTCCGTTTCCACTCATTGCCCTGAGGGTCTGGGGGTTTAACCATCCCCCAGGGGGGAGCCTTACGTGGAGGGGGCCACTGGTTCCCCAGCTGCTGGGCATTGCTCCAGCATCCTTGAAGATACATATTCTGCATCCTTTTGAATACACTGAAAAATCTATTTAAAAGAAAAGAAAGCATGCTGCTTCACGGTGCTAGGGCCGCCCAGACAAGTGACAGGTCACTGAGGCTGGGGTGAAAACCCAGCACCAGCCACCAGGAGGCCTTTGTTGTCCTAGATTGTTTGTCCAAGTACATCCTATGAATATGCAAAGTTCTCTGGCCCCTGACCAGGCCCCAGATCCTATCCTTCTCACGTTCAAATGCTTGAAAGCAGCTGCAGTAGTCAGAGCCTCTGGCTGAGCTGTTTCTTCCTCGCCAGACAGGGTGCGGGCACCCATCCCCCAGCAGGGCGAAAGGCCCCTGTGAGGAGCCAACACTCTGGAGGGAGGAGCCTGAGGAGACGGACTGGGATGGAGCCTAGGAGTGGGAAAGCTCTGTTGTTGTAACAGGTAGAAGAACAAGAGTATTGCCTTCCTTGGGAGCTGGAGAGAGAAGGCAGTTTGAGGGCCCTCAGGGAAGGTGGGGCGGGGATGTAAAAAAGGGACAAGAAGGACAAGAGCGTGCCTGGGTGCCTCAGTCAGTTAAGTGTCTGCCTTCGGCTCAGGTCGTGATCCCAGCATCCCGGGATGGAGTCCCGCATCGGGCTCCTTGCTCAGTGGGGAGTCTGCTTCTCCGTCTGTCCCTCTACCCTACCCCACCCCCATCGCTAAATAAACCTTAAAAAAAAAAAAAAAAAGAATAGGAGGACACGACAGATATGTTGGGGGAAGTAAGTGAGGAGCAGGGAAGAGGGGAGGAGAGAAGATGTCTAGGTCTGGGTGGGCATACTTTTCTTTTCCCTTAAAAGAAAAGTGTGCAGGATGTGGAAGAAAAGGAAAGATGTGAGGTCTCCAAAGTCTCTCAAATTTTCTGGTGCAAATGATCTCTCATTAAAATAGCTACCATCTGAGAAGCTTCCACCAACTTACCCATCTGTGGAATGGGTCCAGGAGGTCTCAGGAAGGCAGAAGTTTCCATGGAGCCTGAGAAGCAGCTCAGGGTCCTGTTGCCTTCTCCAGAGCCAGAGGGCATTTCTCTTGAATGAGAAAGCTGAGGCCTGGGGACATTAAAATGATTTGCCCCTAATGATCCAGCCTGAATTCAAACCCGAGTTCAAACCACCCTGTCATAATAAGACCATTTAACAATATGATAAAGACATATTGAATCATTATGTTGTATACCTGAAACACATATAACCTCAATTATACCTCAAAAAACATATATGATAAAGATAGAGGGAGGACTGGCAGCCAGTGGTCTCTGTGATGAGACTGCCCATACCACCCTCCTACACATGCTGGAACCCACCTAGGATGATGGTGTTTGGTGGTTTCTTGTCTCTAATGGATGTTCATTCTACAACCTGGTGTGCATTAAATCGTATGCTAATACAGCAGAACTTACACTCCCAAACAGCAACCTCAAGTGCCTTGGAAAGCTGCACACCTATATCTAGCAATTGAATTCCCATTTGGTAATCGCTTTCAGAGTAATCTATCTGACATTCATTGATCTCTGAGTGCCCATGTGAGCCAGACTCCAGTATTAGCAATTATTAAATAAACAAGACAGAGCTCCCACTGAGTAATTGCGCACCATAAAAACAGTTATAATTGATGGAGAGTCAGGGAAGGTCAAGAAGGCAAGGCTATAACCATCTGGAATGCTAGGAGGGTTTGTGGCTTTTTTTTTTTTTTTTTTACCATGCGCTGCCTGGTGCAGACATCACTAATCAATTACAGCACTCTTTCCCCAGGAAGTCAGATCAAGGTCAGCATCCTTCCCACCCCAGCTGAGAAGCTCCTCTATGGTCTCTGATTTGCCATCCTGGGATCCCAGTGGAATCTGCCCACTTTCCAGAAGAAAGCGAGGGCCAGAGAGTTCAGCAGCGGGGTATAATCTAGAATCCAGATCAGCTGACGTGGGAGCGTGAACCGCTCACAGAGACCTACTCAGGAAGCCGTGAAAAACCGCCCACCGCAACCTCCGTGTTGCCCTCCTATCCGCACCCCTGGCCTTGGACCCATGCATAAAAATCACATTGACAAGAGCAGTCGTTGGATTTGATGAGATACCATAGGAAATAATTTAATTTTTCTTCTCTTACAATTTTTTCTTATGTGATACATATTCTGTTCAGAAAAATTAGAAAATACAATGAAATAAAAAGAAAAATTAAAGTCACCTATAATCGAACCATTGGCTAATTACATTTACATTTGGCTGAATATCTTTCTGGCGTCTTCCCAGGCATTTTTTTTTCTCTGCTTATGTATCTGAATGGTGTGTAATTACAGAGTGATGCATTCATCCCACATGTACAGGTGTATATATGTGTACATTATTTCATGTAGACACACATAGACACACACATATAAACATGCATTATACTCACACATATAGACACACATAGACACACACATATAAACAGGCATGATCCCATTGCACATCTATGTGTAAGATTTCTCTTCCACTTAACAATATATAAATTCTCAAAATTTCTGCTCTGTGTCACTGCCAGTATAACCTGTCCCAACATAACCTGCTCCCTCGTCACTCCTCATACCAAAAGTATTATGAGCATTAAACCCCTCCATTCGGGCAGGCTTCCCAGGCAGTGGGGGCTGGTCCTGGCAAATGCAGCCCGCATGGAGTGCCATAGGGCTGGAGATGGGTTGAGCCAAAGGAATGGAGAGTTCCAGATAACAGAACGCAGAGCAATGCCATGGCCTGTGTCCAGAAACCAGGAGAAACAGAACTGGGAAGCAGGAAGGAGGCCAAGGCTGCCTCTGCTCTAACCAGGAGCAAGGGCGCCCAGGGAGCCTGTTGTCTGGCCTCTGCTGTCCCATGACTCCAACCAGGACCCAGCCCAGCAGAGAAAACCTACTAGACAGTCAGTCAAGGGTGGGGCAGGAGAGGGCAGCATTTTACGGAAGAGCTGCTTCTCAGACCACCTCCCACCCTCCATAGCAGTTCGTGGGAGGGAAAACCCTGGTGAGACCATTCCCAGGGACCTGACTGAGCAGCTGGACTTGCTAGAGGAGCCCAATTTAGGGTAAAGAAATCTAGGGGCACCTGGGTGGCTCAGTTAAGCATCTGCCTTCGGCTCAAGTCATGATCCCTGGGTCCTGGGATCAAGCTGTGTTGGGCTCCCTGCTTGGCAGGGAGCCGGCTTCTCCCTCTCCCACTCCCTCTGCTTGTGTTCCCTCTCTCGCTGTGTCTCTCTCTGTCAAATAAATAAATAAAATCTTCAAAAAAAAATTTTTTTTAAACAAAGAAATCTAGAGCAAGAAAGCATTCTGGTTGAATTTTTATATATGTAAAATTGGGGGAAAAAGGAGACACAGAACTAGATCTTTGACATCTCACTATCAAGAAATCCACATGGGTCCTGCGCCATTCACCTGGTGAAGGGGTGTGCCTTGGCTCGGACCGGTGATCCGGGTTTGAGAGACTGAGAGGAGCACCTGACTCGTGGTGGCCATCAATTTATTTTAACTCTCGTGCTGTTTTCCTTCCTCTGCTCCTCTAAAAGGCGTCAACCCCAACACTCCTTGGGAACAGAGACCTCACTTCCCTGCTGCCTGCACTAGAACCCTGCCCAGAGCAGGCCCACCATAAGCATATTGAGTGGACAGCCCTTAGAGGAGAGCGGAAGGAAGAAGGGTGATTTAGGAAAAGCCCGTTGCTGTGTGGCTCCCTCCGATGTCTGAGGTTTCAGATGATCTCTGCGTGAAGAACGCAGGAAGTGAGCCCCAATTCCTGGCAGGGACAGTGGAAAGCCGGGCTTGACAGCACCCTTTTTCAAAGGCAGGGAGATACCCCCCCGCCTTGATGCTGCAAATACAGAAGGTCGGTGTCTTAGAACCCAGGACGGAAAAAGTCTTACCTCTAAAACGGTCTTGGGACGCCTGGGTGGCTCAGTTGGTCGAGCGTCTGCCTTTGGTCCAGGTCCTGGGATAGAGCCCCAGGTCAGGTTCCCTGCTCAGTGGGCAGCCTGCTTCTCCCTCTGCCTCTTCCTTCCGCTCCCCCTGCTTGTGCTCTCTCTGTCTGACAAATAAATGAATCCAGTCTTTTTTAAAAATTAAAAAAAAACACACACACACACATAAAACAGTCTCAAGGATCACACATTTAAAGGCTTTCCAGAAAGAAAGAAACCACATCTGTGGTCTCCTGCTGCCTGGAGGGCACGGATTATGACTGAAATGTTGGCTCTTCCCCGGCTCCGTCTACACCTCTGAAAAGAGAAGTGCTCTCACCTCATCAGAAGGACGACCTGGGGAAGGCGTTGTCACTGCAGCAGTGGAGGGGCTCCGGGAAGGAGGCAAAAAGGAAGAGGTGGTCTGGAACCTAGGTTCAGTCTGTCTAGAACATTTTGCTCATTACTCTGGTTTGCTCATGGTTGAACGAGCCAGTGCACAGGTGTCCAGGCACCATGCGAGGGAGGCTGCAGCCCGACCTCACCATGCAAGACATGTTAAATGAAAGCAGTGGGGATTGGGCTGGGGGTGGGGTGGGGTGGGGGGGTTGCCTTAGCCCTTAACTGAAAAGATAAGAAGCAGCAATGAGAGAAATCCCTTCCAGGGCAAAAAACAAAAACAAAAACAAAAAACAATGGTCCAATGGATGAACTTGCAAAATTACATGGACTGACAAAGAAAAATTCCCCCCCAAATCACCAAGTTCAGGGGAAGAGGGTGAGAAACTTTTATGTGTTAGAGTAATTTATGCTGGAAAGCCAGGCTGAGGCTCCCACCAGACCTGGCGCCCTCCCATCACGTTACTCACCACAGCTACCCATCTGACTGCCCTGCGGACTCCTGGCTTGTTTTATTCCTAGATGGATCCTAGCCCCTGGCACAGTACCATCCTTCCCTCCACCCTGCATTCTCAACCTCAAGGGCCAGCCCCTCCATCCCGGGCTAAAAGCCACCTCTGCTCCTCCTGCCACTTCCTTCGGTGTCTTCCCCCTTTCTTGGGGCGCCAGCCCTTTCAACACGAGCTGGGACCCCATGTGCAGGTCTTACTTCCTCTAACGCAGTGAAAGTGGTCTGAGGACAGGACCTATGTCTAATTAATGGTCCATCTCCCATAAAACCACCAGGAAAGACACTAATTACTCAATTAAAGGCAAAGATGTGAAATACGGTGATTTATAAAGCTTTCTTTCCCTGGACCCTCAAGCAGTCATCACATTAATAATTGAGTATCTACTATGTGCACTGGAGGTACAACGCTTAGGAAGAAGAGGCGGACCTTGCCCTTCAAGGAGCCAGCCTTTGAGGTCATAGGGTCAAGTTGACTCCGGATACACACGAGGTTGGAAGGTGGGCTCCATGGGCGACGGACTCTGAGAAGGAGACTGCATTACTTTGATGTGGCTGCCAAAACATAGTAACACACTGGATGGCTTGAAGCAGAGAAGCGTATTGTCTTATGGTTCTGGAGGCAGAAGTCTGATCAACGTGTGTCTAAGTCCAGGAGTCCTGTTTTTATCAAGGACACCGGTCATGTTGGATTAGGGCTAACCCTAATGACCTCCTTTTAGCTTGATCAACTCACGAAGACCTTATGTCCAGATGGGGTTACATTCTGAGTTTCTGGGAGTTAGAACCTCAACATAGGAATTCTGAGGGGGACAAAATTCAACCGAGAACAGGGGTTTAGCGGGCAGCCCCGCTAAACTATGGGGTGTTCTCGGGATTGACACCTGTGGAAGGAGGGGAGGAAGCAGAAACAGGTGATGAGAGAGAGACTAGCCCAGTGGTTTGGGGCTAAGAAACTCAGCTGACGCCAAAGGGAACCCTCAAGCTAAAATGACCCTTCAGAGTTGTCCTAAATTGGGCTCCAATGGGCTTGCGTTTATCCCCTGTGGAAGGGGTCTGATCTTGGCTCTCTACGCGTCCGAGGCAGTCCCTGAAGGAGCCATGGCAGGAGGCTGCCCACAATACAAGTCCTTCCTTATAGGGTGGGGCACCATAGCCTTGAGCACAGGGACAGACTCAGCAGAGGGGCTGTGGAAGTCAAGGATCAGGGTTCCCTTCCCGTGGGAAGATCAGGGAAGACGTCATGCACCAGGTGTCATGTGCCCCTGAACACAGGGTGGGAAGGTCTGGCTCATGAGAGGCTGGCAGGGGTCTCCGTGGGGACTTTCCGGGTGGGGAAACAGAGGGAAGAAATGAAGCATAACTGTGGGGGTTCCTCAGAGGCCACTCCAAACATTCGCGGGAGGCTGCGGCAGGCGATCCTCTCCAGGAACTCAGGTGGGGCCCGCGCTGCCCAACACAGAGGCCGGATCTCTGGTTGGCAGGCGGTGGGAGCCACAGCTGTGTCTAAACAGGACAATGACACCGTCAGAGCCACACTCGAACTGAGTTCCAGAGCGGGGCTACGGGGGAGACAAGTTTCTGGTGGGATAAGTGACGTGTTCCCACAGCGCGAAGGGAGGACAGAACACTGCTCTGGCGGGGGTGGACCAGTCGAAACAGGGGAGAGGGACCGTGGAGGTGCCAGGGGCAGTAATAGAGAGGACGGGGAAGACTTGATCCAGGGCATGGGAGATTTCCAAGCAGAAACCTCGGGACAGGAACAAATTTGAAAGAGAATACAGTTTCTCTGGGGATACTCAACAGGCAGTTGACTATGTGGGATGAGAATCTGAGAACCAATCAGAGCTGAGATCATGGGTTCGGAACCCAGTCACAACACGAGTCCCAGAGAGAGCCCAGACATGACCAGTCTCAAGGGATCTCCATTTGAGAAGGCAGACCCAACGTAAACAGCCATCTGCCCCAGTGTTCAATACCCCCTGCAGAAGAGCCTACCAGAGGGGTGTGGGCAGGGGTGGGGGAGGAGGGCACTTGAGTTGCATCTTGGACGAGGGGTGGACTGCTTAGAACTGAACCACAGCCCCTCAGCCTGGCCCCCCAAGTGGTCTACCTGCTCCTTCACTGGTCTCCCCTCCCCCCACAGGCAGCCCCTCTGCTCATATCACAGAGATCTGGAACTCACTTTTCATCCCCATACTTGCCTTCCCTACCACTTGCCAGGCACTCGGGCCTGACTGCAGGGCAGCTCCTAACCCCGCGGACAGAATCTTTGCTCCTCATTTGTCTGCTGGAGAGTGGGGGCTCCCCTCTGACCAAACTGAAACTCTGGGCTGTCCTGTGGGGGGCACGGCAGCCTCCTGGGGTCAGTCCGCTGTCTCTCAGCCTCTACAGGTCGCCACAGTGATGGCACCAGCCAAGGGGAGAGAGACTCCCTCTCCACATAACTCTTCCCCCTTCCATCCATGCCACAACTCACTCTCAGGAAGGATCTGGAACTACTTTGGGCTAAGGCATAACAACTGTCTGTCACTAGCCTTGTACGGGAGAGGAACTCAAAGGTGAGGGGCAGTAGACCGCATCCATTGCATTGCTAGCGAGCCCTAGGAAGCATTTCCATCATTTGAGGTCCTTTCTCATTGGCTCACCAGACGTCTTCACTGACCAGAAGCCTGTGACCCTTCCTTCTGTCCGCACCAGCTTCCCGGGCCACTCGGGGTTCCTCTTCAATTCCCCATTCTCCCCCTCAACCCCACACTTCCATGCCCCCCACCTCTACCATTTAGAATCTTTTAGCTCAGCGCCAGCCTCCGCCTTGGAACTGTCCGGCCAGCCCCTCAGCCATGAACAAGGCCTCCCTCCTCTGGTCTACCTGGCAAAGGTGGGGACCGGGAACTGCCCTCGGTCAGAGGCAGAGGCGGACGGGCAGTGAGGCTGAGGGTCCCACCGTGCCTCGGTTGGGAGAGGAGAAATCATTTTCCCTCTCTCCTAGGTTGTTGACTGAGACCCTCGGTCATAAAAGATTAACAGAAGAAAGTAACCTGTATACCTCCCGTACACCTGGGAGATATTCCAGAAGACTGAGTTACTCCCCGACATGGCCCAAGCGAAATCAACTTAGACAGCATTTCCAGCTAAAACACGAAAGAGGATGTTGCGGGGTGGGAGAGCGGGCGGTGGGGGGGTTTCGGCAAGCGCAGCCTCGGAGGGCGTGATTGTCATGCAGGTGGAGTACATCCTTCTCCACCCAGAAGGGTCTTTAGAAATGGAGTCAACCCCCTCTTCCGGGACAGAGAGGCCCTCTTACAAATGGAGATTTCCCTTATAGATGTAAATGCCTTTACAAAAGGGCTAACTTCGATTTGGTTTTCGGAGCTTCTCCGGAGTCTGCTGGAGTTTTTCTTTTTTTAAAAAACCAGCTCCAAATAATCCTTGTGCCATAGAAACATATCTAGGGGTGGCCAGTTCTCTCTCTCTTTTTTTTTTTTTTTTTTTGCCATAGACTCGGGGTCCTGGCTGGCAGCCAGGACCATGCACGACCCACTGACCTTACCTAAAACAGATACTGGGACTCCCTTCCTCAAACATCACTAAGCTCTAACCTTCAAGGGGTAGGGGGTGGATCCTGGGGGTTTACCGCAAACAGCACCTCCTCTCCGCCCGGCAGTCCCAGGGTGGACTCCTGGGGTTTTACGGCAAGGAGCACCTCTTCTCTGCAGGGCAGTCCCAGGGAGGACCCAGAGGGCTGGCCTGCTTTGGGGTTCCAACCCAGCTCTCTCCACGCGCAGTGTCAGAAAAACAGCCGTTCCCTCCTTGTAATAAATGCCTCTGCATATCTGAACACAGTAGTTAAGTCATGCTTGCGCTTTCTCATCTCCAAGCTAAACAATCTCAGCCTCTGTAACCTTTCTTGGCAAATTCTAAGGCCCATATGCAGCGGAAAAGCAAAACAAAGCCATCTGATGGGAGAAGGCCTCCTAGCTCCGGCCCAGACTCTGGGCTTTGAAACTCGGTCTGCACTTGGGTCTTTGTTACATGTAAATTCAGTAGCTTCCAGCGTCGGAACCCACGAGAGCCCAGATGCCGCTGCTCCTGCCCTGGGACGAGCGCTCGGCTGGGCCACATTTGCATTTTTTCTGCGCTCATGCTCCTGGTGGGGAATGAAAATGCACCCTGGGGAGTGACCCAGGACCCCGGTCTGCTGCAACTTCCGCCCCGGGTCCTGTGGGGGAAGGTGGGGAGTGGGGGGAGGTGGGCCAGAGCCTCCAGAGAGCCAGGCAGCCTGCTGGGAAGGCTGCCCTTTGACCCCACAGAAGCCGGTAAGACCGGTTTCCCAGGTACCCGAGGCGCAGGGGGGTAACCTTACCCTCCAGCCGGCTGAGGGAGGGCGCTTCCTGCTGCTTCTGAATCAGAGGAGGCTACCTCTGCCTAATTACCCTCAGCAGGGTATACAGCTTCCCTCCCCAACCCCGCTCCCATTAAAATTCCTCTGGTGGTGGTTTTCTTTGGGTACCTGTCCCCCATTTTCATAGAGCTGTCTCAGGGGACCCAAGGATGGTTTATTCGCTGGTCCCTGGTGTGCGCGCCCAGGGCCGCCTCCCCCTCGCCGTTGTCCTTTTGGTCTGCAGGGCCTTTTTCTTCCTTCAAAGGCCAGTGTTTGCCCTGTAGGCCGAGCTCGTGGCGCAGGGAGTCCCCTTACAGGCTCCTACCGTCACTTAAGCCAATTCAACACACTTTTTAAAATAAAGAAAAAGTCGTTCGGACGGTGCCAGAAATTCTGTGCGCATTCCAGTTACACCCCAAGGTGGATCCGGAGGGGGAGCCTTGATCTCTCCGTGCCTGGTCCGTCACGCTTGCCGCTTGCTTCAACAGCCGACGGGTCTTGAAGGAGACCCAGCATGGGCCAGTGTAGAGAAGGCACCTTTCCTAGCCTTGGAGAAAAGGCCGCGGGTGAGGGCTTCCCAGCGGCAAGAAAGTGTCTCAAACGTGGTGCCTCCACTCAGGTTTTCAGGACAAGTTTTAGCTACAAGAAAAACGGGCCCTGGGGATGACTTTCGAACTCAGTGTCTCAGGCAGAGGTCCCTCCGCTGTGCGGCTCTCGGCTAGACCGTCACCACGGGATGGAAAGCTCCTGACAGCGTCCCATCTTCCTAATTCTTGTATCCCCAGCACCGAGGACCAGGCCTGGCACGTAAGTCACCTTCCCACGTGTTTTTTGACCTTGTCGCAGTATCTGAATTAACTCATTAGTCCCACTTGGATATCTATGGCCTGTTTACTGTGAATGCTGTGCTATGGAAGGCAGGGGGCAGGGATTCAAAAGGACAAAAATCACACTCTCCTTCCCCGAAATGTTTATAAGGCTGCGAGAAACTCGAAACATAGAAACGTGGATTGTAAATGAAATATAAAATGATGGACCCGGACCGTGCCAAAGGTAATTTCACAAAAGCAAAGATCCTCTTGCCAAACTTTTGTGTTTTCTAAAGCAGCTTCTCCTGGACTGTGTTCCTCAAGATGCTAGTTACTCTGCTTGTTAACGTGAGAAAGCTTCAGTGGTCAGAGGAATTCAGGATCGGGGTAGGCAGATTTCTTTAACATAAGATTTCTTCAAAGAAAGAAACTCAATCCTCACTTCACATCAGATAAAAAAATTCATTCAAAACTAGATCATAGACATCAATGTAAGAGCTAAGGCCATAAAACTCCTAGAAGAAAATACAGAAAAACTTAGTGACCTTGGTTTTGGCACCGATTTGTTACCTTCAACCAATAAAGCAAACATCACAAAAGAAATAATTTATTAACTGGATCTCATCAAAATAAAAAATAAACTTCTGCTTTTCATTTCTTTTTTTAAAGATCCTATCCATTCATTTGACAGAGAGATCACAAGTAGGCAGAGAGGCAGGCAGAGAAAGGGGGAAGCAGGCTTCCTGCTGAGCAGAGAGCCCGACATTGCGGGGCTTAATGTGGGGCTTGATGCGGGGCTTGATGCGGGGCTTGATGCGGGGCTTGATGCGGGGCTTGATCCCAGGACCCTTAGATCATGACCTGAGCTGAAGGCAGAGGCTTAACCCACTGAGCCACCCAGGCGCCCCAAACTTTTGCTTTTCAAAAGACATAAGAATGAAAAGGAAAGGCACAGACTGAGAGGAAATATCTGCAAAACATCTGAATGACAAAGGATTTGTATCTACGATATGAAAGAGAAGTTATTTATAAGAAGACAAACAACATATTTTTTAAAACGGACAGATAATTGACCAAAGAATGTTCGGGAATAGCCAATAACACTTGAAGTCAACATCACTAGTCATTATAGGGAAATGCAAATTACCACCACAATGAGATACCACTGAACACCCACCGGAGCGGATAAAATGAAAAGGACTGACCCTACCAAGTGTTTGCAAGGGTGTGAAAGGACCGGAACACTCATTCACGGCCAGTGAGAATGGAAACTAGTAGGACCACTTTGAGAAGCATTTTGTCAGTTTTTTTAAACAGTTAAAAATATATCTACCATGTGACTCAGCCATTCCACTCCAGTCATCTTCACTCCACAAAAAGCGTATATTCACCCGGAGACTTGGCACTCAAATGTTCATAATAGTTTTACTTGAAATTGTCAGAAACAAGAAACCCCGTGGAGAGGAACGATTAACAAATTGTGACCCAGAAATACAATGGAACGATACTCAACAATAAAAAGGAAGAAACTATCGTTACACATAGAAACATGATGGGATCTCAGAATAATTGTGCTGGATAAGAGAAGGCAGGCAAAGTACATACACCCTATGATTCGAGTTACGTGAAATTCTCAAAAATGCAAATACTTCACAGTAACAGAAAGCAGATTGGTGGTTGCTTGTTGGGGGCAGAGGGTTGAAAAGCTGGAAAGAGGAACTACCAAGTGGCAGAAGGAAACTTTTGGGGGTGATGTATATGTTCATTATCTAAATTATGATGATAGTCTCCGAGATGTGTAAATATGTCAAAAGTTCTCAAATATACGCTTTAATTATGTACAGTTTATTATGTGGCAATTACACTTTGATAAAGCTGTCACAAAAGAAAGAACACTTATCTTCTGGAGATACGCACCAAATGTTTTACAAACAAAATTATCTATAGACTGAAATTGGCTTCTAGATAATATAGGCATAGGTTGTGAAGTGGGTGATGACATCCATACGAGGGTGACATGAAAGAAAGGCCGCCGGTGGACAGATCTTGGGGCTAGGTTCATTTTCATGTACGTTTAAAATACTGCACTGAAAATAACACCTCTTAGAAAAATGTGACCTAACCCTAAGAATGTGGTACAGCTTACTGCCATAATTCTTTCTTCAAAGCTTGCGAGAGACCTGGCTATCTTTTTTTTTTTTTTTTTTTTTTTTTTTAAGGAAGCTTTACGCCCAATGTGGGGCTTGAACTCAGAACCCTGAGATCAAGAGTTGGATGTTCTACTAACCGAGCCAGCCAGCCAGGTGCCCCAATACCTGGTTATCCTGGACGGAAACCTCAGTAGGTTTTCTTCGGTTCCATAAAAATATGTATAGGTGATACAGTCCACATGAATCGATAAACACTGATTTGAAAAAAATTAATAATAATCAATGCAGGTCTTTTGGCAGGCTGAATTTTCTCAAAGAAGGAATACTTGGCTGGGTTTGAGAGGGCATCCTTCACAAGGAGGGCTTGAGTTGACCTCAAAGCTCCCCTTGTACAGTGCTTTCTGGATTGATATAATGCATGTGCATCAAAGTAGTGAAATAATTGAAAGATGTGGACTAGGAATTAGAAAGTGAACCCTGAAGGCCTCCTCAGTACCCAGCTCCCAAAGAATGAGCATCATTATCCCACAACCCCATAACCCTGCAGCATCAACATTGCAGGCCATAGTGCATGGAAAATTCCAAGCCTGCTAACAATTAGGACAGTGCCCCTCTCATGAAAGGGTCTGTTTGTGAAATTTTCTTGACTGTCTTGAGTGTGAATGTGTGGTGAACTCTTCTACAGTAAATTCTCGGAGGATTTTACTCTCTGTGAGGGTTTGATAACTTACAGCTGAGTGGAGGCATCGTCCCAGGCTTGGTGCTACTTGGCAAGCATCCAGACTGGTGTGTGGGGACACAGGCGTGCTCGTGTAAGAGGCACTGGAGGTCATGAGAGCAGCCAAAGATGTTCAGAAAAGGCATATCAGTCACTTGACTCTAAAACCCACAGAGTCTGTTCATATGGACCAGGCATCATTTTAAGGCCTTTTAAATTTTAAATTTAAATTTAATTTATACAGTATTAGAAGAGAAAATGCAATCTGGTGACTTTCAGCAAAAAACATGCAGTAAGGACCTTTGAAAATTCTATTCTCTTATAAATTAATAATAAAACAAATTTTTTAAAAAATATTTTATTGATTTATTTGACACAGAGAGAGAGGTCAAAAGTAGTCAGAGAGGCCGGCCAGGAGGGGGGCAGCAGGCTCCCTGCTGAGCAGAGAGCCCAATGTGGGGCTCGATTCCAGGACCCTGAGAACATGACCTGAGCCGAAGGCAGAGGCTTAACCCACTGAGCCACCCAGGAGCCCTAAAACTGATTAAAAAAAAAACAACAACAACTTAGAATCACCTTTTTTAGAACTCTGGAAATTAATCAAAGGCTTGCAGCCATCCAGAGAATGTTTATTCAAGCAAAACAGTTGAACAGTTGAGCTCACTAAGAACAGTGAGCTCAGTGGCATTCTAACTCTCCCCACACCTACCACCCTCTCTTTAACTACATGGTAGCACTGAAAACCAACAGCTTCCAATCATGGAAAAAAACCAATCTGGTGGTTCTCTGGAAGACCCCACTTGAAAATCTGTCATTTGATCTGACTTGAAGTTTGCTCAGTGTGAAAAGCCATTTAGAGGCAATTGTTCAACTTCACAAAAGCTGGAGGCTGTGGATACTAGTTGGGGCAAACGGTAAGTTAACCCAAAAATTTTAAGTAAAAACTGGGAAATGAGATGTCCCTAGGGACTTTGAAAA
The DNA here is from genome assembly GCF_009829155.1 of Mustela erminea. NCBI lineage: Eukaryota > Metazoa > Chordata > Mammalia > Carnivora > Mustelidae > Mustela > Mustela erminea. The sequence continues at coordinate 105,642,558 of NC_045620.1, forward strand.
GCTCTGACCTATTTTGGGGGGAATCTCAAAAGGCCATGAAGATGAGTAAGACTCTGCATATAGTCAGGGCTGTGTATATACTCAGGCAAAAATCAAGAAGGGGCTAACCTCTCACCTCTTGCAACCTTGGTATTCTACACAAGCACAGGCCAAACTAGAGTTGTCAACTGCTTGGCTGAGTGTGGAAGGTATACCCTGACATGCTTACAGAGCATTTTGGCAAAGACTGGGAGACTTACTGGTCCTAGACCTTTAAGGAAATCTCTGTCTAATCATTAGCTGACCATTAAGTTAACCAAGCAGAGACTTCAGTACCTACACAGGACGAAGACTGTGTAGGATTACAGGATTACATCAGAAAAGTCACTGAACAAACAGCAACAGCAACAAACCCTGGGGAGTGGAACAGAGAATTTTGATTTCCAGAATGGCTATCTTGTGTTACTTAAAATGCCTGCTGTTCAACAGCAAAAAAATTACATGACATACAAAGAAGTTAAAAATATGATCTGTATGAAGGAAAACAAAAGTAACCAATGGAAATCAATAGAAACTATCTCTGAGGAAGCCCAGATATAGGACTTAATTAGACAAAATCTTATATTTATTTCAAAGAGATAAAGGGAGCCATGTCTAAAGAACTAAAGGGAAATATAAGAATGATGTCTCACATAACAGAGAGTATCAATAAAGAGGTAGAAATAGAAAAAAAAATTAAAGTTCTGGAGCTGAAAACTACAGTAAGTGGAATTAAAAATTTACTAACAGGGCTCAACAGCATATCTGAACAGGTGGATAAAAGAATCAGCAAATTTGAAGAGAGATCATTGAAATTATCCAGACTAAAAAACAGAAAGAAAAAAGAATGAGGAAAAATAAACAGAGCCTCAGAGACCTGTGGAACACCAATAAACATACCAAAATACACAAAATGAGGAGTCCCAGAAAGATCAGAAAAAGAGAAAGGGGCAGAAAAAACAGCTGAAGAAATAATGTTGAAAACTTATTTTAAAGATTTATTTATTTATTTATTTATTTATTTATTTGAGAGAGAGAGCATGCAAGTCGGGGTGGGGGGTGGTGGCAGAGGTAGAGGGAGAGAGAAACTTCAGCAGACTCCATATTGAGCACAGAGCCCGACGTGGGGCTCAATCCCACAACTCTGAGATCATGACCTGAGCCAAAACCAAGAGTTGGGCACTCAACTGACTGAACCACACTGGTGCCTAATGTTGTAAACTTCTTAAGTCTTGTCAAAAACATTATACTACACATCCAAAAATTCACCCATGAACTCTAAGGATGCATTAAAGAAGATAATAATGGAGGAACAGAGGAGCAAAACAGACATCAGACATATAGAGAACAAATAGCAAAATAGTAGTTGCAAACCTACTATCACTAATTATATTCAGTGTACCTTGATCAAACATTTCAATTGATGGAGAACGGCAGAATGGATTTAAAAAATAACATGATCCAACTGTGTGCTATGTACAAGAGACACACTTAAGCTGAAAGACATAATTAGGTTGAAAGTAAAAAGTGGAAAAAAGATATATTATGCAAACAGTAATCAAAAGAGAGCTGAATGGCTAATGGGATATGAGATAAAACAGACATTAGGATAAGAATTATTAATAAAGACAAAAAAGGACAGTTTATAGTAATAAAAAGATCAATCTATCAAGAAGATATAACTATATAAACATATATGTACCTAACAGCATAACCCCGAAAGCAAAAACTAGCAGAAATGGAAAAAAGATAATTCATCAATTAAAGTTGGAATCTTCAATAACCACACTTTTAATAATGGATAGAACAACCACGCAGTTGACCAGCAAGGAAACAGAAGATTTGAACAACACTATAAACCAACTAGATCTAACAGACATCTATAGAAAACTCCACTCAGCAACAGCTGAATATGTATTCTTCTCTAGTACACAGGAAACACTCTCCAGGTTGGATTGTATGTGAGACCATAAAACATGTCTCAGCAAATTTAAAAGGACTGAAATCACCGATGTATCTTCACTGACCACAGTGGAATGAAACATAAAAGCAATAACTGAAGGAAAATTGGAAACTTCACAAAATGGGGAAATTAAACAAGACACTTGAAAAAAAACCCAACATGTCAAAAAAAAAAAAAAAAAGGAAATGAAGAGAAATGCAAAATATTTTGAGATAAATGAAAGTGAAAGCATACCAAAATTTATGGGATGCAACAAAAGCAGTGCCTAGAAAACTTGTAAATCAATAATCTAATCTTCTGCCATAAGAATCTAAAAACAACAACAACAACAAAAGACCCAAAGCAAGCAGAAGGAAACAATAAAATTTGGAGCAGAAATAAATGAAATAAAGAATATGAAATCAATAAAGAAAATCACAAAACCAAAAGTTAGTTATTTGAAAAGATCATGAAAACTGACAAAGCTTTATTTGTATTGACTAGGAAAAGAAGAGAGTACTCAAATTACTAATGTCCGGAATAAAAGAGGGAACATTACTACCAACCTTAAGGAAACAAAATCAAGTGTAAGAAATACTGTGAATAAATCAACATCAACACATTGGTAACACAGACGCCATGGACTAATTCCTAGGAAGACATAAACTATAGTTTGGTTTGTATCAGCCTATGTCATATATCTCAAGAAGAGAGATTGAATTAGAAATCAAAAAGTTTCCCACAAGAAAAACCTCAAGACCAGATGGCTTCACTGCTGAATTCTACCATACATTTAAAGAAGAAATGATGCAAATCTTTAACAAACAACTCTGAAAAATGAAAGATGTAAGAACACTTCCCAAATCATTCTGTCACACCAATATTACCCTGATGCCAAAATCAGACAAGACATCTGTAAAAAACTATACACCAATATCTCTATGAATATGAAGGCAAAAGACCTCAATAAAATACTAGCAAACTGAATCCAACAATAAATAAGAAGCATTTATCCAAAGAGGACCAAGTAGGATTTATCCCAGGAATGCAAGTTTGGATAAGTATACATATATCAATCACTATAACATACTACGTTAATATAATAAAGGACAGAATCTACACGATCTACTCTAACACAGAGAAAACCTTTGATGAGGGCACCTGGATAGCTCAGGCAGCTGAACATCTCCCTTTGGCTCAGGTAATGATTTCAGGGTCCTGGGACCAAGTCCCATGTCCGGCTCCTTGCTTGGTGGGGAGTCTGCATCTCCCTCTCCTTCTACCCCCTCCCCTCATGTGTTCTCTCTCTCTCTCTCAGATGAATAAAATCTAAAAAAAAAAAAAAAAAGACAAAACACTGGATGATATCCAACTCCCTTTCATGACAAACACTTGACAAACTAGGAACAGACAGGCATTCTCTAAACCGACAGAACACATCTACAGGTTAAATGCAATCCCTACAAAAATTCAGCTGACTTTTTGGAGAAACTGACAAGCTAAACTTAAAATTCATATGAAAATGTAAGGAACTCAGAGTAGCCAAGATGATCTTTAAAAAAAAAAAAGATTTTATTTATTTATTTGACAAAGAAAGAAAGAGAGAGAGAGCACAAGCAGGGGGAGTGGCAGGCAGAGGGAGAGGGAAATTCAGGCTCCCCGCTAAGCAGGGAGCCCAATGTGGGGCTCGATCCCAGGACCTGAGCTGAAGGCAGATGATGACCTGAGCTGAAGGCAGATGCTTAACCTACTAGGTCACCCAGGTGCCCCTAGCCAAGATGATCTTTAAGAGAATAAAGTTAAAGGATTTGTACTTGCTGATTTGAAAACCTACTACAAAACTGCCATCATAATCATCATAAACTAGTACTATGTGATACTAGTATAAGGATAGATGTATCAAGCAATCAAATAGAGTTTATGGTTTAGAAATAAACCCATGTATTCATGGTCAGTTGATATGCCGGAAGAGCTCCAAAACAAATGGGAAAAGAATAGTCTTTTTAACAAATGGTGCTGGAACAACTGGATATCTACATGCAGAAGAATGAAGTTAAACCTCGTCCTCTGACCATATACAAAAATTAACTCCAAAGAGATCGAAGATCTAATGTAAAGGCTAAAACTGTAAATCTTTTAAGAGCAAATATACGTGTAAGTCTTTGTGATCTTTATTTAATTAGGCAATGATTTCTTAGATATGACACCAAAAGAATAAGCAACTAAAGAAAAAAATAGATAAATTTAACTTCATAAACACTAAAATCTTTAGTGTTTCAAAGGACACAGTCAAGAGAATGAAAACTCACAGAATGGGAGAAATATTTGCAAAATCATTTCCAAATCATTTGGATATATGATGAGTCTAGCATCCAGATTACATAAAGAATTATTATGACTCAACAATAAAAAGATAAATATCCCAGGCGCCTGGGTGGCTCAGTCCTTGAGCGTCTCCCTTTGGCTCAGGTCACGATCCCAGGGTTCTGGGATTGAGTCTTGCCTTGGGCTCCTTGCTCCGTGAGAGGCCTGCTTCTCCCTCTCCCACTTCCCCCTGCTTGTGTTCCCTCTCTCACGGTGTCTCCCTCTGTGAAATAAATAAAATCTTTTTTATATATGTGTATATCCCAATAAAAAAATGGAGGAGGGGTCTGAATAGACATTTCTCCCAAGAAGATATATAAAAAACAAATGAAAAGTGTTTTGTTTTTTTTTTAAGATTTATTTATTTGACAGAGAGAGAGGGAACACAAGCAGGGGAAGTGGGAGAGGGAGAAGCAGGTTCCCAGCAGAGCCTGACTTGGGGCTCGATCCCAGGACCCTGGGACCATGACCTAAGTCAAAGGCAGACGCTCAATGACTGAGCCACCCAGAAACACCCCCCCCCCCAAAATTTGTAACATCACTAGTCAGAAGATAAATGTAAGTCAAACCATGAGGAAATGTCACATCATATCCACTAAGGAATTAAAAGGAAATGTCACATCATATCCACTAAGACAATTAAAAGAGAGAGAAACATAAGGACTGTGGAGAATGTGTATTCCTTAGTACATCGCTAGAAAATGTAAAATGAGTGTAGCCTCTTTGCAAAAGAGTTTGGCAGGTCCTCAAAATTATAAACATATTGTTACTATGTGACCCAGTGATTTCATTCCTACATATAGATCTAAAAGAATTGAAAAGATAGTCACACAAAAACCTGTACATGAATGCTCATAGTAGCAGAATTTATAATAGCCAAAAGGTCAAATCAACCCAAATGTCCACCAACTAACCGATAAAGAAGCATATTACTAAGGGTTGAAGTGCAACTGTATACAAAAGCAGGGGTGGCATGTGATGAAAACTTTATGCTAAGTGAAAGAAGCCAGTCTCAAAAGATCACATTCATACGAAATACCTAGATAGGCAGATCCACAGAGACAGAAAGGAGATTCCTGGTTGTCAGGGGCTAGAGGAGAGGCAACGGCGAATGGCCACCAATGGGTACTGAATTTGATGTGAATTATGCACACGTTCCAGATTTAGGTAGTGATGATGGCTGCACAACTTTGCGAACGCAGAATCTACTGAATCGTAAACTTTAAAGGGGTGAATCCTATAGTATGTGACTTGGATCTCTATCTTCTAAAAAATAAAAATGATAATGCAGTCCAGTGGTTCACAATTCAAAAGACGCAAGTCAAGAATGAAAATTCTTCCTTCTTCCTCTGAGAGCAGCTGCCCATCACCCCTGCAGCCCTTGGTTCCCATGTACGGGAAGTGGTTTTCTGGGGCACCTGGGTGGCTCAGTGGGTTAAGCCTCTGCCTTCGGCTAAGGTCATGATCTCAGGGTCCTGGCATCAAGCCCCACATGGTGTTCTTTGCAAGACAGGGAGCCTGCTTCCCCCTCTCCCTCTGCCTGCCTCTCTGTCTACTTGTGATCTCTCTCTTTCTCTCTGTCAAATAAAAAATGGTTTTCTGTTGTTTGACATGTAGTTCTAGGCACATCTTTCCCCTTTTTTATTCTCTGCACCCTGCTTGGAATTTTGCTTTTCTCTTAAGCTTGTTTTCTTGAGTGTAATCTACGTGCTCCTTTATATTACACATTCTGGAACACCTCACTGCAGATGAATATGTTCTACAGATTAATAAATATTATCATGATGATAATTATATTATATCATCGTCATCAGTAAGCAGTCTTTATCAAGCCCAATTCAGATCAAAGTGCTGCAATTAAATTTAGTCTCATCTGAGCTCAGGGAACCTAGGTCAAGGCCACGACCCCCTAACATTTGTCTGGGATTTTGTTTCTAGAAGAGTTTGTGGTTATATGATTCCCAGCGAAGATGTGCACTCGAGTGAGCCTTCATTCACTCTTCTGAACATTTGATGCTTGAGGGAACTGCTTAGTTGAGTTAGATAAGCGAAGAGATGGTCTGACCTGCCTTGGGCGCCGGTAAACAAAGAACAAATACACAGCCGAGGACCACATCTGGAAATTCCCTCCCGGGACTCTGCCGAGCCTGGGGTGTGTGTGGTCACCTGGGGCTCTGCACAGAAGCCCACAGACCCCACAGCTTACAATTAGAACAGTAAGTTCCAGTACAAGCTCCCTGCTGTACTCATGAGGATTAGATGCCTAATTTTGTGCTGGACTCCTCATAGTCTCCTAGAATTGAGGTCTTAGGGTCAGTTTTTGTTCATTCGTTCACTGGTATGATAGAAATTTCTGTATAAAAGCTACTGACGAAGGGTGCTTCCGCTGGTCCATTTCTCCTCTCGGAGTCTTACTGCCGTCGTTCCTGTTGGTGCCTCTAAATGAAGGGTCCATAACGTCTCATTGTCTGGTTATGAAGTTAGCAGGACCTGTACCCTGAGTGCTGTTCTCATCAGGCCTTCAATGATGGCCTTCAATGATGGTCCCTCCATACCCTAATACCATGAGTGCCAGTGAGAGTCATGCTCGTTGCTCTTCCGGGTAGAGTAACTAACCCTGGTTGCGGAGGAGCGCAGGGGCTCCTCCCACATCTGGATAAGTGGCCATGGAAGAGGGCGGAGTCAAACATGCAGAGGGTTTTGAAAGCTGGAAAGACAGAATCAAGGGCAAAGGCTCCAGATACTAATAGACCCCAGCACACACGTGGTGGAGAGGATTCATGAAATAATGCAGTCACGCACCGAATGCACTTAGAACAGCTGGTGCCCAAGAAGTGTCGGCCTTGGCAGGGAGCACATGGAGAAAACAAGCGTCGGCAGAAGAGAAGGCTCATCAAGGAAACTACTTTGCAGAAAGTACGGAGACCATCTGGCTTTGCATTAAGGGCTTTGTGAGGGTCTGGGGCAAATAACACAGGGAATGCAATAAGGAATTCACTGGGAAGAAATCAACAGCTTGGCAGCTGCAAGAAGAACCCACCTGAGTAAGAGAATCATGGTGGAGTGAACACAGCCTCTTGGCCAGTGATTCTCAGAACTCAAGAGTTGAGTTGTACTACCAAACTCTCAGATAACAAGATCACTGCAATAATGTTTATAAATGCTGAGTCTTCTACCTGACACAAGATAAGCACTCCCGTAAATGGTGGTGGAGGAGGCAATGTTTCAGGGAAGACTTCAGAGACTCCTTCTAGGGCAGGATCAAGTTCATTGAGCAGGTGTTTTGAGGAGCTCACCTGGTTACAAGCCAGGGCAGGGCACCTCGGCTCTGAGGACTTAGAAGATACTCCGTATAAGAGAGTAGGAACTCCATCTTCCTGGATAAAGATGGGGATTCCAGACGGAAGGTGGTCAGGGATGAAGTCTTAGAAGAGAAAGAATTTTGGGAAAAGAGAAATGTATCCAGTAGACAATTTATTTTGGCTCTGACCTGCATGAAGTTAACCTTTCCCTTGGGTTCTTCAACATCATCTGTAAAGTCCATGCTTCTCACCACTAGTTTTGAATTCCTTGGGCTCTAGTGGATGACATACCCCTCGTGCTCTACTGACACAGGTGAGTTGGCTCTCAGGTCTGAAGTAGCAACAGAGGAACATAAACAGTTTGGCAAGAGAGCACAGAGGTAAGCAGAGCTGGCGAGGCCCACTTACTCGGTGAGTTTAACATTATACCCGAGGTTCCAAATTGAACATATACGACCCTGTTCATCCAATCAACCAACTAAGCGTCTAGTTTTTAGTTCCACACACTGAAAACTGTCCGAGATGGCTGGGATGTGACTGTTCTTTTTCCCTTTCCTCCTTGTCACTGCCCTTAATACTGAAGCCGATTTATACTTGCCTAAACATTACCTGTACTGAAGAGGCATTTTATTTAGTCAAAACCCAACATTACACCAAATATACTTTGGTCAGTCTGAGGCTACAAGATGAAAACACGACCTTGTGGTGTGACTTGTTATATCTCCCGATCCTAACCCCACCGGCCCGTGAAGAGGAGAAGCTGGTGGCTTATTTCTCAACGGTATCATGGCTTTGTAACTGAACTCTATGCGATAAAGCCGATACATGGTTTTAAATTCTGTTGTCTTTAACTTTGTTTTATCGAGGAGTCTGTGAAGTCCCTGACCCTGACCCTAACCTTTTTTTTTTTTTTTTTTTTTTTAAAGATTTTACTTATTTGTTTGACACAGAGAGAGAGAAAGCACAAGCTGTGGGGAGCAGCAGGCAGAGGGAGAGGGAGAAGCAGGCTCTCCGCAAAGTAGGAAGCCGGATGCATGATGATTAGTTTTATGTGTCAACTTGACTGGGCTCAGGGGTGTCCAGAGGGCTGGCTAAACATTCTTTCTGGGTGTGTCTGTGAGGGCATCTCTGGATGAGGTCATCATTTGAATTGGCAAGATCGGCAAAGATGATGGCTCTCATCAATGTGGGGAGGCTTCATCCAGTCCATGAGGGCCCAAACTGACCAAGAAGGTGGAGGAAGAATGAATTTATTCTCTCTGCTTGTGTTGGGATATCCGTCTTCAGCCGGCGGACATCACTGTTCCTGTTTCTTGGTCTTTTGGACCAAGGACCAGACCAGGACTTGGACCATCACCATCCCCCCCGTCACCACTATGCCTGCAGACTCAGACAGAAGGATACCACTGCTCTCCTGGGGCTCCAGCTTGCAGATGGCTGATTGTGGAACTCCCCTGCTCCATAACTATGTGAGCCCACTTCTGTAATTATAAATACATATATACATACATGCATATTGATTCTGTTTCCCTGGAAAACCTGTCTAATACAGTGGCTCTCTCAGAAAGGACACTGTCAGAGATCAGCTTTCATACAGGCCCTTTCCAGCTCTCAGGGCAGCTTGGAGAATGGGAGAAGTGGCCCCCATTGGACAGGGAAAAGGTCCAGCACTAACATAGACACTTAGGTGATTATGTGCAGAACATGTGTTATGTAATGTGCCTTAACTGCAGACTGACTTTTCTAGAACCAGGGCATGGAGGTGTGGTGCCCAACCCCACTCTAGCTAGGGCTCCAAATTGTGCTCTGCTAGATGGCCCTGGGCCCAAGGTCGGAAAGGGGGAGCACCCCAGTTTCAGGACAGACCCTGTACCCTGGCCACCAGGGTCTGCACCCTATTTGTCTGTGTTGCTTAGCCAAAGGACGTGCCCAAGCCTACCCAAAGCTGACAGCACCTACAGGTTGGAAGGACAACAGGGTTCATGAAACTCCATAGTCCTGTCACTGACAAAAAACTCACAGACCCAGAGAAGAAATTGCAGCTCAGTTCACGACATTTACAACCCGAGGGTCAGCAGAAGGCTCATGATCATCTGGCTGTGAGCCAGTGTGGCTGGAGACCCCATAGCCAGTGAGTCCCAGTTGGCCCGGGACAGAGGTTTCTTAAGATAGAGGACTTTGGGTTTTAAAGCCATGGACAGTGAGCCAGGATGAGTTGGTTGCCCTAGGAAGGAGCTGCGAGGGACAGACATGAAAGCTGCTATTCATCTGAGGGCTCAAGACCCACTCCGAGCCCGCGTTCTCCCCAAGAGCACCCCACTGAACGAGAACTGGCTCATTCCAATTCTGCCTGTTTCTCTTCCAGACCCCGGGTCAGTGCCTCCTTCCTCTCACCCCCTCCCCACTGACTCTGAGCCCCGCGTTGGCCTCTCCTCCCCAGGCGAGGGCACCAGCCTGCCTGTGTAGCCTTGTGTGTGCAAACACAAGAGAAGACTTAGAAACACAGGACTCCCCACCTGGCCCTCAAAGAGAAGAAATCACAAGTGCATTTTTTAAAAGCTCCCACCCTGAAAAGATTTAAGAGGAGCAAACTAGAAAAAAACAAAACAAAATAAAACAAAACAAAAACAAAACCCCCCAACGCCAGTGTTTTACCCAGAAAGCAGCATACAGTGGTGTTTCTTTGATAAAGCATCCTGCCTCTCAGAGATAGAGCACGTCCCCCGGCGCAAACACTGAAGCCTGCTTGTTGAATGCCTTCCCCGTGCCAGCACGATGGGCGTTTTATGGTGGAAAAGCAGCACCTTTGGCTGCTAAGCCAACAAAAGCGAGATGATAGGCGCTTTCATCATTTCAGCCCCAAACGACACTGGAGCAGTGTGCGTGCAAATCCGTTGGCCTGGTTGGCATCCTGACTTCCTTCACGCAGGGTCCTTCACCTTCAAAGCCTCCTCTAAAAGACCTTCCCTTCTAGGACCCCCAGTTGGCCCGAGGCCGGGTATACAGCAAGTGCTCAGCTGTTGTGACTGTCCATCACTCCAGTGAGAGACCTTCTCAAATCTCATAAATATGCCACACGAGACTGCGAAGGCAGCTTTGTAAATCGGGGCATGTCAAGGGGGCCAAGTGCCCTCAAGGACTCCCTGGCCTCTCTGCAGGTGAGGAGATGCGTGTCCCGAGGAGGGCTTTGATCTGTTCAGGGCCACATGATGGGGAACTGGGATGGGCTCTCTGGACTCCCTGTCCAGTGCTCTTTCCACTAGAACTGGCTGTCAGTCTTCCATAGGACATGGAAATAACACGCAAAAGGAAACCAGACAGGACTTTTTATTTATTTATTTTTTTAAATCTTTGTTCCTTTGTTGGTTTCACTTTCTTCTGTTTTGTTGTTTTATGTTTATGCGTGAAGCTTTTCATTTTCTGTTTTTCGTGAGGCTTCCTACATGCGGGTAGGAGATACAAATCTGAGTCTCCAAGCTGCTGGTGTTAAGAACCATACCTTCTTCATTTTGGTGCGTAACAGAACCTAATTTCCGCTTTGGGTCCTCCTTTTCTTGCTGTGGTTGAGGGAAGGGGAAGAGGCTGAAGTCAGGCCTGCAGAAGGAGCCCCTCAGGGTCTCTGGCACCCTCCCCACGCCCGCCTTCCAGGGAGAGCAGGGAGCTTCCGTGAAAAGCAGCCTGAGAATGCAAGGACCATACAGCCCCCTGCATCAGGGTCCCTGGGGAGACAGAAGAGCAACGTCATGCCTTTGAATCTGGATACCAGAGGAAAACAGCTGTGCGTTTGGAACAAAGAAAAACAATTTCTGCTGGGCAAATCCTTCCATGCAGGCTGCAGGCAGAGTCTGGAAGGCCACAGGCTGTGTGGTAGTTTGTAACCTTGCATGTGGACACAGGCCCCGAAGTTCCCTCAAAGTTGCTACCATGTTTCCAGAGAGGGTCCTGGGCCCATTCAAACATCCCCTGAAGAGGAGGTGCCCATCCGGCCACGCACGCAGCTCCTGACTTCACAAGGGATGAGACCAGCACGGTCTCATCAGTGCTTCAGTGGCGATGGGTAGACCGGGGGGCGGGAAAAGGACAGAAAGGGGAAAGGGAGTGAGAGCAAGAATGAGGTCTGTTTGGTTTTCTTCTCCATAATAGATGCATAAACACCCTTTTTTTTTTTTTTTAAGATTTTATTTATGTATTTGACAGACAGAGATCACAAGTAGGCAGAGAGAGAAGGAGGAGGAAGCAGGCTCCCTGCTAAGCAGAGAGCCCGATGCAGGGCTCGATCCCAGGACCCTGAGATCATGACCCAAGCTGAAGGCAGAGGCTTTAACCCACTGAGCCACCCAGGCGCCCCGATGCATAAACACTCTTAAAGCCCATTATTTAAATGCCCTTCCATGGTTTCAGTTTGGTATGAATCATTTCCCATCCCTGGTCAAGCTCTCTGAAGGCAGGGACCACTGTGTGTGTGTGTAAACTTACTGGGTCTTATCCATCCTACAAAGTCCACAAACGCTTAGCAAGTAAACCAGATGCCTGCCGGATCCTCTAAAAATGCCTTACTGTTTTCAGGAAGGTGACTAGGGCAGAGAGCATGCAGGTATATACATTGGGAAACACAGCATTTTCAATTTAAAATAAATGATTTTTAGAAACCAGTAAATGCCCAGTAAAAAGGGAACGAGCAGTAAACCAGTGGTAAAATCAAAGCTCTCCTCTTCCCCCCTTAAAATCCCCAGAGGGTGCCGCTGTTAACCATTTCAGACTTCATTTCTTTAATAAAATAAACTTTGAAATTAACTTGGTGAAATTGACAGCTACTGATTTTTTGTCATTTATGTTTTTCCTCTTTGAAATTTTAATTTCCTCCATGTTTGTTTTTTATATCCTCTTTATCATACTCTTGTAGTCTGCAAATACTGGGTCAAGTTGAGTTTTTTTTGGTTTTTGGTTTTTTTAATACAAATTTACAAACTCTGAAGCACACACATCTTAAATGTACCTACGAGTTCTGACAAATATCAAAATAAAAGATGCTGCTGTCACCTGAAAATATTCTTCTATGCTTCTTTCCAGTTAATCCTTTCTTTCCGAGGAGCAACCATGATTCTGATTTTCTTCCACTATAGATGAGTTGTGTCTGTTCTAGACCTTCCCATAAACACAGGTGTACGCGTTATCTCGCTCAGCTTGTAATGCTTCTGGGAATCCATCCTTCCTGTGCCGTCAATGGCCATTCCTTTTTATTGCTGGGTAGTATTTCATTTTATGAAGATATCACCGTTCACTTATCCATGTTGTTCGTGAACAGCTGATATATCCCAGTGCTTCCATTCCAACTAATAAAGCTTCTGGATGAGGTTTTTTGGTGACGGTACATTTCCATTTCTATTGGGAAAAAAATAGGGAGTGGAATTACTGGGCCACTCAGCAAGGTAGATGTTTATATAGTTTTATAAGAAGTTGCCGCGTCCTCACTAATATTTGGTAAAGTCAGTCTTTTTAATTTGAGGTAGGTCTGTAGGGGTTTCTTAATTTTCATTTCTCTGCTGAATAATGGTTGAGTGCTTTTTTGAATCTCTAATAGCCATTTGGCTATCTTCTTTTTTGATGTGTCCATTCAACTCCTTTGTCTGTTTTAATTTTTTTAAATCTTTTTTTAGGATTTTATTTATTTATTTGAGAGAGAGAGAGAGCACAAGCAGGGGGAGCCACGGAAGGAGAGGGAGGAGCAGGCTTCCGACTCAGTAGAGACCTTGATTCAGGGCTCATCCCAGGACCTGAGCCTAAGGTAGATGCTTAATCAACTGAGCCACCCAGGCCCCCTACACTACTTTGTCTGTTTTAATTGCATTGTCTTTTCATTGTTGAACTGAGAGTTCATCATCTAGCCAAGATATCAGTCCTTTTCCAGAGGTTTTGCAAATATTCTTTCCTGAAATTCTTGGCCATTTATTTTCTTATTGGAATCTTTTATCAATAGAAGCTTTTAATTTTGAGACTGATTTATCAATTTTCTTTTTTCTCTTTTTGTTTTCTGTGACCTGCTTAGCAAACATCTGCCGATCTCTAGGTTATGAAGATATTCTCACAGATTTTTCTTGAAAAGCTTTAGGGCTTTATATTTTGGTCCATGATTGATTTCAAATTACTTTTTTTTATGGTGTGAGAAAGGAGCTGAGGTTTTGTTTGTTGGTTTCCATACAAACATCCAGTTAATATAGCACTTTTCTTTCCCCACAAAAGACTTTTGGCACCTCTGTCAAAAACCAAATAACTAGAAATGTGGGCCTGTTTCCAGGCTCTCTGTTTAGATCTAATGATCTATTTGTCAATCCCTGTGTCACTATCATTTTATCTGGTACTGTGGTTTTATACTGTTTTCAAGTCAGGTAGTTTGAGCACTCCAAATTTGTTCTTCTATTTCAAGATCATTTCAGATATTCTAGATTCTTTGTATATCTATGTAAATGTTAGAATCAGTATGTAAATTTCTACAAAGACTCCCACGAGTGTAGTATTAGGATTGCTGTGATCCTATAAGTCAATCTGTAGAGAAAATTATGTTGGCAACATTGAGTCTTCATAATTTGTGAATATAAATATCTCTCTCCATTTCTTTGGGTCTTTTAAAGTCTCTCCTAATAATGTTCTGTAGTCTTCAATATAAATGTCTTGCCCATCTTTTGTTAAATTTGTTCCCGAGTATTTTATGCATTTTTTAAAAGACTTATTTATTTTAGAGAGACAGGGAGAGAGTGCATGTAAGCAGGGGGAGGGGCAGAAGGAGAGGGAGAGAGAGAATCTCAAGCAGACTCCATCTGCACTGAGCACAGATCCAGGCACAGAGCTTGATCCCATGACCCTGAGATCATGACCTGAGCCGAAACTAAGAGCTGAACATTTAACCGACTGGGCCACCCAGGTGTCCCTCTTTTATGCTTTTTTGATGATGTTATTAACGGAATTGTTTTTCTAATTTCATTTTCCAAATTTTTGCTTCTACTATATGAAAGTACAACGGATGCTTTAACATTAACTTTGTATCCTGCAATCTTGTTCAATTGATTTATTAGTTTTAATAGTTGTTTTATAGATTTCACGAACAATCATGTCAAGTGGAGCGTTAGTTATAATTCTTTTCCAGTCTTCATGTCTTTATTTCTCTTACTTGCAATACTGCAATGGTTAAGACTTCCAGTTCAATGTTGAATGGAATAGGTGGGAATGGGAGCAGATATCCTTGTCTTGTTCCTAATATTGTGGAAAGTCATTCAATATTTCATGGTTAAATATAATGTTAGATGTAGGTTTTCATAAATGCCTTTTATCAGATTAAAGGATTCTCTTCTATTCTTCATTTTCTAAGAGTTTTTAACTATAAATTAGTATTGAATGCTTTTTCTGTCTCTGTTGCAATTGTCATACAATTTTTTCCCCATCATTCTGTTAATATGGTGGATTATATTGGTTGATTTTTTTTTTAAAGATTTTACTTATTTATTTGTCAGAGAGAGCGCAAGTGAGCACAAGCAGGGGGAACAGTAGGCAGAGGGAGAAGCATGCTTCCTGCTGACCAAGGAGCCCAACGTGGGACTAGTTCCCAGGACCCTGGGATCAGGACCTGAGCTGGAGGCAGATGCTTAACCAACTGAGCCACCCAGGTGTCCCTACATTGGTTGATTTTTCTAATACTAACCCAACCTAGCATTTCTAGTATGAATCTTATTTAAGTATTGTCCTTTCTGCAGATGGCTAGTTTCAACTTAATAATGTTTTGTTAAAAGTTTTGGCACCCAGGGGTACCTGGATGGCTCAGTCAGTTAAGAGTTGGACTTTTGATTTCTGCTCAGCTCATGATCTCAGGGTCATGGAATCGAGCCCCACCTGGGGCTCCATGCTCAGCGGGGAGTCTGCTGGAGATTCTCTTTCTCTCTCCCTTTGCTCCTGCCCCCACCCACACATGCTCTCTCTCTCTCTCTCTAAAAAGTAAATAAATAAGTCTTTTAAAAAGTTTTGCACCTGTTTTTTCAAAAGATTTTTTTTCTAGTATCTGTGTCACGTTTTATATCAGAATCAATGCTGGCCTCATAAAATAAGTTGGGACTAGTTCCTGTTCCCCTTTGTTTTCTGAATTTGTGACGTATTTGCATTATTTCTCTCTTAAACGTTTGACAGAATTGATGAAACTATCTTGGGCACAGTTTTCTTTGTGGAACATTTTCTTCAATAATGAATTCAATTTCCTAAATAAATATAGGGTTGTTCAGATTTCTGTTTTATCAAATGTGAGTCATGGTAAGTTGCATCTTTAAAGGAATTTGTCCATTTCATCTAAGTTGTCAAATGTGTTGGCATAAAGATTTTCACAGTATTACTTATTATCCTTTTAGTGTCTGTTGCACATTCAGTGTTATTCTGATACTGGTGATTTGTGTTCTCTCTATTTTTCTTGATTAGCTAGAGTTGATCTTTTAGGAGCACCAATTGTTTTTGTCAACTATTTCTGTTCTGTCCTCATTTTTTTATACTCTAAAGTTAGAATATAGGTCACTGGTTTTAGATATTTGTTCTTTTCTAATGTAACTATATAAAACTATAAATTTCCCTCTGAATACTGCTTTAACTACAGTTCATGAATGTTAATATGATTTTTTCTTTTTTAAAGATTTTATTTATTTATTTATTTGACAGATCACAAGTAGGCAGAGAGGCAGGCAGAGAGAGAGAGGAGGAAGCAGGCTTTGTGCTGAGCAGAGAGCCCGATGCGGGACTTGATCCCAGGACCCCGAGATCATGACCCGAGCCGAAGGCAGAGGCTTTAACCCACTGAGCCACACAGGCGCCCCTGATTTTTTCATTGTAATTCTGCTCAAAAATTTTTAAATTTTTCTTATGGTTTCTTCTTTGGGTTATTTAGAAGTATGTTGTTTGATTTCCAGATATCTGGGGTCTTCCAAGACATCTCATTGTTATTGATTTCTAATTTAATTCTAATACGATCAGAACAAAATACTCTGTAGGATTTCATTCCTTTTCAACTTATGGAGACTTATTTTATGATGAACCTCTTATGGTTTATCTTTTTTTTTTTTAAGATTTATTTATTTATTTATTTGACAGATCACAAGGAGGTGGAGAGGCAGGTAGAGAGAGAGAGAGAGGGAAAAGCAGGCTCCCTGCTGAGCAGAGAGCCCGACTCGGGACTCGATCCCAGGGTCCTGGGATCATGACCTGAGCCGAAGACAGAGGATTCAACCCACTGAGCCATCCAGGCACCCCTATCTTGACAAAAGTTCCAGATGTACCTGAAAAGAATGTCTATTTTGCAGTTTTGGGGTACAGTGTTCTGTAACTATATATAGTGATGGTTTTGTATGTATCACCTACATCCCCACTAATTTTAGACCAAGTTTCTCTCTTAGTGACCAGGAAGGGGAGGTGGTAACATTTCCAAGTATGACTGTGGAACTGTCTTCTTCTCTTTTGAGCTCTACTATTTTTGCCTCATGTATTTGGAAGCTCTGTTATTAGGCTCATACAGGTTGATAATTATAATGTCTTCTACATGACATGTCCATTTATCATTAGGACATGTCCCTCTTAGGTCTGGCATTCTTTATCTCAAAGCTAATTTCATCTGATAGGGATATACCTCCTGCAGCCGCTTAATGCTTAATGTCTTCACGGTATTTCTTTTTTCCATTCATTCTGTCAACGTATCTGTAGATGTTTCTTTCTGTTTAAAGTGCATCTCATCTTCTTTATCCATTGGAAGTATCTTTTTATGTTCCTTATTTTTAGCTCCTGAAACATATGAATTTCACAGTACTCGTATTATTTTCACATCTGTGGTTCACAACATGTAAAATTGAATTCTACAAATTAAAAATAGATATTATGCAGAAGGCAGTCTCTGATAATAACATATCCAGAAAGTTTCACAGACATAGCCAATCCCACATTTCCGGACCTCAGCAACTTAGAATCAATTAAGTCCTAAACCATTTAATGACTTGGGTCCTAGATCAGCTTTATGATATGATAATTCCTTGGGTGCTGAACAAAGTTCTCATCATTGTTTTTGAAGTTCTGATCATTTCTGGGCTATTTTAACTCCAAATGTAAACTGAAAAACCCAATCTTAAGGATAAAAGAAAAAAAAAATTTGCCACTTGATACTTATGAGGAAGGTCTTAGTTTTACAGTTCTTAGTAAGAAGAATTGTTTGTATTATTTTTTGAATTAAAAGATTCACCCCACACAGATTCCTGGCACTTTAACTTTTTGTTTTTAAAGGTATTATTCACACTAAAATCTAAACACCACCAGCGTGTGGGTGTATTATTTTCAAACTCTGACATTTCTTGGGAGTCAAATGGTGGCTAAGCAAGGGTGGGAGCCTTTAAAGGGAAAATAAAAATTTTCACCCTGCTTTCTGTAGTTGGAGCTGCAGGAGCAGGTCTTCATCATTCTCTGTGGGAGGCCTGGGGTACGTCCATGCGTGCGTTCACACAAGGGAAGAGCACAGCCTTTGCTAACAATGATGTACAGCATTCAAAACCCCTAGAGTCAGACCCAGGGCCTGAAAGATTTAGACCTAATGTTATTTTGACTCAGTAAAGATTTTAGTTGGGAATAAAAGTTAATAGCCCAGGAACTATCTCCCAAAGATCTTTAAGGCTTACTAGCAGAGGCAACTATGACAATAATGGTGATCACAATGACATCATCACCAATGACATCATCACCAATAGCTGCTACCCTTTATTGATCCTGTCACATGGGATCACAGGTTATCTTCATCCTCCCAGCAACACATTCACAGACCACACCTGTGGCACCGGGGAAAGGGGAGAGAATATCAAACAGTAAGGGATGGGGCCAAGTTTCGAGGCTTTAGGTGAGAGGCCCATGGGGGATGGGGTGGGCTAACAAGGCACATCTGTTCACAAGATTCTTCAGAAACCCTGATGTGCTGGAAGGGTCCCCTAACCTGCCAGCACCTCCAGATACGACTGAAACGGGAGATCCAGTAAACATGGTCACCGAAGAGTTCGTTCATTTCTTGGAAAAGGGGTTTCCAGAGAGTTCTCAGAACATATAAATAGCCAGACCATACAGACAAATGTAACTATTCAAGGAATGGAGAAGTATATTCTCAAAAATTATACTCCAAGCCAGAGCTGTGGTTCAGAAAGGGGTTTTTATGTTGTTGTTTTGTTGTTTCGGTTTTGGCTTCAGAAGGGATGCGCTGCCCCGTTGTAAACAGTTCCTCAGTGGAGGGCAGGGACATGCCTTCACAGTGGACGCAGATATCTAGACTTTGGTGTAGACACAAAGACATAGGACCTACTCGGGCCACTCTTGGGGTGCCCTCAAAAGAGCAGTGCTTAGAGAGAAGATCATGGCTTTTCAGAAACAAGTGTCTATGAGATATTTCCAGAAACCTTGTGATTTGTATTGCCACTTTCCCTGCCCGATTCCTGCAGCTAGGGTTGCCACGCTTCTCCGAGAGACCAAGAATCTAAGTCTTGAGCTAGACTCTCTCATTGCCAAACACGTAGATGCCCAAATCTTTGCACAGAGCTCTTGTGCTGTAGGAGCCTGGAGGGGACTCCTCAGATCCTATCAGGCCCATGGCCGCTGCCTTGTTGGATTCCAGGATAACTTTTGCACCTCACCAGTGTCTACCGTATGACCCCCTCTAACTCCACGCCATGCTCCTGGCCATGCCCTGGTGACTGTCTGCCTATCTCCAGGAATTGGTAACGGGAATCCATCTCCGAAGAGCAAAGGATCCAAAGAGTTCCTGGAATGCACTACAGTAAAACTTTACTTGTCCAACAGGCTGCTTTCCAGATGACCATTCCTTATCTCTAGGAAGCCAGATCTTGGAGAACAATGAGATGTGATTCGAGATGACCCCCATTCTTCTTGGGCAGCTGTTGAACCAGAAAATGTTCCTGCAGGGAAAACCTCATTTGGGGGAAGTGAAGAGGCTAAAGTTCTGTATTTTGAAAATAGAGAACCACCCTTCTCACAGTCCTTCTAACTAGAATATTACCTCCCCACACCCCCAGATGAAGAGTCAGTCACATTTCAGGGGCAACCAAGCAAGGATGAAGAAAACGCTGGAAGATAAACTTCATTTTATAAGCCACGGGTCTCTGAACTTTGGAGATGGTAACTGCACAGGGCAGAGACCTGGTCCCCCTTACTCACAGAACACCCTCTAGGAATGAGGGCTCGGAGCTCTTTGCAGATAAAAGTAGCAACTAAGGAAGGAGAAAGAAGTGAAAAGGAGAAAACCAAAGTGCAGCTTTGTCGTTCTTTGCGGCCAGGCACTCTGGGGATAGCCAGTCTGCGTTCCTTCTACCACTCCAACCTCACATACTCACCCCTACTCTGGTCCCACGGCCCCTGTTTGGTATCTGATTGACAGATACCCTCACACCCAGGTGGTCATGAACCTGCACTGAGTCGCCTGAGCATCTGCCTGTGACAACTTGCACAGTGCCTGCCATGGGACCTGCAGGGACTTGACTGTAAGACAGCTTCAATACAGCTGATGGCTGGGCAGTGGTCTACACTGAAGGCTGGAGCAACAAGGTCTGGGTCAGGAGGCCTGCTGGGCTCAGCCCACATGGTGTGTAGGATCTTTTTCTTGGGTAGCAGCTTATTCAGGTAGAGTACGGTGAGCTTCCCCAGGTCTAATTATAATCTCGAACATCTTTTAGACAAGAGAATGTAGCATATGCTGATTTGAAAATTAACTCTGTATATGACTTTCCCAGTCAGAGATTTTTTTAAGCAATGTTTTGATCAACATTTAGGAACATAGGGAGAAGAGTCAGTTACCTGTTTCACTGCTGATAGAGTGACATGTACATATTTAAACTAATACAAGAGTTTGGAAATGTTGCTTTTCCCATACTTTCCATACTTTTTCCATATTCACACCAGTCATCACCAGATCCCCCTCCTTTTTTTTTTTTAAATTTAATTATTTTTAAGTAATCACTACACCCAACGTGGGGCTCAAACTCACAACCCCGAGATAAGAGTCTCATGCTCTACCAACTGAGCCAGACAGGTGCCCCAGTCAGATCCCTTATTGATTATGTCACAGTTTGTTCACAGATAGCTCATTTTAGAAGTGTCATTTAAGATGCAGGGACTCAGAGTCTGAGAGATACAGACCATGTCACACGGCCATTGACAGAGCATTGGGGTGATTGAGTTTCGCCTTTGACCGTTAAGTTTAGTTACCTGTACTGTGACACTACCTCACAGCATGGCTTCCAAAAGGATCCTCAGGGGGCGCCTGGCTGGCTCAGTCAGATGAGCATTCAACTTGATCTTGGGGTTGTGAGTTTGAGCCCCACGTTGGGCGCACAGATCGCTTAAATGAAATTAACTAAATGCGTAAATGAATGGATCCTCGGGGGGCTGGATGACCACAGTCAATGCTTGGAGTTGCCAGGCTGTTTCTGTGTGTATTTGCCTTCTGTTAGTGACCCCACCAACACCTAAAACTAGCCTTGTTAGATGCTGGAACCAAGAGTTCTTCCCCAGATCCGACTTTGTGCCTCAGAATAAATTGTTCAAAATCATCAAGCAAATCAATGCCCTGTAATATGAAAGGTTTCATGAGGATTTGATTCTAAAGCAACTTCTTCTCTTCGGTAGTAAGAGTTTAGAAACCAAAGCAAACCTTGCCAGAGGTTTGGGCACATTTCAAAAGCACTGGGGGTGGCTCAGGGTCCTGACAAGGTCACTGTGACATTGACTCGCGCCTTAGCAAGTGCCTGGGCCTGAGAAGCCAGATCTCTTGGGCCCACAGGGCCAATAAAACTCTGCTGGTCCAGGCGACATTCACCGGCAGACTCTGCAGGCTTGGGGGACAGAGGGCTGCCTAGGGCAGCAGAGCAGACGACCTCTAGGCTGTTGCTCAGCCCTGGTCTCTTGACTCAAAGCCTCTCCTTAGAGCTTGCCCTTCCCCCTAACTATATGTGCCCCAAATTGTCACCAGATCTCGAGAAAGCACTGGCTTTGTCTGGCATAAACACCAACCCTACAACACACCCCATCATTACCCGATTGGTAGTTCTTGTCTGGGTTCTGTGGCTTTCTTTGGGTTTTCTTGGGTGTTTCTCTCCCAAACCTTTCCCCTTTCCTTTGATTGTATTCACATAAACATTCAGCTTTGTAGCCTTAAGGCATTCTCAAACAGAGCTCAGTTTACCCATGTGGATTTCCCTGAGCCGGGCCTGGTCGGGCCCCTGTGCGGCTGCCTGCCCACTGTGGTCTGACGTGCGTCCCCAGCTGTTTCTGTCTGACCCGCCACTCCGCCTTGCCTTCTCCCCCTCTCTCCTTCCTCATTTCCTCTCAGGGGAAGATGCATTTGAGGGTCCCGAAGGAGGAGACCTGAGGTCCTTCCCCCAGGCAAACACGACTGGAGGGATGACATAATCCCTTTAAGTCTTAGAAAAATAACCTTGTGGCTCCTGGCTCTTTGAGCCCTCATTTTGGTTGCCTCAGGGCACTGGGCAGAAGGCCAGGGAGCCCAACTCCGGCCTGAGACTTGCAGAGCTCCGGGGAATGCCAGCAATGCGCTGTCTGTCCCTGCCTGCAGCCCCTTCCCCAAGACTCTGGCCTCCGGAAACTTTCAGCTCTGAAGGCAGGCCCTGAGACTCGCCGTGGAGCCTCCCCCCACAGCCTCCGACTGCTAGATCACACACGGCTTCTACTCACTTCCACTTCCTTTCCTTGTGTTTTCGGACTGATAACCTGACTTAACCTTCTGATGTCAGAAAGTGGGTCAGCTGCTGCTCTGGCCTCAGGAAAGGGCAGGTTCTCTGGAAGGCTGAAGGCCTATTGTTCTGGACCCATTTAAAGAAAAGTGAGGTATCTTGAAGAAACATGATGACACGATACTAAAGGGTTTTACAAAGCTGAAGAGGAGAAAACTCCAATGTTCACACAGGAGTGGAACGGATAAACAAATCATGATATATTCACGCAGTAGACTGCTACCTACCAACAAAAATAAATGAGCTACAGATGGAAAAAAAAATGAATGAAGATATCAGACATCATGTGTGAAAGAAATCAGATAAAAGAGGGTATATGATATGATTCCATTTACATAAAGTGCTAGACCTGGCTTAGAAATCCACACAAAGTACCAAGGAGCAGAAGACGGTGGATTGACAGAGAATACAATGGAGCTACTGGAAACGGTCTATATTTCATTCAAGGTGTTGGTCACACATATATGTGTTTGTATAAAAATTCGTCAAGCTCTACCCTTAAGAATTATACACTTTACTGTATGCATCTTACACCTCAATAAAAACTTAAAAAAAAGACAAAGGGAATAAGGAGTCAATGGAGTAGATATGGAAGAAGTAAGCACAGGTTCCTGTGACAGGGTGTCATGTACACTTCTCTACGATTTCTCCCAGTGGGTGACATCTGACCAACTATAGCATAATATGAAAACCAGGACACTGATAATGGAAAAGTGTGTGTGTGTGTGTGTGTGTGTGTGTGTGTGTGTATAGTTTTACGCCATTTTATCATAGACATAGATTGCTGTAACCATCGCTGTAATCAGACACAACACCACTGCGTCACCACAAAAATACTATGATTCACTCTAAATATATAAATTTGGCAATTTACATGAAATAGACCCAATTGCTTGCAAGGCACAAACTACCACAACTCACCAACATGAAATAGATAATCTGAACAGCTTTATGATTAATAAAGAAGTTCAATTCATTAGTTAAAAATTAAATAGAAAGAACTTTCCAAGCTCAGAGGGTCTTGCTGGAGAATTCCACCAAATGTCGATAGAATAAATGCCAGTTTTACACAATGCCTTCCAGAAAATGGTAGAGAAAGGGCAGGATACTGCTTAATTCATTTTATGAAGCTAGTAGTATCCTGACACTAAACCAGACAACATGTAAAAAAAACTACAGTCTAATATCCCTCATGAATATAGACAGAGTCTTTTTTTTTTTAAAGATTATTTATTTATTTATTTGACACAGAGAGAGAGATCACAAGCAGGCAGAGAGGCAGGCAGGCAGAGAGAGAGGGGGAAGCAGGCTCCCCACTGAGCAGGGAGCTCGATCCCAGGACCCTGAGACCAAGACCTGAGCTGAAGGCAGAGGCTTAACCCACTGAGCCACCCAGGCGCCCCTACAGACAGATTCTTAAGGAAACATTAGCAAATAGAATTCATCACTATAAGAAAGAATAATACCTCATGACCAAGTGGGTTTTATTCCACGGATATAAAGCTGGTTCAGTATTCTAGAATCAACCAATACAATCCACAATATTAACAGAGCTAAAGAAGAAAAATCACATGATCATTTCAACTAATGCAGATAAGACAAACAGAAAATTCAATACTTATTCATGACAAAAACTCTCAAAAAACAGGAATAATGGGAAAATTCCTCAACTTAATAAAACCATCCCATCCAAAAAAATTATAGCTAACATCTACTTAGCAATGAAAAACGTAATGTTTTCCACCTAAGACCATGAAAAAGGCGAGGTTAATCAACATATTCCTGGAAGTTCTAGACAATGCAGTAAAGCAAGAAACGGTAATAAAAGACGTCAGAAAGGAAGAAATAAACCTGCAGATTTATTTCTTTGTAGATTCCGTTAAGGCGTATGTAGAAATTTACCAAAGGACTTTACCAAAGGAATTTACCAAAGAACTCTTTAATTTACCAAAGATCTCTTAGAACTAATAAGAGAGTTCAGCAAGGTCACATGATTAACAACAAAAATCAATTAAATGTCTATATACTGGCAACGAGCATATGGAAACCAAAAATAAAAACACAATGCTATTTTTTTAAAAAAGATTTTATTTATTTATTTGTCAGAGAGAGAGAGAGAGAGAGCACGAGCACAGGCAGACAGGGTGGCAGGCAGAGGCAGAGGGAGAAGCAGGCTCCCTGCCAAGCAAGGAGCCCGATGCTGGATCATGACCTGAGCCGAAGGCAGCCGCTTAACCAACTGAGTCACCCAGGCATCCCCACAATGCTATTTTTTAAAAAAATATTTTATTTATCTGTTTGAGAGAGAGAGACAGCACAAGCTGGGGAGAGGGGCAGATGGAGAGGGAGAAACAGACTCCGCACTGCAGGGAGCCATATGCAGAGGTCAGCTCAATCCCAGAATCCTGAGATCATGACCTGAGGGGAAGGCAGAAGCTTAACCGACTGAGCCACCCAGACGCCCCATAAAATACAATGCTATTTTTAACTACCCCCTACCAACACACACACAGAAAAGAAAAAAAGAAACACTTAGGTGCAACTCTAGGAACACAAACCTCTAGTAAGACCGACCACCCTTCCCACCAAAAGGGAGAGAAGACATAAATAAAGTACCAATCCAGGGACAAAACAGGTGACATCACTACAGACGTCTGCAGAATCCTGCGAGAAATCTGTCCGGTTTATCGAGCTTTTCAAAGACCAGATTTGGCTTCATGGATTCTCTCTCTTTTTTTGTTTTCCTATTCGTTGCTTTTTTACATTTATTTTTAAAATTAAAATTCAATTAATTAACATATTGGTTTCAGAGGTAGAGGTCAGTGATTCATCAGTCTCATTCCATCACGTGTGCCCTCTTTAATGCCTGCTGCCCAGTTACCCCAACCGCCAACCCTATCTGTTGTTTTTTGTTCGGATCTTTTTATTTTCTTATTTCTGCTTGCTTGGGATGATTTTGCTCTCCTTTTTCTATTTTCTTGAGGTGAGAGTTGATATTACTGATTGGGAAATGGTCTTCTTTCTAAGGAAAGCATTAATGGTGTACATTTTCCTCCCAGTGCCGCTTTCGTGCTGCGTTGTCATTTTCATTCGGCTGCGTTTCTATCTCCCTGGAGCCTTCCACTTTGAAACACGGCTTATCTGGAAACTACCACAGTGAATGTGTCTATTTCTCTCCTCAGTTCTAACTGTTCTGCTTCACATAATCTGGTGGCTCCCCGGCCGAGGGTGGATGTGGTTTCCACTCGCACTGCCGGACAGGAAGGTCAGCCCCTGGTTTTGGCCTGCCGGGACGGAATTCCTAAGTCCTGGCTCTCCACTTGGTCTTCCTGACACCAGCCCCCAGGTGTGCGTGCGTGTGTGTGTGTGTGTGTGTGTGTGTGTGTGTGTGTGTTGTGGGGGGTGCTTTGGAGGTGTCGAGGTCCTAGTCAGTCTACCTTCTTCTCTGTATCTTTCAAGGTCTGTCTGAATGTTCTGTGTCACGCCCCGGGTCTTTAGCTGTACTTGGTGGGAAGAATGGAGAAAAGTGTGTCTACATTGTCTTTCCAGAAGCAAAGTCTCAAAGTGTCGGCACTTTGAAAATCGCCCCCGAGCCAGTTTGGTCATGCTAGGTTTGAGCAGTGCGCAGGGCTGGTGTGTCCTCATCCCTCAGTGGCAGGGGACAGGAGAGGAAGAGCATGTTGCCCCAGCGGCTGTGGGATGGTACAGTGTATCTTGGCAGCAGGCTGATCCCTGGGCCCCAAGGTATGAGAAGTGTTTTCGGGATGGGGAGGTGGGGACATGCGGGGCAGGGGGTGGGAGCTCAAGGTGCTGAAAACCACTGCATTTCCTGCAGTTCTGGACCTGACCCCACTTGGTGGTGGTTCTGAGACTGGACAGGGCCTGGTGGGCCCTGGGAGTGCCTGGCTTTGGGTGGGAGAGGGGAAGAACCCACATGTGGATCAGACCAGGTGAAGGACGGTGAGAAATGTCCCTTAGCCTGAGACGCACAGCCCAGACTGCTCAAAGCACCAGGAAGCCTCGGGATTGAATGTTCACTGCTGTCTTGATGCTTTTCCCCTTCCAGATGCCATATTAGCATTTTAATAGGGCTTTCCAGTCCCCCACCCCAGGAGTCACTGCTGAGCTCAGAGGAGAGAGGATGGGGAGATGCTGAGGTCAGAGGCTCCCCAGCGGAGCCCAGTCACCTGCAGAGGGCTGATGCCGCCTGCGGGGGAGGTGCAGGGAGTGCGGAAGCTGGGAAGGAACTGGAGGTGTGTGGGAGTGGGGGGCTGTCCCCCAGGAGTGGGAGGAAAAACAGAATAGGCGGCACAAAGCCAGGAATAGATTAATTTTATTCTTCTCTCATGGATGAATGGCTGTGTCGGCCCAGAAACAGAGCAGGTTCCAGAGCTGTGACTGTGTTAATTGCCATCCGGCAGGGACGGGGAGAAAGGTCACAGGGATGGGGAGAGGGAAAGTTAGTGTTTGAAAGCCTTTTTTCTCTGTGGGAGAAGAGTTCGCCGTGGTGGTGGCAGCGGCAGCAGAGGTGACCGGAGGTGATGGAGGTGGGTCTGTGTGTCATGTAGGAGTGGGAAGAAGCAGGGGGGCTGGTCTGAGAATGCCACTATGTATCCTTTCGTGTCCTTCACCTCAGCAACTTCAGGGTCTGTGCGGCGGACTCAGCCACCGCCATGGCCTCCTGTGTCCCCAAACCTGAACTCTAGGCCCCCAGCCCCCAAGCCCCAGGAGAAACTTGCATCCCGCCCCGTACCCCCTCTGGAGTCTGAGCCACTTTCCCAGTTTTCTCAGCCATCTCCTCTCCCCAGCCCACTCACTCTCGGCAGCCCTGCTCCTGCCCGGCGTGGGACTGTGGTCTTGGCCACACCGTGTTAGCCCCTTGCTCCATCCCTGCTGTGCTCACGACCATCCCCGCTCCTTCTCAGGGCCTCTCGTTTCCAGAGCATCTCTCCATCTTCCATGAGTCTGGTTCTCCCTTGTCTTCTCAAAGCACTTGGCCAGAAAACCCCAAGCTCCAAGAGCAATTCATCTGGTCGCCCCCAGGCTGGGGAGCACTGCTGGAGAAAATCACCCCGGTGTGTGTGTGTGGCTGAGGTTCCAGGCTCCCGCCCTAGCTGGACTGCACCCCAGTGCTGGCGACCTGTTTCCTCAGTGACCCCAGGCACCTCCTCCCCCAGGCCCTCTGTCTTCAGTAAAATGTTCAGCTCTCCACCCTTTGGAACTAACTCTGGTCATACCCATCTCTGGGCAAAACCTTACCTTCCTCCCTCCCTTCCTTTCCAGCAGAGTCTAAACCTTCAGATCCTACCCCTCCCCCTGCTCAGACTGCTGGTCTCTCAATCAGCCTCCCTCTCGCCCTCTTCAGAAACAGAGACATGTCATGGAGCACCTGGGGGAGCTCAATCCTTTAGGCAACTGACTCTTCATTTCAGCGCAGGTCGGGAGCTCAGGGTCCTGGGATCAAGACCCATGTTGGGCTCTGTGCTGAGCTTGAAGCCTGCTTAAGATTCTCGCTCCTTCTGCCCCTTCCCCTGCTTGTGCACATGCTGGCACTCTCTCTCTCTAAAAAGAAAGAAAGGAAGGAAGGAAGGAGAAAAAAGAAACAGACATTTCTTGAAAGACAGTTTGCCAAACGCCAAATCTCAGAGGGACCCACTCTCCAAACCAATATGTTAACAGCTGATTTGCCAAGTGACCAATTCCCCAGATTTACAATTCCCCCCCAAAACTTATTTACCTTATTTACAAAACGTGTAATAAAACGTGTTGCCTTGGAAGTTCTGAAAGTTGTTAATGACGTCTCTCACCGCTTTGGCCTTTGGTTTTTATCTAGTTCAGAAGTTTTACTTTTGATTTCTCCACCACTGTTTTATACTGGATTTATGGGTATGGGATTCACGTTTCTGAAACTGCCTACTTTTCGAAAGTTACTTATAAAGGTTTGGGTAATGCATGAGCTTTTTTTTTTTTTTTTTTTTTTTAACCTTTGGTTTGCAAAAAAAGTGGTTTTGTCCTTCAAGTGTAATTTTATACCAATTTGCATTTTCTCAATTTTGTCAAAGTGGCTTGGCAATCCGCCAGATAAAAGTTTCCTTTGCATGTTAATTTTCACAGATCCATGACAACTCCCCCAGTGGCAAAATCCCAGAGCGGGAGTTAGAGTTCAGTTTAGGCACAGGTCTTTAAAATTAGAGTTGACAGTAAACGCAGTTGAGGGAAAACCCATCCATTGGCACCAAAAACATACGGTGCACTCAAGGAGCGCCCGCTTCTGAAATATGGAAACCCACAGAAAAATGACATTTACCAGAGATGGATTGAGAAATCTATAGGAAAACGTCTGGTGAAAACAGACCTGACAACTTGTAAACCAAGAGAAAGAAACTGCTAGACATAAGTGAAGTAGAAAAATAAATCTATGGGAAAATCTTCTGTGTTGTGGAAACCATAGGACAGAAATTCCTATAAATTTTTAAGTAATTAACTGAAACAACTTTTGGGTGAATTCCAGGGATCGTTCCTCAGGGAAATTGGTTCTCCAGCAAACTGATTTTCAACAAATTGGTTATTTGATAAATTGACCCATTTTCTTCCACTTCTCCACCTTTCCAGGTCTCTCCCTCAGTAAGGCAAGCATCCATACCAAGCGCTCCCACACCTGCCAGTCTCCTGCCTGTCACAGTCCATGACAAGCACTGGATCCTCATCCCGGTTAGCAGGAAGAGGGCCACCCTGGCACTGACAGGTGCCCAGGGAAGCACTTTTGACCTGGCACCTTGTAACCTCTTCTGCCCAACCACTAACCCCTCATTCACATTCTAATTCTTCTGGCTGTTTTCTTCTCATGTCCCCACATAGTTCTAAGGCCTCCTGTCCCTAATTGAGACCTTTATTCTCCAGAATAGGGGTCTATCCTCTATCACTCCAAAGTGATTGGGCATGACTGGCTTTTACTGAGATTTGAGGTAACCGGGCCAAGCAGGTAGCTTCAAGTAGAATCCTAGTCAAGCCTGCCATTCCAAGGCCTGGCTTGGTTGCCCCTGGGCCTTTCTCATCCCCTCTTCTTCTCCAGACATGCTGTTTGGACCCTCCCTTCTCAGCCTCTGTTCCTTGATGCTCATCCTTCCTTCCACTTTCCGGTCCTTCTTCAAACCTGTTGAGGGTTTTGCTAGAACACCCTTCACTCCATCCTGTTTTCTATTTCCACACACAGATGGGAGCAAACACACTTTCCAGAGCCAACCAGGCTTCCGAAGCTATCATGCCAAGCAAAAGAAACCATGCCACTCCCGTACAAGATGGAAAGGATGGCTGTAATTCTATATATTGCAATTTAAAGAAACCATCCATGCTTTGACATGCCCTGAAGTCTCTCATCTCCACACGACCTCTCTCTTGACCTCATACTCCCCCCTCACCCTGACTTCTCACAGCCAAGCTTCTTCGACCAGCTACTAATACTCACTCTTTCTCTTTTGTCCTAACGCAGGAGATGTTTCCTGATCTTTTTCTTTCCTGTCTTCCTTGCAACATCTGACATGAGACACCTACTTCCAGAAACTCTTTTTTGTCTAACTGCTCTGACCGGGTCTTCTTAATCTCCTTGGTGCTGTCCTCTTCTCCTGTTACCCTCTTAGAGGTCAGTGATCCTGGCTTCAGCCGTAGGACTCATCTCCTTCATAAGAGGCCCTGAGTGTTCCCACCCAGCCACCTGCCCAGGTACTTAACCACCTCAGACATGCTGTTAGGGGGTCTCAGAGCATTGTCCTGGTCTCTGGGCAACTCAGAACAACACCGGTATGTCTCCTTGTCTAGAGTTCAACAGACACAAAACTCTTTCCCCCAAATATGTGTCCATTGCTTAAGCCAGGAAGCTCCCTTTTCTGGCACCACTCAATCCGAGCAGGGCAGTTCTCTTCCTTAATGAAGGCCACTCCATGTTCTTTCCATGTTCACTACCATTGCTTCCACTTGGGCATAGGCGTTCATCACTTCCTCCTTGGGGTAAGACCATTACCCTTGGCCTTTCCACCTTCTAACCTACACCCAACACAGCTGCCAAAGGGATCTTTCCTAAAAGCAGAGTTAGCTATACTCTCCCTCCCCTGGCTTGCCCGAAATCTTTTATGAGGCTCAGAGATTTTGACATAACTTTTTAAGCACATAAGGCCTTTTGTAAATTAATGTCTATCTTCTTTTTCCAACTCAACTTCAAACTCAGCCTAGGCTTCATATCTTCTGAGAAACTTGCCCTGCCTTCAGCCCACATGATTTTGGTCATGGACTTTGTTGTCTGTGAGCTTCTAGAAGGCAAGCCAAGTTTAACATGGCTTCATCCCCATAGTCTAGCACACATTAGGAATTCTATGAAGTTTGATAAATAGAGCAGGAAAATCTCAGACTTCTCAGCTCATGATACCCCAGTACAGACTGACAATGTGTGGGAGGAAGAAATAGGGAGCCACAGTTTGGCCGAGGCACTTCTGAGGGCAAAGGCAATCAAAGGAAGTATAGCCTTTCTAACTGAGGAAGGTGTAATTGCCATTATTTTATCTCCTCCATACTCTGCTCAAGGAGGCTCTACCCTTGAGACTGACAATGTGTGGGAGGAAGAAATAGGGAGCCACAGTTTGGCCGAGGCACTTCTGAGGGCAAAGGCAATCAAAGGAAGTATAGCCTTTCTAACTGAGGAAGGTGTAATTGCCATTATTTTATCTCCTCCATACTCTGCTCAAGGAGGCTCTACCCAGGCAAGTGAAGGTGGTTTTGCTGGAAAGGTCTGTCCTCCTGTGAAGGGTGCTTGGACAGCATTAAGGTGTCACAAACATTTGGTTGCTTGGGCACACACCGTGCATTTGACTCTGCCTCAGGCAGGGGACACATTTTGTGTGCCAAGACCTTCCCTTCTGCCACAACATGCTTGAACTAGAGAGACTCTGGCCCCTTCTTGCCCCTTCCAAGCATGGTGCTATGGTGGCAGTGGCAGGGGTTGAATGGTTTAGAACCTTCTTTGGTAAGGCCACCAGCTCTTAAGCAGCCTTGCTTCTGGATCACCCCTTAAATGCTACTAACCAAACACAGTCCAGGTGGATCAAATGTTTTCCCAAGTAGGTGCCCACTGGGCACTCCAGGTATAAAGGCCCCAAAAGGGCAACAAAGATGGAGGTGGCACCTGGTGCCGAACTCTAACCCAACAGGCCAACTCCCAAAGTCAAGGGAAACAGGTATCTAATCCACCATGACAGGATAGAACCCTTGCCAAGTCCTCTCTGAGAGAGGGGGTAACTACTTCAAAACAAAAATAAGGCCGGATCTGTACAACATGGCATTCCTGGCATGAGTGGGGAGAAGCGACAAGTCTGACAAGAATCTCTGAAGCACGGAGGCCTTGGCATCAATGGCCAGAGGTGATGAGCTTGCAGAAATCGGGTAAAAAATAGTTTTCAAAGGTATAAAAACGGAAGGGAAAGATAGCAAAGCATTAAACTGGCTTAGAGCCATGGTAACTTAACTAGTCTAAGGAAAGTATTCACCATTTACATTCATAATCAAACTGAAATCACAACAAAGAACCAGGTTTTGGCCTCATACATGAACAAAAATGAACATTTTAGTGATAATTTGTATGTTGGCAAGGATATGGAAAAATCCTATCTTCCCACATTGCTCTTGACAGCGTATATTTGTACAGTCTCCCATGGAGGGCAATTTATCATAATGTGTCAAGAATTGCAAGAGTTCATGACCCTCTCTCCAAGAAAATAACCCAAGATATGGAGGAAAGCTTCATCAGAGTGTTAATTGTCATTCTGATAGACGTATCAAGTGCTCAAGCTCTAGTTCATGACAAATGTTTGAATTCTGTGTTGTGTATTGAAGTGAGGACTGTGAGAACAATGTGGGAGCAGTGGCTGTGGCCACCAGAAGACATGACACCATGTGCAGACAAGAATGACAAGGTAGTGAAACAGCCTTCACAGGAAAGGGGAACCCAAGTAAATCCCCCAAAATGATAACTGGGGTTGTTTCTGGGTGTGAAAGGGTGGGGGATTATTCTTTCTTTTTCAAATGTAGTATATGATATTATAATCAAACCTGTATGTTAGGGACTTGAGAGTTGCCAAGTGGAGACAGAAAGGGCATCTGAGAACCCTCCCCAGTGGGAGCTTGAAGGAGACTTTTTTATTTTTTAAAGATTTTTATTTATTTATTTGATAGACGGAGAGAGATCACAAGTAGGCAGAGAGGCAGGCAGAGAGAGAGGGGGAAGCAGGCTCCCTGCCGAGCAGAGAGCCCAATGTGGGGCTCGATCCCGGGACCCTGAGATCATGACCTGAGCTGAAGGCAGAGACTTAAACCACTGAGCCACCCAGGCGCCCCTTGAAGGAGACTTTTACGAAGGGAAGGATGGCCTGACCTTTGAGGGACTAGATTTTGTTTTGGTGTGGACTGGACAGGGTGCAGGCTGGACAAGGTCTTTGCTGTCCAGCAATTTTGGGGGATCCTAAGAAGTCTGGAGAAGGGACAGGCTGAGACTAATTAGGGCAAAGTTGGAGAACTCACATCAGGTCTCTTTGGGAAGAGCTCTAAAATGAGCAGTCTCTGAACACATCTGGCATAGGACCATAAGGACCCCCCGGGGAACCTGAGAAAATGATGACGTCAGCTCTGAAGAGGCTCCAAAGAACGGGTGGGGAAGGCCAGGGAGAAGGAAGGGGTGGGGGGCTGGGAGGCTCTCATGGGCAGTGACAGTCACAGTGCCTGGGGTTGTGTTTGCTGAAGAAGGCAGGCGAATCCTCCAGTGGAAGGTAAATGGAGTTCGGCTCTGAGATGTGTTCGTGATTGTGTCTTCAGAGAACAGGCCAAAGTTGAGGGCATCACTGGGTCCAGTGTTTGAGGCACACATGTAGCCTGGAGCCTGGGATCAGAACTTCATGTAGGAAGAGTTAGCTGAGTCTCTGGAAGGATGGAGGAGTACATACATGAGGCTTTATGCACTGCCCTGGGGTACAGTCACATGGTCTCAATGGGCTCCACCATTGTCTCATCAGAACCCACCTGTGTCACTTGCATATGTCTCTGCAATGAGCTCTTAGAAACATCACATTGTTTTGTTAAATACAGATCTTCCTCGACTTCAGATAGGGTCCCGTTCCAAGAAACCCACTGTAAGCTGAAAATATCATGGCTCAAAAATACATTTAATACACCCAACCTACCGCATGTCACAGCTCAGGACGTGCCCAGAACACTCCCATTAGCTGACAGTTGGGCAAAATCATCTCACACGAGGCCTATTTTATAATCAAGTGTTGATTATTTCATGTCATTTATTGAGGACTGGGCTGAAAGTTAAAGCTGGAAAGATCGTGCTGGCATGGGTTACCCTGATGATGGCGGGACTGGCTAGGAGGGACAGCTCCTGGGAGCTGTGAGAGCAGCAGGAGAGCGCTGCTGTGAGAAAGCGCCCAGGAGCAGCGAGAGGGTATGTACTGAGTATCACCAGCCCAGGAAAAGATCAAAATGCCAAGTTCCAAGTATGGTTTCTACTGAATGCTTATGGCTTTTGTGGCCATCCTAAAGTTGAAAAGTCATAAACCAAGCCCTCTCAGTCAGGAGCTGTCTGTAATCCCTGCTGAGAAAATTTACCAGTCAAGCAAAAATCAAGAATGGAGATACCGTGAGATTCTTAGACTTTAACTTTGTATGTATTGATACCCAAGAGGCCCAACCCTGATGTCCATCATCCCAGGCAGGCCCCGTCTCCTCCCTTTCCCCCTACCCACCCGTGCTTGTTCTAGGTCTTGTCTGATGTTCTTCCCGGGGCTAAGGTTCCAAAATCAGAGCATCGTAGTTGAAATGGCCACAACCCATAATCTGTGGGGTCACAGAGAAGGGCTCATCCTCAAAGTGAGAAACAAACCTGAATGTTAACTGGGCGAAGGCAAGTATATTTTAGAGTTAAGCGCAGAGGAGAAAATATGCAAAATGCAGGGGAAACCGCTGTGTCTTCATGCTGTGTGTTCCAGGCTTCCCTCCACACTGGGAGCAACTTCAACTCACCAGTTTATTTGCATATGGACAAAAGGGAACCTAAAACACTTTCATTATCTTAAAAGAGCAATTAGACAGCCAAAAAGAATGTTCCTCCTGACAGTAATTAGTCTTGGCCAGCCTCCTCTAGCCTCCCCAGGCCATTGCTTTGCTGAGTCATCCCCAGACCCGTAGCTCAGCAGCCACCTGCTCCCAGAAGGCGCGGGGGG
The DNA here is from genome assembly GCF_009829155.1 of Mustela erminea. Classification (NCBI taxonomy): domain Eukaryota; kingdom Metazoa; phylum Chordata; class Mammalia; order Carnivora; family Mustelidae; genus Mustela; species Mustela erminea. The sequence goes on from NC_045620.1 coordinate 105,677,257, forward strand.
TCTGCTGTCCCCAACCACGGAGCCCTGGGATCTCGCGACTGGGATTATTTTCACTGCCATTGGGGATTTTGTTGGTGGTACCGACCTTCCAGAAAAAGCAGCCTATATATGTAGAATTACATATTTAGCTAAAAATCCGTGTTTAAGATCATGTCCGATCTTAGATTATAGATAAAATCAGCATAATCTTGGAATCCAAAGAGAACGAAACTTCTGTTTCATCTGGTTTTACCTTCTGCTTCTTAACAGCTGTTTGTTCTGTGTGATAAAGATTTCAAAGTAGACTGCTTAAGTGAGAAAGAGGAAGCAGCAGAATAATGCGCCGTATTACAATGTCCGTCTGTCAACACACACACACGGGCACATCTGTGTAAAACTCTGAATGGCTTATAGAAGACAGTCATTTTCTAAACCTTGCTTTCCTCTAACATGTGATTATTTTACGTCGAGTTTGTATCACTTTTACAATTAAAACGAATAAAGAGCAAGTGTTAAAGATGACCAGACCCTAAGACACACTTTGCAGGGGAAGTTTTCTTGGTGATGAAATATCTTCCAAGTTAAGCTACGTACACTCTCTCTTATCACAATTTATTTTCATTTCCTTTGGTTTTTGTTTTTCCTGGAAATGAAGTGGTCATCATCTTTTCTAGATCAGGGGGAATACGCATTTGTTTTTACTTTTTATTATGAAAATCTTGAGCGAAGGAAGCAACAGGTTCTACTGAAGCCCCATGTCCCTACCATCAGTTCCCATAATTACTCATTTTCCACCGTTCTGATTTTTTTTCCCACCTTTCTGATTTTATCTTTCCCTTCTTTGTCTACCTTCCGCTGACACCTCAACCTAACTAATCTATATAGTGTTCTTTTTGGTTTTGAGATACATCTTATATACTGTAAAATGTACAAATCTTCATAGTAAAATTTTGAAAAATAGATAGGACTGTGCAACCCATGGCCTTATCAAGATACAAAACATTCCCATTAGCCAAAACACTGCCCACATGGCCCTTCACGGCCAGTCTCTACCTTATTTGAATATTTTCCCAAAGAAGTTCAATGGATGCTTTTAGGGAAATGCAAATTTAAATCATCGTGTGATACCACTACATATATTTTAGGATAGCTAAAATTAAAAAGACTGACCATTCCAAGTGTTGGCAAGGATATATAGGAATGAGAATCCTCAGGCCTTGCTGGTGAAAACGGAAACTGATACAATCACTTTGGAAAAAGTTTAAGGCTTCTCAAAAGTTCAAGATGCACCTACCACGTGTCCTAGACATTTAATTCCAAGAGAAAAGGAAGCAAATGTCCATACACAGATTTGTACACAAATGTCCATAGAACTTTTATTTGTAATAGCCTCAGACTGGACACAGCCTCAACGTCCACCCACAGAGGAATGGAGAAAAAATGCGGCACATCAATACAATGGACTACGACTCAGAAAAAAAGAAAGAAAAAGAAAAAGAAATAGAGAAAGATGAAAAGGGAAAGGAAAGAAAAAAGGAAAAAGGAAAGGAGGAAAAAGAAAGGAAAGCAAGAGAGAAAGAGAGAAAGAAAGGAAGGAAGGAAGGAAGAAAGGATTTATTGATAAACAAAGTATGGTAAATCTCAAAAACAGGGGCACCTCGGTGGCTCAGTTGGTTCAGCATCTGACTCTTGATTTCCACTCAGGTCATGATCTCAGGTCCTGGGATGGAGCTCTGTGGATATTTTTTGGATGGGCTCCACGCTCAGAGGGGAGTCTGCTTGAGGATTCTCCCTCTCCCTTTGCCCCCACCCCTCCCTCAGCCCCCTGCTGGTGCTTTCTCTCTCTCTCTCTCAAATAAATAAATAAATAAATCTTTAAAAAAAAGTCTCAAGAACAATTATGTTGTGTGAAAGAGGCCAGACCGACCAAAAGGCTACATACCATATATTCCATTTACGTAACATTACAGAAAATGAAAATCTATAGTGAAATGAAACAAAGAAGTAAGGATGGAGGGGGAGGGGAAGGGAGGCCTGGGAGAGATTACAAAGGTGCCCGAGGGAAACGGCTGGGGCAATGGTGATGTTCACTGTACTGATGGCCGGGATGGTTTCGTGGATACGCACGTGTGTGAAGACTGACACGGTACACCTTAAGGATGTTCCGTATGTTGTATGTCAGTTACGCTGCAATCAAGCTGCTTCAAGAAAATAAGGCAATGGAGAGAATCAAGGCTTTGCTCTCCTAGGACTGTTCTCTCTCTGGTCTGCAAACAGGTGCACATGAAATCTACATGCTGAACTGGAGCCTGCTTGACAACACCTCGGCAGCATCATGCAAATCACTGAGGAAGAGACAACAGTCATGTTAGAAACCACGAGAACATGGCTGTTTCCACGCACCTTTTTTTTTTCTCTTTTTCAGATCTGGGTTATCTGTAGCACGTGGGTGCCAGTTAACCCAATGTGGGGCTTTTCTCTTTGGTTTAGAGAATCTGCAATCAGGCTCCGCTGGAGTTAAATCCCTGCAGTGGTTCGTGGGTGTGGAAAGCACCTATGGCTGACCACAAGCTAGTTCCCTACGACTATCAGTGTCAACACTAATGGCTGCATCCAAGGTCCTTGGTTTAAAAAAAAAAAATCCCATGATCTTCACTTCGATCGCTTCTAAATAATCTATAGGACATCCTTTATTTCTGTTCTCATGATTTCCTAACTTTTAAGATTTTGCCTTTTTTCACTCTGTGGGAGATCTGGTCTCACGAGAGAATGGTTCCAACAACGTTAGGCTCAGTCTCATCTTCTGTCTTCTGCTTCCCCGAGCAGACCTCCCAACCCAACTGCTGTGAAGGGACCCACACTGAAGGGCTATTCCTGGCACCCCAAATGTATCAGGCCTTGTCACTAAGGTGGCCCCATCTGGGTATAGCCGTTTGAAGCAGCAGTCTACTTCTTGCTGATGCCTTTGCAAGAGCTTTCCTAGAATTAACCACACCGAGGGGAGGTGGGGTGGTGAGGTGGAGTGCCAGCTGGCCTGGGTTTACAGAGTCCCCCTCATCAGCATTGCGGCTCATCTCTGCTATAATGTCCTGACAGAACCACTGGACTTTGCATGTGTAGGAGAAAGGGAAGAGAAAGCATGCCATGCCAGAGAACATTCCAGCAGAATTCTAAGGTCAGTATCACCCCATGTTACAGATGAAGCTCAGAGAGCCTCAGCAGCTCATGTGCCCCAGGTCTCAGACAGATGAAGCAGAGCAAGGGTTGAAACCCAAGCCAATCTGGCCAGAGGACCCACATGCTTTCTTCAACTCAGCATGCCACCTCACCATGACTGCCGGTTCATCACCACTCACCATGTTGCCTAGCCATCACTACCCACTACGGCCAGGTCACTATGTGCCACTACAGCCTACTGGTCACTATTGCCTTATTATCATGTTGACAGCCACTGGTGGATTTTAGTCATCAGTATTTTCTGAGTAATTGATACATTAGATGTTCAGTTGCAAGATATATGCAATTTCCATTGGATATTTTTTGGAGGATCTGATAGATCTAGACTCAACTGGATGTCTCCAGAAACTTCCAAGATATGACATAACCATATAGAAGGCTGAGCCTCCTAGATGTCAGGAATGCTGTGTCTTTATCCTCCAGATTTCCCTATAGATAAATCCATTTGTCCACAAAGTCAAGGAGGCAGGCAGGGGACCCTCACATAAAACGTTTCAGGCTTGGGTAAGCAGTTCGGACATCAGTCTAAGTCAGCATCCCAGCGTCCAGTGCAGTGGCTTGGGCAAGAGAGGGTGGTGGCTTGGACTTGGGTGGTGCTGGGAAGAAGGCAAGAAATGGCTGTATTCAGAAATCATTTCAGAGGCACAGGCAAACTAGCCTTAATGAAGAGCTGGATGTGAGGAGAGAGGGTGAAGAGAAAAACCAAAGCTGACTCATAGGATTTTGTCTGGAAAAACTTGAAAAGTCGAGACAAGAAAGAGGGAGGTAAAATCAGATTTGGGGAAATCTTGTGCTTTGCTTGGGAGAAATCTGAATTAGAGATGCCTGTTACAATCAAAGTCGAGAAGACTGAGCACATGTGAGTATGAACTCCGAGTGGATGCAGAAATTCAGGAGTCAGGAGCTCAGGGACAGCCCTTAAAATAGCAGAAGTGGATGAGATCACCTAGGAGGCAGCGTGCACAGAGAAGAAAAGTCGGGTGGGAAACAAACCCCAGACGCCGCAGCACTTAGAGCTAAGAGGCAGCAGGTATGGCCATGAAAGCTCAGAAAGAGCAGGAGGAGAGCAAAGAGTGTGTGGTGTTCTGGAAGCAGAGAGGGTAAAGGGCATCCACAAGGAGGCCTGGTCAGTAGCATCAAATAAGAGGAAGACAGACCTGCCCACTGACTGTGGTAGCAATAAATCCCAGCACACCACCACATAAATGGTTATATCTAAACTATCTAAAAGAAAATTATTTATTCTCCATACACGTAGTAAGTAACACTATACACCAGATAGTCTTTCAGGGCACTGGGGTAGAGAGATTTGAAAGAAATGCTCTTGGCTCTCAAGGAGCTCACAGTGATGAAGAAGAAAGAGGCAATAACCAGTATTTTCATTTGCTTTGTTATATCCCACTGACCTTGCAACAGCCTGGTACATTGGTTTGTGCCATTTTGCCATTTAACAAGGAAACTGAGGCAGGGGGAGGGCAAGATAGGCCTCAGATATTCAATGACAAAGCCAAGGCTCGACTCTAACAGCAAATTTCCAAACAGGAATTCCCAAACGTGCTTGGGAGATGGCCAAGGCCTAGGCATCTTAGCACTGGGAAGACCACTCATGTGAAATACAGATGCACTTAGGACAAGCTTGATGCCTTCTTGTCCAGGTAGCACAGACTCAGACCCTGTCCACTGCCACCCACCCAAGACTCTTAGATAAAGATGTCTATACCTCCACTGATAGGGATACCAAAATAATTCATTGGGGGGGAAGGAAGTTCTTTTCGATAAATGTTTCTGAGGTGCCCGGGTGGCTCAGTTGGTTAAGCGTCTGCCTCCAGCTCGGGGCATGATCCCCAGGTCCTGGAATTGAGCCCACTCAGCTCCCTGTTCAACGGGAAGTCTGCGTCTCCCTCCCCACCCCCCATCATGCTCTCTCTCTCTCACAGTCTTCTCAAGTGAATAAATAAAATCTTAAAAAAAAAAAAATGTTTCTGAAGCACTTATGGGGTAAAAAATCATGATGACTACCTCACATCACACACTAAAATTAACTCAAGTTGGATGATAAACCTAAGTGTAAAAACTAAAACTTTATAGTTGAGTCTCTACAAGAAAACATGTGAGAATGCCTTTGTGATATTGGGGGTGGGCAAAGATTTCTCAGGACACAAAAAAAGCAGTAACCATGAAATTTTAAAAGAGGTAAATGTGGGGCGTCTGGGTGGCTCAGTGGGTTAAAGCCTCTGCCTTAGGCTCAGGTCATGATCCCAGGGTCCTGGAATCGAGCCCTGTTTCGGGCTCTCTGCTCAGCAGGGCGCCTGCTTCCCTCTCTCTCTGCCTGCCTCTCTGTCTGCTTGTGATCTCTGTCTGTCAGATAAATAAATAAAATCTTAAAAAAAAAAAAAAAAAGGTAAATGTGAGGGTGAGGGGCACCTGGCTGTCTCGCCCAGTAGAACATGCGACACTTGATCTCAGGGTCTTGAGTTCAGGCCCCACCCGTGGGCATAGAGATTACTTACTAAAAATATTTAAAAACCAAGAAAATACACAAAATACTTTGGAGCGCCTGGGTGACTCAGTCGTTAAGCGTCTGCCTTTGGCTCAGGTCACGGTCCCAGCATCCTGGGATAGAGCCCCACCTGGGCTCCCTGTACGGCGGGGTTCTCCCTCTGCAGCTCCCTGTGCTTGTTTCCCTCTCTCGCTATCTCTCTCTGTCAATAAATAAATAAAATCTTTTAAAAAATTTAAAAAGGTAAATGTGACTTCATAGAAATTAAAACTTCTGTTTATTGAAAGGCATCATTATACAAGAGAAAAGGCCAGCTCAAAACCGGGAGAACCTCTTTACTATACATTTAGCTGACCGACGACTCAAATTCAGAAGGTATAAATTTCTTCACATTAACCACCAGGGGTCTTGATGGCATGCCCCTACGTCACGCTCTTCCAACTTCGGGAAAGGCCTTTCTGCTTGAGGAGGGTGCCGCTGACTGGCCGAGAGTTGATGTTCCCTCAGTCATGTTGATCTCAAGAAGGTGAAGACTTTGAGAAGAAAGAATTTTGAAAAATTAAAGCCAGTTCATAGGTTCATTTTTCTTTGCAAGTGGAAGTCAGGAGAAGAATCCACAGGCTCTGTGGTTCAGGACTCCAGACTTGCGCTGATGTTTTTTTTTGCCAGGATTCTCCAGAGATATAGGACCAATAATTGTGTGTGTGTGTGTGTGTGTGTGTGAGAGAGAGAGAGAGAGAGAGAGAAAGGAAGCTTATTTTAAGGAATTGGCTCACATGATTATGGAGGCTGGTAGGGTGGGTTGGCATCTCCTGGCTGGAGATCCAGGAAGAAGGCAGGCCGTCCACTGGCAGAATTCCTTCTTATTCCATGTAGGTGAGTCTTTTGTTCTATTTGGACCTCTAACTGATTGGATAAGGGCCACTTACGTTATGGAGGGCAATCTACCATACTCAAAGTCCATCCATGAAAATGTAAATATTATCTAAAAATGCCCTCACAAAAACATCCAGAATAAGGTTAGACCAGACGTCTAGGTACTGTGGCCCAACCAAGCTGACACAAAACTAACCATTGCCCCAAGTGTGTTAATGAACTCTACCCACCTAGGGCAGACATGATCAGAAGACTGACGCATTCTCAGAGTTTGGAGGCAGCTATGACAAGCCCTCATTTCTGTCAGGCAGCAGATGTGGGAAGTTGAGGCAGGCAAAGAGGGAAGTTGCTTTTCAGCTTCATGAGATGAGCTCCTGTCAGTGGGAGGCTGTGTGAGTCAGGTGGGTTGAGGACAAGATTAATTGATTCAGGGACATCAAATCAAGACAACTGGATAGCCTCAGGAGGCTCTCAGAAGAAAGACTGTAAAAGCATAAGGGAGACAAAATTATGTTTACCTGATGGCCATTGTGCCTGAGTGGAAACTGGTGTATGAATGAAGACAGTGGAACAGAGGCAGCCTACGCAGGAGGAACCCAGAGGTACGTTAAGTGCCGTTCAGTCACAGACTGACCAAAACCAGGGGCTACTGGAGAAAAACAAAAAATTAGCATGACATAGGATTAAAAATGTCAAAAAACCCCACGGGGGTCTGACTTTCCTCGTGGGATTATAAAGAATTTTAGCAGAACACCAACCAAAAATGGCAAAAGAAAGACTGCAAAGAAAACTGAGGAAGCCCACTAGAGAGGGAACTTCGGGGTCCAACTAATGCTTGGCGACATGCCTGTCTGAGACCCTCTTGGGGAGCCCTAACCTTCCCCATCTGCACAGATGCATGTAATATAGATTCAGGAGGTGAGGGTAGGAGATGTTTGCCCAGATTCCACTATCTTATACTGTATCTCAGGATTCCTGTTGGTTTTATTTATTTATTTATTTATTTATTTATTTATTTATTTGACAGAGAGAAATCACAAGTAGATGGAGAGGCAGGCAGAGAGAGAGAGAGGGAAGCAGGCTCCCTGCTGAGCAGAGAGCCCAGATGCGGGACTCGATCCCAGGAACCTGAGATCATGACCTGAGCTGAAGGCAGCGGCTTAACCCACTGAGCCACCCAGGCGCCCTCCTGTTGGTTTTGTCAGAAATATAACTACTGTAATAAATCTAAAAAAATGCACAAATGGTATTCTGTATCTGAAAATTGTTCTAATTAACTTTTGATCTTTTGCCCAGCTAAAGACTTTATTTTTTTAATGTTAGGTCTTGTTTAAGCTATATCTTGTTTCTTCTCATCATAATAGAAGAAATTTGTCTTCAGTTTTGATACCTAGTGGCTTTGAGGATTTTTTTAATACTGATTTTTTTTTTTTTTTTTTTTTTTTTTAAGGAGGGAGAAATGGGAGAGAGAAAATCTTAAGCAGGCTCCACCCCCAGCACGGAGCCAGATTTGAGACTCTATGCAGGGCTCGATCTCACAACTCTGAAGTCACAACCCTGAGATCATGACCTGAGTCTAAACCAAGAGTCAGACGCTTAACCGGCTGAGCGACTCAGGCGCCCCGGAATTTTGTTTCTTATATTTTGTACCAGTTATTTGAAAAATTATGGTTTTAGTGCAGATAATCTGGAAGGGAAAAAGGTATAACTCTTAGCAATTTTCATCTTGTTGCCAGTAGAGAAGTGATAAACCAAACCAATTTATTTTGGCAAAAACATTTTTTCAGTGGACAGATACCTCACAAAAGAGGGTAACAAATGGCCAATAAACCCATGAAAATGTTCTCAACCCATTATTCATCTAGGAAATGTAAGTTAGAACCAAAAAAGAAGTAATACCCATGCAAATGGCTAAAGTTAAGAAGATGGACCATACTAAGTGTTGACAGAGATGTAGACCAAGGGAAATTCTCACTGTTGGTAATAATACAAAATGGTACAGTTAACACTGGAAATGTTTTTGGCATTTTCTAGTAAAATTAATCATTTCCTCCTGAGTCAGGCAGCATCTCCACTCCAAGGTGTTTATCAAAGAGAAGTGATTGCAAATGTCCACCAAAATGTTCGCAACCTTTATTTGTGATGGCTAAAAACAATACACAACTCACCCATCTGTCCAAAGTCTACTGAGACACAGTCCAGCTGCGCTAAAGCCATACAGTGGAAAACTACTCAGCACTGAAAAACAACAAATTACTGATCATGCAAACTTGGATGAATCTCACAGACACGGTGCTGGGTATAAAAAAAAAACAGGCCACAAAAGTCTGAATACAGTATGATTCCATTTTTATAGAGTTCGAGAACTAGGAGGATGGAAATCAGATCGTGGACCCCTCTGGCATTGGGGAGGGATGGACATGCTCCAGATCTTGATCTTGACCCAAGTGGTCATGTAAAGCGGGAATACATAAGTAAGTCTGTGCATTTTACTGCATGTAACTTACATCTCAAATTTGGTAAATGTAGAAGGAAATAAGTAGGGGGGTAGGGTGGGGAGCTATGCTTTTTCCACTTTCAGCCTTGTGTCAGAAGAGATCTCTGCTTGTGGGCAGAGGAGTCTGCTCTAGCAGAGGGCTGCTCTAGCAGCCTGGGGGTCTAGAGCTAGCTTAGAGCCAAAGTCAAGCTGGTCTTTTCTTCAGCCAAAAGACCAGGGCCTCTCTCCACTTGACAGAGCAGTCCAGCCCTGGAAAGTGATGACTAGTACTCTGTACAAAGTGCAGGAAGGCTGCCCCTCCCTTCAGTGTGGGCATCTCCTTGGCCAGCCTCCACAGGTCTCAAAAATCACTGATAGCTCCTAGCTAAGGCCACAAGACTCTCCATGGCCAGCCACAATTAGGTGACACCAGTGTGACCTCTCAGGGGGGGAGTAGGCTTGCTTTGAGGTTCTTTGTGTAGAACCAGGGCCACCTGTCCTTGCAGGTCTCCCTGGGCAGAACCAGAACCAGGGGTTAGCAGCAAAGGGGCGATTCTTACTTACTGGGCTACTCTGGGCTGCACCTCAGATCTAGAGCTTTCTTTCTCGTGTGCTGGTGCTTTTCACCCTCAGGGTAAGTCAGGATTCTTACTCCAAGGGGCAGATATCTGAGCAAGACAGGCAATGAATGACTCCAGGCTCTGCCAGAACCCCTGGGCTCCGGGTTTCTGGACAGTACACATTACACTCCGTCCAGACATGAAGGTAAAAGAGCTGTAGCGGAAATCCCAAAGAAGGCAATTAAAATGTGTTAACCAAAACAGGAAACACTGGTGAGGTAAATGAGAGTGTATTTATCTTCAGCTGTGTGATTTTATCAATACGTTTATTGTTTGAAAAGTCATATTTTATTTTACTTTATTATTTTTAAAAAATGTAAACACTGTTTACTCGTTTAAATTTTAAGAATCAACCTGCAGGCAATGCTCAGAAGTTTCTTCTTCTACCAAGGGAGAATTGAGATATAACACAACATGAATTTCAGGCGTACAGCATAATGATCCCATATTTGTAGACATTATGAAATGATCACAAGAAAAAACTTTGCAACTATGGTATCACAAGTTTTATTATTAATTAATTAATTTAGTTTGAGAAGCAGGGAGGAGCCGAGGGAGAGGGAGAGAGAGAATCTTAAGCAGTTTCTGCGCCCAGCAGAGGACCTGGGTACCAGATTCAATCTCAGGACCCTGAGATCATGACCCTGAGCAGAAGTCAAGAGGGGGATGTTCAACTCACTGAGCCGCCCAGGAGCCCCTATTTTTAAAAGATTTTATCTGTTTACTTATTTGCCTGTTTGAGAGAGAGAGTGGGGAAGGGATGGGGGGGAAGGAGCGGAAGAGGGAAAAGAAGGTAGAATCTGAAGCAGATTCTCCACTGAATGGGGAGCCTCCATGTGGGGCTCGATCCCACAACCACCATGAGATCATGACTTCAGCCAAAACCAAGAATTGGATGCTTAACTGACTGAGCCACCCAGGAGCCCACAAATTTTATTTTTCAAACTTATTTTTGGGACACCTGGATGGCTCAGTCGGTTAGGTGTCAGCCTTTGGCTTGGGTCATGATCCCAGGGTCTTGAGGTCGAGCCCTACATCGGGCTCCCTGCTCAGCGGGGAGCCTGCTTTTCCCTCTGCTTCTGCTCTCCCTGCTTGTGTGCATATTCTTTCTCTGACAAATAAATAAATCATCAAAAAAAAAAGTTATTTTCAAAACACCCAAACTTCACTTCTCACTTTTTGTAAATTCTGGTGTTCTTTCTATACGGGCATTTGGGGCAAGAGGGAATCAAAGCACAAATAAGATTGCAACGAGGCACACACACTTTCTAACAATGTTGGGGCATCAGGTTCTTTGCTAGAGGCCAAAAAAATAAAAGGATTTTTACTTAAAAAGAGATGCTGTTTCCTGAAGGAGGGAGATCATCAGGTCCTGGCACCGGTTTACTCAGAAAGAATTAGGAAAAACTACCCTTTGTCTGCAGTGACAAAATACCTCCCACAACTGGCAAACTCACAGCGGCAGTACCCAGCCGGACAGGTCAAAGCTGGCCACTTCTCCAGATCCAAGAGGATTTCAGTGCATGTTCTCGGTGCTTCCGTGGTGAAATGATGGCATGTGAGAATTAGGAACTTGCAAAGAACAAGTATAGTACATGATAATCACCATCATCATGACTATGGTTTTTTTGTTTTTGTTTTTTTTTTGCTAGGTCCCAAGAAATGTGAGGACAAAATTAAGGCTTTTGATTTCATTCATCCCATCTCTTGTGAACAACGCCCACATGTGTCCTTATCTCAGGAAGTCTCTGTGGAGGGGCCTTGTTGAACACGCTGTCGTTTAACCTTCTGTGGAGTACCATGCGGCCATGACAAATCGTGTTGTAGAAGAACATTTAAGGACACGGAAACTTGCTTACAATAGAATGCTGAGTGGAAAAGAATCCATCTCCTCGTGTGCACACCGCCACGATCCCATTTTCCATGTCTACCTATCCAACCTCTATCTCCATAGGTGCACACACACATACATACCTTTAAAGGATGCACCCAAATGTCAACAGTGGCAAACTGAGTGTTTTATTTCCTCCCTCTTGTTTATATTATTTTCTAGGTTTTATATAAGAGGTGTGTGAATTCTTATAAGGTTTAAAAAAAAAAAAAAAAAAAAAGCTAACAAGAGCCACTGAAGGAGCCGAGAAGCCCAGGGGAGTAAACTGGCAGGTACGTCCATATTATTATGATCTGAAGTCCCAGCTTCTTGGGCAGGTTGCCGACAAGGAGAAACACTTGCTCCCTTGACTACCTCAAGCACAGACATGAGAGCGAGACCCCTCCTACTGGCTCCAATGATCAACCTCAGCTACTGAGAATATTCTTGATATTTTCACATTTCACTTTCTGGAAAGAAAGTATAGCTGAGTATTCAGAGCAAGACACCAGCGTGGGCCGTCCACTCAGGCTAGGAGATGAAGGAAACCCCAGCTTGCAGCCAGGCAGGACCGCCCCTGAACAGACTAGTCCTTTGGTGGCCCTGCAGACAGACATCTTGCCCAACCTGTGCAGGGTTTGCGACTTGCTGCTGTTTAGGGGGTGGGACAGATGGTGGCCTTCCAGCGAGTGGGCACTGGACCATGGGCAGGGCTGATAAGGCACCCCTCATATCATATAGCCTTGCGGTGGTGGCCAGCCCACCTTTCCCCTCAGCTCTGCGGGTCTTCCATTTACAGGGGAAGGGCGGCCAGTGCCAGAGAGAAAAGACACCGGAGGTCCAGGTTGTTAGGTGGGGTGGAGGCAGTGGGAGGGATGTTGCGCAAGCAAGCCTTCACTTAATCCTCTGCACACGGGGGTTTCTGCTGTGCAAGGCTGCACCAGTTAAAGGCATGCATGGAACCTGCCCAAATGTCCAGCCCCTACTGTTAAGTGAGTCACACAGTCGCCGGAGTACAGACAAACAGGAAAAAGCTCAGTAGAAGACGACTTCCTCAGGGTGGAGATTGGGGCTTGTTTTGTTCACTGCTGTCTCTCCAGTGCCTAGAACACTGCCTGGCACAGAATGGGCGTCCAACACATAAAATCATCATTGGGCGCACGAATGAAAAGAACTTGCTAGTCATCAAAGAAATGTACACTACAGCAATGATGTGGCATTATTTTGTATATTAAGCTGCCCAAAAAATAATGCATGAAAAAATACACAATCCTGGTGAAGTTCTATGAGATCTGCCATGTATCTAGTATTAATGACAATAGGTAGTCATAAAACTTCTGGGAAACAATTTGGTAATAGCGTCATTTCAAGGTTCCTACTTGGCAATTCTAGTTCTATAAATTCACGTGAAACAGATAAACCAGAAAAAGGAAAACACGGCCTGTGTAAAACATTCCTTAAAATGTAGCTTATAATAGCAAAGAGATGGAGGCAATCAAGTAGCTAGCAATAGGGATGGTCAAATAACTTGTGGTTGTTGAGGCTTGGACAGCAGTGTAGCGAAGTGGTAATTAGAAAAAGCAGGATGTGAAAGTGTCCACATACAATGAATGCAACCATAAAATATATTTTGGGGAAAAGCCTGGAAGGATGGAAAGTTTATGGATCTCCCCCTGCCCTCTCAATTTGGTCATGAAACTCTTTTTAACCGCAAAGAGCTTAACCGAATAAGACCTGTTTCCATCATATCATTCACCAGTAAGTACCCATACGGCAGCTGGCCCAAGGCACTCGTCTACTCACACTGTTCCCAAGAAAGCAGTCCCTCATTGCCACGCCCCCCCCCCCCCCCCCGCTCCGGTGGGTCCCCAGTCTCCGGGGATCATCCACTGGACAGCAGAGCCACGCAAGTTTTAAGGCACAGTTTGCCCATGGGGTCATTCATCCTTGAGTATCAAACAAGTGCCACCGTGGGAACATTATTTACTATCGTCTGATCACAGATTGGAGAATGTTTGCCAGAAAGGACCCTTTGGGTGGTGGAAAAGTTTGCATCGAGTTACACTTTCTCATGGTGCTTAAGCAAGCATCTTGGTTGCTTCTTTATGGTAAAACCATGCATGCATCAAGGCACATGTCCTTTCCTACTGAGGGAGGGCAGTATCTAGTTCATTTGCAAGGGGGTCACGTGATTAAAATCTAAGCTGGGGGTTCATCCCGTGGAGAGCCTCGGATTCTTGCTGATTCAGCGCTAGGTGGTAGTTCTTCATCTCACAGCCTCCAGGAGTCGCTTGGAGAACTTTAGAAATCATTGATCCCCGGCTCCCTCTTCCAGAGAATCCGATTCCATTGGTTTGGTGAACAGTCCAGGGCACTGGAAATTTTAAAAGCTCACAAGTCTGGACAGAGCCAGGGTTGAGATCCAGTTTTATGGTCTCGGTGGTCGAATTCTATGCTGAACATATTCAGACTGGGTCCACGGAGGGGCATGTTCTCCACGCAGAGATGAGCAAGGACCTGCTGGGCTTTGCAAAGCCCTGCTGTCCTGCTCTTGAGCTGCCACAGGAAGCAGAGCACAGGGTCGGGAGGCCCAGGGGGGTTACGGCTTACCGAGACCCACAGGCTGGGCGCAAAGTGTCACTATCACCGACTAGCTCTGCAAACTTGGGCAAGTCACTCTCCCCGCTGGGCCTCCACTTCCCCATCTGAGAATGGGACGCCGTCAACCATGCCAGGCTCACAGGGTTCTTCAGGATGGGACGAGTCAGTGGGAACAGCTGTGGACCCCTCAGGAAACGGGAATGCTAGATCGTCCGGGGGCACGCAAGAGTACTGTGACTGTGCGCATTCCCGGAGAGCTGAGCCTCACTGCTGACCACGCTTCCTGGATTGGAAATAGAGCTGCACACCTGCGGGTTATCTATTGAGTCAACTAGAAGCCCAGTGAATTAGTGGGTCTGTCATTTGCGGAATAGAGGAGAAAACAGAGGACAGACGCTGATGTGAAACTCTCCCAAGATCTCCCCCTTCAGAGTTAATGCAAGTATATTTAGCAAGACTCGCAGTCCATGTTCAGAAGTGAACCCGACCAGTTTAAAAGCAAACAGATCTCCTTCCTGGTGCGGAGGGGCAGGATCAGTGAGATTTCTGGGACTCATCCAAGGAGAGAGCTCCAGACTCCACACACAATGTAGGGAAACTGTCAGGGGCCAGGAACCTAGCCTCAGGTATATTCCTGAATCTGCACATCTTTTTTTTTTTTTTTTAGTTTTTTTTTTATTTGACACACACACACACACACAGAGTACACAAGTAGGCAGAGTGGCAGGCAGAGGGAGAGGGAGAAGCAGGCTCCCCACGTGGGACTTGATCCCAGGACACTGGGATCATGAGCTGAGCCCACGGCAGCCGCTTTAAGCGACTGAGCCACCCAGGCGTCCAATTCTGGATGTCTTAATGATAATTTAGATGTTCTTAAATCCTGACATTGGAAAAAACACCTCAAGACCTGACAGTGGGGCACGCGGGGCCACAACCGCAGTGAGCTTCTTGCTGTCCGTGGGAGCCCTAACATTCCCGTTTCCACTGAGTCATTCCAGGGAAAAGGAGTCACTTTTCCTTTGGTCATTTAAACTGTAGAGCGAAGAAGTAAACATGTTACATTTTAGCAAATGCATGATGGTCGCTGGCCGCATGGAGGCTAATTTCTCCCTCCATCCTGGAGCCAGGCTGACATTTCCTAGCTGACAAAATTAACCAGAGAATCACAACCCTCTCTCTGGTTTGGCCTGGAAGGGGGCTGGCCACTGCCACGGTAAGCGCGGGATGAGGCTTCTCGCTTCCTGGTTCAGCCATGGAAGTAGCTGTAGGTCAAGGCCTCACCGAGGGGACTTGATGTCCAGCCTCCCTGCCTTCGCTGTGACCAGGATACTGCAAGCAATCGCTAGGCTGTGTTGGGTTCTGTCTTATGTTTTAAAATGAAACAAGGGGCGCCTGGGTGGCTCAGTTGTGGTGTCTGCCTTCAGCTCAGGTCATGATCCCAGGGTTCTGGGATTGAGCCGTGTATCAGGCTCCCTGCTCCATGGGAAGCCTGCCTTTCCCTCTCCCACTCCCCCTGCTTGTGTTCCTTCTCTCACTGTCTCTCTCTCTGTCAAATTAAAAAAAAAAAAAAAAAAAAAAAAAACCTTGAAAAAAAAACAATTTTTTTTTTTTTAATTTTAAAGTGTGTGTGTAGTAACCATAGAAACCCCCTTTTGCATTCACTAGTGTTTTGGAAAAAAATCCCTCCTGTGTGTCTGTCTGGCTTATGTTGTCTCCATAGAACTATGGGCTCCCAGGGGAAGAGATCTGTGTCTCAGAGAGGAGTACGAGAGAGCGGCCCCACACTTGCCTCTGGTTTCTTGATCCTGGGGAACCCACAGGAGGTAGCCAAAAATAGACACCCCATCCCCCAGCCCCCCACACCCCCCCGCCCCGCTCTGGAGGATGTCTTGTAAGCTGAAGTTCTGCTGTAGTAACTTATCTCATCCTTGTCACTACACTCTGGTCTCACTACCATCATTATTAGCTCCATTTTACAGATGAAGAAACTGATGCACAGGGTGGCTGATGACAAGCCAAGGAGCTGCAGGTACTAAAAGGGCAGGAACTGGGATGGAGCCCCCACCTGTGGGGCATCGGAGCCCACAGGGGCAACTACTCTGCCAGGGCGCAGGGAGCTCCCCAGGGGTTCCCAAGCCTGGCTGAACCCAGCAGTCCTCAGGAGACTTGGACGTGTAGAAGTCTATCCCCTTCTCTCCCCTCCACACACGTGCCTGCAGAGTCGGGGCTGTGGGGGATGGGAGTTCCAGGAAGCTGCCTGTTAATTCTCTAGGTGATTCTGTGTCAGAAAAAACAGACGGCAGTTCCTGCATGGACCTTCCTGGTCTCTCTTCTGGCCACAGACATGGTCCTGAAAAGACAGGGGGATAGAGCCCTTGTGGCCTGAAACCCAAAGCCTAGAGAGGAGTGTCTTCACACCCTCTGTGGAGCTCGTTCGGAAGAGGAGTGCTCCAGCGGGCGCATCCAAAGCCAGATCTCCCCAACCAGACCACTTGGTCTCAAGGGATCTCGCCCTTCCCTTCAACACACTGGTATCAAGCCTTCCCTAGGGGCAGGCAGACCAGCCTGGTCCTTGCTCCATCTGGGGGAGCGGGGGAGGCCGCTCTTTGGCTGTATGAGGAGCTCCTGGCACGGTGCCCAGCACGTTCCATGGGAGGTATGGCGCTGCCACACTGCCAACGCCGGGAACACCCGGGAGCGGTCTGGGACCCAGGCAAGCCCGGCTTCACTCATGCACAAAGTGCAGACAGTGGGAATAGTAACGCCTGCCTACTTTACAAGGTGGTAGGGAGAGCTGCCCGTTTTGTCATCATCAGACACTCTCCACGCGCTGAGTGTTCCGCCAACCTTCTTTCATTTCTCCACTCGGTGGTCCTGGAGGCTGGAGATGGTCACGCCCACTATATGGAGAAGGGGGCTCAGAAGCAAATGGAGACCCGAGATCACACCTGCGTCTGCAGAACGCACAGCATCTTCCCTGTGCTGTGCCAGGTGGAAGCGTTAAGATGGGGAACACGACGGTGATGGTACGGGGGCCTGCCCGTGGGGCCCAAGGTGGGGGACACAGGCCTTGTGGACTCTGGGTTGCACACCCTGAGGCCTGGTGGGAGGGGGGTGTCAGGGCAGGATGTGTGTGTAGTCCTTGCTTTTAGCCGTCGGTGCCTTCCATGAAGGAGGAAGAGAGAAGAAAGTGCTAAAAGGACTCTCCTCACTTGCCACAAGTACGCGCACTTTTTGTTAGGAGGTGATTTGTATGTGTGATTTGATTATGGGGTCAAGAGGCTGCCCCGGCCACAGACTGTGCCTGCCCATTCTCTTCCCGGCTCCCCCTGCCTCCAAGACTGACGACACTCCCCAGGGCATAAGGCTGCTGACTTGGGGCCCCAGAGCTGCCTGATGAGGGAGGTCAACCCTTTCAGGGACAAGGGCAGCCTGTCAGGGGGAACCAAGAGCTACCAGGCCAAGGACAGAACTTTCAAGGTGGGCTCTCCCTTTTACCAACTCTGCAGGGCCTGTGTCCGGTGGAATGGTTCAGAGGTCCGGGGAAGGAGACAGTTTTTTGCCGGGCCTTTGCCTTGAACCTAACCCAGGCCTCCATGCCACAGAATCACGAGAAGCCAAGCCCAGGGCCGGCGGAACCTTCCTGTGGCCAGGACTGACTGCTGAATTAACATGCTCCCCTCCAAGGGCAGGGCCAGGGCGAGCCATGGAAGCAGAGGAGGTGTGAGGGGGCCTGCGAGGGAAGGAAACACCATTGACAGAAGGTGACTGGAGGGAGGGGTTAGTGGTCACAGTGAGCAACTCCTCCCCACTTTTCCGGTGACAAAAAGGGAATACCCAAGAAGTAAACACACTTGTCCAGCCAGCCCAGCTCCAAAGCCTGGGCAGCGAGCGGGTAGGGAAGCAACGTTCTGACCCTCCCCGTGCGTCTGCCTCTTTCATTCCTCCCCTTGGGCAGAGCCCCCAAGACTTTCCCTCTGGGTGCAGGCTCGGCTGAAAGGACCTCCAAATGGTCCATTAAAACATTGCCACTGTATGGTTTGTTCGTGTGCTCCTAAAGACATAAAATGTAAGCTTATCCAGCAAAAGTCACACACAGCCATGCCACCTTGAGAGCTAAGTTCCAGCATTATTTGTGCCCTCCGGCCCCCACAGAGAACTCTGGGTTCCCACCGGGGCTGGTGGGATGGACCTTGGACACCACTCACCCCTTGTGACCTGCCCAGTCAGAAGGCAGGCGAGGTGGGGGTCAGACCGGTAGGACCCAGAACGCCTGTGGACTCGCAGGGCACCTTGGGTAAGTTTTTAAACTTCTCTGAGTGTTAATATCCTCATCTCTGCAACGAACGTGATGACAGCAGTGTCCTCACTGGCTTGCGGCAAGAAGTAATCGAATGACACGTTAAAGCAGTCAACCCTGTGCCTGGCCTCTGAGAAGGGCTCAACATACAGAAGCCAATAGAGAGAAGTTGTTGTGTTGTCTTCTGGGGTTTCAGACCGCACCTCAGATGTGGCACAAGCTGGAAGGGGCCCGGGTTCGAGAGAGACCAAGGTGGAGCCGCGTGATCGGGTGGGAGCGGAGGCAGGAGTGTGGGCTTTCGTCAGGAAAGAAACGGCAGTCTGTGACAAAAAGCTAGCTCAAAGGGAAGTCAGCTCTCAATACTTTTTAACCCAAAACTCTGCCAGAGGCTCTCTGGAGAGCTTCTGCCCCATTGCCTCAGGCACCAGACGGCCTGTTAGGAGGAAGAGAGACTCTTTTCTGGGTCTGGAGGTGGGGCGCTGGCTCATGGAGCAGCTCTGACCCAGGCTTAGGCCAGGCGTGTCAGGGAGGAGAAAGTATAAAGTAAGATACCGTCCTTGGCCTCCTGGAACTTCGGAGTGACTTGGGGTGGTGGCCGTGAGGCTTGTTTCACCATTGTTTCCATTACTTCTGCTTCTGAGCACACCACAGGATCACTCTCTTGTCTCCACCTCCCCCTGCCTCCCGGGTCCGCTGTGGCCATGGGATTGTGTCAGCCTACAAATGGGAGTGACAGGCATCACCTCCAGATGCATGCTCCAAAGAGCTGAGGCCACACTCCCTTCCTCCCACTGTAATAACAGCAGGTGGTCGAGGCTCCATCCGCCTCTGTCTTCGAATGACGCTGGGGATTACAGCCTCCCACTGAGCACAGGGGCTTGCTAGTGTGAGATCTCTTCCCTTTGCAGTTTCTTGCCCCCCAACTCAGTGTGAGGTCGCTGAGTGCTGGGCCTTGTTTGTTACGGCAGTTCAAGCTAACTCATCCCGAGAAGCTAGTGAGACAAAGCCAGTGCGTTGGAGCAAAGCAGAATCCTGAGATGGCAGATGGGAGGGCCAGGCTTGAGCAACTAAGGGTGTTCAGAAAAGGCTGGACAAGGGCCCCTAGAGGGGGCTTGGGGCAGGACCTCGAAGAATTAGCAGGATCTGAAGGATGCTTAAGGATGGCCCAGGCATGCAGGAGGGAACCCGGGGAAGAGGCTGCAGGTGGGAGTGGGGAGGAGACTAAGAGAACAGGGGGATTCCAGGCAGCAGCATATAGGGCTGACATGCAGACCGACACCATGAATTGAAAGCAAGGCAGCCAGCCCTACGGTGGGACTGTCTCTAAACCCAGTCAGTGGCTCTGGGGCAGGCATGGGGAAGGCAGATGGGAGGGCTCAGCCAAGGCCGGGATTTTGCCAAGGGGCTGTGACAAAAGAGACAAAGGTAGAGTTGTGGAGGGAATTCACACTGGGGCATGTCAGAAGAGCCAAGGAGCAGAGGCTGGCTAGGAAGGAGAGGGGAGCTGGGAGGAGGCCTGGGGTAACAGGTGGGGGCTCCCAGTGCATTCAAATTCCCAAGGAAGCCAAGGAATGGGCAGTGGGGGAACCTGAGTTGCAGGGCCGGGAGGGTGGAGGGAGGTGTTGGAAATCCAGATTTGAGGGCGAGAGGAATGAGGGGGTCCAGGGGCGACTGCAGGAATGGGCCCCCGCGGGGCCCCGCACTGGCCATCAGAGGAGAAGGGTACGGTGCATCTGAGTGGCTATGGAGGTCAGCGAGGGTGATGACAGAAGGGGTGAAGCGAAGGCTTTGGGGAGGAGGGGGTGCTGCCGTGTGCTAGCTCTGAGAGCCAGGCTGGGCCACCTGGGCTGCTCACCACTGCCCAGATCCTGGCCCTTTCTAGAGGGGTGATCGGAAGACTTATTTCCCCCCTCAATGCTTTGGTGTCACTTGTAAAAATGGGAACTTGTCCCTGTCTCTTGGAGCTACTATGAAGGAAGGAGATCATTCAGACAAAGGACCTAAAACAGTGCCTGGGGCACATTAATTAAGTGTCAAATGTGACCCTTTATAGTAGCCTGAATTAGAGATTAAGACTCTAACCACACCCCCTGTCCCCAACACCTGTAAATGTGACCTTATTTGGGAAGCAGGGTTTGGAGATACAGTTAAGTCAAGGATGTTGAGTGACATAATCCTGGATTACTCAGGAAGGCCCCAAATCCAAAGCCAAGTGCCCTGGAAGGAGACAGAGGAGGAGAGACACACCCAGAGGAGGAGGCCACATGAGGACAGAGGCAGGGAGGCCACCACAAGCCAAGGGACTCCCGGAAGAGGCAAGGAAGCCTTCTCCCCCGGAAGCCTTCTGAGGGGGCACGGCCTTGCTGACACCTTGATTTTGGATTTCTGGCCTCGAAAACTGTGAATGAGTAAATTTCTGTTGTTTCATGCCACCGAGTTTTTGAGCAAGTTGCTACGGCGGCCCTAGAACACTAACATGTTCCTGATGTATCTGAGGCCTCCACAGTCCTTACCTTTGGAGACTGATGTGGGCAGTAAAGAAGAAAGAGCATGAAAATGTCAGGGACAGTGAAGATGACCCGTCCATACCTCCCCATCTCCACGTTACTGGTATACGCATGCGCACATGCACGTAGACGCTGAGCACACAAACACACACAGGGACAAATGTCCGGAGCAGCCCCCAATCTCACACACAGCAACGAGGGAGGAGAGGGTGGTGTGTCATCAGACACTTGTGAGGTCAATGCGACCTAACTGAGGAGGTTTCCCGTCATCTGCTGACCACAGGCTGGGCCCGGGGCCACGCAGGTCTGAAGAAGCCGGGTACCGACCGCAGTGGGGACAGAGGCCAGCCCGCTTTGGAGCTTCCCGTCATCCGATAGCTTTAATCAGAATGAAACTCGAAGACAAGGTGGGGAAGAGGGACAAGGGTGGGTGGCTCCGGGCTGTCTGATTAATCAACACAGGCCAGTGTCCCGTCAGTTTCAAACACTGACCCCCAAGAACTTGGGTCTGTGCTGAACAGATCTGGGGTCATTTTCTTCCCTCTCTGAGTCATGGGAAATGGGACTCCTCCTTTAACTAAACTCACACTGAGCAAGGCTTGCTTCCATTTTGGATATTTTCAACTGGAAATCATGCAGGCTTATGGAAAATAACTTCCAGTTACAGAAAACATGAAAAAAAAAGGGTTCTTGGCATTTGGGAACTCTGGTAAAGAATTCTGTCTCTCTGAAACTGGAGTTTTATTTGATGTTTCTTGGAAAGAAACCATTCGACTTACTTTATAGTCTTTCAGTCCTTCAAAGGGTACAGAATGAGACACACAGAAGAACATAAATAATCCAAAAAAATGTTGTACTCTATCTTGTGAATGCTATATCCTTCCTCCTCATAAGGTATATTTATGAACTCCGAAAAGTAATTTCAGGAGGGACAAAATTGCAATCTCAGTCCAGTTTTACAACAATGAAAGTGTTTTTGTTCCTGCCTTGTGGATTATTTTTAAGGCAGTGTGGTACTATTTACACAAGTGACATACACGACTCCCTGAGGCCAAAGTCCTTCAGATTTTACATCTGCCTTCTTGGGTGTTTACGCTTTCCGAAAAGGAGAAGTGCAGTCGGGGAACGTGTTCAGTTCATCCAAACAGCGCTCTTTCCCACTGTGTCAGTCTCCAGGTGTTAGACTTTACCTGTGGATCCACCCTTCCCCCTCTCCCCCCTCCCATGGCCGCTTCTTCCCCCTCCTCCCTCCCTCCTGCCTCCCGTCTCCCTCCTCCTCCTCCCCTGGTCCATGTGTAATCAGTTGGTCACACAGGCCACACACTGGATTTTAGCCACGGGGAGAAGCAGGGGTGAGGCAAGTGTGTCTTTTCCATCTCAGCCTGTCTGTCTGTCTGTCTGCCTGTCTGTCTGTCTAAACTTTCATGGCCCCACTAGGCAGGTCAGTCCCACGGGTTGGACCCGAGTAGAGGCAATAGTGCTGTGACCCACGAGGGCAGCCGGCAGCCCGATCCCTTTGATGCTCTGAGAATAGCTCCCAGAGGCCTCTTTGCAGACGGTCATCAGATAAAAGACGCAGTGCCCCAGGGCTGCCCCGGCCATCTGGTGGGCAAGTATTTTAAGCTTGATTTCTTCTGGAAGGAAGTTCTGAGAAACTTCTGTCCTGGTACTCCACATCTGTGTACAGCAGAAGCCCACATGTGACTGGGTCCCACAATGG
Organism: Mustela erminea; assembly: GCF_009829155.1. Taxonomy (NCBI): domain Eukaryota; kingdom Metazoa; phylum Chordata; class Mammalia; order Carnivora; family Mustelidae; genus Mustela; species Mustela erminea. The sequence continues at coordinate 105,699,943 of NC_045620.1, forward strand.
GAAGCTCTCAGGGGTCTGGAGGGAGACGGGGGAACCTCTCCCATTTCCCCCCAATTTAGTACTCCCTGAAATTGCCCAAGGTGCTAGGGCAGCCATGCGCCTTCCTTTCCCTGGAACAACAATGAGATCATTTCACAGATGTTCCTTGAGCACCTACTACGAGCCAGTGCTGGGATGCAAGGAACGGGGCCCACACAGTCCTTGGAGCAGAGAGCCCAGGCCTCGCCCATCACCAGACCCCCAGAGATTAGGGCCTGAGTCCCACTCTGCTGTCCTACAGCACCCCGAGTTCTAACACACACCAGAGTGGGGGCTCCAGGAGTGTGTGCAAAGCCTCACTGCCCAGAGACCAGAATGGAAGGTGAGACAGAATGGTGCCATTGGGGAGGGCCACAGCGGGAAGGGGACACATGAGCAGGACCTGTAGCTACTGAAGATGCCGGCCCTGTGGCTCTTTGGGTGGAGCATGGGGGAAAGAAGCCCTGCAGGACCATGATGTGGGAGTGACTACTCCTGGGGGGATTCCGGGAATCCGCCCATATTGTTGGACTTGATTTCCTCTCATGTCAATTTCTTAAGATTACTGAGGAGTTGAGTAACTGAGTGACAGCAACCCAAGCACCCCCGTGCCAACAGTGTCGTGAGAGGCTGACTTCAAGGCTTTATCAGGGGACTTTACTCTGTCAGCATCCTGTTGGCACCAGGGCTCTAGGCAGCAGCTTTTAAAGGAAAGGCTTTGGAAGAAGCTTAGTGGCCCTGGGGCCCGAGCAGGTGCCATGTGGAGGGAGGAAGGGGTCACCATAAAGTAAAAGAGCACCTCCCTCACCCCACTCCTCCAAGAACCATTTCGCCAAAGTTTGGACCTGCCTCTTAGGAAAAAAGTTTATGACCTGAATAGGCCACTGTTCCCGTGACTGTTTTTTAGAAGGTGAAAAGCACAAATCATAGTCAAGTAGCCAAGGACAGACTTGGGCTTTCATGAAAGATGAGGTCCCACGGAACCCTAATTGGGCGTTTCGCTATCACCCATGCACCCTGGGTCGTGCGGCGAGCACCTACTGGGGACCAGGCACTATGTTAGATCCTGCTGAACCAGAGAGATGCTGCCTTGACCCTTACAATCCTGAAAGCAGAGAGATGCACTTTTGACTAGAATTATTAAAATCCCTGGGTGGGGATGAGAGCATTGACCTGGGAGCCGAACCTGACCCAGAGCTCAGGGGCTGGAAGCCTGAGTCAGGCTGAATCACCTGGGAGCTTCACTGGCCAGGTAGGTGGCAGGACTTCTGCTCTGGGAAGGACAGGGAGGGGTCAAGGCTGGGCCCATGGGGGCTCACACAGAGGCCATTTGTGGGTGGGCCGACCCAGCATCCTTGCATAGGACTTTTCCAATTGGGGGCCATGTGGGTTGTGATGTCTTCCCCAGTACGAGTGACTGTGAGGCCCCTCTAAGTATCATGCCTGAATGCTTGCTGTCAGGGCCTGCTGTGTGTCATCCTTGCTTTTCAGGGGACAAGGCATTTTTCCTGATTCTGGGATCTCCTCACATGCCATGCCCACCTGAGCCGTCAAGGCCAAGGTCAAGAACACTACAGTACTCACTGCCAGTCGTTACCTGTTCTACACACTGATTCCATTCCACCTCTTACCCCATTCTACCTACCTACACACACACACACACAGCCCAGCCAGCAACCCCTTCTCCTGTCTCTGACCTTGCTGAGCCCTTTGGATTGGACTTACCTGATCACTTGCGCTCTCCCCAGGCACGGAGCCCCACCGACACCTTGCAGTGGCCTTGGCCCTGGGCCCTCCAGCCCATGCTGTCTGTCCTCCCACTCACCCCGAATTTGGCAGGAGGCATGAATGCCCGTGCCAGCGCAAACTGACAGGGGGAAACAGAAATGAGGATCGAACATTTTGCAACTACAACAAAAATTTAAACAAACAGAAGGTACCTTATTGAGTGTTGTCCTTCAGAACATTCTTCCTGGGGGTGATGAGCTTGATCTGGTGATGTTGCCCCGGGGCCACACAATTTCTGGAATTATCCGTGGGAGTCCTGAGTCAGCTGATTCAGCAGCTCCCAAACCCTGCCGCACACTGGGGTAAAAAAATACAACACTGGAATCCCGCTGCAGTTTGGGAGATGTCGACCCTGGATGTGGCTTATTTTGTTCAAAGAAACACCTTCCAGGGTTGAGCCTTCACACGCCCACTTCCGGTGGCCCATGTTCCACAGACGGTCCCTATAGGTCTTCAGGACGGCATTGACCATCCCGCATGTCTTACGATTAAAAGACCCCATTTCCTCAGATTGTGTTTTGTAAGTTTTTAAAGTGTTTCATTAAAGTAAATGCCTAACTACTGACGCCGAGGCCTTTCTTCAATCGGCCAGTGGTTATAGTCCAAGTGGCTGGGATTCCTTTCCAAAATCCCAACATTTTCCTTTTAAAATGAATCGATAACACTTTGCTTCTGGATCAGCCCTGACTTGAGTTGGCAGCTCAACAAAACAGAACTCTCCATTAGCCCTTGTTCCTCCCAGCTCCCCCCACACCTACTCCTTCCCCCAATCCTTGTTTCTCTTCTCAGGAAGTCCTCCCCCCCGCCCCAGCCATTCTGGCCCAAGTCCTCTCTTAGGACCCTTGAGTCCTTTTCTTCTCTCTCCCTCCACACGGGAGACCCCGTCCCCCCTTCCTCCTGAGCATCTCTCCCTCTGTCCAGGTCCCCAGCTTCCTGGGAGGCCTCCTGTCCCCTGCGTCTAACACTTCTGCTCACTGCCATCATCCAGGCACCGCAGACGGGTCTGAAATTTTTAACTTTCTGACATAAACTCAGACTTATAAAGGGGTTGCAAAATCGTATAAACAATTTCCTTCCAGCCCTCACCCAGACTCCCTAAATGCTAACCTTTTGCCACATTTGCCTTACTCTTCCCCTTTGGCCCCAAGATATAATACACATATGTATACTGTATGTTTTCCTGAATGTTTGAGAGTAAACTGCAGATATGCAGGGCCCCTCGCCCCTCCTTACTTCAGTGTGTGTCTTCTAAGAACAAGGACATCCTCTTACACCACCCTAGTTCAATGATCAAAATCAGGAAATTAACCTTGATGCAATATTGTCTAATCTACATATTTTATTTATGTTTTAATACTTGTCACAATCATGTCCTTTAGTTCTTTTTATTGTTGTTTTTTGTTTTTTATTTTTTTATTTTTTGATTTACTTTTTAAGAGAAAGCAAGAGTGAGTGGCAGGGAGGGGCAGAGGGAGTGAGAGAGAGAGAGAGAGAGCATGTGCACACACACATGGGGGGGGTAGAGGGAGAGGGAGAGAATCTCCAGCAGACCTCCTGCTGAGTGAGGACCCTGATCTGGGTGGGGCTTGATGCCAGGACCCTGAGTTCACGACCTGAGCCAAAATCAAGAGTCGGTCACTTAACTGATGGAGCCACCCAGGCACCCCTGCCCAATCATGTCCTTGATAGCAAACGGAAATCCCAGATCCCAGATGACAGTTTATTGTTATGTCCTTTCCATCTCCCTTAGTCTAGAGTTCAGAAGACTCTTCCCCAAATTATGTCAGCTTCTGTTGGCTCTGCAACGAAAACCCTATGGAATGAGATGGAACCCAGTCTCTTGGGCACGGCCCACCCGGCCCTGCCGCCCGGCCCATTGTCCCCAGTGACTCCCAGTGACACTAGTTCCTGGTGGCCACCAGGAGGCCGGACTTCCTGTCTCTGGTCTCTCAGTCTGGAACTCCTCTGAGCTTTTGGATGGATGCTCCTCTAGCCATACTCTAGACCTGTCCCACCACATGCGGCCCTGTGATCTCCTTCCCCTTTCCGTGTCTGCTCCTTTGTTCACCCATTTGTCATTTGTGCCTCACTCCCCACTTAGGATAAGCCCATGGGAGCGGGGATCTCAGCTGTCTGGTTCTGGCTGAGTCCTGAACACTTGCAAGAAACCGGGCCTGGGACGTAACAGATGTGCAGCAAACGTTTGGTGAATGAGGGAATGAGTGAAGGGATGAAGGCCAGTGTTTTCAGACTATTTGGATCAAAGACAATAAAGTCCTTTCACCTATACTCATATGGGTAAGAGATTTTATAGAAGCTGAATGAAAGAGAAAGAAATGTTTTTTTTCCTCAGATAGCTTTTCAAAATGTCAGCCAATGACCTAGGAAGCTTTGGCGCCACGTCCCTCATCGTCCACCAGTCCAGACGTCAAGATAATAGAATGGATTTACTTTTTAAGAGAATGTGCCAGATTGTCTACATCCAGGGCTTTCTGTGACAGGCTTCTCAGCAGAAATAAGTGACACAGAGCGACATGAAGGTCATGGTCGAGTAACACAGGGAAGAGTTTCTGACCAAGCCACAGGCTGCCTGGAACTCAGTCAAATAACAAATGGGGCTCCCTTTCCTGTTTGAAGGGCCTTGAGAGGCCCCGAACGCCCTTGGGGGACCCCAGCCAGATCTCCAGCCTCTCCTCATGCCTCTGCAGGAACAGCTCCCAGCCTGAGGCCCGCGGAGACAGCGGACAGGTCAGGGGCACGCCTGGGCCTTAGGCAGGCAGGACTGAACTGCTCACGCTTACAACTGAACATGTTCTGCACCTTCCCCGGGGAGTGAACTCCTCAGCTCCAGACATGGGTTGGTCTGTCGCGGTTGCTGCACACTTCACTGTATCTTCTTGTACCCGCGTCAATTCTTTTTAAAAAGAGAACAGAAGAAAATGTGGGCAGCTTCGTCTCCCCATAAGAACAGCAGCTTTTGGAGCTGGCCTGCCTGAGTCCCCAGGGAGCCCAGACCTGACGGCTACAACGCAGCTTCCACTGAAGAGAGGGGTAGGTGGGGGAACTAGATGACATGAGCCCCAAATCCTGCCCTGGCCTGGCACCCAACCATGTGCACCAGGATAAGACAAGCAAAAGGAACATTTGTACCCAGCCGGGGTTCTGGGCTCAGACATGGTGCTGAGTCCCAGGGCAGCCTGGTAGATGAGGCAGGATATTGAAGGTGTGGGAGGCCCTGGGGTCGGAGCACCCTCCTGGCTCAGTCTGGAAAGACAGGCTCACCGGCTAGATGGGAATGGGAGCTAGCAGATTCCGTTCCTAACGGATGCACAACAGGCCCTCGCTGACTGACCTTACTCTACACTGCTAGCTGGGAGACCACGTTCATACGGTCTGTGACCCCTCGGCTCCATCATCCTGGCACTGCGATGCCACCAATAATGTGGCCTGACCTGTAGAAAAGTGCGTGAGGCCGCCGTGCTGGAGTGAGTGGGGCAGCAGGTGGAGGGATGCAAGCACAGGTTCCCTCAGACTGAGGCTGCACCTTACAGAGACATGGGCAGCGGTCAGGAGGCTCCGACAATACCCAGAACTCTTGGGACAACCCACACTGTCCACAGGAGGTCATCGGGTGAGGTCATGATGAGTTGCAGGAGGTCTGACCCCTAAGAAGTGCAGGACGGGTGGCAGGGGACAGGGGTTCCTCTGGGGTGTGCCATTCGTAAAGCCGAAATGCCCCAGGGCTTGAGATGCAAGTGAGCCCTGGGGCCCACAGCACCCAACCCCTCCTGCCCCTACAAGGCGGTTGGGACCAGGCCAGAGAGTCACAAGTTCCCAGAATGTCTGGAACTGTTCCGAGGCAAGGCAGACCCATGGGCATCCCATCTGAGGCAGACCCTGCCTGGTCTCAGCCTCCTGCTCTGCCAGGACCTGAACGGAGGAAGGGGAATCTGGCAGAGTCACTACCATGACCATGAGCTCGGAGACCCTGCGCAAGAAGCTTAAATATTTCGTGACTCAGTTTCTCTATCTGGACACTTGGGGTAATAAGGGCAGTTTCTTCAAAGGACTATTTGAGATGATGAGATACTCTCGACAGGACCTCACACATACACACCCAGGGGTTAGCTGTCACTAGGGGTGTCACTACAGGGGGCTCTGGAGCCAGGTGGAAGGTAGGGGAGACACGGGTGGAACCATACATCACTCCCCATTGCTTCTCCATGCTCCTGAAACAGCTTGCTCCCTGGGATTCCACCACAGCATTTCATCAGGGTCTTTCTGCTCTCTGCCCGTGAGACCTGGAGCAACACAGGCCCTAGCATGTCCTAGTCTTAGGCACTTTCAACACTTTCATTTGTGTCTGGGATATGGGGTAGGGTCTTACTACATACTTGGATTGAACAAATGAATTTTTTAGGAAAACCACGACTTAAGTTACTAACAGAGAAATGAGGTTGCATAAACCCTCTGATGTCTTTCTGGGCCAGAAGGTCAACAATGGAACCTGACATCTTTAGGGTATATTTTAAGAGTGGCTGTTCAAGTTCGATCTGGTTTCATTAGCAAATAGGAAGTTATCCTAGAGCTGCCTCTCCCTAAGTCTGCTTTAAGAAGGCAAAGGGGAGAGGTTGTGATGATCTTCTCTTGCTGAGTCCCTTCTGGTAACACAGGTATCATATGGCAGAACATTCTAGAAACAAGGGCCTTTGACATTCTAATATGTTTTCTTGGCCATGACTTCTAAAGACTCAGGGGTTGTCTCAGGAAACAGTGTGTTCAGGAAAGGAGATCCCCATGGTAAAAGTTAGGGAACTTGGAGAATTTTTGCCTTGTCATTTTCCATATTCTCATATACCCTATCTGGTCTTGCCCTAGTGGAGAATTTTAACAGCTTGTCACCTCTCACGTTCTGAATTTGTTTTCTTTAGAGAGAACTCCTTACCACCTTTTTATTCAGCCCTTCCTGACAGGTAGGAATGAGTTAGCGCCTACGGCTGTCAACAATTCTTGGTTAACTCAGCGCACAGAGAACTTAGTGGAGGGGTGGGCACCGGGCTCACAGAACACAAAGGAAGCTGGGAGACCAGGCACTGGCATGCTGGTGGTTGGGCAGCAAAGTACTACGGCTAGGGAATGTCAACCTGCCCCCTCAGCCTCAAGGATGCCGTCCTCCCAACAGCCCATCTTTGCCTCGCTTGCTCTAGATTCAAAGAGTGTTACATCGGCCAAGCTTAGGACATGGCACCCTCAGCAGTGCCAGGGGCAGGGAGAGAGGGGGAAATTGTGGTGGAGATAAGAAAGGGAGAATGGGGGGTTGGACACTGGATAATCCCCCTCCCTCTCATAAAGAAAAGCTAACAAATGTGCAGGATGTATGGAAGAAAACTCGTGTACTGAAATCATCAAACAGCAAACCTCACAGACGGATACAAAGACTATCCACCCTGAAAAACTTCTTGGAAAAATGACAGTGCGCCCCTAAATGCATATACAGTCACTGTCCTCCCAAGCTAGATCCCCACAGAATTTTTCAAGCTTAAATGGATTCTAAAACGCACGTTTAAGACCAAATGTCGAATGGCTGGGACAATCTTGAAAAATAAGGATAAGAAATGTAAGAACATAAAACTAGAGTAATCAAAGGGGGGCTGGAGGGGTACGCAAAATGGGCGGAGGGGATGAAGAGGCACGAGCTTCCAGTTGTAAAGCAGATTAAGTCCCACAGGTGAGCAGTACAGCCTCAGGAATGTCCTCGTGTGGGGGTGACTCTGTATGGTGACAGCTGGTGGCCACAGTTACTGTAGGGAGCGTCTTGTAATGTTTATAATTTTGGATCACTCTCGTTGTGTGCCCCTTAAACTAGTATTGTGTCAACGATACTTCAATTAAGAAAAACAAGAGTAATCGGGATAATGTAGATTAAACAAGATCAATGGGAAAGAACTGAGAAACAGAACCACCTGTACAAAAATTGATAGATGTCAAATAGCCACTTCAGGCTGGTTTGGAGAAGGGAGGAGTCTTAGCTGTCTGGGCAGGGGTGTGGGGAGGAAGGCGGGCAAAGTTAGATTCATACAACATATCATTAAAAAAAAAATCCAGATTAAAAATTATTTAAAAAACTGTATAATTATATGAATAAAATGTAATATGTTTGAAACTTGAGCAGAGGGAAGGTCTTTCAAGATAAGAACTACGGAAGCCTAAGGAAGATGAAAGCTGACTTCTAAAGTGGTAGTGACTACCTCAAGTGCACCTCAGGCAGGAAAAAAACACGCGACGGAGTAAAACATACATTCCCAAAAAGACATGAGGAAGGATAGTCCCAGCAGCTTTATACGATCTTAGCCCCAATCTAGTAAGAGCTCAGGGGTTCATGAACAAGGCAATGGACCACATGTCGTCTGTTCATACAGTACGACAATACTTGACTGAATATAAAGGAAGTTACTGATTATAACTCAGGTCTCAAAAACATTAAGCTGAGCAAAAAAGAAACCAGACACACGCAAAAAACATATTACACGATTCTATTCAAACTATCCACAAAAACTGATCTACGGTGGGAAAAAAAAATCAGAACCCTGGTCACCCCTGGGGTGGGATAGGAGGGACTGCCTGGGAAGGAGCAGGAGAGAACTTTCTAGAAGGATGGCAATGTTCCTCATCTTAATGGAGGTTTGGGTGACTGCTTTATCCTTGGTCAAAACGTAGCAAATGCACACTTAATATCTGTGTTTTGTTGTGTGTAAGTTTTCAAGTTTTCTTGAAAACTGGAAAAGTTTTCTTCTCAAAAGAGAAATTTATTAACAAAAAAGAACAACTCTAGATAATATGTGTGCTGAACTATTTAGGGATGAGTACCGAGGACTACGGTTTACTGTGGAACGCGCAGAGTAATAGACAGATGAGTGGGTGGATGGGCAATGTTAAAAAAAAAAGATCTAGCAAATTGCGCAAGATAGAATCTAGGGGGTGGGTGTGTTTTGGTTCTCTGTACAATTCTTTCAACTTTTCTGTGTGTTCAGAAATCTTGATAATCCAATGTTGGGGAAAAACAGCAACAGACTAAAAGGAAAGCTATTTCCGACCCGTGGGAGATTTTTTACTTACTCATGCTTTACAGAGCTCATCATCAACAGGAAAAAATGAAAAACCCCATTGAACTGCAAGGAAAGGCCTTGATCAAAAAGGCACATGCCTGCAATACCTGAGATCATTCTCTTTGTCAACAGAAAAATCTGAATTCGACTAACAATGCAACTTCCCTGTCCTCTGGGCTGATAGGACGTGAGGACACTTGTCGGAGAGCGTGAGGGAAAGCAAGCGTTCTCACGTGCTGCTGGTGGCTGGGTGAGCAGAGCTGGGCTGGCAGCCTCTCCCATGTCCACCTCCCTGTACCAAGACCACCGCGCAACCCTCCCGCTTGCCGGGGAGGGGCGGCAGGGCAGTCCTGATGACGCAGAAATGCCAGAAGCAGGATACCGGGTGACCAGCAGCCTATCTGTGTGTACTTGATACAGAGGTCAGAAAGCAGCAGTCACGATGGGAAGATGTGAGACCTCCAGCTAAGTCAGAATCATGTGCGAATTGAAGCATTTATAGAAAAAGCAAAACCAATGTAGTATAGGCAGGCACACAGAGCAACGAAAAGGATCTGGAAAAATTCGGACTTGTGTGTGGGTGAGGAAGGAGGACTGGGGATGGGAATCCAAGCAAGCTGGGTTTGGAATACACATAATCTGAAATAAATCTAGACACACATACCTATAGGGACGAGACTGTATTTGTGTATTGCTTTGCTTAATTAAAATGAAAAGCATGGACAGATTACCCCCTTAAAGCAAAGCTCAGCCCGTCTTTTAAAGTCCCCAGCATTTATTTGAGTGAAAGTGGTCAATTACATAATTACTTGATTCAGATTTTACAGCCTCGACCCCGCAAACTGAGCTTTCAGTTCTCTGCCATCCCTTAGAGCAGTTCGTAGCCCCTCTGTGCAGCAAAGCACCCCAACACTCAGGGAGCCCTCACCAGGCGGCTGGGTCAGTTCACACACAGGGCTCCGGACACACCTGTTGGCGATCCCCTCAGCTCTGTAGATGAGTCCTTGCTACCACAGTTGAGCCATACTCCCCATCTTTTGTTTTTCCTTTCTTCCAACTACCGGACAGGATGGGATGGATGGCAGGACTGCCCCAATCACTAATCAATACAGGGCTGCCTCCAGCAACCGCCCCCCCCCCCCCACCAGATACTGAGTCATATCTGACTACGTGGGCAGAAAACTGTGCAGGTCTTGCCAGCCACTTCAAAACTTTTAAGAGTGGTTTGCTTTTAAGCATGCTACACAGTGCTGTCTTCCAGCGAGAACTCCTAAAATCTACACGTAGGTAATGCCTTCCGGGACGATGAAGGGCAGAGGTGTGGGTGTGTGTATTCATAGAGAAGCAGCTGTTTCTCCAGTGCTCTGGGAAACAAACCAAACAGCTCACCGAAAACTAGTTGAAAGTTTTATTTGTATAAACTTCATTAAGAACATAAAAGATTAAGTTTCTTAAAAAAAAAAAAATCTGCAGTTATTTACAGCAGTATTGCACAAGTAAAGTGGCAATTACCCTGTCAAAATTCATCAGTGCAAAACACAAGTAAGCCAGGGAAATCGCAAATACAAATGCTACATACGCTGGGTCCTAGGAAACAGGTTAGTGACGGGTCCGTATACAGACAGATCAGTGCTATTAATGAATGTGTACCTGATGAGTTCTGATACAGTAACTAGTGGTCACAGAACCTGGACATACAACTTCAGAGAGCTTCTAATTCTGATTCCCAAGTAAAAGTAGTCAAGTTACCTAGCTGGGAGTTCAAGGGTGCTTCGTGAATACAATGCCGTTGGAAGGAGTCCCCTCAGCTGGTTTAGCATCACGTGTGGACCCACCCCCGCACCCACGGGAGCGGGGAGTGGACACACACAGGCACCAGGCTAAATCAGCAGGGATGCTAGAACCATCTACTGACACGGGACCACCAGGAAGTCTCTCTAAAGCTTCTGTGAGCTTTCACATCTTAACATCCAGTCGAGTGGGACCCCCAACCTCTCTCGAAGCCAACAGAGAAGCAGAAGGAAGACAACCTGAAGCAGGCTGATCAAAGGCAGGGACCAAAGGGCTTAGGGCTGGGGGCAGTGGGGGGGGCGGTTCTGTACAATTAGCTCCTAAAGACCACTAAGCCCACACCTCAACGCACAGGACACAGCGGGTAGGGGATAATTCAACTACTCACCAGTTGCCAAAAATGGGTAAGTGGCATGAGGTGGTGGTCCTGATGTCCCTCTCCAGGCAGGAGCACTCTGGCTCACCTGTCCCTTTCTCTTGCCCTGCACAACTCCTGGCAGCACCCCCAGAAGGGGCCCATTTTTATTTTTCTGAACTCTGAATTGTTAGGGATACCTGTTCAATGGAAAAGGCTGTCCCAATGGCCAATAATACATTAAAATAAAATAAAAATAAAAAAGATATGGGCTGGCCTTAATAGAGTACGCATCCACGAGAAGCTGGCTCGTAAGGAATAGAAAGTCACTGGTTATTTTTTGTAGAATTTTGTAGCCGGCCATATCTATGGTCTTTCACTGATGGCTCAGCACAGACTTCATCATCAGGATAGCAGACCCCAAGAATTTAAACCCATGTGACCAGAAATACCAGGAACCAAAGCTGGAGGGCGGCCTGGGGAAGGGCGTGGGGCTCAACAGTCACCACCTCAGAGCCAAAGCAATGAATGGTACAGCAGGGGAAGGGGTGGGGTGGGGGGAGCAGGGAGGTCAACACTTTTCAGAACGTAAGACATTAAATAAGCAGGAAATAAATATACAACATTTCTACAAGTTACAGCATTATGAAACAGTAGGACACATTACACAGAAAAAGAATCTACAATATGTACAATCCTCAATTCTGAAAAAGTTTAGTAAAAACAGTGATCTTTACTCATTTATGCTGTACAAAATTTTACAAGAGAGGGAAAGGGAACACAATTGCACACAGACATTTGGCTCAGTTGGTAAGTAAAATGTGACCTCCTAATCTAATAAATAGTCAAAATATATACAATATCAAGAAGGGGGGACAGGAGAAATTTATTCTCTATGGGGTACACTCTTCTTAATCAAAGGGAAGTTCTGCCTGGTTTTCCTGCAACCCCACAAGCAGCTCTTGGCGAACTCGCTTCGGGGCGGGAGTACAGGTAACAGGAAGAATTGGTCGTGGGACTCTTTTGCATGTTTATTGCATTTCTGTGATAAGTCACAGGACACTTTCTACAAACCTCATGGGACAAGAGGTGGTCAAGGCACAAAACCCGCATTCAGTTTCCAAAAAGGGATCTAGTCTTTTTCTTTTTCCTACAAAAAGTAAAAGAAATAAACAATAAAAAGTCAAAGGTCTACCATAGTAGGTATACCTTCTTCCGCAGGGAGGCGGCGTGATAAACAGGTACGTACAGTACAGAGACATCCAGTCATCTCTCTTCAGTCCTGGTGCAACTTCCTGCTCCTTAATACTACAAATTCATAGAATCTCTGATTTCCTCACAAGCTGCTTCTGTGGCCAGCCTGGAGGCCAGGCGACCACTGAGCCAGAGGTATGCCAGCACGCAGCCCTCGGGCACTGTGCCCAGGGAGCTGCAGTATTGAAGAAACAGAGTAAAGTGCTCCAGTCAGAGAGACTGGCACCGAGTATGGAGATCCTGGGGGGATGGGGCTGGGGTGGTGCCCAGAACCAAATACGTCTTTGGTGTGTGTGTGCCCAGCAGGTTGACCACCGTCTTACAACCGCGTGGACTTCACGACCCTACTGAGGGGTTTGAGACACGTCAGGAACACAAGTTGACACTCAACACAGCTTTAAAAATATTCGAGACCCCAACAAGACTTTGGGGGCAAAAGAAAATCCTAAAAAAGGAAGAATATTTGGAATCAAATATCTCTACCTAATGGAAAATGCATATATGCTTTAGATATATACATATATACATACATATATATGTATATATATATATTTATATGGAATTATCAAGATAGAAACGGATTTCCCCACTTAATTACGTGAAAACTCTGGTCCTCTATGGGCCCAAAGCAAAACAAGAATGGTTGGCACTGCTGACTTGTTTGAAAAATCACGTTTTTCTCTTAAAATGCCATTTAAGGATCTGGGGTTTCAAATTGGAAGTTTTAGGGCTCACGAAATGATCTCTACCTCTCCTCTTTCACTGCTTCCTGATCTCTCTTGGGTCTCCCCAAATTGTTTAACTGCCTTTGAAATGACACACCAACTCATGGACCCTCCAGTTGCTGTACCCCACCCCAGGCAGATGTGGAGAAAGAGCGAGCTTGCCCAAGAGAGGTGGGTGTACCAGGTGTGGTCCAACAACACCCAACTGTCCCGAGAATAACGGAACAAGACAGACAGACATCTGTCAGAGGCTGAAAGCCCACTTCAGATTTGGGCTCCAATGCAGTGTTTATACGGTACAGCTGAAGGCAGAATTAGGCCTTCGTTCCTAAGTGGATTTGGAGGGGTAGGAGCCAAGTGTCAGGCATCAAAGGCCAGATGAACCTGGAGTTGTATGAAAAGCCTGGAAGCCTAGGAAACAGCCGCCTAAAGCCCCGCTCATGACTTGCGCCAATTCCCACGAGGGCTGGAGCTCTGACACCTACAGTCCCACCAGATCAGCGAGCGGGCACGTTTACCACCTGCGGCCCCTGCTGACGGTGCACCTGTGACCGCGGGTGAGTCTGCAACCAGAGAAGCCTACAGTGCCGAGGGCCATGGTACCTGTCTGTGCTAGGACTGCTATTCCTTCTTCAGAACACCTGTAAATGACGAGCCCATCAAAACCAGTGAAAACCAACACTATGCACGTCCCAGTGAATAAGCTACTGACAGACAAGCCAATGGGGTTGTGGAGGTCACAGGCAGATCCTTATTCATGCTCTGACCCAGTTCCCTTTCATGATGAGAATATGCTGCACCTCCTGTGTGCATCAGCCTCCAGACAGACCAGAGGAGCATCACCAAAGGAGACGAGGAAAAATACACGAAGAGAGTTTTAAAATTTCGCCAGGGATGCAACTGAATTTAAGGAGGTAAGTAAATATTTACAAAACGGGAGTGGCATAGCAATACAGGCGGACAACAGACCCTCTGCCCCTTTAAATTGATTTTGTTTCATAAGAACTTATTTGGTATTAATGATAAAAAAAAAAAAAAAAAGCACGTTGAAAAGCCAATGGCAGGGCAGGGAGGGGGCTATCTCATACCTCTCCCCTTTAAAAATTCTGTACAGTAATCTCTAAAAATAAACTAAGGCAGCTTTATCAATTAGCTGGCTCAGTTTCCACTGCAGAGTTTACATAATTCTCTGAGAGTAGGCAATAGGTTCTTAAAATTTTAGTACAAAAATCATTCACGAGTTGGTTAAAAAGTTTCCATTTCCTTTTTGAAAAACCTGTTCTTATTAAAGAAGGTGGAAAAAAAAACCACACCGTGTGTAAACACCATTCTTGCATAAAATCCTGCTCCAAAGAATCATGATTTGTACTTTTTTTTTTTTTTTTTTAAAAGAATCCTCCCTCATTTACATTCACAACAAACTTCCATCAGAAATTCTGCCGTGTGGCGGACAGAAAGGTCGAGTCCACATGCAGCGCAGCGTCCTCGGATCGCGTCGGCTGGCCTCCCCGCATGACCTCTCTGGGGAAGAACCGCCAGCCGCACAGCAACGGCACCCCTTAGCCGCGGTGCTGGGCTTGTTGGTCGGAACCAGCGAAATGTCTGCACACATCTGGCCCCGCGAGGAGCCCGTCGTCACTGCAATCTCCACACCAGGCGGATGATGTAACGTAACAGTCGTAAGATAATCATTTGGGGGTGGGCTTCGGCTGCTGGGTAATTATTCAAAAAGACCTGAAACAACAACAGGAAAGCTTCTTAGTTTCTCAGCCCTCATGTTATTTTCAGGTGGGGGAGGCCTGTCTATAAGGGAACCACCCGTCCCACTGTCGCAGCTATGGAGGGGTACCCCTTTGCGAGCGCAGAAGCTTCCCAACACCGATCCTTCCCCTGAGATTGCGAGGCCCGAGTCCTTCCTACCTCCCACTACGGAAGGAGCAGTATGAGCAGCAGCATGCCGACTGCTTCACAGAAACCCGAAGAATGCTTGCAACCTCAAAGACAATCAGTTTGCTTCTGTAAAAACACACCTACTATTTTTTCTATAGGTAAGGTCATCTCTGGCCAGAATGGCCTCTATCTGCATCCACCTGTGTGCAGGTGCTGAGGACAGCCATCCCCCGATCCACGGTGGCCAGCGTCCTGTGGGCAGAGGTCAGGGTGGAGGGGACAGAGGAGAGGTGCGAAGTGACTATCTCACTACCCAGGTTATTAACATTCAAATATGCTGACTCCCCAAGGGTGAATTTCTGGTAGTGCTAGTTTACTTGAGAAACCAGTGATTTGAGGTAATTTGTCCTAAGAAGCTAAATCAAGTGGTGCACCGATGCGTCACAAGGCCTCTGGCTGATGGGGGGTGGGCAGCTCTGCTATGTAAACACGGGTGGCTCAGCGCAGTATCCACGGTCACATGCACACACAGGCAGGGTCAACCCCCATCTCCCACCCCACGTGGGGAACAAAGAACAATTAAAATTTTTTAAAAAGGCTTCTCTGCCAGTGACCACCATGTTTACGACAAGCGGAGAAACCATTCGCAAGGAAATTGCCAGATGAAAGGTCTCAGAGGTCCTCGGGGCTGCCGCAGGGCCCATCTCTGAGTTCTAATCCATCCTGCCAGTGCGTGTGAGGGGGCCATTCAGAGCAGCCAAAGGCGGCAAAGGAGCACACCTGCCTCTACGCCGGGAGCTACAACCCGTTTCACGATTCAGGTCTGCAGCCCTCACTTCCTCAGTGAGTCATCGACGCCAAAGACCAGCTAGCTCTCCACAAGCCCCCTTCTCCCTCGGGCAGGTGAAGTTTCCAACACACCACCGTGAACCCAGGGGCCACGAGTGGGGCTGGTAATGAGCACCCCCCCCGCCACACGCAAACACTGCCCGCAGACACCAGCTGCCAGTGAAAGCCCTGCCTGTGACTGTTTACAGGAGCTCTCGAGCACGGGTCTGACAGGGCGGGATTGTGATAAGGCCCGGGCATTTCCCGTTCTCCTTCCATAACCAGACTGGAGGAAATCGGCTTTCTGTAAGCGATTCCTGTACAGGCGCTCCGTAACCACAGTCTGTGATTTTTATCTGTTTTACACACAAGATTGCTTTGTTTTGATTTAACTTTCAAAATTACTTTGGTTTTTCTGTGTGAGAATAATTTAGGGGAAGGTTAATTTTAGTTGAGACTAATATTAATAGGTTGAAAGAGGCTTATTCAAAATAAAACCACGACTTACTAAAATGAAGAAAGCGTGCACAGGGCTAAGCAATCTCTTCAAGGTGGGAAATCTTGTGTCAGCCAGGTGTCACTCCCAGCCTCGGTAAGACAAGAGAATGGGGTCAAAGTGACTCCAGCAAAGGGACAGGGCCACGTTGGGGACAGATCCCAACTGCTTCCGTGCAGCTCATTTTATATTCCAGAACTGGCCGCGTCTGAGAGGAGATATCCCCCACCTACCCTTTGAGGACATCGGGTGGATGGCAGTGGCCGTGACGTTTAAGAGTCTTATCACAAGACCAGTTTTTCCAAGTTCTTTAGAGTTCTGCTTGCATGTCAAGTGTAAAGGACATGGGGATGTTCAAAGGAAGCTGGGGAGGGGGCAGGGGCCATGCAGGAAATTCTGGCAACAGGAACACCCAATCCCTGAGCAAGAAGATGCTACAACTACTCAGGAAGGACAGCAGGACGCCTACTCTCTCAGACAGCGCGTGTGACAACACGGCACATGCTTTTTGCTTTTAAGCCAGCAAGAAACTGCTTTTGGACAACATTCAATGGAGGAAGCCATTATGACTGAATTCCAAGGCCACACCAGTCCCGAAAACCCTTGACCGCTGGCATAGCCGGCTGAAGCTGGCACAGCTCAGCGTGTACGGCCTGTTGCTCCGGAGCAGCTGGAGGACAGGCAGCTCCTGCTTCTCGCAGACTCGCTGCCCTCTAGCACCTGCAGCCGCACGCATCGGCTCATTCACAGGAGCACACGGTAGGTGCCTGATGATGCCAGCGAGGGGCAGGAGGCATGGGCGCCGGCAGGTGAGGACACCAGCCAGGCCCCAGCCAACAGCTCCGAGCACTTGTCAGCACAACCAGCCCGAGATCTCAGTCCTCTGGCCTCCAGGACTGTGAGCGAACAGTTCTGTTGTTCAACACACCCCTCCCCGTGGTACTCTGTTATGGCAGTCCTAGCAAAGGAATATACCTTTTCATGCTTAGTGAACATTCCTGGTTCCTTCCCTCTTTAAGATAACACTTCTTAGATCTGAGTTGTATAATGCTGTTTTACATTAATTCATAAAAGTACTTTAGAAAGATATGTTAATGGGCTGCATTTGGATAAAGGAGATTATTTAAAATAAATATGCTACGAAGTACAAACCATTTATGCATTATAGTGATCTCTTCTGCTTACACACACGGGCGTGCGCACACACACACACACACACACACACACACAAAACACAAGTGCTTGAAGTGTAGGGCCCCATTCTGTTGGGTCTTTTATCTCCACCGTTTAGATCAGGAACTATATCCTTTGGGGTAACTGACTTTTATGGCCATCCCATGTGTCCAGAAGAGGACTCCTTCAACATTCAGCTTTTTATCTCTCTCCAGGAACTAATTCTGACAGTCCATACTCCTGTCTGGGTCAGGGGCTACAGCCCCTAGGCCTGCTTGCATGGGGCAGGGAGTGTGTTGGGGCCTGCCTCGGAAAGCCTGCATCCACTAGGCTCGGTGGGCAACTCCTCTTGTCATAAGCAACAAGTGCAAAACAGCAATGCCCAGCCCAAGGGCCACCGTGGGTGTTACCAACAGTGACAGCAGCCTGTAAGAAAGCCACAGCTGCTGCCCTGCTCCTGTAATCAGGACTCAAGTTCCCGCTTTGCAGATAAAGAACACCTATATGCATTCCAGGAAAATGGGAGGCTTGTGCCGAGGTGGAGTCAAGATGCAAGAAAAGTGTTGACAGCATCTCTTTCTATGAAGCTTACGCTCTGGTGGGGAACAGCCATACAAATAAATGGGGTAATAGGACAATAGCAATACACAAGGTAAATGAAATGGCAGAGAAAGCAGCGCCCGCCAGAGAGGCAAGCAGGGCCCTGGGATATCCAGGGCAGGAAGGCCCAGAGCTGGGACATGCTTCCCTGCGGGAGACTCAGGCGCTTCTTGGAAGATCTGAGAAGTGTCCCTGGAGACAGTGTTGAGAGCATTCAGCAGGGAATCCCCAAACAGTTCCCTTATGTCCTCACCAGAGGACACGGGCTCAACCTGGGTGGCAGCTGGGGGTGGGGCTGTGCCAAAGGAATACCCTTGGGTGGGGTCCGGGCAGACTTGCAAGAAGCTGGGGCCCTCTGAGCCACCGCGGCCCTGAGACACAGGACTACCTCCGCCTGCAGCAGCCAGGCACAGGACACAGCACTAGCCTCCACAGAGGCGTCTGCACGAGAACCGCCTTCAACTTACACTTGAGAGGAACAACCAAGTATCAGAATTCAATTACTATCATAATACGAAAATAATCCGAGCAGAATATCCCCTCCTGCCCAGTCCAGGGAAGCAAGCATGCAGATACAAGAGACCCTGAGCCCAGGCAGTCCAGGGTGGTTGGGAGAAGCACCGCACAACCGGAGAGCACAGTTCTGGGGCCAGCTCTGCTCTTCCGCAGGCAGAGATGAGCCCAGGCTCTGAGAAGCCGCCCGAAACACACCAGGCCTTCAGATTTGGGGTGCCCTTGCCCAGGGTCCAGAAGAGTCACTCACTCACTGCCTCCACTCAACAAAATGACATACCACACACCTTCTCAGTCTTCACAATGAGCTGTGGGCCAGTATAACTCTCTTTCAGATTTCACAGACGAGGGGACAGACCAAACTTGTAGAATCAAAATCAAGTCAACTCAACTCAGACTTCAGCACAAGAGCTCACTAATCCACACTCCAAAGGCTGGTCCAATCCCCACTGGGCCAAAGGACTCAGAAAGGACAACACATATACATTTGGCATTACTCAAGGAAGCTGAAGCACAAAAATCACAGATGGGCACAGCGCAAAAAACATGAATGTTAAGAGAGGTAAGAAATGACATCAAGAGAGACTTACCCTGGGAACCAGGGCTGAGGTCTACTGCCAAAGAGCCAGACTTTGGCTAAGAGCTTCCTGGCAGTCAAAGTAACAAGGTAAAGACGGCCTGATCTTCACCATTATACCAGAGAGCTCAAAAGCAAATTCTAAGAGACAAGTGAAAAAGCAAGGAATACCTACAGAACTCTGAAACACACAGCAATTTTTAAACTCACTCAAAAAACCCCTTACAGAATTTCAACACTGAATACTTAACAGGTCCTTAGTAATTTTTTTTCTTCCTTTTTAGAAGGATGTAATCTTTGAGTGGTAACATGTTAGAAGAGACAGAATTCTGGACTGTGAATTCTTTTCTCTCAATTGAGACTGACAGGGAACGTCTGCCCCAGATCGACAAGCGGGTCACGTGAGTGTCTGGGTGGTGTCTGGTCCCCTAGGGGCTGTCGCGGCATCTTCCAGGACACGCATGGGTGTTGTTGCCACAATCCAAGCTGACTGGGTGGGTGGGTGGGTGGAGCAGAGCA
The DNA here is from genome assembly GCF_009829155.1 of Mustela erminea. Lineage (NCBI taxonomy): Eukaryota > Metazoa > Chordata > Mammalia > Carnivora > Mustelidae > Mustela > Mustela erminea. The sequence goes on from NC_045620.1 coordinate 105,719,576, forward strand.
AGCTGGAGTGATCCTGATGGAAGACCACCTCTATGCATTTATAACCTCCAACAACCTAAACAGTATTTTACATGACAAGTGACGGAGGCAGAGATCAGAGAGGAAAAGGGCCTACCACACGGAGCATCTTGGGTCTCTCCACCTCGGCCCAGATTTTAGAGGAGGTTTGACAGCCTCCTGCTTTCAGGTGTCAGGCTGCTGCTGCAGTGCTGCCCAGATTCACTTTCTATTCATCACCACGGCAACGGGGGGATTTGCATAGCTTGTGCCTAACTCACTCTGATGTCAACACAGCTGTGGAAAGGGTGCCAGGAGCCCCTCCCCCAGACGTGATGCTCCCACAGGCTGAGCGGGAGGGAGTTCTCCCACCTCGGGAGCAGCCGCTGACCTCCCCAGGAGGGGAAGTCACAGAAAAATCCCATCAGTGTGAATCTGCCTCTCCTTTGCTTCTGATGTATCATTTCAAAGAAACTATTATAGCTCAGGCTTTCTGCAGACCAAGCGCTTCCCCTGCTGACTTGCTGTCAGGCCCTGCATTCCCAGGGTTTTCTTCAGGCAGCACGGCGCACACCCCTCTCCTGGCAGATCTCTGACTCGGTGGCCCTCGGACTGTCACCCGGGATGTGTGGCACTGCATGGGGAGCAACCGCAGAGGAGCCAGAGATACGTGGGTGCGGGGGGGCGGGGGGGCCTCCGTCAGACAAAACATGAGCCCTGGAGCAAGAATACACGGCTCCGACATGCCCCAGCCCCAGAGAAGCGCTGCTGAGACGTAACGCTCTGTGACCACAGCCCCAAGCGCTCTGCTCTGGATCAGCTGGGAGGCGGCTAGCGAAGGATGGTGAGAGCGGCTGCAGACTGCGAGCCTCGCCTCATGTGCATCTTCATTTCCTCCTCCAGAGATTAAAAAACCCCAGACAGACCTCTCTGAAGTCCCCCTCCGGGCACCTGCACCTCTGAACAGTTCTGTGTGAATGGCCCGGGTCCTCCCCACCCACCGCGAGGCAGGCGTGCAGGTGTACCCACCTGCTACAGGCGGATGGAGCGGCAGCCGCGGGCAGCGTGTACGGACACCGCCGCACCCAGGGCGATGCCCACCCAGCCATTGAAACACACCCCAGCGCCCCAGCCCCGTCTCCTGTTTGTGCATACCCAGACACAGCATGCATCGGTAGGGCCCAACACAAGCAGGGTGCTGAACAAGTGAACCAAGTCAGCAGCATCCGTCTCAACTCTGAAGACCAGCTGAGAAATGTTTCAGTTCTAGTGCAGAGAAACCTCAGCATGACGGGCTAGCGATGATAGCAATTTCTAGCTCCGTCCCTGAATGGGTCCCTGTGACCTTCACCACATCCTGAGGAGGCTGAGAGAAAATGGGGTGCCTAGAGGATATAATGGATAGAGTAGGATTCAAGGCCTCACCCCAAAGTTCTCACACCTGTCCACAAGTCCTGCTTTCCTGTAAGATCACACTTTATCCCCAAGTCATGGAATGCCCTCGTTCAGAAAACCTGCCATCCACAGCTGCCATTGGGATCAATGAGCGCAACCACGTGCTGTCCCGAAGGTCTCAGGGAAAGACACAAAGGGCTGAAGCCATAAGAAGGATGACTCCTGGATCACACAGGCTCCAGTGACTCTGCAATGGGGGCATCGGAAGGCTCCTAAAGCCAAAACCCTGAGCTCCCTCCTCCAGCTGGAAGGCAAACACTCACCGATTCTTCAAACTGTGTCACAGATCAATGATGGGCACTAATTCACTTAAGCTGCTCACAACAGTTTTTGCTATGAAAACTGTCATTTTATCAACTTGCGGGCGACTCACCATCTCATGAGATGCGTCCAGTTTCAATGTACTAATTCATATGCTGGTTTTTCACTATTCTTTGCTCAAACAGTAACAGAAAGTGGCTCATTTACAAAGCTTCTATGTTCAATTATTGAGGGACTCAAAGGAATGTTGTCCGAGGACACATATCTCTGAGTTTATATTCAGGTTATGCTATTTCCAAACAAGAGAGCTACAGATTAGATCCTCCCCCTTGTACATTACCTATAGAACAGTATCATTTATAAAACCAGGAATCCGACAGCACAGGGAGTTCATGTCCTGGGAAGGACAGCAGAGGAAGAGTTCAAGTTCATGTATCATGTATGAAAATGCAAATGGGTGACACTTCCATTAAGCTTTTGTTTCCACCTAAACCAGTCTGTGAGCCACCTCCCTTTCCCTCTCTACTTTGTCTGGTTTGGTGCTATACTTCAGTTGGCCTACAGTTCAGTCTACTCATGCCTGCACATGCCTGGGACAGAAGAAGTAGGAAGCAAGCAGTGTAAACAAAAGATACACTGTTTCTTGGGATCAAACAATGAAAGGGTTTTCATTCACTTCTTGGCCCATCTAGAGGGTCTGACGTAGTTTCACATGCTGCTGCTCAAGGCAGGCCACGGCCAGGACATCCCCAAGTCACTATCAACCAAGAGAAGTCTACCTGTGCACAGAGCAAACTAGGCTGGATATCCTGACTACAAAGGCTTGGGGGAGGCCACCAAAGGTGAACGATGGCAGCCTTGGTAATGGGGAAGAGGGCGAGGCAGACGTGGAGTAGAGGATGGGTCTAATTACCCCAAGAGCACATGTTCCAATGTTCTGAAGGGCCCAGCACATGCTCCACAGACGGGCCTGCACCCTTGGCCCATGGCTAAGAATCCCATCCAAGTGGACCATCCCCTTAGATTGGGCAGTAAGCACACAGCACTCCATGCCCCACCACTCAGCTGAATATCAGCCACTCACCCTCTTCATAAAGCTCAAAACAAAGATCTAGCTTCTCTGAGAAATCTTCTTCCCTCCAAGTCCTCCGACTTCCACTCTCCCCAGCAATCCTTGAGCCCGGACACAGGGGTGGGGTGCAGAGTGGGGCTGGAAAAGTCACGGCACCATGTGGGTGTAGACTACTCAGCAACAGATGCCTTCTGGAAGCTCCACCACCTCCATGGGCGCTTGGATTTTGTCCTGGAGCAAGTTCTAGATGTGCCTGCACGACTGAGGCCCTTTAATGCTGAACTGACAGGTAAAAACACACCAGAGGCCCACCACTGGCCAGATCTGTGACAATCTGAGGATCAAAGTAAGTACCCAGGATAATAATGCAGAGGAACCTACTGAATTAAACAGGGACCCATGAATGTAGGCTGATGAACGGGATAAAAATATAATGGGGAAAGGAAGTCGTTCATCCTCTACACACACCTCCCTCCCATTACAAATACAAACGCGCTGGCTTTCGACTGGAAGGTGCCAGCTTTGAGTAGAGTCAGCATCACCAGTGACAGGGCCAACGGACTCCCCGTTGGGGACCTGATGGGAGAGGACACGATGTCGCCCGTGCCGTACTCCTGCCCAAGCACACAACTCGAATCTTATCCCAAGGAGACAACAGACAAATCAAATCAAATTCAGGGAGTATCCATAAAATACCTGTCCTGACCCTTCAAAAATGTCAGGGTCACAGAGACGGAGGAATAGTTCCAAATCAATGGCATCAAAGGGATAAGACAACTAAATTTAACGCATGACTTTAAACTGGATCCTGGGCCAGAAAAAAAAAAAAACTTTTTTATTTTTTTGTTGTTACTATAAAGGACATTTTTGGCACAACTGGTAAAGTTTGGATGAGGTCCACAGATTACATAACAGTACTGTCACACTGCTAATTTCCTGATTTTGAGAATTACACTGTGGTTATGTAAGAGAATACTCTTATTCTTAGGAAACACACATTGATGGATTTGAGGGCGAAAGAACATCACACCTAGCATTTATTCCCAGAGTCCAGAAAACAACACGTGCACAGGTATAGAAGGGGGAGAACATTAAAGCAGATGTGGCGACACGGGAACGGTGGGGAACTCGGGCGGCAGATAGAAGAGGGTTCTTTGTACCATTCTTGCGACTTTTTAGATGGGAAGTCTGAAATTATTTCAAAACAAAAAGTTACAAAAATACATCAGACTTGGAGCGATCAAACTTACCAGACAGAGGGGGACACGGGTCGCTCTGCCCTGGCGGGGTTGTTTGGGGGCAAGTACACGGAGTCACAAAAGAAAAGGGGAACATGCACTGGGACTTTGCGCTCACCTGTGCCTCTCACACCTCCTCCTTCAAGGATTCAGACTCCACAGCTCCGTTTCATACGCTTCCCCACTGCCCTTAAGTGGACTGAACACATGACAACTACACGACACCTTCCTCTATTGCTCTAACTGAAAAAATGGGAAAATATCCTGTCAGGCTTCGCAAGGCTCATGGCAGTAAAAGACCAACACTTTAGAAAAGGTACTGTAATAGTATTAAGCAAATTAAGACACTCAATATTTAAAATGCAAGCAACCATTATAAAGCAAGGCGGGGCTGTGCACCACTCACTGTGAAGTGACTCCCCTCTGTGAGACAGCAGATGATTTGAATGCATGACTTTCCACTACTACCTCCCATTTCTTCCCCAGATTTCTACCCCCAATGAATGGACACTGTAGACTCTGGATTACTTTTAACCAACAATATCAAGAGGCATCTGTCGCTTTGGGGGTCACTGCATCACTATCCAGAATCTGGTGTTCTGAATGGGCAATTCATAAAATCTGGAGAATATATTTGCCTTCATTATAGAAAAAACAGGTTATCACCTAGTGTCTGTCCTTATGCCTCCCCCAATATCCCCAGTCTACTTAGAAAGCTAGAGTCCCTAAATTATTAGTGACCACATTTTGACATTGGTTCATTTTTTTTTAAGAGATGCAAAATAAGGCTTACAACCAGAAAACTGTGATATTGCAATGAAATTAGCTTATATTTATTTTACCAAAAGCACAGAGAACAAACAGATTGCATCTCATTTGAACAGACAGGGCCATGTCCAATATCCTTTTAAATATTAAACTGTGAAGTAACCCTGGGAGAAGTGGAGGGGAGGAAGGACATAACCCGCCAGACACTGCTTTTCTCACCTCCCATGGACAGACAAGGTAATGAAAACAACCCCACAGCTCGTGTCCCATTTGCATGGGACTAGAACGTCCACCTCTTTGGCCTACGCTGTGCGCCCACCCCCGTGCCACGGCTGGCCCAGGTGTCTTATCACTGAGCACACAGGCCACCATGGAGGTGCACCAACCAGGTCCATCTGGGCAGGCCCAGGTGAAACATTATAGAGTCACTGATACCCTGTGTAAAGTTTAAAGAGAAACTTACACATAATATCATTACAAGACCTCAAGCTCTGTGGCCAAAGGTTCTGATCTAGTCCCTAAAAGTGGAGTTGTGTGGGTGTCCAGGGCTTCTGGACTCTAAAGGCACCAGGACCCAACAGCCTCCTCTCTCTTGGGCAGCCCCATCCAAGTCAGACCTGGCCTAAGGACATCTACAAACTCCTTCAAGATGCAGAAGGAGGCAGACCCAGCACGCTGGTCAATTCGCTGCTTAGGCTCATTGTAAGAGGCCACTCCGCCATCTTTTCCTGCTGAATTATGGCCACGTCCCCCAGAATCAGCCTTCCCACCCCAGCAGGAGGTCATCATGAATGCACTGGGGCCCTGCTTCTGGCTAGTCTCTTCTGGCCCAGCAAGAGGGTCAAGTCTAGTCACACACACAGGAACACCAAAATCCCTTCAGGAAAACCACGGCAAAGGAGCTGGAGGTCGGGGGAAGTGTAACTCTAGTGGGAAATTATGAAACAATCAACCTTCTAAAAACAACTGCCATTTCAGAGCTAGGTTGAGAAGGAATTTATACACCGTAAACGGCAGAGGCAGGATGCTGGATATTCTTGCCAGCTAAAGACGGCCACATTAAAGAGATTCTTAAACCCATTCATCAATGTGACAGTTCTCATTTAATGACAGAATCGTACTATAGCACATTTCTCATCAAACTCACACACATACGTGTGTGCATGCATGCACGAACTCACACACACACACACACACACACACACACACACACACACACACACATATCCATAGGAAGGTATGAGGAGGATCCAACGAGAGTTTTCAGAGCACCCCTGGCTCCTTTACAGGGACCCTATACTGAAGGACTAAATGAGGGACCCTCTGCAAATGGGAAGACGTTTCCATGTGTATAAAAAAGACTGAAAGGCATTACACGGGCAGGAAAGCAAGAATGGACTCAAAGCAATGAACAGGTAACATCCACTTAACTAAGCGACACTTAGCTAAAAAAGAGACCAATGTTCAAAGCAGAATGCAAATACTGGGGTACTCTAAGCATGACCTCTCCTTCTGGAGGGGGGAAAAAAGATTAAAAAAAAAAAATCTCAAAGGGATACTTGTAAGAAGCTGTAATATTCAGAAAAAAGGAGCCACAAGACCAGTGGCACAGTAAGAAGAAGGGTAGTAACAATTATAGCTTTTTCTACAAAATAAGACGTGTCTTCTTTTTGGATAAATCAATAGGAATATCCTCATACTTGGTCGTTTGGAAAAATGTAAACAAGCCAAAATTATATCAAATCTTTGCAAGTGTGCCCTTTCCAGGAAGTACTCACATATGCTCATAAGAGCCCGAACTCCCAGAGCTGGAGCCCACACATTTTGGAAGTCTTCCATGGACAAAAGGTGTTCAAGTGGTAATGGCTACTGTCAATGGGCAAAATCAACAAAATATACTGTATCTGAAGACGACATAGGGGTTTTTTTTTTTTTTTGGCTTTTTTTTAATCAACAGCATGCCTTACAATGTAAGTGGCAGTCAATTAGGGGTGTAACATTTTTATGCCCAGGGGTCCCAGACCCCTGGTTAATAGCCTGCTGACAGACAGCACCATGGGCTGCAGGGGTGGCTCTCCTGCTCTGACGGGTCACCCGTCAAACTCCAGGGGTGCCGTTACAGGACTACCGCGGGCATCACAGCCTCTGGCTGATTAAAGATGGATGGTTTAGTAAGCCTTTAACTCTGATCCCAACGGCCCAAATTGCAGAAACCCTCCGTACGGATTGAAAACTACATTACTGTTTATGTGGGAATACGTCAAAGCAGATCCATAATCCCTTTCTTAGCACGGATGCTTTAAGGTCTGCTCATGAAACACCTGTGCCACCTCATACCATATTCTATTTAGTTACCAGGACTTGAATCCATCCATAAAACATTTTCAAATGGAAAACGGGAGAAACAATGGTAGGTCACACATAGTCAATAGCTCACATTTCCCAAGTAAGCGCAGAATTATTACTAGTCATCTTAGGGGAAAGGAATAAAAACCAATTGTGGGGAGGGGGAGGGTGTGAGGAGAAGGAGTAAATAAAACATCATTACCCTCCTTGGGTAATATGCATTAAACTCGTCTCCAATACGCCGCAACTCCTGCGCAATCCACATCTCCGGGCGCATATCTGCAGGTACAGCCTGAGACTGCCTCCTGGAAGCTGCATCAGAACAAACAGAACAAAATCACATTGTTTTCCATAGATCATTTAGCATGTTCTAGAAGCAAGCCCATCTCCACACACTCTGCTTTGCTTTTAGACTCTCCCTTACTTCAGGACTGTGCACGACGTGACGGTGGGGAGGTCTGCTACCTCAGTTTGGTTAAAGAGTAATGGACAAAGAACTGACTTTTTTCAAAACCAGAGACTCGGAATTATAAAACCTAAAAATATTCTGGCCAGTGAATGAGCATGTCTTTCAAGACAGACGAACACAAAAGTGGTATAATAAAGATGACACCCTCCCCCGCAAAATCATACTTGAAACACAAAGGAGAACATAAAAAAAGCTAGGTTGTTGGTAAAATAACGACACCTTAATTCAAGGTAGCATTCCTAAGGAAATGTCAAACATCATACAGGAACAGGGATGAAGCGGTGGTCCTATTTCAATCTACAGTAAGGGAAAACCTGAGAACAGCAAGCTACCTGAATGGGCTCGTTTCTATGGCAGCAGGTACAGCAACCCCATCCTTACAAGTGCTACCCCATGCCCAAATTAAGACATACCTGTGAGTTCTGTCTCAGTGTTAATGGAGCCCACAAAGGTGGATTCAAGTCTGCAAACCCCGCACGGGGAGAGGAAATGTTCTGGGTAAAGGAGCAAAGGCATTTTTGAAAGAAGAAAAAAGAGGGAGGTTTGCCTTTTCATTAAGCTGTCACTAACATTCACACCCAGTCCCCCCAATCATTTGTTGATGGAAAGGCATGTGAAGGGAAGCAAAAACAGGAGTCATCAAAAGACCCCAAAAGGCACCAGGAAGATGGCATTCTCCATACTCCAGAGTGAACAGTCCGGCACTGCAGGCACAGGAAGAGATGAGGTTCTTGGGCTTGTGACTTGTTAACTCACTGGTAGCAAGGACACGCTGTAGTCACAATTAGACACATGGGGTATGTTCTGGCCACAGCAAAATATTTAAAAACCTGAAATGATCAGATTTTACAATCCTAGACATATGGCTTTCTGTTTTGTATTTTTGTAAAAATATTTTGTATGTGGGGTTTCTGAATTTTATGGTTGTAAGTAAATCTGATGTTGATTCATAGCTCTATAAAAGCACTTAAAAGCACACTCTGAAAAAAAATTTTTTTCATGACGTCTTCTCAAAACTCTTGTCCATCTTCTTTGTCTCCCAACCCCTACCCAAAGGAATCCAACAATGATGCCCACAAAGAGGGAGTGCCTGAGAGAGGGTGGGCATGGAGTGTGTTGTGTGTGTGTTGTGTGTGTACATGCGTGCATGTGAAGAATGCACATGGGTGCTCTCCAGAATTATCTGTGCTCTGTGAGTAAGACAAGGGGAAGAAGGTTCCTAAAGAAAGCCCTGGGAGAGAACATGAAGGCTGACCACAGAGAAACGTCTAGGATAAGCCCCTGAATACACCCCCAACCACATAAAAAATTACTCTGGCTGTATCTTTGCCACACAGTTTTATCATTATTCTGTAAAAGCCTATTAAAATTAAAATTTAAATGGCCAAAACTGGCAAGAAACAGAATTTCAGGGTAGATGTGATGCCAGGTGGTGATATAATAGCTCACTTCCTCCTCTTGGGTTTACAGCGCTTTGGTCTGTCACAGGTCCCCGATCATTACTATTCCTTTTATACTATCAGCAATCAAGTGGTTTCCCACCCCAACTTCAGATGCCATTAAAAAAGTCGACTCACCCCTGAGAGAAAGGAAAGCTCTTAGAATGCCTACTACACCTCAGAGCCTGAAGGTCCGGTGTGAGTCATTTCATGCCATCCTGCTCTCCAGGCCTGCAGGGACACAGCTGCCCCATCCACAGGTGACCAGACTAGCAAGCAGACACCGTATGGCCGCCTCACAGCTACTGCCACATGCCTCTCCTGGGTTTCAGAGCCCCCACCTGTCACTACGCAAGGCTTTCTCAAAGAGTATCTGCTCTCAAGGGCGCCTGACTGGCCCACTGGGTGGAACATGTGACTCTGGATCTCGGGTGAGTTCAAGTCTCACATTGTGCATACAATTTACATAAAAACAAAATAAAACTAAAATAATAAAAAAGGGTAACCTGCTTTTAATCCTAGAGTCGGAAATGAAAAAAAAAACCAATTATCCAAAAAAAAAAAAATGGGTAAACTATAGATAGTGTCTTATAAAGATGGTAAGACAGGCCAAGAACACCTGGAAATTACCCAGTGCTTAATCAATCAAGACATTCACTAATGTACCCAACGAATGCTAATAACGCCGGTGCCAGACACTATTCTAGGAGGTGCTCTCCGTATAGCAACCACACAGGATAAGCCCTGCTTCCGGATTAAATTTTGAAACTTAAATGTGAAGTTTCTCTGGACACAACACTTGGAAGAAACCTTGGTATCTGTTGTAACACGAAACAAAAATAACTCCCGCAGTTAATTTCCCCCAACCCGGAGATGAAGCCTACTGCCTTCTCCTTCACACCCTTACTTTACTTACTCTGCGTGTGGTCTGGAAGGTTCTGCCTGGCTTACGCCTGGGCTGGTAACCATCAAAGGGTCGGTCTTGTGTCAGAAGTCGGCTTATCATCCAACTAGCACCTAGTGAACACATCAACCCAGCCAGCAGCCAAGAAGGAAATATGGAACCTTGGTGGCCAGACTCAATGTATTCTCAGAGGTAAGTGCTCTGCTGTATTTTGGGAAAGGAGGCAAAGGAGTTTCTTCTCTAAGTGTTTCTTCTCTAGGCAAGAACAGTTTGGTAGCTTGAATAAATGTACAGACACAAACATACCCACGAAGTCTGTGGCAGTGAGACACAGGGTGGGAGTGTCTGTGGGAGGCCCAGGAGGCCGCCCGCTCTCGGGTTTCCTAGGCAACTCTGGTGCGGATGCTCCACAGCCCAGACCCCAAGAACACTGAGCAACAGGCAAGGCACCTCGGGGACGTCCTGGAGTTTTAAGGAACCCAAGATATTGGATCAGACCCAGCTAAGCAGACACTGACTGGTTAGAACAACAGATCAGAGCTCTCTATCTGTACTTAGGTGTATTTTTGTTTAAGCTGACCTAGATGAGTAACAACACCATCTAATCCAATAACAACACTAGAAATTAATTTCTGCCAAGGAGACTGATCTGCCTGGACTACTCTAATACAGCACAAGTCACCATGTGGCTCTTGAAGAAAATGTTTTTTTTTTTTTTTCTTGTTCCTTCAACAAGCTAAAATGACTATCAATGTTAAATGTTAAAATGACTTCCCTATTAAAGCTAAAATGACTATCATTCATTCTGCAATAAAACCTACCTAACATGTACACAGAGTAGACAGCTTGTTTAAGACAAAAGTTCTATTCTGAATATCCTAAAGGGAATCCTATTTCTGTATTTTACAAGGGAAGTCTTAATCTCAGTACAGTGAGTTTTTCAACATAAATTTCAAAGATAATTTCCAAAGTGACCAAAATATCTTCTCTTTGGGGGGTGGGGGAAGATTTTCTCAGCCTTATCACTAGTTTAATCTTAGTGTCCTATTTGGCCCATGTCACACAAGAACCCACTGGAACAAAAGATGGGGGTCAGGCTGACCCTAGAGAATGAGTCTGTCGGCCCCATGGTAGTGCTGGTCAAAGCTCAAAGTCATTTGTTTAATTCTGCGCCACTGTCACCCAGAGCGTGAACCCCCACAACAGTGAAGGATTCAGGGTATGGTCTTCTAAAAGGTGCACCTGAAGCAGGTGGGGCTCAGAGGCAGGGAATATTCAAAGCCAATCTACCCTCACTGTCATAATTCTACCCAGATACTGACCTGACTACACCCATTATAATAACAAAGTCCACCTATCAAAAGGATAACTTACACTTATATTTCTCATCTGTAAGTATCAAGCACAAATATGCAACTTTCTATCCACAATGTGTTTCACAACCATAAATGTGGATACCTGATCAATAAAATGGGTCTGTACTTGAAACAGAAACTCTTATTACTAGTCAAGAAAATAAAAATTTTAGCTTATAAGGCAATTTTACATGCACATAAAAAATTCTCCAAAGGGAAAATTCTGGTGAGATGTATTTTGCCCATTAAAAAATGTAATTTCCGCATTTAAGAAATCAGGTCACTCTGTGAACCTGACACTAATACTTAGGGGAGAATAAAAAACAGAATAAAATATATACTGATCTAAATGTAAAGCTGCCCCAAAGCAGTAACCTAAAGCCCAGGAAAGGCCAGCTCGTATACTACAAGCACCAGACTGGCCTGGGGGAACCTGCTGGGTCCAGATTTTCTAACCAAAGCTACGAATCAAAAATAAAACAACTGTGCCAGACATAGGCAATTTTGTCAAAAGTGTGAAATGTTTGCTGAATTTTCATCAAAACTCTTAGAAACAATCTTTTGAAATCCAGGATTTACTGTACCATTATTTCCTACAGAAAATCTAATTAATTCATTTCTCTGTACCAGTGTTGGTGGAGCAGGGAGGGAGGGAAAGGAGGACTTTTTTTTTTTTTTTTTTAAAGATTTTATTTATTTGACAGAGATCACAAGTAGGCAGAGAGGAGGCAGAGAGAGAGGGGCAAGGAGGCTCCCTGCTGAGCAGAGAGCCTGATGCGGGGCTCGATCCCAGGATACTGGGATCATGACCTGAGCCAAAGGCAGAGGCTTAACCCACTGAGCCACCCAAGCGCCCCAGGAGGACATTTTTTAATGTCAGAGAACTTTGAGTTATGCAAAGACATGTGGTATTTAATTAACAGATTGTTCTGGTTCCACTACAGAACATTTTCCAACCCATATGGTAATTTCAAATCTTAGACACTTAGCAATTGAAAAAATTAATGTCGTGGTTAAGTGGCTGATAGTGAAATCAGGCTTGGGCTTTCAGAAAGGGCTTTCTGTAGCACCGTCAGCTAAGGGGAAAATGGAAAAAAATAAAAATAAAAACCCGAGATTGTCAATTCATAGTGAGCTCGACATCAGCCAAACCAAACCTTCTGACTTTTCCTGAACGCTCACCTGCCTCCACCCCACGGTTACCAACAGCAGGTGTTAAAATAACGAAGGTCCCATCACAACACCACTGCCACGGTTTCCACACCCAGCTGTTTTGCTCTGTGAGGGTGCGGAGAAACCACCCCATGTGGGGCATGCGTGTGTGCTGGGGGTACCATGTCCCATATGGGCTCATTCTGAGCAACAGGATTGGTGCAGCTCTCACTTCGAGGGGCAGCCACTATTCCACCTGGTGGGTCCCTACTGGTATTTCAAGTGCAGAACCAGAAACCAAATTAAAATTCACGGAAATACATCACACTGTTCTGTTTTCAGATGTTCGGTAATCCACAAATACTTAGGCAGAATCAAGATTAGATTTTAAAGTAGTCAGCATGAATTAAGCTTTGAATATGTATCCAACTCAGAGCCGAGGAAGGATTTCTCAGACTCCGAACAGATATGGAATGTATGACTTTGAAGACATGATGGTTTTTATTTTCAACACACAGCGGATCATACTTAGACAAGCACACATTTTGCCTGGCACTTACCAGGGGCTGTGGGGGCCCTTCCTCTCAGCATCTCAGGGTCATCCATCTTTATTCCCTGAGGAGAGTCTTAATTTAACCCAAAACCATAAGGACCCTCTAAAAGACCATTTCTCTGTTGGCTCTGAAACCAGTGCCAAACCACTTCCAAAAGAGAATTCCAAAAATGTTCAGAAGAAACACCGCCTTTGCAGGTGACCATTTTTTAAGCATGACATTCATTTGAGAAAATAAAAATTCTGGGATGTCAACTCAACCTGATAGTCTCATTTAAGTGAGTATCTTCAGAAATAACTTTATCAAGTCACAGCTACTCACAAGCTTACAAGAGGAAAAAGGACATAGCCAGCAGGCCGGCTAAGTGATCAGGCCCACATGCCCCAGGATTCCCAGTTAGCCCTGGAGGAAAGAGTGACTGCCACTCTAGTAAGTTTCACTGCAGAAGATGCTGTAAGAATCACCTTTAGAAACTCCAATCGTTCTCAGAAATGAGCCAGAACCCAATCTCACTGCATGTACCTCCACTATCTGTTTCTCCCTTGCATCACTTTATTTGTTGATAAATCTTGTGTCAGTTGCACAAGGGCCCCTGGAGGATCATGACAGCAATGAGAAATAAAACACCGTGATCGCAGCATCAGTGCTCACAAAGTCCCTCCATCTGTTTTCTCCGGGTACACACTGGTGTCAAGCCTGGGCGGTTGTGTGGTGAATTCATGACAGTACTTTACAAACAGCTGCTCGGAGATAGCACCACCACAAATAATGAAGTTCAGGAGAGGAAGCCAGTGTTTTATACTTACTCCTTTCAGTGCGTGTTGCCCATGCTTTTATGCGGCCTAGAGTAATAAAGTCAAAACAAGCTGCTTTGATCCACTTCCAGGCTGACCATTTGGAAACTGCCAGTAAACCACCGCTGTGAAGCTGGACAGAAGTCTGGAGACCAGCATGCATCATCTCTCCCCTTCTACCATTATGTTTCTCACAGGGAAATTCGAATCTAAGGCATTAAGACCAATGTGTATGATGCCGCTTCTCTCATTGACTGTTCATCATCAGAAGACCTACTTACCCATTTCACCTGAGCTGCGGCCTCCCAACACGTGTTCCCAACTGTACTAGAAGCCAGTGACATGCTAGCAGCAAACCCAGACTGAGTTTTTAGGTCTCTGTCCAAAGACATACCCTGCCAGCGCTCAATTAGAGCAGAAGTCCAGCATCTCAGGCAGGTGCGATACCCGGCACAGGGGCCGCCAGATGTCAGGTCACCTGGCCTTGGTGCCCACTGCCCGGTGGGTGGCCTGCTTTTTCCCAAGGCAGTGCGGTCCTCACTAAAGGGCATTAGCTGCTACGAAGTGCTCCCCCTTAGGAAGCGGAAATGTCCCCCTTCCAACTCCCACCCCAATCTTGCTTCTGTCCCCTGGGCCTAGAAAGACAATCTATGGTCCCTCTCCACTATTATCTTCTCTCTTCTTTTTTCTTTCTCTTTTTTAAGTAGGCTCCATGCCTAGTGTGGAGCCCAGTGTGGGGTCCAAACTCAAGACCCCGAGATCAAGACTTGAGCTGAGATCAAGCGTCGGGTGCTTAACCAAATGAGGCCACCCAGGTGCCCCTCACCTCTCTTTAATAAGGAAGCTGCCACCACGTGCCCCAAACCTGGTCCTGAACCAGTTCCTTCCCTGAGTGTTCTCTGGCGAGCAGTGGGAAGGCCCAGCATCACCACCCCGGTCACTCTTGGCGTGCTCCAGAAATGGGCTGCCAGATGAGCGCTCGGCGGTCTGCACTAGGTCTGATGGGGGCCAGAAACGGGATGCTACTGCTGCTCTTTGCTTTCCCTACACTGAGCCGAGCCGCACCCGGTCTCTCAGACAGCTGCAGCTCCATTCTCTAGTCTTAAATTCCACTCAGAGGATTACAGGGGATTTGACTGTGCCATCTTATTTCAAAAAACAAAAATAACTCCCAAACTAGGTACAGTCAAATGAAAAGCAGCTCTGAGCTTGCTTTAAGAGACATGTACCCAATGTCCCTTCTACTGACAGTGCAGGCCATCTCCTATCCAGACGGTTTATTCCACCATTTACTCCATCGCAACCACAAAAAAAGAAGTGCTCTTTGGAGATCTTTTAAAAGTAAATACATGACTCCGTACATTAATTCACGTAAAACCGTTCCTTAAGAATAAGGTGTTAAAAAAAGCTTGAAGTTACTACCTTTCAGTGACTTGTAATGTTATACCTAGCTAAAAATTGGGGAGGAAATGAAAATTTAAACCACAAATATAAAAATTCCTGACTACAGAATAAGTGTGGCTTCCTTTATGAAATGTAACACTGGCAGCAGGAAACAGGTGACAAAAATTTCTTCTAATTCAAATTAAGGCCTTAAAATTACTGTATTTCATCTCCGTGGTAGTGAAGGCCAAGACTTGGAGCAAAAACAGAGTCCCAAGAAGCTACATCTTGAGCAGTTTTTCTTTTAATTATTTTTATAAAGTTTTTTATTTATTTGACACAGAGAGAGAGCCCAAGCCGGGGGAGTGGCAAGCAGAGGGAGAAGAAGGTTCCCTGATGAGCAGGGAGCCCAGTGTGGGACTTGATCCCAGGACCCTGTGATCATGACCTGAGCCAAAAAAAAGATGCGTAACCAACTGAGCCACCCAGGTGCCCCTTAAGCAGTTTTGAATCAAAACTTCCCCAGCTGGAATTTATAATCGCCATCCACCAAGTAAAGAACTAACCCATTGCCCACACATCTGTGCTAACACAGATGTGTGGGCAGTGGGAACACACCAGAAGCCTGAGGTGCATTGAAGGCTTCTCCCTTACAACAAATTCAGGAAAGGCAGCTGCCTCTTTTTGCTGCACATCATATGAGAAAACTTGACACCTCAATTCCAGACGGTCTTTGGTGTAATCACAAAGATGTAATCGTTGTGCTTGGACACAAAACGGTTTACATATCTGTCCTTAACAGACTGACTCGGGCTGGGTGGCTCCTCCCTAGAAAACTCAAAGCTTGTGCAACCTGATTGAGCACAAGCACGTTTAGGCTGAAAGTATGTGTCCCACCTCTAAGGGACGCAGGTGAACACATGCCCTGCATGACTTTTGTAGGGAACTCAATAATAAATAGAATGTTACAAGAACTAAATGTGGCATGTGAAATAAGGACACTGGAAGGCTCAAGCCAGTGGAACACCGGAGTGGTATGGTGTGTAGTCAATGAGAAACATGGGTTAAGCCTCAAGTTCCTTCATCCACTGACTAGCCTGTATTCATGTTCAGGACACTACAAAACCTTTTCGTAACTCAGCAATTACAGGGGAGAAGGCCAGGCGTTGCCTGTAAACCACACAAATGTTAGGTAAGAAACTGTGCTATGTTCTTCCACAAGGAAAAAGCAAGGAAGTTACGGTTACCACTGGCACAAGTCCAAGCATAAGTTATGTGGAATTCTGTGCTGAAAGACCATGAGGTCTGGTGGTTTTGAAGGTCTTTTATCTGTTCTGGTTTATACTTGCTTCTTCCTCCTCCCCAGTACCCATGACCCCTGCAGGGTAGACACAGCTGCTGGCCCAGCTCTGATGCCTCATGGGTTTATAAACTGGGCAAAATGATTTGACTACCCCTGTACTTAGAAACCGTCTTTGCAATACAGATTCACCTGGGGTTACCGTAATTCAGCACAAACCCCACCCCTGCCCTCTCCATTCCTCTGACCACTACTGAATGGCTACAACACCCTTCTCCATCAGAAGAGGACATCTCTGTCTCACCAGGTTGAGGGATGAGCCCCAGGGGCTGTAATAGGTCAGTGGAGGGATCAAGACTAGACTGGGTCACCTTTTGTAACTTTCCACTCCCATATTCCATGACATACTATCAGTAAAATGGACTACAGCGAAAACAAAGCTGTCATATAGACTACAGCAGGCTTTCCTTACCAAGAAAACACAGTTCCAAGTTTCAAATAAGCACAAGGGGAATATTCAAGAGAAAAAAGGAGTCGTGGGCATTCATAAGCTGCATTAAATATTACCTGAATTCTCATTAAATCTACAAATATTTGGGCTCCTGCCATTATGCACCAAACTGTTTTCCTTCTCAAGCTGGTAAGTTTTTTTGACTAGTTTTAGTAGAAGTTATGCTCAGGGGTAAGTAATATTGAGGTCTAATTACAAATATACACCAACATAGCATATGTGCAGAATTCATTTCTAGATTACTTTGTGTTAAAAAATTTCTCAAGAGGGGCACACCTGGGTGGCTCAGTCGGTTGAGTGTCTCACTCTCGGTTTTGGCTCAGGTGATAGTCTAGGGTCATGAGATTGAGCTGTGTGAACTGCGTAGGCTCCCCACTCATCAGGGAGTCTGTTTCAGATTCCCTCTCCGCTCCCTGCCTGTCTTCCCCTCGTGCTCTCAAATAAAGAAATAAAATCTTAAAAAAATTGTTTTTCCTTTAGAAATGAAAAAACCAGAAGAAAAAAATAACAACCCACAAGAAATCTTAGTCTGTCCTCCGACACATTTGTTCCATGAAAAAGTAACTCTGTCAGTAAACTAAGGTTGAGCAGCTCAACTTGCCTCATACACCTGCATAGACACACGTTTGTAAGAATCTGTAGATCCTTTCTGCTTAAGCCAGCTTCTTCTAAAAAGTCTCCGATTACTCAGTAAATCTGTAAATTGGTTCTATCAAAACATTTCACTACAAGGAATAGAAGAATGCTCTGGTCCAGGAACGTGACATATACGGGGGTAGTTCCCAGAGCAACTCAGAGTTGAGAATCATCACACTGAAACTGTTTTAATTTGAACCCTTCTCAGACTGAAATGACTGATTCCTTTGTTTTACAAAATTTTAGCTTTGAAACCACTTTCACTCATAAAGAAGGTCAGCAAAGCCCAAATTAAAGCAAGTCATCAGTGCCAAAGGCCCGAGTTCCCACCTCCAACATCAGATGTGCCCTCAACTGTTTCCAAATCTTGGAGTTCTGCTTCTTGAAGGAACATAATATCCCAGCTCTCGGGGCTGCAGACACAATCCACGTGGTCAGCTGGCCTGTGTCGTCCCTGAGTGCAGATGCTGAAGGGGAGACACGCTCAGGCTGCAACTCAAGCACAGACCCCAGCCTCACACAGGCCTGTGGGCACATGCAACCCGGCACACACACAAAAGGAGACAAACCGGGAACTGCCTGCCAGCAGCTCTTCTTAGGGGCTGCTTCCCTGGCTTCTCAGGGGCTTCCCGCCATCACCGTCTGGCTGAGCTGTAGCTACAAACCACAGGGATCTGCTCCAGGGCAGAGAACAGAGGAAATACAAAGTCAGTCTGGCTTTTCCAAAAGACACCAGGGATACCAACTCATTCTAATAAATACTGAAAACCACAACGGCACGGGCTCTTACAAACGGGGCTTAAACTTGTCCACCAGGGAAATGCAGTCTGTAGTGTTGCCATCAGTCACCTCATAGCACGTGAAGAAAAAGTTCTTCTCAAGAAGCATTCATGAGTCTCTCATTCAAAAATAAAACCCAAAATTTAACAGATGACTAAAAGAGCGTAACTTCCCTCAAAGCAGGGGGGCTGTTTTAAAATTCTTCATTCTATTCAAGCAATGAATATTTTTAATACTAAAACAGAAAGCAAAATATCTCATTTCCAAAAAGGGGGCTTAATATTTGACTGCAGGAAAACGTAGGTTAGCCTGTGTCTTATGTCTCAGGACCATTCTTTCTCCAAATACACATGCTGAACTCTAGTCAAGTTTCTGCCAAGTGCAATGGGCCATCTCACAGGTGTCCCCGACATGGGCCCAGCTCAGACACAGTGCGGTTTCCAGATGTCTCTCCATGGTCCAAAGACTTGCCAAAGAAGCCAAGGTTCTTTGTAGGGTATGCAGGTTCATGGGCAGGTTAGGGGTGATTCAGACCTCCCCTCCCCACTCCCACCATGTCAGTTACTAGAAAAGACCTTTTTTGCATGTTTGTTCTGGGACCTAGGGGAGTCAGAATTATAGTAGCATTTCCAGATGAATTCACTTCCCTGTGAGTTTCCTATACTCCTGAAACAGCTCCTTTCCATGGAAAGCAGGAGAGAACATTCATTATTGTTATACTTACTGAAAACCCATGGCTGCAACAGGTCGTTAAAGAGCAAGAAGAAATTAGCAACCGGGTTCCCACCAGATGCTTACTATTTTTTTTTAATTTTTATTTATTATTTATTTATTTGATGAGCAGAGAGGGGGAGAGGGAGAAGCAGACTCCCCACTGATCAGGGAGCCCAATGTGGGCCTCGGTCCCAGGACCCTGATGTCATGACCTGAACCGAAGGCAAACGTTTAACCGACTGAGCCACCCGGGCGCCCCTTCTGGATGAAATCTTTACCAACATAAGGGGCATGACACTTAATACTGAATCATACATGGAAGATGTACATGTCACAGGGACAAGCTGCTGGGTATGTTAAAATGAAGATTAAAATTAAAAGAAAATTTTATGTATGTATTGTATGTTAGATTTATTCTATTATAAATGCTAGTTATGATTCTGCCAACACAAAAAGGCACACAGGTAAGACTACTTGAAACTAGAATGTAAAAAATTTTGCTTTTAACCTTTTGATATATTGTCCTTTTAATCTTTGTTACACTTAACATACTTTGTAAACTTCTTGAACACCAATGTTTCTGCCTACCATAAACTCATGAGCTGGGCCTACTCTCCAGTGTGATGGTATGGGGCCTGTAGGAGGTGATTAGAGCCCCAGCGTAGAGCCTTCACGAACGGGACCAGTGCCTTTGTAAGAGGTCTCTCTCCATCATATGAGGACACAGTGAGAAGGCAGTGGTGTCTCCCCAGAACCTGGACATGTTCAGCACCCTAATCTCAGACTTCCAGAAGCTTGCAGAAGTATGAGATCAGTGTTTCTTGGTGAAGATACCCAGTCTGTGGTATTTTTGTTATAGCAGCAAAAACAGACTAAGACACTAAGATATCAGCAATAATTTTGTAACCTTTTCTAACAGAATTTTAGGCCAGCAGCATTTTCCATGCCATTATTCTCCTTAACATCATTAAGAAGACAGCACCACAGTCTGTCAAGAGGATGTGTAATAACTGAAGAGATTCCCCCATACCATTAAGACGATCAATAGTTTTTCTTTTTTTCTTTTCCCCTGGCTAGGATAAATAATGCTATGATGACCCCTCTGTACACACGTGTACACAGTGGCTAGGAGTACTGCTAAATCTCCTGATGTGAAAAGCCCTGCCGAAGAAAGGAATGCAGGCCTCCCTCTGCTCTGTGGCTCCAGAGCAGGGTCTGAGTGTGAGTGGGTGGCATGGTGCTTAGAGCCTGGAGCATGGCATAGGGCCAAGTCCACAAGGTCTTA
Source organism: Mustela erminea (assembly GCF_009829155.1). Classification (NCBI taxonomy): domain Eukaryota; kingdom Metazoa; phylum Chordata; class Mammalia; order Carnivora; family Mustelidae; genus Mustela; species Mustela erminea. The sequence goes on from NC_045620.1 coordinate 105,739,989, forward strand.
CAGGACACGCATTTGGTTTCTGTCAACAGGACACCCACTGAGAAGGAAAGCAGTCTTGGCTCACACGCCCCAGCACAGGTCCCAGCCACAGACTAAAGAGAACCACCAGAGGACACTGACCAGATGAGAAAGAAGCTAGATGTTCTGTCACATGAGGAATTTGTTGTGAGACTGAGCTGCCCCCACAAAGGAGGAATGAAGACCTATGAATTCTGGTGTGGGAAGTGGTGGCTGGGACAGGGAGAGAAGGTGGTCCATGGGGAGTCTCCCCCGCACCCTCAACACAGCCAGGGCGACCACAGACCAGGGGCATGAAGACATCTGGGCACTAGGCAAGGGCTCCAATTCCTTTGTGAACAAGGAGGTCAGGAGCAAGGTATCAGACTGCCTAGCATTCAGTTCTATGCACATCTTCCAACCTAACACCACAAATCCTGACACATAAAACAACACAAGTCAATGCACAATGAATCTCTTTTTCTGCCTTATAGTGCAATCAGGCAGGACTACAGGGCTTATTTTCTCTAATAAGTTCCCCTACAGCACGTGGAACCTGACTGGAATGACAGGACATGGGAGAGAAGCAGGGTGGACACCCAGGGGCTCACCATCAAGGTCATCCACAAGTCAGCTACCATGAGACTCTGTAGTTACCATCTAAAAACAGTGGCTAGGAGTACTGCTAAATCTCCTGATGTGAAAAGCCCTTTATTCCATAGACTGAAAACAGAGGGTGACGGAGGCGGTAGCTACAATTCCAAGCAGTACTCTGTAGTTATAGCCAATCAATACCCATCATAAGTACTTAGTTAAAAGAAGATACAGACTTCTAATCCCACCAAGGTGGTGTCAACCCCAACCCCCCTGGTCCCTAGAGAGCACAATAAACAAGAAAATGCTATAAAAGGGGAAGAAGAGGTGGGCTGCTTGGGGACCCCGGGACTTGAGGAATGACATGGCAGAGAGGTCCCTGCTTCTTCATTACTTTCCATACTTCCTGGACAGGGTCCTGAGGAGTTCTCCAACTGTCGAGCTCCAACTCTCACAGAGACAGTGCTCCCAGGAAAGGCTGGTCTAACCTGGTGAAAGCACTGGGGAGAGGGTGGCCTCACAAGAGAATACCTTCTTGGCAATAGCCGCCCCGCCCCAGCTGAATACCAACCACACGTGCAGTTTCAGCATGGCCAGGCCAGGAGCATGGCCGGGCCAGGAGCTGGGATTCCACCACCAGATTGTGTTAGCAGGCTAAGGGGGAGCTGATCTGCCAGGCTCTCCCTGCAGAGGCAGGCAGAGCCAATCCTGCTGCCCTGCCAGAACAGTATTTGAGAAACCACGTGGGTGTTATCTCTCATCCCCTGCCCAGTGGAAGCAAATGATGCTGATTCCACCCCCTTCCAGGGTAGCACTGGGGCCCAGCAGCAAGCTGACCCTCCAATCCCACTAAGCAGCAAGAAGGTAGTACAAAGTGGGGTTTATTGCCACTTCTCAAACACACATACACATGTACCCCCCACCAAGCATCAACGAGCAGTGAGACAGAACAAGTCAGAGCAAGTGAGAACACCACTTCCCCCCACCCTTGGTTGGGGGAAGGCTCAGTGGGGAGCTGAGCCTGCAGACCCACCTGGCAGCAACAAGACTGTATGAGCTGGTAGGAGATAGGGCTAGGGCCCATAGGTTCTCCCTACCCAAGGCCTGCGTGTCTGCAGGATCCAGTGGGTCACTGAGCCTCCACTCCCAACTGGCATTAAGGAGAAAGATCAGGAGCTCACACCCAGCATCATGAGGGGAACAAGGTGGTGGGAGACAGGGCTGGTGTTCACTCCCATCACCTCTACTCCGGTGTAAACACAAGGAGCTAAGAAAAGCTGAGCTTTAGCCTCCACCCTGCAGAAGCAAGGCTGTGAGTCAGCCCTCCACCACTTCCCCCTTCCAGGTGTCAGCAGGGGTTGCAGGGAGCCAAGCACACACCTTCAAATGAGCTCAATGAATCCACCCTATCTGGTGCCCCATTTTTGCTGGAAAGTATCGGCAAGGCCAAGGAGGGCTATGAACTTCTGCCTCATTTGGAAGAAGCAAGCAAAAATTTTAGAATTGTAAAGTTGTTAAATTACAACTAGTGGCAGGGAGGGGTACCTCACTGGCTGGGCTCACTAGTCAGAGTGGGAATGACAGATGACAGAATCTATAGACATAAGGCTAGGTCCATAGAATTTACTCAGAATATAGAATGAAACACAGAATATAGAATGAAAACTGAAGAGAGTCTCTTCAGGGATCTGTGAGTCACAACAAAAAGACATTCTTGTTATAGGAGTCCCAAAAGAGAGAGAGACTGAAAAAATACTCAAAGACATAATGGCTGAAAACTTCTCAAACCTGGCACAAAATAAAACCACAGATTTAAGAAGCTGAGTGAACCTCAAAAAGGAGAAACCCAAAGAAATCTAAGACACATCATAATTAAACTTCCGGAAACTAAAAAAAAGAAAAAACCTTGGAAGGCACCAGGCAGAAATGACATAATACTTAAAAGAGAACAACACTGGAAAGATGACAGACTTCTCATCTGAAACAATGAAGGCCAGAAAGAAGTGGCAGGTCTTTTAAGGTCAGGAAAAAACAAAGCAAACAAACAAACAAACATCAACTGTGAATTCTATATCCACTGAAAATATCCTTATCCTAGAAAAGACAAAGACATTCTCAAACACAGGAATTAAGGCGTGTTGCTAGCAGCCTATCATTTAGAGATGACTTAAAGGAAGTCCTCTGAACACAAAGGAAATTATAACCGAAGGCTTAGAACCACAGAAAGGAAAGAATATTGAAATGGGAAAAAGAGAGGAGGAAATATAAGAAACTCGCCTATTTTTCATAAGCTTCTTACATTATATTTGATGTACGAAGCAAAAAAATATGACACCATCAGATATGGGGCTCAATGTATATAGAGGAAATAATTTAAGACAATTATATCTGAAAGTGGGGCAGGTAAAGAAACTTAAAGGGACACAGGGGCACCTGGCTGTCTGTGGAGCATAGGACTCTTGATTTTGGCATTCAGGCCCCAAGATGGATGTGGAGTTTAAAAAAAAAAAAAAAAAAAAAATTAAATCTTAAGAAAAAAGCTAAAATCAAGATGGAATCCTAAAAAATGTTCCAATATCCCAGAGTAAAGTTTCAACAAAGAAACACAGAAATAGAGGAAACAGAAAGATGATAAAATGGCAGGCTTAAACCTTAACATATTAACAATTACCTTAAATGTAAAGGATCTAAACAGACCATTTAGAAGACAGATTTGATGGACTGGATAAAACAGTATTAACTGAAGATATGCTGTATACAAAAAAACTTACCTCAAATACAACACTATGTAGGTCAGAAGTAAATGAATGAAAAAAGATATACCTTGTGTAAAGACCTAGCATTATAACTATTTTTTACAAAAAGCAGGAGTGACTTTGTTGACATTGCATAAAGTAGACAATACAGCAATGATAAAAGGATCAATCCCAAAAGAAGACATTAACAATTCAAAATGTGTAAACACCAAACAACGGTGCCTCAAAAATTCAGGAAGCAATTATCTGAGAGATCTGAAAGGAGAAATAGACAAATCCATCATTACATTTGGGGACTTGAACACCATTTGTCTAAGCAATTGACAGAACTACCAGGGAGAAAATCAGCAAGGCTATAGGAGAACTGGATAACACAATCAACCAATAAGATCTAATTGACACATATATATTGAACACTCTATCCAACAACAGCAGAATACAGATATTTTTCAAGCACTTGTGGATCATTTACCCAAAGAGACCTAACAAATTACAAAGGAAATAAAAATACATGAAAATCAATGAAAATGAAAACACAACAGACCTAGATATATGGGATGCAGTTAAAGCAGTGGTGAAGGGAAATTTACGGCACTAAATGCTTACGGTAGGAAAGAGGAAAGGTCTCAAAACATTACTCCAACTTCCTACCTCAAGAAACTAGAAAAGACAAAATAAACACAAAGCAAACTAAAAAATAATAAACAATAAAGATGAAAACAGGAAAAGAGAGGAAAATGAACGAAACAAAAAAGTTGATTTTAAAAAGCAAAATCAATAAACCTCCAGGATAACTTCGATAAGGACAAAAAAATAGGAAAACATAAATCATCAATATCTAGAACGAAATGGGCTATCACAGCAGATCCTGCATCCCCTTAAAAAGATAATAAGGAAACAATTAAATACTTTATACACTCATTATTCAACAACTTAGAAGCAATGGACCAATTCCTTGTGGTTGAAAATCACAAACTACTAAAATTCAACCAAGATGAAACAGACAACCTGAATAGTCCTACGAACACTAAAAAACTGATTTTGTAATTTAAACTCCTTCCACCCCCCCTCCTCCAAAAGAAAGAAACCTTCAGGTCCACCTGGTCTCATTACAGAATTCCACCAAGCATTTAAAGAATTAAATACCAATTTTATACACTCTTTTCTGGAAGAGGAGGAGGAGGGACCATCTCCCAACTTTCTATTAAGGCCCTGATCAAAACCAGAACAGTTTAAAAACAGATAAATACTTCTCATGAACTTAGGCACAAATACCATCAACAAAACATCAGCAAATTCAACCCAGCAATGTATGAAAAGAACTACACCCTGATGAAGTAGGACTTACCCCAGGGATGCAAGATAGATTAACACTGAAAATCACTGTAACTCACCATATCAACAGATTAAAATAAGTAAATTCACACATTTATATATATAAATTGATACAGAATAAACATTTTATAAAATCCAACACCTATTCCATTCATGATAAAAACTGTCAGCAGGGACATCTGCTTTCACCACTCTCATTCAACATAGCACTAGAAGTTCTAGCCAGTGTAATAGGTAAAGAAAAAATGCACACAGATCAGTAAGGAAGGAATGAAATTCCTTATATGCAGATAATATGTCTTCATTTCACTCCCAAGAAATTTACAAAAAACTTCATAATTATTGAGTTTAGCAAGGCTCGAGGATACAAGAACACACAAACATGAAATGCATGTATGGGAAATAAGTTTTAAAAAAATATAATACCACTAATAACTGCTCCCAAGTGAATTAAATCTAACAAAACATGTACAAGATCTGTACACTGAAAAACTACAAAGCCTACAGACCTAAATACTTGGAAGAAACATATCTGCTTATGGACTGGAAACTCAACATAGTAAAAGTGCAAATTCTCTAAATTCATCTATAAGTTCAACACAATCCCTATGGAAAGCTTATTCTAAAATATAGATGAAAAGGCATTGGACCCCAGTTAAAAGAACTCTGAAAAAAAAAAAAAAGTTGGAGGAATCACTATCCATTTTGATGGCTCAGTATGCAACTAGAGTAATGAAGGCAGTGTGGTATTGGCAGAGGGACAGTCACACAGTTCAACAGAACACAAGAGAGAACCCAGAAACAGATCCACAAAAATATGCTGATTTTTAACAAAGGTACAAAAACAATTACCATCGACCGCTGAAACACAAGGTCTACTTACAGGTGTGTTTTTTTCCATAAATACAGTACAGTGCTGTAAATGTATTTCCTCTGCTTTATAATTTTCTCAATAGCCTCTTCTTTCCTCCAGCTTATTTTAAGAATCCAGTATACAACACATATAATACACAACACATGTGTTCATCTACAGTCTGTGATATTTGTTAAGGCTTCCAGTCAGCAGCAGGCCATTAGCAGCCTTAGAGTAGTCACGTTTTGGGGGATTCAAAAGTTATACGTGGATTTTCCAGGCATGGTGCCCCTCACTTCATGTTGTTCACGGTCTAACGGTAGGTAGAAAAAGGCTAACGATTTCCATAAATGGTGCAGGAGCAAATGGGTCTGTAATCAAAAAGAACTCTTTGATCTATACCTTTGACCTAGACTTAGACTTTGATCTATACCTCACATCTCACAAATTAACTCAACATGAAAAATGTGAAACTATAGAAACTTTTAGGAAAAACAAACAAACAAACAAACAGGCAAAATCTTGGCACTTAAGCCTTGGCAAAGAGTTCTTAGATGATCCCAAAAACATGATCCATAAAAAGAAAAATTGGTAAATGGACTTCACTAAAATTTAATACTCTTGCTCTATGCAAAGGAAGAAAAGACAAGCTACAGAGTAGGAGTAGGATATTTGGAAATCACATATATGACTTGAGTCTAGAATGTGTGAAAGCTCTCAAAAAGAGTGAAAGAGTAAAAAACCCAATCAATCATTTGGAAATGAGCAAAAGACAGGAAACAGACACTGCACATAGAAGGGTATCCACGTGCAAATGAACACATGAAAATATATTCAACCTCATTAGCCAGGAGGGAAGCACAAGTGAAAACTATCATGAAGCATGTGTCAGAATGGCTAAAAACAAACAGTGATTATACCAAATGCTGGCTAAGTTTTAGAAGAGCTGGACCCCTCACACATTGCTGATGGGAACAAAAATGGTACAGCCATTCTGGCAAACAGCAGTTTCTTAAGAAATTAACCTATCTATATGATCCAACAATTGCACTTCTGGGAATGAAAACTCAAATAAACACAAAAAACCTATATGGCAGTAGTTGATTGCCGTGGTGTGGCCTTGTGGCCCATCACCGGGTGAGGAGGCTTGATCAGGAAGACTGTGCCCCCGTTCTTCAACTGGCAGCTTCCAGAAGACGGGCTGGGGATACTGGATGACAAGCTGTGTGGACTGCCAAGCCCTCCCCAAGTGCCCACGGGACCAGGCCCCCACCAGAACTTGCAAGCAACCCGAATGTTCTTCGACAGGTCAATCTGCGGTGGCACATCATACCGTGGAAGGCTACTCAGCAATAAAAACCAAGCAACTGCTGACATAGACGGCGTGGGTGGATCACCATGGAATTACGCTGAGCAAAAAACCCCGTCTTTAAAGGTCACGTATGACAGAAGTGTAGATACGTGGTAGAGATGAGTTGTTGTCAGGCGTGGGAGCAGAAGGGAGGGAGCTGCGGCTACAAAAAGGTAGCACGCAGGGATCTGGGGATGCAACTGTTCTGTATCTGGACGGTAATGCTGATCACACATCTCCACATGTGATGATAAACAGCCCAGCAGTAAATTACATGCACGCACTAAGTGGAGGGCACATGGGACTGGTAAAAGGTGAATGAGGTAGCTGGATTCTCCGATGTCACTTCCAGGTTGTGACATACTATTGATGCAAGATGGGGGAAACTATGTAAAGGACATATGGGAGCTCTGTATTCCTTCTTTCTAAAATTGTATTTTTAAGCTATCTCCACACCCAGTGTGGGGTTAGAACTCACAACCCCACGATCAAGAGCTGTGAGTTATTCCAACTGAGCCAGCCAGGTTTTCGCCAGGATCTTTGCGTTATTTCTTTCAACTGCATGTGAATCTGTAATTATCTCAAAATAAAAAGATACAAAATTTAACTGTCTATAAAGCTATCAATTATTAAAATTTTGTCTGAAACCAGTAAAAAAAAGAAATCACTTTTCTTACTTTCTCTCCCCACTCAGAACCTATAAAGTGGATGTTTCTCTTGGTGTCCTAACTAGTAAGCCTGGGGCTAAACACCAGAACCGGGTCCTCAGCAAAGATCATCATCATCAGGTTCCCAGGCAGCCTTGAGAAGCCTGAAGAACAAAACCACCCCACTTTCAACTTTTTCAAAGCCTACATGTACCATGGGGTTTTAAAAAAGGTAAACCCAAGCTGATACTTATGTTTGCCTGAAAAACATAGCTATGGACAAAGCTCATTTAAGATGCTTACAAGATTAGGTTAATTACTTTCACTATAAAGTCAACAAAAGGAACCAAAGGAGTAAGTTCCAAGGAAATGGTGTGCTTTGAGTGGGAAGAATAAGGTCTGTCTGGCTTGTTAAAGCGCCACTGTACGTTCTAGCTCCCCCATTTGCAAAGCAGCCCATCCACATAAAAACAGAATGCCAGCCACAGATCTAATTTGACATTTTTCTAGAAAGAACACTTTTAAAAAAGAAAAAAAAAAAGGTAGAATGAATATAAAAAATGTATTTTATTTAATAGCCAACAAGCATATGAAAAGATACTCAATGTCACTCATCATCAGGGGAAAAAAATTTAAAACTATAGTAAGGTATCATCTCCCATGGATGGTTACTATTAAAAAAGAATAAAATGTTGGAGAGGATGTGGAGAAATTGGAACCCTTGTATTGTACACTGTTGGTGGGAATACAAAGTGGTGCAACCACTAGGGAAAACAGTACAGAGGTTCTTCAGAAAATTATTAGGACTACCATATGACCCAGTGATTCTCCTGTTGCATATGAGAGCGTGATTTTTCAGGAAATGTTTGCATTCGTACCTGAAAGAACTGAAAAAGCCTTATCTATGAGATGTTTGCACACTTAAAGCCAAGAGATGGAAGAACCCGAGTGTCCACTGATAAATGACTGAATTTAAAATGTTACATAAATACAACGGAATATTATTTTGCTCTAAAAAGGAAGGGCTAACAATGACGAATAAGGATGAAACTTAAGGACATCACGCTAAGTGAAATAAACCAGTGACAGAAAGATAAATACTGTATAATTCCACTTACGTCAGATATCCGTAAGAATCAAAATCACAGATACAGATAAAATGAAGGTTGCCAGGAGCTGAAGTTTAGTGGGTACAGTGCTTTAGTTCTATAAGATGAAAACGTTCTGGGAGTGGGGTGCACAACTCTGTGAATATACTTAACACTACTAAAGTGTACACGTAGAAAAGGTTAAGATGGTTAAATGTTAGGGGTTTTTCTTTTAACCACAATAAAAAAAAAAGTTTTTTACTTACCCCAATATATTAAAAATATCTCCACAGGTCATTAATATGAAAACAACGGAGGTATTTTACATTCTTTTTTACCTACTAAGTAATGTTGTGTGTGAATGGACACTAACAAGCATGTCTCCATTGGGACTAGTTGCATCTCCAGTGTTCAGTATTCACCTATGGCTTCTCTACTGGGTTCACGGTGAGCTAGACCTCACCTATCATCCCATGTGACAAACCTCAGTTAGATGCAAATAACTAGAAATATTTTGGGGGGTGGCGCAAAGGGTCTTTTTCTTGCTACTAGATTATTTTTGAAGTCTTAATTGTCCTCCGTTGGCTCTATGAAAGACTGATGGGCAGGACACGAAACTCTGAACATCTCCTGAGCGTCTCCTCTTTGTCAGGCCCTCATTAGGATTTCCAGGACACCGTGTCTCTCCTCAGAGGGCTCACAGTCTGAAAGGTAGGTCAGCCAATTGCCAGCTCCAAGAGGAGTATGCCAAGATGTGGAGGAATACAAAGAAAACACAACTCCTGCCTATGAACTCTGATGTTCCAGGGAACAAACACAAAGTTTAAGTCATCTGACACATGGACGTTGTTAATTAACTAGCTTTCACCCTGTTCACAATATTCACGGCACATTCTGACCTTTCTCAACTCCTATTTCCCACTGCAATAACTACACCTCCGAAGTATGAATTTGTGAGAATTTAGTACACAATTTGTATTAAAAACACATACGGCATAAGCACACTCGTCAGAAAAGGCAAGCAGAAACCCACACCTCTGTCAATGATTTCGACTAAAATAATCAGTTATTCACTAAGAGAGCAAAGGTCAAGTTAATCCACCCAGGGTATAAGGAGACTAAAATTTGGTCTGTAAAAGTGAGGAAAGAAAAAAATGAAAACAACAACAACAACAACAGAACCGCTGCTTCTCATGGAAAAATGTAACATTGTTTGAACATACCCACAGAAAAATAGAGGAGATATGGAGGAAAATATGAAGGCATTTCTAGTATAAACATTTACTTGATGTACATCCCAGAGACAAGAATTTACTTTCTCATTAAAACAAACATGTAGAACAGAACTGAAGATCCACTGCTATCTATCCCCACTCTCTGAGCACAAACTATTTTGTGGGTGAAGTTCAAGCAGCAGCCCCGGGCCAAGGGGCACCTCTGTTTAACCTCCTGTCTGTGCTGTTGCCCTGGCTAAAACCCATCATAAAGACTTCTTTGTGAAAAATGTATTTTGCAATAAATTATCAAAAGCTTCATTGAAGATCTTAACGGATACGGTTGAGTAAGGAACACTAAACATGACTAGAAAGAAGAGAACCAGAATTTATCAACTCAGCATATTTCGTGGCCTTTAGGCATGGAACTTGTTAAAAGAATAATCAGGAAAAAAAAGTCACAAACTACAGAGGCTATCAATTTTATCCTACAGTTGAATAAACCTCGTATCTGACTAAGTCTTCTCTAGTCCTCTATTCAGCCCCCACCCCAACAAACAAATCTCCCCAGAACTTAATACTGAAAACTTACCTTGGGGCACTAACAAACTTCTTACACCTTATCACTTAATCCTGTGCATTAAAGGCTCAGTTATCATGCCAATCGACTGGAATGTAGTTACTACTCTAAAGTTACACCTCAGGAACCATGACTTCACTTCATAGATAACTTTGCTTAATAACTTAGATTGTGATGTCTAAAGCTTTACATCTGTCATCTTGAGTAACGGTGCTTACCTCCTAATAACCTCATTAAATAGTATGTCATCATACATACATACCAAAAAAAAAAAAAAAAGACCCCAAAACAAAAACAAACACTAGGTCACCTACTATTCCTGATTAACAAGAAGAGAAACTATTTCTGTGCATTAAGCCACCATCTGTAGAGATGGATTCGTAGGTCTGCAGGGGAAAACTATAAGAGTTCCGAAGGATCCTTAAAATACATAGGTATTAAAAATACAGCCCATAACGCCCTGTTTCCTCACTGAGTGACAAGAATTGCTATAGGTTCATATACTCAGGAGTACAGGCAGAAAAACATTTGTAAGCACCAACTTCTGAGGTTTAGATGAATTCAGGAGGGTAGTAATAACTAAAGTAAGAACAGCAATAAAACTTCGAGCTCCTTTCCCTAAGGAAGGATCCTAATAGCTTATCTCACTTTTTAGCATAAGACACCCAGCCAACATGCATAGCTACCAGTGTTTCAGCTGTCCCTGCTTGCTATTTCCCAGGTATGCCCAACCTGACCAACCCTCTCACGTTCTGACTCTGTAACACAGAGACAGACCCACACCTCTACGAAGCTGAAGAGACAGAGCCCTGCAGTATCTGCAAATGCAAGATCTGTCACTATGTTCCAGCAACCAAGTGTCTAGCCTGAGAACTCCGTTTTTGTTAGCCTTTGGCAAAAGTGTATTCTACACGGAAAAGGACTGTCAACTGGATCCTTAGGGAATCACGCTGCCAACTTATCTGTATCTCATTAATGCAGGAAGGAAGGGCTTCTCTGTCTAAATGGTAAGTAAGATTCTGGTGAATCCTGACCAAAATATTTTCCATTAGTGGGGAAGGGTGACTTCAATCAACACAGACGTACTCCCTTACTCAGGTCACCAGAGCTAACATGCTCAAAGTCACATGCTGGGGCTCAAGGGTCAACCCAGCAGATGTTTTTATGTGGCTTGCACAGTGCTTTCAAAGTTCTAAATTAATTGTCAGTATCAAAACACCTTTGATGCTGGGATTTTTGGCACCAAAATCTGTGCTCCTGGGTTATCTTGCACTATACTGTAGGAAAACCTACCACTCTGAGACCACACATCCACAGATTGGGGGGGGGGGCAGTCCTAATGTACAAAGTGCAAATGCTCCCCAATATGCCACAGCCCCACTAGGTTAGCTCCCTCACTGTACTGCCAGTTTTCCTGGTTCAGACCCTAAAATGGTCTTTAATCCCTGAAATAAAACCCCACGATCTTATTAGTATCATATCCAAAAACCTCCGAGTGAACAAAAAAAATCAGCCCAAAGAGGAATTTGAGTAGAAAACAACCCATTTTTCTGGTTCTCTATTGGTACTGCCTTGATGAACCACAACACTTTCAAAAATGTCATTCTTGAAAATGATTAACTTGTCTCATCTTTCCTAAACATCTGGTTACGTTTTTAAGCTCTTTGCTGTATTTGACTGAGTCCCCTTCAAACACAGTGTGATTGATAAATAAGTCTTTGTGATTAGAACAACATATAACGAAGGAAGGCAGCAAGGATTCCAGCTTCACTGCTCAACAGGCCTGTAGTAGGTACACTTCATTGCTGACACTAAACTTGGTCATAAAAAAAAAAAAAAAACAAAAAAAACAATGTTGGTTTAATGTCTTATTGGACACATCCTCCATTCCCATCAAAATATGGACTAAATCGATAAAAGGATTCTAAAAGGGAGTTTAGTTTAAATGCTACACACAGCTTTTAAACAGAGACTCAGACAGCCACACAGTAACTACCTCTTACCCAGGCATTGCTTACCCATTGCACTGAGATAATGGTTGAAGGCCTGGCAAGGAGGACTTGGGGTTTGTGTTGATTTGTCACAACTCATGGGTGCCGGGCTCCTGTCTGTGTCAAAAGAGAAATACCCACTGGAGGATCGAGACAGCAGGGAGGATCTTCTCACAAAGATGAAAAGCGGGGATCTGGTAGCAAAAGGGCCGGGGCTGGCAGGTGGGGCCAGTGGGCCCTGAGGGCTGCCTTGGGGGCAGCGGTCCCCTTCGCCTTCAGGATTACCTTGCTGCTCTGTCTGTAGAGAGGTAGGGGCCCCAGGCCTGAGCTGAGGAGGCCTCTCAACAGGCTGCAATTGTCCACCTTCTCGGTCACACTCAGAACTTACATCTGAAGGTTGCTTTGCCATTTGGTCTTTTTTTCTGCAAGTAAAATAAAAACTAAGATTATTTTCAGCAAAATAATAATAATTACAACAAACAACTATATTTAGCCAACTTTCCCGGATTCCTTCACAATTTTTAGAATACCAAATATTTTAACAGAAGTCGTTAGTTCACCTTATTTCTCTGACGATCTTCCAAATAGGAATAAAAACACACCTCAGATAACAAAGGTACCTCTATCTTTGCGGGGAGGGGGCGGTGAGGGGGTGGGACTAAACTTCCTGCCACCAAACAAAACACAATTACATGGCAAGTGTGAACTGGTGCCGTAACACACGCGCGCCGCGCGCGCGCGCGCGCGCACACACACACACACACACACACACACACGAAGTTTTTAGGAAAATCACTTGTGTTAAGTCTATTCCTATGTGCTCTTTGCTCAGAGCCGACTTGAAGAAGTCAGAAACTCCCAGCGGGCTCTGATTTCCCGGGATCAGATACTGCGCTGGAGCAGAAAAGCGGGCGCAGATGCAGCGACTGCAGGCGGCTGGCCGCGTTCCCCACTCCGGCCCCATTGTTCTGCGGAAAGTGCTGAGGGCAGCAAGTCTGGGGAAGGTTTGGCAAGGGCCGTCAGTCGTAGTAAGTGCGTCACAATAGAGTTTGTAACTCCGAGCGCGGCTCGGCCGGGCTCGGGCGCTCTCCGCCCGAGGTCCCTCCCGCTCCCAGCCCGCGCGCCCCTCCTCCCCCCGCAGGGGGCAGCGCGCCGCACCGAACCCGACACAACTTCGGAATGCACCCACACTGCGAGATGCACACCTCCAAATGGGGGGGTCCTCCAAAGCCGGCCCCGGGCGCCCCCTGCAAAGTCCCCAAGTAACTCCACACACTAGGCGACACCGGGGCACGCGGCTCCGTCTCCCCACCGACCCTCCCCTGTGAAGGCAATCCGGCCGAAACTCACGTCCGCCCCTTCCCTTCCGACCGTCGCGTCCGGGCCCGAGCCCCGCGGCGTCCCGCCCGCGTCCTTCGCCGACCCGGAGCTCCCTGACCGTCAGCACGAAAGAAGCGCGGGAGACAAAGCCTGGGACTCGCCTTCAGAGCCCCCGGGGCAGCGCAGAGCCGGCCACTGGCAGCCCGCCCGCCGCCGCGAGCCGTCCGGCAGCCGAGGGCTCCGCGCGCCGCGCCTCTGGCCCGCGCTGCCCCGGCCGCCGCCGCCGGGAACATCCTCCGCCTCCTCCCGCTCCTCCCCTCGCGCACTGCGCCCGCCGCCGCCGGCACCGCCGACCTCCCCGCGCCGCTGGCGCCGGGTGCCCGCGCTCCCAATTGGCCCGCGCGCGGTCGCTCCGCGCCACAGCCAATAGCCGCCGCCGGCGGGGGCGGCGCCTACGGGTCAGGCCGCCAAAGGCGAGGCGATTGTTGACAAACTCGCCTCCGAAGGCGGCCCGGCCGCGAGCGCGGCGGGAGTCTCGCGGACCCGAACGGCTCCGGCTCTCCCAGCCCGCACCGCCTCTGTGCCCGTCCGGACGCCGCACGAGCCTCAGCGGCTCCCGCCGCCCCAAGTGGCAGGTCACCTGGAGACAAAGCAGGAGCTCCCCTCTCACCCGCAGGGCCGTCCTCAGACCCCAGTCTTGCTGCTGACTGTCGACCCCGCCCAGGCCGGCTGGGCTGAAGACCCCAAAGGTCGTCCTTTGCCCTAGCTGCAGGACCCACCTTCCTTCACAAATTCCTCCCTTTTTCTCCCCGTGCGGCGCGGACACGCTCCAAATCTAAGCGGCCACCACTGGCCACGGGAATGCATATCTGCGCGCAACCGTGACCACGGCAGACAACGAACACATGCGCACCCCCGTCCCCCGCGGCCGACGGTTCTTCCACTACTAGCACGAACACCGAGTAACAAACCCGAGGGTACCGCACCGCCCGCCAGCACTGCGAGGGGCTCGGGGTGCCCGAGTCTCTACGACAGTCGGGCCCCACGGATGGAGCAGGTTCCGCTGCCCGAGCCTCGTCCACCGCGTGGCCCCGGTAGTCGGAGGAGGCCCTGGGTCTTTCGCCGTCTATGGGTCGTGCGGGTGGTATCGTCTGCAGCGCACCCGCAGACCGGGCAGGGCCCCCAGACACCTCCGAGAGAGCGAACGCAGAAGCTGTCCTGAAACCTCGGCCTGAATGGGTACAAGGAAAAGCCGAGGCTCGGCAGTTAAATAACCACCCCAGTTCCGCAAATCCTCCGCACCGGCCCGAGCACCCGAGAAAGGCCAAGCCGCTAGACCAACTCGTACCAAGCAGCCGCTACTTGGGGGTCTCCGGGACAGGGCGGCGAGACCTGCCCTCCGGCCGCGCAGCCCAGTACCGTGGAGCGGGGCCGCAGCTCCCGGGACGGCGCGGAGAGCACGCTTTGCTTTCCCCAGGTGACCCCGAGAAGCTTCTCCACTCCCTCGCGCGGAATCCTGGGCCGAGCTGCACTTCGGCCAAATGCCGGTAGCTTTTGCACGGACGACCCCTCACCGAAGTGGGCTTGCGCAAGGAGGGGAACCCGACCCGCCTGATCGCTGCCTCCCGCCCAGCGACAAGTGGGACGGGTATGTGCATCTCCTGTCTGCACGTGCTCGGGAAGGGAGCAGGAGGTGGAGCCGAGGTGGCTCCGGCGCTTGTCTTCGTCGGCACCCGGCCCGCTCCCGGGGATTCGGAGGTATTTACCTTGCGTTTCTCAGTCCGAGAGTCAGAGTCAGACATTGGGGGGACGAGGGCCAGGGAAAGGGCGCCGAGGGGGTGGCGGCGGGAGCGGGGCGAAGCGAGCAGCCCGCGGCGATGCTGGCCGCAGTTGGGCTGGGGCGCGCAGGGTGACTGTGAGAATCCGGTGGCAGTGTTGGCGGCGACGGCGACGCAGGACAGAGCGCTTTCACAAGACCTAAACCTGGAGGCTGCGCGGAGCGAAGTGAAACCTGCACAGCCCTGCGGCTCAGCTCAGACTGGCGGCCCAGGGTCCTCACCCAATCACCGCGAGCTCCGCCCCCTCTAAGTCCCGCCCCGGCGCGCGAGCAAACACGCCCCGCCCCGCCGCGCCGCAGCCTCAGCCGCTGGCGCTTTCAGGCTCCAACAGGTAAAGGCGGGGGTGGCCCGGCCGGGTTCCCCCGCGCGCGCTGCCGGCCCTGCCCCAGCCGAGAGTGTTTACCCGAGTGGCTAGTGCTGCTGGTGGCTTGCGCGCACCCATTCTCCCTCCCTCCCCAAAGGGTACCGTTGCCTCTCCCCTATCCAGCAGGGGCCACTGCGTGTGCGTGGAACAGAGGGGGCGCTCCGGGCACACTGGACCCGGGCGGGCAGCCGCCGCCTGCGGAAAGCCTCAGGAGGCGCCCCTGAGCCCTTGATCGGCTTCGGGAATTTCTCAGCGGCTCTGGGGCAGGCGTGAGGAGTGTGGGCTGATCCTCAAGAACTCTCGGGTCCCATGTTGGGCAGTGAGTGTCGGACTCCTCTCTCCCAGAGTCTGGGGTACTGGCTGAGACCCCGATGGGCAGGGCTGCTCATCTTCCTCGCCCTCACCTCACGCGGTAGTCTTGGGCGCGCCCTCCGCATGCCACTTGGCAGGGGCACCTAGCTTTTTCCCCGCGCCGAGCCTCGGGTAAGCGGCAGAGCCCTCAGTGGGAAGAGTGAAGAAAATGGCAAGAAGTGGGTCTCCGGAGGCGTCTGTTCCGCAGCCCCGGTGCGAGGCAGGAAGGGACTGCCCGCGGAGCAGGTAAAATAGGGAAATGAAAAAAGAACTCGAAAAAAATCCTTTTAAGAAAAAAAAAAAGAAAAAGAAAAAAAGACCTAGAGGAATCTCGGCCTTCAGGTGGGAGAGAGGATGGTACCTTCGCTGGGTCGGGATCCTAGAGATCGGTTAGGCTTTCAGAGAACCGCCCGCGAGGCGCGCTGAGGCCAGGGAAGGCGGAGCGCACCGGGAGTGGTGTGGGGAGGGCCCTTCCTTCTTCCTGCGCCCCCCACCCCCTTTCTCCTTGGTGCCCGCCTGCTCGGAGGACGGGTGTTCTTCTGGGTCGGCACCCTCATGTGTTTCTAAGTGGGTCCGGAGTCCCCACCCTTACCCCTTCCTGCACTCCCCGGCTAGGAGACAGCCGCAGCCAGGGAGTTGGGGCGAGGTCGGTCGGGAGATGGAACATTCTGCCACTGGGAAGTGGTTAGATGGAATAACGAAACCCAATTTATGGATCCCCTAAAGCGCCTCCCTCCCCGAACCAAGAAGGAAGGGTCCTCAGTTGCAGAGGAGCAAATCAGTCAGGAGTTATCCCGCTGCTGGCCACCTCGGTCCGTGTTTCACACTGCATAAGCAGATATGGAACGTCAGGAAGACATAACAGGCCCCGGTTAAACAATTCTCAGCCATCACCTGGCGAGTCCTGAGCGAAGTGTAGGAGGCCAGGGGTTCCTGGGGGGACTCAAGGAGCACGCCGGGTTCCGTCCTGGGATTTCGTTACAGGAGGGAAAGGACAAGGGCGTGGACTCGGCGAAGTGGACGCAGAGGCCGGATGTCTACCCTGACGGTGGCTTGGAGCCGCTGCCCTAGACCTCAGGTGGTGGCCATGGGCGAACTCTAAGCCCGTGCGGGAAAACAACAGAGCTGCGCCCGCTGGGCGCCTTAAACCCGCCCCAGTGTTCCGAGCTCTCGGTGGGGTTGGGCGATGCAGACAGGGACAGGAAAAGAACGACGCAGAAGCAAGCCCCAGTGGTTGTCCTCTGGTCCTGTGCAGCTCCGCCGCCCCCGCGTCGTCTGCTTTAGCGACCCTGTGGACACTTTTAAAAAACAGAGGCGTCAGGGAAAGCAACCGGTTAAGCACTCTTGTTTTGGGGCACAAAGAGGAGGTCCGCTCGGGAGTCATGCAATTCAGACTGTGCTGGGGAGCTTTGGCTGAGCTCTCCGCTCCCGGTGACCTCTAGCCCTTCCTGCCCTCTCCCGCAGGGTCCGAAGGTCCTCTGGAAACTGGGCCACAGCCCAGGAAAGGGGTAGTGTGGGAAGTGCAGATGGGCGTTAGGTCTCTGCTCCGGTCCTGTGTGTCGCCCCCGCGGACAGAAGCAGAGCTATGGTCGCTCCCGCCTCTGCCACGAGATGTGGAGAGGGAGTAAGAAGGACGGCTGGGGCTGAGGGAAAGGAGCAAAAAAAAGAAGTGGGGCAATCGGGATCTGAGACATGGGATGGGAAATCTACGGCCCTTGCCCGGGACCAGAGGCGTTGCGGGTGTGGTCTCTCCAGAGTTCCTGAATCTTTTCTTACTGCGGTGTACTGTTCTAGCCCGCCTCCCCATCCCCGGCAAGGAGCCCGAGCGCCTTCCCATCAATTAATGTCTTTATTAAACTTTGTTATCTATGCTTCTCTAAAGAACAGATTACAATTTCATATGGTAAAAATATTTTCCGTGCGTTGTCTTAAGGTCCGGAAGCCGCCTGCCTGGGAGGTCAAGCCGGGGTTCGCGCTGTGCCCAGAGCCAAACTCCAGGCGCAAACTCCCCTTTCCCAATCTGTGCGTTTTCTCTGAGACCCCAAGAGGGTCTGATTCACAGGAGAAGAATCGCTTGCTGAACTGAAACTTTGCCCGCGAGTGTTTGATTTTTATGTTTTGATTTTTTTTTTCACGCAACGCCATCGCGTTTTCAAAATCACTGTAAATCTGAGTCGCCGCTGACCGCGAGAGATCTTTGGCGGCAGCTTGCTGTGGGGCGCATTCACAGCGGAGACCAGTGTCTAGGGAGGTCGGGCGCGGAAGCTGGGAGAGGGTGCTGCCGGCCGGCGGGGTTACATAATAAAGCCCCGTGTTCCGGGCTGCCGCCGGGCTCCCTATCCCAACAGCCCATCGCACCTCGCCAGCCTACCCTGTTCTGCGCCCCAAATCCCCGAGGGCCGAGGCCCAGCGCATGCCAGGTCGGCCTTGGCCCCAGTTCAGGCGTCAGAGAAGCTAGTGTCGTGGCAGCTGCGAGCGAGCCACCACCCTTCGCACCACGCCCGCTATAACTTGGCTCCCAGCTTGGGCGGCTGAAAGCGCGCCCCTTCTCGGGGCTCGGGTTGCAGCGGTGCCGGGTAGAAGGCCCAGGCGGCCTGCGCATTGGTGATTCCTGCGATTGGTGCGTGGAGGGAGGTGTGTGGAATGTTAAAGGCAGAGATCACCCTCAGGGCATCATCCTTCACCGAGTCGCACAAATCCAGCAACTGCAAAACACAACGCAAAGTGACAGGTCAGACGTTGGCTCACTTACAGCGTGGGGCGCCATTTGCTTTGTTCCCACTCCCAAGCACCCCACAGGTAGCCACTGGGGAAACTAGTTTTCCCTTTGGATTTCCCAGACCCGGGAGAGTGGAAGCCGTTGGTCATGGATAACCTTCACCTTATAATCTTAGAAATCCCTAAACCTGTGACACCTGTCTGGCAGAAGCCCATTTCTTCCAAACAGGGGTCCGGGCTGACTCCAAGTTAGATGGGAATCTCAAAACGGAAGTCTGGGAATTTATCAACATTCCCCTTGCCAGCCCTGCCCTCCCCTCTCCTCCAATCCCCATGATTTTCCTCCTCTCCACCTCCGGAGTGCCTGGGGTGCCACCCTCTGGCCTGCTGCGGCAACTGAAGAGGAAGAGCATCAGACAGGTGAACCGGTGGAGACAAGCTCCAGTTCTCCCCAGACAAACGCCTTCCCGCCTCTGGCCGGTAGCAGGCCATGGTCCCTGAAATGCACGTGGGGCTGGGGCTACTGAGACCAACCACTGGCATCACTGTGCACCTTCCACCTGGCTGCTGCAGGAAATCAACCTGCAGTTAAAGAGAACACCAAGGAACTTGGCAGATACCCTCCTGTGTTCTGATAACCACTGGAAGGCACAGATAAGACATCTCAGCAGAAGGATGGGGGGAAAGTAGTGATTTTGGAGGAGCTACAATGGGTGGATTTTAATTTCATTTTCCACAGTTTAGGTGCCAGTGCTTTTTTTTTTTTTTTTTTTAATTCCCAGGGGGGAAAAAGCTACCAAAAAGAATAGATTGTTTTTTCTAAAACTCAACAAGGACAAGACAGAGGGACTGCTTTCCCTTCCCATAACCAGCTGTACACTTTATTTTCAAGTTTTCAGCCAGCCATAAATTTCTTTCACTCACCAAATCACAGTTAGCCCCCAGGTTTTCATGGTTTTAAAAACATCACTTATAACAACTTCCCTCCCCACCTTGCTGCCCTCATGGGTCATTACTGAGCTAAGCTAAAACTATGAAGAGCACAGTTCCTTTAAAGTAGCCCAAAGTGCTATTTCAGGTATTCAGAGACAATGGGGGGGTCCCCAAAACAGGGGCTGGGGGAGGGAAGGGTAAGAGCATGAATTTTAATAGTCTAACAATACATCTTCCTTTAAATGTGCTCCATGGCATCTGTAATTTCTAATGAAAACCTTCATTTTTTTTTACACACTGTGGTTAAGCATCATAAAATCAGTAGTGAAAAGACTTTGATCATATTTGCAAGATGCACTGTGATGAACTTTCACTGACCAAGATTTCAAAGTTTGTAATTAATACTCTTGACAAGTCCCTGACTAATCTGTCAACTCTCAAGGTCTTTAACCACGCACTTCAAAACCATCAGATGGCATACAAGCCCTTAAACCTTCTATGTATTGTAATTTCATTATTCAAGATAACTTTCTCTTTAAGTTTGCATCATGAAACTCAACCAATATTCAACAATGGTGGGGAATCAATTATTTGAGTGAATGTTGTGTGGGAGTATGGGTTTGGTCTGTCCAAATACAGAATAAGCACCCAGAGACAGGAACTGCAAGAGGCAGGTTTCTGTTCAATATTTTCACAACTTTAAAAATAAGAATAAAGTAGATTTTTAAAAAATATCCGATGGCAGAAGAAAAAGAGGGTTTCCTTACTCGTAAGTGTTCAGGGTCTTAAAGTAGATTTTTAAAAAGTATCCCATGTCAGAAGAAAGGGGTTTCCTTACTCATAAGTGCTCAGGGAGAGACCCCTTCAAATGATGTTCTCAAGGGGAGGGCTGCATGGAAGGGGAAGGCCATATGTTGACTGATAAGATTCTCTGTAAACCTAAAATTCTGACGCTGTCCCAAATACTTGCTTACTCCATTTGCCACAGGCTGCAACAGGCCAATTAGTGTCCAGATCTAAGGATCAGGCATAACTCCTTATATATAACAAGTTTGCCTCTGATTCCAGATATTGTCACCTCTGCCTGCGAGGATGGTCGTTATTATTACTGTCTTTCACTTACCAAGTACATACTGGAGTCCTAGCCTATGGTACAGATTGTGCTGGGCACGGGGAGGTTTAGTGATGAACACTGTGGACATAGGCCTCCTGTATCAAGGAGATGATGCTGAAGAATTGTAAAGACTTTTTACAAATAGGATCCTCTCAATACAAAATAAACTTAGGTAGCTACCATAGCATTTATTATTATATATATATATATATTTTTTTATTATTACCAGGGAGCCCCAGAGGACAAAGCAAAGCACAAGCAGACCTCAGAGGTTTAGCAGTTCCAGACCACGGCCATGAAGCAAATATTGCAATAAAACAAGTCAAAGGAATTTTTTGGTTTCCCAGTGCACACAAAAGTTATGTTTACACTACAGTGTAGTCTGTTAAGTGTGTGTTGGCATTACATCTCAAAAGCAACATGCATCAATTAATTAAAAAATAGTTTGTTGCTAGAAAATGCTAACCATCATCTGAGCTTTCAGCTGGTCATACTGATCACAGGTCACCATAACATATAATAATAATGAAAACGTTTAAATATTGCGAGAATTATCAAAACGTGACACAGAGACACAAAGTGAGAAAGTGCTATTGGAAAAATGGCATTGATAGACTTGCTTAACATTGGATTGTCACAAACCTTCAATTTCTAAAAATGCAGTATCTATGAAGGAAAATAAAACAATGTATGCCTGTAGTATTAATGTTTAGTTCTATCACCAAACATATGCCCCATAATATAAGCACAAAACAGTGCATATTGCAGCTTCTCCTCTTGGTCCCCCACCCTGCCCTATTTCTCCAACTATGCTAGAAAAAGCATCCCAACCCCACCCATCTCTTTACAAAGAAAACTCACCAGCTTTTGAGGAAACACCAATGAATTGGTGCCCTTTAAAAATAGAAGAGCACAAACAAAATTATAAATTATCAGAGAAAAATTTTGAAGTACAGTACTGCATGGGCAGTATTGCTCTAAAAGTAATAAGGACATACGTTCCACTAGAACTATCCAGGGAGTGGGATTTGAGAATACCTACTTGGAAGAAAGTGGACGCACTCAACACTGGAGGGGACAGTGGGTGGACAGGTTCGTATGTGGATTTTTGGAGGGAAATTTATAACATCAATTTGGCTTCCTTGCCCCCACATAGTTGCAGTAGGTTCTCTCTTTTTCTTTCCTTTTTTACCAACCCAGCATTATTTTTATTCCAGTTGGGAGACTAGGATGGTCTAGAATGGGCAGTATCTAAGTTTCCAGCCTTCTAAACAAAACCTGTTTTTCCTTGTGTTGGCGTTAGGTATGCAGTAGATGCTCTGGAGTGAAGTGTCCTGTTAACTGGCAGCCACATCCTAGCTATTCCTAAGACCCTGTGCAGAAGGTTTTCCTGATTCTCCCCATGTTCCCTTCCTCTATTCGGGGACAGCCCCAGCGGACCTCCTGCTGTTCTCTGTGTCAAATCCCTTACCCCAAGTTGACATGTCCCCCCATTAGCCCCTTTCTTTGCTTGGCCATTGTGATGAGCTCCATCTCTTGAATCTGGACTGCCTTGTGACTTGTCTTGACCAATACAATGTTGAGGAAGTGACACTGTGTAAGTTCCAGAGCTTAGGTCTAAAGAAGCCTTGTAATGTCCACTCTTGCTTCCTGGGACCCTGAGGCCCCATGTTGGGCAGGTCTAGCCCACTGGAGAATGCCCAAGGCCATGTACAGAAGGGCCACATGGTCCATAGCCAGGCTTAATCTTAGGTATGTGAGTGAGGTCGTCTAGGACCCCCTAGTCCTTTTGAACTCAAACAACTGCAGCCACAGGAGTGATCTCATCCATCAAGGATTAGCCAAAGAATGACCCAGATTGCCTACCCACAGAATTGCAAGAAATAAACAATTGCATTGTGTATGCCACTAAGTTTTAGGGTGATATGTTACACAGCAATAGGTAACTAAAACAGATGTCTTCCTTTTAAAATTCAAATTGCCACTCACGAGCAGGGGGAGGGTCGTCTTTAGCTATATTTCCACCCTCTTAGTTATCTGAGGACAATCCTATAATTTCACAATTAAAGCAGTTCATAGGGGCGCCTGGGTGGCTCAGGGGGTTAAAGCCTCTGCCTTCGGCTCAGGTCATGATCCCAGGGTCTGGGATTGAGCCCTGCATTGGGCTCTCTGCTCAGCAGGGAGCCTGCTTCCCCCACTCTCTCTCTCTCTGCTGGCCTCTCTGCCGACTCCTGATCTGTCATATAAATAAATAAATAAAGTCTTAAAAAAAAATAAAGGAAAAAAATAAAGCAGTTCACAGTGAGGTGCGGTTCACTAATAGGCTTAACTGAAAGAGAATTTCAGTTGCAGAGAGTAGTTTATAAAGCCAATGACTGTCCAGTCAGTGGGGTATCTGGGAGAGAATTTGAATGGCAGGCTGGAAGTCTCACGGCAACCCACCGCCCACCCCACTCTTCTCATTTGGTTTAGAAGGCAAATCACCAGGACTACCCTTATAACTAAGTGCCATGCCTTGATCATCTCTACTGGGGGCTTTAACTTCCAACAAAAATACTCAGTAACATCAAAGTGTCAAGGATGGGGGGAAAAGGCAGAAAATATTTGCAACTGGGGATTCCAAGTCTTGTGAATGTTTTGGTTCTCCCGCATCATTAGAAGAAAGAAACAGATGGGACCTGGTCAGACCTAACCAGAGTCAGACTGGCGCGTCTCTACGCTTTACTTCATGGGACTGTAGTGTTTCCCTGCTCCTGGAGATTTCTTAAACAAGGAGGGGCAGCAGGGGTTCATCTCCAAGGCCTGAAGTCTGTCTAAAGTGTGGGTTAGAGGTCTGACCTCAGAACTGGTTGGGAGGACGAGGTGAGATAATTATGTGAAGGCCACACTGTAAGCTGCAAAAGGCAGCAAAATGGAGTTGTTGACTCTTGATCCCCCAAATACCATCATGAGGGCCTTTAAAGGCTTCCAAGAACCTCACATCCAGTAAGTTTTGATGTAAATCTGTCCCTTTACACAGAAACCTGGAGACTGAGTGTGACAGCATATGGAATCCAGCCATGTACATGACACATGACTTGTCACATCTATCCAAATGGAGTTGTCTTTTTTATTCTAGAGTGCCTATGGTGTTTCTTCTTTAAAACAGATTTAAAGACTATTCTTCTTTAAAAAGGTATATATCAACACATATGCCTTTCATCAGCTAGTGGGTGGGCTCCACTTGTGATGTGAGGACAGCCTGAAAATGACAAGCTTGGGAATAGGTACAAAGATGTTTCTTATTGTAAGATTTGGCCCCTTTTATAGGTCTATGCATGTGCACATGTGCCTGTGAATGAAATCATATCACAACGTGTTGCTGCATTTCAGTGAATATCACCTTCTCTAGAAGGTTATTGAAAGTGTGAAATAAAATGAGTATCGACGTCCATCCCTCAGGCACATGCTAACATCTCTCATCAAGGGAAAGACTGATTTATCTTTATTATCTGTCTTTACCCTCCATAGAAAAGTCATGCACAATCCTCTACTCTGTTATTATACTAAAGATCTGGTGTGAGAACCCCTTCCAGTCTTGTTCTGTAGCCCCCTGATTCAGAACCTCACCAAATTCCTTAGATTCTTGCCTCACATGATTACCTTCCTCGAGTATTGTTTTGATCTGATTATTTCTCTTCTGAAAAGCCAGAATCATTTCCACTTGCTTCTCAGGTTAAAGTAAAATTATTGATTGTGAACTTGAGTCCTTTAATGGTATTTGGTTTATTGTGTTCCCACAGCTAGTTCCGTCACCTATGGCCCAAGCACAATCTGCCCCTTTTACTTGGGCCGACCAAATTTATCTTGCTTTCCACTTGACGCTCTTCATTACCTTTAACTAATTCACCACATTTGCCATTCTCCCTTATATGAGTTATAACTTAATTCAGCCTCTTTCAAGCTTTTGGTTCTTGGGTACAGATTGACTGCCTGAGTACAATCATCGTGAAATAGTTGCTGTGTTTGCTGAAAGAACATGAACGTGTCATTTAACTTTGCTGCAAGTCACATACCTCATAACTGCTACAACCAGAGTTTTAATCCAGAGCTTTCTGCTTCCACAGACCCATCTACCCATTTTGCCTCCATCTCCCCAGGACCCTCTTCCATCCCTGGAGCGTACAGAGTGTTGCAATGAGGAACTGCCTCTCCTGTCTCAACATGTGACCCCTGATGTTCTTCCTAAGTCAGAATTGATATTCCATAGGTGCCGTGTGTGGGGAACATGGGTCTGTCTGGCAAGCCGCACCAGCTCGCATTCCCCAAGAGGACTAGGGCAGCCATGGGCAGCCCACAGGGCCTCTAAGATCTTGCCACTAGAGGGAGTTGCTGAGGATGTTGTCTTCAGAACCAGCTGCCATGATACAGAAGGGCCAGCCTGATGATCAGGAGGCTCTTCCAGAGAAAGAGAAGCCTCCAAGTCTCCAGAAACTATGCCTGGGCCAGTGAGGCTCAGATGCAAGGGTATTCAAGAAACAGATTCTCTTCCTCTGAAGGGAGGGTCACTTGCTCTGCAGAGTCTTCTTCAGTAAGTTGGATGAACTCTGTTGCACTAGGTCTTCAGGCCCTCCCTGCTCCTCTGGTCCATACCTTAAGTCACCAAACACAGTTCAGATCTCTTCAGAAGAGCAACATGTTGACTGTCAAATAATGGCCAATGAAAATCATCACTGTAATCTTTAGCTAATAGACTTTAAAGCTCACTGGAGTGACAGAGGCCATGATTTTACTTCTCTCCTATCCATTCACCTTTCCTAAAGAATAGCAATCTCTACAGACAAAGGGTCAGAGTGGTAGGTCTGTATCAGATAATCTGCCCCCTTAGCCCCAAATGCCGGGCTAGTGGTAAATGTAAAGAAAAACATACCTGAAACATTCACATGGGGGCATAATAGCACACTATGTGCTATGATTTGAGCTGTCTCAATTTACACAACAACCACTGGAAAGGGAAGCTCTCTGCCTTTGTACTGACCATTCACATCTCAAGGCAGCCAGACCTTAGTTTAATGGGCCTGCTGGTTTAAACTGGTTTTCTCCATAGCCAAGTCCCATTAGCAAGAAATGAAATTCTGTGGTTCTATTAAATAACCAGGACTTCAGCTTCCTATTTTCTCTGAATCAATATAAATCACATTTTATTTGATTAGTTCTTCAACTAATAAAAATATTTAGCATAATCTGAAATGTTGGAATAGAGAAATTGCCATCCTTACCAAACAAAAACAAAACACCTCATTTTGCTAAACCAAAGAGTTCATTTGAGGAGAGACAAATTAATCTCCAAAATTTTCCTCCTATGGCAATGTTCTTCAACCAATAAGTACACAACCTTGTTATTTCCTAAATATAACTGACAAAGCCCATTTCAGTAAAAGATTAGGACTTTGAATCCTGACATCATGACTTCCAAGCCATGATACCTTTCTTGTCTTTAAAATTTAAGGATTGAGTTTGGCACAAAGTGAGTATTCACAAGTATTACTATTAACATGTGTTCTTCAATCAGTAAGAACAACGATTTCTTTACAACTCTGGCAATTTCCATTATGAAGTCTGCTTGATCGTCATCACCTAAAACAAGAAAGCTGAGACAGAGACATCAACTTTAACCACTTAATAAGAACTTCTGACATTTATTCATAGTGGTACTGATTCATAAGAGGAAAAGTTTTAAAAGAAGAAAAGTGCATATAGCTTTCCCTTTAGAATACAGGAAACCATATAAAAGTATTGGCAATGGAATTAAAGTAACCACAATGCCGCTCTTGGTAGCATTTTCTACAAAGACATTTACATGAAACTAGAGAGAATATTAAATTAGGTGGTTATAATAAAGCTTCACAATTAGTTTCACACCTTTTCATACAAAAGAATACCGTATTTTAATCAACTGATAGTTCAATCTTGTAAATATAGACCCAAAGAAATGTGAGCATACTGAAGAAGGAATGATTTTCAGTCCAAAGTTTTTTTTTCAAGAAGCAGAAGCCCAACAAACTGTCAGAACTAAATGTACAGTAAGAATCCAAGTTATTATGGAGAAATTCTGTGGCAATCAGTTCTGGAATTTTAAATTTCATGGACGCAAACAATTTCAAAAATAATTGGGAAGGACTTCTAGTTAGGATATAGAAAGATTTAAGAGAACTTTGCCTCCACAGTAACAATCAGAAGTTGAACCCAATGGAGAATGAAAGATATCTGTAGTTTAACATCCTCCCAGCTCAACTGCTGACAGGACAAAGAGAGCACTATGGGGTTGAGGGTGGTGGTGAAGCTAGGCACAACAACCTTGGTCTAATTCAAGCAGTCCCTGTTCAACTTGACTCTTGGTGGAATCTTAATAAAAGATATAGGTTGAAGTAAGGCAGTAAACCTTTTTATTCTTAGATGTCATGATTGAGTACTTAGAAAGTCTCAGGGAATCTATAAATAATATACTTAAACTATTGGATGAGTTAGTGAGTTTATGTATACAGAACAATGTACAAAAATTAATCATGCCTGTACTAAACATGGAATATACATATAGAAAACTAAAATTTAAAATGCATCATTTGCAAGAGCTTTAGAAAATTTAAAAAACACTGTGATAAATTTAATGAAATTTGTTCAAGAACTCTGTTACTGAAAATTACAAAACACTGCTGGAAGGAATTAAACAAATGAAGAGATATACCATGTTCATGGATTATTAAAATACCAATTCTCCCCAAACTGATATATAGATTTAATGCAATCACAATCAAAATCCTAGCTGCCCCTTTTTAAAAAGATTTTTATTTGTTTATTTGACAGACAAGTAGGCAGAGAGGCAGGCAGAGAGAGAGAGGAGGAAGCAGGCTCCCCGCAGAGCAGAGAGCCCAATGAGGGGCTCGATCCCAGGCCCCTTTTTTATCCCATGAAATTCACAAGCAAATTCTAAAATATGCAGAGAGATGCACAGCTTTTGGAATAATGAGAACAGTTTTGAAAAGGGCTGAGATGTCTGGAGGCCTTACATTTTCTGGTATAAAATTTATTATAATAATCAAGACAGAATTAGCAAAACGGAGACAGGTACATTAGTGGAATAGAATAGAGAGCCCAGAAACAGACCCACACTTACATGGTCGTTTTTTTTTTATAACGATTATATTTATTTATTTAACAGAGAGAGAGAGAGAGAGAGATCACAAGTAGGCAGAAAGGCAGGCAGAGGGTGAGCGGGAAGCAAGCTCCCTGCTGAGCAGAGATTCCTGATGTGGGGCTCCATCCCAGGACCCTGAGACCATGACCCGAGCCAAAGGCAGAGGCTTAACCCACTGAGCCACCCAGGCACCCCTACATGGTCAATTTTTTTCTAATACAGAAAACAAAATATTTCCATGAATAGAGGATGATCTTTTTAACAAATGAACACCTTGAACACCTGGATAACCATATAAAAAGCAATGAACCTCAACCCCTACCTCTTACTGTACTCAGAAATTTATCTGAGATAGGACCTAGACTTAAATATAAAAGTAAAAATCACATAGCTCCTAGAAGAAAGCATGAAAGAATATCTTTGCAACCTCGGGTTAGGCAAAGATTTCTTAGACAAGGCTCAAGGACTAACAAAAAATTTTAAGTTGATAATATTTTTTTCATTAAACTTAAAACCTTTAGCTTCTTAAAGATACTACTAAGAAAATCAAGTGGTGCCTGGGTGGCACAGTTGGTTAAAGTGTCTGCCTTTGGCTCAGATCATGATCCTGGGGTCCTGAAATTGCCAGCCTCAGTCTCCCGGATCAGTGGGGACTTTGCTTCTCCCTCTCCCTCTGCCCCACCCCCCAACTCATGCTTTCTCTCTCTCTTTCAAATAAATAAAATCTTTTTTAAAAAGAAAATGAATAGGCACAGACTGGGGAAAATCCAAGTACCTGTATGTAGAATGTGTAAGTCTTATAACTCAATATTTAAAATAAGAATAATAGGGGCGCCTAGGTGGCTCAGTGGGTTAAGCCTCTGCCTTTGGCTCAGGTCATGATCACAGGGTCCTGGGATCGAGCCCCGTATCAGGCTCTCTGCTCAACAGGGAGCCTGCTACCTCCCCTCTCTCTGCCTGATTCTTTGCCTACTTGTGATCTCTGTCTGTCAGATAAATAAATAAAATCTTTAAAAAAAACAAGAATAATAACTCACAGTTTGAAAACGGGCAAAAGACTAAAACATAGGAATAACCTATAGGAATAAGCAACTTGAAAGGGTGCCCAACACATTAAATACCAGGGAAATGAAAATTAATACACAGTGAGCTATTATTATGCACCCACTTGAATAGATAACATTTAGAAGGCTGACAACATCAAATGTTGGTGAAGATATGGAACAATAGGATCCTTATATGTAGCTAGTGGGGATATTAAATGATACAACTGGGGCACCTGGGTGTCTCAGTCAGTTAAGAGTCTGACTCTTGCTTTCAGCTGAGGTCATGATCTCAGGGTTGTGATGTGAACCCCACATCAGGCTCCATGCTTGGCAGGAAGTCTGCTTGAGATTCATTCCCTCTCTCTCTCTCTCTCTCTCTCTCTCTCCCCCTTTCACCAACCCTCACATGCATGTTCTCTCACTCTCTCTCAAATATATAAATAAATCTTCAAAAAAAATGATACGATCACTTTCTTGGAACTCTTTTTGGCAGTCTCTTAGATAGTTAAATAAATGTCCACCATACCACCCATTAAATCTTCTTCTAAGTATTTACCAAAAGAAATGAAAAATATGTAACAAAACAAAACTTGTACAAAAATGATCCTGATGGGGTGCCTGGGTGGCTCAGTCATTAAGCGTCTGCCTTCAGCTCAGGTCATGATCCCAGTGTCCTGGGATCGATCCCCACGTCAGGCTCCCTGCTCAGTGAGAAGCCTGCTTCTCCCTCTCCCACTCCCCCTGCTTGTATTCCCTCTCTTGCTGTCTCTCTCTCTCTGTCAAATAAATAAACAAAATCTTTTAAAAAATGATCCTGACAATTTTATTTATAATAACATTGATCCATGATATCGTATGTTCTATCAACAGAATAAATAATTTTTAACACAAACTTTTCTACTGCAAGAAAAAAATTAAAAGTAAGTCTTAAAGTCTTCGGTTATTTTTTCTTCCCACGGTGCATATAAATAAGACATTGTACCCTAATGAACATGGAATGATGCAGCTGAGGTCAGTTGGAAGTAACAAGGTCAATTCCTTGAGACTGACATAGCAGAAACCTAGAGAGATCAGCATTTGTGAAGGAGAAGGGGTTGGGAGAGGTGTCTATGATGAAATACCACTTAGGGAAAAAAAAAAAAAGAATGAACTATTGAACATCTTAGAAACATCAGACCGAGCAAAAGGAGAGTTCTATCTGCTTCCATTCCTATAAGGCTCTAGAGCAGGCAAACTGAGCATACTGACAAAGTCAGAACCCCAGGGGCAAAGGAGAGGATCAATGGAAATAGGGCTGAGGGAAATTTCTTGGGTGATGGGGTGTACATTATACAGTCTACCATTTGATTAGTCAAAACTCACTGAACTGTACCACTAAGATTTGTGTACTTCAATGTAAATAAAGTAGACCTCATTTTTTTTTTTAAATTAAGAGAAAAGGAAAGAGAAAAATCAATATGGGGAGAACCAACACATAATTGCCAGCATTGTGTGTGTGTGTGAAGTAAGGATATAAAAAAAGATGGATCACTATCACTATTTTATTTAAATGGTAATATTCAGCACCTAAAAAGTAGGATGAACATAATAACATTTTTAATGAAAAATTATTTTTCATTATGGAAAAACTCAATATATTTTATTTTCTTCATTTTGCCATGGATAGGTTAACTCTTTTCCTGGGAAAATTCCTTGCTTGGGCTTACAGGAATCAGGATTGTATGGTTCTCAGTCCAGCAAGGACTGGAAAGGATCCTCCATATAAAGTCAAATATTGTCACTGCATGAAACAGTTGCAGGCAGACCCTTCAGGATGAGAACAGAGGGATTGGGGAAGGTTCAAATGAAGAAGGACTCAACAAATTGAAGATCCAGGGAGGTCACCAATCTGAGTTCAAATGAACTCAGGAAGCTCTCCAGAAAGCATTCTATCAGATACCATTTTTTCTTCTCAAAAATCAGTGAAAGCTCACTTCCAGGAGAATGGACATACCTTTCCCCATTCTCCCACTAAACACAACTGAAAACCCTGCACATTCTATATATAACAAACATAAGAAAACTCTGAAAGGTGAGGAGAAGACTGGGACACTGGGAGTTCAGGAGTGACACACTGGCAAATTCCCCAGGTTTCCCTTTTACCTCATGTATCCCACACTCAGAGCTAAGAAGCTGGCAACCCAGGAACATCAAGAGATGCAGACAAAAATCCCAACAAAAGATGCTCTCTCAGTAAAAAGGGGCAGCCAAGCAAGACAGAACATTTTGAGACAATAACCACCCTACTCCAGCCAAACACCACAGAAAACCTGTAGCTCTACCACCCATGTCTCTCAAGGCTGACTGGTGAGTTCATTCTTCTAGTCTTCTTGCCAGGCTAATGAGGTATCTGCCATCACATCAGTGGAGACCACATGGGGCACCTGGACTCCCACCTTTATTTAAATGGTAATATTCTGTACCTAAAAAGTAGGATAAACATAATAAAATTTTTAATGAAAAAAAATTTTCATTATAGAAAAACTTGATATATTTTATTTTCTTCATTTTGCCATAGATAGGTGAACTATCTTCCTTTACCTGGAAGTAGAGATGTACTCCTTCCACTTCCAGATGGAGCCCTGTAGAGGAGGTCTAGTAAGAGGATAACCATTACTTGGTGATAGTAAAGACACTACCTATGTTCATGGAAGTCATGTGGGGAGCAGCAATGAGGCTCTCTTATCCCTCACCAAGAGCAAAGTGTCAGTGGAGGCCTAGCTGGCAACCGAAACTTCCATCCTCACCGAGCAGGAAAAAGGAGCACCCCTTGTATCAGCAGAAGTTGAATGGAGAATTCACTTCTTACCCTATAGGGCAGTAATGAAGTGGTGTACTCCTTTTCTCCCACTGGAGCACTGGATTGAAAAGAGAAGGCTTAAATAAAATCCAAAGTTTCATAATTTCATACCCCAAATGTTTAGGTTTCAATAAGAAGTCAACTGAAGAAAAAGACAATCAATATGTGCCAACACTGAGATGACAGAAATGCTAGAATTATCCAACAAAGATTTTAAAGTGACCATCATAAAAATGCTTCAACAAGCAGTTATGACCACACTTGAAACAAATGAAAAAGAAATAGAAAATCTCAGCAAAGAAACAGGAAATATAAAAAACAAAATAGGACTGTGAGGACTGAAAATATAAGGACCAACATAAAAACTCAGGAGATAGTCTCAATAGCAGAATGTAGGAAATAGAGGAAAGGATTGGTAAATCAGAAAACAGAAAAATATAAATTACTGACTCTGAACAGTGGAGAGGAAATAGACTGGAAAACAACAACAACAACAGAGATTCACGGACATGTGTGATTAGAACAAAAGATTGAACTTAGAGTTCTAGAAGAAGAGAAAGAGGGCAGGACTAAAAAGCACTTGATGAAATGACCAAAAAACCCTATTTTGGCCAAAAGACACAAACCAACCAATTCAAAAAGTTGAGCAAACCTCACCCAGGATAAACTCAAAGGAATCCACACATGGCACATCATAGATGAATTTTTGAAAACTAAAGACCTACCCCTCCAAAAAATCTTGAAAGCAGAGAGAAATACCACACTTTACTTATAAGGGAAAAAGATTTGAATAACAATAAATTTTCATTATAAACCATGGAAGCCAAAACTACTTTCAGGTACTGAAAGAAAATAATCCTTGTCCCCAAATCCTATATCCAGTGAAATACTGTCCCTATTTTCAGATGACGTGTTTGTCTCCGTAGAAAATTCCAAGGTGGGGCACCTTGGTTAAGTGTCAAACTCTTGGTTTCAACTCAGGTCATGATCTCAGGGTCATGAGATCAAACCCCATGTCAGGCTCTGTGCTTAGCACGGAATCTGTTTGAGACACTTTCTTTGTCTCTTGTCCTTCCCATTTCAGTTCTCTCTCTCTCTCTCTCAAATAAATAAATAAATGAATAAACCTTTTTTAAAAGAGAAATTTCCAAGGAATCTGCAAGAATTCCTAGAATTAATAAGCAAGTTCAGCAAGATTATAGGACATAAGATCAATATATAAAAATCAATCATGTTCCATATACTAGTGATGGACATGTGGACACTTAAAATCAAATATGCAATACTATTTACAAATATGTCCAACTGATTCTAGATAAAGATTTTAAAGCAAGTCAGTGGAGGAAATATAACCTTTCAACAAACTGTTCCTGGAGCAATTGGACATTTTGACCAAAAAAATGGATCTCAACCCAAGTTTTCTACCTTGTACAAAAATTAACTCAAGGGGCACCTGGGTGGCTCAGTGGATTGAACCTCTACCTTCGGCTCAGGTCATGATCCCAGGGTCCTGGGATCAAGCCCCTCGTCAGGCTCTCTGCTCAGCAGGGAGACTGCTTCCCTTCCTCTCTCTGCCTACCTCTCTGACTACTTGTGATCTCTCTCTGTCAAATAAATAAATTCTTTAAAAATCTTAAAAAAAAAAAACACCTCAAAATGGATCATGGACTGATATGTAAAATGTAGAAGTAAAAAACATTTAGAAAAAAACTATAGAATAAAGTCTTCAGGACCTAGGGATAGGTGAATTCTGAGACATGGCATCAAAAGTACAAAAGGAAACCTGATAAACTGGATTTTACCAAAATTAAGAACTTCTACTCTGGAAAAAGGCTATGTTAAGAAGATGGAAGGACAAGCCAGGTGGAAATATTTACAAGCTATGTATCCCATAAAGGACTAGTATCTAGAATATATAAAGAACTCTAAAAACTCAACAGTTAAAAAAAATCCCAAACAATCCAATTAGAACATGGGCAGAAGATGCCAGAGCAGACATTTCAACAAGAAGGATACACAAATGGTACATATACACATGAAAAAATGTTCAACATCACTATCCATTAGGGAAAGGCAATTTAAAAACCACAATTAAATATTACTGTGTACCTATCAGAGCAGCTAAAATAGAAAATAGTGACACCACCAAAAGCCAGTGAAGACATGAATCAATTCCTATATTGCTAGCGGGAATGTTAAATGTTACAGCCACTTTGAAAAAACAGTGTTGGCAATTTCTTTTTAAAAAAATTAATATGTATCCACCATTTAACCCAACAAATGCATTCTTGGGTATTTACTCTAAAGAAATTAAAGCCTATATTCATATCAAAACCTATACACGAATGTTTATAACAGCTTTATTCCTAATAGTCAAAACTGGAAGAAGACCAGATATCTTGCAATGAGTGAATTAACAAAGTGTGCTACATTCACTCCATGGAGTACTACTTTGCAATAAAAAGAAACAGACCACTGACACATGCAACCACTTGGATGGATTTCTAGGAAATTATGCTGGGTAGAAAAACCAGCCCCAAAATGTTGTATATTACGTGATCCCATTTACACAGCATGTTGGAATGACAAAATTATAGGAATGGAGAACAGATTCATGCTTGCTAAGGATTCTAAGGGAGGCAAGGGAAGGAAAGAGGGTGTGCCTATAAAATAGCCAGAGGAGGAACCTCTGTGGTGATGAAAAAGCTCTGTATATTTACTGTATCCATGTCAAAATCCTGGTGTGGTATTACAGTATGGTTCTGCAGCTGATATCACTGGGGGGAAACTAGGTAAAAGGATAGGAAATCTCTCTGTATTCTTTCCTACAAGTGCAACCAGATGAGTATGTCCTAGCTTGCTAAATTATCACAAAAGGAAAATACTCATGTAAGCATCATCCAGATTAAGAAATAGATCACCTGTACCCCAAAAGACACTGCAAAAAGTCATACACTTGAGCTGGATATTTTTCTTACATTGTCTCAGAAACAGCCAGTTTGATTACAGAATTAATGCCTGATAGTTCTGTGATAGAAATGACCAGCTATCCAGGGAAAGAGCATAGAGTCTTGGTTTTCTACAGACTCATGGGTTCTCACAAGTAGGTCTTGTCCATTGTCTGTGCTTTCAAATGTGACCACCCCTCCTTGCTTTCTTTGCATTGTTCCTAATACCAAATGCTTTCAATTCCCTAGAAGAAGCTTCTAAAATCAAAGGAAAAAGGTAACTTAGCATCAGAAAAAAGAAAAGCAAAAACAAACACATTTTATTTTGTAAAAAATATTCATTTCTAGCTGGAATATTAATTCTACCAAAATGGATATAGTAGGGATCATTCCTGTTTTAAGTTCAATAATTCATTTAAATATTATTATTATAGAATCATAAAAAAACCCTCCTTGTCCTTAACTGTGACCGGGTCTGCCCTAATCTGTTTAGACACAGCTGACTCCTATCTCCTGAAAGGTCTTTCTGGTGTAATACAGCTACTCTTTGGAACAAATTCCACCAGTGGGAAATTCTTGCTGTGCATGCTGGGGTAAGGGGATGAACTCAGAGACTTTCATGGAGGATGCCCCCATTACCCAGCATTTAAAGGATCACCCCAAGGAACCCAGGATAATGCAGCTGCCAGAAGAACTCAGAGGCTGGAGCTCACAAAACAAGTTGCTCTCTCCCATGGTTCTAACAAGTTATCTGTACTATGGGGCAAAGCATAAGGGTGGACCAGGTGGCTGCCATGCGGAAACCAGGATGGCAGGAGTGGTGATCTCAGAGTCCCTGGCCAAATGGAAGAAATCAAATCCCACTTATATTTTCTTAACCTCAGTTGATTGGCCTATGTTTATAGTTCAACAATGTTTTTAAGCTGCTGAAGAAGAGCCTTGGCCAGGGGTAAAGGGGAAGGGGAAGCGAAAAGTGATTTCTCACTTTCTTAGTGGCACTCTGTTGGTATTGGTATTTTTCTTTTCTCTCTTTTTGAGTTCTTGGGTCCAGAAAGAGAAGGTAGCATTCATATTCTAGTTGGTTCCTGCTGTCTCCTGGAGGTGAACCAGAGGGGCCTACAGAAGTGAAGAGAAGTTCTGGGGATGCTTTCAAATATACGAAGACTCTAAAATTTGACTCAGTTGCATTCCCTGTATGACCACTCCATTGTGCTGTCTTTTCATAATACCTTAGCTTCTTGACCAAAGCCACCAAAGAGGAGATGTCCCTTCCCACCCTGACGGAACGGGTGTTTGGGGTTATACTCCACACTGGCTTCTCGACTCAGCCTAAAGGACATAAGCAAGTGTCATAACCTCATCATTTGCTTGTAGCCAAGTCAGATAGACCTTGCTGCGTGGGTGGGACAGGGGTGAGGAACCAAAGATTCCTTCTCAAATTCCTTTTACAAAGGAAAGCAAGAGTCTGTGGGTAGTAAATGAGGCCAAAGAACCGAGAAACTCAACCTCCCTTTCCTGGTCCAAGTGTGCTTTTAACATCCTGTGCCTAAAACCCCAGTTCACATTGCATTTGACTCTGGTATCTGAGCATCTCTTAAGTTGCCTTGATCCAGGTGGTTTGGCAAAAGGGAAACAGAAGAATAGGATATCTGAGGGTCCGTTAAAAAGAAACCTTTAACAGAAGCAGCATGGAAAGTAGTCTTACTGTATTTGTAGGATGTGAAGGGCATGTGTACTATTTCTAAGCCTCATTGGTACAGGTATGATGTATATGTTCTTGAAGTTGAGATCTGAGGAGAAAGGCTAACATCCCAACACCATCTTTCCAGCTTGGAACTCCTCCCTACGTTTCCCTCCTGTTTTGTTTCTTGTACCCCAAACCTTTTGGCCACAGGGCAATGACCAAATTTATAATATTATACACTCAGTTCAAAATAGCAAATAAGCACAATCCATCTTCTGAATTCAAAGGTGCAAAGTAGTGTCTTGGCTTTTGGGGTCTGGTGTCTGCCACACTTCTGCACATTCTTACTCCAAGCCACATTTCCTGAGAATAAATCAGTATGTCACTGAAATCAATGTGGTACATCTCAACTACTTGAATGGCCCATCAATCCATGGCTTGAATGTTCTTCCCCCTTGTTGATTCAACCATTTGTTTGGCTAAACTGAAACTAAAACCCAAACCTTAGTGGTTGTTATAGACTTGAGCAGGTAACAGGTTAAGAGGTCAGTTGCCATCAACAGTCTTCCATGACTTCCTTGCTGTCACTGGGTCCCTGAGCAGAGAAAGGATGGTTCCTTTCAGTGGAGCTCACAAAGGCTATTAGGGCCTGGGTCTGTTCCTGTGTCCATTTGCTGGTAAGGGTATAGGAGAGGACTGAGACTTGTCCTGGTGAATCAGGGCTTCATCCTAGCACATCAAGGGGCATACCAAAATGAAAACAGTCTTAAAGGCATAGGGGAATGACTCAGATGGAACAAGGGGCCAGGCATCTGTTGCTGCCCCAGAAAGTGTGCACTTAGGAAGAAATTGACATGTCATGACTCAAATAGGACATTAAGGCAACGTTTGGGTGTAATATGATCAAATACTGGGGTAGGTGGGGCGGTGTCAAGATGGCTTGGACGTGGTCATGATTGGTATTTATTTTCTCTCTTCCCAAATGAAATTTTGGTTTTTAACATTGTTACTCTTACAGGCTATCTCCCATAGCCTCTGGGTTGGGTTATGCAGTCCTCCCTGACCTTCTTGCAGATCCTTTATAATGTGCTTTCTCACGTGGCTCCATTTTTTGGGTTTGGGGCAGGAAATAGAACCTGATTCAACATTTTGCTAAGTATTATTTTCACCACATTGAATAGGGTCTTTTTTGATCTGCAACCCACAGCTGGGCTGTGGTTCTCTCAACACACATAAACTTTAAAGCTTCCCCCTGTGTTGATTTCTTGGCGTGAGCTGACCACATGTCTACATGTACTTGGTTCTTCTTTGTATGTCACCAAGAGTCACTGTTCCAGTGCTGGTGGGCACTGACAGAGCAGGACAGGTGTGCCTAGGAGTTCAGGGAGGAAACACTTCACTGAGAAAAATGAGGCTACTCTATCTAAAACTGAAATTTACTTTAAGGGCTGGCATAAAAAGTAGAAGACCCAAGGCCATTTGCAATAAAATGCATCATTTTAAGAGGCTGAAATTTGTTTCATTTTGTCTTCTTTTTTTTTTTTTTTAAAGCAAAATGAAGTTGGTTTTAATGGAGATATTCAATCATTAACAATTAGATCATTTTGAAAGGCTTGCCTTCTTAAAATGAGCCTTGGCTGATTGTTACTCCCTAATGCTGAGAATTATCTGAAGCAAAATAAACACAACTGTCTAGGTTAATGAAGAATGAAACAAGATAATGCCTGGACACTAAATTTTCCAAGAACAAAGGCCACAACTGCGCAATTGTTCTATACATATGTACCCTGCAAACGTACCTAATAATGAAAAGGGAACAGAAATCTTTTACTTAAGGGCCTTGTTACAATAGAGCCCTAGGGGCAACGCCAGGGGACTGCCTTTGAGCCAAGGCCCTACCTACTTTGAGGGAACCGGAGAACAGGCTAAAAACCTCACCTTTACCACTCCTTAAATCAGCTGCAAATCAGCTTTAGACTCCCAATCCATAAAGTGGATTAACAACTAGCCACACTAACCGGTGCTTGTGGGGATTAGGCAGGATAAAGATTGTGGATGAGCTCTCTCAACAATCAAGTTCCCAAAAAAAGAGAGGAGGGAGCTATCGCAGCTAGGAAGGGCTGGAGGGGAGACACTTGAGTTTAAAAAGAAAACAAACCCCAAGCCCCTCTCCTGAGGGCTTCAGTTGGACAACGGGGCGCTCCTGCTGCCTTTGCAGCGTGTGGATGGATTTTACTCTCTCTGCCATCCGGCAGGCCTCTGTGAAGCTTCCAAACTCAGGTCACACAAGCAGGATGATGCTGATTCATCCACCTCCTTTTGGGATTAGGAGTTCCGGTTTTTACGCTCAGCTAGTATCCTGGCCGGTTGTTTAACTTTTCTGTTTCTTAGTTTTACTCAGTGGTTGAGTGGAGCCTGTTACCAGCCTTATTTACCTGGAAGATCTTTATGAGAATGAAATTTAATTTTGTTTTCTTTTAGCATAAATATATGCATTGCTTATTATCATTAGCCTAGAGTTTTAGCAGAACTCCTGCATATTCTGAAGTGTTATCATTTATAATCAGCCCAGGCTGATTGTGGCTCCCTGACGCTTTTTTTTTTTTTTCTCCTCTTCATAAACTTTTAATTTTGGAATACTTCTAGATTTCTGGAAAATTTCCAAAGATAATAGACAGAGTTCTCATATGTTCTTCACCTAGTTTCTTCTAATTCTTCTCCTAACACCTAACATAACTATGGTCCATTGTAAAAACTAAGAAGTCAATATTGGTACATTAATATTAATACACTATAGATTGATTCAGATTTCACCAGTTTTTCTACCAATGTCCTTTTTCTCCTTCAGGACTCAATCCAGGATAACACACTGTGCTTTGTCATCATGTCTCCTTAGTCTACTCTGGCCTGTGTTGGTTTCTTAGTTTTTTCCTCATCTTTCATGCACTGGCAGTTTGAGGAGGACTACATAGGTCTTAGGTAGACCGTCCCTCCATCTGGTTGTGTCTTTTTCTTTTTCCTTAGGATTGGAACCGGGTTATGGATTTGGGGGAAGAGTGAAGTGCTCGTCTCACCATACAATGTCACAAGTGCATGCCATCAACACAACTTACTACCGGTGATATTCACCGTATGCACCTGGTTAAGCGGGGGTCTGCCAGATTGCTCCAAAGTACAGTAACTGTTTTCCCTTTCAGTGCTTTGTCCTTTAAAATAAAAGAAAATCACTGAGTCCAACCCACACTCAAGGGAAGGGGAAGAATCTACATACATTAGTAAAAAAGAATGGTCTCTTTGATCCCATTTATGGATCCGTTTAATCATTTATTTATATCATTTTGGATTTCTGTTTAAT
The DNA here is from genome assembly GCF_009829155.1 of Mustela erminea. Taxonomy (NCBI): domain Eukaryota; kingdom Metazoa; phylum Chordata; class Mammalia; order Carnivora; family Mustelidae; genus Mustela; species Mustela erminea. Next base: position 105,780,079 of record NC_045620.1, read on the forward strand.
TATTTTATACTTTGGGTTATAATCCAGTGCTAAATTATTTGTTTTGTTGCTCAAATTGCTCCAGCTTTGGCCATTAGGCACTCTTTCAGTTAGCTCCTTCCAGTGTCCCTTTGGCATAACCCCACAGTCCTGGGGTATTCTGTTTTTGTTTTTACTCAGGCACCTTCTCACTTTATAGTCCTGAAAGATGCTCCAAGCTCATCTTAGATATTCACTGCCCCAGTCCTAGAATCTATCATTAGTCCAAGGACTCTGCTTCCTTCTACTGGAAAATGGTATTAGAAACCAAGAACCTGGATATGGGGTCTACTTGTTCTTACTAGCTAAGGCTGATTTTTATCCAAATAAAATAAATGAAAATGTTTAAAGTCAGAGAAATATGGGTTTTCACTAGTTGTGTTACTTTGGGCAAGTTACTTTCCCATGTTGGTTTTCATTTCCTCATCCATGTGTAAGGATAAGGAAAAGGATGTAAAGGGCTGTTGTGGGGTCAAGTGGTATAACGTTGAAGGAGCTTCCTGTTTCTGATAATAAAGAACCAGATTTTTCCCCCTCAACTGTTCTTCTGAAAACAACCAAAATTTTTAGAGAAAATATAGGAATCCTCTTCAAAGTACCGATGATCTGGCAAAACAATAATGGCAAAAATTATGGGAAAGTAGGAAACAAAGAAAATAAACAAGTAGAAATTTGCATTCACTCTGAAGGCATTTGCCATTTTCAGCAACATTGAGTTTTCACTTTGACAGCTTCATGGTGGCTGGGGTGGCAGTAGGGGTGATGATAGTCAAAACCAGAGCCAGCAATTAGGCAAGAAATTTAATAGAGACCCTTGCTACAATGAGCTGGATACCAAACAGCTATGACCTTGGGGGAGGGTGAAGGACTTACTGCTCTTATTTAAACTCTCTGAGTCTTACAGGAAACCTCAAGTCTTGAGTTTGGTTTAAGTTGGTCTTAAACTGAAGGCACCTTCAGATGCTATATAAGGGAAAGAAGGTGCCTTCAATTTGGACTTCATGTAAATCTCACAAAACATTTTTCAAAAACAATGACCAGCACATATTAAAAGATAACTATACACAAAGCAGAAATACTAGGCAAAAAGAAATAGACTGGTAAAGTCTTAAGATATTTGGATTATTAGCTATAGACTATCAAATAACTATGCTTCAATGCCTAAAGAAATCAAAGACAAAACTGAATATATCTTTAGGGGATAAGAAACTAAAAAGTTATATAGATGATATAAAACAAAAAACAAAAAATATTTTTTAAGCTAAAAATCCCAACAAACAGGATAAAAAATTTAGGGGATGAGTTAACCAATATATTAGATGCACCTAAAGAAAGAAAGAATAAGTAAAAATGTAGAATTATCATGTGAAAGCATCTAGGTTAATTTCAGTAATTCAATCAACCCTGTCCCCTTTTCACCCATTCACAAGCCCACTGCTCTAAGCACCTCTAGCTGGCCAAGGGTCCCAGACATTTTAGTGCAAAGAAGCTATTAATAACACTTCCGAAACCCTGAAATCCTTTCACAGGGGCATGGCAGAAGCGGGAAGGGAAACATTTGTGCCAAGTACACTACATTCTTCCCTCTGGGAATACTGAGAGAGCCCAGAGGAGGGGTGACTGCTCATGGCTGGCAGCACTGAGATCTGCAAAAGAAGACCTTGAGATGTCCTATAGTTCTCAACAACCCACGTCTAGCCCCACAGATAGTTTGTTCCAAAGCGTCTGACTGCTTCCTGCTTATCTCCCAGGCTGCTACAAGTATCTAGTAAATGAAAAGTGTGGCAAGCATATTGCACTAATACAATACAAAAGCACTTCAGTGTTGTATATGAAAGTTGGTTTCTTTTACTCAGCGTTCTTTTGATGTATTATTTATCTCATTTATATCACTGGAATACCTAATCTCATGGATTTAAAATCTTTCTTCATGTAGCTTTTTTTTTTTTTTTTTTTTAAATCAAAGTATTCTTTTTTCCTCTCCCCAAAGTGGGCATTTTCTTTCTGGAAGGTTGTCAGTGTCCAAAGATAGCTTCTGTCAATTTTTTCCTTCCCTATGTGTGCTGCACCTCACAATGAGAGGTGAAATCTCTTCTCTTGCCCAAATCCATGCTGGCCTTGAGGCTCCCTTGGGCCAACAGAATGCAGCTGAAGTAATACTATGTTAGCAGTGGCCAAGCCTTGAGATGACTGGCATCTTCCACTTCCTCTCCAGAAGCCAGTCATCATGTAAAACAGTCCGCCCTCCTGACACTATTGTACTGTGAGGAAACCCACATTTGCCCAGCAGCCCCAAGATGATCCTGCCTCCTCAGCTGAGGTGACCAACGTGAGAGTGAAGAAGCCACCTTCACAGCCCCAGCAGACACCTCAGGCAGCAGGAGAACCATCCAGCTGAGCCATGTTCAGATGCAGAATCCTGAGAAATAATAACTGGCTGTCCTAAGCCACTAAGTTTTGGGGTCATTTGTTACATAGTAACAGATAACCAAAACATCTTTCCACATGCTTTTCTTCATAATCATTGTTCCCTGAAAAGGAAAAAGACTCTTCAAGATTCTTCAGTGTCCACCTCAGCCTGGCTTCTGCAGATTTCTCCAGGCTTTCACTTGAGATGTCAGCCAAACTGGTCTTCTCGCTGTTTTTTAACATGTCTGTCCCAAGTACTCCCATTTCTATGATTTTATCACTTCACCAACCCTGTCTGAAGGCTCAACTGCATTTCCCTCTCTTCAATAGCTACCACTTCTTTGTTGGAATTTTCCACTCTTGAAGGTCTAGTACAAGAATGACATTCACTCCTACATGATCTCTGTCCTCTGAATTCTGGAATTATTCATTGGAAAGTCTCTGCTTCCTTGTGTTATTATTTGAATTTTAAAGGCAGTTTTGTGTCCTTGTATATAATAAGCTCCTTTGAAGGCAGAGATTGAGCCTATACCTATTTATGTTATAACATCTAACAGAGGACCTGGAAGATAGGTCCCTCAGAAAACACTCAGAAAGTGTGCTTTACAGATGGTTATGCTGTTTTGTATATATTTGTTTCTTTAGAGCAGCATTTGGATGGTGATTCCTTGGCTCAATCTTCATTTTCAGGTGTTTTGTAGCTATCACATTGAATTTCCATTGCTACCTCTGACATGAAAATACCATAGGTCTTTTTTTCTGAATATGAAGAATGAATTAATAGGTTTTGGTAAGGAGAAAAATGAAAATCACTTAATACTTTATTTTTTTTTTTGCCAAGACAAGGAAAATGCTTTTGATTCCCTCCTCTGCTTTTCATGTCAGAAAGTTCATGCACGGTGAATCATTTCCTTGTCACTTAAACTCTGAAGTGTAATATGATCATGGTAGGCAATGAAAACATGTATGTGAAGTCCCAGAGGCATAAAAATCCATGACTGGAAACTGATAAAAGATTGACAGGACTGTTTTCTAAGAAAGCAAAGAGCTGACAGCTGATGCACAAAAGGTTTCTTCTGTATACCAGGGACCCTTACCTGATTCCTAATCTTCATGCTGGCCATGGGAGTCAAATATTTATGTTCTAGATACCAGGCTCGCTCCTGGAACACCAGCTTGGTTCCATATAACAGACAAAACTAAGGCATGGGAGAAGAGGAGAGAAATGAACAAAAGGTAATATATTAGAAAATGTAGAGTCTAAGAGAAGGAAGAAAAATAGCATAATATTATATTTCATTAAATCATAAAAGTTTATACTGTCTCAATGTAAATGGTCATATTTTGGACATGTGATATATGTTTTATTTTTAAAAACTATCCTATAGAACATAAAGTGTATGTAAAAGTAGTGAAATGTCATGTGGTCATTCCTCCAGTTCAACAAATATTAACTCATGGTCAATCTTGCTTCATCTGTAACCTCACCCTGTTCTCCCTCATCCCAGGTCATTTAGAAGCAAAGTCCATATATAGTATTTTTAAAAACATGCACGTAGTATTTTTGTTTGCTTTCCTTTTCAATTTATGAAAGAATATTCTAAATATGCATTCTGAATGTCATCTTGATTTCCATTAAGTCCAGTTTCATTAAACTTTCATAAAAATAGCATTCCTCATTTACATTTGTTTCAATATTTTTTCCTATTATACTCCTGAAACCTACCCACAGAACTCCTTCATGACATCAGTGGCATCAAGCAATACTAAATGAGTTTTCCTGTATCAAGCAGCAACTTTTTAATTAACTACTTATTTCATTTTTAATATTCAAACCTATTTATATCATATAAAAGCAGAGAGAAGAGTACAATGTACTTCCATGTCTCCATCACCCAGCTTCCACAATTATCCACTCATGGCCAATTTTATTTTATCTCTCCCCCCACTTTCTGTATTATTGTGAAGCAAAGTTCAGTCATACCATTTTATCCATAAGCTTTCCATGTGTATCTCTGAAAGACTGTTTAGAAGTAAGATTACATAAAGTCCACCCAAGTGACAACGACAAAACCCTCAATTCAGAGTCAAACAGAAATAATCTGCACGCCAGAATACAATATGTTTTCTATGGCTCATGAGAGTCAGAAATCACACAGTTTGAAGTCACATAGACTATATAGGCTCTTCCTTCTTTTCCTGAGGTTCTGGGACATCCTTGAACTAGCAGCATTATGGGGAGCCTCAATTATTCAGTCTTCCCAGAAAGGGTCACAGTATGGTGCCATAGCTTGTCTATGAGAGATATTTAAGATTAATTATGGCTCTTTTATGACCTTGCCAACGTTCTGCTTGACTAGTGTAAGCTTCCTTTGGCCCTTTTATATAATGGCAGTAAAGACATTAGCTGACCCTACAGACATAGGCCAAAAAATACTGCCATACATCCTGATAACATGAATTCTTACAAAAACAATAAATTATATAGCTTACATGACTAAACTGTACCACAATTCTCTAGGTGAACTTCACATATACTACAAAAATATTTATTGTGGATTCCTAGGGAAAGAAAGTTAATTTGCATTACTCCTGGGTCTACAAACATATAAGGTAAGTGAGAAGATATCCAGAGCCACAGAATATAAGTATGTTTTGAAATAATCTAACTCATCTTCTCACTCAATCCAGAATCCTGTGTCAGCCAAGGTACAACCAAGAAACAGATGACATATTCACATTAGGATGATTTGAGAAGAGTTTAATAAATTATTTTCATAAAGGGGTGGGCAAGTTGTAGGAGAGCCATAAGGGATAGCGCAGTACCCCAGAGCTAGTATGTCTAGAACTGCTACCAGCTTTGGGTTTCAAGGGAAGAGGGCAGGGAGTGGCTATAGATCCTGGAAGAGAGAGCCGTATAGACAAAGACATCGTAAGAGGATGTCTTCAGCCTTCAGCCTAGGAACACAGAAATCCAAGGTGAACCTACAGGGAAGCAGGCAGGAATACCCTGACCCCTTTGTGCTCCCCTCTCCAATCTCTAACGGGGGCCTACCAGATCCAGAGGTCAAGGATTCCACTGATGTAGGTCCACTTCCTGGACCTGGAGCAGGGTGGAGAGCGGGCGAGGCCGATAGAGGGTATCTGGCACAAATCCTTCTCTAACACCCCTGACAGATGGTGTTCACGCTTCTAGACTACTCCTGTCTGACTCAGGCCCAAACCCATTTGGTCCCACAGAGCTCCTAACAAGCCCTTGACAGCTGACACCATGGCCCAGCCCTGTTCTAGAGTGCTGGCTCTAACCAATCTCACACTGTGTTTCCTGACTACGTCTGCTCCTCCCTTCTGTTGACTCCTGAGTTGTCCTCCTATTGTCAGTTTGTGGCTCTTGTGTATCTAATGCTTAGGGACACTTTCCTGGCTTTGAACTTCTGCTTTTCTCCCTGAACACAGTCCAGACTCTCCTTAAGCAACCTTCTTTGGCTGTCCTGGTAAACACACGTCTTGGTTCTCAACAGTTACCAGAATACCACATCTAGGTCCAGATACCACTGGCCCAGCCTCAGACCCTCAAATACAACCTGAATGTCCTTCCTTTGTGTTCCAGAGACAGGAGATCAGAGCATTAAGAGCCATCTGGCTCTCAAAGGAGTCCCACTATTGGAAGAGCCATGGAACACTGAGCCACTTCTCTCTGTAGAATAACAAATTTATGGATTGTTCAGTCTGTAGGAAAGTGATCTGGTCCTGCTCATCTCCATATGCTTAAGGTCTGGTAAAGGAGCTGACACACTGCAAGAAACTGGCTGAAACACAATTTCCTATAACTCCTAGCTATTAACCCCATAACTCTGGCTGCCTAAGGAACAATGAAAAGCATCCAGATAACAGCCCTTAATAAATTTAAAGATCGGTTTCACAGCTCTGCTTAGTTTTTCTTTCTTCAAGATGATCAGCCTTCACAGATCCCTATCTCCCGGCTACCACATGGTCTCCAGCCCTCGTGACCTGGCGGCCTCTCTCACTCAAAGTGACTCACAGAAAATTTGAGCAGAGCACCCAAATGTTCTCTCATTACTATAGTACCATCACTGTCCTGGACTGGGAGTCTACACTTTCATATGCAAGTTAAGATGGAATTTGCTTTCATGACAGCCACATAATATTTTTTTAATAAATGAAAGCATGTCATACATATTTGGTTTAACATCAAATGTTTGTTCACTTGACACTCCCAACTAAGTCTTTTTGCCCATGAACTGTTTTCAACCAACACATACATACATATAAACATCCCTAAAAGATTATTTAAAATGTGTTCTTTTTTTTTTTTAAAGATTTATTTATGAGAGAGAAAGAGTGCACTAGCTGGGGGAGGGGGAGAGGGAGAGGAAGAAGGAGGCTCCCTGACAGGAAGCCTGACACAGGGCTCTATCCCAGGACCCTAGGATCATGACCTGAGCCCAGGGCAAATGTTGAACTTACTGAGCCACCCAGTCATCCCATATTTATTCTTTTAAAAAACAAAATTCTTTGATTCCTTATTCTTTTAAAGTATCATTTTCTTGATGTGATCTGTCACGAGTTCCCAAAGTCTCTGTGAATCTTGACTCAATACCCTGATATGTTTAAGTCACTTAAAAATTTGTCAAATCCCATCTATAGTTTTATGCAATGGAAACCAGCTGATAGGTCTAAGACTTCTGATTCAAGTATCTGAGAATCCATTTAATGCGATGTCCTCTAACTCATATTTCTCTGGCTTGTCTATAAGGATATCCTGAGAGACCACCAATTTCCCCATATTTTCTCTTTAGTAACCTGATTAAGAAAGGAAATGAGATTCATTTAGCAAGGCTTAGCCATAGTGAACACAGATAGGGTCCTAATGACTATCTCTTTTCTAATTCCTCGTAAGCTATTCTGAATACTCTTTTCTAGAATTTTAACTTGGATTTATGTCAATTTTAAATTCTGTAGTTTCCCACATCTACTTTTTCCCCCATTTTGAAAAAACGTGCACATTTGTTCATTTCTAACTTTCTGACATCTCTCTTTTGACCTTCTTGGTTTTCAACAGGGCAACTACAAGTTCTTCCCAATTCAGACAGAAGATGGGAACATTATAGAGGATGAAGAGTTTTGCTTTCTTTTCTCCATTTTTTTTTTTTTTAAGCACCAAAGCTTTCTTCCTCAAACCAGAAGCCTGTTTCTTCAAACTCTGAATGTAGCTAAAAATGGCCTTTCATCAGATTATTTGTCATGCCTCATGCTATGCTAGGATTTGGTCATTATGACATTTATTCAATGCTATTCTTTTGTATTTATCCTCAGAAAAGGATCTCTCTCTCATCACTTCTCCTCATTGTTTATATATAGCTACCTCAGACAGGTGCATCAAGGAGCGCACCCATACTCTTAGCCTGGTTCTTAAAATGTATCCCAAATCGCAACCTTTTTTCTGTAACTACTGTATTGTCAGAATAATATTCTGCTGCTAGCCAATAAAAACTCTGGACACCAAAGTTTGGATATGATGGTTGGCAACGCTTTGCACATGTTGCCACACTGTTACATTGTTGGAAGAATTAAGTGTTGTTTATAAGGACTCCAGAAAAAGAAAACAACTGGAAGCCTTGCTGTTTTTTTTCTGGACTACACCCCCTGTACTTTTGCCTTCAACTGATTTTAATCTGTATCCTTTTGTGATGTATATGCAGATTTTATGTATCTTAGTCCTGTGAGTCTTTCTAGCAAATTATCAAACCTGAAGGTGGTTTGGGGGACCCCTGATATAGGTCCCATTTTACACATGAAGACAGAGAGGCTCAAGAAAATTGAATTACAGAGCCAGGGTTTTTCAGGATTCAAAGATATTTTTCAATCTCCCATAGTACCTCTACTTTTCAGGATTTAAAAAACTAAAGCAGACAACTCTTTTGAAAAATAGAAGCCAAAGATTCTATTCTGGGTAAGATGAAGTAAAAGTCTCATCCAGTCTCTCCCACTGAATGTGGCCATTATTCCAGGACAGAGTGAATGCAAAAGCTATCTGAGAAATCTAAAAAATAAACAGTAGCATGAAGATTGGGGAGGAGGTCCAGAATTCACAGTACCACCAAATTGGTGGTGATTTTCATTTTTTCCCCTGGGCCTCAAGCTGCTTATTCCTGGAAGCATATGTAGCAGACTGGGATAACTAAATCCCAGACTTTGGGCTGTAGGATGAAAAATAGGTAGCTCCAGGGAACCAGAAAGTATCAAGGTTATCATGGAGAAAAAGGGCTTGGGAAAGTAACCTCATAAAGTTGGTTATAAACTGGGCTCAGTCCCCAGTGTGCAAACATGAATCTAATGCTAATTATCTTACATAATGGGTTGAGAATTGAACTAGTACATAAAGGAGAATGTGGGTGCCAGAATTGCCCCAATGTGCATGCATGGGACAGAAAAGAAGAGGACTGCAAAGGTTATGAAGACTCTACTGACATTGGAACCATAGTGAACCACAATGAACAACCAGGTTCACTGGCTGCTAACACAAAAATAATAACATTCTCCATAGAGAATGGCAAGTTATACACAACATCTAAATAAAAAATAACAGAAATTCTACACAGTCTTTCCCAGAAAATAGAAGAGGAGAGAACTCCTCCCGCAACTCATTTTATGAGGTCAACATCACTGGGATATCAAAACTGAACAACGGCAGTACAGGAAAGAAAAAACTATTGACAAATATATCTCATAAACATAGATGTAAAATCCCCTACAAAATATTAATGAATTGAACCCAGCAATAATGTGCCATGACCAAGAGGGCTTTATCCTTGGAATGCAAGGTTGGTTCAATACTCCAAAATGAATCATCATGGCAATCTTTTTAAATTTGACACCAAAAGCAAAGGAAACAAAAGCAAAAGTAAAGAGACTACATCCAACTAAAAAGCTTCTGTACATCAAAGGAAACCATCAACAAAATGAAAAGACAACCTACCAAATGGGAGAAAATATTTGCAAATCATATATCTGGTAAAGGGGTTAAGATCCAAAATATATAAAGAACTCATACACCTCAATAGAAAAAAAAAAAAAAAAAAAACCCCAAACCCAAAAACAAACCCAAACAATCAAATTTAAAAATGGGCAGAGGATCTAAATAGACATTTTTTCCAAAGAAGACATAGAGGTGGCCAACAGGCACAAGAAAAGATATTCAACATCACTAATCATCACGGAAATGCCAATTGAAAACACAATGAGATTTCACCTTATACCTATTAAAATGGCTATTATCAAAGAGACAAGAGATAACAAATGCTGGTAAGAACACGGAGAAAGAAAATCCTTGTGCACTGTTGGTGGGAATGCAAATTGGTACAGCCACTCTGGAAAACACTATGCAGGCTCCTCCAAAAATTAAGATAGAATTACCATATGATCCAGCAATTTCACTTCTGGTATTTATCATAAAACCTGAAAACATTAACTTGGAAAGATATGTTCTCCTTAGATATGTTCACTGCAATGTTATTCACAATAGCTAGATATGGAAACAACCTAAGTGTCCATCAACCAATAAAGGCATGAAGAAAACATGGTATATACAGTTGACCTTGAACAATGCAGGGGGTTAGAGGCACGAAACTATACTGTGGAGTCAAAAATACACATATAACATTTTTTTCTTTTTAATTTTTTATTAAATTCAATTTAATTAACATGTAGTGTAATATTAGTTTCAGAGGTAAAATTCAGTGATTCATCAGTTGCATATAATACCTAGTGTTTATTACATCAAGTGCCCTCCTTGATGCCCATCACCCAGTTAACCCATCCTCCCATCCATCTCCCCTCAAGCACCTTCAGTTTGTTTCCTATAGTTAGGAGTCTTTTGTGGTTTGTTTCCCTCTCTGATTTCATTTTTCCTTCCCTTTCCCTATGTTCATCTGTTTTGTTTCTAAATTTGACACATGAGTGAAATCTTAATTTTTTTTTTAAAGATTCCATTTATTTATTTGACAGAGAGAGATCACAAGTAGGCAGAGAGGCAGGCAGAGAGAAAGGAGGAAGCAGGCACCCTGCTGAGCAGAGAGCCCGATGCGGGACTCAATCCCAGGACCCTGAGACCATGACCTGAGCCGAAGGCAGCGGCCCAACCCACTGAGCCACCCAGCCGCCCCGAGTGAAATCTTAATTTGTCTTTTTCTGACTGACTTATTTGCTTAGCCTAGTACCCTCTAGTTCTATCCACAGCATTGCAAATGTTAAGAATTCACCTTTTTGATGGCTGAGTAATATTCCATTGTACATACATACCACATCTTCTTTATCCATTCATCTGACGATGGCCATCTGGGCTCTTTCCATAGTTAGGCTATTGTGGACATTGCTGCTATAAACATTGGGGTGCAGATGTCCCTTCAGATCATTACATTTGTATCTTTTGGGTAAATCCCTGGTAGTGCAATTGCTGGGCCATAGGGTAGCTCCATTTTCAGCTTATCTTGAGGAGCCTCCCTTCTGTTTTCTAGAATGGCTGTACTAGCTTACATTACTACTATCAGTGTAAGAGGGTTCTCTATATCCTTACCAACATCTGTCATTTTCTAACTTGTTAATTTTAGCTATTCTGACTGGTGTAGGTGGTATCTTATTGTGGTTTTGATTTGTAATTCCCTGATGCCGAATGATATTGAGTATTTTTTCATGTATCTTTTGACCACTTGATGTCTTCTTTGGAGAAATGTCTGTTCATGTCTTCTGCACCATTTCTTGACTGGATTATTTGTTCTTTGGGTATTGAGTTGGAAGCATTCTTTATAGATTTTGGATATTAGCCCTTTATTTGATAAGACATTTGCAAATATCTTCTTCCATTCTATAGGTTGTCTTTTGGTTTCATTGACTGTTTCCTTGGCTGTGCAAAAGCTTTTTATCTTGATGAAGTCCCAATAGTTCATTTTTGCCTTTGTTTCCCTTGCCTTTGGAGATGTGTCTACCAAGAAGTTGCTATGGCTGAGGTCAAAGAGGTTGCTTGCCGGTGTTCTCCTCTAGGAAAATTTCACATATAACTTTTGACTCCCCCAAAACTTAACTATTAATAGTCTATTGTTGATTGGAAGCCTTACTCATAACATAAGCAGTCAATGAACATATATTTTTTGTGTTATATGTATTATATACTGTATTATGATAAAATAAACTAGAAGAAAGAAAATTCTCTTAAGAAAATCACAAGTAATGGGCGCCTGGGTGGCTCAGTGGGTTAAGCCGCTGCCTTTGGCTCAGGTCATGATCTCAGGGTCCTGGGATCGAGTCCCACATCGGGCTCTCTGCTCAGCAGGGAGCCTGCTTCCTCCTCTCTCTCTCTGCCTGCCTCTCTTCCTACCTGTGATCTCTCTCTGTCAAATAGATAAATAAAATCTTTAAAAAAAAAAAAAAAAGAAAATCACAAGTAAGAAAAAACATATCCATGGTACTGCACTGAAAAAAAAATCTGTATATAAGTGGACCTACACAGTTCAAACCCACGTTATTCAAGGGTCAATTGTATATATGATGGAATATTATTCAGCGGGGAAAAAAAGGAGAATGAAATTCTGTCATTTGTAACAGCATGAATGGACCTTGAATACATTATGCTAAGTGAAATAAGGACAGATAAAGACAAATACAATATGATCTCATTTATATATGTGGAATTTAAAAACAAAAAACAAACCAAGCTCATAGACACAGAGAACAGAATGGTGGTTGCTAGAGGTGGGGGATAGGGAGTAGTTAAAATGGGTGAACTTGGTCAAAAGGCTCAAAGTTCCAGTTATAAAATAAGTAAGTCAGGGGATGTCATATACAGCTTGATAATTATGGTTAATAATACTATAGAGTATATCTGAAAGATGTTAAGGGAATAGATCTTAAAATTTCTCATCACAGGAAAAAAATTCTGTAACTATGAATTTTGACAGGTATTAAGTAAACTTATTGTAGTGGTCATTTTGCAGTATATACAAATATCAAATCATTATATGTATACCTGGAGCTAATATAATATTGCATGTCTATTATGCCTCAATAAAAATATTAAAAGTAGGGGCGCCTGGGTGGTTCAGTGGGTTAAAGCCTCTGCCTTCGGCTCAGGTCATGATCCCAGAGTCCTGGGATCGAGCCCCACATCGGGCTCTCTGCTCAGCAGGGAGCCTGCTTCCTCCTCTCTCTCTCTCTGCCTGCCTCTCTGCCTACTTCTGATCTCTGTCTGTCAAATAAATAAATAAAATCTTTTAAAAAAAATATTAAAAGTAAAAGGGCAAAGAACCAAAAATGAGATAGAAAAATAAGAAAAAGACTTGAACAGAAAATTCAAAAAGATAAAATATTATCTTCAAATATATAAAAACATATTCAAATCACTTATAATTATAAAAACAACAATGCTGAAATACTATCATTTTATCTGATGTGGGAAAATTATATATATATATACATATATAAAAATATTAAATTCTCTCAGTGAGACTTTGGGGAGCCACAAATTCTCATATTTAGCTAATGGGAATGGAAATTGGTAGAACTCATCTGCAGGAAAATTTGATAATACTTAACAAAACTATCTAGGTACTTACTGTTCAGGCCAGAAATTCCTAGATATATACACTAAAGATATACCTTCAATAATAAGAATATGTATATGTACAAGGCTATTCATTGTAATTATAGCATTATTTCTAATTCTTTTTTTTTTTTTAAGATTTTATTCACTCATGAGAGAGAGAGTATGAGAATGAGAGGTGGGAGAGGAAGAAGCAGGTTGCCTACCAAGCAGGAAGCCTGATGTGAGGCTCGATTCCAGGAGCCTAGGGTCACAATCTGAGCCAAAGACAGCTGCTTAACCGACTGAACCACCTAATTGCAAAATATTGGAAACAGCTAAATATTTGTATGTACTGTAGAATATATTGTAAAAAATGAATATATTTTCTGTAAATATATTGTAAAAAATGATTGGGTAAAACATGGCACATCCAAACAATGGAGTACTATGTGAAAAAGAAGAATAAGAAAGATCTATATGGACCAATATGGAGTGATTTGTAGGATGTATTTTTAAATGAAGAAAAAATTTACAGAAGAAACTATAATGTACTTTTATATAATAAATGAAGAGATAGAAAAAATGAATCACTGTAATTCATCATATTAGCAACCTAAAAACATAAAAAGAAATTCCACATGATCATGTCGATTGAAGCAGAAAAAGAATTTGACAAAACTCAACATCCACCCAAGATAAAAAAAACTTTTTAAAAGATATTATTTATTTATTTATTTGAGAGCATGAGAGAGTGAGAGTGAAAGAGAGAGAGAGGAGAGGGTGGAAGGGCAGAGGGAGAAGCAGGTTCCCGGCCAAGCAGAGAGCCCAGTGGGGGACTCCATCCCAGGCCCCAGGATCATGACCCCAGAAGAAGGCAGATGCCCAATGGACTGAGCCACCCAGGAGCCCTCAAGATAAAAATCCTTACAAAACTAGGAATAGAGGCGAACTTTCTTAACTTGATTAAGGATAGCTACGCCACACAAACACACAGATGCACACATGCCAAAAAATCAAAACAACAAAAATCTCTACAGCTAATATCCTACTTAATGGCAAAAAACTAAATTCTTTTTGCCTAAGATCCACAACAACGCACAGATGTCTGTTTTCATCACTCTTATTCATCGATACACTGAAAGTTCTAGTCCATGTAATAAGACAAAACAAAATGAAACAAAACAATCCAAAAAACAACAAACAAAAAGGCATACAATTAGAAAAGAAAAAATACAAATTGGAAAGGAAAAAATAAAACTGCCCTGTTTGCTTGCAAACAAAGAAAACCTATATGAAGTCTAATCCCCTTGCCCCCCCCCCAAAAAGAAATCCCAAATCTCTAGAACAGCAAACTTGCAAAAATCACAGGATATAAGGTCAATACAAAAAATATCAATTGTATTTCTAGATATTAGCAATGTACTATTAGAAACTGAAACTTAAAACAATATGCTTTTGGGTGCCTGGGTGGCTCAGTCGGTTAAGTGTCCGATTCTTGATTTTGGCTCAGGTCATGATCTCAGGGTCATGGGATGGAGCCCTATGTCAGGCTACATGCCCAGTGGGGAGTTTGGTAGAGAATTCTCTCCCTCTCCCTCTGTCCTCTCCCTCACAAAAAAATAATTAAAAAACAAACAAACAATATATCCTTTACAATAGCTCACTCCAAAATTAAATACTTAAGCATATATCTACAAAAACATGTACATTATCTTTTTGCTGAAAACTACAAATGCTGATGGAAAAAATCAAGGAAGAACTAACAAAATAGATTAGAAGAGTCAAATAGTACATTTATCAATTCTCCCCAAATTAATCTATAGATTTAATGTAACTCTAATCAAAATTAAAGAATTTTTTTTGTAGATATAGACAAAGGAATTCTAAAAATGTATAAAGAAGGGCAAACAAACTAGAATGACTAAAACAGTTTGAAAAAGAAGAATTAAGTTGGAAGAACAAGCCTATTTGACTTTAAGACTTATTATAAAGTTATAGTATTCAAGATAGCATGGTATTGTCAAGGGATAGACACATAGATCAATGGGGAAAAAAACAGAGAACCCAGAAACAGACCTATGCAAGTATGCCTGAATGATTGTTGACAAAGATGCAAAAGGAATTTAATGGAAGAAAAATAGTCTCTCAACAAATGGTGCAGAAACAATCGGATATCAATGGTCAAAAGATAAACAAACCTGACCTAAGCCCCACACCTGTTCACAAATTAGTTCAAAGTGAATCATCGATCTAAATGTAAAATACAAAAAGCTAAAACTTTTAGGAAAAAAATAGGAGAAACCTTCCATTACCTGGGGTTAAACATTCTTAGTTCTTAGGACAACAAAAGCACAGTCCATAAAAGACTATTTGATAAAATTGGATTTCATCAAAACCAAAAACTTTTGTTTTGCGAAGGGCACTGTTAAGAGGATTAAAATGTATGCTACAGACATGGAGAAAATATTTGCAAATCACACATCTAAGAAAGAATTTGTATCCATAATTTATAAAGAACTCTCAAAACTCAAGAGTAGGAAAACAAATTATCCAGTTTAAAAATGGGCAAAAGATTTGAACAGACTTTACTAAAGAAGATATACAGATGGCAAAAAAAGTAAAAGCTTGTGAAAAAATTTCAATATCATTAGCTATTAGAGACATGGAAATTGAAACCATGATGAGTTACTCCTACACCCTTAATGGAATGGCAAAAACAACAACAAAAATACTGGTAGGATCACATGTTGGCTAAGATTCGGAGCAACCAAATCTCTCATACTCTGGGGATGTAAAGTTTCTTGTAAACTTAAACAGACATTTACCACATGACCCAATATGCTCACTAAGGTATTTACCCTAGAGCAGTGGTTCTCAACTGTGAATGAATTTTGTCCCCCCAAGGGACATTTGGCACACATGTGCCATTCTGGTTGTCATAACTTCGGGATTTCTACTGACATCTAGTAAGTAGAGGCCAGAGATCTTGCTAAACATCCTACAATGGGCAGGGCCTGCAACAAAGTATCTGGCCCCAAAAGTTAATACTGCCAACTTTGAGAAGCTGCCCTAGAGAAGGAAAAGTTATGTTTACATAATATAATAGCCTGTATGTGAGCATTTATAGCAGACCTACTCACAGTCATCAAAACTGGAAATAGCCCAGATGTCCTTCAACGGGTAAAGGGATGAACAGTGGTATATCCATTCAACGGAAACCACCCAGCAATGAAAATGTGTAACTGTTGATGTGTGCAACAACTTAGCGGAATCTCAAAGATGACGTACTGAATGCAGGAAGTCAATAGCAAGTGATTACTCATTGGTTGACCCCATTTACATAACATTCTCCGAAGATAAAACTACAGTGATGGACAATGGCGTGTCCGTTGCTAGGGGTTATCAGAAGAAGGAAAGGATGATTATAAAGCCATTCTATTAGGGACGGTAGGATGGTCAAATTGTTCTGTATCCTGCCTGTGGCAGTGCTTCCTCAATTCTGTGTGTGTGTTAAAATGCATAGAGCCACACATCTTTGAGTAAGGCCCTTTTGTTATATTGAAATACATCATCTTCCTTTGTCCAGGGTCCTCTTCCTTCATTGTAGCAAACTCCAAGCTGAAATAGCTATATTTTCTAAAGTTTCCCTGTTCTGAAACCTTATCCAAGGATCCCTCCTTGATTTCCTCCACTGAAAGTTACCTCTTCCTTTCCTGGGTTCCCACAGAGGTATGCTTTCCCTTCTGTTACACGTTCTGCTTGTTGGTGTAATTATTTGCCCACGTGTCTTTCTCCCTGCCCACAAGGTGATCAGGAAGGCAGGAGCTGCGGTTCATGGCAACTTGGAATTTCTGCAGCACCTAGCGCAGCATCAGGGCTCAGTATGCATTTGTGGAACGGAAGAGTTCAGAGTGGCTTGGTTCCCAGGAGCATAAGTCCACCGGGACCAAGAACAGCAAGAAGGGAGGTTGCTTGCGATTTATGACAAGTAGGCAGCCTATATCCATGGCCTGAGCTGCATAATAAGCAAGAAGATAAAGCAAAAAGACTAACTTGGACCTCTAGTGTCAGAGAAGATAAACAAAGCTTATTAATTCATGGTAATACCAGCATGATATCAGAACAGTTTCCCCCAGCAACAACCTAGTTCTCTCACTGTGATGAAGTGCTCTGCCTTCTGCCTCAGACTTTAGCCACTTGGGATCTGCGTTATTGCCTTGCAAAATTGATGGGCAGTGGCACCATCTCTTGGTTTAAGGAATTTCTGCCAACATTAGCAAAAAGCATTGGCTTTACAATTTCTAAGGGCATTCCCTGCAATAGCAGAGTGATTAAAAACTGGATCGGTCTGGAACAATGCCCCTCTCTAATGCTTCTGGTACACCTGCTCAGGCTCCTCCAAGCCATCAGCTTCAGGTGTGAGCTTATCGGCTTCCATCAGAGAAGTCTTATTCATATTTAACTGGAAAAGCAAGGAGAGGCAACTTTGGTGTCTTTTTCTTTGATCACCCGTGGAAGTTGTTCAAGATCAAAGTTTCTTTTTCTTCCAAACTTATTATAACTTATTTTTTAAAAATCCATTCTGCTCGATATTTCTTGTGTCTTAAATGTTTCTCTTCTTAAAAGAGGAGGCAGATAGTAACAACTGAATCATTCTGGTAACTCAGAGTGCTCTGGGAGAAGAGGGTTGAGGATGAAGGTGATCTTTTCCTTCTGAATTTTTGGATCTTTGGACATAGAGGAGCCTGGGATGGCCTGTTATTCATCACCACATTCTGTGGCAGGGCAACAAGTTTCTCTCCATGGGACATGAGTATCACAGTAAAGTGACGGTAGGCCAAGAGCTAGTGTCATGGTGGATCAAACACGAAGGGCATGGTAAAGGGAGGATGGGCCACAGACAGCCAGACCCAAGGCACGTCCTATTTCATGCCTCATTAGAAAAGTCTAGACGTAGCTATATTCTGGCGTCCTCAAACACGGGGAAATGAAGAGTGCAGAAAATCATCTGCAGGAAGCAAAAACTTGACAAGCCAAAAGAGGAGACAGAGGAAAATTTCTGGAGAGGGTAACCTTGAGACATCTTCTCAGCAGCATGCTGAATATCAGTGTTTGGCCACAGGGGATACCAGAGCCCTAGTGCTTCTGAACCTGAGAGTAGACTGATAAGAAAATGTTTTTTCTTCTTTTGGGGGGGGGGGGGGTCTTACAGCTGACTGCAGAATTCAAGCTATCCCGCGATTGCCATATTCTGGTAACTGCATTCTCTCCCTTACCATGTTCAGTGGGAGTGGGAGAATTCAGAAAATAAAGTTTTGTAGGCAGAGATGAGGCTATTCCCTCTGGGGCTCCTTACACAATCCACTGTTTAGACCAGTTCAGAACCATAGCATATCCCTACTTTATGCAGATAGGTTAAGCAACTTGGACCAAAGCCTTCAGTTGGGCTCTTCTCTTCTGACTTGTTTTAACCCATAATTGATCCTACCTTCTTGTTACTCCCAATTCCCTATCTGTCCTTGGCTTTGCAACCATCACCACCATCCATCTTCAAATTTTTTTCATCTTGCAAAGCTGGAACTCTGTACTCGGTAAATAACTCCTCATTCTTGCATCTCTATGGTCCCCAATCACCAATATCTACTTCCTCTGCTGTCTCTATATGTGAGTCCCTCATGTAAGCAGACTCATGCAACATACATTCTTTGTGACTGGCTAATTTCACTTAGCATAATGGCTTCAAAGTTCATCCATGCTGCCCGTGTGTCAGAATAGCCTTCCCTTTTTAAGGCTGAATAATATTCCATTGCATGTGTACACCATTTATCCATTCATATGCTGATGGACACTTGGACTGTTTCCACCTTTTGGCTATTGTGAATAGTGCTGCTATGAACACGAGCATACAGATAACTGTTTGAGTCACCCCTTTCAATTCTTGTGGGTGTATGCCCAGAAGCAGAATTGCTGGTTCACCCAGTAATTCTATTTTTATTATTTTTAAAAGATTTTATTTATTTATTTGGGAAAGAGAGTGAGAGACCATAGCAGGGGGAGAAGGAGAGAGAGTGAAGTGGACTCCCTGCTGAGCAAGGAGCCTAGTGCAGGGCTGGATTCCAGAACCCTGGGATCATGACCTGAGCCAAAGGCAGATGCTTAACTGACTGAGCCACTCAGGTACTCCTATTTTTAATTTTTTAAAGAACTGCCACACTGTCTACCATAATGATTATATCATTTTACATTCCCACCAACAGTGTACCAGTGTTCCAGTTTCTCCACATCCTTGCTAACACAAGTTATTTCATTTTTTTTTAATAGCAGCCATCCTAACGAGAATGAAGTGGTATCTCATTGTGACTTTAATTTTTATTTCCCTAATGATTAGTGATGCTGAGCATCTTTTCAGGTACCTATTGGCCATTTGTAGATCTTCTTTGGAGAAATGTTTATTCAAGTTCTTCAAACATTTTTGAACCAGGTTTTTTTTGTTGTTTATTTTTTTAAGGATTTACTTATTTATTGGAAAGCAAGAGAGGGAGAGAGAGAATGAGCGGGAGAAGGTGCAGAGAGAAAGAGAGAAGCAGACTCCTCACTGTACATGGAGCTTGATGTGGAGTACAATGCAGGGCCCAATGCGGGGCTTGATCTCATGACCCTGAGATCACAACCTGAGCCAAAATCAAGAGTCAGGTGGTTAACAGACTGAGCCACCCAGATGCCCCAAAAGTAAATAGTTTAAATGCAACAATTAAAGACAGAGATCAGCAGAGCGGATTAAAAATATGAACCACCTCTATGCTGCCTACAGAATCATAGAGATAAATTGTAAAAGGTTAAAATATATATAAATATATAAATATAAATATATATATATATATATATATGTAGAGAGAGAGAGAGAAAGAGATATCACAGTTTCATAGTCCAGTGGTATAACAGTTTAAGTGTTTATAGTGTTTATTTCTCTTTACCCTCCTCTGTTTACAATATAACTGTTTTAGGTTTTTTTTTTCTGTATGCATTTAGAATCACATGAGATAGTGTTACTATTTTTGCCTCAGTTAAACATAATTTAGAAAACTCGAAAGGAAAAGAAAAGTAGTTTGAATTTACCATTTTTGCTTACTGTATTGTTCCTTCCTTCCTGATGTTCCATGACTCTTTCTTCCACTGCTTCTTTTCTGTTTATAGAACCTCTTTTTTAAAAAGTTTTTATTTAAGTAATCTCTTCACCCAGTGTGGGGCTTGAACTTATGACCCCAAGATCAAGAGTCACATGCTCTTCCAACTGAGCCAGCCAGGCACCCCCTATAGAACTTATTTTAGCCATTCTTTTAGTATAGGCTTAATGGTGACAAATCCTGTGATGTTTCTTCATCTAAGAATATCTTTATTTCCCCCACATTTCTGAAGAATGTTTTCACTGGATATAGGGTTTTTGGGTTGATGGGTTTTCCCCCCTCAAACATTTGAAAATATGTTACTTCCTTCTGGCACCATGGTTTCTGATGAGAAATCTTTTGAATTGATTTTCCCCTATAGAAAATGTGTTATTTCCTTCTTATTGCTTTCATTTTTTTTTTCCGTCTTTAGTTTCAGAATTTTTTTGTCTTTAGTTTTCAGAATTTTAATTATGAGGTGTTTTGGTGTGAATTTCTTTCAGTTATGCTGTTTTTCATTCAGCTTCTTGAATGTATAGGTTTATGCCTTTTGGCAAATTTGGGAAATTTTCAGCTCTTATTTTTTTGAGTACTTTTCCAAACTTGTCATCTTTCTCCTCTCCTTCTAGGACTTCAATGACACAAATGTTAAGTCTTTTGTTATAGTCCCAAAGGTCCCTGATGCTCTTTTCTCTCTCTTCTTCCTTCACCTCCACCTCCTCCTCCTCCTTCTTCTATGTTAACTCTGTTTTTAGATTCAGTTAGTTTCTCTCTTTTTTAAAGAGTTTATTTGCATGTAATCTCTACACCCAATGTGTGCCTCAAATTCATAACCTCAAGATCAAGGGTCATATGCTCCCCTGACTGAGCCAGCCATGTGCCCCTAGATTCAGTTTATTTCTATTGTTCTATCTTCCAGGTCAGTTAGTTTTTCCTCTGTCCTTTCCATCCTACTGTTGAGACCATCTATTGAGATATTTATTTCAGTTATTGTATTTTACAGTTCTAATATTTCCATTGGTTGCTTGTATTTTCTATTCCTTTGCTGAGACTATTCGATGAGACTTCTATTGTTTTATTTATTTTAAGCATGTTTGAAATTACTCTTTGAAACTTTTTTATGTTGTCTTTTTAAAAAAATTTTTAAAAGACTTTATTTATTTGACAGACAGAGATCACAAGTAGGCAGACAGGTAGGCAGAGAGAGGGGGGGAGGCAGGCTCCCTGCTGAGCAGAGAACCTGATGCGAGGCTCGATCCCAGGACCCTGGGATCATGACCTGAGCCAAAGGCAGAGGCTTTAACCCACTGAGCCACCCAAGCGCCCCATGATGTCTGTTTTAAAATCTTTTTCAGATCATTTAAACATCACTGCCATATCAGTGAGGCGTCTACTGATTGCCTTTTTTTTTTTTTC
This sequence comes from Mustela erminea, assembly GCF_009829155.1. Lineage (NCBI taxonomy): Eukaryota > Metazoa > Chordata > Mammalia > Carnivora > Mustelidae > Mustela > Mustela erminea. The sequence continues at coordinate 105,801,682 of NC_045620.1, forward strand.
TTTTCCATTCAGTTTGAGATTCCAGTTCTTGGTGTGATGAGTGATTTTTACTGGAACTTAACCATTTGGGGTATTATATTATGAGACTCTGGATCTTATTTAGATATTATTATAGCTAACTTTCTGTGATACTGCCTCCTCAGAGGTTGGGAGGCATGCACTTCAGCCACTGTTAACAGCCAAGTTGGGGAAGTGTCCCTCATTACTGCTGAGTAGAGGTAGGTAGCTCAGCACTAGGCCTCCACTGATAACCACCTTGGCTGGGAGGATAGGAGTCCCTCATTTCTACTCTCTATATGACCTCCACTGATACCACGGGTGTCATTACTACTAGGTGGTGGTGAAAGTCCTGAATTTCTACTTGACCTTCTCTGCTACCACCATAGCAGGAAGAGGGAGGGGTGATAGTAACATCAAGAGGTTACTACTTGATGAGGAAGTCTAGGCTCCCTACGTATTTCCCAAAGACCCTCTAGTGGGATAGGGGTAAGGTCTCCTTACTGCCAAGTGGAGATGAGTACCCTAGTTCCCTATTAGGCCTCCTCTGACATAATACCAGTGGTGAGGCTGCATTTCCTCTTTATGGCCTAGTGAACAGGGAAATCTACACTTCCCATAAGACTATTCTAAGCATGGATGAAGGTGGTTTCATTGATTTTTCTGTAGGTAGGTATTGCTGGATTAGAGCAAGTATTGCTTATAAGGTTTCTGTCTTGCTGGCCCTTTTCTGGTCCTTTAGCTTTTGGCCCTTTTTTTGTGGTGTGGGGGAGTGTCTGTTCTTGTTCTTGTTAGCCCTCTCCAGGTTTCCAGCTTCTTCAGCTCCAAATAAAGGATGTATGCAGCATAGAGAAAATCCAGGGGGCTCCCATTACAGCATTCCTGAGGTCCCTAGCTGGTCTGCTTTCAGTTTTTTCATGTTAGTTTTATAGCTAATGTCCAGTGTTTTTAGTTGAAATTATCAGAAAGAATAGGGATGGATGAGTCTGTCTGCTTCATCTTCCTGGAAGCAGAAGTCTGCCTGTCTGCCCATGTCACACAGCTGAGACTCTCACCCAAACTGAAAGTCCTTCACTTTTAATAATAGGTTTGTTCACCTCATTTATATAATTGGTCCTAATTCTGACAGTCAGTGTTAGATTTTCTGTGAAAGCACTTTCACAAATAACATATTTCTCAAACTATCATCAATAGGCTATTCCTAGTTTCTCTTCCCATCAGGCAAGAGTTTTAAGAAAACATCAAGTTGCTCCATCCGCTCCTGTCCTTTTTACAGTCCTGGAAGAGATGAAGATAGAAGATACTCCCAAAGGTGAAGACATTTCATCAGGAGAACTTGAGAAAAAGCAACAAGTGGTTGACTGGTACCTTCATGTTGGCTATTTTCCTGGCATTTATTCCAAAATTAAGTTCCTTTCCCCTTCCTCCCTTTCTCCTTTGGGAGTTGATTTAACCCATCTTTTTTCTTTTTTCCCCATCTCAAATTTGATATCCAGGGTGTGTGTGTGTGTGTGTGTGTACTTAAGAACATTGTAAAATTAGGGCGCCTGGGTGGCTCAGTGGGTTAAGCCGCTGCCTTCGGCTCAGGTCATGATCTCAGAGTCCTGGGATCGAGTCCCGCATCGGGCTCTCTGCTCAGCAGAGAGCCTGCTTCCCTCTCTCTCTCTCTCTCTCTGGCTGCCTCTCCGTCTACTTGTGATTTCTCTCTGTCAAATTAATAAATAAAATCTTTAAAAAAAAATTGTAAAATTAACCAAAACCAGAGTGGCTAAAATTTAAGAAGGGTAAGAGGGAGAGTCGAAAAGATGTAGGGAGCAAAAATCCTGTCTCCTAACATTTCCAGTTTTCAGTCAGGCTGCACACGTGGTCAGCGGCAGCCAGGGGAGCTGGCTGAGTGGGAGAGCTGAGCTTTGCCACCTTCCTCAGCCCTGTCCGAAGTGATGCCCACATAACTTTAGTGCTAATGTCTCCTTCACTGTGTGCTGGGAAATCTATCATCCCCTGTAGCCACTCTGTAATTCTGTTAACGTATGGTAGCCTGCGTTCATACCACTGAAAGCCCCTGATGGAATTTCTCCGCATTCTGGGTTAGTCACTCAAGAGAAGTCTCCTGGGCACCACAGCGTCTTGACCTCTTTATTCAAATGGTAAAATAACAAGTTTGGGCTGGGCCCTGTTCTCTCCTCTCACTTTAGGCCCCTTGGGCCAAATTTTGCTCTCATTTTCCCACAGATGGCTTTTACCAAATCCTTCCATTTCTCTTATTTGTCTCAAGTGATTTCCTCTTCTGCCCTCCGCCCCGTCATCTAGAACAGCCTGAAATAAAATCTGCCCCCCACCCCGAGCTGTGCAGGGAAGACATGAAAGGCAGAGCCTTTAGGGAGGGACCCGCCTCCACACGTCCTGTGCCAGACTCACGGGGGCCACAAGTTCCCCAAGGGTTGTGTTCTCCATTCTTGGGACAGCCACTGCTTTTCTGAACATTGGAACGTCGGCTTTCCAGCCGTTCTCCACTTAGATACATAGGCAGATGTTTGACAAAGAAGTATCAAGGAGGCAGAGCAGGTGCAGTGTTGTCACACAGTGCAGCCGTCCACCCATGTGAACGTGTGGTCCTCGTAGGGGATTGGGCCCACATAATGCTTATACCTGATGGCATTAGCCTGGAGAAGCACTGGTCCATTTCCCCTGATAGCTCTGTATGAGGCTGAGTGCTGAGCTTTGCCACATAAGTCAGACTCTCAGAGAGCAGAGTAGGTTCCCCTACTGTGGGACAGGGAATCTCTCCACCTTTTTCCTCCTCATTTCCCAACACCCATCTCATGCTCACAGAGCAACTGTTAGCCGAGGGCGATTTCCGCTGCATTGCCTCTCAGAGACTCTGACATGGACCTTTGGAAGTGACAGAAGTCTTCCAAGCCGAAGGAAGGACTATTGATTGAATGGTGTAATTCCAAGGTAGCTATGGCACAAGGAGGAAACATGCAACAGCACAATAAAAATGGAAGCTTCTGGACACCTCTACCCTGGAGAAGCAGCTGTCTGGGCCCCCTGCTTCGGCAGCCAGCTCTGAAGGCATGCATCGGTGCACCTGAAACACTATAAACGGAAAGCTCAGAACACAGCTCGCATTGACCCCACCAGTAAGCACAGTGGAACCCACACAGTTGGTTAAATTTAATTTCCTGCAGAGCCACAGAGACTGAGCTCAAATGCCACCTCCTCTGAAGTCTTCTTGAAGTCCACGTTGAGTTGGGCAACCCAGCGGAGTGTTCCATCAGCAACCTGAACTTCCTCCCATCCCGACATGCTTGCTTTTTGGGGGATGCAAGAATTACCGGTCACACCTTATGATTCAGGGAGCTGCCTGAGGACGAGGGCGAGGTCTTACTAAGATGAGCGTCCCCAGTGCCTAGCATAGTGCCTGGCACAAAATGGGCCCTTATAAATGTTCACGAGGAAGGCTTGTGATGGGAATCTGCAGAGAATGCCCAGAATAACCCTTCTGTTGACTTAGAGTGAAGTCTGAGATGTTCTCACCGGGTATTTGTTCCTTTGAGTTAAAGTTAGTCCTATGCACTGAAGATCCACATTAGGGTTTTGTAGGGTGGATAATTGTCCCTGAGATCATTGGCGGGCGTGGGTTTGAGAGTAGCACTGCAGAACCTTGGCACAGACTTGGAACTTGTGACGAGAGGACAGGGATTGAAGGGAGGAGAGGCGTTCCAGGGTACCAGTGGCACAGAGGTATGGGCAGGAGAGAAAACCAGTTACTGCCGGAAGACTAGGCCTGAGACTTGATTTCTACATCACCGGTAGTTCTGTTCCCTTATTAAATATTAAAATATATATATTTTTTTTTCAAGAGAGCCAGGTACCAGAAAAACATTACCTAGTGCACAATAGGCTCTTGTGGAACAGCTTATCTCCAAAACGTCATCAGCCACGTGCTCACTTCTGTCCACGAGGCATTGGCTTGCAAGGAGTCGGGAAGGGGACAGGAAAGGAACAGGGGATGTGGACTGAATTTCAAGACAGCCCGTCACAATCTATGCTAAAGGAATTCAAACAGGGATTGAATTGGTTCACCCAGGACTGGGTTCAGAAATGGAGTCAAACCCCAGAAGAGAGCCCTTTTCCTCCTGTGTGGGAGGCCTGCTCCCATGACCAGAGCCTGACGACTGAGCAGTGGCTGTGGGCACACGTGGTGCACACACAGGATGTTTGCTCCTGCTTGTTGCTCAGGGGCCCACGCTACTGTCAAAGGCAAGGAAGGGCCTGTGAGAGGCTCCATGGGTATTAAAAAGGCCTCCTGCAGCAAGGAGGACATTATAGTACTCCCCACACTTGATGGGAGGTGCTTATAATTAACTCTTGGCTGCTGGGTCTGGTGCTTAAACTAGCTACCACCTACACACGCTGAGAAAAGGAAGAAAGAGCAGTTAGAATGCAGGAAAAAGGGAAAAACCCCACCTCGCCCACTTGACAGGCTCAAACTGCCGCTGCCAGCCGCCTGTGAGGCAGGGACAGTCCCCAGCAGACGCCCCGCTTAAGATACTGGGGTTGCCGTGGCGAGCATCCCATCAGAGCTGGAGGGGCTGAGCCCTTCCCTACCGTGCAAAAGGGCACCCAGGGACCCTGCAAGCATGTGTTGGCCATTCCTAAAACGGAATGGCTCAGTTTCTGCCCCTTGGGCCGAGCAGCATGGAGGGGAGCGGGGAGGGTGAGGAGGGGACTGAGGGAGAAGTGAAGCAGAAAGAATCTTTGTGACAATGACAACTTCAGAACACTAGATAACCAGCCTGCTGGATGTTTCTAAACCTTCTGAGGGGAGGTGAGTCAGTGGAGCGGTCATGTGGAAAATCCCCTCTCTCCTCAGCGCACAGCCATTCCCGTGCTAAGGTAAACCCTCGTCCCTACCAGGCCGGGACCCCATCAGGCTAGGAGAAATCGCCCGTTTCTGGGAAGGAGCTGTATTTGTGTAAACTGGGAGGACTGATGGGTTGGGTCATATGGTTCAATTGACAATTTCTGGTTTCAAGAAGGGCTCAAGTGTGTCCCATTCGCTAGCACATCACCAGACAGAGAAAGGGCCCGATCTGGCCGGGCACAGTGCTGAGGGGATGTGGGGGAGGGAGGCTGCGCATCCCTCTGTCCACATCTGCCCACTTTCCCCTGTGCATTTAGGGGCAGCCTTCATACTTGGTAGCTGGTAGGAAATGCTAAGGAAGCTTCCAGCTGCACTCCCGCCAGCCCAGCATATACCTCTGGGGAGCCGCCCTGGAGCACCGTCTAGGCAGATTTTCTCGACCTCCACTTTGACCTCAGCACCTGGCAGCTGTGCCCACCGACTCTGATGGGCCTGTGGACGTGGCAGTTGGGCAGCCAGCAGATAGGACCACTGCTCTGTTTGTGTCCTCAGACCCAGGGGTCACCCGCCTTGCCATGGGCACTCGGCTCCCTCTGCCAGCACTCCATCCAGGATGGGACCTCCGGGCTGCTGGAGCAGCAGCCCTGCTGAAAGCCTGCTATTCGGGGAGCCTAGATTCAAGATGTGCTATTTATTTTCACATGGGCAGCTCCGTTCTTGTCGCTGCTTTCTACAGTAGAGGTGGTATCAGACCCCACCTGCAGAAGGGGCTACCTTGAACTTCACACAGTACCTCTGGCCTAAGCCCTGAGGGAGAGAGGCTGAGCCAGGCTGCAGGGCAAGGAATATTCCAGACGCTTGCTCAGTATCACTGGAGTGGAGAAGGCTGGTTCTACTGCCTTGCTCCAGTTCGAACATATCAGCCAAAATTTCTCCAACGAGCTCTTGTCTCCTGATCTGGGGGGAGAAGCATTTCCCGGGAAATGGCCACTTTCCCCCCGAACATCCTTCTTGCTTTTCCAAGGGAAGCTGGGAGGCACAGCAGGCCACTGCCTCAGGAAGTTTTTGTCCCAGTGAGGCTCTTTGTTGGGGCTGCTGTCTCCTACCCAAATTGGAAATGACTGCTGCCAGGTGTGTAAGAAACTCCCTGGAGGACAGAATGAGGAAGTGTGATGATTTACGTTTGATTTAGAAAATGAAGGTCCAAATGCAGATAGGCGGCAAGAGGTCTGTCTTCCTGCCGATTTCCATCACCGAAAGAGGGGTACGATTTTTAATATGTGACAATTGTTGGGGGAATGGGGACAAGGAGCATCTGTACCAACTCTGAGAGTGAAGACTTATGAGGCAAGCTTCAGCCCTTTCATTGAGGGAGGGATTTTGGATTTGATTCAAAAACAGGTTAACCAAATGCCCTGGTTTTCCTGGGACAGTCATGGTCTCTGCTGGCTGCCTATGTTTAATTTTCAGTGGTTCCCCCTTTCCCTTTCAAAAAAGTCTGGATTCGGCTGAGAAGTTCTATGATCACCCTATGCCAAAGGAGAGAGAGAGCACGCGCATGCACAAGCTATGGCTGGAAGTGAATCCAGAATAGTGACGAGTAGGAGGGGGTTTCTGAGAAAGTTGGTTTTGCTGAGCCTGAAGGAAAGAGGCAGGCAGTGGATGCTGGCCCATTCTCAAGCACGTTCAGAGAGACAGGCTTGCTGGCTACATCCAGGTGTAGATTTGCAGAATGTGGATGCTGGCAGGATCTCTGGAGGTCATCTAATTCATGTCTTCTTTCACCACAGGGCACTGGGCTAAAAGAGATAGAAGGTACCTGCCCAAGATCACACCTGGTTCCCAGCAGCGTGGGGACCAGCCTTGCCCCTGGAGGGTCAGGCCCAGGTGCTTTGTTCTGGGAGAGAGGGAAAGGGATGGTTCTGAAAGATGCTATAGGGGATTAATACTGCCCTGAGTGTGACATGGCAGCCCCAGAGCCAGGAGAGTCACAGGCTGTGCCGTGGATCTGAGGCTGATGAGGGAAGAAGGAGATGCGTGAGGTTCAGACAGGCTGGGCAGGAGTGGCTGTGGGGCTGGAGCGTGGGTCTGCAGAGGACCAAAGAGATTAACTGGCCAGGAGAACTAAGAACAAGTGAAGAAACAGGTAGGTAGGGACGTGAATGGGGTCATAAAAGTAATTTCTAGAATCAAATTCTTTACTTTGGTTCAAATTGTAGTGAAATCGCACAAAAAAGCAAGACCTAAAGACAACTGTCTTATCCCTTGGCACCTCTCTCTTAGCCGCTCAACAAGGCTGCAGTAGTGGGAACGTCCTAAGTTAGGAACAGCCTTGACCTCTACTTGGTAGACGAGGAAACTGAGTCATGGAGAAACCAGCTCCTTTCTGTCTCATGACGCTCTTAGCAAATGGGGTGTGATTAAGGACAAGCCACAAGAGTGATTCTACCAGACAAGCCACAAGAGCGATCTTGTGGTTTCACTGCAGTGTGACCTCCCATGCGGCTCTGGTGTGGTGGAGGGGGTGAGGTGGTAGACTTTTCTGTGCATCTACTCATCTGGTTGGAGGTCCCAGGATGAAGCCCAGCTTGGGGCTCCAGAGACCTGGCTTTCTGGTCCCAGTTCTGTTGTCTACTAACCAGTGACGGTGGGAAGTCACTTCTCCTCTCTCCCCGACTCTTCTTGGTTGTCCGGTGAAGGTTTTCGCTTCAGCCACCTCCAAAGTTCAGACCCTGACTCTGTTTTTCCAGAGATATCTTGACCTCGGCTCAGCAGATATCTGACCTTGGCTTAGCTACAAGTTTAACCCCTGCATCTTCTTGAGGTCTAGGTATAGAGCACACTGACAAATCTGAATGGAATAACCGTCCCCAGGTCTCAGTTATCTCTGACAATGTAGGAATACAACAGCATTGTATGGTATCGTTAAAAAAAAAAAAACACAAAAAAAACAAAACCAGAGCTACGGTTTTTGCCTCCAACAACTTTTTACCCAACGAAATTGAATTAAATATTGAAGTTTTTTGCAGATCATCTTCAAAGAGAAAAGCTCAGCCCAGTAAACATATAGTGGACTACAGGCTGATTGTAATCAAAATTATCTCCTGTCACCCTGAGCAAGTTCTCCCACATAACGTCTACAAAAATCCTACACACTGCTGTCACACCCACGTAGTGCTCTCTGATATGTGACCTTAGAAACCTCAATCCTCTGAAAAAAAAAATCATAAATAGTTTCAGTATATATGAACTGAGCACACATTTTGTTCAGCGAAACTTCTTTGATGATGCCTGTTCAAATACCTGCAGATATTGAGAAAACTCTCACAGACATCATCCTCGGCCACCCCAGTACATTCTGCAGAAACCAACAGGGAAGACAGACCATACTGAATGCCACCGGCGATCATGCATATTCCAAGACAACTTAGGCTATCTTAACCTCCCTCTGCTGCCTGCACCTGCTAGTTTCTGAGCCAGTGTTCCAGAGAAGACAGGCTGGGGGCAGAAGGAGAGTCATCAGGAAGGTGAGAAACGGAGAGGAGAAGCGGGATTTTGGTGGCATTCTGTCCACCCTCCCGGTAGAGACATGGAGAAGCTCAGAGTCACTGGGGCATCTCAAGTCACTAGCAGTACCAAGCAGCACACAGGAGTGTGTTCAGCACAGAGAAGCAACACTAGACAGAAGAGGAAGGAAGGGTCTAAAGGCTCTGTGACCTTGTCCCCTTGAACAGTGATCAGGGGTCAAGAGGTGAGTGTTGGGGGGCCCAAGAGCTTCTTCAAGGCCACAGAAATACAGCCTGTTACCTGGGAGGAAAGGTCCTTGGGGAATATGTGTCAGGTCAGGGGGCTGAGGGCTAACTGCGAAAAACCTCAAAATACCAAGAAAACTCATGTGCCTGACTTTACGCTGCTCCAAGCCGGTGTAGCATACCCAGCCCCCAGTGGAGCAGGTCTCCCAGACAAATCCATCATTCGGTATCAGCACTCCTTGATCATAAAATTAACATCACTGAAAGCTTAGGAAAAAAAAAAAAAAACAAGACAGACCAAAAATATCACATCTTAGGCAAATGAGTTGGAAATCCCTTACAGTGACGCCCTATTTTTTTCTACCCATCTCTAAAGTCGGAGGACACCTGGTACAGTGTTTAGGTAAGAGATGCCGCTCCTGGACCAACCACACAGTTTCCTGATGGTACAGAATTGAAATGACATCATGGAAATGCATATTTCTCAAGTCACCCAAAGTATAGTTTCTAGGTGAAAACACGAGTCTTAGTCATTGGTGGAAAGGTGTTTGTGTGCCTTTGTGACTTGCTGGTATCTCTCACTCTCTGCCCTTCCAAGACAAAGTATTCATTAAATCCATGCAAGCAACCAGCCAAGTTCTCCCACACTTCCGGCTCACCTCAATGTACAACCTAAATGTAGGTTAGATGGCACCTGTACTCCTTTATCGTTCAGAAGGAAATAAAACAACCACTACCCAGAAAGAGCGAAGTCTGTCTTCCGCTCAAGGGCAAGGGATCTCTGACATCTTATCTCTGACATAAGATGCCCATTCCAGCCGTTCCTCGGAATGGTCTCATTTGTGTAGCGGTCCCCGTGGTGACGAAAGGATGTGGCAGACACAGAACATATGAAATCCTTTGTCTTAATTAAAAAGTACAGTGAGAGTCATGGAATTTGGCCAAGCCTCATAAATCTGCTCAAAGAATCAAGATTCTGTCAGATAAGCTTAAATAGAACCAGCGGAGTCCTCCGGAGAATTAAACAGAATCCCTGCTAGTAGTTGACACCCACTCTCCTGTCACTTTGCTGCAGTCTGTGGACGGCGGCTGTGCTCATTAACCAACAGCCCTCCTACCCGCCGATGACAAGTGTATCCCCGCGGAGCACGGGACTCAGGGATGATAAATTTACTCTTGCTTGTAAAAATGAAACTCTCCTTGGGGCAATGAAAGGGCTGCGAGCCTTTAAGGAAATCAGTACTTTGTCTGATAACCTACCTTCATGAACAAGGCCTGGTCCTCTCGGCCAGGACAGCTCCTCACCGCCAGGCAGAACTGTTCTAACGTAACTGGAAGGAAGAAACAGAAAAGGTAAATGACCTTTCTGCCCTTCTGCCCCCCCACCCCCGGCTCCTCTGGTATGGAGAGGAACAGGGTAGTTGTAACAGATAACAGATACAGGGGACACACTACTACACATCTTTCCCTGGTGATGGGATAGCTAGAGCTCCTGCTGTCCCCGGAGGGGGTGACTTCTGCACCCCTGTGAGCTGGGATGACGACATCAGAGCACCGGGTCATGACCATCAACGGAACTCTATCCTAAACCTACGGGAGATCCTGGGTTCAGCCACCAATGACCATGAGGGTCCCCCAAAGACCATGCCATATCCTTGTTTCGTGTGATCTCCATTTAGAGAACCACCTGCCTTTGTAAATTTGGCTGTGGTGGATTTTCTGTCTCAGTCTTCTGTTGTGATTCCCATATGGATTTAAGGCCTCTCTTGGTGTGAACGTGATTATGGTCCTCAGTGTTGACTTAAGTAGATCCCCCAAAACCCCCCTACATATTTCAAGTCATGTTTCCCCAACCATTCTTTTCCAACAGAATGGCAGAGAGAAACTCAGGAAAGCTGGCAAGAAAAAAAAAATTACTTTTAACCACCCATTTAAATTGACCATGAAAACTCTAAGAATATTAATTTATACAATTTATAGGAATCACATTCCCCTTCTCTGTCACGGTGGCCTGACTCCCATCAAAAGCCCACTTGTGTGGGCACCCCCTTTTTATTTTGGTCAAACAAAACACCAAACCACACACTACCTTCCCTGTACACTGTTTTGACTATATTATTTCACTTTCAAAAATGCTCCCATGAGTCCCTGCCAGCCTCAGATTTAAATCTACTTCTTTTGACAGGTATTAAGGCTTTAACTTAGTCAACCATCTAGACAAGCCTATTATCTCTAGACTCAGAGCAGTGTTCACTCTCTACTTGTCATAACCTTTCACCACCGTCTGCTGGGCACAGTCCCACCACTTGCCTTGGAGCCAAGCGAGCCCATCCCTCCACTGGAAACTTGCAGGCCTGCCATACATTCAGAGCCCCTGACCACCTCTGGGGTCCAGCCCAACCCCCACAGAGCCACTGTGGAGCAGTGGGCAGAGCTACACCTAGCCTTGTGACCAAGGGACCGCCTCATTCCCCTGTTCTGACCCTAAGGATGTCTGAAGGTCATGTTTACAAATGCAGATATTTTGAAGAGAATGATATCATCAAAAAAAAAATTTTTCATCAAGCATTGCCTAGGTAATTTTTTTGTGTTATGTTTAATGATATCTAATGACCTGACCTAAAGTTACCTAAACACAAATCTTTAGACGGTTGCGATCTATGACTAAATTACTCTATGCAGTTTTAACTGTTTTCAGTTGTATCTTGTGCTGATGATTTTTTTCCACATCTAAAATGTTTGCTTTGATCCAGTCAAAACGTGCTCAGAACCAACAGAGAGATCAGTGTTGCCTGCCTGTGTTACCTGCCTACATATATATGTCCATCCAATCATCAGTGGGCTAAAACAAATAGTAATTACACAGAATCTTAAATCATTTTAAACAATTAAAAATTTTAGGAGAGTTAAGAATTTTTGAAATACAATACATTCCCCATAAAAGGAACTCAACAGAACTCAGCCTGAGCGAGGCTGAGTTCATGCAAATGTGGTTGCTCTCACTGATTCAAAACACACCCACCCACGGAAGACTCTGGAAGCAGCAACCCGTCTCCCTGAACATTGTCATCAGCTCTGTTTTGGTGTGATAAAATATCAAACTCCATGGTCTGAGGAGGACTCAAGAATAGTCTACAGATTCAGATGCTAGGTTTTCTTTAGATGACCTTTTTTGAAGGTGGCTGTTTCATTTGGTAAAGGTTTATGCTGTGACTTGAAATCTTCCTGAGCACAGGTCATGGGAAACTCAATGCTTGCTACTTGCTGCCTTAGGCGGGTGGGGGGGGGGCGTGGGGGGGCGGAGGGGGATTCTCACTCCTGGATTCTCGCCCTCACCTCTCCTCCTATGTGGTGACCCCAGAGCCATACCTCCAACTGGCTGTGGCTGGACTCCTCTGTGACACTTAGCTGTTCACTAGATGTGGACACCAGCCCGGGCAGCTGTTTCCTCGAACAGTCGACTTCCATGCCTAGCCCACTGTTCCCTGAATTTTCCCATTTTTGCGGTACTGTCATCCACCAGCCAGTAGGCCCACATCTCTGATTCTTCCTTCCGGTCCTTGAGCCAGCTGACCCTTCTTGCACAATGCCTCCCGGATGCACCCCTTTCCCACAGCCTAGGTCCCACTTTGACACTGCATAATGCTTCTGCCTCGTTGCCCAACCTTGGTGCTCCGCCCTCCTCTCCTGGCCCTGTGCCCAGCTGCTGCCCCCACAGGGAAACTCGCACTACCAGAGCGCTGCACAGACCGACCCTCTGCTTCTCAGACCTTCTTCCCTTGGGAAGCCCCTTCGCTCTTTGCTCTCATTAACCCACGGCTGGGTTCTCAGCCATATGCTCCGCTCTGTCTTCTCCCCATCCACTCAAACCCTGCCCTTCTCTGGGTCCCAGCCAGTCAAGGAGTCAGATGGACCTCACTCATGATCTTGACCGCCACCTGTCCTTGGACTAGCCACATGCTCTCCCTGAGCCTCAGTTTCCTACAGTCACCTGTGGAGACCGGCGCCTGCCTCATGGAGATGGTGTGAGGACGAAAGGAGGGGGAGGAGGCCAAGGCACAGTGTCAGGCATGGCGCTGGCCTCCCAACTCTGCACCTTTGAGAAACTTTCTCTTGCCCCATCACACGGGTTTCTTCCTGGCTTCATACCTCCGTGGGACATATTATATGCTGACTTCTCTCTAAATCATTTTTTGGCTGATAGGCACACACCCTGCCTTGTCTGAGGAGTGAGCCTCAGCCTCGTGATTTTTCCCGAACTCTGGTCTATGCCTGTCATGTCCAACATGCCCCAAATCACCACCCAGTTTTGTGGAACTGGACCGAAAGGCCCCGTGGGAACACAGGGCCCCATAGACAGAGCTTCCCCGTAGCTGGCTGGCTCGGGTTTGCGAGGCCCGAGCCTCTCACTCCGTCTACACAAGCAACAAAAGCCAATCTTGACAACTGGGCACCAGCAGAAGCAGAGCGCGTGGATTTCCCACTTGTTTTTCCCATTGCCTTAGATGTCAGCATGACCTTTGCTCTCATGCCAACAGTGGGCTTACCGCTCACCTCACCCCACTCTGATTTCTACCAAATCCCCAAAGAAGAGAGAGAGTCTAGACGCCACCAGCCCTTCTCCGCCAGGTCTGTGTGGCCATCGTGCCCCACCTGCCTAACTCACCGACAAGGTCTGCTGAGAAGCATCTTCACGGAGTTCACATTTCATCCCCCCTCCCGCTTCCTTCCCCGACTTTTAAATAAGAAAAAACAAAACAAACCCTCTAAAAATGAAAGCATCTGTGGTATCCACCTTCCTCTACCCCTGCTGCTGATTCAACGGGGGCTGACTGCCTGATGAGAAAGAGGCAGGCAGCAGAACACGGTTCAGAACAAGGTTCATGGCAGCAGCGTGAGGCTCCTTCCAAGACCCTGAGTGAAATGTTTTGGATTCGACATCGATTGTTTTAACTGCTCTGAAGTGTCCTGGGGCAGTTTATTTCAGCTGGGGTGGGGAGGGGGATGCAAAGGCTTTCACCTGTCTGAAGACAGTCAAGTTCCCTTGGTTCAACCCTTGCACTCAGTGTGACAGAGAGATCGGCCTGACAATAGTGAGAGAACAACAGATTCTGAGATAACAAGTCACTTGCGGGGGTGGGGGTGGGGCTAGAAAAAGTGACCCGATTGAAGTAAGAAAATGAAATAAGTAAGAAATTGAAGTAAGGAAATGAAGTACGAAAATGGTAGTTTGGAAGAAAAAAACTTACAGGCCAGTGTGAAATACTTTGTCTCCCCTTGTGAATATGGGCCGCCCTGGGCTCGTAGGTGAGGGGTCACACCCTCACCCCTGCAGCCATTTCTGAAAGGTAGACAGGACTTTGCAACAGAGGAGATCCCAAAACAAGGAAATGGTTGTACCTAGAATATCTTTCATTATGACACGTTGATGCAAATAAGGGGGAAAGTAAGACAAACCGAATGCACAATAGCATTGAACTTACGCTTCCCTTTGAATTCTGGCTGTAAGATTGAAGAACTCTTGCTAAGCTGGCAGGCACAAGTGACCTTAAGGATAACATAGGGGGCAGTATTGCTCAGAAATCCCGTCTTGGAATACTCTTTCAGCTTCTCTCTCAGTCCTCATGACAGGACCCTGGAGAACTGGGGTCCTGCCCCAGGTGCCAAGCTTTAAAGAACCTTGCTCTGCCATCCCTCTGGCTTCAGCCTTCTCCATGGGGCAATGGAATAGTGCCCGCCTGGAGTCTGCACCCCCCTTCTCCAGGTACTCAGGATCCTGGGCTTATAGCTCGCATCTCTTCCCTGGGAATGAACTCCATCTGCTATGTGTGTACCCCCAGACTCATATGGTGGCCAAGGGACAGCTGTTGGCAAGGCTGGACACAGACCTCGTGTGTCTAGACTTGGGAAGATCCGCACAGTGTGGGACAGATCTGGGGGTGGGACTAGTCAGGGATCTGCAGGGGGGATGCTTCTCCCCACACTGCTGAGTTCACAAAACTTCCCACAGTCTGAAAACTGTAAATTGGAGCCTGGCCTTCTGGATGAATGCAGCTGCATTTGTTCAGGCCGGAGGACAGAGTATATTTTCTTCAACACTTTGTCAGCTTGTTTTATACACTTCCCCTGGGCCCCACACAGCGCAGGGCAGTCTTGTGCTAGAGAATGAAGACCTGAAACTAAAACGCAGCTTCACCCAAGCCTCTTCAAAGCCAGTGCTTCCATCTATCTCTGGAAAGAGGACACAGGTCCTGGCTGCATCTCTCGTCTGGCAGGAGAAGGAGGCTTTCACAATGCAGACAAGGAAACCAGCCTCTTCTTACGGGCTGTAGAAATATGGAGACTGACCTCCGCCCCGAAACAGACGGTTCCACCTGGAGGAGTGTGACAGCTGAGCACTGTGGCGGCTGGGCACGGTGCTCTGGGAGCAGTGTCCTCCCTTGCTGAGGCTTCCTTGGCACCAGGGGCGGGTCCCACATCTGCAGCTCAGGTCTGCCTCTCCCTGGGAGCCCTGAGGGTCAGGTTCACCGGGCACCCACCCCCGAGGGTCCTGGTCTGTGGCACAAGGTGGAACATGCTGGTGGCTGTCCCTCAGCCGTCTCCTCTCATATGAGAGTGACAGCCTGCTCTCGCTCATTTTGTAGAGCTCTCACTCCAGGCCTCTGCAGTCCCCCACCCACCTATTCATCACAACATAACAGGGAAATGTTGAAAGAAGGAACACACACACACACACACACACACACACACACACACACACAGGCTTCATCTTTGCAGAAAGAACTCTACCTTTGTTTTCAGAATCAACACGGAGGATGAGCAGGGGCTTTTAACTTCTTGGCAACTAGGGGTTGGGACAGATCTGGCCTCCTGCCCACTGAGATGCGGTGAAGGGGTGTGGAGCTCACCCGTGGGGGACTTCCATGCCAGGCAAGGTGTCATGGCGCACTGCCTGGTCCCCTGGCCTGGCTCACAGGATCCATTCCAGAGAGGGGGCAGAACGTGGCACATGCCCCCAGACCCCTGCTCCGTGCCCACATTTGGGAGCACAAAAGGAGCTCAAAGGCCCAAGCTCGTCTCTAGACAGACAAGTTCTGCTTCTCTGTAACCGAGTCTCTGGCTGAGTACTGGGATCACAGCACCCCCAAAGGGATAACCTTTGGGATGAGGGGGGACCTCTGCTTCCCCAGGGCAGACCCTCCTTTCAATCCCCTTCCACCACCCCTCACGGAAGGTCTTCGTCCTCTCGCTTGCTGGCCACACTCCCATGGTTTGTTCTCCATCCCCTGCTCACTCCCGCCCTGGGACTCTTTCCCCAGGGCATCCCCGCCAGGGAAGCTGCCCTCGAGGGAGCCTACACGTGACAGTCACTCTCCAGCTCAGTCCCTTCGTTGGGTTCCTCCTGTCTACCCAGCGAAGGCCAAGCAGTCACGCAGCGTTCGGCGTTCACCCCACAACCTCTTCAGCCCACTTTTACAATGTTCAGTTT
Organism: Mustela erminea; assembly: GCF_009829155.1. Lineage (NCBI taxonomy): Eukaryota > Metazoa > Chordata > Mammalia > Carnivora > Mustelidae > Mustela > Mustela erminea. The sequence goes on from NC_045620.1 coordinate 105,817,790, forward strand.
TGTTTCCTGGCCTCTCCCCTGAACACGTCCCTTCTGGCAGAATAGGGGCCTTGCCATTCCTTGAACAAGGCCTTTACTTTGCCACCTTCACCTTTGTCCACACCGTGGCCTCCTCCCGGAATGCACTGCTACACTTTCAACATGGAGATCTTGTTCACACTGCAAGCCCAGTACTGAGGGAACTTCTGGAAGCCATCTCAGAGTCCCGTGATATCTGAAAGCTCCCTGTACCTCTCATGGGCCCGTCACTTTCCACACGGCAGGCCACATGTACTCGTATCTTATTCCTCCCCTACACTGAGAACGGTTATAGGTCATCCTAGCTCAAAGTCTTCCAAGTAGGAGGTCCCGAAAACTTTGTAAGCAAATAAACTGCGCCCACAGGCAACACGTCAGCTTGGCCAGGCCCTGCATGGGGAGAGTAGCAGGTCCTCCCTGACATCTTAGGGATCTCTAGTCTGAGCCATGCGAGTGACATGTGGTTAACTGGTTGCCAAGTGCTGGATGTGGACATTTCCTGCGGGGAGCAGGGGCAGGCTGTGGAGATGGGGGTGGGGGCAAACCTTGTCTGTGGTGTCTGGGCCTCGGGAAGAAAGGGGTTCCCCTTTCTCCATGGAGAGAGAGGTGCCCCTCTCTCCATGCCTGTGACATCACACACCCATCTGTTCTTCCTTCTCGCTGCTTTCAAAGGAGAGCCAGCTGTGGCCTCTGGCCCAAGTCAGGCATACAGTCACAAGAGGGAGCAAGCACACTGGCCACCGACTTTCCAGATGGAGACCTTTCACCCTGGGGCAAATGTGGCCATTCAGTCAGCAAGAGATGAGGGCGCAGCTCTTTAGGATTCCCCTCTCTGGAACCTGCAGTCTCCCCATGTGTGGAGAAGCAGCCCACCTTAGGGGGATGGGACACTCTTTTGTTTATTCAGGGAGGTCCCTAGCTCATTGTGGTCAGTGGGTGCTTTCTAAGGCGTACACCAGTGGTAGTAACTACCGCCGTACCTTCTCCCTAGCAGAGAGCCTTCCCCAGGGGACTGCCCCACCCACCTGCAGACCCCTTGTTTAAGGACAACTTCGACAAGGACCCTCCCTCCCATGCCACACTGATCTTTGAAGAGAAGAGTTGACCAGTTTTGGAAAACCAAGAGCTGTGGACTCCAGATACAGCATTTACATCAGGAAGACAACGGACATGACAGCTGTGAGCCATTGCCTGGGGTGCGGCAAGAACCCTGATGTTCCACTTTGAGGGGTTCGCCTCTCAGCATGACGCTATGCTCGGGACTTGGGTATTTCTATGTCCTCAGGCCTCTCTGCCATTCCCCATCATGGCGGCTGACTCACAGGCCCCAGGTTCCCCCTTGCTGCACATGTTTAGGCTGGATTTGGTCCTGTCCCCTCCCCCTTGGTGCCAGAACCAGCCCAGCCCTCCCCATATCACCCTTAGCACTTCCTCCCACTTCAGCCTCCACCTCCCATCACTCTTAAGGTCCTGTAGATCCCTGTAACGTATCCAGAGTGGCCTCCCCGGCCTCCCAGTCCTGCCAACACTGCTTCTCAGCTTGTAGCCTCAGAGCGGTGTGCTGGACAGCCAGGCCAAACCTCCCGGGTCACAATTCACCTCCACATCACAGCTGCAAAATGCTTCCTACAGCCCCAATCTGGTCATGGCTTCCCCTGTTCCAGATCTTTCCCAGAGCCTTGCTGACTGTGGAGGTTGACAATGAAAGCTCCTAGACAAGGCCCGCAAAGGCCTCTGGGATCCTCTGTCTTGTTGCCTATGTGCATCCTGCCCTTCAGACACACCAAATTATGAGTTCTTTCCCAAGTCATCCAAGAATTTCACACCTCCCATTCTGCTCTTCCTTCTGCTTGTACGCCCTTTCCACCTTTGTAATAGAGGTAAATCTTACCCATCCTTGCTGGCTGCCTCGCTGGGCATTTAATGGGGAGCCGTGTGAATACCATACTTAAGTCTCTCCCAAGTTTTCCCAGAGCTTCTGGTCTATGGAAACTGTCATCCAGCTCTGACTAACTCGCCTTGAGAACTGGGGCCATTCCTTACTGAATCTTTCATGCCCAGAACTTAACCCAGTACCCAGCCCACAGTAGGCCTTCAACGTGTGCTTGCTGAATGAGGATGGGTGAATAAAGGAGTGAAGGAGACGTACTCTCCAACCATATTGTTTCTTGAGGACAACTGAGTAGATGCTGGTCTCTAGTGGAGCAGGACCAGATTTTAAACGCTTGTTCTCCATGGGGCAATCAGACTTTGAGACACGGAGCAATCCTCAGCTTCCACAGGACATCCCGCCATTTTGTCCCTCGGTCTGAGGCAATACCTTGATCCTATCCCTTAGGACTGACACAATCTTCATGCTCCTTGCAAGAAGGACCAAAGCGAACGGAAGTCAGGGGCTTCACAGCTGTAAACGGTCCCGTGCAGCTGGGACGGGCAGCACCTCTGGTGCATAGATCAGAACCCAAGTGTCTCCTTCACCAACCGCTGATAAAAGCTTTTTGTGGCAATTTTCGGGAAAACTCAACCACCTGCCATGGTCCAGAATGGGTCTGCACAAAATTTAATTTGTCTTTAACTTCTCAGGAATGAAGCACTACCAAATGTGCATAAGACAAGGAACTCTAATGTTCAAGGTATCCAGAAACTACATTACGTATTAAGAAATGGCTATTCCTAACACTATGAAAAGTCATTTTTTTCTGCCATGTTATATTTTTGTGATGAACTTACTTTCTGGTTCATGCACTTTGACCCTGGAGATCACAAGTTTGATGCCTCTCTACCACACGGGCTTTTTGCTACACTCTCAGACACACAATACTTTTACAGAAATCTGTGGGAACTTCTTTATTTTCCAGACTTCCAATTAAGAGAGAATTTCCAAGTGCTTTTTCAGTGGGAAAAAAAAATCACAATAAACAGCTTCCCCCATTTCTACTTACCCTGATGTTAAATAAACTTCCCCTGTCGAGTTTCTAATACCTGTTTTAATACAACAAATCAGGGGACCTACATGTCAATAAAGGAAGGGGAATATACTGACAAAAACCTTTCTGTTACTTACCTTGTAGTCACTTTCCTATCTAAGCCTCGAGGCCACTTTAAGTGTATATTAAAAACTTGTTACTTCATTATATCTCAGAGGATCAAATTTGGCTTTTTTTTTCCCTTTTCGGTTCTCACATTTCTGAGTAAAAGCCATCATTTTCAAGTTCATAGAGCATTATGTTTTCTCTGCAAATAAAATCCCATAACTCTCAAGCAAAGAGAGAGGTAAATTCATAAAGAGGAGACACAGCCCTATTTTATCTCCTGCCATTTGGGATCTACGATAGGTTAAAAATGATGTTTTTATCTCTGGTGATTTATCAAACTCCAGATTTCATAAAAGATAAACAGATGCCCTAAAGAAAGGATACATCATCTTAATGTTTCATTGTGACACTTTTGGTATCTGAAGAGCATGTATATTAAAGATCTCCCCTCCAAAAACTCAATAGTTCCTATGATTTACACAGTTTATTTCTTGTTTTTAAAACACACTGAAGTGAGAACATGCCAGAAGACACCTTAAAAAGAAAATGGTCACATTTGAAACATACAGATTATTTATAGACAAAAAAAAAAAACAACAACCTGAGAGCTGAACGAAAATCTGGTTGGCAACAGACAGTTGCTTTTTCTATGTTTTTTCTGAGTTCATTTTGGTTTTTGTGTGGGTGGCTCATGTGAACTCAAAGGTTATTTGCTAAATGTTTTGTGAGATTAGAACATGTTGTCCTTTAAAATCTAAATTTAAATTTATGTTTGTTGCAAATATGTTTCACTTTAGAATATGGGATCATATTTTTAAAGTAGAAAAATCATACCTATAATTGCTATGATAAGATAAGAGTTCCTATGCTCCTGTTTTTAACTCACAGTTTAGAAGGTATTATTCTTAATCATAATTCCCAGGGGGAAAACTCACAGTACAGAGTTCAGCAGTAAAAAATTGTATCTTTTTTACTTTTGTGTTGTTTTCACCTGCCAGCTTGGGTACTGATTAATCTTACTTTGAAACTCCTTAGGTGCAGGAAGCTGTAAAGTCAGGGTGGACTGCAGATCAGATCTTTCTGAGTACAGATATAAGGTACACTTTTCAATCACACGATGGGGAAAAAAGACTAAAAAAAAAAAAAAAAGAAACACGTTTAAGCGGGGGGTGCTTCTTTTTTCTGCCTCTTTAGCAAAGCTGAGCAACTAGATCCGGATCCAAACAGCACTTATGGGCCCCACAAGGTGGGCAGAGGGCAGCAATAGGCTGGGATTTGAATCCTCCCTCTGCTGTGTGACACTGGGCAACTTACTCAATCTCTCTGTGCTTAGTTTCCTCAGGTGGAAATGGAATAGATGGTGGCCCCTCCCTCACGACCTTGGCAGGGGATTAATGAATGCTCCCTCTCCCACACTGTGCACAGGGCTTGATACACTGAGCCCTCCCTGGATGTTAGTGGTCCTCATGGTTATAGGGCCCTAGTGCTTCCTCGCGTGATTTTTCATTTCATCCTCACAGAAAACCTGTAACGTGGAAAACAGAAGACCCACTATTCGGAGACAAATGCGGTAAAAGCAGTGAAATGCAGCCAGGCCAATTTTAAGAGAGGGAAGTATGTGTCAAATAAACACACAAGGAAAAACCTCTGAAAGTTCAAGAAGGCTGTAACTTCCAGCCTCTGGTGTTTTATCTATAGGAAGGAAAACCCTTGGCGAGTTGGTGGTGGGAGGGTTTCCTTCAAAATCTGAGGCCTAGAGAGCTTTTCCGAGCGAAGCTTTGGGGTCAGCCAGCCTGAGGGCAAAGGTGGTTGGATGCCATCCTAGGCAGTTTGTTCCTCCTCTGAGCCAGTTTCTCCACGGGCTTTGTGAGCTTGTTGCGGAAACCGAAGGCGCAACATGGCTCCAGCCCAGGGGAAACCCTCCACAGTGACTGTTACAGTCGGCCAAGATACTGGGGCTCCAGGGATAAGTGACATTCTCTTAGCATCTGGGTCAAGTACTGCAGCTAAATTCTGTTCTCAGCCATCTCCTCCACAGAGCAGACAGGATGCAGGAGTTAGACTTCACTTTTTGTCCTTGTTCCCTTCTTCCCCGCGCAACAGAATCCTTGGGTCATTTGTCACAAAACTCTTTCATAAGTTGTCACCTCCTTCAAAGAAGGGTGAGTTAGGAGCATCCTCTCAAGACACCTTTCTTAGAGACACACTCCTCAGTGGGGTGATGGGGGGGGGGGTCTCGGGGGCCCAGACCTCAAGTGAAGCCAGTGTGACAGCATTTCTCGAGGGAACAGTACTTGGGGACTTTGGGTTGGGCTGACCTAATCTGCAGGTTTACCTATGAAGCCATGGGGAGAAGGCAAGGCTCCGGGGGAGAAACCCCGGCCTTATGAGGGCGGGAGCAACCTTCCCGATGCTGGAGAAGAGCTCTTCTGTAGACTCACAGAAGCCCGGGAGCCACGCTCCGTCTCACCCACTTTCCCAGAAGGCGAAAGGCTAGGAATGCCATATAATGTCGGGCTATCTGCGCTGTAGAGCTTTCTCTTCTTGTGTCCACTTGTTCATGAAGCAATACCACACGCTCTGCCAAGGGTTCAAATTCAGCCACATTTCTTCTTCTTTTCTTTTAGTAAGAGCCCCCAGCTGCATCAGCCCAAAGTATGCTATGCTCCTCCTTAAAACTGTCTCCCATTCATTGGACACCTCCCTCAGCAGGAGCGTCCACTCGCATCTCTGGCCCTCGGAGCAAACTTGCACAAGCTCAGGGAAGGCGAGTTCTCACTTCCTTTTCTCTGGTTTGTTCCCACCTCCTGGCATCCCAGACGGCCCCTCTCTGCTGCCCCAGACTTCCGGCTTTAGGGACCCAGCTACTCCAGCAGAGGACTGGAACAGTCACATGGGCTTTCCCAGGTGTCTCGTGCTCTGAAATGGGGACCCTCAACTCCCCACGGCACCTTCTGCTCTCAGAAATGAATGGGTCTGAGGTTTAGTCATGTGACCGGGACAGAGGGAACAAAGCTGGAGATGGTCTTTTTCTTCCCCCTTGGGGCCTTCAAGATGCTGCTGCAAATCGTGTCTGCCCATTCTTGGCTTTCTAGGTCCCCTCACCTGCTTCTACCACCCACCTGGTTAACGGGTGCTAGACAAAGAGGAAGGTCAGCGTCGGGGGCGGCGGTACCCAAAGCTCCTCCCTCCCACCCCACGCCACCGGTTGGGGCAGACAGGGACTACTTCTAAATATTGTCCCACCCAGCAGAGGGTCCCCACGGGAAAGGAAGGCACACAGGTTGTCCCAGCCCACACAATACCTGTGGTGCCCGCCCGCCCGCCATCTCCGGCAACAACAGCCAAACACAGTGAAGAAATCTGTATTCAAATAAGGTGTGTTAACTTTCAAGTTCAGTTCCGCTCCAGAGGGCAGGCTCACTCTTCAAGGGCGGAGGATTAGGGTCTTGGGGGCACTTCTGCAGTGGAGTGTAAGGGGTGGGGGGCGATGAGGACCTAAATCCACACAGGACTCCTGGATGAAGTTACAATATTTTATTTTTCTGAGTTCGAGTAACGAAATGCACATTCACTGAGGGGGTTAGTATATTCCCCCAGTTCCCTGGAAGATGAATGTCAAAGCTAAAACGAAATCGAGGTGAATGTAGTTTGTGTAAAGAATAGCCCCATAAAATGGGGGCGAAAAATGCTGATCCCATGAAGGATACTGGAGCAAGCACTCACAGAGAAAATGCAGAAAGAATGCTGTGATAACACATATGACCACATTTTTATTAACAAAGAAAGTCTTGTTTGGAAACACATCGTCCCTGAGAGGAGTCTGAAATTAATCCTCTGACAGGCAGAAAGCCACACTACTTATATATTCTAATCATAATTACAATGTGCTCTCAATGCGAACGTTCTAAATTATTAGTCACTTGATGAAGAACCGGAGAAGGAACTTCTGCAGCATAATGACAGCACCTTACAGCTCAGAGGGGGGAAAAACCAAGAGACAGTTCTGCATGGAGCTGGAGAATAGTGGATGTGACTTATTTAATAAAAGTGCTTAGTTTCTTTTTTGTTTAGGAATCGGTACACCCTGAGGGGTTCAGACCGCACTGTGCTTCGGAGCTGCTCTTTCTAGGGCAAGATAAAAACGTGTATCACAGAAAAATAACAATTTATCATTGTAATGGTTACATCCCACTTTAGAAACCACTAGAGACTGCTTAACATTTTTATTTCAAACACAGGTTTTCCCGAGTCTTCAGGTGACAACGGATACTGATGCCAGAAGGCCCCCCCCCCCCATTTGTTCCTAATAAAAATGGCTAGATTCTGAGTTCATTTTCATGTGGGATGACGTTCAGGTCTGTGCTTTCACGGACTGATCCTTCCCTTTCCTCCTTTGTGCTCTTCCTTTGAAAGTCTCCAAAGGTTGGGGCGCCTGGGTGGCTCAGTGGGTTAAGCCGCTGCCTTCGGCTCGGGTCATGATCTCAGGGTCCTGGGATCGAGTCCCGCATCGGGCTCTCTGCTCAGCGGGGAGCCTGCTTCCCTCTCTCTCTCTCTCTATGCCTGCCTCTCTGACTACTTGTGATTTCTCTCTGTCAAATTAAATAAAATCTTTAAAAAAAAAAAAAAAAAAAAAAAAAAAAAAAAAAAGAAAGTCTCCAAAGGCAACATCTGGGCCGGGTCACTGAAGACAGATGGGCTCCTTCTACTTCTTCTCCCAACCCCTGGGGACCTCTGGCAGTGGCGCAGCATGCTATTTAAATGTCATGACATGCTGACAGAACTGTCCCTGCGCAGTGTGTGCTCGGCACGGTCCTACCGCAAGAACTCGTTCCTTATCTGTTCAGACCTCCTCATTACGGATGACTTTCTCTATCTCAAAACATTCCTGGGAGTTCGACAGGCTGTCATTGAACTAATTCTTCTTATTTCTTCTTCTGTTACTTTCTACAGCCAAACTGTCTTCCTCTAACCCTGATAGGGGCCAATTTCCTGAAAATAATCACTTTTGCTACTGTGGCTATTAGCTAATAAAAGGTAGGGAGTCCATTCGGATTTCTTTTATACTGTGGCAATATTAAATCTGTGATGTTGCCCGTCCATGTTAAGACTTCCTGCACTGGAACCTAACTTGCTTAAATTGTCCTCTTATTCTTACGCTTAAGAAACAAGGATCTGGGGCACCTGGGTGGCTCAGTGGGTTAAAGCCTCTGTCTCTGGCTCAGGTCATGATCCCAGGGTCCTGGGATCAAGCCCCGCATCGGGCTCTCTGCTCAGCAGGGAGCCTGCTTCCCCCTCTCTCTCTGCCTGCCTCTCTGCCTACTTCTGATCTCTCTGTCAAATAGATAAATAAAATCTTAAAAAAAAAAGAAAAGAAAAGAAACAAGGATCTAAATGTTCCACTTTGGTAATGGGAACTAAGGATTTTGTAGAGTAGTAATTAACAGTAATAAAACAGTAATTAGCAGTAATAAAAATTTTTTATTGAACCCTAACTATGGATCGGATGCTAAGATAAGGGCTTTTGAGTATATTCTCAATAGCCCCATGAGGTAAGTATCACATTATCTCCATTTTATAAATGAAGATCAGACGAAAGCTCAGAGAGGTTGATTAATTCACCCACCATTGCACAGCAGTTAGAAGTAAATAAAGTCTCTGCATTCAGTTAACCAGACTCTGGAGCCCGAGTTCTCAACCCTCACGCTAAACTTAATTCTGCTCTCGACAGATAGGATGAGTGGTTCAAGGCACAATGGTCAGTGTTTCCAAGGCAAAGGCTTGAGTTCAGGGATTCTTTTGATGCCCACCTTCAAATTTAATCACATCTCCTAACGTTTAGAAATGTTTCACTTGGAGTCCACTTGCTGTTGCCTGTATCCTGGGAAGGGTGATTATCTGTGGTCAGCACACGGAAAAGCACGGGGAGGAGCCCAGGCAGTGGGGCCACAGGCAGCCCAGAGAGCGGAGCCATACTTGTGGAGTGCTGAAGGAGGCCTGGGACATAACTGCCTTCAGTAAAGGTGCCTCCTGTGCTGCTTTATATGCCAGGTAAGTTTTAGCTGATCGACAAATCTGAAAAAACACCCCACCAACAGAAGAAAGGAGGTTTGCATAAATTTCTCAGGGGCTGAGTTGGTGCTGAGGACACCAAGACAGTCTAGGAAGCAGCCTGTGGGCTCCAGGACCCAGTCTCTGTGGCAGGCGGGCCAGCGTGGACACTCAGACGCTCCTCCAAGAGCTGTCCAGTCCAACCTTCTGGAATGTTCTATCACTGAATTCTACACGGAGAGTTCCATGGGATGGAGTGTTACAAATGATTCAGCAGTTGGGTTCTCATTTGTGATGAGTGAACTGGCATTCTGGATTATACAGCTGTTACCTTTGAGTTTGAGTCAATTCCCTTGAGCCTCATATACTGTGGGTGTGCAGACAAATTAAAATTTCTGGATCCATAGATAAGGGAACTCAGTCCTATGACTTAATGACCTGTGGGGAGGGAAGCTTTTGTCCTCCCTCTGCTCCTCTCAGCCCCTGGAGGGGGCTCACTGTGTAAAAAGGCTGCTCCCAGTGTGTTGCCCCCCAGGCCCCATGAGGAACGCATGCTCTGGGCATAATCACTTGTGTGTTCTCATTCCTGTCCACACTCCTGAGACCTGTGTCATGACACTCTTCACGGTCCCAAGCATTGGGCTGCGCCTTGAGGGAGAGAAGAGGCCAGGCTCAGCCTACTCATCTCAGTCTGGCTTTTGCCAGCTCTTGGGAAGGGGTCTGGCCGACCCACAGTGACTAACAACATGGCGCTCTGCTCTCCCAGTGCTGCCTGGCTGGGGAGGGAAGGTGGTGGTCAGGCTGTGAGGCAGGTGGGATGCTGGCACTCCTGGGTTGCTGGCTTGACCCTTAACAGAACTCCTCCAGGAATTCCACCCCACAAGATGGTGCCCAAGGACATGCCAGGACTGGGAGCCAGGCCCTGGAGCTGTGGTGGTGACCAAACCTGACCCTGCCTTCCCAGGGCCAGCTGTGACCTCGGTGGGATGGAAGACCCCACACGGCACACAAGCCCAGTGACAGTCTTCTCCCTTTAAGACCTTCCCCCCTGGAGTAAGAGTTTATGATGAACGAACAAATGATTCTTGATGTTATGCAAAATTTTCAGGAACAATTTGCCATATCTTGATGGATCATACTCTGTTTTCAAAGTTTCTTTTATTTTTTGTGATTTGGGTCTGTTCGGGTCAAAATGGTCACTCACTTTTCTCAGTGTCGGCCCTATTGACGTGGAGGCAGGAGAGCTCTTTGCTGTGGGTGCTGTTCACAGCCTGCTGTTCACAGTGCTGTTAGTAGCATCGCTGGCCTCTGTCCACCAGCAACCCCTGCTCGGTTGTGGCAACAAAAAATGTCTCCAGATGTCGCTAAATGAGAGCCACCGCTTTAAAAGGCTAAACCGGTTTCTGGCTAATTTGAGGATTAGGTTTAAGTAGTTAGTTGTGGTACTTGAAATACTTCAGGCAGGGATCCTATTAGAACACCCTCCCTCTACCTGTGCGGGCACCCTCCGATTTGTTTACAGGGGAATAGCAGTCCCTGTTGGGCAGAGGGGCACTGCGGAGGGGCCCGCCCTTCACCAGCTGGCTTCTGTCGAACAAGTGCTGTTGGCTACTCTTGGGTTGTGTCGGAGGTACTGTTTCCGGAGTTTAGCGTTGGGTTTTGTGGGTGTCATTTGGTCAGTGTTCCTGGTAAGTTGGGGGTTAAGTTATTTGGGGGCCTCTACATTCAGCACGGGGCTCAGCCTGGTGTGGGGACTGTCCTTGGTCTGTAGTCTTATTCCCAGACACCTTGCAGCCCTCTGAGCCGCCCCATTACAAATATTTAACAAGAGCCAACTGACCTCTGTGGATGTGTGCCAGAGACAGGCAGGCAATGTGATGAAGACACGCGTTCCAGGCACTGAAAAAGTCCTCTTTCTTGGTCATCACCTGTCAAATGGACAGAATGAAAGGAACCGCTGAGGGTCTTCCCAGAGAACAGAACTTAGAAGCAAGACAGATGGCAAATTTGCACATTTTTAGTACCACCTGAAGCCTGGGTAGGTGGCAAGGCTGGCCTCCGGGACCCACAGAAGCAATTTGTTGATGAAGAAAAGGCCATCAGTGCACTGTGAGTCCAGGTTCTACGTTGGTAGGAATTCCTCACACACAGCAGACATGACCACTACCAGCCGCCGACTCTCGAGATGGCACAGGAGTCCAGGTAACAGTGCATGGGGAACAATGCGCGCAGAGGTAAAGCGACACCGTGTTACCCCGGGGTGCTCTCTGCCTGCAGAACTGTGAATCCCAGATCAAACTGCATTAAGTCTAATCCGCAGCAAAATGAACCTGCCGTTCCCTCCCTCCTTCCTTCCATTGAAGGCAGGTACTTCCATTTGTTTTCAAGTTGTTTCTCTCGAATGCCCATGAGGTCTCCAGTGAAGTCTCCAGAATGGGCATCTGGAGTGGCCGGGTGTGATGTGTGGGAGGCGCTCCCAGGAGTGTGGGAACTGCATGCCCAGCACCTCTCAGTCCTCCCTCCATCTGACCGGTCCCTTTCGCCAAGCTCACCCATGCAAGATGCTCTTTCAATTACTCCAACGAACAGAGTTGTTTTGCTTTGTTCTTTGCTGTTTTTTGGGGGGGGGGGAGGGGGTTGGTGAGCTGTTTTTGGGGGGTGGAGGGGGTTGGTGAGAAGTGGGGGAAGAGAACTAGAAGAAGATAAGAATGAAGAAAATACACAAAGAGAAAGATGCCGAATCACGGAGCGGCAGTTAGTCATTTCGGTGGAGCTAAGGGCAGATTCTTATCTGACCAGAGAGGAGTGTTGAATTTGTCACTTCTGACTTTTCTTTGTTTCTTCTTGCCTTTTTTTTGGTTTGTTTGTTTTGAAAACCCAACAGTTTGATATTTAAATTTTCAGCCCTTGTCTTTGCTCAAAGAAATAACACTCAGATAGAAAATCAGACTCTGCATCTGCTTCCCATTTGTTTTAAACTCACACGCTGAGCCCTGTGGTTGGAAGGTACCCTGCCCCCTGCAGCTCCATGGTTCCTGCAGGGCTTGGAGGACCTGCTTTGTCAAAGCCCTCCTGTAATAGAGTGTTTTGTGCTCCAGTGGAAAAACAGCACCGCAGAAAGCCTCTACCCATGTATAATTTAGCACGATTACCTGCGGCAGCAGGCACAGTGTGGAGGACCAAGTCACGTGTGCCTTGGAGTCCCCACCTAACTGCGTCTTACGACAGTCAAGGGTGAGGATAATGTCTGTCTCGGTCCCTGAATCAGGATCTCTCCGTGCTGGTATCAAAATGACAGCTGAAAAGGTGTGATAGAGAATGCAAGTCTCAAGGAATGGGCCAGAGGACCTCTCACGCAGAGGTGAGGGCAAGAGCTGGCCAAACACTCCTGTCCCCAAGCTCTCCCCATCACACTGCGGAGGAAAACACCAGGAAATCCGTGCTGGGGCCTGGTGGACCGGCTCTCCCAAACGTGAGTGGGCTGTCCCCCCACACTGTATGGGAAGGAAAGGGGAAGAAGGGTAAAATAGCGTGTGGAGGTGTCCAAACAGAACTGAGAACACTCTTACAGTTTTAAAAATCTAAACAGATACGCTTAAGTCTTTCACTGGTCTGATCGAGAGACAACCAGAAACAGACAATTAATTGGACAATACAGACCCTGCATGAAGAAGAGACTTTAGATGAGAAAACACTGCAGAAGGCCCTTTACGAAACTTGTTGTGACTTCATCCTCAAAAAGTACACGGCAAAGAAAAAAAAAAGGCAAGTTCAAGTTAAGGGGAAAGGCCCCTTGAAGCCCTGCCAGCTTGCTCCTAAGTGCTTTTCCTTATATGTTAACATCACAGTGCTGCAGCAGGACCCACTTGAGCAGGCTCAGTGTAACCTCGTCCCTGCTGGCAAGTGGTGCCCCCTCGCACCCCACTCCAGACAGGAAGGCTGGCATGACTTATCCCCCCATCGAAGGATGGCACCCAGGACTTGGAACATGTCGATAGAAAGGCAGATGCTCGGGAAAGCGACAGACTGACTGAGAAGTCTCTGTCTCCTTGAATTCGAGTTTACTGGCAAGAAACAATAGGCTGAAGCCAACTGGGGGCTGCACAGTGGTCCGCACGTCCAGGTGGGGCAGCTCAGAACAGTGTGTGGGGTCCCATTCCAACCCACTGTCAAGTGGTCAAAACAAGCAGATCAGAAGGTCAAACTGGTTCAGCCTTTAAGTGTAGACCCAGTGTGAACTCCAGGGTGTCATTGCCCACAGTAACCCAGCTGAGAATTGCCTATGCAGGGCTCAAAATTTTTAAATGTATTTATTACACCAATAACAGGCAAAACAACAGAAATCAAGTATCTAACTCTCTCTCCTTACAAAACCTTAATAAGAGGTTTTCTGGAGAGTGGATTTTCTTTTTCTTTCTTTCTTTTTTTTTTTTTTTTTTTTAAATGGATGGCTGTTCTTCACTTCAAGCAGTAAGCCTGCTACTGAAAACTTGTGTGTAACTCAGCCTATGCAAACTAAAACCTTCTTAAAATGCACCAGACAACAGACGCTGTTTTAAGCTCTTAATTGCATTTGCTCATTGAATCTTCAGAAGCCCTAGAGGTAGGAATTACTGACATCTTTTGATACCTTCATTTTGCAGGTGGAAAACTGACACAGGTTAAGGAATTTGCCCAAGGTTGCAGAGCTGGATTGGGACTGGGCACCCAGGCTTCTGAGCCCATGTTTGTAACCACAGGCTACACTGCCTCCCAATGGACTAATAGGGAGTTGGTTCCCGGGCAACACCTGTCCCTCCCAAATACAGTTCATAAAGATGCATTGTCACATATGGTCGTATGTAATGTGAACCATATTCTACACTTAAAACCTCTAATGGAAATAAATGCTTACTTCCTAATAAATCATCACACAGTTAAGACAGGGCCAAGCTCATAAAGAAACCCCTGCTGGCCTCCCTTTTGATGGATGCTCATGTCCATTCTCCCTTCTACTTTTCTAGAAAAATCCCCAAAAGCTTTGGGCAGCAATACGTCCAGTTAAAAAATACTTACCTCCCTACAGAAGATCTATCAAAAAAACCCTCAGCTAACATCACACTTAGTAGAAAGACTGAGTGCTCTCCCCTTAGAATTGGGAAGAAAAGAATGTCTGCCATCACTTCTACTCAGTGTTGTACTGCAGATTCCAGCCAGGATAATAAGGCAAGAAAAAGAAATTAAAGGTGTAGAGATTGGAAAGGAGTAAGTAAAACTGTCTTCATCCAAAAAGAATTGATTTTCTATGTAAAAAGCCCTAAGGAATGTATCATAAAGCTACTAAAACTATTTAGCAAATTAAACAGCAATGTCACAAGATGCAGGATTTAAGAAAAAAAAATCAACTAAGTTTCTATATCCTAGCAATGAACAATTTGTACTTGAAATAAAAATACCATTGCAACAGCATCAAATGTATTCAATACTCACAGATACATTTCACACGGCACATGCAATATCTCTATGCGGAGAGGAAAAAACATTGCAGAAAGAAATTGAAATGGAGCATAGAAATGAAGGGAGCTCTACACTGTGCTCATGTGCCAGAAAACTCTGCATTGCTAAGATGTCAATTCTCACAGTGATCTATGGAGTCAGAACAATGCCAAGCAAAATCCCAGCAGACTTCTGTGTGTATAGAACTGGACGACCTGATTGTAAACCTTATATGGAAATACAGAGGACCTACAGTAATCAAAACCATTCTGAGAAAAAAACAAGTTGGAGGATTCACAGTAACTGATTTCAAGACTTAGTATAAAGCTGTCATAAATACAACAGTATGGTATTGGAATAAGAATAGAAATATAGGTGAATGGGGGTATAAAAAGAAGAGTCCAGAAAAAGAGCCATCCAGGCAAGGTCAACTAATTTTCTACCGAGGTACCAAGGTAATTGGATGGGAGAAAAAAGTCTTTTTAACAGTGCTAGAACAACCAAACATCCACATACAAAAGCAAACAAATAAATAAATGAAGCTCAACCCTTATTTCACGCCATATCAATAAGTTAACTTGAAGTGGGTCACAAACTTAAATGTAAGACTTACATCTAAAATAAAATTCTAGAAGAAACTGTGGGAGAACATCTTAGTGACACTGGGATAGGCAAAGATTTTGTGAGATAAGACACGAAAAGGCTGAATTTCATCAAAATTAAAATTCTACTCTTTAAAGACATTTAAGGAAATAAAAAGACAAATAATGGATTAGGAGAAAATATTTGAAAAATCATGTATGTAATAAGAGATGTCTCTCCAGAATTTACAAAGACAGCTTACAACTCAATAGTAAGAAAACAAAATCTACGTTAACAAATGGGCAAAAAGTTTGAACAGACACGTCATTGAAGAAGATAAATGAATGGCAAATACATACATGAAATAGATTTGAGAAATGCTAATTAATGCCATGATGAGAAACCACGACACATCCCCCAGAACGGTTGACACCAGTAAGACTGGCAATGCCAAGTATTGGTAAGGAAGCAGGGCAACTAGAACTCATTGTAGGTAGGGATGGCAAAATGGCAAAATGGTGCAGCCACTTTAGAAGACAGTGTGGAGGTTTCTGGGGATACCTGGGTGGCTCAGTTGCTAAGTATCTGCCTTCAGCTCAGGTTATGATCCCAGGGTCCTGGGATCGAGCCTCACATCGGGCTCAGTTGGAAGCCTGCTTCTCTCTCTCCCACTCCCCCTGCTTGTGTTCCCTCTCTCACTGTGTCTCTATCAAATAAATAAATAAAATCTTAAAAAAAAAAAGAAGAAGACAGTGTGGAGGTTTCTTATAAATAAACACATAGGCACCATAGAACGCAGCCATTCCACTCCTAGCTATTTACACAAGATAAATAAAAATATATGTCCATGCAAAGATTTGGATGAGAACATTCACAGAAACTTCATTCATAATAGTCCAACAGGAATCAATCCATATGTCCACCAATTGGTTAAGGGATAAACAAATTATAGTAAAGCCATACAAAGGAAGACTCTTGCATAATAAAAAGGAACAAACTTAAAACACCCAACAATTTTGATAGATCTCAAATGCAAAAGACTAGATACTATGCTCTTCCATTTATATTAAATTATAAAAAAGACAATTCTATTTGAGAAGAAAAATCTGTGTTTTCCAGGAGTCAGAGTAGGGGGATGGCTTTGATTACAAAGGAGCAGGAAGGAACTTTCTGGGGTGATGGAAATGTTCTCTATCTAGACTATATGCACTTTACAAAACCCATTAATTGTACACTTCAAATTGGTCAGTCTTAATATATATTAATTACATATATAAAATAAAAGTTGATTTTTAAAGATGCTCACCTCCCCAGGCTCCCCTACAGCTTGTAAGATTTGTAGTCTCCATGGCCAAGGGAGTGGGCAGTGCTGGGGGGTGCTTCTGTGAAAGCTACTGTTTCCCTAACAAAACAAAATACAGCCTGAACTAGCATGTGCTTTTTTTTTTTTTTTTTCCTTTGTCCTCTTCCTGTTTCTTTGCTTGGAACTTTCCTATCTTGTGAGCATAGGAACAGGTAAAGTCATGTTAAGGGGTTATGTTAGGGTTGCTGTAACACATGACCACAAGTCCTGGTGACATCACACAACAGAAATGTATACTCTCACAGTTCTAGAGGTTAGAGGTCAGAATCAAGGTGTCAGCAGGGCCACACTCCTTCCAAAGCCTGCTTTGCCTCTTCAGGGGCATCCTCGCAGAACTAATGGCCAGACCAGGGAGGGCCCCTCCTCACCCGCTCAGCCCACATCTCTGCCTTCCTGTTGCTGCTCTCACCTGACATTCTGTCTTGCCTTTCAGGAGTGGGATAATGAGGAGGGGGGGTTCTTTATATATTTTTCTGCCTTCTTACATTTTTTGTGTCTTTCCTTTCTTTCTTTTTCTCTTTCTTTCTCCTTATTTATTTCTTTCTTTCTTGAAAGGGAGAGAAAGAGAGAGAGAGAGAGAGAGGGTGTGGGGAGGGGCAGATAGAGAAAGTTTCAAGCAGTCTCATACCCAGCACGGAGCCCAGCATGGGGCTCATGACTCTGAGATCATGACCTGAGCTGAAAACAAGAGTTGGATGCTTAACTGACGAAGCCACTCAGGTGCCCCTTTATGCCTTTCTTTTAAAAAAAAAAAAAAAATTTTGTATAGTTACCCCTCTCTCTCTTGAATTCTTCTTTCCATCTCTGTTTTGAGCCTTACACAACTGCCTTTTCACCCTTTTATATTTTAATTTTTCTGCTGTTCTATATTTTTACTATTTTTCTAGGGTTTTAGTTTTTCTAGGCTTTTCTTGCCCTTCTGTTTTTCAGGCTTTCTGCTCCCTCTGTACTGCTCTGTCCTCTCTCTTAAATTCACTGCTTCACCTTTCACTCCTCTCTTAGGCTTTCACACACCAAATTAATTCTTTTTCTCTTCAGACTTTCCTCCTGACTTAACTTGGCTTCCTCAGATTGGCTTTGGGAAAGGAACCCCTCTCCTCTCCACCACAGCTATTCTTCCTGAATTCTGTCTTCTCCAGAAGGCCCCAGCCTCTTCCTGCATCGATGGCTGGGTGTTGGTCAGTTCTGTACTAGTGCCTCACAGAAAGCAGGGTGTTTGGGTCCAACAGATGGCAGCTCACTTGTGGCTTTCTGAACTGGGAGCAGGAGATTCTCTGCACCTCGGCCCTTTCAACCTGCACTATTATTTCCAGGACAATCAGAGCAATATATCTAGCACCATGTCCTACTATATCCTGGGAGAAAGGACACAGAAGGACACCTTTGTATCTACTGTTCCAGCTTGTTTCCTATGAGAAGGAAAAGTAAATATGCTCCAAATGCCCCAGAGAGGGCTGTGTCCTGGTTTTGGGAGTCTAAGGGGACAGGCCAGCTGCCGGGTTCATGTCTGGTCCCTGGGTCAGCGGCCCTCTGTCTACCACCCCCATTCCAGACACTTGCCCACCCCAGCTGCGGACCAGGCTCTACTGCACGAGAATCTCCCCTTCTCTGAGAAGGTAGCAGGTGGCTGGACTGCAGGGGTGGGGGTGGATGAAACAGCCCTTGTTTGGGGAGATCAGCCCTTGGGGTGAAAGCCTGGGATTCACGTCTTCTCCCAGAGAAACACAACGTAAGAATGACGAATGGCAGGAGAGTAGGAAGGGGTCCAACAACGAAGGCTTCTTGATCACATTCTGGTGCCCTGCAGTGCTTGTCTCTGTACTAAGAAAGATATTCTAATCATGTAGGAAGTCCCAGAAAAGCCCAGTAATGATCCCTGATTGCTCACTGGAACACAGACGGATGTGGCTCCCAAGAGCACGACCTGCCAGAGGAACTCCTGCAGGACCCCATAGTTCCCAGTTCCTAACAGAGCTTGTTCAGAACGGCTGTCCTAGCAAAGACATCACCCCACCGGCCCTCATTGTTCCCACAGGGGCTTCCCGTATGGACAGCCTGCTGTTCTTCCCCAGTGGTGCTGGGTGCAGGTTCTCAATAAGCACGCATTCCAAGACGTGTGCATGTGCGTGCACACACACACACACACACACAAACCACGGTTCCTCTCTGCCTTGAACTACGTCCAGTCTCAGGACACGCTCCCTCTCTTGCTTCAGATGTATTCACATGCAGTTCTCTCCAGCTGCCCTCTGCCCTACCTGACTGCCTCCTCCCAGTTTGGGAAGCCTCCAGACAGTTCCCCCTTCTGTGTGTGGTTTGGGCCCCCACTAAGCAGCACATCCCTCTGTGGAAGCCCTTCCCCACACTGCGGTGTAAGTGCTGGGCTGACCAGGGGAGGACTGTGACTGCCCTGGCACCCAGTGCAGTGGTCAGGGCCAACGACTACATCAAGGAGCCCCATCACAGAGATGGGTGGTGAGGGTAGATGTGGACGTGAGGGGAGGGACTGGAAAAGAAACTGGTTTCAGAGGGCAGAGAAACTGCAAGAGGGAATTCAGCAGAGTGGGGTCTTCACAAAAACAGGACACGAGGCTCCTGGTCTGCCTCTCCCTGCACCACAATTATGGTTTGGGTCGGATTTTCTGAGCTCTGCCCAGGTGTTTGCAGCCCCTTCCCTCACCTGCAATGTCCTCCAAGCTCTGGTCTTGGGCCTTGCAACATGAACAGACCCCAAAGATGGAGCCCATTCCTAGCGAAGCCTTATTTTTGTTACACACACACTAGTTCCAGGAGTGGGGGGCCACACATGTTTGATCTGACCGGTTGCTAAATCTTTCCCCTGCTAAGGCTTAACTGAAATTGTCAGAACATGAAATCAATAGGATCTTGGCAAAGGGCTCCTATAATTGAATGTATTACTTCCTAATTTCTCCTCCTTTTTCCTTTTTGTGTTAAATTAAGAGTCTGCTTCTCATTACTTAGCCTTTCAGAATAGAAAATGATTGTCGGATGATACATTCTCTTTGGTCATTTAGCATTCATTTGAACTCTATGCTCCTGAAATCAATCTTGATAATTCCCAACAATGGGATCTGTAAATAAACAAATGTTTGATAGCTCTTCCCTTTCTTAATCACTTCCTCATTTTAGAAGTTCCTTCTAACAGTTCTGGTGGATGGAGCAAGAGAAGGGGGTAATCAGGAGACCTTAAATAGATTTTACAGGCACCAAAGCATGTATTTGGAGTACGATCAGCTGGAAAGATCTTGTTTCAATAATACAATCTTCACATTTAACTGAAGACGATGTTATGGAACCTGACTGCTCTTAGTGACTGCTTAAAGTGGACAGAAGGCAGAACGATGTACATTTAATATGTAAAAGACATTAGGCCTCAAGAGCTTTGTTTCCTGAATCTCTGCAGCAGCTCAGTGGGAAGAGGCGGTCTTGGGGCTGCGAGTAAAAGGCAAGGGGTACAGCACACAGAAAGCCTACCCCATGAGGGATTTGCAGAGCACAGAACCCATTGCAGTTTGGAATTCCTTAGCACTCCGTGTTTCCTTCTCCGGGATTAGAATCCTATCCTCCTGGTGCACGAGCTGGAGCCCTGGGACCACTCCTGACCCCATCTTTGACTTTTTCCCCCATCAGACCATCCCAAGTTTCACCGACCACCTTCATGCTCACTGTCACCACCGCACGGCTCAGGCTGGGTTCTAACTCTTCTGGGATGATGGTTACTGTGGCCTTCTAAAGGGTCACCCTCACAGCACTGACTCCAGAATGATCTTCCTGACACCAGTGTGCTCAGGCCATAGTCCTATCACCTGCAGGGAGGGTAGAGGGATCTCAGGCCTGCAAGCAGGGGACACGAGGCTCAGGGCCTTGAGGGCCTACAGACCACCATAGTCACTCTCTTGCTAGCTTCTCTAGCCCAGGACCTGGGATGTGGACCAGCTTGAGGCTCAGCCTGAATATACCAGTTGCTCACTCATATCCATGCCTTGCCTGGAAGGTCCTGCCCACCTCTCCCTGGGGATGGACACTAGATTCCATGGGCCACCCTTACCCACAGAAAGGGGCAGCCCTCCCTCTGCTCCAGACTCCTCTCTATGCACTTCCCCTTGACCCACGTTCCTGCCATCTCCCGTCCCAAGCTGAGACCATGGAAGACAGCCATCATGCCTTGGTCATCTCTACAGTTCCAGACTCGCACAATGACTGGTGTACTAGGGCACTGGGGAGAAATATCTTTTAAACAAGGAACTATTCAGTAAAAATAAACATCTTTATAGGTCTTCTATCTCTCTTTTTTCCCCTAATTATTTCTGTAAATATGTATCTGAAGTTCCAATGAAATATTTTTATTTCACTGTCAGGAAGAGGCTTTTTATTTCCAGCTAACCTTTCAAGAATACTAAACAGCACGCTTTGCAGAATGTCGAGACCACCTCTGTGTGAGCTTCTGTGGTCTGGGAGGGAGAGAGATTTGAGGCACTGGTGAGAAAGAGGGGAATTAACATTGGAAATTAAAAACAACAACAACAAAACAGCCTATTCCAACAGCCTGAGGTGCTGGCAAACAGGGAAGGAAGGGAAACAGATCACCAAGAGCTGCCACATGAAATTATAGGTCAATGCCTGACTGTCCATTCCCACCACCAAGCCACTAAGCTAGCAAGTGGATGGGCTGGACTTAAGAGTTGCCTCAGTGGAGAGGCCGGATCAGGAGATGTTAAGTCCTTTATAGGACGTATCTGACTCCTTCCATTACATTATTAGAATACCACGGGAAACGGTGTCCTCATGTCATTCCTCCCCTGTGTGCTCCAAACCTAGTGCCTCAGCCTGATGGAGGCCCCTGTGGTCTGATAACTTTACTATTTCCCCTTTCTGGCAATCAGGTTTTTGGCTGTATCACAAAGCATTGGGCTTTAGACTACCATTCATAATAGTAGCAACTTAAAGAATGTCCTTGATCCCAGATGACCATGGCGATCTGCCTACTAGCCATGCGGAAAGGCAGAATGAAATAGAATAATAGGTTCATCTTTGTTGACCACAATACTACAGTCTCCAGCAGCACTGAACCTCTGGATAAGCCTACCTCCTACTCACAGAGAACCTCAAGAAACAGTTGCTCAAGGCAAAGCTAACATTATACTCAACTCAGTGAAAGGTTGAAAGCTTTTCTTCTAAGGTCAGGAACAAGGCAAGGTACCAACTCTTACCACTCCTACTAAGCAAACACTAGTAGTCCTAGCCAGAGCAATAAGGCAAGAAAAAGAAGTGACAGGGATCTAAGCTAGAAAAGAAGAAGCAAAAGTATCCCTATTTGCAGATGATATGATCTTATATATAGAAAATCCCAAAGACTCCACCAAAAAGCCATTAAAATAAACGAATTTAGTAAAGTTGTGGGTTACACAATCAAACTGATATAGAAATCAGTCATGTCTCTATGCACAAACAACAAAATATCTGAAAAATTAACACACATGATCCCATTTATGGTAGCATCAAAAAACAGTAAAATACTTAGGAATAAATTTAACCAAGGAGGTGAAGCATCTGTACATCTAAAACTAAAAGACACCAATGAAAGAAACTGAAGACACAAATAAGTGGAAAGAAGGATATCTCATATGTCCATGGAACAGAAGAACTAATATTGTTTACATGTCCATACGACCCAGAGCACTCTAGATACAATGCAATGTCTATCAAAATTCTAATGGTATTGGGCTCAGAAAATAGAAAAAACAATCCTAAAATTCATGTGGGACCACAAAGACCCTGAATAGTCAAAGCAGTCCTGAGAAAGAATGAAGATATCGCACTTCCTGATTTCAAACAAAACCACAGTCATCAAAACAACACGGTACTGGCATAAAAAAGGACGTGTAGACTAATGGAACAGAATTAAGAGACCGGAAAACACTGCCCCTCCCCCACCATTATACACAGTCATATAGAGCCAAAAGTACTTTGTGGGGAAAGGATAATCTTTTCAACAACTGGTATTGGGAAAACTGGATAACCACAGAGAGAAGAATCAATTCTTCTTACTTCTTACTTCTCTTACACCACTCCCCAAATTAACTCAAAATGGAATCAAGACTCAAATATAAGACCTGAAAACACAGAACAGCTAGAAGAAAACATAAGGAAAAATCTCTTTGACATTGGTCTTGGTAATGATTTTTTGGATATGATATCAAAACACAGGCAACAAAAACAAAAACAGACAAGTGGAACTACATTAAATTAAAAAGCTTCTGCACAAACAATAACAACAAAATGAACTGACAATCTATGGAATGGGAGAAAATATTTGCAAACCATCTATGTGATGAGGTGTTAATATCCAAAATATATAAGGAACCCATACAACTTATTAATAAAAAAAAATTCTGCCTGTTTAAGAAATAGGCAGAGGACCTCAATAGACATTTTCCCAAAGAAGACAGACCAATGGGCAACAGACACATGAAAAGATGTTCAGTGTCATTAAGCACCGGGGAGATGCAAATCAAAATGACAATGAGATATTACCTCACACCTGTCAGAATGGTTAGTGTCAAAAAGACAAGAGATAGTAAGTGTTGGCAAGAAAAGGGAATCACTGTGCACTATTGGTGGGAATGTAAATTGGTACAGCCACTACGGAAAATAGTATGGAGGGTCTTCAAGAAATTAAAAATGGAACTACCACATCATCCAGCAATCCCACTTCTGGGATGCATTAGAAAGTAATGAAATCACTATCTGGACTCCTATGTTCATTGCAGTATTATTCACACAAGCCAAGACATGGAAGCAACCTATGTGTGTGTGTCTGAAGGAATGGATCAAGATGTGCATATAGAAACAATGGAAAATTATTCAGCAGTGAAAAAGAAGGAAATCTGGCCATTTGCAACATGGATGGACCTTGTGGGCTAAGTAAAATAAGTCAGAGAAAGAAAGACAGATACTATATGAACTTATTTTTATGTGGAATATAAAAAAGCTGAAGTCACAGAAACAGAGTAGATGGTGGCTGCCAGGGGTTGGGTGGAAGAAATGGGTGAAGATGGTCACAGGGTACCAACTCTCAGGTATAAGATGAGTAAGTTCTGGAGATCCAATGCACAGCATAGTGGCAACAGTTAACAATACTTCATTACATGTTTAAAAGCTGCTAGCTAAAGGACTGGACCTTATATGTCTCATATTCTGCCCCCCCCCCAGCAAAAATCTACTCATATAAGGCAATATGTGTGTTAATTAACACTATTATAGTAATCATTTCACAATATATATGTGTATCAAATCATCACATTGTGGACCTTAAATTTACAGGATGTTCACAAAACTAGAAAAAAACCACTCTAGACAAAATTGTAAAAGAAACTGCTGTTCAGTATTCAACCACTTACACCCAAGTCAAATTCACTAGTAATCAGTGTGCCATCAACTACAAAAATGTAATTTCTGTGCTATGCTCTTTTTTTTTTTTGAAGTGAACACAACCTCAAGATTTTATTGTCTTCGTAATATAACAAAACACGAAGCTTAGAACGGAATCACTTGCTCTTTCTTTTCTTATCTCCTCCCAGTTCAAAATGTTTGCCTCTCTTAATGGCCAGCATTCTCTGAGATCTGCAATTAGGCTTAACACATTCAAGCCTCAGCATAATCTTTGTAGTTTTAGCCTTTTTCCAGAAAATGGGCTTCATCTGCCCAACACAGCCACCCTGCTTCCTGTCATAATGCCACTTTCCCTGCGAATAAAGAGAATCCTTTCCTTTCTTGTACTGTGTCACTTTGTGGGGTTGGTGCTTGCCACACTTCTTGCACAAAGTCCAGAGGGTTTTAGGAACATCTACCACGTTTGCAAGAGCGTTGTTGGCACAGAAAGCTGTGCTGTACTCTTCAAAAATGAGCCCAGAGTTTGGCACATGTCCCCATAGATTTGACTTTCTCTGGACTTAAGTTCTGACCTGTCCCTTTGTCCTGTCTGGGTGACTTTCCCGTATGTCCGTGACTGGGCTTTCCACCTTAGTCAGGGCCCTGCTTCCTGTGGTCCAGCTTCTCAGACCTCAAGATCCCTGGATAGAAGGTTCAGAACCTCTAAGGTGTATCCACCTGCCTCCAGAACCAGCTCTCAACAGCTTACCTTTTGTCAGATACCTGTGATCCTGGCCACTGGCCTAGATCAAAACCCATCATCTGTCACCATGCTTTCTAGATTCCATGCTGCTAGCTAGCCGGGCACCTACCCCTGTGTTTTGGTATGGCATTGAAAGGTGTCTAGCATAAAACTGACACATGATAATTGTTGGCATTAGCTGTTTCTTCTTTCCCTCAATTAGAATACCAAGATTCAGCAGCTGAGGCCTCCTGTTGGAAGCTGCTAAGTTTCCAGTTTCATATGAACAGATGATGAAATGCACGTACCAGGAACAGCCCATCTCAATGCCAGAAGGCACTGTTTAAATTCTATCTTTAAATGTTTTAACTGAGGTATAAAATGCATACAGCCAGATGTATCACATGCATAAATCATAAGTTTACATCTTGATGATTTTTTTCTTTTTTTTTAAAGATTTTATTTATTTGACAGAGAGAGAGAGATCACGAGTAGGCAGAGAGGCAGGCAGAGAGAGAGGAAGGGAAGCAGGCTCCCTGCTGAGCAGAGAGCTCAATGTGGGGCTCAATCCCAGGACCCTGATATCATGACCTGAGCTGAAGATAGAGGCTTAACCCACTGAGCCACCCAGGTGCCCCATGTCTTGATGATTTCCAACAGTGTGTGTATACACCTCTGTAACCACCTGGACAAAGAAACAGAAATTTCCCGCTTTCTACTCCCTCCCGGTCAACACCATACCCTCCAGATCTGTGATCCCCATAACACCGTCAACTACCTTTGCCCCTTATTAAATGAATGCCATATGCATAAATCATATTATTAACTCCTTCATGGCAGGATTCTTTAACTGAACATAACATCTATAAATTCACTTGTTGTTGCATGTGAATGGTGGTTTATCTCTCTTATTTTGCTGAGCAGAATTCCACTGTATGAATATACCACAACTGGTTTATCCAATTCTCATGTTGATGAACATCTGGGTTGTTTCCAGTTTGGGGTTGCTATTGATAAAACTGCTGTAAACGTTGTTGTACAAATCTTCTTGTGAGCTGTCTTTCATCTCTTTTGGGTAAATACCTAGGGACGGAATTGCTGGTCTTGGGCTAGGTGTGTATTTAACCTTATAAGGAAATGCCAAGCTTTCTGTCACTGCCCTTTTATGCTACAACAGCAATGCACTTTCTCGTTGTTCCACACTGTCATCAGGATCGAGAGTCATCAGTTGGCTCTAGTTCAACCCATTTCAGTGGGTGGCGTGGTATTTCACTGTGGTTTTAATTTCTATTTCCCTGATGACTAATATGGTTGAGCAAGGTTTCATGGGCTCATTACCATTCTTTTATCTTCTTTTCTGAAGTGTCTTTTCAAGTCTTCTGTGTACTTTTTTTTTTTTTTTTTGGATTGTGTCTTTACATTATTGAGTTGTAGTTCTTTATGCATTCTGAATAAAAGTAGTTTTTTTTTTTCTTAAAGATTTATTCATGAGAGAGAGAGAGAGAAAGTGAAATCACAAGCAGGAGGAGAGGTGGAAGGAGAAGTAGACTTGCCCCTGAGCCAGGAGCCCGATGTGGTGCTGGATCCCAGGACCTGGTTATCATGACTCGAGCTGAAGGCAGATGCTTAACCGACTGAGCCACCCACGCACCCCTAGGTTAAAAAAGCCTTTTGTCAGATACATGTATTGCAAATAATTTCTCCAAGGTTATGAAGGTTTGCTTTCTTCTTTTCTTACAAATTTTTAATTTTGAAAAAAAAATCCAGTCAATTCATATTTAATTAATGGTCGGTGCTTCTTACCTCTTTTCTAAGAATTCTTGGTTTACTCTAATTCCAACAGAAATATCTAATACTCTAATTCCACAGAAATATCCTATGCTTTTCCCCTTTGCAAGTTTTATAGTTTGCACTTCTACTTAGAGTCTATGATCAATCTCAAATTAATTTTTGTGCATTATACAGGGAGTAAGTCAAGGCTCATTTTTCCCCCCACTCAGATATCTAGTTTCCACTCAGATATATAGTTTCCTGTACAATTTGTTGAAAAGATTACATTTTCATTACTTAATTTCCTTAGTACCCTTGTAAAAAATCAAATTAACATGTATGTGTGGGTCAGTTTCTGGACTCTCCAGTGTTCCATCGATCTGTTTATTTGTCCTGACACCAAACCCATACTGTCTGGGTAACTGGAGAATTAGCAGAAACTTTGAAATCAGGTCATGTCAGGCCTCCATATTTCTTCAACTTTCTCATAGTCGTTTTGGCTATTTTAGGCCATTTGTATTTCTGTATGAATTGTCACATCAGCTTGTGAGTTTCTACAAAAGTTCCTGCTGAGACATTTGAGGTGGTGTTGAATCTATAGACCAATTTCAGGAGAACGTAAATCATAGCAATATTGAGTTTTTCCATGTACACACATATAATTTTGCATTTATTTAGGCTTTAATTACCTTCTGCAATGTTTCTAGTTTTCAAGATACAGCTCTTGCATTGCTTGAATTTTTCTTGTTAAATGTATTCATAAGAATTCATTTTTTAATGATATTGTGTATTTCACTTTTTACATTTTGTTTTCCAATTTTTAATGATGGTATATAAGAAAGATATTTATTATGCATATTGAGTTATATCATATAACCTCATATCGATTTATTAGTTCTGGTAGGATTTGGGGTTTTTCTCTCTTTTTTTGTAAGTTCTTTCATATTTTCTATGTAAATAATAATTTCATCTGGAAATTAAGATAGACTTATTTCTTCCTTTATAATCTTTGTCATTTATTTCTTTTCCCTGCCTTAGAATATCCAGTGTAATGTCAAACGGAAGTGATAAAAGTGAACATTCTTATCTTGTTCTCTATCTTATGAAGGAAAATGTGCAATATTTCTCCATTAGCTATGATGTCAACTATAGGTTTACTACAAATATGCTCTTTCAAAAGAAGAAACCACTTTCTATCCCTAATTTGCTAAGACTTTTTAGCATGAACTCATGTTGGATATTACCAAAATTCTTTTCGGCACTATATAATCATGCAATATTTCTCCTTTATTTTGTCAATATTACAATCTTCATTGACAAAACACATTTAAATGTTAAATAAACCCTGCATTCCTGGAATAAATATCACTTAGTGATGTATTTTCCTTTTTTACATATTGCTGGATTTAATCATTAACATTTTATTATACATATCTACCTATATTCATGAAGAATATTGATTTAGTTTTTTGTAATGTACTCATTATTCTTGGTATCATCAGTCATTGTTTTTGAAAGAGTTCTGTGTAAGAATGGTATTTTTTTTAATCTTTAAATTCTGATAGGATTCAACAGAAGAACCATCTGGACCTAGAGTTCTCTTTGTGGAATATTTCCATTACAAATTAAATTCATTTAATAGATATTTTTAGATCTTCCATTTTTTGCTTGCTTTTGAAAGTTGTATTTTTCCAGGAATTTGTTCTAAGTTCTTGAATTTATTTGCATAAAATTGTTCATGATATTCCCTTTTTTGTATTTTTAACATCTGTCTTGTATTTTGCAATGTCTCTAATTTCATTCTTAATATTGTTAGTGTTTAATCTTTTTCTCTTGATCAATCCTGCTATGGATTAATCAATTTTATCAATTATTTTAAAGAAGACATTTTCAGATTTTTTTTTAAGATTTTATTTATTTATTTGACAGAAAGAGATCACAAGTAGGCAGAGAGGCAGGGGGCGCAGCAGGCTCCCTGCTGAGCAGAGAGCCCAATGCAGGGCTTGATCCCAGGACCCTGGATCATGACCTGAGTGGAAGGCAGAAGCTTAACCCACTGACCCACCCAGACCCCCCCAATTTCAGATTTCTTGATTTTCTATATAGTTTGTTTTCACTATGTTAATTGTCTTCTTCATCTTTATCACCTTTATTCTACTTATTTTGTTCTTTTTCTAACTTCTTAAGGTAGAAGCTTACTTCATTTACTTAAGATCTTTTTTATTTTCTAAGATAAGCAATTCAAGGTATAAATGTCCCTGTAAGGAAATTTCACTACACCCTACAAAATTTGTTATGTTGTGTTTTCATTACCATTTGGTTTGAAATATTTTCCAATTACCATAATAATTCTCTCTTTGATTCACAGATTATTTAGAAATGTGTTCCTTAATGTTCATATATTTGGGAGATTTTCCAGATATCTTTTTGTTATTGATCTCTAATTTAATGCCATTGCTGATAGAAAAAAACACTGTATTATTTCAATCTTTTAAAAAATTCATTGACTGAGGGGTGCCAGGGTGACTCAGGTCATGATCTCAGGGTCATGGGATTGGGAGACATTGGGCTCCTCACTCAGCAAGGAGTCTGCTTCCCTTTCTCCCTCTGCCTCTCTCCCCCATTCATGCACTCCCCTCTCTCTCTCCCCTCTTCCCCCAAATAAATAAATAAATATCTTTAAAAATTATTGACTGATATTATTGAGAGCTGCCTTATGGATAGCACTCTAGTCTCTGGGTCTAGTTTTCAATAAATGTCTATAAATGCTAAATAGGTCAGATTGGATGATAGTGTTGTTCATATTTTTGTAGCCATACTGAATTTCTGTCTACTTGTTTCATCAATTACGGGATTTCCCTACTCCTCCTTTGAGTTCTGTCAATTTCTGCTTCAAATATTTTAATGGTGTATATCTATTTCTGGTTATTCTCTCTCTCTCTCTCTTTTAGAGAGAGAGAAATCAACAGCTGGGTGGTGGGGCATGGGGAGAGGAAGAGGGAGAGGCAGAGAGACAATCTTAAGCAGGCTCCACACCTAGTAAGGAGCCCAATGTAGGGCTGAGCCTCATAACCCTGAGGATCATGACCTGAGCTAAAACCAAGAATCGGACGCGTAACCAACTGAGCCACCCAAGTGCCCCTGTTGTCTCTTCTTGACGAAGTGACCTTTAAATTACCATGAAATAACCTTCTTTATCCTTAGTAATAGTCTTTGTCTTAAAGTTTGTTTTATCTGATATTAATATAGGCTCTCTTATGTTCTAGCTGCTTGCTATATCTTTTTCTTATCTGTCTTTACCTTTAAAGCATATAAATGGAACTTGTTTATTTCTAACCCTCTGTGACAATGTTTGCCTTTTAATTGGAGTGTTCAGTCCATTTACACATTATTAGACAGTGTTGGGCATAAGTCTACTTGTAGACTATCTCCTTAGGTCTTTAATTTTTGTTGTTCTTTCCATGACTTCTTCTGGATTAACTAAAGAGTTTTGTTTTTGCCTCAGTCTAGCTTCTCTATTAGAATATATATTCTTTACTTATAATAGTCTACCTTTAACTAATAACACTTCATGTATAATAGTATAATTCCATGTTTACTACTTCTCATCTTTTGTGTTATTCTTGCCATATGACAATATATGGCATATACTTTTATGTACTTTAAAAACACTAAATAATCATAATTAGTTTTGCTTTAAACAGCTAATTTAATTATGAAAAGTTTAAGATACAAAGGAAAAGTGTCACTAATATTTACCTATACTTTTGTTTAAAAAAGATTTGTTTGAGAGATATAGAGCATGGCCCGGAGGAGGGGCAGAGGGCGAGGGAGAGAGAGAATTTCAAGCAGGCTCCATGCTGAGTGTGGAGCCTGACATGAGGCTCCATCTCATGACCTGGAAATCATGGCCAGAGCCAAAATCAAGAGTCAGATGCTTAACAGACTGAGCCAGCCAGGCACCCCTATTTTGTTCACTCTTTATTACATTCATTATGTTTTCAAAAACCCTTTTCTTCTAATTTCAACATCTAGGTCATTTTATTTCTTTTTCTATTGACTGGTTTTTCTCTTGATTATGCATTATATGTTCCTATTTCTTCACATGTCTGACAACATTTTATTGTATATTGGACACTTTAAAGAATACTCATTCTGGATCCTATTATCTTCATCTAAAGAGTGTTGAATTTTTTTCCCAGTTAACTCACAAGCAGATAAACTTGAATTTGTAGAGGGTGTTTCATACTTTGTTAGGAAGAATCTTTCTGGTTTTGCCTTTTCTTTGTTTTAATTTTACCTTTAGTCCTTGGATAAATTCTTTTTCCTGGGACATAGTTTTATACATAAGGGATAGCCCTGCTGGGGCTTCAGTGGAAAGCCATTGAGTTGACTTTACCCATGTAACTTGGCAGGATTCAAACTACAAATTCTGCTTCCCATGTAGCAGGCAACAGTTGAATTTTCTGTTCAGCTCTTTAAGCCTTCCAAATTAAAAATCCCTGGACCTCTTTGGCATCTTGTCCATCCATGCATATTTCATATATGAGTTAATGATTTGAGTAATGTCATACACATATTGTGAAGTTGCCCTTTCTGTTACTCCTTTTTCCCCCCCTTCAACTTCCAGTTTTTTGATAGTCCCAAATCCCATCTGCTGGATTCCTAATGACATTAAGATTGAGGTTTCCATGTGATCACTTTCCTTTTAACCTAAAAGCAGGGAATGGCTTTCTGTCAGTTAAAATCCAAAAACAAAACCAGCAAATATTATTACATTTAACTACATAAGAGTTAATTTTTTTTTTTTTTGCATAGTAAAAATCAACATAAGCAAAGTCAAAAGAACAGGTGACAAACTGGGAAAAAAACTGCAATATGGCAAAGAGTTAAGAGCCTTAATATAGAAAACATTCTTAAAAATGGAAGGACAAAATACCAAAAGCCCTAATGGAAAATGATATGAATAGACAATACATGATAAATATGTTAAGCTGGCCCCACACTCATGAAAAACTGTTCAAACTCTCTCACAGTTGGAGAAAAGCAAGACCAACACAAAGAAACCATTCCTTATCTATCAAGTTGGGGGGGAAAAAGGTATAAGAGTATGTTCTGTTGATGAGGTTGTGAAAAAACAAACAATGGTGGTGGGGGCAGGATGGGGATGTAAACTGGTACAAGAAGCAGAACTTGACAATACCTAACCACACTACATATTCACTTACTTGGGACCCAGCAGTCAAATTTGAAGAAATCAGCCCTGAAGATACACATTAAGTAATACTAAAATTTATATGTGTAAGGTTATTCACGTAGCATTATTTCTGGCTGCAAGTTATTGAGAGGAAGATAATTGTCCATGTATTAGAAAGAGGTTAATTAAGTAGGCTATGGCACATCCACAGTGTATTATTCTGGTGCTACTTAAAAAAATGTTATATGCAACTAATGAATCATTGAACACTACAACATAAACTTACGATGTATTATATGTTAGCTAACTGAACACTAAAATTAAAATTAAACATTAAAACATTAACATTAAAATTAAAAAATTAAAATGAGATAGATCTCTATGAAGTAATATAGAGTAATTCCCAAAACATACTACCTTTAAGTGGGGAAAAAAGGACAGAGGAGTATATGTGGCATGCTATCCTTCATGTAACAGAGAAAGCAATATAAGAAAATTGCACGTGTTCCTGCTTATTTGGGTGAAAGAAATAAAGGAAAGAGAAGCCAAAAACTAAATTTAAGTAAAGGACACCTACAGGTATTTAGAGGGGAAAAAAAGGAAGAAAAAGAAATAGGGATGAGTATACATTTCTAAAAGCTTTAAGTCCAAGAAACTTAGTAGTGTTTTACATAGTCAAACCAGGAATAGGCAAAAAACAAACAGTATGTAGTGAGATCCCAAAGCAGAAACAATTAGGAACAAATGAACTTATGTTACAAATAAATAATACAATCTCACTAAAGGGTGTGGAAAAGGAACCAAAATAAAAGTAACTTTAGAAATACTACTTTGATTAAATATTACAAGCCAAAAGAATAATATTCTAGTTAGTAAATGTCTTTTTCACAGAGGTATGACTGTGTACCCCAGGGAAGATCAAATAAGTAAACAAATAATAAACAATGAAAGCCAGTTTCTCACTTTCTCAGAGAAAGAAGTTACAAATAGGAAGGAGGGAAGGCTAGAATGAACCTTGTGGCTTTGGGTTGGAATCAGAGCTACCAGTATAAACTGGTGGTTTCTAATATACACACATACAGGTCCGCATGAGAATGTGGCAGTTAGTAAACATACACTTATTTCCTAGCTTAGAACAGCTAGAAGTGGTGACACTCCAGCAATTATTAGCACACCCAGCAACCCAATATTGGCTTTTAAACACCATTTTCCAATAAAAGGAAGCAGGGATTCTTGGGAAAATGATTGTAGGTCTGGCAGGAAAATACAAGATATGATACATTTTGTGGTATCAGAAAATAAGGAAGTGCTTACCAAAAAAAAAAAAAAAAAAAAAAAAAATAGAGACCTATCAAAGGGACGTAGAGGGTAACCTGAAGGAGTTCTCAATGGCCAAAACTGGAATAGTCTGAGCAAGAAAATAAATAACGATAGTATTGAATTGTAGCCCAAACATAGAATAAATATCTGTGAGTCCACACTGATATAATAATTAATTGAATAAATAAGTAGTTGCAGGAGAAGAGATAGCTCTTGGTTCTAATTAACTAATGTAATTGAGATGAGGGTAAGAGAAAATCCCCACTAGGCAAACACCATAGTATTAATTGTTTCTAGAAAGATTCATAAATGGATATTAAAAATAGTGGGTAAAAGTTTGAGGAAAAATAGAATATTTGAGTGATCAAATATCAGTCTAATCTTTGGTATTGGTAACTGTGTTACCTTGAAGAAAGCACTAACCTTCTTCATCCTCAGGCTGCCTATCTGTAAACTACTTACTGTGTACCCCAGGGAAGATCAGACAAGTAAACAAATAATAAACAATGAAAGCCAGTTTCTCACTTTCTCAGAGAAAGAAGTTACAAATAGGAAAGAGGGAAGGCTAGCTCTCACACCCCAAAGAAAATGACTGTGCCCTCCATGTAGTAATCAGGAATACTATTTCCTTTTCCTTGCCTTTCTCTTCACTTCACTTCTTTCCTTTTCATTCCCTCCCTATAATAGGTTTCCATAGGAAGAGAATTTAGCATTCTCTCTGTAAGAGATAGGTAAAGAAAGTCAGAAGTGAGGGGAAAAGAGAAAATGCAATTGGGTTGCTATAGGGTGGAGAAGAAAGTATGAGAGGAAAACATCACAGAACAGAAACATTTCCTATGACCAGCAACAGCAAAGAAGAAAGTGATGAGCTAAGGACTGGGAGCACTGTACCCTTGCAAAGCAGGCACAGTCAGCCTCAGATCTTGCTGCCTGTCCATTCTAGGGTTTCTCCAGACCAGTATCCACCACTTCCTCAGTCACCGTGTACTGTGAAGTGGCAGTCGGTGACCCTTTCCTTTTCTGTGGAGTTGCAGGACTTTAAGCCTTATCTTAGTGGATATGTTCCCAAAATTGGAATGGGAAATGGGAGCATGTTCCTCACAAAAGGAATTTCAAGTACCAGTCAACAGAGAGGGAGCCACTGTTTTGCAGAGGTGACCTTTGCATAGGCAGCACCCATATTCCGAAGATAGAAAGGCCCCTCCATCAGATTGTCCTGGTCGTTTGATCATTTTCCCAATCCAACTTGACCAGAGGGGTAAGAAGATGCATCAATATCGATGCAAAGAAGGAACTCAGGAAATCTGGTTTCTAATCCTGTTTCCTATCTTTGAAGATCTGCCTCTGGAACGAAGCTCTTGGCATTTCTGTGCCATGAGATCTTTAGTAAAACATCTGCTATTCAGGCCACTGTTTTGGCTTTAAAAAATGTAACAAACACAACCCAGCTGCTCTTACCCTCTGTTCCTGTCTCCACCCTCAAACTCTTAGAGAGGTACAAGCAAAGCAGCACAGTTTTTCCTGCCTCTGGGTTTGTTGACAAAGGCATTTCCAAGACCCTCTCTGGATCTACCAGGTATCCAATGAACTCTGTAGTTCCCAAATGATGGCGATTATGGCAGCCTTATCTCCAGCATGTGCCATGTGTGCCATTCAATGACCAACTCAGCTCTCATTTTTCACAGATAAGAACTCAGAGAAGATTTCAAAACCCCACCTGGTAACCTGAGTAAAGATGTTATCAGTTTAAAATTATAACAAACAAAACAGCTGGCATCATCTGTTAGAAAGATAGTCTTTAAAGAAGTACTGTGGCTTTATTATGTTTTAATGATCTAAAGAGCTTTAAAGCCACACACACACACACACACACACACACACACACACACACACAGAGTCATTTGACACATTGACCACAACAATAAGAAGTGTAGATAGCTTTCCAGACAGAAAGTTCTAGAAAGTCACATCTCTGATAACCTTATTTCCAGCCTTCACCAATTCTTGTCCACCCAAATCTCAAATTCTGAATAAGGAAAAATAACTTAGGGTAGTTGTTTCCAAATGAGTTTACTGCCCCTAGATTTTGAGGATGATTAATAATGTTCTTTTGCAAACCACTTCCCTTTTCCTTTCGACTCAGCCTTTCAGTGTGGTGTAGAGCACCATGAATCAGATTTTTAAAATTACTGTTCCCCAGGTGATTCTTATATACTCCTAAGTGGGGGAAATACTAGTGTGGTAGAGGTAGGTTATGGGTGCTAAGAGATAGAATGTAAATCGGCCCTCAGTTAACTAGAACTATCATTCCATCTGGATTCTCATCCTTTTACCTGCCCAATTTTTGTTATGCACACTTGGAAATAAACAATCATTTGTTAAATATATTGATTACCAAGGGTTTATATTTCCCATAGACTTTTCTCCATACAAAGACAGAAGTCCTTAATAGAATATCCTCAAAACCAAGCCATTGTTTATTGGTTTATTTTTTTCTCCCTACTAATGGGAAGATGATGCAGTGATTTTTTTTTTTTAAGATTTTATTTACTTATTTGTCAGAGAGAGATCACAAGTAGGCAGAGAGGCAGGCAGAGAGAGAGGAAGGGAAGCAGGCTCTCTGCTGAGCACAGAGCCCGATGCGGGACTCGATCCCAGGGTCCTGAGATCATGACCTGAGCCGAAGGCAGTGGCTTAACCCACTGAGCCACCCAGGCACCCTGATGATGCAGTGATCTTAACGAGCAAGATTTGCAGCATGATTTTGGAAAATTAGAGAAGTGGGGCTTCGAGGGAAACTATGGGGCTGATCTCCCTCCATGGCCACCAGCACACTGGAGGATAGTTCCTGGTCCCATTTTCAGTTTAATTCTGGGTACATGGAAGAGAGAAAAGCATTATCAGACAATAGTTCAGGCTTACTCTTTCATGAGGACTAGTGGTCTTGACCCTCCAGCTCTGAATGTGAACTACTAGTCCCATAACACTTGTGCTTCAGGGTAAAAGGCAGATGAGCAATGTAATGTGAGGAGAAGGGTTGGCCAAGTAACTCTAAAATAAAACGTGCAGCTGAAGAAAATTAAAGAGCATTACTGAAAAATTAAGAAGAAAAACGGATTTCTGAAGCCCACTCATGTTTTTACTCCTTCGAAAGATTCTGACTAAATCACATGGTTATTTTCACAAGATCTTGGCATTCTGGATGAAATGACCCACCTCTGGACATGTCCAAGCTCCATGTGGATCAGATATTGAAATTGCTGAACAGATCATTAGATTTCAACATATACCAAATTAATATAGGTAGATATAAGTCAACATACAGCTATTTGAAAAAGCAGCTGAGCCAAAAATACAAATGAAGATATAGAAGTCAGTATTTTTTCCTCTACATTTGTAGCTTTTGTCATAATTTAGCACTTAACTTATTTCATTTTGCCTTGGGCTAAAACTAAGGAACTTATCCCAAGGCAGGCACTATCTTAATAATCTTTTTGGTCTTCCCATGCCTACCCCTAGAAAACAGTTCTGCTCAACAAATTTTAAATTGCCCATTAAAATGGTTACATTAATGATAGCAACTAAGATAACATGAGTGTGAGGTTTATCATTTTCAAAAATGATAAATGATTCTTCTGGGATTTTTTTTTTTACATATTCTACCTTATTCCATCCTTGCAACAAGTTCATATCATGCCACTCTTCTTATCTCAAATATATACATATAGAAGCAGAGGATCAGAAGCAGTAAGACACAGTTGTCTGATTCTAAAACCTTTACATGTTTTCACCACACCACATGCCTAATGTTTTTTTAATGTTCAGAATACACATATATGTGTGTGTGTGTGTACACATATATGTGCAAAGGTTTTCTTTTCTTAAACTTAGAAAATCAATACTAGTGAGCAATTTGTTCTCTTGCAGAGAGCAATTATAAGCAAAAAAAGTTCTGAAAAATTATCAGAAAACATCTAATATCATGCTTAAAAGGGAATAAAAAGTAGGTATTTTAGAGTGGACTTATTTTTCTAATGTTAGTAAAGTAAATAAAAAGTAAAAAGAAGATGCCAGACTCCCCAATCCTGAAGATAAAAGAAGTTAGAAAGTTGGAGAAATAAAGTGTTAGAAAAATGAGTGTAGAGAAATGTGGGCATGGGGAAGTACAATCTGGTTCAACATTTGTAGAGAACAATGTGGTAGTATATAAAGTCTGAAAACTGCAGGCTGTTAAGAATGTTCCTTGTGGCACTGTCTATAATAACTGAAAAACAAGAAGCATCAGAATATTGCACAATCATGCTCTTATCGACACAGAAAGAATGCCATCTTATCTTATTAAATGGAAATACTGATCGAGGATATTATAATCTCCTTCTGTATTTTGTTCCAAAAAACATGTCTATCGATGTCAAAACTATTCAACAATTTTTGCTTTCAGATGCTATTTTAGTTATCTATTGCTGTGCAACAAGTTATCTCCAAATTTAGCATCTTAAATAACTTTTGTATCTGACATGGTTTCTGAGGCTTGGGAATCTGGACACGTCTCGTTCGGGTGCTTCCGGCTCAGGCTCTCAAGTCTAGTTGTTGACTGTCCTGGTCCCCAGTATCTCTAAGACTGGAATGGGGCTGGAGGAGACACTTCCATGCTCATTTACATTCCTTTTGGCAAGACAGTTTAGTTCTTTGCCACATGGGCTGTTCATGACATGGCTTCCCCCAGAGTGAGGGAGAGACAGAGCGACAGAAACTAAGACAGAAGCCACAGTGTCTTTATAATGCAATCTCAGAAAACATTCCATTACTTCTGCTGCATTCTACTGGTTACGCCAACTAGCCCTGGCACAATGTATATAAAAGGATGAGACTAGCAGGAAGCAGGGATCCTTGAAGACAACCTTGGATTCTATCACAGCCTAACCTCATCTCTTTCCAAGGTCCATGGACATCTCATCTCATTACTGCAGTGATCCAAATTCCAGAGTCCCATCATCTAAGTCTAGGCTGGGTGCAGATTACATTCCCCAGATGTCATTCCTTAAGTATAGTTCCTTTTGATTTGAAGGCTTATAAGGGGGAGAGATATCTGGCCCCTACAGGACCAACATACAATAGTGGGATAGGACTGGATAACCGCTATGCATATTCTTGCTCAACAGGAAAGAAAATGGGAGGAATAAAGGGGTCAGTGATCCATAGAAACTCTGAAATCCAGATGAGCAAATGTCAAACCTTTTTTTTAAATTAAGATTTAGTCCTACTCCTGTCCAGGAGTTCTTATTCTCCATGGCCCTTGGCTCCACCCTCTGAGCTCATAGTTGTTCCCTCTGAGGAATCTTCCCATTATCATGAAAGGGCCACATGTTTGTGACTGAGTAGTCTTCTCAGCCTGCTCCCGGCTTGTAGAAGCTTGGTGGCTTAAGGCTCTATTCATCGTGTGCTATCTCTGAGCTAAAAAATGTGGCTGAAATAATTTTCTTAAAAACTTTATACATCTTCTGTGAATCTTTGGGGGGGGCAGTTAGCCCATTAGACAAAAAAGTCCACATCCACAAATCTCTTTGAGATGGGTCTTTGGGGCACGGAGAAGGCTAGAGAATGATGCCCTGGAGCATCCTAGAAGCCCTGCAGCTTGGCTGAAAAGATCTGTGAGGCATACCCTTAATCTCTTCAGAGGGCCTCTTGCCTGACTGAAGACTCCTCTCTGATCTTTCTCAGCTCTGAAAGGATTTTACTCACATCTTCAGACCATGCATTCCAGAGAGTGCTCTGGTATCTTTGCTCCAAAGCCATTTTCTGTGGTACTTTTGGGTAAGAGCACGTCTTCCAAAAAAGATGTATGGAAGCCCTAATCCCCAGGGTCTGTGAACGCCATCTTTTGCGGAACAGGGTCTCTGCATGTGTAGTCAAGTTAAGAGGAGTTCATACTGGAGTAGGGTGAGACTTAGTCCAATACAATGGACAG
Source organism: Mustela erminea (assembly GCF_009829155.1). Lineage (NCBI taxonomy): Eukaryota > Metazoa > Chordata > Mammalia > Carnivora > Mustelidae > Mustela > Mustela erminea. The sequence goes on from NC_045620.1 coordinate 105,856,703, forward strand.
GTTTCCTCAAAGGAAGAAAGGAAGGCAGAGATACACAGACTCAAGAATGCCATGAGGTGACAGAAGTAGAGCTTGGAGTGATGAGAAGACAAGCCAAGGGACACAGCTGCCAGGAGCTACCACCACGGTACTTGGTTACATCAGCCACAAGAAATGAGTACAGTTACCGTAGGGAGGACTTGGGAATCTTCAAAATCACAGCAAGTCTCAGTTCCTCCATGTTAAGCACTGTTTCCCTGAGCTTCCCTGTCTTTTGGCATTCTAGGGTAAGCCGTCATAAGCAAGCAGGCACTCTCAACACTTCCAGCGGATGGGGTACATTTTCCACTTTCCCTGTAACTGCAGGCCCCAGTGTTGCTAAAGTTCTGGCCCTCCAGAGCAAGAATCTTCCTTCCTCCAGTTTCCAGTAACATTTATTCACATCTGTTGAGTCCTCACCCACAGCTTTATCAAAGCCCAGAAGGCTTCTATGAACATTTTCTTCAAGGCAGTTCAGGCTTCTACTAAAATTCTTCTCAAAGCTCACCGCCTGGTTCCAAAGCCACGCCCACATCTTGAGCTTTTGTTACATCATCCCCTACCTTGGGGCGCCCAAATCTGTGTTACATATCCACTGCTGTTAACATGTTGCCCCCAGATTTCAGAGATTAAAGCAAACACTCATTTTTCACACGGTTTCTGACAGTCAGGAATGCGGAAGCTGCTTAGCAGGGCTTGGAATAGTATGCTTAGATCATGAAGCTTCCTCTTTAGAGAAGGAGACATTACTCCATTTGGAGCTGGTGAATAAAGACTGAACCTAGCCTTATGTTTTCCCCTTTACTGGTAAACTATTATTTTCTGTCTGGCTGCTTATATGATACTCTCTTTATGCTAGGTTTTCAGGCTATATCTAAGTATGGATATTTTTTTCTATCAATATTTTCAAGACTTTATTTATTTATTTATTTATTTGTCAGAGAGAGAGAGAGAGAGAACACAAGCAGGCAGAGCGGCAGGCAGAGGCAGAGAGAGAAGCAGGCTCCCCACTGAGCAAGGAGCCCGATGCGGGACTCGATCCCAGGATCCTGGGATCATGACCTGATCCGAAGGCAGAGGCTTAACCAACTGAGCCACTCAGGCGTCCCTTCTATCAATATTTTGATTTGTTTTTTACACTAAGGAAAATATTTTTCTCTTATATCTGTGATTATTATTGCTGCTCCTCTTGTTCCAGCATTTTCAGGAATATTTGTTATACATAGGTTGGATTTCTACTATTTTCACTCTGTGTCTATCATCATCTCTTGCCATCTCATCTTTATCCTTTTCTTCCACAGTCTTGGAAAGCTAAGTCATAGACTACATTCTATCCATTGTTAACGCTGTTCACTAATGCATTTTTGCCTGTGAGTGTATCCTTCTCTTATTTTGACTGGCTCCATGTTTGACCAGGGCAGGTAGCTCAGAGTCACTAAACCTATGCAGATGGGCCCCCGGTGTCTGGCAGTGCCTCACCTTGTACCTATACCTGAAGGGTGAACTTATTGGTACAAAACCTGGCCCAGCCCCCAGGTTCTCATCAGTCTGGCTCTGTCCCACCAGCAGTGGGTCTTGACCACTTTCTGCTCCCAGGGCTCTTCTGCCTCCAGAGCATTTCCTATGAGAATACCCATTCTCATGTGCTATTCATCCTCTTCCCTTCTACTTGCTCTGTGGTTGTACTAGGACGTGTGATCTTAGAATCAGTATAAAAGAGATGAGTTAAAAGGTGAGAGTTGCATGGGGCCCGATTCTGGCCCTCTTGGAAACTAATTCCCATTCAGAAGAGGGGAAGTGGTCTGTTCTCAGGTTACAGTAGCCCTGGGCCCCTGAGCCTGGGCAGAGAGCAGGATAAGTAAAACATCTCAGAGTCGTTTTGTCTATTCATGCTGGCATTAGAAGATGAAACATATTGCTGGGGTGGGGAATGTTTCCCCAGACCATCCCCATTGGCACTTGGCAAACTTCCCTCTAGATTTCTATCAATGCTAATATAAGGTTTTATGTTTTTGCAGGGTGTCATGGGTGTTTTGCTTTCTTTCTTTCTTTTTTTTTTTTTTAAGATTTTATTTATTTGAGAGAGAGAGAGACAGAGTGAGACAGCATGAGAGGGGAGGTCAGAGGGAGAAGCAGACTCCCCATGGAGCTGGGAGCCGGATGTGGGACTCGATCCCAGGACTCCAGGATCACGACCTCAGCCAAAGGCAGTTGCTTAAACAACTGAGCCAACCAGGTGCCCCATGTCATGGGTGTTTTAATAGGAAAGAGAGTGTATCTCAGGCTAATCCAATGGTAATTTTTTGTATATGCCTTATGTACCTTTTTCCCCCAGAGAACAAAGTATTCATTATACATATAGACAATGATTTTTCAATTCCAATAAGGGCTAAAATTACTCCACTCTTCAACTCTCACAGCAGCCCAATGGTGGCTTGCGGGCAGAATTCTAAAAGACAACACAAAGGGTTTAACAGTAGCATCGGGGCCTGAAGAACAAGCAGGATTGTCATGTCATAAAAATGCCCTGTAAGAACTCTAGCCATTTCCAGAAGCTTGTAATTACCCTGACTCATCCTCTACCACATTTAGCAGATCGTTCTCCAGCAAGAATATGCCTTAGACACGTGTCCAAAAGAAAAAACACAACGTATCTTTACCTTATAATAAATTCTGGCCACCAAACTCCGCTGAAGAACTCTTTCACGAAAATTCACTGCTTTCAATAGAAAGGCGAGATTATCGACTGTGTCCATGTTAAATGCCAGGAAGCTGAAGGAGAAACACAGTGACCATTATTATTATTTTGTCCTCACCAAAGGATGCCATGTGAAAAAAAAAACAGACACAGTCTGTTCTGTCAAAAAGAATTTTCTTCCATTAGAAGAGCAATGTAAGTACAATTCAGCCCCTCACATCTCTCACTCGCTATATTCATGCTCCTTTCAGGATTTTTCTGATGAATGCTTGGCTTGAGTTGATCCTATGTGGTTGTCCTTGTGGTATAAAGATAATTTGGTTTCCTATTTTTTTTCACTTCCCCTTGTATTATAGGTAGTTAATCAATATTTTATATAGTCTTTCTTCATTAAGAGCTATATAATTTCCATCCTTTGGGTTTATGATCATCTTCTCAACCATTATTCGGCATTTGTTATAATAATGATTACAAATGAACATTGGTAGCCAAATACATCCATCACAAAGTATTTGTCAATGAATAATATTTCTTAAATACATAATGTATCAGGACCTGTACTTATTAGTGCTGCGTAATATTCAACCATTTCAGACATTCTATGATACAGATACCATAATTATTTCAATGTATGGTTTGGGAAACTGGGGCTCAGCAAGTTTCAGCAACCCATTCAAGGTCACATGGGCAGAACACGCTCAGGCTTGGGTTTTGTCTTAGGGGATACCTGTATTTAAGGGAAAAGGAGCTCCAGAGGGCAGTGAGAGGGCTATGGGAAAGTGCAGTGTACCATGTTCTGCAGAGATAATGACTCTCTTCAGCAGGTAGTAATTTCCATCTTTCCCATCTGGTAATAAGGAAACTGAGCCACAGGGGAGTTAGAGACTTAGGCACAAAGAGACTTAAAACACCTAAGTCTCCCTTAAAACCCTATGGACTTTTCAATATGTGGCTCTGCCTTTTGTGCTAATTTTGCACCCCTCCAACCCCTCCCACCCTGCCTCATGAAACTTCCATTTAGATAGATAGCAAAGGGGTTAATTCACACTTAGGGTTTCCCATAGCCTAGCCACCTCTTTGCCCTCCCCTCACCCCAAATCCTTGGGAAGTAAGTTATCATAAGACCCAAATAACTTAGATGCTCGTTAATTAAAATTAAACCTGCAGGTAGCAGTTGTTGCTCAGTCAGAAGCCACAAGAGAAACATTAAGAAGCAATTGACACCATGCTTTTGAGAATGCCTAGCAATGAATTTGTAATTGCCCTCCATGTTGACAGGAGGGTGGGAGGTCATTTATATGCTAAGTACCAGGAAATTTAAATTATATCCATATTTATTCTGAATCCAGTCTTTTTAGAAGGTTGAGCCTCTTTCCTAGTTTCTTTAACAAAAAAATGTAAAGAACTGTCACATTTTATTGAAAAGTATGTTTCAGTCATTCCGTAGACTGTTACTAGGAAGTCTGGAGACTATAAATTTTGTTCTTAGAAACTATCTTTTTTGGAATGTTTACCAATCAGAATGTCCATCTGAGGTTGTGAACTTCATGTGCTACGCGAAGTGGATCTCATCCACCCACTCTATCATGAGTTACATGCCAAGCACGACCACATCACGTAGCTTTAGGAACTCACCTAGTATATAAAAGGCTGTGCAGATTCTCTTAAAAATAGGAATATTGCTAAAGGCAATCTCCTTTTATTTATAAAAAGGTCAAAATGACTCTAAATTTAAATTAAATTCAAATGCACACCATTAGTCCTCAAAGAAATGCAAAAGAAAACCACAGAGAGGCATCATTATATACCCACTAAGATGACTAAAATTAAATATACTGACATCATCAAATGTTGACAAAGATACAGAGCCACCAGAACTCTCATATTTATTGATGAGGTGTAGAATGGCAAAACCACTTTGGAAAAATTTCCCATAGTTTCCCATAAAACTAAATAAACACATACCCATACCCTACGACCCAACAATTCTACTCCAACAATTCACCTAAGAGAAAAAAAAACATATATTCACAAAAAGTCTTATATATAAATATTCACAGTAGATCAACTGGGAAGACTAAAGCATTGAAAACATCGCAGGTGTCTATCCATCAATAAAAAAATGGAAAGCAAATCCTAGTAGATCCATAAAATAGAATACTACTCAGCAATAAAAAGGAACAAGCTAATATACATGACAACGTGAATGAATCTCAGCAGGCATTATGCCATGCTAATAAGCCAGCTACAAAACAGTGCATAATTTATGGTTCCACTTATACGAAATTCTAAAACAGGAAAAACTAATCTGTGGTAGAAAAGTTTCAGATTATCAGTGAATGCATCTGGGGTGGTGGTCACAGAAACTGACTGAAAAGGGACATAAGAGAAATTTCTGGATGCTGATGACTTATAACTTAACAAGAGTTTGGGTTATACAGGTGCACACACTTGTTAAAATTCAGTGAATGCACACTGAAGGGCTGTGCATTTCATTGCACAAATTCTACATAAGAAGAAAAAAAAACTACAACCAAATTTCAAACTCTAGTTAATGATGTTCATGCTGAATTATTTAGAAGTATGCTGATGTCTGTTGTTTACTTTGAAATGCACCAGAGAAAAAAAGATGAATTGCTGGGTGGGTTGAGGAATTGATGAATGGATAGGTATGTGATGTAACAAGCACAATAACAGGTTAAACAGTAAAATCTAGATGGTGGATGTATAAATATTCACTAAAATTCTTTTAATTTTGCTCCACACTTGAAAATGTTTATAATACAGTATGGCAAAACATTCAAGTATAATACAGAATCTTCACTTCCCTCAACTCCAAGTCTCCTAAGGATCAGTGGGCTGATGAGAGCAGCCAGAGCTCCAGTGGCAGCCCTGTGGTTGAGGGGGAGAACATCATTCATCAGGACAAGAAAGGACAAGAGAGGACAAGATGGAGCTGTTTGCAGAATTAGGTACAGTCCTGCTCAGAACCAAGCCCTGCCTCCCTCCCCTAGTCTCATGAAGACTTCTCAGTACCATCACCAATTCCTCCCATAGTCCACGTGAAGGGGTAGCTTCTGGGTGTCCACACAAAGTAATGGTCAACTTGGAGGCATTTCAGAGCCCCAGGAAGTTCTCAACCCATCTTTCTTCATGCCCCCCCACCCCCTGGCTCATGGGTCCTTCTCTCATGAGTGGTCAGTATGACTGCCATCTGAGTGCTCCACTAGACTATAAACTCCATGGGGGCTGAGAACCCACAGTCACTGCCATGTCACTAATGCCTAGAGAAGTGCCCCATACACTGAAAACATGTTGGATGAAACAGCTTTTCTCAATATACATAAAAATCAGAGCAAGGTTTTGGGACTTAAGTAGAGGAACACAGACAGACTGAATCAGTAAAACCTGGATGTTGGGGGAGAGAGATGTGTACTGTTTTGGAGGTTAATATCCGAGACAAAAATAAATGGACTGGAACTTTCCAAATATTTACAATTGGAATACTGCCTTTGGCACATCTCAAGTCTATCCCGGAAAATTTGCTAGGAATATAGATTTGCATATGGGTGAGGGTCTGTTTTGCTTTCAGAATGATGGAAGCGAGCCCTGCTCTGCTATCTGGAAAAGAAATGAAAGGACAGATGATTTGCTGCCAGTTTGGGAACAAGTTTCCTGAATGGATGGAACTGATTCTGACGGGAACTGTACTGTTCTTTCTACTCCTTATATGTTGGAAAATTTTCAAACTAATAAATTGGGGAGAAAGCTAATAGTACTACACAATGCTCGTTCCGGCTAGACATATTAAAAAGATGTACTGACTTTGTAGAGTGTATGAGGATAAATTGAGACATTACAACTAATAGAGACTTAAGTGAAACGATCCTAGAATATGGGAGCTGATGTTTTCACGCTTTAAGATAGACTACAGTTTGGGGAACCAGAAGGGCTCAGTCATTCAAGCATCTGACTCTTGATTTTGGCTCAGGCTGTGGTCTCAGGGTTGTGAGATCAAGACCTGTGTCCAGCTCCATGCTGGGCATGGATCCTGCTTAAGATTCTTGCTCTCCCTCTGTCTTTGCTCTTCTCCTGCCCCCTCCCCCCCAAAAAAAGATAGACTACAGTTTAAATAAATAGGAACCTGGGCAGTAGTAAGAAATAAGAAGAAAAAAAGAAAAAAGGACTACAGATTTCCTAATTTCACTTTATGCCAACAGATATGAAAAGTCCCACATACTGCTATTTATTGTGTTTCCCATGTTTTTAATCAAGATTGTAAGATGACATTTCCTAATAAATACTTTTCTTGGAAATTAGTTCCACACATTTTGGTTACAGAGACAATAATCTGCCTCCAAATAAAATAGCAATTTAAAAAACATACAAAAATTTAAAAGCCACAATAAATTCCTTACAAATGGAATAAAGGAAGCAACATATTTATGAGCGTAAATCAATGAAGTAGAAAACTAAGGTACCATAGAGGGGATCAACAAAAAGGAAAGCTGGTTGTCGAAAAAAAACAAACTAAAAAAGACAAACTTCCTATAAGATTAAGCAATAATAAGGAAGACAGAAACTCAAGAAATCAATTTAGGCATGACAAATGGAACATAACTATAGATCTAACAGAAGTTTAAAAGATAATCAGAGAACAGTATGAAAAACCTTATGCCAATAAATTCAAATCGAAATAATCAGTTCCCAGAAAATATTATTTATGAAAGCCAACACAAGAAGAGAAAGCCTAAATGGTTTTAAAACAATTAAACCACAGCTGACTCCTGAACAGCATGGTGCTGGGGGGGCGGGCAGTGCTGACTCCAGTGCAACCAAAAATCTTCATTTAACATTTGACTTCCCTACAACTCAACTACATATAGCCTACTGTTGATTGGAAGCTTTGCCAATAACACACACAGCCAACACATATTTTGTATGTTGTATGTATCATATACTGTATTCTTAGAGTAGCATAAACTAGAGAAAAGATCATGTTATTAAGAAAATCATAAGGGAGAGAAAATACATTTACAGTATTGTCCTGTGTTTATCGAAGGGACAGCACTGTGCTGTTTAAACCCGTGTTGTGCAAGTGAATCAGTAGTTTAAATATTCTCCCAGGCCAAGATAATTTTCAGATAACTTACCAAATTCTCCCACAAAATAAGAAACTACTCCCAAAATAGCTTTATGAAACTAGTTAAACTTCATATAAATTCAAATCAGGGAACTACAAGAAAGGAAAACAGTAGACTAATAAGTAAACAAAAATGCTAAAACAACACTAGCAAGCCAAACTCAGGAAAATATAAAAATGACAGTGCAGCAAAGCAAAATTGAATGCTTTTCAAGCAGGAAAGAGTAGTTTAAAGTTAAAAGATTTATGAGGGTTATTTATCACATGAACAAACTAAAGAAGACACATAACATTTCAATAGAAGCAAAAAATCATTTGCAGTAGAATTCATCACCTAGTAATGACAAAAATATGTTTAAAATAACAATAAGTGGAGCTTCTTTAGGAAGTAAAGTGGGTCTATCAAAACCTTTGCAAACATCTTTCTTTCTTTATTTCTTTCTTTTTTTTTTTTTTGACAAACATCATTCTTAATAGTGAAATGTTGAGCTAATTCTTTTTAAAACCAGGACTAAGACAAAAAAATACCTTCTATATGAAAAAGAATAAAAGGGAATAGCAAGTGGAAAGAAAGAAAAAGTCATTATTTGCAGATGGTATGATTGTCTATAGAAAAAACACACTCAAAGAATCTATAGATACAGAAGGAATTATTTTTTGTCGTCAGGTTTATATATACAAGTCAACTATTTTTATAATAAATGGGTACAAAAGAAACATAATTTTTTGAAAGTATTCCTTTTACAGTAATAAAATCATAAAGTACCTAGAAATTAATCTATCAAAGGATATACTATGTATGGAGAAAATTATAGATTTCTAGAAAACACTTAGAAGATTAAAATCTTTGAGACAAGCATCAGTTTTATATGTATATACGTCAATTTTTCTGCAAATCTATAGATTTAATACTTTGAAAGAAAATTACAGCAGATTTTAAAAAATTGTGGTAAAATATACGTAACATAAAATTTTTAACCATTTTAAAAGGGTGCATTTCAATGACATTAAGTATATTCAAACTGCTGTACAACCCTCACCACCATTCAACTCCAGAAATTTTTCATCTTCCCAAACTGAAATGCTGTCCCCACTAAATAATAACACCCCATTCTCTCCTCCTCCAAGCCCCTGGTAACCATGTTCTACTTCCTGTCTTTATGAATCTGACTACCCTATATATCTCATAAAACCACAGTCAAAGAATAGTTTCCTTTTGTGTTTGCAGGGCTTCTTTTTGAAAAACTTAACAAACAGATTCCAAAACTTATATGGAAGTAGAAAAGACCCAGAAAAGCCAACACAACTCTGAATTATATTTTAGATAATATAATATAATATAATATAATATAATATAATATAATATAATAATTATAAAACTAGTGTAATTGCAACAGTGTATTGTTGGATTAGGATACACAAATAGGCTAGGAACAAAGAAGTCCTGAAATGGGAATTTACAGTAGTGCCAGAGAGGGCCCCACATCACTAGTAAAGGACAGTTGCTTCAGTAAATGGTGCTGGGACAACTGACAATCCCTAGAGGAGAAAAAAAATGAAATTAGATCCCTTCCTCACACTACAGACAGAAATTTCTACTGGATTCAAGAATTAAATATGAAAGGGGAAACACTCAAACTTTAAAAAACATATACTTCAAGATCTGAAAGTAGACAAGATTCAGCAAGTGTGTAGAATAAAAGATTGATAAATTCCACAGCAATTTAAGAATTTATGTTAAAAGGCACGATAAAGAAAATATAAGACAAGGCACAGACTTGTAGAAGGTAGGCGTAATGTCTGTAACAATAAAGGATTAAAAAGACCCTAAAAATCAGTAAGAATAAAAGAAAAAGAAAAAGAAAATTTGGCACAACACGTGGACAGGCATTTCAAATGAGAAGAAATATAAGTGGCAAATAAACCTGTGAAAGAGTGCTCAACTTTAAGAGCATTAAGGAAAATACAATTTAAAGTCACAGAGGTCTTTATATATACGTATAGGCATATATAGTATCGACAAAATGAAAACTGATAAAACCATGTGTTGGTAAGGATACGGTTCCACAGGACACGTGCTGCTGGTGAAGGTATAAATTTGTACAGTGACTATCTAGTACAGTTGAACATTGCCATACTCCCCACACAGCAATCTCACTTCTAGGTAATAATACACAACAGCAACACACTGCAAATCACCAATGGGCCCTAAAATCAGTTTAAAGGATTGAGATCAGTATTTTTTTTAAAAAACAATTGAAAACTACCAGAGACCATGACGACTAATAGGCTAAGCATTGTTTCATGAGATGTTTGCTTCAGTGGTGTCTGCCTCTATGGATGTGTGGGCGTCAGTGGTTGATGTAAAATTTATTTCTTATTCTGAGTCACTGCAACTAAATTTGAAGGCCCTGTAGAAACTTAGACATATTCCCCAGAGAACATACAAGATTTTTCATAAGAGCTTTTTACCAAATATCAAAAATACAATCCAAGTGTCCACTGAAATCGGAGATTAGAATGGATAAGTAAATTGGGGTATATACACATGATGAAATATGATACACAAAGAGAACAGTTCTTCATCTACCCATATCACAACTTAGATGAATCTTAGAAACAAAGTAGAGTGAAAACAGGAAGCTACAGAATACCACATACACTACTCCTTATTTATTAAGCCTAAAGAAAATTCTAAAAAATCAATACAAATAAGCAAAACATGGATCCTGAAGCCAAATTACCTGGGATTAAATCCTAGCTCTGTCGCTTATTAGCACATACCCCCAGGCAAAATTCTTAACCTTTATGCCTCAGTTTTCTCATCTATAAAATGGAAATAATAACCAACTTCATGGAGTTTGGGGGATTAAAACCTCTGATGTGTTTGGAATAGTGAACACACAATAAAGAAGGAACAGAGTAGAATAAGAACAGAATCATCAATGTTCTGGTTCTCCAGCTGGGGAGTGGGAGCATGATGCTACCTAGTTGTGGACTGTTTGCATAAATGGAATATTTAAAATTTCAACAAGAGGGAGCTGTGCTGTGACAAGGCTCCCTACGCCCAGACCCAGTAATAAGAAACCGAGGGCCAAGGGTGGTCCCGGCCTAAGCAGTTACGTACCTGGTTCTCAGCTTGTCCCTCCCAGATTCCGCCCAGTTTCGGAGGCAGCTGACCAGTGGCTTCTCTTTATGCTGTTTGCTGTACTGAGCCAGCAGTGCCCGCACCACAACCTGGCCAGACAGTTGATGATTTGTCAGTCATTTGTCAAGAATGTAAAAAAAAAAAAAAAAAAAAAAAAAAGCTAGAGTGTCTTGAAATGCTGCAGCCAGTTAAGGGCTAGTTGCTTCTAGCAAACACCTTGGAAAGCATCAAATAGAAACCCCATCCTCCCAGAGGTCTCTGTTTGCCATGGCAAAGGGGTGGTGCTTACCCTACCACTGTCAATCCCTCCCCCACGGCTCACTTGACTAACTAGCTAACTACTTACCACTCTCTCTCCCACCTGAGATGTCAGCCTCTAAGGCCAGTCTTGGAACCCAGTATTTTAGCTGACACTTCAGATAAAACCTACTTGCTGTCCCTGATCCAGATAGATGGATGGTCTGTTTTCTTTTTTGCCTCTAATATTCTATGGTTGATTAGGCCTTTGGGGAACAGAATTAAAATGTATACATAAAACAAGCTCCATCAATCTTTTCCCCCGGCAGCTTTAAAGTTATAATTTGCCCTAAATTACTGCATGTTTTCCGGTTCTGCTTTAAAAAGGTGTCCATGTCTAGCCTGCTACAGACAGAGGCCCAAGGGATAGTTGGCAGCAAGTACTAGACATGTCAGTGAGACGACCTTGGACCAAACATCCTGCCAAGCCTCTAGCTGACTGCCATGGTACAAGTGGGCCTACTAGGCCGGCAGAGGAACGACCCCCTGTGAGCCCAGCCCAAACCCTCGACTCCCACAACCATGAGCTGACAACTGGGTTTTGTTTTACATTACTCCATTTCAGGGTGGTTTGTTACATAGTAACAAACAGCTGATTCAATCACATACAAAACTAACTTTAGAATATTTTCTTCTTTGTTTGAGATACATTGATGTTTTTATAGAGATGATGTTAAATGATATATATACTTTCAATCAACAGTATATCTTAAATGACATTTTGGTTCACATTGCTGTCTCTGATTCTAGTTATCTGGTTAATAACTGTATAATATTTTTGTTTGGAACCATCAGAGCTAATTAGACATTCCCATTCACTTAGGTATTTGGAACCATCATAGCTAATTAGACATTCCCATTCACTTAGATATTTGGCTTGTTTCCAATTTTATACTGTCATTAATTGTTTTGATATCAATATATTAGACAAAGAGCATTCATTGTCCCCTACCCCCCCTTTTTTTCTGGTTATTACCAGAGAATAAATCTCATGATCCAAGTGATGCAAAAATCTTTATAAAGGGTGACCCTGCCTATGAGAGGGATGCTGGAAACTTATCAAGGCATATTTGCTTAGGGGAGCTTTGCTGGCAGTGCTGGGCAGAGCCAGTCATGCAATTCAGTCTTGACCCACAGAAGACTATGCCACAGTCAGTGTCCTGTCAAAGCCAGGTACTAAAACCCATACAGCCAACTGATAGAGCAGAGCCTAACTCAGTTACACCAAAGCTTTCAGGTTCCTCCCATCTGGGCCTATGGATGGCTTAAGCTCCCTGCCCCCTAAGGTTAGAGAAGGCCATAGGACTTGCTTTAGACCAGCCACATGAAAGCTGGTATGATGTTCCCAGTTATGACAGGTTCCTAACGTAGGGCCTCAGTCTGCTAGAAGCTGCCATGGTAATCCCATGCATAGATGCAGGCATTGTCCTCTATATTATTATGTTTATTATAAATTCCTTTTGTTTCTTTTAAGTATTGTCTTGAATTCTTGAAATTATATCTCTAGATTAAGTTGTATTATCTATATTTCACTTCGGGATAGTAAAGGGGGTATTACAAAATATTTTTTATAAAAAAGAGGGCATTACCTCCAGTACCTTTTTTTTTTTCCAGTACCTTTTTTTTAAAAGATTTTATTTATTTATTTGATACACAGAGAGAGATCAAAAGTAAGCAAAGAGGCAGGCAGAGAGAGAGGGGGAAGCAGTCTCCCCGCTGAGCAAAGAGCCAGATGTGGGGCTCGATCCTAGGACCCTGAGATCATGACCTGAGCCGAAGGCAGAAGCTTAACCCACAGAGCCATCCAGGCACCCTTGGGTTCAGTATCTATAAGAATCACAGTACTGGGGCACCTAGGTGGCTCAGTCAGTTAAGTACCCGACTCTTGATTTCTGCTCAGGTCATGAACTCAGGGCCCTGGCATCAAGCCCTGCATTGGGGATGGGGGGTGGTCTGTACTCAGCAGGAGTCTTCTTGTCCCTCTCTCTCTGCTCCTCCCCCCGCCCCTCTCTCTCAAATAAAAAAATAAAATTAAAAAAACAAACAGAATCACAGTACAGTATCACGGATCAAAGGATGTGAAGATTTTTATGTCTGTTGCTATACGAAATCTGTGTAAAAATTAAAACATTCCCAGCAATGGGGGGAAATTAACTCATTTTAACTAGAATTAAAATTAAAATCATATAGCAATCAAGTTTCACTGACACATCACTAAGATTAAGATTGAAACTGTTTGTGTTTGCTTATCTGTTAGATTTATGACGGCTTTAACTCCATCTCCCTCTTGTTACAAGAGCAACATCATTCCAAGCATTAAAGATTCCTTTCTCAGATTTCCACCCTTCCATATCTTTACATTTCTATTTCTTCATAGCATTTATTGATGCCTGATGATACAGAGCAAAGCAACTTGTCTCCTGGTTTCTTGTCTTTCTACTGTCTGGAAGGAAAATGCTAAGAGATTATGGTTTGTTTATCCTTAAAAGCGTCAGACAACAGAGGACACAGAGTTGAGAGCAGAAGAGTCCTTCCTGAATGAATGAACAAATAAATAAATAAATCTCCTTCCTGTTTTCAATGTTTTATCCAATCGGTTCAATTCCTTAACAATTCCTTTAGCTTTTGTCATTACTTCCACTTTTCCAATTTAAGCAACTTAAATTGGAAAAAAAATTCACTCTAACTAGAATTAAAATTGGAATGATGTAATAATCCAGATCAGGTGCTAAACTTAAGAGAAAGGACAGACAAATCGGGCTCTGGCAGATTAGTCATTTTGGATCTTTGCTCCCTTTTCTTTCTTTTTTGTTCCTTGCTCCTGGCATCGTTCCTCCTTTTCTAGGTCATAAGACAAGAAAATATGATCTTAAAAATGAGTTTATTTCCTGCTGTTGATACTCCCTCGGTGAAAGATTAAATGACTGAAGCTATCAGCTACCATTAGCTGGGGTTTGGGCATTACAGTTTCTAAACCCAATACTTTATTTGATAAATGACCAGAGAGAGGCAAAGAGACCAGTCACCATCTTGACTGGGCATGTGACAAAAAAGTGCTTGTTTTCACTCATAGATGTGCTCCTAAATACATTATAGTATGCTATGGTGTGTGTGTATGTGTACATACACGTATATAAAAATTTTAACTTCCTTTCTTAAAATAATTACAGACCCACAAAAAGTTGAAAACCTAAAATAGTACAGAGAGGTTTTATGTAGTTATGACTCAGATTCCCCCCAGAATGGTATCTTACACAGCAATAGTGATTACCAAAATCGGGAAATTCAATACAATTTTACTTTAGTAGAGATTTCATTAGTTGAAAACAAACCTAGTAGTTGATCATTTTGTCAAGTGAAAGATATATTATCTTTTTACAATACAAGTGATTACATCCTTCTCTAAGTCTGGTGTTTTGAATACTCACAAGATTTTCTTGTGACAACTTGTGAAGTTATTTCTTTCTAGGTGACCGTTTTTGTGGTCGTGTTGTTTCTGTGGTTATTTACTCCGTTCTCTGGTTCTAAATATGAATACTATTTTCTTCTATATACTTGATTAATCCCCAGTGCACCTGCACAGGAGCCCCTTTCTTAGGGGAACTTTGGGGGACTGGGTAGTCAGAAGAGCAGTGCGCTTGCCTTTTCAAAAAAGATCCCATCTGTAGGAGGAATCAAGCTAATCTACAGCCAACATTTGGAAACTATGAGTCTAAGAAATTGTGCAGAATAATGACATCATAAACGTGCATTTATAATGAATATCATATGCATCAGGCAACAGTGATTATATAACATCAATAAAAGTTATATATATATTTTTAGGTCAAATGGCTTTTCAAGGCACCTATGAAGCAACTAGCATTTCTACATACTAAGTATTTCACTGATTTATGCCAGGTACAGTGAAACTTGGATGAAAAAGCCTTAATAAGTGGTATCTGCTGCCAAGATAAAAATATTGAGAGCCAATTAGAATAGAAAACATGGTGTCTACGGAAAAGCCACCAGACATCATCCATTATGTAACCAGGACAAGCCGGGAAATGGGGCTGCACTCAGGCTTGCACCACATGGGGTGATGGGGCCGTTCAAAGTGGCTGCTCTTATGGCACTGGGACCCAAATCATGCCCTAGGCAGGACCGGCTACATCATTTGGAGCCCAGCACAAAATGAAAATGCAGGGCCTCTGGCTCAAAAATTACAAAGAATTTCAAGATGCTGAGAGTGGCATGTTAAACCCCAGCACCGGTCCTTCTGAGTGTGATGTCCAATATGACTGTCTAGGTTTCACCCCATGAAGCTGGACCCAGCCCTCAGGGTCTCAGTTGCACTGCCGACACAAATGTCACTGCGTGTCCCACATTCCTATTACATCAACATCCAGCATCCTAGGTTTCTGAGGGCAGCTCAGGTGTCACTCGGGGTGTGAGACGGAAGAAAAAGCCAAGTGGATGTGATTCCCCGAGCCCTTTACATTTTTCCTCTTTTAGGTGCTGGACATCCCATCAAGGTGAGATTTCTTGGCAAATTCCCTGGCTAGAAGAAAAGGAAGGAAGGAAGTGAGGCAGGGAGGGAGGGGGAGGGGAGAGGTGGGGTGAGGAGAAGAGAGGAAGAGCTGTTTAACACAGAAACCCACAGGTACAATGCTCTGAGTAATTGTTGGACCTTAAACATGGATTTGAACTTTATACTTTAGCAGGATAGACGGATCCAAAGCAGTGATGTAAGCCCAGCAAAAATTCATGCACTAAGTAGATCTTAGGAGTGGTCAGTTTTTTGGTTTGGGTTTTTTTTTTTTTTTTTTGGTTGGTTTTTTGGTTAAATCTGGATCAAATTTAACTTATTATCCCAATGTCTCCTCCCAGGAGGAAATAAAGCACAACCCTGTGGTTTCCTCTCTTCATGCCACCCACCTTTATGGAGCACGCACTGTGTGCAAGACACCTACCGCCATTCTTGAGTATTGTGGGGATTACAGAGATGAATAAGAAACATCTGTCCCTTCAGTGGCACAGATAACCTTCATTCATTCGTTCATTCATGTGTTCGATACCTAATAGTAACAAATGCCATTTTTTTTGAGCACCTACTAAGGTTAAGATCTGTTCCAAACTCTTTACATGGAATGACTTAATTTAATCCTCCTGACAACTCTGGGTAGTTAACAGAATCATTCCAATGCCCAGATAAGGCAACTGAGGCCCAGAGAGGTTAGGCAGGTCACCAAGCTCGCATAGCTAGGAAGTGGTGGAGCTAGGACTTAAGCCCAGAGCCCATGCTTTTAATAATTCCACACCTACCCTGCCTCTCCTGTGCTCTAGGCTCCGTGCTGGGCACTGGGGGTACCAAGAGAATGCAAGAAGCCAGTGAGCTGGGGAGAAAGTCAGTAGGACAGAGTAACAGGATGAGGGTGACAGAGGGAAATTCAGAGTTCACTGGGCAGGGTAGGGGGCGGTGCAGGGAAGGGCACTAGCAACCAAGCCCCTTGCACTTGACCACAGTTCTGTCTCTGAGATGGAACAGGGGAAGGAGACAAGGGCTTTCACCCTGCAGGAGGAACACTTTTAAAGGCACAAGCATGGAGAAGCATGGGTGCCCAGAGTAGGCAGCAGGCAGGGGTTGGCTGTGAAGAGCCTCAGAGGCCATGCTAGGCACCTGGACCACATTAAATCAGGCTGCTCCTGCCATGTATTGTCTCTCACCCTGAGCTGCTGCTGCCCCAGGCTGCCCCTGGTTCTCCCACCTGGGCCTTGCTCTCCTTCCACAGATTTGACTCAGTCTTCTGCTCTGCGCTGGACACAGCCTTCCTGCTTTCTGCCTCTGCCCTGATCTAGACTCCGCTTTGGAAACACTGCCCATAGCTGCAAGGAAAGCCCCTTGCCTGGCCCAGCTCAAACAAGGCCTCTCGCATCACAGGCACCCACGAAGCACTTACTGAGCATCTATTATGTGCCCTGCACTATATCTGCAACAAGTTAACATTACTAAGCTTTTCCTTATATGTGCCGATAACCACAGTTAACGCTTTGCCGGTGTTCCCTCATTTAATCCTTACAACATCCCTATAGAGTCTGGGTTATGACCCCCACTTTTAAAATGTGGAAGGGGACCTCCAAGAGACAAGGAACTTGTCTCTATTTCATGCTGTATAAATAAAGCTCTATAGAAATGTGGACTCTATTAAAGAAACTATATAAATAAAATGATGAACACATTGACCGTGGAATTTGTAATCAAATGGAGAAGAAGAAACAACAGGACACAGCCTTGAGTGAACCTCTCCTGTGTGCCGAGCACTTGACGGACATGAGTCCGTCCTACAAGAGTCCTACAAGGTGCGGGCGATCCTCGAGGAGCAGGTGGGGGCTCAGAGAGGCTGGGCCAAGGGTTTCATCTTCAGTCAGTATGGGCAAACCTGGTCCCTGAGGCCGGCCTCCCTGGCCTCCTTGGAGGTCTTCCTGCACAGAGCCCTGTCCTTTGCAGATTCTGAGGTGACTGATCAGATGCGAGGACTTCCTGCAGCTAGAGGTCAGCCCCAAACCCTAAAGCCTGGCAGGCAAACTCTCAGGAATATGCTGGACTGCAGGAAGGGAATTATTAAAGCTTACCGTCTCTCCTCACTCCTTCCCAGGGGTGGACACCACCTCACCCATGAGCTTCTGGGACCATGTTTGCTAGAGCAGAAGCTTCCAAAGGAGGTAAGCAAGCTGGGGCTAGGAGGTCTGCACCTACTGATGCCAGGCTCTATGGCTCAGTGCACCCCACAAACATGTTTTCTTTGACCTCCCTCTGCCTGCCCTTTCACATTAAAAAACAAATGATGTGTTTCCTCTTCTCTTGAAAACCTGGAATTTCTGGGAAGCCTGAACCCACGTTCCCTTGAGGCAGCAGTCAGTGGGCAGGAACCAGCAACAGCCCCTCAGAGAGGGCAGGAGCCCACATTCTGCCCCAGTCCCCACGGTGCTCTGAGATTACAGGGCTCTGCTACAGTAACGTGGGTCTCTGCCTGGCCGTGAAGACCCCTGGTCTGGTAACCCCTGTCGTGGGCCTCATCCAAGGATGCCAAAGATCCCCATGCGGTGTAAGGAGCCTGGGAGTGGCCCCTGACTCCCACCTCTGTCCCTTTCCATTTCCTGGTCTCATCAACCAGCCACCCGTGGCCAGCCCAGTTCTTCCTGAATGGTGGAGCCCACCCAGCTCAGGAGCATACTTATTTTGTAGGACAGGTGCTACTGGTCATCTGTCTACGACTCGCTGCCCTTGGCCCCCATACAGTCTTTGCTTTCTGGCCCAAACCTTCTCTCACTAAAGAGGTGGAGAATGCCCAGCGCTCACCCCCAGATCCCATGAAGGGCCTTGGCCAACTGTACGGTCCTGGCCAGTGAGATCTCAGAGGAGTTCAGCTGAGGGCTTCTGGGCAAGGTTTCTGGAATCCCTTCTAAGATGCAGATGAGACCACCCTGGAACCACTCCAATGTTGGTGGAATGGAGTGCTGGAGAGAGGCTTGGGCCTTAAGGACAGACAGGCCCCTGAGCCAGCTCTGGGGTTACCATGGAGGATGAGATGTTCTTATGGTTTATGCCACGTTGGCGGATATTGTGTTACAGCCAGCCAACTGTGTCCTGACTGCTACTGTCACTGGCAGCTGGGTCCAAGGTGACCTTCCTGAATCTAGCTTGTCCACTTTCCCCGGTGTGGGGCTGCTGCTGTTGTCCCAAGTCTTCTCAGGCCCATCCCCCAACCCTTGCCTTCTAAGCCCTCCCCATCCCTCCCTCCACACATTTCTATCTGCCTTTTACAGCAAGTTTCCCTGCAGCGCACACACATGTCTGGCCTCTCCTGAAGCCCACCCCCTAACAACAAAATGTCCAGCGGAGTTGCTTGGAGTAGATATCACTGGTATACTTACTTTCTTTTATTCAGAAGGCAAAGCAACTAAGGCTTTACATCTGTGACTAAATAAATACATAAATAAATGGTAAGGAGGAGAATGTTAAAAAAAGAAATCCTGTGAAGTCTTCCATATCTCGAGTAAGGCACAAACCCTTTCCGAAGGAAAACAAAAATTCTCCTTAACCCTCAATGTTGACTTAAGTTGTTTCAAATTATAATGTTGCTTGAACATGTTCAAACATTTAACTAGATATAAACACCTTATGTTTGTGGCTCTCATTCAATTATAAACTATGAAATTAAATACAAGCAAAACTATAAAACTAATGAGATTCATATCAACAGCCCTAATACCATGTGGCAGACTGTTTTGCAGCATGAACTTGGCCCTCCCCGGCCATGCAGGTTCCTGTGGATGGGTTATGCCCATGCCCCAGAGGGCTCAGGGAAAAGAGGCCCTTCTCCTCCCAATCTCTGATGATGAAATCTTCCTTCAGCAGCACAACATAGCACCCCTTGGCCTCACTTGGCACAAACACATAGTTTTGGTCATAGAAAACCTACATTTGTTCTCTTCTCATTGGTTCCTGGTGACCAAGGTGATATTATTTGCTGCCAAAGGGCCCGTAAATGTAAAGACGAAGTTGGGAATCCTAAGGCAGGCAGCCTCCAGGTCTATGGTGTTATCTAGACAATCTACATAACGTACTTAGACTATTTCTGTTTAGATTATCATCAAAGTTGAAACAAATAATTAACACATTCTCGTAAAGAACTCGTAGATCCCAACTTGAAAAACAATGCCAAAACCAATCTCTCTGTAGAGAAAATGAAGTCACCTTGGGAAGTGAAGGAATAAGGATAAACAAGTGGGCCAGATTCGGAAGGCTCCCTTTCTCCAAAACCTCACACGTGGAGCCCTAGGGGAGACCTTTCAATATTTAGATGCTAAAACATCTGGTTTTGAAAAAACTGGTGCCAGCTTCATGTATTGGTCATTGGGTTTAGAAATAGAAAAATAGAATGCCTGTTCGAATTACTTTGCTTAGTTTTTCTGGGAGAGCATCACCCGAAAGTCCCTCCAAGGTCCCCCAAATGAGCACATTTTGCAAATGCTTCATGTCAGTTCTATTCCCTAAGCAGAACTGCAAGCTGTCCTCCCCACTCCATTTCAATGCCACCACCCTGGCCTGGAGGCCAGGGTGAGACTGGGTCCCAAGCCCACCCTTGGCAGTTCTACTCATGGCCTTCATAGCCTTCACTAGGCCGGCTCCTGAGCTTCTGCCTGCCTCTCTGGTCTCATTCCACACAACTCCCCTTGGTTTTTGTTGCCATCACTGGAAGTGATTCTGGGTGTAACTTCCCATCTGTAGGTCTTAGGGAACATCCCTTGAACCACTTGCCCCTGATCTGCTGGGTCAAGCAGGCCCTCAGCTTACCCTCTTGTTCTCTCTCTCCAAGAGCCCTCAGATTAGGAAAGCAACTGATCCTTCGGGTAAACAGATGCGCCATCCACAGCCCCACCCGCTCTGTACCTGCTGCTCCTCTTGCCATCCAGATCTCAGGCACTTCAGAACTGATGCTCCATGGCCCTGAGATTGGGTTTGGCCCAACCTTTACCTTTGATTTCAGGGATATCTGTATTTTTCTCCATCTGCCATCTCAATGTCTTCATCTGCTGCTCAGCTATAGCCAGAAGGCTGGAGCCCCAGAGAGAATGTTCTTTCTGGTTTCTGGTTTACTGTGTGGTCCTTCCAGGAGCAGGGGGAGTCCTGGTTTAGCAGCCTGAGGTCCTGCCCTCACCTAACATCATTCGGGTCCCAAGGCACCATTCTAGCCCCTGAGGTCCTATGTGTCTGGGAGAAGAATGTGGAATTCTCTCCAGTGGTAAGGGGTAGGGAGATCGCTAAGGCTAGAGGGTGAGGGGTGTGCATGTGTGTGTGTGCGTGTGTGTGTACGTGTGTGTGTGTGTGAGAGAGAGACAGAGACAAGGACCGAGAAATACACTGGTCTTTGTTCTCCCTTTTAGAAAGGATTTCCTTTCTCTGTTACTCTTCATTCCTTCTCTTTCTTCACTTTCGTATTTAAAGAAGGTATTTTTAAGAAAATGTTTTTTAAATACACCCAATTTTAAAAATTCAAGCCATACTAAACGGTCTTAAATAAAAAGTAGAAGTCTCTTGCCCAATCCCTTTCTTCTAAGACCTCACTCCATAAATAACCATTTTTAAGTGGGTTTTGTTCTGCTAGAAGGAAACGTTTCCAAGCGTCAAGTTGAAACAGATTCTCCTGTCATGTTTTAGTTTGCTTCATATCTGGAGCGTGCTTTTCTTGAGCGGTCTTGTTTTTCCTGAAATCTTAATGGACTTTCCCCCCCTTGTTTCAAGAAGAAACATATGCCTTTTCCATCACATCACTAAGATCTTCCTGCCTTTTAATCACTCTATTTGTAGAGCCAAAGTCATTTCCTTCTGAAGCCATTCTTTTGATCCTCTGACTTCCTGTTCTAATTGGGACTAATTGTGTTCCAGGCTCACCACACCACTACTATCCAGATATTTCTTTATACATGCTCCTGGATTAGCTCCAGAAAGCATACATGTCTTTCTAATACTTAATTCCTTTTCTGCTTTTCTGCCCTTCATCTACAAGTGATGTTATTCAGAAAGCACATGGCAGGAAAACTTACTGAGCAACTGAATATCTGTAGGTCTTATTTTTACCTCATATTTCATCAATAATTTGGCTAGCTATGAAATTTTACATTCAGGATGACTTTCCTCTGAATTCTAAAGACATTGTTCCATTTTATTCTAGATCCTTGCCACTAGACATGTGGTCAGCAGAGCAGCAGTCTCAGCATCGCCTGGGAGCTTGCTGGAAATGCAGAACTCCCGAGCCACCCCAGAATCTGAACTTGAACAGCATCTCCAGGGATGTGTGGGTGTGTCAGACTTGAAAATTGTTGTTCTAGCCCTCAGCATTGCTGCTAAAAGGGCTGAGACAATCTGTTCTCTTTTCTTGGTAAGTAATCTGATTTTTTTTTTTTTTTTCAGTCTAAGGTTTGGGGACCCTCTTCTTGTCCTTAGCCAGTGATCTGAAATTCTCCAGGCTATTTTTAGGCTGTGACCCTTTCCAGTGAGTCCTGCCAATTTCAAAACTTGTGTCCCTCTTCAGATGTGGGAAGTTTTCTTCTTTTATTTCTCTAATTTTGTCTGCCTGTCTGTATTCTCTGTTTTCTTTTTCAGGAATGTCATTGATTTCCTTGATTGATCATCTGTATCTTTTATTTCCTCTTTATTTCTCTTCACTTGGTTTTTCTGATCTTCAGTCTGAAGAAGTTTTCTCAAATTTTCCTTCAACAAAATTTTAAAATTTTGCAAATGTCTAATTTTAATATACTGTATTTCTCTGCACTATGGTTACTATAGTTTAATGTAATGCTCATTTTTCATAGCAGGCTCTTCTTGTTTTATAGATGAGAATGTTGTCACAATATCTAAAGATACTAATTAGTTTTCATTTCTCTGTTTTGTTTCTTTCAGTACCAGCAGCTGTTTGTTAATCTTGCTCCTTCATTTTCATGTTGTTGATTTTCCTTAAATGTCTGCTTATCCTCATTAGAAAATATTATGGAATTATTGTTCATTTGCTTAGGTATGATAATGGTATTGTGCTCAGTAAGAAACTGTCTTTATTTTAGAAAATGAATGCTGAAGTTTTTATAGATGTCTTCAATTTACTTTCACATGGTTACACAAGCATGCGTGTATGCATGCACACACACACATGCACAGAATAAGAAAGACGACATTCAGGAGCACCTGGGTGACTCAGTCACTTAAGCGTCTGACTCTTGATTTCTGCTCCTGACATGATCTCGGGACCTGAGATCAATCCCTGCTTTGGGCTCCATGCTGGGCTTAGAGCCTGCTTAAGATTCTCTCTCTCTCTGCCTCTGCATCTCTGCCCTCCAACCACCCCCCACCCCCGCCATGTGTGTGCGCTCTCTCTCTCTCTCTTTCAAAAAAAAAAAAAAAAAAAAAAAAAAAAAGAGGACATTTAAATATAGCAAAGTACTGACACTTGGAAGTGGAGAATCTACTCAAATGGAGAATATAATCCAAGTGTTACTGTACTAGTCTTTCCATTTTTCTCTCAAAATTTCTACTTGAAATTTTCCTAAGTAAAAGCTGGAAATAACAAGAAAAACAGAATAAAAATATCTGAATGTCCTTGGGAAAATGGTCCTGGGGGCCTAAAATCTCTAAGGAATCAACTTTCTTACAGGAAGCCAGATACTTACATGGTCTTTAAGCAAGTTAGACCACAGGTCATTTGCATTTTTGCATATTTGCTCTGCCTGCAAAGAAGAGTAATGACCAATCTATGCAAAGCCGCTGACTGATACTCTTTAGGAAATCTGCCAGAGTGGATTAGGAAGGCACCTGTTCTGCTGTTTCTCTAATGAAGCAAAGAAAGTTATAATGGGATTTCATGGGTGTGGGTCATAATTGGATTTGGTGGAGGACATAATTAAATTTCACCAAGGGCCTACAACCTCTGCCCCAGGAAAATAATGAAAGGGTCAGAGGACCTTTAGTCTTACTTAAAGGGAAATATGTAAAGCCTGCAGAAACTCGATAGTGCATGCCTGCTCTTTCCCCCTCTCCTCAATCATGGGACAGCAGTACTACCACTTTGAAGATCGCTAGAGTCTCAACATGCGGCAAAGGGTTGAAAGCACCGTAGGTAACACTGGAATACTATGAAATTCACTGACCAGTTTCTGCTGTCCCCTAGTCTCCTTAATTTTCTATCTCTGCATCAGGAAGTACAATTGAAGCAAAATCCAGCCCAGAGAAAGGAAGCCTCCCCAGTATGGTCAGATTCCAACACTCACGTAGAAGGCCAGGTTGACCACTGCAGGCAGCCAGAGCCACCTTTCCTAACTCTGTGTGATGCCAGGTGCCCTGAAAGCTCTAGGTACAAAATAGGACCTGTCATCTGACAGGTTTCCTGTAGGGTGTGTCAACTGGTGGCAAGCAGGCAGGCTGACCCTCTCCCCAGCACAAAGCTAATGTGCGGAGAGGTCTTGGTCTCTCACCCAAAGCAGTTTCCAGAGCTGTGGCAGATGCTACAAGTGTAGTCAAGGGTTCTGATGTAGGAGCCCAGCCATCCTGCTGCTAGGCAGGGCTTGACAGAGATGCCTGGTTCTCTGCCCCAGTCCCTTTCCTGCTCTCAACCCTTGTGACTCAGTGTCTTTTCAGAGATAACCCAAAGTAACAACCCTCACCTCCAGCCCTCTCCACTTGGGTTGACCCATCATTTCCATCCCATCTGCTTTCCATTCTCCAGAAAGAAGTCACGTTCCTTGGTCCTCTGATGGCTCCTCTTCCACTGCCAGTCCCCCTGCAGATCTGTTCTTTTCTATTTTTTTCTTCCAGCTACTGAAATGGGATTTGAGGAGGGAGGAGCAGTAATATGGGTGTTCATGTCATCCTCCTTAACCAGAAGTCCTTCCTTGGGTTTCCAGTCCTCCTATTTATGCTGTAGTGTCTAAATATCATCTTTCTTCCTAATTCTGGATGCCTTTGGATCACTTCCCCACCCACCACATCTTTAATCTTCCTTCTTCCTAGCAATGAAATCAGGAAGGGCATCTTATGGTACCACTGCAGAAAGGAGCTAGCACAGCAGGCCAAAGACTGCTATTCCTGGAAAGTCCTGCTTGAAAGGATGGCCCTTGGCTAGCATCTGGGAACTTGGATTTGGGGAGAGTTCCCACCATTTCCTGACTAATAAGTATGGCTTGCTGTGCCTGAACTATTTATGCAAACAATATGGTTTATGCTGCCCACCTGTTTTCCTCCTGAAAGTCTGGAATTTTGAGGTATGCTATGTAGAGAGAACCTACATGACCAGCCCCCGATAAAAACCTTACATGCTGAGTGTCCAACGAACTTTCCTGCTAAGCAGTAGTTCACATACACTGTCACGGTTATTGCCCGAAGAGTTAAGTATGTCCTGTGTAACTCCAGTGGGAGACGAGTCTTAGAAACTCATGTCTGGTTTCCTTCAGACTTTGCCCCATGTGCCTTTTATCTCTGCTGATTTCATATTTTATCATTTTGCTACAATAAATCCTAACCATGACCATGGTGACATGCTGGGTCATATGAGTCCAAGAGAACACCCCAAACCCGAGGGTGATCTGGGGACTCCTGACACATACTACTTATAAAACAAGTCTTTCTGCCTAAGAATAAACTTCAGTCATGGCTTAAGGTTGTGTTTGTCTAGCACGTGTCTGAGTGATGTCTGTCTGGAAAACTGGCCAAAGAAGGTCATTACCATCTGGTTTTAAGGTTGCTGATTATCTCCTCTCTGGCAGACTGAGCCATTGCTGGCTTCTTTCCTCAGCCTGGGCATGAAGTCCTTACATGGGCTCTTACTGCAGCGATGCTCTGTCTCTTTGTCCTGGCACATGTCCACCTGAGCAGGGGCTCAGCCTCCCTCTTGCCCAGCATCCCTCCATTAGGGCCCCACCATGGTCCGCAGTCCCTCCCTCTCATTGCCCATTCTCTCATTTACATGACAAATAGCAAGTAGTCCCCGTCTCTGCCTAGGCTTCCATGTTCATTCATAGTTAGAAACTGTGACCATCCCCTAAGTAGATTAAACCATCTGTCCATCTTGCCCACAAGCTAAAGCTTTGCAATTAAAGCGCTGAATCATAATTTCAGACTCAGATGATGCCGAACCACATGCTAACGTTTAAAACATACTCCCAGAGGAGAAAGTTGTTGAAAAACCTCACACACTTGGATCGCCAGCTGGAATGGAGAATGTGAATTAGTACAATGTCTGATTACTGAGTATTCTTTTTTTTTTTTAATAAAATATTTATTTATTTATTTTAGAGAGAGCGAGAGCATGAGAATGTGCTCGTATGAGCAGGAGAGGCAAAAGAAGAGGGAGAGAGAATCTCAAGCAGACTCCATGCCAAGGGTAGAGCTCAATGCAGGGCTCAGACTCAGGATCCCAAGATCATGACCTGAGCTGAACCCAAGAATCTGACTTTAACCAACTGTGCTCCCCAAGTGTCCCTCTGATTACCGAATATTCTTAAGGAGAGGTTTTTTTTAAAGCAACATTTAGGGGGGAGACCAAAGAGCAGGCAACTATTAATCTAGCCCAAATTAAATGGCAATTCTTAAATAATTCCCCCTAAATTATTTACTTAACTATAGATATCCCTAAAGCTAAAATAATAAGGGGGCAGGAGAGAGCTGCCACCTAACATTTTAGTTTTCAGTGGACTAAACTTATAACTGAATACCATTCCAAAAATGTCTGTATTATTCTTTAAGTTAGCCAATTTTTCATAAAAGTTTTTCCATTATAAAAAATTCGTTTCAATATCAATCTTTTCAAGCATCCAGAGTCTTTACCTCATAAAGATAACAATCTCCAGTAGTTTAATATATCTTTAATATATTTTTTAAAGTTATCAATGCAAATGCTCATTTTTCTTTTTTTTTAATTTTATTTTTATGCAAGTTTAAGAATGCAGATGTAAGAAATGATTCAGAGAGATCTCATGTACCCTCTACCATAGCATCTTCCAAAACACAGCACTGTTTCAATATCTCCACCAGGAAAAATGGTGCTGGTACAATCCACAGAGCTCATTCAGTTTTTGCTAGTTTTACATGCAGTTATGTATGTGTGCATGTGTGCATGTGTGTGCACAGTTCTGTTCAGTTTTACCACATGCATACCTCTATGTGACCACCACCACAAGCAAGATATCGAACAGTTCCTTCCCAAGGATCCCTCATGCTACCTTTGTATAATCACGGCCC
Source organism: Mustela erminea (assembly GCF_009829155.1). Taxonomy (NCBI): domain Eukaryota; kingdom Metazoa; phylum Chordata; class Mammalia; order Carnivora; family Mustelidae; genus Mustela; species Mustela erminea. The sequence goes on from NC_045620.1 coordinate 105,883,773, forward strand.
CTTCCCTCTCTTTTCCCTCCCTCACTCCTGACGACGCTGACCCCGTTCTCCATCACCATGATTTTGTTATTTCTAGAATGCTATATAAATGCAATTGTACAGTATGGGACTTTTTAAGATTGGTTTCTCTCACTCTGCATCCAGGTTGCTGAGAGTCAACAGGTGTTTGTGTTTTACTGGTGAGTGTGGTATGGACATCAGTCAGGCTACCCCGTCACCGAGGGAAGGACATTTAGGTTGTTTCCAGCTTGGGGTTGTGTCAAATACACTGACTATGAACATTCATGTGCAGGTTTTGGCACAAGTACACATTTTCATTTCTCTGAGAATAAGTGTCCAAGAGTATAATTGCTGAGTTTTATGGTAAGCACATGCTTAGTTTTTTAAGAAACTGAATACTTTTTTCTAGAGTGGCTGTAACATTTTATCCACCCACTAGTAATGTATGAGTAATACAGTTTCTCTGCTTCCTTTGGCATAATAAAAATATTATTAATATTTTTAAAATTTTAGCATTTTGATAGGTTTGTGGTAGTATCGCAATGTGGTTTAAATTTGTAGTTCCCTAACAGCTAAGGATGTTGCTTATCTTTTTATGTTCACATTTGCCATTGGAATGTCCTCTTCAGGGAAATGTCTGTTCATGACTTTTGCCTATTTCATAATTGGATGGTTTTTTACTGTTGAGTTTTGAGAATTCTTTATATCTTCTGAACCCAAGGACTTTGTCAGATACATGGTTTGCAAGTATTTTCTCCCAGTTTTTAGCTTGTCTTTTCATCTCTCTTCATGGTCTTTCACAAAGAAGAAGGTTTTAATTTTGGTAAAGTCTAGTTTTCCAATTTTTCCTTTTATGAATTGTGCTTTTGATATCAAATCTAAAAATTTTTTTCTAGTCCATGCTTTCAAAGATTTTCTCTTAAAAATTTTTTGTGAAAGTTTTTATGATTTTATGTTCTATATTTAAGTAGTTAATTTTGAGTTAAAACTTTTATAAGGAAACTTAGGTCAAGGTTTATTTTTTGAAGTACCTCCCATACTGTTTTCTATATTGGCTGTACCAATTTACAATCTCACTGACATTGCACAAGGGTTCCCTTTTCTCTGAATCCTTGCTAATATGTTTTATGTTTTGGTTTTGTTCTGTTTTTACAAAAGCCATCCTAACAGGTGTGAGGTGATATCTCATGGTGGTTTTCAACTGTATTTCCTTGGTGATTAGTAATGTTAAGCACCTTTTCATGTATCTGTTGGCCATTTTCAGTTCTTCTTTGGAAAACTACTCAGGTCTTTTGTTCATTTTTAACTTGGGTTATTTTCTTTTTTGCCAATGAGTTGTATAATTTCCTTATATATTTTGTATATTAACCCATTATCAGATACATGGTTTGCAAATATTCTTTCCCATACTGTACAATTGCATTTATATAGCATTCTAGAATTTTTCTTTTGTTCGTTGTTTCTTTTTGAGAAGAAGCCTTTTACTTTGATGCAGTCCTTCTTTACTTTCAGTTTTGGTGCTTGTGTTTGGTATCATATCTAAAACAATTGTTGCCAAGACCAATGTCTAGGAACTTTCCCCCTGTTTTCTTCTGGAAGTGTTACAGTTTCAAGTCTTATGTTTATGTGTCTAATCCATTTCAAGTTAATTTCTGTGAGTGGTGTAAGACAGGGGTCCAATTTCATTTTTTTGCATGTCAACATCCAGTTTTCCCAGCACCACGGATTGAAGAGATTATCCTTTCTCCATTGAGTATTCTTAGCTCCTCTGCCAAATATTAGTTGACTGGACATGCATGGATTTATTTCTGGGTTCTTCATTCTGTTCCTTTGGTCCATATGTCCTTCTTCATGCCAGTACCACCAGTACCACACTGTTTGGATTATTATAACTTTGTAATATAGTTTGAAATCAGAAAGAGTAATGCCTTCAGCTTTGTTATTTCTCAGGATTGCTTTGGTTATTCAGGGTCCTTTACAGTTCCATACAAATTTTAGGATTCTTTTTTCTATCTGTGATAAATGCCATTGGAATTTTTATAGGAATTACATTGAATCTATAGATTCAGTATGAACATCTTACAACATTAATTCTTCCAATCTATGAGCATGGAATATTTTTTTTATTTGTTGTGCCTTCTTTAAATTCTTTCATCAAAGTCATATAGTTTTCAGTGTTCAGATGTTTTATTTATTTCTAGGTATTTTATTGTCTTTGGTGCTATTATAAACAGGATTGCTTTCTTTACTTCTTTTTCAGATATTTTGTTGTTAGCGTACAAAAATGCAGCTGGATTGTTTATATTGATTTTGTAGCCAGTAACTTTACTAAATACATTTATTGGTTCTAGCAACTTTTGGCAGATTCTTTAGATTCCTATATACAAGATCACATCAACTGCAAACAGAAACATTATTTCTTCCTTTCTAATTTATATGCCTTTTCTTTTTCTTGCCTAATTTCTCTGGCAAGGACTTCCAGCGCTATGAAGAGTAAGAGTAGTGACAGTGGGCACCTTGCCTTGTTCCCAATCTTAGAGGAAAAGCTTTCAACCTTTCACTGTTGGGTATGTTACTGGTTTTTAGTCTCATAAAATTGGTTTTTAGTCTCATATAAAAAATATACAATTGGAAAAGATAGATGGTAGGATTTTGATCTTCTGAAATGTGCAAAGATTTGTTTTGTGGCCTAACACACAATCTATTCTGGAGAATATTCCATGTGCATATGTAAAGATTGCACATTCTGCTATTATTGGATGGAATGTTCTGTATATGTTATGTCCATTTGGTCTAAAGTATATTTCAAGTCTAAAGTTTCCCTATCACTTTTCCATCTGGATGATCTATCCATTACTGAAAGTGAGATATTAAAGTTGCCTACAAATATTGCACTATTTCTCCTTTCAGATCTATTAGTATTTGTTTAATATACTTAAGTAGTCCAATGTTGGATGCATCATATTTATAATTATTATAACCTTTTCATAAATTGACCCATTTATCATTATATAATGACCTTCTTTGTCTCTTGTTAGATTTTCTGACTTAAATTCTATTTTGTCTGATGTAAGTGTAGCTATCGTTAATCCCTTTTGGTTTCCATTTGGATGGAGAATCTTTTCCACCCCTTCATTGTGAGCCTGTAGGTGTCCTTAAAGCTGAAGTCAGTCTCTTATATACAGCATATAGTTGGGTATTGTTTTGTTTTTATTTTTATTCCATTTAGCCACTTTATGCCTTTTGACTAGAGAATTTAATCTATTTACATTTAAATAATTATTTATATGTAAGGATTTATTTATACCATCTTATTGTTTTCTGGCTCTTTTGTAGTTCCCTTGTTCCTTTTTTCCCCTCTTGCCCTCTTCTTTTGTGATTTGATGATTTTCCATAAACATACACTTTGATTGTCTCTCCTTACTTTTTGTGTCCACTACAGTTTTTTGCTTTGTAATTATCACGGGTCTTACAGAAAATACTGTTAAGATATAACAGTCTATTTTGAACTCCATCACATAAAAAATTCTACGTCTTTACTCCTCCCCATTTTGTTTTTGAGGTCATCATTTACATCTTTTTATTTTGTGTATCCCTTAAAAAATTATTATAATTATTTTTAATAATTTGTCCTTTAACTTTTATACTAGGGTTGAATGTTTAACATATCACCATATTCCAGTATTAGGATATTCTAAATCTGGTTATATGCTTACTTTTACTATTGTGTTTTATATTTTCATATGCTTTCATGTTACTAATTAGCATCCTTTCATTTCAGCTTGAAGAACTCCTTTCATCATTTCTTGCAAGGCAGGTCTAGTGGTGATGAATTCCCTCAGCTTTTATTGCTTGAGAAAGTCTGTAATTCTCCTTCATTTTTGGAGAACAACTTTTTTTTTTTTTTTAAAGATTTATTTATTTATTTATTTATTTGACACAGAGAGAGAGAGAGAGAGAGAGAGAACGAGCGCACAAGTAGGCAGAGAGGCAGGCAGAGAGAGGAGGAAACAGGCTCCCTGTCAGGGAGAGACCCTGATGCAGGGCTCGATCCCAGGACCCTGACACCATGACCTGAGCCAAAGGTAGAGGCTTATTTAACCCACTGAGCCAACCAGGTGCCCCTGGAGAACAACTTTTTCAGGTTAAATATTTTTGTTTAGCAGGGTTTTTTTCTTTTCTTTCCAGCATTTGAATATATCTTCTCACTCTCTACTGGCCTACAAAGTTTCTACTGAAAAATCCACTGATACCATTATTGGAGGTTTTCTTGTATTTGAGGAATTTTTCTCTCTTGCTGCTTTTAAAATTCCTTGTCTTTTATTTTATTTATTTATTTATTTATTTATTTTAGATTTTATTTATTTATTTGACAGAGATCACAAGAAGGCAGAGAGGCAGGCAGAGAGAGAGGAGGAAGCAGGCCCCCCGCTGAGCAGAGAGCCCGATGCGGGGCTCGATCCCAGGACTCTGAGATCATGACCGGAGCCGAAGGCAGCGGCTTAACCCACTGAGCCACCCAGGCGCCCCACCCTGTCTTTTATTTTAGACAATTTTATTATAATATACACTGAAGAAGATCTTTTTGAGTTGAAAGGTTTGGAGGGCTTATGAGCTTGATGAAGTTGGATATCCAAATCTCTCCCCAGAGTTGGGACATTCTCAACCATTATTTCTTTAATAAACTTTCTACTCCTTTCTCCCTCTCTCCTCCTTCTGAGATTCCAACATGCATAGGTTACTTTTCTTATTGGTGTCCCATAGTTCAGAGAGGCTTTCTTCACTCTTTTTCCTTCATTTTTCCTTTGTTCTCCTCTGACTGGATAATTTAAATGACCTGGTTTTTTTTT